>NC_051051.1:22623290-25064540 GCF_904848185.1 Acanthopagrus latus | reverse complement strand
GTGTATGTCTAAGTATTTTACAGTCCGTGTGTGTGAGTGTGTGAGCGCGTGATTTCGTGTGTGAAAGCCTCTGCCGATGTGCTTCTTGTGTAATTTAAATAGCTTTGCTGCACAGTCGGGGGCCACGGTGGGGTCACACATTCTGCTGACAGAACGTGTTTGCCCCATTGAAAACAAATCTGCAAATGGTTATTCATTCTCATATACATCCAATTTCAGCACTGCTGGTGCAGGCACAATCTGTATAAATGGCGAAGTTAGAAAAACTGTATATGAAGAGCTCTTAAACTCAAAGGATTTGTCTCACCTCCTCTGACCTATTTAAGGGAGGCAGGCAGGAGATGCAGGCGCAGGCAGTAGAAAAACTGTGTGCTTTGGGTAAATGTTATGTAGGCAATGTTTTGAGGCTGAGGCCATTCTCGTTTAGCCATTCTGTTCATTGCAGTTTAAGTGACTTTACACAGCTCCTCGTGTGCCCGCTCATTTCTTCTGAGATAATAATGGAAGAAAAACAACCATATTTCAGCACATACGTCAAACTGTTAGTGAATAAAATGTGTTTCTTGAGAGCGTGTTAGTGTTAATCAGATTCATGCTTCTCTGTTGACATGTTTCAGTCCCACAATAAACACAAAGGAATACATTTTTAGTTTACCACCACTAGATGCATTTTTCACGCATGTGGCATGTCAAGCATTATATCCACACTTCAGTTAATGATTATTCCGGATTTTTGCAGACACCCAGAGACATTTCCAGCATTTCTTGTGGCAACCAAAAGCCTGGTATTTTCAACCCGAGTCAGACCATCTGCACCCGTGATCGTGGCAACAGAAAGGAGGCATTTTAAGCCAAACTGTGCCTAAACCTAAACAGAAGACAAGCACAGCACAACGTTGTGACAAGAGAGAAATAGAAAATTCAGCCTAAACAAAATGGAAAGTTGCAACACAAAGAAAGGATACATTTTCTGTGGTTTTGCAGAAACATTCTTTGCAAACATTTATTCTGGCGATTGGGTCCAACCAAGCTCAGAAGTCTTTTCAAACTAGGCGAGAGAAGAAACAAAGAGAATTGCTAGACTTGCTCTTCTTTCTGTTGGGACCCACAGCTTCCACTTCCACGAGTTGATGCATGCAATTTTTTGTTCCCAACCCCACCATGTCTATAGTGTTGGATATACATTAATAAATAAAATGCACTCAGCTCAAGCCAGACTTATCACAGTTCTTGTCAACCCAGTAGTTAAAGATTTTAGGCTCCTGAGGATCCACCGGTGCTGACAAACACTGGGAGTTTAGGTGATCCAGTTGTTATATTCTTCCTCCACAGTGGCCACATCGACTCTCAGTGGGACTCCATGAAAAGTCAGCAAAACAGATTTTATGCCTGCTTTCATTTCTGTGGTTAAACGGACCAAACAGAAGAGTAAGCAAACTCCCACAGCCCTTTCCTCTGCCAGCCGAACCAGGATGATGTCCTCAAAAGAAGCTACCAAATTAATCAAATCTCCTCCCTCCTTTCAGGAGCGAGTCACTGCTGGGGGAGAGACCTGATGTAATCACTTATACACAGTGTGTGAGTCCACTTTGCACCGTGAGATTTTGTTGGTGAAGCCGCCGGACGCCTGAGGTTTGTGGAGGTGAGAGGAGGGGGTGGGGGGGCTGCTGGAGAAAGGCTGGAGGCAGCAGCAGCGAATGTTTATCATATCACACACACGTGCACATGCACAATGTTACCGACACATTTCCCCCGACAGCTATGATGAGCCAAGGCAATTCATGCAGAAAATTGTTAGCTTCCCCCAACCCCACTTCAGCTCAAATGGATTTTTATCTCAGTTCCATCCTCCTAGTACCCCTGATATCTGCCTGCCTCGCATTCCTCCATCCTCCATGTCTACATTCCTTTGGTGTTCCCTCTCTTGCTCCCCTCCTTCCTCCATCCCTCCCTCCACTTCTATCACCTAATGGTGGGTGTGCTCTCTCCATGAAAGGAGGGGAAACAAGATGCAAGAAGTGGAGCCTGTCTGGAGCCATGTGTGTCTTTTCCCCCGGTGATATTGAAAAAACAAAAAAAAAAAAGAAGAAGAAAAAATAGAATATTACACTTAACTGTATTTTCCCTCAGTGTGGGGGAGACAGAAGCAGGCTGCAGGGACAGTTCTGACAGAGTGGATTTCACATAACCAGGAGAGCTGAGCTGAATATCTCGTCCCCTCGTGAGAAAATTGCCTCTCAAAGCGTTGTGGGAGAGCAGGCCCCAAAATGTGAGAAAAATGGAGGAAACAAAAAGTTAACACGAGTCATGAAATGAGTCACCAAAGAAATGTATTGGGATATCTATTTAAAGATAATTACAGGAGTCTCTGGCAGTGACATAACCCGTCCTGCAGTCACCGGGGAAAAGTGCACTGCTGGCGTCAGTTTGCAGACCGGATAGCTAATTAGCAGCACATTTAACAGCATGTAAGCATATCTGCAAATGTCATTCTGGTCTGGTGAGACACCGACTCTTCTAAATACCGCTAACAGCATGCTGTCTGCCCATGACATAAAGGCTACAGCTGTGATTTGTGCACAAATCATCTTTTTTACTTTTATTACCTACATGGCTCCCCTTACAAAGTATGCACTAAGGGTCAGTATGCACACAACTGGGACATTTCTACGTCATCACACTGCACCATTTAATTTTAACCCCTTTGCTCTTAAGTGTCAATCCACTGCACATGAAACTAGGGACAAAATTGCCTCTGACATGGAAAAGTGCACCGGAACAGTCGTCCAAGTCTGAATCTACCAACATACACACAGATGACATCCCAGTGGTTTGGCAGCAAAGACAGTGAACAATGGCATTTAATGTGTTTGATCAACTTTGTGGTCGCCATTTTCATTTCCATTCAGCTGAATAACGCCTGATGAAGCCTTTACAAGCTTTGCATGGTGTACAAACCTCTTCTCTCCTCTCTGCGAGCTGCTTAGAGTTACACTGACAGCTGTTTGTTGTGACGTCCAAGTTGTCCTGAGCAAATTCACTGGGACGTATTTAGATTGGAAGCTGTGAATACCGACTCAGAAATGTTGACGTTCCAGCAGCACTTCCGCTGCATTCCGCTGGACAAACTCTGAAGTAAGACGAAAGAATATGCAAAACGGCAGCTAATGAGCCGTTGTTGGTCTGAGTTCTATCGGCGGGCCCGACTGTTGTGACGGATCGTCCGCTGTGCAAAGGACTGTGGGTCAGAACAGCCACAAGAGCATGCTGGCTTGCAATGGAACTGAATGCAGTAGAACATCCAGTTATTTTTTTGGAATACTGCATTTGTCATATTATGTAAATCTTTGCTGACATATATGGACTTTGTCTCTGGTTCTATAACACCGACACTCATGCAGCCCGTCAGATGCTGTCAGTCAAAGAAAGCATCGAAGACACTTCTCAAACTGCTGAGAAGTAAAGGAACACTGATATTTCCCCAAAGGCAGTTATTCTTTCTTTAAATAATATAAAACTGTTCACAAAACATAAAAAAGAACACATTGCCATTATTAAGACTTCAGAAAGGGATGGGTTAGAATGAAAGTGATTTCAGTTCAACCACCTGAACACTTTCTCCAAGCATTGGGAAATTAATTGAAAGATGGAGTCGCTACATGACAAGGTTTATTGCTCAAGGGAAGTTCCAGAAGTGTCTACATTTCACAGAGAGCTTTGCCAACCAGATTCCATCAAGAAATTGAAAAAAAGACCGTCAAACTAAAAGCCAGCGGAAAAAACACAGGATGTCATTGAACGTGTGACCTTTTGAATACTGACTGAAAGCCGCATCGCCTCCCACTCACCTCTAAAACTGCAGCACACAAGGTCCTATTCCAGAGTTTCTTCAGGTAGAGTTTTTTGCTTATTTAGTCATTTTGCTCTCTTGTGGGGATATGTGTATATATAGAAGCATTTTTTTCTCTCACCAGGCTTTAATGTTGGGCCTTTATCTGTGTGTTTCTTCCAGATAAAGCAGCACTCATGAATACAGGAGGGGAGCTCTTCTTTTTTTTCTTGGAGCTTTGTTTTGCTCTTCTAAGCATCCGCCATCAATAACACATGGTTTTCCGGGGCTTCGGATAATTGTTGTTATTCATCATCATTGCTGGAGAATCCCATAAAGAAAAAAGGCAGTGAGCGGGTGGAAGTCCCACTGAAGGCAGACTGATGTCTGGTGACACAGATTTTCACTATGGATGACTGGAAGTACACAGAGATACAGTGTTACTCAGAATAGTTCCCTGCTGTAAAGAATATATCACTGACAAACTTTTTGAGATTATTTCACAGGAATGTGAAGGTCGTGTGGCGGATCTCACTGGAGTCTGACGTTCATTTTACACAATGCTGGATGAAAACAATTGGAGAATTCTGTTTGTATTTTGGGGCTCTTCTGCTCTGTTATTGTTCTACTCATTTCGACTCTTCATGTGAACTGACGTGTGTCTTCTAAGTACACTACAGGACCGAATGTCAAATGATGTCATGTATTGGTAAAAGGAGGAAACACAACTGTGCTGCATCCATGACAAAAGAGGTTTCACAAACACAATGCGATTTATAGGAAACTATCACGGATTATTACTTTGAGCAGTGACAGCCTAAGTGAATTTGAGCTACTTTCCTCAGATTTATACGCTCAAATACATCAGAAAATGTCATTGTACTTACTTAATGCCTCTGGACTGTTCAGCTGTGAATTCTCCGTCCGCCACTTCAAAAGTTCATCAATTGGTTTTATAGATCGTTAAGTTACGACGCTGTAGAACCCGCACGGGCTCTCGCTGGCCTCGAGTTAAATCATGCTGAAGCCTTCGCTGTCTCACTAATTTTGTTGCAGAGACAGAGAGTAAGTGGAGTGAACTGACCAGGGACCTTTAAAATATATCACATCCCTGCTATCTGATGACACACAAAAAAAGGGGACAGCCAGGAGCATAAATGTCAAGAGCAGAAGAAAAACTAGACAGAAGTGTAATATTTCATTTACATTCACCCCTTCTTATCTTCTTTTCCTTCATGTGACTTTTTCTTCCAGGTCTGCTCCTCGTTCCTTTTTTTTTTTAAAAAAAAATGTTTTAATCATTTGAATAAAATGTCACACCTGCAGCTGCAGAGCATATTCTTGTGCACATGTATTTTAGCATCATGTGGTTAGAAATATTTCTAATAGACAATCATGCAAAATTAAAGTCAAAAGAAAATCTGTTCTTTTCCTTTGTATTCCTTGAATGCTGCTTTGAAGGCAGAATGTGAAAATGTGAAAATGTTTCTGTTTCAAAAGGGAAAAAAAAGATCGATGGCATCACGTCGCCTTCCCATCGTGCTCCACTGGCTCGGAGGTGCTCCGACTCACCTCTCACCTCCTCCTCCTGACACGGACCGGCTGCTGTTCTTTCTCAGTGCTTTAACTAAAATCCTTCCCTCCATCCCTCTTCCTCCTATCACTTTCTTTTAGAAAGTGATGGGGCAAGTAAGGGGATGCATGAAGAGAAGGAAACGAAGAGGGGGAAAGTTAATGAGGATGGAGCCACGAGGAAGGAAAAGGAAAGGAAATCAAAGGATGTGAAAAGGCAGAGGAGGGAAAATAAAAACCACCAAACACCAAGTCATGATTCCACTTACAGAAGGAAGCTGAAGACTAATAGTCGTTCTCCTGAACTCTCACCATCCTCTAAGTTAAATCTAAGGTACTTATGAATTCTCAAACTGTCTCCTAGCATTAGCATTTCATTTTGAAAGTCAAGTTTGAATGGTTGTAAAGATGCCGGCAGCTTTATAACTGTAGAAGGTCACTGTTCTCGCCAGAAAAAAAGCATTCTTCTCCACTCGCTGGCTCTTAACAAAAGTCAGTGCTGGCTTCTTTAAACAGTGATCTTCCTCCGACCTTCTCCAAGTCGTTTCAGATGCCATAACCAAACTAAACCTGAAGAATATGGCACCAGGTCAGAAATGCTCATTTAAGATGAACTATTTAGTAGCAGTAACTGACAAGACGGCAATTAGTGCTCAGCAACAACACAAAAGGCACTAAAAATCAGGGATCAAACATACTCGAACTGTCTGGATGAGTAAAACATAAAATGATGGCATCATCTGATGGCATCTGATGTATTTTAGATTACCAGCAATAGACTTTAATATCAGCTAAAAAAGTAGTAGTGGAGTTTCGTAATAGAATTTTTGAGCACCTTCAACTTTTGTGTGTGTGTGTGTGTGTGTGTGTGTGTGCACTTCCAATATCATAAAAAAGGGCAGTGTGACCCCATCAGCACTGAGGCTTCCCAATTTTGATGTACGGGCCAATGAATCAGCAGAGATGAACGGTTCCATTGGTTTTCTCATCAATACGTTTCCTCACAACATCGCTGTCTTTTCATCCAGAAAAAAGCTCCATTACTACAAACAGCCTTTTGACCTCTGAAGGAAAACAGATCGCCGAGAACACACCCACGCACATACAGACATGTGGCACGTGATGTCTCATGTGACTGTTTTTTACTCAGCTTGTCATTAAATGTGGGATACATGGAATACACATGAACTGAGCAAGTAATTGGACGACACGCGGCCGTTTGTCTGGCGAGTTTACTGTGGTGGAAAATTGAATCTGCTTCCAATTCCACATCATCATCTGACAGAGTTCAGCATTGCAACATATGGACTAAGAATCCATTGTGTATGTCGTGTAAGTTGGGTTATAAAAGTTATTGCTGTTTCTGATTGCCCCATCTCCTGCACATCATATTAATATGCAGCTAATTTGCATTGTGAACGTTGAAGGGTAATGTGTTCCTCCAAAGCAGGAAGAAATGTGACTTTGAGATTTAAGTCCAAAGTATTAGCTCAAAGGTGAAATATGCACTCAAAACAAAAAGGGGGCTGCATAGCTCCAGAGGAACTGCTTACTGCTGCTAACTGTAGCTGCCGTTAGCAGCTAGCAGTTACGACTGGGAGTTCAGGGACCAGAGAAGTGTTTGTGTTTACAGCACAAGCACAGGAGCTTTGGACCAGGATGGGAACATGGCTCACTGGTTAGCATGATAACTTTAGTGGACATCTCTGCAACACAATACATTAACACTGTAACATCTGTAACTTTACTCAATTTCAACTGGCCTGTTTGGTCTGCCGAGGGTGTTGGTGTCTGTGTATTTGATTTCAGGTTAACCTCTGACATAGCTCAGAACTCACCAAAGACACAGGTTAGCTCTCCCCTCTCCTCTCTGTAACACTACATCTATGAATAAAGTACATGTCCCCTCCATTTCCAGTCATCAGTCAACATTACGGAACACCAACACCCAACAATGAATGTCTGCGGATCACTGCTGCAGACCTGTTGATTAACAGGAGTGAGGATAATCCACGTATGAATCCCAGAATGTAAAAAATAATCAGAGTTTTCCTCCCTTTAATAAGCAGGTCCGGATCAGAGCGGAATCAGACATAATTCTTGGTATTTATTCCTAAAACAGGTCTGGCTCTGTGCCTTGCTCTCCCCTCCAGAGCTGGCAGACTCTGCCCAGCACTACACAACACTCAACAAACATCTTTTATTTTGTTTTGATAGAGAGCCCCCTAGTGGAAGAAATTACATATTGCACAATTAACTACATACCCCTTAATCATGAGCTAAGAACAGGTGCAGTGAACATTTTACAGATATGTCCAAATATATTCACTCTCTTTGTTTTCACCGTCAACCAAGCTGTTTGTTTAAAACCGTGGTTCCCCACGGACAAAATAAATGAATATGAATACTAAACATCATTGTTGTGTTTGCCTGTCAGCGAGTTCACAGAGTGAAAGAAGAGGTTATAATATTAGAGGTGCAAGGCATTCTGAGTGAATATTAAATTCCCCATAAATTAATAATTTTCTATCTCTGGCCTCAGCAGTGACACAGTCTGCCTACAGGGTTTAATGATGTTTCATCTTATTTTACACCCACATGAGCCATCATACAGTATCAACACAAGCTGTTACACATATGGATCAATTTCCACAAACATGCAATACCATGTGCGTGCACAGACGTACACATTCACGGCTCATCTTTAAAGATGTTGTTTTGGAATTGCGAGGCGCCTGATGACTCCGCTACCCTCTGGCTTGAAGACAGGCAGTTCGATGAAGCGTGGAGGATCAAGGCTGCACCAGAGAGCTTAGACACTGTGCTGAAAAATTAATGACCAACGCAGACATCTACATCATGTAAACACTACAAATAAGATGTCTCTATCAGCAGAGAGCGGAAACGTAGACGCTTAACGATCTTGTTTTTATGGGTGGTGCTGAACAAAGGCAGGAGCCTGAATTATGCAGCAATCTCAGCAAAATGCACGAGCTAGTTATAGCTGGAGTTGCTCTTAATGTGAGTTTCTTGTGAAAACAAATCCGATGAGTGCACACAACAGCACATACCTTCACACTGGTGCTCATGCATGCTCTTTCATGTAGACACACAAGAATGCAGATACACAAATTTGCACTAAGCACAGTGCCGGAGAACCTACGGCGAAGCTTTCCTCTGGGGAAATATGGTTGAGTAAAGTTTCTGTGCAGAAGTAATTTAAACTTTGTGTGTATAAAATGATCATATCTGCGAACACAACGTCAAATAATGCAAAATACCACTGATTAGTGAGGCTTACAAAGAAGGCTTAATTAAGACATGAAAGGGTTTAAGCAGTAAGAGATAACTGAAAAATAAATAGGATGAAAAAGTGCAATTACTTTTTTTGCCAATAATTACATGCCATTAAAGGCCTGCTTCTTCACACTGTGCCGTTGTTTATATATTGACAGCTGCATTGACTGGTGTCTATTTGAAATCATGGCACATTCATTTTAGGTGGTGTCGGTGAGCGAGTGGAATGATCGGTCGCTATTTATTAAAAAGTACAGAAGTGCATTTTGGATCTTCAGTGACCTCTGATGTGACTTTGCTTAAAAACAATCAAGGAAACGGATTACCTTAAAATTACCAAGTGTAGTAGGCTAATAATTTTAAGGTGATCAAACTTTTTAGCTCCAACTTCAAATTTACAGTGTACTCACACCTCTCTGTTTGATTTACCCACACTGAACCCATTAACCTATCGGGCTCTGCTTCTCTTCGGCTCGACTCTGGTTGATATTGCAGCTTCTGGAACCCATATAAGGTTAACAGCAGATGGCTTTACGGTTATTTTTAGGCTGATATCACAAAATTTGACTAAGACATAAACCACTTTGGCTCATGATGAATTACATTATTGAAATTAATGAAAGAATCAAATTGTTTTGCACAAATGCTGCTGTTGCTGGAGTAAACTGATTGTAAAGACTGTACAAATGGTAGTGGTTGCTACAGAGCAATGTATGCATATTGACTTTGTTTTGCTTGTGTTTCTGTACTTTTTTCCCTTTTACATCTGCACTTTTATCAAGTTTTTTTTTTTTTTTCTTTTTCCAGCCCAGTTGCTTGGTTCTGTGTACAAATCACTTTCAAATTGCAGGTGATATGCTGATCCCAGGGAAATGTTGGTATTTTTAAACCTGGTACCTGTTTTCGCATGTTGTGTGTAAATTATTGCTGCTTACCAGGAGTTTTAGAATCGGTCCATCAGATTGCCTCATGGCAGCAGTGGTTGTAATGAAATCATTTGGCGCAACTCTCACTGCAAAAGTGTTTGTTTTTGGAACTGACAGTTTCTGTAATGTTGTCAGACACCTCAGCCTTTTGTTGCAGAGATGCATCTTTTTTGTTAAAGAGGAGAGTTATTGCCTCATCTAGATTGTCAAAATATGTTCAACCTTCACCAATGACTTTTGGAGATTTGGACATTTTTGCTGGTATTTCCTCTTAATCGACTCCAAACTCGTCTCTCCAACTCTCACCATCTTCTTCCTGCAAAACTCACCTCTCACCTGAGGCAACCAACTGGACCAATTCGAAAGCGTCAGAATGGCGACTTTGACACCAAAACATGTAAATCTAGGGCCTGGGTTTATGTTCACATACAAATCTCAAGTTGATCGATTGCTCTAACATTACTTGTTTAAGGTTAACTAACATAACAGATTTAACTTATATCTCACATTCTCAAATGTGACGTCATCTTTTCCTAAACTTCACCAAACTGCCACTGTTCCCTTTTTTTTTCTTTTTTTTTCTATTTCTGTTACGATGATGACAAAGGTCACTGAAAGTCTGAAACGGGTCTCTTGAGGTGATGTAGCACAGCGCTCTCACACACACATCACAGTACGTCTTCCTGCACAGAGCACTACAGTACACCTGTGTGCCCCTCGTCACCATATCGTCGTCCTCGTCCCTGCCGATGGCCTCAGGAGAGCAGCTAGCTCTGTCTGCTCTTGTTTTATACATAACCAGCAGGCTAATCTAATTACTCTGTGATGGAGAGCAGTCAATTTCACAGTCAGCCAGACACTTCTGCTGCCTAAAAATTGGGGCCACCCAAGTTTGATATATGAGGCAATAACCTGTAATGTAATGAAGTCACCTTCAGAGCAAGACCCCTGTCATTGAAATAATAATGAATTATAACAAGTATAATAGTATTTGGGTTTGACACGCTGAGACAGTTTCCCACTGTCTCTCTTTCTCTCTCTCTCTCTACACTGTCTTACTTTCTCTGCCTCTCTCCTGGTTTAAATAGATTTCTTTCTTTTCTTTTTTTTTTTGTTGCGATGCAATATTGAGGTGACTTTAAAGTTCATGGACGAGTCTGTCGAGTAGGCAGTTTGACTGTGGGCCCTAAATGAGAGGCATATGCAGAGGGTGAAGTGTCAAACACCTCCAAGACTCATAGTTCAAACTAATTTACTTAAGCAGGGTGGTGGGCCATAAAAATCAAATCTGGCTCTTGTCATCCTAACAGTAACGTCGTTTCTAAAGTGATGAGTTCAGTAGCCTTATGTGTTGGCAAAATGAGCACTTACACTGTGCAGCAGAACAGAATCGGATGAGCACATTTGGTCAAGGTAAAATACTGCCAAGCTGATGTGATATAACTCTTTGCAGAATGCTTGAATGGAGACACGTCATTAAGACCCTGACAGCTCAGTTCTCACACTGATTTGAGAAAATACAGAAGGGCTACAGAAAGCCAGCAAGGCAAATCATGGAAAGCTTTGTTAACCGCTGATAAAATCACTTGTTTTACATGGTTAAAGCTTAGGCATTCCCAGCAATGGATCAAATGGTTACGTGTATTGTGATAGCAGGTGTTTGTAATAAACTCACAGAGGAATATCACCTGACTCTGCAGCTCCCCTCAGCTCTACAAGCATTTGAGCCTCTTTTGGCTCATTGTTCTGCATGTGCAGCAACAGCCGACCCACAGAAAAACTTAGCGACCAGCTGGCTGTTGTCTCAGGAGTTGGTGGAAACTCACACAGAGAGCAAAGGAGAGCGAACGTCATTCTTTATATATTCGTCAGCTCCACAAACACAACTCCAAATGGATGCGAAAACTGTTAAGATTCTACTCGATATGTAGACAAGTTTGGTTTAGACTTGGATGTTTTGGACACAACATGTGGCTTAAGTTGAATTGTCCAAGAAAAAATGACTTAGGACTTGTTTGGAACTTGAGCCAAGTAAGGAAAAAGGAAAAACCTTGAATGAATGAAGATGAAGATGAGATTTAATTTCCAAGAGTCCTTGGTTCATTCTCTGTCTTCCTTTTCTTCCTTTCTTCTACAACAAGTGAGTGTTAATGTATCTTAATGAAAAATGTTAATTGTAATGTTAATGTTTTCCAGTAACTGTTGTTAATTCTGTTCTGTCTGTCACAAGTTTTTTCATTCCAAACATCAGTTTTAATGAGCTAATCATCGTGTTTTGTGAAATGCTTGAACAATCACATATATTACACTGCTCTGGACCTCATGGGGGTTTTATGGAGTTTCTCTAATAATTGTTAAGATGTAAGGAGTCAAGACTTATTGACTTTGTTTTATTGTCTCAGGACTAAAGTAAGAGGCTGACTTTGATACTTTATTCCTCTTTTTTTCTTTAGAAGAACAAAATAAAAACTTCATAACTGGTAAAAAAGGAAAGGGTTTTTTTTTTTTTTTTTGTATCTTTTGATTGGATGCCCATGCAAAATGACATTTGACATTCTGACCGCCTTCACATCAGAAGCCATCCCCTATGTCTTTTTAGTTTTATATCAACTTTTGAGAACACAAACACTGATTTTCATTTTAAGGTATGCTGGAAAACGATCTACAGCCTGGAGCCCAGTGCTGGTAAATTTTAACTTTTACTGATTAGTTAGTTTGTGATTACCTGAGGTCATCTGGTCTCATTGGAATAATCCCATGAAGAAACTGAATCACAGCTTCATTATGCAACATACAGTCAAAGAATCTGTGTTTACCTGGCGAGGGAAAACCTTGAAACTATGTCACTGATGTCTTCCTGGTGCTTGAAATCCTGAGGGTGGAGGGAGATGAAAGTTGGAGGGGAGGGGATGAAGGGAGGAAACGCAAGTGTTTACGTGAACATTAAACACATCACCTCAGGCGAAATCCTGTGAACCACTGCTGAAATTACAACAACAACATTATCATCTGCTGTGGTGAGCATGGTGAACATTATACGTGCTAAGCATCACCTGTTCCAAATGCAAAATACCACTGGATGTTGCTACTATTACGCCTGTAGACTTTTAAGCTTGTTTACGTTTTTTCTACCTCTTCCACTTTTTCAGTGTCCATCTCAGTTGTTTACATTAGTGTAGAAATGAAGTCAGTTAACACAAACGAACGACTGGCTTCCAGCACGACACAGAAGTCCCTTTACGAAATGAACAATTTTCATGCAGTCCTTTACCGCAAGGGTGGATATATTTCACTTCACTGTTGGAGGGGGCCAGTAAACAGAAAACGGTCATGATTATACAGGGAGGAATGTGATGGTGAGACAGCGCTGAGAAACATTCTCCTTTCAAGTTTGTTTGTAAAGATCACAACTTTTGCGTGGGAAGTGCCTTCGCCTCTTTCAGGACCCATTTTGTGCATACGAAAGCTTTGTAAATCAGACCCCAGGTCTTCTCTTCTCTGGCTGCCAGATTGTTTTTCACTCCACACTGCCATGATGATGGCTTCAGTCTCTGCATTACTTCTAGCAACCCCTCTTGTGATTTACCTTCTTCTTTCTAAGACATTTGCCTGTCTCCGCCACTCCCTGCCGCCCAGCCTCTCTCAACTCAGCCATCAGCAAAGCGATTTCACGGATCCCCCTCCCCTCGCTCTACACTCTCTTGTGCCTCCACCCGGGCCTCGTCCTAACTGCACTAGGATCCCCAGCTAGTCTTCAGCCAAGCCTCTGCTACTCCTGTGCATCTGCAAATACATTCCATTAAACCTTTCCCCTGCCTTTGGTCATCTAGTCCTGTTTGTGCTGAGGTAGTGGACCCAGCCACTGTGAGGCATACTGAGAGGGGAACCAATCTTTGGAAACTTAAAAACACATTGTGTTTTTATTGGATATTATTGAATACTTTCAAATTATATGTTTTCACTGATAAACATTATTGAGGGGGACAAATCTCTTTTTTCGCTGAAAGGGGGTTCCCAACTATGATTTCTGCCTTTGCTTTACAGTTAACCTCATAACATACAACATACATGGCTCCTTAAGACTTGTATAGCTTGACAAAAGGAAATCTCAACGAAGGTCCACATTCTTGCTTTTTTGAAAAATAATAGAGGAGAATGGAACTCTGACAATGTGAACACACTTCATCCACTATTGAATGCCTTGAAACCTGACTAAAAATGGACCTTGAGTAAAGATTATTTTTATTTTTAAGGTCAAGAGTGAACTCAGTTACTATCGGTTTTCCGGGCATGGCTTAAGTTTGTCCTTTTAAGAACTTTCATTAAGTCTGAGCCGCTGGAGAGAACAAAGTCTGACCTGTATGACTCATAACATTGCAGTACAGAAAATCTAACTTGACTACAGACTATGATGTAGATGGTGCAAAAAGCCCGCTGAATCAATGACTGTTATTTTGAATGGTGCGAATGCAGTGATGAGATGCATTATTCATCATGCTCTGATGATGCAAATAACAGAGCACAAGTGAATCCAAAGGACTCATCCATTCTTCATTCTGTGCAAGAACTGGATTAACATAATTTAAACGATTATCCTAAACAGCACATCTTCATCACTGCTGATTTGCTCTCTTTATAAACTTTGCATTTACCAGGGAACTTTCTTAAGACTCATAAATGACAATGGAAACAATTTTCTGTCTGCATAATAATGAATTTGCCTGAGTGACAGGATAACCTTGTGGTTAGAGGACCACCATCAAACCAACAAAGGTTTGATCACAGAGTCACCAGGTGTTCTCGACTGGCAGCTTTGTGTTTGTGACATTGTGTGTTATGTGACCATGGCTTATTCTTCACTTCTGAGGTACAAGGTTTTCTTCTGGCACTGGTGATATCCTCGTTTCCAACAATGGCTCAGCACAAGGTCACCGCTTTATTCAATTTAGACACAGCAACCAGCAGCACCGTGGGTTTCCTGAGCCTTTCCAGCACACGGAGACAGATGAAACCGAGGCAGAGAAGCCAACTGACAGGTCTGTGTGTTTGTGTTTGTGTGTGTGCATGTGTGTGTGTGTGTTTGACCACATTTATGTTGAACTGAGATAAAACTCGGCAGCTGAGCGAATTCTCTTTCAAACGTTTTTTCCACATTGAGCTAGGCATGCTGCATATTAAACAGCTGACCCATTTTTATTTGTTTTATTCATGGCAGGGACTATAAAGGGTAAATGGACAATATTTATGTAGCCCTTTTCTCGCTTTAGCAACCACTCAACACAGGGGACATTCAACCATTCATACATACATTGATACACTCTGGGACATGGGAAAGCAATCACAGTTCAACGGTGCTGAGGGGTCAACGGTGCGTGATGTTCATGGTTTTTTTTTATTCATTTGAATGCCCAGGACAAGTTCACACTACAGCAGATGGCAAAATTGAGCACCAACATGCAGTATTACAGTTCCAAGCAGCCACATCATCTTCAACAGATTTATGATCTAAGAATAGTGAGCTCAATTCTGAGCCAACTAATTTACAGCAAGTGTGACCATATTCATCCTTCGACCATAGGGTTAAGTCCTGAAATTAAGGCAAATAAAAATTCAAAGGAAAAGATTCCACCAACATCCGAGCACAACCAATGAAGGCAACCAATCAGAGGTCAGAACAGGGCGGGTCTTAGCAATGAAAAGCAGTGGGACCCATGATAATGACCAAGACCAATGGGAATACCATTTATTTTGTAAAAAAGAAAAAAAAGAAAAAGAACTCGACAAATTAAACGTTGACCTAAATAATATGATATTAAGCTTGGCTATGGCTGCCTTTTTTACTTGGAACGTCATTATTCACATGAATACAACAGTGTTACAAGATGAAAAATGTAGTCAGGCACACAATTTAGCAATTGCTGTCATTTTCTAGTGCCAGCAGTCTAAGCATTACCCATCTCCTCTGCAGCTGGAATACAGAGTGGAATACTTGAGTATGATCAGACATGGCTCTTTTGGAGACCATACAATGTGTGTGTTTCAATAGCAGTCTCTAAATTTGCAAAATGTGTGTACCTTTAATTAATACATTAAAAAGAACGCTGTGGTGGGCTGATTTTAAAAAAGCCTTTGCTTATATCACACGCATCTCACGATAACACACTACGTATCCACAAACTTTAACACATTAATTGAGTATACTTCCTTCCTATAAAAGACTAAAAACGCTGCAGGTCATGGAGTAAGGTTCTTGTGATACTGAAAATAGATTGTGAGTATAGTAGTGATTAAGTCAACTGTTTTTAAAATCACAACTATTTCCGATGTGGGTGATAGATGAGGAAAATGTCATCATCTTCATCATCTTCATTGGTCGTGTTTGCGTCCAGCTCCAGGACCTCTGGGGAGTTCCTGAGCTCTTCTGTAATCCTACTGTTAAAGGGCTGGGAATTTAACTGCCAACTCTTCAGGTGAAGCGACTCTGCAGGTGCCCAGTTACCAGCTGGGGTTTCTGCTGGTCTGAAAGAATGGATGTGAGGTAGTTGTTGTTAAAAAAAGGATTGATGTTCCCTGGATAAATAAAAAAGTAGGGAAAAACGTGTGTGTACCCTTGACATTGCGTGATGCGTGTTGATGTGTGTGCAGGGCTCCTGATGGGTGTAATATATGAGGCGTGTGAACAGGCTATGTGCGCCGCCTCTTAGACTGCCAGGCTTGTCAAGACGAATGAGGGATCTGTCTGTGAGCGGCCCCGGTGTTGGCCTCTGCTCTGCTCTCTGCTGCCCCGATCCACCTTCGTCTGCTCTGCGCTTCAGACAGCAGGAAGAGAGCAGTCCTGAAGACTGGGAACAGGAGCTGGTAGTGTGGAGTGGAGCGAGGAAGGAACCAACAGAGACGTCATGCTTAATACATTTGTTTGTGTGTGTGTGTGTGTGTGTGTGTGTGTGTGTGTGTGATTTCTACTTGCTACATAGTGAGGACTAGAAGTTTTAACCTGCAAAGCGAGGACATTATAGGGAAGTGAGGACATTTTGGCCAGTCCTCAGTTTGAAGGTGCATTCTGGGCTCTGGTCATCTCGTATTCGTTCTTTCATTGTTGTTTATTTCTGATTTCACTGGACAATATTTCACACACATTGTAACCTTACTGGCAACCCTGTGAAGCTGCAACAAACAGAAATTGGATTCTTAGAAGTAAAGTCAGATTTAAAGGCTCAGGTTGGTCCTGAGGGTGGCGCCAGATGATGATACACAAAATATAAAGGCATTAATCTTTTAGATGATGGCCATTTTGACTAATCTCAGTCCTTTTTTTAGCTACATGACAGAATAAATAAATAGAATAGATAAACTGTTTTACTCTGTGGGGCGTGGAGGATTAACTGAGGATATTTTCACAGCCTCACAGGCTCAGTTGCTTACAGTCATTTGCAATAATACATATTTCCAAACGTTTCTACATTTCTGAAAACCACAGATTTACGTATTTTGCAGAAACATTAACAAGTATTCTGGTGACTGGGCTGTTACAGTTCACATTTTTAATATAACACGCTGCCTGAGAGGAATTGCACAATTTTCAGAGATTTTCTATGCGTGTTGAACTGACAGGTTTACACCACGGACCTTTGTGCTGCTAGTGGTTCAAAATGGCTTAAAGTGAATGAAGATTTTTTTGATTGACGGAGCTTCAACTTAGAGAAAACCTTTGTACAAATTCTCCTTGTGCTGTTTTAAACTTGCGATATGAATGTGTTGAAGGAAGTTATTTTTAGAATTTGTATTGAACATTCACAGCTATATTCCACTCCTCATACAAACCTATATGCAATATCACCAAGAGGCATCATGAGATATGAAATTATAATCCTCACTGTTAGATAAAGAAACAAATATACACCAAGCCAAAAGTATAAACAAGGAGGTTTATTGATATTTTTATACCCGTAACTCTATGTGTATTTTGGATTTGCGCTCTTTATACTGCAATATGCAAGCGTTACGCAACAACCTCCCTCCAGGATAAACAAAGCTCAATATTATTTTATCTATAATTCATAATGTTTAAAGGCTTCAGAGTGCAGGCAGAGCTGAGGTTTGAGCTGCTGCAGGTGTTGATGTGTTCAATGTTCGGGGTCATTTGAGAGAACTGAGGAGCAGCAGGGTGCCATCAGAGCAACATAGTCAGAAGCTGTGTGAGTCCTGCACTCTGTCTGGATGAACACACAACATCAAAAGAAAAGGTGAGGAACCGCCACGATGAACCTAAACACAAAGACACATGTTAGCTGGCTCACTCTGAGAGGAACCAGGATCATTTCCTGGTGTGGGAGGGTTAAGGTTCCATTTCTTCAAGGGAAGCATTTACTACTCATCCTGAAAGTCAAAGCTGCTCCACAAAGCTGTTCTCTATGAAAACACATTGATAAATCCGCTGATTGTTCAACAGACATATATTAAACTCTGCTAAATGCTTCGTGGTTTGTTTCCAATTAATGATGCAGCATATTGATACGTTTAGAGGGTAATTAGTCGACACATTCACCAGTCCATGGATGCAGAGCGGATCGAGCCAGCTGTGTTCCTAAACAGATTATTCATTGCTGTAGACTCATTTTTGAATGCGTCTATTTTTAACTCAACATGTTTTACTGATGTTGTTATATCCAAGCTGCTGACAAGATCCAAAATCCTTGAATTTGAGAACTGCTTCATTAAAAGACGCTCACTAGCTCTCAGAGGAATTTAATTAGTCCACGTTTCAACAGAAATACTCCAAAGTATCACATAATATATATTTATATATCTTGACACATACAGTAACTGGAATACATTAAAAATTTTTGTTGAACACTAAAATTAAATGTGGTGGTGTTAATTAAAAAAATATACATTCTCACCTTCAAGTGAGTCAAGATCAAAAATATAAGTTCTGCATTAATTGGCAAAGTTTCTTCCTTCCTATGAAATGTAAAGCTGACGCTTTTTCTTGTCATTACTGAGACGAACATGTTTGATCATGCATGTCCGTGTGTGTGTGTGTGTGTGTGTGTGTGTGTGTGTGTCCGCAACTAATTTCCAGCCCAGCCACCAAAATAAAATGTTGGCAGTTAATGTTTCTGCAAACCAGTGATGTGTTTCTAAAACACGTGTCATATCAGACGTCAGCTGCTGGAGGGGACGGGGTGGTGTTGATAAATTTAATCAGGCCTAATCAAAATGTTTTCACAAATTAAAATTGACATAAACTTGAAGTTGCAACATATATAAATGCATAGTTTCAACTTATCCATGGTTTATACTAACCATGGAGTTGCTAATCTTGCACAGTGTACTGGAGCAACTTTGCCAAGTAAAAGAGTTCTGCCGACTGTTAAAATTAGATACCTGTGTTGTGATCCAGCCAAGTTGGGCACAGCAGGAGACATATGTTGTTGTCTTTGCTGCCATTTTGACTATAAGCCTAACAGTGATCTGCACTCTGACTTTACTCTTCTTCATTTAGTTTCTATCAATCTCACTGAAAGAGTTAATCATTCATATTTCTGTTTCCCTAGTTCTGAAAAAGTAAATGATCATCAGAGAATCACAGTTCATTTTGATTTCTCTCAGTCAACTGTTAATTTCATCTCATTACACTGGTAAGACACGAGTTAGTCTTCCTGCAGTTGTGAGGTTTTCCATGTGAGCTCAAGGCCCCTTCATGTCTGTGCTTAATAGGCGGGTTTGAAATGAGGATTTAGCTGAAGTGGCATGAGAGGTCCGATGAGGGTCCAAAGAAAATAAAGAGGCTGAAAATGGGGGCGAGTCAAAGGACAACAATAGAAACTATAAGTGCAACTCATGATGATGGATTTCAGCCAAAACTTCATTAAATAGGTTGATGTTTCAGCAACACTGATATCTGTTAAAGCTGTAAATGAAAATGTAGTGTAGATGCTTTAAAATCGGCCCCCAAAAGTCTAGTGAAAAATAGCTAAGCAGGCAATAAAATAAACTCCTGCAAGAGAAGACTGACATGTTTAAAACACAAAATAGATTGAGGCAGAAAAGTGAAAGAGACAAAGTGAGGGAGCGAGGGGATGTTGGAACCACCCAGAAGACACGGCGCTCTAATGAGACCTTCCTCAGTGAGTCAGGGGACGTTACCGGCGGCAGATGGTCGGCTCTTCAACAGAAGACCAGAGCACGTTTGAACATCGCAGAAACCACCCAGAGCTCAGTCTAGGTGGATGACATTCCTCTCTTTCTTTCTTTTTTTTTTTCCATTTTCTTTCTTTGTTGTTTCTTGAGCTTCAAGGAGGTTTCATCAGCCCAGAGGACATTATATTCTTTCAGTGCACAGAGGAGTGTGTGCCCACGAAATTCAGTATGAAGCATGGAAATCATCAAACACCTCTATAGCTCAGTCAGAATGGCTTCAGGTACAGATTGTCAGCTATACACTGGGTTCTGTGTTTCGTGCCTAACGGACTGTGTGTTCATGGCCACTGATATGTGTTTCTGAATGGCTAAAACAAAACCCTCCCGCCAGTGTTGCTTCCTGTTTAATGGACAATACTCTTTTTCAAACAGAGAATAGGGGAATGGTCAATAGTCAGATGTTTCCATTACCATCGCAAACAGACTGCCATTCTAGCAAGATTAATATCAGCATTGTGACAGCATGGATTTTAACATGGATAGCGATAGCAGTGATATTAGACAAGTGATAACTGCCACATTAAGTGTCATCCCAAAAATACCAGCTAACAAAAAATCAGCTCTGAAAAATTGGGAGAATTTCTGGAGTAGAGGTAACTGCCTCTGATAGCAGGTAGTTGAGAACATACTGTGAGCATTCATACTTTTCTTTCTCCACAATATAAACTACAAATGGCGTTGTGATTATACCAGGATTGTCGCAGTTGAAGATGGCGTATTTCCAGTAATGTCTGTTTACATAAACGGCAATGACAACTACTGACAGCGCAGAGGTCCCTGAAACCCTGTTCTGAGTGGTGAGCACTCGAAAAAAAAGGAATGGGTAAGAGTTGGAAATGAGATTGAGTTCAAATACATCACAGTGAAAAACTAGGAGATGTTTACAGAAAAAGAAATGCTGCTTCTGAAACATGATGATGCAAAACCGTAGTTAATCCCAAACCTTTTGGCTACAATAAAACTTGATAAAAGGTGCATCGTTTAGCTGCAATTGTGATTACAGAGAAACACCACAAGACTAAATGGGAGAAGGTTAGGGTCGGACTTGAAAGGGGTATAAAAAGTGTACTCGCTGCTGCACTTTTCATATTGTGGGTCGTACTGAATGATGTAGTCTCTGGAGGAAACTAGTAGGGCTTTCTAAAGTTTCTGTGTATTTAACCCAGTATTCCATGTACCAGCCTGGTGCACGCTGACACGAACATATATACATTCATAAAGCAGCACGGAAAGTAATTTGAACAGCAATCTGATTCTTGGCAATCTGTTTTACAAGCTAATTGAAGATGAGCTATCTTTGTAGTGCTTTTCTTATCGGACTGTCTTCTTTCAATTTGATGTTTAATTAACTCCAGAAGGAGACTTGTCTACGTAGATAAATGGACTTTCTCTTTATAACAAGTTATTTTAAGGAGCAAACAGACCCAGTCGTGCCCCTCTCGAGGCTGCATTGCCTTCTTTCTTTTGAGTCTGCAGGTTGGTTGTCTCCATGTTTTCTACTGTGAATTTTTCCCTGCATTATATCAGCTTAAAATGAATGCTCGATAAAAGGCGCACTTTGCTGCCCTTCAATTCTGAGGGAATGACACCAAGCCCTGATGCTTACCGTTGATGTTTTAGAGTCGATGAAACGGTTTCCGTGAACCTGGCTGTGCCAATGTGGATGTTTATGTGCTTTTCGTGCTGAAGCCCAACTGAGGAATGAGTCATGAGACATCAGAGGTGAGCAAGCAAATCATGGACCTTGACAATGCCTCTTTGTACAGGCTGTCTTTGATGTTTTTCACTGTCTGCTGCTGCGAGGGGCTGCCTGGAAAACCTAACTGTGCTTGTGCCATTATTTTGTTCTCTGGGTCAAAGACCAAATAATGGAGCCATGTAGCCACCTGCTGCTCGCCATCATTTATCCGCCATTGTCATAACTTACGATTGACAGGAACAGCAGGACAGTCAGAGGACAGACATGAAAGTGATGCAGGAGCCATTTATCTCAAATGCTTTTTTTTTGGGTTGGGAGGTAGATGTGTGATGGACAGACACAGCACACATCAACACAGAGCTACTAAACTATAGCTGTACTTTTACTGCACAGCAGTTACACCAGCAACTAATTCAAAGGTTCAATGAATGGGTTATGTTATATATAATGATACACATTGAAAACAACATTAAAACCCTGACTAGCACCTTGTTTTGGCAACTGTTGGTTATCTGGTGACAAGGCCAGTGTGATTTGTCTATGAGTTTTGAACAGATCAATTGAATTACTTTTAGAAGACTGTTGGGGTTAAATTATTCAGTATTTCTCACCGATAGAAAGCAAATATTGGAGAACAAACTTTTCTCAGTGCTGTTAGACATATAATCATGTAAATTCAGTCCCAAAATAACTGCAAGAGACACAAATGACAACAAAGACACACAGAGGAACATGTTCTTTTTTAGTAGAAAATCTTATTTGAAGATGCCAGCGGGCTGCCCCCTGTCGCACTGAAATGTGAATTTGAGCTAAAAAACAAAAATGTGCCATTGAAATGTTCTATTCTTCAGCAGACCTTCGCCTGTCAGAGTAGCTAAGTACCCCAGGAAGTGGTTACATCTCTAGATTAATATTGTCATGGTCCTGTAAGTTCTGTCTGATTGTATTTGTGCTCTGTGTATTTGTTCTGTTTCCCTTCTGTGTTCTTGTGTTCCTGTGCTTCTTCCTAAGCTTCTGTTTCCCTCCACACCTGCAGTGCTTCAGTTCCTTATCGCCGCCCTGTTCCTGGTGTTGTTTCCCTCCTGTGTTCCTCCACATCAGCTTCATTAGTCCTGCCCTGTTCTCAGCGTTTCCTCTCTGCTTTGTTCCTGTTCTTTCAAGATGACAGTGTTTCATAGCATTTCTCACATGAAAACAAGGCGTTTACATACAAGCAACTAGGACTGCTGCTCAGAAAGGGAAGGACACTTGTCTACTCACATGTTGAGAAAAATTAATTCATCATTCATCGTTGTATTTACACCGATCAGCCACAACGTTAAAACATTGCCACAGGTGATGTGGCAACACTGATCTTCCTCTTAAAATGCAATGTTCTGCTGGGAAACTTTGAGTCCTGGCATTAATGTTTACACACCACCCATCTAAACACTGTTGTTGCACGAGAGGAACTCGATGTTCATCGTCTTAGCACCACACTTTCTATTTTGTTGGAGAACCCTCACTGTATGTGACTTGCTGATTTCTTGGGCTTTGGACAGATACAGAAGAACGAGTCAGGGAACAACAATTAACAAAGTACAGGTGCACCTGAATTTGTCAGAGGTCATTACTCTTTGTGTGTGGACAGTATAATTCTGCTCATTATTCAGTGCTTTCACTGTATTTTATAACAGTAATTCTAAAATACCAAATACCTGTATACACCCTAAGTGGCTGTTTTTGCAGCAGGTTAATTTGTCTGTGACTGTTTATGTTGTTTGCATTGTATCTTTGTTGTAACATCGATTTAATGTTACCTCCCTGGCCAGGTCTCTCTTGAAAAAGAGATGTTTATCTCAATGAAACGTTTACCTGCTTAAATGAAGGCAAATAAAAGGAGCCAAGGCATCCACAAGAAGTACAGCCAGCAGTCAATGCCGCTCTTATCAGGAGATTAATTATAAACAAAGGTGCTCTCTTTAGCTTCAGACAGAACTAATTTTTATAACCTAATTACAGAGTGTAATAAATTTGATCATAATAACATTTATATCAGCAGCTTCATTGCCTGTGAGCTGAAATCCTGTTTGCAGCCGGGGTTCAAAAACAATGAACTGTAATCTGAGAACGCAGAGCTGATGTGTGCTTAGCAAGCGGACGTTCATGAAAGTAGATATCTTATTTTTTCATTGCTCAACTAAATAATTAACCCAACACAACATTATTAACTTTTTAATCACTCCATACTGCAACATGCTTCCTTAAAGAGGGAATTGAAATGACAGCGACTGAGCCTTGTTCTTCTTAATCCAATAAAGTGAAATATTAACGTGATCCCTAAATAAATCAGCTTTACTGCAGTTTACTTTCCACCACATACGAAGATGTACATCCACAAAAGTGCTATCTGCATTTTTAATTTGTTAAAAGCCAAGTAAATGTGCAGTCTGTCAAACGCCCGACTCCGCAGGCGTTTTGTCTTCATGTTTATTAATACAGCTGTTGTGACAAGCCTTGCATGTAATTTCTGCCGCAGTATGTTCCCACTCTTCATCGTCAAATGCAATTAGCCGCGACCTACTTCATAAGAGGGAGAAATACTGTTCTTTAATTGCCTCGCATCCTGGAGAGCAGCAAATGGGGTATGTTTTATATGATACTGCCAGTCAAGCTGCAGGAAAATAACGGGGAAAATGTTAATGACGCACATTCAGGAACATTTATCAGGAGGTTAATGAATAATTACAAACTTTTGTCGGGAAAATATGAGGAGAAGATTCCATTTCAGTCAAATTATGGGTAATCAAGAGAAAATGTATGGGATGAATGGTAAGTGTGCAGATTTATGGTAAATGGAAACGCAGTCAGTGCCATCGCAAACCAGCAGTCTATGAATGTAAAGAAAATCAGTTTGGGTCAATAGATTGTAGCTTTTCAGAGATTCTTTTTTCATTTAACGTCTGGATGATAATGATAAACCTGTCATGTATGTATTTTTAATACGCCGTTTTAGCTAGATGGAATTTGTAAGGTTAACATGTCCCTGAACACACATGAAAAAATAATCATTATACACATAACAATTGTCACATCATATATCAAAACACTGCTTTCTGTTTTGCTGTTAAAGTGCTGAAGGTGGAGGTTAAACATTGGAGTGGTGCTTGAAAACTGAGGGCACATTATTGATTTTATCTTCATTCCTAAGAGATGTGACATTAAAAGAAGAGCCGTGTTGAAGGTTAAATAAATGTAGTTAGTATTCAACTAAAGGTTTTTTAAGGAAAAAAGCACTCTTGCAAATCTGCTGCACATTACATGAAACAAAAGAAGAGTAAGAGGACCTAGTTTTCAGAATATGTTTCAATACATTAAAACGTAAAGAAATTAAAAGTTTCAACTTATCTCTGGTTTGCAGAAATATGCTTTTTAAACATTTGTGATGTGCTTTGTGCTAAATGCTAACATGCTGATGATTTGTGGGTTTAATGTTGATGTTCACATTAAGCATGTAAGCATGCTAACAGCTAGTCTCAGTTAGCCAGACCAGACCAGAACTAAATCTAAGATGTAACAACAGTGCGCACCTGCCAACATGCAAGGTTTTTTTATGCACATGTGGGTGGGTCCTGGAGTTAAAATGGCTAAACTCACTGCAAAAGAAACAGTAAAAGCCACCAGTTTGTTTAGGACAAGGTTAGTGTCGGGGTAACTTGTCCTTTTCAGCGTGTAGGCTTAGGAAGACATCTTGGTTTGGGTTAAAATATCTGTTTCTTATGTACACTCAGTTAAGAACATCCCACCCGTCTATCCCCACCTACTCCTTATGTGGACTTTTTTTTTTTTTTTTTTCTTTATACTACTGATTATACAGGTGTTGATGTGGGTCAAAAGAAGCTGCTTTCACAGTTGACCCATTTTTCTGAAGACTTCGGACTGGCTGCTGTACGGCTCTTCAAATATCTGATGACACGAGGCTTCATGTCAGATCGGCCTAAAGACTGCAACACACTCAGAATCGCCCTGATGCCTTTTGCCCAGCCATGACCTACAGTTCCTTCTGCACAATCTTGAAGTCTTCCCAGACCTGATTGGATATAAAATCCTTTTCTCCCAGTTGCATAGAAAGGTGTCCAGGAGGCATGCTGATCAGATGCAGAGTCTCTCAAAAAGTGACACCGAACACCTTGAGAAGGAAACTTGCTTCAGCCGTGCGCATGTCAAGTAAGTCTTTTATTTTATTTAATTTATTTATTTATTTTAGAAACTCACTCCCACATTCATTTTCCTGTGGTCAGGTCCATCTCAGGTAAGGTCCTGTGGGGTCATGTTCTGCACTGTCTCTTTTCCACTTTCTCTCACCCTCTCTGTTGTGACTTCCTGTCAGTATTCTCAAACGGAAACCTTGTTTGAATCTAAAGAAGGCGTCGGTGTCACAACCCTTCTCTGGACCACACACACACACACACACACACACACACACACACACTCGGACACTGTAAGCACGATCATGTTCCACACCTGTCAGTCAAACCACTCCTGCCGTGCTCTCTGTCAGACTCTCTGGTTCACTCTGTTCATTAGCATCACTCCCTTTCACTCCCTCTATCCTTCCCCTGGAGGCGAAAAGGGAGGACAGAGATGAAGTTGTCAGGGGGAAACTCTTCATTAGCTCCTTTCCTCCAACTTCAACCCTGTCACCTAGAAATGATGTGTGTGCATTACTAAATTGGTTAGAGAAAGCTCTTTATTATGATTAAATGGTAAAGAAATCTATATATCTTTAAAGTCCAAACAGAATTGAAGTCACTGCGAGCGGACAGTGTGTTGTGAGTAGTGCCTCAGTGTGCAGTCTATTGCCTCCTTCAGTGGATGGTGCCGTTGAAAACTCCACTGAATTTCAATGAACGTACGTCTTCGGTGACATGGCTGCCAAATCCCCTCCACCCAGGCCCATTCTCTTCATCTGGTTTCCTCCTGTTGACCTGAAATGCACATTCAAATGTCATTTAGGAATGATTACCTGCACACACACTTACAAACACACACCTATGTGGGCTTCCAGATGATACCACATGGCCACTGATGCAATGTTCTGCTCTGTGACCGTGAATTACAGTTTTGAACTACTTGATCCACTGAAGCATGGCTCTCACAGAAATGTTGAAACAGTCAGTTGGTTGTTGGCAGTGTTGGGAAGCATAACTTTTAAAAGTTACATCACATTGTTACTTATTGAGAAAAGTAACTCATTGGAGTACTTTTGCGTTACCAAAAATTAAAACCTATTTGTGATTCCGAGTGTAAAAAAGAAGAACAGTAAAGTAAAATGGCAGCCACTCACCTAAGCTGCAGAGAGAAGCAGCTGGTATTGAAGCTGCTTCCGTTGGACTTACTGTAGCTCTCATGGAAGCTGAGCAGATTTCAAGTATTTACCTAAGCTAGAAAGGTCACATGAGAATGTAAGCTAATACGTGGCAAAACACACACACACATAATTTTTTGCAATTCAGCTGCAATGTAAGAACATGAAAGAAGACAGAAACAGGGTAGGTAGTAAATGTGCAGCCTTTCTGGCTCATCATCCAGGCACAATTCACACTTCTCTGCAATAAAACCTGTTTTTGTCACAGTGCTGAACTTCACACTTATAAATGCCAAAAGAGCTTCTTGGATGTGACGATTTACAGCTTTTTTTTCCTATCACAGCTAATTAAACTTTCCTTGTTTTCGACTGGAAACGATTTGACATCACCTTGAGCATAAAAATGAGCTTGATTTGCATTTGCACAAACATCTGAGTGATATTGTCTGCTTGACATAGCATTTTCTGAAATGTTGATTGGCCTTTGCTTGAGATTTGACTGAAGAAAAAACCAATAGACTGAGAGACGGAGGATGAATGTATGTATTTTAGAAAACATTGTGTTGGCTGCTTCTGTGCATCCCTGCACACAACAACATAAAGGACAAAAGAAAACTGGTGAAGGCATGTGCACAAATTATATCTAATGGCTGTTTGACAAACACACTCACACAGAAGCACTTCTGTATGCACATACGAACACCAGGTAATTAATCATAATTGCATTTCTCTTCTCTCTCCGCCTCTCGCTCTCTCTCTTCTGCTCACTAATTGCTCTCAGTAAGAGCAAGTGAAGATGAGAGAAGTACAACCTGCATTTTCCACCTTGCTGGTTTAACTCAGACTCCGGCTCGCTACATCAATCGTCTCTTTGGAAATCTGCAGAGAGGAAATGTTTGGAGGTTGGTTTTTTTTTTTTTTGAGGTCCTTCCTTTCTTTCCCTGGCACAAGTAGTGAGTTTGTGGAAAACCTTTTTTTTTTTTTTTTAATCAGAATTTCACAAGTTAACTGAATGTTTTCCTACGTTAGCAAAAATAATCACAATATTAACATTCATTTATTCATTCATTTTCTGTAACCACTAACACTTTGCAGGATCTGATCCCCCCTGAAACTGGGCGAGTGGCGGGGTACACCCTGGACAAGTCACCATCTCTTCACAGGACTGACATATAGAGTGACAAACAACCAGTCACACTCACAATCACATCTACTGGCAGTTAAGAGTGACTAATTAACCTCAATTTTTATTGGATTTTAGTGCTTCTTCTATTGTTTTGGGGGTCTTGGATTTTAGTGTTTTATTTTTATGCTTAATTATTTTTATTTTTATTTTTTTTTTCAGGCAGCTGACAAACATGGCAGCTCTTTAAAGAGCATGTACAGGCATCCTCACCACATGGGTCACTGAATAATTTTTAAACATATATTTCAAAGAGATCGAAATCTAAAACAGATATTTGTAAAATTTAAAAGATGATGTATTTAAAACCCACAGTGTCAGAGTCAATGTGCAGGAAAAAGGATTTCAGTGGTTTCATCTCATCAAAAGTCAAGAGGAGGCATCGGTACATGTACGTTTTCCACTGAAATATTTATATCTGAATGAGTAAATACGCATTAAAGATTAAAATTAAACTGACAGAAAACAGCCATTAAAGTAAAGAGATTCTCAAAGTTTTACCCGGACAAGATCAACATGGTTAGATTTAACCTTTGAAACTTAATGCTGTAGAGGTAAACTCCTTAAATATCAATTATTTACAAATGCATCATAACCAATACACAACAGAGCAATCTTTACAGCCTTCTCTTCAATAAAGTAGAATTGGACACAACTACACTGATGGTCAGCCGTCGACAGAGGGAGGAGTAACAAGCAGGCACCTTAACTGCTTATAGAGACCAGGGTATTTATTTGTTGAATGACAATATTTCTGATTGTAAATGGAAATATAAAAACAAGACATTATGGTTACAGGAACATTAGCTACACAGCTATTTACTGACCAACATCTGCTGGTGCAATGGCTACTGCTTGGACTGCTGTAAAAACAAAAATGGTTTCATCTCAAGAGACTGAGGAAATAAACTGACAGGCTGCAGAAACCAGTTACTAAGAACGCAAAAAGGATTATAATGAATGACTCATACTGAGAAAAAAAAATCAAGTCGAGAGGGACTAAAATGGCAGAACACAAAGTTTTGAGCACCTTCATGTCCAGAGCCCAGCAGTGTGAGAATATCGAGTAAATAATGTTTGGAGAAGGAGCAGGTCGGGTTGCACCTTTCACTGGGAGGTGGATTAGAGCCAAATGAATCAATCAGAAGTTAATACCTTGCTGGCCAGTCTTAACCTGCCTCTTATACACACTCTCTCTCTCTCTCTCACACACACACACACAGTTGCCTACACTACTGCCAGATAACCCTAGAGTGGAGATTGATTCATGAGGCGAGTGTCAAGTTCAAGCCAAGGACACCTGAGCACCTGCTTACAGCCAGTACAGCTACAGCTTAACAGCGCACATACTCACACACACACCTGCACAGATATACCAAGAGGCACTTGCAGGTAGGGAAGCAAGCAAAAACATACAGAGAAATAATTTGCAGATCCCGACAGAGCAGTTTTGTCCAAAGCAATCGCTCCCACAGCTTTAAATGTTTTACTAATGCTCACTGCCCTCATCAGCAAAGCATGTGTACACAATCTTTAAAGCACCAGACAAAGTTAGCAATAGCTGGTGAACACAGTGGAGCTTTTAGCACCTCATCAACAGATCTTAGAGACTCACAAGAGTGCTTAAAAGATCAATATTGGACTCAGGCGGGCAAACATGATTGTTGATATGTATCTCTCTTGTTAGACAGTGACCTCTGGTGGTAATATTGAGTAATAAGGCAGCAAAGGAGGAAGTCAGGTGAAGTAGTATGAAGAGTGACTCAGGTCAGGATGGACAAACAGAACATTTTCACCCAGGAGAAAGTTGTTTGTGGCCAGTGTGCAACAAGTCAATAGTGAGTTTGTTTATGTAACACCACATGCATAAAGTAATTTACATAGGTATCATAGGTACATTAGTAATGTAAGTTACAGGAGTAATGGAGTGATTGGTATCACAACCATGTTTATTTCTAACCTTAACCAAATCAGCATTGTGTGGCCAAGTGTTTGTGTAAATGGTAACATCCAACTACAGTTGTTTTTTATAAGCACTGAGTCACAGCCAGATATATAGCATTCTGTCAAAAATAACCATGTATTTAAGAGTTATATCAAAGTCTGACAGGTACAGCAGAATTTGTTTAGATCCAAGTTCAGACAAGATGTGCTGCAGGTATTTTTTGGCAGAAAATACAGAAGTTCAAAAAGGCATTTCTTGTTTCATTTATGATATTCATTCGAATAGAGACTTTCTAATCTTTTGCCAGAAGAGTTCCATGGAAACACAGACATACTACAGAGCAGAAGACTCTCCCTCCTCTGTCTCCTTCTCAGTTTCCCTCATGTGTGATTCACCAGCAGGAGAGCAGAGGTCATAACTCAGCACTAAATCAAATTCCAGACTCTTCGGTGGAAAACTGAAAATATCCAGTGGCTTCACAGCGAGTGGATGATGCCCATATAGCAGCTTAGCACTGTCATCCGGATTAGTGTGTCATCAAGCTGCATTAAGGTCGTTGATCGTCGTGTGACAGTCAGGAAGGGCAAGCCAATTATGTGAGGCTGAAGCCTGAAGCAATGGGCTTCCATGTAGGGAACACATTCACCAGCCTCTGCACTTTAACGCCTATAACTATAGTATTTTCAGTGGCTTTGACTTTTACAGACATTCTGCCCATTTTCTCATAAAAAAAATTGTATATTTACAACCATGTTACATTTAAAGCCAATATGTGTTGGAAGATTGTCCTCGAAACAAAGCGTGACTATAAGTTTTTACAACTTCTGTTTTAATGTACAAGTTGTACAAAGTCATTGCTGACAAATAAGGTCAGTTAAACTTACTGTGAAGGGAAAACCCTTACCCCTAAATTCCATCTGATCAGTGTTCGGTCTATGTTTAAAACATCATTTAGTTGAGATTCTTAGTTGTTAAAATGCATTAAAATCATTTCTGTCCATTACAGTCTGAAGACCAGTGAAGATGTCACAAATTAGTCTGCTGAAACTGCCAAAGCTGTTATTACATCTCAACTATATAACAAAAATGAAAATCAGCCCATATTTCACATGCTTCGGTCTGTCACTCCTTGTTGGAACTGGTCAGCGGCTACAGGTTTTTTAGAAAAGGTGGCTGATTTCAGAAATGTCCAACACAGCAAATTCCACCCCAAAAGTTTCTTTGGTAAGTTCTTTAAAACCTGGTCCCAGCCGTGGAGTTCATCGTAGGTTTCTAGAGTCTGGAGAAAGTTCCTGTGGTTGAAAAGGGCTTCAACATTTAGCTGTGATGGGTAACACTTGGAACTCCTGATCAGCAACCCAGAATAAATAAAAACTGTACATGTAAAAAAACCTGTAACTAATATATTTTCTGTCCACTCTACCAGATAAAATCACCCAAGTTGTCTTGTACGGGAGACTCTCAATGTGTTTCCATTTCACTTTTCAGCCCAGAGTTTCAATAATGAGAGGCTGCTCCGTATGGACCAAACAAAGCAAAAAAAATGCAAGGCAGCACAAGAAGATCGAAGAAGAGGAAGACAGTCTGAGATGGCAAAAACACACCCAGAGCGAGGCCGAGGGTAAGAAGAAAGAGAGAGGAACAGACTTAAAGAGAGGGGGAGAAAAGTTGGACACATTGAGAGAATACCAAGAGGACAAAACTTTGGAACAGAAAGACATGCAAAATCTTCATGACTGCAAACTGACAAAACAACCGCAAAACACCACAGAAACAATATTTTCATGGACTGGATCCCATTTCACATGATGTGCTCACTGTTGCCTCAGGCAGCCCAGAATCCTTGCTCAGGTGGAAGTGAGCGGCTGCCTTGGGCCATAATAACATATTTACCTGACTGTTAATGAAGAGAGTGGACTCTCAGAGGCCCGGAGGTCACGCTGCCCCTCGCTGAGAGCAGCCCCCCTTCAGAGGAACCACTCATTGATTTTCAGATGAGGTCCTCATAGATATGGTTTGTGTATTCCCATTCCTGGCCTCTACAGAGAGGGCGATGTGAACAGGGAGATGAAGAGATGTTTTTTTTATTTTAAGGGGAGACAATCCTCTAGACATCTACAGACTAGTAGATTCCACCATGAAACTTAACCCTGTTCAAAATTCTTGTTTAGTTTTGTTGAAATTTCTTTAAATCTGTTTTTTTAATCACCACATCAATCAGAAATGGCCAGAATAGAATTAAGAAAAAAAAAATCAAGGTGGTTTTAGTAATAAAATGTTTCAATATGCAAATAATGGCAAATACGTAATCACTTGCATATAAAACAGAAACCTGAACTGAAATTATTTTCAACACCTAAATCTCATTGTTGGACATTTTGTTTCCACTTGTCTGAGAGAGGACATGTTGGGAACAAAAGAAAATTGCCCAGTGCCTGGAAATGTTCTCGTGTAGTGTTCATGTTTTTGCATCTTTAAAACAAACATGAGATGGCAGTTATTTGCGGGCATATTAATGCTGGCTTCAATTGTAAATATAATAATTAGCATAGGTCGGGCCTGTTTTCATTTTCTGAGCGCCAGTATCTTTTTTTCTGAGCGTTCCCAATGAGGAGAGCGTCTGCTGCAGCATGTGAGATAAAGCCCTGCGCCATCTGACAGCTCTGAGTTGAAAATCTCTCTGCTCTTCAGAAAGGTGCTGATGATGTCACCGTCGCTCTTTGTCCCGGAAGACGGGATGATATTCAGCGTATTTTTGTCTCCTGTGGATCGTGTCATGCACCCACATCTTCCTTGCTCTGCAGTTGACAGCTGGACCTGTGACAGCGGGAACATCACCATTATTGAGTTCATCGTCCATAATAAGTATGAAGGCAAGGCAAGGCAAAACTTCTGTTAGATGCTCATAGTAAAAAAACATATAAAGCAAAGACAAAACATGATGTTGATCATACAGCACTGGTTATTAAGGTATTGTTGTCACAGAAAAGACCAAAGTGCAGCATCTTTTTAATCTCAGCACACATTTTTTTAAAATTCAAATTGTTGTGTTTTGGACCATTAGAAGGTTGTAATGATGCTCAGCTTGTGAGACAAAAACAATAGAATACAAGCTCTGTCAGCGTCTCAAGGTCAGTTTTTCATGTTCGTGCTCACCAGCAGATATAAACATTTTATTAACCCCCAAACAACACACTTATATACTGTTCGGTCCATCCAACACATTTGTACTGCAGTCTCAATAACAGTGTAGTCTGTAAAGGCCACCAGCAGGGATTGGACTCTCAGTCTTGTTATTTCAGTGGTCAGTCTGGTGCTGATGGGGAGCAGAGGAGGGGAGCTGCCGGATGAGTCGACGGTCTCCAGGGCATCACGAAGGTGATGATGAGACTCGGCTGAATATATATGAGCTCATCTGAAATTCAGGTTTGAGTTCAGGGGACGGCCAGGGAAAAGGTCAGTGTCATCAAACCTGGACTGGACACATTTTGTTCTCAGTCCTTTTGTCAGTGACAGAAGAGGCAAGAGTTTGTGCTTCCAGCTCAGAAGCCTCAGCAGCCCCACCCGGATGTCTAAACTCCTCCCTCATCCTGCACCAGCCTTCCATCAAGAGGTGATGAGTTGAGGGGATGTTTATCCAGCTATCAGTGATGGTAAAACAAATGACTCAGGATGGCAGGTTTGACTTATAGATCCGTGTGAAACAATGTTTCATAAAGGTTTGCAGACAAGATTTCACTGAGACAATTGCAGTTGACAGTAAAGATACTCACTCTGCGTTGGCTGCACCACTGGGTTGACTGGCTGGCCTCAGTCAAAGAAGCAAGCAGTAAAATGACATTTATTGCATGTAGAAAGAAACAGCATTCAAGCTTTCAAACAAAGGTAAATGTTGTATATCGGCTGCATTCAAACACACCGGGATCATTGTGGATGAGCTGCAACACTCAATAATGAGTCCAAGGAAGACATTTGATCTCACTGTCAAGAGTGTACAAGTTATTTTGCAATTGAAGCCTGAATTAATCAGCCTTCTTCACAGCTGACGTTTTGATTGTTTTTACAGTAAGAGAAGTACAGGTGTTGATAGCAGCACTACCGATGGCTCTGATCTATTCAGGCATCTTTGTGAGCCATGACAGTGTGACAGTGAGCCACCGTGACAACACCGCCACCCTGAAACAGAAGAAGTCATTTCATCATTTATACCTGTGCTTTTCCTCTGTCTACACCAAAAAAGGCCTATGAACACCATGAGGGACCGCACCGCCGCCTCTAACAAGTGATCCGCTCAAAAATATCATCACCAATTTATGTTATATTAATATTGTTGCAGAATATTGTTTTATACGTTCTGACAGAAACCAATTTTTGAAGTAGAGTTTTGATTCAAACATGAGACTGACATATAGAATTGCTATAACATCTATGTAATGAAGTGTCTTGCAGGGTCATATGACTGTCAAGATGCATTATTTCCCACTGTAAGGAGCAGAAAGCACACAGTGGGGGCTAAATTTAATTTCTGTTCCCTGGAGATTCTGTTTGAATAGATGACGATAAAGATAATTGGGATTGAGAGCTGGAAACTGGAAGCAAACTGGGAGCATGAGGGTGCAAATGTCACTCAGATAATACTGTATCCCGCAGGGGAACACTGCCCTTTCATGATGGATCATGGTTAGCTTTGTTATGATCGGCCATGGCTAATCTCAGAAAAAGCGAGTTCCGTGGACTCGGGTTTCCTGCAGGAAGAAAAAACAGAGCAGCATAGTTTGAAAGTGGGGAAATGAACAAACATGAAAGTTGGGTAAGGAAAATTGCAACTGACTCCCGCCATATTGTATAAAATGGAGGTAAATTTGGTAAGGGGAGGTATTGAATTAAAATTGTTATTCAGTCAAAGTGATATAAGAGCCCTTGACAGTGTGTAATTGCAATCAGTTAAATTGCTTAATTCAACTGGAGAGCCATGGGGAAGCACAATTTACAGAGAGAGAGAGAAGAGAGTGGGCAAATAGGAGAAAGAAGGAAAGAGAGAGTGAGTTTTATTTATCTTATACTAACTACCTCTAACCATGTTTACATCAAGCTGTGCATTAACTCCCCCCCCCTACACATTTATATTACATATAATATATATGTAACCCGGGGCTAATAAAAGTGGGGAAATTGTGGTTCCTGTGTACCTTCCGCCTCCTGTCTGGGCCTGCTTGGCTTGCTGTTGCATTGCATTGCATCTGACGACACCACCAAAACAACATAACATCACCTGCAGGTTCTGTAGCCTGTAACGGCCTCAGACCTGAGCCTCTCTGAATTTTGAGTTGTCTTCTGTGGTGACATGGGGTTTACTCCGGGATGCTCCGGTTTCTCCCACTTTCGTCACAACCATGAAGCCAATGGGGGCTTTAAAGTGTCCTCAAAAGCTAACTGGTAGCAGGATGCTACTTGATGTCCAGACTTCTTCCTATTCCTCTTGCCTCCGTCAATGTATGGAGACCAGTGGAGCAGGAGGCTACCTTGATGTCCAGGTTAGCTTTAAAAAAAAAAAACAATTTCTTCTCCTACTTTCCATTGGAAATAGACAACTGGAAACTGGCCCGTAACGGCCTGAGACCTGAGCCTCTCTGAAATGTGAGGATTCTTCTGTGGTGACATGGGGTTTGGGAAGCTAAAACTAGGTGGGTTTTATGTATGTGGCCAATACGTCAGAGTGAAAGTGCTGCAAATTATAAACTCACATCCTCTTTGTTTCAGGTTTGAGCTGAGGTTTAGATATTTTTTCTAAATACTCAGCAATTTGTGTTTCCCGTATCACGTTTCCAGATACTTCAAACTTACATGTTTCCTCTTGTTTAGGAGATGAAGTCATTACTGAGACTTTGTTTTCACACACAAGCACTGGCTGATTGCTTGCTCAAACAAGAATGGCACTCAGTAGAGCGCATACATCAGCAAAGGCCCAACAGTCCGTTTTAATTCAATCAAGACTAATCCAATATCAGTCTTCATAGCTCTGTATCAGTCTTAATTGAAACCACTCATAACTGCTTGACCATAATTTGAGTTCCCTGTACAAGCCACCTAAAAACATCAACATTTTAATCAAGATCCATGCCTTATGTAACAAGAAATAAACAAAAACATTTGAAAAATGCCCCAATGAAAAAGATCCTGGATCTGTCCCTTTATCTGGATCTCCACCAAAAGTTCATGGGGTCTCTTCTGGCACGGGATCCATCCTCCATCCAAGTTTTGTGGAAATCCATTCTGTTTTTGTGTAATCCTGCTCACAAACCAACCAACCAACCAACCAACCAACCAACCAACCACTAACAACATGTGCGGACTCCATTGGGTCTCACTAGACTCACTTAAAGTGAACTCTCTGGTCGACCTGTGACTCATTCTTTTGTCTACACTGACCGAATTCAGATAGAAACGAGGTTAAAAGGGTGAACGGACAGGCGTTCACTTGAAGAAGAGCACTGGTGGTGTGCCAAAGTCTGTTCCCCTGTTGGTAATATGTATCCAGCTGGTAGCTGTAGCTGCTGTCTTTAAATTAGATATTTAATCCAGGTTTATAAAATGTAAACCAGGTGTTATTCTCAAATTGCTGTGATGCAATGCTGATAAAATCCTTACTTGATGATTTGTGACATCATCTGAAAATGTCATCATGAGTACTGCGTTTATACTGTATGAGTGTTCTTGCAGCTTGCTTTGCTCCTCCATGAACGCCTTTGTGTTCATTCACATTCAATTGCATCCTTTCACTGACTTTGTATGCAACCATGCTGATGCTCATGCTCAAATATTCTGAGTACAGTATGTACACACATTTTACTTCCTCAAGTGCACCGATTTCTCGCTGAAAAAAGCTTCAAGTGCAGGAAATCTGTCCAAGTGTGCTAACTCACCAAGAAGAAATGTCGCTTCCATGAGACGAAAGCTACAAAAAAAAAGGAAAAAGGGGAAAAAAACCTGGCTCATCTTAAATTACAAATATTAACCCAATACATATCAGTCACATGTGGGAACCACTTTTCATAGACTTATTTTCCAAGGAGTCATGAGGGGAAATCGTAAGTGCTTCATTTCTCTTATTCATAGGTGCGATAGTGTATAATCAAACATTAAAATGAAGCACATTATGACGGTCTGTGAGCCACAGAGAGGCTGTTCAGAACGTTTGCTAAGTGCATGGGAGATTAGTAGATCAAGTGGATAAAGAGAAAGAAGACTGAATGAGACAGAAGGAAGGAGCAGATGTAAGAGAGGAAAGAGAAAGTGTCATCAGAGACCGAGAAGAAAACCAGAGAGAAAGGATGATGAAGGGGAGGAGGAGGAGAAATAGACTCTGTCACAACCTTTCATTATTTCATGCGGCTTGGAGAGTGTTCTCTGATTAAAATAATACATTTGGAGTGTTTGTAATGCCACCTTAAGTGCTGCTGGAGGAGTTGAGAGAATTAATCGCCTCCCTGACTAGATCTCAGCCAATCACATTATCTCCTGATTTATGAAAGACCAGGCCAGAATACCACCATAACCTTGAGACCAAGAGGTGCGGACTAAAACTGGATGTCTGTGTGAAAAGGGAAAAAAAATAAAAATTAAAAAAAATATTGAAATAAATGATTGGTCGTAGTTGTATTAATGATTAATGATTTAACCTTTGGATATCATTTTTCAGATTTTAAGACATGTTTTGGTTTTATTCACTCATAAAAAAAATATATATACATAACATATAAAAACAACATTAGAACATAAAACTCTATTCCCGACCCATTACTCAGTGGAAACACTTTATCTGGAAAAATTCTAATCTGGCTTTACAGCAGAGAAATACTGCCCTCCTGAGAGTGAGCAACCTATACAAAAGCCACGTTGGTTATAGCCAGCAGAAACACAATTCAGTTTAATTGCTTTGCTGATGACACACAACTCTGTCTATCAAACCTAATTAAATAAAACCTTCCTTCAGCGCCTCCACAATTGCATCACTGACATTAAGTGCTGACGACTTTCTCCAGCTCATTAACGCAAAATCTGTGGTCATCACCTTTGTGCTAATGACCCCTTTCCTACTTCCCACCTCCGACGCCCTTTCTCGTGTGACACCCATTTTCAAACACCACCTTCATTTTGATCTCAACTATCCACCTGCGAAGCTTTGACTGTATCTTGCTCGGTTGTGGAGCTATTTTAACATTTCAATTACGTTTGGTGAAATTGATCAGAATATACTGTAGCGTACCTTTAATATGGCAACTACTTCACTAAAACAATAAAGTTACCCATTTCTTCATGATTATTTTCATGAAATTTTTGCCCATTCAATACCTGAAAGAAGAAAGATGGAAACAAGACGACAGAGCAGGTGAGAGGCAACAAAGGTTCCCTGCTACGACCATTAGGACATGATTTTATTGGTGAGTCAGTTACCTGTATTACCAGATGATTATCATTCAGGCCAACAACTGACTGGTGTGAAAGAGTGCATGAGGCTGGAGTTGTCTCAGGTTCTGGTGAGACAGTAACCTCTTGCAGGAAGTCTGGTTTGAGTAAAATATCTGCGTTAGTAGACTCATCAGGAATCTGAGCCAGAGCTCTGCCACAAGTTCACTTCAGTCCAGAGAGGGAAGCTGTGTTTATAACTTTGCAGAGAAGAGAATCACATCTGCTACATCTGTATGTGCCTCATGTTCCTGAGAGACAAGAATCTGGTTTGTATCTCTCTTAATTAAAACTCTCTGACGCACGGATTAATGTTTTTCTGATTTTTCTCCTCCAAAGTTATTTCAAACAAAGATTGGGTAATTGCACAAACGGACTGGCTGTATTGTTATTCCAGAGTACAGCAGCATTTCCCAATGTGGACCAAAGTCGACTACATTTTGTAGTGACGCAACTTTAAAATGAGGTCAGTTCCTCCTTGACAAAAAGAAGCCTAATCAGAACTTTGAACATGAGTTGTTCGACATTAAACAGCAGCAGATGACAGCACCTGTCTTTGATTTCTAATAATAGTGAGCAGTGAGGTCCACTTCACAGTCGGAGCTCATGAACGCTTCATGGCTTCTTGGCTCTACCAGGTGTTCACAATCTGGACTATACCAAGTGGGATTTGAAGACAGAAGACGGAAACGGGCACGTCTTTCTGTACTTTGTGTTTTCTTTTCCCTTCCTGCCCTAGTTGGAGTAACTGCGATGTTGTATAGTTAAAGCCGATTTTTGGACCTTCATGTATCTTAATTACTTGAGAACTTTAACTGTTACACTGTTCTTACCTCTGCGAATGGTCTACTTGGTTTTGACCATGTTGTATTTACAGCTGTTGTTTTATTGAGTGGGGTTTTGTCTTTTTGTCTCCAAGTTCTCTGGTAAATCAGTCATCACTTTACTCTGTGTGTATATTCATAAGGGAAAAATAACATTAAAAAACTGATCTTAGTTCATGTTCCTAGACTGTTAATCCAGTTTCTGGTGCCTCTTTCAAACAGGCCTTTAGATCCATAGCCAGTAAATGAATAGATGGATGGTGTACATATAAGTAGCTTGAGAGTAATGTCAAATTTATTGGCAGCTATTCAGCTAAAAAGAGTGTTAACCTTTTAAATATCTATCAGCACTGAGACTTCAGAGATATCATTCTGCATCGACTGTGCACCGTCCAGCCAGATACTACAGCAAAAAACTGTTTGGTGTTGGACATATTTCTTTGTAAGTCACTGTTGAAGAGCCTCTTATCTTTTGGTTTGATTTGGGAATTTGGGAATCTTTAGAACGTCTGCATTAAGACCAACACGTTCTCACTCTGGACTCATCAAATAGCCTTAAGCCTCAAATTATTGCGCTCTACCTGACCCTGAAGTTTCAGTTTTGCAAATAAAGGTCTGCTGTTACTCATATATTATATGCAATGTCCAGTAAGTTTTAAAAAAAAAGACTTGCTCTTACAGTTCACAGTTATGACATATTACAACTTTTGGACTGTTGTTAACACTGTCAAGTGACATAGGTACATCACTCATGTAATAAAACTGATGGCAGTTAGGCACACATGAGATGCGTAGTACAGTCGCAAGACAGAGTCCAGTAAATGACCCAAATGGGCACTTAAAGAGGTAACCACAGCATCAAACTTATAGCACATATAGCCACTGACCAGGCTGCTTCGAGGTGTTGGGGTTGAGCTGTTCACACTGCATGTTGGTGAATTATTTAGTAATTTCCTTTAGCATTGTAAAGTTAAACTTAACTTCAGATGTGGCTGAATGAAATAAAAGACTTGTGGTGTTTTTAAGAAAGTAAGACATCTGAATAAATAACATAAAGTGCTGATACGATTTGAGCTGACTTATTCTGCTAAACAAAGAACATTGATTAGACTGGAAAAATGTTTTTAGATACGAGACAGATAGATATATAATCGGACAGGTAGATAGATGCACCCCTGTAAAAAGCAATCAGATTCCTTTACTTTTAATTTCCACTGACTCTGTAAATGAAGCCACGTCTTTATTCCCCAGAGCCTCTGAGAGAGAGAACAACCGGGAAAGTCAGCAGCGGCACCAGATCTTTTCTTTTGATGGGCATCGTGGGTGATTGGATTGTCTGTATCAGCATGTCGGTGGGCGAGAGCCGCGCGATTGAGACCCTGAAGCTGATTAAAGCCTGGCGCCGTCCGCCGCCTCCTAAACAGCTTGTGACAGGCCAGAGTCCAGCAGGCTCCACGGAGGCTCCTGCTGCAGCGAGGCGGAGACTTGAGGTGCCATCGCTGCTTAGACTGTGTGTGATTGCAGCAGCGTTACAGGACGACAGACAAAACCCACAGAAATCAATGGATGCTCAGCAGCAGCATCAGCATCGCAGTTCTGCTTGGCTGCTGTTGTTGTGCTGGTTAGTTGCAGTCTGACAGCTGATCTGATTGTTGTTAACTGTTGGATTTGAAAAAGGGAGAGAACAAAACAGCTCCCTAGAACGTCCTTTTCAAACCTGAGAGGACTATCTGTGTTTTTTTTGAATGGCAGAGACAAAAACAGCTGCCTTAACAGCTACATGCAACAGTAAACACAGATTGAGGAGGACGCGTAATGACTTTCAGGAAAACACAAAGTCCCTCAAAGCTGAAACCAGGTAATGGCAGATAAAGTTATCCACAGGAGAAAATACCAGATATGTTCACAGAATCAGGGAGAAAAACACGATTCAGAACTATTTACAACAGGAGATTACGTGGCCTTTACTCTCTGACATTGATTTCTGTTCTTTTAGCACCAAGGACACTAATTGCTGATGTTGGTTTTCAAAAGAAACGTTGCAGAATCTGAAGTTTTTACAGCTACATCAGAAGCAAGCAGAATACTTTGTACTGCAGCAACACCGGCTGAGCCTGGTCTGTTTGCATCGTCACACTTTCCTTTGGACCACTGGGACTACGGCTGATTGTAGCACTAATTTATACAAACATATGTTGAATACAGCAGAATTTTTTTGCATGAATCGGCACACATGTAATTGCCCAAATTGCCCATTTATGAAACTGAATTTTTTATTGCATGTACAGTATGAGCATGGCTGGATTCATTTGTTGAAGCCCCGGTCCTGTTTAATGTTGTTGTTTTGATTTCATGCCATTCCAATACAGTAGAACAGCTTGATACTTACAACACTTCTGAATTACACTTAATGTACTACATTACAACACAAACACTAGAATAAATGATGGTGTTTATGTAAAACAGCTATTTACAGGATGCAAAGCTACAATGTAATGTATAATTGTGGCTATGTAAGGATACAAACTGTCAAATGATGATGGTGAACGTGAAAGTAGACTAATCTTCTCACTGATTACCTTGTTTGCTTCAGTAGGTTATATAGAGGCATCACTGTTAAAGTGTGGCTTTTTCATATCTTGGAAAAACTTCTGCACGAAACACTTTGACAGAAGTTATGGAAATATTACGTATGTCATACCATAATTACATACATCTTACACAAGATGTTTATGACCTAACCTGAATATTGTCTCCTCCTGAACAGGCTTTTAGAGCCTTTAGCCAGTAAATGACTAGATGGAACTATCTTGAGAGTAATGTCAAATTGATTGGCAGCGACTCAGCTAAAAGAGCATTTCTTTCTAAGTCCAAGTTCAAGAGCCTTTTATCTTTTGGTTTGATTCGGGAATAAGGGAACTCATCTTTAGAACATCTCATTTCGATGACGCTTCCATACAAACATGTTCTCACTCTGGACTGGAAGGACCAATCGGGTTGGAGTCACAGGCGAGAAGGAAGGGTGAAGTGTAACCAGAACACATTTTGACTTTATCATCCTGCACAGGCGCAGAGAGCAGGAACAAGAAAATGCGCAGTTAGCTAAACTACCAGCGTACATTCCCTCCAGTGGCTGAAACGGGAAACAAAGTTCCAGCAGCGGCGCACTTAAATCAGTTAAATGTGGGACTTTAACGATGACTGCGTCTGTGTGGTGACAGTGTGAGAGAGAGCAAATTGCTTGCGCTTGCCGCTCCAGAGAACGGGCGAGGTGACAGAGCAGGCCAGGCCAGACAAATGACCATTCTGCACATACACACACACTTACACTCAGGGTCAAGTGTTGGAGAACCACAGATCCATTATCGAGATCAGCCTGTGGAGGATCCAGGTGTCTAGACACAGAGCGCATTACATGATTAAGAGGAGTTAAGATGCTGCGCAGGTGGAATGTGTATGCGCATACCTGCGTGTGTGTGTGTGTGTGTGTGCAGAGTTCAGGTTTCTTCAGCGGCACAGAGCTCTGGTTGAGCTTTCAGATGAATCAATCCATGGCCATCCAATTTAGACTGTGGGGAAAGGGTGCATCGATCCAGGCTTGGGGTTTTCCACACATGGTGATAGGTTTCCAAAAAGAAAAAAAAAAAAAAGAAAGAAAACCTCTCCCTGCACTCAAACAGCCCCAGCGGCAGATTTTACATCTTGTAACTCAGTTGAAATCTTTCAGATTCTTCGTTTTTACCACCTGATGAGCGAGAAGTCATGTCAGGTTAATCTCTGAAACATTTCTCTCTCCATGGAGGAATGTAACTGAGCAGCATCTGATCCTGTGTGTGTGTGTGTGTGTGTCCGTATGTGTGTGTGTTCAGACTAACCGTGAAGGGAATTTTAGAGGTTGAGTGATGTACTAAATCAGTGGAAAGACACAAGTGGACACAAACAGACACATTTGCTCTAGTTGGCACAGAGTGATGCGGGCATACATCTGTGCGTGTTGAAAATCCGTCAAGTTCAGTGAAAAGCTCACACTTTACTCACAGATGTGTGACTGAATGTTCAGTGACAAGAGGGAAGGGGAGAGAAACATGAGGGGAAATGACAGAAGTTTGAGTCTCTGGTAAGTTTTCAGATCAGAGCTCAGACTCTCACACACACACTAGCTAACCAGACCTGTACAGTGACTACATTGGCAGTAGTGCAGCGTCTGGTCCCATGTGCAGCTGGTAGAGTGCAGTGATAGAAATCTTATGATATCAAGCTGTGCAGAGAGTTTTGGTCTCATTTGATACAGCTCTGAGGTATCCAGAACTGAGATCCTGGCTGCCATGGTAGTGTCTATTTCAATCAATGTCAGTGAAATGTTTTTTGTTTTTTGTTTTTTTTGTGTTACCTATTGAGGTGTTTGTTCAGCTTCAAATCCTGAGCTATGATTTAACTGACAAACTGTATTTGGGTGTACATGTCCAGGAGCCCCCAGAGCCATTAATCAGCTCTGTGGGTGTGTTAAAAGTTAGCTAGGAGAAGAGGCCCATACAGAGAGACAATCCAGCCCACTTTAGGTTGTAAGCTTTAAGAAATGACATCAGTAGAGTTATTCTGAGTTATTCCTGTTCAAGCTGTCCGTTTGTTTATGTTGCAACTTTCCATTTATGTGGTTAGGTTTAGGCACACGAATCACTTGGTTAGGGTTAGGATAACAAAAAAATACCTGTTTTGGTCACATCCGACTGATCCGACTGAGAGGAAGAGATTAAGGGAAAACTTCAGAAAGTGGAGACAATCACAAGGACAGACCGAGGCGGTGAAGGAGAAGCAGATACCTGTAAAGAGATTTGGGTGAGCTAAACTTCCTTGTTGAGATGCTCCACATATCTCCTCCTTGGCAATCACACTTCATATAAACCTTTATCACTCTCAGGCTTTGACATAAAAAAAACACCTCCTGAGGAAACAGGCCCCCATATAACCAAGATAACCAAAGCTCTGAGTTTATGACCCTGTTCGTGCCGTATATCGCACATGTTGATCACCATCAGTGTGTCAGAAAAATCAATCTCAATCTGAGCTTCCTGAAGTCATCCCACCTCACACTCACTGGTCCATTTTATCATCAGCTAGAAGAGCCTACAACATGGATCATGTCTATCACTGGGTTTAACTCTAGCGTACAACACAAAATGGCTGAGTGACCATCATCTGATGATTTCTGCTTCATTAGGCCAACAGGAGGAGATGATGTGACAAATGCTGTTATGTCAGATCATAGGGGTCACATGACCGCTGTTGTTGCAGAAATATTTCCCTGATGAGTGAAGTGTGAAGGGCCGGGCGGTGCAGAGTGCAAGAGTTGCTGCTCAGATTCTTAGAGCCAGCTAGAGATTCTGGATTAGAGCCAGAGTCCCTGGAGAATAATCACCTGAAGTCACCTCAGATTCTGCTCTGATCCGAAACCGTTTACTGACGGGAGGAGAGCTCAGAGACCGGCTTTTTCTTTACTCCTGTTTTTCAGTCTGACTACACTAATGATCTGCTGAGCTGACCTCCGTTTTCAGGTGTTTATGTTCAGTAATGTTGATTAATGACTGGAGCCGGAGGGGAAAAGTACTTTACTTTACGAATGTAACGTTACCGAGAGGAGAGGGGGGAAGACGAGAGGGTACCAGAGTCTCCTGCGAGTACTGATTTCTCAGAGTTCTCCTGGATTCAACCACATACACACACCTTCAGTGTGTAGTGTTGCTCACTAACATTAGCTTATGGCCTGTGAACAATAAGATAAGCTGTTTGGGGCATTGCATGAGTAATGCAAATAAATACAAATGTTCCTGCCCTGAAACTGGCTTCACTATTGATGTATACACCATTAACCCACCAGTCTGTATGACTCAGACACAAATCTTAGACATTTAAATGCAGAATTGCTGCATATTATTTATTTAAGGCTTTTTAGAGCACCGCCTCTACTCAAATACACTGCAGCTTAATGGACTTATGTTTTGGGTGTTAACAGCTGTGAAAAATGACTTCAGACAATCACAAGCAACAGAAACAGTGTTCCTGTTACCTTGGACAATCACCAGACCTCACTGTCAGCACCTTCATTGGGACTAATTTTGGCAGACATTTGGTATAAATTGTCCCTGTGAAAGCTGAGAAAGGACAGAAAGAGAAATTAATCCAAATGAGGCTTTAAAATCTGCAATGTGCATGAAATATTAAGGTGGTATTACATTGTCCATGTCATTCTTCATTGTCCTCAAGTGGAGACTGTAGTGAAGAGTTTTCATATGGTACGTAAACAATTAATATTGTACAATAATTCACAAAACAGCAATTACAGATTAATCAGAGATAAAAAATATATATATATATATATATATAATAATTGTCAATCACAGTCAAATTCATCTTCAGTCAGCAGGTCAACTCTTGTGGTCTTTACACCGCAACCTCCTGTCATTTTGGATTCATAGATCTTAAGATGAAACATCAAGCACATCATGGCAGCAGGAACATCAGCTAGTCTCCAGACTTCTCCATCTTCCATCCAGCAGTTCCAGCAGCTTGGTGTCCTTGAGTCTCGACGCCTCCTGCATCTTCGCCACAGTCTGCTAAAAAAGATGAGGTTCATTTATCTTTTTAAGTGGGAGAAACACGCTGAGATGTTTTGCCGCTCGCAACAAACCACAACCTTCCCCCAAAACAAACTTGCGTGCAACATTTCCAAACCAATTAAGGACGTAATTAATGAAACCCAGCACCTGTAGTGCCGGAGCAATCACCAGAGAGGGGACAGTGAAAAATGTAGCAATCAAATTAATCAAGCAAAAGGCACAGGCCAATTACTCACAAACCATCTAGAGTGTGGCGCCGCGCTCGGAGAACAGGTGATAGTTATCATTAAATTAGAGGGAGATCAGCTGCTCAGGCTGTTTCATCATGTGGGACCTTGATGAACCGCAGGCCGGGCGTCGCATTTGTAGTGGGCGCAGTGGCAGACAAGGCAGCCCATATGCTCGATTGTTTAAGAGGAGAGGAGGAGCGGTGTTGGGATAATGATTAATGAAAAAGTGAGTGACTGCAGCAGCAACACAACAACAACATCTGGTCCTGCATCGGGCCCTCACGTACATCCAGCGGATCGTTGGTGGTCCTGTAGGTGAGCTGGCACAGCCTGCTGGGAAAATTGTTGGTGTCAGAGCGTTTGGGGGAAAATTTGCAGCTGTTTCACTAATTCCCTCACCTCCCACCATGGCAGCAGAAGTGGAAAAAGTACCCAAATTCTTCACTTCGCCTGCTGGATTTTAGAAAGAGGCGGCTGCTTGAAATGACTGTGTTCAGCAGCTAACAAACAGGAAGCAAACAGTTGTGTTGTGAATTTGGTCAGTTCTTGGATTACAAAGGTTTTTTCCTTTTTAAAGATGTTGGAGGGTCCGTAAAATCCATATTAGTCTTAAAGGACAAAATTAAGATTCAGTCAATGACCATAGAGCATGTCGTGATTTCTTTTGATGCTGTTTTTAAAAAGGTTTCCAGAACCGATGCAGACTGTCACAGACAACACCGTCCAATTCCAAATTGTGTCGCTGGGTTCTGTTTTGATCCTTTCTATACTGCGTGATGTGTCACTGCAAAAAAAAACTGACGTGCTCTGTATGTACTAAACTTGATTACAGCTTGTATTGCAATGGTAAATAAATGCTGGATGGCCGCTCTTGCACTGGGGGTGAAAACAAAGGCCGTGCTGAGTGTACTGAAGTGTGAATGGCGCCGTGAATTTCAATCGCATGTACTGGCGGTCGAGCTGAGCGAGGTGTGAGAGGTGCTGTCTGTGGAGCTGATTAGTCTAGACATGCGTTACAGGTTGGCCGAATGGAAAAGGCTCTGATGGACTGTGTGTAATAAACCATGATGACCTCCTGCTAATCCACACACTGCAGCCCCAAGTTACCAAAGCACAGCCAATGAATGGAACAGTGCCCAGTCGCCACTCTCTACCTGCTCTGGTCATGTAAAGTGCAAAAATCAACGACTGAGAGAGGCGTCATTAGACCATCTGTGCCTCACGTGCGGAGTGAAAAAGCTAATTCACTACTTTGTGAGATTGTGCCTGTTTCTACATTACTAATTTGTCATTGCGTGGATTGCTTTGAGTGTCTTTTACAACATCGATACCAAAATCTTGTTTTTGAGAGAAAACTGCTTCACAAATGTGCCTCAAGTCTTCACTACAGGCCAATGGACAGAGGACAAACTGGTGGACAAGTGATGAGTGATGCTGCCGAGCTGTATGAGATTCACTGATCTGACACCGAATCCATGCAAAATAATCACACATAGGGACACAGGAACAATATACCCCTGCACATGTCAGATCGGCCATTACTGACATGTAACATCACTGACAGGACATTCAAATTCAATTAGATTTTCATGTATTTTGTTATGGTTTAACATTCTTGTGTCTGTTGTCTCTCCCAATAAACCTGGCTTTTACCCACAGCAGGCAGCTGTTAGCAGTGGGAAAGCGCTGATAAACCCACTTTAAAGCAACAAATAGCAGAAATACAATGTTAGCAATTATCTGGTGAACATCTGGTGCTAAATTAATTGATATTTTCCTCGGGAGTGGTTTAAAAATAGTGGACCTACATTTCTAGGATAGCCAGAAACAGTCCGACAAACCAGATGTAGACCACTGAAAAGTGCCCCACATTGGCCGTTTATTCGAGTAGGCATTCTCCTCCCTTCCGCTATCTGCATGTTCCTGTTTTGAAAATCCCATTTTCTTCTTGAATCAGCAACATCAGCAACCTCTGAGCCGGCAACCAACTCACTGAATACGGCAAGATACTCTAACCCGGTTGGTAACAGTAAGGACTGAAACAAGCTCACAGCTTGTACCTGCATCCTCGGCTATGCACCACCCAAGACAATTGTGACAGAGCATTATAAGAATATAAGCCTTTGAAGCATTTGATAGAATCACTACTTTTCTAGATTGTTGTCTGTAGCTGTCACAGAACAGTTACTTTCGTGTCTTCATGATGTCATAAATTGACAGAAAGCTGGGTCAAGTCAAAGACAATTTTCTGCTGTTTTATCTGGTTACACGTAGACAGTTTGAAATATTTAGTAAACACTCTGCACAAAGTTTGTTTCATTCATAGCGGCTGCAAGAAGCAGATATCATCACATCATCATATATAAACAGGTAAAAGAGAGGGTTCATCCTCAGACTTCTGATCAACAGGGGCCTCGAGGCTGTTTTAATCCACTGTAGTGTCTGTGTGTTGCTTACATATCCTGAGCTATGATTCAGCTGTGACAGGACGGGATGCTTCCCTTTAGGCAAGTGTGGGAATGTGAAGATGTCCAGGAGCCATTAATCAGCTCTGTGGGTGCATCAGAGGTTAGCTAAAGGAAGAGGCTCATCCAGAGGTCTGAACTGAGGTCAGCTCTATCTTCAGAGCTGACTTAATGTATACATTTCTATATAAGTGAGACCATCTGGTCCACTTTAGGCTGTAAGCTCTAAGAAGTGACATCACCAGAGTTAGATAATGTACAGCAGATGAGTTATTCCATAGGGCTGTGAGGCAGATCAAGTCCTCTTTCTCCCATTGGACAGATGGACCCTCAATCCACCAAAGTGACCAATTAGAAGAAGTAGATAGGTGCGGGCAAATGGACTTTAAAAAGGCCTGCACAGGCAGAGAAGGTGGTAATTGGTAGATTTCCTACGATCGAAGGCTTGATAGGATTTCTGATAGAGCAGAGGGCAAAGCATTGGGCAGAACTTTGCCATAGATTTGTGAATACCAGAGTTTGGCCACACTGGTTTGGATGCAGGCTTGAGATCTATTTCAATAAAGATTTAAAGATCATTCCACCCAGACTTGCCTCCACAGAATACTTTCATCTTCAAACACCTACACCTTTGATGAAGACAGCCCAGAAACAACATCACCAAATATCTTGTCGGATTAAGACAAACACTTAATCCGTGCTTGCAGGTGATCATCAAGGTGTGTGTTGGACTGTTTGCAAAACATCATCAATTGCAGGTTGCAGGTTTTCTCGTTGATTGAAATATTGTCTGTAATTTTAGAGGAAGTGAAGGAGCATTTAGTTCAATTTAAAAAGTCAGCTCATCCAAATTATAAAATGAGTACCCTTAGTTGATGGTTTGTATGTGATGAGGCTGTGAGATTTCCGTCTGTCTCATGCAGGTGAACAGAAAGGAGGTTTTACTGCAGCACTGACACAGAATGTTTGTTTTTTGATTTCAGATTTTTTTTTTTTTTTATTCCGTGCAGTTTTATCTCTCTGTTTGAGTTGTGATGTTCACCAAAGTCTGCTGCTGTTCAACACTGATACCAAAATAACCAAATTCAGGCACCAAGTGGTTTCCATTTGGTTTGGATTAGTTCCTTATCTGTACTGTACAGATGGATACTACAGTGCAGACACACTCTTTTTTTTTTTTTTTTTTTTTTTTGTCATTTTTGATTCATGAGGTTTTTCAAAAATTGGCCTGGCTGTGGCACGAGAGACACACAATCCCTTCATACTGAGCCGCTGATTGTGAACTACATTTGGAAATGTGAATAACTCTTTCGCCCTTTCTTTTTTTTTTTTGTATTTCTCTTTTAGCAGCTCAACTGGAATAGGAACAAACACATCATTAAATCAGCAATGTTCCGCTGTCGTCGTCATTATGAAACTCAGTTTGATGCCAACATCTTTCATTAAAAAAACATGCAGCCATTTGGGGGCCCCGAGTTCCCTCGGTACGGAAATATGACGCTAATCACGGACACAGCGCACGCCAAGCCGGGGGAAAACTGCTCTCTGCTTTAGGAGCGATTTCAAAGAATACCATTAAAAAATAATAATTGATGAAGTTGGCTCTAAGCAAAGGCACTAAGCACTTTAAAAGCCTTCCGTCGTCTTACAATACAATTTCCAAATCAATATTTCATTAACTGGATAGAGGTGCAATGTTCCTCGTTAATAAAGAAGGTTTGGCTCGGCGCAGAGTTAACGTTTAGCTTTAGTGAATTTCAGGCAGGGAGGTGGGCAATTATGTTCCACCTGGCCTTCACACACGCACAAACACACACGCACATACACACACACACACACACACACACACACACACACACACACACACACACACACACACACATTCAGTCCACTCTTTCCCGCCTGGTCCTCCCTTGATTGTTTCTGTGTTTATGGGCCATTTTATGACCGGGGAGCCTCTGACTGGATCTCCAGCGTCGCCCGGGCATCAGGTGACTTTCCCCGCGGCAACAGAGAGAAACAAAAACGCGAGCTGCTCTGACTTTGGCCCTAATTCAAGTGGCAGAGAAGGTGCAGCCCGTCACGCTAACAGCGCTGTAAATACAGAGTGAAATTCAGAGCGAAGGTTAGACCTTATAGATCACATTTAAAAGAGCCCCTCTGAATTCAGTTGGAGTCAGATGATTTATGACCACTTAGAATATTCAGTTCTGATTGGCTGAAATATGTGCATCATTTTAACATAACCACAGGCTGTATCGGCTGCAGCAGCATTTAAATGTTATATTCAAAGCACAGGGGCTTCTGTTCCAGCTGATTTAAGATTAAATACCTGCTGTTATCATGTTATTAGAGTTATTTAGAATGTGTGTTAATGTTTTATCTGTCCCTTCACACTCATCACGTCTACTGACAAGTGTTGCAGGAGTTCAACCCAGTTTTGATTGTTTGGTTCTGCATTTTATATCATTCAGCTATTTTATTAACATAATTGAAACCTCCATTTCCACTCAATTTCAATTTTATTTTGTGACGCAAACACTTTTATTTTACAGATGGGAGAAGATCATGGTTTGGATTGAATTCCCAGCTGTGTTGATTCAAAGATGGCTGGCAGACGTCCCGCTGATGCGTTCAAAACGAACCCAAAGAAAGAGTTGTTTGATGCTTTTTGGTTATCTGTGATGAATTTGCTCATTCTAAACGATGCCTTGTCAAAATTTGCCTAATCTATCACACACCCATTTTTTTTTTTTGACTGCACTTGTGATAATTAGTTCTGCCCTGATTGCCTGGCAGCTGACACCATCCTTGATGTTTCTGTGAGCTGCTGCTTCGCTTGACAATTGACTTGAAACACGTAGGCACTGTGCCCATTTATTAACTTTACTTTTTAATTTTTGCAAGGCAGTGTGTATTGTTTGGTGATGACTCAGTGATCACAAGGCAAAGTACAAATATGACCTCTCCCTTTTTTTAGCTTAGATGTGTCCTCGGATCCAAAGAGTGACTCTTTCTTTGATTTCCGCATTTGTGAAGCAGCACTCACCAGACACTTGCTCTTGCTGTCTTCATAGAACAGCTTGTCTAATACAGCAGACCGGTCAGTGGACATATTCAGTTTGATGCTGTACTTTAATGCTTTAGCGTCAAGTCTTGAAGCACCACTCTGTAATATAAAGAGTGAGTGGAAATCCAAGTCAGAGGGTGGTCGGGGACGTGGGGTGAGTCATATAATTCGCCACTGACCAAGATTCAAGGTTGACTGGTTTTGAAGTGTTATGTGAGTAAGTTACAGATGCAAATGACATAGTAAGTAACTTAACCTCACAAACCATGACAACTTCACAACGTTAATAGCGATCATTGCACTGTTTGTCAGCGAAAGTCTAACCAGATGGGTTGGGAGTGAGAATGAGTTGTTTTCATTTTTTAGATATCTAGATTATCATGCAGAATGTCAACTCTGATGACCCTTCCATAAATGATGGTCTCATCCAAAACACATATCATGGAATCACAAGATCCCTGGTTTGATTGCTCGGTTTCATGTCCTCCTCTCTCTACTTCTGAGTTTAAGTGCTGTATCGGCGGCAACTGGATTTGTTTCAGTTTCTTGGAGAGGAGGCCGGTTGGACCAATGAGCCACAAGTGGCCCTAATGACTCTTAAACTCAGCGCTCACACGTTCTTAACATCTCTGTAAGGACACTCCCACACAGAGTTTAAAAGCCTGCAACTCCCCTCCAGTTAGTTAGAACTGAACAAGCCTCTTGGATGAGAGATGGAACATCTTCAAGAAACTGAAACAAATCCAGTTGCCTGCGATACAGCACTTAGATTTCAACATCTACTTCCGAGAATCAATTAAATTGGAGTCAAAAATTAGAAAATTTCCTGAAATTAAATACCAAGTTGGATGTGCAGTCTCAACTGGCCTCCTGCTGGTGACTGTGGATCATGCTGTCGAGGTGTGAATGTCTACCCAGGAACAGCACAACTGGTCGGATGTAAATATAGACTTTAGCTTTCTGTTTAATTTGATGCTCATTCATAGGAGATGACTCCAGCCTTGCCAGAGGCCGAGGATCAATGTATGATCAATGATTGCCTGAAGTAATTTACTATTCATCACTCTACTGATTCCACTATAGAGTTGATTTGTTATTCTGTAGTGCCGTCTTAATGCTCAGTACACAATATCTGTTGAATTGAATGATCCCTGAATGTAATGTAAAGTCCAACTGATGGTCACAAACCATCATGCATGCACAGACACAAGAACAAGGTCAATCAACAGTAAAGATAAGTAGTGTGAGAGCAATTTGCCATCCGTCACACTGCGTAGTCCTCTTCAGAAAATCATCCAGCCTGTCTTTCAACTTACTGTTGCTAAGGAATGAATGACATTTTATCCCAAAGCATGTTTGTTGATGCTAAAAATTCTACTTCACGGTCCCCTGATTGTGTTTTCAAAGCCTTTTCCAAGCTGATCAAAGGAAGATTTCAGAGGGATGCATTAAAGTTTGGGTACAAACGGACACAGTCATTGATAGAGAGTCCCAGAAAACATATTGGGCAGCATAACAAATATATTATCTTAGTTCCAAACATAAAAAGAGCAAGCAGTAGGAGGAGCAGCAATGATGTTATGAATAAAACAGTTCATACAAGAGCTGGATGACAACAAGTGTCTTCTGAAGGATCGGAGGAAGTGCCTGCGTCACTTTGCTGAAAAAGTTTTGTTAAGCTTGTGGGAGGAAGATAGAATCAAATTGAATATTTTTTTCTTTTTTTATGTGTATGTTGTAAGATTGCAGTCATCCTTCTTTAGGAACACTAACGTTTCTTATGTAAGTGAAACTAAAAACGCGCCCTTCGAGCAGGCCACTCTCCATTTTTACTTTTTTACAAGTTTTAGTTTGCCCCAACTAGGTGGCACCAAAGAGCGAAGAAGAACAATTGGACAAAGCATGTCACATCACCCAGAAAGCTCAGCAGTGGGAAGGAGTGCTGGTGGAGCGGAGACGACTGCTTCAAACTTGTTAATTTGAATTAAATTTTAGCATTTCAGGCTTTGTAACTTTACAAAAAAGAACTTTACTTTGTTTGAGCTTTAGATGGATTTGTGTGGGCAGGGAGTCACTGTGGGGTTTTGGCATCAGTGCAAATGCAGTGGTGCTTGTCATTCAGTGCCGTGTGCCTGGACATTTGATTAACTTTTGTACAACTGTAATGAAATATTGAAATGCACACACACACTACCAGAACTACAGAAAGTCAATTTTACTGTAACAGTCTTTAATAGAAGTCTGTCCCTCAGCCTGCTGCACATCGTCCCTGCGCCGTACGCCTCGACGCTGACGGCTGCAGCATGCGTGACAAATTGAAATATTGAAATTCATCTTGATGAATTGAAAGACATGCAGCACACATACCCAGCAGGACTGTGTCAGATTGCTTTCTGTGTCTCTGGGTCTCTGCTTTCAAATGGGATGTGATCCGTTTCTGCAGACATGTAAAGGGGAAGCAGTCCTCTGTGTCCTGTGAATCGTGACGCTCACGCTACGAGCTGCTGCTGCTGCTGCTGCTGCTGAAGCCTGTGAAACACTGTGTGGAGCAGGAGGATTCAGAGATGATGCAACAGTGACACCCAGTGCAGCTGAACCACAGGGCAGCTCGTACCACTGTGCATTTACTCTGTGGTGGGATCATGCAAAAATTGATAGGAATCACAGATAACGTGAAAATGATCTTTCAGCATCAATATAAATGTTTTGATTTGAGTATCATGCACCATTAATATGTGAATCCTGAGAGCGTGGAAGCAGAATGCCATAAATCTGCAAAAATATCCTCATGATAAACATTTTCTAACAGAAAGCCATCGGCTTCAGTGCCTAAATCCTGTTTCCTCAGCTGCTGGATCACAAACATTTCCCAACAGGGATCAATAAAGCCTCGTCATCTGAAGTCTCATGTACCTGTTCTCTGTAGTCTCTTCTCTCTGAGCTTCATTCGAGTTTGTGCACCTGATGGTAATGGCACACGTTTCTCTTTGCTTCCTCTCTGCGGAGAAGCCGCTCAGAGCTGCTCAGCACCTACGGCAGCTGCAGAATAGCACCCACGCTTTGTGTTCTTAAACAAAGCATTAACACAAAGCAGAGCAGGTAGGATTGATGTTTTAAACCCAGTTCTGCTGTCCTGCTGGTCTATCCTGGTCTAAACCTGCGAGGTCTCTCCTGTCGGACCAGTTTCCAGGATGAAGCGTCGGCAGTAAACGTCTCTGCAAACCACAGATATGTTCACATTTGTACATGACATATGCTAATTTATATCAAGTTCACATTACATGTTCATGACACGACTTTCATATCATGAGGTGGAGGTGATGGTGGTGGAGTTACTAGTGAGGAGGCTGCCAAGCCAGTGACAGTTCAAGTGTGAAACCACTGGATGTTTTTAAGGAGCCCTCTGCATCTCCAGCCATGTATGGGGTGACAGAACTGGTACAGTGAGCCAAAACCTAATATTTGTCTAACACTAGGTTTCAACATATCTGTGGTTTGCAGAAACATACATAGCCAACGTTTAGTGTGGTTACTAGCTTGTCTTCCTTTAGTAGCTAATCATGTTTCCAGAGTTGAGTCTGGAAATGGAGCGTGAACAGTCACCATATTTGTGGGATGGGGACGAGTTCAGATCTTGGCCACTTGTTCGTAAGTTTACTGAAAGTATGAGAATGCAGCTGAATAACGTTTCTGATGTCTGAGCTCATTGCTGGGGAAACCGTGAGGAGCCTGGACAACAGGAGACGGTCAGAGTAGAATCATTGTGCGACCCCTGAGGAGATGCTCTGGACAAATCTAACTGAGAGGAGCGAGCCCGGGGAAGAACCTCAAACCCGCTGGAGAGGTTGTATAAGTGTGTCTGTGTCCCTGCAGCCATTTCTGTCTCTTATCTGACAGAAAGCCCGGATGACATATTCCCATGAGGAGAGGCTGGAGGTTGTGGCTGGGGAGAAAAATGCTTTGCTTAAAGCTGTGAAACAGAGGGTTTCTTTTGCATCATCTAACAGCATCTGAAGCACCATTTCTCAACAGCAGCAGCAGAATCAGAGATGGCTGTAAGAAAACAGAAAATGCTAAATGCAGCTCTGGGACGTGAAAGTCTTTCTCAGACTCCCCTTTATCATGTGTACATAATGAAGGCCCCCAAGGAGAGACTGTCATTATCCAGAGGGAAGCTGCACATCTTTTACAGCCACTTTTAAGTATGAAACTCAAAAGATCTGAAAGGTCAAAAAGTTTAGGTGAGGTAGCGTCTTTTCCCGGAACAAAAATATTGAGCTACAACAAGAACAGATGAGTACTTTTGTTGTTTTGTACCTTTCTTTTCTTTTAAGGAACAGAACCGTCCCTGTCAGACAGATAAACACTGTGAGCTTTTTTTTTCGGGGGGAAAAAAGCAGTGAACGTAGCTTTATTGGAGGCTGTCCAGAGAGCTAACAAAGTGTTTCGTGTCTGGATTTGTTTCTCAAGGGCAAAGCATCCAGCGCCGGCCAGCGGGCAGCCTGCTCTGTGGTGTTTGTGCCGAAGATTTCATTTGGGAGCTAACACCATTTTGCGCCTGTCGCTCTCTCTGCACACTGCTGCCACAAAGAGACAGGGCGAGAGAGAAATAGAGATGGGGGGAAAAATGGGAAAGTTAAAAGGAAATGAATAACACCCTGAGGCACTCCACACACAACTGGCTTCTGATTTCTATTTGTTTCTCAATCTGAGCCTCCACTGGGTCGCCCCGGCACGTTGACCGACAACCGACATTAAAAACAAATGAAAGGAAGCAACCTGACATCCCATTCCTTCATCCAGGTGTGTGTGTGTGTGTGTGTGTGTGTGTGTGTGTGTGTGCCCGCATACACTTGTGTACAGAATATTTTCAATGCACAATTTCACCCATCATGAATAATAAAGTGGAGACTATTTGAGTCTCTCCTCCAGTTAATTCCCAGCGCTGGTAGCAAGCTTGCTTGTCTTGCCGCCTGATGAACTCATGCTCGAAATGAAACGATACATAATTCACTTCATGTAAGCAACGTACTCCTTCATGGTGTCCGTGTGAAGGGATGGTGGTGGGGGGTAACAGAGTCAGATAGCAGCTCAGTTTCTTATTTTTGATCATTTATTTATGTGACTTCTTGTGAAAACCACAATAGGGGGAAAATAAATGTTTCACCACAACAGTGAGTGTTAGCACGAGACCGTACATGCGTGGATGTGTGTCTGTGTCTGTGTGTGTTACTGTTTGTATATAGAAGCGCCCTCTTTGATAGGTAGATGTTGCTGAAGGATGCAAGTTTAAAAAACTAAAAGAACACATTTGAAGTAATATTATAGTAAAAGACCTTAAAATAAGCTTTTCTATTCTATTTTTGTTTCTTGCAAAATGACCAGAAACAGATATGGGAGAAATCTAGTGCCCTGTTGTTTAGGCCTAATCGAATTAAATAGGACTGTTGAGCCTTGGCGGAGGTATGCACTCTACTGAGCACCATTCTTGTGACATCACAACGTTGTAACATATAAAGTAGCAAGTCTACTGTAGTTTCCTGAAAAGTTGTCAATTACAGATAAGGAAAAAAAAAACCTTGATGATAAACTACAGGATCTCTGCAGGGGTTATTCACCACACACACACACACACACACACACACACACACACACACACACACACACACACACACACACACACACTCACACACACACACACACAATGGCACAATATTCACACTTCCATTAATCAGCAGTATTGCAGCTTCACCAGCACGACTCCCAGGAACTCTTATCCGACAGAAAGCCCAGATGGACCTCGAGCCTCTCAGGTTTATTGGCTGAAGCTTTGCCAATCACTCTTCCCTTCAGTCTCAGTGTGTAGCTATGTGATCATAGCCGCCGGGCAGAGGTAGTCATCCGAGCTACGCCAACTAATTAGTGAAGACATTACACAAGCGGCATCTGTGTGTGTGCGTGTGTGTTTGTGTGCGTGTAGCCTATCTTTGCATGATTACAGTTGGGGAGAAGGAAGGTGATTTGTGGAAAAACAAAAGTCAACACAGGATTTTGTTGTTTTCTGTGGCAGGAACACTTTTCTTCATGCCCTTGAATGCATCACTGCTCAGTTTACTGACTTCATGGATCCATTCGCTCATCCAATTAGTCTCAGTGGTTTTAAAGAAACACAAAATAAGCATCCTGTGGATTTTCATCCACAGGACTGCTGAGACACTCCATGACTGTAGTTTCTATTATTGTAATATGCATTGTTAACAAACCAGAAAAAAGGGAACTTCACCATCACTTCAAGGTCATTTGTTCATCTTCAATGAGGCACTTTAACTCTGCAAGCTTGTCCCTTTGTTTGTTAGTTTGTAATTGTTTTGTCATATTTCAGTCCCAGTGCAGGAGCAGGTTCAACCCAGCCCTCTGCAGACAGCTGAACAATGACATGATTTCTCACTGGCTCCCTGCTGTCAAATGGCCACGATGTTTGTTGGAACAGACACCCAGAGGTGCTGCTACTGGGAATGTACGTCTCAGTGGTGGTGCTGGGTAGAGCCCACCTGATGATGTCAGCACGGCCAGTATCAACGATCGATAATGTTAGTGTGTATCTGTATATCTTCCCCCACCTCTATGAGTACAGTTAGGCAGGGAACGTTCGGGGGAAAGCGAGGAAGAATGAAAAAAGATGAAGCCTTTTGCTCTTTTCAGAAGTCGATGCTGCTTTGTGCAGTGGGACCGAGCCGGCCTCCAACCTGAGATTGAGGGCACTTGTCTGCTGAAATTGGGGCCAGCAGATGGCATTTTATTTGAAAATACTCTCAAAGCTGCTCAGAGCTGACAAGGGCTTTGGGGGGAGATGGTGACAGACAGATACACGAGCTGGATCACTCACATCAGGAACAGGAAACTAAAGGCCAATTAGGAACTGCAGAGAGCGGAGCTCTGGGCCCCGACAACACTGAGACACTGTGACCTTTAGAAAATACAAATTTCCAAAGAGGACATGTTTTCATGTCTCTTCCTCGGAGGATGTTTCCCTTCCCCCTAAATTCAATTTATTAGCAGAATTACAGATAATAATAATCACTGGGATGCTGAGAAATTCAAAAGAGAATGCAAATGATAAATAGATGAGGACATGAAAGACACCGTGTTCAGTGAACATAATTACATCCTGCAGGAGTTTTAGATAAGAAAACAAGGACAACAAAAAGCACTAGTGAGTTACAGAAGTAAATGAATAAGCAACTTACATGTCTGTCCTCAAACATATAGACACATATTCAAAAGATAATGTGATGTGTAGTTGAACATCAAGGAAATGACTGTTAATTCTTATTTTAAATCCACAAAACAGTTTTCAAAAGAGGTTCCTGTGAAAACTCATTTGAAAAACATAAAGTTCTTGGTCCTTCTGACGGACTGAAACCTCCTGGTGAAGCCAATAACTTCCAGCTTATCTTTCCTGTGTTTCATAAAGGCACTGAGGCAGCTTTGAGGATGTCTGCGGGGCCAGTTTCTCATAGAGCGGTGGTCCAAGTGAAAGGATGAAGAACAGTGAAGCTGACAGGTTTGTACTCAGGGGAGGAGTTGTGGTGACTGCTGTCGCACTAACATGATGAGCAGACCCATCACAGTGAAGCCGCCACAGTATGACAGACTCATACTTAAGGCTCTATTTTCATGTGGCCGTGCAGCACAACAACACTGATATTTTTTCCCCAAGGTGTTCTGGGATATTATTTCCTTTGGTGACTTCCTGTGTGCTGCAGGAGGGACGGCGGTGTGGAGGCGCAGTGGCAGACTCAGGCCGTCTGAGGAGAAAATAAAAAGGGGCACCGACCCCACCACATGCAGGGGCACCAGCAGGCAGGAAGTCATAAAATGTTTACAGTGAAATAGTTCAAAACCAGGTTAATGTGTTTAAGAATGCAACTAACTTATAGATATAACATATAAGATAAGATATAACTACTACACTCCTGTAATACAAGGCCAACTGATGTATGGCAGCCTGTACATACTGCTTTGCATTTCTGTCACTGGAAGGGAACCTTTGTTGTACATGTTGCTGGCAAACTATGATTCTGATGTCAGGTTTGAAAGAGGTTTGCACAAGCCACCATCCATAAAACTTCTAACAGTGGCATTGTGGAATTATTGAATCATGTGCAAAATATGCTGCAATATAGAGGCAGAACTGAGAACATGTTATGTATAGACATATTTAGATATGTCTCTGACGCTCACAATGTAGCAACAGGCAGCTCCTTTAAATATTGCTCCATTTTTGTTTATTTGACTTGTTTTCAGCTTTATTGCTGAAATAAGTATAACTGGGGACAGCATTTGAGAAGAAACCAGGTTTTGGATTAAATGAAACAGGACTCAGACCGGCTACACAATGCAAGATCAGAGTGTGTTGTGCACACATCTTTACAGAGACCAGTCTCCACCACCACGTCCAGGATCAAGCCGTTGGACTCGACGGGCGCACCTTGTTCCAAGCTGACAGGGTGCAGGACTTTAGCAGGATGTGGGGAGGTAGACAGTGTTTACCAGATGTCAATTTTTTACTGTGAAGATGCCGACCATATTATCACCATCTTGTTACTTCTGTTTACATAAACCTCAACGCAAATTCAGAAAAATACACCGTTACACAAGTTCTGTTTGTGTAGCATGAAGGAATTTACAAACTGTCATTTCATTGTGCAACCCTCTTTTATACAATGACAAATAAATTACCTTGATAAACAATATATTTTGTGAAACAGCCTATATTTTCCAGAATTGGGTAGTTTTAGGGGTACCATTTGCAAGTTCTTTCTTGTAAACCGTTATCTCCAAATGCACATTGACGGTGGTGCGAACAAAAAGAATTACGCTGGTATTGATTGTCTGCACCTCCTCTACCAGCAGCAGACCTTCCTAACTTCTTAAACATGATCTGTGTCTGAAGTAGGCATAACTATTTTAAAAACTGCATCATTGCTCAGGTCAAAATTATTTCCAAATAAGACCAAAAATAAGAAACGTCTTAAGTTCTTTGTTCCAACAGACTCATTGTTTTTATTTACAAATGTCAAATGAGACACACAGACACCATAAAACGTACATGTGAAATATGATCCTATCAGACAGTTTACAGGCTGTGGATGATGGTTCTGTTCTTGAGACTCTGGACGTACTCTTTGGCCTGGTCAAAGCTCGTCTTCTCCACCGTTTTGGGCGGCGAGCCCTCCACCAGCTTGACAAAGTAGTGACAGTAAACCTTATCCATGATGCCCAACATCCCGCGGCCGTGGTAGCGGATCCGCTTCAGGTACTGCCCTTTGCTGGAGAAGGACTCAGCTGAAGGGAGAGAGACGGGGGGGACAGTGTGTGATTAAAGAGGGGATGAGTTAAAAAGAGAGAGAGAGTGATAAAGTACATAGTGACACTGATTTAATTTGTAAAAAGGTGCCTTTGAATAAAAACTGCACTAAAAAACAAAGAATGTGCAGAATTTAGGCTTATCTGTAATAACGCCTGAAACGCCACATAAATTACTCACTCTGCACGGCGTCTGGACTCAAAAGAAATCTATTGCTTTGAAAAAAAAAAAATCATCACCTACTTCCCCTCCCACTGAAGGTCATGTTCCCCACTCTGAAATTTATTCTCCAGCTTTTGGCACAACGACTGACAGCATACAATGACTAATGTGAGATTTTAGTAGTTTTGAAAGCTGAAGTTTGTCTGAGAAACATTCTAGTCTACATATTCAAATAAATAATGCATCCTTCAATAATATATCTTTGATTTCAAACACACAAACTTTTATCACCTCCAGCAACAGTCTCATCTTTTCTTTCTGTGATTTTTTTGTTAGTTAGCTGGATTTCACAAAGACCAGTCAATAAAAACACTCCTTTATGCTGACATGTATTGCGGCAACAAAAACACAACCAACTCCTAATACTTATAATTATTATAATCATTTACAGTGAACCCCCCCAGTGCTGTAGACACTTACCTACATATAAGTTGGATTTATACTCTACATTGTGATTTTTGACCGCCATCTCCTGGGCTTCCAGAAGAACCTGAACAAGCAGACAAACACAAAACAACTCAGTGAATAAACCACGAGCAGCGAAAATAGGAACATTATAATTATACAGGAATTACACATTTATTTGTGACTGTGGTGAACGTGCAGTTTCGAACCTCTTTCATGATCTTCGCCCCTTTCTTGTCATTGAACTCCAGCTGTGCAATAGCCTCATCGATGCTCATCCCTCGGATCTGTGCAGGAGAGCAAACAAGGTTAATGTTTCTCCTTGCATGATTTCATCACTTAAATGCAGTAGATCCTGACAAAAATGTGCCTCCTCTCACAATGTTAAGAAATCATTTCAAAATACTCCTCGACACACTAATCACTTGTTCCTTGGCCAAGAGACCGACTGTCCATTAACCAAATTCTTGAACCTTTAAAAATATCTTGCTAAGTGACAGACAACAAATAAGCATGACAAACCAACAGGACATAAAACACCCTCTCTTCAGCTCAAGTGTAATAAAAAAATAAATTGAAGAAAACGAATACAGCGCTGCACACTTGACTTTTTTCCATGTCTAACAATTGTTCAAATATGAGGGATCATATTTAAATGATTAAAGTGCTCACATATGATCCATCATCAAGGTGGCACATTAAAACTGACAGAGATGCATTCTGCCTCACATAATTGCACCACATGAATGCAAGTGTAGTCAAGAACTGAGTAGAAAAGCAGAACAAAGAAAAAGGAAAAGCACAGATGAATCACAGATCTCTCTGTGAATGCCAGTTGGAAACGAGCCACAGCCTCAAGCGTTCGACAGAGAAAAAACTCACTTAATGGGAAAGATAAGGTTCACTGACACTGAAGAGAAAGGTCTCACCATTTTGGCCAGGTACCACATCTTGTCTTTGCTGTACTTAATCTGCCTCCTGCAGTGATGGACCTCCTGAAGAAAAGAAACAATGAATTGTGAAGAGGTTGTTGAAGGGATATGGAAATGAACAATCATTTTCCTCAAACATATACTACATATGTAACTTTACAAACTTTGTGCCTTGCAAAAAGGCACAAACTCTAAACTCCCTGAAAAAGGCCTTTTATCAAGTTCATCAACTCAGTTTTCTGCAGGCGACCAGCACGTCCTGTCACTCTGCAACCCATAATAAAGCAAACAGGAAGACTCACTGCTGGTCTGGGGGGCTCGTCTGTGAGCTGAGGTGGATACACCTGTTTGTTCCTCCTCTCCCAGTTCTTTGACTCCAGGGAGGCGCTGGTGTGGAGACATGACAGCTGCTGAGGACCACCGCCCACAACCTGTAGCCTGGACAGACGATTAGGAAAGATGAGGAAAGATATTTCATTACATTTGCATCATGTGTGACTCATCTCACTGTCTGTTCTTAGATTAGCACCTAAATTACAGAAAGTAAATTAAATTGTGAGTCTAAATCTAAAGTCTTGTTGATGTGGACTCCTCTGGAAATGTGTGCAAATGACTGATAAATACATGTTTAGCCTTTTGACTGAAACACATTAGCATAACATTGGTAGGTCACAGACACCGACAACATTTGCAGCAAAGTAACACTTAAGTTATGTATTTTAAAACATTTCTTCAGTTAAATTGTTTGCACGGAGATTAGATTGACTCAGACTACTTGACGTTAGCAAACTGATTCAGATTGATTACCGTTAGCTAACGTTAGATCAGTCCACATCTATTTGTCCTTCTGGGGAGGAAATGTTAGCGTTATATCGATGTACTTACTTCGAAAGTAAACCCCCAGATATATTCCTAATGAAGGCGGCACCTGAAAACACATAGTGAACCGTTTAAACATCGTCAGATGACAGAATTCATATCATTAAAAGGTAATTTTGTGGTTATTTAGGCTGCATTTATCTTACCACGTCCTGTCATTGCAGCCGCCATGTTGCATCTTTACGACACAACTGCGCTCGGTTTACGTTAGTAATGTTTACAGCGGTCGTATGGAATCTTGTTTAGTTGTTTGTTGTCTCTTGTTTAACCTATTTAACGTCTTAATTTCGCCATATCACTTTATTTTTTAGATTATGTTGACAGCTGAATGTAGATAAAGTTAAAATAATGTGTTCTCATAAAGCGAACTAAACACGGTTTGACCAAACTGGGATTCCGTAGTCGGCACCGGTCCGGCAGGATTTACGACAGCACGCTGGTCGTACGGCCGGTAGTGTAGTCGCTACGACAGTAAAGGTAACATGTGAGAAGTTTGGTTTGCTTAATGAGACTTAACTTTAGAGATTTAATAAACTTTACACTGCCAGAGGCGCCATGCACGAAAGGTCCCTTCCCGCCTCTCCCAACTGGTACTGCTCCCGCTGCAGTGACGTCAGCAGGAGCGGTTTACTGGGCGTCGGAGCCAAAAACATCATCTTCTTGATTGACGTGTCTGCGTCCTCCTGCAGGGTCGTAGGTGAGTCTGCTGGCCGTGCTGTGCATTATCCACACACAGGGTACAGTGTGGGGCTCATACTTCAGCATCTGTAAGGTTTAAAATGATGTTGCAAGTCCTGTGTTTGTCTAAATCACGGTGGTCAGATCAGCTCAGGTGTGGTGATTACACCTCCTGGACTCGTCTAATAAAAGAAAAGCATGATGTATGATCGTCTGTTCGGCTGGATGGAAAGTCTAGTGCTTAAATGATTAGATGATAAACAGCGAAGCAATAGATTAATCTTAGCATAAAGATCTGCTCAAGTTCAAGTGTAGCTTAATCACTGCTGGCACCGAGAGTGCTTGTCTCTTCCCCTGACCTTGTTGATATCTGTGTATAAAATTGTGAACACTCCTTTACTCGGGGCTCATTCACTCAGCTCATGAATTTGACTGTGTGGTGAGTCCATCTGCAGATGGTTGGATTAAACTTACCGAAAAGACAGATCTGACTTTACTCTTTGACAGAAATTTCCACCACAGTTTCAACACTTAAACTGAATAATACATGAGAGCGAAGTGCTACAACAGGCACTGATTATTTATTTTATTTATTGCATAAGTCATTTATCAACAAAAAATCATTCAGTCGTCCCAGATACTTAATTGAAAGACTGCTATTTTCATTTTTATATCAGGACTATATCATCATAATCGGATGAATATCAAGGTAAAAAAAAAAGAAAAAAACATTCTGAAAGGATTTTATTGTGAAAGAGGGGGTTCCAGACAATTAAAGGGCTGTTCCAGTTATTTATTATTGCACTTTCATAAAATCTGGGGAACTTCAAGAGCAAAAAAAAAATTATCTTCGAAATGAGACGTATCTCAGCTCCAGAGTAAGCAACATGGCACGTAAGCTGTGGTTCTCGACAACTGAATACCGACTGAAAAGTTTAATTTGATAGTAATAGTTTAATTTGACTCAACATGCACATGATGTGGCTCTTGTCCAGGTCCTTTTTCCCTTCAACTTCATCGATGTCAAAATGCTTCCACACGCTTGCTTTTAAAGCAGAGGGTGCCGGTTGAATGTTGCGCTCAGCCATCTCTTGTATTTTGTTCTGTGCACACCATCGCCTGTCCGGGTGCTGCACTTCCACACTAACAAGTTCTGCCTATTGTGTTCCGTCAACATTACGTTATCAGTTGACATTTAGAAAATGGATTTTTGACATTTGTGAACTGACTCAGAATCGTCCACATCTGCATCGCGGTGCATCTAAGAATCGATTATTTCTCCCACCCCAAAGTCCCAAAGTCTAATCGCGTCCCATCCAGCTCCCCACACCAAGGTTGCATCACAGGCATTCGGTGATGAATTGACCATCCTAACGATGATGACATTACAAAAGGGCTGCAAGATATTATAAAGCGTAAAGATATTTCTGTAATATGAAAAATGCAGGATTTTTCCATTGGATTACGTTAATCGCTCAATAGAGGTTCAGTGTGGGATTTCACATCTGGTGGAAATCACCATAGTTACAACCACTGAGTGACAGAAAGACTACTGAGTGAAGACATGGTTAATGTTTATCTAGTGCTGCAATCAAAACACACACACACACACATACACACACACACATCTAAAATGTGACCGAGTTGATTAATTTGTCTGACTTGACACAGCCTGTTCCGCTTCTTATTATTTTGATGAATAATTTGGCCTGTAAAATATCAGAAGACAACGAGAAGTGCCACTTATATTTCCTACAGCACAAGTTTATGTATTCAAATCGCTTGTTGTGTTATCATTCGACCAACAATCCAGACCTGAACATAATCAGCCACCTATCATATGAAAAGTGTCAATTCTGTTGGCTTATTGTTTGATCAGGAGACAGAAATAATGAATCCGGTAGGAAAATTGTTGCAGAAATTTGGCAGCGTGATGATTCAGATCTCACATCATCCTCCCAAAGCTGTTGAGATTCTTTCCAGCAGAGACATCAGTGGCTTTTTCCTCACTGTTGTCATTTCATGGCCTTTTTCTACCTTTTTTCTTTCATGAGGAAATCCAACTCTCTCCGTGTGTTGCAGGTGAGCTCGCCGGCCATCGAGACCTGGTGTCAGGTTTCTCTTTCTGTCAGCATGCAGGGCAGAGTCACCTCTGCGTCAGCTCCTCCAACGACGGCTGCATTCGCTTCTGGGATTCAGACAACAAGGTTCTCATAAAGGAACATGCAGCTCATCAGGTGAGTGTCGACTGTCTTGTTTCCTTGCGTCATTGCAACAGAAATAGTGTTTTCTTACAACATGTTGGCGCCTCCTGCAGGCTGCAGTCAGTTCTGCACCAGCAGCAGAGGATGAGCAGGAGGCAGTTTTCTTATTTTTGAAGATGAAGCAGTCTTTCTGTTCTCGTCAGATTCTTAGAGATGCTGCAGATATATGTTGCCTTCACTGTCACACACACTTATTAGAGAGAGAGGGAACCATGCAGCTCGACACACAAACAATACAGATTCGTGCAGCCGGCTTCAAACTGGAAGCCACTCCTCTACAGCAATTCAGGGACTCCCTCGAGGGCATTTTCGAAACAGTTGTCAAGGTCAGGGAGGGCTTTGCTTATTTACTTTCCATTATTTGCTTCAAATGATGCCTCCGGGGTATAATTTTTCTGTGGTTTGATCTGAAAAATAAAAGCCACAGACTCAGAGAATGTTTACGCTTTCATCTCTGAGAACAGATTCAGGCCTCGAATACGTCTGAATATCTTTCCATAAATAAGCACAACCGCGTAAATGAGTTGTGAATGAAACATAAAAGGAATATATCAGATATACCGTGAATTCATTTGGGCTACAGCTATCGACTTTTTTTCCTCAAAGTCCTCAAATTTAAGAATCTGGAAATGTTGGAGAGTTTTGCTGGAACATGACTGAAACCAGGGCTGAATAATTTGAAACCAGCAGCACAGTACTGTGACACACTGCTGTTTTTTCCCACATTTGTTTCTTTTATTATATGTGGATACAATTAATTGATCATCAAAGTAGTTGTTATTTGTATTTGGACTGACTAATCATTGCAGCAAACAGCTGTTTTCCTTCCACTTGAATATCATAAGAAACCAACACAAAATACATTTGAGAAAAATGAATCAACCAAATGTCACTACAGTTGTTTTTTTATGTACGCAGACCCCCGTGGCAGCGGTGCACTGGTCTCCGGTGGATAAGAACCTGGTGGTGTCTGGAGATGAGAAGGGTGTCGTGGTCTGTCACTGGTTCAACACAGGCGACACCTCCAGCTTCTTTCCCGAGCCCAGGACCATCTTCTGCCTCACCTGCTCGCCTCACACCTGGAGCACTGTGGCCGTGGGGTGAGAAGATCACACAGAGTCCAGTTCACGATGCTGGATCACAACTCTAAACATGGTTTTCTTTCAACAAAGTGCAGAAAGGGAAGGTCTGGAACACTGGTTTCAGACTGTAATCATCTTCTACTCTCTGAAAATCTTACATGTTCAGTTTTATGAATACGAGGGATTAGAGTTGGACAGCATGAAGTTTTGCCAAATTCAGCTTTCATTAGCAATAACTACATAGAATGTAAATATCAGATTGTGACAGTGCTGTTATAATTCCATCTCAGGTACAAAGATGGGATGATCGTACTGATCGATTTGAGTAAGAAAGGCGAGGTGATTCACCGCCTCCGGGGACACGATGATGAGATTCACTCTCTGGCGTGGTCGTCGCTGGTTGGTGAGGATGCTCTGTACAACAGACCTGAGGACAGTGAAGGTACCTGTATGCACTCACTTTATAAAAACAGCAGTCCTGCACTTAATTGATATTTCTAGGTGCAGTAGTGTTCTAAAAAATGCATTTAGTTAGAAAAAATGCTGCTGAAGCTGATGTAGAGATGAACCATCTATATGATATGTGGATGTTTTCATCCAGTAGCCAACAGTGGAGCTCCTGCTGGAGATGGGACGGGCTGCTATCTTGCATCTGGGAGCAAAGACCAGACGGTGAGGATCTGGAGCTCAGCGAAGGGGAAAAGTAAGTGTTTTCTTGGTCAAGATAAAAACAGTGAAATGGCAGCTCTGACCCACAGAGCATCACACCACTACTGATGGAACCTGATGACACCTTGTGTAATCCTCCGTGTCTCCTCTTGTCTCCTGCCCTCTGCAGGTGTGATGACTCTGAAGCTGCCGTATGTGAAGAAAAGAGGCTCTGCAGTCGACCCCGGGGTCAAAGAGAGACTCTGGCTCCATGTCCACTGGCCCAGGGGACAACCGACACAACTCGTGTCCAGCTGCTTCAGGTTCACACAGAGTTTAGTTGGTTTCTGTACAGAATGAAAATCACATTCAGGATCATACCAGAGACAAAAAACAACAATATGTTATCCTCTCATCTCAGATCAAGTATACGTGGTTTATTTGAATATATACTTCTGCGTATGTGTGTCCAGTGGTGAGTTGGTGATGTGGGACTTGACCAGGACTGGGAAGCAGAGGTGGACTCTGTTCGGGACGTCTTCAGAGGGTCAGAACCACAACAGGATCGTATTCAACATGAGTTCAGTCCTCGTGCAGGACAACAGAGAGCTGCTCATCAGCACCTCCATGGACAGAGAGGTGGGTCAGCTGGGTCTGGTCGGCGTTTAGCTTTAGTTCTGTGAACTTTTCACCTGCCTGGTTTTTGGGACTTGGGTCAGGCTGGACTTGACATTCCCAGCAGTTTCAACCTTGCTTGTTCTGCTGTTAACACCTGTGTGAAACGGGATGTATTTCTGAAGACAGAAATGGTAACTGTCATTAAAGAATAAAATACGTTAGATAAAAACTATTATTCTGTTGTTTTTGGTGCTTTGTTATATTGTTTAACATTTTTAGCAAGGATTGTTTTCAGCAGGCAGACTCATTGGAGGAATGGTGTAATTAAAAATAACCCTGTGTTGACTTTTTGTCCTCCAGATTAAATGCTGGGATCTGGCCTCTCTGGACTGCTGCTGGACCCTGCCCACGCTGGGTGGTTTCGTCTATGCCCTGACCTTCTCTCCGGTGGGCACAGGGTGTCTGGCGCTGGGCGTGGGCGACAACATGATCCGGGTGTGGAACACACTGACCACCCAGAACCAGTATGACACCAGGTCCTTCTGGCAGGGCATCAAGTCCAAGGTCACAGCGGTAAGTTGACGGAGTTTGTCAGTGTGAAATCTGAACTTTCTCAACAGAGTTACAGGATGCAACAGAGCTTCTGTTGTGGGAACAATAATTCCCAGTGATCTATGGTGTAGGACCAATATTACGTGCAGAATTTAAAGAATAGTTGTTTCATATAGTCGGTATGGAATTTTTCTGAAATGTACGAGGAGATATCAGGACAGTGAGACAAAGAAACAAAGAAGACAATTTCTCTGCTGTCTGAATGTCTGCGTCTTTAATAAAACCCTCCACTGAGCTGCTGATAACGCCACACACACACACACACACACACACACACACACACTTCTATCAGCCAGTCATAGCTGCCCAATTCAAGAGCAACATTTGTAAACTTAATATGATTCAGCTGTGATTTATCAGTTGAGAATATCCTTTAATTTTTCACTGAAATCTTCAAACTTTCATCACTGCTGATGCTGGTGACAACAACTGAGTGATATCAAGCATCTAATGAAGCTTGCTGCCCTATATTGTGCAGAGGATCATCATTATTTTGAAGCATCCTCCATTTTATCAACGGCCTTGCTCATTTCAGGAAGTGTTACGTGTCACAAGAGCAGCACTTTAGATGTGATTAAATACATTAAGAGTCTTTTTCATCCTCTGCAGCTGGCGTGGCACCCGAGAAAAGAAGGATCCTTGTCTTTTGGAACAGATGATGGTAAAGTCGGTATCTACGATGTCTTCTCAAACAAGTAAGACTCCTGTTTTTAACCCATGACGGTTCCTTTATGTCCAACTGAAATCAATGTTTCTTTTTTGTTTCTGCGGCGTTAAACCTCTGTAACAGGAATTATGCAAATAGCCACTCAAATCATTTCATTTTAAACTGCATTATTGGCTGACAGTGACACTAACAGGCTGACCAGAGACTTGAGACCACATGAGCTAATCGTTGGCTGAGATGTTAGCTAGACGTTAGCTTCATATCTAATGTCTTCTAATGGCTTTCATGCTAACAGATTTAAAGATACCTTGTGAGGTAGCTGGCCAGTAGTTGTGCTGAAATGACAAAAAACTTTTCGGCTGCACTTGCAGAGAGCACAAAGACATTCAGCTGACAAGGGAAAACTCCCAACAGAGTTTGAGATGTTTTCTTTGTCAGTGATCTTTTATTGAGTTGTTCAGGAAGAGAGATTTGAGAAACAGAGCTTTGTAACAAACTGAATTTCGACCTTTTGTTGATTACTGTTGAATCAGTAGAGGATGTGATTTTTTTTGTTTAATATTTGGTGAATATTATATGAACTTGCCTAACTCTAACCTGCAAAAGTAAAGATGTTGCTGTTGTCCTGTCTTTTTAAAGAATATGAAAACAGGGCATGAAACTGATCTAACAACGGCGAAAAAGTTTAGAACGGATTCGTGACATTAGAATACAAGAAAACAAACTATTTTTGGGAAATAAAACACCCCTGTTACCTCGACACCGATGACAAAATGCAGGTGGTTAGAAAACACTGAATATGAATCTCAGTTGAATTAACAATCAAACCCCACAGGGAACTTTAAAAAGGGATGACTGCTGTGATTTCATCAGACATCGAGTTTGCAGACTTTTCTGAAAGTCATGAAGTTAAATCATTACTTGTTTTTTTTGCTGGCTGCCCTGTGGACTCTTCTCATAGTCAAAGCCCTTGAGTCCCATTTTCCTGCAGCTGTGTACGTCAGCTCTTCCTGACTGGGCATTTGTTCTGCTTCATCTCCTCCCAGGCCTCCTCAGATATCGAGCTCCTATCACCGAAAAACGGTGTACACGTTGGCCTGGGGACCCCCAGTCCCCCCGATGTCATTTGGTAAGTTCCTAATGAACTCTTAGCAACCGCTGCGGTTTGCTCCGAATGCTCTGACCCAGCAAAAACGCCGGCGGTGGGGTGCCCAAAACAAACAAGTCAGCTGAAAAGCCCGTTTGTAATGGACTCTGTAATTGAATGAGCTGAGAAAACACTTAGTGCTCACCTCCACCCGCTGCAGCCGCTCATGGGGAAATCAAGATGTAAGAAGTTCTATTTACCAGCTGTCGGCAGATGACATTTGATTATCGGATCAGTCACTTGGTTTCGGAGCGGTAAACATAATTGTTTCCATGCTAACAATCTGGTGATGCCTCCTAAACGAACAGAAGGAGCCATGAGAGGGTTTCTGTGATCTGATTGGTTCAGATGATCAGAATGATCTACAGGAGGTGAGCGGAGGAAATCAAGAGCAGCTGCTGGCTCCGTCTCTGGATACCTCAAGACTGTAAACTGTCACCCTCCTTTGGCTTCTTTACATTTAAATGTCAGGCCGGGGATTAAAAAAAGGTAGATTTTCTGATTCAACAAATTAGATCTGATGATCTGATATTGATCTTCTAATATATGCCTGACAGGGTCTGAAATTAACACCCGCTAGAGGTAGACAGCTTTTTTGTTTGGCAAGCAAGTCTTGAAACCCTGTCGGTGTCTCATATAAAAATGTAATATGGGTAAAATGTTGATCAGGAGTTATAGAAGCCAACATTTGTAGTTAAGTCTCATACTACAATATCAATGCAAGGGTTGATGAACACGCCTTTGTTGGGGAAATATTAGGACGTTGTTGGTAATAAATTTGGAACTCTCGTTCTTTTGCGTGTAACGTTCAGGTGCAGCGGGAGGAAAGTCGTCCATCAGCCTGTACAGTTGCGCCGGCGAGGGCACCATCCTTCAGCACGATCCGTCCAGGCTGAGCGGTGAAGCTTCCGACATCGACAAGCTGATCAGAGACACCAACAGCATCAAGGTGGGCGGGATGATGTGATGATGATGATGATTCAATTCTCTTAAATAATCTGCAAACTGTGTCAAGTAGTTGAGTTTTAAGTACATGCCACTCTTCAGCAGGTTAAATTGAGATTTTGAAAACTGGATGAAATGTGCACACAAGGGACCCGCTGTGATCTACTCTCAAATGGGTGCATATGGTTCTTTTAATTTCTGGAAATCTTTATGTCATAAAACATAAAACACAATGTTACATTTTCATCAAGTCTTCAGGCTGAATTAGATGCCCACAACTGCTTTCAAGTAACAAGTCACTAGTACTCAAATACTATTACTGCTGAGAGAACGAGGACAGTGAAACAATCTTACATCCGTGCAACAACTTTTTCTGTCTACCTGGATCACCTGCCAGTCGCAGTAAAACCTGACCGCATGCCTCTAGTTGGACAACAAATTCACGTGTGTAGACTTGATGTTCTCTGTGTCGTTGCTTTAACAGAGCAGATATCACAGCCGGCGCTTCTGGCTGCGACAGTCTGTTCCATGTTTGCTGCTGAATGTAAATGTGGGTGATTTGAATATGTCATGAAGGTGCGCTCTGCTTCCCAACAGCACAAGCTGTCTCCACACACCGACCTCAGCTGGAAGCCAGATGGGAAAGTGGTTGCCATCGGCAACGAGGATGGGTGAGTGAACAGCCGTGCCTGACCCGCCTCATCGTAGACCATCAGCCTCTGGAGCCCAGTGACAGCATGTAGTCTTCAGGCTACAGGATAATGGATGTGATTCTGTGTGAACTGTTGAACTCAGCCAACTAGGTCACATTCTGAGTTTAAGAGTGTGTCGCACACAGTTTCATCACCATCCTATTAATTGCAGTAAAAGACCCGACTGTGATTTAGTATATTTTTAAGTTCTGTTCGACAACACGTATATGATGCCATCTGTAGTGTAGTGACGAACTCACAGAGAATGAAGTCTCCCTAAAAGCTTCTCTGAGGTCATCACTTTGGTTTACAGTGGGCAAATTAGCTTTGTGGTTCACTGTCAGTGCTCTGTCTACAGCGTCTCGTTATCCAGTCACTGAAGTCACTCCAACTGACGTTGGGTCCCTTTTTAAATACGTCTGACCGCACGCTGTCTGCTGCAGGTGTATTGAGGTGTATCAGGCTCCTAGTCTGAAGCTGCTGTGCAGCATCCAGCAGCATCACAAGATCATCAACACGTTGCGGTGGCATCATGACCACAGCTCTGCACCGGAGCTGCACTGCCTCCTGGCCTCGGGCTCCAGCAACGCCATCGTCTATGTGCACGACCTCCGCGCCATCATAGGTGGGAGGGGACCTCAAACATATTGTATTATGTTGTACTGTATTTATTATTACTGTGATAGTGATTGACTGCAGTACATTACATAAATGACAGTATAAACTGGAGGAGTACAAAGCAGAATAAGGGAATATGAGTTGACCGGCTCATGTCAGTGTTTCTGAGAGGAACATCACATGTTGGATATTTATTGATATGAGAGTTTTCCCTTTGCACAGAGAATCCTCCAGAAAGCCCCGTGGTGTTGACGGAGCCTCATCGCAGGCTGTGCGGTCATACAGCTAAAATCACGGATATGGCCTGGAGTCCACACCACGACGCCCGGCTGGTAACCGCCTCGTATGATGGCACAGCCCAGGTCAGTACCAGGGGGGCAGCATGGGTATAAAACCAGGATAAGGTTCCTGTCAGATCCACCAGTCAGTTTGAATCAACACAGAAACTCCTCTCATGTGTGGAATCATTTTTCCTTCCTTTATATATATTTTAATTCCTTGTTTTCCTGTCTGACTCGATCTAAATCAGATGTAATTTGAACTGATGTTCCTGCATGTCTTTGTTGGGTTCAGGTGTGGGACGTGCTGCAGGAGGAGGCTCTCTCTAACTACCGGGGTCACATCGGTTATCTGCTGTGCGTGGACTGGTCGCCCGTCGACCCAGACGTGATCTGGACCGGAGGGAAGGACTTCACCTTGCAGGAGTGGAGAGTCTCCAAACAAGAGTTTACAAAGCCGCCTAAAGGTAAGCACCTGTCTTTGCAGCACTGTTAAGACACCCAGAACCACAGCGTCCAGCAGTGACGCTCACATGCTTCTCTCCTCAGGGAAAAAGATGCTGGAGCTAAAGGAGAAGACGAAGACCAACCCTAAGCAGAAGAAGAAGAACAAAAAGCCACCAGGTGCCGGAGGAGCTGTACCACTAGAGATGAACGGAGGACCAGTCACAGGACCAAAAGCAACGAAAGAACAGGAGCCGTCTGAGGATGAGGAAGATGAAGTCAGCTCAACCAACAGTTCTGTACCAACAGGTAACCGAGCACAAAACAAAAGCTGTTACAGATTTATAAAGTGGTCAGATTGTTGGGAGTTTTGGAGCCAACCTTATTCTTACATTTTGTTTAAGTCTCTTCAGAGTCACAATGGAAATCCTCTGCTGCCATAAAGAGCAAAGACAAAACAGGTACAGCCTTCAGTTTTATAGAACAACTTCAATTTAATGCATTTTTTTAAATTGTGTGAATGCATTTTATTGTATGTAACTGAATGATTTTGTCTGTTTGTGTCTCCAGACCTGCTGAAGAAGAAGAAGCCGCGCTCCATGCTGCCCATCAGCACCTCCATGGACCATCGGCCCAAAGAAGATCTGCTGCAAGACTGCATCAATCTGGCCTCAGTCAAACACAGCAAGGGTGAGAGAGAAGTTAAACTGCTGTAGAGAAGTTTGTTTTCAGTGATCCATTTTGTAAGTCTGATCTGTTTTCTCTTGTGTGTTCATCACTTAAGAACTGGTGGGGAAAAAAAAAAAAGTTTTGCCAGTCCAGCTGTGAACAGAATTTTTGTAGGAAGTTGAGTGAAAATTAATCTTAGTTTCACCAAAGAAAAACATATGCTATGTCACTCCTGAGCTCCATATCAGTGAAACTGATGGGGGAAAAATACAAAATACAAAATTCTCCTGCCAAAACTTTTTCTCTCCCACATGAAAAAGAAAAAAAATTGTCATGGAAGACAAAAACATTTCATGGGGGCGAAAAAAATATTTCTTGCCGGATAATTTTTTTTGCAGATGGAAGCTAAAACTCAAACTTGAATGCTTTTAGTCTTTATTTAGAGAATAGGTTTGGTGTGCTTCAGACTCTTGTAGTCAGAATCAGTATTGCAAAGCATTTAATTTTTTCTTGCCAAAAAAAAATGCCTTTGGTGTCTTTCCACTTGGTTTCACACAATTTTCTTTCTCTTTTGCAGCGCCCCCTGCAGGCTGTGTCCCAGGACAGGGAGAGCACATCCATCTGGGCCTGTTCTCTGACAGACAGGCTCTGTATCGCATGTTTGAGGCAGAAGGTTTGTTGGAATTATGGCTTCCTGTTTGTTGCATGTTCACTCTGATTAACACAGAAGAGTTCATGAAATGTATTAACGTCTGTCAGGGATCATTTCCTGTTGTTAACTGGGCAGATTAACAAAGTAAAGTTACTCAAGTTAAATTAAACTGAGCACATAATTACACCTGACACATGTGAAACGCTGAACATGATGCACAGTTATTGCCAGATTGAAACGCTTCACATCAGTCCGGTCAGTGTTTCTGCTGTGTCTCATTCTTCAGAGGAGGCTCACGTGGAGGCGGCTCACTTCGACTGTGTCGTGTACCTGCGGCTGTGGAGCGGAGACCTGGAGGGGGCGCTGCAGCTCGCCACAGAGAGAGGAGAGCTGAACGACCACCTGCTCTCAGTCGCTCCTATGGGTACGTTCATAATGTTGATGTACAAGATAAAACCAAGAAATAAATCATTGGATCAGTGGTTGTGGATGTGAAGATAAAGTGGCACTGTGAGTTTCAGTTATTTGTCATTATGCCAACACAGGGTTTTATTTTCTACATCATAATAATACTGTGTGTTTCCTCCTCCAGCCGGGTTCGAGGTGTGGAGCCGGACAGTGGAGGCCTTCGTCAAGCAGCTGTGCCTGCAGGAGCAGTACCTGAAGGCAGCATCCCACCTGCTGTCAGTCAACAAGCTGTACGAGGCCGTCGACCTGCTGCGCTCGCACAAACTCTACAGGTTCACTTTTTAATCATCGTCTGCTTCATTTGTTCATTTCCTCTTGTTCACATCCCCACACTGTGTTTTACAAAGCTTGCATGCTTGTTATGCTGCAAAAAGGATTGTAAACTAAATACAATCTATTTTTAAATGTCATGATCGCGACATGGCTTTTGTTTTCACTGTTTCATTATACGTTAACAGAATCCATGGTGTGTGTGTGTGTGTGTGTGTGTGTGTGTGTGTGTGTGTGTGTGTGTGTGTGTGTGTGTGTGTGTGTGTGTGTGTGTGTGTGTGTGTGTGTGTTCAGGGAGGCCATCGCTCTGGTCAAAGCCAGACTGCCAGCAGAAGATCCCGTCCTGAAGGAGCTGTACACCTGCTGGGCCGCCGTGCTGGAGAAGGACGGACATTTCTCCGCAGCTGCTAAATGGTGAGAGCTGGAAGGATTAATGAGACTGTTCAATCATTTTTACAAAACGAGTCATTTAAACTCACCCTTTCCTGTTTCTTTTACCCTCCTCTTCAGTCACCTGGCTGCTGGTGCCAGTTTTGACGCTGCTAAAGTCATCGCCAGGAAGAGTGACGTGTCCTCGCTGAGGACGGCGGCCAGCCTAGCGAGAATCTCGGGAGAGGTCGCTCTGGCTCAGTCGCTGGCGCTGAGGTGTGCTAAAGACCTGGCTGCTGCTCTGGACTGGGTCGGAGCCCAGGAGGTCCTGAGCTCACAGGAGAGTCTGTTGGTCAGTGACATTGCAACCTGTTGGGAATTATTGCACAATGTACTGTGTGGGACCAGTCTAACGTCTGAAATCATCTGCTAAAGACTCGTTTCCACCCTCTTCAGGTCCACAGGCTGCACCTCTGCGTCGCCGAGCTGCTGGCTGCGATGCTGGCGGACCCCCAGGTTGAATCTCAGTCCTGCGTCTCCAGTCACCCGTGGGTGTCTCTGGGTGAGCGGCACGTCTGCCTCCAGGACCGAGTGAGAGACGTGTGGGAGCAGCAGTTTGGGGTTTCACAGAAGTCAGAAGGACGCCGCGGCGTCGGAGCTCTTCTGCAGGAGCTGAAGTCTGCAGAGAGTCCAACACCCACCCCCAATGTTCCTCTGAGACAGGTGAGTCCTCAAACTGCTCTGTTGTTGGTTTGAAAGGGCCGAGAGAAGTGAACTCCACTCAGGATTACTAACATTTTCTTTATCTAACGCTGGTCTTCAGGTCCAGCTGTATTCATCCCTTCACCTGACGCGTGCTGTGTTGAGCTGGTTGTTGGACGATGAGGGGCAGCTGATCAAGGAGCTGTGGAAGGCAGTGGCCTGGTTCAGAGATGCCGGACACCTCAGTGTCTCTGCGGAGCTCTGCAGGCTGCTGTTTCCTGACGGTACGTCTGTATGTCAGTCACTCCTGAAGAGGTGCAACACAACGTTTTCATTTTTTAATTCTTGAAGGAGTGGCAGAAGTTATAGTCCACTACAGAACTCCACCTGACTTTCCATCACCATGGCAGGGAGTAGTAGATTTACTTTTCTGGCATTACTCAGAGACGGTTATTGGCTCAAGGTGTCAGTGTGTCATTTAAGGTAAAATTGAGTCTTCAAGCGTCAGCAGCCTGAAAATGTGTTTTCGTTGATTTGGCGACACCCTGTGGTGGCCGGTGATACAACGCTTTAGATCCCAGAATTAATTTGTAACCACACACAGCTGATGAACCCTTTCACCAAAGCTTTAATATTTATGTGTTTTAAAATATTCGATCTTGATTTTTATCAGATCTTAAGAAATTGTGTAATGGTAATAGACTTTATTAAAATTAGGATTTTCTGCAACCTTTTTTTACTACAAAATAATTGGAACTCTTTTTCCAAGTTTTAGTGGGAGAGGGTCAGATGGTTTCTCACACGGAGAAAAATGTATCCCCAGTTCTTTTTTTTTTTTATTTTGGGGAAAAAAGTTATTGTGGAAATATTTCTTTTTCTCACAAATGAAAAAGAAATTCTGGAAATTTTGCAAATACTGTTTTGCACATGAAAACATTTGTTTTGTTGCCTGTTTTTTTCCACCCAGTTTCACACATAAAAAAAAAATGTAAAACAACTTAAACAAACTGAAACAAAAAACAGGTCCAAGTTGTCTACCATACAACACTTACATTCACCACAAGCTGGATGACAGAAAAGCTTCATCAGTATTACCCCAGAAGTTTCTAACAATTCTCAAACTGTAATTTTACTCAAGGCAACTGTGAGTTTTGCTGTAACTTCACGTCAGATTTTCATCTGTATGGTGATTGTTTATCAAAGAAGACAACAATTCCCATGATCCCACTCTGCTTTACAACATCTTCTAACTAAGCCTTTTGTTTTCATTGCTTGAGACCCTTAAGCAGCATAAATTACATATTGTTCATTTAATATATAATGGAAACAGACATTAGCTGCAGCTGTGAGATATCACCTTCAGATTCTGAGCTGTAGCGACAGATGTCACTCGGCTGTTCTGAAGTTTTTCTCTTTCTGTGTTTCTTCAGCCGATGTGAGTGTTTTTTCAAGGAAACATCCCAAAATACTTGATCACACAGAAGAAGAAGCCAAAGCTGCTGCCACCAGTCTGCAGGCTTTTATCAACTACCAGCACCTGTATGAGCACTGGTGGAGGAGCTCCACCCGGATCACGAACGGATCAGCAGCTGACTCCAGACCTGCAGACGAGCTGAAGGATAAAGTGATGAACGGAGAAATATCGGAGTCAGAAGAGAGTGTCTGCCCGGTGACTAGGTGGTGTGATAAACTGGACTTTGATGCATCTCTGCTTCTGTCTGAGCGTCACGCAGCCTGTCAGGCCGTCCAGAGGTCGGTGAGGGAGGTCCAGGAGCGGCTGGCAGCCATGGTGGTGCAGCACAGCAGAGCCCAGGAAGGGAAGCCCGACTCTGCGGAGAAAGAGACAGACGGTCCCACGCAGATCTCCACGACCACAGAGTCACCTGGCAGCCAGGCGTCCGCTGATGCTGGGCGACGGTGAGCTTTATTGATCTGTTCTTTTCTAGTTTGTGATGTTTGAGTTTGAAGCTACTGATACCAGTCTTTGAGAGGACCACCCGCTCTTCCCGTTTCATCCTGAACTGTTTTCTCTGCCTCAGGCCCGAGGATCAGGACACTCTGCTCACTTTGTCTTCCAAGATGTCAGAACACCAGAAACAGCTGGTCGAACTGCCTGACACAGTCAAGGTACAACTCCCTACACGACACATAGAGAAGGCAAGCAGAGCAGCTTCTGTATTCAACTTATGAAGACTGTTCACAAGGGAGCAGTATTACCCTAGCGTGATTTAGAAACTACCACCTCACGTTTGCTTCGTGAGGCTCATTTGGACAGGTAACCCAAGACAGAAATAAAAATAACACCATTGATTATTTTAAAATATGAAGAGTTGAATGATTCTTGTATCCAATCAGCCAGTATTAGTTTTAAAAGATTCAAGAGTGACATTTACAGAAAAGATTTTTGTCGTACTTGCAGCAGACTCCTGAAAGGTTTGAGTTTCTGGCAGTTGGAAGTGCTTTTAAGAGCCAACCTCATGCTGCTGACACTAGATTTCACCTCATCATCAGTTCTACAGAACAATCACATTTTGGTCTGTTTCCCCTCAGATGTATCCTCACCCAGACGTTGTTGAATGCTGCCTGGTCCTCCTGCACGTCAGCAAGGCTTCACCCTCCGTCTCCGAGTCCCTCCAACAACAGGCCAAAGATCTCCTCCGCAAATATGCAACTGGCCCCACCGTCCACAAAGCCTCCAAACAGTTCCTCACCTGAATCTTTCGTTAATAGTATGAACTGAAAGCACTTAGACTGTACAGCTTTTTGTTGAATTAAAAAAAAAACATTGGTTATGAAATAAGGAACAAACATCCTGCGTCTGTTTGAGTCCACATCCAAAAGAGCCTGAGGGAGGCTCAGACTGATTTCTGTTGAGATGCAGAACCTGGAGCAGGATTGAGATTTTTCTTTAGGGGAAATTCAGGTCACATTTGAGTGAAGTGCCTTTTGTTGCTAGTAAAGGATTCCTGTTTAAGAGCTCCTTGATAATAAATATCAGCCACAGCCACCATAAAAGCACATTACAAAAAAAGGGTGGGAAGCTTAAAACAGGCAGTTTTCTTGATTTAAAAAAAAAAAAATCATTATGTTCCAAAATAGTTGGTTTATTTTCTGTCAGTTACTCTTCAGTTTTTTCAGCAAAGCTTTACTTTTAAGTCTCATGGATTAGAGTTTCCAAAGGACCTGAAATGTATTCTTCAGTGTAGATATTGAACAAGCTGTGTGTCGTGTACGGCTCGTAAAAAAGATCAAATCCTTAACGTTTACATTGAAAATACAAAACAATTTAATATACAACTGTTAAAACAATGTCAAATGTAAAAACAAGAGTAACCACAACATCTGTAAACCTGACGGTGGACAGTTTGGTTTGGTGGGTGAATGTACAGAATGACAGTAGTTTGCCCATTGAAACATGCATAACCAAGCACAGTTATACACTGTTAAAAGTTTCTGAAAGTGGAAAAGAGCTAAAACATTTTTATTTTCATCAAAATTATACATTTTAATTTACAGGCCCTTCCAACATTAACTTAAAAAATGAAATCCCTGCAACAAGAGACATGTCCCGCTGATGAAAGAAAGCCTGAACTGAAGTATCGGACTGTTTTGTTTTTTTTTTTGTCAAGGTTTGGTCAGAAATCACAGTATGATACAGGAGCTGGTCCCATGCTTTTAAAGAAGGGTGTCACTATAATGCTGGAGCAAAAAAATCCGACAGATTAAAAGAGCGTTCTGAATATATGGCCATGTACTCAGTAAAAGTGACTAAAAAGAAACGAGTGAGCCAGTGAAGGATCCGCTGTGAGTCCATTTACAGTCACTCAGGAGGAAAATGGAAAGAAAGGTTGTCGTTTTGTCTCGTTGAGGGAGATCAGAGGGAATCTGCTGGTTGGGTTTTAAAACAAGTGCGTATTCCACTTGAAGATCTGAGCGCTCAGTCAGTGCTTGTTGTTCGTCTCCTCCTGGCCCGAGCTGGAAATGCCATTCTGGGGTTGGGTGGAGCCTGAGCCCAGGCCGTACAATCTCCCACAATACTTTGCGTCATCAATGTTGTCTTCAAAGAAAAGCTGACGAGAAAAATAAGATTTCAGTTAGATAAGCAGTGCACACCTGCTATTCTTACATATTTAATTCCCACAAAATCAATGTGATGTTTTTTCTCTTTAAAAAAAAAAAAACAAAAAACAGGACATTTAAGCCGAACCAGCTTTGTAATCACAATGGTAAACGGCTCCCAATTTTGCCTACCACTCTTCTGAAAGCACAACTGTCCAAAAACATGTCAGGTTTCCCCAAATATATTTTTGCAATGCAGAAGTGGCAGCCATATAGTTTCTGTACAGTGATGACAGAGGCTGAAAAAAACTGACCAAACTACAGAACCCAGCAGTACTGATCAAATATGACCCACAATGGATGCCTTTTTCTCTCCTAATGTGTTTTCAGAGACGATTCAGTGTACCGTTTAGAGGTTACCTGATTCAAAATGAGCTCCAAGCACAAAAACAATCTGTGTGACCGTACCTCTTTCATCCTGAAGAAAGCCATGCCGGTGAGCAGCGAGTCTGATCCAGCCTGATGCTGCCGCCCGATCCTCTTCAGCTCCAGTTGGTCTGCGACTTCCTGTAGCCCTCCCTGCACACAAACACACCAACATCAGACAACTCAAGACTTGTTGTGACATATGATGTCTCCATAGTAAATAATCAACATGTCTGATACATACAGTAACACCCTGCCCACCCCTGTGTGTGTGTCTACACTACCTTCAGGTTCTTGCAGCTTTTCATTAAGTACTTGACATCGTAGATGGCGGGGAAGAACAGGTTGAGGATCTGGAAGAAATCGTGTTCCTCCTCAGGGAGCCGTGCGTCTGTCAGGAGCTTCACCAGATAGCCGAAGTCATAGCCGCTGAGAGATGCAGAACAGGAAGAAAGATTAAAGTCAAGATGGTTGGGATTACACTCATGTTGCTGGGTTTAACTTAAAGGCAGTCACCATGGCTCAAAATTGAAGCTACTGTAAATGCTAATGCTTCTACAGTCTTGTCGGAAATCAGTGAAAAATCCCACAGCCACTCCATTTGTGTTTTCTACAGCCTAGCCTTTAAATTTGGATTCTTTCTCTCTATAATTTAAGAAACTGGAGTTAACGGTCTTCTGAACTGGATTAACAATGTAAAAGTTGAGTCAGAACAAACCTGTGGAAGGAGAGCCACTTGACGTTTTCACACAGCACCAGGCCCGATGTCATGAGGAGCTCAGCGAAGTAGAGCGTGTCGATTCCTTCTTCTTCGTGTTTTTTGAACTGGAGGCCGGAGTTCTGTAGCAGGTCTATGGAGTCCTGTGAGTACATGTCTTCTCTGTGAGGAGCAACAGCACAGATACTCAGGTAGTGTTATCAACAATCATCAATATCAAAAGAAAAAAGTTGGTTGAAAACAGTCTGCCTACGTGAGGTTAAACTTGAAGTTGAACTGCCACGTCGTCGTGCCCGGAGGATAGTCTCCATCCTCGTTCATGAACGTGAGGCCGAGCTGGATGATCTTCAGGAGGTCTACGTTACACCTCAGCAGCTGGTACTGATAATCCACTGTGCTGCGAAACTCACCGATTGGCCGGACCACGACTCCAGGGAATTCTGTGTCCTGGTTAAAAAAAAAAAAACAATAAGTCAAAACTCTACCCTTCAACATTCCTGCACAGTGAGTTCTCAGTAGCATGTGATGACAGTCACTCAACTGCACTAACAATCTGTTACAAAAGGTTTTAGAAAACAACTTCTACAATACAGCACATTAGAAACACATTACTCAAATTAGGCAAAGTAATGTATTACAGCGTCAGAGTCCAACTCCTCTCAGAATGAATTGTAACTTACCATAGCAATGTAATTATAGCTTTGAATAATCTGCCGGATTTTCCTCATTTCATCCTCCACATTGCTCGCCCAGACTTCACAGATTATCTGACTGGAATCTGTAAGTGCGGCTGGCATGTTGGCAGGTCAGGGTGAGAGCTAAAACCCCAACAATCCTGCAGCGCTCGTCAAGGGGGCGAAGGGGAGGCCGTGTGGTGAAGAAAGACAATTCTGTGAGGGCATAAAAAAGGAAGGGTGACAGTCAATATTAATAGCACTAATGCTGAAACCACTGACGATGATTACTGATGATTACACTTATACATTAATGCATACATCACACAGTAACACACGAAAATGATGAATGCAAAGCTCATACACATATATATTACGCAAGTTATGAGAACTGAGAAACACATTCGACACATATGTTGATTGATTTCTCACCAATCTAGAGTAAAAAATTACGAGTGTCATCCAAGTTGTCCTTTTTTGTTTGTAAATTTGCGGAAAAGGCGACTCCTCACAGCCTACAGCCTTCTAAGTGCACATGAAATATGTTCATGTTCTTTCAAGTGAGAGACAACATTTTCTGCAAAGCAGCAAAGATGAAGCTTTGTCAATACCACCAGGCCACGTTAATCATATTGACACATTTTCTCCGCTGTGAAGCACTAACATCACTGCGGTGATAAATCCATTTTTCCCAAACTGCTTTACAAACTGTTGATTCAATTCTAAATTACAGTAAGTTTGGAGGTTTTACTAGTTTGTATTTTCATAGATATGTTTCAAGTTATAATCAGAGATGTTTTACTGAAGCTAGTAGAATTTTGCTCCATCAATGGCATCACGGACACTGAGTTTTTCATAAAAGTCTTGGAAAGTAGGTATGAAAGGTGATTTCCTTTTAAATGCAGTGCCTGTGTTACCATGACATCAAGCTAGCTGTTGGTTGTTTATGGTATCAGGCTAACAAACCCAACTGAAAACTAAAAGTAAAGCTCCACAAATGGCAAATAATTCCGTTTAATTGAAAGTCGTTGGAAATAATTAATCGTTTTAAAAGTCGTTGGACGTTCAAGCAGCTGCAAAGTTTAAAATACTATTCAAAACTAAGCTAACTAACGTTGTACGTTGTGGCGAGGGACCGACGCACTAGCTGGGTGTTCAGCGCGAACGGCTAACGTTTGCAAGCTAATCCTCGCGTTACCGAGAAAGCTAACATTACCGGAGAAAGATTAAATGAAACGACACTCATTTTGCACTTCTCATGATGTCACAGCGGCTTCACACGATACAGACATGGCAGCATGTAACTGTGGAAGGTATAAAAGAATGAAAAACTAGGTTTACCTCAGAATTTCCTCGACGTACCCTGCCAAGCTAGTTGTTAGCGCCTCTTGTCTTCTTCTTCTTCGTTTTCTCCTGCTGCTAATTCTTCTTCTTCGCGTATATTAGCGAGTCGACGGTAAATGCGCACAACGCCACCCACTGCTTTGAGAATGTAACAGCGTGAAATGATCATTACAAATCATTTGCCTTGCTTTCTTTTCCTTTTCTTCTGATTTTTTTCACCTTTCATAATTTCATTTTACGTTTCTACATTTCAACATAATAATTACGCTACCAACTGAAGTGAAACAAAGTCATTTTAACTGCTCAACACATGAAATAAACATTACTTCTTCACACAAATTCTAAATTAACATTACACACTAAATATGTATTGGAAATATTCAGTGGTGGAAGTATAAGACTACGGAAATTGAGGTACACTACATACTTACATTTACTTCACTGCATTTTAGAGGCAAATACTGTGCTTTGTATTCTATTACACTTATTTGGAAAAACTATAGTTACTTATAATAATACAGTCATACAACAGCATAATGGTCTCATGTATCATTTCCTCCACAATAAAAACATTGACTTGTAATATTTTATGTACAATGTGTTGATAACTTACATACCTTTACTTTGGTAAAGGTTTGAATGTAGTGTTTTTGAACTGTAATGAGTATGTGTACATTGTTGTAACACAAGTTTTACTTCAATGATCTGATAAACTTCTCTCTACAAGATAAAGAGTCAAGATGCAAACTGTCCACAATCGAGCCTGTGGACTGAGAGACAAGAAAAAAACAAAAAAAACAAAACATGAATATATAAATGTAATTTTGTTCAGGGAGTAACTTCATAAATAGTAGTAACATACACCAACAGTATGTGGACACATAATCACAACATCCATTTGTGATTGTTGAATGTTTCATTCCAAAACATCTGGCAGCAGTCTGCAGCTGGAACAGCAACTGCTGTTTATGTGTCAGGGTAATAAAAAAATAGTCAATTAAATCTGTCATTTCCTCTTAAACACACAAACCACAGATTGGGCCTTATTTGAAATCACATTTATTTGAAAACCCATCTCAAATACCTGATATACAGTACAGTATATTGCTCGAAAGGATATCACTTCACATGCCCACAACACACAGCTGTTAGCAGTTCAATATCATAAAGAAGACCATCACAATCTCCATGGCAGATAATAAACACCTGAAGTTATACTGAAGTTTTACGAATAATGAATTGAGAGGGCAACAAGGACAAAATGACAAAAAAATGTACAATTTATGACATGTTTCTCCAAACAGAATTTACAAGAGAGGGGAATGAAGGCAAAAGAGAGCTGAGGATGAAACAGAAGATTTCTCTTGAGGGACCAACACTTTTCAGGATAGAGGTCAATGAAGGAGCAGCGAGAAATGGAAGAGTAAGTTTCCAGACTAAGAATGTGGTGTTAAGAGCTTTTACAAAAAAGTACTTTGACGATTACTTCACTCATCTGAAAGTTAAAGATGTCTGAGTACAGATCTGTTTGGGTTGGTCTGTCTTTAACAGAACACAAGAGCTGTTTTTTTTTTTTTGGAGGTAATCCAAATTATGAACAATGTTGTCTCAAGAGGTGAAGTGCAGTTGCAAGTCTTCAAGAACAAACTGTGTGTGTGTGTGTTCTAAGTCTTTCAAGACTCCAAAAGGAAAATGTCTGAGCATTCAGGTAACATTCATAGCTGTAATAGTGTTTTTCTGAAAAAGCTGAGCTGAGCCTCTCAATGCAGAGAGCTAAAAGCAAGAAAGCACCTAAGTTGAACTGCATGTATGGTAATTAACTCTTTCCGTCTACAAACAGCTGTCATTAGATCTACAATCATGTAGACTAATTACAGCCAGTCTGCACATGATTTGAGGATGATACCATGGTTGGCAAAAACTGAAAGAACATCTGTGCGTTTAGAGATTTGAAAATGTGATTCAAGGCTTGACCCTGTTTGTCAGACAAAAAGTTGCTGGCCTGGCGACACGTTGCCCTTGAGCAAAGACACTGAGCCTCTAACTGCTCCTGCAACATGTTGCACGGCAGTGTTTTAGAGAGATGTGCATAGAAAACTCATTCCCAAATATTCTCTGTAATTGCAGAGAAAGAGAAAAAATATATTATCAATACATTGTGATATTTATCAAGAGATACACATTTTTATTTATAACAAATTACCACCGGTGTACCATCTTATATGTGTTTTCTGTCAGTGTTCTTCGAGGCAGAATTGAGAATTTTTGGGTTAAAAGCACAAGTGCTGCTGTCAGAAAACAAGTATGTGATGGAATAAAAGGAAGAAGAACAAGTCGCTCCATGTTTTACAGAGATGCATTTGTTCCCCTCACACCTGGTTGATCCAAACCCTCTTAACACTGTACTTCGATGAGTCCATCTACTGGGCTTCACAATCAAACTAGCATATCCTGAAAAAGTTAACACTGTTTGACAAAAAAACACACTTCTCCCAGGTGTGAAATTGATTTACTCCTGAGCCGAAAACCAGACAGAAGAGCTGACGCAACCCATTTAAAAAAAAAAAAAAAGTTTCAAAGATGTGTCAGTTCTCCACGGTGACAGCGTCCCAGCGTCATGGCAGCGATGGAGGGCGGAGGTGACATCAGCTGGTTTACTGCGCTGTGGACTCAGATCTCCTCTGGATGTGGGAGATCTCCAGGATGGGCATCAGCAGCTGGAAAGCATCCTGGATGTAAGATGCACTGTTGGATGCCTGTGAGGAAGGAGGATTTACCACATGTCAGCTTGAGGCACGCAATATTTTAATCTCTGAAATGACCGTATTTATGCCTCTGAAGTCACACCATGTGCACACACAAGCACCACATTTTTAAAAATATTGCGAAAATGCTGAAGCACTCCTTTGTTGACACTGATCATGTATAGTAAGAATTAGATTCAGCATGAAGTGATTGAAATGACTTGGATTCCAAAATGCTCAGGTTTGCCTCCTCTGAACTGCTGCACTCCAGGCTACAAGTTTACTGTTTACTGTTCAGCTACAGGAGGTTCTGGGACCCTCCATCTTATGCAATCAGCAGATGACGACAATGAAATAGCGCTGAGAATTATCTGCACATAAAAATATTTAATTGTAAAATGATGGTGTACATTTGCAACGGAAAGTCACATCAGAGGTCATTTTTGAGACATCTTAACACACTTTAAGGAGAAACTGACCATTATACAAGCAATAAAATGGATAAAGATGAAACTGCAATAGTGTCTAATTACACTGTTTAAGTGTGTATATGATGAGTGCTGTAGTAGCATGATACAAACCTCTAAAAAGACCCCTGTTATCAGTGGGTTGAGGACGTCTCCCTTCTCGTTTGACTGTAAAGAAGAACATTTAGATCAACATAAACAGAAGAGCTGCCACTGATATGAAAGACACCGCCATCTGTTTAGGTACAAACAAGAATGTTCAGCAAAGCAAATGGAAAAACTGATTAACAGGAAAAAGCCATTTAGTGACACAAAAATGTTGTGACTTCAGGTGTGTGTCCTTAGAGGATGATCACAGATAATTGAAAAAGTTGCAGATGTAGTCACTGTTTGTCCCTCGGGTGGGATAAGCTCTAAAAACAATATCTACACTTCTCATATGCAGCTGGAGCCATTAAAAAAACACTTGAATGGTGATGAAAACTCTGGTCTCGTCATGATCTCTAAACACATTCAGTTATTTGGTGAGCATCTGTCTGTAATGATGAACGTATTTCCCATATTCACATCTGTGAATAAACACAGAGCACTTACCCCTGCTGTTGTTAAACAGGATGTGAACTTCTTGGATAGCAGTGAGATTTCTTTACACAGGACAACAGTTAACCTGGGGAAAATACAGAAGATAAGTTAAACGACAGATAAAACAGCTGCTGCAGCGCCTCCACACACATTCAAACAGGGAACAGATGGAGTCTTACTGTGACAGAACGCTGGCCTCTGTGCTGCCGTTGGAGAAGAGGATCATCTCAGCCAGCTTGTGGAAAAGCTCGATGGATCGAGCTGTCAGCTCTGCCAGACTCCTGATGGCTGCAGCATGAACCTCCTACAAAATTCAACACACACACGCACAGTAAAACAAGTTAAACAATTAACTGATATACAGAATAATCAGTAAATTTGAGCTTGATCTCTCAGTAAATTAAAGCTAATCTAAAAACTTTATACCTCGATACCCTGAGCTGCCATTCTTCCACACTGCATTAAAACACACCCAAGCCTCGTAATGATGCTACGAGTCTAACCTGTTTTTAAGTAAGCAAGTACATTTGATGCAGCCTCAAATGATCCCTCCTTTGTAATATACATCATAGATCATTGTTAATATGAGCGTACCTCTACAGAGAGTGTTTTCTTTGCATCCTCCTCACCACCTTCCTCCTCTGGCTTGGTTATATCAGTGATCTGGCTGCAGGTGCTCTTACAGGCCTGTTGGGGGTCAGAAAACATGCTGTTACATTAGTGAGATTTGTAAACCACTGTCACAATCTAACAGAATCCAAAGCCACAGCCATGCAATAAATACCACCTCTTTGATGCTTACACTGTCAGACAGGTTTCCAGTCAACTCTGCAGTAAATTTTGAGGTTGATACGTGAAAACTGCAATCTCAAACATAACTTTGTCGACTGAAACAGAACAGGAATCCAAAAGACAGAAATGTGGAGTTAATACCTTGCTGAGTTTTTCAGCTGTAGCAGTGACACTCAGACCCTCCAGGGCCTCTGTTAACTCTCTCTCAAACTCCGAGCCGTCTTCATCTGGAATTACAAACTTCTAATCAATCATTTTCAGGTGTTACGTCAGTTTGTGCTGTATTCCTCTTTCAGTGCAGTGCAGATACCTTTGTTCTCGTCGACCTCCTCATCATCAAACTCCACCAGGGAGAAAGCGTCCTTGATGAGTTCCAGCTCTTCTCTGAGCTGAACCAGCTCCTCTCCTGATAGAGTGGTCAGCACTGACTTCACCTGCAGCAAAAAATAGATTTCACCAGATTCCACTGAATCATGATACGTAAAAAAAAAATGTGCCAGTACATCTATATATCCACAGCAGCTGTCATGTTTTGGAATGAAACTCCGATCGCACCTTCGACTCGCTGTCTCGGGAAAGAATCTCCAGCGCCTCGAGGTGCGAGAGACCCTGAAACTCATCAAACAGCATCCCATAGTGAGCGACCACCTTCTTCTCTGAATCAGACTCTGCTGTCTCTGCTGTCTGCAGCTCCTCGCGCTCCTTCGCCTCCCTCAACACCTGAGGGACGGAGAGAGGTGAAAAGTTAAAAAAGGAAGGGAGGGCAAAAACATCAGTCACCTGTCAGAAAATAAAGAATAAAAATGGTTCAGGTCAGCTGAAGCTTGTTTCTGTTTGGTGTACTTGTACACTGATAAGGAGTCACTGAAGACAACACTCTATTTTCATCCTGTTATGTCTTGTTTTGTCTTGGTTTTGCTGATGAAAATGCTATTTGCATAATGATTCAACACATGAGATGGAAATAAAGCAGGAACTCCCTCCCAAGTTTTTCTGACCAAATTTAGATCAGTTTCAATCAAACTTGTTCTGGCAAGTTAAATATTTGGATATCTTATTAAGTTCAAAGTTCAAAGTTCAAAGTTGGCTTTATTGTCAATGCTGCCGTATGTGCAAGACATACAGAGAATTGAAATTCTGTTTCTCTCTATCCATACAATGAGTGTAAAAAAAGAAAAAAAAGTAGAAGTAAAAATGAAAAATAAATAAAATAAAGATTTTAAAATATATACAGGTGACATCAGGGAATAGAGATTGTAGCAAAAATGTACAGTATATCAGCAGTATTATCAGCAGAACAGCCTGTAGTCTCATCTGACATGCTTTCATCTTTTCTTTGAGCTCCTCGCTTACATATCTGACCCTGGTTGAACTACCTGAGACAGAGTGGCGTTCCTGATCATCAGTCCTTTGGTCTTCTTAAAGCCGGGATCGCCCTCTGCTATCACATCCATTGTCTTCTTCCCGATGAACTCCAGAGCGTCCAGTCCGCCTGTTATCACTGTTTTCCCCTGTGAGGAGGAGAAAATATGAAGAGCTTATTGTCGGTGTAATATCCACATTAACAACACCGGCTCTTAGCAAATGGCCTACCAGAAATAGACAATACCTGAGTGAATTAATGAGTTATTAAGGAGCTTAAGACCTTGTGTTATAATATATTTAAAGGACTGAAAAAACTGTTGTTCTCTGGTGAGGTAGAAGTGGAACCTGGGTGATACAAATTGGCTGCACCTGATGAAATAAAGACATGTTTTAAAACAACCTCAAATCAGGACTTACTTTGTCACTGAAATGTCAACAACATTATTGGCATTACAAAGGTTTGGAAAGTGTTTTACAGACTGAACAGGAAAGAAAAAAGCTCTGAACTTACAGGAGTCATATTTGTGTTCTTGGAACATTTTGGAACAAGTTGAATCCAGATAAATTGGATTGACATAATGAAAAATAGTAGAGCGTAAATGAAAAAAAAACAACAATATCGCAATGTTAACATTACTCAAGAGCTGCATGTTTTCAATATCAGTGCTCCTCAAAAGAATGTCTTCTACTCAATCATGACAAACTGTTTAAGATAAACTGAAATTTTAAAACGTGAACTTCTCTCTCCTCCAATAAAAATAGAGAATATATCTGCTTACAGTACTCTGTACAACGTTGGTGAGCGACGTCAGCATTCCCATTGCACTGCCCACTGCTGCCGACCCGTCTGCTGCCACTTTGTCTGCCTCACTGTTGCCTTCACCTGCAGGAGAAACACAGACAATGAATATTATAATACATGGTTGATACCATATGAAAAAAATAAGTCCTGTGTGATGAACAGACTCATTTTCATATTTGTCCAAGTTAACTCAGTGTGGTACTTTAATTATTCAACACACAACATACAGTAACACCTTACCCAGCTCTTTCTCCTCTTCCTCAACTTGTGCAGAGAGTTCAGTGGGACTGGGGATTCCCAGTGTCGTCTCTGCCTTCTCTATCACATTTGTGAGACCCTGGCCTGGGTGGACAGGAAAGACAAGCAGTGTTAAGATGACAACTGTTTAAAAAGCTAACCACCATAAATACTAAGTATAATACAGAATGATTAGGTGGTGACTTAAAGAAAATGAATTGTCATCTAGTTTAATAATTTGTTACTTGTTTTAGCAATTTTTGAACAAAATGTCAAACATATTCTGGGTCCAGCCTCTTAAATGTGAGGATTTGCTGCTTTTATTTTTCATTTACAGCAGCAAATAAAAAGTCTTTGAGTTCTGGACAAAAGAAGCAAATAAAGAAGTCAGTTTGGGCTCAAGGAAATTATGAAGAGCATTTCTCACAATTTTTTTTTTTAATAAAAAGAAAATTATTTTTAGTTTCAGCTCCCTCAATACTCACCCACAGTGGCCACAGTAGCTGTTGCTGTAGATAAGATGGATTTTCCCCAGCTGCCCCAGTATCCCCAACCACCCTGTGACACAGTGGACTCACTGGGTGTCTAAGAGAGAGGACGTGAGGGAAAGAAAAGAAAAGAGTGCAAGGAACAGAGGTTGTGAATGATGAAGCCAAGATAAATAACTCATGTAAATAAAAAGAAGTGACCTTTGGTGTGAGACTGGGAGAATGCATTTGATCCAAGACGAGCCTTTTCACCAGTGTTAAAAAACTTACAAAAAACTACTGCAGCTTGTGTGAAATTAACATTTGTCAGCTATCGTTTAGTGAGTTCATGTAGTCATATAATTGGCAAGGCATTCCCACAAGTCAAGTTCTCTTTTTATCGATATTTATACGTTTATTCAGCATGAAGATAATTATCTCATCAGTGCCTTGGTTGGCTGCTCCTCTACTTTCGGCTTCTCCTCGACTTCGGCTGCAGGTTTGGGTTCTGGTCTCCTCCGGGCTTTCCTCGTCGGAGCCACGTCCGTCGAGGTGTCAGGCGTGATCTGCGAGGAGCTGTCGGGTGTTCCGGCAGGAGAGGCATCCTGACTCTCTGGTGTTGACACCTCTGGAGCCTCCGCTGCTGTAGCTTCACTGTCTGACATCTTAATGTCTTAGCACATACCTTCAAAGTGAAAATACAACACAGGATATAACTATCAGACAAACAAGTATTCAGTCAAACTGACAGGACTGAAGACTTTGAGTGAACACGGAGACAATGTTAAAGTGTCCAGTTGGGATGTTTATGAGAAAATCGAACCAACTTTCCACTGTTAGAATCACATGTTATTATAATATGTGATGCATTCATTACAGACGTGGCCTTTTAACAAAATCCTGTAACACATTGTTTCAGTGAGACCAGTCTTCCTTCAGCCAGCTGTATCCAACCACCTTACCCAGAATGCATTTTACCAACACCCAGGGAACAGCAGTCAACTATTAAGCTGCTGGTTTTCTGAACAGCTGGAGATAATCGTAGTTTAAAGTCCAGCCTTAGTAGTCTGAAACCCGAACTTCAAGGAAAGGGCTCCAATTTACTCAAACAACAGAGTATATTGTGCACTGCATTGTACATTGTCAACAGTATCCACAGACTAAATCTCTGAACATTTAAGTAACGTACACTTTCCTTAAAGCAAACACCTAACTACACATCAAGAATATGTATTTATAAAATGTATCACATAAATATATAACGTAAACATAAATATACATAAACCTTATCTTCAGAGCTGTAAATCATATAAATCATTAGCAATTTGTGTTACTGTAACTTAGTAAAAGCATAACTAGCATTGGTATTCATGCTTTACTTATGCTAACGTTAGTACTTTTGCTAAGCTAATGACTCGTTCACATAGCTGACATTATAGCTAGGAGGAACGTTAGCTTTCTATTCATTGCTTCTGTTATGAATGTTATCTGTTTTAATGATTGTCGATACATTAATTGACGTAAATAAACAAGACACACTGTAATCATGGAGCTACAAACTTACCTTCTCTCCTGTCAAAGTCTGGATGCTAACTAGCAGTCAACGTAACCAGAGACTCCACCGGTTTCCTTTCACAAAATCGACAGCAGGAAACTTTATCTTCTTTATTTCGGTTTGCACTCGTATTTTTACACGTTAAACACCTCCCAGTTTTCCACTAGACAGTTTATTGACAGAGGTTTTCTCGCTCTTTTTGTCCACCATGGATTAGCCACGTCACAGTTTGTTTTCACTGAGCTGCTCCAATAGTTAACAACACAGAGGAATTTAAGTTCCGCTTGGAACCTTCAAAATAAAAGTATGCCAAGAACGTTGGCGTTTTAACTGTGAAATTAAAGGATGTGTCGAAGTGGGAATCTATATTGCCCCAAATATTAGAGCTCTTACTTAGATTTGTTTTCAAACAGACACTTCCAAAACAGATTTGTCGATGTATTATACGATATATATATATTGTTTTCTCCCTTATGTGACGATGTTTGATTTTACTTTGAAGTGATTTCTTTCATATTACCGGTCTTTTCTTATCGCTCGTTTGGCAGCTTGACGTAAATCTTAAACGTGTCAAAGTACGCTGATAAAATAAAAGCATGACTTCCGAAACCGTCAAAATAAAATATTTTGGACTTCCGGCAACAACAAAAACACCTGTTAATAACTGTGATTGCCAAGAATAAAACTGTTTGAAATACGGAAATGAATTTGTAATTTGTCTTCCATGTCAGCTAAAAAAAAAAAGTCATGTTTTTTTCATGTATTTGTTAAAAAACAGGACACTTACAATTATCAACGAATAAACACAATTAAAGTCAACATTGTAGAAAAAAAATAGCTATTTGCACAGCCAAAATTACATTTTGATCGCACAGTTTGTAAAATAACGATACTCTATCTTGTGGTTTATAGTGTTTCTTCTGCCTTAATCAATCCAAAATGTTTTGTGCAAAAGCAATGAAATGAAAGAAACAAATAGTCAGAAAATCTGTTGGAATATGTAACATCCCCAACATGTTTAACTGGCTTCAGATTAAGAAATGAAGATGCTGAACGATTGATGATTGTTATCAACGTAATTAAGTAAAAACAGAAGTTTTGTTAAAACTCACCGTTATTTGTTTCCCTTCAGGCCATGCTCAGAAGGCACCTACCTACCTGGATGACAGAGTTGAAAACAAGCCACGCCCACTCACCTACCTGAAGCAGGAAGTGACCGGACTGGACGGATCGTGTGTGCTTCGCTTAACGCTTGAGGATTAAAGCTGAGCAGCAGACTAAAATAGGTAAAAGGAATATATATTTAACATACAGCAAGTTACTGAACTTAACCGACGCTTATGCCGGTCGTGGATCTGATGTTCTGGTCGCTGTCAGAGCAGCAGGTGAGAAGCTCTCATCTCATGTGACTCACAGTTTGTTTGAGGTTTTGGCCCAGGAGTTTCATGAGTGTGCTCCTTTCCTCCTCTGGTGGCCGGCTACAATCCGCCTATAATCTAATATCCAAATAATTAATTCATAGTCATATATTATGGGATGGTTGTAGTAATAATATTTGAATAAGGTGATTTTTATAGCAGATTTTCCAATAGGAGCATCACAGGCACATTAGTGTGAACATAAATTACAGGTAATAATACTGACTGATATTTAAAAGTAATTATAAATATTTGATGCACACTAAAGATAAGACTTAAAACGGGGCAGAGGTGAGGCAAAGTTCACTGATACAAGATAATAAGTTGCTTGCCATAGATAAAAAGAAATACTATCCTACAAGACTGTCTTCCATGTTTTCCTTACTTATAAGGTATTTTCTCTCCTATAGCAGCCTTATATTGCCAGAGATTTACAGTCTGTGAATAAATGTAAGGAACACATAATTTTACTTTATTCTTCTACAGATTTAGTGCACTGGAATTAGAGTTTTTTAAATGTGTCTGCCGGCTTCCTCTCCAACTGTGCTCTTTGGATATTGCGTCATAACTCATTAACAATTCCCTTCATTACTTCACTGTTTATTTTAATGCTCTAAGGCACTGACCTCTGTTTTTATGAAATGCTGACAAGTCCAAAAGAGTCAAAGTGACTATTTCACATAAAAAACAATTTAAGAGAAGTCCATGTAACAAATAAGATATATATTATTGTAATTCAAAATGTGATGCATGAAAAGAAAAACGAAAAAGTGTGAAGAAAATGTGGTTAAATTTCACAGCTACAACTCATTTCTACATTTAATTACTGTAAAAAGTAATTGATGTGAGTGGTAGGTCCTGAGGATTTGTGTGTGTATGTCAAAATACTGAAGACTGTTGTAATTTATCATATATAGGCAGGACCATTAAATGAGGTGAGGTTTTAACAGTCCTGTGCTGCTGTGGGAGCCATAACCGTTGACTGTTCCTGTTCTGCAGGTTTGTCTCGTCTGAACGTGAGCTGGTGCTGGAACTCCTTTTCGCAATGTCTTCAGCTCAGAGACACCACCTGTCACACCTGCTTCTCACTGTCCTTCTGGTTGGTAGTTGGACGGCAGACGGAGCTCAGAACAGATCAGAGGTGGAGGCGGCGTCCTTCAACGTCTCCTCCAGGAGGCACATTGTGGTCAAGGAGGGATCCAGTGCTCTGATCGAGTGTAACGTGACCGGAGGCCACAATGACATCAAGTGGTACAACTCGAAAGGGCCTCTGCTCGGTGAGGAGAACACGCAGTGCTCAGAGCAACTTGACTTCTTTTAGCACTATGTAATCTTTTTGAATGGAAAAAAAACTGTTCTTCCACACCTCACTAAACACCCAGTAAAATGTAGTCTAAAAATCCAGATTAAAACAAATGCTGTAAATGTGGAGATCATCATGAGTTTGAGGGGATTAGGGGAAAAGAAAGCAAGGAAACTGTGGTATGATCTTAAATTAAGAATATATTACCACATTTAAAGCAAGGTTAAATATTTTGACAACAATGTGTGGTTTCAACTTGAGCAAAATAATAATCAAGCTATGGCACTGAGCGGAACAACCGTCTTTGAATAGAGGAGGTGGCCCACGACCCACCTACAGTGCAGTACTGAGTTCCCTCCCCAGGCAGCTTAACAGCCATTCACACCTGGGCTCACCAAGCCTCAGCAACACACAAGTGGCCATAACAACCCTGTAAAGACACTCCCACACAGAGTTTAAAAGCCTGGAACTCCCCTCCAGTTAGTTAGAACTGAACAAGCCTCTTGGATGAGAGGTGAACAGCCCCCCTTTTATACTCACTCATAGGTACTGTCCACCTAGGTGATGAAAAAACACACCTCCTTCAGCACACAGAAACACACATCCAGCACACAAGCTCCCAAATGTGCCTGATGCCTCGGCTGCAGCTCCCCATGGCTTCATCTTCCAGGCACCTGGGTGAGGACGTCACCTGGTGAGAGACACACAGGAGAGAGGAGCAGAACAAACACATGGCACCACGGCAGTCAACGAAAGGTTACATATAATTAAACACAGTATTAATCTAGATGAATAATACATTTGATACTCATTCTGTCCGACAGCTTTATTAACTTTGGATCCACAATGGCAGTAAGACTTTTGTAGATGTGTATAATTTATCAGAACCTTTCTCATTATGTCAAATAAACTAATGTAGCCTGGAAACTGTGCATACTGGCTGATTTTACAATAAAAAATAGCCTAAAACTAACTTGTGAAAAACTAAATAATTTCACAATAAAATAAACAATCATATGGTGCCAAACAATACAACAAAATAACAGAACATTTTGGACAGATGACAAGATGTTCTTCTGACCAAAAATGTGTATACGTTGCCATCCAGAGAAACAAAAGTAAAATGATGGTAACATGAATAATAACCCTAACCCTCACGCTCTGACATGAAAATGAGGTAGGCAGGTAGGCAAATGTAAGCAAATGTTCACATTCAGCCCAGTTTTTAAGGTAATAAAAATGCTGGTATGGCACAAATAATTCTACTTCTTTATAATATCATGCTTTCATTCCACCTGCTGTTGCGTCGCCATGTACCTTCATCAGTTGAATGCTGTGTCAGTCTAAGTTGTGTCTTTCAGTAAACTCTTGACACACGGCGACGCAGCGTCAACACGGAAACTCATTACAATACTGTTTATTGAATCAAATCTCAGTCATAATGCTGCTTTCATCTCGCCAGGTACTGTTTTGTGTGACATTAAAGGTGCAATATGTAAGAATTTTAGTTGAAACCATTAAAAAATACCTAGAAGTATACTTTAACAATACTTTTTACGTAATGATGTTTATTTAAGATTAGAATGCTAACCAGCTAGCCCTGGCCCGTCTCGGTCTGAAAGTTCCTGTTCAAGCCATATGCCACCATAGTAACACTGACACTCCCTCGACACTCCAAGCTCTCAGCCTGTACTTCTAGCTGCACTGCTAACCGAGCTAACTAGCTAAAGGTAGCTTCAGTAGGCAGCAGTTAGTGGTTATTCTACATGTTGCACCTTCAAGTGAAACTGAAGTGAAATGAGAGCTAAATGTTGTCTGTTTTTTGGCTGGTGTAAGTGTTTTTTTCATGCTGCATTCCAAACTGCTTGATGAAGGAGCTGATAAGTGTTCCAAATTCTCAACTCACATTCCTAAAATGAAACCTGTCTTTGTCTTGTTGCATCGTGTTTCTTGACACTAGGCGGGAAGTGGCGGATTGAGGAGAACGGGGTCCTTAACATCACTGTTGTCTCCTTTGAGGACCGTGGACGCTACACCTGTGTCGCCTCCAGTGCTGTCGGTGGGAGCAAGAACTACACCATCACCGTGCGTGTAGCCCACAACAACAGCGGCCTCGGCCTGTACTTTGTCATTGTCTGCCTGGTGGCCTTCACCATCACCATGATCCTAAACGTGGCGCGGCTGTGCATGGTCAGCAGCCACCTCAAGAAGACAGAGAGAGCCATCAACGAGTTCTTTCGCACCGAGGGTGCAGAGAAACTGCAGAAGGCGTTTGAGGTCGCCAAGCAGATTCCCATCATCACATCTGCCAAGACGCTGGAGTTGGCCAAGGTCACGCAGTACAAGACGATGGAGTTCGCTCGTCATATGGAGGATCTGGCACGGAGCGTTCCTCTGCCGCCACTCATCCTGAACTGCCGCACATTCGAAGAGGAGGCGACGGAAACGGGGGAGCACGTCAGGACATTGCTGCCTGGTACCAGACAAGCTATAGGCCCATCCTCACCTGACAGAAATGGAGAGGAGGAGGAGGAAGAGGTGTGTCAGGCACTGCTGTCAAGTGAAAGACACGGGAACAAAGGAAGTGGCATCAACACAAAGGCTTCAGTCCACACAGTTAATGAGAAGGTCACCCTCGAGGATCAGGCACCAGGCACAAGAACAAGTGTGTCCTATGAGAGCAGCATATAACCTGTCTCAGTCTGAATCCCATCAGAAGAAACACAGTTTCTGAAGTGTGAGGAGTCTAGATGCACACGACTGGAAGAGATCAAAAATCTTTAATAAATGGTGGGTTAATTATCATTTAGATGTTGGTAATTCTGGATCAGTTCATTGATCTTGGCTCCAAATCTTGGATTTTGGAGATGGAAAACAAACCCATGGTCAACACGTTGAAACCATGAAACAACTTTATTGTCAGGTGATAAAGAGTCCTAACTTCCAGAGTACTATGTCATTCTTTTTGATTAAAAAGGTAAAACAAAGAACATTATAGTTATTCTGTCTTTCCATGAACGAGTTAGATTCTTGGCCATCAAAATACTGCTTTCGTTCTGAGTCATGTTGTTACTCCTTCCTGCACAGAAATATATCCACACTGGCCTTTTGTCAAAGTTACAAAAGTCTCACTGATATTATAAAACTAGCATTAAATCAAACTGGATTCTCAACAGCCAATCTCTACAGCAGCTCTACTGGTAATGGAGGACAAACGGAGGAAGACTCATCAAAACTGAATTTTAATCTGTGGTCACATGTATATGATGTGACACCACATTACTGATTTATTTATCAATCGTTTATCTGCGATCAATCACTCAATCGAATGATGATCAACTAATGGTGCTAGTAAGTTAGACCAGAGCCGAACTGCATCAACTGAACTCAGAGTTGTATTTCATCTTGTCTTCACTATTTTAAGTTTTGTTGGTGTTTTTCATGTTTGTGTGGTGGTTTACCTTCAGTTTTCATTCTTTGGGGTTTGTCTGCACACAGTTTGGTGCAGCAGCAGGTGTAAGAGCTCGTTTTCTCGTTTTTTCAGCTTCTATAGAGCAAAAAACGTTGCAGTGAAATATCGTTATTGCCTCATGTAGATTGTTCTCATGTCACTGCTTCCTGTCAACTAAGACTCCTGAAATGACACCTGAAAAAGCCTCTTCACAGACTTGATTGCCATCTCCATGTCTCTTTATCTGTTTGTTAGACAGGACCACAGTTGATTACATGTATTTTCTCGTAACAGTCAACACGAAGCTTCCAGCTATTTTTACCGGCAGCAAAGGAACTGAAATATGGATGTGATTATTTTAGTATTAGACCTCCAAAATATTTCTGCCGGGAAGGAAAACGTCTCGTAAAAATTGTGCTCATAAATATTCAGATATCATCTATCACATTGTGGAGTGTGACTGTCGTTTTTTTTTTTTATTCTATAAAGTGATGCAGCATTTGCCTCTGTATTTATTTGTGAGTTATACTTAACGACACAATGAATAATTAGATCGAAGAAGTGTGAAAGATAAACATTGACTCGTTTGGAGCAAGTTTGCCTGTTTTGTGTCGAGGATTTTCGTACGTGTTAATGTAAAGATGCTACTTTGTATATTTTGGAAATGAAGTTGAATAGTTTCTCAACAGGCCTTAAAGATAGAGACTTGTTTGTTGTTTCCAATAAAAATAAAGTATGAAAAGTTTGTGTCAAGCTCTTGAAGTAGTTGAAACCACATGCGGTTATGAGGAATTCTTATGACCTAAAAAACAAAACATATTGAGAGACCCTGTCAAACCACCTCTTCACTTGTCTCAGAGGGTTATGACAGACATTTGTATCATATAAGGTGTATAAACTGTGAACTATAGGTGAGCAAAAAGGATTTTTGGGAGAAATTGTAATGCAATTATGCTCTTGAATCTTTCTGTTGTACAACTGCTGTTGCCACGTGAAATGGTTTTGCTTTAAAATATGCACAGGTGATCCTAAAGAGACAGTTCTCAGGGACTGAAGGCAAATCTTTTTATTTTTCTGTAACTGACAATAAACACAACCAAAACATTGCGCATGTTTGTCTGGTGGTGATTTCTGCTCCCTCGGGTAACACTGCTGTTGAGCCACTGAGTGGAGCTCTTGGGTTAAACATCACTTCTGTGCGTCAGATACAACACTGGTGAAGGGTCATTTTGCACAGTAACGGCCATCGATGAACACTTGATATCATTGTTAGAGGAACATGGAGGGAGATGAATGAGCACCTCTCAGGGGGGAAGTGCTGCTTGAAGTCCCAGATTTCTGTCTGTCACAGTTGAAGTAGTGAATACAGTTTTAAAACCTGCAAGTTGTACTTCTGTGTGTCACTTGTCAGTAACTTTAGTTGAATTTCACAACATGTGGGCACCGTGGTAGTCTTTACATACACATGAGGGACAGAGTGAAGGGTAACGAGGGTGCCAGCTGTAACCAAACTGGCCAGCCTGACTGAAAAAAAAAAATGAAATTACAGTACATGTTTAAAGAAAAGAAAATTGAACTTTCCATTAACCCTCTACTTGTTCCAATACTGATATCTGGTATTGTGGGTCAGGTTAATATATTTAACGTATTTGGGGGCTCTGTGTGGAAACTAAGCAGAGTTGAAGACCTGAGGCACAATAAATCATTACACATATTTTGCAGATATGAGAAGGTATCTGTCGAGAGGATGATGTCTGTAGATGCATGTACACACTTAGAGACAAGGCTGATAATTAAAACGACATGAAAAAAAGAGGAAAAACCCCAAAACATTAAAACCAATAACTTTCTAGTCAGCACCTGTTTCTCAACAGCCCCTCTCCTCTGAAATACAAACATCTGGCATCAGCAAGAAGACTCCAAGCGCCAAAGTTGAAAATCAACCTGCTCAGAGCTGCTGTTTGTTCCAGCCTCCACCTCTGATGGTAAAACTTGCATTTGTGCAATAGAGCAATTTACAATACATCAGTTGTTCAGCACATTTTTCACTTTAATTTGTAGTGTTTTTTCAACCCCACCTAATTGTCAAATGTCTCTGTCATGTTTAAGATGTTCTCCTGCGAGGCGGCTGCCTGGCGTCCTGTCGAATGCTTCAAATGTTTCCTGATGTTTATTTTTTCATGTGAAACAAAAGAATGCAGTTCTGTGTTCAAGACAGATTTCCCCTCTGGACTATGAAGTTTAAACTCTCCTCTACGGTGGAGAGTGAACACTTTCAAGCTTTGGCTGCAATTTATCTGCAGTAACACACAACCAACACATACTCACATTTTCCACCTCTGTGAGCAAATGATGCACTCAGGCTTCATTAGGCTCATCCTGCACACTGCTGCTTTGTACTCACAGTACTCTCCCAAAGGTTAATCTCCTGGAATACAGCTACCAGCCGGGCCTTACCTGTGAAAGAAGCAGGTTGGAGAGCAGCCCAAATAACAATAACCTTGGGCCTCTGAGTTGAATAACTCAAAAAATCCATCCCTCTTCCCTCTCCTGTCCTCTCTGGAGGCGAGCTTATCTAAATAGAATTGATTGGTTGGAGCGATCATTCATCATGCCGCGCCAAAGCAGACGTTTAAGGAGAGAGGGAAGGAAGATTTTAAAGATAGGATATTTTCAGCAGGCCCTGGGTGTCGAGGTAAACTAAACACATTGATCCGGTTAAAAAGGACAGAAGCTCTGTGTGTGTGTGTGTGTGTGTGTGTGTGTGTGTGTGTGTGTGTGTGTGTGTGTGTGTGAGGGAAAGAAATACAGTATATGAGAGATTGATTAGCTTAAAGGACAAATTTATTCCAACTTCTCTCTTGTGTGTGTGTGTGTGTGTGTGTGTGTGTGTGTGCAAGACAGGGCATTCCACAGACCGCCTGATTATGCACAGTTGCATAAATGAATGAAGCCGCCATGTGCAGTAAATTTGGGCCTCTTGAATTTAAATCGCTCATAAAATCGGGTCAGTAGAAAAGTGTCTCTAATTGCATTTTTATTCCCAATCAGCCTGAAGGAACAAGACCGGGAAGACAAAAAAAACAAAAAAAACATCCAAGGACAGCAGACGATGAATCAGATGATAAGACGAGTGAAGTGCTCGTCATATCTGTTCGTTAGCTGAGAGGACGCGGTGCAGATGCTGCAGCCGTGATTAGCTCTGCTGCTCCGACTGTATGTGTGTGTGTTGTATTTTGGTGATCCGCTGGCATGATGTTGTTCTCTTAGCTTTGAGATGAACTGTACACTGAAGGACACTCCAAACTGTTTTCTCTCTCTGCAAAGACAACTGTAATTGCTTTACTTCTTTACAGCTGGTTAGAGGAGATTTTTCCTGGCAGGCGGTCGGTGTTCAAGTTCATCACAAAAGTTGTTTGAATGGGGTCGAGGGCGGGTCTACGAGCATCGGGACATTAACACAAACTGTTGACACAAAGTTGGAAGAACACCTAACATCACTGTACTCCACAGCATTAAGATTTTGGCTTTGCTGAAAATAAAGGCCAAACTATGAAACACAGCCTCGGACCAAAAGTACACAAAACTGTTTCGACAGGAGCGTCCACATGTTGTTAGCCATGTATCTTGTACTCTGTGGTGGGTGGAGCTGGTACGATTTTCAACCCCATCATCCCACATATGGGGAAATGTTGAGTAAGCATCCAGTGGGATTTCACCCAACACAAATCTGTGTACTCATTTTAATCATTTATTCAGGTGTAGTTTGACAGAGAAACTACTGATTATTGTGGAGGTTTTTCTCTGAAGTCATTTTGCACTGGTCAGAAAAATGTTTCAGCATGTCTGACATGTCATAAAATGTCATTAATATGGGATTATATATGCTGAGAGCCACCAACAAGACTGATTTAGAGCCAAAATATCAGAATTTCTAACCTCATTTTTTACCCACCCTGGTGAAATATTACCTAAATGTGAATGTTTGATCAACTTCTTTTAAATAGTTGGTGAAAACTTTTGAACAAGCTTTGAAGCATTTTCTTTGTCCCAGAAAATGCTCACAAGGTAAAAGTCACTGTACAGAATAGAACAACTGAACACTTTGATCCACAAAAATATCTTAGCATCCATTTGGCTGGATACATTTGAGGTTCAGAACAGACTAAACTTCATGATCTTGGTGATTCTGTAATTTGTTTTACCTACCACCAGCAGCTTGTCACAAGTTATCCAGTGAATATATATTTAGTGAAAAACAGTTTGTGGTACCCAGATGATGAATAACTTTCATCTTGTGACATCATCATCATCATCATCAGGTGAAACTCAATAATGATTAAATATACCTGCAAAACAATGTCACCCTGATCAGCCTCAGCTGTACTTGGTGAGAACTGGCATTGCTAACATGCTAAATAAAGACAGCAAACCAACATGATAGCATTGTCATGGAGAGAATGTTAGAAAACTGGCATTAGCATTTAGCTCAAAGCACGGCTATGCCCATGTTTTTCCTCTACTTTCCCTCTCATGGAAAAACATGGAATGTAGTTTATAAACATGCCAGATACTTATTTGTTATTTGGTTTTGCATTGGCATAGTTTCAGCTGCACTCTGTAGCATTTGCATTTCGTCATAACAACCTATTTACAGCAAATGTAGGTTTACGTGTCCTTTTTTTCAGACGACCTTGGAGAAAAACTAGCGCCCGGGAACGGTTCAGGTGAGGTCGACCAGAATGTGTGCTAACAAAGGGACGGGGGCACTGTGATGACCCGATTCTCCACAGGGTCTCACTGCTACAAACAGCCCCGCTGTCAGGCACTAATGGGAAATAATGGCTGCAGAGGCATCACAGCGGCGGGCTGGGATCGCTGGGGACTGGGCCGAAGGTATTGGGGTCACATCTTCTGACGGCTCCTTGAGACACATGGTGCAGAGAGACAACATCTGGAGGCGAGATGTGAAAGTAGAGATGATGCTGGCCAAATGAGGTCGAATGGAAAGGTTGTGATCAGGAGAAAGTCAGTAGGGCTGATTGTATGTCCGTGAAGTTTTTTTGGGGGTAAGAATGTTGTTTTTCCCTCATCATCTTCTGTCCTTGATGTGGAGGAGAAATCTGCAATGCTTTCTTTTAGAGGTCAGACATTTTCCTAAAACTTCTTTGATGGTACTTATTTATGGTGAAAACGTTATTCTCCGTTTGCTGAATTGTGTGTCATTGGTGAATGACAATTTTTGTGTTGGGAATGATGAATGATGGGGAGGATGCTTAAACATGACTCTGTTTTCTATATTATGAGTGTTTTAATCTTAATCATAATTTATCACTCCATTTTTAATCTTAGATGCTTTTTCATCTCTTTAATTTTATCATTATTTTCTTTGTTACTTTCATCCCTTAAAGACTTGCTTTACACTGACTAAGACTCTATGTTACACTAGCAATACATCTGAAATTATCGATTGGAAAGTATGAATTGAACAGCCTCTGCTTGGTGTTGTCTGATGTGCAGTTAGCAGACATTTTCCACATGCTGTCAACATTATGTTTATCAGAAATGCATCTTATTCATGAATCTCTGCCCAACGACTGACTTCAAAGTGTTGCATCTCTGATAAATATAATGAGTGTTAAAGAAGAGACATGGAAAGGTTCATGTCATCAATATGTAGTCATGTCTGTGAATGAATCGATTCTAAAGGTCAGTTATGCTTTGAATGACATCGACCACATCACTTAGCTGCATGGCAAAGAAAAACATCCAAAAAGCAGATTTAATGAACAGAGTGGTTCAGTTTAAATCTTCTCCTTTTTTTTCAACCAGATTGTGTGTTTCCATTTGAGGACTGAAGCTTTACACAAGCTCACATAATAGAGAGTGAAGAGAAAAATGCAGAGAAAATACAAAAGTTCTACAGATGGACTGATTAAAAATCTTGATGGTGTTTAAAGTGAGATTTTTTTCTCTCAGAGAATCCTGATTGAGTGTTTCAAGTGTTTTAATATCAACCCAAATTATTCATTTTCACATAGCACGGGCTGAATTATAACCCTGCCTGATGGAACCACTCAAGTTTTGGAAAAATTGACATTTGGAGAAGGTATTATCCTCTTTTCCCTTTCATGAAGGATATTCCTGTTTTTCATTGGTTGCTGTTTGGAGTTAGAAGAGCAGACTCTCATGCATTCTCATTGTGGCTGTTCCTAGAGAAGTCTTCAGGTCAGTTTTCAAGATGATTTTGAACATTTTGGATCAAACAAGTACATTTTGATGCCTCTTATAGATGGTGATAAATTGGTGATAAAAGCTGAAATAAGTACGACCCTTTCTTCAACTGCAGAAAAGCTGCGGCACAAAAACTGCCTTTACTCAGGAGTCAGTGATTTTTCTTTGCACTGAGCATTTGTGCCTCAATGGAGCCAACCGAGTCTGCTGCGAGTTAATATTTGCTGCATTATGAGAGTCTTTCATGGACCACAGTTAAGTGCCTTAAATTAAAGCCCAAAATTTGTGAAATTGCCCCAATGGTCCCTTCTTTTCCGCCTTTCAGTTCAACGAAAGCAATTGTAATGATTTCTCTGACGCATGTCCTCAGCTCCAGCCTGCAGTTTAAAAACTTCATACTGAGTTACTTGATGTGCAATGTGCCTATTTTTCATTCATCGTTTTTCTAACCAAGGACTGCTGAGAAGTGAGTGATTCTGTGTTGTTCCTTTCTTTATATTCAGCTAGACAGCGCAGTATCAAGATGTCATCGTCACATCTTGTTCCACTTCAGCTTCTCTGTGGCAGTTCAGTACTAGAAATTTGACTTCAGCAGTCTAAAGAAGTCTCTATTAATATAGCATTGTATATTTCAATGCTTATTTCAAATGTGGCCACAGAAGCAAGAAAGATGCTCCACATTAGATCTACATAAACATCATTTTCTCAGAGACAGGGTTGTTCCATCAGTCCATGTTGATGCTTAATGACATTTATGTTGTTACTGCAACTTCCTGCCCAGCCGCCAGAGCAACATGTTGACTGTATGTTTCTGCAAACCATGGATATGTAAAGCAATGTTACTATACCAATTTGACATTTCTGCAATGAGTGTGGAGTCCTGACAGCTGTCAAGACTGTTCAAGGCAGCGTTTCAGTGTTTTTTGCTTGAAAGCACTGGATATTTTCAACAAGACATTTCACAGTTGTGTTCGTGGCGACAGAACCAGTTAAACCCAACAATCCTAACCCTTACAAATTGTTATATGTGCCTCAACCTAAGATGACCATAAGCGAAGGGTTTTCACAATATCGATTTTAACATAAAATGTAAAGGAATGTGAAGCTGCAACATATCTGTGGCTTGCAGAAACATTCTCCAACAAAGTATATGATTTTATGTGACTGATTTAACAGCTTTTAAACAGCTTTTTTATTCACTTACTGAACAGAATAAATATTCCTAACTTTGTATTATTACCTCATTATTGTTGTAAATGGTAAACATCTACATGGTGCCCCCTTTAAAGGCAAGGCACTGTCCCATTAGGGATTACAAAGATGTGCAGAACTCACAGCCCACAGCCATGAACCTGTTGTTCGACAGCTGCAGTAGCACTTTAAGCACACAGTCCCTAACCTAAAGAACAAGAGAATGGCAGCAGCAGTGACAGACTGTTCATCAGCTGCAAACCAGCCAAATATAAGAGCCACTACAGCAGCTAACATTAGCACAAAGCACACAGCGCGCGTGCCAAGCTAACCCAGTTGTCATGCCGAGTAGCCCTTTTTGGACTGAGATACATTTGTGACTGAAAAAACTAAGAGAGTGTTTTTGAATGTAGCAAATTAGCTACTAACACATCTCCCTGCCGGCCAGCTAGAGCTACAGAGCAGTCAGTGTTGGTGTTGTCAGAACCACCCCTCCAAAACATATCACTGTGCTCTGCCTGATGGGACGGAGTGGGATGTTTCCAGTTGGATACTTTCAAACTGTAGCTTTGCCGTTTGTGGTTTCTCCAACCTTTCCAGCCCCAGCTTCAGTGTGTGTGCAGAATAAATCTCCTTTTCTTTTCTAAACCTCAAAACATATTTTCTCAGCCATTCAAAGCCTTTCCCTTTAACATTCAATTTACCCTTTTATATGCCCATATCATTTCTCGCTCGCTCCCCTGCCGAGCAATTAGACATGCGCTGCATTAGGCAGCCGCAGATAAAAACCCAGACTCATCGTGATTTACAAAGTACATCCCCCTCATTTGCTGTGGCTTTTCTTCTGTTGCATATATATAGCGTCCTGATGCCCCCAAAGACAAACTTCACACTGCAGTAGATCGGCTAACAAGATTCTGCCCTTGTTGGCGTTTCCCTGGTGGTAAAGGCTTTGTGGGCTTCACTTGGCAGGACAGTTAAATTAGATGACTCTGCCTCGTCGACGCTGCACAGCTCGACTTTGTGGCTGTTGGGTTAAAGATTGTTCCATGGCACGGACAGATTTACTGAGTGGCAGACACACTATAAATATGCAATAATGAAACTCATGAAATATTTATTGACCAGCTTCTACCTCCATCTTTTTGCAGACAGGTGGGATGTGCTGCTCTCCTGTAAAATAAGACTGGAAGTTACTGGAGGACATTACTGTAATGACTGCAAGTTACCATTCAAGCCACTATATGGAGGGTTTTAGCTCTGGTTAAATTTACATAAATCAGTCTAAGATGAGCTGTCAGAGGAAGTCCCAGGCTACAGAGCTTTATTTTAGGGCTTGCCAACATCGAGCATGGGCTCCATACGCGCTGCATGGCAATAACATTCTGTTATGTAGGTCACGGAAGCTGGTAAATCAATTATAAAGTCTGTGCTCAATCTTCAAACACGTCTAGCACCGTAAACATGTTTACTATGCGTCAGTGTGTGTTGACATCACAGACTTCGTTGCCTGCATTCAGACTGTTGCTCCAGGATTCAAGGAGGCTTCAGGGAAGCTGAAGTGCAGTCAAGTCAAGACAAAACTGTGAGAGATTTGTATTCTTTCGTCTCCAGCACGTTAGATTTAAAATTGGACAATGGCTGTGTGGTGAAAGTGCTGTCTGGAGCTTTAATTTGGAGTTATTCACATCCACATCCCTTGCAGGACAGCGATCCAAAACATACAGACAAGCCAACAGTTCTTGAATGGGAAACATGACCTGAATACAACTGATCATGTGTTTCACTTCTGAGGACCAGACAGAAGGTAAAAAAAGACCCTGAAACAAACAGGAAGGGAAGATGGCTGCAGGACAGGCCTGGTAGAGCCGCAGCAAAGACGTACTGTATCTGTCGATGTCTGTGAGACTTCACAGACAAAACTTTCAAAAGTGTTTTACTTTTTAACCTCTAATTGTCCAGGTTTAGGTTCAATATACACAGCAACATGCTGGTAAAGTCAGTGAAGGAAGCCTGCTGGCAGGTAAACATGAGCCGCTTTCACACAGGAGAAGATGCATCAACGCCGCAGCATTGATTCGCCAATCCTCCGCCGATGGTGATTCACACAGAGCGAAGCATCTCTGCTTTAAAGATGAACCGCTGTGTAATTCACACAGAAAGCTGGTGCTGCGGCTCCTAAAGAGGCGTGATGGTACACGTCATGATGATGACGTCGGTGTGCTGTTTCCCCGGCGTCCGCCCTGTCAATCTAAACCCGCGGACAGTTTATAATCATATGGACAGGAGTAACAATGTTAGGTTTTTTGCTCTAAATGACATAATTACATAATCACCATCAGTAAAGTGGAAGCTGTCTGACTATGTCACTCACAGGGATGGAGGCTGCTTTCTGGGGGAAAGTTCACTGAAGTCTCGGTCAGGAGGGCTGACCGTCATGGAGATTATTTTTTCATCACAAACACTCGGTGAGTTAAAGTTTTTTGCCGATGGCAGATACTATTTTTCGGGCAGAAACAAGCGTTGGGAGGACAGACAGGAGGAAGGACGCTTCCCCCTGTATATCTGTGGTCTTTGTTTTCCTCATATAAGTTGCCAAAAACAGTTACAGTTACTATGTTACTTTTGTTTGATCCTGTAACGTTGTTTTGTGGGACATTTCTCTGTATTAAGTTGAGTGAGGGACCTGTGTAGTTAACCGACCGTCTGATCGACATGCCCTCGAGCAAAATTTCACCCCTTGCCGCCGCCGAGAGGTTCACACTGAGACAGGAGCGGGAAATTGGCGCAGGATCCCCACATCCAACGGGCAGTGTGAATGTGGCGACGGATTCACCGATGCTCCTTCATGTACCTTTTTTCACTGCTGTATTTACATACAAAGCTTTGCTAGTGCACCAAAAATCATGAGAACATAAATTCAATATGATTGAATCGATTTTGATGACAAACTAAAGAAAAGAACCCGTCTGAATGGATGGAGGAATTAAATGAATGCAGACACGTCTACACAGGATGTGAGGACTCACTCAGTCGTATGATATGACCTTCACAGTCAGCAGGTCTCAACCCTGCTGAACACACTGTGATAGATTATTGTTATTATCATTATTTGCCAAAAGGCAAGTTGTTAGGGCCTGTTAGGGAACTTACAAAGACAAAATATGCATCCAATATCCTTCAATCGCCATAAAAACTGATGTCTTGCCTTGGGAAATGGTGGCCGCGATGTATGATGCCTGTATAGATGATTTGTATTTAAAGAACTATGCAAAATGGAAAAACAACACTAGCTCATTTCCTGTGAAAGACAGAAGTCTGACTTGAAATTCTATTAAAGTTTGTTCTGAAGAAAATTTGAAAACTTTCAAAAAAAACAAAAAAAAAGAGCTGGCTGCCCTTTCCAACATGGCAGGACTATTTGGGTTGACTCATGCAGGGGAGATGGCTGCAGATGAGACAGATACGAAAGCTTGGGTTTTAAGATTAAAGGAGAGTGTCCTTGTCTTATTCAGAGAGCTGTCTTTTCCTCTCCACACACAGGAGACGTCCTACCACTTTAATGCTTCATTTCTCCACCGTCTACAGCCTTGGGTTCATTTCTCTGATGTTCTCATTAAGCTCCCCTGAGTGGCTGCTCTTGTATGACATTGACAATTTATGTAACGTCTTATTTCATGTCAAACTGTTCCGAGAACCTGGGAGGCCTCTCTCTGTTAGTGTCAATTAATGTACATGGCAATCGGTTGAAATGAATCACAGGAATACCGTTGAAAAGACCAAAACCAGTCGCTTGTGCAACGATACATCAGTCCATTTTTCTTTCGGAGTGCATGTTGGATTTCTATCCAATAGGACATTATATTTACTCAAGGTTTTCATCTGCCTCAGAGCTCCACTGACTCCCCAAATGAGAAAAATCACACCCTCAAAACTCAAATGGATCCTGGCGAGGATGCATCTCATCTGCCGTAACGGCTTTGTTTTATCGTTGCGCGTCCTGCAGCTGAATGGCGCCGCAGACAAACGCTGTCAGTGTGTGTTTGCTCATTTGGCAGCACTTTTAACACATTGAGATTTTCAGAAAGCTTTACGCAAGGAGAAATGCCACATGGGAGCAACAGCTTGTGTAAACAAAATCTTACGCAAAACCGCCCACCCGTAAACAGCAGACAGCCTCACACTCATTCATACACACACATTCCCACACAAACACATTCACTTTGCCCTCCACCACCTACCGAGCATCACAAAACAGTAGTTTTCCACATAATAACTCCTTTGCCAGGAGCTCTCTGATGCCGTCACACCTCAGGTTGAGATGTCATTAGCAGACTACTGAGCTGCTGAGATAGTGAAACCAATTAGAGCCTAAATATGCTTATTCTAAGTGCTGCGTGGTATTGCCTACGATACAGCACTTTGAATTACCGTGACCTGGATGACTGAGAGCCTTGATCAGTTATGCTTATCTAATTGAGAGATGGGACAAGGGGCTCAAGCTGTGCCAATGAGGGATTGAGGGGCTCAGAAATACCAGTTCACAGGGTTTTAATGAATTCTTCCACGTGCACAGAGACATTGAGATTTTAATTTTTTGGCAGATTTGGCAGACACTGTAGATGCTGTCAGGGAGCAGAGTTGTTCAAAGAACTGCAGGACGAACACTTTCAGAAATCTATTAAGGGATAAGATTTTTATAGCCTTGAGAAACAACCTCAGCACAAAATCGCCCTTCAGTTGGCCGGAACTGACGGATCATTGGTCAGAACGTCGTCCCGACTCTCACAGGACAACAGAACGGATGTCTGTATATCATGACAACACACAGATTCCACCCAGTTCTATTTATGATCAGCAGGAGCTCCATACAAAAACAAAAACATATATAATGTGCTGATGTCTGCATCACAGTCTGTCATTTCACCTGTAGTATGGACGATGCTGTTGTCAGCATGCACACTCAAACTTGTTTCACATCAGCAGCTACCACACCAATCCTATGTGTTTATTGCACTCTGTGTGTTTAAGTGTTTCTGATATGGCCAACACGCTCCCGTCCCTCCCTCACAGACTCGTATACTGATTTGCTTTACATCGATTTTCCTGACTGGCTCGGCTTCACTCACTTCCCAGTCCATGCGCATCCTGAGGAGTCAGTTAATGGTGCGTTACTAACTCCAACCCAGTCATCCTTTACATGCCGCTCTCACAAGAACCCCTTCACCCTGGATATCCATTACTGTCGGACTGTATAGTAACAGCAGGCCCTGCTCATAACATATTTATGAATGCGGCCTGAGGGGGGCCCCTGCTCTGAATGCTGATGTGATGTTCAGGCATCACATTTTTTATCACTTTTTCCACCTCTGCTTTTTTTTTTTTTTTGGTTACAGCAGTGACAGTGTTGGATTAAAATGTCAGGCGGACCAACCTGAAGCATGAAATCTTGTACCTACACTGCAGGCTGCAAGCTAAACAAGTCCACGTTTCCCTACAAATTTGACCCCAGGATCAGAGCATAATGCAAAACATGATGAGAATGCTAACAGGTAGAGAAATATCACATCGGCAAGACTCTGTCTGTTTGTTTGAACCCAATTAAAAAGGGATAGAGTTTTTGGTTAATATGGATCTTGGAGGTTACTTTTTGCTAGTTCCTCCGGCGCAGCTGCAGAAAATGTCACATTTGACCTTCTACAAACTTTGATTCTCTCTGTACCACAGAGCTGTTGGCATTGTTTGGATGTTTTGATTTTCTGCCTTGACCCTGTTGATCCACGACTATATTCAGTCTAATCTATTCATGTTTTAGCAGCAACTGCTCAAACTATCTGATTGCAACAGTATTCTGGTGTCAAATGAAAAACAAAAACATTGTTTTCCTGTTCATTTTCTGTAAAAAGTTTGAAGGGTCACTGGAGACTTCAGGTACATAAGAGAGTTATATTTTCTACTCTCAGTATGCTGGATAAAAGTTAAAGCGAGCGATGTTGTCCTGTCCTGTTTGACCTTATGTTGGCTCACTGTCACTATGAATGAATATGAAAAATTAAAAAAAGTTTCTTTACTTAACTGTCATAGTAACATGTTGTTGCAGCACCTGGGTGTCTTGTGATATTTGTGTGTCTTTTGATGACAGTAACTACAGGAATGAAAATCTGAGGCTGCTGGTCCTGTTGTTTTTTGTTTGTTGTTTTTGAAACTGAGCTCACTTGAAGGCAGAACTGAAGCATAAGAACGACGATGCTGGCTTAGATGACAAGCGCTCCAATGGGACACCAGCGACGTCATCCACAGATCTGTCCCAAGAGATGTTAGGACTGATTAGAGAACCTATAATAAAGAGGTTTTCCTGGCTTGATTTCCCTTAAGTGAGAATATTCCACAAGTCAAGTGAGCAACCAATTTTAATATATCATATCATATTGCCCCAAAACACAAATCCCACTGCTTGGATCTTCAGACTATCGGCTCAAGTAAGGAAGAAATTCCCCAAACTAAAAAAAAAAAAAGAAGAAGAAAAAGAAAAAAACCTCGAGAAAGAGCCACAGAGGAGATAGTCCCTCTCCCCAGACAGACAGACAGTGTTGTGCCTGAACGCATTCAGTGAACGAACGTTCCTGAACTCGTTCATATTTTGGGCGACAGCGAACTGAACGTACAGTATTCTGCCTGATGAACGTTATTGTGCATGCGATCATTCCGGCGCTCTCTCACAGTTTAACTTCATTCAAAAGAGTGCCAGATTTCCACTGAGCATTCCAGGCGAAAACCCGGCTAACACACACCGTAAACAGGCCTTAATGTGTGGAGGAAAAACACCCAATCTGGCAGCAGCAGCCACCACAGGGTCACACTGCCGCATCCATCACCAACATGCTAAGCATGGAGACAAAAAGAAATGAAGGCAGCAGCACTACCTCAGACTCTGCCACCACCATTAATACAGCATCTTCGTATGATTACTTCAAACAATTTTATGAAAAGGTCAGTGATGATGCAGGTGGGAAAAATCTGACATTTTTGTGTAAACTTTGCCTGCCGAGTTTCAAGAAGCAACTCCGTACATCAACGTCAACAGCAAACCTGAAACGGCACATTGAAAACTGATAAAATAATTGCTGTCTGTGGTTCTATATGGGCCGTGGAAATAGTTCTGAAAAATAATAAGTGGAAGCAACATATTGAATACAAATAACTATGAACTAGTTCATTTGTGAACTTAGTTAAAAATTTAGAGTTATGAACTATGAACTGAACTACTTCATCTAAAATTTGTGAACTGAACTTTGAACTAGTTCATGTTGAAATTGAACTTCCCCATCACTGCAGACAGATGCAATAGATGTCACTATAAATTGCAGCGTGTACAGAAAGAGCCTGGATCAAACCACCCTTGTGATTAGTGGACAACCCGCGTTTCACCTGAGACACGGCCACAACCATGCACTTTTTTTCTTGCAGTTGTTGTTGCCATGGCTCGAGAAAATGAAAGAGGGGCCATGACTTCCAGAAGCTGATGTAAGATAGGTGGAGGAGCTCGGAGATTCAGAGGGAGCTCGGAGTAGAGCCAAGAGGAGCCATCTGAGGTTGCTCAGGCATCTGATTAGGATGCCCCCCGGCCACCTTTCTTTGGAGGAGACCCCAGGGCAGACTCAGAAGTCACCCGAGGGATTGCATATCTCATCTGGCCTGAAAATGCCTCAGGATGCCCCAGGAGGAGCAGGAAAGTGTTGCTGGAGAGAGGGACATCTACTTAGTAAGCCTGCTGCCCAAGCATCCCAAACCTGGATACACAGAGAGGGATGGATGGACGCATGGATGGAAACCGTATTTGCTGTTTACTTCCTGGTATAACATTTCTATAGATAGATAGATAGATATACTTTATTGATCCCGAGCAGGGAAATCAAACAATTCTATGAGGAGAACATGTTTTTGTTTTCAAAAAGTGAACGAGGCAACATCTGTTGTTTTTTTTTTTTTTTTTTTTTTTTTTTTAATTCAAGTCCCTCTTTGTGTGCAACCATAAGAAAGGTGGACTGCTGAAAACAAAAAGTAAGCTTTATTAAAATAAAGGTGTAAACCAAAGTCCAAATGATACAAAATCAAAAGTCGGAGCACAAAAATCTGACAACAAAGGGCATCACAACCAGAGGGAGCAGGCCGGGGCAAATCTGAGAATTAAGAAGTCTAAAAAAAATACAAAAGCTAAATAAAGAACAAACCAAAGAAGCACTCGGGAGCACAGGAGACCCAGGACTGACGTGGGAAACAGAACAGACTAACTGACAAAAAGTTAGAGAAAAATAGCGGCTCAAGTAGACAGGGACTAATTAACAAATAAAACACGGGTGAACAGGAAGAAAAAGCAAGAAAAGAACAGAGGAGGAGGTGAAAAGCAAAACATGACACATGAGGAGAGAACAACAACAATTAAAGCTGCAAGCAGCGATGATCGGGCCCTCGCTGCCCACGTACGTTGGGCTGTGACGCTGTTGGAGGAAGCGCACATAGATGTTTGCATATGTGTGCATTTCCTGGATGTGGTCTGAATGGGTGAAATGACACTTCTTTTGATCATGAGGAGCTAGAAAAGTGAAATCATCTGGGAGGAGTTTGAAAAAGTAGGTTTGCAAAATTTCGCGAATTTGTGGAAAAATCAATTCAGTGAACATGTGGATAGAAGGTTTTTGAATGTGTAACAAAGTATATGTGAGTTATTAGCCAAAACACACTTTCCTTGATTATAGCTCAACCTAGAGGTGGAAATTGAGGATCATGATAGATTATGATTTTTTTCAGTATGTGTGACGTGTATTTGGGTCCTAATAAAACAGGAAATGGCTAAACCAAACCTCAAACCATGACACAGTCACCAAAGCTACAGTGCTGTCATCACATAAAGAACCAACACCAAACATATTGTGCTCCTGTCTTTCCATGACAAAAACACAAACTCTAGAAAATATATTTGATGGCAGCATGTGTCGCATCACTCCCTCCTCCGCCTGTCTGCTTGTTTTGAAATCCTCCTCAGTTTGGACAGGCCCTCCACTCACACACATCTCAGAGTCAGGGTGAAACTCCTCAGCTCTGGAATATTCACTTACGCCTCATGCACATCATCAGGAGCTGAAAATGGAAGGGATTCCACTCCCCACAGTACTTGGAGAGTGGTTCTCTCTGTTCTCTGGTAGATCGTATCCAGCTTTGTGTTGTATCACCTGTCTCTTCGTGAAAGTGGCTATGTTCATTGTTATGTTGGAATTAAATGCTTTCTCAAGAAGCCATCCTACAGGCACTGTGTGAATGTCATCAATAATAAAAATGGCAGTACAGAAGTTGTGTGACCTACAGCTCATCGAATCCATTGATCAAAGCATTGCAGTTCTTTCTTATTGTTTGATCAAAGGGGAATTCACCCTTTGACTATTTTCTTTTCTATAATCAAAGTCTTTTGATGTAAAAATGGTCATTTTCGAAAGTTATAGACACAAAATGCCCTTTGAGAAGTCTACATCTACTTTCAAAGGAAAGAGAAGTTTTCTCAAGGTAACGAGAGATTGTGTATAATTTTGTAGTCGCACATCTGACTAGAAAACATGTTGAGCTTCTGCCAGATGATAGAAAAATATCATTATATGGTCAAAATTCTCAGAAAAAAGTGTAAGCATCAAATCACCTGCAGACTCAGAAAGTTATTAAAATAGTAATAGTGTGTAGTTAGCTTCTTCATGGTGGAAAGCAGTGGGGCAGCAGGCACGATGGGTTCACAAAGTCCACTGAATGTCGAATACATTGTGGTATTGTGAATTTTCAAACCATAAAGGAGTATAGAATGTAGAAAAGGCTAGTTTGATAAGTAGGAGGTTAATGGTACAACCTTGGAATATGGAATCCAGTTCACACAATGCGTCCAGGTAGGGAAATTGAACTGGACCAGTGGTAAACCACTGAACATTACCTTCTTTTAGTACATTGATCCCAAGAGTGACAGCTGACGTCAAAGAGAGCAGCAATATGTGTCAGTTCTCTTGAACTCACAGTTAAGACCTTCTCTCTGTGATGATGATGTGGTTTTTGAAGACACGGAGAGTCTTCTGCTGCATGAATCGACTTAGTCAGCACACGGGAGAAGATGGTAATGGTGGTACTGATCGTTGTTCATCGGCTGATCACAACAAATGAGAAGGGCCTAACCCCAGTGAGGCAGCTGGTGAGCTGGTGGCAGTTCTCTTGGTGACCATTACTGATGAGACTTTATCACCTGCAGTGACGGTGAGCCTGTGGAGAATTTTGGGACATTTCTAGAAGTTTTACCCCTGTGGCAAGGTAGTTAGATCATCTGATGGGAAGGACAGGTAGAGCTTGGTAGCATCAGCATAGCAATGGAGGCACTGTATGTTGAGAAGAGAAGGGTTCCAAGTACAGTTCTGAGAGGTCCCCCAGTGGAAAGGCAGCAAGGCTTGGAAACCTCTTCTTGCTTTACCACTTTGAACAATCGTCCATTGAGTTAGGATTCAAAGCAAGCGGAGGCGGTGAGTTAAGATTGGATGAATGTGTCTTTCATAAGTCTGTGTCACAGGCAGCTGGAAGGTCCAACAAGAGGAGAACCTTTATTAAGTCCGGATGGAAATCAGAGTCTTGGGTAAAAGTAGTGAAAACCTTTTACAGGAGAGGCAGCAGCAACACCAACCCATCGTTCTTTTACAGGGGTTAATTGACATGTTTAATTAGTTGTGTGTGGCTTGTTGAACTCCTACGTTCACTGAGGAGCATTTGCACAAAAGTTGCTCACAGACTTTAAGGTACAATTGCGTGTTTTGGCTTTAAATTGAAGTACCCCATGCTGTCACTTTATCCAAGTTAAGCTCAATATCAGTCAAATAGAGACATGAAGTTGAGAATACCTATCAGCAGAAGTGAAATGACATCTGGAGGATTTCAGGCACTTGAGCTCTGAGCAGCACCTGCAGGAAGACATATGGCCTGCTAGCTTTTGTTTACTTCATCGCCATATGTTCAGAGAAGTGCACGCAGCTCTGAGTATTCATATCACACATGGATGCTCATGTGTGCATTCACACTGTCAACCTTCCTTGATGCACAAACACACAATTACATCTGCTGCTAACACAATCACATGCATCAGCTCACGTGTTTTATGACATTTGAGAAAGCAAAAGGACGACAGTTGTGTTTTCATCACCCAAATCAACAGGAGAGTAGAACAAAGCCAGATGAACACATGGTGATAAGAGCAGTGATGGATGGCAGAGAGTGCAGCGTGAGAAGGAGGCTCCAGAGATTGAGATGACAAGGCTGCAGGTTTTTCCATCACTAACTTTTTTTTTCTTCCAGATGCTGCCTGACAGACAACCGCAGCCTTGTACAGAGACGCAATTTCGTCATTATTTAAACATTAACCATCTCAGCTCCTGATATGACAGGAAGTCTTGGAAGCTTCTCATGACACATTCCAGTGTTTGTGATGTGCACCCGTGCCACAATGTCGCTTCAGGAAATGGAGTGCAGCTTTCAAGGCTTTCACAGATCAATTTGATTTCTGTGAACAGTTTCAGATGAAATTCGGGATACGGAGGCGCAGGAATTCATTCATCACTGACAGAGCTGAAGACCCGGAAAACGTCTGAAAATTATAGGGTCAACAACTTTGTCAGGGGAGAAGAAAAACAGTGAAGGAAAACCTGCAGTCTTGTCATCTTCATCTCTGGAGCCTCTTTGCTTCTATCTGGTGCTGCATTCTCTGCAATCCATCACAGCTCTTTGTGCCACGTGTTCATAGGGCTTTGTTTTCCTCTCCTGTTGATTTGGGTTTTGATGATGAAAACACAACTGTCCCCCTAATGCTTTTTCCAGTTTTTTTCACTTTTGTATTTATTTCAGTGTTACTGATTCATCGTCCAACAACCATGAGATTTATCTGCATATTTCTAATATTTATCACTTTCTTCCTTGCAAATGTCGATGAGATTGCAGCCCAGTCTCCAGCATAAAATGTTATCCGTTACTGTTTCTGCAAACCACAGATATGTTCACATATGTAAGCGTCATCAGCTAATTTTTTTTATTACCTAAGAGAAGGGGATGGTGGGGGAGTGTCAGATGACAAGGCTGGCAAGCCAACATTTATCCTGCAGTTGGGTTGGTTAAGTATCACCCATACAAGGTTTTAGTTACATTTAAAAACTCTGGCAATGCTAGTGGTCAGTCAGAACAGTGGGACCCATCAACTGTGATCCTCGTGCGACCTGACCGTTTATAAATCAGGTCGTATTGTCTGGACAGTGCTGGTTTTATCCAACCCAACTGCCAGAATAAATGCAGTATGCAATGCATGTATGGTTCTGCAAACCTGCCGAAACTTTACATTCTTTTTGGTCTGGTTTGATTTCAGCACAAACACTTAGTTAAGGTCAGGAACAGATCACATAATAGCTAAAAATACCTGTCTAAAAAATGCACTTATTATAGCAACTGGGCTCTTTCACAGTGACCCTATATGACTCTGGTGGAAATAAAGTGCTATATAATACATTCATTTCTGTTCTGTTGAGACTCTGGGAAAACACAACAAAGAAACTAAGCAGCGAGAACAGGAGGGAGATGCCCAGAGCTGCTCTGGGACTATAAAAGGAATGACTCTGTCCTGCTTTGCTAAGTCTTGAAACCTTTTTAGTATAATTGCTGGGGATTGCTAATGAATCCCCTCCTGCACAGAGCCACAAACAAAACCATAGTTTGTAAGATATACATTTACCTCTGAGCAATGGTAGATTTTGATAATACCCAGCAGCAACATGGTATGGAAGCCAACAGGGAGCAGTCCGTGGACAGTCGTGCTGAAACACATTTTTTGCTTTGCATCTTGACAGTAAAATTGTTTGGAGAACAAGATGATGATCGTGCCTACATCATTACCGCAGCAACCACTGAAGAGATGTTGCCGATATTTGGATGCAAAAATATGATGTGATCACTGACAATTAACAGTGTATAAAAGAAGTGTCCCTTTATATCAGAGAAACCAATCTTAAACATAGGCATTTTGAACGATTATTCAATATTTTGATTGTTTTGTTTGTAAAATACGAAGAACAACAAAAACCGGCTGACAGCTTCAGTAAGTATTTGGCATTTTTGTTTCATAAAAATTGAACTGATTAATTTTCTGTCATCATTTCCTGAGAAATCAACAAAAAGCACCAAAACCAACCAACCAACCAAGCACCAACAACAGGAAAATGGTGAAAACATAACCTCCTTTGCAGACAAGTAAAATATTTGGGCCACACGATCAACATGGGTTGACTATTCACATAGCCTACTTATATTATTGTTGAAGCAAGACAAATGTAATTCATGAAGATATGAGGGTGAGGCGAGTTGAAGGTAAGTAGGATTTGTTTTCTTGTTTTTCGTGTGTGTGTTTTTTTAAATCCCAAGTTTATTCTTAACACACTCCAGACTGTGAAGGACAGAACTTTTCCCCTGTGGGCTTCATTGTCTTTCTTTTATCATCCAATGTGTCGGTTGTATTATTAACATCATCAGTATAGTTGTTGTTTTTATTATTTTGTTAATTTAGCAATTACTATGAGTACTCAGGCTTCTCTCTGTCTACAGAGAAAACATATTGTTATTCAAGGATACAAATTACTTGAGGGAACAATTATTAGATATTTAGTGCACTAACTAGTGCTTCAAGGGAATGTTTGGTTATATAATGACATATATATATTACCATTGACAAGAAAAGTTCTCCCTAACACTTAAATGCACTACAAATTCTCTAAGAAGTTTCAACAGAGTTGATCGAACACCTCATTGACCATTTTAAACAAAATAAAAATTTTCAGGAGATTTTGTTGTCTTGTGCTTTCATGGGATGCTGATTGATTGTGTGAACTTTTTTGCTTGCAAACTTAATTTAACAGCACCTTTAGGCTGGTGGAGGACTGTTAGCTAGGTGGGACTGAGGTCAGGAGGCTGAATGTCGACAAACTGGAGGTGAAGGTCAAGCAGACCAACAACCTCATATCAGAAAACTGATGTGTCAGACCTGAGCGTCTAGTGTGGAGATGCAGGTCAGTTCAGGTCAAATCCAGCTCTCATTAACGTGCAGAGAGGGGGAAGGTTTGTCCCGTAGAGGTCAGGACTGAAAAGGTGGGTGTTCCTAATTGGTGGTGAAGTGCAGAGCAGAGTGCTGCGACTTATAATAAAACATGTCAGATTCAATCATTGCAGCTCCACTGCAACAGGGGGACACTTTGTTTTACTTGACTGCTTGTGATTGATCTCCCTCTCCCTCCCTCCTCCCTCCTCCCTTTCACAGAGGAGAGGAGGAGGCGAGTGGGGGAGAAGGCAGTCGGCTGCAGCGAAGCGTGCTGTATCAAACTTGGATTCATGACAAGAGAACATCAAACTTTCGAGTTATGAACTGAAATCTAAATTATCATTTAAAAGGTTTTCCTTTTGGACCCTCAACACTCTTGAACATAGAAACAAATGGAGTCTTCTGGGAAATTCATAGCTGTTCATCTTAATATTAGCCCATCAATAGTGGCACATAAAACTACTGACTTAAAGTACTAGAATTTAGGAATTAGTAGCATCCGGCAGCAAGGTCGCAGATTTCAAACACTTGAGTACATCTCACCTCCTTCCAAGTATGTAGAACATACTGTGGCCACAAAAAACTGAACCAGCACCCTTTAACCACAAATTCCTGCTTACATGATGGAAAGATTGTTACAACGATGTTGAAGCTGTATGTTTCTTTGGGATGAATTTGTAATTATATGTTGTGACTGCAGCTAATGGTCTGGCTAGGCCAGAAAAAAGGGTTTGGACAAGATAATTAAAAGGGAAACTATATAGTTTTAGAGAAGAAATTCAAGGAAAATAAGGTCACCAGAATGCAGTTTGAAGCTAGGAAGGTGGCAGGGTCGGCCACATATAAACAAGGTAAAACAGTATGAAATTGTCCTTTAAGGTCAGTTTGTTTCTTTATTTTATTATCATGAAAACATAGAGAGATTATTGATTTAGCTCGTTCAGGAATTTAAAAAAATAGTCTGTCAATAAAGATCTTTCTCTTTTGATTTAAATTTCAGCTTTAAGGCGAAACATATTGAAACTTCCTGGGACTCTGTTAACTTATGCATCTCCCTCGTGAAAGTGGAGCCTTTTGGGAGCCATAGAATGGACACATTAGTAAATTCTACCCTTATGTTGTAATGTAATGTATTCACAGATGGAAGGAATAAAACCACCTCCAGAATGAACCCAAACACGGTATTGGTGTGTCGGTGCGCTCTATAATCTTCCTCTCCAGTAAAAATGAGATGGAGCTGTTCTGTGCCGTTGTTGAACATCATCATGTAGAACAGCTGCTTTGGGCTCCGGCTGATCAAATTATTACCTGCCTGATCTGACCCGCCTGCTGCTTCACCAGAAACCCGAAATAAACAAACCCCAGGATAACAATGTCTACGCCCACAGCTCCAACACGCGCTTCACATTCATGTCCTTTGAAAGAACAACTCACAGTCCTGGGATGAGATTACAACCAGCCAAGTGATAATGGAAGTTGTGTTTGGTGGAACTTATACGTTCTGTCCTTTGCCCTATTTAAATGCTTACAGAGTGACTACCATTAGCAAGATAATTACATTTTCAAAAACATGTAATATACTGTATAGTGTATATAAATATAATGACTCTAAATCAAAGTTCCTTGCAGCTGTTTTAAATATCAGTATTCTGAAAGTTTTTAAGTATGAAGCCACTGGATATTTTTGATGGAGGAAATGGTGTCAACATTTGTGGCAACAAAATCGGATGGAACGAGACTGATCAAAAACAGATATCTTAAGTCGAAATGTTATCTATTCCTGGTATTTGCTCAGAAACATAACCAAAGCATAGGCACAGTGTTCACAACAACAGTGTTCACTGTTGAGTATAAATACTAGAGTCAGAATTGCAGCAAAAAGAAACCGGACATTTATTAAACAAACCATGAGCAACCAGTGACCAGCCATAATTAACGCAAACAACTAAACAAAAGGCAGATGGACAACAAGGACGGGACGCCACACAGACCAGTATGCAGCGGGCCATTAGAACTGGACACGAATCCTCCACCCCAACAACTCAAAAGAAACAGAAATAAAGCCCTGAAATGAAAACCACTGGACCTATCGGAAAAAAAAAAAACTCAAGGAACACCCAAAGTTAAACCACAGTCAGGCTCCAGGCCAACTGCTGCTGCCAAGCTGAAAGGTGGAAAGAGGATAAAGCCAAGCTTCCTGCCCTCTCTTTATTGGTTTATCCTCAATCAGACCAGACCAGTTACACCTGAGGAGACAGCACAAGACATGCGGAGCCAACAACAGGAACAGCAGAACCAGAAGGTTAACAGCTGATTGCAGCTGACAAAAGCAGTGACGACTGTGTGGTCTCAAAGTCTAACTTCTGAGGGGTTATTACGATTTGGCTGCTGTCAAGATTATGAATGAAATAATCAGAATGTTAATGCAATTACAGGTTCAACACTTGTTTAAGATATTATTCACTCCTACGTCCTAAAGAAAAGCGAGACAGATCACTGCACCTTGTAGTTTGAAAACTAGTTTAAAGTTCAGCGATTAAGCTGATGCTGTATGTTAAAGTGTTTCTTCCCTTCCAGCAGTGACGCTGATTACACTCTGAGGTGAGCAGTGAGCCTAGCTGCCGATACAACTCATTTAATGGCATGCTCCATGCTTTCACGGTCCCATTTAGATGATTGATTCAGGGCATCTCAACCAGCTCAGCTATGCATTAGTGATGAACGGCGCTGCGACTTAATGTTCTCTTGTGGAGGCACTTGGCAATCAGCTAATTTTGTAAACAACACAACACCTGTATTATAGTGGCGTTTCCATCAAGGGGAAAGAACAATGACTGTCACACTAAATATGATTTCAGCGAGGAAATATTACCGTGATGTGTAAAATATTGTCTGTAAATGAATAACTATATCAAGTTTGTTGTTGTTGTTGTTGGCATCCGTCTGGCCTTGTTGAGATATGCTTCTTATTTTCATTACCATTTCATTCATGGTATAAGATATGTTATTATTGCAGCATACAAAAAATGCTGTGACAGAAAATATCTTTAATAAAAGTACCTAGAAGTCTATAACCTGCTTTGATAAAAGTGTGTTGCAGGATGAACTAGAATGCCTCTCAGTAGAGTGCATACCTCCGCCAAGGCCCAACAGATTCTTCTAATTCAATCAAGGCTAATCAAAGTTGATAGCACAGTATCACCCATTTTTAAGCCACCCATTCCTGTTTAACCAAAATTTAAGATCACCAGGTCTGCATCAAATTGAATCTACTAATAGATACCAGCCACCTAAATATAGCAAAGAATGTCGACCGACCAACCAACCGAACAACCACAACCTACAGACCACCTATATATGCACTATAAAGGAATCTGTCTGTCTTTCCTTCTTTCTTTCTTTCTGTGGTCTGCATATCTCTAGAACTTGAAAATCTCTAGAACTAGAAAAGGGTTTGTTTCTGAGGACAACAGTTTCAGTGTAAAAAAGTACCTCACTCTGTGCAGCAGCGGTGGAGGGGCTGAGGTCTCAACTGGGGATCTTCCTGCAGCTGAGGCGGTCTGGAATACCAAAAGTATTGGGCCTTGTTTATACACATGTAGTGGTTTGGCCTGACTCGGTTTGACTCCAAACAACAGGGCTAAACACTTGAAGGTCTTAATGCCACGCTAACATTTAGTAGTGGTCAAAGCGGCTGTGAAAACTCTCCCTATCTGCACTTTTGTCCAAAATCATCAAAACAAAGCTCTGCTAATTTTGTGATAAACTCATTTCCTATAAAACCTTCACAATAAAAGTCCCTCAGAATGTAGTCATTATAAAAGCTGTTGGAAGGAAGCAGCAAAATTGGGAAAATTCTTTATACCAGCAGCTACTTAACAAGACTTCTGAAACAGCTGAGAGTGAATGTGAGTTAGCAGCTACGAGTCAGGCTGCACTGGTTATCTGTAGCGAGGCGTCAGCTAATTTCAGTGTTTAACATTTTGATAAGCCTCTGCAATCAGTGTGGAGTGTGAAGTAGTTTGAATCAGCAGTTCTCAAGGAAGCTGCCATGACCGATACCAGAAGCCAAGCAGCTGAACAGGCACATTTGGAACGAGCACTACACTTGTTCCTTCAAAAGGAGAGGTGAAAACAAAAGTGTCCTTGTTTCTCTGTCTCAGCAGAAGCAGGTGGATAAAACCCTAGAGCAGAAATTCAGATGAAACTTGCGATACTGGTACCACAGGTGAAAAACTAACACAGTCTTCAACATTAGGTTCATTCATTCAACAAATACCCTGCTGTACAAAACGCTGTGATGCTGCCTTATCACTGTGGTGCACATTATTCTTTAACGCATCCTCCCTCCTCACCTTTTTGACTTCAAATCAATCAGGTATTCCCGACCATATTCCTGAGGCACTAATAAAATGATTAGCATTATGCTGATCCTGTAATACCTGAGCAGGTACAACATTATCGGCTGAGATCACTGATCCTTCGCGAGAAGAAGACAGGCAGCAAGGTCATTATCAAAGTTATGAACCAAATTTATTGCTGGTAATTAATGTGACTTTTCAAGCGATCTTTGGCAAGAACACACAAGGGCTCAATCTATTATCCCGGGCCATTTGGGGAATATATCAGCATATTAAGTGGTTGACATTATAATTTATTATCAACACTGATTAGCGCCTGCATCTCACAATACATTTGGAAGTCATGAGAGACGTCATTAAACTACAATTTGAATAAGTTAATAAGGAGGCGAGGAAAAAATATGTACAAGGGAGGATGCAACATTAACATCGACCTCTCCCAACAAATTAACTCTTATTTCCCCTGAAAGCCTCATTTGTCAAGTTCAAACTGCTACTGACTGATCTGTAGATTAAGGTATGACCCTTGAGCACTAATACACTTACAAGAAACCTCTTGTGAATAATTTGGCATGATGATCCCATCAGGCTAAAAATGACTCTGTGAGCTGAACTGTATGTTCAGACAACACCTCCTGAGGGTTGTGGTATTTCAGCCCGCTTGACCATTCAGGAGAGATGAAGAAAAGTCAGTAACATCGACGACTTACACTGAAGTAGTTTATAAACATGACCATGGAGGAAGTTATCTTCCAATCCCACTTCTTATTTTTTTTTATACAGATTTCGATACTTGAACTTGAGTGTTGGTCAGTACCAATACTGATCCAGGATCCAGGTGTTAAGAAGTAAAAAGACCAACACCAGATCCAGCATTTCCTCATACTAGCGATGTATGTTTGAAAGGGACTGTTGTTATCAATACACAGAAACTGGAACCTGTATAATTGTTTGTGTCCATTTATCTGTCTCCATCACCTTGACATATATTTATGTTCTGGCGCTGGAACATGATGACCACATGCTTTATCCTTCCTGAAAAGCTCTGACTGGTTCAGCTGTTTCTTCAACTGAGGAATCAATAATCACAACATCAGACCTATGTCGAGTGTTGTATGTAACCAATAGATGCTGTGGCTGAATGTGTGTGATTATATATCTATTGGACATATGTTTGGCCTTGGATATCTATGCATATGTGAACACACGTGTGCTGTATGACACGTACGTCTGTGTATTATAATCAATGAAAAACCAACTCAGATGTCTGAAAACAGGCTGAACTAATACTTCAGCTGGCTGGTGAAATCATTTTATCTCTCAAATTTTCAGGAGCTGAGAATAACAGCAGATGTTTAGCCTGATAATATTGTTTCTATGGTCACCACTGTTTTCGATGTGTAGTGATCTCTGCCTGAAGATTTCGAAACCTTGCCAAAATAAAGGGAAAGTACTGTAGTCTACAACCCCCTTTTTAATGAATCAATGAGCTGAAGTTCTGATTCAATAAACAAGGATTTAATTCACTAACAGCTGTTTTTAGCTAGTTGTAGTATTATTCAGAGAGGTCCTCCCAGTACACTCATATTAATGTTTAACAACACACAGATAATCACGGACAAAAATTAGCAGTATCTTCTTTAAAAACGGAGTGCTTTTAATATGACAGCTGTGTTAGAGATCATGGCCTTTGGGTGCTCTGTGGTTAAATGAGACTGGGAGGCTGAATTGTACATCAGAGCCTTGATGAGCACAGACGGAAGCAGCCGCAGCGAACAGTCATCCAGAACAAGAACGAGCGGCAGAAGTAAACACATGGTGAGCAAGACAACCACAGAGGAGATAATAGAAGGAAGAGATCTGCTTCAGAGCTGCACTGAGAAAACAAATGGACCGTCAGAGTCCGCATGGCTGACGAGACTGTTTACACAATTTGTTTATGCACGGCTAATGTAATAACTCACAGAAAATATGCAGCTTATATCAACACCATCCTTCCTCACATGTGTCAGAGTCCGCCGAGATTTAAGCTCTTTGCGATGACAAATGGTCTCCACTCTAAAACTGTACAGAATCAATAACTTGTGCGACAGCAGCTAATTTTGCTTCTTTTTCATCTAGATTATCAACCAGTTTGCCATCTGCGTTTCATTAGGCTCCGTGGAGCCACTTTGCAATATGTGAAAAAGATGAAAGAAAGTTAAATCAACACGTGGTCATGTGATGTGTGGAATAGAAAGCAGCTGTTTTTTTACACAGCCTTTTGTTCACAGAGGCGTGGTAATTGATTAGATTTGCATGGCAGCGTGGGGCTGAAACAAAGCTGCGAGTTGCCTGGGGACACACCACGCTTTCTATCATCAGACAGTGATAAACATGCAGATATGCTTTAATCTGATGAACTACAGCAACGAGTCAAAACCACAGAACTTCGTAGAAAGTGTAACAAAAAGTTTCAGGTTCTCTACATGTTGTCCACACTACAGTGACAAAGCAGTCGTTGACGTTCACGGTCACTCCAACGAATTAAAAAGGAAAAATCTCAGTTTTGGAAAAACCTTCACTCCCCCACAGAAATCACATATGGAGTCCTGTATTTAGCACCTGCGCTCGTATGGTCCGAGTCACTATAATCGCAGCTCACATCTCTGCCAAATACCACTCGTGCTCTCTTCCCCCGCACGACGCGTCTGTCTGTCTCCCTGGAAGCAGTTTCATCACAAGCTCCAGCTTCCTCCGAATCCGCTGTGATGGAGCACTTTATCGTCCCACACACACTAATGGAGGGAGGAGAGAAAGAGATAGATGGGGACCAATTAGCATCCCTGTGCCAGGCTGAAACCCCAGAGAGTCTCAGGTCGTCGCAGGGTTTTTCATTATGCAGAAGATCTTTTCATGCAACTTGCTTCAAGAAAAGTTCCTCAAAGAAAAAATTCTGTTATTTTTCTACTATTTTCAGGAGGAGATAAACTTCACCCGTCAGTTGGTGCCAAGAGCCTGCACAGGCTTAACATTTGGTTGGATATTTAAGGATTTAATCCCGTATTAACAAGTGTTATTATTATGTCATTCATGCACACTTAATTATACTGTCTTACATGACACTGCAGAGCCACTTAAGCTGAGGAAGTTTCCATCTAGTACTTGCACAACCACGTTTCAAAGAAAAGAAGCGAACCACTGTGATTTGTAATTACTGCTCTGACTAATTTGTGTTCGGCAGGTGCCAGCTATGGCATTTTGGAAGACAATGACACAGATAATATGTTGTCAGTTAGTTTGGAAGCAGCTGTTGCCAGAGGAAAATGTTGATATTTTTACAGTTTTGGAAGCAAAAAATAACGAAAACTTCAGGTTAGATGAAGACGGGTTGACTGTCACAACAAGAAGTGTGTGGAGGGTGGAGGTGTCTGCCAAGTCAGAGACCACTGTTCAAGACAGTGTTTCAACATTTGTAAGAATGAAACCGCTGGAAACTTTTAACAAGGACATCTTGCAGCCGTGTTCAAGGTCACAAAACTGGTCACGACGCGAAATTGAACCTCAAGACATGTTAAGTTGCAACATATAGAAATTTGAAATAAAGTTGCCAACATTTATTAACCTGACTGGGTTAATGGAAGTCATGAACACATTCTGCATATAAAATATACAGTGTCAGCACACAGTGTCAACATATCATCATCTTAAATCAGATCAGGGTGGTATTGTGTTTCTAATGAGTAACCATGATTTAAAACCAAACTGAAATCTAACATGTGAGGTCAGATTTCAGCCTCCGTCAGTATTAAAGTTCAGTTCAAAACAGACTTCTCGCTGCAGACAGAAACATAATAACAACTGTACAGGAAATTGGTACTGAACCTGTTGAACTCTCTGCTGCTTAACTGCACACAAACAACTGACATATTGCATCTGCAACAAGATCTGACATCCATCAGAAAAATCACAGCACACCGCTTGTAAGCACAGCTCCTGAAAGCATTTCATTATCCTCTGATTTTCTTTTGAGCTGTGAAAAAGACAAGAGGTGAATTAATCAAAAACAGCATCGGTGCTAAAAATGGAACATGACTGACGCACATGTGCATATAGTGAGACAGGACGCAACCTTCACAACAAACTAAACAGAAATCTGAGGATGGGAATGAAACGCTCCCCGCTGCAGTTCCAGCAGATGTTTCTCCCTTTTTACTTTTTAGGAGCCTTCACTTCCTCAGTTCATTTTCTTCCCATCCATACTTTCAATCCAATCATTTGCTCCTTTCTCTCATCTTTGTCCCGTTCTCCCTCTGACTTCCTCCCCCGTCTCTCTTTATCGCCTACTGTACAGATCTTGCAAGTCCTTTTCCCCTTTATACAATATTATAAAACAAATTCTGTGGCATCCTTTAGTGAAATCTAGATATTTCAATATTAATAATTATTGTAGTGACAATGGTATCCATCTGTTTCCATCTCTTTCCATTAAATACATCTAACCGTAACCCTAACCCATCACTGGAATAAATGCTGGAAAGTACGTTTCAGCAAACCAAAGATTGCTTAAATTCACAATACTTTATGCAGCACTTTTACACATCTTTAGGCTCAATCATCAATTATTTGTTCTGGCAGTGTCGTGCATGTGCTCTGGTTAGGTTCAGTGTCTCGTTAAGAAATAACCGGCGCTTTCAGGCCTAAAAAGTTGAAACACTGTCTCGAACAGTCGTCTCTGGCTCTCATCACAACCTGAGATCAAGCACACAACTTTAAATGTATCGTTGCCAACACTGGGTAAATTTAATACTATAAATACTGCGTCAAATATGTGATTAAATCTTGATGAAAAGCAAACAAAAGTGCTGAGAACACCAAATTTTAAAATACTTTAAATCCAAAACAATGAACTAAAACAGGCTCAAAGAATGAAGAGCTGTAGAAATGATAATTTTCTTTTTGTTCACCGCTGTGAGCTACAATTCTTTGTTGCATGTAGTTAGTCGAGTCCACCTTAACACAAACACAATCTTTTATGTTTACTGACTTCAAGTTGTAGAAAATCAGCTTTGTGGTGATTATAAATGTTGGCATCATTTTTCATTGAACCCCAGATATATTACAGATGCCAAGTAATTTGACATTTGTACTATAACCACATATATATGAGGTGATGCAAGGGATGGTAAGCCAGCCAGAGACATCATCTGACCAAGCAGTTTTTGTTCCGAAGCCTAACCAGACCAAAAGCACAAGATAAAATTGAAAAATTCAACCTAAAGAAACAGAAAGTTGCAACATGAAGTCTGGACGTGTTATTCTGTCAACATTTATTCTGCCGACTGGGTTGAGAACAAAAACAACAAACAAACTAAAGAGCAGTAGTGGATATCTAAAATTCATCTCTGCCTCCTGACTTTTCCTAATGTTTGCCTTTGAAAACAGGTTGCTCTGAAACAGTCACAACTCTGCTGGAAGTCGCTTCCACGCATGATGATGAGGACTTCAAAGAAAAGCTTTTCTCGATGGAACTCTCCGTCACGTTGAAGCCTTTTCCCCACTTGACAACAACTCAATTATTTCTATATGTATGCAGACTTGAAGGTGACTGTGAAGGTCAGACTGTAGTTCCACGCTGCAGATGACTTCCTTCTCTCGCCTCGCTGCCTCATTCTGCTGTTAAAAGACTTGTGTATATATACATTTTGGAGGCGGACGGAACATTGAGGATATTCTATAAGCCGACTCTTTTGCCTGTCAACTCTGCTGATTGTATTTTTTCCTGACGGTGAACGTACATCCACGCTGCGCTGAGCATCAGTGAACCCGAGGCCTCCTTCCCTCCCACTCTGTAACCAACCCTTTGCTGTTGAGCATGATGCATGGTGGATGAGCTTCAGTGCCCTCGATTTCTCTTCTTTTCCACCCCCAGTCTTCCTCTTTTTTTCTCCTCCCTCTCTGCCCCCAACGTCCCCCCTCTCCATCTGTTAGTCAGATGAAAAATTGGAGAAACATTGTTCTCACCATTTCCCATAACCCAAAATAGACCTGGCCTACTAAAATGGCCCCGTCTTCACCTTCCCATTGGGACCGAGCCAAGAATATCTCCTTGGAAAAAAATGTAAATCTCCTTTTCTCAAGTTTTATTTCAAAATTAAATGACTTTTACCAACTTGAGTGTGTTGAACATGTCACAGTCACTTCATGCTGCATCATGTTAACACTCTTAATTTGAAATGTGTTTCGGAAAAACCTTCCAGAAACGGTTTCATAGATACTCGTGAAAGTCAGAACGAGAAGGCGAAAATTGCCTTTTAGAAGTTAATTCTTCACTTTGGCAGACGCGCACAGACGTGCTCACTCTGCCATACACTCATACATATTCACCACCTGCAGTCCTTGCATAGAAGCGGTGGACCTAATCTGTGCCACATACTGTTGGGTGTAACACGGCATGAAAGATGCATGCACGACATTTTGGAGAGAGGTTACACCCCACGAGGGAATGACTTTCATTCTGTCTCGTTCAGATTGGCCCGTTGTTCTTTTTCAAAAGTAGTGGATTTCTCCCGGCGGTCCTGCAGAGTCTGAATGTGAATTCAAAGTCGCTGAGTCGGTCCAGAGCCGAGCCTTGTTCTGTTTTAAAAGACTTGAGTTCTGTCGGCCGAGCTCGGATGGGTTATTACTGTAGCGGGAAGGTTATTTTGTGGTTTCTAACTAGGTTTTGCTGAGTAATGAAGGTCAGTCTGTATCTTCTCTGAGACAGGCATGCAGTTTTGTCTCTGAACTGTAAATGGGAAAGGCTGTGAAATTAGGATCACCCTGTGGGTCCGTAATGATGTGCTGTAATGTTAAAATGAATTGTGTGCTTCTCCCGGGGACCTAAATCTGTTTGCCAGCTGAATTTAATCCATTGTTTAGTTCAAATTGAATATTTATAAGTGAGTCAAAGTATATTTCTGTGCTAATGTCAACAGCTTATAGAGAGGAAGCTCACAATCAAACTGTCTTTAGCTCTTTTTTTGCACCACACTTCGATTTAAATGGACTCTGGCCTGTAAAAATGAATCATGGGATCTCTTACAACACCCCGGCCTGTTTTACAAATGCAAATGTTAAACGATGGCAATGTCAGGTCTCACAAATTGAAGATACATTTTCATGTCCTGCATGGGTTTTGCACTTTCATGCATCGGTTGCAAGGGCTTCATGCCGTTGGTTTTTGATTTGTGAAATGTTTTAAAATGAACAAGAGCAGAATGATTTCACGTTCCAAATCACAGCCTGCGTGTCACACATTTGGTGTGATGAGCTTCTGGTTTCCAACCGATTTGGCTCGTGCCCCTGAAATAAGAAGCAATGTTGACTCGTGGCACCTTTCCCACAGATAACAGATCGATGAGGTGCGAGTAGTTCAACCAAAGAGTGATGTTCCTATCTCAGGTTTTTCCATCTGAAAAGTTCTGAGAGGCCTGAAAAGGTCACACAGTCTGATTTGTTATGATGAAAAAGGGAAGACAGAACAAGAAACAGAAAAGTCACCATTCATCATTGACCCCTTGGAGTATCATGACTCACAGGTTATTTTTTTAATTTATTTTTTTCATCTTTTTCTCCTGTGCACTTTGGATTATCTTTGGAAGACATATGACTATAATGTAATATATAATAATTACTAATGAGCACAGGAGAGGCTGGAACATCTGGAAACCTACTATGACCCAGACACAAATGGCCCACAACTGTACAGTCCCAAAGTGTAGAGTTTAGGGTTGAGAATCAGAAATCTATTATCTTACAAATAGGATCTTATAATGAGAAGGTATTGTTAATATCTCTGGTTAGCGAGAAGAATAAATAGAACAATTACGTCCAATAAGTTCAGCTCAATAAGTTGGCGGACAGTGAGGACATCCTGATAAATACACATCATTTTACTTCCAATGTTAAAACCTGCATTAAAGTTTTCACATGTTTTCCTTTTTACAAAATTATGACAGCTGAAATCATTGGAAAAATTCTCTGATAATGTCAAAATTTCACATAAGTCAGCATTACTGAACCAAAAACAAAACAAACACGACAACAACAGAAGGTTCATCTGCAGCTTCCAAACCATCTTGTAGATGCACAGTGACTTCCTGCTGAGAATACTTTTATAATATCCGTTTGATAACAGGAGAACTTTGTTGATGTCCTACTTTTCTCTCTCCACGTATTTTCTGCCTGTGTCTCTGCTGCTGCTGTTGAATGGAAACACAACTGCCCAAAACAAATTTACAGTGCACTATAAAGTCATTTGGGATTCAGACACACACTCCACTGATGCTTACACTCTGGTGGCCAGCTGGAAGCATCCATTGAAGTGTGATCCACAGCATGCACAGCCTTTTTCATGTGTGAGACATACAAAATGTATAAAACATGTAAAATACATTTTAAACCCCCTGCGAACACGTCAGACCTGCCCCGGGACTGGCTTTATAACCATGGCAGAATTCAAAGTGCAAACTCTCAGAAAAACATGCACTGAAACAACGTATACTGGCAGGTTATTTTGGATCCACCAATCAGAGATGAGGCACAGGAGGAAACGAGAAAACAAACGCTCAGCATCGGTTAAATGAACCTTTTTACGTATCAGCAGGAGAATAGCAGCCACTTAAATCCTGCAATCTGGTGAATCTGGAAAGATGTGTCCATTCCATTATGACAAAGACCAACAGAGACGCCCGCCCACTCATACATCTCTCTATGATGGGCCAATTAAAGTAATGCTTTCCGGCGTAATGTGCAGCCCTTGCTATATTGCAAAAATGAAACAATAAAACAAGAATAATGTTTTGTTGTCGCAGACAAACAAATCTTTTGCTTGGCTCTAAAACGTCGATGCTCAGCCAAGTGCTCGTTGATTGCCAGCCAATCTGTAGCTTGAAGGCCAACATAATAACATTTAACAAAAACAGAATCTCGTAACAATTAAAGACCAGTACCCTAGCAACAACAAAATGTTTTAATGAATAATACATTCTTGGACGGATGTCGCCATCTGTCTTGCAACAGTCCCCAGTTTTTCCTGAAAGAACTTCAGCTGAGCTTTCACTTGATCCTCAGACGGGATTTGGAAAGTCAAGACTGACCGTCTTCCAGATGCAGTTAAGTTCCGCCTATTTATGTCTTTCATTGTGCTGTATAAGGAGCTCATGTATACCCATTAGGAAGTAGATATGTAGGACTCAAACAATGTAACTATAACTGCCCACACACTTTCATACAAAGTGTTGAAAGTGAACATACCACAGTACATAGGATTGAAGTGGGGGTGGAATTTTGATTCAGCCTACCTTTAAAGAAAGACACAGAGAGTGAGAGATAGTTTCTGTTTTGTCCTTGTTGTCGGCTCTTTGGAAACTTTCACAAATACTGACGAAATTAAGGGAAAGTGGATGTGAATGAGTGTTTACTGGAAGAAAGTGGGAGATGAGCTGACAGCCAAACTTTAAACTCAAGGGTCCTTAGAGATCAGGACAAGTTTTACCAAAATAATGATGCAGGTTTTTCTGTAGAGCACAATGTTGGAACGAGTGACAAACCAGAAATATGTTTAAGAACTCGGCTCCAAATGGGGATTGAGTCTCCTGGAGTTTCAGACCACTTTGTATAATTGCAGCCTGTAACAAAAATGAAAAATAAAAAAAAAACAAGCCTGGACCCATTTGAGATGTTGTAGGTCATAAAAAAAAAAAAAACGGCTGTAACTTTCAGTAAAAAATATGCCTTGAAAGACTAAGACGAGATAAATCTACGACATAAAAATGGGTGAAACAGAACTTGCAGTTCACAGCATTTATCTCGTTTTAATATCATCCAAACACGCTGCAACCTTTCTGTTCATCATCCACGTCGATCACTTCCCGGCTCTCTGTAGGAGACACAGAAGTGGTTAACGAGATATGCAGCCATTATGTACACTTACATCACATCGTTTTCATGAGACAGAGAATGTAAAGAAACACAGCAGAGAGCTCCATAGGGATCAGAGTATGGATGCTATACAGTGAATAGTATCCATAGCAACAACCATGTTCATCATTTACCCATCAATAGGTGACTAATGACCAGTGTGTATCTTGTGAAGGGAAAATGCAACCAAGAGAAAAGAATACAGTTTAGAAAGCCTGCACAGTGATCCATATATCTCATATATCTTTATGTATAAACATTTTCTGTAGGGATGATCCTTAATCGATGTTGTCTTAGCAACATATCAGCGAGAGGGAAAGTAGATGCTTTCAGTTATTTCATACTTGACTATTGCGCCAGGGTAAAAGCAAATGTTTTGCCCTAAGATGCATTTCTGTTTAAGTTTGTGTCGCCTGGAGCGTTTTGTCGAGCCGGAAAAAAACTCACCTTAAGAAGATTTCCTGCCCTCCCTGAGTTTTTAGAGCTTCACCACTGTTACAATCATATAAACCTGAGTGACTGACATGGAGTTGCATCCCACACTGTGATGTGCAGTGCTGCCTGGTTCAGAGCTATCAGGACCTCCCTGGTGGTTTTGTTTGACGTGTGTCATGCAGGACATCCTCCGTCTGGAGACAAGCTGCTAAACATTCTGCATAAAGATAAATAAACTGGCTAATTAGAAAACATTACTCCCACTGTAACTGCTGGCTAAGAGCTGCAGAAGATGGACGCAGCATGCTTCAAGTTTACTGGATGTCTTCACACCCGTCCACTCTGCTGGTTGATTGTTCGTCAGCACGATTACATCGAAGCAACAAGACAGATTTCCACAGAACTTGGGTGGAAGATGGATCCCGACCCAGAATAGACCCACTTAACTTTACCCAGATCAAGGACTCTTATTTCATCTCCTTTATAAATGTGTTTTCCAACATTTGTGTTAATTTCTCAGGGAATAATGCATGGATGGCCTTGGCGGAGGTATGTGCTCTACCTAGTGCTCTACTAGTTTGAATACATTCTCAACCCTTCTCAAATGTGTTCTTATTTTACCTTGGTGGTGTCTATCGCCTGGACATCTTGATGTGCCACCAGCTTGTTTGTTGCTGCCAGCAGCGGAAGCATGTAGCTGTGCAGTTTAAAGGGCCAGTGTGTGGGATTTAGGGGATCTACTGGTGGAATAAAATCTGTGGAATTATAATTTCATGAGTGTATAATCATCTGAAACTATGAATCTGAATAAGAATGAGCCTTTTGTTTTATCTACAGAGGGAGTGAGTCCTGTGTTTCTACAGTAGCCCTGAACGGACAGAGCTAACACTGGTCCTGTACATTTGTCACCACATGAACATGTTAGCTTAGCCAGTGAGCGTAAGCTATTGCATAATTTACTCTTTCAAAGACTTATTTAAATGCTTCACTGTAGATGGTTACAGTAACTGGTTGCATTTTAAACAGCTTCCAACTCTTCCTCAGAGTGAGCACATCTTGGACAGAGAACAGCCGTTACACACACAGAACGTATTTTCTTGGTAATCACAGTTTATTCACATATATTATGCTATCGAAATCAATTTGACGTTGTTGCTTTGAGTGTTCTACATGATACAGTTTTTAATGTATCAAATACACATTTGCATAAGTCCGGGACTCTGGGGGGAAGCTTGTTATTTGCAGCCTCCATGTCAATGCATAATTATATACTCACAATGCAGTTTTGCTGATGCAACACCGACCCAATCGCTGTCTGTCTATTACCTCTCCACTTACACTTATTTCTGTCTTTAGTGGTTGAAGGTTTGCGATTCGTCTCTCTGCTCTCAGAGCCCCTCTGGCTCCCAGTTATCAGTCATTTATTCTCTAATCTCTCCGTCCAGGAGCAGCCTTGGTCTGGCTCCATATGGCAGAGAGCTGAGGTGGGCAGCTGGCCTTTTATCACAGCGCAGAAACCGACCAGGTCACACACAAACACACACACACACATGCAGCAGCACCTGCCCTCCTGCATGCCCTAGCCAGATTACACACTGTGTGACTAACACACACGTGCAGTATAAAATGGATGCTAACATGCACTGGAACAAAGACATGTGTTGTACAGTACAAACACAAGCAGAGTTTCACACACAAAGAGTCAGAAATCTGGCACAAAGCGTGGGGGAAGGGAGACACGTACACACAGGAAAAAAGGTATAAACACTGATAAAACAAGTCGGATAGTGACGGTTGTACATTATTGACAAAAATGAAAAGGGAGCACAAAAAATCTGACTGTAATCAAGATGTAAATCAATACAGGAAACCAAAGTGCGACAGAATGGTGTATTTTGAGTCCTTCATAAGTCACTTCACAATCTGCCTTCACATTTCTGTGCAGCTCTGTCTCTCCGTCTCTCCCTCCATCAAAGGTTCATTTTTTGCATTTTACTGAAGGGGGTACAGCTGTTGGAAGTCGAGTGCTGTCTGTGATTTGCCCCCTCTGTCATTTTGAGCAGCTTCATGTTGTTCATTCAAAGTGATGAAGTGCTCTTCATGTCTCGGGTAGAAATCACTTCCTTTGTCAGTCCTGCAGTTTGTTGTCAAGTCATTGTGAGACACATATTGGCCATTGTATCATGTTGAGACTGTCTTAGGATAAAACTTGTTTATAAGCCTTAAAATTACCTGTTTTTTATAACACATGTCATGTCAGTTCAGTTTACATGAATATGAGCAAACTTTCCCATGAGCAGGAGGGAAGGGTCGGTGTGGTGTGGCAGGTGAGATGGCAGCCGAGCAGAAGACCGCTGTTTAACATTTGCCAGCGTGAAACCATTGGATACAGGACGCTGGGACATTTTCCAGCCATGTTAGTGGCAGTAAAAGTATTTATATTTTTAAGTTATCTGGGAAACTTGGCTCCAAAAATACTCTGACATTTCTAAAAGACTATTTCATTTTAATCCCATTGAAAAAAACCTTTCCACCGCTCCACTTTTGGTTTATTTTACAGTTCCAAACTTCAATTCCAGTTAATAGTTTTTCATGAAAAAACTGCACTCACAATAAGCTGAGAGCGATCACAAACTGATCACCTACTGAGCACAACAACTCATTATCTTGTTTATTTTATCACTGAGATTCACTGACTCATATTTTGAATATCTGAGGAGCTGTCTTTACATCCTCCTTGTAAATTCACCCTGGGGAGACGTTCCTATGTTTCCAATGTGCCCCCAGTATTTGGTTTACAGGTTTAGACCTGAACACAATAGGAGGGTTAATGTGTGTTAACAGAATATTGAACAGGGGAACAAAGGACTCGCACACTCCCGCTGCAGGCTGACAAGAATATTTCCTCTCAGGCGTCAACTCGTATTTAGAATCAATCTCCCGGTGAATCTGGTTCGGTCGTGTCACTCTGACTGCTTCATGTAATGAATGAGACAGAAGCTGAATCATCCAGCAGTCTAATGTTTTATCAATTACTTGATTTCTGCCCGCTCTCGTTCAGATGCATTGATGCAGTGCGGGCCGACAGTGAACGCTCTGCTGTCCGGGCTGCCGGTGGAGCTCAGCTAGAGGCCAAACTGGCGTCACTAATCTATGTAATGTATGTGGCGAGTTAGGACACGAGACACACTGTGTAAGGGCAGCTCATTAATCAGCTGCAGTAATCTACTGTATCATCAATAAGTTGATTGCTGACTGGCCGGAGCCAAATCTATTGATACAGCAACGCATTTCTCCTCTAATGTGTAATGAATGGCATGGTGTGTGTGCGCGTGTGTGTGTGGGAAGTAGCATAGTGCATTAGAGCCTCATTTGTAAGACTGTTCAGGATTTATGCATAAGCTGATCATGAGACCTTTCCCTGCTGCAGGCCTTAAAGTGGGCTAAGCTCGTTTAAATCTACAATAATTGATGTTTTGGGCCAGTCGGGGTCTCAGGGACTGAATAAAAATCCAAAGAGACGCGTACACTGACATCTTCGGACACCACGGACATGTAGTATTTCTGTTTGCAGTCTACTTGGAAGATGGGTTCCAACAACCTGGAGGTACGCAGATGCCGACACACAGAGCCTGTACGTTCACCAACCAATGACGAGATTTCGCTCTCAGGTTTTCCAGCTTATTAAACATCCCAGGCACTGGAATAAAATGTGAACAGTTAATGTCTGTGTTCACCATCGATATGTCCCCACCACCACTTATATTTAAGGTCATTTCCAGAGAATTTCAAGCTGTGTTTTGCAGATGTTTTCAACAAGATTACTGGAAATTTCCAGATGTGTTTGTCAAAGCCAAAACATGAATCCTAGCCGAATCATAATTTTTCCTCAACCCTTACTGAGTGGGTTTGTTGACTAAACCAAACCAGAGCGTAAGCAGAAACAGAAATTAGTTGGACTTCTCTAGGGTCTTGGTGATTTGGCTGTTATAAAGTTGTTCAGGTGATTCACAAATTATTGGACATTCAACAGGAAAAAAGCAGCTTTCATTTGGAGATCTGTTTCTGCCACAGATCTAAGATTTAGTCTTCTTACATATAACTTTAGTCTTCAGCAACTTTTGGAGACAAAGTCTGAGGTTGAAAGACAGCCAAGGATAATATTTTATTTATAAAGGAGCTGCCTTTTTCCAAACAGTTTCTAGAATCGCACATTGGTAATGAGAAAATATTAATATGTGTTAAAGTTAATCTGAGGTAGTTTGTCTGATGTAAGAAAAGAAAAGTCATCGCTCCATTTTCCTTCATTAATAATCTTTTTTTTTTTTTTACTGTCTTTGAAATCACCTCTTTTAGAAGGATACCAAATATAAAAACAACAAACTCAGAGATGTTGTTTTTTTCCTTTTCAAACACAGCGACACAAACTTTAAAGAAGTGATTATCATTTTTCAAAGCACCGTTTTCCCTCAAATGTCACTGCACAGTTGGCAGCACTGAAGCGAGTAACTGCCTTTTGAATTATTTGTGCAAGGAGACTCACTGTATGTCCATCTTTCACCAACATACTCGATTACCATTCACATCAGAGGTAAATACAGAAGATCACAAATACCGTGAATGCGTTTTCCCCCGATGATATCTCTTGACGCTCTTGGGATTCCTGCGTCTGCAGCATCAAATGCATAAACTTAATCATTTCAGCCTGTTCTCCGCTCGCAGCATGAAAGCTGCTGGAATAAGCAGTTAAGGCAGCGATCGGTGTATCTTTCTCGGTCAATCAATATGGAAACGATCACTTTGCATGGCTTTCATGACAGAAAAGTCAGCAGGGAAATAAAGGCAAAAAGAAAAAGATGGAATAGGGGAAGTAAAAAAAAAAAATCCCACATTCATGAATTAATTTTGACCATATCTGCCTGTGCCTGAGTCGTTCACATCACATGTCTCTGCGTAATGTATACGAGGAGGATCTGAGGAAACGTATAAGAAGACACAAAACAGCAGAAACCTTGAATCACTCACAGCCTCAGTCAGAAAGAGAAGCAGGACTTACAGAGAGATCTGTTCAAATTTCACACCAGTTCTTCTTGTTTCTTTTTCAAAGTGAACCAATAAAGAATTCCATGGCTGAAGAAATAAAACCACATTGCTTTAGTACTGCCGTTAGTGTGAATGTATAATAACTGAAATGATTCAGAAAATCCATTTGTAAAGTGGGTAAAGACGCCAAGAAAGTGATGAAAAGCAATCGGCGAAGAATAGTTTAACAGATAAAACACAGCAGCATTGACTCAAAACCTTGACTGAAGCTGCAGGAATCACAGATGAATCTCCGATTTATTTTACTTTCCAAAAAAATGTCATCTAATCTGTTTTTCTCCCTTCAGCCGGCTCGAGCTGTGAGCTTTCAGTTTCATCCGCCCAGCGAGGGTTCACATCATGCACACAACCGGCTGTCATTTAAAAAAGCTCTGTCGCCTGATGTCCCAGTCCCAGCTTTGTCGGACACGTTTGACAGCCGGAGAACAAACACAGTCACACGCCAAACAACAGCCATGGAAATCAAATTCACTTTGGGTTTCAAAAAAATCAACCTGGAAAGTTGCAAAAGTGTGACAATGTATTAAAAAACTTCCTGTGTGGTGGAAGACAGGGACTCATTTCAGTTCTAAAAATATAACAGACACTTTAGCCTCACTGTGAGAGATCGAGCCTGTCTGACCTTTTTTTAATTAACAGGAGGTTCCAGCTTGACAACATCATCATCTGCTACTGAAGTGAATGTGCATCCTGTCAGAAAGTGTTTTTCACAAGTGACAACTGGAATTCGAATGCGTAATTACTGATAACTAATGAATTAATTAAGATTAAAGTACATTGGCTGACATGAAAATTTCCAAAACTCAAATTTTCAGAAAAGTACACTTGAAAGCTGTCAAGCTGGCGACCACAGTTCAAGACGGCGTTTCAACATTTGTATGTTTTACATCAGGAAACCTTGGGACAAATTCCAGCTGTGTTTATGGCAACAAAACCAGGTTCTTTAAAGCAAAACACATTTTTTTGTCCTTACCCTAACCAGGTGTGCTCATGAGCACAGTGTTGCCACAACCAAAATTTGATCAATAGAAACGTAAAGGTGCAACATAAAGAAATTCAAAGGTTTAACGTATCTGTGGTTCGCAGAAATGTCGATTACAAACATTTATTTTGAAGACTGAAACAAGCATATAAAGAAAATCACACAATCTCTACAGCAGGTTCAGGACAAAGCAGACTCAGATATTATAGATTCAATGATTGTATCATATTTGTTTCTCAGAGACATCAGATTGTTGATTCTGACTGACAATGCATTGTTGGTATCAGAAGGAAAGATAAACACCCCAACAAATGACTTAATCTCAGTCTGATCAGCCTGACAAATGGTTTTTGGCACTCTGAAATGTTCCTCTGTGAAAAAACCAGCGTTGTTCAAACATCAAACCATGACTCTGTGTTGAATCCGACAGCCTGTGATTTTACCCCAGAAATGCATTAGATGTAATTCAGATGAGCTCAGAGAAAAAAAAAACAAACAAAAACAAACACATTTAATTAACATTCACTTCATGTTGCACAACTTTTCCTCCAAGTTGTTTCACTTGGGTCATTCAGATGGAAACGTAGCTGCTGTCCCAGCATTTGGCCCTGCAGGCATCCTGAGTGTTGGATGAGGTCCTGCATTATTTGACTTAAATGAATAATAGATGGAGGCTCAAGCTGAACACACTCCATTCTCTTTGACTTGAAAATATCAAGTATGTCCATTCGATTACAAAGACAAGGCGCTGCTAGTGCTGGAGCACTGAGGTGTGGCTGTGCAGTATGATCTGATCTGATTTCTCATCTTTTTATTCCCTCAGTCTGCTCGCTGCTGACTTATAAAGTCTGAATGTAAGAGACACTCTTGTTTCCTCCCTTTGCTTCTTGGCGAAGGCATACAGGCCTCCAGACGGGTTTACATTTACATTTTTATAGAGGGAATACATACACTATATTACCAAAAGTATTCGCTCACCTGCCTTTACTCATTCTATGAACTGAAGTGCCATCCCATTCCTAACTCATAGAATTCAATATGATGTCGGTCCACCTTTTGCAGCTATTACAGCTTCAACTCTTCTGGGAAGACTGTCCACAAGGTTGAGGAGAGTGTTTATAGGAATTTTTGACCATTCTTCCAAAAGCGCATTGGTGAGGTCACACACTGATGTTGGTCGAGAAGGCCTGGCTCTCAGTCTCCGCTCTAATTCATCCCAAAGGTGTTCTATCGGGTTCAGGTCAGGACTCTGTGCAGGCCAGTCAAGTTCATCCACACCAGACTCTGTCATCCACGTCTTTATGGACCTTGCTTTGTGCACTGGTGCACAGTCATGTTGGAAGAGGAAGGGGCCCGCTCCAAACTGTTCCCACAAGGTTGGGAGCATGGAATTGACCAAAATGTTTTGGTATCCTGAAGCATTCAATGTTCCTTTCACTGGAACTAAGGGGCCAAGCCCAGCTCCTGAAAAACAACCCCATACCATAATTCCTCCTCCACCAAATTTCACAGTTGGCACAATGCAATCTGAAATGTACCGTTCTCCTGGCAACCTCCAAACCCAGACTCGTCCATCAGATTGCCAGATGGAAAAGCGTGATTCATCACTCCAGAGAACGCGTCTCCACTGCTCTAGAGGCCAGTGACGGCGTGCTTTACACCATTGCATCCGACGCCTTGCATTGCACTTGGTGATGTGTGGCTTGGCTGCAGCTGCTCGGCCATGGAAACCCATTCCATGAAGCTCTCTGCGTACTGTACTTGGGCTAATCTGAAGGTCACATGAAGTTTGTAGCTCTCTAGCAATTGACTGTGCAGAAAGTCGGCGACCTCTTTGCACTATGCGCTTCAGCATCCGCTGACCCCTCTCCGTCACTTTACGTGGCCTACCACTTCGTGGCTGAGTTGATACAGTTGGTCTAAGCTTCAAAAGGCATATTCAATGTTTTTGCATTATTTTTGACATGTTAATCATTCTCAATTTATAAATGCATGATGAATAATTTAAATAGCAAGAAACTTTCTGTTTGCTAAACCACTCACCAAAATGTCCAGTGATATCTTAGTAATCTCAGCTGGAGAGAGCAGATCTGACACGGTGTAAGGAGCAGTTCAAACAGTGTATTCATTTGCTCTTATGTTAGCATGTCAGGCTAACTAGCTTGTCTCCTACATCACCAACCTAACCCAGCATGACTTGGAAAAAGAAGAAGCATTCGGTTGGCTAACTTTGTTTTGAGGATTTACTGTGAACATTCAATAAAAAAATTAAATTAACAGCTTAACTTCCACTTTATAGTATTTTCCCGCAGTGTGGAAGATGTTCCCTGGGAGCGCCACTGCTACTGCATAAACATTTCGTGTTAACAGTTCTGTGCTGCTCTCAAATGGAGAAGTTCATGCTCAAGCAACCCTCACTAAACTCGCCACATCTGCCAAGCACTTCTATGGAAGAAAATGCCACTTGTAAGGTGTATTTCATTGTTGAGTTTGAAGTCAGACTTCTGAATTTCTCCTTATAATTCTTCAGGACACAGTAATAAACCATAAATGTCATGACATCTTGACTTGATGTCAAACATCTATCGAGCTGACCAAATGTGTAAGATTAGCAGTCAGCCAGCTTATGCTAGAAAATACAGACTAAAGGACTACTTACACTGTAGCCCCTGGTTTCTATTGGATGCGTGTCTATGACGTCACGTTAGATTATAATGACGCATATTTACATTCTGTGTTCAACAGCGACCTCTGGTGGCTATATGAAATATTACAGCACCAAAAGAGGGAGTCAGGTGAAGTAATGAAACCAAACTGTGGCTGCAGCTGGCACAGTCATGTTGTTTTGTCAAGCAGCATTTTCAACAAGCACATGATTAACAATCCCTGGCTTAATTAGCTGGCTACCTATAGCTGATTAAATCTTGCAGGGACGGTCGTTATTTCAGCTGCTCAGATCCGAGTGGTGAATCTGTCACTGTTATTTACGTGAACTGCGCATGCAAGACTGCAAGCTGGACAGGTGTGGTGATTGGAACCAGAGAGTGATGACATGTGGATAATTAATCCTCATATATGTGCTTTGGAAAATGTTAATAAAGTTAATAAGATAAAATGCAAAATCACCCGTATGGCCATTTAGACACAGCGTTCCTCATCTTTCATCTGTGAAGGTCAACTCGCTCAGAACTACTTTCCGTACTTTCATCTTTCCCTGGTAGGCAAAGTCATTTAGAGGCTGATGAAGTTATAAAGGGAGCAGTTGGGAAAAAAATAAGTCAGAAAATGAGAAGAAAAGTGGCCAGACTGGCTGTGTTTACAGAAGATGGGGAGGCTTTATGAAGGTATTTGGATTGCAGGGAAACGAATATATTTGGCTGGCTGGGTGTGATCATCGCTCAGAGTGGCTGACGAAGCAGCAAGCAGGAAGAGAAAAAACAGCGGAAATGAAGATGGACAAGAGATAGAGATGGAAAAAGATCAAAGCTTAGGAGTTGCGGGGGAGGAAATACTGTATTTTATTCATGGTTATAATTTTGAAAATGGAGCTTGATGCATTTTGAGAATTAAAGAGAGAAAGCAGAGCTGCAAAGTGGCAGTAGAGTGACGTTGTTGGATGCAGATACCGTAACGGGAACAATTCAGGTGTATTGTTAAGCTCAAAATGAAGGCTGAGTCTGTAGATGAGATGACCCATGAGTACTGAGTGCTCATGTAATCAATACTGAGTAGTCGTTAGTCAGTATGATTGAACATGTTGAATGTTGTGTCTGGTGTGATGTTCTCATTCAGTTGCTGTCATCTGTTTCGATGTTTCATACTGTCGGACAGGCAGGGTGAGTAAGTGAGTAAAAACTCTCTTGTGTCTTAAAACAACAAGGTGCATGTTTTTTGGTAAAGGCAGAGGAGGAAGAAAAGACAAAGACTTCCAAGACAGACAAACTTTCAGGAGAGAATTTCGTGCTGAGAAGGAGGGAGCTCCTCTGGAAGTCGGCCTGTACAACCTGTTTTACACCCGGCGCACAAAAGAGAGTCATTTACAACTTCTGCAATTCTTGGCTAAAGAAACAGACTCTCTTGCAAAAGGTAGTCAGTGTAAACACTGAGAGTATCAAAAACACCAAACCCCACTGAAATATGAGCTCATGCTTGTATATCCCGAGGGCAAAACTCAAACTGGTGTAATTTATGAGATTTTTGTGAATCTTGTGCAAAAGAAAAAAAAAAAAAAAACATGCATCAGAAAGGGGGGCTGAGCCTCTGGTGCACAGAAAAAGTCAGAAATGTGACTTCTGAATCACACACTCATGTAAGCAAACAACAAGTCTGCCAACAAACCTGAGGTCAGCAATTTCTACAGCACATTATGAACTGCTCGGGGGTCAGAACTGACACACAGGGGGGCAACAGAAAAACCAAAAACAGGCAACAGAAGTCGGAGAATGGACTCAGCAGACAATAAATTTGGGATAACGGGGCATGTATCGTCACACTGCTGGGACTAGACAGTCTTCCAGGCAGCAGAAGTTACTTGGGGAGAGATCGGTATATGACAAGCTGTCAGGGTGAATAAACAAACACAGGGTGAGTTAAAATGAGGGATAGTGTGGAACCAGAGGAGACAGATTTACAGTCCAGGAACAGCCCTGGGAATGAAACAGCCTAATCTTTCTTTCTCTGCCAGTTTACACCACGAGTCTGAGGGAATACTGATGGCACATAATTAATTTATACACAAAGAGAACACACTCCATTATTGTCAACACAGAAGGAGCCTTTGCGTGGAAAATGTTTGATTTGGCGGGCACACACCACAAAACAGAGTGCTGGTGTTTCATAATAATGTCGGCCTGGAAGACTTGTAGTTCAGAAAAAAAATGAATAAATGAATGAATTTAAATGTGACAAATGTGATTTTAATCTGTGACGTTCCTGTGTTGCTTCCAGGAGTTATGACATGATACAGTGTTGTAAACTGGCATGGTTCTGTTTCCCTGCAGCTTGCCTCATCTTGTGGTTTTCCGTAATTACCAACAAAGCCTAGTAACAATCCTCAGAGTAGAGGGACAAGGGACTTCATAGAAGACACGCCGTCTCTGCACAATATAAGTGAGTAGATTATTGAAATGACATGCAAAAAGCAGAAAATATGTAGTGATGGCGCACAAAAAGACTACAGAAATTGGCCATTTAGCGGTATCAGGCAGGGTATGGATAACTGAATATCATCCACATAAAATGGGTCATCATCCACATCTCTTTGATGAAGGAGAATCCTCATGGGGTAGCTGAGATACAGACACGCTGACCTGACAAATACATACATAAACACATGTAAATGTCCATTTATCTGCTTTCAGTTGCGTTTCAGTGTCTCATGAACAAAACAAGGGCTAAATGGGGGCGTTCAGGTAATGTATTGTTATTCAATGTTTGCGTGTATCCGCACTAATGTATAATCAATATGTTCTCTTTACCCCCCAACCCAACACTGATTGGAAAACGTAAGATAATGTAATATGTTTTCCCTCCCGAGCGCTGGGACAACAAGGCTTTTCAAACAAGTCCAGTGGTATTGCAATGTCAACAAAAAGGAAACTAATTAGCGAGAAATTCAGTTCAATACTCGATCCTCTCACTGTCAATACTGCCTTCAAGGGAGTCCTTGGTTCAAACACAACGTATGAAATGATATTGACACTCAGGGCACTTCACTTCACACATAGTTGAATCCATATTGTCTGTACTGTGTATACGTTTGCTCCTTTGTGTAGTTGATTCCAGATATGATGGCTTCATAATACCAGAGTGTGATCCTGCAATCCAGTCCCCATAATAAATCTTGGCAAACTAGGCTTCTGCAAAGCGTGGACTTGTTGTATCTTTACATTTCTTGATGATCGGTACTCAATGTTGCAATGACCCTGCTTACGTTTGGCTTAGGTTTAGATAGAAGAGATCATGCTTTGGCTTAAAATGCCTGTTTATTTGCCACAAACAGCGGCGTACATGCCCAGATGCTCATCACAAATATCCGGTTTTGTTGGTTCAGACTCGGCTGGAAAATGTCCTGAGCTTGATAAAAATATCCAGCAGTTTGATGCTTTCTTTGTTGGCTGACTCACAGTACAACTTCAGATCTGAAGAGTTAGATAGATACTCAGTTTCACACCGAGTAGTTCCGTTTGGAGCCTGTAGAGGTTTGATGGGTTCCTCTTTGGGATGATTCTCCCTCCTAAACTCTCCACACTGCTCACTCATATGATAGATTGCTCTGTTACAGATTTAGCCAGAAAAGCTGAGTAATTATATAGAAAGCATCAGATGAGAAGTGGAACCATAAAACAATTCAGCATCGGTTCCACTCTTCCACTCAGCATACCAGTCATGCCTGATATTATTTCACTGCGTATTGCCGTGTGCAACGGTAATTTCACTGCTGAATTACCACTTCTTGACCTTTGCTGGCATTAAGAAAGGGCACTTTCACACATAAATTGTGTATAGAGTGTTCCCGCCGCCTCTTTATCACCAGAAGAAAGAAAGCAAAGGCAGCATAGGGATTTTATTATGGGAGTTTTTTTTCCAGCTATGGGCTATATTAGTGATTAAATGCATTTTTTTCCCACCTTGAATGCGCTTACCAGCAGCAGTAATACAGCATTTGAATAGCATCACTGCACAATCATTAAAACATAACAGTGTGTGCTGGAAGACGTGCACGAACCCCGGGCTTCAAGTCAATATAACCTGTAATATGTCCAGCTGACGTTGCTGCATATTAAATACTTCATATGTAAAACCATGCATGTCATTTTCAGCTGTATGGTATATGTATTTTTTAATATACTGTTCTTTGCAAACACAAATTTGCCATCTTGGCATTTGAAAATGGGGGCCAGAAATTCCAAATGTCATGCATCTAAATTGATGTACTTAAATCAATCATTATACACACATCATACAACCCAAAAGGTGTATATATTGTTCCACTGTTGGAGGAGGACAAACGAAATTCTCAAAAAAAGAGCAGTTCCTGAAGGGGACACCAAAGTTACTGTTGTATTAAACATATACAAACTCTCATTACTACTACTAAACTATTGTTAATTTACGGTTGTACCAGCGTGTTAACAAAGTGCCAATATTGTGGCCGTGTTGAAGCACAAGATTCATCTGTGAGGTAACGGACCGAACAAAACGTAGTCCAGTTAGAACTGTAAATGTGTTTTATTCTGTCGAGCAGAAGTAAATAAATGTGTCGGACAAATCTTTTGTTTTAGATTAACTTTTGCAAACGTTAATGTGTGTGGGGGAGCAGGGTTGGTCGGCAGTGGACCAAACCACTGTAAGGCATATGAGAGGGGGGTTTTGTTGTTTTCAATGAATTATACCATCATTTATACGTCATTTAAAATCATATGTTTACAGTAAATTAGGCGGAAAGAGGTTCCAGCCCCCTTTTTATCTTTATCTTCATAATAACTGATTTGTGCTGATTTTCTTCCTTGTGTGTGTCTCACTCTCTGTTTGAGCTGTGTGTAGTCTCTTCTCTTTCTAAACCTTCATGGTTGAGAGAAGGTTGAGTAGTCCAACTTCCTGAATGTATATCATTCAGTGTTGGATGCCTTCAGGTTTCCGCCTTGTTAGTAGGACGTTGAAGACGTCTAAGTGTTATCTCAGGTGTTGTGTGGAAATTGCGATATGCATTTTTCACCTTTCGTTGACTTTTTATTCACTAGATGGTTATTGCAAATAGTAATTAAGAGATCAATCGATAATAAATTACATTTTGTAGCACCCCTGCCTCATCGATTCGTCCTGACAATAGGACGGGGTCTGCAGGCTGAGCAGTGAGGCTGCATGGGGAGCGGATGAATTACCACCTGGAGCAGATTTTTGAGTCATTGCTTTCGATCAACACCCTTATCAAATCCCCACAGATAGTGTATATTATGGTCATTTCATGCTGCGAGGCAGAGAGAATCATTCTTAATTCTCCACAGGGACAATTTCAGTTTCCCATTTACAGAAAGGTGAGATGGGAGTTTTGGCCGAAGCTGCTGGAGCAAAAATAATTGCACACATTCATCTGTTTTGTCTCCGGGAAAACGATGCCAGCAGTAATGTTCAGCTAATCACAGTTCAGCTCAATTAAAACCTACATTGTGGCGTTAAGCAGGAACAGAAATAATTTTAGGTGTTACAATGATCTCACACACACTATTACAAAAGAAAACCCTGTAATTGTGATGATGTAAACAGCATCTCAATGTGTTTTTATTCTTTCGTACAAAAAGAAGATTCTTCACTTGCAGGATCAATTGCCTTGAGACAACCAGCTGCACAAAGATATCATGCATCTACTTCACATAACTGTGAAAACAAACTTCAGACAAAGTGGACAATCACAGCAGTTTGCTTTCCCGTTCTTCATGATAGAACTTTGAAGGCTAACTCCACCGATTGTGCACATTAAAGTGTGTTTACAGGTCTACTGCATCTGTGGAAACGGAAGCTGCTTGTATAATCTGATATATTGCCTCCACTTTCGAACACTGATGAACTCATTATGGAACATTTTAAAGCAAATGAATATAATCGATTCAGCACAACCAGAGATACAGATACTGCATTTTTAATTTCATACATTTTTCAAAACAAAACTGGATATTTCAAAGCCAAAATATAATCTTCTCTGAACCCTAACCAAGTGGTTTTTGTGCCTTAATCCGACCAGACCATTGGCACAGCGTTGTCAGAGCACAGAAGTGAAAATCTGACAGCCAGAAATGAAACAGTTCAACATATAAACCGAAACTCATTCTGTCGACTGGGTTGATTTGGTGGCAGCTGCATTTCATTTTGCTTGTCGATCGACATAAATGAAGTTTTAAAAAAGGAAATTTTCACTCACATCGCTGCATAGTCTGTTAAATGCTGACCTCATCTTCTTAACCTCAACCTGCCCGCTGACTCCTTATTGTTTCTACTGGCAGCTGATTTGCCTCTTCTCTGTAACCTCTGACACTCAGTGAACAAATCCTCATGTCTCAACCAAGTCAAGCATCCCCCTAATCTCCTCTAACCCTTGTATTTGACAGGCCTGCATACATAGAGTAAGAGTGACTTTGGGTTAAATGAAGATTAGCCACATTTTTTAAAGAGTGGGCTTGAACCCAGGATGAGTTGGAATCTCTCGCCCCTGCTAATCCTGCTCTGGACGCTCTGAGAGAGAGAGAGGGAACAGCTCATTCCTCTCCCGTTCTCTCCATCTGTACCAGCCTGAGTTGTGACAATTCAATCTGTTCAGCGTCCTCCTGCATGAATTATGGATGAACCCCGCAACCCTCTGAATGTGGTGGGGATTTAAGCTTTATAACTGCTCCTGCTCGTGTCACAGGCTCAGTATGGATTTGAAAAAGGTTGGAAAGAGAAAAAAATCAAGGTAATTCGCGGAGCATCAAAGCAGAGGAAATGCCTGTATTAATATCCTTGTGATGGCAGAGCGATGATTCACTCCTCTGTGCTGAACACCATTAGCAGGGCTCATCCAGAACGGGCCGGGCCGTGACTCCCCTGATAAGCAATTACTGAAGCGTCATTCCTGTCTCGATGAACTGAGCAGTAAAACCTGCTCCTACAGGTTGTAAACACAGCGTTTCCATCAAACAGAAACAACAGAAACACAGACATATGAGAAGAAATTTTGTGAGGTACTTTCATAGTGGTATAAAAGAGTGTTGGACCGGGAGTTAACGTAAAGCTCGTTTTCTCTCCTCATTGTTTTCTGATTGCCGTCCGGTTCATTCGCATAACAATACAAACGCACCTCTGGACAATCATGCCATATATCATTAGACAGCTTAGATTCTTGTGATTTCATTTAAGCAAACCATTTCAAGATTAAAAACCACAACAGGCAGACATATGCAACAAACAAAGACATTTGCCTACTAGGAAGTGTTTACAAGGTTTTGGCAACTTGCCAGCGAAGCGTCTGGGTGTTTCAATAGTGAATCCAAATCCAACAAAAGCTGTTCTCTCTTACTCACAAATGTCCAGGGGATCCGTTTCAGCACAATATTTCATCCAAAGCATAGTATTCCATGAATAAATGCCAACAAAATAGCAACTAAGTGTGATCAGCGTTGCCTATCATTCATACATCATATACATACATCTTATTTGACCATGTATGAGTGTTTTGTATTGCCAAGACAGAAGATCCACTCCATGTTTCATCCCGTCTCTCCTGAGCCACTTACAAGCCATCCACCAGATGACTGATGCATCATGTAGCCAGTGAGATTTCAGATCCTTTTTATGGGGTGTAAACTTTGAAATAATTGAAGTTTACGTGGTTTCATGCATTTTGCTCTGTGTATAGGCTTATTGTTTTTACTATTTTATTTGCATGAAGTTAAACTTAATAAGGTAATACAGGACTGTGATGAGTTAAATGCTCTTGTTACTCTCAGACTGGGGTATACTGAGGTCACAAAATGACCTTTTGTTTGATGGGTGCCTGAATATATAAAATATGTAGTGTGTACATCCTCGGTGGTTGTTATAACATTTTATATTTTAGGCATATAGTGTAGACCCACTGTATTTTCCAGCCAATAGGGGCAGTTACATGTCATCTGCAGGCTTATTTAACATTCGAAGTATCGAGCGAGAATATAAAAGAATAAATATCTCAGTGTGGGTTCCTGTAGATCAATGCCAGGAGCAGAGTTTGCTGAGTTCGTGATCGTCTGGGGAAAATAATTCAGACTGTAACCTTTAAAAAAGAGATCAGCGATAGGGTTTCTTGCTCAAGGGCACTGCAGACACTTACCTTCTGCTGGCTTTCCACTTGGAATAATACATGGCGAAAAGCTTACACGCAGCGACTACAGTCAAGCATCAGTGGTGTTAATTAAGTAAGGAGTATGGATCACAGTGACAATGCACTTTATATTGCAGTAATTATATTCCCTGTCTGCAAGTGTAGCCGTGAGAGAAATTGCATGAGAGAAAAAAGGGATGGGAGGCAGTGGAGGAGGGTAACAGAGAGAAACGTAACAAAATGCTCACCATGGCAGCATGGAACGATATCTGAGAAAGAGTTCCAGCTCTCTGTTAAGAGATGAAAAGAAGGAGTGAACACAAAGAGACTCTGAGATGAGGACAGCAACAAAATGACTGTCACGACTGGTCCGTTCCAGTTTCCCTTTAAAAGAGCACCTCAACACCAGGCGCCAACCTCTCTTGTTGTAAACTACAGGTTTTCTAACCTTTGACTACACCCCGTAGTGATGTCACAGCGTCTAGCAGTTTACCTTTACATCACTACGGACTTAAGCCATGCAGAGTCAACACATTTCTACATATACTTAATTTGTGTTTTAGTCTTTTATTTGTGATTTCTCGTTAAGATTACTGTGTTTCATAAACGCTCATGGAGTTCCATCATTTAATGGAAAGCGTTGGGTTCTTGGATGGGGTGAAATTTAACCCAAATTTCAGGGGGAAACAAAAAAAAACATCTGCAGTGAAAACCATTAGGCTGGAGCCAGAACACTAACTCACCCGCTTTTCCTTTCTCTTTGTTGTGCACGTGGTGCACTGGGTTTTACTGGAACATGTTGAGCTCAAGCAAGCACCAAATTCAGAGAGCAAAGTTCGTTCCTCCAAGTCTTCCTTCACACTGAGACTCTGCATCAAGTTTGGGGGAGAGGGTCAAACATTCTCAGGAAGTAAGTTCATGTGTACTTCAAAACAAAAGCATCAATTCTATTTTTTTTTTTGGAAAAGAGAAGGTTAAATGCAAAAACTGTGCTGATATGCAGTACGTGTAAAAGCTATTAAAACATCTGATGAACTCAATGAAAAAAACATGGAAGAAAACATTTTAAAAGTCTGCCTAAAGATGAGAAATATCTACACAATGGGAGCTGCACAGACTCCTGGCTGACAGTATGGGTCCCTTCAAATTGTAACCATCATCTTTGTGACTTCCTACAGCCTAAATGCTCATGCTGCACTGAGTGTTCACGCTGTATGATTTGCTCAGGGGTTTACATGCCAGCTAAGCCTCAATTTACAGCATTTAGGGGCAGCTGCATCTTCCACAGCTGGGGAGGATGTTTTGGAGGCTGTGGTCTTTAAGCCGCCTGCCATGTAATGCTGTTCACACGGTCAGTACATACTGCCAGGAGGATAGTTCATTTTTGCCTCATTGGTCTGATATTTATGGATGTTTTAGATTGTTACAGGTTATTTTTTTTGTTCATTGTTTTTTTTTTTTTTATTTGTTTATTTGAATTTATCTATCTTTGGATTATGTACCTCTTGTTTTAAATTCTGTTGTATCCTTTCTGAAAAAAAAAAAAACAACAACAAAAAAACCCCAATGATAATCAATAATAATGTTATGTGATGCAGTTGTTTCTGTTTTCTTATATTTTAGTCAGATATTTAGTGTCTTCACCAGGCAGAGTAAGGTGGAACATGCAGAACAAGGTAGTGTGATCCAAAATAACGCCTCTACAGCAGTACATCTGCTGACTGACTGCATCAATATATTATTTAATAAATATAAAGAAATATATATTCGTATAACACCTGTTACATAGTGATGCACAAGTTAGGGAAACAAAAGCTCGACACCAAACCAGGCGCTTCAGGCAGAGCAGGAGCAGCGTTTCCTGTGGGAGAGAGTAACTCACACTGGTGTGGACTTTGAACTCTTTGCAGACCTTTCACATGCACAATAAAGGAAAGGCACCAAATCTCAAAAGCTGATCATAATCTCTCTGCTACACCAACCTGAGAGCAGTGTGATGGACAGCCCTCAGTGGTTTGGAGTAGACTAAAGCAGCATGAGTCTGTGAGGCTTTATTCTGAAAGTCACGACCGGATGTCGCGTCTGTCGCGGTTCTTCAGCCGCCTTGAAACCAGCCCGTCCTCCGGCTCACAGTGAAAGTTGTCTCCGCTCGGTGAGGCGGAGAGTCTGGACTCGCAGGTCGTCGCCGCCGCTGATCACACGCGTCCTGCCGGAGAGATGAGGCGGAAGGACAAGAGGCTGCTGCAGGTCGCCGGGCTGCTCATAGCCGCTCTGCTCTTCTTCCCCAACGTCGGGCTGTGGTCTTTGTACCGGGACCGAGTGTTCGACAACTCGCCCGGCACAGTGGACGGACCGGGCGGCATCCTCCAGATTCAGGTCAGGGTGTGATCCCGTCTTTCAAACTAGTGTCCGTCCTCTTTAGGCAGTCCTGACGGGAAAGAAAAAACGCACATTTGCAGCGCGTTTCTTCTGATTTATCTTCTTGTTTTATTCTTAATTGAATCAACTGTCCTCTGCTCAGGACAGAGACACCCAACACATTCATGACATTCACCCGGGCGACTTCAGAAGTGACATTAAGGGCAGAATGAGACCTTCAGAGGTCTTTAAAGAAGACTGTTCCTGCGTCAGTGCGGGTTCAGCACCATGGAGAGCGCTCAGCCCAGACAGGCTCCTTTGTTTGGAGAGCTGAGCTCACAGAGAAGCATGGAGCTGTCAGTCAGTCATCACAGTTTGGTTGTTTACTTGCTTCTTCGCTAACTCGTGGTGTAATTCTGGGAGGGATTAAAGAAGCATTTGGGACATTTTTTTTTTTTTTTTTTCCCAGCAGCTGGAGGCGATAAAATGTGAGGAGCTGAGAGTGTTAGCTGTGCTGATGGGTTCTGCTCTGCTCAGGGTGAGCTGTCGCTGCCGGGTGTGCTGAATTGGTCTCAGTATTTCTGATGCTCCTGTATGAGGAGCGGCTGTGAACTATTTCATTTGGCCGCTCCTGCACAGCCTCTCAGCATCTGGTCTGAAGCTGTTGCCATGGGGATCAACTAAGCCCGCCACTGGTTATTTGCAGTATTGATTGAGAGGGTTAATTGATCTGAAATATGGAGAATAACCAGAGACGGCCATCGCAGTTTTATCACATTCTGAACTCGAGATGTCAGACTGGTTGTTCTGCTGGACCGACTGTAGTACAGTAAAACCCTGCAACCAGCTTCTGGGAGTGTAATCCATTGTGTCATGACTTGGGGGTTGCCAGATAATTGCGGAGAAAAAAAAGGAAAAGAGTAGTTTCTATGTTACATTCGGACTGTGCCAGTGATGTAATGTTCCTTACAATAGATTTGGATTTTGTTGGTTTGTCTGAGAGTCAAAGTGTGTGAGCGAGTTCTGATTTAGCCACAATAAAAAAAGCACAAATAAAAAAAAATCCTCTTTTTCATTTTAGCACTTTGAGGATGCCGCGAGTGTTGTCGAGGTTCGTGTCGTGTTAAAAAAAAAGGTTGAGCCCCACATGTATCATCAGTTGTTGGTCTTCAAATGTGAGGAGAGAGCTTCCAGATACTCTGCAGATATCGACGTTCCCACTGGGATTTTAAAGCCCACTGGAAGTGTTTCAGCATCTCCCTGCAGTAGTAGAGTTCTCTGATTCAACCACCATCAGTGATTCATCATTCTTACACTCTTATATCACATCTGGGGGGGGCGTTGACATCATCGGCAGGTTGTCGCCAGGTGTCTGTTTTATACCGTATGTGTGCGGGAAGAGATGCCGACAGCGGCTCCAACTCGGACTCACAGCCGAAGTGTGAAACAGCCTCTTGTTTCACTTCAGAATGAGTGAATATGATAAAGAGCTGCATCGTCTCAGTTTGTCTGAGCGAATGGATGCAGATTCAGCACCAGCAGCTTTCTCTTGCTGACTCGTTCCTCGATTTCTCCGTTACCCCCTCAGAGCCGAGCAGATGAGACGTATTGATTGATAAGGTCTACAAGTGACTGATTGATTTAAGGTCTTCAGGGCTCAATCCTGATGTAAGAAGTTTGCTGTTCTCCGTTTTGTAAAGAAATGCATTCAGCATCTTTGAGGAGAAGAAAAAGAACAGTCCTCACTGTCACCAAGGAAATCAGTAATGCTATAGCCTTTCACTCGTTTTATATTGATTTATCCAATATGAGAGTTGTTCCTAAGAATACCTTCGTGCCGCACTATTATGTATCGTAAAAATTGAAATTGTATTGTTGTTGTTCTCTCAGGTGCTTTGTAATGGGGCAACAAATTTCATTTAACATCCGGAGAGAACATTTCCCGTAGATTGCTTTTAATATCCCCCGAGATCTCAACTGCGTGAAAGGCTAATTGTATAATACATCTTCGTTTGTCAGTACAATTGGAACAGTAAAAGAGTGAGATTATATTCATATTTATCGTGTTTCAGTAGCGGTTATAGACTCCTGGAGGATTTTCACAAAACAAAGTGGAAAGATTGAAGTGATTTTTCAGTGTGGTCGTCTGCAGAGGAAGTCAAACAAAGTAGTTAGAGAGGAGGTGGAGCGAGTCGTCCACTGATTACAGGTTTGGTAGTTTTAATCCTTGGTTTCCTCTGCGCCACATGACAAAATGTTCTTCAGGCCAAACTTTGAGCCTCAAATTAGTCCCAGCGGTCGGGCCAGCAGCTGGCGCCGCCGTGTGAATAGGATGCAAATTGTGAAGTGCTTTGAATGAAAGTTTGTAATTTAACCAAAGCTAAATCATTTTATAACAGTCATTTGTGACAACTGATGTCGTCCCACCAGAAAGGGGTGCCAGCTCAGAAATATACGTGTCGTTCTGGAGTTAATTACAAAAATCAGATTCTGTTGTTTGATTTGGAGGGTTTGCCTCGTAGCTGGCTTACACAGCGCTGAATATTGCATCACCTCCTTTCGAGTGGTGTTATTATGTCTTTGTACGGTGGCTGTACAGAAGGCTGGTGAGAAAAACATGATCACACCTGATACAGATGGTTTGATGGATGGATCTCTGGTAATTAGACTCAAGCTGCAGAAGAGAACTCTCCCCGGCTTTTTTGATGCGATGTTTTCGGGGGAAAATATTTGAGACCGTGAGAGCTGTTTCATCGAGTGCTCCGGAAGGACATGTTCACGTCTGAGCGACAAAGCTTCCAGCTGCACCAGAAGTAATTATTGCAGGAGGAATGAAGTCAGGAGACTTTGTTATAGCATCAGCAACGTCCATGTTGGGATGACGAGATCACGGCCCATTGACTTTTCACATCGATGGTGGCGCTTAGTCGATGTTTAAACATGACCACGATTTTTCCCCAAACTAACAAGTATTTATTTCACTCCAAATGCTTCTTTAAATGCAACCAAGTGTGGCAAGCTGAACTGAAAAAGGTGAGAGATAATTATATGTGAGGGCAGACATTTACATTTTCATCCCATCATCCAATACTTGCTAATGCCGAATTGATCTCAAGTAAGATTCAAAGTACTGATGAAAACGATTCCCCGACTAAGAGAAACCTGATAAAAAAATAAAAAAGCTTAAATCACAATACAAAGGTTTAAAATCTGCAATGTAACACCGAAGTTTGAGGACAGTTTGCAGTCAGTCCATTGAAAAGATGCATAAAAAGCGGTTCTGCCAGCATTAACGCGAACATGATGGATATTCAAGGTTCAGTCAGAACTGGACTGTGTACTGTAGACACAAACGAGAGGAGAGATTTCAAGCAGTTTCAACACCAGAGAATAATAAATGACTTGAAAGCCTTCAAGCAGAATCAAGACGACTGTGTTATTGATTGTATTGGTTGGAAGAAAACTGAAAAACCGGAGCAGTGAATATCTTTTTCATTTCGCATTTCATTGCCTTGACACTACTTTGTAAAGCTGGTAAGTTGTATTTACTGGAGCTAGCAGAGAATGTTGAGTGGTTGGACTTGGTCATTGTTGTGAAGTAGGAAATTGTTGGAACACCAGGCAGCGCTAACATTTGTCAGTTTGTTTTTTGTTTTTTTCTTTTAGTTTCTAATAGAACACTAAACCTCTTTTACACGGCTGGAGACTGCGAGCATTCATCTCCCCGCTCTGTTATTTTTATTTTTTTTCTCTTCTCTTGTAAACTTTTAATAGCAGAAGACAAATGAAATGAGAGAGAAATGAGAAAAAGGGAAGAAACAATATGTGTGTTTGTGTTCTGTGTTTGAGTGCTCCCTGTGGGCTGTTATGGCTTCACTCAAGTAGATAAAAATCAATACCCTCATCCCATTCAGCCTTTTTCCCACATAAGTCTTGTTAGAGACATTTGTAGCGGATATTTTGCTCCCCTGGTTGTTTTTTTCTGTCTGCTTCTGCTTCTTATAGACGTCACAGTGCTTAAACCATCAGAATAAGATCAGAGTGGATTAAATACAAACAGAATGAGCTGCGGTCTCATTCACACACAAAACTCTGCCGCTGATGCGTTGGATGAAATAGAATATAAATGAATGGCATTCATAAATATGTTGTTTAAAGATATATTCACCCAGGGGAATTCAGGCAGGAGGCTTTTCTGTGCTTGCATTTATTTGGTTGCACTTTTTTTTTACCACTGTCTTTTTTTTTTTTTTTTTTTTCTGCTGCTTTTTGCCCCGGAGCATTTTTAGCTCCAGGAATTTCGCAATTTGTGATTCTCCCTCGAACTCCAGCAGCGGTCGGTCTGGATTCACAGCAGGTACGACGAATTCCACCAACAACATCCTGTCACGCCAGATGAGTGTCAAAAAAGTTTCTGAACATCCGTTGAAACTCGTCAAACTACTCCTGCAGCTTAATTCACTCCTTAATCCACCAGTGACCCACATGCTCAGCGTGTTCAGAAACTCATAGTGTCTCCGTCGTTTTTAAATGCATCATCTCCTCAACGCTCTGAAGCCCAGAGTTTAGAAATGTGTCAGTAAAACAGCAATCTGCCAAGCCAAGTGACTTCAGTTTGAGACTGCGTGTCAACATCTCTGCATGTGGAACCACTTGGTATTTTTGAATAAGTGTCCATGATGTTTCAACATTTGAATTGATCACACCGCAGGATATTTTAAAAGGAGAGCGGGCACAATTTCCAGTCATATTTGCTGCAATATTAAACTGCCATTTTTTGACGATAAGTCCGGACATGTCCAGCTGTGTTTGTGCTGACAGAACCAGGTATGTTAAGACAAAACATGGTGTTTTCCTGACCCTAACCAAGCGGTTTGCAAAACTCACACTTTTTCTCATTCGGCCTCTTATTTTGTACATTTTGTTTCAATGACGTATTCCCTCTACGGAAATGTTGCCGCAGAAGTTGAGGTTGGAGAGAGCATGAACGCCTCACACAAAGCTGCTCTACGGAGACTGAAAACATGTAAGCGGGAGTGAGAGGGGCACAGTTTGTCTGAAAGTTGCTGATTAATTTTTCAAATGCAAGTTTTAATAGTCTGAGAGAAACAGAAAGGAGAGGAGGGCAAGCACGGGATGTTTTTCATCCTTTATCAAAATCAGGTCGTTTATATCACACTTAATATATCATTTATGGAGCTATAATAGATCGTCAGTGTATTTCCTTGCCAGGGTTGCTTGCGGCGCAGAGAAAATAGAACAGACCCTGAAACCATTGCTGCAAAAATGGTGAGCCGGGGCCGATCAGTCTGAAAAGCTTGACTGAATTAGCGTGGGCTCATAAAGGAAGCCTCATGTGTGTCCCCCTCGTCCCTCATCCAGCTCCTCCAACTGGGAATATGAAAGAAAGACGTGAGCAGGAGATTCAAGGATGGAGGAAACGCACTTACTAAGTGAGACGTCCTTGCTCACTTGTCCTTTTGAGAACAATGCCATCAGTCGTGAAGAATGGCATCTCAGCTGTCCTATAATGTGTAGAAATGATTTAGTATCGACTGCTGTTGTATTACTGGTTGTAGATGTATTGTCTGTTTTCGAATAGTCAGCAGGACTCCTTCGCTGACCCGTCAGATCAGACCGACTGATAGGACACCTGTGGCTCTCTGCGTCCGAGGCCTCCTCCTCTTGTTCCTTCCTCTCCTCTGAGATTCATTCAAGGAAATTGGACCGCAATTGATTTGTGGGTCGAGCTGGAGGACGGAGGAGCGAGGATGGGAGGAAGAATAATTAGCTGAATGAAAAGCTCTTATTGTTGAGCATGTTGAACTTCTTGCCACACCCCACAATCAGTGAAATGAAACCATTGGCTGATTAAGATGTAGCCACAAGTGCGAAATTGTTCTGCGTTTCAGCCTGAATGGAGCCCCGCAGCAGCACGTCTTCTGTATTCAGTGTGAGAGCTGAGTTGTTTTTATAATAATACTGCGAATATTAGATTTTCCCCAAGTTTAACAATGAGGCACGGTGAGAAGTGAGGAAGCAAAAGGCTGTTTTTTTTTTAGCTGCTTTTACTTAAAGGAAAATGGCCTTGGGCTACATTGCACACAGCGGTGTGGCTAAATGCCTTTCAGCAGCACACTGACAGCTCTTTGTGTTCAACCAATTTATTTGCTCCTCTTAAGCATACTGAGCATTGATCGCTGAGGCGGAGGGAGGGAGCGACCCGTCTCTCCGGCTCCTCAGCACAGCGCAGCACGACTCCGGTCCCTCAGAGCGGAGTCAGTCTGCTGCAGATGGGGAGATGTGCAGGATGGAGGGATGCTGAGGGAGGATTAGGTGAGTCAGTGTCGGCCACATTGTCCCGTAGTTGCCCCACGTTGAATAGAGCTAAGAAGCAACAAGCTGGGATGATGAAGCCGGAATCCTGCTGACAGACAGGACTGCAGGGCTGCCACTGCTACTTCCTGTCATGTGACTCTGAGCTTCACTTGCGGCTCTCAAAACATGACACTGACACAAGGGATGCAGTCGGTTGAGGTCATCATCACAACAACTGATCTCTGCCTCTTGACTAAATATGTCCACAGATTTATCTTCAGCTATAACAAATGAAAGCACTTGACAGTGTTTTCCAAAATAAACCACACAAAGAAATATGAATGTTTTCTAAATGATAAACAGCAAAATACATCATTTGTAACTTCCCTCCTTCACTTAACACTTAACAAGAATTATAACCTGAACACTTGAGCTGAATTTCAAGATATGAGACACAAAATCATCATTTCTATCAAATTTTTAGCACAAGTTTCTTTAGCTGTAGTCGCTGTTTTACTGAGATCCGTCCACAGCACAGCTGTGCACTAATCATGCTGTTGAACCAGCACCTTGATATGCAACACCTGTCAGGTGGGTGGATTATCCTGGCAATGGAGAAGTGCTCACACAAGGACTTAATAAAAAAAAGAAAGGGTTAACCCTAACCCTAACCCTAACTGTCTGAGAACCAGCATAGACCAGCACCATAACACAACATATGCTGGTCTGCTGCTCGTGTCCTGAAACCTTTTAAATATTCAGTGGTGCAATAGCGAAAAAAGTGGATCTGGTGTTGCTGTACGGTCGAGGTTTGGGTCAATTTACAGAGATTATACTCAAGATTCCTAAAGCTGCTCGAGGTCTCTCTTATGTCCGTGTAAACAGATTTTGTTTTTGGAAGACCAGTGTTTTTTTTTCTGATCTGCTGTATGTTTTTTCAGGTGTGAAGAGGCAGAGAGTGAACGTGTGTTTTTCCTCTGAGTTAAGTTGTGCACTTTGCTGACCCACTCCTTTAGATATATTGCAGTGGTGGACATGTTTCCAAATGTCGTACTCTGAGAGAATTGTGATAATGGATCTGAACCCCTGAAGAAATAGACAACATGTTTCCTCAAAAAGCTGTAACGAATTATTGTCCAGCTCTGTGTGCAGTGAAAGATGTCCCTTTTGCACGTCCTACACTCGCAGGGATGAAAAGGTAGATTTCTCGCTCGTGAAGTTAAAATGAGTCCTGTAAAAAGCTTTGTGTGTTACTGAGGTCTGCTGGCCTGTGCAGCCGGCTCAGAGCGGCTCGGCCTCTCTGTCAGCTTCGCCTCTCGCTGGGAACAGACAGGAAACTTCTCTTTGAGCTGGCAGCACAAAGGCTCAGCACTTAATTGCCACTGTACAGTATTTCTATCCTGTCGCTCCCCTGTCCTCGTCCCCCTCAGACGTGATAATAAAGAGCTTATTTGAACAGCTCGGATGGGTTTGGACCGGGGCCAGCGGGAGGCGGTGATCCTGCAGGTCCATCACAACATGCTTATAGCTCATGACGTGTTTTTGTGTGAGTCTTTGTTGGCAAGGAAGGCAGTGTGCTCCTCGTTTAGGCTCCATTCAACCAGCAGTTTTTCTTTTAAGCCTTGTAGTGTCCCAGATCTTTTGGTTTTATGTGCTGAGGTTCTGACAGGCACATGTACCATGACTCCGACACAATAGAGGTCACCTGCATTGTTGGTGCTATTTGAAAATAGTGGAAAACTGCTTTGAAATGTAGTCCAGAAAAAAAAAAAAAAAACTGTTCACATGGTATAATAAGCATGACAATAACTGTCATCTCTTTGTCGCTTGTCCTTGCACCCAGTTGACACAATGCAACGTCCCTCTGCAGCTCAGATGGGCAACACATGAGAGCTGTCTGTTGTTCAGTCGGACTGCAGTTCATCTCAGCCTCTCTTCATAGTGCACCTGTATGAAACCTTCAAAACAAATTCCTTCAGCATTGAGTTTAATCAGTGTGTTTTATGGCTGTTACAAGCTCAAGGAAAGAAGGTTTAACACTCTGAACCTGCAGGTCAAGCCTCACAGTATTTCGCCTGTAGGCTTTTAAAACTCAAGCCGCCTGTTAGCAGAACTGTGGGCATGTGTATCAAAGTGTTCAGCTGCAGTGATTTGAGTGTAAATTCAGATATTTGCATGTTTCTGCTTCGTATCCGCCAACAAGTGTTATTAATAACCTTTAAGCTGTTTGGGCGCTCAGTGCAGCCTGTCAGCAGGTGATAGCAGGACTGCTTTCAGCTGGAGGTGTTTGTGTGCAGCTCGCCCTCCTCAGTGTGTGTCAGTGCGGTCCTTTCTTTTTATTTGTGCACAAACACATCCGACTGTGTGTTTGTCCTCTTGGAGTGTGCTGCTCGGTGAGTGTGTCCTTGACTGTCTTCTTTGCCTTTCATTTGTGTGCCAGTTCATTTTTGTGTCAACAGATACAAATTATAATATACTTATTGAATATCAGGCAGACTAGCCTCGAGGTAAATTCACGGTGTTGAAAGTTGGGTTGCGGCCGTACACAGATATTTGACAGTGGTCCAGTGCAGATGTTAGACCTTGTTCCTCTATCAGCTCATGTGGTTGCCTCTCCATAATTCATTAAGTGTACTTGTTCTCTTTAATGCTTTTTTTATTACATTTTTTATCCGTCATGATTACAGTCTCTCTCTCCATGTCCTTACACTCCTATTTGCCAAAAAGAGGGGCACAAAATACAGTCAACAAATATCAATTTGACTGACATTTTAAAAAAATCTCTAGCGATAGTGAAAATAGCGTAATTGTAAAAGTGTTTAGCCGTTATGATAATGTAGTGAAAATCTGATCTGAACTGTACTGAGCATGTTAACCTGCCATCCTGGAGCTGAAGAATTGGACAAAAATGCAGCAGACGGCAGGCAGGAAGTGCAATGAATGAAGTTTTATCCTGGATCACAGCGACACAACAGATGACTGGGTACAGAATAAACTGACGAGGGGTGAGGTGCAGGTGGAAAGAGGTGGAGAAACAAAGGTGAGGGCAATGAGTGGGGGAAACAGGCGGTGGGGAAGGAGATGATTGGCTGGGAAAGACACTTGTAACAAGGAAGGACTAATAAGACAGATGTTAGACAGCTGTGAAGGGAAAATCAGGCTGGTGAGGTGCGCAGGGAAACAACAGAAGACACCATAAAAAAGACCCAGAAAATACACAAGACATAAATAAAAATGACACTGAAATGACAGGACCATGACATGAACACCACAATTCACATTTTCCAACAATGTGTTCCTCTCTATCTGTCCTTGTTTGTACAGAAACATGAAACCTCTGACTCTCTTGTAATTGACAGAATGAGATGAAGAACAGAGCTGGATGTGACATTTTCTGGGAAGTTAAAACTTTTGCTAGAAGTGCTGCCAAAAAAAAAAAAAAAGCCAGTAGGTGCGGCACCTTTATTCAACAGAACAGCTGCACTTCGACTGCCTCGTGGCACTTTGTCATTGCTGTTGCTGTTATTAAGGAAGAATAACAACAGCAACAACAACAACACACCCTGTAACGTCCTTGTGTTGCATCCTTGAGCTCATTACTGTGATTTAATAGTTGAACTTAAAGGGAGCAGGATCCTTCATCTCGACACCCTCTTTGTCTAAACTACAGGTCCACAGATGGAGGGTGTTGTTTGCTGCACAGATTGCAGAACCCCTTGAGGTGCATTCTGGTTTGTGATTCTGGGATGCATAAATAAAACTGACTTGGCTTGACGTCCGGACATATCTCTAGCTGTTTCATGGAAGCAGCAGGTGGTCCAAACATTTTGTAATACCAGTGTCCACATCACGATCCATCAGTCTGTGAGCAGAGAGTGTGAGAGCGCAGGAGGCGGAGGACTCCACCAGTCCAGGCCTCTCTCCGGTTCTCTGCCTGCCCTCTCCCTCTCAGCGGGACTCCTGATAATGACTCCTTTTGGGAGATAATGGACTGTGCAGTGGCCTCACTGAGCTCCTCATTGAGGGGGGTTTAGAGTGCCTCGCTGCAGGAGCATCCGGCTGGAGGTCCTCCGCCTCAAGCTCATTTCTGGCTCAGACAGGATGGAGAGCAGATGTCTCGAGGGATTTGCACCTACAACAGAACAGGGCAGTTTAGCCCAGAAGAGCGTTCATATGTGCTGCTTCTCTGAAGGTGCCGTCCAACATTATGGCAGAAGAAATCCACAGAAGCTGACTCAGTATGTATGTTTAATGAGTCAAGTGGGATGATATAATTGCTCTGCCTAGTAGAACGTTTAGTAATGAAAATAATAATTACAACTTTATGTAGCAATTTTCATAAACAAGTGCTTTACAAAGACAGAAAAAAGAGAAGCATTGACAGATTACATCATTAGAATGTGTACAGTGATAAACCAGCAATACATGATTTACTAAAACATTAAAAACAGATAAAAATGTGCAGGACTGACCAGTTCTACAGTCAACCCAGTTACCAGACCAACTGTTGGCAAAGTACATTTCTGCTGAAGCTAAAAAAGATAAAGATTTTGACCTTTCTTTATGTTGTGACATGTGACAAAAACTACCTTTTTTTAGGTTCAATTTGTATTTTTCTCTTGTCACAATGCTGTGTGTATGTCCTGGTTAGGTAAAAGCACAAAACCATTTCATTTGGGTTAAAAAAAAAAAAAAAAAGACTGTGTCTTGGCTGCCACAGGTGAGGCTGGGGATGTCCAGAGGTCTCGTTAAAAATGACTGGTTCTGTCACCAGAAACACAGCTGGAAGTTGTCCCGGGGTGTCCTCAAAAATATCCTGTGTTTTCACACTTGTCCTCCACCTTCTCATATGAAAGTCATATAGTTAACATGTACTGAGAATGTGGGATACTGCACATTTTTTCCTGGAGACTGGGCAGTCCACAGTTATTGGGACTTGACTCCAAAGGCTCAGTCTCCCCTGTTTTCTTATATCTAACAGTTAAATGCTGGAGGAGCTTTAGAGGAGAGGCACGTATAGTCTTACTGCAGAAACTTTAACTAGCTGAAGTTCAGAAATGATGTATTAAGTGACAGGAGAATACAGTCAGTTACAATAATCTAAGCAATATATACAGAAAGCATCTTTGACAGTTTCCACACACAAAATGTTTGACTGAAGACAATACTGAAATTTCTACCCTGTGACTCAATGAAACTGGACAGAGACCCTCAGTGAGATCAGAATCACTGGAGAGGTCTGGACCTACGATAATTCCTTCTGACTTTAGCAGAATCAGTTATCATATTAATTTGTGTTATGTTGTTGGATTCAGATCAGAAATAGATCTGGTAGTCATCTGTGTAAAAATGGAAACTCATGTTGTTACCTTTAAAATGATTTGACTGAGAGGTATCATATAGTTAGGGAATAAAAAAGGGAGGAGGACTGAGCCCTGAGGTACTCCTTAGGAACAAAAGGTGAAGGGTCTGAAATCATCAATGGCCACACATTTGTAGAGAAATACCATAAAAAAACAATCTGAAACTGTACCCCAACTACCAGCCCAGTGCCAAAGATGTTTCGATTAAGATCACATGGTAATTTGTATGAAAAGGTGCAGCAAGATCTAAATGCAATGAAACAGATTTAGGTGAGACACATCGTAGGGACTGACTTTAATGGAAGCAGAAAATTGTTTGCTGACAATTGTTAACATAGCAACTTTTAAAAATATATTGTGTATGTCAGCTTCTGTGGATTTCTGCTGCCATCTCTTGGCAAAAAGATACAATCAATGAATCAATCTTCTTCTGATTTTCTACACAGCAAAACAGAACATTTCTGGCCAGAGTTGTGAATGAATATTAATGAATTGTCCTGAAACTTCTCTCTGGCCTGGCCTCTCACTGAACTGAAGCAGGAGTGGGTCAGTTAGTGCTGGCTGAAGTTTCTTGTTCTTAGAAGAGGCAGACAGGGATTTGTGGGCCTCCAGCACAGATTGACTTGTCTGTGAAGTGTCTGAAGTTTGAGGAGGAGGAGAAGCTGGGGGATGAGGTGGAAAAGAAAAGACAGGTAATTGTGTCTCTGGGGCTGGAGGTGGATCCGTCTATGATCTGACAGAACAGGAAGGGGAAGAAAAAAGAGCAGAAAAAACTTCCTTTACTCACTCACCAGGAGGAGAGGAAACAGAAAAGGGAAGTATTGACCCAAGGTGGTCTGATTCATCCTCCTCCGAGAATGAATGGGCTTCTCTGTTCTTATCAGACTTTCTGGTAATACCGGCTTCTCCTCCATGCCAAACAGAGCCAGTCCAATAGTAGTCCTCTATCTCACCTTGTTCACTCTCCTCTTTGTTCAGTATAACTGATCGGAAAGCAGGTGGAGACAAACAAAGTGTTGTCTGTTTCAGAGCTGGTGCTGCAAAGAAGAAAGAAATCCTGCCATGCAGAGGTGCAACAGCCTTTGGAACTACTTTGGATTTTGAGTCATCAGCTTTTATCAAAAGATATGAAGCAGCTCTCACAATCTGAACTTTCTGTCTCTGATTAGTTGTGCAACAGTGTCACATCTTCTCTTATTATAGAGCAATGAAACATAAATGATAAATAGCCAAATTATCTAAGTGTAAACACAGCAAATGACAAGAAACAGTTTTTTTTGTGCTGTAGGTGGTTCCAGTTGTTTCAGAAACTGCCCCTTTCCCATTTTTTCAGCAGCTGATTTCATCCAAAGCGACAACAATAAGTGTGTTCTATCACACAAATGCAACCAAAAAGTTCAACGGACGGCAGGTAGCAGGGACAAACTGTGTTCCTGTTCATGTGATAAAGCTCTTTAGTCGCCATAGTGATGATGACAGGAGCAAAGGAGAAACTGAGCTGATGAACATTTTAACCACAATGTTTTTATTTAAGTATTTAATTCTACACGAGCCCACGATCTCTGCTCAATCCTAACCCTGTCGTTACTGCGTCTGAACCTAACCAAACCTTTCACACCACAATGCTCTTTTTTTATGAACCAGCAATTTATAACAATTTTAGAAGGAACAGACAAATGATGGCGCTGTGCTGATCCAAGAGCAAACAACATATTTAATTGTTTAATTATGAGGGCTTGATGAGGGAAAGGCACATTGTTGTTCCCTAAGTCAAAAGTATTTATCCACATGACATTTAGCACAAGATAAAAGGGTGATAAGTCATGTATGATGGATAAAGTGCAACAGGAAAACATACCTATGAAATGGCAAAATATTATTAATCATATTTAAAAAAAAAAAAAAAAAAAAGATGAAGAAATTCAAATGTGATTCTGTAAAAAGTGTCCATAGAGTGGATAGTGTGACCCGTGGGCCAATGATAAAAAATTGATAGGTGATAATGAATGTCTGCACCATATTTAATATAAATTTTATGATGTACTAAAAATGTGTGTACAGTATTCATTAGACTTGCACAGTCAGTGCATACATCGTGCATGCTTTCCTGCTGGACGTTGAACCGACAGGATCTCAGGTATTATTAATGCCACTTCCGACTGATACAAGACGACGTTGTGTAAGGTCAAGTCAAGGCCGAGAGGAAATCACTGCTTCACTTTGTGGACACTTCTCTGAAGATAGCGTCAGCAGTGGCTTACACTATTAACACCAACATAGACTGTGCAGCTCCTCTTTCACAAACGTGTACAGTGTTGTACTTCGTCATTTGTTTAAATATTTAAAATAAATTGCTGACTTGGCAGTTTGGTCATTCTCCTCTCTCTTCTGTGATAAAGCGTAACAGTGAGAAATGCATCAAAATATGATAAAGTACAGAGAACAATAGAATCACTGTCCCTGTGGTGTTTCTTTAGAAAGGCCGAGTGTGTTGAGCTGGCTTCAGCTTTCTCCACAATGCTTGAATGGAAAATGTAAAAGGTACAAGTGAGACCTCAGAGGTCACTGGCATTTTTGCACTTTCTCTTTTCTCAGGAGACAAAGTTTTCTCCCTTGTTCCGTCGTACATCCACTGGAGAAAAGAGCAGGCTAAGGTGACTCTTTTCAGAAAAAAGGTGATGCCTCAGAGGTTAGCATGGCATTTCAATTCAGTGTGGCTTTCATTGGTTCCTGAGGTGTTAAAGACCTTTTCAAGTTCGGTCAGGTGTGAGGTGTTAAGACATTTTCAGAAGCCAGTGAGAAATGGCACAAAATGGCCGGCAGACATGCTGAGAATAAGAGGTCTTAAAAAAAGTTGAAAAACATGCAACAGGGTAGAAGTGTTGCTGATTGTTCACTCAGCTCCACCAGACCAAGTTACTGTCGCTTCACCTGTAAAGTTTCACAGGTGAATTAACTTCAGCAGGATTCTGATTTGTAGGTAACTCCTGCCAATATTGTCAGCTGAAATGGAAACTCTCACCGGCTCATATTATCAGCTGAAGCTTGCTTGCTTAAAGCTAATGTCGGCTTTCTCAGTTGGTTGAGAGTACCCCTTCTAGGTGACTTTATAATGTCTCAGGCTGACTCCTTTTAAAATGAAAAATCACTGAATGCTGAACATACTGCTAACACGATATGTTAAGTAAAGTTCAATAAGTGATATTTGGCATTACTGGAACGGGTGTTTTCCATGTTAACTGGATGCAAATCCTCTTTCTGAGAGTGACTGATGCAGCATGTGATTCAATCATTAAGATCTAGCTTAGGGACTTTTGTGAATAGCCTATTATTAACACTATTAGCTTAGCCCACTTGGCTAACACTTCTTTATGTTACTTTGTTATTTAGGCTAGTTCCACTTGTGGATACCAGTTCTATTTTTTCATGTTTGTTTATAGAATTTAATTGCTTTCTGATTTGTAATCAATGCAATTTGCTTTGTTGTCCAGTACAGAAAGACTGACTATTGAATCTCATTGTTGAGTTGGTGACTCAAAGCGTTTATATTTGATGACCTGGAAATGAGACTCACCAACCATTATCTTTCTCCAAAATCGTTCACTTCCCTTTTTAATTCCAGCTGCTGTCATCAAAATGTTTTGGAAGTATGTAAAATCATGATCCCCCTCACCGCCAAGCCAAGAGTTACAAACTATGATCAGACAATCCCTGTCTGGAGGACACAGAGTTGTAAAACTAGTCCTTTCTCTGTCCATGGTGCTGAAAGAGACAAACCCAGTCTGTGTTTTGGCAATATGTCACTTTCTTTATAACACACACACACACACACACACACACACACACACACACACACACACACACACACACACACACACACACACTCACAAATCCATAATGTGACTTCATTGTGTAACTCATAATGCTTATCCCCACCCAGGGACAAATACTTTGTGAGCAGCAAACATTAGATGAACAGATGAATAGGCCATTAACAGGCTACATGAAAGTTAATTAGTGATCACTCACGCAGGTGAGATTGTCCACTTCCCTCTCCCCCTCTTCCTCTTTCCCCCTCTCTTGGCCGTGAGCTGAGTGTTTTGCCCGATAAAAATATTAATTTCCATCAAGGCCTGTCACTTATCTGACTTACTGTTTTGTAATTAATGATTGAACAGTTGATAGAGATAAAACATGGGCTGCGTGGCTGACTGTGTAGCTCCTGTCATGCCCTATTAGCTAGTTTATGTTGCACCTTGAATATTGATGGAAACGGAGTAGAAAAGTGCCCGGAGCAGAAATGTGTTTGTGGCAGCGTGAAGTCTCGTCCTGTGATGATGGCCATTAGGAAGGAAGCAGAGGAGCACACAGCGGGGAGGCAGAGGAAGCACAAAGACAAGACTAAAGATGGCTGTGTTGACTGTTTGTTTTTACCTTTTATATAATGTAAGTGCCACTTACACCTCCATTTATGAGGTGGGTATTGTTGATCTGGTTGAGGCAACACAACACATGCCCACAGACGTGTAAAATTATTCTTTTATTTGAATTTATGAAGCACCTGCCTTGTTGAATTGGATTGGTGTCAAGTGTTTAAGCAGATGAGAAAGGGTAAAGTAACTTTTGTTTAGTGAGGTCGCCATATCCATTGCCCTCCACTCAGACTTTGCATTAGCATCAGAATACTGTTGGTTGAATTCAGCTCCACATTTGAGAAATTCTCCCCCATGAAACTGATTGGTAAACTAGCACTCTGGGCTTGATTACAACACCCTGCAACTGGATATTTCTTCACTTCCTCACAAACAGACCCCTAGTCAGTTCAGATTGGCAATCACACCTCCTTCACTCAGCTGCTCACCACCAGAGCCCCCCAGGGCTGTGTGCTCAGCCCCCTCCTGTTCATACTGTACACCCATGACTGCACTCATTAAGACATTACGATAACTCTGTTGGGACATTTGCAGACGACACCACCATCATCGTGCAGAGAGCTCATTTTGGGAGTCAGTCTAGCAAAGTGATGCACAGAGAACAATCTACTGGTCAACATCAGGAAAACCATGGAGCTGATTGTTGATTCTGACTAAAAAAAAGGAGGCAAATACCCACCTGTCTTCATCAGTGGACAGTTTTAAGCTCCTGGGAATCAACGATCATGGTCTGTCCTAGTAAAGAAATATCTGAAACATCACAAACAGTCATGGACAGGAAGTGTGTGATTAAAACCACTCAGATCATCAGTGGTACCATCTACTGAGCATTAGTGATATTGATGAAGTGAGGTGTCTGCAAAGAGCCCAAAGGATACTAAAAGACAACACTGACCCCAGCAACAGTCTGGTCACCCTGCTGCTGTCTGACAAAAGATACACCTGAATGATGAGTTTATTTTAATGACTTTTTATATATTTTCCAGGCATTGTGACACATAAGAATAGAGAGGTGAGGTGAGGTGTGTCTGTAAAGCGTCAGGATTTCTTGTTCTGCATTTTCTTGATATTCATCAGCTCTCGTTTGATTTCCACTGTAATCTCAAGAGAAAAACTTTTCCCTTTAGCTGTGCACTGCTGTGACACAGAATGACAGGAAATTCGAGCTGAACTGAACTGAATTCAATTGGAGTGAAATGAATTGAATGAAAATGAATGTGCCTCTATGGTGGGGAGGAAATGGATGTTCCACTAGAATGCTGGGTTAATGTGGTGTCCAGTCTCATTTCGTGCATATTAGTGGTGAGTGATTACGACAGCTTTTCTGGGAGTTAAATTCCCCCGGCTGTTTGTTCCCTGGAAGGTCCTCTACATCTGCTGGCACAGTCACTTCCTTTTTCTCGGAAATACACAGAAGGACTCTCGCTTAATGTCAGATCCAGTGTGACACGCTGAGAGGAAATATGAAGCAAAAAGAGGAGAGAAGGATGACTCTGACATGTTTTAATCACAAAATACATCTTACACTCGAATTGGCCTTTAAGGTTTGCCTCTTATTTGTGCTCATAATTGAGAGCAAATTGTTGAAGTCAAGATATATCTTATATAAATGATGTAATGTATAATTGAGGAAAGTAGCTTACTTATGTGTCGTGTCGTGAGTAATGTCATATGTAGTCACGAGACTGAGCGCTGTTTTTGATCATTTTCTAAACCTTACCAAGTATTTTTTGTGCCTTAGCCCTAACCAAACCACGGCAGTTTGATAATGTTGATAACAGTCGAAAAAATGCTATCTTGATCATAAAACCCCTTCATGTGCAAAACCGACAATAACAGTATGTAGAGCATCAGAGTTTGAAGCTTTAGGTCACTGAATAAGCTGTTGGAAATCCTCAAGTAAAGTAAAAGTGCCTGAAAGTAAATTGATTTAGTAACTTGCACCACTGACTTCATTGTTTCTATCTAACACTTAAGAATTGTGCAGTGTATTAACCATTAAAACGGGATTGTGCTGATTGGAAGCCCCCTCACACACCAGTATAATATTACGATTAACATAGTATGTACTGTATACAATTAGAATGTAATATGGGCTGTTGACACAGTATCTTACTCTGGTTTCATACAGAACTGAATGGATTGATATCTGAAATGTCACACAGGCTGGAAGCAGCTCCTGCAGGAACGAATGCACTCACATGAACACGGACATTTCCGTCGCTCGCCACGGTGGTTTGTTTGACTGTACTGTGGTATCAGCTAACGGCCTGGTTAATAGCATTCCGTGCAGTCAGACGTGTCATTTGTATTAACAACATTCCACTAATTGTATCCTCCCATGGAGCTAATTAATTTACCGTTGTGCAGCGATCCTATAATATCTTGAGTCACTGAAAGTCATTTCCAAGCACAGAGAATTTCATAAATGGCTGCTTTTTGCATTTTAATGCTGAGCAGAGAATAATAGCTCGTGGTGATGAGGGTGTGTGTGTGTGTGTGTGTGTGTGTGTGTGTGTGTGTGTGTGTGTGTGTGCTTAACAGCAGTGAAACTGAATGTCATTTTCTAGATGTCATACAAATAAAATGTGTGTGTATCCCGGCTGTCAGCTGCACACTTCTGGAAGAAAACTGACACTCCTGCAGATTTTGACTGACAGTAAGGAGGAAGATGATTTTTTTTTTTTTTTTTTTTTTTTTTTTTTTTTTAATCTACAACTGTGAGCTGTATCTTTTATCCAGGCGTTTGAATTAAACATTTTGAATAGATGATACTCATGGATAAAGTTTATATTATCCAGGTGTCTTCCTGTATTGATGCTTTTTAATATTAAAGACAGTGACAGTATATTTTTTATTTTATTTTACTACCTGGAATCAGGCCGTTTCTTTTCCAAGGAAACATGACAAGATAACTCAGAACTGTAATATAAAAGAATAACGTTCTTAATTTCCATCATTACTTCAAGTTTTCTTCAGTGCTTCTCCTGCTCTGACACCTTAACATCCAGATAATGTGATGGAGAGCTTTCGTGTTATCTGACTAAACTTTGGAGTGTTTGATCGATGGTATATTTCCACAAACTGACAGTCAACAGCCGTTATAAAGACATGATGGAAGCCTTAATGGTTTGTATTTTTTGTTTGTTTGTTTGTTTGTCTCCTGCAGGGGTTGAACCAGATGAGGAAGGTCGCCCAGGTGGGTCCGGACGGCGTGCGGCGGACAGACTGGCACGACTACGAGGCGATGAGGAGGGATGCTGCTCGCTCAGGTTCGTACCAACTCTCTGCTGATGCTGCTGTTTTGTTTGGCCAGCGTTTGATCACACACACACACACACACACACACACACACACACACACACACACACACACACACACACACACACACACACACTGCAGTTCAGCCTTGTATTTTCTTGGTTTCTTCATTCCTACCAAGTGGATTTCTCTCTCTATCTCTCTCTCTGAGGCAGTGTGGATCAATTCTCTGTGTACAGTTCTGAGTTCATAATTAAACACAGTTAATCTTCTACAATAAGTATTGATTCAGCCCCAGGCCTCGAATGAGAAACATACCTCTGCCTTTTTACTACAAATGCAACAGATTTAACAGGCTTTTGTTTGGTATTAGGTTGTACTTAAGTGGAAATTGAGCTGATTTGTGAGAGAGTAGCAGTAGTGGGGTTTGAGACTCTAAACAGCCCAGTTGTCATAATAAATGCTGCTATTGTTTGTTTCTGCAAAACGTGGACATGTTGAATGGCTATCATACATATCACATCTTCAAAGACAGACTGACGTTGCGCAGTTGGCATCTAAGATGGTGAAGAAAGTGTTGGAAGGTGGCCAGGAGAAAAAGTTAGCAAGCGACAGATACGTCAACGTGTGTACGTGTCATAGGCTGCATACAGTGTTGATATATACAAAACTTTCATGTGGGGAGGTGGAAGAGACAGTGATGGAGTTGGATGGAGTTTTGCTCGGGACGTCAGGCCGTCTACAGTGGTGTCTGTCGTGACAAAACCAAAATGTGATGTTTTCTGAAACCTGAAACTAAATGTGTTCTGTGCCTAAACCTAACCAGAGCATGGCCACGGCGAGAAGAGAAAATTGAACCTAAAGAAACAAAACTGTGACATCAAGAAATGCAGAAACCCTAACCCTAACCAAAAACCCTGTTTGAGACACAGTTTTCCTAAACCTGTGTTTTTTAGTCTAAATCTCACTAGACATTAACCCCAGCATTGTCTCAACAAAAATCTAAACGTAAAGGTTCAACATACCTGTCACTGGCAGGAAATAATAAGAAGATCTATGTTAGTTCAGGTGATTGTGCTGCTCCACAAGATCATACAGAATTTTTTTTATTTTTTGAGCACTACTGAGGGAACCAAATTTGGAGAGTATTGTTGCGAAACAAGAGGAGCTATTTAAGGCTCCACTTGTTCCAGAAGTGAGTGTCCCATTCATCTTGTCAGCTGACAGTGATAGGTGACTCACAGATAGGTGACTTGCAAATAAAGCATTTCTACCATGTGAATGTGAAGGACTGCCCTGCTGAGTCACCAGTAGAAAAGATGATAATAATGTTCACACTCCTAACCTCAGGCAAACACTAACAGACCATCACAACCTCGACCAGCCGCCTCAAACGTTTTACAGTTTTTACCCCCAGGCAGTCCCTTACATAAAAAGCAAAGTGATTTATTGATTTCTTATTTTTTATATGTATGCCTCCACGCCTGTGAGCCGTGGCCAGAGGCATTATATTGTCGGGTTGAATGTCCATCTGCCTGTCCCATTATTGTGAATGTTATATCTCAAGAATGCCCTGAGGGACTTTGATACAAACACCCACGATGACTCAAGAATGAGCTGACTAAAATCGGGTGGCCAAAGGTCAAAGGTCACCCTGACCTCCCAAAACACATTTTTGTCCATGTTTTTTTTTTTTACACAAATGTCCAACAGTAAAAGGAATTATGAAGTTGTGGTGATGTGGTTCTAGCTTTGTTTTTTTTGGTTGTTTTTTTTTATTTAAATACATATAATATTAAAAGCTGAGTTAGCCAGGGCATGTATTTTATTACATTTAAATGTAGTGTATATGACAGTAAACCTAAACCATGAACCACTGAAACTGGACATTTGCCCTGCTAAATTAAGGACAGCAGAGTATTATCTCTCAGAAACAGTTGAAAAAACAGTGGCCATGATATAAACCAAAAGTTCTGATGAATCGTCCAGGACAGTCATGTGTTTGTACACTGAGACACTGACAATCACATAGAAAAGAACAGATAAATGCTAATAAAATACTTCTTGAACCAGTGTCACCGCCCACTTTGTAGCTTAATAGCTGTGTTTCATTTGATTTATAACAGAAAATGACACACTTGTGCCGTTAGACATTAATCAGAAAACACTTCACACTCAAAACCTGCTGAGAAACACGTCAAATGAATTTGAGACACAGCTTGTGTTTGAATGTTTTAGCAGACTGAGTTTAAATGGCTTAAGTGCATAAACAGAGTGTGGGAGTCGGTCTCAGTGCCCAAATCTCTGAAAAAATAGTCAGCACATGCGACCCCCACTGCTTCAGAGCTGCATTCAGACCTCAGTGCATCCCAAAACTGATGAGGGGTTGAAATATGTGCTCATGTAAAATATGTGTACACAGTCCAAAATGATGAGAGCTCCAGCAGTGAAGAAAATGTGTGTTTTCAGAGAGGGATTACAGATGTCACTTAATTCACTGAGGACATCTGTAATTCAGTCAGAATGAATCGTGTGAGCCATTTTTAAAAAAAAAAATGTTTGGTTCATATTTGCCTGAGGAGGGTTAGAAAACATAATTTAAGTTGATCTATACAACTGGTTTATTATGCAGGAAAAAAAAAAAAAGGTACAACATTAAGTCGAAGAGTTTATCTCTGAAATGAGCCATTAAAGTGAGGAGTTATTCTCCACAGTTATTACCTTCAGGAATATAGACGGATCATTTCTGCCTAATGGAACAAGGCAGCTCACTTTAATTTGAGGCTCTCCTTTGACTATAGATCAGCCTCACGTACTCATCTGTGTGTGTTTGTGTGGAGTGGATTGGTGAGGGGCTAATGAAACATGCACCACGGTCTTATTTGATGCACTTTCCTGAAATGAGCTCAGATTTATTATTTTTTTTCTGTGATCGGGTGTCATACATGGAAGCGAACAAATCCGTCAGGTGAAGCTTAAAGTAAGATTACCACATTATAAACTACTTCTGTGTGCTTCCACCTAATATATTATATCACACCATACAAATATGCAGTAACATATGAGTTTAAAATGATTTGTTTGCTGAAAAAAACTGCTGCATAACCAACATTTATACTGATAAGAGTTTTTTTTTCCTCTCAAGTAGCAAGCTAATCATTTCTTCTTCATGTGTGAACAGCTGACTCAATATTTGTGTAGCATCCATATTTACACAATCGATATCTGTTTTTTTTTTTTTTTTTTAGCTCACTAAACAATATTCCCAGTAAAAAAGGGCAGCAGCAAACACAGTGGAGCTCATTTTCTATTTTCTATATTCAGTCAAACAGTAGATTTGTAAAATAGATCAGCTTGGGACAAAGGGATCTTTTCATTTCAAATTATATGCTGCATTAATACTGCATTCATATGTCATCATGCTGAATGAATGCAGTTCTGGTTCAGTTCACAAATCATCAGCCCATTGTTCTTTATACAGCCCTGGATAATTGTTATTAAAGTACGTTCTGAAAAAGCATTGATAAGTTTAACTTTACGTTCATTTGGTGAGTTTAGGCACCACGACCGTTCGGTTAGGGTTCGGAAAACATCATGTTTTGGCTTAAAATGTCTGTTTCAGTCGCCACAAACTTGGCTGTTCAAAAGTTCTCAATGAAAACACCTGGTTTTGTTGTTGCAAACACGGTTGTAGATGGTCCGCCTACCCATCCAAAATATGGGCTAAGAGGTCTCCTTAAAAATATCTAGTTATTCACACTTATAAATGCCAAAACACAGACTCAAACAGCCTGTAGACTGCCTGGTTCATCCCATATACATAGCTTTCTAGTTGGCCCGGAACAGATTGTTCTACTATAATGTACTGTACATGCAGTATCTTTGAGCAAGCCTCACCAGGCTCCAATCCTATTTCCCCCACTGTACCTAACTTTGGAGTATACTTTTGCACGCCAAGCGACATCTTGGAACAATGTTTTTGACAAAAAAAAAAAATGCTGATTCAAACATTAAGGAGATGCAGACTTAGTGTTTCTTACAGACCTCAGTATGTGTGTGTTTGACGCAGGTAACGGTGAGCAGGGGAAGCCGTTCCCTCTGACAGAAACGGACCGGGTGGATCAGGCCTACAGGGAGAACGGCTTCAACATTTACATCAGCAACCGGATCTCCCTCAACCGCTCCCTCCCTGACATCCGCCATCCAAAGTGAGTCCTGTGTGTGTGTCTGTCTCTGTGTGTGTGTGTGTGTGTGTGTTTGTACTTACACATAACCAATTCCTAATAATGTCAGAAACTTCTTGGGTGATGTCCAGTCAACACTGAAAGCATTGACTTGATGATAGAGTTACATTTCAACAGACATTTGTATTATTCTGGTAGAATTTCAAGAATGCAACGTTTTAATTCAGAGATGTTCATTCACATTTTTCACTCATGATGTGTCTATTAGTCTTCTGCCAGAGATGCCAAGATGAGACACATGTTGAAAGTAGCAGAAGTAGTAGTAGTGGGAGGAGTAGGTATAATAGAAGTTGCACAAATGTGTCTTGAATCATTTCAATCCCTGCAATCAACTCTGTAATATTCAGAGTTATGATTAAAGCTGATCTGGTGGTAAATACTGTAACTTCACTCAGTGAGAAGCTGAAGTTGTGAGTCTCTGTGTCTTCATATTGGTGGTAGCAGCAGGTCACAGACACAAAGTTTTGTTCGGTATTTGTTGAGCAATACTGCTGCTGCAACCATCAGCCTCAACTTTTTTTTAAGTTTTAAAATTTCACTGTCAGAAACCAGCGCCTGTCCAGACTCCTGTGAACCGTGCACGCCTTTCCAATTTCAGGATGACACTGCAGAAGGCCTTTAATCACAGCTTTTCTTCATCCTTACAAGAACTTTCTGTGACACTTGACCTTCCCTTCTCTTTCATGTGGAAAGCAGCTTCCTGTGTGCCTCTCTGTCCCCAGGAGGGCCGATTCTTTTATTCATAGTTTATAAAAACAGGCCCTCGTTGACCAGGTTTTTTTTTTTTTATCTGGTGCCACGGCCATCTTTTGCCAGGTTCTTCCAATATGCATACAAGAGCATAAGGAAATAACTGACATGTCTGCGCTCTCATCTGCTGTGTTTAAGTGTGACAGCTGACATGTTGACATGACAGGCGCTGTAATCACAGTCATGTTCTAGTGTGGCTGTAATTGAATTATTAGCATGTAAATAGGCGAAATAAACAAACGATGCTGAGGACTGATGTCGCCCCGTCACTGCCAGACACCTGTCGCCCTGCTGCGACCAATCAGACGGACACATTTGCACTCCCTGCTGACCAGAGGCTGCCCCCCCCTCCGCCATGACTTCCTTCACCCGGTGCTCCCAGTGGGCAGCGACTGCTTCTTGATGATTGGCATGTTGTCTGTGCCTCAGAGGAAACCAGTCCCAGACCTGCGACTGACACATTCGATTTTTGCACACTGACAAGATTTAATTGGAGCAAACACACACACACACACACACACACACACAGACCCACACCTGCATCCCCTGTGGAATTGGACAGGGTTTGTTAAGAGTAACCAGCCGACTGCCTGTCGATCACTCTGCTGCCTGTCTGCCAGCGTTCATATTTGAATGAATAACACGGCGGCTGATGTTCAACACAGACATTGATCGACTGACACAGTTCACTGCACGCGCTCTCTCTCCCTCTGTCCCTCTCTCCCTCTCTCTCTCCCTCTGTCTCCCACCATCAGTGAGGGAACATGACTCTCTTCCAGTGATTAGCTCCTCTGCAAGGCTCCCGCCCGCATGCTACGACGATCCTGTACAAGGTGATCGCTGTAACCTGCCATCGGAGCACGTGTCTGCGGCTGATAACAGCTGTATGTGCTGCAAATAATCAAATTAAAGCCGTCTGTGGTGCAGGACGAACATGCCAGAGGTATCACTGCATGCAGCTGCACTGAGCTCCATTCAGCGGCCGTGGGAGGAATTATTATAAGTTACTGCTTCTTTTTGTCCAAATAGAAACTGCGGAAGTCCTGTTTTGAGTAAAAGAGACCGTTTTCTCAAGAATAGCAACTTCCATAACAGCAGTTTGATGAAAAGACATTACGTCATGTTCATACAAGGACAATTACTGTACATAGGATGTTTATCTGCATTATAACAGTTTTTTTTATTACAGTTTGTATCCACATTGTTATTTTATTCTTTCCAGTATCTCTCTGTTATTGTCTCTATCTTTAGAGACTTACGCTGCTGCTGTGCTGCTACTTACTGCTGTGTTACCTGCACATTTTTATTTCCCAAGAGGGATCAATAAAGGAACATTTAAACACTGTAATCTCAAAAAAAATGGACAAAGACCTTCTGCAGCCTTCAGAATTAAAGGCACAGACAACAGATGGCATACTTCAAGGGTCTATTATTGGACCAGTTTGTTTGTTTTCAGTATGTGTATTTGTGTTGTGCTCTTGTTTTTTTAGCTGTGATTGTGTTTTTTGTGTTCTGTCTTTGTGTATTGCAAGCAGTTTTATGCTCCTTGCTCAAATTATATATGTATATTTTTTTTAGTATTTTAAGTTTTGCAACTGCTATTATTGTATTGTATATTGTCAGTCCACACGAGGAGGAGATTGTGGTGGAAGGATGGTGGAACAAAGCATCCGACTTCAACAGACTGTTAAATATCAATGTTGTTTTCATTTAACCATGATGACGGGAAGAAAGTACTTATTCTCGGGCTGGGTAATATATATGATATGGATCAATACTGTGCCATGAGACTACATAATGTCTTAGACTCTGGACATTGTTATGTCGTGATGTGTTGTTGTCTTTTCCTGGTCTGTAAAGGCAGCATTACAGTAAAGTGATCTCCAGCCATTATTTTAACCACACCATGATTTCTAACCGGGTCATTTTTGTGTGTGAATCTGCATAAACCTTGACCATAGCAATGTCACATCAGAAAAGATTACATTAGCCAGTATTATCTACCTTTGGAGAAATTTTTCTTGGGCATTTGGCTTTGATTCCTCACTGTCTCCTTTCACATCTCGGGAGCAGAACATGGAGGCAGCCGTGGAGCAGAGTCGTGGTCTGACTTAAACAAACCTGTTACCGAGACATGTTGTGACGCCGCTCTGAGTAACAGATTCAGTGACTGCCTTGAGAAACAACATCATAAAGCTTGTATCCACTCAGAGGACCCTGGGCATTTGCAGAAAACACAGACGCTAATTGATTCTGGAAATAACGTTCTCCACACGATGAGCCCATTGTATCCGAGAATCAAAATGAACTCAGAAGTACTTTGTGCATTATTACCTGCTCAGCTCTCGCCCTGCTGGGGGAAGGAGCTGGGCTTCTAGGCATCGGTTGCCAACAAGTATAGCTGTGTCATCAGAAAACATGGTAATGTAACTGTTTGTGCACTATGTTTTGTGTAATATCTCCTAACACCCATATAACTGATTCTTTAATGGCGGTTGTAATGGTTTTGAAAAGCACTGACTAACACTACTGTCCTGCCAGCAGCCAGCAAAGATTTGTTTTTTCGACAGATGATTGCCCTCATGTGGTTTTACACCGTTCTTTTTAACGTCAACTAAAATTCTTGGCTGACAAAACAGTTTGTTTTCCCCGAGAAAATGATCATCTGTGCATAAAACAACACACAAGGAGACAGTTTGAGCCAATGATTTATGTGCATGCGAGTATGAAATGTAATTGGGTTTTTAAATTGTTTTTATTTCTCTCTGAGAGGCAAGTAAATACAATTTTCACTGTAGCAACAAATGATAGAAAATGGGTTGATTAATGGTTTCAGAGAAGATGTGTCCTCCAGTCGGCACAAACAAAATGCATCCGAGCACCGAATCCATACGTGACCTCAGTGACCCGAGATCTGCTGAGGAGACGAGAGTGAGACCAAAACAAGGAAATGATGGATGTGAATTAGACGCTTTCATCCTTCCATCAATAACAGAGAAAATGAAAACAAGAACAGGGTTGGTACTAAGGGCTGTATTTCTGTGTGTAGCTGCAAACAGAAGCTGTACGCAGAGAAGCTGCCCAACACCAGCATCATCATCCCGTTCCACAACGAGGGCTGGTCGTCGCTGCTGAGGACCGTTCACAGCGTGCTCAACCGCTCTCCTCCACAGCTCATAGCAGAGGTCATCCTGGTCGACGACTTCAGCGACAAAGGTACCGAGGACACACACGCTACACACACACACACACACACACACACTAAACTAAATGCAGTGTCAATGATCTGAAGTTACATTATGGTTCATTTTTGCTTTATTCTATATCCTTTGGTGCCATTGTTCATTCGTATCCTCAATATATACAACATAAACGGTGAATATTGAATGTAAAGTTCTCAGTCAGACAACTTGAAGAGAGTCCAACAAATTAAAAAGAATGTCAAGTTGTTGAATGTCAGTAATATGAAGTTATCGATCAACACCAGAGACACACTGACTCCATGTCCATGGGCTGAGAATCCTGGCTTACAGAACTCTTTTGAAGCCTCTGAGCTCCTGAACTCTTCATCCAGGAGGGTTTTTAAAACAATCCTCAGTCTGTCTCTGACCTCTTTACACTCAGCCTCCTGAAGCCAACCAGCCCTGTACAGTCTTGTGTTTCTGTTATATTAACATGGGAAAACCTCCAAAAAGAACAAGGCTAAACTCAGCCGCTGAAAACCAACCCAGTCATTTGACTTCTGGGAATTATGACACACTGGTCTCTCTCTGTCAGCTTGTGAAAAACTGTTTAAACTGCATATTATAAAGATTAGATATAAATTAAGCCTCTTGCAGAAACCTCAATGCATTTGTTCTCTCAGGTGAAGGTAAGGTTTATTCACAGTGACGAAAATTCAAATCTGTTGAGGCCTGTCGAAAGATTACAAGCAGCATGGACTCAAAAAACAGGTGCTCTTTGGAAGTTAGACTTGTGATCAAAAAGTTATAACCAAAAAGTACCAAGGCACATTCCTTTGCAAAATGTAAAAAAAAGCCTTCGACAAATGGGCTCATCGCCTACAAGTTTCAGCTCACAGTCTTTATTGGCACACAAAAGCAAGTCGCAGCTGACAGATATATCAAGGCTGGTATCAGCTGCCAGCAACCATCAAACACCTTTAAACTGTCTTCTAATTTTTCCTCCACCCAAGCAAAGAGCACACACACAACAGACTGGCTCTACCTTGCATCTGCTTAGGCTTAACTACATCAAGTAACAGACAAGCAGACTGCCAGTTATCTACTTAGTTGGCTAAACACCTTCACTGTCATGATGAGGACTTAGCAACAACTCTGGTGTGAGAGAACTTTTTTACTCAGGTACGTGGTAATAAATGATTTAGTTAGCAGTATGAGAATCAGTTTCTACAATGGCAGAAAGTCTTTCTGGCTACAAACCATCAAGACACAATTTCAGGAAGTCACAAGTTCAGATGTCAAAAATCTGTCGCTGCTGTTACAACCAGTGTTGGGAAAGTAACTGCAAAAAATCCTACTTCTCCAGACCACAACTTCTTTAAGTAGCAGAATCATCCATCAAAGGCCAACCTGGATGCACATACGCTACAGAAAATGACTTCTGGGTTCAGTTGGATATTCTCCAGCAAGTAAAGTTTCAGAGGAAAGCGCCTGGAGACAGTCAGGATGTCGGTCAATGCAGCTCACGTCTTTGCTTTAGCAGCATGTCTCCTGATGCTGAAGACTACAGTAAGTGGTCATTTAATGATGGCTGCCCAATTTGCACGGATATGATGGGGGCATAATTGTATTTTTCTTTTTAAACAAAAAGACTGGTCTGTGCAGGTTTGGTTTTGTTTGTGACTCCTTAAAAGCTCTTCACAGCAAACCTCTCCCTCCCGTTGTTGCATCGCTTTGTGTGTCTGTGTGTGTTTGTGCATGTGCGTGTACGTGCACTTGTCTGTGTGTTGCGTTCTCTCTCACTCTCTTTTCACCAGCCCCTCTTAAGAAAGTGTTTAATTCCTTGTTAATTAGTGCTCTCTGTCACGGTCCCTCGTTGAAGGATGTGTTTACCTCTCGTCTCCACGGTAATGAGATGTTCCGCCGCCTCAGACTCATTTAGAGGTTAACACCCATCAGCGCTCAGAGACCAGAACCCTCCCACAGCTGCTGAGGCTGAGCAGCGTTTTAGAGACAAAGTGGAGACAAAAAAACGGTGAAATCTAGATTTTAGAACTTCAGCATTCATACTCAAATGATCTTGTTAAGTTTATACAGATTGTAACAAAAAGATACTAAAGATGTTCCAGACACCATGTCCTCGTGAATAATGCAACGCATATGTCTGTGGTTGTAACAGTGGCAGCAGTGAGCCGCCGTGCATGTTGATCTGTAGCACAGCACAGAAGATGATGGATTTCAACTCAACTACAGGAGTAACATTCTTTTACTCATCTTCCTCCCGATCACATGTATCATGAGGTGTTGTGTTGGCCATTGTGTGCTGCTAAAGTCTAGTCAGTAGATAACAAGATATATCAACGTAACTTTATTAGCCAAACCTTGTGTCGCACTAATAATGCAAATGAATCCCTGACAAACTCCCAATTAAGTGAATTTTTACATAATGATTCAGGCAGAGAACACAGGAATCCTTCTTTTTCTTACATCCCCCCACCCCCTCCAGCGCCACAAGGCCCCGCGGGTTGGAGGTAAAGAACAACTCTGTGGTGTGAAAATAGCCTGGAACCCGGGCCGGGTCCGAGCCCTCTGTCGTCAGGATGGATGGGAGCACATTACACAGCTGCAGGAGAGGGATTTAACCTCCGCAGGCCGTCTGCTCTAACACTTCCTCTCAGTGGCACTGTCCTTTGATAAGAAATGAGCCCGGCTGTAATTAAGGCTTCTGAGACATGAGGACAAAGTGAACTTCAATCACTTCTGGTCTTTGGTTGAGTAGCTGGTATTACAATGTCAGAGAGAATAATCCAGAACAGTTTCTGTGCAGAATCCCACAAATCAATGCTCGGCATTGGACCCCTGTGAAATAAATGAACGAGCAAGTGTGTTATAGAAGAGAGAAAAAGTGATTTATTATAAAGTGTGGTTCGGATTTACAGCTTGCTGCTTCATTCTGGTTCACACATTAATTTAGCAAGCTGAGAAATAATTTCCTGTAAGAATGTGGAAAGAGGAAGAAAATGGATTGGCTGTATGTGGGTGTGAATAAGTCTGTGTATTTGCATTTTTTGTGTCTCGCTGTAGCTGCGGCTTACTTCCTCCAAATCGACTAGAGAAGATTAGGATTTAGTCCTTTCCCACCAAAGTTGATGTAGTGTTGGCTACAGGGCAGGAACACAGCCCGTAAAAATAACCACAGAGGTTTTTAATCAATACACTATTTAAACAAAAAGGCCCTAAAACACTAATCACATGCCTAAAGATTCCTGCAAACACAAACATTATAAGCCAATGCATACACACAACAACACGATGACTTGTTGAAGTGGAAAGAATAGAGAGAATCTGAGGAAATCTGGAGACGTCACGTACATCCCAGCATAGTTTAGTCCACCTTCAACCTGAGCAGAAGACTTACCAGCGATCACAACATATAACATATTCAACATGTAGACGAGACCTTGAGATGTAACACATGTTATGTGTAAGTGTAAATGTTTGTTAGTAGGAGCTGTAGAAACAAGAACTTGAACAAACTGGACACAACACATCAGCAAATCCTATAAATTAATCAATAATTTGATTGTGTGAATGTTAAAAGGCTCTCAGACAGGTTTTACCTCGACTATGATGCTACAAATCCTCATGAAATCACCGGTCAGTACATGCTGGGCTAATGCTGCACTCCAGACAACTGAACTCTAAAAATGTTTGACCTCCTACTGAGAGAAGTACAATTTAAAGCCACTTAAAGTTGTAATTGCTCCTTGTAACTTCAGTCCATCCACCCTGAACTTCACAAGGGAGCAGCTGTCTGACATCACACAACAGTTTCAGCACTCGTGAGAGGGAGGTAGGAAGAATCTGTAGTTCATATTAGGCTCACAGATGGAATATTACGATATGATGACGTTTGTTGCCATCATTTTGTTTGTTTTTTTGACGTTGTGCAACTGGGAACACTTCGAGGTTGGGAGTGGGAAATTTCACCTCTGCATTTCCAACCTCTGACATCGACTTAAATGCCTCATACGTCCATAATTTGTCCTTTAAATGTTAAATTATAATGGACATGTTCCGCAGGTCAGAAGTGATCCTGAAACTACGACATGAGCATTTACGCTTTGTCAGTTTATTGAGCGGGAGCACCGTCTTCTGACCTCACTCCTACATGGTCGAACTTCTGTCACATCAGCGCTGGACAGTCAAAGTTTAGGAATAAATACAGTTCAAGGACTGTATGTTTAGGTACAGAGTACATGCACATGTTAATTTAGCCTAATATAGCTAATCAAACTTAACTTCAAACATTCACACAAACCAGGAATTATCGTGGCTTTTTATGTGCCGTTGTGTCGCGACCTCCTCTTCGCTGACGGCTGACTGAAAATATGATGATTGTTCAGCAGCTCGTGATCCGATTATTATTCACAAAACATAATCAATGTGTGAGTCACAAACACAGACAGACACACAGACGAGGAAGCCTCCCAGTCAGTTCTGCTGACGCCGAGTTACCTCGCTCTGTTTAACATCCACAGAGCCTACGGTCATACTAATGCCCCGTTATATTTAGAACACTCCATTATGCATCAGAACTGCTTGTAACCGTTAACCCGAGGCAAATTAACTCATGATGAGGCACTTTTTTCCAACATTGCGAAGTTTGCCTCCAAGGCGAGTAAGATTACACGTGTTGTAATTATAGAAATGACCTCCGGTTTTTATTAATGTGGCCGTTAAAGGACCCCCCTCCAGTGTTGCCCAGAGTTTATTTTCCATATCAGCATCTCTCTGCAGCATCAACCTGCTGTGGGTGTTTGTATCTGTTTATACACAGTAAGCTGAAATGAAACAGCTGTTCCCCTCACTGCCCGTTCATGTCGCTCCTCATTCATTCATTCCCCATGGGTGATAGTTTAAATCCAAACTGCAGAGACCTGTGAAGTTTTTCATGGACTAAATTTGACTGTTAAAGATGTAATGAGGTCCAGAAACAACAAAGTGATTATTTGATCGATCGGTTGATGGAAAATGATTATCTTGCCAAATCAATACATGGTTTAAGTCATTTATCAAGAAAAAAAAAACCCTCAATTTTCTGTTTTAAATTACTGCAAAATTCAATAACTTTGATTTTGGGCCTGTCGGATGGACAAGACAGGCAATTAGAAGAAGTCACCTTGAGCTTTGGGACATTATGGATGTATTTTCACTATTTTCCTGGCATTTGGTTTGCAAAAAGGGCTTCGAATGCAATTAAAGAAGTAAACCAAAAACAAACTGATAAGGCGAAGGCAAGCAAACGCAGACAAACTGACCGCAGAAAGAGGGAAAGACACCAACTGCATACAGGGACTGACAATTGTAGACAGGTGATTCGAGATCCCTGAGAAAGCTGCAGGTTTGACTAGTTGGTTTACCTAGTTTAGGTATAAATGAGAGTAATGTACAGCATGCTTTGATTCTTCATCTCTACAGGGTCAACAGTGCCTTTCAGTCAGGAGTGCATTTTTCAACCTTCATACATAATATCTTCCAGCTGAGGCTGAAGAGGCTCTCTACACCTCATCCTGTGGTCTTTCTTTACCTTTCAATAGGTGCTCAGAGGGGACAGTAATCACTGTATTGATGCTGCTGCAGTCGACCTCAGTAGGGAACCGCCAAGCTCGCAGTCTCTGCAGTCTTGCACAAATAACACCTCCCTTCCTGTATTGACACTGACAGTGTGAGCATCAGCAGTAGACTGGATTCAGGCCTCTTGGTTGTAAGTGGGGTTAACCCTTCTCATTGCATCGCAAGATTCTCTGCCCCGTCTGCTTTAACATCATCACCATCCCCAGGCTAATCATTTAATTATTCTATTTATAACACTCATATTAAAGTACACAGGACACGGCTGATATTTTTGGGAGAAAATGTGTCACTGATTTGGATTACTGTTTCAGTGAACAGAGTTAAATGTGTTACGGCAATATGCTATGAAGCTAGTTCCACTGACTGTGCCCAGAACAGCAGCTCCCAGTGAACACGGCCAGACTGGGATGAACGTACTGCTGGCAGACTGCTGGTTAGCAGTGACTTTAGCGACAAGTAGAGTTATCTGTCCAGAGTTGATCAAGAGAATGTCATAACGTGTTCTCTTCCATATCAGTTGACACACTTCTAAAGTTGTTGTCGATCGGTGAGACGGGACACACTCCGCTCTGCTCTGCTCCTTCTTGTACATCCATGGCTGTGTCATGCAAATGAAGAGAACATGTTTGTTGCAAAATTAGAATAAGCTCCAATATCGTTTTCCAGGAAGTTAGAAACTCTAAAATACCATTAAAATGTGTGTTTTTGTTTGCCATTGTTAGGCCTGATACTGATTTGTAGTAAAATATAGAGCAGGGCATGTGTGATTGATTTTGAATTTTAAAATGTGATATGAAAAACTGTTTATTTATCGAATTCCTGCCAAGAAAAAAAAAATCTGTTTGGTCGCTGACTTCAGGTTTAGCTGCCGTCTGTTTCACAGCAAGCAGCAGATGACAAATCCTGTTTGTCAGGTGGCAATGATGCCGGGGACGTATCATAGCAACACCAGCCCTGAAGGTATGGTGGGAAAAGTGGCTGTGGGAGTAACCTCTTGTCCTTCCGTTCATTGACCCATCCATCTCTCTCTCTTTTCACACATGTGGCTCTTCTTTTTCCTTTTTTCTTTTTTGCCTCCTCTGGAAAACAGTGGAAGGTCACTTTACAACCTTTCCATAGCAGGGTGCTGTCAGTCACTCTCAATGACTGGCCCATGTGACAACAAGTTACATATGATTCCTACTGTAATACCAGAAGTTTGGTCTGGTATATCGCCACGGCAAGTCAGCTGACCAAGCAGTATGTGACAAGCAAAATGGACGGTTCTGTTCTCCATCTTGTATCTCAGTGCCATTTCCATTCTAGTTTTAGTTTAGTTAAATGGGGGCTGGAGGTTGTGTCATTATGCTTTTATGGCACTTTCCAAATTACCAAAACTGTTTCTTCTAAAATAAGGATTTCCATGAACTAACCCCCTGCTGTCTGATAATAGTGTGAAAACAATGGGCAGCATCTTCATTTTCTTTTTATTTTAACTGACCCTGTGTGGCAGATTGCTGATGTTGCACCGAAACCGTCTTGTCATTTCTCTCCAACGTCCTACAGCCCTTCGGTTTTATTATAAAGTAAATAATAAATGCCACTCAGTCCTTCCTTTTTCACACTTCCTTTCATATTTTCTTTAATTACAATTTCAGCTGGGGTCAGTTCACCGTGACACTCAGCATTCAGTCTTTGCCTCTCTGTTTATCCCTCGCTCTGATGCTGCCTCCCTCACACTCCGTTACCACATCTGACCGGGAGGCAGCTCTGATTTACAGCCAGCAGCTCGAGCGTGACACTGAGCTACACACAGTGAGCAAGTGTTGCTATCAGAGCTGACAACGGCTCTTTTATATCTCCTGGTTCCCACTTTTTTCCATCCCTTCTTTGCCCCACATCTATTTACAATATGAGAACTAAAAAAGTAAATCCACAGATGTATAATATGTCTCCTGAATGTGCCATTTTCAGATTTGATATCACAATATGATAGATGTGAAAAACCGTGCTGCCGGGACATAAATAGTGCCTCTCTAACAGTAGTTGCATGGATTTATACCGACTGCCTCCATTTATTTCACTTCTCTTTGAAACGTTCTGCCGCTTTAAACATAAAGCTGTCTTAACGTGGTGTTTAATATTGGATGAATGGTGGAGCTGACATGAGTTGGATGTCAGTATATCAAGCAGGTAAGAAGGAAGGTTAACATAACTTCAAGTCATTCACTATAGAAACCGTGGGGAAAGACCTGACCTCACTTGCAAATTGGTTAATTTAAAGTCAGAGGAAATCTCGGTTTTCGTAACTGTCTGCTGTTTTCAATTTCTAGATGACATCGTATGAGTTTTAAGCCTTACAGTATAAGTTCTGCTGTTCGAGCTCTGAGCTGCAGCTGTTTACTGACGGAAGGAGAGCTCAGAGATTACTTTTAAAGTTTTGGGATTAAAAAAGTGGATTTATCTTCTGGCAGGGGGTGCAGTGGATGAAGGACACAAGGAACATCTGGGAAACGCAACTGATGACTTGACAAAGACTTAAATACAAACCAAACTAATGAGGGGGTTAAAGTGCAGGTGGAGAGAGGTGGAGAAACACAGGTGAGGGTAATCAGTGTAAAGGAAGCAGGAAAGGAGCTGATAGGCTTGTGAAATACTGGGAATAGGGGAGGAATGTAGCAAAAGACACCAAAAAACCACATAAAACACTAACACAATGAAACTGAAATGACGGGACTATGAGACACCCTCAGTGTGTGCCGTCGCTCGCTAACATTAGCTTACTGCTAGCGTACAATAAGGTAAACTGCCTGTTTGGGGCAGATAAACACTGCATGAGTAATGCAAACAAACACAAGAGTAAACCTGTGAATTTCTCTGGTTTGAACACTGTTGGAAATATTTGGGATGATGTGAGTACACAGCTCAACACAAGATACAACAGAGGTCGAGTCGTTTGTAGACAGTTTGATGCAGAATCCCAACATGTTATATCTTTAAAGGGGTTAACCCTTACTCTAACCCTAATATCATCACATAATCAGGTAGAAATGATTATGTGAGCATCGCCTAACTCTACTAATGCGATTACTGCAAAAGACTGACTCCCACAGCCTCCTCTCTGCTGTGTAAAGCTGGGTAAATGGTTGTGTGTGTCTGGCAGCTTAACATTGGTGGATGAGCGTGAGCAATGAATTCTGCTGGTGGAGCGCAAGTCATTTCACGGATTTATGGCCAGACAGGACAGGGAAAGCAGCTCTAACTCGTACAGAAAAAGGACAGAATTCCGCCTTCTTCTTCTGCACATCAGGGGAGAGAAAATGGTGCATGGGAGGCGAGGAGAGGGAAACGCTTGTAAGAGTGTGTGTGTTACAGTATGTACCTCCTGGAGCCTCATATGCTCCATCGTGTCAGCTTTTCCCTGGATCAGATCGACAGAGCTCCTAAATCTGAGACTCACAGATCCACTAGGATGAGTTCAGTCACTGCAGGGACTCAGTTAAACCTCACCTCTGCCCCGCCTCCTGCAACTGTAGTCAGCTCGGATTTCCAGCATGGATTTGGACCCATTTTCAAGAGAATGAAATACCAAAACATCCAGGGAAACTTCTCAAATGATTGTTGTGTGTTCAGTAACTTCCTTAATCTCATTGCTTTGCCAATAAATTGCTATGTCTGCTATATTTGGCACGGCGTCAAAGTGCTGCCGTAAAGCTAAATACCAGCTGGTCTATTTACTAAATGGCCAAATGTGCAACTTCCATTTGTCACTATAATACAGTTAGATGATTGTATCATTGTTTGTAACAAATGGAAGTCAATCTAGATACATGAAGCTAAACAGCTTATCATGCTTTCAAGATTCTGTAGATTTTCTTCAAATCCTAATTTTTTCCTTTGACAATCCTCCCCTGGCTTTACGTCAACCACATAATTTAAGATTGAATTAAATCCCACACACATGCAGTAGTGCCCGAAAAATGAAGAACATACGAAAAAAAAAATAAATAAAATAAAATAAAAAAATAAAAAAAAAAAAATATATATATATATATATATATATATGTATATATATATATATATATATATATATATATATATATATATATATATATATATATATACTATTCAAGTCATCATACAAAGCTAATTACTGCACTAACAGGCACATTTGAAAAACAAAATTAAACTTAGCTCAGTGCACTGGAACACTCTGAGCTACAAAGACAGGAACACCACAAAACAACTGACAAATGAACCTTGACTGAATGCAGCAGGCTGCAGATCTACTGTTTAAAATTTTAAAAAACCCAACTTAAGGGTAATTATTGTTTCCATGGTTATGATAGCCGGTTAAGATTAGGTAAACATTGTCATTAAATATCGGTTAAATATTTTTAAAATCCAGCATGATTTGCAGGAAGAAGCAACATGTGAGAACTAACTTAACTAACTGTTCATATAGTGTGAACGGTTAGTTAAGTTAGTTATAAGGTGCTTCATAAAATACAATGGCTTGGAGAGTATAAATCAAAATAAAATGTAATATTAAATGCATACTATCCAGATCATCTCTGTCTAGAAGTGTTTTTAAAAGCTTTCAAGTCAACATCAGAGGAGTGACAACCGTTGTGGTAAAACAACAGGTAGAATTAATTGTGTTTCTTTCACCGCCACATTATCACAATCAGGGTTATGACACCGCATGAACACTCACTTTGGGACTTATTAATGAATTCCAGTTAGCAAAAAAAAAACATAGTTTACAGCCATAGCTGTGGGGGAGAGTCGTACACATTCACACCTTGACACCTGGGAGCTGGCCAGTATACGCCCACAGCTTGAGTCTACTGGCACATAAACAGCCCCAGTAGGGCAGTGTGGGGCTTTGTTCAGGAGTCTGACAGGAGTTAATGATGCAGGGAAAGGTGTTATTCATTCATTTCCCCTGGCCATGCCGCAGTGGGGCTTCAAAGGTTTGAAATGAGTTGCCAAATAGTTGGTTTGCTTTTTGTGTTGGTGTTTAATCCACTCATGACTGTTCTCTGAAAACTATGGAGGAATACACCATCTGAAAAGAATGCTTTCTCTTAATTTAGAGCTTAAGCCTTCGAGTAAGTCTGTGTGTTAACTTTCCTTTTACAAGTGCTGCCAAGTGCTTAAATACATAAACACTGTCCTTGTCTTGACTCATGCATATTTTATAGACAGTTTTTAGAGATAATACCGGATTCTTTAACACATTTTCTACTGCACTTGATTTGGAAAGTCTGCTGCGGGCTATTCTGTGATTACAGCTGACAGTTGGTATAAGTCTGGAGTCAGTTGTTTGCTGTTGTTTTCATCCCTTAAGTTGGATTTTTTTCTTTGCCATGCCAGCAGAATGCATCATTTATTTATGAGAATTATAATTACACAGTACTGTGATAATATCAACTAACCATAAAATGATGTAGAACTGACGCTACCAGATGACGTTTAAGTTGTTTTAATCCGTAACATTCTGATTTAGAGACAGTGTATTTTATGGCGCTGATGAAGGAAGTTGTTATAGAGTGACACATCCTTCTTTCACATCTCTGTTGAGATCTGTATATATGCAGTAAGGATCAGGCAGGTGGCAAGGCTTGTGAAGCAACACAGAAGCCAGTGACAAACCAGTCTCTCTTTGAAACACGACTGAACAATGTCCAAGCGCTGCCTGAACTGAGACCAATGTGAAGACAGCATCAAACCAGTTGCCTTGGCTTCAGAACACGTCATCGTATCTTGCCTGACAAGGAGTGAGAATAAGCTTGTTCACCAGGGTGTTTTTCAGCACCACCAATCAGAGCTATAGCCGGTAAACACCCGGGACTAAATGTCAAATGTATACATTGATGTAAAAAAAAACAAAACAAAACAAACATGTTTAGGGGTGTTTGGACAGTGTGAAAGGAGTATACATAACCATATAACAGGTCTAGATCACGCAAGACATGTATTGGTACTGTACCTTGGTATAGTTGGAGGGGTTTCCAGTTTTGCCAGTCTGGTCCGAGCTTCCAACCGATTTGGTGGCAACTGACCGAACCGGCAACTTATTAACTTTCAAGAGTCACATGCGTGGGCTTCTTCAACTGTCACTTCTGTCATCTTTTCTCCATGTTCACTCAGCTAAGGTATCTTTTTATTTGTGGTTTCAATGTTAAACTTTAAAATAAGTAGAGCTACGTTAAATTGTTTTTGTTACAGTTGGCATGATGGACTGTAGTGCTGCAGTCATTCATGGGCTCTCATTATGTTCTCATTGGGAGCAGCTGAGTCACGTGCGACAGCCACTGGTGACAGTCAGTATTATGGGTCGAGTATTAAGCCTCATATTAAACCCGTTATGACATTTTTTAAAGCGATCCAACCCGACCTAATGGTAAAATGTAAATATGAGAAAATAGGTTAAGTCACAACTTCTCTAAAATCACTTGTAATGTGTGTGAACAAATCTATTCACACAAGACTGCCCTGCAAGGATGCATTACTATCATTCTCTGACAGTATATGTTGATCCACTTCTCTTTTTATGACTATAAAATAAAAATGGCTGTCTTCTGGCCATGGTCGTATAACATTGGCAGCCATTATTGGTAAACTGATATTTACTATGATCTAGGAAATTCTGGATCATGGTGCTAAGGGTAGCTTGTTCTTTATTAATACAACAGTAATAAACCCTGATCAAACAGTAGCTTCAGTGAAAATCTTACAGTGCCAAATGCTCAATCCAGATTCTTCAGTGACCATGGTGAAACATCGGATTTAGGTGAAAACTCTGCCATTATTTGTTCAGCGCTTGTGTAAATATTGTTGTTGTGCTCGTCAATGACTTTGACTTTTATTTAGAATTAAAAAGACTTGTGTCATGTTATCACAGCTAGTGACACAGCACTATATTTACTCAGTGGGTGTACAGTGGCACTCTGCACTATCAGCCACTCTGTGATGGAAACCTGCCATTGGCAGATTGATCGTCCAATTACTTTCCTGCTTTCCGCTCCCTGATGGGATCAGTTGAACAAACGGCTGCAATACTTCATTCCAAATAAGGAGCAGCCTCTTATGCAGAGCGACTTGATGTATTTTCAGTGAGGTATAGAGAGGAAGCTTGGCACTCAAACAGCACAGCTCCCAGCAGGCATCAGCACAGCCTCCAACCTGGAGCCACCGCAGAGCTGATCACAAAAGGTCCACTGCTAATTGTGTAGAAATATGTCATTGTATTCGAAAGGGAAATTGTTACCTCTGCCAATGCTGGTGCACAGTGATGCCAACCACAGCTCCATGTGGACTAAAGCCATGGACATTTTTGCAACAGCACTTTTTATTATTATTTTTTTTTCAGTTATATTTGGGTGCTTATTTTTCAAGCCCTACTGTTTTGCATTTTCTTCTGGATCTAGTATTGATATTAAGCTGCTGAACATGACACAGAACAAAAAAAAAAAAAAAAACAACAACAAAAATATTTCATATTTTATCTTGAGATTGGACAAGATAATTGCCAAATTAACTGGGGTGAAATCAACAGCCAACAACAATGTGATAAATCAGTTATTCTTTGGGCCTTGGTTGGGCTAAAATGATCATATTTCTTCAGGAGGCAGTAGAAGCAAGACCATAAGGCCTTATCCTTTAATGTGAATCTCAGTGTGATCTGCTTATTCAATTATAAATATTTCATGGGTGAGCTAGGGTATCTCATTCTGAGTGTCTGAAGTGGAGAGGGTTCATCCTCTAGGAATGACCTTTCACATTACATTTTTCAAAGTGTAGTTGAAAACCTTGACCTTGACTTTCGTTAACTTTCCCCTGCGGCAACCACAGAGGAAACGTAATAAAAGGACCAAATCTATCTGGATGCATCCTCTGGAGACCAAGAATACCCTCTGCAAGTTGTGTCAAATCTTGTCAAGGACCAAACGTATGTTTGATCAGGGAGAAATGTTTGCCTGGTGGTGGTGGAAGGTCATAGGTACAGGGGGCTGCTTCATCAGAGTTATCCTTTGTGGACTATCAATATTCATTGCAAATATTTTAGCAGTCTTACCAGTAGAACCAGTCGGTCTCACACTTACAAATGCTGAAATGCAGATTGGAAACCACAGTCACTGGCTTGGTTGTCCCCTGCTCCTCCCAACATTAAAGATGTAATGTGAATGTGATAAGACACATTTCGTTGACATGTTACTACAATACGTGGTGGTCTGCAGAACCATTACATGCTAACAGTCTATCCTGACCGCTGGGCTGAAAGTAAACATACATGTTTTAAAAACATTTTAAACAGAGTCTCTAATCAGTACTTAATGGACCAATTTAATCTTAGGACAGTTTTATTAATGTTTAGTTGCTTTGGCTCCCTGACAGAGCTGCTATCAGCAGTGCAGAGCCACTTGGAACAGTCTTATCGACACCAGCAGCACAACCATCTGCATGATGGAGAGGTGGGGAGAGAAAACGACAGAGATGAGGAGATAGAAGACGATTTGTGGGACAGGCAGCGATGGAGGCGAGTGCGAAGGGGGAGAGACAGGCTGCAATGCAGAAAGACTGAACACAGTTCAGCATGTTTATTCATTCATGTCAGTGTGTGTGTGTGTGTGTTTGTGTGTGTGACTGAGGGTGTAGGGAGATAATGAGGTAATGGTGCTCACTGAAGTGTGACGGAGAGACGAGGGAGAGAGTGATATGAAGAGGGAGGTTGAGAGGGAGACAGACGACGGAGGACAAAAGGAGCTAATTAAGTGGTGCCATTTAGAGATGTTGAGCAGTCAGTGGGAGCTGATCGATCCCAACGTCTTTCTGATGAGGAGAGGGCCAAATGAGTCACATGTACCGTGTTAGAGCGAAGAACATCTACTGTAGCTTTATTATTTTATATATCAGCCTCAACATTATGTTTCGAAATAGAAATTTCAAACTACATTTAAAAGCAGCTCAGACAATGTACTACTCACTCTGATCTGATCTTACCTTTTTGATTGTTTCATCATGGAAAGTAATTCTGAATCTGGTACACAACATTTCAATAGATATTTGATGAGGAAACAAAGCTGACTCGAACTGAATTGAATTTATGTGATGCTGCCTTCATAATCAACCATGAATCCAGTACAGCAGTGTGATAAGTCAGTAATGTTGCAGACTCATAGGACTTTCAACCAGGCAACCCAGTTAAAGTCCTCTGAGAAGGAGGTAGTTGATTGTGATTATTTTAAAAAGGTGAAGAAAAACTAAACCTAAACTTAACCTAGTAGTTTTGGAACCTTTATTTTGAAAGTGTAACTAAAATGTTGCATGTTTGTTATTGATAACCTGACAACTGAAGACCACACATCTTCCTATCTTAATGATCCCAAAATGATTTACATGACTGTCGCAGCGTAACAGCGACAAACATACCTTTGTTTAGGCAACAGGTTCAGGAAACTTTGTGGTTTGGCTTAAGATAACATTACTGTATGTTACTTGTGTAACTTCCAAATTCCAAAAGAACTTACATCACCTGTGTAACTGCAGTTACAGAATGTGAATGATGTTTGTTAACAAGTTAAAAGTTAAGTTAAAATAACTCCTCGTTGACTTCCACTACAGGCTGAAGCGAGGTCAAACACAACACCAACATGGTGGACCGGCTTATCTATTACACGATTTGGAGTTATGCCATTTTGATTGAACATAACATTTATATTCTCCTATTATAAAAAATGTTTATTGTAGAGAAACATGTTGCTATGTCAGTGTCAGTGTAACATCCAGGGTCAAGTTGAATTTTAACAACCTTTGTCCTCATGTTGGGAAGTTTAGCAAAATGTGCTGCGGGCAAATGAGATGAAGGAGAATGGTGTATCATCTGCATATTTAGGCTTTGATGTTGTGAAAGATTTGTAGCATTTCATAACTACAAAACACCAGTGTTTAACTTCATGGAGCATTTTTGGAATACCATCCAAAGCTCCAGATCCACTACACATACAGCTCCCAGGGGAAAAGTATTTCGAAAAATCAGCAAACAGCAGGAAATTAATTATGTTGACTGATCTGAAGTGTGAAATCTGGACTCTGTAACAGAGATTACATTCTGATAGGATTTGGGGCAGCATCTCTTGGTTTTCAGCGCTTTTCAGATAGAAGTCACATCTTATTTGTTTAGCACACATCAGAGGATCAGAGTAGAGAAGTTGGAGAACACAATCTGACTTTCTGCCCTCACAGACTGTCGATGTCTGGAGCTTATCAGAGTTTAACGCTTGCAAGACTGGCTTCAACCTGTCTCTGTATCAAGTGCTGTACATGTTGGTGGTAGTGTGGCTGCAGAATTATTTTCAAAGAGAGCTGAAACTTAGAAAATACAACTACTCATAACAGCTAAGATGTTCCACTATTTCTCCCTGCTTAGTTCAAACCTGCAAAGGTCTTCTCATTGTTCCTTGGACTACATACTCTATGCCTTTTCCAGTACAAGGGCAGCCAGTGATCAAAGACCTTGTCTCACAAAAAGCCAAAATAACTTACAGTATTTTGGAAGGATGGCATTCTTCAATTCACTTTTTTTTCTTGCTTTTGTCTGCTTCTCAACCTTTCTTGTGATTCTGGTGGCAGCATATACTGTTATTATCTCACTGTGTCAGGTGAAGCTCACTCAAGTTAAATGTTATCTGTGTGTAGACAAAGAAGTCTATTAATATTCTTTCTTGATTAAATCTCTTCCTGCCATGATCAAGATGTATCACTGACAGTTCAGCTTTTCACCCCCTCATTTTATGAGAGAATGAAATACTTGATAAAGTTCTATTTTTTTCTTTTTTTTTAACATCTTGGTTTAACATGCCAGACTTTTCTCAGGTATTGCCGTGAGTGTGTTTGTGATTTTCTTTGTCACAGCAAAAAAGTGAAGGGCGTCAGTTTGGTTGCTCAGGACCACATCAGCGCTTTTGCAGATGATGTCATCCTGTTGGATTCCTCAACTTGTAACTTTTGGCAGTGACTGTCAGGTTAGCAGCAGAGTGTCAAGACTGAATTAAAAGCAGTCGCTTATGAGGTAAAATATGTTGCTGCCTCATGTGAGGGCGTTTAGAGGTGTTGTCTCATCGGCATCAGTGCGATGTTACTAACTACAATACTAAATCTATAGTTTATCTGCAAGTATGCTGCAGCTTGATTTCACTGACGTCCCCAACGTTCTTGTACTTCCTGTCCCTGACAATGCAGCACAGTCATTCCCCTTGAGGACCGTTTTCTTTAACAATAGCAGCAAAAATTTAAGTTGGCACCGGAAGAAAATTGATAGTGAACTGATGGAGTTCAAAGGGCCGTTGGGATATTTTGCTGAGGGAATAAACATGCAGCTTCAGTCCTTGGTGGCGTGCCAAAGCATTTTGGGATTAATCCACCACCCTGGAAACAGAGCTCAGCGTGCGGTGTTGGATCCCCTCTGTGTCAACGCTAATTGAATTCTTTAAAAAAAAATGCATTAGGGAGGATATTGCTGGAGGTGTTTGTGGTAGAAAAGTGTGTGTGTGCATCTGTGTGTGTATGTGTGTATGCTTGTGTGCAAGGTCATGTTGATCTGTTGTCAGCTCATGTCAGGGTTAGACATGTTCACATATTCAATACATAAGTCTAATATTACATGTAATTCATACAGATTTTTTACTTTTTTTTCATATTGGGTAATGTTCCACAGTAGTCAATGGGGAAAGACTGATGATTTCTTTAAACATTTTCAAATTATTGTCTTTTCAAGATTATTTTGCAAGTGAAGAAAGTCACAGTTTGTTGTGTAGATAGTAGAATATGATTTGTTTGTTGTAAAACGGTGAACTTCACCATCTTACTCAACATACATTCCCAACATCAACATGGCTGTCGCCCTTGACACAAAAAAAGGTCTTAAAAAAGGTGAAAATCATTATTAAACATGGCCATAAAGACAACTGCAGTCATGTGAATAGACAGTCATTTCTGCGAGCTAGCTAATATACGGGTCCAGTGCTAAAAGGTTTCAGTAATGAGTTGTGGTGAATGTTAGATGAGCCAACATCCCTTAACTGACTGGTGGGTGTGTAATCTTTTCTAATTACATATTTTCACAGTCCTAATTCCATTAGTTTTGTGTCACTGCTATTTTCTCAAGTTGAAAAATCATCTTTTTAAAAAAAAATTCATATGTACAATTCATTACACAATTCAAACAGGATGAGGCTGTGTTGTTGCAGTTTGTGCATAAATGAAAGTGCATAAATTCGCGACATAGTTCTGAATGCCTTTAAATGCCATGTATAACTGACTGAGTAAAAAAAAGGCCTTTTTTTGCTACTGGGAACAATAAGGCAAATGTGTGTTTTCAATGAATTGTTGTTTTAATAGCTGAAATTCAATTTATATAAAGGAGGCGTTCCCACATGTGTAAACGACATGCTAAGGGGGAGGACTTCACAGTTAAGGATCTGTGAAGTTGTGAAAACCTGAACTGACTCACTACTTCCATGCGTAGTTTGAGTACACATGCTGTGCATGAAAGTGGGACAACAAGCAGAAGCTACAAACACATGTATGTTTTATCAATGACATTTTAAATACACACAGACACTTTGACATGAGCCTGAGGCCGGCTGCCGAGCCTTTCATCTGCTAACCGCTAATTCATGTTTGAGTTAGGCCCCGTGTGAGCAGATGAAAGATGCTGGGCGGCTCCAGCACCATCCACAGGAGAAATAAGTGAGTGAAGGAGTAGAGGTAGGTAGACAAACAGAACGGGATGGATGGTACGCTGGGAGTTGAGGTTGATTTTCCACCAAACCCTCCGCTCCCCGCTTCAAAATGACCCCGACATCCATGATGCCTTAGCCCCCCAATCTCCTCCGCTTCAAATCCTAATAAAGACTAATGTGTTTGCCGACATCAGCTTGCTCTCATTAGCGTGATTAATTGCCTCCTTGCTTTCTGTAAACACTATGAGCTATATTGCAATTTATTCAGCGAAAATTAACCAATCATAATTAAATGCTCTGATCTTTCTCCCCCCGCCGAACCTCTCCTCATACACGCTCTCTTCACACACGGGGCTAATGTTCGTTCATTAATTTTGTCTAGCTTCCTGTCATTAGCAGGATGATGTAAGCATCACTTTGTGTGGGGTGAGCGTTTACAAAGAGCCAGAGTCAGGCTCGTATCGGTCAGCGTTTAATGAGTTTTTTGTGGGAGCACGCGAGGAGGACTGCTTGCCTTTCCTTCGCAGTCTCACTCTGACCTCACAGAGACCTTCTGCACTTGTTGCAGTGTCACACATTACAGCGTGTAGGTCAGCCTGCTGAGCAACACAGTCAACACAAAAAACAGAAAATAACAATGGCTGACCTTCACTGGAATTTGAAAACTGGTGAAGGGAAGATTAGATTTAGGACACTTTTGATGGGGCGATAAAGAGGGAGATAAAAAAAGACGAAAAGGGTTTGTGACTTCAAACAAACACTCATCTCGGGAGGGATTAGGATAAGGGTGAGGGATGGGCATTTGCAGAATTGATTGCTGTACTGAGGCCTTGTCTCAGTGTTCAACACTAAACCTGCATACTCATGCATGCCATGGTTAAAACAAATGTTGTACAGAGAGAGAAGCCGTTTCCCCAAGCAATCATACATTAGCTGTTAGCACCCGTCTCATGTATTTTGCTTCAAAAATCAGACCTGACTCGTAACTCAGTGGAATCAGAGCACAGAGATGTTGTACAAATAACGCTTTGATCAGTGCCACTTTGATACCCATCAGGGATAAACCTGTTTAGACATCACTTTGACTTTTTTCCTTAGCATCAAAAGTCACCCAGTGTGTGCATCCATGGTTACGGTACAAACAGGGACTGATAGTAGCTAATGTGCTTTTCATGATGCGGACGAGCCAAAATATTACACTCATGGTAGTTGCATCGATCGATCTTTTTTTTTAAAAAAAAAAAACACAAAAAACAACCAGACTCACTGAGAGAATGACATCCGGACTTGACTTCCCGTTTCCATCAAAACATTTTAGGGTTTGATGGAAACCCAAAATCAGTTTCCATTTCAAAATGTTTTCATTAGTGTCCTGATACATGTGAAGTAGCCAGCTTGAAATGGAGGGGGTCTGAAAACAGATGTTCAACAACCCCATCAACACACTAGAGAAGATAAATGACATCGGAGAGGGAAGCACTGTGCCCATAACAGGCATAAGCAAGTATTACATCTCATAAGGAGACGACAAGCAGACAGAAAAACTGAAGTCAGAATGATTGATTCCTGTCACATCCTCCCTGTTGTTCATAGATCTGACCATTCTTCATTCTGTAAAAGGTGATTTATATTTCTCTGTGACAACAAAATACAGTTTTATTCACAGCGGTTCCAGATAGAAAAAAAACAGAAAGAACAGAAGGGAGTGGGGATGGAAAAAAGAAGGCCTGATGCTGAGGAATATTCATTTTTTAGTTTGATATCTGTCTCTTCCCTGTAATTTTGAAGATTGTTCAGCTGTTATCGCTCTCCCTCCCTCACAGTTTCATAAAAAGAAAATAATTAGAAGTTATTTTTCCTTTTGTTGTTGTGCGTCAACATGTGTATTCAGAAGGTAGCCTCTCTCTCTGCTTGTCTTCCTCGCTGTCAGCTCAGCCGGAGTTGCGATTGGCATGAAAGTAAATAAAGTTTCCAGCGGATGAAGTTAAAAGGTCAACTTTTCAACTCCTCACAGCCTCCGCTCTCTCTCCTCAGCTCCCGTCAACAGGCAGCACTGTGGCTTTTTCTAAAGAACCTGTCAGAGTTACATTTCATGTTTTGACTGCTTCACGAATGATTTCTATTCAAACCACTGAGAGCACTTGGGGCTCGCGGTCCTATCCTCAAGAAGGAGGTTTGAGTGAGAAAAATCCAATTTTCACATGCCCTCAAAAAATCAGAGGAAGCTGCAGCGTCCTTTTTAATTGACACACGATAAGTCCTCTCCATTTTCACAAAAGCATCGGCTTGAGATACACATCCCCATGTTGGCTTTCAAGATAAACATACCTGTCTGAAAGTAACTTATGACCCAGAGCTTTCCATCTGCGATCAAAGGCCATTTATCTGGGTCTGCTAAAGTCCGCCTAATACAATCATCTTCCAGAACATCTCTCAAGTGTTTTCATGGTCATACATTCAAAAATGAATTGGAGGTCTCGTCTGGATCACATAACAAAGGAAGTCTTTCATCTTTTAGATCTTTGAATTACAGTAGCACCCACAAAGAGCATGGTTCCCAAACAAAATGAAATGTTGGTCCAGATGATCAGGACAAACCTGTGGGTCAGCATGTGCTACAGGTCTTTCTGTGATTGACAGGTTCATTGTGATCATTTTAGACTGTTAAGAAATGGTATTTGTTGGTACAAGGATGTGTAGTAAGATACTGAATGGACAGTTGGTTGGCTTGTCAGCAGTATAACACAAAAACTACTAAATCTCGGCCCGGAATGGAACCCAGTCATTTTCCCTGGATCCAGATAAAGGGACAGATCCAGGATTTCTTTTGGTTAATTTCTCAGGGAGAAATGTTTGGATGTCAGTGTGATTGAAAGTCCCTTCTTTGTTGGTTGATTCTCTGTATTTTTTGTAAACCAGGACGATTGGTACTGATTATATCACTCTCTCTGCAGAGCACCTGAAGGCAGCGCTGGAGGAGTACATGGTGCGGTTTCCGAAGGTTCGCATCCTGAGGACCAAGAAGAGGGAGGGGCTGATCAGGACACGCCTGCTGGGAGCCGGCGCCGCTAAAGGAGAAGTCATCACCTTCCTGGACTCTCACTGCGAGGCCAACGTCAACTGGCTGCCACCGCTGCTGGGTGAGGAACACACACACACACACACACATTTTTGTATGTCTATACTTGTGAGGGCCCTCGCTAACATAACACATTACCACGCCAATGGCCCTAACCACAACCCATTAAACTTTATCTCAACCATTAAATAGCACTCAGAAGGAGTTATGAAGCGTCCTCACTTTCAAAACAAAACAAAAAAAAACTAAAGTCTTACATGAAACTCCTTCTTTTCCTCAATCGAAAAAATTTGGGAATTCGTAAAAAAAAAAAAAAAAAAAGGAAAAGAAAAACAATTCTCCCCTCTCCCAACTCCCACCTGAAAAAAAGTGTCTGATTTTCCAAAATGTTAAACAAATGTCTTTACAAACGTACTCAAGGGCCTGGCAGACTACAACCACAGTGGTCATCCTTATACATGAAGCCACAACACGTGAACAGGATGAAGTGGCAGGTTTTTTGTCTGTTTTTGTTTTTCACTTTTTGGGTTTCGAGACATTCAGAAGCACATAGTTCCTGTGAGTTTCACTAAAAACCTCACACATTACACCGACTGGCCGTGTTCCTGTTCTGCAACAATCTGTGATATTTCAACACTTTCAGGAATCTCATAAAATGCATCTGCAACATTTCTGTCTGGGACAAATGAAATTGCACCAACTTTTTGGTCAGATGATTGAGAGGACTACTCTGTTTTTGAGTGGACTTTTATGCTTTTAGGCTGCAGAAGGTTGCCTTTAGAAATAGATGTTATTTTGTACGGAGGTTTTAGAAAAAGAGAACAAAACGCTGTGCCGAAAGTGCAGGAAAAGACAAAGATCCCACTGACGAGTATCATGTGCACTATAAAACCTGTAACAAGCTAGATCAAGCTAGACATGTTGCTGTAGCAAAGCTGTTCAAAATAGAAATACAAGGTTGGTCGATGGTTTGCCGAATATCGACGGAGCATACAGCAGACTGACAAATCACAGGGAAAACCTGTTCAATCTAATGACTGAGTGGACTGCAGAGGGCCTTCATAGCTGAAGTAGCAAAGCACACACACACACACACACACACACACACACACTCACACTCAGTCTGCACCCCTGCTGTGAGACTGAGCACCTCATCTTCTGGCTGATGGACTTGCTCACAAACAGTCTCACTTTCTCAATTACCCTTTTTTCCATTAAGGAGCCATGTTCAGCTCTGTCTCCCAGCATGGCGCCGTCCCACATGGAAACATTTCACAGCAAACTTTATGACCCACGCTGCCTCCATGTCAAGCTGTTCCCACAGTAGTTGGAAAAGTAATGTGTGTGCGCCTGTGAGTAGAACAAAAACAGGCTGTCGCTGCGTTCATTACAGCACGGTGGAACTTTTGGAGTGTTAATAATGGAGAGAAGGTGTGGAGGCTGAAAAATGATGAGATACATTCAGCCTGTTCTCACTCTGAATGTGTCAAATACAGCGGCCTGGTTCGCGACCCCACACTTCTAAGTAGACACTGAAGGTACGGTCACTTACGTAACCTACAATATGAGTCTCCATGTAGTTATTTTAATCTAACCCAAACCAAACTGCAACCATTTAACAACGTCAGTAGCAGTCCAAAAGTCAAGTATCAAACTAAAGGTTGGATATAGCATATTATTGCTAACTTGAGCCCTTTGTGGTAGATAGAGCCACATAGTTTGAAGCTTAAGGCCACTGACATAGCTGCAGTTTTGACACATACAGGTTTGCAAATTGGCATTGTATTGACAACAATATGAAAATCTGTAATGAACTAAATCAGACTTAACGGTTGACTTAATCCGTATCTACAGCGCTGCACCCTCACTCATAAATGACCTTGAACATGTGCATACTTTGTGTTACAGACGAGCGTGCAGACCAAACTCACGTTGCTATAGAGAGAATATATTCAGAGTGGGGGAAGAAGATCAAAACAAGTCGATTTCTGAACTTCAAACTGAAAAATTATGGCAAAAACATTTTGACTCTGGCAATTATTTAAACGGTATATCATAAAATTCCAGTTCACTCAAAAAATAAGTGCTGCAGAAAAGCTGCAGCAGGAACGTTTCTGACGGTGAGCAGTGGAGAGGAGCCGTTACATCAGGCGCTTGTCAAACTTGTTTTCAGTGAGTGACCTGCATCAACACACTGGCAACCCTTCTTCAGTGGAGAGAGTGTACACACACACACACACACACACACACACACACACACACACACACACACACACACACACACAAACACACACACAGATATTCTTCACTTCCATCTTTACCTGAGGGACACCCTCCAACACACAGTATACAAAATCTAAATCCTGCAATAATAAAATTTTGTTTTTGTTTTCTGTGGTTTTTCACTGAAAAGCAGAGGAATAATCAAACATCTGCCTCTCTGTGTCTCTCAGACCGAATCGCCCAGAACAGGAAGACAATCGTGTGTCCGATGATCGACGTCATCGACCACGACAACTTCGGCTACGACACTCAGGCGGGAGACGCCATGCGAGGGGCGTTTGACTGGGAAATGTACTACAAACGGATCCCCATCCCTCCAGAGCTGCAGGGGGAAAACCCCATTGAACCGTTCGAGTGAGTTACAAGACACTTTTACTGCACCAAACTTAAAGACGAATCTGCACTTTGAAGAGTTGACTTTTTTTCCATGAAGAGAAGATTAACATTCACACTGTTTGTTTTCAATGTCAACTTTAGAGTTCAAAGGTTTTTCTTTAACTCACTAATCAAGAGCTGCATTTTTGTTTTGGACAAAACAGAGCGACACGCCAAGACGCCCAGTTGAGTTTAATGATGGTATCTTTTGTTTACATCCTTCTCAATCAGGCATTAATTCAGCATCATCTTCCCTTCAGATCTGTGGAAGCTTCTGTTTGATGAATTTGCACAGTTCTCTGTCTTGATGTTTCTGTTAGTGTTTTCCTTATAAAATGCCTTCATTTATCAACTTAATTCTAACTGTCCAGACTTAATATGTCAACCTTTGGAGGAGTTCATGTTCCTTGGTGCAACACACAATGGGTACAACATATACTCTAGCTCTGCATCATTTTATGCATGTCAGTTGATATCTGACAGAAACTGTAGTCAAGATGCAGTAACAAGGAGCAGAGGAGCGATCGTATAGGATGTTTTACATATTGATGTGTTTCAGCATAAGTTTACAGTTTCCCCTATTGGCACAACTGTGCTAAATTTTTCACCTGAGTGACACTGGAGAGAAGATTGTGGCAGCGATTCAAGTAGTTATGTTGTCATGAACCTTACTAATGTCTCATAATTACAGGGTTTGTTAAAAAACAAAGGGTTGTCTGAGAGCTTTTAATTTGAAACAGATTCAGGAAGTGATAACAGCATAATGCAATTACTTTAACAGGGCAGAGCTGCGGATCAAAATGAGCATAGCCTGCACCAACCCAGAGTTTTCTTTTTGCGTACCAAATGTTACAGCGATCAGTCCAATAGTTGAGACACTTTACTGAAAAAAAACAAACAAAAAAAAAAAACACAGATGTGAATCTCATGGTGATGCTAAGAGGATAGTCAGGGGATCAACAAAGTAATTTCATGTGGAGAGACTTAATTGAAAAAGAGGCTTAAAGAGCAGTTAGGTTAAACACTAAGAAAGTCTTCCTGATTGAACCTCCACTAAGCATCATCTGGATTCATTGCCTGGAAACCTTTAGGGCGCATAATCATCAAAGAGATTGTTGGACATAGTTGAGATATTTCACCAAATAAGTGTCATCCGGACCAGCTGATAGTGCTAAAGGAAGAGTCAGGGGAGCACTGAAGTCATTCGGTTTCATCGTGTGGGTGGTGGTTTTTCAAATTTCATGCCATTCCCGCTTTCATGCCTTTTTCACTTTTCTACTGAGAGCCCTACAGGGGGGAAATCCCAAGTGCTCATACACCAGGCGAACCCGCCTGAGCAGCCACTTCACTGGTGCACTGCAGTGCTCTTCCGACTGTAGAGACTGTGTCAACACATGAATTAAACATGGTGCTCAGTGCTTCTCCTACTTACAGGCCCACTGTAACACCTACACAGGTGCCATATGCCCTTGTGTGATGTTTATTTTTTCCTTTATCAGTATTTTCAACCTGCATATTGTAGACTTATAAACGCAGAGTTGCAGACAAACATTACATTAAATGTCTCAAAAGGTCCTTCGCCTGCCCCTCATCGCTTCCTGTCTCCAGCTAAAGTCACTGAAGTCTCTGCATGACGAGGTGTTTAGTGGCAAAATGAACTGTCTTAATTAAGACGATGCACAAAAGCTGAAATGTTAATTCAGTCCATTCTTCAGTTCTGTTTCAACTGAACATTTGTGGTCAATTTTATACTGGTACAGATTAAGACCCATTTTTATTTGGGCTTTTTTTTCTGGCAAAGTCAACAAAACTGTTACTTGAATACAGTTGTCTGGCTACTATATCAATCTCTGCCCCTGTGCACAAAGATCTATAAAGAAAAGGCTTGCAGAGGAAGAAGCGGAATGGCCTGCACAGAGCCACGACCTCAACCCATCCAGCACATTTGACTGAACTGGAACACCAGCAGTGAGTCCGATCCTTGTCACCCAACATCAGCGGCCAAACTTGACTGCAGCCACGTTCTAAGATCTTGTCCGAGCTCGAGTCCGCCCAGAGGAGTGGAGGCTTTTCTAGCAGCACAGTGTACTCTTCAGATGTCCATATACTTTTTGTCCACGTCATGTTTATTTGTCTTTTATCAGCACATATACAGCACACAGTGCCCACAGAGGGCACAGCAAACATAAATATATTCATCACTGCGCACAAATAGTTTTTGCTTTAATTGAAAAACTAACAACATGCACTGTAAACAGAGCTTCACGAGTGTGAATTTGAAAAAGAAAAAGAAGAAGGTGTTGGAGAGAAGCACAGAGGTTTCTGTAATCACTGCTGGTTTCATTTCATCCTTTTCACCCTTGAAGAAGGAAAACTGCAGAAAGTGGCCTGTTATCACCGCAGGACTCGTATCTGTGCTCACCGCTCACGAGGCGTGCGAAGCCCCAGAGTGTTTCTCACTGCTGACTGTACAGTCGCTGCCCTGTTTGCCTTTAATTGATCCTCCTCAGGGACGACTTTGGCGAGAGAAGACTACCTGCTGGCTGCCTGCCTGCCACCGACTTTCTGATGAAAAGCTTGTAACAATGACAACCTGTGAGTGCGATTGTGATATTTCTGCACTAAAGAACAAAACATTTCTTTTGATGAAAAGGATGAAAAGAGCTATTGATTGATTGCCAACATCAGAGTTACATTCACAGGGTTAAAGTGAGGCCTGTGGTGGAGAAAGTTTGTTCCTTACAAGACATCGAACAGAAATGTGCGTCTGCACCTGCTGGCCTTATTTTTCTGCCTCAGGTGCGCTGCAGCTACAATCAGCCATACAACAGCTAACAAGCCCTGCACTCAGCAGGAAGGAGCCTGTCACAGCAGACAGAAGCCACAGTGCTCTGTAGTAGGTTAATTGGTTTGGCGCTGTTCAGAGCACTTTCATTATCTGGTAAGAAAAAGTGCCACCACAAATGCATGAACTCTGACTCCGTGTGTAGATTGCTTGTTCTTATTCTGATTTTGTTTCTTTTTCATATCAACTTTGTTATCTTGTAGTTTTAATAGGGTGGCACTGAAAGGCTTATTGCTTTCTCATGTTGAACTGCAGCTGTAGTCTTGTGACCCAGAGTCATACTGAACAACTCCATGCATAAAAGCCCTTCCAACCACTGCTGCCTACCTTCCAGTGTAAAAGATGGAGATTGTCGGGGGCTAAAGAATGGCCTACCTTCAAAGCCCCAAGCCACAATTAACTCTACACTTAGGATTAATAACAATAAGTAGGTGGAGCGAGTTTCCTGCTTCAAGTTAAAATTTGATCATTTATCTGAGGACCTGACCTGCAGCCCGAACACCTCTCACCGGGACAAGAAGGTCGAGCAGCACCTCTTTTTTTTCTGAGCACCATGAAGCGCCCCATCTTACCTCAAAACTGCTGGCTAACTTCTACCTCTGGACAATAGAAAGCCTCCCCACATCCTGCTGTATTGTCTCCAGTGGCATCACAGCAGACAGCAGATCTGCACTGAGTCACCAAAACGTCTCGGTGGATTTTTACGCTCCCCACTCCTAAACCTGAGTGACACCCCTTGTTCCCCCTTGTATACATACTTTAAGTATTTATGTGGGTGTTTTCAGGTGCCGTCACTGGCAGGAACTTAAAGAAGTGCAGAACAGTAAAATGGTGCAGGACTACAGTCTGCAGAGTTGAGGCAAGAGGATGAGCAAGTGAGGAAAATGTCAATAAAGGGGAAAGTGGAAGCTTATTTCTTTTTCCTGGGACCTGTTTCATCCAAACTGAGCAGAGTGGAGTGGAGTGAGTGAGTGCAGTGATGAGACGCACATCAGGAAGGTTCGTTTGCATGTTGCATGGCAACCTCTGGGTTTGGTTTCCAGGCACCAAGCCACACAGGAACTATAAGATCAGGAGATTGACGGGATAAATTACCAATGGGGAGCACAGCAGGAGAAAGGCTCACAAACAGGGAGAATCCTGCAAATATCAAGAGTGTTGGCAGGTACGCTCCTACAGCATAACCCACTTTTCCACCTTCACTCAATATCTTCAGTTGTTTCAACAATTGTCACTTTGCTAATATAGCCCCTATTTGTTTCTTCCAGTGGCGCTTTCAAGAGGCAGCGGAGCAAATCAGAAGTCATGTAAATGCATTGTAGAAATAGATTTTGCTTCAGGAGTGATATGAGAAACTCCTGTGAGTGATTCATTTCCATCCTCTCTGGCAGTAAATAAAAACAAATGTTTTATCAGCTGTATGCTTTCAGGTTGAATTTGAGTTGGTGGATATAGACCCAGTTAAGGAGATAAGTGTTTATTGGAGATTTTCCTGTTTCAACTGTTTCAGTCATTGGGAAACATTCACATCTCTCTGTCCTTTTATTTTCAAACAGCATTTTTCAAAATGTCATATGATATTTAGCCTTGTGAAAAAGCTTCATCCACAGTGTTGCGACACATAAAGGAAATTTCATGAACGTTTCTAACACAAATCAGCGGGTCTGTAATCTTAGTTCGCTCTTGATGAACTGAAAGTTCATGTTTTATATATTTTGTTTCCATTGATGATTCATGGTTGTTACCATGGTTTCTCCATCTCCATCTGTCGTCCTTTAAGAGCTGAACAATGTGCAACAACTTGCAGTTGTTTGTGAATAAGCACGTAAATCTTTCATTGCAGGTGCGAAGCCAAAAATAAATGCTGCAGCTCTTCCTGGGAATAGTTAAAGCGGTTGTACAAAATGTTCTGCAAGTAGTGAGTCGGTGTGTTCTGTGTGTCCTGCAGGTCACCGGTGATGGCAGGAGGGCTGTTCGCTGTGGACAGGAAGTGGTTCTGGGAGCTGGGAGGATATGACACGGGTCTGGAGATCTGGGGAGGAGAACAGTACGAGATCTCCTTCAAGGTAAACACGTCTGGAATTTGCTGCGCTTGTATTTCCTGTAATGAGCCACCTTCTGCCACATTTCAGCCCTTTGTCTTTGTCTCAGGATCGCCCACATCATTTTAATTAAATTTCATCTTGATAATTAATGTTGTTTCCAAGAAATGGCTTCATATCCTTTTCTTTTGGCTTCAGTCACATTCTCATGAGAGCATCATGAATATCTAGACTCAGGACGACCTTATTTCTTTAAAACAACAAGGACATTCTCTCTTTTTTTGTCTTTGAGAGTCCTGCTCTGTTTCTAATGGTCCCCTCTGGCTGGATCACTCCAGGTTCAGTGTCACAGCCACTGACAGATGGAGGCAGGGGCTGTTTGAGAAAATAGAGAAAGGATGTTCTTCTTTCTTTTCCTCACTGTGTGTTCAGCAGATCAGGCGACAGACATGTAAATAGTTTAACTGTTGCCTTGACAGCTATTTAAAGACACTGACAAACAATATTGAGGTGTCCTGGCTGGGCTTTAGATCAGAAAATGTTCATATGGCTCAGTTGAACCCAATCAACAAAATAAATGTTGGCAATGTAAAACCACAAATAAGAGGAAAATGTATCTTATGGTCTGTTTAGACACAACCTAAACCAACCTGACCTCCTCTATATGATGAAGATTGTGTTTTTCTACTTCTCCACCTTACTTCCTTCCTTTGCTTCTGTGATAATTTACAGTCCCTAGATGTCACTTTATAAGCTGCTTTCACAGTCGACCCATTTGTTGATTTTCTGATGAGGGTGGGCTGGTTGTTCTGATGCTGGTCGTGATTGAAAATGGCACAGATATCATGTAAGTTGACTTGACGGATGTTTGATTATTTAAACCAAAAGATTGTATGACTTAAATCAGCTGATACATCAGAGGCGTCTGCGACTGTACCGTCGTACATTGTGGTGCACAGTTGTTATTCCACCTTTACCCTGAAATGTCAGGGATGATCCTGCCTCTGGGGCAAAAAGGTGACGATACTGACATTGAAATCTTTGAGTGACAGACCACGACTTACCCGGCCACGACCAAGGGCTCAGCTTGGCACGAGGACCTCTTATGTTTTAATACTGTTTTGACTCGTTTCATCTTATTTAAGTAATTACTGAGATAATATCGCATACCAAGGTTATTATTTTGGCTGAGATTATCATACCATTAAATTTTGCTATCAGCGTGTGCCTAGCTGTGCCTCTTAAGTCTACTTTATTCCCTCAGATATTCAATTTAGTTTCCCTTTTATTAAGATCCCCATTAGTTGATACAGCGCAGACTGCCAGTCTCCTGAGGTGAGAAGATTAACGGGCTCTCATACTAATCCCTACGACCAAACTGCTGCTCCCACAGACAGCCAGGCCCTGCTCGCATGTGAAACACAATCACTTCATCCACTGGTACAGTTGATCTAAAGCTCCATCCTGGTCGCACTGGTGTGAGAGCATCAGGCATTTCCAGCTCACACAGCGAAATAATGTCAGCACATTCAGGCACAGAGAGACAATATGACCCCTCATACAGAGAGAGAGAGGACAGTGTGAGGCTTAAAGCTGATGGCAGATTTTTCTTTTATTGCTCCGGCAGATTGGGGTTCCAGTTATGCAAACACTTCCCAGAGACAGAGCTGCTCTGGAGGCAGAAATAATTAAACCTCCATGGATGGACTTATTCCGAGTTAAAGTTAGCTAACTGGCAAACAGTTGGAAGAGGAGAACTTTTATTAAAGCATCCATTAAGAAGACATTTTTAATTCATTTCTGTGGAATTCAGAATATTGCTGGTGCTCCCATGATAATGCACTGGAATGAAACACCCTATGGCCAAAGAAAACTAATTGTGTGATTAGTGCAAATTAAATATAAATATAAACCATCTCATGGTTCAAGCTACAGGGGAGATTTGGGGAAAAGAGGTTAAAACGACAGAATGGGAAACGTGAGCATCTCTTATGTTAAGGAACCAAATGCGGACACAAAGAGAAACAGGCTGTTGCAGGAATGAAACATAAGCTGCAATAACTGAGCTGAACTCAAGAAATAAAGAGCAAAACACTAAACTACAAACCAGAGTATCACGAGGAACACAGGCAGCAAACTTACAGGCAACGGCCAAGGACAGGGACAGGACTGAGGAACTGAGTGAGGGAAGACGCTTAACGTACAGACACTGGGACTGATTAACAAGCTGAACACAGGTGAACGGAAATAAAAGGTAGTGAAAAGATAAACATACAAAAGTGTAAACAAAATGTGAGACGCTTTCGACATGAACAGGAAATAACTCAAGTGGAACCAAAAAAAAACATTCGAAATCTGGATGTGGAAAAATGCTGGTAATCTGGGTTTGCAGAACTCTTTTCTTCACTCCCGTCACTGCAGTGTCACACAATCGAAGGCTGAGTTCACCTGGGTCACGCAAGTCAGTGTAGACAGGTTAATGTACGTAGCTAGCTTACTGGCTCATTTACAAGCCATACCTGGTTACCAGTCACCAGAAAGACCAGCATATGTTGTGCTTTGGAACTGGTCGATGCTGGTTCTTCCAGCAGGGTGCCCTCAGTGTTTCTGAATGAGATTGCTTTAAGTCTACGTCAAAAGCCTTTTGCCTAACTTTTTTTGAAAAGATAGGAGTGACTCCAACTTAAGCTTTTTAGTCAAACGTTGATTTATTGTTTCTAAATATAGACTAAATGTGGATTATTGGGTGAGTTAACCATTTACTGTTGGCCAGACGTAGGCCTAGATGCTAACATATGTGACTACATACATTTACATTTAGTGCATTAAGCAGATGCTTTTGTCCAAAGCACCTTACAGTAATTCATGCATACATTCATACACTGATGGTGCCGACCAGCACATCAGGAGCAGTTTGGGGTTCTTGCCCAAGGACACTTTGACATGCAGACAGTGGGAATCGGACCAGTGCCCTTCTGATAAGATGCTGGCTCTACTCCTGAGCCACTGGTAGAGTTGATAGTGTCTTTGTTTCTGGTGCAGCATTGTGTTGAACTGTGTTTGAGAGTAAATAATGCTGTGCTGGTGTTGTGTGTGTGTGTGTGTGATTCTGACTTGCTTGGAGTTTTGCTCTAGAATACTTAGTTGGTGACCCCTGAATACTGATGTTTGTATACGCCCCTTGAGCTGGTGCAATGCATTTTATTGATGTACAGTCTGTAAATATCTGTAGATACTGTAACTGCACGTGCTGTACTGGGTTACCGTCATGCCCTGGTGAAATAGTTCACCCCCCTGGTTGATATTGTATATGTATCTGTTGTTTACAGATTGATGTGGGGGCCGATAGTAACATTAAAACATTAAATCCATGTTGTATCTGGACATTTATGGCTGCCATTATTAATCGTGTACTGGCAGCAAACACATGACCGGAGCCACTGACACACACTTTATACTGAACTGTTTGCATTTCTGTTTTATTTATGGAAAAGCACCAACAGAAAACAACTCCAGCTTTGGTTGCAGTTTCAGTCGATACTGGGTCTTGTCTTGCAGCCATGTTTTATTCACGCAGCTGGAGTGAATTGTGTTGTTCTGCAGTTTTTCCCCATCAGCTGAGCTGTGTACACTCGTGGGATCTGAGTCATCTGCAGCAGACCAGAGAGATTGAGGTTGTGCTGCAGTGACAATGATGTCAACACAGGGTCATGAGGACTTGGTTGGCTGGTTACGTCTGGATGGTTTAATCGCTGAATGTCCGTTGGTGCTTGAAATTATTCCCCTGTGGTGAGTTGTTCCTGTAACAGTAGGGATACTGTAGCATGAAGCCGGGTCATAGCAGGTTGAACTGCCTTTCTGCCCCTGTGTGTTTACAGCCTTCAGTCATGTATGAGGATTTCATGTTCCGTTCGTTTTGTCTCAGCAGCTTCAGCCTGCCTCTCACCGTCAAACAGCAGAAATCATCTTTACATATTAAAGGACTTAACAGAAACAATTTAGAAGCCCGTGCTTCTTTTTCCCCCTACTTGGCTTGTTTGTTTTCATGTTTAAATCCAGCTTTTCATTTCCCCATCCTTTTCATTTTGCCATTGTCTTAAAAACAAAACCTCTGTTTCCATCTCGCCTGCTGTCTCTAAGTCTTCCCCTTTCTTCCACATCCTCTTCAGTCCCTCCCGTTCCTTCTCGAGGTTTATTTTCAACACGGCGAGCCAAGAAAGAGAATCATGACTGTTGTATTCATTATAGTTGAGGGATTAAAAATGAGAAGCCGCTGCTCTGTTATGTGAGATAGACAGGGGTAGGGGAAAGAAAAGAGATGCAACTGCTATAAAGGAAGGTTTATTTTTATTTAATACAAGCACATTAGGGTGCCTCACAGTGCGTTTAAATCTCCTGTGAGTTCAGGATTTCAAAGGATGCCTCACCTTATTTTCCTGAAAAGATTTAGCATTTGTTTAAAGAAACTGTACTAATGAGTTAACCGAGCAGCTCAGTTTGTCTCTGACTGACTCCGCAGCTCAGGTGAAGTCAGGTCACCGTCACATCATAATAGGCTGTTGGTGTCTTCTCGTCTTCCTCCACTTTTCTGCCATTTCCTCTTTATTACCTCTCCCTCTGAATTCGCTCCTTTCTCCTCTTAGTCTCAGAGGATTCATAAGCCTGTTAGAACCATCGCACTTCATGCCTCTTTTTTCCTCCTAATCATCAGCCTCCTGCTCATCTCCTTGATCGTCTCCTTACTTCACCTTCCCACAACTTTCTGCCTTTGAATGTTAAGACAGACAAAAGCTTCTAAATGCAAACGAGATGCATCCTTTAAAGTAACTCTCTCTCTCTCTCTCTCTCTCTCTCTCTCTCTCTCTCTCTCTCTCTCTCTCTCTCTCTCTCTCTCTCTCTAGGTGTGGATGTGTGGTGGTCGGATGGAGGACATCCCTTGCTCCAGGGTAGGACACATCTACAGGAAGTACGTCCCCTACAAGGTCCCTGGTGGGATCAGCTTGGCAAAGGTAATTCTTCACGCGATGTGCCTTTACGGTTCATGGCGAAACACAATGCAGCAGATCAGTCACGGATTTTCTGTATTCTTCAGCAGTCTGACACAGGTTGAGTGTCAGGACTGTGCTGTCACATCACCTGTGTCACATCTGAGTCACAACACAACAATGAATTACATCATATTGGAAGTAAATAGGAATCAGTAAGAATGACAGGGGGTCCGATCAGAGAATAATAGATCTATTTGTGCTGTTCAATGCAGATCACATGTGCTGTAATCATGTACAAATTGTACATCTGCTGTCCACCAGTACTTTGAGCTCCACCAAAACACTGTTTGATGCACAGCGAGGGAAGTGAGTGAACCACAGATTACAAAGGACAAATACACGTCAGACAGCAGTCTGGATAAATCATATGACAGCACTGTCAAAGTGGGTTATATATAATAATATACAGAAAGGTTGATTATGCACAAAACTCATGTCACTCTCTGAGGACGAGGCACACTCTGCACAGCGACAGAAACTAGTTGTGCTAAATAAAATAAGGCGTTTTTTGAAGCACAGGAGAATTGAGACCCTTGTGACAGTCATGACTAACACCACACAGGGTCAGACATGTCACAGAATCTTCCACTTCCTGTTATGAATTTCAATATTGTCCTTTTGTCACAATCATCCACAAGTGGATCTGAACGCATGACTCACACAGAGGCAGGTGGGCACATGTGATTTACAGCAGTCAGTATCAAATGACTTAAATCTGGAGCAAAATAAACCTCCCTGTAAGATGTTACTTGTCAGTTTTTCATTTTAAGCCGGATGACTGTTTCATTCGGCTTTTACTGGAACTGCAGAGCTCCTCCAGGACATCAACACATCGCCAACATTTATCCACTTATATCAGTAGCTCCTCTTAATTGCATTAATTGCAATCGCTCTTTAAAAAAACCTCTTATTAGTCACATTTCTTGATTCAACAAACAATAAGTGAAGCACAATCCAATTATGCTATTGCAAAATTAAAAAAAAAAAAATTACATCTTATCAGCCAAACTGTTTTAACTTTATTAGTATTCAGTAGTAATTACACATGGGGCTCCCCAGCATTTAAATCACAGTAAAAACAAAAGCATATTTTTCTCTTCTGATCATCTGAAATATGGCTTGAATAAAGTGTTGTACATGCACGCACAAACACACACAAACACAAACACACACAGGAAAAACAACTTGTGCGTCCTTGAACTGTGACAGCACTGTGTGTAACTTAATGCATCGGCTAACGAGGAGGAGTGGGTGAACTTCTGTCTTGATAGGCACAAGCTCATAAATAGACAAACCCACATAAACACCACACGCACACACACACACACACACACACACACACACACACACACACACACACACACACACACACTGTACAGTAACACACATCTGAGTGTCATCGTTGCTGGTCTTTAAGTGGTGCAGTATAATAAATTGCAGCATTTTTGTTTCCAGCGTCCTACACTAAGTACTCTCCTCCTTCTCCTCTATGCACCGGGGCACTTTACAGTCAGCTCAGCCTCCACTAACAAAAGACCACCAGACGAGAGGCAGCACTACGCAGCCTATCCGCTACCTGCGACTTATAGTCTTTGCAAGTGTTACTGTGAGGAATGAGCTTAAGATTCTTTGTTCCTTGTAGTCTTCAAAGTACCTACATGGAATGAGAAATTGTCCAAAGCGCTAAATCACCTGGTGAGAAGCTGAGCGCCATTGATTATGTATGCTTCTGCCTCAGCCTGAAAGCTGGCTCAGTTTGGATCAGTGTGCGTTTGAAAGGCGCTGGCCTTTGTTTTGATTTTTTATTCAGACCAACAGTCTTTAAACAGGACCTCAGAGGAATGCTGATGGTTCTGAATCGGCCTGATTGTGCAGATAAAGGAGGGTATTTGCATAAACGTTTCTGCTCTCCGCACGTAATCGAAACGGCGGTTTCATCATCGTGGTTTACCTTTCTCTCTTTTTACTGAAGAGCTTCAGCACTCCAACTAAACCTGCATACATGGAGATCAAGATCACGTTGCTTTGTGTTTGGTAAATCTTGATGCTCTTGCTAGCTGAGATCAATCTGTGGTACTACCAACAGACAATATAAATATTCATGTTCACAAACTGGTCCATCATGGTTCAACAAGATCACCCTCACTGCCAGCAGCTGACTGCAGGATATTGTCTTTATTTGACGGAGGCTCATAGACATTCTGGGAGACTTAAGAAATGTAAGTTTGACGAGACTATCCAGCTGAGTCTCTTTTCTTAAATTTGCTTTCAGAATCTGAAGCGCGTGGCGGAGGTGTGGATGGACGAATACGCCGAGTACGTCTACCAGCGTCGACCCGAGTATCGCCACCTGTCAGCGGGAGACATGACGACCCAGAAGGAGCTGAGGAACCGCCTCAACTGCAAGAACTTCAAGTGGTTCATGAGCGAGGTGGCCTGGGATCTGCCCAAACACTACCCGCCGGTGGAGCCTCCTGCTGCAGCGTGGGGAGAGGTACGGACTGGTTTATGGAATTGTTTTGATAAGTCTGAGGAAATTAGGTCTGACATAGAGTCGCATTTCAACAGAAGATATGTGCTCAGAGATTACTCTTTCACTTTTGAGGTTCAACAATGGATGTATCTTCACGCCTGTTTATCAACCTGACTGCAGCAGTGATCCGCAGAGATGACCTCCATTGTCGAGTGCTTGTGTTCTGTAATGTTGACTGCTGACTGGAGCTGGAGGGGAAATGTGCTTTACTTCATGAACGTCACATTACAGAGAGGAGAGGGGAGGAAGAAGAGAGAGCACCGAGTCTCTGCTGAGTGCTGAGTTTAGTAATTGACCTAAGTTGAAAACACACAAACGTTGCTCGCTGGTGAAAAGCTAATGTAAAATAAAGTTACACAAATGATCCCATGGTCCAACTTCTAATTAGTGAAATCTGTTTTGCTGGTTGTGAAAACACTCATTCTGATGGAACTCCGGCCCAAATGTTCACAGACAAGCTGATAGTTTGACGGTTTATTCATGGTGTGTTTGCTCACATTCGCTATCGTCCTTCCTCGCTCTCTGGCTCTCTCCCTGAGGGTTACAGACAGATCAGACAGATTTGGGAAAATGTAAAAACACAACTAAAAATATATATGTATAAGAAAGGTCTTCTATTTTTATACATTTTAATGCACAAAACCATGATATGATATCTTGAACCACATCAGAAAATCTAACTTTATAAGCACAGTGCATTTAATCATTTCAGAGATGTAGTGTATACGCTCAGATTCACACCTGACTGACAGGTTCACAGAAGAACAAAGAAATTTGATTAAAAAAAAGGTTATGAACTTGAGTTTCACCCACTGATAAAGGTCCCACCTACTTTTAATATATGAAATTATGAAAAAGAGGAATAAAATTATCAAAGAAAGAGGAACAGGAATTGAAAAAGCAACTGCTCCTCAGCTCCTTAACCAATGTTTAAACTGTGTTTCCATTCTTTGTTTGAATGTCAGCAGTTTCTTTTTCCTCTCAAAGTCTCTGAAAAACTTCTATATTGCCTACAGGCTCCTTCAACAACTCAACGAAACAGGTTGAAATGAGCCATTATCATTAATATATTCAGAATGAAGTCATGGGAGCACAGTCTTCACAAATCTATGAACTTTAGACACACATGCTTCCTTTAATGGCAAAATCTGCATGCGTGTGTCAATGGGTCATGCATCACAATTATATAATCACTGAAAAAATTGCCAGTATGAATCCTATTCAAGGCAACCTAATGTGGCAGGACAATGGATCGAGTGGATTGGACCGAGTTGCGTGGTCATGTGTATGTAGCACCAACACTGAATGGTGTTTTAAAGGGACCTTGATACAAAGGTGACAATGTCATGTTCAATTCAACACGGATTTCAGCTCAGACTAGTGTTTCATTTTTAATACGTCAAATATCTGAGGGGTGTGCATGGAGCTGGAGATCGTAATCCCCAGTGGAAGTAACAGAACAGAAACCATGATGAAACATGTTCGCAATAACAGGGTTTTTTGGCTTCTCCTCCTGCATGGGGTGCACGCCCAGGGGACAAACCAAAAACACTGAACTGCTGTGGGATCAAACAGCCAACCGATATGAAATGGAGCTGTTCAGATGTGCAGTAAAGGTCCAGTGTGTTGGATTTATGGGCAGAAATGTAGTATTCAGTATGTATGTAACGTTAGTGTATAATCGCCTGAAAGAAAGAATCATCACAGTTTCATGTCCGTAGATTACATGGAGGATGACGCACTCCTTCTGTAAATTAAAGGTTGTATCCAAGTTGTCCGCACTTCTCCGCACTCGTAGACTGGCAGGCTTTGCAGGAAGTTCGAGAGTCTTGAGGGCGGTCCAAACCCACAATCTATTGAGTCCACAAGGGTTCTCAAGTGGACTTTCTTTAGACTTTACTGATTACTTATTCAACATTCATTATGATATGGGTGCGACGTTGTACAACTTATAATGAATGTGTAAAACAAGACCTTACTTGAATCACGGAGGCCAGAAATAATATTTAACCACATCATTATACAGAAATATGTAGAAGTAAAGGTTATAGAGGTAATTAAATATATTGTATTATTGTAATCATTAAGCCTACCCCTCAGTAGCTTATGTATTTGCCTTGCAGTCTCACACACTTGCAGACTTGATGTGATGACAGTGAACGCATCACGTCACAAAGCCTGAAGACTGAGGCTGAAGCAAGTGAGGAGGGTGGAGATTTGGACGCAGCCTAAGATGCTCATTCTGCAGTGTTGCACGTCCATGTTTCCACAGTAGGCCAGGATGGACAGAATGGTTATTTTAAGTGGATCCTGTCAGTGTTACTCACAAGTCATGTTATAAGTTGTACAGTAACAAGCAAAATAACCCTGACGGGCCACAATACATATGATTTCAGCTTCGCAGCTCATGAAGGCTTTCATCCAGCCATGAATTATACAATATGCATTGAAACTGTCAAAGACTCCCTGTTTTTGTGACTCCATGTCCTTTTTTATGTGTGTGTTCTGTAGATAAGGAACGTGGGGAGCGGGATGTGCATGGAGATCAAACACTTTGTGTCAGGGAGCCCCATCCGCCTGGAGAGCTGTGTGAAAGGACGGGGCGAGGTGGCCTGGAGTCATGGACAGGTGAGGGTCATTCGTCACATTTTCTCTAGTAAACCGTCACCCTGAGATCTCAATAGCCTGACGTGGGAGGTCTTTTGTACAACATCGCCTTCATGCTTTATGGCTGGAGCGCTGTGCTGAATATGTTTTATCTGAAAGGAGGGTAACACATGACCCTGCTCAAACAGAGGTTAATGGATTTCCCATCAGCCAGTTGTTTCATAACTGTACATTTGGGAGGGGCAGGACGGTTTTACGTTTGTCGCGTATCCTGAATCTGAAAAAGGAGGACTCCTCACCGAAACACTTTGATGGGATAAAAATGATATAAATTCAGAAAGAGCAGGAGGAGGGTTAAACTTGTGATGTGTGTTCATGCTGGCGCCCTCTCTGCAGGTGTTAACATTCGGCTGGAGGGAGGATATCCGGGTGGGCGACCCCATGCACACAAGGAAGGTCTGCTTTGATGCCGTGTCCCATAACAGCCTCGTCACCCTGTACGACTGTCACGGCATGAAGGGGAACCAGCTGTGGCGCTACAGGAAGGTACGGTAGAGGAAAGCGGACAGTTGGGAGTTCACCATGTGTAGAAAGTGATGATCTTCGTGGCTGCTTGCTCTTTTCAGCCGTCCAGCTGTTCCTGCTGTTGTGATTTCTCTAGTCAGCGTCATCATCTAAGGCAAATTATGATTCACTTCAACGTAATGGTGACCATCTGTTGAAAATCTAATGAAATGAATTTGAGGGAGTATTGAGTTATGCATACACAGACGCTGCACAATATAAACACAGAGACACACAGAAAAGCGGTATGTTTTTTTTTTTTAAAGCTATCAGTATGGGTTGCACTTGCTCACCTAATGTGTAAAAGACTTTTTTTTTCTTTTTCAAGGTTGAAAAACAGAAAAACGCATCCTTGTGATTTAACATTACACTGAATAGAAGAAAAAGTCCAAACATCCTTCCTGAGATCCAAAAAAGAGCTGTATATAGTGGTTGTTATTTGGCAGTGGAGACCCCATTAGGAGGTGTCTTGATGAACCCTGCTGACTTCCATTCAGTAAAAGAGTTTTACTTTTCAAAAGTAAACATAAAGGATGTAGAAAGATGGTGCAGCACTTAATGAAAAGACGTGTCCTTTTATGACATCAGTTACTCCCCAGAGAGGCTTTCTTTTCGTGCCAAGTCAATTTGATTTATTCTGCCCAGAATCACGCAACACGATTTGCCTGAAGTGGTTTTACTATCTAATCAGCATACCACGCTGTCTGTCCTTCATCCCTTCATTCAGATAAAGAAAGTCAGCAAGAGCAAACGAGGAGGGACGCAAATGAGAGATTATAAAAGAAGAACATGACACATTCTATACAAATGTATGAGGAGATGTGTTGGTTTTTGAAGTCTGTAGAGTGAGATGCAAAGAGATCCAAATCAAATCCAACTTAGAATGCGTTTTTTTCTCCATGATAATCAGGAATCAGGAGGGAACTTTTCAAATAGACTTTTAGCACAAAATGTAAAATGCATAAGTTAAATATTGACCTCGTGACATTTCCCCATGCAGATTCTTGTGAAATTCAAAATGATCAGCTTTTAGAAATGAGTGTGAAATCAGTTTTTGTTCTTTCTTATTCTTTATCAAGTTAATTTATTTACAAGAATGTAAAATTGTTTCAGGAAGAAAACAAATGTCTCTTTACTCCGTTTCCTCCAGGACAAGAGTCTGTATCACCCGGTCAGTAACAGCTGTATCGACAGCAGCCCGAGCGAGCGGCGGGTCTTCATGAACACCTGCGACCCGTCTTCTCTCAGCCAGCAGTGGCTGTTTGAGAGAACCAACTCCACCGTGCTGGATCACTTCAACCAGGGCGCCAACTGAGGCCACTGGACGGTGACGTTGGCGTCTTCCAAAGAAACAGATCATGAAACAATGGTCACCTTTGATGAGGTGAATCATACAGTACTCCTGTTTATTTTAGCCTTTTTTATCATGAACAGAATTGGGCTTTAATTTGACGTCAGATGCATCATGTCATTATTATCTTAAAAGAACAAACCTCACTTTGTCTGAGCTGCTGTAAGCTGTCCACTAACTCGGCCGCTGTTCCTCTGTTGTCCAGATAAAGAGCAATAAGTGAAAAACGTGCTGCTTCTGAAAACATTCCCCGTGGTACAGCAGTGATCCAGTGCGCTGGCTGAGAGCTGAAGAGTTGGTCAGACCACACGACAACATCCAGAATACAATCGTACAGCGTGAGCTCGTGGTGAGGACGGAGGTAAACAGACATGCCAGCCTGAGCAGCCACTGAAGTTTGCTTTTCTTAAAAATACTGATTTAATTCACCCTTGTTATTTCGTTCTTTTGCAGGGTGGGAGAATCACGGTGAAATCTGAAGCTCTTACAGACTGAACTTGGATGTCAAGAATTTTGAAGAATGCAAAGATGCTCCTGCCTTTCATTGTCAGTTTAAATCAGTCAAACAAACTCTGCTGGATTCAACGGATTCTCTCCCCTTTTCGCCTCTTAACTTCATGTCTTTTTCAACTGTTGCCTTATCAATTCCAGCAATGGGAAAATAACCTGCTGTATCTGTTCATCTGAGGCACCAAAACACAATATGGTGACACACCGTATGTTGGACTTTTTTTGGAGCTGTAAAGAAAACATTATTTCTGTACAGTGTGCAGATGCATTGCAAGGATTTGCCTTTTACTGATGGATAAAAAATCCTGTACATATTTATCTTTAAAATGTAAATATACATAGTATATATATTTTTCTACTGAGTAATAAAGTGACATAATGACACTGGTGAGGTCAATTTCTGTCTCATGATGCTGTCTCAAGTTTTTCACTTCAATGCTTGGAGTGTTTTGCGCTGTCTCACGAGTTACAGGTAAAACACCTTCACACTTGAGGTGATTCAATATATTCCTTAAAGGCTTGTGGGAAATATGTTTCTTCAGTAGGGATATTCTACGCATGAAAACTGAATGCAAACTAAAACAGAGTAGTGGTGTTTTTGTTCCAGCATGTAACTTCCAGTTGTGAGCATATTTTAAATGGACACTTGTTTTTTTTTTACATGGCGGCAGCATTTTACATTTAATTTCAGATGACTAGGATCACCTTTCCATATTGGTGCAAAGGTACAAACAGTGAATGTAAGTGCTAATTTTACAAGGTCAGCTGCAGTACAACAACACGTTGACAGCTGTCTCCCGGATCTGAGTGACAAGGGAGCATAAAGGAAACACTACAACGACTCTACAACACGTGACTCTGTTAAAGGTTTCTTCATCCACCATGTTTCAGCATTATTAGACGTCAACTTGGCAATTTTCTTAAACTCCGAGGACATTCATATGAATTTTCCCAGTCAGAAAAAATGTTTTTCAATAATTTTAACAGCACAGGAACCCACAGTCTGACTAACAAATATATCTAGAGGCTGCTATCACTCAGTCAACTCCTGAAAATCGAGCAGACGATGGCGGGTCTGCAGGATCTCATGCAGCAGGATTTTCAGGATTTTCTCTAAATGTGAGATGAATATCCCCCCTTGAAAATATATGAAATTGCTCCACCATATTGGTGCCCAATGAGTCACCATTAAGACATCACTGACAAAAAGCAAAAAGTTGTTGGTGATAACTGAGAAGTGTGACAGTTGTAAAGTCTACCGCTTGAGGAGTTGTTTTTTTTAATTCTAGAAGTCCACAAGTCAAAAGTCTAGTCATCAACCATCCAACTCTTGCTGGACTTGAGTGTCAGTGGTGTATATCAACCTCTCCACCTCATAAATTCCATTATCAGAGAGTCTGAGGCAGAGTCCTGTCAGATACCAGGATGCGGTCTCGATACTCAGGCCTCGAGGTGAAGTTGATGTCAGCTCCAATCGACTGGACACGTGAGAGGTTACTGCGTCAGATGTCCACACCATTTCAACATCGTCACTTTTAACCAAGTATTTTGATTGGCTGATTACTGTTTTGGTGACTGACTTTTTGCCACCTGTCATATTAAAGTCTGCCAGTCATGTTACTAAACGAGACATTCGCTGCTTCAAGCTGATTTTCTTAAAATGTCTGGGTTTACTGTTTCTTTAACCAGGGAGAGTTTGCTGCCATGCCCTTATTAGTGGCCAAAATTACACAGTGATGCTTTGAAATATACAAATATTGTAATTTTATTAACATTTTAGCTGCTTGGCAATAAGTATTAATGATCAAAAAAGAAACCAAGAGGAATATATCCATTAGCCACAGTGGTCTAAGATATTCAAAGTTTTTCTAATAGAAGAATTCATTGAGAATCATAAACCTGCAAAACTTTGTGGCATTGTTCAGTTTTACAGCCACCATTATTTCACCCCGACTCTCAATTCTGTTGCAACCGCAGACACAACAATGTTGATATTCGTCAATTCTAAAAGCACATTTCTTTACATTCAAATTTCTGCATGAAAAAATAAATAAATAAATAAATAAATAATTCAACGGCCTTTGAATAATTCAGCTTTTTCTGAAAAATCTTGTCCATTCCTTCTCATAGGGAAACTTTCAACTTTGATTCAGCTACTGCTTCAGCAGTGTAGTGCAATGCAGTGGTGTAGTCTACGTGATACGCAGGTAGGCATATATGCCCTGTACCCACAGGATTTCTGTATACCCTCTTAAAAATATGCAAAGATCCGTAACAATATAGTTTTGTGACAGAACTTTAACTTAAGTGATTTTTGTTTCACAAATACCGGGTAAATAACTGAAATGAAACACATTTTGCAGGGGAATGCCTCTTACCAGAAATTACCATCGCAACAGCCGCCGCGGTTCATCAACTGCCAAAAACATCCTGCTTTGAACGGTGAACAAAAGACATCTACGACTTTACTTTTTAACAATTACAGTCCTAAAATCCTGCAATATGGCTCCGCTGCAGGCACTGTCATCTCGGTAGCTATTTAAAAAAAAAAGCTCTAAGCCAGGGGTCACCAACATGGTGCCCATGGGCACCAGGTAGCCCCCCAAGGACCACATGAGTAGCTCCCAGGCCTGTTCTAAAAATGAAAATTGAATATTGATATTATCTGTTTCCCACCTTGTTAAGTCATTGTTGATAATTATTGTGAGAAATCATTAAACACTTTTGCGTAGATCTGCACTCTGTCTGCAGTGCACTTATTTTAAATTAAAAAATGTATCAACTAAATAAATGTCAAAATCAAATCAAAAAACTTTGTAAAAAACAATCAAACAAAAAAAAGTATGAGTGAAAAATAAGTTAAGTTTTAGCAGGCTTAACATCGTTTATCAGCAAATAGCTGCATCTCCTTGTTTGCAAGAGAAAATAAAAACAAAAAACAATGTTAGTGCATGCAGTAGCACCCACAAACAGGATAGAAGCATTTATTATTTACTTATGTCCAGAGTAAGTTCTTTGGCATTTCTTTGTTACTACATTATTACTTATGTATGTGTTAGTGAGTGACGGGTGTGTATGAGGCTGGGAGGAAAGCATCACAGTATAGCCACTATAATAAACTAGACTACATCACTGGTGCAATGATTATCGTTTAATAATTTCAGGCAAGTATTATCTAGTATATTCAGCAGTTTTTCCCCAATCACTTCAGCCCTCAGCAATCACAATGTATTTGTATCTATATTTTGTATCTGCAGGAAATTTATTTCTCTACTTATGCTATTTAATACCTTTTATAAACCAATTGAGATTTAGATTGCATCTGCATTTTATACCTTGTACTAGTGACTGTTACATATGGCACACATGGCAAAGGTATTATCCATATTAACCTGGTTGTATTTACCTCTGTTTAAATGTTATTTACAGAGGGCACTTACAGATGGGGATATTAAGCCATGTGGATGGTAATACTGTTTCTGTAAGCCTTGGTATAAATCAATTAAAAACAAAATTTAAAAATCAACATATTTCTCACCAGAATTCCAAACGCTCTCCATCTTAGATCAAAGCAGCCGTTGCTATGTGGACCCCGGCAACTGTTCAGTTCTCCAGACTTTAAGAGCACACACACTCCAAAGACTGCTCAGTCACTCAGACACCCCGATGGATCAAGACACACTTGTTTTTTGTGAAGTTATTGTATCTGAAGACTACTTTAGCACCGTCGTTAGCAAAGAATCCCGACAGACGATGAAGACACAACGTTGTACAGCTGCTAGGAAAGTTAGGGGTAAGTGAGAAACCCAGAAAAAATATTCTGGTCACTTGTGTAAATTTTTCAGTGACTTGTCAGGTAGAGTGGGCATTAATTTAGAATTATTATCTCAAGACAGACCTCTGATGGGGTTTCATGTGATCAGAGTCTTTAATGTGAGATGTTTTAAAGGGAAATTTCAGGCATTAAGTGAAAATTCACAGGAAATTAATGTCCCGTGTCTTTTTCTCATTTCCAGAGAGTAATAACAGCATGACACAGCAAAGTGAATTGCCTGCAGAGGATGGCCGGACAAAAAGAACTAAAAGGAAGGCCAGTCCTGATGAGACGCACCCCAGGAAAAGGACAAAAGTGTCTGAACCTGCACCGCAAAACCATCATGACGGAATTATCTGCAGATTATCTGAGAGGAATCTCAGAGGAGACAGAGAGGGACAGTCATCAAGAAAGAGAAAAAGGAGCTTAGATGAGGATAACACGGTATCCTTGCTCTCCTCGGTGGACACCAGTGGTGGTAAGTTGATTGCTCAGGTTCAAATTCTCACTTAACTCTAGTACTATCCAGTGGCAAATAGTTTGTGATTTTTGTGTCCAGGCATGAGTTAGGTCTGTCTTTGAGACTTTTGCTTTCATCTCAGTGCAATGGAGGTGACTGAGATTACATGTTTGGTGCTAACAGCATCAAAAAATGACATTTAATAATCCACCAAACACACTGTTTCTCTTGGAGTAATACATAATACAGAAACTGTTAAATGTTTGGTCTTTGGAAAATTCAGAACAACAAAGGCTCTGTCTTTGGAAGTACAGTAAATGCTTCTCTTAAATTGTTGCTGAGTTCTGAGCACCACAGACTGAATTCAAGTCACCTCGCTTTTATTGAGGTGGAGAGAGTCATCTCAGAGACAGATATCTCATAGCAGTGATATATAAAACAAAAATATCCTCATGGATACAATCAACAAATGGAAACTTAAATGAGATTTATTTATATTACACTGTGACTTTAGAGGTCAGGTGTATTTTTAGTTTCTCAACTCCCTCAAGAGTCTTTATGCTACGCTAAACACATCTCAGTTCTTTGATAACTAAATTCTTTAGAATCCTTTAAAGGGACAGTTCAACCCAAAATCAAGCCCCGGCTTATGGTGCTCAGAGCACCATAAGAAATTCAACTTAACTCAACGACAGTGTCTCTTTCTAGAAATCATCACTCAGTTATGCAAAATAATCCACAGACTACTACGTGTTATGTAGGAACTGTTTTCTTTCTACTGAAGTACAGCTGCCAACAGCATCATGTTCTTCTGACCGAGAGCTGATATGTCCAAAACTCTGGAACTCACACCAAAACAATCTAAATGGATACATGTAGCACAACAGCTATAGGATACAATATGTATTTTTAATTTCAGCGCAAACTCTCTTCTGGTAGAGCAGAAATGAATAATATGTTTAACTTTGAAAGGCACTGAACAAAGGTAGACTAATGTTCCTCTGGGTTTTTCTCATCTGTAGAGAGCAGTAATAACCTGTCTGATAGCTGCAACACATCCCAGGAGGATGAGAGCAAGAAGGCTATTGTTGTTGCAGCTGGACCAGACAGTAAGCGAATGAGGAGATCATACCTGAGGGTGACCAGAATGGAGACTAAAAAGGAAACCTTAAAGGTGACCACAAAGGAGACCAAAAAAGAGATCACAAAGGAGATCAAAAAAGAGATCAAAAAGGAGAACAAAAAGAAGACCATGAAGGAGACAAGAAAGACTACCGTAAAAAGGACCGTGAAGGAGACGCAAAAGGGGATCACAACAGAGACCGTAAATAAGACTGTAAAGGAGACCATAAAGGAGAGCAAACAGGATTTGGGTGTAGATGCACTGAGAGGTCAGTTGGTAGTGACGGTAGAGATTTGGTAATATGCAATTTCTGTTCCTCACAAATGTTGTTAAACAGTATATGTGCGTTTGTCTTTGTAGCTGAATTTCAGGCCAAATACGATCAGCAGGATCTGCTCGGAGCAGGAGGCTGTGGATCCGTGTTTGCCGGCTACCGCAGAGCAGATGGATTACCTGTGAGTGTACACACACACACACACACACACACACACACACACACACACACACACACACACACATTCTCAAACATACATTACTGTGTGGTCAGGAAGTGCTAACCAAAGTCTTGTTTGTGTCTTGAAGGTTGCCATTAAATACATTCCAAAGGAGCTGGTGCTGTGCAAACATGTGGTGAGTGTTTACTGAGTATTTTATTGATGAATTATGGTTATCTATGAATCTTTAATTTTTCATCCTCTACTTTGTTGTGATGTTTCAGGACAAAAACGGGAGGCAGCTCTCTATCGAAGTGGCCATAATGTTGAAACTTGAGGGGACACCAGCACCTGTGTCACTACTCGACTGGTACGATCTTAACCAAGAGCTGATCCTGGTGATGGAGAGACCAGTCCCTGCCATGGATCTCTCTGATTACATCGAGCTCAACGGAGGCTCCCTGTCAGAGGAAAAGGCCAAGGTAAGCTGCAGGAGCATCCTTGTAATGTAGCAATTTCCATTATATGCTCTATATTGAAATTCTATTATTGTCTGATCAACTGTCATGCACTCCATTTTGTCCTGGCATCCAAAGCAGTGCACTGAAGGCAGAACATGGATCCTAAGCCATTTGGTTTCTTAAAACTTTTAGTTATGGAAAACTAATTAAGGTGTGAACTCCTACAGTGGAAAAGAGTTTAGTGTGCAGTTAAAGAGGGATTTTTGTTTGAAAAGAAGGTCTTGTTTTGCTTGTCTTCGCTTCTCATGAAATTCAATAAGATTGCACTCACCAAAGTAATTGCTGAAATTTGGGAACAAGGTGATGTGTCAAGGAAGACTTCTGGTGGAGCAAAAAAACAAGCGTTGAAAGCAATCAGAACAATTGATTGGTTCCATCAGTATTTCATTTCAGTGCTAGCAGGTCTGAATAATGGGGTTATAAACTTTGCATCTTACACTTCTTGCTTTAAGTTACAGCAATGAAAAAAAATGTCAAACACCATCTCAGAGATCCTCACCTCTCTTTTTCTGTCCACAGATCATACTGAAACAGTTGGTTGATGCAGCAAAAGATCTTGAGGAGAGACACATCTTTCATCGGGATATCAAGGTGGAAAATATCCTGATTGAGACTGGCTCGGACATCCCGCGTGTTCGCCTCATTGACTTTGGACTTGGTTGTTTTGTCAAGAAAGGATCACGTTACCGTGTATTCTATGGTAAGATCTCTAGGCTCCTAATTTACCTATCTGTGACTTTAAACAGAGCTTTTCCTCATCCTTATGTTTTTTTATATGTGTGTCCACCTTAGGCACCGCTGATCATGTCCCGCCGGAGTGGAACAGTCATTACGCTTACAGGGCCGGCACCTCCACAGTGTGGCAGATGGGAGTGGTCCTGTTTGACTCGTTACACGGAGTAGTTTTTGAGACCACCAAGTTCCTAACAAAGGAGCTGAAAATCAAAGATAAGCTGTCCAAAGGTAAGAAAAACATGCTCATATGCAAACTTATCAGCATACACGAATCTGTTAATTTCATTTCACAAACACATATGTATCGCTGTAGCCGTCAGATTTAACTTTCTTCTACTGCTTTCTCTCCAGACTGCCAGGATTTCTTGAAAAGTTGTCTGACCAAGGCTCCCAACCAGCGCCCAACCCTGGATCAGCTCCGGCTTCACCCATGGCTAAACTAAACCACACACACACACCCTAACCCTGACACAGCCTTATTCCTATCCCTGACTCCAACTCTAGAGACTTGTCCCTGTAGTACTCCAACCACATGTTTCACATGACAGGGAGGCAAAAAAAACAGACAGAATTAGCCTGTCCCCAATGATAAACAGGTAGTTTCTTTCCAGACATAATGAAATGCATTTCATCGTGTTGGATCCTTGGGGCATTATCTGCATTAAAGTCCTTTTTTTTTTTTTTCAAAAAATGTATTTATACATATCGAGGGCAGCACGGTGGCACAGTGGTTAGCACTGTTGAGCCATAGCAAGAAGGTTCTGGCAGGCGGCTGTTCAGGGCCTTCCTGTGTGGAGTTTGCATATTCTCCCCGTGCCTGCGTGGGTTTACACCGGGTGCTCCGGTTTCCTCCCACATTTCCAAAACATGCACATTAGGCTAATTTTGGACTCTAAACTGCCCCTAGTCTCCCTGCTTACCTCTCAAGGGTAAGTGGTTACAGATAAGTCTCTGATCTGCCTTTCTTTCCACCTGCATGGCCTGTACAACATCCAGCCCTCTGAGGAGAGGGCATCTCTTTTCGTATTGCCTTTTCTGAGGTTTCTAACTCTGACCTAACCCTGTCCTTGACTCTAACACCAGAGACTTGTCCCTGTAGTACTCCAACCTCATGTTTCACATGACAGGGAGGCAAAAAACAGAATTAGACTTTCTCTGATGATAAACAGGTAGTTTCTTTCCAGACATAATGAAATGCATTTTATCGTGTTGGATCCTTGGGGCATTATCTGCATTAAAGTCTTTTTTTTTTTTTTTTTTTTTCAAAAAATGTATTTATACATATCGAGGGCAGCACGGTGGCACAGTGGTTAGCACTGTTGAGCCATAGCAAGAAGGTTCTGGCAGGCGGCTGTTCAGGGCCTTCCTGTGTGGAGTTTGCATATTCTCCCCGTGCCTGCGTGGGTTTACACCGGGTGCTCCGGTTTCCTCCCACATTTCCAAAACATGCACATTAGGCTAATTTTGGACTCTAAACTGCCCCTAGTCTCCCTGCTTACCTCTCAAGGGTAAGTGGTTACAGATAAGTCTCTGATCTGCCTTTCTTTCCACCTGCATGGCCTGTACAACATCCAGCCCTCTGAGGAGAGGGCATCTCTTTTCGTATTGCCTTTTCTGAGGTTTCTAACTCTAACCTAACCCTGTCCTTGACTCTAACACCAGAGACTTGTCCCTGTAGTACTCCAACCTCATGTTTCACATGACAGGGAGGCAAAAAACAGAATTAGACTTTCTCTAATGATAAACAGGTAGTTTCTTTCCAGACATAATGAAATGCATTTCATCGTGTTGGATCCTTGGGGCATTATCTGCATTAAAGTCTTTTTTTTTTTTTTTTTTTTTTCAAAAAATGTATTTATACATATCGAGGGCAGCACGGTGGCACAGTGGTTAGCACTGTTGAGCCATAGCAAGAAGGTTCTGGCAGGCGGCTGTTCAGGGCCTTCCTGTGTGGAGTTTGCATATTCTCCCCGTGCCTGCGTGGGTTTACACCGGGTGCTCCGGTTTCCTCCCACATTTCCAAAACATGCACATTAGGCTAATTTTGGACTCTAAACTGCCCCTAGTCTCCCTGCTTACCTCTCAAGGGTAAGTGGTTACAGATAAGTCTCTGATCTGCCTTTCTTTCCACCTGCATGGCCTGTACAACATCCAGCCCTCTGAGGAGAGGGCATCTCTTTTCGTATTGCCTTTTCTGAGGTTTCTAACTCTAACCTAACCCTGTCCTTGACTCTAACACCAGAGACTTGTCCCTGTAGTACTCCAACCTCATGTTTCACATGACAGGGAGGCAAAAAACAGAATTAGACTTTCTCTAATGATAAACAGGTAGTTTCTTTCCAGACATAATGAAATGCATTTCATCGTGTTGGATCCTTGGGGCATCATCTGCATTAAAGTCTTTTTTTTTTTTTTGTTTTTTCAAAAAAATGTATTTATACATATCGAGGGCAGCACGGTGGCACAGTGGTTAGCACTGTTGAGCCATAGCAAGAAGGTTCTGGCAGGCGGCTGTTCAGGGCCTTCCTGTGTGGAGTTTGCATATTCTCCCCGTGCCTGCGTGGGTTTACACCGGGTGCTCCGGTTTCCTCCCACATTTCCAAAACATGCACATTAGGCTAATTTTGGACTCTAAACTGCCCCTAGTCTCCCTGCTTACCTCTCAAGGGTAAGTGGTTACAGATAAGTCTCTGATCTGCCTTTTTTTCTCCACCTGCAGGTCCTGTACAACACCCAGCCGTCCGAGGAGAGGGGATCTCTTTTTGAATTGCCTTTCCTGAGGTTTCTTCCTTTCAGGGAGTTTTTCCTCATCTTCATTAAGAGCTTGGGCTGGGTCAGGAGCTGCTGCTGATATGGTCTGATACTGCCCAATGTATCGCCTATGTAACTTTTAACTGAATAAATTCATTTCAATGATCATAGAGAATGCTTCTGACTCTCATCTCATTGCATTTGCTGAGTTGTCAATATGAGGGTTTTTATCTACCTCCAGGCTTTTGTGTCCTTTACAGTGAAATGTTGACAGCAATGGTACTGAATAATTAAGATGTTCAGTCTGTAAATGTGTAAATAAATGTCAAATGAGTGGTGAGCTGGCTACTTTTCATTCAACATTTTTGGAACAGCATAAAAAATGGAACTCCGTCAGATAAAAAACAGTGACAACGGTGACTATCAAACTTCCTTTACACATAAAAGAGTACTCCTACAGCATGCATTCGTCTGCAGGACAAAGAGGCTCCAACATACAAGACATTTCAAAGGAACAACACGATAAACAACAGAGATCATCTAGCCCTGCTAACACTAGCTTGATTGCTACTAGCAACATGTGTCAGTCAGACCAAGAAGAAACGGGGGATTGAGGAAACTCTGTGAAGAGAACCAACATCTGACCTCCAGGCCTTTCTGCTGCTGTGGCTGATTGGAAAGGTGGAAGTTCAGTTCTGTGTTGTTAACATATTTTTCAGGTTTCCCCTGATAAATGTTACTGACCCCAGTTTGTTTATGTTTATGGCTTGAGGAAATTTGTCTTTTGACGATTGTTTCTAAGCAGGCAGGGCAATATGTTCCAACACAACCTAGAGACAGTGAGCTCTTTGAATTCTGTTAGCAGTAATATTAAAGGAATTAACAACCCAAGAAAAAGAAAAAACATTTTTGGAACAATTAAGGAAATTACAATGTATACCATATCATATGGTAGGAGGAACAAGATAGGGGTGGCTATCTTATTCAAGAGATCTGTACACTTTAACAATGAGAAGGTCCAAGATATAGAAGGTTGTTATAGGATGTTGATTGGAACAATTGCGGGACCACAAATAACTTTTTTAAATGTGTATGCACCATACGAGGACTGCCCACAATTCTTTAAAAGGAAAGGGTGTTATACACATGGGGGGGAATTTAATTGTATATGAAATAACATAATTAGATCTAAGATGTAAAAAAGTGTATCAAGTATGATGAAAGAACTAGGTTTAGTGGAGATCTGGTGCCATTTTCACCCGAGGGATAGAGACTCCCAAGTTCATGGCAGTTGCTCGAGGATAAATTACTTTTTCATATCAAAAAAATGACATATATGTGGGCTGCAGTTAGAAAATCACTCAAGGGCCCTGAGTCAGTCTCGAGAGCCATGCTGATTTTAGGCAAGAGTTTCCTCCTTCTGTATTGGACAGTGGGTTCCAAAGATGAAACTTGTATTGGTAGAGAAAGAAAACAGGGCTAAAGAAAGTGAAGAATAGACACACAATCATCAAACACGACTCCAAGAGCTGAAGATCAATGTCATCCAGAGCAAATTACATTCAGATGATTGTGAAACAAAGGTTTATAATATCTTCTGAATCATCACACATGCTGTCTGCTCCAGCACTGTAACTGACCACTCAGGACTTGGCTTCAGTATGTGAGCGCAGACATCTTATTGGAATGTGATAAATCTGAGGTCAACATTTTTAAAAGGACAGCAGCTGCTGAGGCCCAAAGTTCATTCCACTTTTTTTATTGACAGAATGACTCATGAACCGGAGTGGCAAATCCAATACCTTGAGTATTAGTTGGGGGATCTTTTTGGCTGTCTAATACCACCATGGACAAACAAACAAAAAGTTGAAGCAGCTGCAAAAACTGCTATAAACTTGATGTTTTTGCACATGAATGCACTCAAGAAGCTGCCAAACTTTTCAGATTAAACCTCTGGAAGTCAAATTTTGTGTTTAACACAACACGTGTTTTAACACTTTTATCTTTGATTCGTCCTTTCATGAATACACATATATGCAGCTTCAGACTTCTGTACAATAACATGTGCTTACACTAATAGAAAAGCTTTTCGAAAGCCCACGTTATCATCAGCTTTCGTCCCACAAAGTGGCATCCCAGCCATCAGAAATCCACTTCATCGGAAATCCATCTGCTTAAAAGACACCTGCATGAGAGCGAGAACAAAGAAAAACAGGAAACGTCTGTCAGAGTTTAAGGACTGAGTGATGCCACCTGACTCAGCTCTACGTGTGTTATCCAGTCTGTCTTCCACTTTCTGTTTTTTGCACTTCCTTCACTATAAATTATTAGACAGACACTATGTTTTCAATAGACACTGACGATAAATTTCTCTTGAATGTTGGCACACCAGTTCTGTTAGGTTGAACATGAATAAACATGGCTGCAATGCACTCATACGTTGTGTTTTGGGACAATTTCCAACAACAGCACTCTCAAAATTCAGGATACATCCGTTCAGTTGACATCCGTTTTATGGAAGAAAATCTCATCTCCCATTAGCTTGTGGAAAGTGTTGATGGTGAAGTGATGGACAGTTCAGTGGAAGGAACAATGTCTCCAAGTTTTCATCTGGATGTGATGAAACCTGGAGGTGAACAGGGTGGGAGAGGGTCACATCGGTCTGACACTGAAACAACGACTGACAGCAGCAGAGAGGAGAAGTTTTAAAGTCTGACAGCAAGGAGATAATTGCCTCAACGAGGTTGTTGTCAAATTGGCTTTGAGTCAGTACAAGACTTCCTGCTCCTTTAATTAACATGCCATCAGCCTGGGTCAGAGTCTTGTCTGCTTTTGTAATTTGCAGCTTGAAAAAGTAAAAGAAATAACAGAGATCAGGTTACTAAAAAAAACAAAACAAAAAAAAACAAACGAGGACAGACATTAAAGAAACGACTCTGAATGGCTGCATGTGTTAATAATCGCTGAAATTTACAACAGTTCCAGCATTTCCAGCATTGATCACTGTGCTGCTCTGACAGGCAGGAACACGTTTGGAGTAAATAGACTATTTTCACTCACTGTCTGCGTTTCATCCTGAGTGCCGTTTAAAAAAAAGAAAGATGTGTGATTGAAACTTTGACATCTCGAGCTCTAAACAGACGCGGAGACAATCAGAAGAGATGGCTCGCAATCTTCACAATTACTGAGAGACTCCGCGGCTGGATGTGTAATGCACTGTGTCAAGGCAATTTAACAAAAGGGGGAGAGACCCACTGTCATTTAAAATCCATTTCTAAACACATCCAGCGCCACATTCACCTCCATCATATTATGACCCTGCAAATTGCACCCACTCCTTTTGATGATGTGTGATATGAACATCAAGCAGCATGAAATGGAAAGATGCGAGCTGGAGACAAAAACTCAAACAAAAAGTGCTAATTGAATCCTGCCCCAACTGAAAAATGAAACCAATTTTCCCTTTTTAGTGCCAACTTTCATCTTTCATATCTGGAGAATATGTTTGCACAAATAGGTCAGGATGAAAAGACACTTATTAGCATGTGAGTTAACCAGGCTAATAGAGGCATTAGTCACGTGTTGGAGATGAGACTGAAAGAGTCCTCAAATGTAACATGGAATGACTCCTGGTGAAATTGCAGTTCCTCTCTTGGGGGGACACTTCCTGTTAGCCAGACAGTCCAAATGCTCCTCCTGGCTCCTGATCCCTTCGGTCCAGGGAGCCAGGAGAGGTGTGACGAGCCTGCTCCGCTCATAACCCATCAGCTGAATAATTACAGCTAACCTGCTTCTCCACAGGGATTTGCTGCTATAAACGGCTTCGCTGTCACACGCTAATGGAAAATTGCTGCCCTGGCGGTGTCGCAGCAGCAGTCGCGGGTCACCGGGGAGCTGGGTCGACGTATTCGGGTCGAATCCTTTAACGCGCCTTGCTGTTTAAAGAGGCAGATTGGAGCTGGTTTACAAGGGTGTTTTTAAGTGATGTAACACATCCTCTGGCTGCCATTTTAAGGTCTGAGTGAAAAAAGAAGACCTGGTAAGTGACATGTCCAATGCTGTATCTATTTACTGGTTAGGCTTAGGCACAAAGAAAACAAAGGGTTAGGGTTGAGGAAAAGATCCTGACCAGATATTAACCGGTCCTCTTGCTAAAAATATCCAGTTGTTTCACGTTACAGATGTTGAAACACTGTCTTCAACCGTGGACATGAAAAGTGAAGGTGACGGGAAACAGATTGTAGAAATGTTGACTGTGATACACAACACACAATGTAACACATTTCTGCCGTTTGCAGAAACATTCAATGGCAACATTTCATTCTGGAGACTCGGCTGAAACACAACAGCACAACAGCCTCAGACTCCGAACCTCAGCTTACATTAGCTTCCCGCTAACATCAGGCTAGCTTACACAGCTAATCAGCAGAGTAGCTCGTATTTTCAAACAGACAGAAATGTATCTGCGGATGTCATGAATGGTCGTCTTAGATGCTAAATATTGTGCTATTATTTTTTTCATACCTCTGCTAAAACGAAACAAAAGCCACTGAAAGAGTTGTTGTCGTTTAAGCTAACTTCCTGTCTGTTTTCCAGTTAGCATTCCTCTCCCTCCTCTCTCAGCTCTATCACCACACTTGCACACCAGGTTTCTTGTGTTGAGGCAGCTCTCTTTCCCTCCTTTCTTCCTTCAAGAGTTTTTCTCCACCTGGCCTGTTTGGTGGAGTAACTCTGGATACACGAGGTTCCTGTTTCTCTTCATGGGCAGACCTCTTTATGGAGTTCTCTGTCCTGATTGGACAAAAGTGGGCTGGAATACCAGAAAAAAAGGATTTTCATATATTTACCAAATTCACTTTATTTGCATTGCATCTCACTCTGCAAACAGACACCTGCACAGCCACCTTCAAAGACTAAAGGAGTGATGCTTCTCCAAAGACCTTTTCAAAAGAACACCACCTTTAAAACCACTGATACAAATTGTTTGACTGCAAAAAGGGATGAATTGAGATGGAATTTATTATTTCCTTGCCAGCAATAATTTAATCAGTACATCCATATCACACGGCGGCTTCTGTCTTAATTTTAACACTTTTGGTCATTAGCTGTGGAGAAATAACTCTTTTCAGGAGTTAATTAATTTGCAGCCAATATGATGTGACACCACACAGTCGACATAAAGCTCTGTTGGTGTATTTTAAGAGTTGGAGTGTGTCTGGGAGTTTATTATGTAAGGTTGACGAGCTAGCCTGCTGTTTTTACCCCTGAAAAAAGAGCCGATCCCTTGTATCTGCTCAGAGTATGACTCTGACTTGTCAGTTTTAAAATCATATTTTCCTTTCTGTTGTTTTCAGTCTTTCAATATAACAGTGCGTCCCTAGCTCTGCATGTCCTCACTGTGAAGCGAATGATTTCTTCCCCCTCCAGAGTCTGTCTGAGGCTCAGTGACTTAGTTAAATACCTGTCGTTATATTAACATAAGGCCATTCCAGCCCGAGTGAGTGAATCACAGACTGGAGCTGCAGAATAACAACAGCAGCGGCGTTCTGACAGCGTTGAGCACAAACCGCCGCTTATTGTGCTGCAGTCAGCTCCTCGCTGGTTGTTGGCGACACACACATGCTGCTGTCACCTCCGACTTTGTACAGATTTATACAGCGTGCTATATATTCTGTTCAGGTTGCCTCCACCAGGCACACATCCAAAGCGGCTCGCGCACAGAAGCCAAACTGCTCTTCAACCGACTCTTCAGCTGAGAGAAAGCAATAAAGAACGTCAGCTGGAAATTAGGGTTTACATCACAGGACAAGGTTTTCAACTGGTGTTTTTGCATTTTCAGTCCATTTAGTGCAATCAAATATTTACTCGATGCAATTTAGTTTTGAGAGCTTTTTTCACCCTCCAGGCTGCCATTGCTTTTTTTCTTATTTTTTTTTTTTAAATTTAATTGCAGTTTGAAAACAAGTCAAAAGGTATAAAATGTGTCTAAGTTGAGATTTTTCCCACTGCTCTGAAGAGCAAACACAAGGACTTTCAACAACATACTACTTGTTGAGGCCGGCTTTCAGACCATGATCACATTAAACCAGCCAAGTCTGAAAACCACAGGTCACATGTGGAAATCAATTTCAGCCATACTTGTCGTTAAATGTCTGACAGCAGGAAATTTGTTTAATTTGTTTATTCCTTATTACTTTCAGTAACGATATGATAAAAAATGATAAAAGTGTGTATCATAACCAACACAAGGAGTGAGACACACACAGCTGACTTTAATAAAGCCAAACCAGACACAAATATAGCTTTTTAGCTTTTTTAAAATGTGATTATGTTGTCAGAAACCTGAGCAAACATAAATTAGTTACACACAAAGCCCTCAGATTCTAGTGCGATGAAGTGAGCAGGTGTTGCCATGACAGTGTCTTCTTTTATTTTGATCTTAAATTTGGTACCATCTCATGCTGATGTGGAGATGTAATTTTGAGAAAAATAAAAGATGACATTGTGACTTCTGTGATGGATCACCCACCTCGAGCGAGTTTAAAGTCTCTGTAAATTGAACTTCTCATTGTAGAGATATGAGGTAAGTTCACAGACTACAGTTTGGAGGTCCTCAGAGTTACTACAGAGGAGCTGCCAAAATTACTGTTAGTTAGATTCATCATGATGTGTATTTTCATCAAAGAATTAGCAAAGATTCATTGAACTAAAAGTTACTTTAAAAAACATAAAAGGGAAACTCTAGCCAAAATGAAACTTAGGCTTTTTTTGTAAATGTACATGAGTCAAACCTCTGTGTAAAAGCATAATTACATGCCGTCATGGCAGACAAAAAGTGTCGATCTCAGAGTGCAACCTAACAGGAAGGCTTTAGGAGCCAACACTCTCCTTCCTGTTAGGTCGCACTCGGGAGTCGTTACTTTTTGTCTGCCATGACGGCAGTGCGCCAGAGATGCTAACAATGTTCTCAGTGCTGGTGTTCATGTGTAGAGACGCTGGTGATACTACGAGCAAAGTTTCATGTTGTGTCGAGCCTTCTTAGTGTTTTAAATATAGCGGTTTTGATGCTAGCGTAAAAGTGCCTGTAGCAGTCCATTGAAAATTAGCTTGCCCAATAATGAAACTATGGTAAATCTGTGTGCCTCTTTTGACATAATTATGCATTTACATGAAGGTTTGACTCATATGCATTCACAAAAAAGCCTGTGTTGCATTTTGGTAAGAGTTTCACTTTAATGACAGTCTGAAAACTCACCAATCATCACAATCATCTGAGCAAGCTTCTCTAAATGTACGCTGAATCACTGTGCAGAACTCAAACAGAACCAATCCTGTCACCAAAATAATGGTTAGCAAAGTACATTTCTGCAAAAACCACAGATAAGTTAAAACTTTATATTTCAATATTTCTCATCACACCACTGTGCTTACACTTTGGTCAGGTTCAGGCAAAATTTGGAAAATATCTCACTGTCTCTTTAAAAATCCACCAGTGTTTGTTACGCTGACTCCAGCTGTGGTCACTGGCTTGGTAACTCCAGCACCATCCCCTCCACCGCCCGACATTAGAGAGGCAATAACCATGTAATGTGATATGACATTTGTGGAAATGTTGATATGGTATGCAGTCTGTGACATGTACAGATTTGCTTTCTTTTCTTCCTTTCCTTTGTGGTACTTTGACATTATACTTCATTCTATTGTATTCTTCTCTTTTCCTATTGTAATAGAAAAAGGAACAAACATATATTCAAATGTTTACGTGTTTGGACTCTGGACGGGGCTTCTGCATATAGCATCTGCATCTCATTGTGCAATCCTCTGTTCTACAATGTCAGCGAGTACACACACACACACACACACACACACACACACACACACACACACACACACACACTTGAGAAGGATGCTACTAATGTTTACATCTCTGAACGTCCAGAGACAAACATGACCAGAGTTGCGTTACTGAAGGAAGCAGACAAAAGCCTATGATCTTTGGCAGCAGGAAGCTCTTACTGCACCGGGAACTACATCCACAGGATTATAACAGCTGTAATAACCTTGCTATTGCTAACATTTCATCTTTAGTTTGACATTTTATCAACTTACTCCACAAAGATAAGGGGGAAAAAAAGCCAAAGAGAAAGAATTAAAGTCAGCAACTCCCACTGTTGCCATGCCAGAAGGAATCAGAGAGCTTTGAGAAGAGATCCAGTGTGAGGGAATATGCCAGATATGGAGAATCAAAGCCTGTTCCCATTTTCAGTTCCTCTGCAGAGCAGCACACAGTGAATGAAGACAACAGAACAAACAGGAGAAAGGATAAAAAAAACACCCCAGCTGTGTGAGCAAACAGTCTTTTGGATCGTGAATGGCACGTGGAAGGTGGAGCGGGTGAGGGAACATCTTCACAGTCAGAAAGTAGGACACCCCTGATAAGGGTGGAAATGTCAGTTGGCACTTGTGTCCGTATGTTCAGTCCTTTAACTGTTGTTGTGGATATAGACTGATGATCCCCAGAGGATGCTTCTAAATTATCTAAACAACATTCCCTGCTGGTGTTGGGGATATCAATGTCAGTCTGTTGCTTCAGGTGTTTGTGGCCATCAGACGAATAATGATTTTAGTTTACCTCTACCCCTTACCTTTTACCCCTAAAGAAAACAGACCAAAAATAAAGAAATGACACAGGACAAGTAAAAAATGCTGTGAAATACGCTTCATTTATGATCCCCAGTGGATAGACCCTAGAAATGTTTTTACTGAAGGAGCTTTAGTACCACTGCTAGCTTATAACATCACTCTCTGCACATTTATAAATCAAATTGCAGCTGGTCACAATCTTTACAGAACCCTCTTGATCTGGATGTCCAAACAGTCTTTCTTAAAAAAGCTAACCTCAGGACATCATTTTCCAGTTGGCCTCCACAAGCTACTAGAATAGCAATAATTTCCATCCCACTCATCAGAATCATCCTTATTTGAACCAAACCAGGCTGTTTTCCTAAACCCAACAAAGAGGTTTTGTTGCCTGATCCTAGCCAACTGTGACCAAACGATAAAGGGCCAGTACCCCTGTCACTGATATCTTTACATTATTCTTAAAAAAAACAACACAGGAGACATTAAAACTTATGAATCCTACTTAAAGACCCACGTTTTAAATGCTCTGAATCCCTCTCAGTACATTCTGGAGTGACATCTGTAGAATCAGGCCACTTCAGGCCAAGAAAGCAGCAGCGTTCATTACTTCACTTCACTGTCAGGCTTCATATCCATCCCAGCTACGCCCTCCCTGTACAAATCTGAGTTTCTGAGATCACTCAGACGTGCTCACTCACTGAAAAGGAAACACATTTCTCTTTGCACTTCTGAGGTGGTCTATCATTTTAATCCTATTTCATCTTGTTTAAAGTCACATCCCATGGCATGTGGCATCCTCAATCTTAAATTTGAAGCATTTATCTAGATGTTCGAGGGGTTTCTCTGATAGGATGATGACAACTAATAGATATATATCCAGCGTCACACATCTGTGTATATCAATGTGCTGTGATGTTCGCTGCTCTCCGGGAGGTATTTTTGTGATCAAGTGGTGTAAATTACTCTCTGTGCAGCCATTTGCACTCAAACCTGTCTCTGTCTACTACCTCAGTTGGCAGATTCTACATTTCACAGAGTTTCTTTCAGCAGTTTCCTTACAATTGGTATGAATGTTTTCAGCAACACAAGTAGGTGCAAAGAGTAGTGGTGAGGGGGAGGAGGATTCTGGTCTTTTCCTACTTTTGTGACAATATAAAATGGTCTGTTCTTTTTCTACAATATGTTTTATAATGACCAGTGCTGATGTTCATCACAGATGAATCATCTACTAATATGAGGTTTACAGATCCAGTCTGAAGCCTCCTGAACTGCTTACAGACTCACCGGAGTGGCCCGGATAACATCAAACATGTTTGATATTTATGATTTACCATCTGGATGATTTCATCTGTACTTTCCAACCACAACAACCAAATAAAGTAGGCATCCAAGAGCAGCTGAACTCTCACCTTCAGTTCTCGCTGAACAACAGGAACACTGTGTTGGCTGACTCTTCTCACTCATCCAGACTTGTTTAATCTGCTTTTGTTTGTTTTACTGACTGCAAAGTGTTGTAGAGCAAATCTCCATTTGGTTTAGGTCTGCTTCCCCAGAACACGTAAAGTCTTGCATTGCTTCCTTTGGTATTAGAACGTTATTTGCAGTGTGTGATGTGCCATTATTTTAAAATATAAGGGTTAGTGCATTTGACATTTGAGAGAAGAAAAATCTGTGGAGTTTCTTGTTACAGATATTAATATTAGACTGTTTGCAGGTCCAAACTGCATTACATTTTAACACTATACTTCCGTGGGTCCTCAGCAAGATGGTTGACCGCTGTTAGAGAAAACAGCTCTAGAATGAGGGAATCGATATGTATTTAATCTCTTGATTTAGCCTCATCCTCTTACATTTTTAGATAACTGAAATATTCTATAGATTTAGGTTTTCATGTCCTGTAACCAAGGCAACACCCCACTGATTTTGATCAATCCACAGAAAACTGCAGTCGCCTTCAAGCTCCTCTCTGCCTCGCCACACTCTCATGCCCGGTCCTTGTTTTCATCCTCTCATCCGTTCAGTGAGGGTAATTACTTATTTCATATCAGGGCTTCAAAGCACAGAGGTGCTCATTCCTTCAACAATGGAATCAATCACAGGAGGGGGGGGAAAAGACAGAATATATTAATATAGGGTATTTCATTTTTTCCAGGAAGGCCATTGCAGACAATCTATAATGAAAGGGTCACAGAAATCCTTTCAAGACCACAGAACAGGAAAAAAAGCACAATGTCCTCATTTTGTTTTCTTAAATGCTTCGCTACACGATGAAGGAGTTCGACTGAAACACGAAAGGAAGTTTGCCAATCAGAAGAAAGTACTTCACAATCGGAACATTGGACAGAGCTTAAATGTTTCAGTAAATCAGAGCAATGGGACTGCCATTAAAACTCAAGCCACCAGGAAATGAGGTATAAAGAAAACTGAAGACTGAAGCCCAACTATCCTGCAATGTTCAACACGCCCTACAATACAAACAAGGAGCTTAAGTTATTCTTAGAGTCACACCAGTAATAAAAGATAAAATATTAAAACCACTGTCATCAATCAAATTGGTTCGTCTCTGTGTGACATTAATTTGCTCAGTAAATTTAATTGCAAATTCCCTATTTTTTGCAGAATGGCCCATTTTAATTAAGTAAAAGGAAACGGAAAAAGGTTTAAGCCTGAATTAAAAAGGAAATGAGTTAAAGCAGACCTCAAGTTTTTCTTGGAGTTTGTTCAAAATGTATTGACCATTTTTTGTTTGTACAAAGCTGAAACATGAAGATTTCTGTGGTACAGTCAGTGGGACTTGCTTTCAGAGACAGCCTCAAGTGGTTTTGGTAAACCCGCGTTGGCTTCAGTTGGTCTAGACTTGACGTAAGTGATTCTCCTGCTGGTTATGTAGGGGTGTTACAGTTTTGGACAAATATGCATCCAAGTGTTTGTTCATAAAGTTCATACACAGTCTTTGTTCGTCAACCTACTGTCAAGTTCATGGATCTGGACCCGGATCTGCAACATTCATGACGATGTCAAGAGAGAGGCGAGTCAGAAATAGAAAGGTTTTATTGCATAGGAAGTATAAATATACTCAGTCATTCTCTTGCAGATTTTTTTTTCGTTAGATGTTGTTTTCTTTACTCATATTGAAAATGTCAGAGAAGCTGACATTCTGCTGGCAGGCATGAATATTCCCAGCAAACCATACTGAAATCTAGCCATTACTTTTGTAAATTACTGCTGCATGGACCACAAATAAGAAATGGTAAATTTCATGGCAATCTAGTTGGTAATTTTGTGAAGTGGGACTGGTAGGACAATGTTATACGAATACCAGAATCTATATCGCCAGACGCATCCAGATACACTTTGATAGTCTTAACATGAAGAACCAGCCAAGTGCACACAAAAACATTCTCTGTATACAGATTGACAGCAGATATGAGATGTTCATATATAATGACTCAGCAGTTACAGCTGAACAAGAAGGACTGGGAGGAGAAACAATCACATCCTGCAATTTCAAATGGATTTTGGCAAGGATGAAGTGACTGTTTCATCTGCCATAACAGCTCCCTTACATTGTTTTCTCCTTAACTTAAATGCAGCTGCAAGGAGTGAGAAAAAAACAAAAAAAAAAAACAAACAAAACAACACATTCGCCACATTGGTTTATTCAGAAACTCATTCAGAGCAGAGTGGTTCAGAAAACTCATCTCCAGGACTTATCCAAGGCAAATCTCCACAAGGGAAAACAAGAGCTTCACTGCAACACAAACCGTTCCCTCTGAACGCCCTATAAGACTACTGCCATGCAATGCCGTTTTTACACAGCCAGAAAACACTAAGCAATATTATCATTTAATTGTTCCCATCCACCTCATAAATTGAGGTCAAACAATTACTTCTTTAGCTCTGTTTTGGTCTCCACCAACTCCTGAGAACAGTATCTAGCTTTTTTGCAGTGTTCCACCTGCTTCATCAGCTAGTCAGTAATATTATCTGTTTCCATCAAGGGGCAAACTCCAGGGATGAGAAATGAAACCAATGCAGGTAAAACATGCAATTCCTAAAAATCGCCACCTGACACTTCAAAAAGAGCCGTGTTAAATTGCCCGAACTTCAGAAATAAACATGTTTACAGCCGGGTACAAAAAATGGTCTTCTACAGGATGAACATTTATACAACTCACTCATTTAAATTATATTAAGGCTTGAAGTTATACATAATTAGGGCTGTGATCATTTTGAGTGACAGCTAGTTGCGAGCTTCTAAGCTGTATTTGTGGTGTTCAGGCTTTTTGAGTGATATGGCTTCCTGTGTAGTAATGGGACTGAAAGGCTGCAGTGGAGGGACAGACGCTGGCATTTTGCACTGATGAGTGACCCTGCGGGAGCTGGCGAGCACTGCAGGGGACAGCTGGAGCCTGAAGTTTCTGGAGGAATAAACATCAAGAGTTTGCTTTTTTAAACTTTTGGGATTAAGAAGTGGATTTAACTTCATCCTCGCCTGCTGTAATGTAATGTAATTCTCTCTTAACTGACTGCTGAAGGAGGGGAAATGTACATTAGCCTTCTTAATGACTGTACAGAGAGAGGAAGACACTGCAGGACAAAAGAAACGGAGTGTTGTTGCTCGGTATAATTTTTACATTCATATGTTGCCATTTTGGTGTGGGGCAGGTTGTGTTTCGATGATTTCGAGAGCTCCTTATGAGGCTGATGAGAAAACGGCCTGAACCCAACATGAACACGACTGAGTTAAATGAGGCTAAAAAGCTCAGTGATCTGGGAAAAGTCGACGATGATTCGCTCTGATTTCACCCCCATGAGCTTTTGCATTATAGATGCATTTGATTCAACGTTTAGATCAGAAAATACTGATGCATGCAGATTCAGATTTCCCAAATTGAGCCAACTTCTTCACCATCAGCAATCCCAGCCAGCTTCCCTCGGAAATGTTGGCTGTGTGTTAATCTTCACACTTTATATTGTAAACATGACCTACTTAGTTCAGTTTCATACAGCACGTAAAATTTCATTAATCCTTCATGGAGCAATTTTCATTGCCGACATTAAATCAAAAACTAAAAACCTCTCATACACACACACGCACACACAGTATAACCTTCACTCTATGTTCGCCAGCATGAATCTGTCACGTAAAGAAGCGTGAAGAGTGAAGAGCCTCTCTAATGTGCCCGCCTCGCCTCCCTTCAGTGTCCCAAAAACCGTCCGACTTGTCAGAGTAATTTTCTTCACTTGAAATTAGCTGCTTCTAATAAAATTTTAATTCAGTTATTACAAGCGCAGTAACGCCTCAAGTGCTGCCCCTAAGCCCTGTCTGGCTTATGGAAATGTATCCGCCAGATGCACTTGAGCCTCGTGCAAATGAATTTTAATTTGGTGGAAATTGGTTCTGTTCATTAACTCGACATTTCGCGAGCTAGAAGTCGTATCTGACCATTCGTCTCATGCTGACATCACTTCAATTTGGCTGTAGGAGGTGCTGAAGGACAATGGGGTCGCTCCACTTGGTCTTATGAAGTCAATAACTGCATTACACCGAATGGCTTTTTCTGCAGAAACGTGGTGCAATTTCCTTTGTTCCAGCTGCTCCAGTAATGGCCTCAAATTTATAACAGGAAGGAGAGAAACTGTGATGGATGGGCGTTGAAATTGCCCAGGAGTGATCCCCCCAACACACGTAAACTTCTAACAGGTAATGCATTGTTGGAGAGAAGACCGTGTGTTTGGAGAGTTTGTCGATCCTCTCCGGGATGTAAAATAGATGCTCAAATAGGTGCAAGTAAATGTATCTCATGACAGTCTGACAGATTTTTAATAATCTGTCACATCGAGGCTTTTCTTTCCATAAACTGTGTTTACAAATATACAAACAGCTCACAGCACAAGCTGTCTCCTGTTTTTACACTCTGAAATATTAAATATTAGCACTAGTCCTCATGAATTTAAGATGGCTTCTCACATCAGCGTTGCTTTTCAAAAAGCTGTCGGCATGTTTAGTGAGGAAGAGACTCCCAGTGAGAGATCATTACTGTAACCTGATTCAGTCGATGTGCGTGTGTCCTGTTCAAGTGTTCTTGAGCCAGCCACTAATCCCATGAAAGTATTTGCCATTTGAGTGGAAATCAAACTGCAGCGCGGTGTTTCTTACCCACATTCTCAAACCTCTGTGACAGTATTCATCACACATATCAAACTCACTCCTTGAAATGCCTGTCATTTCAGAACACTTAACATACTCTGATCTCAAGAGTGTAAGTCAAGACTTATGAAGGATTGAACACACACACACACACACACACACACACACACGGTCTGTGAGAATACAGTCTCTTTAGTGAAGGAACATAATCATTATTTTCATGACAGTTTTAAGTCATGAAATAAAACTTAAAGGTCACCTAATATTTTCCTCAGCTGGTGATCCGCGTATTTACAGTAAAAGGACCTTGTTCAGTAGCTGCAAAAATACAGACATGTGGACTTCAGAGTTTGATGTTAAGCAGCTGTAAAGATTCAGATTTGACTCAGTTTGGCAACCAGCAATTTTACCAATTCTCTCCTGTTTGTCTTGAAGAAAATAGTGTGTGTGTGTGTGTGTGTGTGTGTGTGTGTGTGTGTGTGTGTGTGTGTATTAGGGCCTTCAGATGTGAACAAATATTAAAAAAATAAAAATGATGTTGTGGTTCTCTGTCCTAAAAAATACATGCTCTCCTTTGTACAGTTTTAATGTGCCAAACAAGGAAGCAACACAATCCTGTCAGTTAAATATAAAAACAAGGACCCAAATGCAAAACACCAAGGCGAGCAGGTAGAAAAGCTAAAAAGCGAGCTTTAATGATCTGAAGCTGCAGCGCATCAATCAAAGATTCAAAAACGCAAGCCTCAAAGGCAGATAAAAAATATGACTGGCAACATAACAGGACCGAGAGCAACAAACTAAAATAAGTACAATCAGAATCACACAGGCAGGAAACACACGTAAAGCGTCAAAGTCATGAAGCGGAAAGTAACATGAGGACCTAATCTACAAAAACCCAGACCATGAGAAATCCTTACTACTCCTGATGGTGATGAATGAGTCTTGAGTATCTGTGACAACACCAACATGTGTCACACTACAGGGTGTCACTAAGTATTTGGTGCATCACATTTCTGTTTACATCATCATTTCCATAATGTCTTAAAAGGTATAAAAATATACATAAATAGGTTCAGGTCAAAGCAGAACAGTTGAACTGGGTGATTGGCTTCTCAGTTATTAAATTAAATATTTGTCTAATATATGAGACTGTGTTTTAGAAGCAAAACCATTGCTGCAAAAGTATTAGAAACTCTCAACTCCATCGCTGTGCTGAGCTGCATCAATTAATGTCCCTCTGTGACTCCGGCTCAGCAGCTATGAGGACATGCGTTGGTGGAGGACCAGTGGGGGTGGAGGATGGTGCAGACTGAACAGTGGAAGCAGTCCTCTTCACTTTCACTCTCAATATTGTGCTTTAAGCTGGTTGTGGTGGAACATACAATTCAACACAAGATTTAATAGTGGATAGTGGATTTGTTTCCATCTTCGGAAATGAGACAATTCCACACAATGTCTTTTGTCCCAGCAGAGCATCTGTAGATTCATCAGCTGCTCAAAGAGCTGCAGGTTCAGGATCTTCCACCTAAAGCCCTCATAGTGTCGCTGTATGTACTCTAGGTGTCTTTTTCTTTCTCTTCTCTGGCTCAGAACTGACAGAGATGATAGCTTCTGTCACACACTGGCATTCAGTAGTTTTCATCGTGTTGGTAGAACTATGGCCACAAAATAAAAGTATTTCTTTTCAATTCCTCAGCGATTCTTGTCAGTTTGACATTCTGTAAATCCCTCGCTGTGACTTGTAGAACCAACAGGCATATAGAACATTTCCTCATCCATTGATGGCACATTTTTGCAGTGGAAATCAGGCTCCTGTGCGTTTGGGTAATGATTGCAATGATAAAATAGCAAAATGCATACAAATGACTTTGTGTATCCCCATTTCTGTGTGTGGATAGACTGAGAAGTTGCTGATTAAATTAGGGCTGGGCGATGTCTTGAGTGAAATAACGTGCTTGATGAGGCAGTGTGTCCTTTCAGTGTTGTCGTAATGCAACAGTTGCGTATTAGCTTCCCACTGTAGCTGACGCAGTTTGTGTGTGTGTCCTTGTCTCCGCATCACATGTCTGAAACTTAGCTTTGTTCAGCCTTGTATGTGTAGAACAAAATTGGTCGACTAGCCAAGGAAGCTAAGCTAAGACAACTGTGTTTAACAACAGAGAAACTGCTGCACAACAATAACTGTGACATAGAGTCGTAATGTTAGTGCACTGAGCAGCAACATTCCTCTTTTCATTTCCTCTCCTCACACATCACAAACAAGAACCCTTGTCCTACGGCAACTCTGAGGGGACACGCCACTTAATTGTGCAGTTCAATGTGGAGCCTTCTGAACCACGATGTTACGATGGTCAGGGATTAGTAGTCGATGGCCATCAGTTCATCGGCCCAACCCCATGTGAAATGTTTCAGTCAAATGTAAGGCGCATATTCAAGCTACATATTCAAATTAAAGAATCCTTTAACAAACCCACAGATAACAAACCCACACATTTATTTATTTATTTATTTATGTTTTCGCAGCGTCATCTACTAGAATCAGTTAGTTCTTGGGCCTGTGAAATGACAGACATGGAGCAGAAAAAAAAAGTGTTGCATTGTGGATCTCTGGAATAAAGCTTTCCTTTTCTTTCTCTGCAGTATAACAAAAAGCACATGAATTATTAATGACTACAACATGGAAAACTGACACGAAAAACAAAAATAAATCTCAAACAACAAACCTTCAAAAAAGGGAAAACATTGTCAGCAGTGGATGAAGAAGCTCAGGCTAGAAACTGTTCATACTGAGAACCTCAAGGCAGCAAAGCATGCCTGAACACACGGGGTTATTAATCGAATCAGCGGTAGGCCAAGAGTTCATGGGAAATGCAGAAATGTGCCTAACATTAAGACCAAACATCAGTGACAGTTTCAGGGCCATGAGGATCGATATCTGCTCAGACATGGTTGATTGGTAGCTGTTGGGTTTCCGGAGCAGAGCTGCCGTCACACTGACGCAGGCACTGATTCTTACACCTCACAGGGACGGTCCTGCCTGACAAGAATCGGTGTAATATCAAGGTGCCTGTCAACACTCTCTGTTCTATCAAGCTTTACAGGAGAAGGAGGAGGCATCCTCTGAGTCTCCGTCTGGTTTGAAAAAGAATACCTAAAAAGTGATGTGGTGGTTTTAGTGGAACGGATTCTCTGTTGTGAAAAAAGTGTCATTTCTTAGTCACTTCATAAAACATCAAGCTCTGAATAAATCCAAATCTCTCGCTGACACAGTTTTACTCTCGGTGATTTGTCAGAATCACTATAACATAAAGAGAAATAAATCTTGAAGTCATGGACTCGAACATTTCATTGTTGTATAACCTTGAAGTGAGTGACTGCAAAAGACAACACCTTCTCAATTAATTTGTTTTTCATTACATTTATTAATTCATATAAAATGGCTATTAACATTGATGCCATTTGCCAAACACTGTACTTCTCAATTGGATTTCTCAGTTTTCGAATCACTTCAACTATAGTCAGTATCATGAAATCCGTAAAAACTGGCTTGCTCAGTGACTTGGAGGCCAGTTTCCAGTGAGCTCTCCAGTAAAAAAAAACACTTAGCTACTCATGGTTTCCTGGATTCTATGGTCCATCATGTTTGTATGATGGAGGCCAGGGACAAGGACAAAATCTCAATGGGTTGAAGCTTTAAATATACTGTGTATAATGCATTGGAAAACATGCCGTCAGAGGGAAGGGCCTCGCAGAATACTTCCTGTCTTTACAGCGGATTCACACTCTCACTACCAATTCATCAAATCCAGCAGCAGCCATGAGTTTTGATAAATGAAGCTTCACCTGCCCTCAGGTGTCAGATTTACATATGAAATGCTCCCATGTGAAGTTAGTAATAATACGTTAAATGCAACGCCTGGTTACACTTTCAAAATGAAGTGTGCTGATGGGGACAGGATGGAAAAGCCTTGTGAATGCTGCGCAACATACTTGATGTCACTGCCACATCGCACGTGATACAGTTATGACATTCACCTACATGCTTACGTACTTCTTGCTCACAAGCTATTCGACATGCTAGCAGGGAGAGCAGCCTGCTGTTTTACTCAAAGTTAAAACATGATCATCCAATTTGGTTGGAGCCATAGGTTGTTCATGTGTTGCAGTGGGCTGGATACACAAACTTTCGTCAGTGCAGTATGATGTGTACAAGTACCAGACATCTCCTGGAAGGCACATATGAGAAAGAGAATGAGTAGAGCAACCTGAAACCAGTGGAAGTAGCAGGGGGCAGCTGTGGCTCAGGGGTAGAGCCAGCATCTTGTGGGACGGTCACTTAGGGCCCTACAAAATCCGTTATATTTTTTTCCGAAATTCTGTTTTTTTACCTTTTACTTTTTAATGTAAATGACTGTAAATAGAAATTCACTTAAATTTATTGAGGTGACAAACAACACACTTCCCTCATGGCTTTTGGACAGTATGTGCTCATTTTTACATTTCCAGTCGACTGAGTGTTGGCAGGATTTGCAAAGCAACAGTTGACCTGACAAATACAAGTCATTCGGGAACTGCTCGGCTCTGTACTGAGGGGTTAATGTTGAGTTTCTCAGTTTTTCGCTGAAGAAGGCTGAGCTGTGGGCAGCCGCCTCGCCATGCTTACATTGTTTTGAAGGGGGAGGGGCTCAGTCAGGAGGGGGCTTGTTGTGTCACCCGGATTTGTTTCCCTCTGTGCAGTTTTCCCAGACATACATTCCTCTTCCACATGAAAACAGCATTTCAGTGAAATGATGTCAAATTCCGCGATAACCATGCTTTAAAAAATAGATTCTGTTTTAATCTGCTCTCCGTCCGAGATTCCATGGATATCATAGGGCCCTAGTCACTGGTTCGATTCCCTCTGGTCTGCATGTCGAAGTGTCCTTGGACAATATACGGAACCCCAAACTGCTCCTGATGTGCTGGTCAGCACCATGACATGGGAAGGAATTACTGTAAGTCGCTCTGGACAAAATCTTCTGCTAAATGCTCTGAAATGTAAATGTAAAAATGCACAGTGAATAAATTATATGACTAATATCTTTTCTCCCACAATCCCCTCAGCGCCTCAACTAACAGCACCATTTATTCTCAGTTCTGTTCTTTGTTTGATGGACTGAAAGGAGCATGGCCTTTATGGACTACCAGAGAGCAGGCAGCTGACTGTGATACGTCCAGGTCGACCTCAGTGCATGTGCTGCTGACAGACCTCATCAAGATGAAACACCTTCCCTCTTCCCGCCTTTGGAGAACCTGCAGAAAACACAAATATCACAGTGTCACCGTGCAATGTGAGTGTGCATGACTGAGATCTCTCCCTGCTGCATGAGTAAAACAAGTCCAGAGCCAAGCAGCGATACAGCACATGCATAGTCTGTTGTATCGACAGGACCCACCCACTCACTCATACACTCGATTATCTTGCATAAATAATAGACTGGAGCTGAACGTAAATACAGCCCGCCAGTGTTGCTAAACTTGAAAGAAGCTGTGAGCGAGGAAAGAGAGACTAAATAATAAATGAGAGAGAGCTTCTTTTTTTTCAGCTCGAGTTATACAGATTCCAGTGAATCTGGATCCAGAGAGATGATATTAGACCGGAGAACGTCCATCACGACAGAAAATATCACATGCGGAAGCTGCTATATTTACCCCCTCCTGTCAAGCCCTGCACTGCAAACTTTTTCAAAGTCATGTGAAATGAAAATCATGTGATTGACTTTGTTTTAATCAGTTTGCACAATGAGCAACTGCACATCAGTGACATTTAAGAGTTGAGAAGTGCTGTCAGTCATCCTTTCTTATTAAATACCACCAGTTCCCAGTGAAGGCTGGACTGCTTCTGAAAACTCATTTTTTACCCCGAAACCTTCAGCAATATTTATCGTATGATTTTTAACCTACAGCTGGTGACTGTGCAGCCCGTCGCCAGGATATACTGTTAGCAGTTAACGTTTCTGCAGACCAAAGATACGTTTGAGATTGACATTTTTACTTCCCTGACATTCACATCAGGAGGTGGAGGGGATGTTGGGGGAGTTATTACAGCCAACAAGGATGACAAACAACAGACTTGTGGCGACTAAAACTGGCTTTCTCTCATGGGAAACCATACCATCTTCATCTGTGACTGTGGCGACCATAACAGGTGTTTCAAGCCAAACCATGAGCGTGTTATGACGAGAGAGAAATAGAAAATTAAAACCAAACAAACGTAAAGTAAAAACATGTAAAATCATCAATCATCAATGTTGACTGATCTACAGTTTTGCAGAGACATATTTAGCCAACAGTCATGCTGGAGATTGGGTTGGTGTTTCCCTTTTCATTTACTGGAACTAGAGGGAAATATACTACAGGCAACGATGCACGACGAGAAAACACACCGTCTCAGTGCACCTGTCTGTCGAGCTCCCATACCTGAAAACACCCCTGAGTTATCAGTGTATTTTAGCAATTCAAAAGACAATTTCATGTCAGTAGAGAGCTGAAAAACCTTCACAAACATGTAATCCATAGCACAATTTAAAAGGGCTTAATAATTTACTACTGAGCATACTTCCATATCTTCCTCTTCGTTTTCAAATAAAGTCTTTAACTAATTTTGAAAGGAAAACTATTAATTTTGTGGTACTGGCACACATTCTAGAGACAATGCATCTTTAATTATCTTCCTTAACTAAAAATCAAACCCTCTCCTCATGCAGACTTGAAAGTTGCTCAGATACACAGCAGTTACAGTTAATTACAATGGTAAACCAGAGGAAGAGTGAACAGGTGTAGAAAAACGCCACAGTTTCCATGTAGTCACGTTTCTCAGCGTGATTAGCCATTTATTTCATTTTCAAGCAATCATCAAAAGATGTGGTGAAGCTTTTTGTATGCATGTTTAAGTATTTTTGTGAGATGAAAAGAAGCTACAGTCGGACTAACAAGGAACGAGGTCTGGTGAAAGGAAATAAAGCCAAAACAAGAGCGAGACCCAAAAGGTTGCTGCTTTGCTTTCCCAGGAAATGAAGAGGGGAAAGAAGAAAGTAACTGCTCTTTCTTAACATGACAGTAAGAAAAGCCTTGAAGCAGCAGCAGCAGATTATGAACCCTCAATAAAGCCCCAAAGACTCTGCAGCAGAATATGCCTTCAGGGAGAATGATGCTGCCTCATATCATTCTGCTCCCTGCTCTGCGTTGAATACTGCCTGCTCTAGGAAAATGAATGCACTGTGTGTGTCTGCCTGCCTCCAGGCAAGGCCATGCCTGGAAGACAGAGGTCAGAAAGGTGCAGGGAGTCCCTGGTGGGTGTGGGTGGGATCTCGCCGGGGTTATTTGTGTGTTTTTGTGTATGTATAAACGGTAGGAATATATTGAAATCATCCTCTATCCAGTGTGGACTGAGGGTCAAAGGTCACTGGCACTCAGAGGGTTTGGACCCAATAGACCACGACGAAGTCAGACTAGCAAGGATAGCTCGGCTGATTGAAAAAGATTCTGCCAAGGACAGAGGCAGCAAATCTGAAAAGGAGCTGGCACGTCAGAGCAGACTAAGAAAGGACGGGAATGCTGGATAAAAAAGTGTTGAGGACAGTCTGACTGGAATCAGGTGAAAGTGGATGAGTATATACGCTGAGGGACTAACGAGGGAATGAGCCACAGGTGAGGAGAGAAGCAGGTGTTGGGAGCTGATTGCCTTGAACGAGGAAGAAGTGAACGGAAGGTCAGTGATGTAACAAGTAACATACAATCTAACTCAGGGCCTCTTCTGCACATGTGAACACAGTTTTAGGTCACTGAAAATGGTCCTTCCACGATAAAGGACTTCAAAAACACACGTTTCAGTTTTCTTTTCCCAGCTCCCTCCCTAACTGGGTCATCAGTATAGCATCACTGGCAAATTTTGAACTTGGAGCATTTGAGTTTGTCGGCTACATTACATGTTAGATTCTCTCTGTTTAGAAAGACACAAACAACATGTAAAACACAATGATGGAGGAGAGAGAGACAAGAGCAGCTGCTGACACATTTAAATGAAAGCGTCATCCAGGAGAACATTACACTGCCTCTTCATGTTCAGGATAATTCACTTGTTGCCTTGGTGCTGGTACCTTACATAACTTACATTTACTGTAAACACTGCAGATTTATCCTCCTGCACCAAGTTCCTCTTACCTCTTATCTTTTATGTTCTGCGTATTTTATTGTATAGCTACTCAAGCATTGTATTGTATACAGCATTTTATTTTATTTTTTTAGGAAAAATAAAAATGCAGCTCTGGGAAAACTCCTTCCAGGGTGGAGACATTCAGAAACTTTTTTTTGGAAGCAATGACGCAGACACGTGTTTATCAATAAGATATTGGGAGTATTTGAGTTTGTGTGTTGATGGAATGGATTTTATATTATTTAACATTATATATAGAAAGACTCAAATGGAGATATGACAATACAGTGAGTGAAAAGAGATACAAAAAACTGCCACTGACAATGTTTTGCCAGCAAATTACCCAAGAGGATTCCCTGGAGAGCCGTCGTATTTCACGACCTTGTTCATTGCGTTTTCTGTAACCAAGCAACCGACCAGAGTATTCAAACTGCTTCCTCATGACAATGGCATGCGCATGTCCATTGTATGGTGACAGGATATGTGTTTTAACGTGTGTTGAGATAATTTCTAATATCTGGAAATATTTTGTTTTCTATGTTTTATAAAGACGAGTTTTTTAATCCCTCAAGCTAGCGTGCACGTTCTATGTTATTTTGCTTTTTATCCATTACTGTAATAAATGTTTAATGTGACTGAGTGTAGTCACTATTTGACCAGGTAGAATAGATACTGTATCTCCAGAGGCTTCCTGGTTAAATAAATAGAATCTGTTAACAGACACAAGGTTTCTCCACGTGAACCTCTGTTACTATGTGACAAAAGCTCCCGTAGGTCTCGTTAATCATGTCACCTCTGTGTGCTGATTGATCCTGTGAGATGAGGTTTAAAGCTCCTGGGGAAACTGTGGATATTCATGTAAAGCTGTTTCCAAGGTCAAGAATGAATGTTTGTATTTTCTTTTGTAGCACAATGCTGATTGTTTTTTCAATGTTATCATTTACAGTTAAACAGTACTCAGTTTTCCATCAGTATCCATGGTGACAGGTGCTTCATAAAGTTTATAATGGTGAGTGCATCCCACACTTCATCTGTCGCACGATCTACCACAATCTCTGTTCTGCCACTGCAGCTTGAAGGACACTTGAAAACACTGAGAATGATCTATTTCAGGCAGCGCCCTGACTATCCTGTTTACAGGTAAATATGAAGACATACACTCATCCTCAGCTCGTTCTTTTGGAAAGTCTTTTAGCGCCTGAGATTTCAGGGTTGGGCCCATGAAGGTCACCAGGTGAGCTGTTAAAGACAGAGATGGATGCAAGACTCCCTCCACATGGCTTTTCCTCCGTCACCGCTTTTATGGCTCATTACCTCAGCCGGGCTCTCCACCCACACAACATCACAGTTCACAGGCCGTCAGACAGATGGCCGTCGTGTTGACTCCATTAGAGACGGACAACCGGGAGAGTCCCGACGTAAGGTCACAGAGCAAGAGGGGAGGGCAGCTGGTGTCCTTCTGCTGCCTGCCGGGTTTATACAGGTATGTGTGACAGAATTATCTGTCACCTTCTCCCTCAGAGAAAACTGTGAGAACTATATCTGTTTTAGAATCACTTCATCATATCATCATCAAAAAAAAGCTAGCTTTTTCATTGGCCATCTCTATCCACACCCATGGTGACCAATACCAGCTGTTTTTGACCCGAATGTGGACCATCTCTAGATGTTTAGATGCTCTCTAGATGCTCTAGCATTGTGCGAGTAAGATTGTTGCTGTGACAAAAGAACATTTTCATGGCAAACATTTTGACACGTATAGAACCAAAACCCTGGAACGAGCTCAGCTGCATGGAATGCTGCCATCGTTAATGTTGGAAATTCCACCTGTGCTTTTCCAGGTTTGAAGAGTCCAAATGTCCAAAATGTCTGTATGATGATTACATTGTGAAAGGGGAGCAGTGTGTGGTAACTTTTGAGACCACATCAGGTGGTTAGCTTATCATTCACAGCCACATTTATTAGGTTTTTTAATTCAAAGATTTTTAAGGTTGTGACATGGTGATTATAGACTTTTCATAAACATTTCTCCCTCAAACTAGTTGGTGTGGTAAGTTAGTAGCATGTAAATATCTAGAATGTTTCCAATGCAGCAAATTGCAATGACAGTTTCTGGTTTTGTCTAATTTATTAAAACAAGCAGTCGGTTTCGTACGTCTCCAACAAATACTGTAGATCTTTTCCTTGAAGTGAAATTTTAATTGAGGACTTGATAAGATGCTTCTTCCTTTTCAAGTGCAAGAGACGACCCGTCATTGTTCTTCAGCTGTTCCATCAGCCTGCCTCATTTCATGAGCGTTGACTGTGGTGGATGGGGAATTAAAACTCGTCCCACTCTACAAAATCTATTTGCTCTGATCCAAAAACTGGGAGCCACCCACAACTATTTCCCCCCAGGTGTGCAGAGAACTTTCATTAAGTTTTGATCAATTAACTTTAGTTAATTGGAAAATAAATTGATAGAGAAACTTAATTTGGCACAAATCTATCCACACACATTCACTCTGACTAGATCATGATGTACTAAAAGCAGAAGACACAAGTTTGAAATTCAGAACCTGCATCAAAGCACCTATTCAGCTGCATCTGTGAAATGAGTCTTATCAGTCATGAAGCGGCTGGAATCTGCATTAAATTAATCAATTTGTCAGGCTCAACATCAGGTCAGAAGCTCCTCTGCTGATTGGTCGACTCCATCACAGCCTTTAAAAGCTGCTGCGGTTGACAGAAGCGGTACAAAGCTGATGCCTCACGATACAGAATTTTTAATAAAGCTGCGTTTTGGTTCCACAATTACCATTTTGTTTTAATGTGACAGTAATAGATGATATGGGGGGGGCTGAACTGCACATTTTCACAACTGATGGGCTTTTTCACATGTTAATGTTAAGCTGGCAGCAAAACAGAGTCAGAGTCTCCAGGCAGGTAAATGGTTGAACAAAGGGTGAAATGTAATGAAAGCTGATGAAGCTGATAAAAAAAAACTGAAATGAAGGAAGAACGGAAGAATACAGAAAATATGAAAACTCAGCCACATTCAAACTGAATGAAGGATGGGCGACTCAGACAGGAACACAGTGCCAGCACTGAGAAACTGGCAAAAAGAGAGAAAACACACGGATTAAAATTCACAGAAGGCTAATCGGCGACAGGTGAAACTAATTGGGACAATCAGACGGGACGGAAAAGGAGACAGAGGCATGAAGTCATGCAACAAAATAAAATAATTCACTCATTGTTCACATATAAAGTAAAAATCATGTGAAAATGAAAATAATGTTAAACATGAACTGGACATTTTCACAGTTGGCTTTTTCATATATGACTGACTGTGTTCACATCAGAAATTGACATTTTTACATTTGATCACATGTAATTCACTTTTCACAAAGACGGTTGTATGTAGTGGTTGCTGTGAAACAATGAGGTGATGAGGTTTAATTTCCAGGTGTCATTAAAGCCCTTTTTAAAGATGCTAACCTAATCTCAGGCCACCAAATTGTTGGTAATAAATGTGCATACCGGTGATGAATGTACAAGGACTAATTAGTATTTGATGTTAAATCCTTTACGATCAATAAACTGTTTAAGTTCCCCCAACTCACATCAGCAAACATTGTTATCTTCCCTGCTTGTAATGAGCTTTTTATCTTGTGTTTGTTTGGCAGTGAAATCTCTTTTCCTTTTTTTCCGTATGCTAAGGATTGTTGGTGGACTGTGTATCAGAGGGGCTACAAGTCACCATGCACCCATTATAGATGTGAACTCCCTCAAGCTAAAGCAAACGCCTGCACTTGCTTCACAAACCGAAGGAAAATGTGTCACTGTAAGATTTTAGGACAGTATATGAATGCCTGACCCAGTTTGGTATCAATTTGATGTGAACAAAGCAGGTCCTCAGAGCGTTTTTCAGAAGAGATCTCATTTTGTAAAGCCTGTGGAGAGCTGAGAGTCGGCACGGTTGCATACAAACCAATCACCACACAGGTGATTTCACTGATTAGCGGTCCCTCTGTGATTCAAGGTGCTTATCAGGGAAATCAGGAGCTGAACACTTTTCCCCTGCCAGCTGTTGCTCCCTGGGCTGGCAGTGTTTCACACAGGGCCACAGCTGGCTGTTCTGATAAAGAATACACTTTCTTTTCACTCATAAATTGCTCCATCTTCAAACACGCTACATTCTGCAGAGCTGCTTCTTTTTTCTCTGCAGGTTATAAGAAAGCTTTTAAGCCTTTTTTCCCCTGTTTATTTCTCATAGCGAACACATACTGAAACGTCGGCGCTTGCATTAAAGCGATGCTTACTCTGCGTTCACACCCTGCATGAAAGATTTATTCGTATAATGGATAAAGCAGGAGGTGTCCTGATATAGAAAATGACAGATTCCGCTGGTAAGAACATCATGATGCAAGGCAAAGTGGTATTTTCTCTGCCAAGTCTGTATTCAGAGACAACCATAATGTATATACAGACAGCTTGTCAAGGCCATTGTGAACCAAACCACTACATTCAAACTCAACCTGTCACAAGCTGGGGAAGCAGACATAAACACAATAGAGATGAGCATGGTGCAACCAAAAAAAAAACAAAAAACAGAAGGTTAAACAAGCCTGGATGAGTGAGGAGATTGTGGTCAACACAGGTTTCTATTCTTCAGCATGAACTGGAGGAGAGATTTTAAGTTTCTGTCGACAGTAGTATGCTAGCTAGCATTAGCCTCAAGCTGGAATGTTTCCCGTTGCTTGGCGGTATGGTCAGCTGCTCCCATTACTTGTTGTTTTCCGGCCCTGATGAGTTTGTGAGTAGTGGTTGTGTGTTTTGAATCTGTTGGCAGAGATTGGTAGATACTCCCTTCTCTTCACCGCCAGTGTTGATTTAGGGCCTGCAAGCTCCTGCTGCACCAGAGCAGAAACATATATGGTAAACTATTGGCTTATAAAGTTCTTCCACTTTCTCTGGCCACCAGCTGTGCAGTACGAGCTCAATGGCAAATGCCAAAGCAAACTATGTATCCTTAGTGGCTTATGCACAACTGTTGTGTGACACTTTGACATTAGAATCTCTTTTACCAGTATTACAAAGGCTTAATCAAAAATCAAGGGTACCTGCTAAATGCTCTTCAACTTTCATGGTGTTTGCAGAAAAGCAGAGCTTGCAAAACTGCAATGATCTTGTTAAAACTGGATCTCTAATGTATTCAATTTTCTCAAGACGCGGCATGCAATCCATCATTAAAACAATGGGCCCTATGAAAAGCGCATTTATTCAGCATGCTGTAGGAATAATGTTACAGTGGAAATCTGATTGTCTCATCAGAATTCTTGGTGAAAACCCAATCTGAAGTGAAGGGCCACATTAATCAAGCAGCAGAACCAAAATGAGATCTACGAAGCTCTCCGCCATCAGTCCTCCTCGTTCAACATGGATCTGAACAAGGGTGGTTTAAAGAGTGTGCCTTCTTTAACCTCAGATTCCAGATGACCACTTCAACAGTGCATAGAAAGATAATTTCATCTTCGCTAGATATTGGATTCATGATTATGAAGCCATCAGAACAGATGGAGGAGCTCTCTTGTTGATCTTTTAAGCACTTCCTCTCCCTTACTGTAGCTCCTCCTGGGAGAGCTCGACATGCTCCCAGGTCTGCTGGGAAATAAAAACTCTCCACTGAGTTTGAATCTATTCCAGGGCTTCCTCACAGTCAGCAGGATACTTTATCAAAGTGAAACTCTCACCAAAAAGCAACCTAGGCTTTATATGCGAATGTATATCACCCAAACCTTCGTGTAAAAGCATAATTATGACGAAAGATAAGTTTCAATGGATCATCATTTTTTTTTATTTTTAAAACACTGAGAAGGCTCAACACAACATAAAACTTTGCTCATTGTCTCACCAGGGTCTCTACACATGAACACGAGTGTTGAGAACATTGTTTATGTACAGAGAGTTTACTAAAAAGAACATTTTTGAACAGTTCACATTAGCAGCTGTATCTTCGGTGCACCACCGTCATGGCAGACAAAGTATTGATCCCTGAGTGCGAAGTAACAGGAAGGAGAGTAATGGTGGACCTCTCCTAAAGCCTTCCTGTTAGGTCGCAAATCTTAAAAGTGCCTCTTTCGTCATAATTGTGCTTTTACACAATATTCACGAATAAAGCCTTGGTTGCTTTTTGGCGAGAGGTTCACTTTAAAGTGAGAGCTTTGACTCCAAGCCCTCAACAGAATTAGGCCTCTCCCAAAACTGGACCTAGTTCATTACATTATATTCTTAATTTTTGTACTTCCTTTTTTAAATCAGCTCATGTCCAACATGTAGGTTGAATGAAAGCTTAAGCACCAAAGGGACGGCCTCATAAAATACCCAACCTACCTTTTTAAATAATGCTTTTCACTGCAAAGGAACTGCTCAGCTCAAGGACTGCTCAGTAATGGCTTTAGGAACATGGCAAAGAGCTCAAGGTGTCCAACTGGTCTCCAAATTCCCCAGATCCCAATCCAATCGAGCATCTGCGGGTCATGATGGAACCAGTTAGATCCATGGAGGGCCTCACTTTGCATCCCGCAGGACTCAGAAGGATCCACTGCCAACACTTTTACAGTGAAAAGCTGTGGCGAAATTTGCCACAAGTGCTGTGAGGTGCAAAGGAAAACAGGAGGATGGTCAGACAGCCAAGTGAGCTGACAGGAAGATGAACATCTGATAACTGATTCTGTCCCAGTTGATCATCTGTACCTCAATGTCTTTCCTCATCTCCGAAACGCACACACACAGACACACACACACACACACACACACACACACACACACACACACACACAGTCTCACATCCTGGCTCTAAGTGTATAAATCTGTGAGTCCATCTGTCCATTAGTATGTAGACGATAGAGAGAATTGCAGTGATAATTTATAGATCACAATGAAACGAGTGTGGGAGAGAGAGAGACAGAGAGCCTGTTGCTCCCTGCACCCTACATACTGCATATTTTTCCAATGAATTTTCAGCTGACATCTAAAATGTACCTACAGCCACAAGAAGTTAGCAGGTTAACATGCTAATCTGCGGCTGGTAAGAGTGAGCAGCTTTGGAGATGTGCTTTTCAGACATCTTAACTCAGTTACCATGGCATAGGGATTTGCATTTCTACAGTGCTTTTCCAGTCTACCGACCACTCAGAGCACTTTACAACCCTTGCCATATTCACCTGTTCACACACACATTCATACACTGCTCAGGAGCAATTTGGGGTTCAGCATCTTGATCAAGGGCACTTCAACATGGAGCTGGGGGAGCTGGGGATTCAAACCAGCAACCTTTTGATTGCCAGACAACCTGTTGTACCCGCTGAGATCATCCATCCCTAATTTTAATGCAAGACGCATTTTATTTTCACATCTGAACTCAATCTGCAAATATCGCTGTGATAATAATCTTGCGTTGCTGTTGGCGAGTTAGTGGTCAGATTTCTTTATTTTTGTCCACAAATTCAAATATAACTAAGTCGGGCTTTTGACACAAGAAGTCAATCACATGGTGTTCTTGACCCCTCAGTCTTTGCCCTTTCATAAACTAGAAAGACAGAAAAAGAAAGAAATGTCCATCATGGTGGTCCAATGTGTCAAGGTCAATTAGAAAAAAGGAAAACTGCAGTGCGCCAACACAAAAACAGGTCTCCCCAAGCTAACCATGCAGCTGTGCACAGACCACCAGCAACATGCTGTTGGACTGTGACTGCTCCATGTTGTGACCGGATCAATGTGTAGCAGGAGACCGCAGAGAGAACAGCATGCTCAGTAAACTTTGTCAGAAACGGGTCTTTCTTCTCCAGCCGGCTGCAAAAAAGTCTCTGACTGATTTCCTGGTGGCTCTGAGCATCACAGCAGGACGTTCACTCGGGTCTCGCTGATGGCAGTTTGGACAGAGTGCAGCACTGTGAGACCCGCAACTGCTGGTATTGTTTCAGGCAATAAAGCCACATGTCGGCTCTGAGCTGAGCTGCTCAACAGAAGTACACAGTGGTTAGAGGGCAAACAAACACAAACACATACATGACTCATTTACTAAATGTTTGTTAAGAAACTAGCAGGAGGAACACAATTAATCATTTATTCATGAAAGGCACAAACTGATGATACTAAACATACCAGTAAAATATCCACTGACAATGTGTTTCATTAGTTTTCCTACTCATATAAACTGGACCAGGACATCATTTAAAGAACTTTATGTTCAGGCACTCAAAGCACTTAAGGGTCTTGGTTAAATATTAAAACAGTGATTTGGAACTATAGACAGTGTGTTTACTTCATTAACATTTAAAGAAAACCACTTCCTTTTCCTAACTTTAATTATACCATAGTGGCTGTGCATATACATATACAGCAAAGTGAGAGTCATAACAAAAAAGTTAATAACCGAAGTTGGCAAATGTTTTGATAAACTTTGGGATGAAAAGAAACAATCTTTTGACTGCATCATAAATCCAGTTTTGACAGATTATTTGCCATCTTTCACATCAGGAGGTGGAGGGAGTGGTGGTGACTCTCTCTCAAGGCTGCCAAAGGACCAACTGCAGTTCAAGTTACACCAGGAGGATATTTTACAGACACCAGTCATTTTTGTGGTATTTTTTTTTTTTTTTAGCTTTTTTCACGTTAGGTTTTCCTAAACTGAATGTAAATTGTTTTTTGTGCCCAATCAAGATTCTAAGCACAGCGTTGTGTCAAGAGAGAAATATTGAAGTCAGGACACCTTCCAGCCACGTTTGTGACAACCAATCTGGATGGTTTTTTTTGTTTTGTTTCTTTTTCTTTTTTTATGAGACATCAGTGCATTTCCAGTGGCATCAAAACAAGATAATTAGAAGCTTAAAAGTGGGAAATTGCATTTCCAGCTGTGTTTGTGGTGACAGAAGCAGGTATTTCAAGTCAAAAAAAGATTTAACCAAGTGGTTTTTGTGCCCAAACCCAACGAGACAACAAGCACAGTGTTGTTGCAACATAAAAAATTAACATTAAGAAAAAAGTTGCAACTTAAAGAAATGTTAAGTTTCAATATGTCCTTGGTTTACATTAATTCCTTAAGTATGAAGGTGTATGACAGATCTGCTTCAAAGTGTCAGTATAGCTGCTTATAATTCAGCAAAACTTCCACAGCTCAACTTTAAACAGCACAATATTGAGAGAAACGTGATGGCTCCCTGGGGCTTTTCACTCCAGCCTACCTCTACTTTTACTACTGAAAGATTATAAATATATAAAAATGCAAATGTGTGGAAACTGCCAACTTCCTCTCCTTTTGGCTGGTTTTTATTCACACTCATTTGTAAGATGTACGTTTTTCAAGTCTTTACTGGCAAAAGCAAAACTAAATACTGAGGTGTTTTGATGGAAACAGTCCAGTTTTTCATGTTTGACAGACAGTTTGGCCCACAGCAGGAGATAGCCAGGTACCCAGTCGGATTCAAACATCCCCTTCCTGATGTAATTACTGAACCACAGGCTGCGGCTCTTCATCTAATCTTTCAGAGAGAGACTTCAGCTCAATTTAAAACCAACATGAAAAAGCAGGAAACCAAAATCGGACGGATGGTGGTGATGACTTCTGCCTCTTCTGCGTTTAAATCGGAAGTAGCTGATTTGAAGTGCCAGAAACACAGATGTACTGGATGAGACGTTATTAAACAGGCATAACTGATACAAAAATAGTGGCACAAAATGCATTTAGAAATAGAATTTGCAGCTAAACGTTGTAGTTTAATGCTCTGAACTGGAGGTCAGACGGGATGTATATAAAGTGCAGCTCTTCCCTGGAGCTCTAATCCAAAACATTGCGTCGTTCTTTGCCATGAGGCCTGCTTTATAAACATTTATAAACATTAAGCATTGGAGATTTTAAGGAGCCATTTTCTAGCAGACAGCAGCGTTTGACAGATAGTTATAATGGGGAGTCGGAACATCTGCTGGTATTTTAAGCCAAAACATGATCCTTTCCTAACCCTAACCAAATTGTTTTTGTGCCCGTTACTGATCCAGCTGAGGGCCAATCCACCTGGTTCATCAAGAGTCACTCTCATCTCAACAGTCCATAAAATCTGTCTGCAGATGTTTCTTGGCCCAGTCTTGACCCTTCACCTTATGTGTCTTGTTCAGTGGTGGTCGGGTTTCAGCCTTCCTTACCTTGGCCATGTCTCTGAGCACTGAACACCTTGTACGTCTGGGCACTCCAGGTAGGTTGCATTTCTGGAATATGGCAGCACTGGAGGATAATCTGTTCCTGGTAGATTCTCATGTGATTCTTCTCAAATCTTTGGCAGTTAATTTGTGTTTTTGTTCTCTCAACACGTTTCTCCCGACCCTGTTGAGTATTTGCAACAAAACGTTTGATGGTTCTGTGATCATGAGCCAATATCTTAGCAATTTCAAGGGTGCTGCATCCCTCTGGAAGACTTTTTACAAATTTTTAATTTTCAGAGTCAGTTAAATGTCTTTTTTGGCCAATTTTGCCTGAGGAAAAGAAGCTGCCTTATAAATGATGTTAACTGTGGGATGTCAAATAATTGATGTTATTGTCAAAATACTGACTTGCCACTTGGTTGGGGTTCAGAAAGTATCATTGTTTGGCTTAAAATACCCATTTAGGTTGCCACTCTCACGGACGGAGATGTTTTGTTGCCACAGAAATGGCTGGAAATATCGCCAGGTCACTCAAACTGCAGTCAGCCCTTCGCTCCATCTCCTGGTGGGAAAGGTGGCTAACATGCATATAATGTGAACGTGATATGCCACATTTAAATATCAGCCTTGGACATATCTGTGGTGTGCAGTTCTGATAACAGCTAACATCTGATCTGCTGACTGGGCTGACACACTGCAAAGATTTCTTGTGGTGATTGGGTTGTGTTTGCTATGAACAGAAAGTGATTATCGGCAATGTAAACACGCTTCATGCAGATAGTTTAAACATGAAGATAAACATAGTTCAGGTGTGGCCTTTTAACAGTATAATCCTTAAGAAACAGTTTAAACCTGCATTTAAATCGATTTCACTGTAGGCTGTAATAGCATCAGTATTGCACGACATCACCACTAGCTTCCTTGACTATTGATTCATGCATAGTGAGTGAACACATTCCCATAAGTGATGCAAAGTGAATGAGAGGAAGCATCTTCAAAGGCCTTGCAAGCGTCTCTGGAGGTTCATCACCTGAGCTCGCTCCAAATGAACCCACTCATCTCCAACATCTCCCACACTCAGGCACACACGCACAGGAATGTATGTATATTAAGACCCAGAGGAACTTGTGTTGAGGAATATAATTTAATTTTCCAGTTATAGGACAGGGCTGCTGTACCGCAGGGAAATCCATCATCTACTGCTGTAGCTTCAGGCTCTGGTTGATCAAATTAAATTCCTTCTGCATTGTGTGCTGCTTTGTCGACTCGCAGTACCTCCAGAAAAAAAGCAAATCCCTAGAAAACAGAGTGAACACCAGGAGTACTCTGAACAGAGTTTCACTTGTGCCCTTGAGATTTTTACAAGGTACCTGATAAAAAAAGAGAAAAACTTGTTCAGAGTGTATGTGTGCTGAACACGAAAGGTGCACTGAGGTAAACAGATGTTTCTTTCTGATTGGAATGTTTAATTTTCACAAGAAATTAAGGTGGAAATGTATTTGGTTCCACTGCAGCAGGGAGTCAACCTGGAAATGTTTTCAGGTGGAAAATTATAAGTTAGTCCAATACGGTAAAGTTTATAGTACTAATATCCACATTCTCCAGAGGACTGAAACCCAATGTGACCCCTTAAGCTTCATCTGACACCATGATCCAAAGTTTATAGCTGTCTATAAGACGGACCTGGAGATAACTAATCCAGTTTATAATCCTTCAGTGCTCATATCTTTTAACAGATTGCTGCTGCCTAAATTGATGAATTTAAGCAGATTGTAATGAATTGCTGAGTCAATGTGTTGCCTGAGTTCAGATTTAGTAATACACTTTTGAAGACCTCTGACTTTTTACAATGGAAATAAAGCACACAGCATCCACCACCACTGACATGTAAACAGGACCATACACATCTTTAACTTTCTTTGAATTTAAACTTTCTCCACCTCAGAATGTATTTAAAACTAACTGCCCCAGCACACTGATCAAACAACCCCCCCAAAAAACACTTTAAATCTGCAGTCTGATAATCTGTACACACACACACACACACACACACACACACACACACACACACACACACACACACACACACACACGTCACTACACAAGATGTTTTTTTTCTAACCTTAACCGAGTAGTTTGGTGCCTTACACTCTGTCCTGACTGCATATGACCTTCAGAAATATCACAGTGTTGGATGCTCGCTGTCCATGCTGAATTCGTTAAATATTTATTCTGTTACGTCGTGTAAACAAAGCAAGGACCAGTTGCGCGCTAGACATCAAACTTAAGACTTAACCACTCAAAGATGGGTGAGTTTGCTAAGAGCCTACCTTCCTCCATTTGCATTGTGTTTTATATAGGGAAATGTGTTTTATATTGTCACATTTAGATATGGTCTTGTATAGATAACTCTTCATATCAACATCATGAATAAACCATTCCTCGTCCATGTCGTACTTTCAATGCAAACAACAGGAAAACAGAAAAAGGGTGTTGGACTCAAAGTGGCATGCTGCATTGGGATGCACAATGATGTGTTGCACAACAATGCTGTGTTATTTGACAATGCTGTGTTGGTCGAAGCCAGTTAGAACACGCCAACAGAAAACAATAAAATCAACCAGATTTTGTTGGTGACATTCACTAGCACTGCATGCTAAGACACGGTGACTTACTTGAATCAAACAGCTGACTTAAGAAATGATCTTAGGAATGTGGGGAGGATGTCCACTGTATTTTAGAAACACTCCTAAAAGTAATGTGTTTAAAACTGAGTTATGGGTTACAAGACGCTTTCAAGCACACAAGAAATATCAGGAGTATTGGCAGAAAACCTGAAGTAAAAAAAAAGAAAAAAAAAAAGAAAAAAAAAGACATGGCAAACAATGAAAACGTAATGAAGATGTGAAGTTAGCAAAATAGTCATTTATGTTAAATTAACAAGAAGCTTTATTATAGAGAATGAACAAAACACAATTAGCCAAAGCAGGAACATGATAACAGATCTGGTTTTGTGAACCTTCTCTCATGCACCAGGGCAGAACCGCAGTCTGCTGGAGAAGATAATGTTATGCGATGCCAAAGGGTTTTACCGCTTAATACCAACCATGTGTGAGTGGTAAGTGTCCATTTGAAAGCCTGGCAAACTGAATAAAACTTCGTCAAACACAGATTGAACATGTCCAATCTGACCAAACATCTCCGAAACGATTCCAAACAACGACAGACGGCTGTGGCACACCAAACAACATCTGTGTTTGTTGGAGAATGTTTAACTGGAGTGCCACAGCAATGGCCACCGCCTGTGATTCAACAAATGTACTTGTAGAGAAATAACCAACCTGATCTGAAGGAGCTTCATCATGTCATCGAAGCAGTGCATTCCCATAACATATCTGTGCAGACTTTATGTCATCGTAAATTAAATTTTGTTGTGGGGACTTCTGGTGTAATTGGGATGTTGGTCAAACAGAAAGACTCAACTTTTGGCCCTTGGAACTTGTGATGGGTCATTTTTACAACTTTTGCCATTTATTATGGATTCTACCAGAATGACTAAAAAACAGCTAATGACAATCAGTGTTTGCAGCCCACATTAAAACGTATAAGAACACGAGCCATACAACCTAAAACTAGCATGTCTGAGCTTTTGGTTGTCGAAGACAAAATAAAATGCAGCGCATGTCTTTCTCAGTGCTTTGTGTGAGTTCAGGTGCGATCTGCCCGTAGGACTCTGATTTTAGTTAATTTCATTCCAGGCTGGGAGCTACAGACATCTATCCCGGAGATGTCAGGCAGGGTGCAGTGTGGCAAACCAATCTATCATCGCACAGTGCCAGATGTCAGGCCTCCGAACAGACACCTTTAGCTAGCTCAGAGAAATGACTTCATTATAGATGAAGGGTGCCCTGTAAGTCCTGACCCTCCACTGTCTTTACCTGTTCAACTGTGATTAAAGGAGAGAGAGTGAATGGTACCTATCACACCAGCTGTGACTCAGTTGTAATTAGCAGGAAGCTGTTTTGCATCATTCATGTTTACAAAGTAGAAACTACATTTTGATTAAGAACTTAAAAAGGCTTATTTGAAATGTGCTATCTGCAGTACGCAGCCTTTCATTTCAAACTGACATGAGCAAGTTGCTCGCATTGATTGGCAAAACTTCTCTCAAAGAGTGAGAATCCAGTTTAATGTTTTTTTTTTCAGAGTGCTTGATTGCGTAAAATGACTCTTGACCCTGCCTGAAGATCTTGTCTCATTAAACATCTGTCATTGTTTTGTTCATTGAAAATGATTCATGTTGTTCTCTCAAACTCAAGGCTGCTGCTCATTTGTCCTCGATGGCTGATGACTGTCTTCAAGCTAGACTTTATGGAGAGTAACAAATTCAGTTTTCATTTGTCAGATTCAGAACCCCTCAGTGGTACCAAGACAGATCGCTGGCTCAGGTTTACAGCGAGTGTATTTTAAATGGCCTGTTATGTACAACAATGGCCAGAATAAATGTTAGCAATATACACTTCGGCAAACCAGTCAATACATTTCTTTAGGTCAAATATTCTAATTTTCTCTTGTGACAACTATGCGCTCAGGGTCTGATTAGGTTTGGTCAAATAAAACACTTGGTACGGGTTAGAAAAAGATTGTGTATCAGCCAGAGATGTTCCAAGGTCTCGTCAAAAATATCTAGTGGTTTCAATATGTCACCTGTAACCGGAAACTTTCTTGAATCTAGAAATTGTTACAGTCACCTCAACATGAATTGTTGAGGTGACTGTAACGCCATATTTCCATCATGTTTCCCACATTATTTGAGTTAATTTAAAGTTTTACTGGTGGTCTTTTAACTGCATCGCCTCTTTTCCCCTCTTTTTCTGCAGTGGTTTAATGCGTCTTAAACCTAACAGCAATGTTTGAAACATAACATCCACTTTTTGGAAATTTTGTTTAACATTTGTTAATGTTTGGATGGAAATGAATCAGATGTATGTGATGGGGCCACAGATGGTGGGGAACCACGAACATGGAGCATACAGTGGAAAGATAAACGTGGTAATGTGCAGGGAAACACTGGAATACATCAACAAAACGCTGGGAAGAAGAAGACTGCTCCCTAGATAACGTGTATGAAACAAGGTGGGTTACAAAATATTTCCAAGATAAACTTTACAAATGATTTGTACAGAAGGAAGAACTCTGAGCATTTTGTAAAACATCAATGTGAACACAGCTGTTTTGTGAGATTTGTTGGGTGTTTTGCTTCATGGTTTATATCCAAGACCTCTTGGATCTGTAGTGTCTTGTTCTGGTTTGCCTAAATTCTTTATAAGAAATGAAGTGATTTCAGTTGCCGTTACAGCCGAAATTACACCTTTACTTTTTCCTTCATTTGCATCCGCCAGTGTGTCTTTCTCACAAAACAGGTGAGGCAGCTCCTCAGTGTCCTCCAAGAAAAAGTGGGACACTACTGTCATGTGGAGTTGGAGGAACATGAGCTTCAGTAGTATTTCAGAAAGCAGATGTGCTTTTTCTTAACTGAGTGGAGATGACAGAATTAAATGCCTAAGCCACATTCACTGACGGTAATTTCACAGTCTGTGGATTTCTGAGAGCTTGTTCTATTAGCTCCGGGCACGTTTGACATGTTCAAGATCCACTGGCCAGCAGCTGCCAGCTATACACTTCTTTTAACCTTTATCTCCACTGGAAAGGTATTAGGAAGGTGTTATTATGCCATTTTCCAGCAGCAGTCTGCTTGTCTTCAGCTATCCCCATCTAGCGGTCAGGGTCCGGTGGTCAGGATGCACCAACCTACTGATTCTAATACACAGTGCCATTTTTTTAAATCGAAGTGCATCACCTCTGCACTCATTTAATATATTCTAACATGAGCTGTTACTAACACTGCATTAATTAATGTCATCCACTTGGGCCAGCTGTTGAAGCATTGTTTATAATAATTATTATTTATAGACGATGATAAGGAAAGCTGACAACGCAGACCAGTAGAGAAGTAAGTTAGTTTACATTTAACGTCAAGGGCTGATAAAAGGTTTGGTATGTTGACAATTTTAAGGAGTTTTAGATTAATGAAAGCTGAATCAAAGTGGAAATTAATGGCGCGTATTTCATCAGTGTTGTTAAAATTTTAATTGGATTTCTCTGGCGCGGTGTTGTACAGATTGTCCGGGGCGCGGGGGGCATGCTGCGCTGTTAGCAGCATCACTGATCAATAAACAGATAGTGCATTATCCAACACACGCTGGAGCGTAACTGAGGCAGCAAACTCAGGGAGGCTCATCCTTTGTGATTTCCTCTCCGTGGAAGTTAAGCTGCACAAATCCATTTGACAGTTTGACTTCGTTGCGGGGTGTCCGCCCTGTTTAATCGTTGTTACACACACAAGCAGGGTTAGAGATGTAGGAGCTGTGTCTCTTATTTCAAGGAGACTTGTTATGTTCATTTACAGGTTTGTAGGTTTAACTTTAAGACCTTTTATCACACTGCCACACACAAGTAAAAATCAGGCCCTTTTTTATCACATGGCAACACCTACACAGAAATTTCAGCATTTAAGTCACTGAAAACAGACCTTTTGGGAAAAGCTTGAAGATATTCAAAGACTACGTTGTCAGAGTTTACATCTGAACAGGCAGAAACTGAGTTTTTTTTAAATGATGACGCCAACAAGGCTGCCAAACAGCCAGCTGGAGTTCAACTCACACTAGTGGATATTTTTAAGGCTGTCTGGGGATATCTTCATCCATTTTTGTTGCTTCAAAACCGGGTGTTTTTTTTTTGAAGGAGATGTGCAGACATGTCCTGCAGTTTTTGCAGTGATCAGAACTGGCTGTCTGTCATTGGTTGTCCAACCATCTTCATCCGAGGTTGTGGCAATCATTACAGGGTTTTTTAGCCAAACCTCACGTTTTCCTAAACCTAACCAAGTGTTTTTTGGTTTTTTTGGGCCTAAACCTCAGGGCATAAACACAGCGTTGTGATGAAAGAAAAATAGAAATGTCACTGTGTTTTTGCAGAAACAAAACACATTTATTCTGGCAAATTAGTCGATGGACTAGGCTTTAAACCGAACATTACACTCACAATACACCTGTCCTGCCTCCCTGCAACTCCAGCGTCATACAAACATGCATCAGGTCTAAAATTGATCGTGCTGAGAGTCACCAAAGCAATTTAAAACAACACGTCCATGTACACGAATCCTGTGGAGAACATGTTGTTAGTTTCACAAGCTGCTGTGACACTATGTCGTTTAATCTTTGTTCGTATTCTCTTGTGCTTTTCCAGCATCCCTATGTAGCAAATTATACCCTTGTACTGAAGGTCTCTACATGTTCCTTATTTAAAAATGTTAAATAAAACACACCATGTTTTCTTGCTCATTTTGCAAAAATTCCCAGGGAGAATGTGCCAAGAGGAAACATTCCAATTTTACCTGTGCTTGTTGCTAAAGGGATTATGCATCATGGATTCCCAAACGGTTGTCTCGTCCACTGAGACGCACTCTGCCTGAAAATATGAAAGGCTCCATATTACAGAGAGCCGAAGAGAGAAAAGGCGTCACAAAAATGTTCTCAGCACTCTGGAAATCCCGCTCTGTCTCTGTCCTGCGTGCTTCATGTTACACTTCGGGGGGGCTGTAGGAATTTTTCAAAGGCCTCCTCATCCTGTCTGAAGGTTAACGCTTCCATGCCCACTGAGTCAATACATTTAGAAAGCTACATACAGTGTAATGGTGTGCTGTAAAGCACTTGGGATACTGAACTGCAGACAAAGAGTGTTTGTTGGGTTTTGTTTCCAATTCCACGCAGGTTTACATTTTTCTTTCGAAGGCGGTATTATTCTTCTAACTCTCACCTCACGTCATATGTCCTCATGTTGTTTTTGTGGGAATGTAATCCCCCTGTGGCTAACGAGCATCTGTTTGCGTGGATAAGATATGAGCGAGGTGTAACAGTCAACATCGCTGAAAGAATCATTTCACATTCAACTCATTCGAAAAGACAGCCAGAGGACGGCAGCGGCCCACGTGCCCACCGACGAGCCCTGCGAGACCCTGCAGCGAACCTGTGGTCCCTGAGATAGGAAGTGACAACGGAACAAATGGTTGTTGATCCGGGCTTTTAATTTCTCTGTAATTTGGGTGGAAGAGATGACAGAAACCTCGCAAGGAAATAGGAGGAACAAATTTAAAAAAAATAATGCGTGAGGGGCTCCACGGTCAAGTGTGCAAAAATGCGTATCATGCAACCAAAGCGAGTTGACAAACAGTTAATGGATTATGACAAAATTAGGTCATGCAAAATGACATGTTACCAAAACTATTCAATCTGCCTGATTCTTAAAAAAACTGTCCTGGATATTTGAAGTCTTAAATACATAGTCATAAATACAGAGACATGCAGGCAGCAGAGAGCACTCCAGCTGAGGAACAGATCTGATTTGGGTCGAGTACACCTGCATGCTTTCCCTCTGTGAGAGCTGCTAAAGGACATTACATGAACTGGCATAATGAGCAGCCTCATTAGGAAGATATGACTAGTAATGAAAATGTAATGAAGATGTGAAGTTAGCAAAATAGTCATTTATGTTAAATTAACAAGAAGCTTAATTATACAGAATAAGCAAAACACAATTAGCCGAAGACATATGCTAATTGTACAAATGCAAAGATGCTGCAAATCATTTGAGCGTGCAGCAGCAGCACCTGCAGAAGGAAACAGTGCGTAAGCAAGAAGTGAAAGCATAATGTGCTCATTTGCAAAGAAAGTATACTCAAAGTTTAGTTTCACTCTCTGCATTCTGCATTGAAGTCTCATCTTTGGAGCTAAGACAGCAGATGTATTTGTCTCTGTTACTAATGCAGCATACATGCATAGAGGGGAACATTTCCCACCGCTGCACAGTCTCAGGAGCTCCTCACCGTTGTGCCTCAAATTTTGATGGAGCACCAAATTACCAGATCGCTGTACCATGAGCAGCTGACAAATGTCTTTGCAGCCACCACAGAAGTGTCTGCTTCATATGAAAGATAGTTTTGAATTTTGTGTGGACCAAACTTTTTTTCCTTCACTTTCCTTTCGACAAATACTGCAGAGCCTCAGTCTCCCCTGCTCCACTGCAAAATGGTATTGCAGTCTGGGGAGTTCACTGCTGATAGCATCATTTAGGGGAATGTGGCAGGGTTGCATTTAGAAAGTGACACAGAGAACACAAGAAAACTGTGGCTGAGAAGTCCAGGAGGGAAATATTCTCCCAAAGTTGTTGCGAGGTCTTGTTACAAATACCTGTTTTTGTCGCCACAAACACGGCTGGAGGTGTCACTTTCCTCAACCTCCGATAATGAAAGTTAGGCAAACATTGAATATGAACCATGATATGAGACACTTGTTGTTGGAATGTCAATAAAGTATGTTGCCTATGACAAACGTGGCTGTATCAGTGGTTTGCAGAATCAACTGATGGGTCAACATCTTATCCTGTTGAAGTGCAACAAGTATTTTGAAAGATCAGAGTTATTTTTTTCTTGATTCTAAATCAACGTTTTGTTGACTTTTTCCAAAATACGTCAATCACTTTGCAAAACCATCAGTATGCGGTTAGAGAACAGTGCAGGAAAGCTGTCGAAGTTTAAAAAACTTTTCTCCCTCCGCACACTGAGTTCCTTTCAGTAGAACGCTGTGATATTTGTGTCATTGAGATTCCACATTTCTGTGTGCAGATAACTCATTGAACCCACGCACGCTGCTCGGTTTCAAGCAGAAACTGCTGACAGAGGATGACTAAAAGCTCGGCGCACTTCCTCCCACATCAACCCGAACTGCAAAGTTTTCTCTGTCTCTGTTAAAATGCCGAATTCAGACAAAACAGATGACTTCTACACAAACTTTCCCACAGGAGACGGAAAGTTTCAATGTGAGACTTCGCTAACAAGAGTCAACAGCAGTCAGAAACTGCAGGTTTAGGGAGCAAAGAGGTGCTATCAGAATGGCAGCGAGCACCGAGCGCGGCGTCTCGGCTCCTCCGCAGTGCTGCAGGTGGACGGACAGAAGCTGACTGCTACGCCGTGCAGCGCTAGCATGTCTGTTTCAGTCACTGCTAATGAGGAGGACTGTCTGACAGGCCCTACTGCTGCTGCTGCACTCACACACTGCCCTACATCCATACATATTCAACAACCTCCACTCATTTGTGTAGCATTAACCCCACTCTCACCCTCCGGCTGACAACGTTGAGAAGAACATGCTGAGTGTGCGGGGGGAAAAGGCTAAAGCCAGGGCGTGTTTGTATTTTATGATGATTTGGCAGACAGCAGAGAGGGCTGGGGTGCACATATTGTACATTTCTCATTAGAGTTTGGCTAAAATACAATTTGTCAGTACAATTCATATATTGCACTGCATAATTTAAGCGTGGACGTTTTGGTAGATTGTTCAAAGGCTAAAGCAGATTGTAGATTGGAGGATTAATATCTGAAATGGCAAAATAATGATGGGAGATTAAAATCACAGAAAACACCTTCCCTTCTGGATTCAGGTATGCTGTATGTGAGGAGAGATGTGCTGTTGTTCATACACTCAGCCAGTGATGGAGAAGCTCTCAGCGCAGCAGACAGAAAGCAATAAAGGGGAGGCTGATATCTTCTGCTGTGGAGTCTGACACTGCCTAAACCCTGGAGACACGACTGGCTCGCTCTCCTGCTCTCTGTCTGCCTGGCTGGATATTGACAGTCTGCAGGTCGAAGCTGGTTTCAGTCAACATTTCACTTAAAGGACCTTGATGATGCTCTTTAATGTTTTTAGCCCCTTACACCTCCCCCATACTTTATATTGTTGTAGTCATTGTCGTATCAAGCATACAATTATGTTGGTAGAGCAAGCACAAACCAACAAACGCCGAGTGTTTCTCTGTGCTATTACTGTTACTCAAGTCCTGGTCATAAGAGGAAGCACATATCAACAGGAGAACAGATTTCGACACAACACCAGAGTGTTCTCCGTCGAGTGAATACCCGTCAGTTCTCTCTGGTTTTACCTCGGATGCTATCACTTGCCCTTTTCACCTTCTTTGCCTCCTACATTGGTGGGGTTCTTTCTCTTTTGTGTTTCCACAGTTATTGAAGTTAGTGAACAGGGAGAATAATGCCACTTCCTATTTTGCTTGCGCAGTGGTAGATGCTCTTCCTTTGTGTCATAATTTGTCGTTCATTTTTGTTTGAAAAAGATTCATAGGGGATCAATCATTGAGCAGATGGTGACATTTTTTTCTACAGCCATTACACTGCAATCAGTATTTACTTCAGAATGATGAGTTAAAACTAAAAGTTTGTCTGTTACCAGTTAATGGAAGAATAAACATTGTTGATTGGAAACAGGAAACACATCACAGTTCTCTGTGTTGGATGGCCAACTCTGTATTAGTATTTTTGAAGTCAATTTCAAACCCCTTGTTCTGTGCACAAATGCACTTGGAGCGTGAGGCTAATATGAGGCCTCAGCTGGTTGTTTTGAGTTAATAATTCTCAGTATATTCCAATTTTATGATCTTTCTTGATCTCCTGTCCTTTGTATTACCTTGCAGTGTTTCCTCAATGAGCTGCAGTGTTGTGTGTAAAAGCAGTGTGGCAAAGCATTAAACTTTAGTAATCTCATCTCTTAGATGTTTGAGTCTTTTGTTGAACTCATTTAAAGCCAATTTAGAGCTACATAATGCCCTATACAACTTACATCAATAGGTGGTTATCGTCCTGGAGGTGAGAGACACAATGAAACCTATTGGATATTCATGTTACTGTATTATCAGAGCGGTCTCTGGAGGGAATGAGGAGGTTTGATAGAGTATTTATCTCATTCACTGAGTCATTATCTGCGTTCAATGAGTCGATGTTCTGTTCACTCTCATACATCGACTATTCTTTGTCTTCTGATCTTTTCTCTGTCTGCTGACCCTCGAATCTCTCTTCTAAACAGATGAATCATGGTTTTTATTGGAGTTTTTACTCCTTGTTCTGACCCCTGACAGGATCAATATCCAATTCTGCTTTCTTTCATCTGAAGAAATATTCCTCACCCACTCTTTCTATGGATCTGATTTGATTCTTTAGTTGTTCCTTGATGGTAAATAGCAAATGGACTTGCATTTTATAGCACTTTTCCAGTCTACAGAGCACTCAAAGCACTTTGCAACACTTGTCACATTGATCCATTCACACACACATTCACACACTGATGGTGGAGGCTGCCTGCAAAGTGCCAACCGCTCATTAGGAGCAATTTGGGGTTCACAATCTTCATTCATTGATGTACCTGTCTCCTCATACCTGGACACACTCTGTGACATAAAATCCTGGCCACAGGTCAGTTGGCTTCACTGGTTTTCAGTCACGTACAACAAGATTTATAGCCAATTTTCAGGGATAGGTCTTATTCCAACACCTTCTTTTTTCCAACTCTTCAAATATGGCAGCTTTCAGTGGCCATCAGCTTCAAATAATGTCGCTGTACCTACCACTCTAGTGTTGCAGGTGAAGGGCTCCACTGTCAAGTTAGTAACAATATGTTATATGCAACATCTGCAAAATAAAGCTTGCTGACATAGCTGTTCATACATATTGAGACTTTTGGACTGTTGTTAACTTTGTCAAACACCCGTTGTTTGGTTAAGTTTAGGTACAAAAGATACTTTGTCAGGTTTAGGCTCCAAAACTCCCCTGCTAGGTTTAGGAAAATATCATAGCTGGGGTTAGAACAAAGAAATCCAGTCTCGTAACCTAAAAACAAATCACTCTTGGTCACAAGAGGGATGTATTCTCTGGTCTCTGAAGGAAAAGTCCAGAGTTAGACCCATCCAACCACCCCAACAACCCCATAAATGGGACTTTCTTGCTTTAACGCTGCATCAGAAGGCCACTTCAACACGTGACACCAGACGAGTATCTACAGTGTTGAACTTAAGTAACTTAAGTTGCTTTTAACAACATTCTTCGGCTGAAATTGCCAAATTGTCAAATGTAAAGAGTCAGTGTTTCAAGCTTGTGTTAATTCTCTGTCAAATATTAAATGTTATAGTTGAGGATCATTTTCTGCACGTTCGGTGGTTGCAAGCGAATCAGACCAGTCACACAAGAAGCAGGTTTCTCTCAACTCTCACTAAGCCCTGAATGTCATGACTAATTCATGACCTAATTTTATACAAATATCCTTTTCTCCACACCACATGAAGGCATTTTAAAGCAGCAGAGCAGCATATGGCATTTACAGGATGGTTAGTGATACCATTAGTTTTCCACTGGCATTTTTTATAGTGGCAGAAAGGTGCAGACAGGACTCTGGGGATGGACTGAAGTGCTGCGAAGAGATATGGTTACTATGACTGCAACCTACTGCACAGCCTGCAGGTTAATAGCAGAGGGTGAGCAGAAATTAGTTTCTCCAGAGTAATATGTGAGCATTTTATGGTTCCACAAACCACCTTTACATTCAACTTTCTATACTTATATATAATTACATGTGCATGCGCTAGCTTTCAAATGAAGATGACATGACGGTGCCTGGGCAAGAATGCTACCAAGTTGTGGACTGCTGCTCAAGGTTTTCATTTCAGCAGTTGCAAGCATGAAACCACTGGATACTTTCAACAAGACATCAGGACATTACCAGACTGGCACGTGGCAACAAAACCTGGTATTCAAAGCACAAAATATAATCTAACCGAGTGGGTTTTGTGCCTAAACGTAACTAGACCATTAGCACAGTGTTGTCAAGAAAGTTTCAGCATGTCTGTAGCTTGCAGAAATATACTTTACTCTGGTGATTCAGTTAGGTCTGGAGAATCTTACCAATTAAGAAGCAGATGATTTTGACCTGCAGAAAAAAAAGTCTTCAGTTTCCTCCAGCTGTTGCAGTCCTTAGCAGTGTATGAAATATTGTAATACTGGTCAGGTATTTGTACGACTCAGGCCCAGGGTCATCATAACGAACAGATGGTCACCCACACAACTTCCCTGTTCTGGTGTAGACAGAAGCATGAAGACAAACAATGGAGTTGGAGCACTTCCTTATTGTTGAAACACATGAAGTCAATATTTGTGAGGCGCTTTTTAAAGATTTCCATCTGCAGTGAGAAAACATGTGTTTCGGGCCGAGTGTAGCAGAACGGATGGAAAACGGAAATCAGAAAGTACTGGGAGACAGATCAACACATTACTGTTGATATGGGTAAAGAAATACCACCAGCTTATTCTTACATATGGTTGCTGGAAAGTATTATACTTCTACAATCTATGCATCTTTAGAAATCTTTACATATTTTCTACTTGGAATGTGAAGAGAAGCCACATATAAAATATTCAGCATGAGAACATATTTTTACACTGCATGCGGCAGCATATATTATGTCACCACTGCAGACATCTGAAAGGAAGCCAGCGCCGAGGAAAAAAAAGAAGAGGAGAGTGGACAAAAGGCTTTGGATTATTTTTTATCACCTGGCTTTGTGTGGATGAAGAAATCTTCTGCATACAAAGTTGTGTTTGCACACACACCCACACACACCCACAAACACATAAACATACATACCATTGGAGCATTTCGCCCTGCAGGCATCAAGAGTGGTGGATGTGCATCTACATCTCCCGGCTTTGATGAATAAAATATGAAAGCTCAGTTTATACTGCTTTCTATTTGACTTGAAATATTTATACCTTTTTCCTATTGTAAAGACAAGCAGGTACCGTGGGAGAGCCAGGTCAAGGAGACTCAGGAGTCTAATCTATATGATCTGCTTTTTCCCCTTCATTCCCTCCTGCCCTCTCCTTCTATCTCTCTCTGCCTGGCATAATTAATCACCTCAGACTGATGTTTACACAGTCTGATAGCCTGAGGAAATGTCTCAGAGGGAAAACTCAAATTCCTTGCCTCAGCACAAATAGTAAAAGAGAATGAGAGATGAGGAGTAAGAGTTTAACTCGTGGCTGCAGGGAAGAGTTCATTCCTACATTTTCTTTTTGAATCCACTTTCAAACCATTCGGAAATTTGACATCACTCAACAGACTAGAATAGTTCAGCTACACGGAATCTGAAAAGGAATCACACCGAGAAATAAACGCTGACCACCGAGACACTCAGCCTCCCACGAGCCAATCAGTAAAGAAGACTAAGATGGCAAATATATCGTCTGCGAGCGCCTCCTCGAGGAAGAAGCATTCATTGTATCAAATACGTGTTTTTGGCATCACTCCTGCTACTATAGCCATGGCCTTTTAATTGAGATTATATGGCGAAACTACATGAAGGGGGTGAAATCAGCAACAGGCTCAAGGTGCTTTGCCCTTTTTTTCCCTTTCTTCGCTTGTTTATTTCTCTCACAGACTAGGCTGCTGATTCAATCCGCCAACATGGGCCACTCAGCGCCAGTGTTGCAGGACACAACGCAACATCAAAGGCCGCCGACACTCAGTGACATTGGCTGATGGCTGACCGTCAGCCTGGTGTGTCATGGCCCTTAAGACTGGATCTGTACACCCCCTCACATTAACAGATAATCTGGGCCGACCTTCATGACCAAAGTGCTTCGCCCACATTTCTCCTTCAGTTGTTGGGAGGGGAAATCAGGGTTAAATGAGCCCCACACTCTTGTTGTTGGCTTTATACGCATTCACATCTGGAAGCTGCCAGTACAACCTGTCAGCAGGGGTTAATGGCCTTGCTCAAGGGCACCTCAGCAGTGTTACTAAGGGAGCAGGAAGTCCTGCCTTTCACTTTCACCTCCCAGATACATCCTGTTGGACGTCGGGATTGAATCATCGACCCTACAGTAACAAACTTGCTTCTTTAAAAGACAGATAAATGGCAATCTGAACAGAAATGTATTTTGTACAATTGGGAAGATTGGATTGATGGAAGCACATGCAGAATGGCTAAGGGAAGTCAGCAGAATCATTAGGAATTCCCTCTAGGAGCAATGAATATTCACAGGAACTCTTATAGCAATCAGACCAGAAGTCACTGACATATCGTGCTCTCAAGCTTTTGCCAGTGGTAAGCAGTGGCTCGTGGGACAAAAGTCAATTAATCTATCAGCTAACAGCAGTGGGAATACTGTTCTGTTCTTTGAAAGCTGGAAATGATATGCATGAGATGTTGCCTTTAAAGTATGAATTTGCATGCATTAATCTGTCTTTCATATCTTAAAAGCCAAGAACCAGCAGTCTTTGAGACAATGTCTCAGCCCAAGTCATGCCCATGCCAACATGAACAGCCTTCTCATTCATTTCAGTGAAACCACTGCGCTGTTCGGGTGGCAGCTACAGAGGGGTCAGACAAAGAAGTCAGGGCCATCCTGCAAAAATAGCTGTACCTGGTTCAACGCAATGTGATCCACCACTGCACCTGTCAATCACATACCTGCAGGTCACATTCCTGGTAGTGCTTACCTTGCAAATATGAATTTGAAATGAATGGTAACTTTCAGAGTTGTAAAATCCAGTCTCATTGTATCAGAAACCGCAGTGATGTAAGTTTTTCTGTCTGATAAACCGTCAGTCTTAGGTATGTGTTAACTGGACTTCTTCTCACAGTTACCTGGAAACATGCCCACATGAACACTGCATCTCCAGGTCTATTGTCAGCATGAACACCCATTTATCACGTCACGTAGGTCAACAAGTGCAATCATAAAATTTGCAACACTAAAAGCAGCATCATAACGTCATAAATAAGCAGTGAGGACTTGAGTTTAATTGCTTTCCATGAGAAATCCATTTGCATGCTGTGCATTTTGCCATTTTCCTCTGTGTAGTATCAAAGGCACATTTAATCCCAACCACAACATAGAGTCAATTTTTTTTTAATTGCTCCAATGAAGATCTGTATGTGCAGCTTCTGCTGTAGATCTTCAAACGCTCAAACACACACTTAATTTGACGTTTGTCTCCGATGCAGTGTTGCGCCTTTCATGCAGTTCGCTCAACAGAAGCTATGGCATGAATATGGTAAAAGTTTGTGTTGTGAACTCTTTCCTGTCAAAGTTTAAATCACGCTGTGATCAGAGGGAATTATAAATCAGATGCCAGTTTACTTTTCCCCCGTCTGTTTTAAAGTTTTAAACTGCAAATTAAGCAGTTTGTGTAGTCAAGATCCCCGAGTCATGCTTATGTGACCCGAAGGAAACAAAATAACAGCAAATACACACTTATGACTCAAATGAGGGTTTAACATACAAAAAATAACAAAAATCATTAGGTCTTTACTACATTTTGAAATGAGGTCATTTTGATACAGTAAGGAGACATTCAGGTAACAGTTCATTATGCTCGATTTGGAAGGAAGACAAAATACAAAGAAGATAACCCATCACTTCCTCCTACCTTGGTCCAGATGGATAACACCTGGCTGAGGTATCTGCATTCATGTGCACACAAAAGTCTCTTAGCTGATATTTCATCACTCATCGCCTGAACCAGAAGTCGTTCTGGTCAGTCATCTTGTAGGCCGTCCCAAATCTCTTATTTCTGTTCAAGAAAGTATCTGTTCCAGAGGACTTTCAGCTGAACACCATGGGGTATTAATAGTCCGTTCCTACATCTGACACATATGAATGGCACAAACACTCTTATTGTAATTAGATTCAGCAGCTGCTCAAAGCTCGATGACACTGACTGAATTGAATGAATCTGCTCATCGCGATGACAGAGTAGCATGACATAGCAAGGCAAGGCTGCAGACGGTTCTGTCTTTGCCATCCACGAGCAGGTTGCCTATCAGCGTGAGAAACTATGAAAAATGACTCCATAACAATGTGAATACCAGTGAATGTATCAAAACAGTCATGAAGACAAAGGTTTGTGTCAGTATGAATATAAAAATGAAGAGCAGATCCAGCTGTGCATTAGAAACAGCTTCACATGATGCTTCAGAGGAAAGGCAATGTCATTTCGCTTCAGACACATTTCTGCATGTTCTCTCTCTTTGCATGGTTTCTTTATATCACCCCAGTCATCCTTAACTCGTCAGGAATGAAACGAGGTTAATGACATGAGGGAAATGTGGACACAAATTAAGAGAATGTGAAGAAAGCCTCTCCTGACAGGGAGAGAGACCCTTGCAATGTCCTTTTTGAAGCTGTCTAAGAGTCTTATCTCAAAAGGTCTTTTAGTAGTTTCACTTTTAAAAACTGAAATTTTTTGGAACAAAACATGTTACAACTTAAAATCAACCTTCTTACAAGGTGAACCTTTTTAAATATCATGATGTTGTTTAAAAAGTTAAATAAATGAATAAAAAATAAATGGCATTACTTACACAAGCGATACACTTAAATCACTTACGTTATGTGACCTGTTACGTCATTAACATAACTTGAGTTACTGAAGTTAGGACTGAAATTTTAACCCAAAGCATGATCTTACCTTACCTATCCCAGTAGTTTTAGTGCCTAAACTTTACAAGAACATCCCCGTTTGACAATGTTAAGAAGAGTTCAAAAGGAAAGTGACGCTCCTGCCAGTGTGCAACACCTTTTTTTCACTTTCCAGTCTAATGTTGGTGATCAGCTAATTAAGGCCCTTGGTGTTCATTACCTTTCTGTTAAAAAAAGAGTCCAGAAGTCAAAATATGTCATAATATAACAGCAAGCTTTATTCTAAAAGGCTGCCAAGAATTTGCACATTACATATTATATTAACTTGATTGTAGGGCCCTTCACTGACACTAGAGGTGCAGGCAGAGCATCATAGTTAAGCATGAATCTCAAGGTCACTGACCAAGCGGCCATAATTGATGAGTTGAACAACCTAGTATTTTACACTCAATACACATACAGTATATACTACTGTCTGTCCAAAGGTTACAGCTTGACCGTGTAAAATTTCATCATTGAACAGGATTATGATCTTAGGCTAAAAAGCAACCCAATGGTGAGAAAGAAAATTAATTACAGGTTTGAACTGGCTGAATCAATGTTCGAACCTCAAAGCCTCTTTTGAGACTCTGTGGTGGGATCTACAGCTTAAAGAGATCCGTGCAAACTTAAAGTCCGGATGCATCAATGATTTCAACAGCCTCGCAAAGAGCAGCAAGTCAATATTCCTGTTGAATAACAGGAGAGAACACAGCTGAATGTGGATTCACTCGACTGTATGTGACTTTTCTAATGTAAATGATGTGACGACAGTAAAGCTCAGCAGGTCACCTCAGACTGAGAAAAGACCATCCTCAGACAGCCGCACCATCTCCTGAAGCCATTTAGGCTGTTCAGAGGCAGATGAAGGTATCAAGGCAGCAGTGTGGAGGAAATCAGTTGGAAAATGAGAGAGAGGCTGAATTGTTCGGCTGTGATCAGGATGAGAGAGTCTGAAAGTCGTTACTGTAGGAGTTTGGGAAGGAAATGAGATGCTGGCTGAGGTGTGAAACAAAAAAAGGAATCCATCTGTTAGTACCTCACCTGTGTACCTGGCCTAATAAAGCTGTACACGGATTTGAAAAAAACTGACACACCACATGACTTTTCAACTAATAGCATTTCATAATTTGTAAGAATTACATCAGCAAATCATTAGTGCCAAGTAGGTAACATGCCAGATGTAAGTTATGTATGTAGTTTAATTCCTTATCACTGTGAAGCTGGAGACCATTCATTAGACTTTGTTTCAACAACCGGATGTGCTTAATGAGACATCAGGACATTTTCAAACCGTGTTTGTGGTGACAGAGCCAGGAATTTTAAGCCAAAACCATGATGTTTTCCTGACCCCAACCAAGCCGTCTTTTTGGTTACGAAAGCTAACCAGGCTGTAAGAACAGCATGGATTCACGTTTGTGCAAACAACAGATTTGTGCAAGACTGATATTATCACTAAACATGGCATATCACATTCACATTAAATGCTTACTGCAGACTGCAGTTCGATTCACACCAGTGGACTTGGATTTAAAGGAGACTAATAAATGCTTCTCTGCCGCGGACTCCTGAAACTATAAAATCATGTTTATGTTATAATAAGTAAAAGTTGTGAGTTATCAGGCTAACAGCATATTCAATCCCCGGGGGGAAATTGTTTAAATCCACATTATAAAGTATGTAGCATCACAATCAAGAGATTAGAGTTACAGTTCATTCAACTTGTAACTGAAAATGATTGTGAAGCCATGAAACGTCTGAACATCCACCAATCAATCGATGATGGTGATGAAAAGCAAAAAATCTAATAAACACAAAAGGACTCGAGATTGTCGAAAAAGGTCAAGAATGCACCGTGGAGCTCACCGTTGATTATTAAAGTGAACTGTGGTTACAGGCATGTCTACTCTTTCAAAATAATTATTTCTGAATGATAAATTGACTGTTTGGTGCTTCACAGTAAGTGAATAGAACTTTACTTGGCACACAGTGCGTTGAATTTTGAAATACTTAATCTTCTTTCTCCCAGATTCCCACCACAACACTCATCACTTACTTTGGCACCACTTATATAAATAATACATGTGTGCAGTCCGATGAGGGATTGTGTGCTTTGGCAGCAATCTCACTTATAGTTTTTATAAATTAAAGAAAGCACTATGTTTATTCCTATTGAGAGAAATGGAGCTGGCCTCAACAGAGTTGATTCACTTATTTGCCTTTTTCTTTCGCAAGAGGTTGGAAAATCTGACAAACCAGGTTATTTGGAGTGGTTGGGACATTTTGAGCCAATTTGTTTTAGATAAACCTGGATTTTGGAAAAAAAAATGCTGGGACATTTCCAGTCGTGTTTATTGTGATAAAGCCTGGATATTTTTGTTAAGACGTCTGGACATTTGCAGCTGTGATTATGATGATAAAAATGGGAGATTTGTGATGAAATGTTGGAACATTTCCAGCCTGTTTGTGTCAATAAAACCAGGATATTTCTGACAAGAGCTTGCAACAGTTCCAGTCGTGTTTATGGTAATAAAGCCTGGATATTTTTCTTAACTGGTCTGGACATCAGCAGTTGTATTTATGGTGCTAAAACAGGATTTTCTTTTAACAAGATGTCAGTGCATTTTCAGATGTGTTTGTGCAATAAAAATAGGAGATTTTTGACAAATGTTAATAGACCCAGGATATTTCTGACAAGAGGTCAGGACTTTTTCATTTATGTTTATGGTGACTAACCAGGTATTTCTAAGAAAAACATTAAGTTTCCCTGATCTTAACAAGGTGTTTTTTTGCACCTAAATCTAACCAGAGCACAATCACAGTGATTGCAGAAATACACATTTACTCAGCATTTAGTCTGGTAATCGGGTGAAAAACCTCTTGGTGAGGACAAAACCTACAGTCTGGACACTCTGGATGTGTGCTGCTCACTTGCATGGTTCTGTTCACATACGCCACTTTGCTGCTGCAGCGCGGCTCCTGCCTGCCCATCAGATTAACCTATTAACAGAGAGTTTGTGTTTGATAACTATCAATAAATATGATGACACAATTTCTCTTTATCCCGTTTGAATGAGCGAGAAAGCACGAGGGGGAAAAGAGAGGGAGGGAACTGAATTTGTTGTAATACCTCAACACACGACTGTCACAAGTGTCAAAACTACGACCTTTCCGTCGTGGACCAAAATAGAACCTTTCAGCTCTGCCTTCTGCTTGTTTAACATGTAAAAGTAATAGGACCTGTACTTTTTGAAGTCTGATAGCTGAAGTGCATGGAGTGACTAATGGACAAGTTAAAGCATGTGTTCATTTTCCACAGAATTTAATGAGTCTGTTTCAGGGCCAGAGAGGGGGGTTACAGCCTGATGAGAGCCAGAAAAGAGGCAGCGCAGCGGGGAGTCTTCTGCCTGAAATCACTCCGTCTCTGATTGCCACCATGGAGCGATCCCGCCGGAGGATCACAGGCACAGCGTGGGGCTGCTCACTCTCTGCTGGCGGTGATGAACATGAGGTGCCATTTACCTGCTCCTATCTGACCGGCTGGCTGTCAGCCTCAAGAGCACTTTGTCTTTTGCACTGTCAGACTGAAAAAAAAAAAAGCTCTCCCCTGGCCAGCTCTGGTATAGTAGCCCGGACAGATAAAGGAGTGACTGATGGATGGATGTGCGGTTGGGTGGGCAGAGATTACTCTGAAGAATGGACGGGTAGGTGGGCGAGGAGAGTGGTGGATGTTTACTTGTGTGGATGGTAGGATGAGGTATAGACTGGCAGCCACGGGGATGGGAGGGTAGATAGGTGAAGAGTTGGATAACTTTATATTTGTTTTGCTCATGAAATAATAGAAAACTTCAAGGTCAGATCTTTATTTTAACACAATTATATCCACCTAGCTGATGGAAGTAGTCACAGCTGTCAGTCTGTCCCATCCACCCATCCTGTCATGATGTCAGCATTCAATTCTGTTGTTTCCTGGTGTTTTTATTCATCCTCATGTGTAATGGTTTTTCCTTAGTTTCACCTGTCCCTGTCCCGTGCTTTTATCTGCCTGTGTTCCCCACACTGTATATGGTTTAACTTGGTTACGTTTTTGTGGGTTCCCCTCCCCTGACTGTTGGATGCAGATTAAAAATATTAGAAAGTCTTCTTAATTCAAAATATTGTATTAAGATGATTTTGAGGGTATGATGGAGGTATGTGATGCTAACATGTGCCAAAATGATATATGACTGTTCTCACAATGACATATAAACTACGATATGTGTGTTGTACCCACAACAGTTTGGTTGGGTTTAGGAAAAGATCATAGTTTGGGTTGAACACAAACAGCGTTCTCTTGAGTTAAAGTCCTGTGGTTGTTAATCCTAACCATCCATCTCATTCTCTACCTCGTGTAGATTTTGTCACTTTCATATTCCCTCACCTGATTCCCGCCTTTGTCTCTTTGTCTCCTTATAATTATAAAAAGCCATGAGAGGTTGTCGCCTAACAGTATGTTTTACGGGTTGTGCTAAACAGAACTGAAATCCCTCTTGTACTCTTCATTAAATGCAACATCTCTGTCAACACTCATCTTCCAGGCAAATATATTAAATGAACCACATGAAAGACCAAACACACTGTGATGAGTGATGGATGCAGCACTCAGTCATTAGAGTGTAATTTACATGTCTCTTCTGCAGAAAAGTAATGAAAAAAGCACATTAGAAATATACATGTTTACACAATAATCAAAAAATGACATTATGAAAAATGTGTCCTTCCTCGTGTTCCAGTGGTGCACCTGCATCTGACCACCCTCAAAAAAAATATATGTTTATGATCAAAAAAACGATTCTCGTCTTGATCTCGATCTGCCGTGATTATTAAGTAGACATTCAGGAAGAAGGAAAGAAAGCTCTTTCCCTTTCTGCATGTGCTGCTCCCAAGGATTATTTAAACAGGGTTCTGCTTGAAGTGCATGGCGAGTGCTGTTTGGAGCACTTCCTTTTCTCATGTGAACTGCAGAGGCTTAAGCTTTTCAACTGAACTTTGCTCGTCATAATCTAATAACTGTAATTTCTAAAACCCCTTCCCAGATTTACTTTGCTCCAGTGCAAGTGTGTAATTGGAAAGAAAACTCTGGCTTTGCATTCAAATGAGCTGATTTAAGAGGAGAATCACTGTAACACTGTGTAGCTTGCGGTGTATTTGTGTGTGTGTGTGTGTGTGTGTGTGTGTGTGTGTGTGTGTGTGTGTGTGTGTGTATCACACTTTCAATATTATGAGTATCAACATGTGAGTTATCAAATGAGAACATTTCCATTAATGAATGTGTTTTAGTTCATCTGTTTCGCTTACACTAACTCCCGAGATAGTTCTTTGCTCCTGCTGACCCCTTTCACATTAATATTTAAAACCTATTCATTCTCTATATATACATATATATATATATATATATAAATATGTAATATATATATATATATATATATATATATATATATATATATATATATATATATATATATATATATATATATATATATATATATATATATATATATTACATATTTATATATATAAGGGTGATTCTGTTTCCTTGTTCCTTCCTTGTTTTCCTTGTCTTTTAATTTCACAATTTTTAGCCCAGTCACAGGACATAATGTTAGACGCTATAGATTCTGCGAACCACAGATGCATCCAAGGTTGATGCTTGTTTAAGAGAGGAAACCCTGAATATCATATGCTCCCATACCTGGGACATCAGGAGGTGAAGGGGGTGCTGGTGGTGTTACTATAGGGCAACAAAATCGACCTCAGCTGGGGTCACGTCACTGGAGACCTGGGACGTTTCCAGCCATGTTGGATCATCTCCACCTGTGGTCATGGCAAACAAAATAAGAATTTCAAGCTGAAGCACAATGATTTTCTAACCCTAACCAAGTGTTTTTAACATCTGTTCTTCACCACTATTCATCACTATTCCTCTTAAGTGATGTATTTTGCCTTGGATCCACAAAGCAAACTTACGATAATATATAAACACTGATATCAGAGCACCAGGTGTATCATAAATCCATACGCAACTGAAAAACCTGTACAAGACAGTCGCTGTAGAAACAGCCGGCGTGCCTGAGGTATTATCCAAAAACCATGCTGACCACAGCATTCCAAGGATGGAGATGTATGTAGATGTGCATGATAAAGGAATGTTCAGTTTGAACTTAGATGTGGTTTTGCAGAAATGTACGGAAATGAAACATGTTTTATTGGTTTTACAATTGTGTTCTTCCATAAAGGAAAGTTCTGAAAAACAAGAAAATTGGTGAATGTGATAACTTATTGAGGCAGTAAAGATAAATAGAGCAGAAGATAACAACAAATAGGCGTCTCTGTGAAAATGCACCAGATGAACTGAAACAGAAATATTTGGAATTCTTTTTTTTTATTATTTTGTTTATATATTAGAGCCAAACATTGTTACAGAGGATATGTTAGATATCTCTTTTTATCACTTGCTATGAGTGATATATGAACAAACCCCCTCAGTGAAAAACCTTCAATATATAGACAGGAATCAAATTGGATAGTTTGGTGTCCGTATCTCTGGCACAGAGCATGAAAAACCTGTTTTGGATTGGGCACCTTCCCAAGTTAAAAACACGTTTTGCAGTATGTTCAGTTTAAACATGGAAATGGCACCTTGTAACACCTACAATAATTTGCATTAATGCCTGAACTCCCAAAAAAACACCAAAAGTGCTTCTTTTGAGAGGTCCACTCTGTTTAAAAAATTGCAGAGCCCCAGATGCTCATGAAAATTTCCCTACACATCCCAACACACGTCTAAAACTCAAGACAGAGAAGGAAAAAAAAACACCAAACCATTTACAGCCTGAAAGCAACGATTCATTCCAGTGAGCCTCTGCAATTTCTTCTATGTCACTTTAATGGCCCGTCAAGAGGCCGACCAGCTTTGTGCCTGACGCCAATTTCACCCTGTCTGCTTCCTGTTGTCGCCTTTTCTAACTTTACACACATTTACACCATCACTTATATTCACATTTGTCAAAAAAACGTCACACACGCAAACGCAGACACACCCACAGATACAATCACCCGATGAGCTACAGTAACTTTCAGATGAGACACACATGAACAAGCAGCAGTTCAGAAGATGTTTCCACACTTTATTCTTCCTTTAGCCTTCATCTGAATCCTCATTATTTGGCGGCACTTTGCTTCAAGGCTTCCGCGTAACAAGAGAAGGATCTGGGTACAGTAACGATCAAATGCAGCCGCCTGTAATTAACATATGGATGTCTCCAATATCAGTGGAGATTCCAGCTGTACATGACCTCAGTTTGGACAACAGTTGAGATAATTTACATTCCTTCCTACATTGTCAGCAGCTGTATTAAAATCAATAGCTCCTTATTCCAGCGCTTACGAGTTGTTTTCAAGCCCCTCAGGCTCATTAAAAGATGAAACACTTGACTGCTGCTGTTAGGATCTTTCTCTTTTTTTTCACACAGTGAGCATGGCAGGCTTTCAGATTTCACTGAGTCCGGATTGTGTTGCTTGTTAGTTTGTTTTGAAGTTGGGGGTTAATGGTCGATCTATTCTGTCTCACACTGGGCCTCTGACATCCTTCACTGACCAAAGACTGAGATAACAAGACTCTGGAGGACAGAAAGACAGACGGATGGAGACGGAAAAGAAAGAGAGACCAGCTTTGAAGAAGCAGAGCATTCACACTTCAGTCCTCCTAAAATGGATCTGACACTGTTATTGACCAAGTTTGTTGTTAGATGAGGCTTTCATAAGTGAGGACGATGCATGCAAACATGTAATATGAACCTTATGACAAAGAAGAGCAGGGATGGTCATAAACAGTGACTGTCATTTTGATTGACAAACCCTCTGGTGTCAGTCAGGCAAAGAAAATGGCGTCATTGGACAAGCTGTTAGTTCGTCCATATCAGTCATTAGGTGCCAGTTTAAACCAATTAAATTAGTGTGACACATTTTATCAGCCTTTTTTTACCTAGGCAGAAAATGCGCAACATTTGAAATTCTCATCTGACTGACATTTTGAGATGACTGAAGGCAACTCAAGGTTTTTTCATTCAGTGTTTTTTTTGTAACTGCATGGCATCAAATCTTTTGTAAATAGCCCACACGTCTCTACTCTCAGACTGTGAAACTGCAGCTAATAAGCCACTTTTAAAAAAAGAGCAATGGGTAGAACTCACTGACTGACGAACAATCATTACTTCAGTTGTCGAAAGTCTCATTTTTAAGTGAAATCATTGAAAAGGCTGTTTTTTCCACATCTAAAACCCTCCTGGGCCAAAACAACAGCACAGAGACTGCCCTTTCTAAGGTTCCTGAACAGCCCAGCCAGCAGAATAAAATATTGGGATTTCCTGTAAACCACTGAAATGTTCAAATGCATGTGTGTCATATGAGGGTGATATGACATATGTGTTTCATATCACATGCTGATGCCTGCCTTTCATATCGAGCTGTGAAGGGGATGGCGGTTGAGTTAAGCGAGAAGTCTGCCAAGTCAGTAGTTTGGGTCTTTTAGTTCAGTTATTTCCAGTTTTGTAGGTTCTCTCTCTGTAGAACATGTTTCACTCTCCACTTCCTGTCTTTGTCACAAGACAAAGAAACACACTAAAACCAAATATACATCATATGACCTCAGACAAAGAGAATGAAACAACACACTTCAGTGAGGAGGTCAACCATTGATGTATTTATTTATTTTCAAGTGATTGACAGGGCTGATAATATCATGACAAAATGGGACAGGTCCAATTATCGGGGACTTCTTCAGAAGTCATACAACATAGATGTGTCGCGTTTTAGTGCATTTCCTCATGCATCTCTTCAATACGGCTCTCAATAAAGCAAGATTTGGTGACGTAATGACTTTTTTGTTCTGTTCCGTTTCCCTCCTGTGCTCCTCCCGAGCCGGATCTTCCCTCCACACCCGTCTCACATCATCCTCATTAGCAACGCCCTGTTCACAGTGTTTTTCTCAACTCTCATCCCCCCCTTGGTTTAGATGGTATTTAAGTCAAGTCATTAGTTTGTTTTCTGTGGAGTTGTCTGTTGTGTTTGCCTGCTCCTGTTGTTCACTTAATCTGTTCCTGTGGTCTATTTTGAATAAGTGTTCATCCATCGATCCGCCTGCCTGCCATCGCCTGTATTTGGCTCCACCTCGTCTGCTCTCAGTATGACATTACGTATTTTGTGTATTATACCAAATACACATTAAGAGTTTGTTTACTGAGTAAAGTATGCAGCCACAAGAGTGACCTGTAGGTAGCATGGTTTATAACCTAGTGTGCATAGACTGTATTTATAACAGACCATTAGTTCATTTGTACTGGTGCTTTCCTTTAAAATTGCATAACTTCAGATTCTATTTCATCCAAACATTTTTATGAAGCCATTATTTTTTTCAATAGAACAGCAACTTATTACTGCTTTCAGATTGTTATCTGCATGTTAAGAGACTCTCAGAGGGAGGTCTTATTAAGAGAGGAGATATAATGACGCCTTTACTTTTTTCTCTGTTCCATCTGTTCCCATCCAGCAAACTTCCTGACACAAACTCACTTTTTTAAAATACTTATAGGCTCCTGATATCCCATTTTTCTTCACACCAGCAGTGACAACATGGAGACATGGGATGACAGGACTGCTTATCTGTCAGGTTGGACTCCAGCTGCGATGGGACAGTAAGCTGCTGTTTGAGCTGGCAGCACTATGTCTCAGCACTTCATGAGCCGTCGTCACACTGTTAATACTGTGCTGTTATTTCCACACCTGCCTTCTCCCACAGAAACTAAGTGAAGTTTATGAAGCCCTCTTTATTCCACGTGGATTAGGAGGAACCAAACATATGTGGCACTGGAGAGTTTTGACATAAACCCAGATTTAAAACCTCTATTTGGAGGAATTATATTTGAAATACTTAGCATGACATTTCTGGTGTGTTTACTTTTATTTTTGACTTTCAAATACTTGGTTAAACTAATATCATAATAATATATCATTTTTTAAGGCAGTCAAAGCCACACTGCAGGACGATACAGATAACTGTTGTGTTGCTCATTACTGCAGAGAGGGCAGAGGAAATAAGCTGTGATTCACAAAATGTGAAATAACATCCTCTGTGGAATAAATGACGCAGTTAAGATGGCAAAAAGAGATGAATAAAGAAAGTGAACAAACCATTAGATTTATTTGAATAAAAATGCAAATGGTAAATGTCAGGTTTTGGTGCCAGTCCCTTTACTGTCTTCATTTTGCAACTACACTGTGTTCAACAGAGAAGAGGTACAGAGATCAATTTCGACAACCACAGAAGCAGAAAATAGACCAGAATGTGATGCTGCTACATAACATTGTGTAATAAGCAGGAGCAGAAAATAAATGAATGAAATTCACACATAACAGACTTGTTAAAGGCACTTTAAAAAGATGTTCCACAGGACTTGAATTCACTTTAGTGAGGCGTCAGAGTATGAAAGCACTCCGTTTTGAATTAAAGAAATCATGTGACAATTGTGAAACCAATGGACATTTCTAAGGAGACCTTTGGACAATTTCCAGCAGAGTCTGTCACAACAAAACTTTGTGGTTTAACAAGACCTCGGGCCACTTTTCGGGACATCTTCACTTTTTCAAGTCAAGCATGACTTTTGTTCTACTTCATACAACACTGTTGCAAACAAACATGGAAACACGAAGAAATTTGCAGCAGCATCCTGAACATGAGCTAACTGTTAAATTCAATTAAGAAGCACTCATTCCAGGTGCAATGAAGTGTCTCTCCTGGCTGCCTTTGTTTTCATCTGAATTTATTGCTTGATTTAAGATGTATTTGTTGCCACTTGTGAGACGCTGTCAGCTTCTGTTGATACAGACAAAATAGGTTGTTGCTTGAGAATTAGGTGGGTGGCAGAGAGCCCAGAGAGGAATGATTTTGTGCCATTGCGGTGCCTCGGCCTTCACTGAAGCACCAGACCGTGGATGTAATTATGTCCCAAATATACCAGGGTGTGCTTCCCATGCCGCGGGCTCTCCACACCTTCAGTGTTTAGAGGAACTGAAGAGATCTTATTTATTAGCAGTAAACATATCCTCACCTACTCTTGGCCACCGCATTGCTTTTCTGTCAGTGAGCAGTGCCTCTGTCAGCCAACACAAGATCAATAGTTGTAATTATACTTGGAAGTTGCTGAAAAATGGTTTGAGGGATGTCTTTAAAGAGAAATCCTTAAATACTCTCACATATACTGCTGCCCTGAAAATGTACCCAGAGGAGCTGCATGCTTGGACACAAATGTATGAATCAGTTGCCCCAGACATTAACTGGAACGACTCTGTGCAGTGTCCATTTGAACCCATGTGTGAAAAGAGCAGGTCACTGGTCGAAGAATTCACAGTGAGCGAGTGAGTGGGCATGTTGATGCCATTGCACAGAGCGTAACTGCTTCCTACTCGTTTCTGTTTGCCTGTATTTTGCTTTCCTCCCTTTTGTGGATATTGTGGAAATGGCAGATAGTGAAAAATAAAACAGTCATCATGATGGATGAGTCCTCCTGCTCCTGAAGGCCCTGTCCAGGCGCCACCCCTCCCCCAGACCGGACCACAGCCCGGTCACCAGGATAAAATGTTAGCAGTCCACATTTCTGCGTATCAGGTTGCGATTTGTACCAGACGTGCCACATCACACTTACATTATATGCTTATTAGTTTACTTACATTTGCAGTTGGAGGGGAAGGAGGTGGTGTTATTACAAGCTCCAAGGCAACTGCTGTTCGAGTCTGCAGAGACAGTTCAACCTGCTTTAGTGAAGACCAAAACATGCTGTTGTTCACAGGAAGCTGGACCTTCTCCAGGCGTTCTCTGTGGTGACTCTGAGCAGGTGTTTTTCACTGGAACGTGTACCCTCTCGAGCCATTTTATTGGAGACTCGAATTGACTTAATTTTTCAGAAAGTCAGACCATTTTCAGATGTTTTTGTGGTGGCCACAACTGGTATTATAAGCCAAACCATGTTGTTTTCCATACCCTTACCAAGTGGTTTTTGTGCCTGTTTCAAGGTGCCGACATTTTTGCCGACATCGTGTATCCTACATTTCCCAGAGTGCCTCTTAACCACCGTTATCGTCACTCTTTTTCCTCTCATCTCCTGTCTGTCATTTCACATTCACTGGTGCACACAAACTTCAAATCCAAAATCTAAAATAAATTTCAATTTGCACATGCATGCCGGGACCTTTTCTCTCCCTCTGATTTAGTGTTATTATTAAAGAGGTGTGTGCATGAATGTATGTATGTAATATCCCATGTGTGTATGTATGTATGTATGGCAATCTGTGCAGTAATAAGCCTCCCTGTATTTCATGAAGACACACAGTCGACTGTTTATGTGGCAGCTGGCTTTGTTATTTAATGTCTTAGTTGCATCAGCCAACAGCTTGATTAATAATTAATAGAGTCGATGCAATTAGTCCTGCCATTTGTATTTATGTTGTCCCACTCGTAGAGATTAAGAGTTTAGCAGATTTCAATCTCTTCGATTCCACTAATTGCATCCTCTCACATGTGAGGTAATTATTCCCGCATTGTGTCGAGCTACTGTAGATCTGCTGAAAGTAATTTCTGCAGTGTAAAACAATTTGTCTAAGTAAATGACTGTATCTGCGCTTTCCTGTTTAGTCGCTGAAAAGAAAGATAACACATGAAGCGCGTGTTCGTGCGTGCATGTGCAAAGACCTTCTTATGTTGCTGCTGAATTGATATTCTCCTCACTGGGCCATCGAGCATGAAATAGAAGAGTGTGTTTTCTTTGTGTAAACTTGCGGTTCTCAGCAGGGCACGTTCGGCCACTCGAGGCGGGAATTTCTGTGACAAAAAGCTCAATGGAAAACTGGGAAATGTATTGTATTGTATCTTCAATTCATCTTTTATCGTGGAATCTCTGAATAGAACAACGGCAGGGAGAGTGGCTTTCACACAGGGCTCTGTATTTGTGTGTGCCATCAATCAATTTGTAGGGGTGAACTATTCACACACCACCCCAGTTCCAGAAATATTTCCTTATCCTATTTGACGTATACTCAGTTATAAACAGTAAAAAGACAATACTTGATATGTAATGTTACCCCATCAACTTGATAATTATTTGCAAATACCTGCTCATTCTGAAATTGACAGCAGCAACACATTTCAAACTTGTTGGGACAGGAGCAAGGAAAGACTGTGAATTTGCTCCGATAACACCTGTTTTGATCATTCCACAAGTAAACAGGTTCATTGGTAACTGGTGATAGACTCATGATTGGGTATGAAAGGAGCCTCCAGGAAAAGCTAAGTCATTCGGATGGAGCAAGATTCATTGCTTGACCTTGCCCTATAAAACACAACTACAACAGTAGTGGTTGGATCTCCTGCTTAGAAATGGGACAACCCTTCAAGACCTTCATGCGTCATCAGTTTTCGTTGAGGGCATTTATGTTAGCAGACAGAACAGGAGATTTCCAATATGCCGTCTTCAGCTGTGGTAATATCTCTTGCGGTACCGTGGCAGTTGTGGTATTATCACAAAGCCCTTTGCCACTTATCTGATGGAGATAGAAAAGCATGGATGTGTGTTGTATGTTCACAACATCACGCAGTCATCAAGGTCATCAAACATAAAAGAGCACTGCTGCATCACCAGCAGCGCTTTATTGGCCAACTTTCAGGCAATACGTTCCATCAAAAGGTGGGAATGTTGTACAAAAATATGTCAAAATATGGGACTGACATACAGAAATCAGCAATAACAATGTGAAGTTAGCTAACTAGCTAGTTAGCTATTGCAGCATCATTGAGTTGTATGTTGTATGGCTGAAAAGGGAATGAGTGCCACTGAAAATCATCCATTTGGTTTGCCCCACTGACCCACAAAATTAAGACAGTACTAACATGCAAAACAGAGTAGCAGGGCTATAGGCTTCTAAGCATGTGATGGCTCTAACACAGGTCTGGTTACAGTAGATGGTGATTAAACAAATCCCACAACAGATAACACAAAGTGTTTCTCAACAGAAAAAAAAAAATTACCATTTTCTCCTGTGTGTGTTATGAGGTCTGTGTGATTCGATCATGTAGCAAGGTGTAACTAATAAACTGACGGCTCGATGGACGTGATACGAGAAAACAATTAATCATTGCACGGCAGAGAGAGAGAGAGTGAAGCAAAGTTTCCGTGTTGGATCTGTTTAATATTTGGTACCGTGCCCAAACCCCTCAATAAGACAAGGAGCTGAAACTGTGATTTAATTCAGGTACAGTTGTTAGGGAATATTGCAGTACATTATAAACACATTCAAAATAAAGAATGCAATTCAAAAATTCAATTTCTCCTCCATGAGATAACCCTGATGGGTAGGAAATCCTTAGCGTGCAGCACATGAATCTTGCAGATTCCGGTCTTGCAAATTAATTTTTCATGTTATCACTACCACCTTACAATAAAAATTCACAACATGCACTGTATGCTGTACTGTGGGTCGATTGATGAAGCATGCCTGCACCCTTTAGTGAACACTCTTCTTCCAAAGTGTTTTCACAACACCAGACTGAGTCGATACCCAACAGTGTATTTAAGTCTACAGACTGTTGTGGACATTTTGTGTGAGAACTGTATCTGAGTGGATATCAAGTCTCTTCCTACAATTGGCTGTTTTATTAACACATTTTGCAAAAATTGTATGGGCTGACTAGTGGTCTATGTTCGTGTCAATATACAATAAGGTGTTCTATATTTATGATTCCCTCCCCTCAATCTATCCTTCTCTCTCCCTCTCAACCCAACCGATCGAGGCAGATGACCATCCATCATCGAGTCTGGTTCTGCTCGAGGTTTCTGCCTGTTAAAAGGCAGTTTTTTCTTGTCACTTGCCATTTATTGATTGATTGATCAATTCAGTATCAATTCAGTACGTTTCCTCCTCCTGGGGTCAGCAGGTACACGTTAAATCACTGTATTGTAATCTATAACATGATTTAAACTGGGTCATATCTTCAACTTAATCCAGATGCAAAATCATCATTCTCCATAACACTTCAAGTGGACCCAAAAAGCCTGCATGGTCACTGTGGAACAAGGGAAAGCAAAGCAAAGCTATGAACACTTTACTCAGTTACCTGTCTCTTTTCTTCTGCTCGTTTTGTTAACCTTGGCACCTGTTGGATGGTTGTTGACCTAGTCCACACATTCATAATCTTTGCAGAATCAATCATAGTAAACTTGAAGATCTTTGGTTTTGAGCTATGCACTATATTTTAAAAGAACCGAGTCATGAGGGATTATTGATGAGGCCTAACCAAAGCACCACTCAGTATTGCTATGTTCAGCCATTCACACAACCATTCACAAAGCAATGGAACAGCCATCAGGAGCAAGTTTCAGAATGATGCCCAGGATCTTTGATCTTATCAGAAGTAACTTCATCAATAACACATTAATAATCCACAGAAACAGCGAGACGTACAAACTACTGGAAGCTGATGGCTTTGTCTCGCGTTGCAGCAGGAAAATTACAGAGAATAATGCAAAACAGCTCCTATGTGTATTGGTATTCTCACACAGGTAGCTTAATCAGTTTGAACTATGGAGTCCATGAACGACTTCAACCCTTACATAATAAATCAGGGGACAAGTGCAATATTATCGCTGGGATTTAAGAGGAGGGAGGAAGAGGAGATATATCATAAAGTGTGGGTCTGAACCACTGTGGGATGCATAATTTCCTGTTCACATTTCCATTTCCTGAGGTGTTAAATAATGCACTAAAAGTATATGGAGAGAGGAGGCAAGCTCACCAAAACCATATACTGTATATAGTGCGTGTGTGTGTGCGTGTGTGTGTGCACCTCTGTTCCCTGCAGCTACAATGGATCATCTTACCTTCTTAGGAGTAGATCGTCTGTGTGTCTCTGAGGGAACTGTGTGCCTCAGATCACTCGGATGACCTTTTTACGAAATATGTGAGGATAAAGAGATGGTTGAAGGTTTTCAGTAAAATACTAGAAGTAAATTCTGAGTAGTGTAAGGGATTACCAATTTCAAATCAGCAAATATATCATAGTACACTGTGTTACTGTGCTGCCAGAACACAATTTGTTTGTTGTCCTAGCTAGGCTGTTTGCTGGTCATGACACAAGAAGGGCAGCAGGCTTTAAAGCCCAGTTTCCATAGTGGCCTGTGTAACTGTCTGTAGAGTGGTGGATATACCTTTTTGAGCGTCACAGTCCCTGCAAAATGACTTGTTTCACTGTCATAATTTGATTCATTTGGTCCAAAAAAATTTGGAAAGTATAGAAGAGCTGCACGATTAAATTATTTGATCCCCAATCAAGTCAGTCGGGTGCGAAACCGGAAGTTGGCCAGCTTAACTGGTGATAGTCATTAGTGTGTCACTCTGAGTTGAGCTGTTTTCACACTTCATTCCTGTGAAAGCCAACAGCCAACACTCCAACACTGTATCCAGGATTCATACATTTTATATATGTCCATGGTCATGGCAGCTCGCGTTAGCTTCTAGCCAAAAAGCTGACAGATGGATGAGTGAGATTTGTTATATTAACCCTAAACTTGGCCCTATCCTCTAAACCACATGACAGAACCTGGTCATATAAAGCCAACCAAGTGGTTTCACTTCCTAAATGTAACAACAGCAGAAACACAGCGCTGTCACACCGTAAAATATGGGAACGTTTCAACTTAACCATGTTTTTTTTTGCAGAACATTGCTAAAATTTATTCTGAATATTGGTTCTCTATTAAAGCCTGTAAGCTCTTTACAGCCTTCATGATGGGAAACAAGAGTTTTTAAAATGATTGATTGATAAGATGCCAAAAAAGGAAATCATTCAATCGATACTCTGCACATAAAATCGTCCATGAAAATACTGAAATGTGTATATTAGTTACATGTATTTAAATCCCTTCCTGTTTGGGTGAACACACACACACACACACACACACGCACCAGCAGCAGCAGCAGCAGCAGCAGCATTCTCCTGATTAAATCTTTAAAAATTCAATTAGCTTCAAACTACACTGGCTCCATTATTGCATCCTAAGCCTGTCTTTCCAAGGTGGCGGATGAATTCTCAGATGACTTGGCACTGCACCAAAGACTGAAGCTGCTAATTTATTCCTCCGACAAAATATCCCACTGCCCCTGTGAACTCCATCACATCCTCCCAATCTCCCAGCGCTCGGCTCGGAAGATTTGAAGCTGCTTTTCTGCAGCATGGACATTAAAAAAAAAGGCTGAGGAGGGTTATTCTGAAATCAGTGACTGAGAGGGATTTAGTTTTTGAAGAGTTATTTCAAACCTCTTCTGTCCCTCCAACAGTGAATAATAAGTGTACAAATTAAAAGGATGACCAGTGCACAGTGCAGACAGTGACTCAGATAATACATCTACCAATTTCCGCTTTTTCACAATTTTATCCACAAAGTTGACTGACAGAAACATCATTCTTACTCCTACTTGTATTGCCTAACCCCAAAGTAGAAGCCCAAACTTGACATTGGGGTAATAATCTGCTCAGAACAACCTGAGATATTATTGATCTCACAAAGCCTGACTGACCAACCCACTCACCAGAATAAATGTTGGCAATATACGGTTCTGCAAACCACAGAAATGTTACAACTTTACATTTCTTTAGGTTCTATTTACAAATGTGCATTGTGACCAGGCTGTTCTTATGGTCTTCTTAGGTTTAGGCAAAAAAAACAAAACAAATACATGGTTAGGGTTAGGAAGCATCATGTCCACACACATAAGCTTTGAAAATAGATGGAATAGTTGAATGTGACGTGAAAACTGCCCAGTCACCAGGATCTGATTTTAGAAGTTATTGTTTCTGCAAAGCACAGATACGTCCAAGGTTGCACATTAGGAGGTGGAGGGGAGCAAAGTGGTATTATTGCAGCCAGCAAGGCCGCCAAACAGCCGACCGCTGTTTGAGTTGCACCCCTTCATATTTTCAAGGACACATGGAGATATTTCCAGCCTTTTACTGTGGACACCAAAACCGCCTATTGTTCTCGTGAAAAATATTCTCCATTGTGATTGTGGTGACCGAGCATGTATTTTAAGCCAAACCATGAGGTTTTTTTGAACCCTAACCAAGTGTTTTCTGTACCTAAGCCTAGTCGGACAATAAGCACAGTGTTGTGACAAGAGAAAAGAAGTTCAGTTTTAATGTTCTGTGTACAGAACAATTGTGTGAATAGAGGACAGTTTAGATACAGCTGTGCTGCCACAGCGAACCTACAATCAGAGGAACTGAGAAAAGTATTAAATTTGTAAGTGAAGTTGAATGGACACATTTGAGCAATTATGAGTCTGAAGAGAGCTGGAGGAGAGAAAACTTCATAAGACTGAGATGAACTTCGTCTGAGCTGCAGGTCTGATTTGAAAACTGCTAAACTGACAAGTATATGATAATAAATAATTCAGCTGAGTGTAAAGTGACCAAGTGAGGCTATAAACATCTCAAAAGTCATAATGTGTGACCTTGCCTGAAGCAAAGTGCTTGACAATCGATCTTGACAAATTATTTGTATCTACCCATAAACCAAAAAACTAACAACGGTTGGAGGAGAGCACTCACTGCACCGATCAAAGAGCTCTATCCTGTCGAGATAATCAAATCCCTGTTGTTTGCTCATTTTTGAAACATAATTTCTTACTAACAGAAAAAGGCTATGAATTATGCATAAGCCCAAAAGTGAGATAAGGCAGCGCATTAAGAGGAGGAAAGGAAAGAGTCGTAGGAGGGTAAGATATATATTGCCCTCCAGAATTATTGGCACCCTCGGTGAAGATGAGCCAAAAAGCTGTAAAAGTAATGAGCTAATCTTTACCAAGGCCACCAATAATTCTGGAGGGCACACTAAAACCACAGTAACATGCTGAATTGAAGCTGTGCTGTCATGGATATTATTCATTTGTTCAGTAGGAATCGCTTTCAGCACTGGCAGGCACGCAAGAAAAAAGACACAGCGAGGAAGAGTGTGTGTGTGTGTGAATGGAGGAGTGAAAGACTGAAAAGACAGAGAACATGTGTATATTTTCATTATTAACATTGTTTCGACTATTGCAGCTCGCTTTGGTAACACGTCAAATGTCAGGCCAGTAAAAGCCGCTGAGCTGAAATGAATCGATACGTGGAATCAGAGAGGGGAGAGAGCAGCGCTGAAGGAAGTATAAAGGGCTGTTTTGCTGAGGGCAGCTCCAGCTGTTCTCTGAGCTTTGAGATGTTGCAGAGCCTCAAGCAGCGATCGCACTGCCAGCTGTTAACAGCCGGCCTCATGCAGTCGGCGCTGGGAGACACTTACACGAGGTGGAAGAAACTTGTTGGTATTTTCTTTTGTAAGTATATTTTCATGTACAGGAAATATTCCATGGTATTTTAGTGCAGAATGATAGAGAACTGGAAAAATGTAAGAGCTACAAAAGTCAAGATTCGTGGAAAGAAAATCTTTAAAATTGAAAGAGCTGCGCAGTCTTTAAAATGTGGAGGAAGGAAAGTGATCTTGTGGCGTGAGGTTTTGGTCTTGACTGACCACATCTTGTTCCTGAAGAGGAGTGTATGAAAGTCTATATTGGGTTGGGACGAGTCTGCCATGATCCTCTGTGCTGCCCACAGAGCTCTGGAGGCCAACAGATGACCTGACCTGGAACAATGACTAGAAAATAGTCAATAGTCTTCACAGCAGATGAAATGATACGCTGCGGTCTGCCCTTGTCCTTGGCAGAGGTGATGAAGAAGGTAAAGCTGGACTAATTGATGGCGGTATAGAAACACGCTGTCTTTGTCGTGTTATACTTCTTCATCTGCTGCAGAAAGTTTCCTTCCACTTGAAGGCGTGACAACAACCATCTCCTCTGCCTTTGCACAGTTGAGCTCCAAGTTGTTCTGTCCTCACCAGGTCACCCGACAGACAACCTCCCTTCTGTTGACAGACTCATCCCCAGATGAGATGATCCCAGTAACGGTGGTGTCACATGCAAACTCCAGTAGCTCAACATACGGATGACTGTTGGTGCTGTAAGTATACAGGGTGAAGAGTAGAAGAGAAAAGTGTGATCATCTTCCTACAAACCCTTCTTGGCTGCAAATGGGATCATTTGGGAGAAACAAACCAGTCATATTTGATCAACAATGGTATGTTTTAAAATAAAGTAGCCTAGTCCTTTATGTGAATGAGGAGTCATCAACCTGATGCCACATCTTTTGAAAGGCAACACGGTGAATGAATGGCACGGTACGGCGATCCATCTGCAGCTGGAGTCAGGCACACTCAGCTGGGGGAGGTTGTTCTAATGTAGATCAGGATGGTGTTACAGGCAGAGAAATGAACAAACAGGATCCTGTATGAGGTTCTGGAAGAGTCATAGTGGTTAGAGATGAAGTGGAGAGCCATGCTGACAGCAGTGTCTACACCTGTCGACTCTGGAGGTGAACTGCAGGGGGTCGAGGAGAGGGTTGGTGATGGCTTTGAACTGATTCAGCAGAAGGTGCTCAAATGACTTCATTACCACAGATGTCAGGGCGACTGGGCTGCACTCATTAACTCATGTGGTTCTTGTGTTGGATGGCAGAGGGTGGCAGAGGCGTTGAAGCAAAAGATGAGAAAAGAGGGAAAGAAATCCATTAGCTGCCCGAGCCAACTCACCTGGCCTTCAGTCCTTCACACCAGAGAGCCATGGCAGGTTTCTAATAGTTGGACCTCATACCAGTGCGCTTTCTTTTTTTTCTCTGTTTCCCATGATTTCCTTTTAGATATTCAAGCACAAGAGTTTTACCTCACCACAGACCTGGAAATTTTAAAGTAGAAACTGCACGCAAAATCCATATTTTTCCCCCAAACTGCTGCTGCTACTCTAGTGCATGGAGGTTTGAATGGAGGCTCTGAATAATTTGTAGCTTGCTCCTTTGTGGAGGACAGCAAATGCAGTCAGCGTGGACTATCTGCTGCTAGGATTGATTTCATCCGTGACCCAGGGTCACAAAGAGAAATAGAGAAAAAGTCCAGGGATGATAGTGTTCAATATTCAGAAACAAATCATACTCTACTACTTCAGGCTCAATCAAAGTGATGGATCGATATTCAGTATTCCTTTAAAGCACATTGTACACCCACCAACAAACAGATTAATGCAACAGTTTACCACAGGCTGGTAATTTGCTATAGTGGATATCCGTGGTATACACACTAGCTAGTGGTCACAGTGGTCTTATTAGCTGCACGATAATGTTGTTTACCTCAGGACCCGACTCTTGCCATTTGTTCTTTTTTCTTCTGTTGGTGTCTCCACTCATCATCCCCCCCCTCGGGTCCTTTCATCCTCACCCTTTCTACTTCTGCACCCTCTCTGTCCCTCCTGCCTGCGTCACTCCTTTCATTAGCTGAACAGGAAATGGGCCTTGTACTCCCCGGGGAGAGCCATTAAACATAATAATATGCCTTTAGTCACCTCTTTTCTCTCCCAGCACTCCCTCTTTCTCTCCTTTATAGGTGATAAATGATTCGTTAGGTAAAGATGATGATGTTGATAAAGACAGTGTGAACAATGACCTTATTAAGAATTTGCAAAGCTCCAACATTTATTTGTACTATTATAGATGCTAATGAAGCTGTGTTCCTCAGGGGGAACAGCTCTGTCTGCAAAATAAAGAGAAATGCTGATAATCACCACTTGTGTGCAAGAGACCAAACAAAGAAAATGACTTTTTTTCTGCAAGGCATTTCAGTGTCATTAAAAAAATCCCAAGTAACATTTTGTAATGACAAGCCTTTCTTAAGGAGTAATTGTAAAACATGCATTGTGCTGCGCACCACAGTCGCCTTCACTGCTTACCTCTCTGGCACAATAGATACAGATGGCATTCCTGCATGTGTAAACAGGACCTCGTGCCCCGCGGCACCATAAACACATAAACACAGCTCCAGTAAGAAACACAAAAGGTAATGAGTTAGCAGACAGTGTGTGAACCAGCTGCAGACCAAATCAAGGTGGAGGTAATGATGCTGAACGCTCAGCCTGAGTCCCCTCACTACAATAATTAATCAAGTCATGTAGATGTGAATATGAACATGACACAGGGGTGCATGCACTCACAGCCGTGTGCACAGGGGGTGGGAGTTGACCACCCTACGCTTTTAGTGTGTCAAAGTGTCCTTTTCTAAACTTTATTTAATCACCAACCCAGACAGAACATTCATACTGGATCATTCTGCTGAACCCCCGATGATGTTCAGGTTGTCATGGAATACTGATTAATCCAAAATAATCCAGATAAGATGTTTAGACTCCATGCATCTTTTTTATGAGCCCATCTGGTTGCCTTTTCACTAATAATTGATTGTGACAGTATCTACAGTTCAGGTTAACAACTCTCTCCACCCTCCTAAACTCTTATCTTGAGGGTAATTTATTTGAAAAAATGAAGAAGAACTTGTGAAAATTTCAGCTACAATTAAGTGAAGTTTGAGGAAAGATTTTGGTTTTACTTTAACATGTAAAATGTCAACATTGTATTCCAGCGACTGGACTCTGAGTGGTGATGAGATCTGAGATCTCTTAAAAACATTTCTGAATTTAATTGCATTCTACTTCCTGTATTGGTGCTGAACATTTGCAATCGGAATAAATTGCACACTGTAGACTCATGCAAAATGAATGTAACTCCTTGGATACTGGGCTAATATGCATTAATAGGACACTTCGATGCTTTAATTTTGCCCTAATGATTCACTCGCCATTCGAGTATAGCTGGAAATCTCACAGAAGCAAATCACTCAAAAACAGACTTAATATGTAACAGCCTCCACATTTCTGAAGAGGTTTTTAGAAACATGCTGCAGGGGTTTGGTCCCAGTCAGCCTCGAGAGCATCAGTAAGGTCAGTGAAAGATCAGAATACTGGGCACACATCTAACATTTCAATTCATCCCACAGGTGCTGGATGGGGTTAAGGTCAGGACTCTGTGCAGATTGGCAGAGGCCTTTCAAAATCAACAGGGAAATCTATCCCTTTGTGCGCACTGGGGGGTTGTCATGTTGAAAGGGAAAAGGGTCAAACACAAATCATTGTGTGGTTAGGCATGTACACATACTTTTGCCATAGACTGAAACGTTCACATGTGAATTCAGTACATTATAAACAGGATGGGTTGCAAACGAGGGTGCTAGTGATATCTGATGCACATAGATTGGATAGAGACCCAGGTGAGAGTTTTAATTTTATGTTGTGTTAACGCTGTGTTTCTGGTAAGGTTTGGAAAACTGCCTGATTAGTTAAAAATGTCCACGGTTCTCGCACTTACAAATGTTGAAAGGCAGGCTAAAGTAAATGTCCCTGGCCACAAATACTACTGAAAATTCTGAAATCTCATAAAACAAATCCCATTTTGTTGAAATAATTATTCCTGGAAATGTCCAGTTATCTTGTGAAAAAAAAAATCCATTTATTGTTTCCCCAAACATGGCTTAACATGTCTTGAAGTCTAGCTAAATACACCCAGTGGTTTCAAGCTTACAAGTGTTGGAATACAGATTTAAATAGCAAATCTAAACCCTGACTTTGTCTCCACAAATGCATCTAGAAATGTTCCAACATCTTGTCAAATGTTTCCTGTTTTCTTACCACAAACACGTCGGGAAAATTTCCATGACGTTTTATTAAAACATCCAGTGATATCACACATCACCTTAAACTGAGGTCTTGACCAATGGTACCTGACTGTCTCTGCACAAACCTCTGGAAAGATCCCCGCATCTCATCAAATGTCCTGTTTGTTGGCTTTGTCACCTTTGACAGGATGTTTGGACATTTCACAAATACATCATGAAATGTCCCGACATATCACCAAACATGTTTTGTCGGCACAAACATGGCTGGAAAATGTCATCTCGTTTAGAAACGTCCAGCGGTTTCACACTTCAAAATGTTAAAAGCCACTTCGAACAGCGCTCTTGACTGGCGGTCTCTGGCTTTATCACCCCACAAACCTCTGGAAATGTCCTGATATCTCCTCAAACATCCTGTTTCCATATCTGCCATCGAAGAGCAGCCTCCTCACCTAGCTCCAACACCACCCTCATCTCCACCTCCATACAAAGACTGCTTATATTCAGCACCTGTAATGTGAACAGATTATGATGTGCACTGCAGACATGTAAATACATGGAATCAGCCAGTGGTTTTAAGAAACATGAAGCCAGCACTTTATTGGCTCACTGCCTGAGAAGATAACCTCTCGACAATGATACTGTAGAGCTGATTAGCTGATTTGACCTTATATGAATATTTGTAGAGGCAAGGAAGGAAGATACTCTCCATCACACACACACACACACACACACACACACACACACGCCTCCTCCCCCTCTCACCTCCCTCCACCTTACTAATCATTAGCTGTGTCCAGCCAGACATCAGACCAGGCTGGCTGTATTAAGATTGGCGCATACCCTCCCTCACCCTCCTGAAGCCACCTCACCCTCACGCCGTCCCCCTCTTCGTCTTTTCCCTCACCTAACTACGCCTCATCATTAGCAGCAGCCTTCCAGACATCAGACAGAACCGGCTTCGTTAGGACTGGAGATTGGCATTTGCTGTCCACGGGGCATCTCTCTTTTTCTATTTCTGTGTTTCGTTCTGTTTGATTTTTTTTTAACTACAGGCAGCTAAACCTCAGCTTACAGCGCTCGCTGATGAATGGATTCAGACCAAAACATGGCAGCACACAGATGTAGCCATTATAATCAAAGTTTTCACTGCTTTGCTTACTTGCTGAAGTGTTGCTGCATCATGGCTCCAGAACACCTTGTTAAAGAAGAGTCAGTTTTAGCTGTCAAAGGTTGAGAAATAATGAGTAGATGGAATGAACTTAAAGAAGCCGACCTGCAGTGTCTGGAAGTTGCTTCTCATTATTTATACACGATTATATCCTGCAGCCATTGGACATGTCAAGGCAATTCTGCTTTTTACAAGACAATTAAAGCCAGCGGCAGAGTTACAGTCTCAGCACAGAATTAAAATTCATAGCTGACATATGCAATCCTACCTGAAACTATCCTCTCTTATCCTCATCCATAAACAAAAATGAAAAATGAAAGACAAATTGATGCCAGTCCTGTTAAATGACAGTCTGACAGGCAGATAGACACCAACGGAGACCAAAATCAGAGATAAAAGATTGTAAACATTAGAATTCCATTGGCTGTATGTTACCTGAAAATCTACATTAATGATAATTTGATGACTGGATATGTAAATAACCCACAGTTTGCTTACAAGTTCAATTCAAAGAGGGATCACACATTTTGTGGCCTCAACCTAATCAAACCGAATTGACAGCGCTATTAACAGTCATAAATCATAACGTGAACATTTACATTTTAGGGCATTTAGAAGATGCTTTTGTCCAAAGCAAATTACAGTATATCATATTCACGCACTGATGGTGGTGGCTGCCATGCAAAGTGCCAGCCAGCACATCAGAAGCAGCCCAGGATCTTGCCCAAGGACGCTTCGACATGTAGACTGTGGGAATCGAACCAACATCCTTCCGATAACAAGACGCTGCCTTGCTCACATATTATTACTAACGTGACTATGGAGCCTCAATGTTCTCCTCTAAATTAGCTCTTTTCTTATGTACTAACTACAATACATCTAGCAGTTGGTCCTCGACAATACTTACTGCAAGTGCCAAGAAAATGCAATGTTGTCACTGCAGCCTACATCCATTGCCTGTCCCTTCCACTGTGAAGGTGATCAGTGTGGGATAAATCTGTAAATGGGGGAGGATTAAGCAGCGGTCGCTGCTGCTGCACAGGTGATTTGCTGTTTCACTCCGTCGTCTCTTTCTTCTCTCTGATCTTTCCCTCGGTCTTTGGGCTCGTTATTACATCTTCCTTCTCTCAGAACATGGTTTCATCTTTTTTCTGGTGTGTTCTCACTGTCCATCTCTGCCTTCCCCACAAATTGTTTCATATCTTCTCATCACTGACGCCTCCATTCTCCCTCTCTTCCCCTCCCCCCACCTCTTCCTCGCCGTCCATCTCTGCCATGCAGATGGCGAGGCTGCTGGTGGCGATAAGACTGTTGAAAGTAACGTTATCCTGCTGACAGCGCCTTTCTAGCGAAAAGAAAAAAAGAATTAATAAACCCAGAGTTACAAGGCACAACTTTCTAAATAATAAATAAGACAGACATGAAATTATTAACCCACATCATTCTGCAGCCGTGTGTTTGTGCAGTCCATCTGCTCACCTGAGACTGTCTTTTCAATGGTGCATGGGACATTTTGGGATGTTTACAAAAATACAGTAGGAATTATAATGTATCATACTCAACAGGAACGTCAACAAGTCCTGCCGAGTTACGTGTTTAATTCCCTGTGAGATCCCAGCACAGGAAAATGAAGAAAAAACAATTAAAAACACTAAACTCATTTCGGCTGTATTTGCAGTCTCCTCCTTGAGCATCTGCTGGGACTGCGAGAGATGCCTCCGCCTCAGGCCTGAGGTCGTTCGGATGTGGAGAGCTCATCAAGATGAATTACAAGTGCCGGAGAGGGAGCATGATCAGCTGAGGAGGGCAGGAGGAGCAATTAAACTTCAAGGAAAAAGTTACACGCTGGGTCTATTAAGAGATGAAACAAGTAGCAGCGGATGAGCCCTGAGTTAAACTGCTTCCACGTTCCCCGGTAGAGCCGCCTGGTCTCGCTTTTTTGTTTTTTTGTTTTTTTTTTTCCGGTTTTGTCTCGTCAAAAACATCCTGTTGTTTTTGTCACTAACGCAGCTGGAAAATGTTACAATGTGGCTTTAATGTCACACCACCATCCCCCTTCAACTCGTGGCTTGAATGTCAGCTCACAGAGACTACCTGTAATGTGAACATGCAACCATAACTTCTAAATAAAAGAGTGTACAGAAGGAACAGTTACACTTAATTACTGGTGAAGAGGTGATGAGATTTTTCAGAAATGTACAAAGCTGATATTTTATTCTGGACACCAGACTGTGTTGATTTACTAATGAAAAGTGCTAAGTCACAATGATATTTGGTCGGGCCTCATTAGATGTACACTGTTTTTAAGTAGATTGAAATAAATTCCCCCATCATGCCTCTGTGCTGATCTTGGGCTCAAAATGACTGACATGTTTTTGATTGTTTAAACCAGTCACAGTGTTTTCCCCCCTTTAAGGTGATAATGGGTTCAGTCAGACCTTCTTTCTCCGGCGTCGGCCGTGTGAGACTACTTGATGAGTAAAATGTAGACAGATAAGAAAAAAACTCTTTGGTTTAAAAAAGACAATAAGGAGTCTCAACTGTCTAACATGACATGACATATTATTCAAATAAAGGAAGTTTTTAAAAATTTAACCGACAAAATGACTAAAATGTACTTCAGCATTATACATATTTTAGCAACAATTAACTACAAAAAAAAAACCTAATCGGGGGTCTGTCAGGACCGGCAGGACCCGAGGACGGACTCTGCTCGTCAGATGGAGCTGGAGGAGGGCGCAGCGTGGAGGAGGGTGACAGACTGTGTGGGTTTTTGTTTACACAATTAAACTCTGACAGCGAGCGTGCGAGGGAGAGGCCGGTCGATTTAGCACAAAGTGTCTAATTTGCTGCAGGGTGAAAATAAGCAGCTTAAAAGCATATGAAGTTGCACTCTGTCGGATGGTTCTGTGTTATTTGTCGGCAGGCTGTAATTACTCTGTCTGGACTTTATTGCGGCGCACATTCAGCGATGAAAGGGGGAAGAGAGAGGAGTTGAAGGCGAGTGAGTGGAGGGAGTCAAAGGGCGACGGGAGCCGGAGTGAGAGAAATATTACGTTATTTACAACAAGCGGGCCTGAAAATTGTGCTGGGTGCGAGTGTCAGGTGGACCCGGTCACCTCGCTGTTATTAAATTACGGTTATTAAAATGAAAAACGGCTACACGCAAAGGGCTCCAATAAAAACTGAAGATGTGATTACAAAAGAAAAGTAACTTTTTTTTTTTTTTTTCATTTAACATCAGGGTTGAACTGTTCAGGACTTTACTTACTTAATGGGACTCAGACAGAACATGATAAAGTCTCCTTTTATGTGTCGTGCCAATGAATAAATAAATAAAGAGATAAAAATAAGTTTAATGGAAAAACACCCGAATTTAGACAACTTTATTTGGAAGAGAAAAATGTTAAACTGTCAAATTAAGACCCAAACTATATTTTGCATTCTTTCATCACTCCTGACCCCCTGTACACTTTTTTTTTTATTTCTATTTTTTTCTGAGCAGGGAGGAATTATTAGCAAGAATTTAACATTTAGCCTTATAATCAGCCCACACTGTCCGGCCTGTTTCCAACTCGTCCGATCGTCTCACAGCTTGTGTTTTTTTTCTCGCCCTGATCCAACCTAACCTCTCCTCAGTGATGCCGCTGCCCTTCATGATCTCAGCTTGGTGAGTACAGAAAAATAATCCCTAGTTGTTATAAAACAAACTTCCTTCAGGTTTTGCTCAAGGAACTGTGAATATAAAAGTGGACATTTAAACCCCACATTATAGACGTGTTTGTCAGGACACCTCAGTCTCCATCATCACATTTTTTCATCGTGATGAAGTCAAAATGCTGATGAGTGAAACCCTTAAATGGAACACATTTTAATTTGAAATCAGTGGCCACATGGAAATAACACCTGGCAGACAACAAGCTACAAAATCAAGTCAGTTTAATTCAATCAGGAGGGACATAATTGAAACAGCGCCTTTAAGAATAACTGAATTAATTGATTAATTGATTCAACATGTGGTCGTGCTGAAGATGAATCCAAGAACGTGAATGGTCTTGTTGGTTTTGTAGTGTAACGCCTTGATGGAGTCTCGCCGCTGGTATGAAGAGTTACACGGATGTGATCTGCAGCTGCTGAGGAGCTGAAGAAGTTTCCCTTATTGTTATCCAGCTGTTCAGGAAGACAGATGTGATGTTTACCACCTGATCGGTTGTATGAAGATGAGCAGCTGAGGAAGGAGGGCAGGTGTGCACTTCCCAGAATGACATTACTCACTGCACTACAATCTTCTGTGCGCCTGGCCTCCCCGTTTCTCCTGCCTTTATAAATCACTGCATTGTTCAGCCTTTTTTCAAAATGTGATTCTTAGTTTCATCATCTTCCTCCTCTTCCCCCCTCGTCTAGTCGATTTCCCTGCTCTGGACTTCTTGACAGTCTCCTGCAAAGGAAGTGATGATTACTTTCTCTTCGCTGCAATATTCCTGCCTTTCTCTGAAAGGCCTTTAAAAGCACTAATCACCCAGGCTCCGCTTTCTTTCTTTCTACTTGTTATCCATTAATTCACTGTCAGCTGACTGCTGAAGCACTTTATAAGAGGATGCCTGTTAGGCTTTGTGTCCCTGCCATTTTAGGAGCTGCGGTGTGACCTACAACATGCCCTTAATGGAGATAATGAGTTTCTTTTTCGCTGCACAGCCAACAACACAGGGCTCCTCGGCAAGGGTGTGTAGATGTCCGTCGATTTTAAAGGATGAATCTGTGGGAGATATTTACAAAGACAGCTCATACAAATGGGAACAGCATTCACAATGGATACTGGGCTTATCTGCTTTTGGTTGTGAAGTTGTTCTATCAGATGACATTCAAACCTAACAACCCATCCACAGTAATGACAGTGAAAAACTTTGCAGCTGTTCGTCTCTCTGGACCTGACAAATGAAATAAAAAGCAGTCCGCGTGTTTTCCTCCTCCTCTTGTTTAAAGGCCTTTCTGCCCACAGGAGGTCCGCCTTTGAAGTGATTCCTCACAGTTTTCTGCTTCAGGTAGTCATAGTCAAAAAAAAAAAAAAAACCTTCTTTAACATGTTTGCAACTTTTTCTCATCTCTGGTCATGACAAATAAAATACAAAGCTGCCTGCGTGGTTCTGTTTTGAAAGGCTTTCTGTCCACAGGAGGTCTCTTCTTGAGTTTTCTGCTTCAAGCTTTCATCTTTTCCTCTCAGCAGAAATGATGCGACCGTTCTGAGCTCTCACTGTTTGTCAGAGAGTAATGTGTTTACCAAAGTCCTCACATGCTGAATATGTGTTAACCTTTAAACAGAGCACAGATTTCAAACTTCCTTACAACAATAGTGGAAGCTCTGAAGTGAAACCAGGTGTGGTTATGGATAGAAACAGACATACAGAGGAGGTATTTAAGCCCTTTTCACAGGATGATCCTTTAGGACACCGAGTGAGGGGATCTACATTGGTTTCTTGTCCAAATCTGAATGATTCTTGCATCTCTGATTAAATATGAGTCTCTATGTGGTAACCAATGTCCCTTATGTGTGTAAAATCTCGTCATCTTCGCTTTACTGATTTTAATCAGCAAGTTTCTTGGGTTTGTTTCAACCATGAAAACAACAACGATCACCACGAGTGAACGTCTCGACATCCATGTAGCTCAGAAGATGTATTCTCATTACTTTTCATCAAGTGCCATCAACAGGTCAACGCTTCAATATGTCCAATACTTTGTTAAAGGCCCAACATCCCAAATCATTTATTTTTCATGTTGATGATTTCTTCCAAACAGGTCCTGAAACACCCAAAGAATAAAACATATTCCCATCTCAGTTGCCCATCAACTTTCTATTCGCCGCAAATGATCACATTTTATAGGTTGTCAATTTTATTAGGTTATTGTCTGTTATTTCCTGTTGTTATAACCTCATGAGTCTTGTTCTGACTTTCCAATTCCTGTCTTTGTCTTTTTCTCCATCCATTTGCTATTATGTCATTTTTTGGAGTCACTGGTGAATTACATGGTCCGTCATTTAGGTTTGAGAATGGGTTGTAATTGATCTATATATGTATACATACCACAATGACTCTTACATCATTCTGCTGCTTTTCAAAAACACATCTTTAACTTTTTATTTTCCAGTCATGAAGAAATCTAGACAGCAGAGAACGAGTCTCTTTTCTGCTAGCTGCTGTCTTTCTTCAGTGAGCCAAAGAGTTAAATCAATCCAGCAAACTTCTGAGGAAAAGTGGTTCTCACACAGTCATCACCTGTTGTCAGATTGTCCTCAGCGCTGAGCAGCACTGCACCTCGAGATGATGACCGTTATGCAGTCCGGCACCACAGAGCTTGTCACACCAGTTGGAGCCCACGGTCCTGTAAATGGGTAAATAGGTTATTGGCCCCACAGACCGAGAACAAAAACACACAACCCACCCCGACTCAACTTCTTAATTTTACATCAAATCCTACCTTAAAGCTGCTACAACTTCCTTTTTTGTTGTTGATTCTGAAGACCCCTGTGAACCAAAGCAGCACTTAAATGAATGGTATATTTTACCTGGTTATTCTGAGGTAATCGGTTTTCCTGACTTTGAAAATGAGAAAGTCAGCTTGTTAAAATTTGCAGTGAACATCCGTGAAAAATAGTGATGGAGAAAATGGCCACAAAACTGTTGAGAAGCAGACGACATCAACATAGTAGCTGTTTGAGTTATTGTGTTAGAGAAATTACAGATCAGAAGCTGATGAATCAGAGCTGCAGATGTGAAGAACTTGTTCTTATGTCGAGAAGTTTTTACTCCTGATGGACTGCAGCCTCCTGCCAGAGGGAAGAGTCTCAAAAAGTCTGTTCTCTTTAAACAATCTTAAGTTGTATTTAAAACATTCCTTTCTGATAATCAGGGAAAACACGATGGCTTACTTAAATGAAAAGGAAGTTAAAGGATATCCATAATCTCTAAAACCAACGACCCAAAATAGTTTTAATAGTCAGCGTGTCACAAAGACTTCCATTCTTCTCTGATTATCATCTTCCAGTACTTTAAATAAAAAGCTGACAGCATCACAGCATCAAGAGGTGTTCAAAGTTAAAGGCACATTTAACATCCAGCTCAATTCAAAAACCTTGAGCTAGGAATCTAGCGGTCTCCCTTCATCTCTTCCGCTTTTGACTTATTCGCTGCATCTGAACATGAAAAGTGTATAAAAGGCTTCTTCCTCGGTGTAACCCGAGAGGTCAGCCCTTCTTCACATCAAACTAATGAGCCTGATTCAAAGTCTAGACAGCAGGCTGAATGTGGGAAGTGGGAATCAAAATGTTTAAACCTTGTTTTCAATTTCTCCTCAGATCAGATTCAGCTTGTTAATGTGTTAGGCCTATGCCATGCAACGAGGGGATGGAGTGAAATGAATAGAAAGAAACAGCGTTGATGCAAGATTTATTTACACAGAAGATACCACAGAAATACAACATATATACAAATGAACACTCAGATTACTTTAGTGTCTGAAGTAAATAGTGACCGACCTCTGTCAGATAAACTTTCTTCTTCTTCTTCTGTCATATCAAATTCCCTTTATTCATCTATTCCCTTGGATTGTACTGCGTTATAAATGCTCAGCTGTGGTTCAGTCAAAGAAAAAGTCTAAAATGAATCCAAATAAAAGATGACCATGAAGCTGGAAGCAAAAAGAAATTAACTGAAAACAAAGTTTGCAGACTAAAAGCCCAACTTCTAAATCCTCCCTGCTGGATCCTGTGAGGTTCAAGTAGCAATTTAAACCCTCCAGATCAACTACCCTCAACCAGAACCAGCTGACCCAAAAGAAAACATCCAGCTCTGACCTCCAGTCACCTGTGCAAAGTGATATTGTAATGCAAGTGACTGTTTAATGCAGTGCAGCAGACCAGCCTGTCATGCAGTAACCACATGGCCCAGTTGAGGTTATATTCTCAAGATGAAATGACTAAAAGGCTTTCAGAGTAATCCCTGTGGCACGGAGCTCAAACTTCAGATTCTACAAACAGACGGTCCCTGCAGTTAGCGAGCTCAAACGGTGTGCTGGAGAGGATGAAGGGTGTGAAATGTTTGGCATGCCGAAGGGAAGATGGAGGGCTTGCTGTCGCACCTAGCAGGGAGGATGAAGGGAAGGAGTTTGACATGCAGGACATGGAGAAGGAGACGGAGGAGACGGTGCCGCCGTGGGGAGGAGGGATTGTTTTGTTGTGCAGAGGGAGAAAACAAAAGAGCAGGAGTGAAAAGTGTTCTTTAAACTATTAAAAGTAGAGACTGGTACTGGTTCTGTTTTACCCAAGTACGAGTCAAGCAATTAAAGATCCAGTTTGAACTGAAGAGCGTCTAAGAAGGATTTCTTTTTAATGTTTAATTCAAATTATTTGTTCATCGTTCAAAGAGCGAGCACTTCAGTCAGCTGACTTACACTCAACAAAAACACTGTTTAAATTCAACACTTTGTGGGTTTTTTTTAGATAAAAGACGACTATTGAAGTGAAGGGAAAAAGTACAGAGTGGTGGAAAAAGATAAAACAAGATAAGGCAAGAAAGTAAATATAGAAATAGTAAGATGAGATTAAAAAAAAATGAATCTATCCACTTCAAGTCAAAGATCTGAGAATTTGTGCACACAAAATAACTCATTCTCCCAAATTTTGAGCACAGAGTTGTTTCATGCGTATTGGTGAGCACACTGGACAGGTGTTTCATATTATCATGACTAGTGCACAGGTGTGCCTTGCACTGGTCACAATAAAAGGCCAGTCAGAAGGCCTGTCAACACGTACACAGTGTTTTAGGTCACTGAAACAAGCTTTTAGTAAACTCCTCCTGGGGTAAAGGCCTTGTTCTCCCTCTGGTCTTATCAGTGTGTGGACTGTGACATCACTGTCAAATGTAAACTCAAGTCTGTGATATGATATTTGAGTTCATACACTCAGAGATTAGATGTTATATTGTCTGTTAACAAAGACACAAACTGACACTGACAATACAGTGATGGTGAAAAGCAAATTCAAGGTAATGGCTCCAGCCAGAGGGCCCATCTCAAGAGAGAGAGCTGGTATGATTTATGAAATCTTAGTAATGGAAAGAGTTTCCTTTTAAATGAGGCTCCAAGAACACACAATCGAGAAAAAATCTGTGAAAGGTGTAAAAGAAATGATCCGTGTTTAATTCATTTTCTCAAACTCAAAACTGTTTTGTTTTGTATTGAGTTAAATAAACTGAAAAAAGTGACTGAAGGTGAATATGGAATTATTGTGAAGATGTGAAACCAAACAAAGGAAAAAATGTCAAAAAAGAAAATAGAATGATGGAAAAAGACAAAAATGACTGCTGACAATGTTTTACTAAAAGTATCATCATCCAGGATGATCCTGTGAAGGACAGTTAAATTGTAAATTGTTTCTGTAACTAAACAACCAACCAGAGTGAACAATCTTCCTCCTGTTAACAAGTAAAAATGCTCACTGACATGGATCGGGCTGAAGATTTGAGAGAAAGTCGGCTGAATTCAGCTCATGAAAAATGGGAACCAAACAGAAGCGATGGGTTGATGTTTTTGTTGAGCGAACATAAAAAGGATTGTGAAATAAAGGTGTTACGTGCAGAGTTGATATTTCAAATCTAGGTCGTGACCTCGTCGCTGCCTGGAAGTGTTAGAACGTCTCTTCATCCGAGACAATCAAAGACACCTGACGCACACGGTCACCTCTCTTTTCTCACCTTCAGGTTCTCCGACTACCCGACCCTCGGCTGAACTGCTGTCCTATTTGATCGAGTGTGTTTGTGAGTGACGGAGCCTGTGTGTGTTCAGAGCAGTGTGTGTGTGTGTGTGTTAGCGTGCGTGCGTGCCTCACACCTTTCTCTGCCAACACAATGCTGCGAGTTGTAATGTATATTTCATGCTTTGTTGGCCCTCGCCGCACGTCGAGCTTCAGCAGCCATCAAACATTCATACTGCAGAAGCGCATTTACATATCAAGGGACCCCGCGCAGCCAAATCTACTTGGAGCGAGTACCTCTCCCTCGCCGTCCCGTTATCACTCTCGCCGTATGTTTCATGTCTTAGTCTGCCTTTTCAGTTCTCGGCCCTCCCCTCCTCCCCCCAACACACCCACCTTTTTGTTCTAATCCTCTTTTGTTAAAAGCCTCTTTGTCTTTCCGTTTGTGTTCATTATTCATTCCGTCTCTGATTGCTCTAAAAAGGAGGCAAAGCAAAGAACGGCACAAATGGCCCTCTGTAGATGTGGATAGGCTCGAACCTCGCTGCTAAATCTGCGCAATAAACAATACATGTGAGAGCAGAAATGTACAAATGAATGTGACGACTTCACGAGATCACAGCCCTCCTCTGCAGCGGCTCTGTGGAAAGACTCTTGCAGTACCGCTTCACTCTGTTAACCGTTCCATGAAATGCATTTTAATAGCTTGTATAGTGTTAATCTCTTGTGTTTTGCATAAAATCTCACACATCAAATGCGAAGACAAAACGTAAAGGCAATCGCATGAACTGTAGAGGATGTGAAGATGAAGCAAAATGCTTTCTGAGGTTTCACGTCAGGTTGTGAAGCCACCATAAGCCCACACCTGACACTATATATTTTGTTTTCATATATTGCTTTCATAACACCTCTGGACTGTCTGTGTCCTCCAAATTACTCGCTGGTCCGACTGAGTCGGGATTACCTGGCGAGGTGGCATCACCCTGATTCAGGAGGTGCAAACATTTGCAGCTTAAACAGACACGTTGCACACACACTTCTGGAATCCTGTTTTTACAAAGAGGAGCGTTATTTTAATGAAATTCAGGGAGACTATTGAGAGGTTTCAGAAACACCTGCATGAAGGCTCAAGGCTTGTCTGTGCATTTCGTCTCACATTCATCTGTTTACACATACTGCATAGCGGCTTACATTTTACTTGAGCTCACCGTGTGTCACCACAGCCCAAAGTGTATTTCTGTTTCTTTCTGTTTGGATGTGTGAGGTACGAAGTTGTAGCACCAGCAAGGGGCCATAATGACGGGAGAGACTATGGTCATTATGCAAAATCAACAGTGGTAAATATTCACCTCTCGTTCACGTCCATTGTTTGCGAGCAAAGGGTCAAATGAAGCATTTGCATCAGGCAGTGATGAAAATTCACATTTCGGCTTCGTGTTGAGCTCAACGTCTGTCAGATCAGTCTGAAAGGAAGGTGACACGATTTCAAGTCCCACACGTTTGAGTTTTATCTCAGTCTGACACGCTGCTCTTTATTCACTTTACATCTGATACCGATGCAGAAATGTCACATCTTGACGATGGCCGCTGAGGTAAATATATAGATACAGTCGGGAGAGGCGTGACAGCGAGTCAACCCAACTGCAACCGACAGAAGAGGTTTGAAATACTTTAAGCTTCAACATTTCTGCATTAACAACGGGTCAAACTAGCACGTAGACGAGAGAGGTCTTTTTAGTACACCCATGTACAGTCATCTTTCATTAGCTCCTCTCTGCATCTGCACTTCTTCCCGCCTTCCATTCCTCTACATTTTTATTCTGTCCCTGTCTGAACTCCTCCTCTGTCCTTCCTCGTTCCCAGGACACCTCTGCCTGTATCTGCTTTTTTCTGCTGGTTGTATTTTTTGCTCCTCCTCTCTCCCTCGTCCCTCCGTCTTCACCATACCGTGTCTGATCTCCGTGCCCACATTCGAGTTTCTGTATCTACATTTTCCATCCCACGCTTTGTCTCTCCCGTTGTGTCCTGCTGTTTTCCGGTGTCCTGCCTTTTGCACCTCGTCAGCAGCTTGTACATTTGAACGCGGGCGCCAACACGTGAATGATTCACTGTCCTCAGCACATCTGTCCACGTCACGGTACATCTCTTTCTCTTGCTCTTTGCAGGTGTACATGTCTTGTGGTTGCATGGAGGACATTCCTTGCTCCGGGGTAGGACACATCTACAGGAAGTGTGCTCTCTATAAGCTCCCCGGTGGCATCAGACTGTAAGAGGGTGACTCTCAACACACTGCTGGTTAAAGCTCACTCTCTGTATAATACCAGCCCCTGAAATCTAATACAGTACTGGAGGTGAAACACATTTTTCATCTCATAATGTAAACACACAACCCAATATACAATAAAATGGGTATGCAGCAAGTTAAGCATATGTCCAATAAAAGCTGCAGTCAGCCTTTGAAAGGAACAGGGCATTAAATGAGTTAGTAGCCTACAGTAACGAGGAAACGAGATTCATAAACGTATTTCATCGTCCCTCGTGTCCGGAATAAACAATGTATCACCAGTGAAACCTCAACATTAAGTCCCCACAGTGTGGACAATGCAGTTATTAATCTAGAGTCCACAAAGGTAAAGACAGAAGGAAAATGGATCACAGTTCATCCAGCAGTGGCTCATTCAGAAGTGACCTAAAATGCTAGCACGGGGGCTAAGTCGGTGAGCGGTACAGCAGAAAGTGAATTCTAGTAAATCACAAATTAGCAGTCACACAAAGCTGTATTTAAACAAAAAAAAAGAAGCAACACAGTTAATTTGGGTATAAAAAGAAATGCCTACCTAGTCAACAGTTTTGCCAAAAGGCCATGGTACACCAATCAAACGTTCTCCAACAGGGAACATTTAAATGTTGGCAGGTTTGACTGGGGCATAGTGATCAGACAAACACAAACAAGACTTGTCTCCACAGGTCACACTTTAGAAATGAGAATGAAGATAATATGTACTGTAGTTTAGAGATGCTTTGTTCACACATGTGTCTAGAAGTTGCAAAAGATGTTCAAGAAATGTTGTAAAATATAAGAAGATCACAGGAGACATTTTCTGGTAGACAATCGGCGGATCAATCTGATGTTTCTTCTGTGTTTGTTTCATGTACTTTGTTGCTTTGCTAGTGTCTTTGAGATCTTAACAACAGCGACATTCTGGAACTACCTATTTGTTGGGGGTAAAATCAAGTTATTTTTCCTTACTGGCCCAACTGATAAATGATGCTGTTATTCCGCCAGCACTTTTGGCAAGTCAAACTGAGCTGTGCTGACTTGCTTTTCCATCATCCAGATGTTATTATAAAACATGATTGATTCAGTGGATGGATCCAAGACTTCATGGCTCTTAAAAATGCATTCAACCAGAACGTGTGCTGAGTGCTATCATAATCGTGAGCATATTCTCCTTAAACTCTAAGTGTTCATTGTAAGGGTTTTCTTTTTATTGTATGACTTGTTGACCTGACTTCAACAGAAAGATCATCCCTGTGGGGCGTGGACAATGTTGAACCTTCACTTCAATGAAACACGGGGGATGCAGTTGTCCAGAGGCAGAAGAGTGCAGCGCTTGACCACAGCTTAAAGCAAGAAAAGAGCACTGCCCTGGTAGAGCAGCACCGGAGACCTGACCTGGATGTGAACTGCAGCAGGCAGTCAGTGTAGTAAGCAGAGAAGAGGTGTGGGAAGACTTTGGGAGGTTGTGGAAAAGCAGATCGGCTGCTTCCCTGACTGGCTGCACAGGCCTAGTGGGCCAAGACATCTATTTTCTATAATGGTGGAAGATGTTGTAGAGTTTCTTGAAGTGTTTTTTTTCTTCTCTCACAGTTTATTCTCAAGTCTGTAACTGGGCAGAGCTGTCTGCACAGCCAGAGTCAGTGCAGCTTCCTGTTGAAGCTTTTCCTCACAGCATGGCACGTGACGTCCTTCACACTTGAACATGTAACATGTACTGTAGGAGAAAAGGATTCTGATGCAAAGGTTGCAGCCAATACTGGAGATTTCAGGTTTCTAGTATGTATCTAGTACTTTTTATTTATTAATTTAACTGTCAAGCAATGACATGCATGACAAATCCCCCCTGAACTGTTGTGTTGTCTTTGTCATGTTCTCTGAAACAAACTGAAAAACTTCTGGCTTATGATTGGTTCCCATGTGTGTTTTGATGGGGTGTATGCAGGTTCCTCACAGAGTTTACTCAGATGAAAGCTGACATACTGTATGTCACTCTGCAGCTCAACGGTTGATATGTGTCATATGCCAACATAAGAGTGTGCATTGAAACCCACCAAACATGACGTTACGAATGTCTTCAGGGATATTTTTGTCTGTCTGCAGGAGTGCAGACTACCCTGAAGCTGAAACAACTCGAGTGGGCTGCTTCAACACGTCCCTGACCCAGGCAGTCATGATACTCCAGCGGTGAGTATTTCTGCGGGTTAAGAGCTACCCACATCCAGAACACAACACTGAGTCTGCAGCAGACAAGCTAATGGCCAGCAAGCTGAAAAACAAGTGTAGCAAGCTGGTGTAAGGGGAACACAGAGGGCTCTGCAGACAGCAGCCAGCTGAATAACCGACAGGGAGAGTGACATGTTCTGTGCTGCAGGGGCACAGACTCAGTGGTATACAGCAGCAGGGTCCCAGTCCGTACCTGTCAAGGCCAAACGGAGGTGAAACAAGAATTATTCAGTGTTGCTGTCTGGAGACAGCAGGTGGCTTTGAGAGAAGTGAGCCTACAAGGAAGAAGACAAAAGGTGCTGTGTGCTTTAGGTGTGACTGTCGTGTAAATCCATAACCGTCCATTGCTGTACACAGACATTAAGCTGGGAACATGAGGTCAGACTGTGTTTCTCCACAATCTGTCATCCAAAGTGTGATAAAGATCCAGAAGCCCTTTTTAAAAATTTGCTGTCAAGTGGGAATGATGGTGATGATGATTTCTCTTAATTAGGAAAAGAGGTGTGAAGAGTACTTCATTCATACATACAGACAAACTGAACATGCAGGACCAAGGCCGAGACTATCATCTGGACCAAAGGACAGCAGGCCTCGTTTATTTTCAAATCAGTTTTTGTGAGGGAGTCATGCTAACTATTTTCTCTACCGAGCCCCCAGGAAGAGAAAGCTTGGAAACCAATTTGACAAAGTTGCCCAAACTGTGTAATTACTCTGTATTATGATGCACACAGGCCCCCAAAAAAATTCTTCCAATACAACACGAAAAAAGCTGCAGAGAAACGGTGGAATTTTTATGTTGTTACTAATTAACACAACCTCCTTTTTTAAATATGATACGACGCAACGTTAATGTCAGTTTGCAATGAAATTAATTTCACATCCTCCGGCAGCTCTGCTCAAAACGTTTACACAGAAAATCTGACTTACAGTTACACACATGGCACACGTTCATAATGCTTATTTAGCAGGACACTGATTTTGATTTAGCATCAGGATAGACTGATGTTTAAAGGAATGCCTCAGCCAGTTGCATCTAAATGGAGGAACTTTGCGATAAGAGATACTGTTGTAACACTCATTCATAACCTATATTATGACTTAAACAGTTAGCTGAAGATGTGGTTACAGCAGCACAAAGGGAGAAGAGCATCTGTATGTTAATAATTAGAATTAGATCCATGTGGTCAGCTAAATTTGGAAAGTCGAGTTAGTTTTTTTTATCCTCTTTCAAGTTTACAGAGAGCTAAACTAAAGCTAAGCTGAAGGGTCTCTGGGCCACACAATGTAGAAGATCTGGGATATTTTACACCCAGGAAGTCAGTAGAGGAACCAGAGCAATGTTTTTGGCTTAATGCGCCACTCAGCAACTTCTACAGGAATCAACAGGGCCCCGTAATATCCACAGCTTCTGCTGGGAAGCCCCCCAGCTAGACGCTGAGCTGACTGACCTTTTAACTAAGCTAGGCTGATTCAAAACTGCTAGCGGACATTTCTCTTTTAAGAACTTGCTCATGTATAAATTACATCTACACCTGGCTAAAATCCAATCTCAGTGTGTGTCGGACCACCTACAAATGTGTTCAGCATGAATTCACACCATGCAGGTTATCATTATCTGGGTATGGATAAACATTAAGAGAAAGACAAAAATACCTTCAAAGAGAGAAGACCGTCATCATTCGGTGCTCAAGTTTTTGTTTTCTTTTTTATTACACGACCATCATTTGTAGGGTCCTCACAGTACAGGAACAAATAGTAGTTTTAACCACAAACCCCACTGCAAAAGTTTCTTTGAATAAAGTTGAGGTAACTTCAGCTTGTGAAATATTTAGCAGATGGGTTATTCCCCCAAGTGTCTGTCACAGAAAACCTCGTCTAAACCTGCCGTCTCTCTGCTCTGTTCTCCAGATGCTCTGTAACTTTTCAGCATGTCTGCCTTTCTCTCTACCCCTTTCATATATTACACACACTCCCTCGATCAGTGCACTAATCCATGCTATCAACACTTATGGCAGTGTGTGTGTGTATGTGTGTGTCAGAATCAGTGTGTGTCCCACTGTGGGCTCACTGAGGAGAATCTGAAGTGAATGTGAGCATGTGTCCTTTATATATTTGTGATTTCTGAGTTCACCAAGTGTCTCCTTTTCCTCCCATAGCAATAGTTATGTTCATGAATACCCTCCTATTGACATCAGAATTGAATCTCGAAGAAAAAAAAAAGTTTTCTTCTTGTAGAACAATATACAGGACAAAGTTTAAAAGACAAAGAGACAGAAATGCACTAAACACGATGCTGTGCGTGTCTCTTTTAACACTTGGTGTCAGACCCTTTGTACTCAGTACCAGTTTGATGTTTCTGACCAACACTCTGGTGTTTGGCAAGTGTTTTGAAATTGTTTTGAAATTAAATAAATTAATAAATTCACAGATATGGTCAGACAAATCAGACACAGCTACAATCCCCTGCGGAGTGCCTCAAGGCTCCACTCTCGGACCCTTCTTCTTTTTCAATTTAGAGTAATTCTTCCAAATATACTGTTAAACTACTTTTGCTTTTTTTCTGATGATCCAAATCATATAATCTGATATGATAAATGAGTGCTTTGTTTTTGGAGACAATAATATAAAGAAAATTTTCAGAATGATTTTGTATTATACACTGTGTTTTCAAGAGGTTGTCGTTTTACAGAGTACATAAATCAGCATGCAATTTATGAGATATAAGCATACAAAATGCTAAAAATACAAACAGGAGAACAGCCTTACGACTTAATTCCTCGAAGACGTTTCACCTCTCATCCAAGAGGCTTCATTAGTTCAAACTAACTGGAGTTGCAGGCTTTTAAACTCTGTGTGGGCGTGTCCTTACAGTTACTCCCACACAGAGTTTAAAAGCCTGCATTTCCCCTCCAGTTAGTTAGAACTAAACTGAACTGAAGAGGCCTCTTGGATTAGAGGTGAAACTTCAAGATACTGAAGCAAGTCCAGTTGCCGACAATACAGCTCTTACAGAATTACTATGACCTGGATGACTGAGAACCTACATCAACAGCCTTAGGACTTAATTTCCATCAGTAAGATGTGAAACAAATTCCATTTTAAGAGTTGAATAACCACCATCAATAACACCTGCAAGACAAATGTGATGCTATGATGAGACTCCACAGTAGTTATTGTCTTTTGAGGTGGTGACGTTAAACACGGACAAAATCTCAACTTGTAGTTTCTCACATAATGTGCAAAACTGTTCCAGAGGCAAGACTTCCAATAACAGACACATCAACATTTAAGGTGGTTAAAGCCTCAAATGTTCCGTATTCTTGATACAAATAAATGTACACATGGTGGTATTTGGACCACACCTGAAGGCAAATGGTTTTATATGTGTTCCAAATGGCCACACTCAAAGGCCTGGCATCATAATCTCATCCTGGTTGCCGCTATTTAAATGATTCATCACCTCAAAGACACTAAAAGGCACAGTCGGTTGAATAAAATAATGGAAGTTTTGTGGACAATAAAAAAAAACAGAGCTTGAGAGAGAAGTGCAAGGCTGCTCCAGTGTCAGCGACGAAAAGGTGTGGGGTGAAAGGTTCGTCCAGCCAGCGAGCACTCCATCTGAACCACACTGGTCCCTAAACAGAACATGTCATAAGCATTGTCAAAGAGGTGAGAGAAAGTTAAATAGTTCTGACAAGCTGGACTTTGCCTCAGGGGCTTGTAACCCGGCCTAGATGTAAATACTGTTTCTCTCCAAGTTGTTTGTCTTGAAATTGACGTCACACACAGCAACACCCTTCATCTGTCAGGTCAACACATCTGATTTAAAGGTCATATAAATGGAAGTCGATGTTTATATCACACACTGAACTCTTCAATTATTATCTCGTCCTGTAGTCGTCTTAAAAGATGGAGCTAATACAGCTTCCCATAGCTTAATCACGTGGTTTATAATTTGCATTCACAACTGGGCTGAAACTATTTCAGCTCTCTGGTGCTCGTCAGCATTGAAGAGCTTTTGATTTAACAGCCGGAGAAGATTTCAACAACTCCTTTTGCTTCCGAGGGTTCAGTGAGAAGCTCTTGAATGGCTCGGGTGTGAACTGATCTGTGGCGCTCAGAATTTTTTTCACCTCTTTTAATCAAGCTGAGACCTGGAATATTAAATAACCTGAGTGCTCCTGGGTGACCAAAAATGATGAATTCAGCGTTAAACAGAGAGATTTGAGGAGCGGTACAACCCTTTTTCATTCAACTGGAAACTTCTTTTATTGTTTTCTTTTTTCCCAATGTCCCTCAATATAGGAAAAGATGTTTCTCTGTTAAATCTGGGTGATTTGAACAATAATGTGGGTATGTAATGTCCCAGTTACATTATTTCTATTTTATTTCAGACAAATCATATTTTGGTGTGAGCTTTTGTGAATGGCATTAAATATTTTGATTCCCATGAGCCATCATCTACGAAGAAGGAATCTGTCATTGGCAGGAATTATAGCTGTATCAAATCAATAAAGCTTTGTCATTATAACTGGAAACGAAACACTATGTCACAGCTGCCACTGATGATGTCTTCTAACATCGACCCACAGGGTGGGTGAACTTAATGCTTTGCTATACTTCTACAATATGTGCCATGCTACAACAGGTTTTAGTGATTGAAAGTTAGGGCAGCTGTGGCTCAGTGTATGAATGTCCACATGGATGGGTGAAAGTGTTTTAACGCACTTTAAAGCCTCGTAGAAATGCAAGACCATTTGCATAATTTACCATTAAAACAATTCTCAATCTACCTGGGAGCCATTTGAGTGCTGTGAGAAATAACAAATGTTCATACTTCCTGGATGTGGTTAAAAGTCGTGCCAGCTGTGTTCTGCACCAGCTGGAAATAGTGAGCGCTTATTTAAATACGGGAGGAAACGAATACACGTTTTCTTAAGAACGTTCCCTCCTCAGGTACTTCAGGCCCCTGCATAATCTTTAATCTTGACTCACCTTCATCTATCGCCTTGGGCTAAAAGCTCTGTTCATATAGCAAACAAAAGCTAATAAAAAAGAGAGAGAGAGGAGAGAGAGAGAGAGAGAATGAAGTCAGTGGGTGTTGTGCAGAACTTTATTCACAAACTTTATTTGCGGAAAAAAAAACAGCACCATGGCTTGATAACCACTTTATAAACTGCATGAAGTCGGTAAACAAACGGAATGAGAAACTTTGGAGATACGTCTCATTGTATTGTACTGATTGTAAATCCAAAGAGGCTTTTCTTGTGCTCAAACTCTTCCACACCTGAATCTCTTCATCAAACTTTATAGATCGAGAGATTTCATTCTTGGTAGTGGAAAGCTATTACGCTATGTTGGTCAGTTCACACCCGGCATTATAATGTGTCTTCAGAGATCGCTTCTGATCGGATCTCACTTCCTCATTCTCTTTATATTCCAGACTCACAAACTTGCACAATTTTCTTCTGGACTTTCTCCACAGCATTTACTGTATTTGTAAAATTCGACATGTTCACCATCATTTAAATGTCGTCCTCTTTAGAAAATTGAGTGTAAATGGTAAAATCAGTTGAAACAGTGTGTTCAATGTTCAAATATTGGCAGGTCAGACTGAAGATACTGAAGATGCAGATGCTGCCACAACACTTTTTACAAGGAAATAACCAATAGAAAATATTTCATTTGATGCAGAATTTACAAGAATGTACCATTGACTTAGAATTTGTTGTAGCAGTTTTGCACAGTTTTTAAATATTTTCTCCTCACCTGACAACTTACAAAATTACAGGATTTATTGAGGGAGTTTGGTGATACTGCAGCAACTCGATAAATTCACAAGCATCCTCTGCAAACATTGGCCCAGACATGTAAATTACATTTCAGTGAACCACATGGAAACCAGACAGTGTGTAATCCATTCTTCTTCTTCTTCTTCTTCTTCTTCTTCTTCTTCTTCTTCTTCTTCTTCTTCTTCTTCTTCTTCTTCTTCTCCACTTGCATACATACGGTGAAGTCTTTGCACTGCCGGACCTCATTCGAATTCACAGGAAATTGATAAATAAAATCCACTATCTTCCAGTGTGCTTGTAGTTTGTGCATTTGTCCACAGACAAACACATTTATGTGGAGTGGATTAAACAAAGAGATGTGAGCTGATGTATTAACACAGAGAACACAGTCAGTCTCCATTACTCGCCTGCTGGTCTGACTCATTTGTTATATTAACCTTACTCACCTTTTGCTGATGATTCAGGCCTGTGAGGAAATGTCCATTTGGTTTGTGTTTTCGGAGGTCGGTACACAGACACGGATAACAACAACACTGACTGAATTTCATTCCACAGTTATGATGGCCACAAGTAGAATGCTGTTCTGTGAACAAAGTTGGCTTTGAAATCATTTTCCTCAGCATTTTTCACAAAATGACATTTGGTGTTTATGATTTTTTTTCCAACTTCATGCTGTTACCATGTTGTGTCCTGTTTTTTACACTTACAATATGAGACACAATCACCTAGAAAGTTGCATTTCAGTGACATAAATGGGAATAGACAGTTTTCTCTTGTTCCAATGGCCATTTTTTTAAAGAAATGAATACAAGCAAGGAAGCCCTGTATTCATAGTTTATACCAGCCAGTTTGAATATATTGACAAAAAAACAAGGTCAAAAAATGTTTTATTATTTTCCCAGCTGGTGCTGCTTTGCACTTTGTGCAAATTGTGGGAAAGACAAAAAGGGGATGATGAAGGCAAAACAACATTAATTTGAAAATAAATACAATACTTCAGATGATGGTGGAAGTAGGTGTAATCAGTGTTGATTGTGAGGTTGGGAAGGGCTGCTGTGAACACAAAAACATAAAAGCCCCCAAAAGTAAAAGAAAGCAAGAAAGGACAGAAAAATCCAGGCAACTGCAAAACCTTTTGAATCCAGGAGTCACAGCTCATCTTGAAGACCAGCAATAGATAATCAGTGTCAATCAGTGTTGTCATGACCACATGGTTGCGTTATCTTTTGTGTATAAATCATAAACGTTTTCAAATATCTACTTCTAGCTTGACTGCTCATCTTCAAGTAAAAATGTGACCACCTTTTATTTTCATGACCGATCAGCGTTGATGGCAGACGTAGTCAATTGAAGTAATGAATTCCTCAGTGTCATGTTAACAGTGAAAACTGAGTTCTCCTGCTGCAAAATCTGTTCTTCTGACAGCTTCATCATCATGTGATGCACGCAGTGATGTAGTTGGTGTTAAGGACGTAGTACAGGCTGCAGCTTGGACCTCTTGTCTTTCCATCTGTGCAGCCAGGGAGCGTGCTGCTGCTCATTTTGCTCTCTTCACTTGTAAACTAGCTCGGTCCCAACAGTGAAAACGGCATCTCAAAATATAACTGCAGGGGATGTTTTGGATGAGTTGATTTGCTCTCTGCACATTCTCCCTCTTGATTTCAAAACTTTGATTCAGGACAACATTTGTCCATTTATACTAAACATTTTAAACGGCTTAACCCCTATTAAAGCAAGTCCAACTCAATTCATATGATTTCATCAATATTGCCTCTTTTCTCTTAGCTCCGATGTCCATAATCCAGATTATTGAAAATCAACTTTTAGCCTTTATGAATGATAATTCAATGTTTGTATCATTCCAGTCAACTTTCAGATCTCACCACAGGACAGAAACTGCCCTTTCTAAAACCACAAATGACTTGATTTTGCTGACATGTGATGTCCCTCTATTTTACCCTAGTACTAATGTTTCATACATAGATCATCTTCTTGCCATATTCAGAGAAATGGGTGGGCTTCATGGTACAGCTTTTTACTGATTAAGTCATACTTAACAGACACGACTTTCTGCATTGGCAATGATGTATCAAGGTCTTCCACCTCCGAGCTGCTTCCTGGTGTTCCTTAGTTTTCGATGCCTGGTCCGAATACACTGCCATCTGGATATCTCATGAGGTCGTGCAACATGAGCTTCCATTTTTGAAAGGATGATACCCAGAATTACCTCAGCTGTGACCCAAATAACTTAAAACTAAATGTCAGCTTGTTTTGAGGGCATTCATAAACGGATGGCTCAAAGTTTACTCAAGCTGGATTCAAAAAGAAGAAATACTTCTCTTTGGCACTGAGCAGCACTCAAATTACAGGAATATGAGGGTTATGCTCCCATCTAAGAACACTGTGGTGTAAAAATCTTGTTTTTCATTTCATTGCCAGCACTCCACAGCCACTTAACCTATCAAATCATCACACGGGCTTGTTTTTTTTCAACTTTCAACTTTCAACAAGTCATTTTTGTCAACCAATTCCTTTACTTAACCTTTATCTCTTTGTGGCTAGATAATCACAACTTGTTTTTTTTGTCTATAGCACAGAGGTTCTCTCCACTCTAGAATTAATTAGAAATGCAGCCAATGTATGAACATGTATCAGAAAACAAGAGCATATTGCACATACACTATATTACCAAAAGTATTCGCTCACCTGCCTTTACTCATTCTATGAACTGAAGTGCCATCCCATTCCTAACTCATAGAATTCAATATGATGTCGGTCCACCTTTTGCAGCTATTACAGCTTCAACTCTTCTGGGAAGACTGTCCACAAGGTTGAGGAGAGTGTTTATAGGAATTTTTGACCATTCTTCCAAAAGCGCATTGGTGAGGTCACACACTGATGTTGGTCGAGAAGGCCTGGCTCTCAGTCTCCGCTCTAATTCATCCCAAAGGTGTTCTGTCGGGTTCAGGTCAGGACTCTGTGCAGGCCAGTCAAGTTCATCCACACCAGACTCTGTCATCCACGTCTTTATGGACCTTGCTTTGTGCACTGGTGCACAGTCATGTTGGAAGAGGAAGGGGCCCGCTCCAAACTGTTCCCACAAGGTTGGGAGCATGGAATTGTCCAAAATGTTTTGGTATCCTGAAGCATTCAATGTTCCTTTCACTGGAACTAAGGGGCCAAGCCCAGCTCCTGAAAAACAACCCCATACCATAATTCCTCCTCCACCAAATTTCACAGTTGGCACAATGCAATCTGAAATGTACCGTTCTCCTGGCAACCTCCAAACCCAGACTCGTCCATCAGATTGCCAGATGGAAAAGCGTGATTCATCACTCCAGAGAACGCGTCTCCACTGCTCTAGAGGCCAGTGACGGCGTGCTTTACACCATTGCATCCGACGCCTTGCATTGCACTTGGTGATGTGTGGCTTGGCTGCAGCTGCTCGGCCATGGAAACCCATTCCATGAAGCTCTCTGCGTACTGTACTTGGGCTAATCTGAAGGTCACATGAAGTTTGTAGCTCTCTAGCAATTGACTGTGCAGAAAGTCGGCGACCTCTTTGCACTATGCGCTTCAGCATCCGCTGACCCCTCTCCGTCACTTTACGTGGCCTACCACTTCGTGGCTGAGTTGCTGTTGTTCCCAAACGCTTCCATTTTGTTATAATAGAGCTGACAGTTGACTGTGGAATATTTAGGAGCGAGGAAATTTCACGACTGGATTTGTTGCACAAGTGGCATCCTATGACAGTTCCACGCTGGAATTCACTGAGCTCCTGAGAGCGACCCATTCTTTCACAAATGTCTTGTTTCACAGTCTGCATGCCTGAGTGCTTGAATTTATACACCTGGGGCCAGGCCAAGTGATTAGAACACCTGATTCTGATCATTTGAATGGGTGAGCGAATACTTTTGGTAATATAGTGTATTTTCCTCTTTGCTACTTGCTGAGTGCCTGTTGGCTCATGACTGTTTCTGACACCCAATGTGTCATCGTATGTCCTGAGGTCATAAAATGCTGCTCTGCTGGTGGTCCCTAAATCCAGACAAAACAAAGGTTCTCAAAACACACTTTTACACTGTAGCCTTTCTTTGATGCTCTATCTCACTCTCTCACACCAATTTAGCCCTTGACCTCCAAAATAATGAAGAAAATACATCAATATTTTCAATCGATTGTTGTGTATGTTTTTGAGAGAGAAATAAAATTGCCATATTAAAATTTACTTCAGTCTTACAACGCAATCTTATCAATGCAGCTCAGCCAACATAGTAATTTGTTTAATTGTGCTGTTAAGCTGGAGTCAGTTCAGCAAGGAGGATATCAGCCGATGGGAACACCTGCTAATAAAAGGCTGGTATATAGTCAAAAATCTGATGAATCTTGGAAAGTAAATTGTCTTGTTTTCATCTAATTCTGTAAAAGCTTTTTAATCACCATAAAATGTCTGACATGCAATTTAATCATTCTTTCATTTTAATATCACAAGCTTTGCTGATTCCAGATATTGCTTTTCTACTTCCACAAAAGCAGGAAGGTCTGTTGATTGGGAGTTGTCAGTGGAGACACGTCTCTGTAAAGACGTTCTGAGATGATTCAGGATGTTGAGGTGGAGACAGATCTTTGTAAAGATGTTCTGATATGTTGTGGTGGAGCAGGAGCAGCCTTGAATCTGAAGATGGATTAGTATGGCTCCCATCTGGGATCTCTCCCATCTCCTCCCTTTGGCAGTCTTGCTGGCCAGGTTGGATGGTCAAACGATGCAATGGGCTGCGATTGTCTCAAAGTCTGTGTATTTTTGTTATAGGTCATACTTGTTTCAACAAAAAAAAAAATGCAGGCGCGCCGATTATGTTGCTGTTGCCATAGCATTCAGCCACAACCCCTGTACAATAAGCTATTATCTCTTTCACCAGTTAATTTGGCCAGTGAAGGAGAGAAAACTCAAAAACACTATTGCCCATGAGTAATCTCTGCTTCACTGTTAACTGTGGAACAAAATGTATGCATTTCTATGAACAAAACTGGTTGTTCATTATGTAGTTACAGTCAGTCAGAGTCTCCTCAGAAGCTTTTCTCTGTGGAGGATTGACTTGTGGTGGCACTTCTGCAAACTCTCGGTACTGCCCTGTCATTCACACTGTCACTCTGAAAAAAATCATAGTTGCAAATGTGAAGCTCCTGACAGATGTTGACAGTGACATCCCCATCTGAAAGCACCCATGATATCTCACTGATGCACAAGAGGGACAGTCAGAACAAACTGTATGAGACCAAACTTTGTTCAAACCAACTAAACTTTATGTTTTAGCCTGGTGGAGATTATGTGGTGTCTAAGGATATCAAAAATGCCAGCACTGATGTTTAATGGAATGCTGCTGTGATAAAAAAAAAGAATTTTAGGTATTAATATTTCACTGTGTGGATGTCAGATTAGTGAGTGGCTGGCTGTTTCTATATGTATATATATATCTATATTTTAGTACCGCAGTGAATTACTGTCTGCATGCAGAGTCCATGAATAGAGTGTTGAGGAAGAAGTCCTAAAACCCTGGAGTGATATAGCATCATTGCACTGCCAGTTCTTTTTAAAGGGTTTTCAGTTAGATGTCTGAAATAAGGTCTGTGGTGAACACAACCTCATGAGGTTTCATAAAAGTGAAGTGAAGTTTATGTAAAGATCATAAACTTGTTTTTGCCACAGACCTTATTTTCAGCAATAATCCAAAACCCAATTGAGAACTCACATAAGCCAAGGGAGTCAGTTGGTGATAGCACACAAACATACCTCAGATGGACTAATGTAAACAGGGGTGTGGTGTATCTCTGTCCCCTTTTTTTTCTGAAAACCTCAATTAACTCCTTGGCTCCGAACAGTATGAACAGAAGGGGGCTGAACACACAGGCCTGGGGGTCCTCTGGGGGAGGTAACAGTCTGCAGAGTGTGGTACTCAAGCCCACAGTTGTATTGAATGCTGAACTGAAGTCAAAATGCAGCAGTGAAGACTGAGTGGAGGGCAGTGGATATGGCAAACTCTGTGGATCTGTTGTGAACGCCCATCTGTACTGACTTGTATCTGAGAGGGAAGGAAGCACCTCAACAAGAAAAAGACATGAGAGAGTCATGAATAGTTGGAAAAGAGACTTCTTCACACTTCACTGGAATTGAAACAGAGCCATCCCTGTGGTGAGATGCCTGCTGTGACTGATATCCATGATAGCAAATGCTCTTCCTGGCTGGTGATTTGTTCAGTTCGCGGAGTCAGGAGAGGTGTGACAGGCCTGCTCTGCTCATAACCCATCAGCTGAATAATTACAGCTAACCTGCTTCTCCACAGGGCCTTGCTGCTATAAACGGCCTCGCTGTCTCACACTAATGGAAAATTACAGCCAGGGCAGTGTTGCAGCAGCAGTTTCGGGCCACCGGGGACCTGGGTGGACATATCCGGGTCAGCGACTGTCTGGAGAAGAAGAGTGAGGCCCTTGAGTAAAGAACAAAGTGCAAACAGGATGAGATCGCTCCAGTTGTTCTTGCAACACCCGGCGTACCAGCAGTGTCCTGTTTCACCACTTAAAAACTATTTGACTTTGACATTAACGGATTTGGTTTGTGTTGACCAAGACTAAGTGCTGCTCCCTCTCCTGTGTACTGCTGGGTTATATTTGGTACATATACATACAGTATGTGTCTACAGATCATAATCTCATGGCACTCCTGTAATCATTTCAAAATATTGATAATGTAGATATACAGTTTGACATATGAAGGGTTTCTCATGTCCTGAATAACAACAATGCTTCCATTGTACTTTATATTACATGGCACTTTCTGCTTGGCCCTCGTGTAACAGATTTATAAACCCTTGTATTTATTTATTTAATATTTAGGATCAAACTCACACTGGTCCTCCCATCTTCTCAGGAAGTTGGATGCCTTGTGGTTCTTATTTAACAGTGTAAAATCCATCAAAGGGTAATTTACAGAGTTAATGTGCTGATATGCTCTGGCTGTTATCTGTTGTACGTAGTATCTTCTGATGTTCTCAAAGGCAAATTTCACACCACAGTAGATAAGCTAACAAGATTCTGCCTTTGTTGTTGTCTCACTCGCGGCCACAGCTGTCTAATCCCTACTCGGGGAGACAGTGAGCTGGCAGTGAGCGTTTCATGTTTTTATCTGTAAGGTGTGACACAATTTTGTCCCAAAAATCTCTCCTTTGAGTACGAACACACATCCCCCGGAGGCTTCAAAAGTGGCTGTAGAGTTTTGTAGTTTTGTTATTAACGGAGGATGGTTGCTGTGTTCAGCTTAGATTCATGTTGTTGACAAGTTTCTTTTGGTATTTTTTTTTCATGTCAGTGAAAACTTGTCAGCAGCTCACAAGGAGTTTCTGGTGTCCATCCATATGCTCAGTATGCTCCATGAAACTTTCCTCTGAATCTGTCTGTCTTTCATTCTCATACATCTGGACATCCGTTCACTTATATCAAAGTTTAACAGCCTGGAAACCAGATTCCCACGTTACCTAACCTCGCCACAACAGTCTAACTAATATGTAGCAGGTTTGATGACGGAGAAGAGCGTCACAGGCCCAGAATGGAAGAGTCACACTTTAGGTTTTGATGCCCTGATAGATTGTAGGTCTGTTGTGTCCAGTCTGCAGATCTACGTCACTGAACCTAAATCAGACTCTCAGATGGGTAGTGTTGGTCAGATACAATTCAACATTATTTTACTGAATTGTTTCTCACCTCAAATGTTTTCAGCAAAACATTTACGTTTACTCATCAGCTGTAACTTTAGAGCCTTTATGACCAGTTTTTTCCAGATTTGGGAGCCATTTGTCTGGACGAAATGCAAGTGCAGCTAAAATCTCAGTGAAAATCTCTAATTGTAGAGTGACATAATTTGTGAGCAAAATTGAAGCGGAAATCCATTCGTTGACCATAATGGATGTCAACAAGGACAAATTGGGTAGCACTTGTACTGTTGCCTGCTGAAAACTTAAATTGAACTGAATTGTTTTCAGACCGTCTAATGATCTGACTATTCACAGTTCTCTTACTATCTGGCCTATTTTTAACAGCGTAGCAACATTTCCAGATCTCACTGAGTCCACTGATTGAAATGATGGACAAAAGTTTGTCCAGCAAGTTTTAATAAACAAGTTTTTCTTTGAGGACAAACTTCATCTCCTCTGGCAGCGCTCTGCTGCTGCTGCCACAGTGGAAGGACTGAACAGGTCCTGCTGGTCGCTGCTGTCATGCCAGAGAGCTGAAGAAAGTTTAGTCCACATCCAGCAGAGAGCCTCCTCTCTTCCTCCTGTTTCTTGGAGGCAAATCTGTTTTTCTTCACATGTTGTTTGTGAATATTCTCACATATTTGTGAGAAAAAGGGAACAACACAGATTGTCGCAATCTAAATGTTCAGACTGACAGGCTCAAAATGCAGAAGTATAGTCTTGAGTGTCAGTCTGCCAATAATAAAGTCTGTTACATCTTCTATGCAGAGTTTATATTATTTTCCATATTGATTTTCATCTGGTCAAGCAGAAACCTGAGCACCTACAAGCGTGACGACCTGCTGAACTGTAAACTGTGTTAATTGTTTAGCTGCTATAAGTACTAATAGGTATATAAGCACGGCACTGTGACAAAGGAGAGATGGAAAACTGCATTAAAGACATGTAGTTTTCAACTTCTCTGTGGTTTTTTGCAGAATGCTTCTTTGGTAACATTAAATTCCAGCGATTAAAGTTGATTTTGCCATGGTAACACACACGCAGACTCACTAGGTGAAAACATTACTGCTGTTGCAGCTTTTAATTACCATTATGTTTAGCTAATGACAGCAACAGTAACAAAGGTTAATCTTGATCGTTCTCAAAATTGACTCCTGAAAAAATAGGTTTACATTGTTTTAGGCTCTAATTATACTAAAATGTAGACGCAACACAACACTTTAATCTGAACCAATCCCACACATGAGTAGACCTTGTTTTAGCAAAACAAATTAGAAACGTTAGCGATGTTCAGGAGATCGTGATGCCTCTGCATCGCTCTGAACATGAACATGGACAAAACTTTCACTGACGGTGAGTTTAGTGTTGTTGGTACTAAAAACTCATGTCATACCACCACATTACATCAGACAGGCTTCTCTTTCATCCATCAAACAAGCTCCTCTGCATGTAGCTATCATCATACCTGCATAGAGTGAAAGATTAGTGGGTCAAAAAATTTCATTTTTCTACTTGGTCAGTTACCAAGGTCTATTTACTAAAGGTCACAGAAAGCAGGATGGATTTAAAGATGAAAGTAAAGTGCACTTTGGATGGAGAGGAAGCTCGTCTCTCTACGTTCAGAGAAGGACAGTCTGTGTCCTGGTGGACTCAAAGTGCACCACCCGGGCAGAGTGACGCACGAGGAGCTGCTCAGACGTCACTGAACTCTTAAGCGGCAAGAAGTCTGATGAAAGCACCATCCCATGTTCTCTAAAGGGTTTTTTTTTTATCTGAGTAAAATAAAATAGAAAACCTAAACTGTCAGGATGCTCACTTGTAATACAGTTCCCTTTCAGAATGATTCATTGTCCAGTCTTACAGCTGTGTTACAAGGTAATAATTATGTAACTCTGAGGACAACTCTGGATTTATTCCAAGTCAGTTGAACATTTCTGCAATTAAAAGAAAATGGAATATATTTCTGCATCTGCTCTGATCTTTTAATCATCCACTAATCTCTTTAGTTTATGTTTTGAGCTTCACTGTCAGAGAAGGTTTCCGCGGAGGCTGAAGGTAATGTCACGACAGGTAATTTGCATTCCAGACTTTGCTCTCATTTCACAAAGTGCTCTGTGGTAAAATATGACAACAGAGGCAGGTGTGGGAGGAAACGTCGCCCTCAAAAGGTTCAGACTGAATTTGGCAAGGACAGGCCGATCACTCCATCTGTCACAACTGCCTTTGTTTAGTCATTTAGTTTGTGAGCTGAGGACAAACACCATGCAGCCGCTCAAAACCTCACTCAGGTTATCCGAGGAAGTGTTGTGAAGAAACACATGAACACACACACACACACACACACACACACACACACACAGAGTAAATCCCTCCAACCAAACCTAGACACTCCATCCACACCCTGTAATCATGATTTCACAATTATTTTAAATAACTTTGTTTTGCATACAAAGCTCCTTGTTTAAAGAGATAATCCGCTGCTAGCTGTCTCGCCCTGAGTCAAGATCCATTTAATCTGTGTGCCTCAGTACCGACAGGTCCGGGTCGTCTTTAACCGTGCTCAACAGAGACACTTCGAGCAGGGAGGAACACTGACTTGAGGCAAGTATGTCTGTATGTAACATGTACAGTATAGCAGATTATATTTCAACACATCCTCGAACCTAAATGACTGAATAAACAATATGACTGTAACAGGGGCTTTGGACCTTCATCATACAAACTACTGGGCTTGGGGAAAATATTGTCATTCGTGTTAGAAGCAGTCCGTCAACGTGGCAGAGAAGGATTAAATCATACCTCCCAATAATCTTTTCTTTCATTAGCTTCCATGATTTTATGTTAAAATATACCAGATATCAGGGCACTAATCATGTTCCTGGTGTTTTGTTGATAAATGTAGATTAGCTGACAGTGTATTGATTGAATAGAGCCCTGATTGGTCAACAAGAAGCAGCCTATCATGTTCCACTGAGGCGAACCTGCTGGATGGAGGTCAGCGTTGGGCAGCTCACTCTAAAAAGAAATTACTGTGTTCTCATCAAAATATAAAAGTACATGGACGGACCACAAATTACCCAGTCAATGATTTATTAAGCAGGAAATGGAGCATGATAAAATCTGTACACAAGCGGGACAGCAGGAGTATATGTGTTATCAGTGACGCTGCTCAGCTGAAGGCAGAGATGATAAAACAGAGCCATGCCAAATAAAGTGAGAGGCACCGCACGTGCCTCTTGACTTGGATTAATCAATTTATATATTTACCCCCCTAACAAAAAAAAAAAAAAAAGACATTTGAATACAAATTAAATTGCTAAAAATGTGGGTGTCAGTGTGAGCTTGATGGTGACAACTAAACAACTTAATGAATCCAGAGAGTTTCTCTGAGAGGACAAATATTTCACCTCAGTGTTGAAACCCAGGGTGTGGAGGGGCACATGATGACTAAATCCACCCCTGAATGTGGGGATCATACTGTAATGCTTAGAGTTTTTTTATTTTAGTATTTTGTTTCCTCCTTCATGTCGAATTCTCTCATTAACTTACTACACTGGACTGTGGCATGTGAGCTATTTGCAGTTGGCTTGTTGGAGTACACGTCTGTTACGTATGAATCATGATGGTTCAGAATCCGTAATGGTCGACTAAAAAACTTTACTGGTTTGTAAGAAGAGGACGCGACCTGGGAGTTTTAAGTTAAAACAATGTTGACTGATTTAGAATGGTCACTTTTTCAACATTTGAAGATGTTTATGAACACTGTTAGCTTTACATCTCTGAAACCAACCTACGTGCTTTACTTCATGATCTGTAGAAAAGAGCTCAATAAATTATGATTTAGTCATTTTAGATTTTAATTACAGTTCTACTGGTCACATTTGATCCCTGATAGCTGAGTGTTAAATCTGATGTGAGGATGTAAATTGTTAATGACAAGCCTGCCTCAGTGTGACATTCAAAAAAGTAAAGACGTATAGCACCAACCTCTTTTCAGCGGAACAGCACATAGCTGTATCTAAAGACGGAAAAAAACAACATGCAGATATTTCAGATCTTAAGAAAAGCTGTGCTGGTGATTAGCAGGTGTTTGCAGCTATATTTGTACATCAGCTCTTTCTGTAAACAAACTGAAACCTGAAATCTCTGCAGCCTCTGGCTCCATAAACCACCTCGCATTTTTTATCCGAGCCATTAGTGTGAGGGTCAAACACAGCCTTTGTGCTTCAGACACCCACCTCCTGTTCTCATTGTAAATTATACAATGGTGTTAATCAACTATGAATGTGTAATGCAGCCACATCTTCTTCCACATCTACATTATCATAAAAGCATTGCGGCTCGCCGTGTATAATCAACTCCACCGTGTTGGTCATATTAGCAGAGCGGCACTGGATTGGCTTCACCTTGTGACTCTTAACGTTCATCATTCATAAACCTTCACTTTGGGCCAATTAATGTCTCTGAGAAAAACATTCATTAAACTGAAAGACACATTAAACCGATATTTGCATATGGAGTTCAAAAGGGTCTTGTGCTGTAAAGTTGCCATGGAGACAATGAGTGCTTTGTGGTTTACTTTGGGGATGAGGTTAAAAAAACACATTTAAGAGTTTTTGTAAGCTGCCACAGAGGGCGGATAAGTTCAGAGTTTTTTTCTTAAACCACCCGCAGACCATGTTTCTCTTTACATGAAAAGATTTTGCTCCTTATCTCCTGATTACCACAAAGTCAAAAGTTGTGGAAAATGAATGACATCATGTAGGGGATGTGACCAAATTTGGTGATAAGGAAATGTTGCAACACCGTCGTAGGACTGGGATGACGTCTATCAACATATCACAGGGTTATTTTGCTTTTTGTAAATGGGTGATGGGTTGACTTTGCTGCTTGTGTTCTCTATGCTTCATTCAAACTGTGAACTCGCTCTGGTAACCTCTTCTGATGCTCCGGTTGGGGTCACTCATCCTCTGGAGCTGCTTTTCGTTGCAAGAGTGCGTCTGGGGTTGTTAGATGGAGCAAACAAGCGGGCTGCCCTGCCGCTGCTCGCCACCCGGCCTGTTTGCTTCACCTAACCCTAACCCATCAGCTCCACATTGGCTGTACCGTCACCCTGGTAGCCTGCAGGACAACAAGAGGGCGGGAGGTCAGAATCTACTTTCTGCACAGGTCAAGGCCGGCTACTTTTGTTTTACTGTAGAAGGAAAGCAGAAGCACTGCCAGTAAAAAACTATGATAAATGCTGTACAGATCACATTTATTATTATTTTAATGGACACAGTTCATGTTATAGTTCGTAGTTGTTTTTCATTGTTTTTTTAATATTGTGATTAATACCATATCATGGTTTGTCATGATATTATTGAAACTGTACACATTTTGTAGTTACATTCCCACTATTATATGAGCTTATTTTTTTCTTTTCACTCATTTCCTGTCTACCTTGACATCCACTGTCTCTTTGTGTTGGGTCTAATTATCTAGGGCTTTTTCCTTTGGATGTATTTTTATATATATATATATATATATATATATATATATATATATATATATATATATATATATATATATATATATATATATATATATATATAATTCATGCATGCTGGTTTGGTCCTGAATTATGGACTTGTGAATACAAAGGATTTTGTACTTATATAAGAGGAGAACTGAATAGTTATGAGTATGATTAGTGGTAATACAATAGTGGCAGTCTTACGAGTGACTGAATTTTGAGTACATAGACTTGATTTCAAAGCAAATCATAATTATTATCATCAAAACTTTCAAATTTATTTTTGTCTGTTTGAGCTGAAAATCTTCGTCTCCGCTCCTCAAGAATCGTTAATGAAAAGCATTAAGGGTTTTGGTCCCAGCCGCAGCGTTCAAGCCGTCAGTCTGTTTACTGTTTGTTAATTATTTGTCAGAACAATCGGCAGCGACAGAACATCGTGACATATCCGGTGCTGATCTTCTATATCAACTGTGTACAAGATCATATCACAGACGGCGGTTTATTGATTTAATTATTTCTAGCATTAGCAGAGATAAAATCCTCATCGGCCCAGCTGTGACGAATGGCAGCGTCTCTCTGTTTGTTTAGAACAAACAAAATGTTGTTTGATTTTGTGGGAAACGGCTGAAAGGCACTCAGTGCTGAGAGTCAATACAGCAGAGTTTCATACAGACAGGATGAATGACAGAAGGGGATTTCAGACACAATCATTTTGTGTTGTATTTATGTCATCCATTCATCGCAAGTCACTTTAATTTATCCTATTGAAAGCATACACAGAATGAGTAGCACATCACGTCTTACAGTCTTATAACTGTGTGAAAAGGAGAATTCAGGTACTTGTGCTCGTGTGGAGAATGTCTGCTACAGCCTGCGCTGTGACACGTGCTGTGGTGCATTCATGTGCCATTGGAACTTTACAACTTCTGGAGTTTGAAAGCTGCCTGATGAACCATATCATTCGAATTGGATTATCATTTTTAATGAAGAGGATGTTTGCTTGTTGTTGTGAATGTCTCACATGCTACTCGGTGTTGCTGCAGCTTCCTGCCAGCACCTTGGCTTCGTTTCCAGACTCATATCTGAATCCAACTGTGATGTATTCTGCTCAGGCCCAACGTGTCCTGCGTGTTGTCTGAAGAAACAGGCTGTGTATTATCAGAAGGATGTTTAATGGATAAAAAAAACACTGTGGAAAAAAACTGTGGTGAAACAGACCCAATGTGTCAGATACAGAAGCAGGCTTTACACTTCCAAGAGACTGGGGTTAGTATTCTGTTTGTGACCAAGAGTCGAGACCGATTAGTCATTTAACGTACATAAGTGGCTTAACTGACATCATGTATGTTACATAGCTTGTGTTTCATTACTGAATGTATTTGCTTTAACCCAAAGTGTAATCTTTACTGAAACCTGACCGAAGTAGTTTTTGAGCCTTAACCTGGTGAAGCTGTGACCATTTGACAAACACTCATAACAGTCCAAAAGTCAAAATATGTCATAATAAGTGAATTGTTTGTCAGCAAGCTTTACCTAAAGCTTCTATGTGTAATAAAATATATATTACTATTTTTTTTTTAATTAGTTATTTTAAAAGTCTAACTGGATGTTGTATATTACCGACTCTATCACCAGGATACATGTGAGCTCAGAAAGTTTCTGCAAAACCACTGATAAGTTAAACTTTAATGTAAGATTACGTTGCAACTTTACATTTGTTTCGGTGAAATTCTCTATTTCTCTGTCATCACAATGTTCTGGATATGTTCTGGTAAAGTTTAGGCACAAAAAACACTTGGTCAGAGCTCGGAAAACATCAGACCTGTTTTGGTTGCCACAGTCATGGACTGAGATGGTCTGACTTCCCTTGAAAAATAGCTGTTTTTTTTGCCGCGCCCCAAAAAACATGTTTATGTCTGCAGGTCTCCTTAAACAATATCTACTGTGTGACTCAAACTGCCTTGTTGCCTGTAACGATGCCCCCTCCAGCTGATTACATTATATCCTGGCAACTGGGCTGATATAATGTGTACTGTAATGGAGCCTTAATTTTCAACATCTAACCAAACATTGCATACAAGGTATTACTTCTTACTTGTATGAAGACAAAATATGCAGCCTGGCATTTATGTAATTAAGACTAAATACGCAGAAGTGTCAGACACAGTTGTGAATCCAAATTAAGACTAATTTACATCTCTCAAAATGAATGAGCTCTCATTTAAGAGAGTTTATATTTGATGATTTCAAGCACCATTATAACCTGTAGAGAGGATCAAAAGTTCCTCTCTCCATGCACTCAAGACACATTCAGATGTATTCAGAGTCAGTGTGAGGGGAATTATCCATTAATTTGGTATTAGTATGGGTGTTCAGTCACACAGGTGGTGAAAATGGAACCTGAAGCTATCTAATCACTGCATCAGCGCAATGCAAAAGTTAATGGAGGGCGTTGTCAAATGGCAGAAGGTGCATTCTGTGATAAAACAGGGTAATTCCACTTCACAATAATCACAGGGGTCCTATCAAGTCAATAACTGCATTTACAGCAAATGTCTCTCGGCACACAGCGGGCAATTTTCTCTCCTAGAATCGCCGGAAAGCCATTTTACTCGGGGAGAGGAGGGAATTGGTGGGTGCTGAAAGTGAAATTTCCCAGGAGGGCCGGGACATATTGTGAAAATCACTCGTATTGGAATGTATCCAACAGATTGTCACTCAGACGAGGGTGAATTTGGGAACAATATTGTGTTCACTCGCAGGGATAAATGTGCTCCGAGGTTGAAAGGGGCAGCCGTGGCAGTTTTTTCGGAACAAACTACGTTTGACTGCGGCTGGAGATATTATTGTAATAGCTTACAAAATTGTCAGATGGTTTCATGTTCAAACTGTGCAGGCATGAACAGAATGAAGGTCTGAAAGCTCTGGTTTGGTTTTTATCTATACAAGAGAGTCAATGACTTTCAACAAACTTTCAGCAGAAATTCATTTTTTTCCCCCCAAAGCATCCAGATTGTTGGCAAGAGTGAAGCAACAAGGATTCGACTTTATAGGTTTATTGACACAGAAAATACTCATATGACTTATCTGACTGAACGATCCTGTCAATTTGAGCTAATTCCCTCCTGCAAGGCTCTGCGATCAGACCTGAGTTGGGGTTCAAATCCCATCCCTGTTGCACTTGAGGAATCTTTAATCGGCCATCTTCACATGTCAGCAAACTACCAAACCTCAACTGGCATTCAAGCTGTGTTTCACATCTGGCTTTTAAGCAGATGCTCGCTTCGCTCAGGCATGTCGGCCTAGAGGGCCCTGCCCGTCGTCCTCGTCTGTTCAGAATAGAAAGAGTTGAAGCCAGTCTTTTTCAGAGCCGCCTGTTACGTTTTGTGATTTCTTTGGGGAAAAAAACTCAAAGCCGTCCCACATCCGCCGGTGAACGTAGTGGCTGACAACAGTCTTCACAAAGTATGTCACGAAACTCCCAGTGTTAGGCCAGCAGGTGCTTAAACGAACACACTCGTTGTCATGTTACAGTCCGTGTAGCTCTCTGTCGTTCCTCTCTGAGCGCTTCCTTCGATAGCTCAGTTGGTAGAGCGGAGGACTGTAGGTGTATCGAGACAGTTATCCTTAGGTCGCTGGTTCAAATCCGGCTCGAAGGAGGATCTTTTCCTTGGCCTCTGCGTAGATTTTTGCCAATCGGAAAGCAACAGATCTGGTTACTTGATTTTATTGGGCGCAAGTCCGTAGCTTGTCTTTAATGAGACAACAGGACTTTTCCTGTCCATGTTTGTGGCAGCAAATGACAAATAATTTATGTCAAGACACAATCTTCTCTGAACACTAGCTAAGTATTATTTCTGATTAAATCTAAGAGGACCATAAGTGTGTTACAGCAACTATAAAGTTTGAACCTAAACCCAAAGAAACATATATTTTCAACATAACCCTGTTTTCACACGACCAAATCCACAGTTGGTGCAAGATGTGGAAGTCAACATGACACCTGAGCTCAAACTACATCTGTTGATGACAACTGTAACATCAGGAAAAGCGACCGGTGGATCTTAGAGCTGCAATAAAAACACAGTTAAATTACTCAAAGTGATTAAACAAAATAATCTCAACAGTTGGTGGAAAATTTAAGGAAATAAAAGTCACAATTCTCTGTTTCCAGCTTATTAAATGTATATATTTTTCCTCATTTCTTTCCTCCTATAAGTCAGTGAACTGAACACCTTTTGGTTTGTGGACAAACAAGACATTTGAGGATGTCATCGTGTTCTGATAATAAATCATGTGCTGCAGCCCAACGAGACATCGAATTACTTGTCAGACTGGTCAGTACTGTGCCTGTTGAGGAAACTGATCTCCAGTATCGCAGTGGCAGCATTATGGGCCCAGCCATCCACAAATCCTCCTAAATAAGAGGTTTTGCAGAGTTATGCCATCTCACAGGTGGAGGCAGCATCTCTTTGCACATACAAGCAGAAGATTTTGCTTATCAGGGGAATGTAAACGCAGCCAATGCTTTTTATTTTTCTGAACAGCTCAACTTTCCACAAAATAAAGGAGACAAGGACACAAACACTGACGGAGACTACCAATAACAACATCCACTCCTATCACAAGGAAGCCTTATAACAGCCAACACACCTGAGGACGATGTATGTTTATTCACATCATTCAGCACCTAATTTATCACAGCCAATGATTCATCTCTGGTTTCTTTGGCTGGACGCATCAATTCATCCAGCAATTCACTGGAAACGTCAGAATTTCTTTTCCACAGCACATCTTTTCATGTGACACATCAGTACTTTGACAGGCAGGGTAATTTAAATGATAAGCATTTCTCTCCAGCAAAATTAATTTTGATATGTATCTGGCAAACGTGGCCCTGCTATCGTAGCGAGGCAGCTGGCCCGGAGCCAAGCTACAGCACTCATTATTTTCCCCTAAAACGGAACGGTGTCTAAAGCCAATTCATGTAATTCGAGTAATAACGGCAGGCACACAGCATCCAGATTTGTCGCTAAGTTTGTGTGTGGAATATTTGTGTGCATTTCACTTAAATGTTTTGTTGCATATTCTGGGGAGAGAGTGTCAATCCTTCAGCCAGCTGCTCAGAGAAAATACAATTATGGGTCACTAACAACCATCAAATGATTCTGAAAGACTGAATCCGGCTTTTAAAGATTTGTCCATTTATGCTGATGACATCAGCCTTTAACCTGTGGATTTTAAGTCAATGCAGCTACAGTTCTGGTGCTTCTCTGCATTTGATGGTCAGCAGTCGTGTCTTGGAAAATATTTTTATTCAAATAAAATCATGATGATGAGGAAGCTGTAAATCTGTGTTGGTTGGCAGTCAAGGAACGTGTCACCCTGTCCAACAGTGTGGATCAGTAATGTGTTTTTAAAAGCTTTTGATGTGTGATGTGTGGCACTTTCACCAATTCACAGAAGAAGCCAGTAATGGAAGCACTAATCCAAATGTTTGTCACTTTAAATGAGAATGAGTTAGATTTTTTCAGCATGCACACATGCCCACATCTCACATGACAAACATGCTGTACGCACAGATATAAAAAGGTGTTAATGTGAATATAATGAGTAATTTATAAGAAAATATTCTTGGAAAGTTAAACTTCTTCTTTCCCTTCTTATGTGAGAGCTTTGAAAGCCAGGCATTCTGGATCCAGTGATGTAGTATCATGACCTTTTTCAGTAATATAATGGGAGAAGTGATTGAATTCACTCAGCAGAGAGTAAAACAGGACTGAAATATGGTGCATCTACTGTAACATGCTGGTGTAAAGTCAACACTGCAGCTCATCGACTCAGTGATACGGACGTCTGTCGAGAGGCTAACACATAATTATGACATCTATCTGTCAATCTGCCTGTCATGTCAGTGAAGCTGAGAAAAGAGCTGTCAGTCGTCTCCTCTATTGTGTCTGTTCACTGTTGAGAGAGACTTGGTAAGGACGGCAGAATCTTCCAAGAAATATAAAACTACAGAACAACATTCAAAGTATCGTGTGAAGTTACAGATACTGGTGTTTCTCTGCTGCAGTTCCTAAAACGCTAATTGCTCCCTAAACCAGAATTTATCATTTTCTATCTTTGGATTTGCTAAAATAAAACAGCACAAAACATGAAGGGCAGAGTTTACATACTGCTGTAAACAAATTCAAGAGTTACATATGCTTAACTTAGCCCATGTCAGTGACGTGTTTAAATGACATGAGTTATTTGTCACTTATCAGACTAAAAGTAATTATTTTAACCCAATGGATCGTCTTGTCCATCCTCAACCTAACCAGCTGCAAGTCCAAAAGTTATGTGTCTTTATGTTTGTCAGAAAGCTTTATTTTAAAAGTCTAAACAGATGTGACGTAATTGCTGACTTGACTGAGATTCCTGAATTTGGACGCGAATATCGAGGGGATTTTTTAAAGTTGTGAAATTTGTTCCGAGACTTCAGCCTGAGCGTACCTTCAGGTCTAATGATTGTTATGTTATTGATGATTCTGTTGATTATTTTCTCAATAAAAAAGGTGTTTGGTTCATGTTTTCCTTCTGAGAAACTGTCCAAAACCCCCAAAATATTTTATTCAATATAATAGCGGGAGCAATTTTTCACTCACAGAACCTTTTGCTTGAAATGAAAAAAGACTTAGCCAATAAATCTATTGAAGATTGGCGCTCTTTACATCTGCTTTTAGCAACGAAAATTCAGTTCGGCGAACCTACTGATATTTTCTCTTTGAAGCTAATTCGGTAGAGGAGTATTTAATCCGTGGGTGTGTGTGTGTGTGCATGTGTCTGTGTGTGTGTCCGTGTGTGTGTGTGTGTGTGTGTGTGTGTGTGTGTGTGTGTGTCCCTTTGTCATTAGGGCCAAAGCAGATGAGCTGTCAGGAGCAGACACATTAGAAAGTCATTTTCATCCTTCCATCATTGATCTCCGGCTCTTAACGAACAGGTCTGACTCAGAGAACGGACCAAAACAGAAAACGAAGATCTTTCCTCATCACCTGTTGGTATCATTCTTTCAGCTCTGTCTTTTTGCTGTTATTTTTTTATTTACATGTTTCTGTTTCGGTGAAACACTCATTTATCTTGAATTAAACACGTTGAATTTAACCACGCGGGGCTGAGAGGCTACATATATCCTCGTTCAGGCTGCTGTCACATGATGTTGCTTTGTTCTCTGACTGTATTTTGTGACGGTCCGGAAGGTAATGATGTCATTTATTTGAATTATGATGAGAGACTAGATGAGCTGCTGCTTGCTGTCAGGTGACAGAGGCCGCCTGTCAGATGTGAATTAAGAAGCTCAGCTCCCGGATCTGCATTCACGGACACACAACAGACACAATTTACGACTGTTTTCCCAGGAGTGCATGTAGACGTTTGATTGGTTTATTCAGAAAAGGAAGAGGGTGGATGTTTAGGGGAGGGTGTAGTGTTCCTGTCACCACCCAGACTGAATTATTACTCTGAGGCTACAGATACAAAGCCTGCACTAACGGCCTCCTCTGTCACAGCCCGGAGATTAGAAATATTCATCAGAGGAGAAACAATTGGTCTTTCATTAATAACACTGATTGTTTAATTCATTAACCTGGAGGCTCTGGTATGTCTTTAAAAATAACTGCTGGTGGATTCAGGAGCTCCTATCTGAGGGTTTACAATAGCTACATAATCAATAATCGCTTTGTCAAAGTGACATCAGAGTGGCCTTGCTTATGGATTTAAAGTCTGTAGAGGTTTTCTGTTAAAGTTGACCTTAACACCACTTTTATTTTTGCAGGATCCTGGACACAGAGATGCAGTAGGAGGCTGTCCTCACCAGGAAATATGCTCAAAACTAGATGATTATGTAAGTTCAGGTCTTGGCTGCTTTTGCTGTCATTGGAAAAATCCCCAAATCTATAAAAATTAACTGTTGTCATTCTAAAATGAAATGACTGGATGGTTTATTTCAGGATTTAAATGTTTTCAGGAACATTTTTACCAAACAGAAAGTTTGAGTTTCACCTGTTTGCCAATCAGAGGCAGCCAGAAAGTGTTTGTTTGGTTGCAGGAGAGTGTTTTCTCCGATCGAGGGTACAATCCTGTGAAGCAGCACGACCTCTCGCGTCCAAAAAACACCCCTGTGGACGCACACCACAGTGGCGGAATTTATTTTCTATGTTGCCACAAAACCTCTTTGGTTGAAAGTTGTGTGGAAGGTTGGGTACACAGAGCGTTTGAGTGGATCAATTTCAGTACAAATATTTAGTCCAAAACACAGTGTTCCCTGCATGAATGGAGACAGTATGAGGAAAAATCTGTGATCGTGGAGGCTTTTTCATGCTTTCATCTGTCGAAAAGCTCCTAGTTTCACACCAGACGCCATCATCCCTCGACACCACCCATCAAAGATCCGTGGACCCAGCGGATCTCCTTAAAATGTACATCAACGGAAAATCCAAGAAATCTTGGCCGGCACTTAGCAGCTAAAACTTTTGAGGTTCTCGTCAGCAACTTAACTCGATCTAATGGGATTTTGGTTTTTGAAAACTAAAACTAAAAGGTCAAATGAAAGTCCAAAGTTTTTTTTTTGTTTTTTTTTTTTTTTTATAAATGAAGCCCCGGAGCAGCAGCGGCCATCTGGCTACCGAAGGAGTCCACGGGCTATTGTCTGGACGAGAACCATGACTCAGCAGGAAGGAGTCGAGCAGAGGTCAGTGAAGCTCCAGGCGAGGTCACCTGCTGGAGCAGACGAGCTGGCAGGATTTTCAAAACCAGAGAAAACACACACACACACACACACACACACACACACACACACACACACACACACACACACACAGATGAGTAAACGGTACCCTGAAGCTTCTGTCGATCCGTCTCTGGATTATTCTTATCATTCCTAAAAAGGTGATGATATTGATTTTGGTGGGGTTTGGCTGAGAGTGTTTGTGTGTTTGACTGATGCTTATCTCAGTATGCAGCACATCACCTGTCTGTCAGTGTCAGGCTGCAGACCCAGCCGGCCGGCGTCGGGTGCAGTCCTGCTCCAACTCATCAATAAAAGATTTCACATTCATAATTTAACTTTCTTAAGTGATCTCAACTTTGTTTTTTGCAGACAAAACAAGAACTTAACAGGACACTTCAATACAAAGATAACAGATGTACTTAAAAAACCCATCACCACGCAGGAGGGTCCTAACACTTCTTCAGCCCTGAACGAGCAGTTAGAAATGTCAGTTTTCAAAGCAGCTAACAGCTGCAAAGAGGCCTGATCATCTGTGCTTTATGGCCAGTGCACCGGTCAGAAAAATACTAATGTGAAGGCAAACAGAACGGAAAATCATCAAAACATCTGACAAACACAGTTAACACAAGCAATTTGCCATTAGAGGAGTCTGAAAATGAACCCACAGGGGTGTGAGCTTAACCAGCGTGCAACCAAATATGACTCACCTTGTACTGATTTCACATTTCACTTTCACACTGTGGTTCACCCCAAAGTTTGTGACAGCTTTGGCTGAACCTGCATGCTAAATTAGAGAGGGATCATCCTGAGCCAAGAGGTCTCACATCAGCTTCAGTTAGTTATCTTGTCCATGTGCAGTCAGAGCAGCCTGTACTGTAAGGAGCATGACCACACCACTGTGACCAACTAACATTTGATTCTTCTGTGATAACAGTAAATTTGTATAGTCCAGCTAAAAACTCTGGTGACCTTGGACACGCCAGCTGAACTCGGCACAACCAACCGGATTCCAGAAACACTTGTGTCTGTAATTTCACCGTCTGACTTGCTCGTGTGACTGAACCAGAACAGGTAAAATCCAAGTAAATATTCTGATCAAAGGCGATGTGTTAATATCTTGGACAGAATGCAGTGATTCAGAGAAAACAACTGAGAGGACTCCAAGAGGTCCAGTCAGAGAAAAGGTTCAGAACATCATCATGTATTCTACCTTGTGCAATGATTCAGTGCCACAGCCTATAAAATATTTTATTTCCAGTGTCCTCAGCTCGGAGCGCAGATGTTTGCTCAAAACATTCTCTCTGCCGTCTGGTAGAGGCACTTCACCTTGCTGCTCTTAATCATCAGCAGTCTCAGATGTGAGTCATTTTGATTTTGAACTGCCGTGGGAAGAATGTGAGAGTCCACTATTGATCAAAAACTCTGTTTTTGCTGTTTATTTTCTGCAACTGTTGTCTCTCGCCTCGTCTCTCATCTGTGTTTGTATCTGACTTGAATTTCGCTGGTAATTAAAGTCGAGTGAGTGATTTCAGCTGAATCAAAATTTCCGCCATCCAGACTTGTGGACTGAGCCGCTCGCACATACCGCGTTCAGTATCCAGTGTAGTCTGCAGCCCAGACGGGCTCAAGACTCGTGGACTTTGTACGAATGTGAGTCCAAGTGTGGTGAAGTCTGGACATTTGGTTGCAGCCTTACATGCACTTGGTCTTTGGGTTTCCTGGGAAGATAGGATCGTAAAGGCTAGAGAAGCTGCTCGCCTCTGACCGACTGGTTGTAATGACACCATTTGTGTTGTTCATGTGACAGTGTTTGCCAGAAATCAAGAACATTGTCCTCATTCTTCAACAGCTGAACAGGTTGACTGCTGTCGAAGACCGTGACGTAGCAAACCTTTAGTGAGGTTTAGGCACGAAAACGATTTGGTTGGCCATTTAACGGTCAACTAACAATAGATCTATAAGATGGTCTCAATTTGATGTATTAACAGAGAGTAACATGCAGTCAAGACTCAATGCACATTACCTTCCTGGAGGCTCAGTGAATGAAGGGTGCTGGTCTTGTACTTGACTGCACACCATCCTTCATTTCTTCAAAATCCATTTAAAACTGGTGCTGGTTTTTACTTCCTGGCAAAGCTCGTCAACAGCTGCAGTTTGTTTGAGCTCAAAGACACAAATCCAAGATGGAATTTTCATGTATTTTTCAATCAAGCATTTGAAAAAATGTTGTGCCGCCCCCCTGGATTCCCACCTTTGCTTGCTGGTAATGTTTTTTATAGACTTAATTACATTTGTGCTGCATGAAGGCACATGAACAGCCTGCACCACAAGACTGAACTTCTTCTTTCCAGCAGACATTTCAACACGTCACAGCAGAATCTCTTTGCACCCAAACTTCTCCATAATCCACCTCCAACTGTTGAATTTATTGGTGAAGTGGACGGGTTTCTTTTTCTCTCCAGTTTTTCAGAGCTGGTCTGTGTTTCCCCTGCTGCTGACATTTCCTTCCTCTTCAGGCTGTGTGCTCGCCGGTTCTCAGATCAAAAGATGCATTATGTTTCTAAACCAGTTGTGCATGGCTGAATTACACAGGGAGCGAGGGGTTTCCATGAATCAACTAAAGTGCCCCACAGGGGTAGCAGTTACATTCATGTGTTGTATTCTGACAAGCCACCGCAGAAAAAATTGAACGTGGGGTTGGGTTGAATGTAATGGAGAGTTCTCTGGGGGCTTTTTTAATTTGTGTATTTTTGCCCAAAGACCTGCTCAGCCATCATGAGCAGCTGTCTTGGTTTCTGGTGAGCAGGCAGGCAGATTTAAAGTATAATTATCTCTGTAATAACAAAAATACACACACACACACACACACACACACAAGGAACTATTAAATATTATAACCATTTAGAGGTGCGTAGGGGACAACTCATTTTAGAGAAGAGGCAACGTGGCAATGCATCACATTTTCTCCACTGCAGGGGCACCACAGAGGGTATTTTTATACATGTGGGTGATCCACCTTCCCCCCACCCACACCTCATCCCGTCGTCGTTTAGTTTGTATCGTCTTTGTCGAGTCATCTGATCAGTTCATTTTGATTGCGCGACCTGCCCTGTTGTTTCCTGCGCTTGTGTCCACCTTCTACGCTCTCAGCGAGACAGTGAGTAGTAAAAGGAGTTTTCTGCTTCACTTTGCAAGCGCGCCTGTTCACGCAAACGTCTGAGGGCCAGCTTCACACTTTGGAAAATCCCCGACTATGCTCTTTTTATTGGAAATGAAAAGACGAACAGGCAACATCACCTACCTTCAAGAACATCAAGTTTTATTTCCACTTTTGATAACTTAAGTAAAAAAAGGAAACTATTTTTCAATGTTCCTGGTGTCTTCAACACAACCGCTGAACGAGGCTGTTACAGTGAAATTCTTCACAGCAGACGTGCCAGCCTGGAAAAGTGAGATAGTGACTTGCGACTCACTCGTAGTATTAAATATTCAGCATGTCACTTGTTCCGTCTCACATATCCCTCTCTGTTCTCACAAGTCTTTGTTAATTATTTGCATTTAATTAGCTCCCAGATTTTCTGTTTAACTTAACGTCACATGTATTTATGAGCGCTCCAGACTTTCCCTCTATATTTTCTGTCTTTGGCTCGGATTCGGGTCCTATAAACAGTCCTGCCAGACAGCCAAGACTTAGAGCCACCGTCTGGTTTAGTGGAGAGATGTATTTGGTGCAGCAGTAAAGTATTGAACTGTGTGAAGCTGGTGTCACAGCGAGATGGGAGGTGCTAGTTAACCTGCCATGATGAACTGCCTCAGTGTCATTTTGTCCAGCGGCAGACTGAGAAGCGCTGCGGCAGGGAGAGAAGAAGAAAAGCTCCTCCGGACGGCACTAAACAGCGTTAGAAGTTCAGATTCATTTCAAACATGGATCACATTTACAGGCAGCCAATGAGAGAGTGAAGCTTTCAGCCTCTCTGTGGCGACAGGATTTTCACAAATTACAGCACTGTGTTCCCAATAAACGGGTAATTTATGGATAACAGAATTAACATAATGTGTTCTGTTGTTTTAGTGCTGCACTCGACTTCCTTCTACATTACGTAACAAACATGGGAAACAAAATGCGTTAGAACCAAACTGAGGCAGAAAACAGTTGTCGGGGAAGTTTATGAAGATGAAGGTCATCAAGATAAAAACAGAACAGAAACAAGCTGCCATGTAAAATATGAGAACATGGACACTGTGTTGTTCGAGGCCTCTGGATTTAAAGCTCTCAGTGATCACAGCTCACATTTGTGAGTCATTTGTAATTGTCAAAACCATCAATTACTCATGTACTAATTACTCAAATGACAAGATTACAAATAATGAGATCCTTATAGGCCCTAACAGAGGGTTTATTAACATTAATAAGACAATAAAAAATAATAATGACATGTTAACATGTTTATTGTTAGACATGAGACACTTACAAGCAACTTGATCAGTTTATAAGAATCTGGGCTGCTCAAAGCGATTTACAACAACTGTCCTATTCACACAGACATTTATACACTGATCGTACAATTTGGGGTCCAGTCTCTTGCTCAAGGAAACTTCGGCAGGCAGCCCGGGATTCGAATCAATCTGCTACCGATTATTAGATGACCCACTCTACCTCCTGAGCTACAGCTGTCCTGTGGTTTAATCTGTCAATTATTTTCTCACCTGATTAGTTGTCTATACAATATCAGGAACGTTCAAAACATAGATCAGTGTTTCTGTTACTCATACTGGAGAAAAGACACCAAAAAATATTCACATTTAAGAAGCTGGAATCAGAAAATGTGTACGTGTTTTCTCTTAAAGGAGACATATTACTCTCAATTTCAGATACATAATTTTATTTTAGGTTACAAATACCACTGGTTTACATGCTTGTGCTGCAGCTCTGTAGCCCTCCTCTGACTGAAACACTGCATTTTAGCCCCTCCCACCTCCTGAACACCCATTCTCCTTATTGGTCAGCTCACACAGGCCTGACCCAGCACTGCTAACAACAACAGAGCCGCAGTGCTAAATAAGTTCTTATGTGCCAAACTAGCAGCTAGGTATAAATTCTGCAAATATAAGACTCGGTGAGGTAGTGTGATGTCACAAAGTCACAGAATTAAACCTGGTGAGGTGTTTCAGGAGCAGTGTTTTCTGTGGGAGAGAGGAGCTTCAGTTGGTGTGGACTTGGTGAGGAAACACATAGTTTGAGTATTTCAGTGTGTGTCTTTACTCTTGAGCACTTGATGCGAGGGAGAAGGTGAAAACATTTAGTTCCTGCATGTCTCTGAATGCTTCCTGCTGCACTGGATGTTAATAAGCAGCAAATGTAAAACATATAATTATCTCATGGGTCATCATGTTGCTCCTGTATCTATAGCGTGAATTCACATTGATTTCTTTGATTAAGGGAGGCCGATCCCGTCTTGGACTCACTGCAGCTCAGAGAAGCTGGCCCGAGGACAAGCCGGTGTGCAGGTGCAGCTAATAAACCATGTTGAAACCAATCTCTTCAGCGCAGTACAACTACAGCACAGCTTGTTTCATTTGACCTCCTTCATCAGTGTGATTGATTTGCCCCACAAAGCGTGTTACTTCAGGGAGAGAGGAGAACCACTCAACTTGTGCTCCGCTGCACTCTGTCTGCTTTTTTCAGCCTTGAAAGAAGTCCAAAACATGTCTGTATATACTGATACTGATGGTCTGGATCACAAATGTTTTGATGTGGGGCCCTCTAACAGATTTAAAGAAAACATTTGTATTAAAATCAAAAAGTTGTTTCATGATGTCGCTAATGCTAAATGCTAAGGATGCACACCCTGGAACTCGTTGCAGCAAAGCCAACAGTGTCTTTAAAAAGAAAAAGAAATAAGACAAGAAATACACTGAAAAACATTCCTGAACATATGTGAGAGAAGCTTTGTACTATGCATGACTCCAGCACCATGGAGAGAGTCGCTGGCTGCCTGCTGACAGCACCAAAGAGACAACAGAAGACAAGACTTGTGTCGTTAAAGGACGAGTTCACACCTAAATAATAGCTGTTGAAAGTCCACAAGTTCTTGAGTCAATTAGAAGAGATAGAAAAATACTTGCATAAAAAAAAAGTCAGAGGTACAGGCTCTTAAATGTATCCCTCATGTCTGGTCAAAGCAAACTGAAGCTCACGTCACATTATTATGTTTCAAAGACTATTGAAGTTCAAGGAAGAACTGGTAGGATTTTGTCCCAGCTGTTCCTGAACGCACCACAAAGACAGTTGCTTGTTGAGTCTCATTCCCAGGACACATGTTGGGTTGGTAAAGCCTCCTGAGCAGCAACAAAGTGAGAAAATGAGAAACTCTCTGCAGATACGAGATACTAACACGCCAAAGAACATTATTCACTCCGACTTCCCGTCGACACTGGGTTAGGTAGATGATGAACAAATTTCATTTCTGAGTGAATTTTTCCTTTAAAATCTTTCTTGATTCTTTTATCTTTCAGTTCCGTGTTTTAGTAGATGACATATGTTTAAAGCTTTTTCAAACTTGCCATGAACAATGCATTATTTCATGCAGCTCAGTCACACATCAGTGATGGATGGTGGTTGCGATTTCAGGGGATCTCTCAGAAGAATCTCTGTGTAATTAACATTTTATAGATTTAAGGCCGCCTTCAAACTGATTCTCAGTTAGCGGTTGATTGGAAAATAATGACACTATAGAAGGCAATCAGAGGCTAGTTTAGCTGATGGGTTTGTGTATAGTTAATGGTTTCGCTGACTTGAACATCCCTCTGACGTCCATGTGAGCCACACGTCTTCAGACAATAAATAAATAAATATCTATCTCCAGATTTCCCATGAGATCAGCTTCCTGGTCACTGAAACGACAGCCACCAATTGATTTGGGATGCATCTCTCAGATGCATGAGGTGAAATACATCAATTAGGACAAAGGAAAGAAGACAAATCCGTGAGGGCACATCCCTACATTTACCCCTCCATGTCGGCAGGTACAACCCAAAGATAGCAAATTAGAATATAAAAACAAAATATCTGCAACTCCAGGGATGAATACACATTTCATGGGTGACAATTTGTCATTTAATAAGCAAGGACACAAAAGCAGCAGGATATTCACCCGCCTTGGCTGCGCCATCCATCATGAAAATATGCCACCAGTATTGTATATCCATAATCATTGTCTGCAGACAGACAATAGGAAAACAATAAGCCTCCTCCAGTCTCTCTCTCTCCATCTGTCTCACTAGCTCTCTACACCGAAGGCGAGGTAAAGGTTGTCCCGCTGTTTCCTGTTGCCATTTAGGGGACATCTATTATGTATATGTCAAAGCGCTGAGAGTTTGGGCTCCCACCAAGAACCTCCAGCAGGCAGACAGAAGTGAACTTTGTCGCAGTGGCTCTCTCCATCTCTGCTGCCACACTCGGCCTTCTTATCTGATAAAGTAGAACTGACATGAAAAACAACCTTTAATAACAGAAGTGACCTTTCAGCTGGCAGGTGTGTGCATGTGTGTGGCTGTACGGTGGAGGATGGTGGCTGCGAGCCGTCAGGATCACAAGCTTGAGTGGCTCCTCCATTTGCCTGCGAAGTGCTCTATAGGCTCTGTAGACAGACTGACACACAGGAGGTGAAGAGATGAACCTGCAAACCACCGTTTCTCTGCATTTATCTGCACAAATGTGGCATTTTCAACAGCCACGAAAGAACACTATCCATTCAGCTGCAGCGCTGAAAACAACTTATTTTAAAATCACCTTCAGTGTGTCAGTGGTGTCTTTCTGTCTCTGCCATCAGAGCTGAACAAGTAAAACAACCAGTGGTCCTGGACAAGTTTAACCAGACCAGACACCTGGTTTAGCATGTCGCCAAAGACAGTAAAGCTGTACTGATAGTCAAGTGATGGCCATGTTAGCAATATTATGTAATAATTCAGAATAAAGCCTCTTAACAAGCATTTCACATTTTACAACATGTTATGACTGTTTTTAATGTTGTCTCTTTACTTTGGTTTGCAGACTGGTATCAGGTAGGTGGTGTGCAGCAGGTTTATCAGCGCTTGCTTGCTGGAATACACCGCTGCCTACTGGTGGAAACAAAGCTAATGTGCTAATAAATGCAAACAATGAGCTACAAGAGGCTAAAAGGCTCCGTCTGGCTGCAGAGTGAGATCTTTCAATGAGTCCGTCTATGTTTTCACAAAACATTTGTTTGCATGTTTCGCAATAGTTGGACAATATCGATTGCCATGCAGCGCTCGCCCCTGATGTCATGGCTACATAATTACAGCAATTATATGGTTGAAACTGGACGGGCAAAGACAGCATTGTGAAAAGAAAAAAATCGACAGTAATGGGAAAACTGAGAAAGACGGAGAAAAAACAGTTCCTCCATGTCTCTGCCTCGAACGTCAGTAACATGTTCCCCCACATTATTTATTTACTGAGTACATCTCATTAGTTATCGCTTCAGGACGCTGCAGGAACATGAATCTCTGGCTTAGATGAAGTGATTAGCAACATGCTGTTACCTGCGGCCACAGGTAATCGGTGTCTCTAGCTCAAGTGCATTTTCTGTATGACGAAACTGTTTATAAATGTGGAAACAAGAATGAATGCAGGAGCTGTGCTTTCATTTCAGGATTTATCGGTTAATTTAAACATGTTTTATTATTTATAGATATTTTGTTATTTTTTGAGCTGTATTACTTGACCAGAGGTTTCTATGGGAGGGTTAGCAAAAGCAAGTGTGAAAACATATCTACTGATTACATTCTAAGTAAGATTTTGAGCCAAAAATGTTTTGCCTCTAACTTTCTCCAGAATGAAGTGTGTTCTGGGACTGCGTCGAGCTTGTTTGTTATCAGACTCAGTTCACAACTAATTGTGTATCCTTGAGGCAAAACAACACTCCTCCCTCTGAAAACTATTAGCAAACCCATTGTTTTTTATTTTTTACAAATCTTTAACACCTGGACTTTTTCCTTCCATGTTTAAGTGCTAACAATCTTCTTGTTCGGTTTCTTGGCACGTTACGGACACCTGTTGATCAGAAACAGATGAAACTACAGGACACATGAAGGTGTTTCTTCTGTGCATATTTGTCTACAAGATATAACCATGAACCTGTTCAGAGGAATAATATCGCTGAAAAAAAATACTACAGACAAAAACTCTGCATGGTAATGTGAAGCCACTATGCTTTTCTATTCTGAAAACACATTCTGGATGTTAACAGCGTTCACCTGAAGAGAATTAGCCTCGCATAGCCAGACCTGTCTTCAAAGCACTGAGTCAACGCTGGTCTGTGAGTGTGTGAGAGCCCTGGCATCAACACAGATAAACCCCCACAAAGATAAGAGCTGCAAGCCTGTTTTGGTTGGTGCCATTAGCAGCCAGGCTCGTCACTTCCAGCATGTAGGCTGCTGGCTCGGAGGCTGTTGCTGTTTCCCCTAGCAGCAGGGTTTCTGACGAAACAGATAGCAGGAGGGACAATACGCCTGAAGTACTCACCCAGTTTCTGGCTCATGCCAACCGTTTGAATCTGGTAAGGCTGGCTTCAGTAGGATAGAGTACGAATGGGCAAATATAACTAGCTTGCAAAGAGCTAGCTACCTGATGAGCTTTTTTTTCTTGTTTGTATTTGTTTTAACAGTTCAACAGATAAACTCCTAGAGTTGATGGACAGCAGGTCAGTCAGTGAGCATCTGTGTTAATGTTGGCGGCTGTGCAGAAGATGATGTCGAACTGAACCTTTAAGGATTCTTTTATCTTAATCTCAACCTATTTCACAGCCATATCATCTGGGAAGGATGGCAGAGACGTGTTCACAATTTAGTTGTTCATGTCACCTGTTGTATGATTGCACCATTTCAATCACATTATGCAACTGGTCTTGTGGTAAGTTGTCAGTTTTAATAAAGAACCTGATTTATTTTTCACATAGCGGCTGGAGTGGATTATCCAAATTGTTAATTTAAACTGAGGCATTTCGATATTTACAGTATTAATTTGGTCATAATACAAACTTTGTAATATTTATGGTTTCCATAACTGAGTAAACAAGCTGCTCTCAGAGGAAAATTATTCCCCAGAACACTGTTTGAAGCTGGAAAGGTGGCAGGGTCCGCCACATATAGACTATGAAATTTGTCTTGTCCTTGAAGGACAACAAATAACACCTTTAAAATTGAGTTTCAACCCCCTTTACCTATATTGCTATACTGTGTCTTCAATCCTGTTTAAATAATGTTAACATCAGCATTGCATTTCTTTTATTTTTATACTAGTTTCAAGAAATGTTGGCATTCCAGAGTACAGAGGAATATTTTCTTTCCGGTGCATATTTGACTGTCATGCACAAAACACATTAATACTTTTCTACTATGTTTCAACTTTTCATTTAGACTGATGAACGAGACTCTCAATGAGAAAATACAGTGAGCAGCTAATGGCAGGAGAGGCTATCTGTGAGAGGTGGGTGGGACCACAGGGGCCCATAACTTAAGAGTGATGGGTCGACCGTGTTCGCCTGTAAAAAGTTGATTTGTTGAAGGCAGCGTGTGTGTCATTAGAGAGAGTTGGCCTGAGAAATGCTTGCAGAGAGGGACTTTAAATCTACAGTCAATCTCCCTCTCTGGCAGCACCTGCCTCTGATGGAGTAAATATTAGACAGTGCATGAATCACCGTGGAAGGAGAAACTGTGGGGAGAGTCTTGTTTAATCAGAGCCCGCCGAGAGCCTGTGCAGCCTGCAATCTTCCAGAACAATAGCAAGCGAATGCAAATTACATGAAGAAGTAAACATATGACAGGACAGATAACCGTGGAGGAGCGAGAGGAGGAGGAGGAGAGGGAGGGCTGGTTGGAAATGTCATCTCGGTGAAGGCGATGCTTCAGCTCCCCTGCTTGTTTAAGTGCCATATCTAGAAACGAAAGTGACAGCGGAGGCCTGCCCGCTGGAGGGAGGCAACTGCTCACTCTGCTAGAATCTGCAAACATAATGCTAACATAATGGCTCGGCTGGTATGTGCCGTTCCCCTGCAGCCTAATGGCTCAGCATAATGAGTCTGATGTACAGAATCTGCCTACTACCCACCAAAAGTAATGAGTCAAATGTGCGGTCATCCCATCAAAGTTCATTCACTTCAAATGAGAGAATCCATTACTGCGGCATCCCAGCGTCGCCTCTGCACGTGGAAAATGCAACCGAACGGAAATGAATTACTGTTTGTTTAGGCTCACACAGGCTGAGTGTTGTTTTGCCTCAGGTTTGACATTCACTTTAAAAACTCCTCTGCTGTGGCTCGCTAAAAAACACATCTTTCTGTATTTTTCAAGGTGAGGCGTTAATTAGCCGCCGTCCACAACTTCTGCTACCATTAGCATCCTGGGGAGTGATCTGTTTAGCATCGCAGGCAACACTGGTGATTTATTTCTGTGGAAGGAAAAATGTAGGAGGAAATATTTGTCTTTAAATGATGAAGGGTCAACTAAACAGAGCCATTTCAAATTTTTGGTGAATGATTACTTTAATTCTTCATGTTGGAGGATTGAGGCATCAATTTGAAACTTGAAAAACCTCTCGTCACTTCTTAAAGCGCCGCTGTAGTGCAGATATAAAGGGTTGATGGTCGAAGTGGTTGGATGGGTGATATACTGGACTTTCCCTTCAGAGGCCTGCCTCCGTTTTCTGTTTGTGACCAAGAGTAAAGAGTGATGTGTTTTTAAGTTGTTTTTATGAAAGCAAGTTGATGTACAGAAGTTAAGTTCTTTACATCACTTACAATGATGAATGGTACCTGAGTGAATGTAAGTGTTTTTAACCCGAAGTATGAGCTTTTGGATTGTTATTAACATTATGAAACGCTCATGGTTTGGTTTGGGTTAGTCACCAAAAGTCATAATATGTGAACTGTTGGTCAGCAAATTATATTCTGGAAATCTAAACAGATGTTGCATACGACATTTTATTGATTTGTGTTTCAAGAGACAGACAGTGCCTGTCATCCAGCGGGACACTGCACCTCAGAAACTTTAAAAAAAAGGACATTGTAGAGTTACACTGAAGATGGAACCAGCAACTGCATTATTTCTCACCTATAATGTTTTCAGACACATCTCACTGATCTTTTTTCACAGTATAAACCAGTGTTTCCAAACAGGCCACCATTTTGGTCCGATTTAAAAACCCAGGGCAGGCAGCCCTCGAATGGCATTTGTCCAATCAAGGGCAACCGGTGACTGCTTGTGTGGTTGTAGCGTGCAGCCGGTGTTGGTCGGGTGTGCCAAGCTGGGAAGCGCTGCAGGCTCTTGTGTGGAAAGAAACCCCCGTGGACACGAACCATGAGACTGAAGTGGTAGGTTGAAGCTTAAAGCCACGGACCAAACTCACTGAACGGTTGTGAATAAGAACGTGTCGGTATTTTCTCAACTTTTAATGGCTCACTAAATTTGTCACTTTGGTCGTGTATTTGATTTTGATGTTTATCCAACACTGCCACTGCACGTTGGCCATAGAGTGTTTATTGGTTCAACAGCAGCCACACAAAGTGTAGTCACCCCTGCGGTCCTTTCATATTTGCACTGCGAGAAGAGAATAAGAAGAAAAAGCCAGCAGGAGGTTGATCCAAATCAGTATTAAGTGCTCACGCATAAGTGTGTGTGCCACCGGGCAGAGATTACCAGATAATGTTTTTCATGTACCAGCAGGGAGACGCCCGCTTTCACTGAGCGCGGGTCTCTGTCTTGACAAAGCGCCTCCGATGTAGCTTTGAGGCAAAACTTCACCCCACTCTGCTGTTTATAGCTGTTTTTACAGAGGTAAGACACGTAACCCCTCCACTCCTGTTTTCTGTTGCTGTTGCTGAGAAACGGAAACAAACTAAGGAGAGAGTGGAACAAAAGAAGATGCACACTGACAGTGGAAAATACAATGAGAGTTTTCCAGTGTAACAAGCTTTGTGCTCCTTACTGAAGCACACACTGAACATATAGTTAGATACTGAGCTCGGTGTTTTTTGCATCTTTAATGCAAAAAAAGAAAATGCTATTCTGAGACTTTTACTTTACATTTAAAGGTGACAAATGTTAGATATGGCCAGAATTTTGATTTAAAACATTAAACAACTGAACAAACATGATTAAACAGAATGTAATGAAATGTCTTACATCATCACATCAATGTATCTACCTAAGTAGGCGTGCTAACCATTTAGCTGTGGCCCAACCTGCCCCATAATACCAACTGACCCCCAAACAGTCACCTGAGTAAACAGCGGTCCAACCATCCATCCCCAACCTCGTCCCTATACAGACTTGTTGCCCTTATACTACTTCTCCTGACTTCCTTCTTTGTAGTCGTAATAATCACTACAGCTACAAGAGGTCGGCACCTAATGAGAAACGTGAATATGGGTTGCAAAAAGCTGCTTTTATAAGATGATTTTCTGAACAGGACAGGCATTAGGCTGCAATAACACTTGCACCACAACAGTCTTCTGGTTTGGTCATAATAAATCTTCCTGCGGCACCTTTCTCCCGTCCCTTCTCACTGTGTCCTCTCATCTCTGGAGTCATAGTCCTGGTCAGAGCTGCTGTAAATCACCTCCATACTTTATCCCCTGTCTTCAGACTGACCTCCAGTCTCCAAAGCTGTGTTCAGTCCCAGTCTGGTGTTCAGCTGTGATCCAAGGTTATAGCTAATTGGGCCACTTAGCGAGTAGCTATAGCAAAAGATGGTTACATCAAAGATGCTGTTACCGATGGCTTGGGAGTTACCTTTGAATTCTGGCCATTTCTGATAAATCACAACTTTAAAACAAATGACAACACATCCCATTAGAAGTTGAAAAAAAAACAATCATTTTAACTGAAAAAAGAAAGAGACAAGAAGGAACAGGAGAAAAAGTGACAGAGTGGTCTTGTAATGATTTTCACTCACATTAGAAGCTGTTGCTCCCGAGGATGCCGGTTCATCTTGCTGCAGAAAACTCGAAACATGAATGAAAAGCAGCTGCACACCTGTTTCCATACAACATTTCATTTATACATTGGCAAAGATAAAGAGCTCTTCAAAAATCAAGTGGGCCTTGAGTGATATTGTTTCTCAAAGGTAGCTCACATTATGTGCGACTGCTCAATCTACACTGCTCAAAATGCTAAGGGAACACAGTATAAGAAGCACAGATGATGCCAACAGGTGCAGTAAAGAGGCAAAACAAAGACAACCTTCAATAAGGGAATGGTTTTGCATGTGGTGGCCACAGACGGTTGCTCTCTCCTTATCCTTGTCACTACAGGTAGCATGAGGCGGTACCTGCAGCCCAGTCAAGTTGCACAGGTGTCCAGGATGGCACATCCATACATGTGGTCAGGTTTGCTGTTTTTACCAGTACAGTCTCAAGAGCATGGAGCAGAAACCAAGAAACCAGACGTTACATGAGGAGAGGCTGACAAGGCTGTAGAAGGGCATCAACCCAGCAGCAGGACCGGTATCTGCTCCTTTGTGCGAGGAGGAACCTGCAGAGCGCTGCCAGAGTCCTACAAAATGACCTTTGGCGGGCTACTGGTGTGCATGTTTCCTACTGTCAGAAACGGACTCCATGAGGGTGGCATGAGGGCCCGACATCCTCCAGTGGGACCTGAGCTCACGGCTCAGCACCGTTCAGCTCGATTGGCATTTACGTGGGAACATCAGAATCAGTAGGTCCCCCACTGAAACCCCGTTCTCATCACCAATGAGAACAGGTTCACACTGAGCACATGTGACAGGCGTGAAAGAGTCTGGAGATGCCATGGTGTACATTGTGCTGTCTGACACTCTACTCACTGATGCCTTGAGCCAGGTCTGGGATGAGGTCACCATCTGCAGAGTCATCAAGAGCCTGCCAGGAGCTTGTGATTTCAATTTTTTCACTTTTGAATCCTGGCCTCAGTGGGTTGATTCTTTTGGTTTCCAGTGACTATTATGTCATTTTACTCTCAATAAATTATACAATGTACATCCGTAAAGATATTCAACTTGAATAATTCATTCATCAAGATCTGATGTGTGTTTTTTAAGCATTCCCTTAATTTCTTTGAGCAGTGTAATACCCTCCACATGTTTTACACTGCATTAGAAGCACCTCATACAACCGAGAGTTGCATAAGTATGTCATTAGAAAAATCAATAAGTACCTGGAGTGCATTGTGAATACATTAAAATGTTATTATGAAGCTTTTAGAGGTAGTATACACTGTGAACAGAATATCAAGAGCTCTTTCCTGCTGTGGTGTCTTTACATCATTATGGGTTGAACCCTCTGTAGGGTGTCGCCTCCCCTCGAGCTTCAACAACCTTTCATCACTGACAAGAGGTTTTTTTGGTTTTTTTTTAAATCAATTTGAATCACAGCTTTCCTGTATTTTTCCGTTTTGTTTTAACTTAACATCAATTAAAGACAAAGTCACCTCAGCGTCCTGCAATATACATCAAACCATACATGTTTCTACATTGGTGTTTTGAATACATAAATGCTAAAATGCTAAATCAGTGATTTCAGGCTAAAGGACATTTATCAGAAATAAAACCAGCCGGGATGGCGGTGATAATAATTACCATTCTGCTTATATTGTCCAGTCATCATCATCATCATAATCATCATCGTCATCAGCTCCATCATCACTTTTCCTGTCAGGAGACACCTCAGCGGTACTGTAGCCGTGCTGCTTGTCTGCTGAGTAATCAGACTCCAGATCTGCTCTCTCAGACTCTCTCCGGTCTCCAGGGGATTAATGCTGACAGCTCAACAGGAAGTGGAGTAGATAAAGCAGCGTGGTCCGGCTCATACAGTGGATGAAGTTACATAAAGGGGCTGTGGTGTGATTAATCATAAACTGGGTCGGAGGAATGTCAAAGTATTTTTACCCCTCGTTTGTTTTTCAGCTGTCTCAATACGTTTTACATTTGCAATATCTTTAAGGCCCGGTCACACCAGCATTTACACCGGCAAAACATGTTTTGTGAGCTATGACTGACAATGTGCACCGCTGACCAATAGCAATTTGTATAGATAGTCCTAACCTCTGAAGGAACAAGGTTGGGAATTTCAAAATGGAATATAACTTCCTCTGTTGGACTTATCGGGCTGCACAAAAGTCAAATATTTTGCAGATGATTTAGAGGCAGAAGGAATAAATGAATAAACTGTGTGAGCTTGTCCTGTTTGCGACCAAGTTAGCTAACATAACTAACCGCAAGCTTGCAAAAACTAGGAGAACTTTTATTCCAACTATAGTTACAAGACAAAACAATGCCGACTGAACTGCAAGCATTTAACACCAGTATCATAACTGTCTTCCTTAATGGATCTTTAACTTGGCGACCGGTGAAACCATCAAACGCAGCAGATGTTTGAAAGAACCAACAGGATGGGAGACACTGAAGAGATTCAGTGCTGAGAGCTGAACACGCTGACTTAAAAAACATCTTTCTCTCAGGTTTCCTGTACAGATGTGAGTTGCGTATCGATTTGAGTGGAGATGGTTGCTTGTTCAGTGTTGGCTGCAGGTGTCAGGGAAAAAGCTGACTGGGCATGCTCAGAATCTTCTTTTCTGATATTTGAAATATTGGGGACTTTATTGCCACATACTCGCCCGGCATACCTGTCATCAATCTTTTTTGTGTTCCTGTGTGTACAGAGGTATTTTATAAAATGAAGGTCGTGTGAACAGGAGGGGAAAATATCCATTCGGATCAGTGTGTACAAGGTTTTGATTTTAGTTTGTGTGTCCACCAGCTGAAATGATCTGCATGACTAGATTTCACCAGAGGTAAATGATAATAAATGTTTCGTTATTTGAGTGAAGCGACCCTTTAATAAAGAAGCAGTATATTCTGACAGTCAGTAAAGCAGATTTAAGGAAAGAAGTCACTGAAATGAACAAATGAATATGTCCTTCAGGAAATGGAACTTGGCTTGCCTGATGTTTACTGGAGTGAAGAAGTGACCGACCAAGCAACACTGTGGGCAGCCGACCATAAAAGTGACACAGTGCACAGAGAGTTACAGCAGCTGACGATTTCAGCAGATTTTCCTCTGGAGTCTCTTCTGCTGCATAGTCTGCAGGAACAGCATCATCTGTCATAGACTTAACAATGCATACAGGGTTAATAAATATTTTACTAAGCCCCGATCACAGCACGGCTCTCTACACAAGTTTTCTTTCTGCCATGTTGCAAAAACAACCATCAGGGCTGAGGATGAAAACATTTTCATGGTGTGCAGTGTCTTTAATCCTTCATCGGAAAGATGGCGCTGATGTGAAGGACAAATCATTTTGTGTGTTGAATGACATGAACTTCAGATTCGCTCTTCTGCCAACACATCACCGGTTTCATACACAACAGGAGGCTCTTTGGCTGCCAGCCAGCAGGGATCCATGTGTTATTGCTACACTGGTTGGTCGAATGTACATTTTTTGGATATGATGTGCAGTGTTGCCACAGTTATCTTGAAAAATTAATCTGAATACCGATTTCTGATTACCCCTTTAAAAACTACTAGTTACTTTCCTAGCATTTCCTCTACTACAGACTGCGCAACCTACTTCTTCAACTCTCCACCACTTATTTGTTTTGCACCGAAGTCCAGCGTTTGTTGTTTGGGTGGTGGGGGACGTCCTGCAGGAGTCGAGGCCGTGGCTTTGCTCGCAGCTCTCTGCTTAACACCACCTGGTGGGACTTGCTCTGTAAACTGAACTGTGCTGTGCTGCGACTCTAAATTTGACGTTGTGTTTGAGGTTGATAGAACTTTGTTGCCATCGCAGAGTGTACAACAAACTTCAATATTCTCATCTTGAGCTGACACGAACTCAAAATAATGACTGTATTTCCAGCTAGAAAACGTGCATCTCTCTCCTCTCTCCATTGTTGTTTGTGTTTGTGTCGCTGTGTGGTGTAACACGTGAGTTGTCCTCGTGCTGAAAATGTGACTTGTCGCGTAGTGACGTCACTCCCCAAGACGCAAGAAGAAAGCAAATATATATAGTTTTACCAAGGAAAATGACAAAAATAATAGTAACGCACAGTGACTTGAATAAGTAACTTTACTGATTACTGGTTTGGGAATATTAACGTGTTACATTACTCGTTACTGAAAAAAGTCGTCAGATTAGAGTAACGTGTTACTTCTGACAAAAATAAAGCTGGCTGACAAACAGTCCAAAAGACAAAATATGTGAACAGTTATTAACGCTTAATTCTTATGTAAGCAATGTAAGTGATTGCACATTATGATCAAAATAAATGTAAAAGTAGTAAAAGTGAATCACACAGATGGGGAAGAGGTCTGTCCTTGCAGAAGATTGTGTTGTACTTGAATCATGTTGACGTGATAAGAAGAGACATTCTGTGACTGACTTATTTCGTGTAGGAAATAAATACGGTGGAGTGTGTACCGCTTCAAAACACAGAGCAGCAGATGAATACTGCCCAATTAAAAACACTCCACCTTGCCTTTGTTCATTTGTGAATGTGAAGCTGCAACACAAAAGACCATTTATGCCGTGACTCCATCAAGGAAAACTGTCTTTAACCTCAACCGACTGATGAACAAGTTTGACAAAACCCTTTCAGAAGTTAACATTTAACTGTCCCTGTCCTCCTCCTCGTCAGTGACTCAGCTCCTTTATCACTAATCACATCTTTTATCTTCAGCCGAGCCAAAAATACCCCCAAAAAACTCAACAAGGCGTCCTTTACTCTGTTTTTTTTTTTTTTTTTTTGCTGATAACACCACTGCGCTGTGTTCACCATGACTTGTGCTTTTAATCAGATGTACCTTCCAGCAAATGCAGCTCCCTCATTAGCATTCCCTGCATTCACCTCGGTGCACCGCCGGCCGCTCTCGTTCCCACTCGCAGCGCTGTCTTCTTCACTGTAGGATATGATACATAATGCATGTACTCCAATGACTCCCCTCTCGCTCCCTCTTTTTCCTATTCTATCTCTCCATCCTGTGGTCCAATGAGAATAATGGGAGTAAGGACGCCATATTAAGAGAAAGAGAGAGATTCTTCCTCTGTAAAGTCCAGCCGACTGAACCGACCCCAGGCCCTTCACTGTACGAGCTGTAGCATATCATCAGATGAATAAATTACCTTTAAATAATGCTGTTTGCCTCAACATATCTTGTTTTGTTATAAACTGCATTAGATGAATAATAGACAATGATATCAAGATGGATGGCGTCGAGTGAAACAAAAGTACCACATGTCATTTCTGGGTATCAGTCTGAGATTAAAGGGTTAATCCATTTTTTGAATTTGCATCCCTTTTTATTAGGTAAACAGGAATAAAGAGAAAGGATAGCGTGCAGTGGAATGTCTCACGCAAACATTCACCACAGTTTGCAGATCAACCTCTGATTAAAATATTACGATTCTGGACTGTTAGAGCTGAGAAATGATCACAGTTTGGTTAGATTAATGCACCAAAGCTACCTGGTTAGGTTTAGGAAAAGATCAGGTTATGGATTAAAATGTGTTAACAGGTTAAGATGCGTCGCGATTAAGCACCGATGCAGAGATGAAGCATAATTGGGAGGCGCAGGTTGTCATTTTTTCAGCGGAAATTAGCTTAGAGTTATTTATGTCTGGAGTTGTGCATATAAAACATGCTACATGTGGTAATTGAAAGTCAAATCTGGATTTGCCTGTCATGTGTGACTCGCTTGAGCCTGACATGAACAAAACACAACGGGTAGAAAAATGTTCAGAGGACGAGAGAACTGAGAAAGCTTCTTGGATGAAGGTCTTTAAAAACAAAGCCAGTCGTGTTGGTACTGAGTTTGCCTTTTCATTACTAATTAAAGAGTTTGTGGTGCATCATATATCACAGATTTGCCTGTTTTTAGATTAACTGCACAGTCTGAGCAGAAAATGGACACTGCGGCTTATTAAGGTATTGATTTTTTTTTTTTGAACGGGCGGATGTCGGGGGAACAACTAAATATTTCTTTGTAATAAACATTTCCTGCGCAGCTTGTTTCACCAGATGTGATCAAGAGGAACCTGGCTTTGAGTTTTATTTTATCTGAGACAGTCGCTGAGCTTTTATCTCCTGATTGACAGTAGCTAATGTCATTACATTAGTTGCTAGGCAACAGAAAAAGGACGCCAGTGCTTTTGCAGAGTTCTCAGAGTATAAAGAGGCAGAGTGATGCTTATATGTCTGTCTCACATTCCCTCCTTGTTCTTCTCATCCGTCCACAGAACATCATGTAGCAACTAATTCCCTTCAGAATAGAAAATCCATTACCAGCCTTTGCCTCCTTTCTCCTCTTTCTCCGTCTCAGTGTTTCTCTCCAATTCCCAGCCTTCGCAGCGCTTCCCTCTAAATAAACCTCATCAATCTGCTGCAACAACAAACTCTTCACAGTCTTTTGAGATGGTCGGCGTCATGCTCTGCTGCAGCTCGGACACCGCTTAGCTCAGGCCTGGAGGTGAGGATTCAGAGCCGACGAGGAAACGTTCCCCTGGCGGATGACAGAGAGCGCGTTTCAGGCCAAGCAACGTCAATTCAAGGCCGTAAACTGCAGAGTATAAAAGCTGATCTTGTGCCAAGGGATGTTACACAGGGATGCTTTCCAGTTTTTGAAACAAGGCCAGAAAAACAACAGTACGGGTGGTTTGTGTAAATGTTTAAAGCGACCTACAGCACACATATGTTAACTCTTCATCCTGTCTCCTGATGACGGCTGGTGTTTCTTCAGCAAACGTCAGAAGTAGAAAACACTCGTGAATCACTTTTGTAACTACAATATGAAGGCACAAATCTATGCTTATGACTTAGATTAATTTTGGTTTCCAAAGAGGTGATATCATCAAGCACATACCAAAATACCTCTGGATGTAAGGGATGAACCATCTTCCCAGAGCAAGGAAACTTGAAATAGCGCTTAGCGATCATGACAACAGAAATTTCACAGCTCGAAGCACAGATTATTGTTAACCTTGTTAACTCCCAGTAATCATCGTTAACTACCTATGTTAATACAGAGAACAGGCTGAATCACAGCCAGCTGCAATGTTGTCAACTCAACCGTACAACTTACATAACGTACAACGTACATCTCATGCTCGCTTCCACCCAGACAGGGCGGTGTCAGCAGTCAGCAGCAAACACTGGCGGTGCAGTCGTTCCCAAGAAATTTCTAAAATCATCTATTACAAGTAACACATTCAGTAACTGGGTATCTTATTTCCCACCTCAAATTTGTTCACAAACAGGTTTTGCTGGAAGATAAAATAAGTGAAAACGCACTTATGGTCAAACCCAGTTGAACGTCTAATCAAACAGAATACTGAATATAAAGTCGATCTATCAAACATCTAATTCCAATTAAGAAATTCTGCATGAACTATATCATTCAATGCACTTATTTATGTAATGTTGAGGCAGCATGAATACAAATTAAATGACTTCATCTGCAAAAAAAAAAAAAAAACATACAAATTTTCAAGTGTTATTTAAAAAAATGCATCTTTGCATCTGATGTGTGATTAAAGTACGAGCATGCAGGCTCAGGTGAAGATATAATACAGAGTCACATCTGCATGCGTCTGCTGGATTTCATCGTCTCCTGCTGGAGTATCCTTACTTGGAGGAGTTATTTATACTTAAACTTTATATTTACTTAACACTGTCATAGTTCACCAGTTTCAGTGTTTTCACGAGGCTGAATTATCCACAAACAAGATGCTTCGTCTGCTGCCGTTGGGTTTTTGCCTCTTCAGCTGAGGGAGAGATGCTCTCCAGTGTGTTATAGGAATATATTACTCAACTATGTCCCCATGCATCACAGTGATGATGAAAGGTAGTAATGGGATGCACATCAATAAAGCAACAAAAAAATTTAAAAAGCTGTTTCACATGGAATAATTACGTGACTAAATGAGTTTGTGAACTATCACTTACATTTGAAAATGCGGCTGAATCCTCTGAAAACCCAAACATCCAATCCCACTGATAACTGAGAGGCAATTATCCCATCCTTCGTTATTTTTAATGCCACAGTGACTCTGTGTGGCACCGTGAATGCCACTAATGGAAGCTGCGCTGCCCACTCATGGACCCATGCAATTTGAAAATGGCTTCTGTAATTCTCATTAGCATTCATTTCATGCGGGAAGGAAAGCGAGATAAAGAGAGAGGGGGAGAGGCAGAGAGCATAAACAAAGACTGAGCGAACAGGCAAATTGGAGGCAGAATAGTTTAGCAAATGAGCTGACAATGAGAGTTTCACCCATCAGCTGAACCGAGCCTCCCAGGGATCCTGCTGTCTGCACAGAGCCGCTCAGAAGAAAAATACATGTCGTAATAATAACGAGCAGCGCTGAAATAAAGCAAGAGGATGCTAGAACTATTAATGACTCTTGTCTTGTTGTTTTCTCACGACCCCAAACAGTTTTTATTGAGTCACAGATAAGAAAAGGCGTCGTGTCCGACCATGGGTTCTGCTCGGGAGACGTGTTCTCCATTTATTTATGTCTTGTGTCGTGAGGCTGATGTGTTTACTGGGGATTTCTGCTGGAGGAATATTTTCTGGGTGCGCTGGCTGTGTTTATTTATGGATGCAGCCAAAGTACCAGTGAAGACACAGTGTGATTGTTAGATAATTTTTATCTAAGATTTGGACTTTGACTGTTGAGAGCAAGTTGAACAGAGTTCACGCAATGGGCCAGATGCTGCAGACAATTCAAATCAGCCTTGCCAGGAGCAAAAAGACACGATAATCCTACAAAGATTCCAGATGTAACATTTCAGGCAAAACCTTGTACATTCAAATGTACACTTCAGGCGTGTGCAGACTGAGTGTGCAGTGTATTTGAATGTGTGATGAAAAGCTGCTCCACATCAAATCATTTCTTCTTTCTGAATGTCTCGCTTAGACCGGGTTTGAGACAAAGACTAATGGCTCATTTATGCTCTACGAAAGATACCGACGAAGCCTTCTGTCCATACTCTGCGTTCATTTCATCCATGATTCTCCATTTTTTCGCTAAGCTTTTGGATACAGACCAGTGTTGCAGTACTTCCCTTTCCACACCATTTTCCCCTTGTCCTGCGATCATGTTTCATTTGAACTTTTGGCTACACTGCCCCCCATGACTGCTGAAGGTACTGCACCATGGGTCAGTCTCTGTCCATGTCTGTATAACTGAGCCTTTGTTGGGAGTTGGGAGTGAGAACGTTGAGGTATGAGAGGAAACATTACAGGAGTACAAAACAAATATTTGCATTGAACACTAAAATAAATGATCCCTGAATCAGTGTTCTTAAAACTTTGTCAGTCTGACACAAAAAACGGGAATGACCTGCCCAACATCCTTTGGCCGCCAACAAAATAAGCTTTCCACGCCTGTGTCCAGTGTTTGTGCATGCACAGTGTGCACAGACAGACCACACAGTCACAGCTGTATTAGATAAGGCTCTGAGGTGAAGGACTGGTCATAATTTCACTGCAGCCGGCGGAGCATCTTCTGAGGTTAAAATGTCGTCTGCTCTGGGCGACTTCAATCTGCCCCGGTGTTGCCGGAGCACAGGAAGCCTCGCCTCTGCCCAATCTAATCTTCAGTGTAATCCACGGCCTGACTGCTTTCCCAGCACCACCATCTGCACCCGCTGCCTGAGCTGCTTGGCAGCAGAAAAAAGCACAGGAGTGGTCAAAGAGGCTAGATTGTGTCACTTAGTGCCCAGTGGAGCAGTTCTTTGAAATTCAGGCTGCCAGAAACTTTAATGGATTCCTCTGGCTTATTACTGAATCACACTGCAGAGGGAAGCTGCACACTCACGTTGAGCAAACTCAAGATACTTTTTGGGAGAGCGAGGCAGGTCTGGTGCTGGATGTGTAGAGATAAACACAAGTCATCTGAGATAACGACTAAGACTGTAAAACTTGTGAATATGAACTTTGCGAAAGCTTGAAACTTGCTAATGGAATATGAATCATCCCTGTGAACAATTTGCTGGTTTTGTTGTGTTTTCCAAGTGAAAAACACAAGTCACAGGTCACAGAAAAATTACGATGTTTAGACTAAATAAAATTGTTTTTGTCACCACAAACACGGTTTTGTTGGAAACAGTCCTTCTCCTGACACAACGCTGAGCTGACAAGTGATGTTTTCGACCAAAGTTCTTTGTTTCTTCTCTTCCTTGCTCCATTGCCACCAGATCAAATATCAAATGTATCACAGGTGAAATTTTGTTTGCATTGGTTGTCAAAAAGCAAAACACTCATCTGACACAAAAACAGACACAAGGTCGTCTGTTTTCCGCAAAATCAATCATATAAAGCTTCAATTTCCAAGCGAGGCCTGACAATAGATGAGAGATTTAGTTTATTGATTCAAACTGCCGAAGGGGCGTAAGTGACCTTAACATGAGAGAAGACTTCATTTGCAAAAAAAAAAAAAAAAGCAGAAGGTTTATCATCAGTATGTACAGTGGTTTTAAATTGATACACCTGGAAACTTAAACGGATTAGTCTCACTCATTACGCTGTCCGCCCGCTCCGCTTACCAAGATACATGTTTATCTTTGAAAAATAGAGAAGGTTATCAAGCCCGGGCAAAATCATTCTACTTGTGGCTGCGGGGGGCTTTATGGTGATAGTCAAGGTGAGGGAAGATTGAAATTTTAATGAATTAGTTCTACATGCGGCATTATGGCGGTTTATGCACATAGCTGGGCCAGGCAGGGGTTATCAAGATGATGATAAATCACACGGCATGAACAGATTCAAGGTGAGGCCAGAGCTGCCGTCCTCTGGGGAGAAGCAGACCGAAACTTTGCTTTTTAAACCCTCACACCTCCGATGTGAAGCGCCCAACGCTCAGCTGTGGACACGCTCCAGATGAAACCTGCAGCACCTGCACTCCCAGAGGAGCCCGGAGACACAAAGTGATCGAATAAATGGATGAAACAACGAAGAGGAAGAGACAGCCGGCGCTGGCTTCACCTGCGTGTTTGGGATTGTCGAGGTTGCGGCAGAAAAGCTCTACAAAGTGAGGACAGAGCAACAAATGTAATCTGGGAGAAGATGAGAACGCTTTTAAAAGCCCAACAGCGTCTCACGATGGAACAAAACACGGCGCAGCGAGGCGGTTACAGCTCCTCGGGGGAGTTATTGATAGGAAGTACACAGCGGTGAGTTGTAGCTGCCAGGAATCTGAAGGTCAGCCGCACTTTGCTTTATGTGTCCATCACCTAAATGCACGTTTTTACACATCAGTTAACGTCAAGTCAGAAAATAGTGTGCAGTCAATTCTCCCATCCGCTGACTGAAATGTTCATTCCATTAAGGCTTCTGAGCGCGCGGGATCCATACGTCTTCATACGGAGGAATCTTTTAAAACACAGCCGTCAGTGCGTTGAGATGTGGTGAACAGCTTTACAGACTCGATCTGCTAAATGTTGAATGATGAACTTGAAGCTGCTTCGATCAATTTTTGGCCACTATAGAAAAAAAAAAAAAAAAACAGTATTCACAGCCACCAGCTGGTTTAATGAGTGAGGAGACATCTTCTCGCTTACAGACATTCATTTAGATCCCTGAGTCTCCCTGAGTCTCTTTTTTAGCACTTTATTTATGGTTGACTTGTGGTGCATGGCCTGAATTAATATAAAATAATTCAAGCCTGTCTTGTCTCAGGGTTCGATGGCTTGTCTGGGTGCTGGAAAGGTTTCATGTCGAGTCCTCATGTCCCTCTGCTGCAGGGCAAGAACTGTGTTTCAAACACTGGCCCTGCATCTGCCTCCTTTCTAACTGTGGAGTTAGTGTCGGCTCACCTGAGTTCATGAGTTCGTAATGACGGCCTGCCCCTTGTGAGGCTGTCGGCTCCTGTCAGGGTCCATGATGTGGAAAGATTTCCCTCGGCGGTGGCTCCAGGTCCATCGGAAGAATTGGCGGCTCCGCTGTGGTGAGCAGCCGCCATCAAATGCTCATAACACAGTCCAAAAACAATCTCCTCAGCGAGGTTGAATCAGTGTTAGCAGGTGGAGCAAATGTCCTTCTAAAGGCATTCTGACTGGCGATGGCGAGCCTTTACTAGCTACTGAAATGCACTTTATTGCTTTAAAATTAAAAATCCAAACTGCAGGAGCAAAAACTCTCATATCAAGTTTGTCGTAGGCTAATGAAGACGGGTTATGACCTAGTTTAATGAGCAGATTCCCTGATGTTCCTTGACGTTTGGGACAGAGTGGCTCATGAGAGTACTGAGACCGCACCATAAACTATTGTGACCAAAACTATGAGCTACATGGGGCTTAAAAACATCTGTGAAGCTGCAGATTTGGAGATAATTCTCTGTGGTGTCTGCACCATCTGCATTGCTATTACATGAGTAATTTCAGTCACTAATTGAAATCAATAAAAATGTTGATTTGTGCACATTTGGACACATTTTGCTATACAGTGCACAACATTGTGAGATGCATGAAATCTAAACTAAACCCAAACTTTATTCTATCCCCTAGAATTTTAAAACTGTGAAAGCAGCTTGTTTCCATGATTTACATGTTCTGTTTGGCAGCGACCTCTGGTGGACATAGTAATTATTACAGCAGCAAAAGAGAAGGTGAGGTGAAGTAGCACACATGACTTTAACCCAGGAGGCCGTTGTTTATGTCAGTGGTTCGATAATCAAACTTACTAATGTGGTGAAGTTACTTGACGTGCATGTGTAAATGCTTTTATGACTGAAGTCACAGAAATAATACCATGATGTTTTCCTAAACCTAACCTACTGGAATTTGGGGGAAGTTTTGATAAAGTTGGTAGAAAAGATTTAAGATTGAAACATTACTCTTGCTGTGCCTCAGTGTTTTCCATCACCTGAAAGTTGTTGACAGCAACAGTTTTAATCAGAGGGAGTTCAGTCTTCTCTGGATCTAATTTTTTTTCTCGCTATTGATTTATTTTTTCTTTTTAGTAGAAAAGTGTGCGTCTTTTGTCCTTCAGGTTTAAACTTCAAGTCAGACACTGCAGCACAAACTAATCACTTTAACTCGCTCGTAGGGGAAAAACAGCAGCTCGATGACACTTTAGCTTCTCAAACAATTATGATGATATGGTTTAATATCAGTGTAGTGCTGGAGTGTGTTTCCAATCCTCAACCAAAAACAACAATAACTGATTCTTCTCAGGAATTCCCTGTAGATTGGTGCCTACTCACTCCTCTCTTTACTTTTTCATTCATCCTTCTGTCTCCCCGTCTCTGTGCTTACAGTGGGGCTGTGATGTGTCTCTGCTCTCAGAGCCCCTCTGGCTCCCAGTTATCAGTCATTTATTCTCTAATCTCTCCGTCCAGGAGCAGCCTTGCTCCGGCTCCATATGGCAGAGAGCTGAGGTGGCAGCTGGCCCTTTATCACAGCCCAGAACCCGGCCAGGTTGATTCAGCAACACACACATACAGTGAAAAATCAACATGCTGGAGGGTGAACAAACATGGAAGACACATTATTGGACATAAACACACATGTTAAGTTTTGACAGTTCAAACTCCACACAAAAAAAGAGTCAACATGCCCCGAGCAGGACATTTGTGCAAAAATGTAAAATCCCAGTGGTGGTGCTGGGTGTTGTTAAAAATGTGTTCGATACTATCACTTTGACTTCCATATATGATGCATACACATGTAGAAATATGTGTTTAAAACAGTCCAGTGGTTTCACACCTACAAGTGTTAAAACATCCCCTCCACCTGCTGACATGAACGTCAACTCAAATATGTCATGTTGTTTGTGATATTTCATGTATTGTAGAAATGTTGATATTTTATGTCTGACGCAAACAAATTTGAACACATCCGTAGTTCTAGTGACTAGGCGAGTAAAACATTATCTTTAACTAAAAAATTTTAAGCTGTAATTAAAAGTCTTCTCAACTTCATGCTTAGTGAAGAAAGACTTTCTGGTGAGAGAAGGAAACTTTCCGTCCAGGCGACCTATCATGTTCTATTGTGTAGTAAAATTCTCTCCTAGTCAAGAATCAGCAGCCATTGTCGGAGTCCCATTGTCTGACAAGACGGGTGATGAAATGAGTATAACAGCAGTGAAAAGGAGAGGATGACCGCGATGATGACAACCTCTGTCGGTGTGATAATAATGAGAGATAACTGACAGTCTGTCTCATCCAGCCTGCTGCTTTCAGACCTGATCAGCAGCTGTGAGAGACAAAAATCAAAAAGCAGGATGGGAAACACAGAATACCTGTTAATGCTTGTCGCTGTTCTGGACAGCAACTGAACATGTAACAGTGATTAAATAAAACAGCTTACAATATCCATGTTTCCATAACATGTCGAGAACATTTCAACCAAACTTTTCAAAAGGCGACATGGCTACAGAAGGAAGCAGACGCTAGAGGCAAACAAACCAGGAGACAAAATAGAGAGAGGTCTTCAGGAATTAGTTGTCAATAGGGCAAGTTATAATTGTTCTTGCATGTCAGCTAACATCAACCAAGTTGCATGCTGTCTGGAGATGACGAAGGAATGCAACGATGAGCGGTAACATTTTGCGCATTAACGTCTTGAGAGTTAGACGATGTTATTTCAAATTTTGCCGTTTCCATAAAATTTCTAATGCAAATTCTCCACGTCTCGTTGAGAAAACCTGGTTTCGTTGCCACAAAACGGCTCGACAATATCCCCACTTCTCGATAAATGTATAAAGCCTGCAGCCCCTCCACCTGTTGATGTGAAAATCATATTCATGCAGTATGAACATGATATGACACATATTGTAGAAATGCTGGTATGGTACATATAACACAAACCACTGGAGCCTCCTCTTTTGCAGAAATATACAAAAAAAAATATACAAAACTCAACAAACCACATTTTTTATTTCTTGTCTGTTCATTCTTTGTGAAGACTCGTCCCAAAATCAGCTACACAGCTACTATCTAAACATCGATCCCTCATCTGTAATCTGATTACTGATGACACCAGTACCAGCACAGCCAGCACACTTCTCAGTCCCAGGTTTATAAAGAAGGGAAATGTGTAGTTCATGTTCGAGTTGCAGGTAGATTGTCCTTAAACTTCCTCAAACTGTTCCTCAGTTTATTGAATGTTCCTGTGGTGGAAGAAGTCCAGCACAGCCTGTTTTCTCTCCCACATCAGAAAGCAGGTTTTCTGTAAAAAACGATAACGGCAGCTACACAAATAACCACGACTGCGAATAAATGAAGGGTTTCATCACCAAACAGTGCACTTCAATTTAGGCAGACACCAGCAGCTCCAGACTCCATAGTTGGGCACAGCAGACGATCGTATCTTTGAAAATGTTACTACTTTGTGACTAAAGCGTCCCCACTTTGCAAATCACTTCAATGGCCCCGCCACGGAGACTTCCATTTTCACGCCAACAATCATTTTGTTGGAACAGGCATCCAGCTTTCAAACATCGGAATATCTGGCTGTGAAATGAAGCTTTTCAGAGGAAGAATACGCTTTTCACTGTGATTACACTTGAATGTCAAACAGTTGCAGCAGCTATCTGATTACCGCCTCACGATTCACCGGCTGGAGACGAGCTCGTTTCACCTCCGCTTTTTTTTTTTTTTTTTTTTTCTTTTCTGGGTAACAGAAGAAAAGAAAAAAAAGAAAAAGAAAGATGTTCACATGAAAAATGTCTTATTCATGAACTCATTTTATTTATATCGCACACTCCCCTGATGTTTAATACATGTTTCTCCTGCAAATGAGTGTCATGAGTGAAGACATAAAGCAGTAAACAGAGAGCGACACTGGAGAAATCTGATTAGACTGCATTTGAAGACAGTTAGAAAATTCAGATCTTGAGGTTTCTTTGCCTGCGTTTTTAGAAACAGCAGGAAGAATTTGGAGACTTTAACCGGGATTCATTTCCACTTCAACGCTGTCGGAGGAAATTAGGTTATATTCCTCTCTGTACTTTTGACACGGAAACTTTTCTTTTTCTCCCAAAAAGTTTCTTCCATTTCTCTCCTGTGTGTCTCTCATAGTTCATATAGGTTTTAAATGCATGATTAGGTGAAAAACAGGATCAAGTCATGTAAAAAAAATGTTGAATAACCAATAGAAATGCGTGAAAGTGATATTCACTCACGCACAGACGTTACTTTCTCTCTGAGCTCAAGTTAATCTGCAGGTATTTGTGTTGTGTGCAGTTTCATCCTGCAGGTTCCAGCCTTCGTCTTTTTATGTTGTGCTTTATATTTCCTGCAGCAGAGTGAGAGTCTATTCACAGGAGGTTGTATTTCTCAGAATTCTTATGATTTGTTTCCTATGTGTCCATATGTTGACCCTGAGAACTCAACGCACTGCAACTTAAATAAACACAACTAATGAGCAACATTTAGAAAAAATAAGTGACAACACACTCAAAACACATGTTATGTGTGACAAGCCCGACCTCGTGATGGTTGTCACAAACAGTGGCAACAACAAATGTATCTGCATCGGAAGAGAATAAATAATGGCTGTCAACATTTCTGCAAACCACAGATACTGTTATATGTTGACATTTTACACTTTTTTTTTTATTTTTCAACATTTCATAAAGTTCTGTTATCTATTTAATGTTGTTAGAAACGCTGTGCTTTTGGTTTGTTTAGGTTATTGCAAAAAAAAACAAAAAAAAAACACTTGGGTTTAGGAGAAGATTATTCTTTACTCATGTAGAAGTACAGATACCTGTGTTAAAAAAGTAGCAGTATGGATTTAACTTCTTTACTCTAGTAATAGAGTTCAGGCTCTGAAATATCGAAGTATCGAAGTAAGAATTCTCCCTCTGAAGGACATTTGTGGTCAAAGCTAACTGAAGCTCACATATTAGTGTTAATATAATTCAATAACTATTAAAGTTAAAGGTGGAATTGGTAGGATTTTGTCCCAGCTGTTCCTGAAGGCACCACAAAGACAGCTGATTGTTGAGTCTCATTCTCGGAAGTCAAACAGACACACGTTGGGTTGGTAAAGCGTCCCGAGCAGCAACAAAGAGAGAAAATCAGAAACTCTCTGCAGATACGAGACACTAACCAGTCCAGTCTCCCTCTCTGTCTGTTTACGGCTTCTTACATTTTTGTTCAGTCTCGCTGCGTCTGCGGTGCGTGACATGCACTGATGAAATCAGTCTTGTGATGTCGGGATGGCGACGTGTGTTGAAGCTAAATAAAAATAATCCATAATTCCCCTCAAAATGCATTCAAACTGCAGTAACAAGCCTGTTATAAAACTGTGAGGAGGAGCTGGTTTAGATCTGTGTTCAGCTGTACGGAGGGAAAGATCCTCAAGATAAGTACAGATACCTGAAACATCTACTGATGTACAGTAACACAGTATTTGTACTTTGTTACTTCTCACCTCTACCAACAGATCTCATGATGTACTGGACATGCAGGTTGTTCAGCGTGTCTTGATGATTCTTGAATTCCCAGTTAAATGTAGTTTCTCCGTCTGAGCTTGCTGATTGGTGAATAACAGACCCGCAGTTTGAAACACTATTATTTTTACTTGACGATGAGGATGTGCTCAAGTGTAACCTTCCTCTCACTCCTCCTCTTCTTCGTCTCTTGCTTTCAAACACACTCACACTCTTAAAATCATGATTTACACTTTGTTTTTTACCCACGGCGCACTCTGTTCTCCAGCCCAATCCCTGCCCCTTCTCCCATCGCCCTCCTTCATTCTGCGTCGAGGCACCAGGCATGATTAATCGCTCACAGACGGCTGTTTACACAGTCTGATGGTTTGAACAGAAGGAAGTGTCTCTGAGGCAAAACTCAAACTCCCTGCCTCAGCAGAAACACAACGACTCCGATAAGAAGAGATGAGAGCGGAGAGTTTAACTGCGGGCGAGTCCTGCTCTGATCTGTAGAGCCTGTTTCATTAACTGAACGTGGTGAAGTTGTTTTTTGTTTGCGTTTTAACAGTCATTAAAATAAAGATATCTGAGTGCAGCTTTTAGATGGATACAAATAAAAATAGTGTGTTAAAGATCACACTTCACTGATCCTGGTGCTGTGAACAAGTGATCCAGCAGTTCATTAAGTAACTCAAATCATCGCCATGTTTACCTGCGACAGCATCAAAGTGATTTCATGTATCAGTCATTACAATCCAACAGTATTATTCTGAAACAGGTCATTTTGCATGACGAGTGTTTCTACCTTCTGTACTAAAGTAAAACACATTTTTAAATTGCGATCACTGAGTAAATGTTTCCAGCGTCTCCGACAAACAGACCAGTCGGTAAGTCACCCGTCCAGGTGCTGCAATGGCCAATCAGACACACACATAGGTGCACGTTTCCTGATGATCATTTTTCATATTGGTGGGTGGAGGGGATAATGGAGCGATGGGGTGAAATTCTGCTGAGCCAGTGACCATAGTCTGTGACATCATTTAAACATTTGTAGGCGTGAATAAATTGGATATTCTCCAACCAACTCCAACCAAGTGAGTATCGTGTCTAAATCTCACCTGGTGTTTCTGCAAACACAAGTACATCCAAGGTTGACATTTGTACCAAACACGTCCTACCATGTTCACATTCTATGCTTATTAGCTGACCTTTACTTCGGTAAGTGGCCGGGATGCTGGTGGTGTTATTACAAGCCACAAGGCTGCCAAGATAATGACCGCAGTCCAAAACACAGGAAGGACATTTTAAGCCAAAATATGATCTTTTCCTCCAATAACCACGTGATTTTTGAGTCTAAACCCATTAACATGGTGTGAAAAGAGAATGTGAAGTTGAGACATATGAAAAGTACACCACTGACATTTACTCTGGCGACTGGGATGATAAATTGACATACAAGTACTGTATGTGATTAATTTGTCAGACATAAATGAAAAACTAAGTTGTGTTTTGAGCCGATCGACGGTCTTCTGATCCATCACCTCCAGGATCAGCAACAGTTGGTTTCAGCTGAAAGTTTTGATCATTGACGTCAGTACATTGACAGTTTCTTTCAACACTTTTGGCGTAACTTTTTCGGCTTTTTGATTTAGTTGTTTCCTGTTTTATTTTGTGGATTGTTGCCGTGTGTCATGCTTTACTTTGCACTTCCTGTCTTTGTCTTTGACTGCGTCCACCTGTGTTTTGTTAATCGGTTGCTGTGAAGTTAAGCCTCGATTTTCCCGTCACTACTTCGGTTCGTCGACATCTCCTGCGTGTCGTCTGGCTGTGGTCCTGTTTCGCTCCTTGAGCTCCTGCCTGTGCTCCAAGTGGTTTGTACTTTGGATTTCTGTGTACTTTAAAGCTCACTTCTTCTTTCTTCTACCTGTCTGCATTTGGGTATTTTTTGCCTCATTGTTTTTCTTGTCAAAAGCTAAATTTGACCTGAGCACAAGTCTGTAAAAAGATGTTCGAAGGTCAAAGACGTTCTGTAAATGTTTTTTTTTTATGAAGGTCGGAATGCTGTTTTAAAAATGCTCTCCACAAAAACATGAATACAATTTTGTTACAAAAGATTAGTCTTTGCTTCTGCAGTTCATTCCTTTGTAATTCAGGTGAGCACTAAAAACATTTCTTACATTTTTATAAAGCTTTTCAGACACAGTGAATGCCTAATCATTAAAAGAAAATGGAAAATAATGGTCAGTAGATATTACATTTATTAGGAATCTGATATCTCACGCATATTTCTCATCATGTTCAGGATCCGAAATAAACATTGTGAATACTTTTTTAAAATATTGAAGACACTAAAACAACAATTTAGACACCAGCTTTAATCTCTGTTTGTGGCTGTACAGTGATTATTAATGTATGACTTCCTTCATGCGCTTCCCCTTGTACCCGAGCCCAACTCCGCCATTAATATGCTAAGTGTTTATATGTTTGTGCTCTCTGGCTGACTTGGTCTTGAAATCTCACATCATGAGAAGGAATTATTAATCAGATGCCAGTTTCTCTGACTGCTTCCTTCTGTTTTACATTAACTGTTTGCATCACACGCTGGTTTGTGCGGTTTATGAAACGAGCATCTCTCGTGTGTGTTGCTCCTACAAAACACCTCGCAGGAGGAGGCGGAGAGAGGAATACCCTGCAAACAGAAAGAATAACACTCCACATGCCCCCAAAGGAGCGACCTCTCCCATGCTTTTATCTTCTGGATTTATTAAAAAAGCTGGAAAATATCCCCACACTTCTTGTCTTAATCATTTGAGATATAGTACATCTGCTGTGCAACAGTTAGGGTCACCTGTCGACAGTGTCTGGGCATAGAAAAGGTGATTTCTTTACCTTTAATGATGCTTTTGTTCGTTGTTTTGTTGTGGGTTGAATTAACTTCCTTGCATCTGTTGATGGAAAAAGAAGCAATGTGTGTATCTGTGCAAAATCAGCAAGTAAACGTGGTAAAACAAGTGTGTTGTGTTAGTGTCCTTCTAACGATTTACTCAGTTTCAAGACAGAATTTAAACTCAGCTTCCCAAAATCCTCTGCACACAATTGTTCCTCGTTGTGGACAGCAACGTAGTGTTGCTCCATCCCAGATCACAGGACTCCGCCAGTGGCTGTAATCTTTTCTTGTTGACCATCAGTGACTATTTTTGTGTCAGAAGCCAAATACATGAGTTTCTGCAGTGTCAAAATCGATGATAATGCCCCTGCTTTCAACCTTGTCCTGGTTTAAAGAAGAAGAGAAACAAAGTTTCCTTCTGGCTCCCAGAACTTATAAAGCCAAGTTCTACCAACACACACATCCGACAAATAGCCAACACAATGAATTATTGTGAGTTTTGAAAACTCATAACATCAAGAGTTAGAGACGAGAACTAAATGGGCCTGTAGTCACACTATAAGAAAAGAATAATCATGTGTATAAATCAAAACTTCTGATGCAACAATAATTGTTTTGTTATCACACCCTCTGAATCCAGTTTGAGTGACTTGAGTAAGTTCTGAACTGATAAAAACTTCAAATAATGATTTGGCGGACGTGCTGCATAAAGTCTGCAGACTCTTGAGGTGTCTCAGACTCATTGTTGAAGAAAAACGCTGTCAGTGTCCGAACATTTGATTTCTCCCCCTCGGGTTGATGCATCGCTGATGATGCAGGATGACAGTCACCCTGCAATAAACTGTCGTGCACTGAAGTCCCCAGATGGTCCGTGTGAACGCAAAATGGACCCCAGTCAGAAGGCAGCAGTGTGTTGTTGTTGTTCAGTCAAAACAATGTACAGCTCTAAACCATCCCTTTAAATGGTGAGCTTGATCTTGAAGCATCATTGTATCAGGATTAGCAGCTTGTGAGGATGATGAAGATGACAGTCAGGAGGAAGCTGAGGGCTTTAACGTTCTGATTATTGATAACACGTCTGCTGTCAGTTTCCTCTCTGACTCAGCAGCTTTGTGGCGTCAGACAAAGCCCCGGCTTTTAAAACCTGGACTCAAGCATCTCTCCTATTGACATCTGCTAGAACTCATTGATTCCACATCGGGCGGCGCGACTGTTGTTGATCTGCCCAGCGTGTCAGGGCGGGTGGACGTCAGCGTTGTCACTGTAGTATGGATCACTTCTCCTCAGGGAGTTACATGGAAGTGTTGACATAGAATATATATATATATATATATATATATATATATATATATATATATATATATATATATATATATATATATATATATATATATATATATATATATATAGTTCAACGTCCAACTGGCAGGGTGGAGACGACTGGGCCACGTATTTGACAAGGATTTGATTAGACAGCCATCATAACAACAAAGCAGCTCCACGGCAAATAACTGACAATCACAGTCTCAGGTAGCCCATCTTACAGGAACTGTTATCTGTCTGCATCTGTAAACTGACAGTTACAGTACAGAGGAATGAATGACGCACAATTCAGTGAAAGTGAAGCAAACATTAAAACAACTCATGCGGTGAAACAGCAGGGTGCAAATACAAGATATGAAACAAAATAGAAACGTGTAGTGCGACACACAGGGCAGCTATGCAAGAGAAAATACAGGAAATAAAGCAAGTGAAAAGTGTAAAGCGAAGTTAGTAAATGTGGATCCCTGAGGATACTTACAGGATATGTATACATGTTGTTTGGTCCATACAGGTCTAGTAAGGTTTGTTTACCAGCCGAACAAGTTGACACGCAGGTGTTTTTTTGCTTGCTGGGTCCCAAAATGTAATTATTTCTGTTATTTTGTCATAAATTGCTGTGATATTTACAACCTGCAGGTCAGCTTCAACGGATCAGAGGACAGTGATTATAATGAAACAGTGAAAGAAGGAACCTCTTAGAATCTCAAGGATGTCCTGTTTGTGGGGGAGACAGATGACAATAGATGTTCAACGTATTGGAAACACTGGTTTTAAATTTTTTTTGTGAATTACTCCTTTAGCTGTCAGTGCAGCCTGCCCTCTAGTGGTCACAAATCACACAGCTGCCTGCAGGCTTTAAGGTTTGAAGTTTTAAAACACCGCCTCAGAAAATTCAGTGTGCATAGAAAAACCTTCAATGATCCACGTTTTCCAGTGTGTCTATATTCTTAACGTGTTAGACCACCATCAACCGTCCTGCTGCACAGACGCACAGTGCTCCTGCTCTGCCACCTTGTATTGTAGTCCTGTCCTGTCTAAACAAATGACCAGTGAGATGATGAATGTTGTTGTCATTTCTCCACAGCGCTGCAGTTCTGGCAGGAGGGGAATCAATGTGAAGCCCCTGGAGACTGTCCGGCTCTTTATATCCCTGCCACATCTCACACACACACACACACACACACACACACACACACACACACACACACACACACACACACACACCACCACAGCATGAGAATCCCAACGCCACCTCATTCATCATTCAGTCTGTCTGTGGAGAGACTTGGAGAGAGGCTGAGGTACTTTTTTTTTCCCCTCTGATTTACATGAATGGACAAGTCGGGGTCGTGTGTTCAGTCATGTATTCTGTCCTGTGAGTTTGAAATGATCCGGGACTGAATACCAGGATGGAAAATGACCTTTATAAAGCAGAGATAAGCAAGCAGATGACCTGTGACGGCCCCTATTAGCTGGAAAATGCCATCTGTCTACATCATATATTCATATACATATCATGTACATTCAAGTTGAAGATTGATAACAATATCAGTGAGAAAATAACACTTAATGTGTGTTTTTCTGTGGAATTATCTGGCAAAAAAGAATAAAAAGCCTTTTTATGACCTCACAATAGCCCTGCCTGAGAGAAACAGAGGGAAAAAGAACAAAACAAGCCCTTATTATATTTGTTTATTTGCTTATTTTCTCTAACTTTATGCATAAAGAATCGTGAAAACTAACTCACCTGTTGTTGGCTTCAGGGCCTAAAATTAGATGTCAATCAAACAGGATCGTCAGTGTAGAGGCGTAACGGAGTCAGCTGTGAGACGAGAGAGGGTTTTTTGGCAGATAAAAGCATGAGAAGGCATCCACAGTCACATTTTTTTTTTTTTAAATTAGCTATTGTGTCACCATTTAATCATTAAATGCTGCATTGTGGACTTAAATTGATCTAGTTGACATTTGGGAATAAGCCCTCACCACCTGTACACACCGACACAGTCCTACGCAGGGTTTTTATTAGAGGTTATTAGTGGGAACACCTGTGCAGGTGAACTGTGGGAGTGTAGAGGCTTTCAGTATCTGCACATCCAAAGAAGAAGCAGGTATATTTTTGCGTGTGCTCCTGTGAAGGTGAGACGGGACTCTGCAGACTGTGACGGCTCACAGGTAGATGGCTAAATGAATGATTTTGCTCTGTCTCCTGTCTTTAATCTCAGAGGGTCTTCCTCTCCAGTGTCTCCCCTCCTGCGTGCTCCGTTCAGACCTCCTGCCATTTAATAAAAGAACAGAAGAAACTGAAGAGCGTGCGCTGCCGACTCCTCTGATGAACAAAAGAAAACAACTTTTGTTCCCTGAGCTGATCGTGGCTGACAGAAATCAGCGTGGTATCAGGAAACACACCAGGTGATTTCTCTTTTATCTGAAGAGTGATGTTCTGCAGTTTAGTTCTCACCTCTGGTCTCATTAAAGAAGATTCTCCTGTTTTTATCTTTCCTCACTGCGAGCGAGGTGTGGTTTGGAATATATATTGACATCTGGCTGTGTAGCCCTGTTTTCACTGAGGGGTTAGAGGCCGGTCTATTCTGTGTCTGGCTGAGCGAGCATCGTCCTTCACTGATCAAAGACCAAGATAACAATACTCAGAGTCACCTGGCGGCCGGCCTGCACAGACAAGACACCGAGGCTGGAGAAACACACTAACACTCCAGCTGGAGACTCCTCTCCAGAGTTACTTCACATGCCGGTCGCTTCAAATGGCACAGAGTGATTTTTATGTGAAAACCTTGAACTGTGATGCTCAGAAATCCAGCCGTGCCTCATCAGTAAACTGCACGCAGCAGCTTGTGTTTACTCTCCCCGGCCGCTCTGCGCTGCTTTATTCGAGGAAGGGAAGAGATCTGACGCTGTTTGGTGCAGCTTTCTCTGAGCAAGAGACTCGCTCGCTGCTCATCGTGAGGCAGTTTAGATGTTGCTGTAGAAGAACACCAGGAGGGAGGTCAGCGACACGAGCAGCTCAGACGTAAGAAGAAAATGTTGGCATCCTAAATTTCTGCAAAACCACGGCAATGTTGGGTTTGTCTGTTTTATACACATCGACACTTGTACAAAACATGTTCAGATTTTTTTGCCATTTGTCACTATTTGATAATAGAATACAGTGAGCTGGATCTTGTGGACAGTTTCTGTTGGAGTTTGATGCACTACTGAAACATCCAGACACTGTACTGGTGAGCTGGAATAACTTCCATCCATTACAAGAAGGCTACTGGGTCATTTCGACCTGTTTGTAGCCTTCAAGAAGAAGTCAGAGATTCACCAAAATGATAAAGAATCGTCCTCTGGTGAGCGTAAAAATCCACTGCGAGTTTCATGACGTGCTGAGCAGTCGATCCAAAATCCTGTGGACCACAGATTTGAACTGCTGGAGCAACATTAGCATCGTAAGCATAAAAGTTCTTATCAGGCCACAGACTTTACATTTCACTTGCAAATAAGATGTTCTAACCGCAGAGGAGATAAATGAGTCTTTGGTTCTCATACTGTCGAGCTTGAAAGGGAGGAAAAAATCTAAATCCCTTTTGCATTTCAGAGTTTATATCCTCTAGGACACATGTCCAGGCTCCAGAATCATCTCCAATATAATGCGGTCCCTTAATATATCCACGCTCCTTCTCCCGCTCTCGGAGCCGGTGTGACAAGTTGAGCATTATATGACATCCCATGAGACTCGGGGAAATGGGCCACGCTGCAAAAAGTAATATCACTCCAGCTATGAGCACATCAGTGATAGCTGCAGACTATCAGAGCTAGTAGGATGCCGAGGGAAACGATTATGGGATTAACATTTAGGGAAAGTGTGTTTTAGCAGCATCAGTGAGGGAGACGATTAAAGTATAATATAAAACCCACAACAAGGAGCGACGAGGGAAGGAAATTAGAAAGCTGTGGGCAGCGACATTCCCAGAGAACATGTTTAAAGACGACGATCGTGTCTGGAATGATGGAAGGGAACAAAAGGGGGAAAGAAAAATAAAGTCCCTGTGAGACAAAGGCAAGAAATTAATTTTATTTAATAAAAATGTCTTGTGTATGATTTTTTTTTTTTTTTTTGCATTTTAGAACACAGTATTTCCTCTCAGAACCTTCACTGTGGCAAATGTGTGACAGAAAGCAAATCTCAGACACGCCTGGGCTTTTTTGTTTTTCAAGTGCACCTGGAGAATACCGCTAACAATTTCAGTCCCCAAGGTCTAAAACAGAAGAGGGTCCAAACCTTTGCTGAAGTTTCAACTTTACGTTTGTTTAGGTTGAGTTATATTTTTCTTGGTTAGAGTCAGGAAGCATCATTGTTTGGCTTGAACACATGTTTTGCAGGCAAAAATATCCAGCAGTGTGACTCGAACTGCAGGTAGCTGTAACAACACCACCACCACCATTCACTTCATATTAAGTTCCCTTTTACAGTCTTTTCCCAGATTAAATTTACCTTGTTCATGTTTGTATATGTAAACAAAAAAACTGCTGATTCTGCACAATAGATTTCATAAATAAATCAGCAGGTCCAAAATCCATAATTCTAATGGAACCGATGCATAAAGGCGGTGGATTTAATAAATAACACTCATGTATTGTTACTCACAGCAGGTACAGTGTAGTATGTGACTGTGTAATATAGACATGGTGTTTTCATCTTCATATAGAAACTTACAAAGTAACACTTTACCTTAAATATATCATTTCCTGTTAATAACAGCCTGAAATGTCTTTCAGAGAAAATGTATACAAATTAAAGGCATTCACAACCAGGAGGCATTTATCAATACAAAACAAGTGTTTCATGGTATATTTGTGTCTGTAAAAGAGTGACACCGCCGCAGCATCTCAGCCTCATCTGTTCGCTGCTCGTCGCCGACCTTCCTCAGTAGAGACGGGTCATCACCACTGCCAAGGTTGAGGTGGCTGTTGAAATCAAATTCTGGATAAATTGTTTCTCTGTCTGCTTATGTCGTCCGCAGACACAAAGGCTAGTGATGAAATTATTCTGATTACTAACCACTGACACCATCCTGTGGCCTCACCGTCAGTGCTCAGTGCAGGACTACAATCCATGAGTAGGTTGAAACAAGAAACTCGTTCCAGTGGGTGTATCCAAACCAATGTTGGAGTGATTGAGCAGGAGGCGGTCTCACCCTCTGGCTCCGCAGGGATTTCATCACTCGAGGAGAAACACTGGTGTCGTATTGATTTCAATCTAAAACACAAAACAGAAAAGATCGATACTACGCGTGGAAACGACCCGAACCCTGTGCAGCTCAGAACGACGTGCATTAAAATGTCAACGTGAGAGCTAAAGTGCGGCGAGGACGCGGGGCTGTTAAATCAAACAGCTCCGACGCCGACAGGAAAATGAGTGTGTTTGCATTTCATTTAAGATCAATCTAGTGTTTAAGTGTTTGTTTAAGTGCTTACTCATCTTATTTACATACAGTCATCGATGTAATCACACTTCTCAGTTTGGCTCGAGGGCAACAGTATTTTCTGTGTGGAAGCATCACCGTCTGGTTTCAGCAACAACATTATTTATAAAGTGTGTTGATAATGATGTTCATTATAAGGCAGCAGAACCATTTTAATTCTTCCTGAAGCACAACACATTTTATATAAATGAATTAAATGTAATGTGTGAAAACGTGTCACGTGTAGTTTTGAACCAGCTGTAAATGATCATCATTAGCCTCTTCCAGCTCATCATCATGTGTGCTCACAGAGACAGTACCAGGAGAATAATACAGGGAAATTGTCCAGGATTGCACAGCGTACGCTCCAGATGTATCAGTGTGAGGTCACCATTTGATGTTAAGTCTCCACATTATCAGTCCATCCATCTTCCACTTCTTCCTCCGGGTCTGGCCGGAGGTGGCAGCAGCTCCTCCCCGAGAATTATGAGCTGTTTGGACTGTAGTATGTCGACGGAGTGTGAGGCTGCTTATTACAAGACAAAAACATGAACCCTGCTTGTCACAGACTGGTTTGTTACATGTTACAAAGAAAGAAAGAAAGAAAGGAAGAAAGAAAGAAAGAGTTATTCCAAAAGTACTGCATTACAAGCAAAAGTCCTGAATTCAAAATGTTACTTATTTTTAAATGCAGAAGTGAATGTACTTGTTGTGCAGAATGGTGTTTTAATAAAATACCATTCTGTTTTCTTTTACTAACTACATGAGGGCATTTTATTGTTTGCATTAGGACTCTCACTCTCTGTTTTTTTACTACACAATTGTCAAGGCCAAATCATTTTGATATCTACTGCTGCAAGATATCAAATTTCTCTTTAACTGTGTGTTAGATCACTTTTTTGGCAAATAAATTAAACATAAGTGAACACAGAGTCTGTAACAAATAGAATCATATAAGCAATATATATATATATATATATATATATATATATATATATATATATATATATATATATATATATATATATATATATATATAGCTCTTTCCATGGTCAAAAGGACAGATGTGAACTGAACTCTGACCCAATAAAGAGATGTTGATACAAAAATTAATAAAACAGAATTTATTCAAATACATATTTATATCAAGATAAAGTTTAATAATTTTTTTTTTCATGGATAAAATATTCAGCATTATACTTTAAAGGAAAAATCAAATAAATGTAGGTGAGTAAAAAGTTCAATGTTTCCTCTGAAAGTATGTGGAGCGGAAGAATAAAATTGCATGAAGTGGAAATTTGTCGTTAGTAAATTCCACCAAATAAAACCCCTAGTTAGGAATCAAATACATAAGAAGATGTGATTTGTGATTAGTTTATTATTCAAAAGTAAAAGTCCGACAATGTGGAACTGTTCTTTTAAACGTCTTTTCAACAGTTTCCTGTTCAGCTAAACTGCCGTCTCTCCTCAGTGAATCAGTAAAAGATAACGAGATGAATTTAGCATTTATTTTTATCACTACACCGATAAATTCATCCGGATCACTGCAGAGTCCTCGAGCTCATAAACCCCGACACGGATCGCACTGAATCAAGCCATCAAATAACAGGTAGACCAGCTGCCGGCAGTAAATCTGAGCCGCTGCCTGTAATGGTGAGCGCTCTGAACCATTGTGAGTGTGACGGCTGAGGACAGTGAACATGCCAACGCGGCCATATGGAGCAGATGTTGCCTTCTAATCAGGCTCTTCTACTGTGGCCTTTTTATTGCATCAATATCGAGCAGATTAGATGGGTTTAATGGACAGGTGGCCACATGGAAGAGCATGTGGGAGGTTTAAAATGAAAGGCTGAAGGACACAACTGTACAGGAAGGAAGGGGAGCATCAGAGCATCTGGTCTGAACCTGCTGTGAGCCACCAGCTAAAGCCTGGATGATGTTTTATTTGTATTTCGCTGACGTTTAGTGATTTTTTGATTCATTATTTAATAAAGACTGCTGGTTCTCAAAGGCATTTCCTTAGTTTTTTTTCAATTGATTGCCTTTCATTTCTCAGTTTGTTTTAGTTTCAGTTTTTATTTTTTAATCAATGTGACATAATTATATGAATGAGCTTGATGTGGTGCGTTTGAGAACAGCACCCAATGTCCCATTATCTTTTGTACAATATTCATATTTGCTTGTTATTCATCTCTACGATTGAGTTCTGCCTTGATTTCAGAAACCAATTACCAGAACGATTGTTGGTAATGTTCTTTCCTGCAAACCACTAAAATATTCAAACTTTATTTTTCTTTGAATTGCATCTTTATAATTATTTAGGTTGAGTTTTATGTTGTCACGACGCTGTGTGTGCGGTCTGATTAGGTGAAGTACCTGGACATGGCTGGCTGACAGACTTTCCTGATGAACAGATGGCTTTTTCCTCTTGCTAATGTAACCACTAACAGCAGCTAACTGTACCGGGCTCGGTCGTTGACGGGTCCAAGTATAAACTCTGCAGCCAGTTTGACAGAGCACAGAGGCGCTGCACAGAGCTGAGCTGCTGCCGGATGGTTACCGCTTGCTCGTACACTCATATATGTCGTCAACCGGCGAACACAGATGCGGTGGTTTGGCCCGTCCTGTCATGACTTCATCAGCTGTGTTTACTCAGAGCTCCCAGCGATCCGGGCAGACAGAGTTGGCTGCTCTGGCATGTGGGCAGCGTTGGTCGCATTTAGCACTTACGCTGTTGGCTACGATAACAAGTCCCTCCCTACACGGCCGTTTATACAGGTAACACTGAAACACGTAGAAGCAAATAACACTCCATCTTTCGTCTCACGTGGACTTTAAGGTAGCCTGCTTGTAATTTACTGGAATATATCGATTTTATGTCTCCTCATCCTCTTCAGCTCACCCGGAATATTGCACCCTTTACTCTTCCACATTTTATCTGACAGATGTAGCAACTGTTTACTCTTCAGACTAAGATTAAAACATAATAAGTTCATGAAATACAATGCACAGTCTAAGACTTAATTAGTTGTTTAAAACCTTTTCAGCCCGTAACCCGAAATTTTGGTTTGCTCCTCCACCAAAGGGAAATGTTCTTTCAAAACTGTGCAAGTGCTTCAAATTTAACAGCCTAAGTCCAACGTGGTTAAATTATTTATCATCACATGATTAGAAAAATGGCCAAAATGTGTGTGTAGCAGAGCTTTATTTCTTCTTGATGATCGCTCGTCAGCACTACAGGAACATGTGTAACCTGCTCCGTCTGTAACACACTTTACATTTTATTGCAGAGCAGCTGTCCATCATCAAGTTATTGTTGATTGGTTTCATGGCCACGGAGAGCCGAGTCCTCGCTCGTCACCAGGGATCAGAACCAAACACTCCAGACGCATTCAGTCACTCACACTCAGCACTACTTCCATTACTTAGATTGGTATTTCTAGTGCACCAGTGTTTATAGGATCATATGGGCTTAATAGGCAGGTAAGGACCTGGTGCAGCATCTGGGTAATGAAGGTTCATGTACACACACACACACACACACACACACACACACACACACACACACACACACACACACACACACCTACACACACAATCTTTACATGGAGCCTTCAGGAGAGCTGTGGGAGTGTAATGGGATTATGAACAGATGTTGAAGACTGTAAAAGTCAGATGAAAACTGGAAAGCTGTCTGAATGTCAAGAACAAGTGACAAGAGTTTGCTGTTCTGGATATTTTGCTTCAAGCTGGATATTTTTAACAAGATGTCAGGACGTTTTCAGGATGTTTGAGGTGACAAAACCAGATAGATTCAGCAAAAATCAAATCCCTAAACAAGTGTTGTTTAGTATTTCTTTTATTTATTAAAACTGTGAAAAATAAAATGTTTTTATTAAGGACCTTCCTTCTTTAGGAGTCATTTTGAAGTGTGTCTGGTGATAACGCCGTCCTTACTCTCTGGCATCTACTTGCACAAGTAAACATCAAATTATTTGACTTTGTATGTAATCTAGTTTTATTCATTAGCAAAACATCAAGGTTTGGCCTAAAACACCTGGTTCCATCGCCTTTTATTCTGCCGACTGGGCTGTTTTTTGTTGTTTGCTTGTTTGCTCAAATCACAGACAATCAAAATATATTTTTCATGCAACTGTGGATCAGTGTAGCTGTTACACAATTTGATGTGTAGTGAGACTGAATAAGTCGATTATGAAGATCCTGTGATGGGAAGTTTGTGTCCTTAAATCCACCTCGGTCCCAAGCATTATATTTTTCCCCCTGGCTGAATAATATAAATGTTCTAGTTTTGTCTTCATCTTAATTTGTTGCATTCACAATGTCACTAAATTCTAATGGACTCCTGCCCTAATCTCGGTATCATAAACCATCCAGTTGTGACTCGTGGCCTGAATTCATCCTATCTGACATGCAGACCTGTGTCGGGTCACTGAGGGCAAAGATTAGCCACATTAGCAGCGCGGCCTTGAACTGAGGATGTGTTGGAGTTGCTCTCTCGGCTGCTAATCCTGCTCTTCTTATTCCTGCTCAGGACTCAGGGAGAGAGGGAGTAGAGCAGCTCATTCCTCCCTCGTCCTCCTCGTCTATACCAGCCTGAGTTGTGACAATTCAATCTGTTCGGCGTCTTCAAGCATGAATTATGGATGAACCCTGCAACCTGTGAATGCGGTGGGGATTTACGTTGATCGAGCAGCCCCGTGCTTTATAACTCCTCCTGCTCGTGTCGCCGGCTCAGTGTGGATTTGAAAAGGGGTTGGGGAAGAAAAAAATCAAGGTAATTTGCGGAGTATCAAAGCAAAGCATCCTGTTAGCATGCTGTTATTCCCCCGGTGACAGACCCATGATTGACTGTGTGTGCTGAAACACGTTAGCTGTGTTCATTCTGGCTCCGAGTCGTTTCTGATAACAATTAGTCTGCAGCCGAGCTCCTCAGCGGAGAATGCTGTGATGCAGCCGCCCGGGTCGGGTGAAAAGAAGCCATTGATTTATGGAAAGATGTTTTTATATAGTCGAGTGCAATTACAAAACATTTGGAGAGCGGAGAGCAGGTGAAAGAGCCACTAAAAGATATGAAAACAAATAACTGTTATGTTGGATCCTTTTAACCCCTGATGTTTTTTCCCATTACCAGTGATGAGTTACTATTTACCAGTTATGTTCTTTTTGTCTCCCGGGACGGCAACATCAATCTGTTTGGGATGGACTGAGATGAAATTTTGAACAAACATATAAAGAGGATGAAGCCAGAGCCATTATAAGACAGCGACGGAGCACATCAGGCATTTTGAACAGAAGAGTCTGTTATGGTGGTTGCATGGTCCAATCCTGCCCCTTCCCTCCAAAGCCAATCGTTGCAGCTGTACGGGGAAAGATATCGACCAATCGCGCTGCAAAAACACAGTCGAGATTCACAACAGTTTCAAGTAGGTGGCCTGCTTTTAATGAGCAGGGAAAATAAGGATATCACACTAACACACAGGATTACCAAGCAAGGTGAGGTTACAGTACTTAAAGATTACACTCATTTGTTTAATGACGTGCTGACAATGACACAGCACGGCACGGCCATCTGTTTTTAGCCATAAAAGTTGGTGTCACGAGGCCATGCAAATGTTCACCAGAGGCATAACGTGTAGGACAAATGTGTTTTAACTTTATGTTTGGACTTTCTGTATCAGATTCGACTGATTGTCCAATGCGTGCAAGTGAAGTTCTGGCTCTCACCCCATTCATTTAGACAGGAGCCTGGTATTTGTAACCTGGAATAACTGCCTAGGAATGTTGCCAAGATGGAAAAGCAACTGCCATCCACAAAACTCTTGTTAGGTTAAAGGACAAAACCAAACTGGTTAGGGCTCAGAAGAAGTCATGTTGTGGCTTAACAAACACGCCTGGAATCCCAACTTTGAAATTCTTAAACGCTCACAAATTGTCCTTAAACCTATCTGGTGAAGTCACACAAACAGATGTTGAACTGCTCTCACAAACAGTGGTCACTCCCCCACCACCCCTCCACCTCCCTGCTATAAAAGTGCTGTAATAAACATGTAATGTGAGCATGACATGACGTGTTATGTAGCCTGCTACTGTGAATGAATTAGTGGTTTGCGGAAACGTTTACAGCCGGCATCATTCCTTTTGAATTCACTGGAACAGCAGCGTAAAATGTGCCAGCCAGCGCTGAATAAACAGGAGACACCTCAGGGACAGAGCTTGTACAAAGCTCACCTCTGATGACTGCAAGTCAGCACTGAAATGATTTCACTATGATCCACTGATCCAGTCAGATCTGTTTCAAGGTATAAAGAGAAGAAGACTCTGATCAGCTGATGTCAGCTTTTATCTGATTGCCAGTTGAGCAGAGTGATATCTCCCAGCAGCTCGTCAGAACGGATGACCCGACCCTGTAGGACACATTTCGTCTTAGGGAATATGTCACAAAATATGACTTAACTTTACGATCAGCACTTTCAGTGGTGGAAACTCCTCTGGCAGGTTGTTTTAAAGGATTGGTTTAGTAAAAACAGCACTCTCGTGCCCAAATGATTTGAAAAGATCCCTTCCTAATGCACTTCCTGTGTATGAGCTGGGGGATCAAAATCCACAGTCCTCGTTCTGTGCAAAGATGCATTATACATTGAGCTTATGTGAAGCTTCAGCAGTCTGAGTGAGAATAGTCAAGTGGATATCTCCCAAAGTATTTTAAGCGAGAATTTATCATTTTTGTATGTGCGCACTGTGTTTCTGTGCTGAGCTGCAGTGGAGGAGAACATACATTTGTGAGTGACTAACGTTTTCTGTGTCTACGTTTCTGAGTTAAGCTGCTCTTGTTTTATAGATATATAAACTCAAGGCTCATTAAAAGCAGCGAGACCGGGTCCTGCTCCTCTGCTCGGTGCAGTGAGCTGCTACACAAGGAGGTACTGAAGATGATGACGGACAGATGAGACCAAACAGAATAAATGCTTTATTTTCAGCTGTCACATAGTCAGTCCCTCCGGGAAGCTGTGATGCCCAGCACACAGCAACTTTTCCGCAAATTTGACCAATTATCCTTGTGAGTGTTTTTCAGTCATGGCAGCCCCCAGAATGAAACGATGAGTCACACGACCAGGGCACTTTACCAACACCTCTACCGTCGGCTTTGCACAGTCAGCTTTGCAAAAACACATATGCAACGTCCAGTCAGACTTTCAAAATAAAGCTTGCTGATGAACAGACTTTTGGACGGTTTGGTTAGGTTTAACGAAACAAATAATAAAAGAAAAAAAAAAAGATAATGACACTTGGTCACACACAGGATGTAAACCCCAGGTCTCTGGTGGTGGAGCCTGTGTGTGACTCATACAGCTACCGAACCAACCCTCAACTTGAACCTTTCTTGCACTAGAGGGGTCCTTCAAGAAGTGACACTAGGAGGGTAACTACAGACTCAAACTTGGAAGTGCAAGGCCAAGTCTGAAGTCATGAGGATGCAGACATATGTGACATGAATGGCTCCCATTTTAATAAAATAAAAAATAGTGCTAATTGGTTACCATGTAGTATAAATCATTATTGGTTTGTTTTCTTGTTTGCTTGACAATATGTATGTGTGTGTCTCTGTGTGGTGTGCAAGCTATAATCAATATATCAAGTGGAATGTAACATCAATATAAATGGAGATTGTGTGTGTATGTGTGTGTCTCTGTGTGTGTGATAGTCAGTTTTACTTGCTCCCTCACTTTTTGTTGCAGAAAAGCACGTCAGAACATTGCAACATGCTCTGGTTTGGCTTTACAGTCGATGCAATCTTCCATCGCTGACGGCTGACAGTACTCGACTGCTGGGCCCTGTTCCATCCAAACATCAGGACCAGAGAGCATGGAGAAGTAGTGTCTGCTCTCAGAGTTGCCATAAGGCGAGAGCTGTTGTTGGTGTTGTTGTTTGTGATATGAGGGAGAGAAAATGAAGTGACGTTTGTTTTGCTTCTCGATGCACTAACATTACTTCTCCATGTCCTGCATGTTATTTTCTTATTAAACCAGCTCAGTTAGGCAAACCAAAGACCCTCGGTTACATTGTTACACTGCTGATTCTTCTCTGTGGGCTGCTGTTATTGTGTTTCTCTCAATTGTGCCGTTGTATTTGTGGTTTCTTAGCTTAATGTCCTCAGTAGAGGCCGCCAGCTAACTTTGATTAAACTTCTGAGGCTGAATACAGTGAAGTTACAGACAGGTGCTGCAGAGACAGACTCTTTCAAACCTGGCACAGGGATGTGTGATGTGACACATCCTGGAGGGACTAAATAATGTGGATAAAATAAACATATTGACTGGTATTTGTGTGTTAGAAGCCATCTGATTTGTCACTGATGAAACTGAGTGGTGACGAGTCAGTTTGACGTACAGTATGCATCTCCACTTTCTGTATGATCTCGCTGTTGACACATGAATCCTTAATGTCAAACCTCAAACCAAAAGCTTTGGTGGCTATATAAAAAAAAATCTGTGCCAACATCTCAACCCAAAGTTCTTCATTTGCTTCATCATTAACATGTTGATGAGTTTCATTCTGACCTCATTCTGTGAAAACACACATGAGCTGAGGCCTGTATGTCTGAGTCAGGTGTAAACAGAGGGAAAAAGCATCAGTCCAAATCATGCTAATCTCACATAATGCAGCTGTGTGCATCTTCTTTCTGTCAGCACGCTCTCCAGCTGTGTGATTTTTCTGTTTCACGTTTCTGCTCATGCATTTGATGTTTTTTGTGTGTCAGCTGCGATCTTGTGTCTCGACTCACATTGATTTTTGCCAAGCATTTTTTTTTTTTAAATCCATAACTCTGAGGGTTGCAGAGCCATAGAAGCAGCAAGCGGCAGCGTGGTGCTAGCAGGCGGCAGGTATAAATACTGACGCAACAAAGAGTAAAGAACAGAAAGTCAGCGGGCGGAGAGCAGGGCATCACAATAACATAACAAAAGACCTTCTGCTCCCCTCCTCTTGTTCTGGGCTCTTTTTCTACAGCAAAACAACATTAAAAGTTTTGTTCCCTCGATGTCCATTGACAGTTCTTGTACTTGCAGTGTTTTGGTGAACAATATTTTAATAACTTGTCTGCATCATTGTGTGTTTCCTCCTGTTTTATTTTCCTTTCACTTCTACTGAATAGCCACACTGCTCTCTGTCAGCTGCAGGCTCATCTCCTCCGGGCCGTCACGAGTGGATCTGATCCAGGGGCTGGACCTGAACAGGCATGGACTGACGATGCTTATGGCTGATGAGCCATAACACAAAGGAACAATGGCATTGTTTCACCCTCATTTTTATTCCAAAGAGGGTGAGAGACGCCTGGCAGCTCTGCAGTAGTTTGCCAAAATCCGACAGTCAGATATGGTGCAGCGGTGGGTCTGGAGGAGAGGAACTTGGACCATTTCCTTCCTGAGTCAGAAAAGAGAAGAGATCCTGCACAGTGTCAGTGTGTTATGTCTCTTGGAGCAATCACAGACAACAAGCAGTAAAAAGTTATACAGAGTGGAAATGGTCAAGGTTCTCCCATAGTGTTTCCAAATGGTATTGTTGTGGGCCACAGGACAAAACATGACTTTATTTAGTGCTTTATGGAGACATGAGAGCAGATAGAAACGTTGTCAAGCTGGATCACCAGTCAGTGTACGGTGGCAGACAGAACAGCACCATGAAAGTGAGTTTACAGGGAACCAATTATTCTATGGCCATTGTGACCTGATGAAACACAGCATCACTTTGTTGAATAAACTTGTGGATTGTGTCGGTACACAACTCAACAGATTATATAATTAGACATTTTAATGCAGAATTTCTACATATTATATTTCTAATACACTGTTGCTACTATTTGACCAAGCTCTCAAATCACAACTGTTTAAAAAATATTTCTTTTATCATCGTTTGAATCCACATTTTTTTTTTTCCACTGACAAGAGACAGGAGTAAGAATGAACTCACACACACACACACAGCACATTCACCACATACGCTTTGTTCTGTGCTTACAAAATAGATGTGTTGGCTGCTTGGATTTCCATCAGAGACACGATTAAGCTTCATTTCCTCCTCTGCTGGCTGCAGCTCAGCTCTGTTGAAGGGGGCTGCAGCAAAAAAAAAAAAAAAAAAAAACCTGATGGAACAGATGGTGGCTGTTTTGGACCTCACCGGATCAGTAAATACCTGCTGAACACCCGCCTCAGTCTGATGACATTTCCAACACGCTCTGCTCTGAGCTTTTCATTTTGGATGGGTGACATACTTCAGAAGTTCTGTGTCAACACGAAAATCAGAATCAGCCCATGTCCACTGAAATGTCCCCCGTGTTAAAAGAAGTAAAATAGTTTCATATTTTCAAAATATGGCACGGTATGTTTCTTGTTTATTGTAACATTAAGACAACTTGTTTCATCAGCGTGTTTGTATTGTGCTAATCGACCAGATGTGGTAAAACAAAAGTATCAGCTCAACATCCCCACCGCACTGTCGAACAGACTGCCTACAGCAGCCTACAGCTGAATGGAGTGTTTTGACATGACATTGCTGAACGCAGACGATTATTCCCCGAGTGGCAAACACAAAAAAACATTCAGCATCTGCCTTTGTGCATTTGTGTTAATCTGTGCAAACGTGTTAAGAGTCGTTGTTTAATGGGCTGCACAAACTGATCCACAAAGAATTCAGCCAGAAGACGTTTAAAGACAGATGAAGGCTAAAGAGGAGAGAGGCAACATGAAAGGACATTCAACTAACCACAACCGTGCTGATCTGAATGAAACATGAAGCCAAATCTAAAATATTTTACAAAAAAAGACAAACATCCAAATGCTTTGAAGTCCCTGAGATTGTGATCAGGCTGATGAATCCTGCAGAGGCCTCTTCACAGAATTGTGTTTTATTCTGGCTGAGAAAATATATACAAGAAATCAACGGAAATATCTGGAGTGCTGTTTTATATGATGCACAGATCTGTGATAGTGAGCGAGCCCTTGTGCCCTGTATGGAAGCCTCTGCAGTCATTCTGTAAACCCATTTATACTGATTTGTCCTTTTAAAGTGATTTTTATAAACTATAATTTAGTTTTTTGACAGAAATCGCTGCTCTTTCCATCCAGAGAAGTCACTTGTTAGTTTAGAGACTCAGTGTTGATGAGGGGTTTTGTATGACACATGAAAGTGACATTAATGGACACCCTGTGTTTACTCATTGACCACACGGACATTAAATGAGAAATGAAACGAAATATGATCTGAAACTGTCATTTTAGGGGACTGAATTAGTTAAGCAGGGACATGAGAGTACACCCAAAGATACCTGACACCAGGAGTTCAGGTTTTAAAGGGACAGTTTACCCCCAAATCCGAATTTTTACCTTTTACCTGTTATGCTGTTTATCAGTCGAGACCGTGCTGGTGTGCATGTGCCCGGATTTGAAGATTCTGGCGGTAGAGATGACTCGCAGTGATAATAGAAAATGGTGCATGAAACTGGTCACAACAAGGTCTGCCGATTATCTTTGGCAACCAGATCATGGTATCTGGACAAAGACATTACTGTAGAGTTTTTTTTAAATATATCTGCGCACCACAAGTCAAGTGCGTTCTATTTCCATTACATTGTAGTGAAGACAGACATTTCCACAGTCGATATCTCCAAAACTCAGCAACTCACACCAGCGCAATCGAGATGGATACACAACAGCACAACAGGTGAGAGAAAATATGTATATGATGTGTTTATCTTTTTGTTTTATTTTGTTTCTTCTTTATGCCGTAAAAAACACTTTGAATCATCTGTGTGTGTGCAAATAATATATAAAGTTGAGTTGAGTATATGATAATCTCAGTCACCCCTGAAGTGTGAATACAAAATGTCAAAAAAGATTCAGGAGGTGGTTTTTACATGAATTAATTACATTGGAATAAAATAAAATAAAATTCCATTTGAGTGCACAAAATGAGTACGTCAAAGTGTTAGGCTACTTATGTACAATAATTGAGTAGATGTACTTTTCATCACTGAGTGAATGCCCCTCATAACAATAGTACCAGTAATAGAGAAAAAGTGTCTGATATTTAATGTACTTATACGTTCAAAGTTAAAGTAAGTTATAAATATATAAACATGTCCATACTGTATACGATGGGTTAAACATTTTTTTCTAAAAGTGTGATTGATAAAAGAGCTATTTTGGCAGCATTTAACCTGCAAAGTAATTTAAGTTATCAAATAAAATGTAGCTGAGTTCAAAGTGAAGCGTGAAGAGGAAGTTTAAAATAGCAGAGAATGGAAATACCCTGGTAAAGTACAGCTGCCTCAAATTATACCAACATTTTGTTGGTATTGCTACTTTTACCACTTCTGTCTTTTTTCAATGAACTCTTTTTTTTATTTCCCATGTCCCCAGGGTGCGTTCATCGGGTATACAGATGCTTATCTCCAAAAAACAGCGTTTGTCGTGTTTCCGAGGTGCATTTGAAGGCAGCACAAACCGCCGGCCGGTCACAGAACTTTTCATGAGGGCTCGGTTTGGTTCTGATATTTGTGTATTTCACTGTGTCATCTACGGGCTGAGTCGACTGACTAAAGAGATCTCCTTTAGGACATTAAAGTCTGGTGTTGGCTGAACCTCCTCCTCCTCCTCCTCCTCCTCGCTCAGGCGGAAGCGCAGTGGTTCGCGCCCCCTAGCGGCAGAGCTGACCGCCGCGCAGCGTCACAGCGCCGGCGTCCGTCCCCCAGTCACAGTGAAAGTTGTCTCCGCTTGGGAAAGCGGGGCTTCGGGACTCGATAGTTGCCACCGCCGCTGCTTCACACGCTTCCTCCCGGAGAGATGAGGCGGAAGGAGAAGAGGCTGCTGCAGGTCGCCGGGCTGCTCATAGCGGCTCTTCTTTTCCTCCCTAACGTCGGGCTGTGGTCTTTGTACCGGGACCGAGTGTTCGACAACTCGCCCGACACACTGGACGGTCCGGGCGGCATCCCCCTCATACAGGTAAGGGGTTCGGCTGCTGGGTGGCCGGGGAGGTCTGCACGGCTGCCCGCTGCTTCGCGGGGCTGCCTCGCGGTGTGTTCACGGTGACTGTACCCGCCAGAAAAGCCTTCAAATGTGAGTTTGTTCGCCGCAGTGGAGGCTGAGATTCGCCTGAGACGCTGCGCGATCTCGCCTCAGCCGCTTTACTCCCCAACACATCAACCTTCACATTCCCATACTGCGTGTGTGTGTGTGTGTGTGAGATGGGGTTTTTACAAAATGGACCTCTCGCAGCTCGGTGTCAGCGCGGTAGGTCATTAGTTAGGAAGCGGAGCAGGGTGACAGAGGGGCCACGTAGAGGACCGAGGCTGGGCGTCACGGTAAAGTTAGAATCACACGGAGTTCAGGAAGTTGTCTGAAATGTGGAGCGGGCGGCGGTGGTGCGTTCACAGGTCAGGACGCCAGTGCGAAGTTTTATGGTGATGAGTTCAAGTGGTCATTGTGTTACCCTTAAGGGCAGGCTCCTTTCCTGTCACAGTGTTTGTAGATGAGAGGAGGAAGTCTAGTTTTTTTTTTTTTTTTCATGATGCACTTCAGGAAGAAAGTAAACTTTTCTGGTCCATCGATTCCAGTTAGCTGTGTGAGCAGGCCGAGCCTACAGTCTCTTATACTACTACATCCTTTGAGAGACACTTAACATTAAAGTTTTTGAAAGCATACTTAATTGATATTTACATCATATCAATATTAAGTTATAACCAACCTAACTGAGTTCAGGTCATCAGGCAGACAATAATGCAGGTTGTCTCCAAAAGCTGACTTTAATCTCGACAGTTTGACTTCATCCATTTGTGTTTTATAGCTTTTGAGATTATTTAGTTTCTACAGTATCAGCGAACAGGAAGTGTCCACTTCTGAAGGAAAAGTTCACCCAAAGATTCAAGTCATTACATTGCGTTCCATTTGAACTGGGAAGTTCACTCAATAGCACCTTATTTTACGGTCCCATGGGGCAAACTGGAAGGGGCCTAAATTATTTTATCCCCGTTCAAGTTAGCCGGATGCTAAACTGATGCTCAATGGGCAATGGGGTTTTGGAACTGGGAAGTTCTGTTACCACTGAGCAGCTTCCATAGAAATGAATGGTGCTCCCACTCCAACACTGTATCCAGGTTTTAATGGAATGTCCTGGGGAAAGTCAGACGTACCTCACCAGCACCAACCTCAAAATCCAAGATGACCACTCCGTTTATTAACAGCTGTAGAATATATTGTTTTTTTTGCACTTCTGTCTTATTTGCATCTTATTAAATCAGTCTTAGACATGGAACAGTCCAACTTCTATCAGTGGACATGTTGCTTCAATGTTATCTTGCGCAAAGTACAGTGAAATTGAATCGCTAATAATGGCTAACCTGGCCAGAAGTGATATTCCAACATATTGTGCTTGAATGTGGTCAACTTAGGTATGACTTCATTACCAGCGCGAACTTCCACCTTCCGAGGTAAATGGAACGCACCAGTATCTCCTGACCCCATGCTGATGTAACGTTCAGGTGAGGTTTCATAGTCCACAAAACCTTTCTGGAGCATCACAGTGAAACAGCAGCGCAGCATTCAGCTTGTCCAACGTAATCTGAACCTCCAGAATCCCTGAGATCCCAAATTGATTTTAAAAGACGTTATTTGCACACAAACTTCACACGACTTTCCTCAGATAATGACTGAGCCTTAATATTTGGGTGAACTTTTTGTTGAAGATCTCAGAGCCCAAGATGACTCATCAAATTAAATTCTGTTCAGCCAACAATACAAAAATCCAGCAATATTTAAACTGCTACAACAGAATCAAATCCTCACATTTTAGATGCTGGAAACCACTTGTTGATTGATTAATTCCTCATAAACTAATTGTTCCTTTCCTTGATGCCAAAACTCAGAAATCTTCAAATCTGACAGAGGTTTTACTGTTAGAATGAATAGAAGCATTTGTTCAGCTACACTTGAGCTATCAGAAATCCTTAAATACCTTAAATAAATCCTTAAAAAATAAAGTATCCTGCGACACAGATACTTCATTAGATCTCTAAAATTGGGTCACAACTAAGGGTTTTATTCTTTCAGCTAAAACGAACTAGCAGGCCAAGCATTGAATCTCTTTGCTCATCTTGTGGGACACATCTGATATATGTTATTTCTCAGCTGTGATACATTCATACATTATGTTAAGTTCTGTCCTTGTGTCATACAATGCATGGTGAGAGCAGTGCCATATTGGGCTGCCATCTTTGTTGTGTTGACATGCTGAAGTCGCAGCTTGTGAAAGGAGTTGTAATTACTGTCTGTACTGTAAACTGAACATTTGTGCAGCAGGGTCTAAAAGTGTTTTGGAACAACTTCATTATCTCGGTGTTGAAGGTTTCACTCCATGTTTTTTTTTTTTTAAGGAAACCAAGACCTTGTGATTGAATCGTCATTGCAAAAGTATGTAAAGTACAAAAATAAAGAAGCTGAAGAACTCAGAGGCTCAAGCTGGAGTGAGGTGAAGCATTCAGACAACTCACAAGGACTGCGTTCGGCAGACAATAGTCGCTCCTCTAATTCAAATGAGGCAAATCTGCTGAATGGAGGCTTTCACTGTTGGTATTTGTGTGTGTGTGTGTGTGTGTGTGTGTGTGTGTGTGTGTGTGTGTGTGTGTGTGTGTGTGTGTGTGTGTGTGTGTGTGCGCATGTGTGTCGGTGTGAGTTTAGGGTGGTGGTGGAGTTTGTCCAAATCCACTGAACTTGCTTGACTGGACTGATTGTGGGAGAGGACCAAGTGAAGGGAGGATTTAGTTTTGATGCTGTAGCTGGTAGCTTGTGTTAGAAAAGGCCGCTGACATGTATCACTTATAGCAGGCGCAATTATTTTCATCATCATTCCATCATTTATTCTGCAAATGTTGACAATGATGTCGTCTTTTTATTAGCAGCTGCAGATAATTTTCAGCCTGAATTGTGGAATTGTTTTAAACAGCTCATTCAGCACTAATCTTCCCCAGTGGTTACCTTTCTCTGCCCAAGTTTGGATGTGATATCTAAAATGACAAGAGGTGATATGATTGGGATTAAAGGACATCTCAGAGGCCGGGAGAAGCTTGTTACATATTAGCAAACTGTGTGATAACAGCTGCCAACCTTCAAGACTGTTCGATAAGAGACAGATGAGCTGATTTGAAAAACAAGGCCAGCTTTCTCCGTTAACGCAGGAGCCTTTAAAGGGAGAGTTCAGCCAAAAACAGGAATTTAAGCTAGTTTTACACATCCTGTATCCAAACAGTCAAGCAAACATAGAGTTGGATAACGGTCAACTGTCACCACCTGAGTTGAGTCTTACTCTGTAAATATTGTGTCTTTGTATGTATAACTGTCATTTAGCTACTCGTCACGAGACCTAAGAAAATATGATGGTTATAAACCTGAAAGCGTGCAGTGAATTCACTATTCACTGCAGATGTGCTCTTTTTTGTACCGATGCTACATTGTAATTTGTAACTTGTAGCAGAGTCCTGTGGTATATTTGGACCAAACACAGCTAACAGAGCTAATAAAGCTAATGCAGCCAACAGAGGTAATAGACTTAATGCAGTTAAGAAACGGACTTAATAGAACTAATCCATCTAACAGATCTGATAAAGCCTGTGCAGCTAAAATGTGATGGCGCTAAAAGAGCTAATGTTGCTAACAGCTAATTACATAGCAGGACTGAGAGTTGGAGTCTAGCAGACCATGAGGAATTAAACAGTACACTGCAGTTTAATGTGACAAAACAACAGAAGTACTGTAAATAAATGAAGTACTTCAGCTGAGTGCAGTTCAGAGGTAACAGTCCTGACTGAAGACACATTTAACCAGCAACTCTAGATGATAAGAAAAACAGTAAAGAAAAAACATTTTGGGACATTTAGATGATAGAGGGCCTTTTTTGACTTTTCCCTTCCCATGGTTAATTCTTGTTGATAGTCTTTGTTTTAGCACATTATTTCTCACTTATATGACGCTTCTTTCTGAAAACTCTTGTCTTCTACTCCTACATCTGTTGTAGTATCGCCCGGGCCTCAGGTGTAGTACAGCTCTGATCTAAGCACCAGATAAAAGTGTCTTCCTCTGAGGCGTCCCCCTTTCCCACCGTGCTAACACGACTGTATCGAATCCAGCAGCTACGAGCAGTGAAAGCTGTAATCATGTGCTCATGCATACGCTGTCTGAATGAGTATTTCATACCGCTCTAGCAAACATGAGCCGCCCCAGAGCTTCCCCACCATGACAGTGACAGAGAGGTAATTTGCACATTTCCCATCTGTTATTAAGGACGCCTGTTGAAGAAGAGGTGGCTTGGCTTCCACCTGCCTGCTCCACCAGCTCAGGTTAATTTGAGGGTAAAGAAGAGGAGTGCAGTGGGTAGAATTTAAAAAAAAAAAAGGCTGCGTAGTCTGACCTGCTGCCTGCTGTGCTGCCCGGCTAACTGTTGAGTGTCATGCATTTTTTAATCAACTAGTGTGCAATCTTCCCTGCGTTACACCTCCATTGAAGGCGTTGATTGCTGTTGTTTCACACAAGACTGTGAGTGTGCCTGGTTGTTGGGATGTCATTTGGTACCATGTTGATTTTTGTTTTCGTAGTCTGGATAATTAACAACAAGCCTACATGTGGCTCACCTGGCGTGGAAAAATTCCAAAACATAAGGTGTCGGGTGACTTTATGAAACAGACAGGCAATGAAGAAAGTCAAGACAAACTGTGAGAACCCAATTAAGGCAACACTGTACAGGCCAACTTTTAAAAATGAGATTCTGGGAAAGATTTGCAGTCTTATTCTCAGGACGTCAAATACCGATGCTTTGGGCTGGTGGCTCGTGTCCACCAACACTGAACACTATTTGGTACCTTTGCTGTGTTTGACAGTCTCTCCTGCAGATGAGGTATTGCGGGGTGGGACAGTTGGCTCCACTGCCCATTTAAACCTTGTTTTAAGGTGTGTTCGTGTCGAGACGCTTCAGGATGTCTGTTGAGCACTCGGTTTCTAACTGCTGTGCATCTGATGAATTCCAACCTGGAAACTGTGTTGCCTCACTGTGGCAATGGTTCTTCACCCAGGCTCACGTCACCCACTTTGGGAAACACTACTTCACCCAAACAGGGAGGAAATTCAGATAAATAGTAGAGCCCAACCCAGCATGAACTGTTGGAGGAGGGTTGGTCTAAACAAAGAGAGCCATGCAAAAAAAAAAAAATACAGATTTGGGCCAAATTGCCGGTGGATTTTCCGTCTCACTAACTGGATGTAATCAGCTCTGATAAAAGTCCAGAAGATAAAGTGTGCTCTTGAAAGGAAAGTTGGCTGAGATTCACGGCCCTGTCACAGAGCAGCGAGCATCACACAGCCTTCTGTACACTGGAGGCTACAGTTATGAGCCACACACTGTAGGCTGGATTACTGTTCATTCATCACTGCAGGACCTTGTGCTTTTCGCCTCTGACACATGTACAGTACAACCCCTGACTCACACACACACACACACAGACAGACTGACATTAAAGCCAGTAGAAGGTCACTCAGCGACGGTCTGGTCTTATTAATGAGCAGAGCTCAGAGTAAACAAGGACATCTATGTAGAACATCTCCGGACAAGGAAAAATCCCAGCAGAAAAAATGTATAGGAACGTTTTTCATTTTGTATTTTCTGCCTCAGAGGTCACAGATAGTTGAACTGCAGCTTACCAGGCAAAATTATTACTCAAGAACAAACTGGTTTTCTGAGTAAACACCCTCAGTGCTTCAGTCTGATTTTGAATTCCCTGGATGTCTGCTTGTGATGTATTCCTACCCCACAGTCACAATGCAAAACAGATATTTGTCTGACCCTTCTGTCCTCCAGGGCTCCCATGGGCCTTAAGAAACATTGAAAGTCTGACATTTGTCCTTTTGAGGAAAAAAGATAAACAAACCCTCGATGCCTTATTCATTCACGTTAACTGTTCAAGACCTTTTGAAGAACGCATGTTCTGTATGAGCTTGATGAGACGAGATTGGACCAGAGGAAATCATTAAATGGAATATATTTAGCTTTGCAGCCTCCATGGTTTGAATAACAATAGCTAATATTTTCATGGGAAAACACTGGAAGGAAAACAACTGGAAGTCTTCCTGCGTTTATTGATGTGTTGGTGTTTGTTAGCAGTGTCTCCACAAATGATGTCCCAAATCAGTGAATGAATGGCTTCTTCTTAGAGAGTTTACTCGGCAGTGAAATTTTTATAAGACAGAGCTGATGCGTCTCTCATCACTACAGCTCAAGTCTAGGAACTGGGCCAAACTCGACACATAAAGTCATCTAAATGTCCCAGATTCTGATGCCTCGGCCCAGTCGTCGGCAAAGCCCGGTCCGCTCTTTGCCTCGGTGCTCCGGCAGTGTCGAGCTGTTTGACCTGCAGCGCCCTGCCTGTTTCCTCTCTGTTGCTATTCTGATAAACATTAAAGTTGAATAAGAGTTTAGCCTGTGGTCCTGTGAAAAATCTCTCCTTTCTGCTCTATTGACATCATGTGGGAGAGAGGGAATGATGTTTCATGCCAATAGCAGGCAGCGATTTCAGAGCGCTCGGAACCTCCAGGCTGAACCTACGGGAAGCACGACTCAAAAGTGCACAAGAAACAAAATTGAAATTGAATGGATTTAGGCTTCCCTTGCAAAACGGCTCACGCGGATTGCACCGCACATGCAGAAGGATTTGAAGAAAAAAGCGAGGCCTCCTCAAGGCACATTTCGGAATTGGGAGTAATTTCAGGCTGCAGTGATTTTCCTGCAAACAAGCGAGGAGACGCAGGCTCTCTGCAATTAAGGAAATCACATCAACTCTATGAATCCTGTGAGGTTAAGAGCAATTAGAGAGGCTGTGAGTGGGATTAAGACAATTTAACATGGTTTATGATAACACTTGTGAGAGTTCATTAGACTTGATTATACTGTGCATTGTTGCATTTTACGCTCTCGTAACAAAAAATAAATCACATATCCCTTCAAGGATGACCCCTCAGAATCTGTTTGTCATAGTGTGAAACAACAGAGAGGTCATGAACCTGTGATGGAAATGATTTTGACACATGGTGGTCGACTGTTGCTTAATAAAGAAGACGACATAAGTCACTATCTCCTCCTGGTTGGTAGCAAGTAAATAAAAGTTGATCAGTTTGTTGACGCGCGTTGGACAAAAGAATCATCGTGTGATGTGATTTATGATTATTGAGTCATGTGAGGACGTCTTTGCAGCACTTCTAAAGCTGTTCTGTCACACATTTTTATCTTCAATAAAACATTAAAGCTTATGCGATTTAGATATTGCACTTGATTTTTTGCAGTTATTAAAGCATTTTAGTAACTGAAGCAGCATTTCAGACATTTTCCATGAGGAGATCCAAACATTTCCTTAGATTATTGGATTTTTTACTGTCGTCTGATATATGTGGCAGTTAAATGCATATTTTCTTTCGACAAACAAGACACGTCCCATCTGTCTAATCCCAATGACAAACCAGAATCTAAATCGCCACCTACTTTTTTTCTTCATTTGGAAACGTCCTGTCCTGTACTCAGACTTGAAATAGCCAGTAAATGTGTTAATTTGCACCGTTTTAACCCACCGTTGCCAGCTGTAACTCACGTTGCACTGTTTACTGTACGTCACCCAAGAAAGAGCCATGTGAAGTTATTTCTCCAATCAACACACCCTTTAGCTGGCTGCATCGCTCTACTGGCTAGCTCACATTTGAGACGTTGGGAAACACAAGTTCAGGAACATTAAATACTGCTGCCTTTATGATTTGCCTGAAGAGCAGACTGTGGACACTTTCAGTATCAGTCATGATCTAAAATCAGCCGATCAACAATCTTATTTTCGAAGATCTCATCTTGTTCTACGCCTGAGTAAATGAGCATGTAACTATTTAGTGATTAATCCATTCTGATTACAATCATTTGCATTACCTTCGCTCCCAGCTGAGGCTGAGATGGACAAACTTAATGTCGTGCTACATATCAGCATGTTTCTGACAGCAACATATTGCTGTCTGAACAGTCTCACACTGTAATGTGATCACGTCCCAACAAGTAACATTTTTCACTGCTTTGCTGCAGAGTGAGATGTTCAAAGAAATGTTGAGGAGTGAAGTCAGGCAACAATTAACTCATGTCAAAAGGAGATTTCGTCACAGTCAGATTATTCACGGAGACAATAAATCACACAGCTGCAGGATGTTGTGATCAGGAGACAAGCTGTTAACGTCACTACCTGCTGCAGTGTCGTCGAGCGGAGGGGCTAGCTCTGCTGCTAGACTGGGAAATGAGATTTTACCTTTAATGTGTTAAGCCCCTGGAAACGAGGGAGACTGAGGGATGAAAGTCATTTGCAAAGACAAGTGCAGTTCCTCGCTGCAGACTTAAGTCATTGCACTTTATCACTCAGAGCTGAGAGAGACTGGGAGAGAGGGAGGGGATGAAACACCTCGGGAGAAAAAGGCAGAGTGAGTGGGTAAAAGAGGTGTTTGTTCACGGGCTGACTTTGTTGGAGAGTGTTTCCTCCCCAGCTTCCTCACACAAGGCAGACGTTGACTCGCTGCTGGCTGCGGCACCGACTGAGCGCGTGCAGAAGCTGCTCTGTATGCCTGTCAGGGTTCTGCTGCCCCAGATCAGTGCAAGGAGCCAAATGAGGGACAGGTGCAGCAGACAGCCTGTGGATACGGAGCGAGGAGTCAGGCTTTTAATTACAGCCACGTGGGTTATGGAGCTGCTTTTTTTCATGTTCAGATGATTACACTAATCCCTGGATGCCAATTTAAGGGCAGCTCTGTGCCGAGCCTCACACTGAAGAAGTTGCACTCTAATGTTTCATGTTAATGTATTTAGTTGTTTTTTTTTTGAGTGGACCTCTACTTTGGCTCAAAACCTGCTCCAGGCTCACACTGACCCGAGGTCAGATGATAATATTTCTGGGCTCCTGACCAAATCCGTGTGAAGATTAAAATCTGAAATGTGCAGTTTTTAACACTTTAATGACCCAAAGTGTCTGTGTTTGAAAACCTGGAAATCCCATCAATCAACTATCTCTCTCCGGCCCTGGGTGGTGAAAAAAATAGTTGATTAGAATAAGAGTGGTGATTCTGCGATTCTGCATCGATCCACAAATGTCTAACATCAATTTTCTAAATGCTTAATGGAACAATAAAAGACAGAACTGAACTGCGAGGGCGTTGCAGCACCTTGAAATTTAAATTTATAGACGAAATAATGACCGAAGCTAGGTGAACAGGAGTATATTGTGAAAACCTTCTATGCCTTCATTCGGAGACTAAGGACTAATTTAAGCTCAGAGCCTTAGATACATGTTCGGATATGGAAGGAGCCTTCTGTCTGTACTCTGAGCTGATTTTGTCTGAATTTCTGAACATTTTCTGAAAGCTTCCGAACAGGACCAACAGAGCTGTACGTCTCTGGTTGTCTCTCACTTACAATCTTGGACAGTGATGGAGCTAACGGTGCAGTAACTTATTATTTATATTTGTGTGTATGGTAGCCATGTTAGATTGCACGTCCCTGTAGCAGCCAGGTCGTAACAGTCCAGTTTGGGTTTGAACAAGACGCTTGCTCCCCCGATGAAAATACCGAAGAATGTAAATCAGCTGAATTTAGCTGAAATGTTTCACACACATTGTTGAACGTCTTCTGTGTATCTTGTGCTCTTGTTGTAGATTTCTGTCCTGCGAGCCGCTCTCCTTATTTGTTATGTTTGCGGTCTGAATACTGACTCTGACCCTTGTCCTCTTCATTATCCGCCGTTGATAATCTTGATGAAGTTGGAGTTAAAGTTCACCCGCTGTTATTATTACTGCTGCTCCTCAGATGAATTCCTGAACTGTAAAATGTTCACAATTAACTCGAACCACTGGGAACATGTTATTAACTTGTTGGCTGATAAATGGACCCCAGCTCTCCTCCACTTCTACTTGTCTTTGCTGCGTTCACATGCTGGCCGGGAAAATGTGTTTTCGTTCCTCTTGCTGAAAAACTCTCTGTGGTGTACTTGACCGCAGCTTCTGACCTGTGATGAGTTTATTTTTCTGAAGGGAAACACGCAGTCTGCTTTCACCAGAGAGAATATTCTGTTTTCTTCCAGCAGCGCACTTTGATGCGTGGAGTTTCTGTAGCTCGTACTGTTGGAGTCTGTGGCATTTAAAGGCAGTCTGCTGTTGGCTTAGTGCACATGAGATAATAGCTGTCTGTCTGTGTGTGTGTGTGTGTGGAAGACAAAGCACTATCTTCTCCATGTCACCCGCTTGGCTGTACAGATGAGGTGATAAAGGGGAAAAAAAAACAAAAAAACGGCATGACACACTCATGACAGTTAAATCAGCCGAGCATCATGGGAAGAAGGAGCAGTGTCCATAACAGATGAACCATTTAACCTGAGGCAGTTTTCTGCTTCTGTATGTTCTGTTCACTCAGCTGTGTCTGTTAACCTCTGAACACTGTGCTGTGTTCACATGCTCTTCAGTAATGTGGTTATTCTCCTCTTTGAGCAGTAACCCGAATCACAAATGTCAGTTTGTATCTCCCGTTGTACGTTCAAGGATTAAGAATAGCTCAATGAAAACAGCTGGAGAAACATTACATGGCCCCTGTTAGCCAGTGTATGGTTTATTAATGCCTTTCCTTTTTTGTTTTTTAATTAAATCAGAGTGAAAAAGTGCAGGGAAAGCTATGATCCTTATGACTTTAACTAATGACAGTTTAATAATCCTTTAAGTCGTTTCTTTGGTGAAAATACCCCGACTTTGCAGGTTTTATACCTGTAGTTGGAGGCATTATGTTTTTCTGGTTGTCCCTACATCCCGTGCTTGTGACCATAATATCTCAAGAACGCCATGAAAGAATGTCTTCCAATTCGGCACTAACAGAGTTAAGAATTATTTGAGTTGCCAAATGTCAAACGTCAAGGTAACACAGACCTCATGGTGTCCCAGTCTAGTGAACACTGTATCTCTACAAGGTCTTGCGGGATTTTCTTTAAATTTGGCACTGAAGTCCACTTAAGCTCAAGGATGAACTGATAAGAAGACATCTTTGGCCATCACTCAGCATTTCACATGTTCTGCTTAAAATGTTCTGGCCTTCATTCATCACCTCAGCTCCAGAACAGCAACAAGACTCATGTGTAGAGGCAGTAATTTTAGTTATATGGTTTGGAGTGTTTAAGTGTTGTCTTTTCCTGGTGTGCAAGGCAGCATTACAATACATGATGTGATTTACTGATACTTAATATTCAGTTGACAGGAGGTAAATTCTCCTATATCACACCTTTAAGGACAGGAGAACATGTATGCCCGATTGGAATAAAATCATTGCCCTTGTGTGATTATTGGGCGAGAACAGCTTTCTATGTTTATCTAAAACTCAGCAGCACAGGAGCAATGAGTCTGTTAGACCACTTAATGCAAAATATTGTATTTTCAGATGTTTAAATTATACGCTTCATTGGTAGCAATAATAGTGTGAATGACGCTGGATCATAAACATGTATTTCTCTGTCTTCTGTCAGCACAGCCGAGAAGATCCTGCTCACAGACCTGCTGATATATGGCCGGGTGTTATAACAGGTGTTGTGCTGTAAATGCTTATAGTGCCGTCTGATTTCCTGCCATATCCTGATTACCCAGAATAATCTCCTCTTCTATGAATGTGAACCTGGTGGAGCTGTTTGCTCAGCAGCACCTCAGCAGCTGTTGCAGCCGTACTGTAAGCCTCATTTAACTGTCCTCACCCACATTCCCACGGTTGCGATTCAAAACCAGCAAAGCTGAAAGCATGAAGCCCATCTTCTCTCGGCATTAGGCTATAGCCGTCCCGCTTCTCTGTCAAGTGACGACTTTGTTTCACTCTGACAGATCACAGTGCAACAGATGTATCCTGTAGTTCAGAAAGTGTCGGAGGAATGGTTTTTAACTGAGGCAGTCGGTCGCTTTTCCGAGTCTTAAAGCACTTTTCAGCAATCAGACTGCAGCCACACCAGCGCCTCTGAACAGCTGTTTGAAGATTGACATGCTGTCTCCGGAAGAAATTGCTGCATTTTTTGCTCCGTTAGACCGTGGCCTTCCTTACTGAGATACTTGAAGGAACAGCAGGTGATGTCACTGTTAGCATTTACGCTTCTTTGATCATTTCGGGCACGCACATACAAACCAACCCCCCCACCAACCCGTCTTCATCCTGGATCACAATCTTGTCAAATATTTTCATTGGCATTGATTGGGGTAGTAAAGCGATGCGTGAACAGACAGGCTGTTTGGGTGAGGAGAAGGTGAATGAAATGAGCTATAAACGCTGGGATTTTTTCCATGCGGCTCAGGTGGTGGCTGCTGATGCAATGTTGAAACAGTCCAGTTTAATGGGAACATTAACTCAGCTGTCACTCAAGTGCTGGTTTGCTGAATGTATTGGATGCATTTTTACAATTTTATGGTATTATTGATACATTTCTGTGTCAATGCAGAACAGAATATTGTATTTTAAAAACTACATTGTGCAGCTTTGTTCATTTTGCATATTGCTTCCTCCCTAGTTGAATAAAACCTATCCAGAACGTCTTTACCTGCTACAAGTTCCATACAATCAATCTGTGAATATTACTATCATGCTACTACTGTAGCTGTGCTGTTTGATGAAGATTGAGTTGTTCCTTGGCTGCTTTTTCTATGTCATCACATACAGAGCAGGGTAAATTTTGACACACCTGAAATAAACAGTCAAAAGTTTTCCACCTGTGACAGCGTCCCGACACAGCAGGCCGACAGTCGGCCAATGTCTTTGCGATGTGTTCAAGTGCAGCTGCTGTGACGTAGGCCATTTGAAAATCTGTTGCAAAATGGTGTGTTTTTGTTGTGTTCATTTGAGTTGAAGTACAGGGATTTCATAAAGGAATCTACTGGAATATGTATTTCCAGTCATTAGAGCTGATGTGATTGGCTTAAAGCAGGTGAGATATTATTACCTCTGCATTTTTACCACCAGTCACGACAATTTAGACGAAACACAGATGAATATATTTCCTGTTGTTGTGTCAGTTTTTGTTTGTTTCTGCTTTGCAATTATTTTGTGGTATTGTGATTGTTGAATTATTTATCAAATATATCCTCATCTTTACCTGTTTCCTGCTTCACATTGCGTCATCATTTGCAAATGATTGTGTGGTGAATGGAGCGGCTGATTTGAAATGTCATGCTTTACCCCTAGAAATCATTTAGGTAGGAACAGTGGATGTCAGCCTTCGAGGAAGTTGTGCACCCGCTGCTTATTGGTGACTCACTCGTGTAGCTGCTTTTGGAACTGTAATTTGCATTAGTTACATCCATCCGCCGACGTGAGACTGACAGATGTGAATTAAGCTCATGACGAACATGTCTGCTGAGGGAAAAATAACTCCTGTCCTCGGCTGCTGTGAGAACGCTCCCACTGAAGAGACTCGATATGGCTCTCATGTCAACAAGTTTCTAATTGCACTAACAGAAGTTCAAACTTCTGAAATAGTCACACACAGATAAAAAAGTCAACAACAGATTCAGTTTCAGTGGAGTGAAAGGAGCCCATTCATATCAAGTCTTCACTCATTGGCAGGAGGGTTGAAGAGGGTCATTCAGTGTTTTCAGACCTTTGCACTGAATGTGGTTCTCTGGTGGATATTTGAGAAGAAGAAGAAGAAGAAAAAGAGAAGCTCTCAGTGGTAATTTTTTTGAGATGTGGGCACACAGTCTGATCGATTGTGTGTGTTTTTTTGTTTTTTTTTTTGTTTTTATTGACACCTTCCAAAAAAGATCTACAGGCCATGACATCATCTGCAGCACATTTTACCTTTTTGTCAAAAAGCTGCAGCTTCTTTGGATTCAGCGATGGGCTGAACTGTGATTTTGATTATATTTTGATCAATTGTGCTGCACAGTAACCATCGCAGAGAGTTTCATCTCTATGTGCCCAGACTCTTAAGCATCTAAACCCACCTTTGGATTGATTTAAGTATTTGAATTGAAAATAACTGCAATTCCATGTCATGTAGCCCATTGATTGCAAATAAATACATAATTGGATTAGTGCGTTAAACAAATAAGACATGCCTCTTTTTATTGGATTTATAAACTAATTTAATATTCATATTTCTGTGGAAGATTCCGCTTTTTTTTCAGTAGCGTCCATCTCATGTGACTCAGTGACTCCATATCTGAGCCTTTCTGCTTCTATTGTCGTGTCTCTTTGCTGCCCAGATGAACTGGTGCTTGTCATTAGTTTCCAGCATTGATGTGAGGCAGCGGGCTGAAACACGTGGGTAGATTTACAGCGCGTTATTCCATTATGAAGCAGTCTCTGAATGGGGGTCTTTGTGGCTGTTCTCAAAGCGTCGCCTCTGCCCACTTTGTTTGACATTATTTTCTCATATTGGACTGTTGTCTGTTGAACCCCGAGCTATCATCCTGTGGCCTGATTGTCCCCATCACTGACAAATGTTGATAATTACCTTCCAGTGGAACTGTAAAATCTCTCCCCGCTGAGCTCATTGATTCGCTCTTTTCTAACCAGTGTTGGGAAGGAGCGACGTGCCTCGAGCAGTAAAGCTTGGCGCAGACGGACGAGGCGGCCGTAGGGGGGAAGGATGTATGGAGGGATGTTGGCAGGATTAGGGCCACTGAGACAACTGATTTTGCTGATCATTACGTAAGCCACATCTGTCCTCCGTCCCCTCGGTGGCATCTGGCCTCCCACACTGAACGCAGCCAAGCTCAGCAGCAGTAACTTGAAGAGACGAGGCTCTGAGTCCTGCTCACACAGAGGAAGTCAGGGGAAGGGGCCCTGCTGGCTGCTGGGTGCAGAAACACTGAGCAGATGATGAGGGTTACTGGGAAAATGTTGTTCAGATACTGACGGAACGGGCGACGAGCCAAGATACAGTTGATCGGACTGTCGTTGGAAGATAGGCTGAGAGACAGAGTGTCACTGCATTGATCAGACTGTTCTTTTCTATTAATCACTGACTCGTAAATGCTCATTGATTAGTGCAAAAATCCCCATCAGACTATCCCAGTCAGTCAGTAATCAGTATATTCTCTTCATTTGCTTGCTGTTCCTCTTCAGCCAAGCAAAAAACAAAACAGATAAATCTACGTTTTTTGTGATATTCAAGGGTTTAATATGTAAGGGTTTTAACATTGTTGTCTACTCTGTGTTAAGGCTGCACAATTAATGGAAATATTGTGCAGAAGCTGCAATTTAGGGAAGATGGAGAAGTTAAATGTGACAAACAAAATTACGATGAAGTATCCACATCCAGAAGCATAAGATAAATAATATCACAGTCTGCAGCCCTGTATATGACACATCTGTGGCATGTCTGTTCACCCTGAAAAAAGGATCCTTCTTTGTTGCTCATATCGAGTTTTCCTCCTTTCTTTCCCTCGACCAATTGACATGGAAATTAGAAATATGCTTATATATAAAAATTTCACTTCGGCATATTAATCTCTCTGTTTGGAAATTTTCCTTTTTTGACCTCCCCTCCAGGTCACTGATGAGTAGCGTCCCTGGAAGAATTACTGGCTGTGCTCACGGACGCTCCAGCAGGGCAGATTGTTTCCATCACTGTGCCTTGACTCTACGAAAGCCTGAAGGACAGTCCGCTGGTCTGCGTTAGATCCAAGGACCATGGGATGTTAGGAGAGGTTTGGCCAGACAGAGGCTGCTCTTTGAGCTGGCAGTGCCACAACTCAGCAGCATTTAATGGCCACGTACAGTATTTCTCTGCCTCCTCTCTCTCAGACATGATAATAAGGGGCTTATTTGAACAGCACTTTGCTCAGATGGGTTTGGACAGGCGCCAGTGGAAAGCTGTGATCATGGCAGCGGCAACACAGCTGTAAATTACCAGCGAAGCCCCTTACAAATCCATCACACTATGTCTCCTGTTAAAATTCAATTTTTAACTGGAATGACGCGGCGTAATCTGTCTTAGGTAATGTTGCCTGAGATGCAGGTTAACATATGCTCTGTATGACACATATGTCCAGGTTTCTGTTACTACCACCACACTCATGTAGTATTCATGGGATTATTGTTTCTCCTCTTTAGACAGAAGCACCTTGTGTGGAAAATATCGTGTTACACACGTTTCACTGGAGCCTGGTAATAAAAATGTCATTTTACCAAGGCCTGGAAATAACGTGGGCCACCAGTGAAAACAATGGAAAATACATTCTACAGACAAATTCATTGAAGTTGCATTGACTGTTCATAAATTATGACCCATCCCCAATCAGCATTCATTTTTAACAAAACGTAATGCAGAAAAAGATACTTGGGCACTTTAAGTAATTACAAGTTTGACTAAAATGCTGCCCGTTAGCATGTTGTTTGACATGAACAGAATAAATTGGTGAAACTGAGATCCGTCAACTCCGTCCTGAAGAAGTGTGTGTGCTGCCTTCATCCCTTTGGATATTAAGCAGTTGCGACATCTGTCTTTGGTTTAGCGTCACCGTATAAAACACACAAACACATAACATTTATTTAGCTTTCATGAACGTCTGGCTTGTAAAACACAGAACTACTGTCGAGGTTAGACGGAGCTCTGTTACTGCTCTACTGGTTGGCTTTGGTCAGAGAAATGAGGCTCGGGCTGCACTTTAATATACACAAATATAGAAATACACAAATATGTGTGTGTAAAATATTTGTTCACTGATAAATTTTTTTAGACTTCCTAACATCTGTATCAGCCCCAAAAATCGAGTATCGGTCAGGCTCTTGTGAGTTGATTGCATTGATGGCGATGATATAAACACCGACTCGCAGAGTAAACATCCTGAAAGCGGTGAAGCTGTTCACACAACATGAAAGTTGCCAGTTTATTTGCATCTGCATGTCATGCATCCAAGAATTAAGCACAGTTCTGCGCCTGCAGAAGTCAGACAAGCAGCCATCTGTCATGGCCTTTGTCCAGTCCTCTGCCTGGTATTTCTGGTCGCAGCAGAGCTCTGGATAATGACTGTTGTTGGGAGATCAGACGCTGTGTGGCAGCCTCGCCGGGCTCGTCTTCCAGGGTGGTCTCTGTGCCTCAATCTCCGCTCGGAGATCCTCAACTTGAGCAGGAAAGAGCAGTGGAGCTGGTGCACAGAGGGATGGACGGGGATTTGGAAAAGATCCACAGTCAAAACTCCCAACTGGCTTTTCTACAACTCAGTGTTTCTCTGAGGGTTAAGAGAAATACAGCAGTGCAGTCGCTGCCAGTAGTCGTTTTTCTTAAAGATGTCGAAAGGTTGTTTTTTTTTTCCTATCTCAACGATTTTAGTTCTTTTTCCTTTCCTTTCCCCTTTGCCTAAGATTTTGTTGCTTATTTTGTCCTTCTCTGTACTGCAGACTGAATCATCACACCTTCAGGGCGATTTTTATCTGAAAACAAACGACTTCCTTCTCCTGCGTTCAGTCGGACTTCTTCAGGGAAGAGAAAAGTCAAAACTATGACACAAACCAATTTGCAGGAGAGGATGTGATTCACCTTCACTTTGCAGTTGGATCAACAGCTTGTTGGATGTGTAAGTGGTGTGGAGGTGGAGGCATTGTGGTACAATGAACTATTTTTAGAAGGTGAGGATTGGTAGCTTATGTTTCCGTGTGATGAGCCAGGACAGCCGGGGCAAATTGACTCGTCTGTGAAGTGGATGAGGAGAGGGAAGAGGTGGAGGAGGAGCAGGGGGTGAGGCGGAACAGGAAAGACAGGTAATTGCGTCCCTGGGGGTCGAGTTGGATCTGACAGAACAGGGAGAGGAAAGAAAAAAATAACAGGAAATTTTTGTCTACTCACTCAAAGATACTGTCGATTCACAGCGGGGGGGGGGGGGGGAATGAGAAAAGAAGGGTATTGACCCAAGGTGATCTGATTCATCCACCTCGGAGAATGGATGGCCATCTCTTTTCTTACCGGCTCCTCCGCTACGCCAAAGGCAGCTCAAAGTTCTTGCTGAAAGGAGATTATGGGCCATGTATGGAAAGTCAGTTCTGAATTAAATCAAGCAGGTATAGCAAAGAGTCAAAAGGACTTTTCCCACAGCGAAAACCTTTCCACAAAGCCCCGAGAATCTTTTTACACAGTCTTGTTTTTTGACCTGCCTTTCGACTGTAGTTCCCACTTTGGGTCCTGAGCAGCACACCTGCGTCCTGTTGGCCCAGTAGGACTGAACATCACTGACTGATCAAACACAAGCCTCAAGACTGCAACATCTTCTGTGCAACATTCATCAAGATTCATTCAAATGGTGAAAAAAAAACTAAAAGAGAACAACACAATACATCAGTGGCATTGTACAGGCTGTCATCAAGACAAAATGTCTTAAAAATTTGAAGTTGTGAGGCGTCTTTTGATTTTGTTAAAATGAGTTAAGTTCTTATGTGTGAAAGTCCACATTTCTGATTAAACCTAGTGTTGAAACTAATACTGTCTTGATCTCAACTGTTGTCAAAATTAGCCTAGCTTACACAGAAAACTGTATTCCTACATTATACTGACCTCTGGATGGGGCCACATATGTACCACATACAGTGCCTTGATATTTACCTGGAATAATAAAAAGAGGATTACTCCAGAAAATGGTCTTACATTTGGTTAGAAATTCACTTGAAAAGATATTTAAAGACTCAAATTGTGTCTCATACACTGTTGTATTGCTGCATTGCAAAAATTGAATCTCACTCCAAGCTGTCACTTCTAAATCAGTTTAATTTGTCCAGTCTTAAACGTTAGGTCCACCATTTTTTTTTGGACCATCTTAAAAACAATAGTCACTTGTCTGTATGACACTACGCTGAAACAGGTTTTCTTTGTAGTAATCTTGACTCCCCTTTAAGAGTTCCCTTCCATATGTGCGTCCAATGTAATTATATTATTAAGCTCACATGAGAATTCAGTCGTCGTAATCAGACAAAGTCAGCATCTACCAGGATAACACACAATGTGCTACACAATTCCCTCTTTGAGTTACTCTCCATTCACACCAGCTCAGCAAGGAAAACTTGAAACTCAGAGGAAGTTTTGACTGTTTTTTTTTTTTTTACTTTGGATGAGCCTCAGCCTTGATTAAGACTTCTAAACTCGGTAATACATTTTTTCAGAGAGCAAAGACTGTAACAAAGACAGATTTTTTTTCCCATAAAATGTTTCAGGATTGGTAACCTTCTTCATAAATAGCAAGATCATACATTTTTCCTTGTATTTAGTTGTTCCTCCTTCCTTGTATCAGATGAGTTCAGTTGAAAAGGGAAGTTGCAAACTGGGTCTTTTTTTAGTCAGCGCCTGTATCCACAAATCAAATGCAGCTGACATCATTGCACGCGGCAAAGTCCACTGCAAAACACAGCCATTACAGTGACGGTGTAACAAACGAGTTTACAAAGTTCTGAAAATGAATTGAAGGAAACGGGTATGTTTTGTGGTTGCTGTTGAAAGAAAAGTTGCTTCCTGTGTGTCATTCAAGCCTGAAGGTGTTGGGCAGCAGGCGAGGGGAATGAATTTGTAAAGAAGGGGAAGAGGAAAAAAAATCCTTTGTATTACTCTGGAGAGCTCTTTTTTTCTCTCCTTTCTTTCACCAGCAACTTTTAACGTGACGGCGATATTACCTGAGCACTGTTCCTCTAAAAGTAAAAGAGCATTCAGAAAATACTCCAGCGAGTATTTTCACCTGATGTCAGCCATAGATGGTTTTGTAAACGTGAGACTCGAACTCGAAGTTGGCTCTCCATCTGTCCCTGTGACCCGCAACATACACAACCTTTGAGCTGACTCGGAATCGAAGAAAGGAGCTCGGTCCATGTCTGCCTGTCATGTTGGTGCTGTATGACTGTGTAATGTCCCACAACAGCTGCTGAGAGTCCAAACTCACAGCAGCAGCACCAATCCCCCCCCCCCCCCCCCCATCTGAGCGAATAGCAAACATAATCTGCTGTTGGGCAGATTAACAGAAGACCACAGCAGCATGGAAATGAGGTTAGGCAGCCAGCGTTTCAGAGAGGCTCTTTATAATCTGCAAATCCCTCCATCGAGGTCACCAGGAGGAAAACTGACAGACCGACGACTGGCTGCAATCTCAATGGCCCTCATAATGTCCTCGTTCAGGTGTTGTCCACGTTACGAGACTGGATATATTTCATTATGACTCAGCAGTTCAGTCCACCGCATGTTGCTTTCTTTTGATCAAATTTAACGAATAAATCCGTTCTTGTAGATGTGGACTCGACTGTACCATAATCCCCATCAAGCGCTTCTCGTGAACTCTTGAAGTCAAGATGTCACATTTTAATTAATGATCAGGTGCTGGCATTTAGGTCAACATCGGTCACCGGTTACATGACAAACACAGAAAATAATTGTTTGGGACATGCTAGCAGATAAAGTCATGTAACATCTTATACAAGTTCTGTTTCATTTGTATTAAACTGCAGGTAACAGTAGCAGAAAACACGCTACGTTTTAGTTTAGATAACTGTTACTGGTCAAACACACAATGATGGGTTAAGCAAGGGGTTTTTGAAGGAGGACACTGTTGGGTGCCATGTGACAAACCTGAGAGTACTGTGCTGGGAAAATATGTGTAACGTGAATGTGTTCTTATGTGATTGAGTTAGGAGTGAGAGTTGTGGTTAACCCGTCCCTTTCACCTCATACGGTCCTTTTGTTTTGCATCCTCTTCCAATCCGGACACACAAACCTCCCACATCGCTCTGGGGATGTGATCACTTCCACACTTTTGCCAAACCTGAGTACCTCAGAAAATAGGATCAGTAATGAGGTAACGAGGACAAGCAGAATTCCCCAACCATGTTACTGACACTTGGTGAGCCAGTGTATACGCTGTCAGAAGACCCCTCCCCTCACACTTTAATGGTCAGGTTGGGTTTTTGTCCAACTATTTTCTGTGTTTTATCTAAAAACAACAATCCAACATTCTAATGCACTTCAGGTTGAGATGTGCTGGCTATGTAGAGGTGAGACACAAGCCAGGGTCTGAACTTGTCTCTCGATCTCCCCCTTTACTCTTTTTAGAGCTGAATGAGTAGTCGAGAAATGGATTTGTTGATCGAGATAAAATAAATGACCTACATTTTTGCCATGGTTAGTCATTTCGGTCATTTTCAAGCAGACATGTTGGTGTTAGCTTTTTTTCTGTCTCTTTTGATGGATGAAAATTTTGGACAGAACAGGCTGTTTGAAGATGTGGCTCTGGGCTCTGGGAAAGTGTGATGTCTATTTTTCACAATTGTTTAACATCTTGTTGGCTAAATGATTCATCCAATAATTGTGAAAATGATTGGCAGATTAATACATAACTGTTTGCTGCAGCCATACTATTTTTATTGCCTCCACCGAGGAGGGTTTGCTCTCACCCATGTCTGTTCATCGGTTGTTCGGTTGAATGGTTTGTCAGCAGAATTACACAAACGTTTCCACAAAACTTAGCTGGGGGGTGAACAGACTTTGGTGTGACGATGTCACTTCATGTCTTCCAGGAGAAAGCGTCTGAAAGCCGTTAATGCCACATGTAAACAGAAATGATGTCTCCCACTCTCAATGTTGTGCTTCTGATTGTAGCAGTTCAAAACACCTATAAAGGTGTCATTTCTGATGTGGTAGGACTCTGCCTGACAGAGTGGACACTTGTATAAGTGTCTGTCCGTGGACCCTGAGCAGGATGTGTCCTCTGAAGGAGCTGGCACCTGAGTTTGGACACAGCTAATATCTCATTTCAGGTAGATTAGGCGGCGTGCGCGTGCCTGCCTCCATGTCTAACACATATAGACTCGCTCGTTTGTTAACTGACACTCTCAGTCTGTCTTTTGTGAATCCGTGTGCAAACACTGACTGACATGTGGCCTTTTGTCATCAGTTAAATGGACCACTAAAAGGCTGCATTAAATTTAATGAGGGATCACGCTGCCAGGTGACGCGAGTTACATCCCCGTCCTCTCGGCTCTGCTCGCGTCCTCCTCTTCCTGCTGCTTCTCTACTTTTAGCAGGGATGTGTGTTATACTCTAAAGATACATCTCTGTGTTGTTGTGTCACTCATGAGACATTTTCGCGGCCCGTCAGTTAATGAGAGCATGTTGGATGGAGACAACAGAGCCTGTGTGGATCGCGGTGTCGCTCCTCCAGCGTCCCATCAGAGTGTTTGTGCTGTGTCTTGAATATTAATCGAGCGGAAAAGTGCCCAGAGTGGAATGAGTTTGTGGCAGCGTGGAGCCTCGGCCTTTTTCTTTTTTTCTTTCTTCTGATGATGGTGATTAGCAGAGTGGAGGAAGGTAATACTCTGCTGTGTCGTACAGCAGAGGAACAGATGACTGTGTTTGCTGCTGCCTTATTTTCGGCTCAGTTTCATCTGGGCTGTCGCGGGGCTGTGAATGTGCATCCTTATGAGCCGGCGGAGATCGTCTCGTGAATTTAATCCTGCATTATGTTTACGCCGCCGCACATTGCCCCGCGGAGCTTTAATTGTAAACAAATGATGCCTTCAAGAACACATTGTGTGTATCCTAATGAAAATTTGGACTCAACCAAACGACACAAAATCCTCAGAGAATCAAATGCTCACCTCCTGTTTCAGTCTTCACTGACAGGACTGAGGGAGCTGGGAGTTACAAAAAATACATTTCAGTACCAAATCACTAAAAGTGCTTTAATGGCACCCTTTCATGCTGCTGTACAATAAGATGTAGTTTTAAGAATTTACAACGTGCCATATAACTCAGGAGCAGGGTCCGGATAGATGTTCCATTTGGTATAGACGTTAACCGGACGTGGAAATCAAAACGGTGTTGACGTCTCTGTGAGAATCCCGTCTCCTGCTTCATGCTCACCGTATCTGTCTCCTGATCAACGTCCCGTGTCGTTCTTCAACCAGTATTTACTCGAAAGACTCACTCAGTCTTTTCTAAAAGTCTGCTCTGTCCCTTGTGGGACTGTGTTCACACTGATGTAAATATTTAACTGAGCTAGTAAACAAAGTGAAGGCTGGTGTTTGAAGACAGCTGTAGCTGGAGTTATTTGTCAGAAGATATTTGGGGGACAGTGTGGCTCGCCAACATCATCAGGCGAAGACTTTGTGTCTTTGTAAATATGTGACCTGCAGTTGTTCACTGCTGATGGTGAGGAAGACTCTGATGGAGTGAGCAACAGTGGATGATTTCATATTAGTCTTTGCCTTCATCTTTCTTTTATTCTTCTTCTTTTCGGTTGTCTTCGCCGCCCTCGTCTTGATCGTCATCGTCTCTGTCTTCTTTGTCTTTTTTGTCTTCTTCTTCTCATACTTCTTCTCTTCCCCCGTCTCCCCCGTCTCTTCCGTCTCTTCCGTCCCCCCTGCGGTTATTAAAATGTAACCCAGTTTCAGAGCCACCGCTGTACTCAATTGAGCAGATGTTGCCATTGAAAACAGTTTGGCTTCATCATGTCAATTCATCAGCAATACTTTTAACCTAAACCGATATATAGCCCATAATATACATTTTAAAATGTTGTGTTGATATTTATTGTGCATCACTATATGACATGTAATAAACATATCAAAATACACTGGAGCTTTAATGGTCCCTAGAAGATGAGTCGGTGGATAATAGGATAGTGCCACCAGTAGTTTAACATTTTAGTTTTGAGTTTATAATGAGCTTGTAGTCTGTCAGTCTGTCAACCAGTCAAGTCAAGTGGCTGTTATGGGGGAGTGTGTTGTGAATTTAAAGCCTTCCGTCGCTGAGTCCTTTTACTCATCTTACCCCGCTTTCGTTTCGAACATGTGACCGCGTCTCCCATCTGTTCCTCAAGATTATTCCGTCTTCTTCATACGCGTCGTCTTCTACTGTCTGTCTCAATTACTTTCACCCGCCCACGTTCTGCTTCCACAAAACTAAACATGTGCACACATTAGCTGAAAAGTTTCCCTCTCTCCTTGTCTTGTTTTTCAAGGTCTCGTTGAGCAGCGAGAAAAGCCCCAGAGGAATATCATGGCGACGTGCGCTGAAATTTTAATCAGGAGGAAATGGGGCGGCACAATCGCGCTTCTTTTTAGTATAAATTTGCACAGACGGACTCTTGCTGCTTGTCAGGTCCTTGTGTGACACACCGAGGGCGTCTGCCTGTGACAGAAAGAGGAGAGGGGGAGGAGTGTTGGGGAGGTGAAGGAGAGAGGCGAGGGGACGAAGAATAAAAGAAGAGAGGAGGAAGCTGAACGGATTTTTGTACTGGGCTCATATGCAGCATCTCTGTGCTGGAGCGGAGGACAGCCATGGGATGGAATAATAACTTATACATTCATCACACAAACGGGCTGAAGGTGTTCAAGGTTTCCTGTGTGTCAGGTTGACCCAGACAGTCGGATGCTGCATGGAGGAGTGATGCAGCAGAGGAGGTGAAAGGAAAGACGCATATAGAAGCTTCCAAGATAATGTGAATTTAAAATAAACACAGAAAAGCTAAACCCGGGGGGGGTTAATGTGAAATAACCTAAAACATAAATACTGAGCCAAGTTTCATTTAAAGCCCAGATAATTGCTAAAATATTTAAGCCAGTCTGTGCAAACTGCCACATACAGTATATGTGTTAAATGGAATTTATCTCTAACATGTGGTGGTTGGAAATTTAATAAGCAGTCAGAATGACAGATAAACTCATCCACTCAGCAGTGCCAGCTCCTCAGCAGATGGTATAGTGTCACTGTCTCTCAACATTACATTCATCTGGCACTCTTCTTCTTCTTCCCACAGGAAGTTACTTTGGGGGGGAAGAAGGCGTCCATCTTTCCCACTCACCCATCACACGCAGTTCGCTTAAGGACACTAAAATCACATTAAGTCTTCCATTTTTGTAGTTGTGTCTTTTTGCTAATGGATTGTTAATTAGACCTGGCCATCGATGGGGGAAAAGCCAATTATTTTGATAATCAATTAACTGTTCAAGTAATTCTTCAGTCCCAAAAGGAAAATTATGTTTTTTTGAACCATTTAAAATGTGGAGATTTTCCCTTTCTCCATTTTGTTTCATATCAAGCTGAGTGTCTGGGTTTTGGGTTGACATCACCTCCGACCACGAGAAACAGAGATGAATGTTTTAATGCCTCTACAATATCTCATCACCTTGAGGTCATAGTGGACCAAAAGTGACTCATGTGTCTGAGGATGAACTGATGACAAATCACATCTTGGCCACAACTCAAGACTTCACATGATAATTATGATACATTTTTGCACAAATATCTGATGGCATAAAATGAAGATATGACATTTGACGTCTGAAAGGTCGGAGGTTAGATGCACTGTGATGTCATGATATCGTAGATTCTAGTTCACACTACATCTGTGCCTGATGATTAAGCTTGCGATTATTTTTTTGAGAGTTTATGGTTGAGTCTATTAAAACAAGCTCATTACAGTTTTCCTGATCACAAGGCGACAGTTTCAAATTGGTTCTTTTGTCCAAGCCGACAGTCTAAAACAGACTCACAGTGTCACACAGAAAAGCAGCAGCAGCACATTTAAGATGCTGGAACCAGCAAATGTTTGACATTTTCTCTTGATAAATGACTTCAGCGGTTAATTAGTCTTTAAAATAGTTGGCACCTCAGTTTCTTTCAGTCGAATAATCCATAACTTGATGCAGCTCTGCTATTTTACGACATTTTATAGACCACATGATTAACTGGTTAATTTAGAGAACAACATGAAGATGAATCAATAATGAAAATAATCATTAGTTGCAGCCCTTCTGTTCATACTGTCGACAGAGGGAAATAAACTTGTTTGTGGAGTGACGTGTCTGTGTCCATGTACTGGACAGACCGTGTGATGTGAGTGATGTTGGTGGTGTTGAAGAGTGAGAACCACCGCAGCGTCTAACTGCACCACACTGACATTTTCAGGTATGTTTACATGCTGTGTAATGTGCTGCAGCTGAGAAGCTAATTGGCGATCCAGCCTGCAAGCTGACGTCAGCACTGAACTTCTCCACGCTGAGTGTGTGTTCGGGGGATTTTTTAACAAGGTGCGTGATCAGACGTGTGTTCATGTTTCAAAATTGGATGAGAAGGAGTCTACGATCTTACTGCAAAAGTCACTAATATGTAAAGAAAGAGAACAAAAAAAACTAATTGTCAGCATGAAGTTATTAAAGATTTAACAAGTCATTTTTACATACAGGAATAAATGTATTTAAGATTTAGTGAGAGTTCGCTGCAAAGAAAATTAAAACAGTCGTATCAATTTACGCTACATTTAATAAATTGATTAATTTCTACATTTATTTCTAATTTTGCATCTAACGGACAATATTTATATACTGAGCTACTTATTTTGCAGCTTCAGTTCTCTGTAGTTCAGAGTCTGTGGCATGGGAATATATGTCATCACGTCTTAAAGGAGCAGTTCACATTGTAGTGAATGTTCAGTCATTATCTACTCGTCCTCATGCTGTCAGGAGAAGTTTTGTTGTCCACAAACATTTCTGGAGCTGCACGACAGCACAGGGTTGAAACCTGAGTGTAAAAAATGTTCCATGCAGCTCGTCTGGCACAATCCAAGTCTCCAGAACCCCCGAGATCCCAAATCACTCTGAAAAGATGTTATTTATACCCTCGACGTGGTTGAGCTCATGTTCCTATGGCGTAGGGAGCCATTTGAATGTTTTTTTTCAAACTGCTGTTTTGCTGTGAAGCTGCAGAAATATGTGGATTTGTGGACCACGAAAGGCACCTGAGTTCCAGTCAGCATGGGGGTGAGGAGATAATGACTGAATTTAAATATTTCCTTTAATACAGAGTTATAAAGCCTCTTTTAATTAGATTTAGCCGACTTCAGTCTGTTTCAGTCGACATGAGCCTGTGATATTTTGTTCCATTTCAGTTAGTTCATACTCTTAATCCTGTGGGGACTGATTTGTTTGCACTTGAGTCCTGAGAGACAGACTGCTGTTCACATTACATGATGTTACAGTCGCACACTTTAACCTGACCTTTACCTTAACCTGACACAACTCCAAAGCCTTCACCCTTAACCACCCTTTGAAACAGTGATAACGGGACAATGTGTCCAGACCTCAAACAGATTGAAGTACAACTGTCTGAAGACACAAAGTCTCCCTCAACCAAATCTCTGTGTGTGTGTGTGTGTGTACTGTACAGTGGTTTGTTATTCAGTGTCACGTTCCTCTAAGCCAGCAGTCTGATTAATAATTCACAATATTTCATGCAGTCAGTTGTGCCATTTGTATTTGAAGTGTTTCACTAATTGTCTGCTACCATTGAGCTAATTATTTTTCCATTGTGCTGTGATCCAGCAATTTACGATGCAGAGTCACCGAAAGTCACTCGGTGTGTAGAATGAGTAAGTGGAAGAAGAAACAGCCCCGGCGTTTGTATGCCGAGCCGCAGCGTGTCTGTCTGTATGTGTGTGGTTGTGTATATAAGGCCTCCGCGGAGCGGTGCGTCACAGCATTGATATTCTCCTCACAGGGTTGTCAAGCATGAAATAGAAGAGCACACTTTCTGTGGATAAAGCCTCAGCATAACGCTGTTGGATAGTGAGAGTCTGATGCTCTGGAGAAATCTCCTGCTGACACTGATACTGACGGAGTACCGGGAAAAGAAAAAAAAAAAAAAGTATTGTGTGCCGTGCTGTTGTGTAACTGAGGAGCAGTTCTGAAGATGCACATCGGTGATTTTGCAAATTTGAGCTCATTTACAGGAAATTGCGTTTATTTTATATCACTGCAGAACATTTCTGTGTTTCCTACAAGTTGAAGTTTGAGATGACTGAACTGCTGCAGCTTTGGGGTGAGAGACTTCGGGCTGGTGGGTTAGTCAACCACAATCAACTCTTGAGATTCAGCTGCAAAACAAATCCAGCTATTATTCAAGTAATTATTGTTTTTCAGTCATTTTTCAGTCGAAACTGTCTAACCTGAGCTGGTTCCAGCTCCTTACATGTGAAAATTAGCTGTTTTTTTTTTCTGTCATTTATGAGAGTTCATTTAGTGTCTTTGGGTTTTTGACTGTTGGTTGGACAAAAGAAGCAATTTGAAGACACAGCAAGCATTTTTCTGTTAATGAAATGTGAAAATAATTGCAGCCCCAGAAACAGCGGTGCAATCACAAGCCAATTTCTAACTAAACAAGTTTCCAATTTGTAGTTAATGCAACATTTACACAGATTCACCAGCTCTTCAGCTCATCTGTAGTTTATTTCTGTACTACTTTGAACGATTTCTGAGCTTGATAAATAATCCTGACCACCCAGCCCATGTCCATTTGTTGGTAGGATCGTCAGCAGGATGACACAAAAGATACTTAACAGATTTCCTCCAAATTTGGATGGAGGTTGGGTCTCGACCCAGAATAGACCACATTAACTTTTGGCGTGGATCCGGACCGAGAGACTGAGTTACATTCTAATTATCAAAATAGCATTTGGATGGGCAATTCTTTGTAATTGATGTTTTGGGTTTAATTAGAAACCAATAAAATAAAGTGAAGATTTACTGACAACCCCAGACCACAATAACCAGTTTATCAAATTTGATCAGTGATGTACAACGGCAGGCTGTGACTTTGCAAATTCTTACTTTTGATGATCACCATGTGTGCCCGTTGTTCTGCGTCAAGTTGAATTTTCTCGTTACACAGTTCATGAATTGGATGTTTTTTAAAGCACAAGCAAAGATGATTTTCAAAACGATCCCTGTCTGATAATAACTGTAATCTTTGACGACAAAAGATAAACACAAAACGTTGGTAGATGTGAAATCTTTAAGAGTCTGCAAAGTTACTTCCATTGTGCCCTCAGATTATCTAAAACCCAACTCCTCCATAGAAATCAAGCTGGAAGTGTACGTGCATTCGGATGATGACAGGCAGAAATGTCCTGTGCTTCAATGAAAGCAAAATAAAGGAGTGTTTCTGTGTATTTGACAGCTTTTATGACCTTCTTTCTCCATGTTTATGTGTCTACAGGGTGTTAACCGGGTGGGGAAGGACGCCCAGGTGGGACCTGATGGCGTGCGGAGGAAAGACTGGCACAACTATGAAGCGATCAAAAGAGATGCATCTCGATCCGGTAGGTCCAAACATCCTCAGAGATATTTATTCATCAGATACACTGTTCAGTTATTCATAAGAAAGATTCACATTTACACACACAATCATATTCCTCTCTGGGTCTTATTGCTCTCCAGCAGAGGTGTAAATCTGTGCTTGAATGCAGTTTCTGCTGTTGTATCTGCTACAATAATCACCAACTCCAAGTTTTATTTTCTGTTCAGGGAAATTAGTGTCGATACAAGTAGTGTAAATTAGTTGAAATGGGTTGATCCCTGAAAGGAGCCGTGAAAGGCGCAAAGTTATTTTCCACACTTGTTACCTTTAGGAGGGAAAGTGGATCATTTCTGCCTAATAAAACATGCATGTCTGTGAATGATGAGGGTTGTTTTTGTCTTCTGGGACTTCATACGTCCCTGATTCTCCTGAAAAGATATCAAACTGTCTTCAGCAGTTCAGCCATTACAGTTCAGATTTACTGTTATTTCATCAAGTTTCATCGGGTTCAGACTGTTAAACTGTTGTCTGTTAAATTATGTGACACTCTAGAATTTAAGATCTATTATTAAAAGGTTTTTGTTGTTTGTTAGTGAGGAATTCATGTAAACGTTTTCCGTTAATGAAACTGGATCATCTGGATCGTCTATTTATTCTGGCAGTGAATAGTCTTAAAACTCGTCTTTCGTCTATACGAGTGGCTGTAAGAAAGCTTTGTTGTTTTAACTGTGTCGATGGCATGTTCCTTTTATTCTGTGCTCAGTTACATGTAAGGGAACTCCCATCCTGAAGGCGTGCTGCTTTCCGTTTGCCAGACATAACAGTTTAAACTTTGATTTTGCATGTTATCTTTTCCTAAAGGAAGTGGGAAACTCTTTATACATGTGTGTGCGGAGGAGATACAGTGTTGGTGGAACTGATGGTGTGAGTTTTTCTTACATGCGATGACGTGCTGATTGTGTGTGTTTGACGCAGGTAATGGTGAACAGGGGAAGCCGTTCCCCCTGACGGACGCTGACCGGGTGGATCAGGCCTACAGGGAGAACGGCTTCAACATTTTTGTCAGCGACCGGATCTCCCTCAACCGCTCCGTCCCAGACATCCGCCATCCGAAGTGAGTCCTGTGTATGTGTGTGTGTGTGTGGGTGTGTGTGTTTGTTTGTCCAGGGAGGGAGAGTGGGATGAAGTTTTAGGTGGGGCTAGTTTGAACATAAAATGTCAAGTGTATTTATCTTCAGTCATGAATGTACTTGCAGCGCAGCTCTTACTTACACTGGACAGTTTGTTGATATAAAGGTAACCTAAAAAGATAATTTTCAGATGCATAAGCAAGAATTTAAAAGTCAGTTTCGGACAAATCCGGCCTTACTGATTGCTTTATATTGTCAATATATAGTGAATGTGTTAGAGATGAGAGTATAATACAGATTTCATGTAGATGTCAGGGGGTGTGATGATCCTTCAGTCTGTATAGATTTAGCGATTCAACGACGAACATCAACATTTTTAAATGCGCCTTCACTTTTTCAAGATCCCTTCTTCCCAGTCGATACTTTGTCAATAAGTGGTGAGCTCCGTCTCTGGGCGAAACCTAGTCTTTTTCTTGCATGCCTCGAGGCAGCCAATCACAGGAACTGTTAGATCTCAGTACATCAAGCATGATGCATGGTTATTGGCTCACTGACGCTGGTGAGATTAACTCCTAAGGCAGTGAAGTTTGGGGTTGAATGGCGAGACATTTTTTTTATACTTGATAGTATCGAGGCAAATCGGTCGGCCCCATAAGAGTACCGAGTTTCGATACCCAAACAGTGCTAGTGCCGCGCAGGTCATAACAAGCAGCCAAGAACAAGAGTTGGCGGATATGTACCCTCCTCTCAGGAATAAATCAGCAGTGTGGAGATATTTTGGATTTTAGAGAAAAGATGAGTCAACAGACAAATACAGCATCTCACTCATCAGTCCGCTAACTTGTTGCTTTGGCTACGGTGATATTAGCAGCTCTGATCCAACAATGTTAGGCAGAAAAATGATGATAGTTTCTTGCTGTTTCTGGAGTTTGTGATACCAGCAAGTGTTGTGTTTTTGTCCACTGAATTAGAATAATATAGTATTGTAATGAAAGTGGTGATTTCAACCCATAATAATTTTGATGCTTATAGACTATAGGTCGGTAACTTATCTACAAAAACCATAAACTCTTCACGGAGTTGATTTGTCAGAAGATTTTACTACTTGGTAAATAAGAGAATTATGGGGCATATTGGTGATTTCTATCCCATCTCCATCTCCCACATCAGTCTTTTTTTATGGACGGTGCAATGGTGACCAGATGGAAAACATTTCCTTTTAACTTTTCCAGTAAACGTGCCCAGTGACTTCAGGAAAAACTGCCATTTTTTCCCTACAAAAATAAAAATAAATCACCCGTGTTTGTGTGGGCAGTTTTCCTCTGAATGAGGGCAGGAACAGGCCACGCAGGGCCAAGCAGTCTGCACGTTTTCATTCCAGCCAAAGACTGCAGCAGGTTATTCCACAGATTGGCACTCCATCAACCGCAGAGGAAAAATGAATCACCTGGTGCACTCCTAGGTTGGATTGAAAAGCCAGCAAACTCCCAGCCGTTCGAAACAGATGGTTGCCCCCCACCCCCAGTATAAGGTTGACTATTGGACTAGAGGCCAGATTCAATGCCGGACTGAGCAGGGGAATCTTTTTTGAAGGGAAGAAACTGAGGCAAATACCTCTGATACAACCCTGAGTTGATGATTTCATGTAAGGCAATCCTGTGGCCATGACTGCTTGTGTGCATGTATTTAATGTCCCAACATCTACAGTTAAGTGTCTTTAGGATTTTCTTCAGTGATGTACATTTAGACATAACTTAGACTTGGTTTGACCTGCTGAAAACCCAGAATAATAACAAATTGATATAAGGACAGGCAGATGCTACATATAATAGAGATGCGCCTATGTGAAGATCTTCAGACTGATTGTGATATTTATCCAGTTACCGGAGCTGTCTTCGTGGATTTGTATTGATGGCCATCACACCATCCATTTTCCTCATACTGCTGTCTTTTCTTACTGCCACGATCGACAACATAATCTTTATAAAACCTAACAAGTCCCTCACCTGTGGCGGCACCACAATCCATCAGGACAACTGTCACATGACGCTTTTCTTCATCTAAAATTTGACATCAAATTAAAGTCACACCACAAAAGATGACTGGAGCCTCGTTGCATACAGGAACCTCAACTTTAGTTCTTTCACAATATAAGCCTTTTAAAGAAATTATGGCCTATTGTCCACTGAAAATGCCAGTGGTATTTTTAATTGAAACATCCAGGAAGTTTTAAGGTTACATTTACTGAAATGCAGATACATCGAGAAGGCAAACAGGAGTGGATCAAAACAAGGCTTTGAGCTGAAGTATTTTAACAATTAAGACAAAGCATAACCTGTGCCAACTCAGTAATGGCGACAGTTCACACCCTTGCTGACGTCAACTCTCAACTCAAGGACATCACAATAAAACATATGGGGGAAACACCCTGTGGTGCTGAGCTAATTACTATCCCAGAGCTCCTGGTAACTATTGGCACGCTGCTACTTGTCCGCACCTACACCTGATGAATGCCTTTTTATTTAATTTAGAATTAAATCAAACCGGTTTAAGCTCTTAAAACTGGACCAACAGAACCAGAAACCTACCCAGCCCTTTTGTATTGTTTGAGTGTTGAATTAGCAAAGCTGTGCACTGACGCAACTTGGTCTCAGTGACGTAAAAGATGTATCAACATGGCTTTGAAAACAAAATGGTAACCTGTAAACCACAACATGTGTGCCATCTGTTACACTGCACCCTCCTCGTCCGGTTGTGAAGGGATGACGGTGGACCATTCTGCCTCGACACCAAACCCTAATTCCAGCATTGTTTGCACCTTTATTGTTGCATACTGGATCTGTCCCAACTCATTACAACAAGCACTGTTTGGAACAGTCGTTCCAATTATCAACCTGCCCGGTCGATTCACAGGAGAGATGTAGCTTTACACTGACAGATGCTGATTACACACCACACAACACCTATGTTCTTAGAAACTGTGGTCTTGACAGCAATTATCAGTGTCATTGATGTTCTCCTGTGAGCACTGTGCAAGGTGTGAAAAACTCATGATAGATGTGTGTTGGGGTTATTTTCCATGGAGGGTTTGTTGGAATGAAGAACAGAGATGGAAATAGAGGTGACGTCCGACTCCAGTGGCCACCATGTTCATTGTTCTCCATAATATGACATCATTTCTGACAGAGGAAAGGCAATGGGGTCATTCAAATCTAGATTTCATTGCATAAATAGGGAACCTACCTCCTGGAGATCTGCCCCTTTTTTTTTGAGAGATATCTTGTTTACAAAGTTTTGCTTTCAGGGTGGCATTTGCCAAAAGCTCATGGACTAGAAAACAGAAGGGCTTCACCCACAGGAGAACATGAATGTGCTAAACGTTGGTTATCTTCTGGCTTTTCTAACCTGACACACCAGATCATCTGGAAAGGCTCCACTAGCACCACCAACTGTTTGAAAAGGGACAAGCATTTTCAGAAGCCCAGATGGTGATTGGACAAACTGTGTCGATCACCGCCTATAACTTTAAATCAAACTTTTACCAAAACCGACAACTGAAAGTGTCTTTTTCCATCGAGAGAAGCCGTCAGTGCTGTACTTTGCTCTTCTGTTAATGACATAAACTCTCCAGATAACCTTTGCTGAGGAGCCTTCATATTGTGACAGCCACTTCTCTCGTTGGTTGTCACGGCTGAACCAGGGCTATAGCTGCCAGAAGTTCCTCTTAGCACGCTTGTATGTTTGGCTATAGGCCTGGCAAGACGGATGTGTCTATCTCCTGGATCCAGCTTCGTCGTGAGGTAACGTCTTCTCATCCAGCGTCGCCAAAAGTGTCCAACTTGAGTTGGATATGAGCACATATCTCCAAACAAATGACTAAATTCCTGTTAGCCTGACTTATTTAACCTTAGATAGCTCTCTATGTACCAGTTAAATGAGGTCATGAGATTTGATTGTAAACAGAGGAAATTTGATAACCATTAAAGATAGACAGATTTATATTTTCTTTCTTTTTTTGCTGGGCTCAGCCTTGGAGGAGCTGCTCTCTCTTGTTGAACGAGGTCATCTGAGGTGGTGCAGGCATCTGATCAGGATGCCTGCTGCATATGTCTCTGTGGAAGGGAAAGTCCAACTGGGAGGAGACCCCAGGGCAGACCCACAACACGCTGCTGGGATATATATCTCTTCTGGCCTGGAGATACTTTAAGATCCCCCAGGAGGATGTCAACGGGCTGACCGGCTCAACCTGGTCCCAGTGCAACACGGATGAACAGAGGAAATGTCAGAAATGTATGGAAAATGTCTGGTAAACTGTAGGTAATATGCTAAATGTTAGTAAGTAAACATGCCACAAACTGAGGCTGAATGCATATAATTTTTACCAGGTTTTTACATTTTAGGTACGAGTGTGAGGTGATACACCTTCAGCTCAAACTGTAGTTGAGTGAAGAGTGAAATAACAGCCGCTGCAGAGCCGGTGAGCCATATGGAGCCGAGGCCACAGTACAGACTGCTGGGTTTCTTCCAGCTCTCCTCTGACTCATTAAAGAACAACATACTGAAAATAAACACACCAGCGACACTATAAATACTGCGTGCTTAACAGCTTCAGACCTGCTGACCCGATTCATCACAGATCAGCCTTCAGCGCTTTCCCTCTACCTGACAAGAGCCTTTTGTTTGACCCTGCTGTCACTTTCATGTGGAAAGCAATTTTTATACGTTCTCTCGCAGGGTCTCCTTATATCTGTATATCTCTGGTATCATGCAACTTGTGAAAAACTACCCAGTGAACACGTCTTTCCGTACAGTCATGAGCCGGGAAGATTAGCTGATTAATTGGTGGAGAGACAATTAGCCAATTACTTTGATAATCAGTTTATTGTTTCAATCATTTAATTCATGAAAATCAAACATTTGCTGGTTCCCTTGTTTGTCATTTATGATCGTAAACAAAGATTTATTAGCTTTGCAGTGTTGGTTGGACAAAAGATGTGAAATGAAGATGACATTTGATTTCTTTTTGACACTTAATAGACTAAACGAATATTCAATCAACTGTGACATGATATTTGCAGCTGTAGGTCCAGTATGACTTTTAACAAAGTTGTCTGAACATTTATTGTCTCTTTTTTCTCAGCACAGAACTAAAGTTAGAGAGAATCCAGTCGGGCACAGCGCTGTGAAATATCCACTCAGATAGCTTAGAATTAGCCTGAGTAGATAATTTATAAAGATAATAGCTAATAATAAATTAATAATTTAATAGAGATTGAGCTGCCATATGCTGAACTCTGCTAAGACATATGAATACATTTACATTTGATTTTGGATCTCCTACATCACTTTTTCATGGTGATTTGTTTGTGATTGCAACAAAAAAGTATTTTAAATATGATGATTGTGCACAGCTGATCAACAGTCTTATCAAAATGAGCAAGACAATTGTAAAGAGTTACAAAAACATGCATTGAGGACACACATTCACAGAAGTATGAAGGGACTAACTGGAACCAAACATGTTTCCACAAAGAACCTTTTAGCAAGAGGTTCTTTAAGGACCATTTCTGCAGAAGGTTCACCATTTTCCACCTACTGTCAAACCTACGTTGTTGTACTTTTTTTCATTGTTGAGCAAAATATAAAAACTTAACAGAAACCAGGCTTCTGCAGAGTTATGAGTCAGAATAATGGACCAGCCAAATAGGAAAGATACGATCTAGATTTATCTTTTTATCAATTTATTTATTTATATGATGCAAGTACTTGAAGTGTTTGCTATAAAGAGTGCTTGAGGGGCCTCCAACACACAATCATCCAGATTTGAATCCCAACAAAGGGATACTGCTGCTGCCACAATTATACAATTAAAATTACAATAACAATCTTTGCTTAACGATCTTTGTTGCGTAGCAATGTAGGACATGATTTATGCAATCATCACTATTATCTTTCATAACAGTATTTGATAAGCAGATGCTCAGGTTAACAGGTAGAAAACATTTGCATCTTATTTATGAGCACTTGTGAGGGTTCAAATTGAACCCAAATTGTGGTTCAGTCGTGCACAGACGGACAAAAGCCGGTGAAAGTCTGGCCTGTCAGGGATGCTTTGGACCTCCACGGATCCTAAAAACAAGCCACCATACAGGGACCCATACACTTCACACAGGACAGACAGGGGCATGGTTGGTGCTCTGGATGGTGGAGGGGAGCAGGTGTGTCTGTTTGATTGGCCAAAGTGACAGGAGAGTGACAGGAGTCTGACAGCCAGGTGCCACATCAGTCCTCAGCGGGCCGAGACCTTCCAGCAGCATTCATTCATTCATTCATTTCACTCTCACTCACCGACTGAGTGACGTGACGGAGCGAGAGAGAGAGAGAGAGAGAGAGAGAGTGTCAGACAGCCAGACAGGCCTCAGAGACTCCGAGATAATTACTGTCTCTACAGAGTCCTCTCTGACTTCTCAGACAGAGAGAAAGAAAAGTGGCAGGGATGGAAGGGCGAGCCGGCAGGTGGGACGCTTCGTTACATCTTATTAAAAGAGCAACTCGTTGTTCAGGTGAGGCTGGTTCAGATCGCTGCAGGACACCCAAGAAAAGGTTGGTTCCTGAGGGGTTTCTTCCCCAATGACATTTGAAACTTTAAAAGAAACACACAAATAATTTCCATTCCTCATATTGGTATGTCATTCATATCAAATATTTGAACTTTCTTTTCTATACTTTATAACCTCGGGCAGACCGATAAAAGCCTTCGTATTCATTGCATCCACCTGTCCTGGTTAATGTAAGGGATACAAACTGGTATAAACGAGCTGGTATAAACATGCATGTGAATAGAAGTTTTGCGAGCATGCTGAGCGTTACACACTTCTTATCCAGCTTTGGGTCATAGAATGACCCTATACAGTGTAAAGCATTGTTGCCAGCTATGTTCAGTGGAAAGAAGCCAAAGCCTGCTCTAGATTCTGCTACATGGCATCACTCATCACTGATTTGCTCCAAGCAGCTTTATCATCAGCCATTTTTAAAGCTGCTCTCATCACATCATTATGCATCTAAATCTACAGATAACCTTTGTACACTGATGGTTGTAGAACTGTGGAAATGTCATGAACAGAGAGGATCCTGATGCTGGAGGAAACCGACTCGTATGAACTGTGTGTTTTTGAGAAAAATAATGTTTGAATAGTCGAGGTAAAATATTTCAGAACAAAAACAAAGACGAAGGAGTTCCCCAGACTAACAGCGGGGCTCGCCACTTGACTATTACGGACATTTGCAGTGTTTTCATGTCTCTGTTTGGCTGCTGAATTTTGAGTGAACTTTCTATTAACGGGACGTTAAAAGTTCACAAGTGTGGAAAGAAAACAGCAAAGCAGGCAGCACAGCAGCTGAGAGCGAATGTGATTAAAATGAACAGTTTTCTGGAGCGTTGGAGCTGCTGATCTGAGAGTTTATCAAGCTTTACTCTATGTGCAAACCATGAGCATCTAAACATGCTAACATTTAGCACATTAGCTTGTTTGCATGGCAATAAATGAAAAACACATTGCCAAATTATGTTCCTGAATGGATCGTTCCACAGGTGAACAGGTTCACAGATAACAGATGATGGTATTATGATGGGAATGAAAGGAGGATCTTTGAAAGGCTCGGCCATTCACGAGCGATGAGGTGATGTCTGTCAAACACGTGATCGTACAGAGGATGTCACTACATGGGCTCAGGGACACTTCAGAGAGCTGCCGTCAGTAAACACAGTTTGTTTATAAATGTTTTAACTCCCTCAGGATGACGGTTGTAGAAATGAATCCAGCAGTTGTTTGTATTTCTTTCACTATTCCAAAATGTTGGACCAACCCAACACACATGCCCGTCCCCGGAGCCACGCCACTAAGATGGCTGAAAATGTGCTTATTGTTTGACAGGGATGACTAACTCTCCCCTCTCGCGTGTTTGTCCTCTGTATTTTTTTTTTAAATCTGCAGCTGCAAACAGAAGCTGTACGCAGAGAAGCTGCCCAACACCAGCATCATCATCCCGTTCCACAACGAGGGCTGGTCGTCGCTGCTGAGGACCGTTCACAGCGTGCTCAACCGCTCTCCTCCACAGCTCATAGCAGAGGTCATCCTGGTCGACGACTTCAGCGACAAAGGTACCGAGGACACACACGCTACACACACACACACACACACACACACACACACACACACACACACACACACACACGAGCTCTGCTGCTCTCAGTGCCAGCTTGCTAGGATTTTTGGTGCACTGTGGCATCCTCTCCCTCCGTCTCCTTCTTTCAGGCCCACACACACACACACACACACACACACACACACACACACACACACACACTGACACTAATCTCAGACACAAACCACTGAGTCATTTGTTTGCAAGTGTTAGTGACTGTTGGACAAATAATAAGCCGTTCAGAAACAAAAGCAAAGAGAGGGAGAAACAAACACAAGCGCACACACACACACACACACACACACACACACACACACACACACACACACACACACACACACACACACACACACACACACACTGGTGTTTCAGCAAAGCATCCCACCAGCTCTGTTGTTCATTTATTATCAAGGCCTGAGAGCAGCGAGCATTACCTGCATCAGACATTCTTTGGTTTGTTTTTCTTTTATTACAAAGATCAACCTCCCTCTCGGGCTCCATGAAAATCATATTACCATTGTGTTTGGAGCTGAAGGCTGCAGTGACCTCTGAACAGATGGTGATGATGAGGGCATCGTGTGACCCTGCTAGTGTCGGCAAGAGAGGAAAAAAGAAATCACTTCCTGGCCTGGATTGGTTTTCTCATGCAGGCGGTTTAATCAGTTTGAACTCCGGAGTTAATGTACAGCTCTGAACCCTTGCATAATAAATCGAGGGGACAAGTGCAATATTATCGCTGGGCTCTGAGTGGAGGAGAGAACAAGATATTCATCATTAAGCCCGGTTCACGCCCACCGTGTGAAGCACAATTTCCTGCTCACTTTCCCATTTCCTTAGATATTAAATAATGCACTAAAAATATATGAAGAGGAAAGAAAGAAAAGGATATGAAGTCGTGGATGTGCCGAGTGTTTTTGTGCGTGACTCTATTGCTCAGTGTTACAGCTTCAGAGGGACACATGGGGCCTCATTTTACATGAGACTGCTGTTTTGGTTCATATATATGCAGCAATTCAGAATGCAAAATGGCTGGCTGAGAGGGAATATGAAGCAGAGGGTGTGTTGATTCGACAAATTTACTCTGAGCCAGTCACATCACTGCTCTCATTGCTCTGAAACAGCTGAGCCAATCACAGTGATGCACAATATTCAGTGGATAAAAGTTTGAACCTTATTTTCAAGCTGCTTGATCACAAACAAACCTTGAGATGTGTCCAGCTTGATTGATGCACTTCATTACTATCCAAAGTTGTTTAGTTTTCATGTCAGCAAATCAGACAACAAACAAAAACGGTGCAATATTAAGAATGTTTTAAATTATATTAGCAAAATTTAACATACAAAAATATGTAACCTTTGAAATGATGCCATACATGCAAACTATTCAGTACTTAATACCCTTCATTATGTATAAATTGTCTAAACTGTTGAACCTTTTAATTTTCATTTTGTTTATCATGAATGAATCCTGATTGGATGTGACTGAGAACCAGCGGACATGTCGTCAATACAACATGAACATCATGTTGTATTAAAGAAGACTTGAAACTTGAAGTTGAGACCGTATTTGCATTTGGAAAGTGTTCAAGATTCAAGATTCAAGAAGACTTTATTTATCCCGAGGGAAATTGTCTTGCAACAGTAGTAAAACAAAGTGAGAAAGGAATACAAAAGTAATAAATTATGGTAAAGTAATAAATAAACTAGTTACTAAGTACACAGAATGCAATCCAACCGTGAGCAGCATAAAATTGAAAAAAAAAAAAAAAGTACACAATAAGATTGAATAAAGTGACAAGTGGTATAAAGTGAAAAAAAAAATAGTAAATTTAGCAGCAGCATGAAATAGCAGCAATTTACTAAGTCCAGTGCAGGAGATTTACAGGGTCCAGTGCACACTCAATAAGTGATGGAAGTGATAGGGAATGATATTGATTTGATTTGGCTCAGGTGACAGTGTCTCCACTGTCCCTCCCGCGACCAGAGGTGGATGCATTAAACAGTCTGATGGCCTGAGGGAGAAAAGACTTCCTCAGGCGCTCTGTGTTACATCGGGGTGGGATGAGTCTGCTGCTGAAGGTGCTGCTGTGTGAGTTTAGCACCTGGTGGAGAGGGTGAATGTTGTTGTCCAGGATACTATGCAGTTTGCACAGCATCCTCCTTTCAGACACCACCATCAAAGAGTCCAGTTGGACCCCCTCACGTTTACCTCTCACGTGATTATTTACCGCAGTAGAGTCATTCTCTCATAAGCTTACATACAGTAGGACTGATTTTTGGAACCAGTGGACCTGCAACCATGAGAATAATGGCAGTGAATTAAAAGTACATTGATTTTGTTCATCTGTTCGGTTGTGGCAGCATGATAACTTCTTCTGACTTGGATTTGTCTTTATCCAGTCTGCCGTCCCTTCGATTATCTCATTTATTTAACCTCAACCTCATACATCCATTGATGTGTATCAATACTGATTATGAAGAAAAATTAGATTCTCCAGGCAATCTTTTGTACTGGAGGGTGCAGAGCGGCATCAGAGTTAAACTGTACAATGATTCTAGAAACATGATAAATGATAGTTTGGTCAAAGTGGTTTATATGATCACGTTTTTGAATCATAGTTTCACAGTACACAGCACTTAAATCAGAGAGGTCGAATCACAATCGGTGCAGAAATGCATGCACGACTGTCAGTAGATTGGAACGGGAGAGTGAGGGCAGAGTGTCCACATGTAATCGATGGTTGATGGCGTCGTTCTGTGGGATTGATTAAAAACACACCAGTGAAAGAGCTGAAATCGACCACCAGAAATACTTGGGTGGTTTTTAAAATGGGAAACAGGCATAATATTAAGTTATAGCCAGCCAGTCTGATGTTTGAAGAGGCATGCGTGTGGTTATTCTGCAGCAGCCTGTGTCATCTACATGAGATTTAATCAAGGACACTGGTCGGTTGGTGTAATGGCGCCACAGTTGGAGGCTACAGATTTATCAACCTATCAGTCCTGCTGCCTTCAGACGGCTGCAGGAGAAGCTTTTCATGAGGGAGCTGTGGAACAGAACAGTCAGATGTATTTATGTATTTATTAGTTGGAGCAAAATGTGCTAAAATAAAGCAATAATTCCTAAAAGTGAGCTCTTGTTGATGAAATCACAAAAGTGGCAGCTGAGTTTATTCTCAGCACCTCCGTCGCACAAATACTAACTCCTTGCTTCTCGGTAGCTCGTTCAAATGACCTTCCACCTGCGAGCTCGGCAATAAAACACCACCTGGACAGGCAACGCAACTTTCAAGGTCAAGAAAATACGAAATGATTGTTGTGGCCGTTGTGCCGCTGTGAATATGAGCCCCATGTAATAAAGCCTGAGGTGAACATCCGTCTCTTTCCAGATGCTGATGAGCAGTGCGTCTGCTCTCTCTGTTATACCGATGCCCTGCTGCATTAAATGATGCTGTTTTGTTTCTGTACCTCACAGCCGACATGAGGGCGATAAACAATTGATGAGATGTTTTTTTTTCGTGCAGTTATATTTTCTGGGGTGCTAATTAGTACCCAGCTTCTATGTTGTGTAATTATAGCCTCGCTGCACAGCGGCGTTTCAGGAACAGCCTCTTCTCTCCTTTTTAAAATCATAATTAATACATCTATTCATATTTGACTCAAAGGATACCTGATGATTTATATTTATCTGTGTGCCGAGCTGGAGTTGACTTCTTGTTGTAACTGAAAAGAGAACTTTTTCTCTTTGGGTTCGTGAAGGCTTCCGGTGGATGAACTCTTCTGATGTCATCGTACATATGAACCTGTGCTAAACATGTTTTTTGGTGAACAGTATGTCACAAAAACGCACAGAAAACAGCACAACAGAGTTTGAGCTGTGTGGAGCTCTGACGGCGTCGGTCAGGGATGGTTGAGAGTCGAAAATCATCAGATTCAAGGCAGCGGTCAGATGGCTTTCATTGGGAGTCTCTGAGCTCTGCTCCTCCACCTCTCTTCACTCTACAGACTAAAGTACAACACTGTTCATTCCAACATGGCAACTTATAAGTTGGCTGTTCAAAAAAAAAATGGACTGATGAGTGTAAAACCACGGCGGAGGTATTCTTTCTACTGAGTGCCATTCTCGTTTGTTATTTTGATGTTGAACTTTGAAAGGAGAAAAGATAAGTCGAATGGTTGCTGTGAGAAATTAAGAGTTTGATGTGTCACAGTTGTCCTGATGGATTGTGGCCGGCCATCTGTAACCTGGTTACTTTAAGTCCGACATTCTGACAGAAGAAAAGAAAAGTTGTGTTGTGTTTTTGCAGGCAGATGTCTTCAGCAGCGACACGTAGCCAGGAAAGAAAACAACAGTCACCTTCAAAGTTGTTATATTTTAAGGAAAAGGAAAGCAGTACCGTACACTTTGTCTCTGCACAAGCTGTTCCTCTGCAGAATAATATTTGGAGAAAAAATCTCACCTGTTATTTTCAAGTGATGATAATAATTTCCTCTTCCACCCACGAGAGTGCAGAAAACCTGAAATTAAAAGCTGGCAATATTTGCATCCATATTCATCTGTTTTTCAATGCGTATCACCTTGTTAATGTAAAATGATCTCAATCCCTCCTCGCTCTCTCCGTGCCCATCCTCACTCTGCCTCTCTCACCGTCTCTCGCCCACGCTCACCTCTGCGTTGTCGGAGCAGTTCATTCAGGCAGAACAGTGACTCACAGATAACATGCAAACACTGAAACCTGCTGCTTTTATCTCCTGTCTTCCCCTCATCGTCCTCTGTGTCTCTTTTCTATCGCTCCACTCCCCTTGTTTCTCTTTAGTTTTTCCTGTCTGTAATCTCTTCTCCGTCTCTTCTTCTTTTAGTCTTTTCTTGATGTCTCTTGTCTTTAGCACCTCTGTCTATTTCTAGACATCTCTTCTTGTTTGTGGGGAGATTCTCTCTGAATTTTGTTCTTTAACTCTTAACTTCAGAACCTCCCCCATGGAAAACTATTAGTCTTGTTTCATCTCATTATCTTTTCTCCATGTTTTTTTCATCATTTTGTCCTTTGTTGCTCTTTTCTTGAGATCAGTTCTCTTGTCATCATTGAAAAAATGCCAAAAACATTTCAAACAAGTGGTCGTATTTGGATGACAGTGTGGAACTGGGGAGGATATCCTGATTGGATGTAACTGAGAACCTGCGGACATGCGGTAGCAACATGAACATCATGTTGGATTGAAGAAGGCCTGAAAATAGAAATTGAGACTATAAATGCATTTGAAAAGTATTTACTGAGGTTAATATCACTTGAAAATTAGAGTCATTCGTAGGTAAGACTGCAGTATCTTGACTTTACTTGGATTGCCAAAGAAAAAATGAGGAAGAACTTTTAGAAAGTTTATTACTTGAGTCATATGTCTGCTTGCACCCAGATTTGTGGGCTAATACCAATGTCTAATATGCAATGAGCTAAAATTGTCTGATAATATCGGTCAGGATCTGGAAGTGACCATCATTCCGTCCCAGTTTTATTCTATTTAAAGTTCTCTTTCATTCTCTTCACATTTCTGCTGTTCCTGTTCGTCTCTCCTCTCTTCTGTCCCTTGGACTTGGACTTTCTGTTTGTTTACAGTAAGTGGGTTTGATGTCCACCTTTTCCCGGGATCAGATCAACAAAGCTCCTAAATCTGATTCTAGTAGATCTGTCAGCTTGAGTGACTGCTGGGATTGTTTGCTGTCATGTTACTAACTGAACTTTACTGTTGACTTTACTCTGTGGAAGATTGTTGATAGCAGTAAATGTCAGGTTTCAGTGTCAGTCCCTCAATCAAAGAGCAGCTGTTGTTTCTCTCTGGTTCTGTATTCCCTCTGACATTCAGCAATCATAAAGGTATGAATCCATCACAAAAGAGGAAGAAGGACCAATATTTCCTCTCGCCTGACAAGGAAATAATATGACAGAGCCGCAACATAGAGTTTAAGTTAGGGTGAAGACTGATTCCTATTGCTCGCTTCTTTTCCTTCTGGCACAACATAAAACTGGTCTTCTCTTTATAAAAGGAAATCTATCCACATGAGGTGTCATGGCGATACAGCCAGTGTTGCCCCTTAACTTCCTTAAACTGTCCCTGCAGTATATTTGCAGGCTATTTTGGGGACTATTGCAACCCAACATGTGATGTCATGCCTGTTTTTCTATCAGAGTTAAATGCAAGTTGCAATTTTTTGTTTTCTTTTTGCACTGACATTACTGGAGCAATTTAAACTTTCAAAAATGTGTTATTATTTTATTATTATCACACACACAATTTGTCTCACAGACTGCAAGGCACAATTTTAACACTGTGTGACTAAAGGCTGATTCAAAGCAGCTAGAGCCTACACTGTAACCTACAGAAGTGGCCTATGAGCCGTTATTACATGTGCACTGTGTGTCTGTGTTGCTGGCGATGGTGAGCAGTTTGCCACTGTACTTTCTCCAAGTAAACACACCGACCTATTCAGTTTGCAGCTATTTCTCTGGGCTGGACAGAGTGGATTGGCTGGGGAAAGGCAGTCAGGTCTACCCCTACACACTCTGCCTTAACGTTACTTGGTTTCGACAAAGCAGTATTTGCCACTAGGCTTCCTGTGGAGGGGCAGCCCACTCTTCAGATTGCCGCCCAGGTCACTCTTTCTCACCCAGCGACACAACTGCAGCAAAGTGCTGCTCCAGAGGAGTCGCACAACCCAAGAAGAGCCGCATGAGGCTGGTCAGGAGGAACTGCAACAGATGAAGATGTTGGTGTGTTTAATGGGAAAACTGCAGGCCAAGAATAACACTGGACAAGACAAGTGAAAGTTGTGACTGGAGACAAGTCAGATCTTATCAGAGACAGATCTTGAAACATCGCCAGACAAACCAGTTTGAGTAAAACTCAATCAGCTGGTGACTGTCGGTGTTAGTATCTTTACTTATTGGTTCGTAGTCTAGCTGTACTTCATGCTCTTGAGAGACGGTGTTCTGTGCACTTTGCAAAGCCTCCGGCTGTATATTCTAGTCTCAGCTATAAATTCTGACACAGCATCTGTAAGAACTACATTTGGTGTGTCCGTGTTTGACATTTTAAATTATGCAGTGAGGATGCGATGAGGAAACTGCATTTCTCCGACAGTTGCATTCAGCCAGCTGTCGTGTCAGCTCAAAGAGTTATCAGCTATCACTGTCATTGTCTTTTACACATTCAGGGCAAAATAAAGTTAGCTTAGAAGTTTACATCATGAATACTTCTGCTGTGTTATTAAAAATTCCTAAAATATGAAGAAACCAGTCGGTTAAAAAAGATTTTATCAGCCCTTAAAGGACAGCTTCCTATTTTCCTTTCATATCTCTTCTCTGGCGTGTTATTGGGCTCAGACGTCTTCATAGCAGAGTTTCATTAAAGCGGGGACAGCGGGAGCCCAGATGTATCCATCATGGTTAACTGTGGTGTGTGACAGAGACAATCGCTCTCAGCAGGACCACTGAGCCACACTGAAGCATCACCTCCTGTGATGGAAACCTGTCACCGCCTTCAGATTGATCGCCCAATTATTCAGTCACTGTCCACTGCCTGATGGGATCAATTAGACGACTGTCTCAGAAACTACAGAACTGATAACATTTCATTTGGAAAGACTCAAATGTTGCTATGAAAAAAATGTAATAATTACACAAGATACTGTTTTTCCTCTGAAATGTTTGTATTTGAATGTATTTTTTTCTTCAAAATATAATTAATTCTGTTTACTGGTTTGTCAATTTGTAACAATTTGAGACTGTATGACATGTTTTTAATGGTGGTTATCATGTTTTGGCAGGAAGAGTAAAAACAGTGTGGGGGCAGGTGATAAATGGGCGCGAGCGATAAATGTAGTCATAGAGTGAGAAATGGAGCAATCAAGAAGCATGAAACAACATTCAGAGGGAGGAGGGGGAGAGATGATGTGAAAGACAGAGAGGGGAAGTGGATGCTTTGAAATCATTATTTTTTCTCTTACTTTTAAGAACCTGCGGCAGTGAATCGGTTGAACAGTCCTCTGGCTCATCTTACGGTGACCTGATATGGACAGAAATGCTATCTAATCAGAGAACAGAAACGTGTAACGAGGAGGTCATTTGTTTTTGTTCCTTCAAGCTTGAGATGGAAAGTGTTAAAGTGAGCATGTCAGTTCCTGGCAGACGAATAAATTCTTAACCAGATTATCTTACTCATGTTGCAGCCTGAGTAAGCAGAAGAGCTGGTTTGCCAGTCGTTTGGCAGCAGGACAGGTGCAAAATAAAAAAAGAAAATTGACAAAAGGGCTGTCATGATGATGAAAACAAACACCCTTTTTTGATATTATTATCTCTCTCTTTTATACTTCCCTTTCCTCACATCCAGTAGGCGACCGTGCATTGTTGAGGCATGAGCTTGATTATCAAAAACTCATTCTGGAAATTAGGTTACTGTCAATCATCTTAATACATAAATCAACTCACACATGTACTCACTGAGTCACTGGTGCTGTTTAAACCCTCTGAATATATGATGCCATTGCTCTGATAGGGCACTTAAAGGAATACTCCACTGAAAACTAAGAATCAAATACTGACCACTTGTACATTTAAAGGTTTCACAAGAAGATGAATCCATTGACTGAATTGCTTGCAAGGTCAAACAAATCCACATGATAACTTAATTAACCTTTGTCAAACGAAATTGTGCCACTGACCAAGAGCAGGATGTCTCGTCGGTACTGATCTTCGAGGGAAGAGAAGGCCGGAGAGTCCAAAACCCGTTAGCTCTGCTGCTACATCAGCTTTGATTTAGTCTTCCTCAGCTGGAATATCAGCTGATTTACAGGCACGATGTGGTTTTAACACGGTTCAGAGACAGTCGATGGTGCGAATACATCTTTCACATAAACTGTGTTAACTTTTTTCTTGCATGCAACCAAGCTAATGGGTTTCCTAACTGAGAGTTAGCCATTAGCTCATTAGGTACAGTCTGACCTATATTGTGATGATGTGCGGGTGATTTTTGTAGTGCTGCTTTGTTGATAATCACAATTTATTTCCTCCAACCTTTAATAAACTTCACACATGTTTACCTTATTGAGATGTGTTTGGATATTGTTCATTGATCATCTGTGGCACTTCTTTGGCTGTAACTTTTTTACATGCATATGTTTCATACTGAAACCCAATTTGGGAGCTTCATACATACAGCCACAATGCAAGTTTGAACATTACTCACGGTGTGACCCAATTTGTTCATCTTGAAGAAGGAACAAAAATTGGTCATGAGCATGTTGATGACGTGCGATTCAAACAGGATGAACTGGCTGCGACGCCCAGTGGAAAACAAAAGAGAGAGATTCAGTGTGAGAGGGATTCAGTGTAACAATGATCAAGTGAAGTAAGACAAGGACACAGACACACCACTGGTTTAATGAAACCAGTTATACCTGCTAACCTGCCCAGCTACAGTCCATGATTAGCTGCAGCTGGGAGAGAGGAAGGAGGCAGGGAGGGAGGAGGAGGCGTGAGGAGGGTGGCGATGGTGAGGGGAGGTCAGCTCACTCTTCATTAGGCTGTAATTGAATTTCCGCAGCTCGTGCAGGAAGGATGTTCGGCTCCCGCTCTCCCTGCAGGGGAGTGTTGGCTCGCTCCAGCTTCCCAGCCTCCCCGATACTTTCAAGGTTAGCTCAGCTAATGGGCTACTTTCTCCCCGGATTTCTCTGCTTGCAGTCTGTCATCTTCATGTCTGAACATGTAGAAGCACAGGTATATAATCAACCACGTGATGCTGCTGTAGAGTCTCTACTAGAGACCCTGTTCAGTGCTGCAGTGGACCACCTCTGGCCCTGACAGCAGCTGAGACGAGCTGTGGCAGCAGCTCAACAAAGGACCCGCAGTGTCCCAGTGTTACAGCTGACCACACAGACAATGAAGGACATTCATCTTTGTTTCCCAAAAAGGTTTAGCAGAACTGCTCAGTGGACACACAGTTTACTGCTACTATTTAAGGATTTATGATAGATGTAACAGACTTTTTTTGCATTAATTTCATCAGCACAAACTTGAAGTATGTACATCCTCTTTTATGAAGGTTACATTCAGATTCGTCTAACATTAAGGGATTTTTATGGCCATGGCATTGAACACCTCAAGTGGTGGAATCTTTTGTGTTTTGAAGTGAGAAGTGAGGTGGAAGTGGAAGTCTTGTGATAGTTTAACCAGTCTATCCACTTATCTACCTCTGTCTTCTTCTAATATTAATTAAGATGGGCAGTATGGTATGTAATAGGTTGCAACAATCGACCAAAGTCACATTACAGTGATACAGACCCTGTAGACCCTTCCTCTGAAGCGCTCATAATATGTTTTCATCCTTCAATAATGTTTATTCCTCGAGTGTGTCCAGTGATCAAAAGAATCAAAACAGGACTTTCACCAAATTGATCCAAGTTGTGAATATTGTCCATCTCTCACTATCAGCAGTCTTTGTTCAAAAGACGACAGAAGATGTATATTCTGTTCCTCCTACTGAGTGATGTTGAGTGTTTTTTTGTTTGTTTGTTCTTTTTTTTTGTTAAATTGCTGCCTACAACGAAAAGTGTCTCCACATTTTTCTGTCTAGTTTTCACCTCAGGACACCACCTGGAGGAGAGCGTGCTCCCTGTTCAGAAGGCCAGTCGGCTCTGGTGGTCAGACAGAGCATGAAACAGATGATAAACAATTATTTTCATATGATAGTAAAGACTGTGACCTGGTTAATCTGAGCTTTAATATTCAAACAAGATTCCATTTTATAATGCCGAGTACATTCTGGCACGTGCAGTGATGGCTGCAGGATTGTGTGGTCCCATTGTCGGGTCGGGGCTTCTAGTTTTCTGCTCACAGAATGTGTTCAGAGCACCACGCTGAGACATTTCAACACAGTTCAGCTGCAATTGGAAAAGTTTGTCCTTTTACCCTCTTTTGCCTTCCTTCTTAGCCACGCTCTGGTTAAAAATTTCTTCAGCTAATTTTATTTCCTCTAATAAAGCCGTGTGGGCCAGGGGGTAAAAGGCGTCGTTTTTAAACGAGAGGCTGCGAGAGGCAGCGGAGCACGTTATCGTGTTTTAGCAAGTGTTTATTTTTCCCCCTCCTTTTTAATTGGAGTGTACTTTGGAGATGAGAGCCGTTCTCCTGGGGAGCCAACTTCATTAGCACCTGTAAGTGTCCAGACATGTTAGCGAAGAAGGAAGAGATTAAGAGAGAGAGGCATGTTGGCGGGGCTGTCTTTAGTAAACGCTTGTCACTAAATATTTGGATGTGATATCAGAAACTGAGTCAAAATGTTTCATCTCCTCTTCCCAGACCAAACTTTAGTTCAGTGTGTCTCAATATGTCATTGTATCTGTGTTTTAACACACAGAACTAAACACAACAAGTCACCTTCTTTGTTTTGTCTTGTCTCCATGAAGTGGTTATTATTATTATTATTATTATTATTATTATTATTATTATTATTATTATTATTATTATTATTATTATTATTATTATTATTATTATTATTATTATTATTATTGTTGTTGTTGTTGTTGTTGTTGTTATTATTGTTATTTCTGTTTCATTGAAACTTAAATTGAGAATCGACGCTGCTCCCCAAGGAGCGTCATTAGCATCTGCAGTGTGGAAGTAACTGGCATCCTGCCTGCTTAATGGGGGCAATCTTGGTACCAGAACAATCATAAACACAAGTTAACCATTAAGCACAAAAGAGAATGGGAGGAAAATGGAAGGAAGGGAAATGAGCAATGATAAGAGAAATGGCCAATATGAGACTAACAGGGCTGGTGTTTCAGCTAAAGATGTGTTATTATTTTTTAATAGCCTTCCCTGGAGAGCACAGATGCCATTTTTGGCTGCTCAGCATGTTGAAAGAAGCAAAGAAGAAGTGGATCCGGAAACATAAGAAAATAGTTGCATGTTAGCCAATCCATGTAAACTGATGTTTTGATAATTAGGGTGGGTGTTGGTGTCACACACACCATGTGGTTGTATGTCTAAATCTGACCCGAACCTAGAATCCAAAGTAAACCCAAGGAACTGTGAAGTTTCAACATATTCCTGGTTTGCAGAAACATATATTGCCAGTAGTTATTGTGGCCATTTGGTTGCTTTAATTTCCTTTTCTTTTCTTTTTTTTTGTTAACATTTAATTTGTTGTGGGCTGATGCTTCTTTAGTAATACATTTGAGATAACTAAATGTCTGACCAGAGGTGTGAATCTTCAGCCTCCTAAATTGATTCTGTTATGATCCTTTCAAAATCAGTTGACAGTCTACAGACTGTCTGAATCTAAATCCAAAATGTGGCCAGATGTCTAATTTCAAAATAGTTGTTGCATTTAAAGGAATAATTGAATTTAATCAAGAAAGATTTTTTGATCCAAACACAGAAGTGATGCATTTTATATTTCTGTTGCTTTTTGGACAAGAATAGAATAAAAAGGTGAAAGGTATTTTGACAACTGACTTAGCACTGAAACAAAACAAAGCACCTTCTACATCGACTCTGAAAGTTATATAACCCGACAACAATGAGCACTTATCAAAAGGACAACAATATAAAACACTAAAAATAATAATAAATGATTCACGATTCACACCTGCCTGAACATTTGTATTCCTTCTAAGTTCCTGAACATGGAGATCAGAGTCACATGTTAGATAATTTAATATTCAGATGAATAAATGTAAATTTGAAACCTAAGAATGGGATCAAAGTCCTGAGAACACGTTACAATCTGTTCCAGTCTTTCCTCGTCCTCTCGTAACAGGAGCTCGATGACAGCGTGTGTGAGAAAAGTTGAACTCGCAGGTCTGAGCTGGCAGGCTGCTGTCCGGACTCTGACAGTGACTCTCTCAAGGACTAACAGTCCCCACGGGGATGTTGTTACAGCAGTCGACAGCAGCAGTACGAGAGCCGCTCGACAGGAGGAGGTCTGGAGATCCAGAGTGAACGCAACATCGGTGCTGCCGTGTTAACAGTGACTAACAGTGACTCTGTTGCTGTTCCTGTTTTTTCTTTATGAAGTCAGTTTGCCTCTGCTCTTCTCTGTCATCCAGTTCTTGGCATTGGACTGGGTTTTGGGTCAAGTCTCGCTTTACCTTTCTGTCATGCTGAGCTGTAGACAGTTTTTCCTTATGCAGGATTCAGACTACATGATAGTCTTGACCTCCGTGAAGGCCAGTTTGTCAGATCAGGTGGTCTTAGAGTCATAAATTCTTGCATGACTCTGCTGAGAGACGTGGTAGACGTCATGTGGCTGTCTTTCATGAGTTGAGTCATGGGTGATCAAGAAGATGCCAAGGACTGACTTAACTGTTCCACCTGACAGCACCATTGATTATGTATGAAGACGGACAACATGACAGCTCCCCAACATCCCGATCGCCCCCTGGAGGCTGGCTGTGTAGGCGGTATAGGTCCTTAATCCCTCCTCCTTCCATGTAAGCAGATAAGAAGATGTAATTACATGTACAATAGTTTATTTATTTATTTATTTTTTTCTGTCTGTCAGTTCAGCTTCACTTGCAAAACAAATGCAGCACCACCGGCATGCACTAGCAAAGATCAACAGTAGGCACTGGTGTCGTACTGCTTTTATCAAAAGTGGGTGCTAGAATCAACAAAAAGCTTATAACCTTATACATTTATTGCTGCCATTTGTTGTATAGCGAAAGAAATAGACTTTTCTACAGCTCTGTTCTGAATCTTAAATCTTGCAAGATGTTCCTCAGAGGCTGCCTTGGTCACCTACAACATCTCTAGTTCGAGGCCGGCTGAAGAGCTTCGTTGCAATTTTCATTCTAATGTCAGACACAAAGAATTATAATACTCCAAAAATACTGACTATGATTGTTGAAGATGATCATTTGAATATGAACTTCAGAAATCCAGATGTGTTTTTTTTTTTTTTCTCGTTGAATTTGAACTGGACTCAGAAAGTATCCAGCTGTCTGAACTCGGGGTTGGTTTATGGGCCCAGTCCAAATAGACAGGATGGTGCAAGAATTCATTATCATTTTCAGTCTGAGTCCGTTTGAAATAGGTCCAAATGATTAGATCCAATCCAAAAAAACAGTCGACCCAAACAGAGCCACACAGAGAGAGAGAACATCGAGACTGGCAGCAGCTTGATTAATCTTTAATTAGTAAGCAGCTGTGATCTAAAACAGTAGCTATGCTAGTCATTTCTGCAGTTCAGACACATTTTCTCCGGTGATTATGACACACAGGATCACAAATGTTGGAGAGTCTTCTTAGGTCAGTCAGGTTTCATACATGTTGAAATAAAGCAGGACCAGCAGCCAAACAATAAGACTGATTAGACTTGATCTAATTTGGAGCTTTTGTATGTCTTATCAAACTGAACTCCTGTTGTTCTGTAAAAATGAAATAGTTGAGATTAAGCACAGAATTTGCAGTGCAAGTAATTTGCATATTCATATTTATGAATGTGGTGCATTGGATTCATATTCTGAGCATTGTTTAACCTTTAAATTCATATCTACAGCTTTAATAGAGCAGCTCTGATAGAGATGTTAGTGTGTGGTGTAGCATGTGTGACAGAGCTTGAAGGCAAAGACAAGAGATTGTCCGTCCTCTCCTCTTGCTTATCAAAAGGCTGCCTTCATCAATTTGAGACGTGCCGGCGATGTGCACATCTGTAATACATCTCGTCTCATAGCCTCAGTAGCTGTTTAAACTGTGTGTGTTTTGATGTGCAGACTTGCTTATATCATCACAGACTCTCCCTCAGCATCCTTTCTTTTTTTTTTTTTTTTTTTTTGGACGGTGGGAAAAAATGAAAAAAAAAAGCAGCTTCAAATGTTCCCAGTGTGGCTCCCGGCAAAAAGGGAGAATGTATGATGGAGTTCACAGGAGCAGCCGAATATTTTGGAGGAATAAATTAGCATCTTGGCTCTTTGGTGCCTTGCCAGGACTTCTGGGAAGTAATCCAGCACCTTGGAAAGACAAAGATTTGGGTGCCATATTGGATTCACTGTAATTTGAGGTTAATTGAATTAAAAATCCTCCCCTTCCTCACTTACAGACTGGAGAAATAAGAAATACATGGAAACTATTGGATGCTTTATGCACCAGAGTTTTACCCTTCTGTTAAAGGTAAATCGTCATTTGCATGCATACATTTCCCTCCCTGCTGCCCACTCTGCACTGTCTTCTTCTTTGCTTTTTTTAGTGTTTGTGATTTGATTCTAATTAACAGCTCGGAGGAAGATGCGGTGCGTTCCTGCCGCAGAAACAGATGGAGGGCAGCGAATGTTCAGCTGTTTGGTAAATGGGGTCTACGGAAATGATCCAGGCATCGATGATGTCTGAGCCCTCATCATGTCCTGGACTTCACATTCTAATAATGACTAATGTGTTTGCAGACATCAGCCTGCTCTCGTTAGGGTGATTTATTGCCTCACCAGAGTTTCAGTAAACCAGAGGAGCCGTATTCCAATTTATTCTGGTCAAATTAACCATTCATAATTAGACACTGTAACCTTTCCCGCTGCCCTCTCCTCCGCTGAATGTGCTGTACATGCAATGCAAATGTTCGTTGTTTAATCTCACTGGCTGTCATTAGGAAGGTTATGTAAGAACCATCCCATGCAGGGCTAAAGCTTCGCCTGAATCAATCTCCTAATGGTTAATAGCTAATGGGCTGATTTATTGCCCTATTATGAAGGTGAAGGCTCGCCCTTTCCTCTGAGGGTGGCAGCCACCGTATGGAACCCCTCTGCCTCCGATTCACATCAAAACCCTGCAGCATGTGTTAATGCTGTGATGAAAATGTGAAATGTTCCAGATTGAGCCAAATGATCAGAGTTCAGGGTTTGCAAAAAAAAAAAAAACAGACCTCAATGTTTTCTTGAGGCAGGTGTGCTCGGGAGGTAAAGCAGATTGTCAGAATCAGAAGGTTGGTGGTTCAATCCAAGGTGTCCTTGAGCAGTGGATATTTGAATGGCTGGGTATAGAAATATCATGGGGGAGTTTTGTTTAGGCTTCGCTGTATCGATTCTAAAGAGCAGGTCAGTACCTTGAGTTGCAGCCATTATTGTGTGAATGTCGGGGGAAACGGGTAAATGTGGAATGTAGACAAGAAAAGCACAATTGCAAATCCATTTACGCATTTATACAGCCAAGTCTCACAAGTGTAATCCACATACAAACATACAGACAAAGCAATGGAAAAACACGAGAAATGTTGTCATCGAATAAGAACCTTTTGGGATTGTAATGGTCATTACAGGATTAATCAAGAAACAATTAATAGCTTGTGAAAAAACTTCAGGCTTTGATCGCAAAATACACGAACATATAAATGAATCTTCTTATTTAGTTACTTTGGCAAATATCAGGTATCAGCAGGATAATGCCATCAAGGTGTCCAGTATCAGGGACTACTGCTACTGCATCATAGGGTCCAGAACTGTCCGAACATGAATGACAATTAAACTTAGTTGTCATAAAATATGTGCTTGAAGGAGAAATTTTAAACTTTAAGCTGTCCTGATAACAGCATGTCATCACATTGTAGTGTTATAAGCTATTTATTTAATGTTAATATACAGTATTTACTGGTACTAATAATACTACAATCTAATATATTTTGTCTATTATCCATCTGTCAAAATTGGAGAATCGTGGGTTAAAGGGCCACAGTTTGATGCAAACAGCCTCAAATCAAAGGTGAAAGTCGGCACTTCATCCTCTTTGTCTTTGTTTTATCTGGCCGTCCTCATTCTTCTTCCTGCACTGTATGTTAATGTCAGAGGCAAATTTAATTATCACTTCCGAGGATAATCTCTTGGCTTTAAAGCAGAGCTTTTGGCGGCACCTTTAACACATGTGACACGGGTTAATTTGAGCCAGACTACTTCAGGCAGCCTGCATCCCAAATGGGGCTCTCAGGATTAACCAGCAGAGGCCTGTGTGACAGTTTGATAGACAGCACTCCTCACGCTGCTCTTGATTACAGCTCTCCTCTAATTTAGTTTGCTCAGCTTTAATAATGTCTGGTCAGATCTGGTCTCGCCCAAACACTCTGGCTCGTCCCGGCAAACTGATGGTCTGTTTTGATGCTGTTTGACTTGAAGGAATGGGCTGTCATTTACTGACTCACTGAAACATAAACCACAGTAGAAAGTACGGCCTGAAGGATGATCGGGACAGAGTGAGAAGGCAGAGACAGATGTGGGCACCTGTTGGCTTCAGGTCTGTTGGTTTTGGCTGGTCCTGCTGTCTCCGACGCCTCAGCTGTCCGCTGAGGTCAGGAGTGCCTCCCCGAGTGGTAGCTGCTGCCAGACGGCATCAAAACGGAAAGACTAGCTGAATGAGGGAGGGAGGATGAAGAGAAGGAACAAACAAAAAAAAAAGAATCAAAAGAAAAGCAGGACGGAAGGAACAGAGTGCCAAGATAAAGCCATCCTGTCTGTCATTTTAGCACCAGCAGTTAGTCCTGTGAAGGCTTGAAAGAGGCTGCTGCCTCTCTTCCATCCTCTTCCCTGATATTCAGAATCCAATTAGTGGTTGTGTTGGAGCGGGCTTCCTCAGTGACAGTGGCCCATTTGTAAGACGAGCTATCAGTGAGGAACACTGACAGAGGTAATATTTTATTAATGGCCTCCTGTATTCTGCAAATAATGGCTCTGTGTTGGAGTTCAGAGATGGAAGCAGAAAAGATGAAGAAACAAAAAACAGCAGAACGTGAAGGTCAAGTCACTTCACCTGTCTCATTGTTGAAATTCTAAAGATGAACAGCCAATCGTAAAGTTCAAGTCTGAATATTTTTCGGATCAGAACTGATGTACGGGATCATGTCTTCCATTGCATTCCACCATATATCCACTGTTAGAGAAAACTCTGTGTGTGCTATCCTGACTTTATAATCAGTAACAACCTGCAGAAAAAGGCCTGAAAACGTCCCAGTAGTTACCATGTGTCATCTCTTTTAGGAGCAGTTGTAAATCGGTAACATTAATTCATCTTGTGAACAAGTTTGCGGCTGGTATTGCAGTACAAGTGCCGATACCATATTTGAGTTTTCAAAAACTATGCATTTTTCATTTCTTTGAGGAATACAAAGGTATTCTACAAAAAAAATATATATATATATATATATATATATTATATATATATATATATATATATATATATATATATATATATATATATATATATATATATTATTATTGCCTGAAGTGTCCAAACACAAGCTGAACTGCAAGTTTTTGGTCTTAATGAGTTTGAGTTAAATTAGTTTTCCAATACTCTGCAGTGTTATGGACATAATTTGGTCTGTACCCAAAAAAGTTCAATACCATTTCAAAACAAGTCTGTACAGCCACTAGGACATTCACGAATGCTATATTTTGGTAGCCATCCACAACTCCCAAAAGGAAGTCCAACAGCTTATAAATTAGACGGGATATTAGATGTTGTCTTACCCCAGTGATTAGTTCTCATCAAAAGGTTTCAAATAGTGCTGGATCGAACCTGGTGGTATGTGAAATAGTTCACAAATTGGTCTTGAGAGGCTGTTTTACAAATGTGGTGGGATCTTATTAGACTAAACTTCCAGCAATCTTGTCTCAGCAGGAGATTCTGTTCGACTGCAGTTACTATGTGGCCGCTTTCTTTCTGGAATAAAGGGAGTTGTTACTCCTCTAAATCCCTGTTTATCTAACATAGCATTAAGTAATGACACTTTAAAAACAGCCAAGTTTGATGATTTTACAAAACCAGGGTTGCTAAACAAAAGTGAGTTTGAGTCCCTTTATGCTACATCACAGAAAAACAAAACAGAAAGGCGTGACTGCCAATCATAACTGTCTGGGGTCTGTTTGTGAACAAGTCCAACATTAAATTGCAGAGTGTGATACTCCAGCCTAGAGTGTAAGGTTTTCCAGTCAGCTTCATGGTTGCTGAAGTCAATAAATAGTATTCTGATGTTGCTGTTGTTGCTGGGGCTGTTCAGTGTGTGTGAAGACCGAGTGGCGGTCAGTGGATATGGCAGTCTTCTGTGGATTTGTTGGTTCTGAAAGCATTCTGATGAGGGTCCAGGCTGGCAGGGATGCTGATATGTCCCCCTTCTGCTGTAAGAGGACTATCTCAAAAGCTCTAAATAGTCTGTCGTGATGCACAATGATGCCACTTACTACTGCGCTGTGATAAAATCTCAGAAAAAAAAAGAAAATACAGATGACTTAAATTAAACAGTTTGTTTTCCAGGACACGGGTGATTTTAAAAAAAAACCCTCCTGACTCTCGTCTCTCTGGTGAAGATGAGCAGTGCCACATTTTGGATGTCTTGTTTTCCTCATGCATCTGTTGTGTGTCTTCTCAACGTGGACAACATTATAACTGGAACTGTTCCTGGCCGCTCTATTTGTACCATATGGTATTTTATCAAGACTTCAACAAGTCAAGATGGTGTCAAAATCCAAGTGCACTTCAGCAACATGTTGAGGATTAAAACAGAGACTGAAAAACAAGAAGATGATGAAAGGTGTTAGACAGATGCCTTCACGCATATCTTAGATTGTTCTTTGTGTGCTGGGATTTTTTTTTTTTTTTTATAACAGCCATGAAGGAGCTCCTTGTCTCTTTTTTAATCAGTCTTTTGCCTCCACATACTTTTCCTGTCTGGCTTGGTTGACCTTTTCCAAACCTTAATGGGTTTTTAAATCATGGGGATTTTTTTTTCATAAAAAGAGCTTCTACCACTTCAGCAGCTGAGGATATAAAAGCAGCTGGACCAGAGTGGATGATCTGTCTCGTGATGGTGGAGAGTGTTTGAGCTTTGGACACACAGTGACAGTGGACAGACAGCGAATGAAACATTGCCTTGAGTCTGGCTCCATTTTTTTTTTTTTTTTTTTATTGACCTGTCAGAAGTGAGCTGACGTCTGAGCAGAAAGATTTACAGGCTCCATTTAGGACAGGATTGATTTCTGTCACCAGCAGCTCTGAGGAAAGATTGTGTACATATAGCTCTCTCTTTGATTGATTAATGCTTTCTTACACTTTCTGGTTTGTCTTTTCTTTCTGTATTTTAATATTTGTTCACCTTCATCTCTCTTTCAGCTCGAGACTCAAAATCAGCTTCGATCTGAACTCGTGTTTTGCACCAACAGCGCCGACTGTCTGCAGGAGTTAATAATAAGCTCCTTAAAAGATGTCTGACAATAAACTGAACAGATTATTGGAGGCAGCATTATCTGCAATTCCCTCATTCGGCATTATGAATTTTGCTCAGTGAAATGTTGAGCATCAACGCAATTTAAGAGGAAGCTCTGTTTTCTGCCAAAAGGCTTAATGACTAAACGTGTTAGGAGGAGCTGATTTAATTCCTTTTTCATTCCTCACAGTTGGATTTGTTCTCTTTAGGGTCACAGTCTGTCTGGTGTCTGCTGTAAAGATATTACAAAAAGTCTGTGACTGCAGAAAAGTATGTGAAATGTGAAGTTGATCCCAGTGTGGGTTATGATGTAGAGGCCTTCAGGGAAACATTTGAGTTTGCTGCATGTGGCATCAGCAGATGTCGCGTTTGATGGTGACTGCTAATGGTTCAGTTTTTCTTTCATCTTTTTTGTCGGATAGCGTGTTGGTGAGGTTGTCATTTGTGGACAATTCTGCATCAGAGCTCTTTCATGTCAGCACAGCCTAATTTAACTGCACACGTACAATAACTGGGGGTTTGAACTCATTGTGCTCCTTCAGTGACAGTTTTACATGTCTCTGTTTTCACCTCTGCAGAGCACCTGAAGGCAGCGCTGGAGGAGTACATGGTGCGGTTGCCAAAGGTTCGCATCCTGAGGACCAAGAAGAGGGAGGGGCTGATCAGGACACGCCTGCTGGGAGCCGGCCTCGCTAAAGGAGAAGTCATCACCTTCCTGGACTCTCACTGCGAGGCCAACGTCAACTGGCTGCCACCGCTGCTGGGTGAGGAACACACGTCAACATTAAATTACTACACTCTAATTAGAAATACACCGATCGACCGACCCAGGACCAGAATCTGAAAAGAATAAAATCTGAGCTCACCTCCTGCCTGCAAACAGCTCCAGATCAGAGCAACCAGTCTGGTTCAACCACTGTACAGTGATTTGTTCTCCCTGTATAAAACCGATTCTTCATATGAAATAACATCTATCTGTATCTGTATCTGTATCTCTATCTCTATCTCTGCAACCCAGAAATATGAAAGATGCATTCAAACATATACCAATTCAAACTTTTGTTCCAAGCGATTGCCAAACTTTTGAACGTTGCTGTATTGTGTATTTTCCTTCTAACTTTTCTCAAATCTTTGAGTTTTCTTTTTTTATGAAATTTTGAAGCCCTTTTACTCACCAGGAGTCTAAAAACTATTGAAAATAAACAGTCTGAGAAGAGAATATCATGCTGCGGGTGAACTGCTCACAGCTCCCAGACATCTGCAATCTGTGAACGGGAGTCGTGAGCAGCCTCAGATATTGCTTTGTGTGGACTAGAAAAGCTCTCTGCACCATCCATTGTCATTAATGACTTCTCTCTGTGCGTCTCTCAGATCGCATCGCGCAGAACAGAAAGACCATCGTGTGCCCAATGATCGACGTCATCGACCATGACAACTTTGGCTATGAGACGCAGGCGGGGGACGCCATGCGAGGGGCGTTTGACTGGGAAATGTACTACAAACGGATCCCCATCCCGACCGAGCTGCAGAACAATGACCCCAGTGAACCCTTCGAGTGAGTGCAATTATTTTTGACACGCTTGACATTATATCCCGACTGTCTTACTGTGCCATGAGCGCACACATCTGTGACACGAGCTGACCAAGAGTGAGTTGAAACCCTCAGCTCAGTGTTTTGGCATCACACTGTTTTGAATCCACAGGCCTCAAAACCCTCATTATTCGGGGAAGGGGGCTTCTGTTAGCACTGCACTGCTTCTACACTCATACAGTGACAGTGACAGAGGTGCAGTTTGTGGCTAATAGTCTTTAAAGCATTAGACTACATCTGCATTTCAGCGATAAGTCAGACAATGCTTTTTTTTTTCTCTCTTTCAGTGCAAAACCATTCAAATATGTAGCTTTTGAAATGTGAGATCTTAAAAACCACCTTAATATAATGCTGTAATCTACAATAAGTAACAATAACTTTCATCTCTTGGACAACAGTGCAAATCCATTATATCTTCTTCTCCTCCTCTTCCTCCTCCTCCTTCTTCAGATTCGTCTACTATGTCGCTGTGTTACAAATTCATGCTACAAACTTCAACTGTCGACATGCAGTCGAGCGCTTCAGGAAGAAAATTATTCGTATATTGATGTTGAAAGGTGTGTTTTTATATTGCTCAGTTAGCTGTAGTGAAAAAATGCGCAGTTTGTTTTCCGATGCTGAACAACTTCTTTAGATTTACTCAAAATGATGAGTGAGTTATTTGAGGTTGAACAAAATGCAGCAATTAAAATAATCACCAACAAAAAATGATTGAAAAGCTTTTGAGTCATTTAAAATATGGCCTTGTTCTCTGATTGCAGCTTCCTAAATGTTAATATTTTCTGGTTTATCTGCTCTGTGACTGTATACTGAATATCTTTGGGTTTTGGATAAAACGACATTTGAGGACGTCATCTTGGGCTTTGGGAAACACTGACAAACATTTTTCGCCGTTTTCTCACATTTTATAGACCTAATCGAACGATATACAAAGAACAAAATGTTGACAGATTTACTGACACTTCCTCTCATATATGTATGAAAATGTGCTGTTTTGTTCTGTTTTACGCCAATGCAAATGAATGAATGTTGGGTTTTTGGACTGTTGGTCAGACAACATAAGTTCTTTTTTTTTTTCATAATTTGTGTCATTTGATAACTACATTTTGAAAATAAGGTTCATTTTAGCCTAGTTGCTCATTTCAGTTTCAAGAATAGTAAGTCCTTGGAAATGGAAACCACAGATATAGGAGATATAGGGGTGTATTACTGTATAACATCAGATCCCCAGGTAATACTTTAGTGCAAACAGGACTGATAGCTTTCGACCACAGTGTCCTTCGTCAACACGCAGCAGCACAGATATGTAACCTTTAAGTAATGGAAGCCAACATAAATACACCTCACCCAGGGACTCACTTTGCTATTTGTAAGGCCAAATGACTCAGCATGTGATGCCAGAAACTCTATTTGTGAGCCTCGAGGGGATTAGTTCGACAATGTTTCTCTATGTTCGGATGCCAAAGTCTATTTGGGTGTCCGGGGAAATACAGTGCAGGTATCATCAGGCAGGGCTGTAGTGCAGGAAGATAAGAGACTAAAGAAGAAGAAATGAGCTGCAGAACAATCAGAATCAATCCTTATTTGGTGAATTAGTCTGCTCTTCTTGCCCAATGAAATGACCTTCATCAGTGCAAATCCAATTTGAGTCGCAAAGATTTTCATTTTCATTCTGATTGACATTGCCGCAGCGGAGAATGAGGCACGGCGGGACGGCAAAATCCATCTTGGAGGTGTGTGTGTGTGTGTGTGTGTGTGTGTGTGTGTGTGTGTGTGTGTGTGTGTGTGTGTGTGTGTGTGTGTGTGTGTGTGTGTGTGTGTGTGTGTGTGTGTGTGTGTGTGTGTGTGTGTGTGTGTGTGTGTGTGGGAGCATGATTTTATCCCCGTTCTCATGCCTCTGTCACTGTCTCTCTCATCAATGCCATCACTGCTCTCGCTTCCCCTCTTTTCTTTCCCTTTGTCTCCCTCTCATCTCTCCTTCAGGCTCCAGTGTTTCATTTAGCGATGAGCTCAGGCCCTGACACTCTCTTTCCTCAAGGTCAATGGACTGAAATGGAGAATATCAACTTGAGCATTTCTAATTAAATCAAAACTGTATGTTGGAATATTCATGGTCTGTTGAGTTGGATCTTGCAGTGACTCAGGAAGACCTGCAGGGATTTTGTCCGACTGGAGAAATAAAGTATGAACAAAACCTCTGAGAGGTGCAGAAGTGGCTTAAACCTGCATTCTTACTAGCAACAACAGGGGCAACGGCACTGGTTTGAAAAAGACGCCTGTATGTAAGCTTATGAGAAAATTACCCTAGCTCTCACTTGGTTTATTATCTCAGTAAATGGTTTACTAACAAGTTTATGATTTTAATCACTAGTGTTGAGTCTTCCTCAATACAGTATGATGTTTATTTTGTAAGTTATGAGATTAAAATAGAGGGTATGTTTTATGGCCTAGCTACTTTGGGATTGACAAGTCACCAGGACAGAGATGGTACCAGAGATGTTATAAGAGAGGAAACAAACCCCTTAAAGCATTTTGGTTGGAATAGTCTGTAACGCCAGAGATCGTCTGCTTTGTCACAGCTGAAACAGAAAACACACCAGCCACAGTCGTGAGTTGTTGATTCACAGACGCAAGCAGACTGTTGAGATTCACCTGATTTGGTGCTGCTGCTGCGGAGGGGCGTTGAACTAGCATTTATTCAAGTGTTCTGGTAGGATGAGCTGTTAAAGAAGCTGTTGGTGTTGATTTTCCATCAGATTTGACTGCTGGTTCTATACATGCAGTTTTTATGTCCTAGTGACCATTAAACTTGCAGTCATGGCTCTCTCCCCAGTCGTTTACATGGGGCCTGGTCTTGTTAGCCCTTATAAACCACCCAGGGGTTCTGCCAAGATGGCAGACAAGTGGCAAAACCTGCCTAAAAGGATTTTGGTGTTTCAATGCTTATGCTGACTCTCTCGTCCAAATATGGTCACTATTAGCGCCAAAGAAACAAGGTCAAACATTTTGCAATACTGCTATTTAATTTTTAAAATATCTTTTAATTATGTTTAGTGTTGTATGTTGTTTTTGTACCTACAGACCACACCAAAGTCTGTGTATGTGAAAAAATAACTTGGCAATAATAAACGATTCTGATTCTATAATGTAATTTGTGAAAAATGCTTATTGCAGTTTCCCGGAGCACAAAGTGACGTCTGCGGATTGCTTCTTTTGTCCAACCAACAGTCCAAAAACTCTAAAAAGACTTTAAGTTATTGTCATAAATTAAGCAAAGTTTCGCCTTTTGAAATCTGAAACCAGCAAATGTTTAACATTTTTGGTTAAACAGTGACTGAAACATTTAATTGTCAAAGTAGTCAGTGATTCATTTTGTTTTGATCATCTAATTGTTGCAGTTGAATGTTTGATTGAAGAACAATTAAGACAAAGAATCTGGTCAAGCACACAGGAAGTGTCAAAAAGTCAAAAAGTCTTGAGGTTTGATACGCAGCCTGGTATTTTACATTCAGTGTATTGAATTTTCCTGAACTGTAGAGGTCACCTCAGTCGATGCAGGTCAGTATTCATTCAGTGGAGCTTCTCACTGGCTGAAAGTAGAAGTCTACAGTCGGGTTGTGGAAATCCAATTTGCCACTGCATTTCCAAAATGAGTTCCTTCCTTGAGAAAATAAAATGCAACATCAAAAAGGTTGAGAAGGTAATTACAGCCACTCAGAGCTGCACTGTTCCCTCGCCCACCTTCTGTTTGGAACATTACAAAAACAAATGTTTAAAAGACTTTCCTGCACATATTTGCCAACATCTTTCAGGTCGATATTGCGTTTGTATCTCACAGTGTGTGTGGACAGGTAATCAGAGGGAGTCTGTATGGGGCCCTGATGCTAGCAGACAGTCTGTCATTGCCGAGTTTCTGTGTGTGTTTGTGTGTAATAAATATATCGTTAATGGCATTTTAGCACCGACTGAAAGCAAAAAAAGCCACATCAGCCTCTCCCGGAAGTTAAACTTGGGCCAGTGTCAGCATGCTAACATGTTCACAGTGACAATGCTAGCAGTTATCGATCAAGCAATTAATTAGTTGTCAACTGTTAGATTAATTGATACCTATTGTTTAAATCGAGTGTTTGTTTAAACTGAATCCTCTGTGAATCTGTTGGATCTGAAAGCATGCTGGTGATGGTCCAGGCAGGCAGGGATGTGATCTTTGATGCGCTGGAGAAACACTTCATCATTATCGTGGCTCCGGTACTGAACACTAACGTAGAGGAGGGTGAAAGCCGATCAGAACTGTCTGAGGTCTGTTTGCGAGGAAGTCTGATATACAGTTGCAGTTGCCCAGAGTGTTCAGTTTCCAATCAGTTTCATGGGGGATGAATAACAAGTGTGGGGTCAGTAACAGAATATAACTGATGATGGTACAATTTACCCTGAGGTGAACATAAATGTATTCATGGCAAGCCACCATCAGAACATCAAGCACTAATGCTAAGCTCACAGTGGGTGAGTCATTAATGTCCATACAAAGTTGGGTCATTATCGTCCATCCAGTAGTTACTATTAATATTCAGGACCAAAGTGGTAACAATGGCATCTCTAGAGCTGTGCTGCCAAAAATGTTGAAAATGATGTCACAAATACTTTAAAATGCTATCGATTTAGGAAATAAACTCCAAATTCCCACTTGACTGAATTGTTTTGTCAAAAGGAATAAATTGAATTAAATGCCCTCCAGCAAAACAGTCACACCGCAAAAAAAAAAAAAAAAAAAAGTTCCTGAACATCAGCAAAACAAAGCAGTTGCCAAGCAACACAGCAGCAGCAGCAGCAGCAGTGTGAGTGATGACTTTAAGCCAGCATGTTACCATTTTAAATGTGTTGAGCATTCACAGGTGTATTCGTCTGTTTTTGTAGAGAAATGTTACTATCTCTGTTGTAAAGAAATTTGAGAAATGTGTCCGAGTACACGTGAAAGAAAAAAACATGTGGAGGAAAAAGAAAAACCTAATGTCCTCAGTGTCTTTGACAGCGACCACAGCAGAACCCCAGAGTCCGACATGCTCGACAGTTCAAGTGCTGCATGTCAACCAGAGCTTTGCCTGGATTGTGTTGCAGTGAAATCAATATCGCATTATATTTATCTTACATCAAAATGACACACAAAGTCTGCAACGTCTAAAACAGAAACCTTCATATCCGTTTCAACGATACAGTAACCGTCAATGCCATTAAATAACAATTCAAAGTCATCACGTGATTTACTTGAAAACAGAAAGTGTAGTCGACATTAACCGACTTCCTCGAAGATTTTGCTGCAGTAATCTTGAACAAATCTTCTGCAGATACACACACACACACACACACAGTTCTACTGTTTATTTATGTATGTGTACTACAGCTGCCAGAATACATGGACTGAATAAGATTGAAAAAGGCTGATATTGATTTTTTTTTTTCCTACATCATTCAATTATTAACAAAGACCCTCTCATGGCCTTGAGAGGTGAACTGCACCCGTCAGGTTGACACAACGAGAAGATATCTGAATACGTAACAAATCTATCATTCCTCAGTGAAACTCCCAAACTCAGGACATGACGAGAGAGTGAAATGTTGCTTGGAATTTTTAAAATTGTTCGAATGATTTACTGAGTAATGACGGAGCAAATCACTGTGATGGTCAATAATGGTCACTTCATGATTGACAACTGGCATTTTCAGCTGTGACTGTAATGTTTAAAGATATATAGTTAAACATGCTGATCTGATCTCTCTGTGTAGTGCGTACTGAGGTGCTTCACCAGCGTCTTTAATATCTAACCAACAGCCAGATCTCAGTATGAACTGCTAGTTTTGGTTAAACTCCAGCTAGTCTCAACATCGTGAACAAAAGTTACTTTAACTCTAATGTAAGTTAGTTTGTGATGCAGGGGTTTTCTGCCTGGAAGTTATTGTAAACAGACTTGGTTCAAAGTGGAGAAAGACGGTTGATTGTCGAGTTAAATCCCCAAATATACGTTTAAATCACCGTCGTCAAGATCTTTCCTGACAACAATTTGATTTACAATGTTAAGAAAAAAAGTTTCTATAGTGATTGTATCAAGCCTCAAAATAAAAGAATAGAAATAAGATGTTTCTAGAGGTCACACTGAAAGTAAACAGTGTGTATTGGTGCACATTTGCAGCTGAAGGCGCCCGTGGCTGTGATCCTGGAAGTTAAACTGGAACCTGTTGTGTTTAATGGATCCTCGTGTTCACCAGCTTCATCTGAGTCGTGAGTTGTCACTGTTGTCTATCCTGAAGTGTGTGTTTGTGTTTTCTCCCTGCGGCGAACAAGAGCACACAATCTCTACCCCACAAATCAGTGCCCACACAGTGTCTCTGCTCTCATACACTCCAGTGACCATACACCAGTTTGCAATCACACACACACACACACACCCTTCCTTTGTCCCCCTGCAGCCACCGTTGTTTATGCCTTGTCTCCTGATGAAAGTCTGTCCACTGCATTTCATTGTGGCGCGACTCCAGGGAGGCAGAGTGTGTGTGTTTGTGTGTGTCGGCTTTGTGTTTTTTTCCTTCCTCCAGCATGCAGCGATCACCAGCCGTGGACGATGAACTGCTCAGACAAACTGTCTGTCAGCCGGTCAGCCAAATGGAGTCAGTCAGTGTGACAAACATATTTAAAGAGTTGGAGGGCAACGTTTGTGCCTCCTGTGTCTCCGCTCAATCTTACAAGCTTTGTCGAGCATGGATGACAGTTTTCTACAGATTTAAAATAGAACAGAGATCAGAGGGAGGTTCAGCGGACAGTCTACCTTATTGTCCACAGAAGGGGGAGGCAGAGGAAGAAGAACTTTTGTTGATTTCACAAGATTAAATGTGTGATTATTTCCGTGCTCAGTCGTTGTTTACTTACTGTTTGTCTTAAGGGTTCAGTGTGTAGGATGTGAGTGCAGAAATGGAATAATATATTCATAAGTGTGTTTTCATGAGGGCATAATCAGCTAAAACTAAGAATAAGTCTGCAAGTTCACTGCTAGCTCTCCAAACTCTGGACCTTAAATACATGTATTTCTCACTTTTATTTGCTCAAAATTGCCAATAAACATGAGATTATTGTACAAGCCATTTTAATTCACCACAAACAGCCAATATACAAACGTCTTGTCGTACCTCAACGACTGAGTAGGTCTCACAGACCTTCGTCACACATTTGCTGTCTGATTACGTTTAGGAATTAAAACTGCTAAACATTGTGGTCTTGTGGTACATCAATGTTAATTATGGAATTTAATTTACAAACACACCTATTTTACTTAAGTAACGTACATCATTTACATCATTTAAACGTGTCGTGATAAGCAGTTTTCATTTTCATATGAACGCCGGCTCGTTCCACAAGTTACAATCCTCTTTTTGCTTTAAGAGAAATATTCCTACTGTCATTGTCCTTATTAACCAGAAAAGTACAGCTGACACACTCAGCAAAGTAAAACTTGCAAAAAACTGTCGTGGTTCATCTTTTCTTCTTTCCAACAATCACCCCTGAAGTCACTGAGTTAGATGTGAAAATGAATTTGCTCCACTCACTGGTTTTCCCTTGTCTTTCACAAATGTACAAATCTTGCTTGTTCAGTTTACTAAGAAAAGGAAAATAAAATGCATTCACTCAGTCAGACCTCAGACTCATAGTCTCAGTGAAAGAAATGGTAATGCCTGTAATAATTTGAGTACCTTCTTGCATGTGGCCTTCTGTCTGATGCAGTTGAGAGCAGAGTGAAGACAAACCGGAGGGTTTTCCACCACCGTCTATCTCATATTACATCCCAGTTCAACACAAAATGCTCTCTCGATTCACAGTGTGTCTCTCCTCTCCGTCGCTCCTCCTGTTTTCTACCAGTAGACTCCTGATGAGAAGCTGCTCAATACATCCGATTCAGTTCCACTCCAGGGAGGAGCTCCCTTCTGCACCGAGCTGAACACCATTATGTTGTTTGGCACCGCTGAGCTTGTCACACCAGTCAGAATTCACAATGGTTCAGATGGGTTAATTGGTTTTTGCAGTGTGCAGTCTCCCTGCGATGCTAAACACATGCAGACTCATGCAGACACACGGGGTAGAACGGGAATGAACCCAGACTCGTCTCAGACAATGTGAGGCGGTGGAGAGCTGCACTACAACTCTTGACTCTCATTTTATGTCTCTAATAGTCTGTGTTGTGTGTCCTGCAGGTCACCGGTGATGGCAGGAGGGCTGTTCGCTGTGGACAGGAAGTGGTTCTGGGAGCTGGGAGGATATGACACGGGTCTGGAGATCTGGGGAGGAGAACAGTACGAGATCTCCTTCAAGGTAACACATAAAACACGCCAGTCAAGTGTAGAAAATCAACAGTGTCACTTTGACCTCTGTGTCACTTCTGAAGACATTTGAGTGGTTACATGTTTGGAGTCGGTCTGTGAATGAGCTGTGGACATTATGTTCTGAATATGTTATGACAATATTGAATATTAAACAGTAAACAAACAAAAAGAGGTAAAAATAGAAAATGTCCGGCTGCGAGAGATGACAAACTGTTCCCATAAAACCACAGTCAAATATTATGACGAACCGTTTGTACTTTATAACATAACTTTGTAATTTTACAGTCAACATTTGGTAGAATCACACATTTTCACTGGGTCTTATACGGATAGTTTCCTCCAAACCAGATCTTCAGAGGCACATTTCAAGCTGAGGTGTAATGAGACGTGTTGTTTCAATGTATTATGGTCCTTTTCTTTATAATAACCGTAAAGGAATCGCTATTAATTTCACTAATGTCTCCATCAGTGAGGTTTCTGCACCGCTCCCCTAACATCAGTGCAGACTGGCAGGGTATTAGCACAATTTGCTAATGTAGCATGGTTCCTGTTTACCTGATGATTTGATTAATTGCATGAAGTTGTGAACACACTGTGAGCGTCCATGTGTCACGTCTGTTTACGTTAGTGCTGTGACTTTTATTATTTGAAATTCCAACGTGTTTGAACGTGAGGTGAAACGGTCGTGATCGAGCTGTAATAACCGGGAATGCTTTCAAACTATTTGGTGTCATTTGTGTGCCATCGACAACATGATGATGTGTTAAAAAACCCTCTGGAGGTCCTGATGTTGTCTAGTGACCTGAGATGTCTCTTAAAGAAAATCTATATGTTGACATGTAATCGCTTCTAAAGGAGCAAAGTGCGTCTTCATATGGTTCCCCTCATGTTTTATTCAACATGGCTAACGTGGCCCCGAGACGTTCCTCATCCATTAGAGCCAAACATGCTCAGTTCATGGCTGACTCTCCCTATAATCAGAATACCGTATTAAATCATGTTTTTTTTGTTTTTTTTTTCTGGTGCTTCAGCATGAATTATTCTGTAGTGTAGCCGTAACTGTTTGCGACTCGGCCGGCATGTTAAGAACCCGTCTCTGCTGCCTCCGAACAGACAGAAGGGCCAGTCACAATAATTGAATTCTGGTTTGAATGAGTAAGGACTTTTGTCGTCTCACTCAATTAAGCACAAAGGCCACTGCCGGCTACCCTGATTTGATTGGACATATGCTGCAGTGTGATACTAAATGTTGTTCCTTAGAGTGAATTTCCACTGGAGAGGATTTGGTGTATTAAAAGTTGAGCATCCAAATCAAATAACTGTCAAATTAGTTTTACCTTCTTCTGTCTCTTCATAGAAATGCATACTCTGGCACTCTGGTTTCTGAAAACCGCTGTCCATTATTTTTAATCGTAATGCCTTCCTCGTGCCATCGCGATGTTTCAGTCTTCATGGTTCGAGATGAGCAGACTGTAGAGGTTGTGTGTTCGAGGTGAGTGATAAGACTTTCGCTTTAATCTTACGGGAGCTAAACTCAAGCTCTTGATCCCTCCTGCAGCGAGGCGCCTCTGTTATTAAGCTCAAGTGTTTCAGTCAGGGATGAGGACAACTGAAGGGATCGGAGGAGCAGGTCAGACCCTCCCTACAGCGAGATGTGAAGAGGGTGGATTCAGTCTGTTATTCCCCCCTGATTCTGTTTGTCCAAGCTGGAGTAGTGCAACAAACCTGACAAGGAGTAATTGAACTGAGATAGCAGCCAGCTGATGTCCACTCTGGAGGATGCAGAATAACAACAAACTGGAAATGATCGAGTCCAAAAAGAAAGAAGAGAGGAAGCTGTATTCTTCTCCCATGACCGGTCTGTCCGTCTGTCTGTCACCAGACTCTAATCAGTCGAGGCATCGCACAAGTGCAGAGAACTTGAAAAAAGTTGTGTCTGGTCTGGAAAACTTCTTTGGCACAACAGAGAGATTCAAGTCACGACAGAAGTAGGAGTAGGATGCATGACCTGTGAGTTTGTGGAGGACGGTGTGCTGTGAGGTGGCAAGAGAGGTCAAGGAAAGTATTGATTAACCCGGTATGGTTCTGATCGAGTTACTAGAAAGCCTCCTGCATCACACTGTATGTTATTTGGAAAGTTAACATGATGAATAAGTGAAAAAAGTTGGTATTCTGCTTTATATGATCATATCGCCTTTTATCTACAAATCAAATGTACATCATGTGTTTTTTATTTTTTTATTTTTTTTTACCATTTCAGGCAGCCATTGCTCTCTGTCAAATAAAAAGTTCATTGTTCATCTAGCCGTGTAATTTTTGAAAATACCGTGAACGATGAGTAGTTCCTCTCTGGAGCCAGTGTCTGTTTTTGTCCACTCTGGGCTTCTGTAGAAACAGGAAAGGACCTGCCACCTCTGTGGTGAAATCCAGGTAAAACAAAAAACACAACGATTCTTAGTTTCAGCAAACACTAATCAAAACGTTGCGATGAGCTCCTCCTAAATTCTACACACTGGAACTATAAGTCACTGTTCGTCAGTAACCTTCACTGATGTCTCTCAGTTATCACAATTAATTGAAAAGATAATCAGAATTAACAACAATGGCCGTGGCGCTCGCCCATGACTTGCTTTTGGAGCCAGCCTCAAGTGGACATTTGAGGAACTGCAGTTTTTGGTACTTCTTTGTTGGCTTCATTTGTCGTCCCTTCAGATTGCCGCTTGGTGGAGCTGAAAATACCGGCAAACGTCCGAAATACGCTTGAATGACCCGCTCACGTCAAATCAGCATCTGTTTTGTTGTGAGAGAATGTGGCTTCAATCAAGACTAATAAATAAGTTCTGAGGCTTTAAAACAGCATCACGACTTGCAACATGTTTAGCTGTGAGTTGATTTGAATTTATTGAACTGAAATGGTCCTTTTTAAATCAAGTGTGATCTCTGCCTGAGCACGACTGATGCAATACAAAAAGAAAAGCAGCGGCTCAGCTGTGCACAGGGTGGAAGCTCGTAATCTTAAAGAGCTCACACACTTTTAATATCTGACCTCTGACTGATTATATTTAAAGCGAAACATCACCTAAAATCCATCTTTAATATTTCTAAAACTCACTCCCTGTAGACTTGAAAGGTCTCTCTGCTTTCCAAAAAGCAGCGTAACAAATCAAATTTGAAGTCTTTGTCGTTTAGCTGAGCATGATTGACTCGTCTTGTTCTCTTTGATGTCGTCGGCTCGCTCTGGTCTCTCCGCAATCGAGAAGCACTTGAACTTTGTGGAGTTGTTTTGAATTGTGTTCTCTCTTCTGCGCTCTTCACACCAGATGATTCATGTCACCCACCAGTTTTATGAGCTCGTCAAAACTCGCATGATATTAATCTCGACTTTTACTTCTTTCCTTTTCCTCTTTTTTCCAGGCGAACCCTCTCCCGTCTTTCATCCCTCTCTCCTCTGCATCATAACCAAGTTGACAACCTCACGTCCTCCCACTCCATCGTCACCTTTTCTTTACATCCTAACCTTCTTTCCTCTCAGTTTTATCTCTCTTACTCTTTTGGTTTCATCTCTCTGATTCATCGACCTTCTCCTTGTTCAGCTGCACAAACACCAGTGCTGCACATTTCACCAACACCCCTCCCCCAGTTTTTATCGCTGCTGACTCTGTGTGTCTCTCTGCAGGTGTGGATGTGTGGTGGTCGGATGGAGGACATCCCTTGCTCCAGGGTAGGACACATCTACAGGAAGTACGTCCCCTACAAAGTTCCTGGAGGGGTGAGCCTGGCCCGGGTGAGTCTCAGGTGGTTTGATAACATGTTAATGTGGACACGAGGACTGTCTTTGCAGAATGTTTTTTTTTACACCTGCATTTTTCCCTTTCTGGTTTCTTTATCTTTCATGGTCAACTGTGCCAAGGTTAAGTGATTTTAAACACGGCGCCACAAAGAAACGAAACAAATGCCGAAAAGATGTGACGGACAGAAGCTTCTATCAGAAATATGATAAAGAGTCAGTTTACCTAAGGAGCTTTAATAAATAAACATATTTTCACTCCGTAGAATCTTTCCATGCTGATGGTTTTCGGGTTACCTGCAGAGGTGTTGAGATCTCTGCTGCTGCTTCAGTACAATAATCATTAATTAAACTGCGGGACACATTTTTTTTGTCTTATTTCTGCCTTCAAAAAAAGCTAAGTTTTTTTCTAGTTTTTTCTAGATGTATTAACTGTCTGCTTTGAGTACCACGAACTAAATCCTATTCACCTTCACTTTTACTTCAGCTTTGCTTAATAAAACCAGGCTAACAAGATGTGTATTAAAAACTGTTCATCAGGGAACTTTTTGTGTTTAAACGAGAGCTTTGTTCGTCTGCCTTTGTTTTCTGCATATGAAAGTTGAGTAAAACTTCAGAGGGAGCTGTGTGAAGTCTGATGAAATGCCTGCAGAGATGTCACCCTCGTCGCTCGGGGCTGAAAACTTCTGTTGGGGCAGCAGACTAATCAGATATGTTCCTCAAACCAGATCTTTAAGACAGAGTGATCAGACTCTCCAAACAATAATGCTGGCAAGTCGCAGAGCAGACAATTTATGTCAGCGTCCCGCCGAAATCTGTTTTACTCTGTTGTCTTCCACGTCGATCTGCTAGTAGCAGAGCAGATTCTGCTCGTCCTCCGACGCACTTCCGTCACTCTGGATTTCTTCATTATGTGTCACACTGCCAGTGACACAGAAGACACTTTAAAATCGGACATAAGCTGCCAGAGCGGCCCGACTGTGAAACAAGTGTAGAAACTTTAATTGCATTTCCACCTGTAAATGTGGTTTAGATCTGATTTCCAAATTCACGTCTCATGTGTTTGTTTTGTTTTGTTTCTTTCTGTGCGGACTTCCTGAAATCAGTCTGGAAACAGTCTGGAGCAGAAAGTCAACGACATGATCTCAGCAGACTTCTGTCGCCCGCTCCTCATGGCTGTTCGATGCTAACGGTTCAAGGCCACATTAGCTGCCACCAGAACAGAAACCGAGCCGATCAAACTGACAGCTGAGTTGAACTGTAAAGCTGCAACTATTATTTTCACTCCCTATCAGTTTGACAGCTATTTTCTCAACGAATCACTTGTTTGGTCTTTAAAAATGTCAAATGTCCGTGTTTCCAAGTCAAGTCAGGTTTTTTTAGAAAGCACATTTAATAAAACAAGAGTGAACTCAATGTTCTTAGATTTAAAAAGTAAAGTAAACACATATAATATTGGAAGATATATATAAAAAACAAGATGAGGTCCTCAAATGTCCACAACCCCAAGATATTCAGTTTACTCTCAATGTACTGTAGAAAATGTAGGCAACAGATTTTGACAAGGAAATGAGCTTGGAATAAAAAAAAATGTGTTTTGCTGCGCTGATTTTTAGGTTGTTGTTTTCTTTGTATTATTTTCTATTGTGAGTCTGAAAATAAGCGATGCTCAATCTGTGGAGTTGTTTTTTAAGTGATGAAAGGAGAATGAATACAAAAAAAAAGATTCTCAATCAAAGCTGAGGGCCTGTGCACGAAAATGACTTGCAGCCATAAATAAACTGAAGGTATGAAAATGGAAAATCTTGTTTTGTAAATTTGGGTGAACTGACACTTTAATCGCGACTAGTGATCGAAAGGTCGCTAGTTCAAATCCCGGCTCAGGGCAAGGCTGAGCTGCATGTCGAAGTGTCTTTGAGCAAGATACTGAACCCCCCATTGCTCATCAGTGAGGGCCCTGCGATGAGCTGGCGACTTGTCCAGGGAGCACCCTGCCCTCGCCCTGAGACAAGGCTGGGATTGGCTCCAGCAGCAACACCCCGTGACCCCATGGAAAGGGATAAGCGGTTACGGATAATGACATGACATGACATGACACTTTAATCAACATTTCAGTTCATTTTGCATCGGGCACTGCAGTGAAAATGACTCTGATTGTTGCTCCTTTTACATCTTTTAACTTCCAATTCAAGTATGAAACTCGTGTCTCCACTATCGCCGTCTAGTTTTCTGATAATGAGCTCACGTTTCTTCACTCTGTGCGAGCTTCTCTCAAGAACACTTCATCTGGCCTGTAGCTCAGCAGTGTTCATTATGCATGACTCAGTCTGAGTCTGACACCTGGCTCTGTATTAAACCTCTTGGCCTTTGTTTTTGCCTCGTCGTTCTGACCATTAGCCTCTCACTGAGGCTTTGTGAATGCTGATATCAAACAAGCAGCAGGTTTAACACACAGATACGTACTGTACATCAGGCTGGGAGGAATCCTGTCAGTCCCCCGTGTTTAAAAAAGAACAACATTCTGATTTGCTTCAGTCGACGAGTGGATGACTGCTGTGCTTGTTTTGTGTCGTCGGGAATAAGTTAGGCTGCAGCTGAGATAATTACACTGTGTATCTTGATTAAAAACGGGTTTTCTTTTTCTGTGTCTTCCATCAAAGATGATGGTCTGAGAGGTGGAGAAGCTTCATCCAAGTCTGTTCTCACACAGCTGGAACTGTTTGAATATTTTATAATGTAACTGCCGGCAGCCACAGATAGAGGAGGAGATGCCATAAATGCAAAGAGCTTTGTTGAAGGGAGTTTGGGAGCCTGTGGAAGGAGAACTGTGCAGGAAAGTTTTGTTGGCGAGTGAAAGAGGAGGTGGCAGAAGAAGAAATGTGGCTTCTCTCTCCTTGTTTTTGGCCGGAGCTGCACAGTTAATCCATTTATTATCAAAGTCGTGGTATGGTGCAATATTCAAATCCCAAAAAGCGTCAGTTTCTTTGATAAAGATGGCAGGAAGGTGAATGAAATACTGTTGTGCTGCAGAAATATTCTGACCTACATTCTGATCATCTGCTCGACATGTTGACGTTCAGTCCTGGTATCTGTCAGAATAACTGCAACGTGATTTTTTTTCTTTCACATTGCTCAGCCCAGGTTTGAGAATATTGTGCAGAAACAGGACTCTAAATTCTGTTATGAAACGTAACCAAGTACATTTACGCAAGTACTTTACTTAAGCATGATTTTGAGGTACTTGTACTTCATTTGAGTATTTCCATTTCCACTATATGTTGAAGACGTTTTACTTTGTTGTATTTATCTTTAACTGTGTAGTAACTTTTCCGATTGTATGGGAATAAGAGTAAGCCACCTTAGCTCATTTTTAAATTAATTTATTTTCTCTGTATTGGGGAGAAAAAAGCACTGATTCTGATAATCAGAAAAAATATCGAATGTGAGTGAGATATGAATGTTTGTGATCGGAAACACTGTGATGTCATTTACCTGTAAGGTGGTGCTACAGTGTGAGCGTGCTAGCAAAGATCTGTGACAGCAGGGTTTTGTTGCAATTTTTTTCAACAAGAATATTGATTATTGAATGTGTCACTCCCAAACTGTACCTGTATGGGAGCCTGCAGACTTCTCTTCTTTTTTAAAAAACTCTTTTGTTTAGTTCGGTCTGCGTTGCTTCACCAACAGAAGCTCAGTCATGGTTTGTAAAATCTTTGCCTGAGGGGAGAATTAAGCCTGGATCTTTATTTTCATTCTCACTGTTTAAAATCAAGCCATTCTTTTCAGGTGTGTCTCACCAATATCATAGTGTTTTTTTGTTTTTTTCCTGAGGAGAAAAACTGTTTTCTTTCACTTAATTAATACCACAGTTATTGTAAAAAAAAAAAAAAAAAAGAAAGAAACAGGAGCAGTGGAGTCCGTCCAACAGGTCCAGATACCCTGAGATCACACAGCACGGAGGGAGATAGAACCGCTGAACTCAGTTTCACCTGGAGGGGGCAAATTTTGCTGCAGGCTATGAGCTATGCTACAGAAAGTGTGTGTGTGTGTGTGCGTGTGTGTGTGTGTGTGTGTGTGTGTGTGTGCGGCTGGCTGGCTGGCTGGAGGGTTTTTTCCTCTACATCTGTACCTCTAAAGGGCAGAAGATTTGTATTTCTACTTTCCTGGAAGGCTCGCTGGATGTATTCTCATTCATTTCACCATCCATAGCTGCGAGGCTGCTTCCATCTGTATTCTCACACATGCATGCGTCCCTCAGAGGCTGACAGGCTCTGTGTTTTTTTACTCTTTTACACCCCACAGGCCTCAGATGGATGAATTTCCCATTGCTCGGGTGTAAATCTTTTATGTTTGCAATTGTCTGAGCTTAAAGAGGCGGCTGAGGAAGCTGTCTGCCCTGCAGTTGTTGTTGCTTACAGTTTATAGCGATCAGTTGGTTGTTTATTCAGTCTGAAATCTAAGAATTAGAAGACGAGCCAATGGGACCTCATGTCTGATACGTTTTGTATATTACATGAAGTCATGTCAGACATTTTGACATGTAATTAAGTTTTTACAGTTAAATCCCAGATGCTTTTGTTGTGGTCTCGTGACATGAGACATGATATAGACTTACAAAGGCATTTTGAAATGAAAGGAGAGGCAACAAAGGGCACTTGAGATGCAAACCAGTAATTTGCACCTAAAACCAGCAATAATTAAAACGTGCAAAATCCCCTTGCTTGCCAGTAAACGTTTTGGACAAAGCATTATTCTAAGCTGTATATTTTGTACGTCATCTGTGAAAAATGTGGAAAAAAGTTTTGGGAGGTGGCCATTTCTTTTTTTCATCACAATATTAACTATACGAAATATTTGCTGTATAACAAATTGTCTCCTGAGCACATTTTACACATTGATCTAAAGCTCAGCATTAACCTTTATTAACAGATAATCATAGTAAATATTTTGCAAATCGCCACATGATCTATGTCCCTTGCGTTTAGAGCACAAGGAGAAAAACTCATCCGCAATAAAACATTAACGTTAGTTCAGACAGGCCTTGAATTTAAACTCAGCTCATAAACAAGCCATGCTGCTGCTTCTGCAGGCCACCGAGCTCCTCCTGCTCATGCTGTGTCTGACTAATCAATGCCATTGATACTTGCTCTGTTCTGTAGCCTATCAGCTGCTCTCCCTGCCTGAAGCTTTCCTTGTATTCACGTGGACGGGCATTGAGGTCCCAGAACAGAACCATTCCACCACTTATAAGTTTAATTACAGTGGGAATAAAGTGCTGTAAATGCTTCCTCCAGCACTTTATTGAAACTGTATGATCTTTAGGGCTGCAACTAACAACTTTCTACATCTTTGATTAATATCCTGTAAATAATTGTTTTGTCTATAAAGTCAGTTTAGCTTGAAAATGACATCATCGATAATCAAAATATTTCCATGGCTGCACCACTGCATCGAACAGAAATGCTCTAAATGATTTCCCAGTAGTGCAGGAGCTGTTTCAGGTTAATTTCGGGACACTCATGGTTTGAAAAAGGCATTTGTGTTCATAAAGGTCATGTTTTTTCATTTGATCTTGTTATATATTAATTTCAAGATGAAGATAAATTTGGTGTTTCAAAAGATGTCAGCGTGAAATAAAAAAAGCAAAGAGACAGAAATTTAGTCTTGTCTGAAGCCACCTTTTGAATTAGCACATAATTGAGTTCAGAGTCGTATCTGCCGTCGTGACTCGAGACAAGTTGCTTCTATTTTTTCATCCCTCGCCTTCTGGGAGACGACGCCGGGTCCTGTGTGATGACTGGCTGCCTTTCTGCCGAGCCGCTTTGATCACTCTGTCATGTCAGATCAATCAAAACATCAAGGATGGCAGGATGTAGAGAATGACGGCTTCGTCTGTTGTTTCAATGAAGACTTCATGTCCACGAGCACAAAGATCTGCTAACAAGCCAGTTCAGTCGAGAGCTTTGAAGTCGGGGTGCTTTTTTACTGTCTGGCACAGCGGGAAAGATTTCTTTTCGAGTCGACAAATCAGTGACATTTACACCACATAACAAAATGATCACAGCGTAAATGATTCCTCTCAATGTAGAAACCACTAAGTCACTTATTTTTCTGTTTCTTACCACTTCTCGACTCTTTTTCCTCTTTCCTCTGCTCCTGGATCAGACCCTGCATCTTAGAAATAAATCACTTTAGTCCCTGTTCGTCCTTTCTCTTTCTGTCTCTTTATTGTTCTGTAGAAGTTGTTGGATGTCGACTTCTTACTCGTCATTGACTCTGATTTCAGAATCTGAAGCGCGTGGCGGAGGTGTGGATGGACGAATACGCCGAGTACGTCTACCAGCGTCGACCCGAGTATCGCCACCTGTCAGCAGGAGACATGACGGCCCAGAAGGAGCTGAGGAACCACCTCAACTGCAAGAACTTCAAGTGGTTCATGAGCGAGGTGGCCTGGGATCTGCCCAAACACTACCCGCCGGTGGAGCCTCCTGCTGCAGCGTGGGGAGAGGTACAGTCACCGTTACAGACATTAATGACGATCCTGCTGAATGTCTCTTCTCTCCTTGTTTATGACTTTACTGTCATGTGTATGTCTGCTGCAGGTTCGTAACGTGGGCAGCGGCATGTGCATGGAGAGTAAACACTTTGCATCAGGGAGTCCCATCCGCCTGGAGAGCTGTGTGAAGGGCCGGGGCGATGTGAGCTGGAGCCACGGACAGGTGAGCAGCAAAAATCAAATGTCAATTAATAGAAATAAAGTCTGTCAATAGTCAAGTGGTCTCTCAGTCAAAACAAAACAAAAGATGTAAGTTACAATGACTGGAAATCTATGTGGCTCAGAGACCAGAAGAACACACTGTTACCTCGAGTAAAACCTGTTGATTTCTCTGGTTCAGACATTGTTGGAAACATCTGAGATAACATCCAGTCACCTGCTGAACAGTGCCGTCCCTTTTCCAAATACTCAGTTCCACAAAACATCGAGAAAGGAGCCGATACAAACTATATCAGGTTAATGTTCAGTGGGCAATTTGGGGGCGCAAAATGTCTGACAAATAGGCCAAATAAATAAATGTATTAGCATATGAAATAATCTTATGTCAAATATTGTCAAGTTATATTATGCAGAATTTGGGTTTGAGATTGAAGTGTGTCGACATGTGCAGCATTTATTGTCTCACTGCTGAAGCTCTGAAAGTTCTACCTGAAAAAAACAAACAAAAAAAAAAAAAAACACAATATTCAAAAGCTGTGTACTCCAGCAACAGCCCCACACTTTGGCTTCACAGTGGTTGACACGAGTCCAAAATGGTGGATGCGAGGAAACATCTCCGGGCTGGATTAATGAAAGAAAGAAAAAAAACAAGGAATGTAGCAACAAGTCCTGCAGGCGAGGCAAGCGTGACTACAGATAAGAGTCGAGCTCCTGCTCCTCAAGCAATGGAAGATACAACAACAACAGTTCAACTGGGCAGCCGTTCACACCGACACCAGCAAAACTGTTATTTTACTGTGGAACATCACGGCAGGTTTGTGCTGCTCTCATGTGGTGCATCGTTCTAGCAGTTCTTAGACTTGCATTAAAGTTAAAAAGTCACGCTGCTGCATCACTCGTTGATGTCACACTCCAGGAGCGCACATATTCCCAATTTAAAGACGCGACACACACACCATCGGTCCGACCACGATGTCTGATGGTCGCTGTAATTCTCTCTGGCCGCTCTCTGGATGCAGTGAATAACAAGAAAGTAGTTTACAGGGGCAAATCTTCCCGCTCCACCCCGAGAGGAATGATGAGATTTCACCTCTGTTGGTAGATTATCTCGTCAGTAACGCTATTTGCTCTGCTAAACACACATTAATGTCAGTGGAGCTAACACAGACACATAAACGGCGCACACAAACACACTGTGCTGCTTCATCATCTTTTCATTGTTCTTACGGAGTCTGTTTGTTCTCGCACGTCACACCGAGGATCTTTAAACTCGAGCTCGTAATACAACCTTAATGGATTGAATGTCCCCTTTTGTTTCCTCAGCTGAAATACTGCGCCTCACAGCTCTGACACTTTAATTGCTTTAATCTGAAGATGCATTGTAGTTTAATCTGTGTCACAGTCTGTATTCAGCGCCAGCGAGAAATGGATTCACTGCAAATCACCGGAGGCCCTCCAGCAGCTGTCCTTGTCGGGGCTTTTTGATTCTGTACGAGAGGAGAGGAGGAAGTTATTCACAAAGTCTTCATTAGCTGGAGCAGCGGCAGCCGCCTGGATGTTACTGACAAGATTTCAACAAGGTCCAAAATTAAATCACAGACAACAAAAATATGAGAAAGCAGAATCTCTCTGGTTAAGAACTGCAGTAAAAGCTAAAGAAGTCATCGGTCCTGACTGCTGAGTTCATCGTGGTCATTTTTAATGCCGGGGACTGACGGTGACAAACAATTAGATAAAAAGGGACGATCATCAATCACAGCCTCCTGTACGAGTCTCCTCAGTGTGCCGAGTCATCACAATCTCACTGCAGTTTTTAGATAGATCAATATAGATGATCGGTAAACTCTGGGGAGCTTCCTCAGATGGTACAGGGACTCTTTACTACATCTGTCATGTGTTAAATTGCAGTTTTGTCACATGCATACAGATTCAGAGGAAACACTCACTTTCTGTGTTTTGTCTCAGTGCCACATCCACATGAATTATACTTCAAATAACAACTAAATATTCCAGTGCCAGAATTATCACTGCTTTAACTTTGATCTAAATTCCTAAACGATGGAGTGCAGCTATTAAATAAAAGCCTCTTGTGTTATACTGCAAACTAGAAGTCAGCCATTTTAAGAATTTTTAATATTTTTGGCCATTTCCAGGGGTACCAACTCCTCCTGATATGCTGAGGTGTTATTCCTTTTAGATGATACAGTCTGTTATTAAACTGTAAAATACCCAGACTCTGTTACATGTTTTCGTCAGTGTTGCATAACCACATTTGAGAGATCATTGCAAAAAATGTGTTTTTTCGACCGATATATAATGTCAGCCCCAAATGTTAAGTATCGGGCTGGCTCCACTTTTTTTTTTTTTTTTCTGAATTTAATAGTTGATCATCTATGGATTATTGCAGCTCCAACTAGCAGTTAAAAACAACTAAATCTCAGTGTGATGAGACAACTCGGCAAGCTCTGCATACAGGGACGTGAAAAAACACCTCATCCTTCAGAACGTCACATCTATGAAGACATTCTTTCTCAGGTTCATTCTTGACTTTGGTATTAAGATTATTCTGTGTGAATATACCTGCAGACTTTGATGAATATGTAATTTTTATTCTTTACACAGTCGATAAGAATAGGATTGAGCTGCCTGCTATAGTGTTTTCAACTCCGTACAGCTGTAAAGTCACAAGCCTGTGAAACATTTAACCTTGATTAGCCTGTAAAATGCTCAGCACCAGTCAGACTGAACCCTGAACCTTTTAGCTGCTCAGTTTTCAGCAGTAGATTAGTTGTTTATCCACAGAGGCCACACCAGCTTCTGATCCAAGGTGAGGCAGAAACAAACTCTTACAATTAATGGATTAATAGTATAAGCCAGTAGAACCAAACACAATATCCATCCAATAATAGTGAATGCAAAGGCTCCAGTAAAACTCAGTCAGGGGAACCATGACATTTTGTGAAAGAGGAGTAAAACTTTATTTGTGTCCAGCCAGTAAAATTGAGTGCAAGGGGTCAAGGCCGGAGTCTGAAGGGAGGAGGGATGATAAAAGTCATGAAGATTCATACAGAATGAGTCAGTGTGAGGTACATGAGACAGAACTTTTCTCTGGCTTTGAGGTTGTTGGAGGTTAAATGGGGGCACAACACTGAACATATATTAGTGTCTCATGTCTTAATGGACACAGTTACTAAAGGTCAAATCCACAAACTTTAAAGACCATAATGCCTGAATCTGCTGTTGGTTTCACATCAAGCAAACCACCAGAATGAACAGTGGCAATCTACATTTCTGCAAACAGTGTCTTTGGGTTCAATTTTGAAATGTATGTTGCAACAGCGCTGTGCTTATGCACATATCATTTTAACTTAGTCTGATTGAGAGCAAGCAGTTGTGGCTTCACTTATTATTGCCCATTTTGAGTTTTTTTTGTCACTGTATGGTTAGATTTAGGCAACAAAAAGACTTGACTAGGTTTAGGAAAAGATTTCCTTCTGACCAAAGTGAACCAAGTGCTGGTTCTGGGCTGGTTCAGAGTTCAACCTGCAAAACTTTTTTAATAAATGGCATGAGAGTCGCCGTAGTCACATCATTCATTCACCATATAACAGTCTGTATCTCCAATTTCCCAGCATTGCTAGGAACAACTATGATGGACTACATCGACTCTTGGTTTCAGTTGGCCCTTGGTCAAGATAACCAATGTAAGCTGTGGAACTCTGGAACCAGAGTGTGTTTCTGAACTGCTGTAGTCAAAAAGGGTTAGACACTTTCACAACGGTAACCACGTGTTCGAGAGGACGGCTTCATCCATGTGCGTATTTTTCTTTTTCACGAGTCAAAGCTTGTCAGACATTACAGAAAGGCTGTCCTTGAACAGTGGTCTGTGGCTTGGCAGCAGTCTTGACTCTGTAACTTCTCCACTGAGCCCTGTAGCTGTAGACATTTACAAATTTGAACATATCTGTGGCTTTTCATTATGGCGACTGGACGGTTTTTCTTTGTTTTTAGAATATTTTAACTTGAAATCGTAGAGATTGTGACACTCGTTTTCCTGCAGGTGTTCACATTCGGCTGGAGAGAGGACATCCGTGTCGGCGACCCCATGCACACCAAAAAAGTCTGTTTCGACGCCATCTCCCACAACAGCCCCGTCACCCTGTACGACTGTCACGGCATGAAGGGCAACCAGCTGTGGCGCTACAGGAAGGTACAGACAGCCTCATCTGTAAACATATTACCTGTGTGTGTGTGTGTGTGTGTGTGTGTGTGTGTGTGTGTCTCGACCTCTCTCCTCTGAACATTGTGTTTCTCTTCCTGTACAAAGCAACAAAGCTCCAAACATAATTGCTATAAAATAAATGACTTCAAGGCTTCTTAAATCATTGCACAGAGTTCTGCACATTGAGACTGAACGTGCCCTGAGGCTGATGGATATTCATAGGACCTCATTATGCCGTTGTTATGCATTTAAGCTCGACTATTACAAAAAAAACAGGCCATGCAGGAGGCCACATTTGTATTTTTATAGCATTCCGAGGATTTAATGTAGTGTCACAGAAAGGTTTTTTTTTGCAGCATTTAACACTTAGAAACAAAAAAGACGAGAGAGGATGATAACGGCTCAGCAGAGCACTTCTCGAAAATAATCATTCAAATGCAAAAGGTCTCTAACATGACTAAACTTTACATTATGAATTGATTTGTGTTTTTATATTAAATATTTTTGGCACATAAACATCTTGAACTAACCAATCTTAAACCAATAATATTGTGGCTTCCACCCATCAATCAATCTTAAGCTGTAAGTGCTGAGCGAGTGGCACAGAGCTCAGATTTTTGTGGGCCAGGCTTCACTGATTACTGTACAGAAACACATTTGTAACAGATTTGGGTGAAACTAAATGATATTTTTGTCCTCGGGCTTCTGCCTGAACCATCAGTGATTCACAGAGTTTTTCTGATAAACAGATGGCTTCACTTGTTAAAACATAATAATAAAATACATAATGGTGCTGTAAGACTTTTGAATGTCAGTGAACGCACCACCAGCAGTGCTGAAAAGGTTCCTGCTGGCAACCACATCACCACAAGAAGATACTGTGGTGGCCTAAAAAAATCACCAGTAGGCTCAGATGAAAAGATTTTTCATTCCTTCCCGTCTCTCTCTCCCTCCGTCCTGCAGGACAAGAGTCTGTATCACCCGGTCAGTAACAGCTGCATCGACTGCAGCCCCAACGAGCGGCGGATCTTCATGAACACATGCGACCCGTCTTCTCTCAGCCAGCAGTGGCTGTTTGAGAGAACCAACTCCACCGTGCTGGATCACTTCAACCAGGGCGCCAACTGAGGCCCCGCAGCATCCACAGAAAACTCCTGACGCAGGCAGACTGCTGCCGCCGATGAAATGGAGTTTTTACATTTACTCCAGTTCCTCATTTACCTGCCCCTGAGGTGACAGCTGCCTCTCTTTGGCGGTGAGGCAGGATGGGATACCTGCAGGGGAAGTTGGTTAAACACATCGGTTAGAGGAGAGACTGATCTCTGATGGATGGGTGTGTGTTTTAAAGTGACTGTGTGTGTGAGATGTATTTGTTCTGTCATAGCGTCGCTGTGGCGGACGGTCCGCCTCGCTTCCCTGATTTTGCTGTTGATTAGTTATCTCACACTCCTCTCCTCTCTTTTCTTATTTCTTTTGTCTCCTTTAAAGTTTATTTATTGCCTCTCTTTCTCCCTTTATCCTCGGTCTCCATTTCTTTCCCCATCCTGTCTCTCCTGCTTCGCCTCTCCCTGCACGTCCGTCTCTATCTGCCTGCATGACTGCATCTTTGCCCACCTTCTTCATTCTCCCTCTCAAATCCCCTTATGTCTCTCCAGCTCTGACATCCTCCCTGGGGGGAGGAGGGGGGAGCGCTCCTACTGAGCCAAAGTCATCCTGACACCTGGGTGAAGTCAGGCAGAACCACTCTGAAAATCAACTGGTGAATTGATTCTCCTTTACAACCCTCATCCACCCCGTGTTCACTCCCTCGTGTCTCCTGCTCCCCCACAACATGTAGTTCCTCCCGGTCCGCTCTCTGTCTCTCTGCTTTGAATGTAGCCGCAGGAAGTTGACAAAGAGACGCTCCTTTTTTTCCTCTTATTTTGTACTTTCCTCGTTATTTGATGAGTCGTCCGCCGCCACGTTCTTGTGCGGACTATCTCTTGCTGGCTAAGGGCTTGTTTGTTGTTGTGATGGTGGTGGTGGTCATGGTGGTGGCATGAGTTGCCTCCCAGAGTCTCCCTCTGCTTTCACTGCACCCTTCGCTGCTTCCCAACCGACTCCGCCAATCAGTCGCCGGAGCGACCTCGTCACACACGGCTGAGCACGGGGTCACATCATGGCGCAAAGCAGCGGGCAGCGCCACAAATACGCCTGGCTGCCCGCCTGCCTGGCTGGATGGCTGGCTATGTGACTGGCAGGCTGGCTGATTCGCAGCAGGGCCACCTGATTGGCCGGTCACCAAGCTGACACATCACTTTCAGCGTACAGTGTGAGCAGGAGGAGAGAGACGGATGGAGGCAGCTCTGGGATTGAGACAAATGTGGGGTTTTAAATGCATAAAGCACTTGTGTAATGATAAACTTGAATGAAATCTTAGTGCCTTGTCGAAGAGGACGAGATGTAAAGTGTGTGTGTGTGTGTGTGTGTGTGTGTGTGTGTGTGTGTGTGTGTGTGTGTGTGTGTGTGTGTGTGTGTGTGTGTGTGTGTGAGGTGCAGCGTGTCCATCTCAGTGTAGAGGACGTTTCACTTAATTCTGGACTTTTCTTGAACCCTGAACTGGAGTTGAAGCTGACTTGACCTCGACTCTGGCGAGGACACTGAAGGCACCACTGGTTTCTGCTTTCTAAATGAACACACATGTATCCGCTGGCTGTGAATAGAGCTAAAGAGACTTTCCACCTTATTTTTCCTCCTGCCTTGAAAAGTTAACTTTAGCCCTAAGAAGACCTCCGTTCTGTTTAATCATGACATGATGCTGTTGTGTTGTTTTTCCCACCTGTTCAATCCAAAGTACTTTCATGGGAAAAGGGAATTATTGTAATTACTGTGTTTTGAATCCCGTTTTTGTTTTCTTGTTTTTTTTTGCTTTTTCTTTTTAATGAAATGTTCTGTCGTGTTTTGTTTTTGATCCTGTTGTTCAGCCGATGTTGATTTTGTTCGACGTGGTGTTCTGGGATGTTCTGGGATGTTCTGGTCTGTCGCCCGCATCGCTCTCTCTAATCCGATTATGTGAAGTAGAACAATGTACAGCGTGTGCCGTTTTAATCATCACTTCCAGGTGTTGTGCACTGTTCAATCGGTGTAAAACCAAAAACAAAATGTCCTCAAACATACTTCAGTCAAAGTATTTGGCTGCAAATCAGGCTAACTTAATGACATTAGCAGAATAAAGCTTGGCAGTTTATGTTTCTGCAAATTGTGGATATGTGGAAACTCCGTTCTTGTGTTTTACGTGACAACACTGTGCTTATGTTCTGTTGATAGGTTCAGGCAAAAAAATCCGCTTGACAGGGTTTGGAAAAGATCACGGTTTGGCTTAAAAGACCTGGTTCTGTCTCATTTGGCAGAATCATCAAATGCCAACAATTTCTTCTGGTTTTGTAGGAAACTGTTCCATGTGATTATTAGTATCGAAAACAAACGTGTAAAAGCAAGAAAGATACATTTCCAAATAAATCTTGATGAAAGTTGCAGATTTTATCAACGCAAATATCTCAGTTGATAGTTTTTAAGGTGAAATGGAGCAGCAGCTGTGATCAGTATTTACCTGAGAATCCTACTTACATAAAAGTAAACATTTCATGTTAAAATGTTATTTTGGTAAAACTGAAAGTCACCAATACAAATAGAATTGAAAGTTTCTGATATTAAATGTGGTGAAGTAATTTTCCAAGGTGTATTTTCAGCATCAAAAATTGATGTGAATTAGGAATACATGTATGTATCAGCAGTTTACTAACGTTCAACTGATTTTCAGCCTAAAAAATAAAATACATTTGTTAGAAAATGCACAGCAGTTAAATCAGCCAAATTGTCATCAGTCAGCAGGACGTCACCTTCAGACTGAAAACTGAAATCTGTCAGTCTGTTTTTTGGACTTGGAAACTGGCTCAACCATTATTGTGTTTGCTTTTTATAAAGTCATGATATCCCTGAGATATTTCAGCCTATTGTCTGCTTTGGATATTTTATCTGCTGCAGAGGAAACGTCAGAAGTTTGAATTGAGAACCAAAGTCACAGATAATTAACAGTATATGCATAACTTCCCATGCAACACGTGTCATCTTTCATCATTTGTGTTGAAGTTTGAAAATCCTCTTGTTGTAATCAGTCCTGTCACCTGTCTCAGTGTGTGGAGTCGGCCCTGACCTTTGACCCCCACGCCTGGACGACTTGTCCTCTGTCAGATTGTTAAGAGTTGAGCAGGAGTTGCTGCTTCAGACCACAGAGTCACTGCAGTGGCAGAGTCTCCACTACAGGACCAAACCAAACACCCGTCTGAGCGTTTTACACCGTGGTGACGCCACAGTACCAGTGTTCTCACGTGAACACAACTCTGTTCGGATCAGAAGAACAACCTGCGCTGTTCAATCATGTCACTTTATTGTGAAGGACTGTTTAATACCAACACTGTACTGAGGGACAAAGCTGTGCAAAGAGCCGGATACACATGGCAACATCTTGGGCTACTTGTCTTTTTCCTTTTTCCACATCAGAACAAACTATCTGGTTTGTCTGAGTCCACCAAGCTCGTCTCACAGAGCGGCCGCAGTGTCTCGTACAGTAAATACTTGACTGACTTGATTCACGGCGGCTAAACTCTTGATAACAGAGGAAGGTTTTTAGTTTATTTTTTTTATTTTTTATTTTTTCCCTCAGTCCCTTCTTATTCAATCAAGTTTAATCAAAATAAACATTTAAATCTGCTCTATCTGCATCAATTGTACTCACTCAGATTCCAGCCACCTAAATATATGTTGTTGTTTTTTGTTTTTTTTTCCCCCATCAAGGTCTACAAATTATTCTCTGAAAAATTACGAGAATAAAACAGTTTGAGAAGAAATACATTCCTGGATCTGTTCCTTTATCCTGATCCACACCAAAAGTAATAGGATCTGTTCTCATCCTCAATCCGAGTTCTGTAGAAATCCGTTCAGTAGTCTGTGTGATCCTGCCGACAAACAAAAACAGACGGGGGCAAAAACACAACTTCAAATTTAGTTTAATATTGCTGATGTGAGCCGCAACAGCGATAGAATGAAAGCAGGTCAGGTTTGTGTCCATCAGTGGAGCTCTTCTGCCTCCAAGTGGCCAAAAAATATCAGTCAATGCAGCTGGAGGAAGTAGCTCACCAAGTAGTATTTAGCATTCAGTCTCTGGTTTGACAACATGGCCGCCCCCGACTTGTTCTTCCAGCTGGTGCTCAGGCTGCCTGCATCTGAGAAACGAGGGTGATGTTGATACAGGACTGTTCTGTGGGACAGATCCAGGCCAGCTGAAGCAAACGAGACGACACATCCTCGTACCTAAATGATCGAGTTGTTCCCAACACGTCTACTGCAGTTGGTCAGGTTTATGAAACATTGTGGTGTATCGCTACGTTACTTCGAAGTCAAAGTGTTTACGAACGTTCGTGGTCATTTACAGCGTCATTAACCTGAGCTGTAGAAACAGGACTTCAGGGTTGTTCTCCTGAAATTAGCCGAGTATTGCCCAAGATGTTGCTGACTGTATCCACTGGAGTGAACTCTTAACCGAGAAAGGGTGAACGTATAATATTGTACCTTTTACTGTTGCACATCAAACTGTAACTTAGGTCGAGTTTTTGAATCTTAAGGTGACATTTTACATTTGAGTTTATTCAGCTGTTAATCTACTGTGGTAGAGTGAAATCCCTAACGACTGTGTATCCACTCATGGAAAAATCATTTAACAGCAGAAAATCTCTTGACTTCAAGCTACTTTTCCACGGTTTGTGGGATAAGATTAGATAAACGTACAGCCCTTTTTTTTTTTTCGTTGTGATGATTCTTCCCCATGTTGTTGTTGGTCAGACTAAAAATTTGTTGAGCAATGTAAAGAAATCTCATTTTATAAGAGCAAAAAGGTTTTTAATGTCCACGGCCGGCGTCGGGCCAGTCACACACATGTTGTGTACGTGTGTGTGTGTGTGTGTGTGAGTTTTGTCGTGTAGGGACGTGTACATTTTGTATCTCATGAGAAAATATCCGATATTTTTTTCTACTGACATTGCAACTGTAAAAGTGTATTTAGATATTTAACAAACTGTACAATTTAACTGGAATTGTATGATATTTTTGCTGAAATTGTAAAATAAAAAGGTTTCTATATTTGGAGGAAAAAAAAACTGTCTGTTGTGATGAATTTAATACAAACGTGATGAGATGAAAACGTGCTGCCATGTTGGAAGAAGCGTCTCATCTACCTCAAGCAGGTGAACGTTTCCTGTTTTTCATCTAAAATTCACCAGGAAATGACGCTCCTGTCCGTTCTCAGCACTTGTCACAGCTGACTTAATGCTGCCCGACAGCCTCGTATTGATTTCCTCCGTTTCTTCTTCAATCCTGGCCGAGGTTCAAATGTTCAACCTGTCCAGGTGGGAGTACACCTGTCTGAAGAAAGCTGCAGCTTCATGTGTTCACACAGAAAATGTCTGCAGTTACAAGGTTAGAAAACAGCTGCCAGAAAAAAAAAAAGAAAGAAAAAAAATGGTTGTTTTTTTTCATCTCCCCTCACTTTACTTCCTCGTCAGGCTTCATGTTTTTATTGCTGCAATATTTCAGAGACGGGCTGATCCCTGAGTAAACCCAGTTGTTTGATGTGTTTTTAAATACCCCATGCACACGTGTTTTCGAGGCTTCTGAAATTTGAAAGTTCTCTAATGAAATATTAATTTGTTTTCATTTCACACGAGGAAACGCTGATGAAACACAATCAGACATGCTGGAGCGGAAGCCTTTTAAAATGATTCACAAGCGGAATCAAAGTTTGTGCAAAACTTCAGTGTCTTCATGACACATGCATGTTTTTTATTAGTATTATTTCTACCAGTCATGAGGGATTTTTATTAATTCTTCTGCAGTCCATAATTTTCCGGTTCATAAAATGTTCCCTCCTCTCAAAAGTCACTCCAGTTAAACCACTGGCTGTGGTTATTCACTGGGGGCGGTAAAAAACAAAGAGCAACTTTTCCAGCAGGGGTTAAAGTGATGAATTAGTTCTGAGTGCTGTATCGTAGGCAGCTGGACGTGTTTCAGTTTCCTGAAGACGTTTCACCTCTCACCCAAGAGGCTTCTTCAGTTCTAACTAACTGGAGGGGAGCTGCGGGCGTTTAAACTCTGTGTGGGAGTGTCCTCTGTAGGGGTGAGAGGGGAAACGTCTCCAAGAAACCAAAATGAGTCCAGTTGTCTGCACTATAGCACGTAGTATTACCATGACCCGGATGACTGAAGACCTTCATCTGCACAGAACACATTAGGATTAAATTTGACTCAAAGCAGTGCCCAAGTGCAGCTGCTGTTGTGGCCGCCTCTCTGCTTTCATGCACTGTTTTTAAAGGCAAACAGATGGTTCAGACGTCCAGAAGAAGACGTGGACAGACGAGAGATCCTTAAGTGTGGCAGTTTGAACCAGTTACATCAAGTCAGATGTGTTCTGACTCCAGCTTACGCCGGAGATATACTTGCTTCACATTAACACACCCATGCTGGCATGACACTGCTCCTTCTGCTGTTGAGTTGCATCTTGCGTACATTAAGCATTAATTTCTGAGGGATCGCAAGACTGATGCCCCAAACAAACACAGGATACACAAGCCTGTTGTTAAAACCAAAGTATAACTCCGGCCTTAAGCCACATAGTTTGTTTGAGTCTCAGTCAGTATAGTGCAAAGATTCTGAATATGAAAGCTGATATCTTCAAATTTCACCAAACTTCACAAATCAATGTAGGCTGTGAACACACAAACATAGACAAAACACATGCAAACCATAGATTTATAGCAGAATCAGATGCCGTACCTAAAGATGGCGCCTGTCAAGTCCAATCAGAACCAAGTTCCTGCTCAGCCCGTAGACCTAACACTGTGATGCTGTCACAGATTTCTAAATTGCTCTTCTCAGCTTGAGGAAAGTTTCACTTGGATCAAATATTCATAAGAAAAAGAGTCATAATTGACCTTGTTTGTATTTGAATGTATTTCATGCTGGTGCTCTAGGGGGAGAGTTGACCAGCAAACGTGCTGCAAAGGGGAAATGAAACACCAAACACAGAAACACTGAATGTAGCACAGATGAGTTTGTCGACCACTGTTAATGTTATCAGTGCTTACAGTGTTATCTGTGTTGGTGTGAGTCTGAGCTGCGGCGCTTTGAGCTCTCAGGGCCACTGTACAAATCCAATGCATGTAGGTTTAACGTCCTCAGCACAACATGAGCTTCAATACTGTGTGTGAGGCAGCGACCCGTCCACAGAGCACCAGGTGGGCAGAGAGGCGGCTCATTCCAGCCGCCACCGTCTCCTCTGAATAACTTCAGCGGCCCGGAGCTTTCTAATCCCCCTCCCTCCGTCACTTCTTGTTGTAGGTTTTGTGTTACTTTAATCGCTTCTCTGACTGATGGCACAAAAACACACTTTCCCCAATCGTTAATCCCATAATCATTTCCCCCCCCCCCGGCTACCGGCTAGCTCTGATAGCTTTCAGTGTTTCAGGTGGCTGGAGTGATATTGCGTCCCATTTCTCGGCGTCTCCTGGGACGTCGCGTCACGGAGGAGAACATTTCAGTTTGTCCCACCGTGAGAACCCTTTACAGCCGGGATGTCACTGAGCTATCGCATAATTACACAGTCACAGTAAAGGGAGAACGGTTAAGCAGTTGAAATACTAATTAAATTGGATTTAGCTTTTTATTTATTGTATTATTACTGAAACCAAACTAATGTTATCAGCAGAGGTTATTTCTCTGCTTAATGCTTTTCCCATTTATATTTATTTCTAGTTAATTAGCAAATAATCAGCATTCCTCCAGACTGGTGGGCTGTAACTGGGACAGAGATCAGGCTATTACATTTGCACGCTGTTCCACTGAAGATATCCATTAAGTTTCTTTATTGGGCTCAGCACCATTATAAAAAGAAAAAGCCAATCCAATTGTCTCCCATAATTCACTGATACCCTCCCTCCTCTTCCTCCTCCTCCTCCTCCTCCCTCTCTGGGCATACAGCTCCTTCCAATTACGCAGCAAAATGGAAAGATGTTTCAATGACAGCGTGTCACAGTCCTGGTTGCACACATTTTCCGAGGGCTGGTTGGGTTTGACAGATTTAACTGCAGGGCTGTGTGGCTTTTTTTTTTTTTTTTGCCTTTTTCAAGATTATTTTTGGCTTTCCTGCTATCGAGGGACAGACTAAATGGAGACGGACGGGAAAGTTCAGAGTGGAGGAGATGGTGGTTAAAGAGAGGAAATGTGAGGGAGTTTGAGAAATTGCCTTCTCACAATGTGAATTCAATATATTCACACGTGAAAAGAAAATAATGTCACACGTGAGTCGGACATTTTAACAGGTTATTGGCTTTTTCTCTCTCACACGTGAATGAAAGTTTCCACATGGGAAATTTACATTTTCACATTTCACTTTGAAGATTTATAGTCAGTGTTACATTCACAGCACCATGATGCCAAACAAACAGCCGCATAGAGCTGCTAGCATGGCTGTGAAGTGGTAGAGGCAAATAGCAGCCTGTGGGTGAATCCGACCCTGCAGTAAAAACATTTGACCCCGAAATAAAAAGCTGAAGTTGTCTCATTAATATTTCAGCAGGATTCCTTACAAATGTACTGTGGGGACCGATGAATGAGGGCTCCGTCTTATATCGAGTGGCAAAAAGGCAAAAGCTAACTATTATGGTTCATACGCACTGTATCGTAAACTTCTGTTTTGTATTTAGATCCTTGACTTTTTGCCCTCTCTACTTTATCTGCTGTGATGGAGCAAACAACAGGGAAAATTCTTTGTATGTGAAAACCTTCTTGGCAATAAACCATTTCTGACACAGTTTATGACAAAGCAAGTTAAACTCATCATTATCAATTAGCCATGTCCAATATGTATGAATGCACACACACACACACACACAGGCATGTTCATATATATGCATAAATATATATATACACTATAAAAATATGTGTATGTATATATATTTATACATGCATCGAGTGTGTGTGTGTGTGTGTGAATACATACATATATACATACATATATAAAATGTCCTTTTAACTTTGTGTTAAGACTATTTAAGTGTTAACAATATTTAAGAACTTATATGGAACTTTTTGATAGTTTAAGGAGTTGTTTTTGATAGTGTTTATAAGAGCCTCACTGACTTTATTTATTGACTCTAACTAATGTCATGTCAAACCTTTTCTGAGCCTGAGATTAAAATGCAATTTCTTCTGCACAGTTAAGTAGGCATTTTCCCGCTAATAAATATACAATCTAACAAACAATAACAAATAAAACATGTGTTATGGTGCTATCATGTGTAGTCATATATTAACGCATGATAGCGTTAATAAGCATCTTATACCTGAAGTGTATATATGTGTTCATAGCGAAGTGACCAAACTCCACAGTTCAGCAGACTCTGAGATAAGTTTTGAGTTAGTTTTATTCTCTGCAGCAGGAGATGAAGAAAACAGAAGACAGCCTCAGTGAGATTGAATTATCCAAGAGAAAAGAGAACAACACAAACAAAGATAATAAAGAAAGAAAAGTGTGGACTACATTATGTTGTTTGTTCTCGTGGCCTCTCCCTCTTCTTCTCCTCTCTCAGCTTTCAGCCCTCTGCTCCTCAGCCTTGTTATCTTGGTCTTGGGTCAGTGAAGGATAGTACAACCAGTCTGGGAGATAATACATCACCGTCCGATCCTCGCTTCAAAACAAACTAACAAGCTCCACAGACAGGCAGACAGGTCGGCCCATGAAATTCAAAATGACACCGAGCTGGAGCCGAAGCTCCACCATCCTCATCGATTCAATGTTAGTGAGAGAAAACAGAGGAACAACATCAGTGTTCAGGAGCAACAAGAGAAACTTTTTCTTTCAACTTCAGCCAAGGAGCAGTGTTTCTGTCTGTGCTCTACTTCTCTGCAGCTCAGACACAAAACAAACAGAGAACTGTGAGGCTGAATATGAACACGGGTCCACACTGCAGTTTGACTTTGGTTCAGTTTATTGTTCTCTGCTTCCATTTAAACGGTTTTATTGGGATATGGACACAGATGTCAGTGTTGTGTTTTGGTGCCAAGTCATTACATAAAAACTCTCAGGCACAGGGAAAAATATTTAACTGCCTCATAATACAAGCCCGAAATTATCCTTTCTGTGTGCAATCCTCTACAGGAATTTAGTTAAATCTGAGAAGCATGTTGAACCCAACGACTCAGCACTCGGCAGAGCACGAGTTTGTGTTTTGGTACACACTCACTGTTTTTATCAGATAAAAAACTCCTAAGATGATCCTAAAATTAAATAAAAATGATTCATATAGAACTGTGAAGCATGTTGTTCAGCCTTCCTGACATCAGCGTCGGTGATTCCTGTAACTGGATGACTTACTCAGTTATCACTTACTGATTTTGTGTAAACTCTTCAAAACTCAGTTGAAGAACATCAGCCAAAATGCCCTCGTCACATCTGTTTATATTGTGCATCAGTGTTCAATCAATCACATCACTACAGACAGTCAAACTGGGGCTTTGGGGGGCCTGGAGCTGCAGGCAGCTGTTCATTTTCCCTGTCAAGCATCTAGCCTCGTGTGTTTTTGCATTTATGAAATGCAAATTTTTCCCATTAACACAACAACAAGAGAGGCACTTTGAACAGCATTTTCAAAAAGCATGCTCATGGACACAAAGCCAGACTGGAGGTGGGGGGGGATTCATAATCTTGTCCGGACTTAACCTCAAAACTACGTCATCCCTCAAAATGGACACGTGCTCATGCTCAACTATCATTCTTTTGACTGAAACAGTTTTCACTTACTAACATTTTAAGTGATTCACAGTTTGGTTTTAGAATTGGCCATAGTACCATGTCTGCTGCTAAATGATTTCATTGGTGCTTTGAGCAGAAAACAGCATTACGCTTAAACTCAGTTATATATGCAGAAGACCACAAATCTGATTTTAAGACAGCCCAGGATGTCCCCCGGGGGTCCATTTTAGGGCCTACTTTTACAAATTACTTGGAAAAAGGACGTCTGTATGCTGATGATACTGATCTATTCACATCACTAGAATAAATGTTGGCAAAGTAAATTTCTGCAAAGCTCCAGAGAACTTAAAACTTTCTGTTTCTTTAGGTTCGATTTTTCATCACAATGCTATTCTCATGCTTTGGTTAAGTTTAGGCACAAAAACCATTCAGTTAAGGTGAGGACAACATCATGAAACGGCTTAAAATACCTGTTTTGGTCACAACAAAGATAAATGGAGATGTCTTGTTTAAAAATAACAGCTGCTGATGGACTGAATTCCTGTTAAAATATATTTTTTGTTTTTTGTTTTTTTTTGTCCTGAGGTCTCCCATATTTATATCCCATAGTTTCAGACTTACAAATATTGAAACACATACTCGAGCCATGGTTAGCAGCCTTAACATCTGCAACTTCATCATTGTCCCCTCCACCTCCAGACATAAAAGTCTGGTCATAAACATGGGAACATGTGTTGTGGTGTTGTGGAAATGTTAAAGCTGAATGCGGGTTTTCATACCAGCCAGTACTGTTTGGATGGCAGGTATACACTAAATGATCCTCAACATGTAATTCATCTCAGAGTGTCTGAAATTTCCCCAAAGTTTCCTCAGAAGTTTAACTCCAAGGTTAGAATGACAAGAAAAGTGAGTTTTGTCTCCCGGCATTGATTAAATAAATGCCAGAACATTTATTTTTAGAACCATTACACACCCTGATGTACTGACGCTGGATAGATTTTTATTTTTTTGTTTTGGCTCTGATTGATGAATGAGGCCCGTTGTGATTCCCATGCTGAGGTCGCTGTGTCTGTGCTGTGGCAGGGATACAAAGAGCGGGAGAAGTCTCCAGTGATTTCACATCGATTCTTCTCCTGCTAGAAGTGCAGCTCTGTAGAGAAATGACATTCATCACTGTCCTGCTTGTTTAAAACAGCAGAGCGGAGATAAAGTTTCGGCGGCAGCGTGAGAGCGTTGCTGTGTCTCAGTGTGGACGCTGAGCGCAGCCTGCTTAAATGTTGTGAAACTAGCATGAAGTCTACATATGCTAATGACTTGAGAAGTGAGTAATCCTTTTCCCCGGCATGAAGGGATTACGCGGAGACACGACTAGAAACAGGAAGTAGTTTGACATTTAAATAGTGCCTGGAAAGTAAGAGGAGGCAGATTTACTCTTTGAGCTGCTTCGACTCCAACAACCCAGGTTCAGTCAGCTAATCGCTGAGGTTTTAGACAGTTTAACTGAATCCTCAGCAGCTTCAATTTGAACTTCATTTGGGCTTTTTCAAAAACCCCGTCTGGCCCATTTATCTATTTTTAGAACCCTGTATAAGCAGGATTTCCAGCCCAGCCTCCAGGATATCACTGTCAGCAGTTAACATCTCTGCAAATCACAGATACGTCCAAGGTTGACATTCGTTCTAAAAGTGGCATCTTGTTGACATTATGTGATTATTAGCCACCTCTCACATCAGGAGGTGATAGAGGTGGTGTCATGTTAGCCAACATGTTCACGTCACACCACTGGATACTTTTAAAAGGACACCTGGGGATATTTCCACTATGGAAGCCCTGAGGGGACTTCTTTTTTCTTTTTCTGGTGACTCATTTTCTGAGTCTGATCTACATTGTTTTCTCTGCTTGAGAACTGGTCTAAGTTCGATTTTCGTTTTATTCCTCACTCTAAGTCATATGAAAAAGCAACTCTCACTTTCATGCAAGTGTTTACTTACTTTACTATTGTCAGTATTGTCAAGATTGAGATTGATTGAGATAAAACATAACCTTAATAAAAACAGAAATGACAGATTTCATTTAATATTGATCTGTGACTGACACAGTAGTGTTGTAACATGTTGTCAGCTGTTCCCATCTGGATCATTATGTTGTGTCTCAGATGATGTCATGTGTTCAAGGATGATTTTACTGCACGAGTTTCCCCTTTCAATGTACGCAGGTGGTTTTACAGAAGTCAGATAGAAGCTATTAATGTGCTAAATCAGACAAAAGATTAGAGATCTAAGTGTCAAACAGGAGAAGAGAATGAGGGAAGAGCAGAGGAGATGAGAGGAGTGATAACAGACAGATGATAAAATTAGATGAGGGGCAGAAGGTGAGAGGAGAAGATTGCACCGCGACACTCCACATCTGTGAGGATGGAGACTGTGCTGGGGTCAGGTTTAATTCAAGTTTGATTTGCTGCAAATAAGTAATGGTGCAATAAGAAGACACATATGAGTGCAGCAGTTTAGAAAATGTTGCCCAACAAACTTCAAAACGAAGTGAGCTGACCTTCTGAGTTTTACCTCAGCCCACATACACAGGAACTGCTGAGTCATTGTCATTTATTGTTCACATTGTCAACCCACAGCTCTCATTATTTTGGAGAAGTGAGTGACTGGACTGGAGGGAAAAACCTGAGAACCAGTTCCAAACCACAATAATATAAAATAATATATATATTACTAACCGCCTCTTCAATGATGATGAAACTGGAATATATTTCTTCCTGTAATCTCCGTCTAAAGTTTCCCAAATTACATGGAACAGTGACAGGTGTCTAAAGGGGCTCAGGTGTAAAAGGCTTTACTGACGACACACAGCAAAAGAAACCTGCAGGCACCAGGCTGCTGAGAGGTACGGAGTCAACTCATCTTGTTGAACTGTGACTTTTTAAATATTCAAGGCTGCAGGATGCTCCAGACCTCCCGTCAGTCAGAACAAAGACAGCAAAGACATCTCAACAGGGCCTGAACAGAGCAGAACAACTTCTATTAGGCCCGTTTAGAAAATGGACGTCATCACACTCGGGAGAGCAATGCACCAAGTTGCTCTCAATCATTAATCAGGAGTCTCCACTCTTTGAGCAACAGGTGATCCGAATCCACTCCAATCAATCAAGAGGGACTTGACATTCAGCTAAAATCAAAAGATAGAAAGTGCAGAATAATGGAGCCGCTACAGGAATAATAACAACTCGCCTGATGTTGAAGACCTTCACAGCAGCGTTATGAAAAGAACCCCCTCACTAGGATATTAATCTGGAAAAGTAAAAGTCACACACACAAGTCTCTGAAATGAAAACAAGGAGGAGTTTATGAAACAGTCTCAAATTAATACCGATGCACCTGTATGACCTGCGCACGCAAATAAGCCCATCAGTGAGAAGATGAACTATTTCCATTTAGTTATTTGAAATGCCGTTAGCCAGTTAAAAAGAAGCAGGAGCAGATTTTATTTTTTAAGATTATATTTTGTTGTTTTGACAGTGAAAACACTTTCACTTTTGTTCACAGTGGCCTCCAAAATCAACAAAATATCAAAGTTCCTTGTAGTAGCAAGTTCCTTCAAATATTAAACGCATTTTCCTTTAAATTAAAATGTTATAAAATAAATGTAGTGGAGTAAAATGGACGATACAATCCTGCAAACTGTCGTGGAGTGGAAATATAAACAGATAAACAGAAGCAAACTACTGAGTTACTGAGCAAACAGATTATAACAGGGATTACTGTTGGAAGATGGAGCGATTTAACACATATTTCAGTGAGAAAAATGCTTCACTTACGGCAGCGTTTAGGTTTGTTGTTAAAGTTGAGAGAGTGAAAGAAGAGCAGATGGCGACAGGTGGATCTCAGACAGACACAGAGGCACCGGAGCGCTTCAGGTGGACAAAGTGTGAAAGACGAGCAGACAGTCGAGATGTTCGGAGAATAAACAGACATACGGCTTCTCTCTCCCTCTGCAGGCCTTCGTGCTGAATTCAGAGCCACCGCTCATATCTCATTTCTGCGGATGACTCCAAACATCTACATCAGGACGCGGCCTGTTTCCAGCCCCGACTGGAACTGACGGCGACACGTGTGGGCAGAGCAACAATAAACCAAAGATGCCACATCCTGTTTTTGTACCTTCCCTTCCCTCCGACTTGTGTTTGAATGCATTTCAGTTCCAGTTTCTCCCTCCAGTCCGTGACTGGATCGGGGGGCGTCTCCTCGAATACCAATCAAGCCGGCCTCCTGCTTTCTCCCCAGTGTCGTCTCTCACGTTCATGCTGCCTCAGATCAGACGCTCCATTGAAAGAGCTTCACTAACCCACGAGGATCTAACGTTAGGCATGTAACTAGTACATTTAACTGGATTTATGCAAATCTTTTCTGATCGACCAACCACTCGAACACTGGCCACTTTCACCCGTTCTTACCCACATTCTTACACTGATGGTAGAGACATCACGCACAGTGTGAATCACTAGTTTCATCACAACACAACATTATATTGCTTCTTTTGACAGAAATACAATATTTGCCAATATCACAAATGTTCATCATGATGTGATTCTGGTTTCAATTCAATTCAGGTGCGATACGTTATCTTCTGTCCGTTTGACACAACAGAAGGACCTTGTGCCTAAGAAAACAACAACTCGTTACCGGTTTAAGTCACCGTCTCTCCCGACAGATCATCATGGTTGAATTTCAGTATGCCCGTTCTTTTCAGCCTCACACTGATGAAACTGAGCAGCTGATACTGTCGTCGTGACAGCAACCAGTCAGCAGATTTCTCCAAAATCAGAAATTATTTCCACACAGCTGATTTATTCCCGAGAGGGGAGTAATGCTGCTTTCACGTGCTCCTCGGACGGTCCGCGCCCTTGAGTTCGGAGGACGTTCTTCCAACCTCGGTGTGTTCATGTGTTCATGTTAAACAACACGTCGACAGCTGTTTCCAGTATTTAAGTGACGAGAAAGAGCAAAGGAAACGATACAATGATGACACGATATATGACTTTGGAAAAAACCTGATGTCTTACAACCATGTCTCCAACCCTGTGACGTCAACTCAGCAACTTGTGTACCGTCACTTTCTCAGACATAATAAGAAAATAAAGGTGTGCTAAAGATGATAATATAGATATATGATGATATATATCTTTGCAATAATGGTACTAGATCATTAATGAAATTGTCAATCAAGATCTATGGCTTGTTACAGTCCACCAGGAGTGAGACAGTTTCTCTACTGAAGTGCTGCACAACATTTCTCTGTTCAACCGTTCGTGGATTGAGAGTGTGAGAAACTTTTCAAATCAATAAATTTGCCTCAAACAGATCCTCCTAACCCTCTTATTAGCTAATAGTGTGACTCTCTTAGCATAGCGGATCCTGTTTGTGTTTCTGTACTTGGCCTCTAAATCTTGATCTGTGACTTTCTTTTAGCAAAAAAATATTCCTGCTGGTGCTGAACCAGAAGAGAGATCTCGTAAGTATTCTGTGCCCTAATCAGTGGTGATAAGACGCTGCAATTTAGACAGATGACAGTGGTGTATATTCATATGAACTTGGAGCACGGCTCTCAGCCTGACAGTCCAATAAACAAAGGGGATGTGAGGTTGACAGCCATCTGACAGTTTACTCATCACTGCCATCAGAGAGTGAGCCGCCCCCCGCTGGGCCTGTAATCATCCGACAGGATCTCAATCAGACACAGAGATTTCACTGTCCTCCCTCAGACTCCACATCTCCTCCTCTCTGACTGTGATCGAGCAAAAGCTGCATGTTAAAGTCGATACAGACGGCTGCCAAAACAGAGGCGGCAAGACAGAACAGACTCTGCTGACGTGAGTGAGAGTAGCTGCTGTATCGACTCCTACGTTTTTTTTAACATCGTGGTTTTATTTTGAAATATTTAGATCATCTTGCTCATGAAGACTGTTCTCTAAATGGCAACCAAGCAGCAACTCCTGGGGCAGAGAAACCTGCAGTTCCTCGAAGGCACAGAAGATTGTCTGGCTAAGACTCACAAAAACAATTTGTCCCGTAGATTATATTTTCTAGAAAAGCGGCTCAGGAAACAACGGGTCAGCCGAACCTGCTCTCCCAGAAATTCACTCGAAATTGAGCTTCACCTCCTCAGACAGACATCAGACGAACCCATTAATGCTGTTATTTGTTTCGAGGCTGATGAAACTATTGAGGCAGCAGTGAAGAGGATGTAGGTTGTTAAATGTGAGGAAGGCCGACTGTGATCCGCCCAGCTTGAAGTAACAACGAGAGAGAGAAAGGATGCGAGTGATTGAATTCTCTGTGGATGGAGAACGAGGGTCTTCATTGTAAACACGTCAGATCTGAGGCATTTCCTTATTTCCCTCATGCCGGCACGCAGATAATCACGTTAAATGCAGGATTACAAACATCCTGACTGCATCTCCTCTCCATCATCACACCATCAGGCTGTCTGCAGCCATCAGCTGAGCCGCTGACACTGATTCTGTTTCCCACCACACACAACGCATCAGTGGCGCTGGCTCGGGGCTACAGCATGTGATCTGACTACCTCACATCCATTACATCAAGTCTGATATCATCAGCTGCAACATTTCCACAACCATCACTATCGTTGGTGTAGTGCAAGACTCATGATATAAGCAGGGATTAGTGCTGATGAAACATTTTTCTTTCACTTGATGAAAAAAAATTGTGATTTTATTTTTTCATTAGAATTTCATGTGTAAAACCTTTTCATTATTTTATCCCAGAGGACAAAATATGTTTTTCATGTGTGAAACTGAACAAAAATTATGTTTTTTTCTTTCTTGAATTTGGTGTCACACATGAAAAAAGATTTTAAAAAGAACAGATTATTCAGGATCATTTTTCATGTGTGAAAACAAGTGAATTTATTTTTCCCAAAATAATGTTACCAATAAAAACAGTGAGTGTTTATCTGCCAGGATTTTTTTTTTCTTTTTTGTCATGTGTGAAACAGAGTGAAGTTGTCTTTATTTTATTCTTTTCAAAGTAATTTTTTTTGTATTATTTGTAAAAATGTTTTCTTCCACTTCGTCCGACACGTGAATAATTCTTCTGGAAGAAAAGTGAATAGTTTTTAGAATATTTTTTTTTCAAGTGAAATATCTTTTACATATGTAAGAAAATAAAATTCCTAACAATATTCGTCCTGAAACTGAGTAGAATTTCTTAATTCTTTCTTTTAAAGGAGAAATGTTTTCAAATTATTGTTATTATTTTTTTTGCCACAAAAATGTCCCCCTGTGAAAATTATCCACTGAAACCAGGTGAATTTCTTTCCTGGAATTTTTTTTCTTACACAGAAAACACATTTTTCCTGAAAAAAGTTTGTCCTGAAAATTTGGAAAGGGAAAAAGGAAAAAAGAAAAAAATATTTTCTTTATTTGTTTGTCAATCTGATACAAAAGAAACATCAGGACATTAACACAGTATGTACATGAAAACTGAGTGTTGATGATTTTATAATTAACGTGAACATTTCTTGCAATCAAGTCGTGCCAACAAGAGTCTGAAATCACACCTGAGACTCTGAGTCAGATGGAGGGAGGAACACAGCAGCCGAGGGAGTGATGGAAGGACGGACTGATGTGGACGAGGTGGGAGAGGACAAGAACGAGGACGGCGATGAAGCAGAGCAGAAGCCTGAAGTATTGATTGAAAGATATATTTTTGTTCCAAACAGAGACATGAATGTGCTGTGGGAGGGCCGGGGCGAGGCGAGGAGGTGCTGCAGAGCAAACACCGAGCGATTTAACTCCAGCTTCTATCTCTTATTCATCTGAGTCAAGTGATGCGGGCCCACAGCCGACACCCCTCTGTGTGTGTCTGACCTTGTGAGTCAGAGCGAGCGTGAAAGACTTTTGTGTTCTGGCACTTTCTGTGCAAACACTTCAAAGTCATCTCTTTGTCTCTCTCATGGACAAAACCAACCGCGGAGCCTCACTCGAGACACTCGTCGGCATGAAACCGCATTAAGCCGAGATATGAACTATCACACGGAGGCAAATCTGAATAAAATGAACTCATGAATAACAAACATTTCGTGCTTACTCTTTTTTCCTCCACTTCTGTGTTCCCTGGTGTTTTAAGCATGGAAGCTGAGGAAAGTGAGCATCGCTTCAGCCAGAAAAAAAAGTCTGTGAATGATAATCAGATAGCTGCCGCAACGGCTGTCTGATTGGTTTGATATTCAGCTTTAATCACAGAGAATGCTGAATTCATTATTTATACATTTCATTCCTTCCTTTGTAGCTATGGCCTCAGAAATATTGAACTTTGGGAGCTGTGTAATTAATGGATTGCCATGCTGTGCTCTGGATTTACAATGACAGTCACTGTGTGCATGCATGCGTGTGTGTGTGTGTGTGTGTGTGTGTGTGTGTGTGTGTGTGTGTGTGTGCTGTGTGTGTGAGAGCGAAAATCAAAGACGAACACCAACAGATGTCTCAAAATGATATCATGATGAGTTTTTCCTCCAAATGTCAGCGGCTCGTAAACAGAGAGACGGAACTGAGATTAAAAAAAGAACGAAGAAAAAAAACCGACAGATGTTTCAAAACATCGCATCATCACTGTCAGCTCCTCAAAAAATTTAAAATTTGGGCTGGATTGCTTTTAAACTGGAGGAAATTGGAAAAAAAGTTCCTGCTTAAATGAAAGTGTTATTTCCTCCAGGGACAGACAGGGAATGACATGAACAAGCCGGATGACTCAACACAACCAGACAGAATATCGATGCTGATGTCTTTTTATTACATGTCTGCTATATCTCTGCATGGCAGCTGCAGAATGAAACAGTATAGTAATAATCTATTATCTGCCCAGAACACAACGAAGCAAATTCAGGAGAAAATCCACCAAAATGTATCTTTCAAGGTAAAAAAAAACAAAGAGGAGATAACTGTTGTTATCTAAAAATAAAATAAATTATGTGTTATGTGTGGGGAAAAAAGTGTAAAACAAAGTTTGTTAGAAGAATTTGTAAAACCAAGTGGCATATTTGTTGTCAGGAGACAAATTAATCATCCGTGAAGCTGATTGAAAAAGACAATTCAGGGGGAAAAAAAACAAAAAAAAAACTAATTTGTCAGGAGCTGTGTGGAAATAAGTGAAGAAACATGTTGTCTAGATAAAATCCTGAAAATGAATCTTTTTCATGTGTGAAACAAAGAGGAGAAAGAATCCTGGAACAAAGAAAAGAATTACGCAAGACCCAAAGTTTTGTGAGGAGAACATTTCATCTGTGAAAAAAAGTTAAAACAACATTTTTTGGGGCAAAAATGTTAAGATGTTAATGTGTAACACTAAGTGAAGAAACAAAACAAACAACATACCGTACAACTCACTGTATGTTTTATTAAATGATAAAGATTTCATTTAGATTTCTCAAGATCCAACACATCCACCTCAATATGTCATATTTGTTCATCTCAAAGGAAATATGTTAAATATTAAATAAAGGTGCAATATATATGCATCTTTGAAATTAGCAAAAGAATATGAAGAAATGACAGTTTCACCATTGAAGAGCTATCTACTGAAGTTAGCATGCTAACCAGCTAGCATGAGGCCTGAAAGCCTCATTCTCTCAGCGCTCCAGGAAAGTTTCTCACCAGCCTTGAATCCATCGTTTTAACTGAAGGTCCTGTTTCCTGCTGCCTCGTGCTGTTAAAACACACACACATCTATTTTAATCCTGGCAGCTGTGATGTCACCACCAATTTAAGCCTCGCGCAGTCAGAGCGGTCTGTGTGGCTCGGGTCGGCCGGCCAGACGCTTCCCAAATTGACGCATAAGCTGCTGTTCAGAACAGCGACACGCATTATGGTTATTAAGGATTCTGTGTTTCCCATTGTGGATTCTGGTCTTTGTCCCCTCACAGCTGGCCTGAACACAGCTGGCCCGGACGAGCCGCACTCTCCATTATCCTCAATCCAACAAACCAACAGTGGTTATTGTCACCGACGCCCCCGAGCTTCATTTTGCTCCTGAATCATCGATCTAACCATCGTTTCATGACGATGGAGCTAAACAGATGTTGACATTTGTGGATCACATCTGGTGGCACCACAAATCACTTTGCAGCAGATGATGGGATAAAAAATAATATATCCCTAAAAACGTGGTTTGGCAGAGTATCAAAGCCTGTTAATGTGATATAATGTCACATGATCGAACATCATCATCAATCTGGCTGACTGGAGGTTGTAGAAGTGCCAATCAGCCTATGAGGAGTCTGAACCATCACGTCAACAGGATGAATGTGGGAGGGGAAGAAACACTGAGGTGGTTTTCCCTCCATCGTTAAATCTGCTGAGGTGGCTTTGAGCTCATAAAGTGCACAAAATTATTGTTTTGTCACTTTATTTTTAGGTCATTAAACATCTAAAAGACGTCGAAATGGTCGGTACATTTGGTTCAGAAGAAGTTTTATGAATTCAGACGTAAATGTTCACTTTTAAACTTATTTTCCCCAGGATTTATCTTCACAGTATAATCTATTATACTACATTTAATCAAGTATTTTATTTAAAAATGTACACACGTACAAAACAGAAAATCTTCAAATATTAGAGCATTTGAATACAGTTAAATGATGCCTGAGCAGCAGGTCTTTGTATCTGTGCTGTGGTGCGTTCATGTGCTGGTGGAAACTCTGACTTTTCCAAAGGTCAGGCAGCTGATAAGCTGTTTCTAATCCAAATCTGAGTCCTGTCTTCATGCTGTGTTGATGGACACGCGCCCTGCAGCTGTTTGGAGGTTCAGTCATGGTTTCAGCCTCCACCGCTGAGCTCTGGTAGGTGGGCTCTGTCCACGGTGCTGAATCTGACATCAGCACTGCGGCAGGTTTCTGAAGCTGTCCATGGTGCTGAACCTCATTCTGGACAGACGCTCCAGAGAGAAAACCACCAGCCGACTCAGGTTTATTAAAAATAATTTTACATTAGTCATTTTGGTGAAACATCAGCAAAATACACATTTGTATCATGTGTTATGCAAAGTTAAAAATACATTTTAGGAGGTCAGATAGTTCATGCTGGAAACCAAATGAAAAACTTTTTTGGCAGGAGACAAAAAGTAAATGAATAAATAAATAAAATAAATAAATAGATGAATAAAAACAGTTTTGTCAGAAGAAAATGGTTACTTTCTTCAAGTGTGAAGCCAAGTGAAAAAAATATTCTTAAGAAAAAACAAATCATGTGTGAAGAGTTGTATCATATATACGTAATTTTGAAAAGTTTTGTCAGGAGAAAAAAACTGTGTGAAACAAAGTGAAAAATGTTGGGAGGAGACAGAAATGTGTGAAAAATATCATTCATGAAACCAGTTTCTCTGTAAGGAGAAACAAAACGTGATGGGCCTCACAGTTTCCCAGTCAGTTATAATGTGTGTAACACTGACAATATCCAGTCACAGTGATGATCAGCTGTGAACCAGCTGAAAGTCAGTCAGCGAGTCAGGTGGTGTTTCATTGGACGAGTGGAAGCTGAACTTTTTAAGTATATGAATTACAGACAGATGCTGGAGCTTCAGTCAGAGCTTCCACTCATTCAGAAAGTGTCTATATGAGCATTGGACCAACAACACCACACTCCCAACCTGCCTGACCGCATGACAGACCGCTGTACTTCAGTCACTGCTGGGAAAAAGAAATCCAGCAGCTTTCCGACTAAAGTTCATCCCTCTGAGCTGTTTGTGATCCTGGTGAAGAGCCGGTGAGCTGTGCCCATACTCGTGTAAATAATTGTGTTTGTGTTGTAGGTTTTGCATTTTTGAGAATGACCTGAATCCTGCCTGGAAGCCGCACACTGGGAGGAAAAAAGGTGGATTTCAGTTTTTTTTGTTTCCATTCAGGGATTGCTCCCTAAGTCGTCTCTGTAATCACAGTTGGTTATGATTTACCAGAATTGCCGTCCTTTATTCTTTATCAGCCGTCCTGCAGCTTGTTAAGAGTGGTTTTGTGCTAAGGACTGTCCTATTTTCTAAAACAAAGCCATCGTCTGCCTGAACCACAAGAAAAACTATTTTTGATAACAAAATACTCACCAGTCTGTGATCCAGTGAGGGAGAATGAGATTGGAGGCAGAACAGATGAAATCCCAACAATCCGCCGGTAGTTTCAATGAGCAGACACGTTGTCTTTGTGTGGCTGACTGTTCTAATCCCTCTCGCCGGAGAATGAAGGTGCTTTCACACCTGCCGTGTTTGGAGCTGCTGAATGGAAATCTGAAGCCATCTGGACTAAAATCCAGGAAGTGCGGTTCGACTGTGCCGTCAAAAATCAACACAGAGGTTTGACTGCATCAGATGTCAGCCATGAAACTACATTATCTTCATGAGACACTGTATAATACACATTTGAGAGACAAAGATGGGGCGCGAATCAGGGACTGACAATTTTTTGTTGCAATTTACAAAAAGGTGCACTTTAGACACAGAAGCAGTCAATGCAATGTATTCTATTTAATGACAAATTTACAAGAAGGCCCAACTAGTTAGTGAGTGAAGAGAGAAAGAGAAATTAAGACATTCAGCTTTTTTTCTGAGGCTATTTAAGGTGAAGGAGCGCTGCATGTTTCATGAACGGGTTGACATGCAACACTGCCTTGTTAAGTGCTCAGACACGAATGTTATCAGGCTGAGAATAAATCACACCGGCATGCATCTGCTCAAGGTGAGGACAGAACCGGTAGGAAGCAAGCAAGAGCCTCCGAAACTTTGCTTTTAAAAACCTCACACCATCTGATCGGGCGAAACACGCGACACACATCCACGCCTTCACTTCCTCTGAGACCCGGAGACACGAAGTGAAAGAATAAATGGATGAAACGGCGAAGAGGAAGAGACAGATCGCCTTTTCGAAAAAAAAGTTGTGTCTGATACGGCTGAAGCCGTGGATCTGCGCTCGTAACAGAAAGCTCCACAAATCAAGGAAAGAACAACAAATGTAATGTGAGAGTGGACTGACGGTAAAACCCAACACTGTCTCACTGAAGCACCAGCACACACACACACACACACACACACACACACAGTGAGGCTAACAGCTACAGCGCCTCAGGGAGTTATGGACAGGAAGTAAACAGCAGTGAGTTGTAGCTGTCGGGGAGCTGAAGGTCAGCTGCACTTTGCTTTTATGTGTCCATCAGCCAGAAAATTGCTTCTACACCTTCTCCTCTGATCCGCTGACCGAAAGTGGGTTCATCTCCACTCAATTGTGTCCGTGACGCGCACGTGTGTTTCATCATTTATCCCATCAAAGCACCTTGTGTTGTGTGTTTTGCTGTGGTTGCTTAAATCAATAAAAACAAGACAAAAAAACCCCCAAAAACAAGAGGTTTCTTGTTCCAGACGCAGCTGCTGTTAAAGATCCACTTCGTGTTGCAGGTTTTGCAAATTGAAACCTGAGACACGTTTGAAGAGTGTGTGAATTTTTAACCACTTCACAATGAAGGGGTTCACATCTGGTATTAACAACCATCCTGAAAGACCTGATCACAAGTGCAATAATGTAAATCATTGCCAAATTTACAAGAAGGCCCAAATAGTCACACATTTGTTGTCAACAGTGTTTCACAAAGCACAGAAAATATCTCCCAACCCAGCAACTCTGAAAATTGTTCAATTTTCCAAGGCAGTCTGGGGATTTTCTCCATGGGTGACGAAGAAGTCAACCAATTACTGCATTTGTAAAATCTGACATATTACCATTAATAAAAGGTTGCTTTTAATAAATTGTGTGTAAAAAGTCAAATCAGTTGAATCAGTGTTCGAACAGCTGCTAAATGTTGGCAGGTAAGACGCACCGAGACAAAGAAACAATGAACTTAATGTGATGCATTTAATGCAGAATTTACAAGAAGGCCAAAATAGTTAGAAATTGGTTTTCGACAGCGTTTCTCCAAGTACAGAAAGTTTCTTCCAACTCAGCAACTCACAAAATTGACTGATTTGTCAAGGGAGTCTGGGGATTTTCTCCAATAATGCCACATTTACAAGAAGGGCCAAATAATTAAGTATTTTTTTCTGTAGTCAGCGTTTCATAAAGTTTCACTGCAGCTTTAATGTTGGAAAAATCATCTTATTCCATCGACATTCTCCTATAGATTCTGTATCATCTTGTTCCAGCGCTGCACAGAAGCCAAGTGATGTTTACACTGAGTGACTCATGAAATGTTCTGCATATTTTTGCACTAATTACTCAATTGTGCTTTATCAGATCATGTGCATTTATTTTTATGTCCCTGAGGTGGATGAGAAGGAGTGGAAACTGTAACACGGCATCAGTGAAGAAGAGTTTTGTAATGAATTTAACTGAAATGTGCTTTTATTTGGAATTTCGTATTAACAAACACAAGGAAATGTTCTCCAGCTGTGTGTAGACGGAACAAAATGTTAATTAATAGAAATGAATTCTGCCAAGCCAAGCTCGCTTTTAACACAAAACCCAACACAAAAGACCTACTTTCCAAAGAAGGACCCATTAGAAGTGATTTCAGAGAATCTCCTGCTTGACTTCTCTAACGAAGTATCCATCCTGTCATTGACTCTCTCAGATTCAGCCCGGAGCTCACAGGTGGAGGCCGATCAGCTGGTGACACTTTGAGCGAGAGTGAACTTCTTCTCCCGGCTGGAAGTCGACGTGTCCGCAGCAAAAACACACGTGAGACAAAATCCTGTTTACAATCCAGCATCCATGATATCAATGTTTAATCGCCATCAATCAAATCTGAGCCTCTCCCGCTGTGACATGACAACAAACGTGATGTGAAAAAGGTTCGTAGGAAGAAACAACAAGAAACAAAGGAGAATAAATCGGAAAATGAGCGAAGAAACAACAATTGCAGGGGTTTCATATATAAACCTGCCTGCATCACCAGATTTAAATCCATCTGAACACACCTGAGATGTGGAGCGATGTTCTCCACCATCACCACAACACCAGAAGAATGAACAGCACGTGCCGTCTGACACACTGTGTTGGTTTTTCATCTCATTTATCACATATCTGTACATTTTCTGTGTTTTCTTGCTCAGACACGTTCTGAACACTCAGTGGTCCAAACATTGCGTGTTTACACTCGTCTTTCCATCATTTATAATTCATGTCACTGTGAAACTCATTATTCATTAAACAACTAAACTCTCCTGAGCTGCGGCAAAACCAGCGACACCTGCAGAAATACAGACTGAGGAGTGAATATACTGTGATGTGTGCGTCATTAAAACATGATGTACTCCATCCACCCGTCCAAACTCTTTACCTGCCCGTGATTTTGAGTGTGTCTGACTCCTGATGAGGATCCCATCTGACCTGACAGAAAGAACTGCCTGCAGTTCAGCCAGGGTTCAGGTGAGAAAAGGGACATTTTACTTAAAGCGTCTCTGACAGCAGCTCCACCTTCTGAACATGAACAGAACTGGACAGCGATCAGACAGCTGCAGAGCTGAGGGAGGAGGGACGCTCTGAGCTCGTGCAGTATACAGATATTTTCTAACATGAACATTTTTCCTCTGCGCTTTGGCCTCTTGTTCTTGTTTTTGGTCAGACTCAAGTTTCTGTGCATCACAAAAAAAAGAGCTTGAACCTGACTCAACAACAGCGGACTATTTCTTTGTTTACACTTGTTTTCCTGACGTCGATTCCGACTTCCTACTCAATCACAAAGTATGTTTCTGCATTTTCTCTGTTGTCACAGCTCTGTGTCCATGGTCTGCTCAGGTTTAGGCATGAAAGAAAAGAAAAGCATCATGTTTTGGCTTAAAATTCCTGTTTTGGTCACAACAAACACAGCTGAAGACGTCCCGACCTACCATCAAATATGTTTTTGTTGCCACAAGCAGGAAATTGTCCTGATGTCTCCTTAAAAAGAAACATCCAGTGGTGTCACACTTATGAACACACTTGCAGCAGCTTGTCCAGCATTGCAGCATATAGCTGGACTGGGCTGTGGAGGGTTTTTTTTAGATTACTTTCTTTATATCCATGAGCTTCCTAAGCACTGTGACATGAAGGGGCTGTCTAGCACAGAGAGCAGAGAGGTGGTTGCCTTTGTGTTTTATTTTCAGTAAGATTGTTGATTTGATTACCACACAAAGTAGTTGTGATCTGGAGGTGATAGGAAGTAAATTCGCCTCTTTGATTCGGTCCCAGCCTTATTCTTCATTAGCTCACCTTAATTCTCAAAACGCTGTTGTTTTTTTGTTTGTTATCTAAATTCAGAAATCTAAATTCTGCCTATGACTAGCAGTAACTGCCTGATTACACTGATGCTGCTTAGTTCTTTATGGGTTGTAAACACTCAACTCCACTTGAGTCTTGGAGTTGATTGTTGTAGTGTTTTCAGAACTTCACCAAAATTACTCAGAATTTTAAAAAGAGGAGCAGATCACGTTCAAGTGATTTACGTCACAACAACACTGTTAGTGGGCGACGAACAACAATGGTCCCGCTGCTCTCACTGACTCGGGTGTTTAAGCAACATCGGGAAGCAACGTACAGCCAAAGTATTTCAATTAAACATGAAAAAAAGGACATAAATGCTGGCAGCAACTGGTCTGGAAACAGGCATCAACCAACGACAACTTGTCTGAAGGCATTTTCCGATCAGATTCTCCCAACTGGCAGGACGACATCAGAAACTACGAAGACAAACAAAAATACTCTTTGGTTTGGATTAAGAACAAGCACTTGGAAGTTTAAGAAACAATCGTTTGACTGTGACAGGAAACAAAGATTCGTCTCTGACAGTGTTTTGCTGACCTCCTGCCTCTCAGGACTTTAGGGACTTGAAGCAGTGAAGGTAGCAGGACAGCTACGTTCAAACAGCTGCTTCTTAAAAGGGCTACTCCTGCACCTACCTTCACTGTTTGATGTACTCCTGGCTACACAAACCAGGTATTCTCTGTTGGACTACAGTGTCAAGAAGTGTCGAGTGTGGAGCTTTTTTGTTCTCGAACGCAGCAGCCGCCCCCTCAACTGTCTCTGCTTAAAATCCCTATTGTGTCTCTATGATGACATCTAACTACGTCCACTGTTGCTCCTGTCTGACAAGACTCACACTTCCTACAGCTTCCTCACAAGTACACCTATCTTTATCTGAGACGACTGATGCTGTTTTCTCTCTTGACAGTCTCGTTACTTCTGCAGGACACGAGGCCACTAAACTGACTTCGTTTTTCCACGTCACAATATGTATAAAAAAAGAAAAAAAAAACAGCCATCAGGCAAATTCTGCTCCAATTCAAGCTTTCCATTTCCATTTATATATCAAGCGTTTTCCCGCAGAAACCACCAACCATCTCACTTGTACAAGTCAAATAAAGTCAAATGAGCCAAGCGTATGATGGAGGGAATCTGCCAGAGGAGGAGAGAGACAGAGAGAGGCTGTGCTTCTGTGAGGGTGGGCTGAATATTTAACTTGGCAGCGGTCCTCGACAGTTTCTGTTGGCATTTTATCACTCTGTCTTGTCTCTCGCCCCACCACGCTGTATAAAAATGGCAGGATAACATATTGAGAGTGGGCGTGAGTGGGCAGCCCTCCTGCCATTCGTTGCGTTCGCAGCAGCGGTACCACGCTCAACACAAAATGCTTGTAATTGAAACTGATTGGCTCTCAATTAGGTTTGGGATTTGGTAGTTTCCTCCGGTGATTTTGGCAATTTCACGTGGGCAGCAGCGTCTCCTCTAAAGTTCCCCCGCTCCGGTTTGACTGTATCTCGATGAGTAATGAGGCTGAAACAGAAGCCATGAAAATCAATAAAGAGCTCCTGCTGTGGATGCTGACAAGTTGGTTTTTTTTTTTTTTTTGATTTTTTTTTTTTTTTTCAGTTTAATTTAGTGAAAAGTCTGGCTGCTTTGATCAGCACTCTGAAATCTCAACACAGCAAAAGCAATCTCTCAGTTCTTTATGAGATATACACTGTTAGGATGTGATGAATTACAGGTAATAACTTCTGTAAATGTTACAATAATGTCTGCGTAAAACAACAAGGAGAGTCAATAAAAGTGTAAGTTACTGCCTGCAATCTAAAATAATTCAGCTGGGAGCGACATGGAGCTGCATCGTAACGCTGTGTCACCTCAAACTGTAATGAACCAAAACTGAATAGTGTGGCAGGACAGTGTTCCAGATTTAATCATGTCATGGGGATACAGGGCCACAGAGTTCTGGTCCCCGTCGTCACATCTGGCTAAAAGAGGACCCAAATGCAGAACACTGAGGCAGGCAGGTTAAAAACTAAATATATAACATGCAAAATATAAAATACAAGCAACGAAAGGCAGCTAACAAAACAGGAATAATCCACAGACAGGCAGTAAACACAGGCTAAGCACCAAGGAAGAAAACACAGTCTGATGGTGCGTTTCATGGACCGGTCATCCAAGTTGGAAACCTGGACAAGAACTGTGTTCACAGGCATAAACACACATGACATCACAGCAGTATGGCAGGACACATTGTGAACAGCCACTTTTTACCTTTTCATCAGTTTTTAACGCTTTCAGATCGGAAGTTTTGAAATACCCACTCGGAAATTCAGACTTCCGACTTGCACTTGAATGCACCATTAACTGTGGGATCACGTGATCTTTGAGCTGTGTGCTTTTTGCCGAATACAAATCAAATCTAAATGCTATCAAGTAACCTAAAAGAGAGAGAAAACTTATTACGTCACTGATGCTTGCTTTGGTGCCACATTAAAGTCTATGGGAGACGGATGGAGAAACAAACTAAAACCTGAAGGAACACACTTCAGACAGAAGGATTTTTTTCTTGCCATCTTGTTCGTACCTCGACAGGCTCATCAGTGATATTTGGTCTGACCTGCCCGCTTTGGTCACAATATCATCAGTCCCCTCGATCATTTCCATCATTTATAAACACTAACACATAAATATGAATGCTCAGATCCGTCTGCACGTTAACCTGCAGCTCAGTGTTTTCTTAGCATCATGAAGAGCGCTTCACATGATGTGGCACGTGTCACACCTGAAGGTTGTCAGCCCTCTCAGCTGTCTGTCTCGAGTGTTGAGTTCCTCGAGGACACTTCACCTCTCTGCTTCTCTCAGTATGCAACACATGGAGCTCCACTTTAATTAAAACTGAACTGGGTATTTTAAAGCAGGAATCCAATTCAAGTTGAGCTTTATTTAAGCCCATTGCATGCTTCGTTAGAAATGATTCACCTTGTTGTGAAAGATCATTTCACACGTCTCTTTCCTGTGTCCGTGAAAAGGAGATACATGTCTTCTCCGTTTAGACTCCAGATGAAAGTCATGAAGCTTCATCATTAGACATTAATTAGGATTCGAGCGTGACATACAGTACAGTGTGGTCTGAAGGGATCGTTGTCCCTGTAGAGTTCATCTACAGCGGACAGAGTGTACTCGCTGAAGGAGCTCCAGCAGTCTTTAGCTCAGCGACCTACTTGCGTAAAGCACCAGGAGGGTAAATGCTCCCTAACCACATCCAAACTCGTCTCAGTCTGCTTGTTAAGTCCTGGCGTGTGGCGGTGCCAGCGGGAAAGACGAGTCGGCAGGGACACACTGTGCCTGCTTCCTCTCAGGAGTACACTTTCCATCCGAGAGAGGAAGTTTTGGTCGAATCCGCATGTCGTCTGACAGCAGCCATCGGTGAACTCCACTCATGAGAGAGGACAAAGTCAGCCACTGCATGAAGAAGCAGCTAATTTAAGGTCCGCATCCACATAGTGTTTATTTTGAAAAATGCTTGCTGAGGTGGCTGGGATCATGCTGCATGTGCATCTTGACAACTGCTGCGTATGATTGACACCGCTCCTTTGTGATTTATTATCTGTTTGTGTTTTATTTGTCATCATGACATCAGAGCAAGACCGATGCATAGGAGACAAAAATACGGTGAACATTATCGCTGAGGCCAGGAAAACGTAAAAAACAGAGACAGTCACGTCTGTAGTACCTTTTCGAAAAACTGTCTTTCTTTAGAACTGAAGGAACTCAGAGCGGTCGCACAAATGCGACACTGGACACCACAAGGTTGACAGTGGCAACAACTGGAAGCTGTGTTTGAAACGTGGACTGCAGACACATGGAAGAGTTTTAAGAAGGTGATTTTCTTGTAGTGTGATTAGATCAGTTGTTGAATCAGTCGTAACTGAGGTGAAGTGCAACACTGAAAATCACCAAGTTTTGAGATACACGTGACACCAGTACTGTGTAGCCTGATTTAAGTTGTCTCAGAAATTAAGTGACCGTGTCATGTTTGAACCGTCACCATGGCAAAGAGATGCTGTCCTTCAACGTCTATAAGTGATTACTCAGCTACGCTACAGGACAAAAAAAAGATGTCCGCAACATGTCGAAAATCTCCATGTCTGCAGAATGAAATGAATGTTGAGCGAGACTACAGCGTTTCTGTTAAGTGCCACCATCAAACCTGTCAAGCCTATCATAAATCAGGCTTTACCCTTTTTTCCCCTCTTTCATGCTAGCACACGTGGAAAATATTCAAATATACAGGTGAAATTGTGATCTTAAGCCTTAAAGGAGTTGCAGAAGAAGTATTTATTTGTTCTCAGTTAAAGAGAAACTAAACACTGACCAACATCCTGCTCGTGCTGTGGTTGCTGTGCTCACACTCTGTGCAGGAAATGACTGATTTTGTGAACGCAGAATATTAATAGAATTAGTGTAGAACATGCTGTATACGTTTAGTGGTGCAGCAGCATTAGCCTGAAGTTGCTCCTGTAAATGTTAATGCAGAAACATGGGGCCCACCAGCACTCAGTCCATGAACCCCAGAGAGGAGCTCCCCGCTGATCCTGTCATCCAACCCCAGCAGCAGCAGAAGATGAGGAGGAGGTCGATGGAGGCTGCTGCCCCCTCATGCAGCACTGAGCCGATCTGCTCGCTGTGGGTCTGACTGAAGGAGTGCCATGTTGTCCACCGGGGGACGAAGAAGCTTCTCATGTAACCCACTACAGAGACTAAAAGAGGAGAGAGATTTCAGCTTAGGTTGCATTTCCTTTTTTTAAAGAACGTATTACAGGCTCGGTTCAGAGAGGGTTATTTTAGTTGGCCTTGAACGGTTTTTGTTTTTTGTTTTTTTTTCCACTCCTATTTTGCTGTATCCTCATCCAATCCAATTAAAGGACAGACACAGAGAGAAGGGAACAGATAGAGGCTGGGCTCAGTGGAGCATATGCTGTGTTAGATTCAACAGAGAGGAGATGTGTTTCGGTTTGAGAGGGCGGTCACAGCGGCTCTGAAGTGTTAATGAAACACATGAATCTGCTGGATTATCAGCATGAAGACAAAGAGGTGGAAAAGAGCCGGCTCAGCGCATGATGAACGAGGGGAGAAATCAAACATAAAAACGCAGTTTTGCTCTTTGTAACTTTTAATTCAAGGTAGAAACAAAGGACAGACAAAAGAAAAGGAGGTGAATCATTTGTGCCGCTGGAAAAATATAAAATGCACTTGAGACACCTTGAAGTCTGGGAGAGTAATGTGGGTTGTTGTGACGGAGGATGCATTCAGCAGAATAATAGGAGAGAATAAGACGTGAGAAGGAGTCTGGGCACAACTGGAGGGTGAGGCACGACCTCGGGCTTTGATCTCCAGTGAGACGTACTCGATCAAGTTGAACATCAAAGTGAAATGATCCCTCAATCTGCAGCATTTCCACAAAACAGCACAACTGAGTGAGTCACACACATTTCAGATGGGAAAAATGGTGAATCCTTTGTAGAGCTGAGCTTTATTATAGAAGCTGAAGGGTTCCCTTAATTCACAACGAATCCATTTTGGGGAAGAAGCAGGTCGTCCTCGACTGCGTCACAGATGTTTGTTTGATATAGTTGGAGAAAAGTGAAGGTCTGCAGCCCCACCGGGCTTCACTTTGGGTCAGTACCAACAATATGAAGGTGTTCACATAACAAACAAAGAGTCCTCAGCAAAAAAAGTCAACAGTTGTTTGGTCAGATCCTGGAAAATGACCCATGTCTGTTTACCTGCAAACTAAGTTAGTTAGTTTCCATCCTTCTGTGTTTATTGGCATTTTGTTTGCTCATGAAAAACCTCAGTAAACACACATCAAGTTAAAAATGAACCCATGAGTGGATTAAGTGTTTGTGGTTGGGTACATTTTTGATACATAGCTCAAAACAAAATGCGACTTAGTGAAATGGGAACAGACCTATTGGGAGAATTATAATGAACATGAAGCACATGACGTAAACTTTGCCTGAGATTCTTCTCCAGAGATTAATCTGAAATCAATCCAAAACCTGAAACAAAAACTATAATATACACAATATGAAGACACTTGAGAAATTGACATCAGACTCAGCAAAAATATGAAATACATAATAAAAAATGAATAAAGTCACTGGGGGAATATTGTTTTTCACTTGCAGCTGGCAATGTAAAGCACCAAAAATGTTCAAAATATATCCTGCACTCAAACAGATGCATCTATAAGACGGCTTGCTGTCGGTGCCGTTCAGCAGTACAATGCTCTGCTTCCCTGTTGGCGCCACACACCGCTTCTCCATGCAGGACGAGAGCTGACAGTCATCTACTGCAGGTAAAACACTGACAAGTACCTCACACACCCTCACATCAGAAGACCCCGACTGTCACTTCAAGGGATCAATACAAAAATACGAGTGTATATCAGCGAATATATCAATGTCTGAATCGCCACTGGGCCAGAAAATTGAGTATTGAGAATCTTTTTAAGTAGTTTTGATCTCCTGAGAATGAAGTTTTATGGGATATATTAAGTGTCTACTTGAAGAGCAAAGATTGCAGAGCACGGAGTGATACGAAATACATGAATCAGAGGCAAAAGGCCACTTTTCTTGACAGCGGTCAAATATGCTTAGCAACAGTCAGTTACATGAAAACAATTGACCACCGAACGGTGGGAAGGCCCATTCAAGTGAATGGAGCATTGATGATAACTGTCTCCCAACAGGAAACACCTTCAGGAGGATGATGACATAAAATCCATGATGAAATCTGTTAAAGCTGATCTGCTTCTGTTGATAAATCCATTTAATCCTCTGGTCCTGATGACACATCGTCAAATTAAAATGTCTGATTAAATGGTTCTTTTGTAAGATAAGTAGATTGAATTGCTTGTTTTGACCCGACCATCCGAACCCGACCTCCTTCCTGTACGGACGTTTTTGCTCTTTAGACTACGTCTCCTCACTTCCTCCTCTGCAGCCTTCATTCAAGCGTTCTCCTGGCTAAGTTTGGACGGCACAGGTTTTGTAATCGCTGAATGACTGGCAGCTGCAGGTATTCAGTGCATGAATAATATTCTTCAATAAACTCGACTGAGTTAACTTTTGATTTCTCAAAATCCTCCTCAAATTAGATCCGTGGGACCACCTGGAACTCCCGGGAGTCGGGCTGCTGCAGAGATACTAATTGGACCTTGTCTTTCTCCCTCTGTCTTTCATCCATGCATCGGCTTGTGTGGGATGATCAAGGTCTCAATTACAGCAGATTCATGGCATGTGGGAGCAGAAGGGCTAATAACGATGCTTGTTTTCATGTGTGACAGACAGAGACAGAGTTCAAACACAGAGAGAAGATGAGAAACCGAAGCGTACTGCGACGGAAGAGAAGTAAAAGGTGTAGGAGAGGCGACAACAGCTCAACAACGTGGAGGATTCAAATCTCTCTTCAGAACCATCAGGGCCGTTCTTGAGGAGATTATCGAGTTTTTTTTTGTAAAATATTAAACTTTCTTACTTTTTCATCAGAACTCTCTTAAAGAGACTTTCAACCTTGTTAGAGCGTTACAGCTTCCTGAGGACGATGATGTCGGTCCAAATATAGTCGGGAGTCTTCATAGTGTGCTGCTCAGCGCTGAGGAATTGAAATGGAAGTGTTTTTCTTTCCTCGCTCTACATTCACACTCTGACTATGAAACAAACAGTCTCAAATTATGACTTGAAGCACATGAGAGGGCGGAAATAAAGAGGAGCAGCAAATGTTGATTCATGCTAACAGTGTGTGTATTCCTGCCAGCTGCCTGTCAGCACTTCGACCCAGACTGAAATATTTCACCCTTAAGATAGATTGCCATGAAAATGTGTACATATGTAGACTGAGGCATGGATACCTGACCCAAACTCATGATGGGCGGAACCGGGTTCAGAGTTTTCTGTCACTGACATCTACACTCCATCTGTCTGCAGTCGGGATGAACAACTGACTGCAGATGATTTTTTTTTTCTAGAATGGACAGAGATTTCTGATTCTGTGCTCGTCTGGTTGGAGACATATGTATTTTTAAACCTGGTTAAAAGAAATACCAGTGTAGCAGACACCTCACTGATGGATGGTAGGTGGTACCGATGATGTTCTGGGTCGTTATAATCGTATTTGCCAAAGTGAGAGTCCTGTTTTGGATTTTTGTCCAATGATCGGACTTTTTTGTTGTTGTTCTTCTGTCTGCTGATGAATTTAATTTATAAGAAACAAACTGATCTCAACTTGAATCATGATCACGTTTGAAAAATCCAACTAGAAAGCAAATCATCTCTGTCCGCCTGTGTGTGTGTGTGTGTGTGTGTGTGTGTGTGTGTGTGTGTGTGTGTGTGTGTGTGTGTGTGTGTGTGTGTGTGTGTGTGTGTGTGTTAACAGGAATCTTGAGAACTGTTCATGCGATCTGCTTCACACCTGGCAGGTCTGTTACTGCTTCTGTCTGATTCATCACAGACTGGAGAAGCTTCACACACACACACACCTCTAATAGAAGAACAGAAAGTAAACACACATTTCATATCCATCCAATTTAGCACAGACTGCAGACTCTCTCATCTTATAATACACCTTCAGTAAACACCATATTTTCAGCCACGCACACACAAACACTCCAGCTTTAATTTCATACCTATCAGGCACCAAATAAACTGCTTGTTCTCGCCACAGCAGACTGGATCTCAGCTTCTTTACTGTCCCCGAGAAAGTGAATTTTCTTCATCCTGAGCCCGCTGCTCTGCTCCGTCTCTAGAGATCACAGCCGAAGGCCACGCTGGCTGGCTGAGCGCTGCTGAAGTCTGTTCAAGTCACAAAAGAAGCTGAAATACCCTCTGATGAACCACTCCGAGGCCGAGAGGACATGAATAAAGAAAGGAATGGGAGCATAATGACGGAGGAGAGACTCAAGAGAATCTGCAAAGCAAAATGAACCAAATTAGGAAATGGAGGCGACGTGTGTGTGTGTGTGTGTGTGTGTGTGTGTGTGTGTGTGTGTGTGTGTGTGTGTGTGTGTGTGTGTGTGTGTGTGTGTCTACACAAGCTTACTGCAAAATCTGCATCCCGACAAAAGAGTTTCAACAAATGTGTTAAAAGAGGAGACAGACAAGATAAAGCATTTTGAATATAAACATCTGTATCGGCAAAAATGGCGGCTGTATGAAAGTCGGAAAACATATCAGCCATTAGTGTCATTGCATTGCCGGTGGCGCACAATTGAGATTCAGTTTCAATAGATATGATGTGACTTTTAATAAGCACAGAGGAGGAGGAGGATAACACTGACACACAGGATTACCAAGAAAGGTTGAGAGGATTCAAACATCAGGCACTGAACTCACGTTTGTTCAGGTGCTCTGGCGGGATGAGCTGGTTGGTTTGGACAAATTATGAAAAAAAAAACAACAAAAAAAACACCAATACTAACCCCCAGATTCAACTGGACCCATCTTGGGTACGTTAAGTCACACAGCTCGTCAGCGGTTCTAACACTGTGGCTGTTTATACCACGAGTGAAGCAAATGAATCCCATAATAAAAGAGAACATTTATTCACAGACGCTGGTCCCTTTTACATTAAGTTCTGTGGGGATAATGAGACAGAAAATTGTTTTCCCAAACAAGTCTCGGGTGTTAAAATAACTGAAGGGATGTCTTGATGAGAAGAAAACAACCTTTTGAGGTGTTTACACTGAATTCTCTGAGAAAATACAAACAACAAAGAGGGAAGAGATTACAACTCTAAGATCTAAATGAAATGGACAAAGACAAGCTTGGGAGGAGGCTTAAAGGCACTAATAGGGAAAGTCGTATAGATGGAAGAACTCTGTTGGTGAAAGTCTTCTGCTAATGAGCTGAATGTTCTCCACAGCAGACTGGACTGTGGATGACTGTGTGGACTGTGACAGACGATGCTGCAGCATATTCCTAACGTAACATACAGTCAGGTGTTGGAAGGAAAAGAATCTTTCTAAACAGATGCACAAATAATGTCTCTTACAATTGATGTGGGTCTTTAAAGGTTTATTCCCGTACGTGTTAAGCACATGTACAGAGTGTGAATCAGAGAAACTCTCAGTCCTTGTTGCCTTATTTGCTCAGAAAGTGAAAATCAAGTGTGCTGGACAACCTTTAAACAGCAGCAGTCACTTCTGTGGAAGTGAAGAGTGCAAGACCACTTCAGTTTGCTTACAAAAGTCACAAAGGTAGGTATGATGTGCAACAGGCTATGTTTAATACCATGACTTTAACATCTTATACAACCTGAAAGATATCGGATAGAAAGGATGCAGACGGTGAAGCTGCCAAACTGGAGATCACAGTTGGAGTTTGTGCTTCAGTAATTAAAGAGTGAAACTGCTGGAAAAAAAAGTCAAACCTCGGATAGTTTCCCAGCTGTGTCTGTGGCTACAACAAAAAGATATTTCGGGACATCTGCAGCCGTATTTGTGGTGACCAACACAAGTATTTTCAGCCAACACATGATGCTTTCCAAACCCTAACAGTGTTGTTTTGTGCCTAAACCTTACCAGACCATAAGCATTATGACAAGAGAGAAATAAAACACTGACCCTAACATTTGAACTCATGTTTGCATATTTAGCTATTGCAATATTTTGTTCCTCTGCGCGACAGCCGTAATAAACCGCAGGAGGTGGTACGACAACAAAATGGAAGTCATGCGTTTAATCAAACCAGTAATTCTGATGTTTTGCTTTTGCTTATTCGTTCAGCAGGTTTGTTTGGTTTGCTTTCCTTTTGTTATTGATCATTCATATTTTGTATGCATGTGGGCGTAGAGGAGTATGTTTCAACGCTGTTCACATTCTTGTTTGTTGGTCTGTAGCTGCAGCGGTCACACAGGACGTGCAGCTATTTCTAATTATTTTTGGGAAGTCTAAAGAACATCCAGCATCCAGGTGCCTTTCATTACAACTGAATACATCGTCTCTTTTTGGCAATTTCAGCACACCGAGTACTCTCTTATGGTTTCTTCCAAGGCTATTTGTGAAAAGCCTGTTTATATCCATTAAACCTCCTTGTTTATATCCATTAAACCTCCCTGAGTCACCTTCCTTTAAGGCACAAACACAGACAGAAGAGGCAGATAAAGGCAGAGATGAATGATAAAAGCAAAAATTGGAAGTTTGAGAAAATAAAAAGGCAGAAGGAAAAGTAGCGACGGCGAGGGAGCCGGCCAGCAGCTCCAGGCAAGGCTCAGCAGAACCGCACAGAACTACAGTGGCTGTTTGAACCTGTGACCCAGAACAATCCCTTTAGTTGCATGACTGGGAGAAGACGGATCCTTTTTCCACCGTTTCCCCTTAACACAGATCTCGTATCAGTGTGTATATCAGCAGTCTGTGTTATCATAAACTACAGCGCGTCTTCAAGGCCTGGATCACTGCGTGACGCTCGTCAATTTCCATGGATTTTAAAGCGACAGCAGCGTGAAACAGATTCGCTGGATTTCACGGGTCTTCTAAGGTTTTGTGTGATTAAAAGAGTTGCAGCGGTGGTTTACAAATCACAGAAGTGGCTTCTGACTGGGAAGCTGTGTAGTAGCTTAATTATTTCAATCACAGCTTGATTTGATTCCAGCACATAGTAATGAAAGTAAACTAAGAGTGATTGGTATGTGTACAGATTAGCCAAATCAATTGCCAGAATAAACATTGGCAATGTCTGCAAATCACAGATATGTAGGACTTGACATTTCTTTATGTATAAACTTTGCTTCATTTAGGTTAAATTTTACCTTGCGACAGTTTGGATGTCTTGCATATTATCTCTTTTTGCTGCCACAAACCCGGGTGGAAATGTCTTGTCATCTCATTAAAGTATGGTTGGCGCAAACCCAGCTGGACACGCACACTGTGAACGACAATCATTCTTTATCTATTTATCTCACAAAGCAGCATTAACTTTGGCTGTTTGACAAAATGCTATGCCCTACAAAATTATCTCAATGATTCTAGGATTATTTTTTTCTTTCCAAAGTTTCTTCCTTCAGGTTTTCATATCGCAGAAATCCAAAATATCAACAAGTAATTTTACCTTGTGACAACATTATGAATGGTCTGGTCAGGTCTGGCACAAACATATGGACGTCTTATGGGAATTGGGAATGTCCCAAGATCTCATAAAACAAACAAACAAAAAAAAAAACATAAAACAAAAAAAACACCTGATTTTGTTGCCATGAGCACAAAGACAAAGAAATCCACAGCTGTCGCCTGAAACATTGTTGGAAACATTCTAATATCTCGTTAAAAATGCTTGAACTGAGACTTGAAATGTCCTGACATCTTGTCGATAGGTTTAACATATCCATGGTTTGCAGATACATAAACTTCCCATTTGGGCGACTGGGCTGAAATTAAATTCAATAGCACTTAAATTTAATTCCATTAGATTTAATAGGCCTACACAGTCGAACCAAATTATTTCAGGCAACATAAAAATCAATTTCTTGTCTGATTAATAAGCTCAGTTATTTCCAATTTACAACAGGGAGACAAAACCAATTCTCTAAATGACTTTACTACCTGACGTTGAAGGTCAGATAGTAAACCAACAGCTGGCTAACAAGAGTAAATAATGAAATCTTCCCTGAATGAGTTCATGTGTGTTTAAAGGACACAGCATCACAAACACTGAGGAAACAAATGCAAACACACTCTTCTGATATTCAGTCTATAATCCAAGTGAATAGCTACTTGAATGACCTTCTCTCTCTTTCTCCCCATGTTTACTTAAAGAGCAGGTGCTGCTGTAGCGGCAGGTTTACTGTGTCGACTGCTCCGTCTCTCGCAGGCCCGGATAACATTTATCAGACCGGCTCTTGTGTGAAAATAAGCTGCCTTGAGCAAATTAGCTTTCCCTCAGGCTAATTCATTAACTGAGAAATTGTGGTCCCTACACAAAGTAAAGTACAGCTGGAAACCTTCGGGAGAAATGTATGCAATTAAGTCATTTATTTAACAGTTTCGGGCTTTCACTGGTATCTTTTACATCCCCCCACTATAAAACAACGGGTGTACTTTTACTGTTTAAAAAAGTGTAATTTCTAAAATATGGCAGAAACCGACAACTGCTTCTCTTTTAGTTAGCTATCCTTGGTTCAAGCCAGCTAGTGTTATAGCTAATTAGCTCAAGGATCATTTAGCAGCAGAGCCAGTGGCCAGAGAGTTTGTCTGGACCGGGACCTGGGATCACAGAGGTAGTAACCACCTGGATCCGGTAGACCAGCGCAGGTCAGTTTGACAACAGAGGAGTATGGAGGCGATTTACAGCTACTTTGAACGGGACATTGACTGTATTTTGCCTAAAGCAGGCATGATTGTGACATACAAGTTTCTAGTTTAGTATATTTACAGTTTGAATGATTAACAAATCTATTAACGAGGCATTGAACTGGTCTTAGTTTAGTACAAGAGAATTATTTTTCTGCTATAAAAGGAAATCAAAGTGACATACCATGGGTTTTATTTGCTGATTTATTATGCTAACAGCTGGCATACTACATCTGCTAGCTTTCGGAAAACTTCTTGCCAGTATGCGACAGAACGGGCTGAAGCTAGCTGGTTAGTGGGCTAACTCCAGAAGAAATCTCTGACCATATCTTACAAATTCCTCCTTTCCTCCTCAAAATAGCAAAGACAAAATTAAAAGAGGGTTTAAAAGCTTGCACTGAAAGATCTAGAATATATTCAACCCAGGAGGGAAATACTGGATTTCATCATTTCGAGAAAACACGACTCCTACAGGACACTCATGTTCCTCTGTGTCTTGAAAGATGTTCCCTAACACATGAGCCATAACAACCTCATAAACTAATTGTATGATGGGCTGTTTTTACATAATATATTATTAACAGGATCATAAATCATAAGAATTGTACAAGTATTAAAATAAACATCTTGCAGGGTTCAACATCCACACACTAAAACAAAAGATTTTGGCCTTTTAGACAGTGTCTACATATCTTAACTCGATCTCTGCTATTATCTCCAGGATCAATGACACCGGCAACAAAGAAAGCAGACATGTTTTAAAGTGGCTCCGTATCATCCACAGGCTTGATACGTTGACTGTTACACCACCAGTGTTTCAAACTGTTTATATGGCCCGTGTGATGGAGATGCCAGGTGCACATTTCAGTAATTGCCGTAAACACCAGATGCTGATCTGAGCGCCATTGAATTACCAGAGGATATCATAGATGGCATGAGGCTGTGGGTGATTTCACTAACAGCTAGAGAATCCCTGACATGTTTATCATGGAGCTGATGAAAAACCTGCAACCCTCAGGTAATAATTTCCAATCAGCAGACCCTCCCAGGTGGATTAAGCAAATGAATAAATCTCTACCTTTTACTCTCATGAGCTGCTGTCAAGTTGTCCATCAGTGAAGCACCTGTGTGCCGTGATCACATCATGTGAGCTTATGAGCTCAAGCTGCCGACTGGGAGAAACATTCCTGACAAGCTATTCTAATATTTCCCACATTTTTAAGCTGTTATTTTAAGATTGAATATGAAAATAAGGATTATTATTAGGACACTTACATGTTCAGATGAGAAATCTGAACTAAAAACAGCCCATACATTTGAATTTTGGAAGTTTTCCATCCGCTGGTCTAAAAGAAGACGTGTTACGGCAGCAAAATGTTCCAAAATATCAGAATTGACCAGTGCATGAATTTTTTTTTTTTTAAATAATGTGAAACAGCTGTAGACGTACTTGAAGGGAAGCTTGCATGGAGGTGAGCAGGACAACAGCTTTCTATATTTAGAGCTACAAAAGATTATACAAGCAAAACTTTACGTCGGCATTCATAACAAAACCTGGTGAGCAGGGAAAGAAAACATTTGTAACGCAGCAGCTGCTAACCCCATGATTTACTTTCCTTTCAGTGTCTGAAATTAGAAAGACTATTCACAGCACAATAGAGGAGAATTTGCTTGCTGATTGGCGGAGCTGAATACAGGCTCTTACCAAAAATGCCCCCAGTGTGCCGGGAACACGATCCTGCGTCGCAGCTGCTAAGATCTCAGAGGACTGACAGAATCTTATTTCAGGCTGCAGCGGGGATGAACCGCAGGCTGCACACTTGTTTTATCAGGTATGTCAGTGAACTGCGGAGACACAGGGATGACAAGAACTGTCTGCGTGAGAACGGCGGTTATTCAGCCCACATTTTCCTGCCTGTAATCACGGCCCTCACCGACTGAAGCACAGGTGTTGTCAATTACACCCCGACTACCTGCTGTGCCCACAAAATATCTAATTTCAATCACATCACCATTCATCATGAGTGCACAGCTGAGCTGGACATGATGCTTAAAATCAGGAGGAGAAAAACAAAATATCATAAAATGATAAGAGTTTGATCAGCAGCTGTAAAAAAAAAAAAAAAGAAAAGAAAAGAAAAAGAAAAAACCCACCTCACTTCACTGTGATGAAGTCATTTTGTGTTCTTTTAATTACCTTCAAAAGCAGTATGTTTCATATGAATTCAGTTTTATTGATTTAACAATAGCTTTTCAGAGACACAAGCCTAATCCAAGACTTTTTTTTAAAGCACAACTTCCAGGTTTGTGGAAATGAAAAGAAAACCAGGAATTAAAAAGTGCTCTGTCACTTGTGAGGGTTTGTGCTTTGAAACTATAACTACACCTTGGTGATTATGTCAAATTCTATGGTGGCTGATACAAATAAATGCAAGGCTTGGATGCAACCTTCAGCAGATATGAAAAAAGAGGAACCTCCATCAGAGAGAGAAAGAGGAGAGACACAAAACGATCATAGACGAGGGTGTCACTGTTCAGGAGCCTTCACACGACAGGAAAAAGAAAACTTCAGAATGACTGAATAGGGTCATTAACAACCAAAATAGTGACACACATACAAGACGAGAGAAAACTCCTCAGGTGCATTTATCAAAATTGACCGTTTAGAAAACTGAAAAAGAAAACTGCTCTGTCTGGGAGCGCTTGCTGTGCTGCAGGGGGATGTCCTGGGGTGGAAACTAAACAGTAAATTGTGGAGACACTTTCATGTTGTAGGCAGCAACATGACAAAAAACATAAAAAACATACTCAACAAGACCGGGCTGAAGCAACTGGAAATATCACTGCTGTTGGAAAAAGTAATATTTTTGTGTAGCAATGAACTTCACAGGACAACTTATTCAGAATTGAGATTAATTTGACGATAAATGCCTTTTGAATCTTACGATCAGTGGACCTTTAAAGACTAAAGAATAAGACACAATTCAGGATTTTACAACCACTTCAAAGGTCGGGAGTCGCCACTTTTTCCAGTCTCTTGCTTACAATGCCAGCACATCTGAATGAATTATTCTTCAGCTCTTATTATTTCTGTTAAAAGAACTGAACAGCAAAATAATGGAGAATCTAACCAATCCAACCATACTGAAAATGGCCAATCTGACAAAGGTTAAAACATTTATATCTTTTTTATCTCAGTGAGCTTTAAAAAATTCCCAGCAACCCAGTGGAGCTTTATTTCAGATGGTAACACGTTACCAGACCTAGTTACTGTAATATTACAACAAAGATCATTTGTTTCCTAAAAACACGTTATATTACACGTTACTGCTTATAGTTATGTTACTGTAGCACATTATGTTCGCAACTCATTTCCCCCACAAACTCTAATTACAACTTTAACAGTTTGCACAACTGGTTTCTGAGCCCTGTAATACGAAGCAAGTTCGACAGAGTCAGGCTTTCTTTACGCGCTAACTAAACAACGATCTGGCTGGAACGAAAGATGTGTGACCTCCTGGTGGTTAGGGCAAAATGAGGCCACAGAAATTAGGCTATGAACACTGTCAGTGTCGATGATAAAGGGAAAAAAACACATGGTGGCTGTTAAACACCCAAATGTAAATAAACAAAATCCACCATATTTCAGGGTCTGGCAGTGTTTGAGTCTCGTTAAGCGGCTTTATGTTAAAATGAATGCAAAACTTCAGAAGTGTTTCTCGGAGCACTCTGGGGGTCGAGGTTGTTTTCTAGGGATTTGTTTACCTCGGGTTGCTGGTAAACTACAAAGCAGCAGGCAGGCCAGATCAGGCAGGTAATAATTTGATCAGCCGGAGCCCGAAGCAGCTGTTCTACATGATGGCTTTCCCCAGTGGCACGACACAGCTCCTTCCTATTACTGGAGAGGGGGATTATAGAGAGCACATCAAACACACCGGCAGAGTGTTTGTGTGTGTTCCTGAGAGTCAGAGAGGAACCTGAGTGCTACTTCATCTGGCTTCCTTTGTGTACGTGTGGCTGTCTATATCGGTTTGTTGCAATGCTGCATGCAGCCTGAATTTATTTCTCAGCTCGGGTTGGAGCTAAAACTGGGGTAAATTCAATGTGCATAATCACTGTTGATCAAATTATGGTTTATTTACCTTGAACGATGGACTTAAAGCGACTTGTTTGCTTTTATTTTGTTGCGTTTGTTATATGGAATGCAGTAGTATTCTAAAAAAAAACCAAAAAAAAAACAAAAAAACATGTGTTTCTTGCAACAACTCTGACACGTCGTCACTCAGGTCAGCATGACAAAAATATTTCTTCATATTCTTTTGTCACAGTTATTTGGAACCAGTACACTTTGGATCACTATTTGACAGTTTGATAAAATGTGGTGAACAAAATGAGCTAGTACCTTAATAGTAGTATACTTACCAACCTTGGCACCTCAGAAATGAGAAATTTGAAACCAAAGCGGGGCTCTGGAGGTCTTACCCCGAAAAATGTGAGAGTCAAGGAATGTTTACTGCATTCTGGTGGCAACTGAAGAATGAAAAGAAGTAAAAAGATCATTCACTCCTCAGCATAAACGTGTCAGTATACGCAGGGTTCATATGGGTGCTGGAAATGCCTTGAATGCTTACATTTAGGTGTGATATTTTCCAGGACTGAAAAGTGCTTGGATTTTGGATAAACTGCTTAAAACTGTAACTTTGTTTCTGCTTTATACTGGCTCAGTCAGGTATTAGGATGCAAAGTCTACTCATAGAGAGGTGACGCATTTTGAAACATTACTTATTTGCTGTCACAAAACAAATTTGATTGCTTACAGCACAAACCTGATTTAATGTGATGAAGTGAAATCCTTTTTTGCGTGTATGTACCAATATTTGTAATTTGCAACAGCTGCAAGTGCTAGAAAGCTTTAAGAAGCCACTTAAAATGCTTGAAAAGTGCTTGAATTTGACTATGGAAAAGATGCAGGAACCCTTTGGCAAAAAGCAATAATCACTTGATACTCTGCTGCCGGCTGCCCTGTTCGTCAGCCTCTCAAACGGCAATTTGGCGCGTTGCTTCCTTTCGTGAGTGAAAGAAAAATATACAGCTTCTTTCCTTTAAAACTATATACAAAAAAAAGGAATTTCCTCCAGGATGTAGTCACTGGTAACATAAATTCAAGCTCAAAATTAATTTACTGTCAGTCAAGTAAAAACTACATTAAGATGCAGAACAGAACAGTTACGTTTGCAACTCAGAAGAAATGATGCCAGAGTGTGTTTGTGTTAAAACTTTTCATTAAATCAAAAACTGGATCTGAATTACTGATGTAGTGACAATGCTGTGTCTGTGGTCTGGTTAGGTTTAAGGAACAAAACCCAGTTGTTCAGGAAAACATGTTTTGGCTTAAAAAGGAGTCATTTGTGGAGCATCGCCAGAATCCAGAGGTAGAGCCAAAACTACAGGGAGCATCAGAGTAACAGACAACTGTCACTTTTTACACCAGTTTCTTAAATAAATATGTAAAACAGCTCTTGTTCATATTTCTTCAGTTTGTTGTCTCGTTTAGATTTAAACAGTTTAGCTAACATTCAGTCACATGGTCCTTTAAGTTTGCACTTACCGACATCCACTGGCAAAAGACCTGATGGCTGGTGAAGATGGCCTTTAAAGGACCGCCTACAGGAAGTGGAAGAGACCAACAGGAGATGGGGGGGGGTTATTCAGTTTCCTTTAAAAAATAAACATATTTTAATAGATTGTTTATGTTTAGAATATTGTAAAATTAGATCATAAATGGTGTCTTGTTAAGTCTGTTTAGTTGTGCTGGGTTATGTTGCAGCTTTAGTTTCCTCACTGCTTAGCTGACCTCTTTTGAGTTTGGTACCCTCATTGTTGAAGCTCTTTTTATCCAGTATTAAGTTTCATTCTTGGCTTTTTGTGAGTACATTTCTTGAATTTAATTTTTTTACAATTTTTTCTTTTAACATCTTTGTCCTCTTGACTTTTTGCGTGGTCTCTGACAGAAGATCATGACCCAGTCTGAGTCGAGTTTGCCCGGATCTGGGACTTCAGATCACAGGGCTCTGGGTCCTCGTGGCCCAGCTCAACTGGATTTGGCAGCCTGATGTGAAAGTGAACACTGCTGGGACTGAACACAGCCTCCAAGACAAACTGAGGATGGTTTACAGTGGAGTCAGACATCAGCAGTGGGAGAAAACAGCCTGTAGAGCCAGAATATTTTCACTTCTTACTCTATGAAATGAGGATTTACTATGACCAAAGCAGAGGTGATTGTGGAAAGACAAACCAAGGCTGTTCAGTTGAGTTTTATTTAGTTTATGTAAAGTTCGAATTAAGTGTGTTTTGCAGGTTGGTTAAGCTCATTTGAGTTCGCTAAAAGAAGGAAACTTGAATTCAGAAGTGGTTGTTAAGAATATCCGGTCAACTGTCTTAAACAGTGTTCTCTGAATCTCCTCCATGTAATATGACACTTATTATAGATATGACACTTCTAACAAGCCTCTCATATCATACCTGACAATTCTGATGGTGTATGTTTTCATTTGTAGAAAATTTGAGCAATCCAAGTGAAAAACTACGCCGTCTACGTGTCGCTGCATGTGGTCCCAAAAGTTCAGTCATTTCAAAAACAACAACAAAAGCTGTAATTCAGGGAAAAGCGATCTATCTGCCACCTTGTGCATCATAAAACAAAAATGGATGAGGCTCGACTTTCTTTCATTTTCGACAGATGATCGCAATTTTTGCCCGCCTGCCTTCTTTGTACCTTTTCACATCCATGATTACCGTCGGGTATGCGCCGAGGCAAACACGTCTATTTGGAAACGTGGAGAACTCAGGGGAGCAGAATTCAGTCTGTGCAGGTGAATTACGAGAGGAGGCTCTTCAGGCACCGGCGGCCCTTTGAAGATCCACTTTTGAGTGCGCTCTCATCAGGGGGAATGTTTGCAGGCATGAATCAATGCTCGCACACAAGCGTAACAAGGCTTTTAGTCTGGAGTGTCTCATGTACAGCCTGTGTGCTCAAATGGACTCAGAGGGAGCGTCTTCACAGGTCAAGTTTGATTTTACACTTTGAAACGACAAGGCTTTTTTTCTGTCACTCATTGTACAGCATGTGTAGGCTGGAGAAACTGTTCCCGTTCCAACATCACAAATCCAGGTGTATTGAGGATTTTCTCAGTTTGATGTAGAAGAATCGAGCTGCCCAGAGCCTCGAGCTCGACCCCATCAGCACCTTCAGGGTGAAGTGATGGTAAATGACGGACTTGCAGAGCTTTTCCAGACCACGCCTTACATCACTTGTCAAAATCACCTATTAGAACACATTCATACACTGACAGCAGAGGCTCCTCATCAGCAGCAGTATCTTCTGAAATGATACTGCGACATGGAGCCAGGGAGTTGAAACAGCGACCTTCAGATTCCACTTTACCCCCTGAGCTACAGTGATGTGGCGACTGTGAGGCAGGACTTTTCACCCGACATCACTAACACTCCAGCGGCTGATGAACTTATTTGAAACTTTTGGAAAACACTTGCAGCACATCAATGACAAGTGGTTTGGGAATGTTTGGCTATTGACCTACAAAGATCAATTCAACTGATCAATTCAAAAAAAAAAAGAGAGAGAGAGTCAAAGTTCTCTGATTCCAGCATCATGTGATTATTTTCTGGTGTGTTTCCTCTTCTATGACAGTAAACTGATTATCTTTGCATTGTGGATATTTCAGGTTGTCATCTTGAGATTTAGGAACATGTAAGTAACATTTTCACCATTTTCTGACATTATATAGGTCAAATAACTGATCAGTTAGTCCAGAAACCAGTCAACTGATTACCAGAGCACTGAAATGAAAAGTTAGCTGCAGCTCTGTCTCACATGCAGTATCAGTCAAATGGTTTTGTCTTTCAGATTTAAGTATTTTTGTGCCTTTTAAGATTTGTTTTAGACAGTTTTCCCCATTGTTGTAAAATGTCTGGCATCTCATTTGTATTTTCCTTTGCTGATAAAAACCTAATAATCAGCTGAGTGAACATCAGAGAAACATGATACCAAAAGAGGACATGGATCACTTTATTTTAAAAAGAAAGTGAAGGATCATGTTTTGGTTTTGTCACAGATTCAAAACGTGTCCAAGAAACAGCCGGTCCTAGCACATCCTCAAACTGGGAGCTGAAAATGAAAGTTGAGACTTGTATATGGAGACATTTATGTTGGGGTTGAAAAATACATTTTTATTGTTATTAATTAAATGAGAGCATGATATAAACAATTCAAGTCTATATTGTTGCGTTACCTCTGACCCACATGTGTTTTTACCAGGAAAGTAACAATACAAAAAAATTCAGTTTGAAAATGAATTACACCAAAGTCATTCAACATTGTTAGTGAGTCTGTGAGTCTGATGACAGCGAAGAAATTACCTTCTGTCTGTGATGTTATCTTTTAAAATTATGTTTGACTGATAAGCATCCATTTACATGAAGGTCACCATCGAACCATTAGGCTAATCTTTTTTGATTGACACTCGACTAATCTACTTTGGCCTTGATTCCATGTATTTTGTTTTTGTCTGAAGGAAACGTTGAAGCTCCACCAGGTCTGCCTGCAACATCTGCCCCGCTCCAAGCTTCACTGTGACACAACATGAAAATGAGTGTAAGCCACCAGGTTTGAGGCTTTGATACAAAACGCCTCATAGTAGCGTCACTGCATTCATTTTTAGCTGTGGTGGTCACAGTGAAAACCCCTGCGGCAGTGTGAACGGGCATGAGATGCAGACCGAGTCTGAGGAGGTGATTTTCTGCTTCCTTTGGTGTCTGGAAAGCAGAATTTGATGTTTTCTCACTTGATGATTCCTCCCACATTGCATACTGAAGGAGGCTGCTGCACACTCACTTTAACAGTAGATAATTTGTCAGACACGAGTAACTTCAAATAATTCATGTTTTCATGTCACGCAGTGGGATAATTTGACATTTTCCACAGGAATCACATTTTCAGACAGCTTGAATGCTTCGCTGCATCTGCTTGCCTCTCGTCTTCAGCCTCTATCTACTATCCCCTCCTCCGTGCTCCGATGACATTGAGAGGAGCGAGCGAAGCTTGTTGAGGAATCCAACATTTTCCCATTTCAGCGTGAGACAATCCACAGGGTTAATAAGCGTCGCAAGGTGCTGCTGGCGAAGAGAAGGGGAATCGATAACTCGATAGAAGGTGGTCAAGACAAAACAAGGTGTCCAGCTGCTCTGGTGCAGTTGAAGTGATTGAATCTGATGTGTTTTATTACAAGTGCTGGTGTGCTGCTCTGTGAGGCCTCAGGGCCTTTTCACCCCGACGCCCTGCAAGACAAATGCTATCTATCCTCGAGCGCTGATAGGCTGCTCTAACCTGCACCTGGAATCTCCCCAGGGCTTCCTCAGCCTTCAGGTTGGAGTCAACTTTACTCTCTTTCTGCTCGCAGCACTGCTCTTCTATTATTTAAGAGGAAAAAAAGATGAAGTAATATTTTATTTAGCCGTATAAAAGACTATAAATAAGCGTGCATTATGTTGAATAAAGGTCTGCATCTTCTAAAGAGGGCAGATTTTCAATGCTTGAATGAAGTTTTTAACTCGAGTGTCTCTTGCAGAAGTATGCCCACTATAAAGTCAAATCATGACTCAGTATAAGCCATCTGCTCCCAGCCTTTAAACTACCGGTGCCTGAGATTAGCAGTTAGAATACCAGGTGGGCTGTAACTGGATTCAACTGGAGCAGGTAGAGGATGAATTCAATCACCTCTGCAGGCCGTATGTCCATACGTGAACGTATTTCAGCTTTTGTTTTGTTGTTTCCTGAAGGTGTAACTTTCACCCTGTGCAGTCCTGGTCAGGTTGATTCTTCATGTTTTCCACAGAGATGGAGGAATCATGTCAAAACAATGTAATTCATGCTGCTGCTGAGGCCTCCACCTCTCCATCACCTCTTCACATGCTTCACCTGCTTCATCATTTCATCACCAACACCAGAGCCTGGACTCCTTCCACCAGCACTCGTGGCAGCTAGGTTTACGCTGATTTGCTCTTCCATCACTGGTTTTACCTCCATGTGGGGAGGGGTGACGTCTCGGCACCACAGCCGACTTGTGATGACCCCCCATCTCCTCCTCAAACAAGCACTGGACTGGATGTCTGTGCAGGAAATGAGAGAGAAAGACGTTTTTTAAAAAGTCTGTGTGTGTTCAGCTCTCAGTATGTAGTTTCTCTATGCATCCATGTTTCTACTTTGAGACGTGTGCTTTTATCTTCACCTTCAGCTGTTTTGAGTGTTGCGTTAAGTTTCTGCTGGAGAGAAGCAACACGTCCTGTTTCCATGCCAACTCACCCTCAGCCAATTCATTTACTTGCAAATCTCCAGAACCTGATGGAAAAACAGGCTCAGTAGGTATCAGACAGGTAGAAAACTGCACAGAACTACATTAATACTACACAGAACTATATAAATACCACACAGAACTACAATTATATTACACATAACTACATTAATACGGCACAGAACTTTAGAATAAACAATTGGGGGTCTTAATGTGAAGAAGGCTGAATCTGCAGAGCTCTGTAATCGTCTGTATCCACAGCAGCGTCGTGTGACGTGAGGGCACGCACTGCTTCCCAGCTTTACACGCCTGACCAACACACACTCTGACGACCACACACAAATTTGCTGCTGCACCTGATTGGATGAACACCACTCATCTAATTGATCTTTTCAGGACAGCTGGACACAGGATGATTTTCAAAATGTTCACTGGCAAAAGTAAGAAAACCACATTTAAATTTGATTTCATGTGTCATTTCTGATGACATACCATCACTATCAGTACTGAACTTACTGCCACGTGAATCTGAAAGTTTCAAACAATCCAACTGATGATAGGAAGGAAGTATATCTTTTTCCCTCATTACTCTCACAGTAAATTTAAAACAACAGACACGAGACAAACACAGAAACAATGTTTTGTCTTGATTCTTCTTCTTTTGTCAAACCTGGCAGCTCCTAACAGGAACACTCAAGTCCTTTGGCAATAGATCCATCGCTGCAGCACAGTGTTTTTTAATAAGCTTGGACTTTGTGAATCACACCATCAGTTGCATTTATGAAATGCCAATTGTATTCTCACAGATGGATGGATAGGTTTAATTTTTCTGCCTCGGCAGCGGAGCGCAGGCTTGGATCTGTAGCTTTGGGGTAATCGCTCAGTCTGGCTGCTGACAGGCACAGACAGATCCTTTGATTTTCACCCCATTTCATTTCCCCCTGTTCATTTTCCAATTAACCAATCCCAGGTCCACCTGCACTGTGGGACAACGGTTGTAAATTATTTCTACTCTCTATCCAATATATCACAGCAAATGAACACTGAGAGAGTTGATGGAAAACCTCCAGCTGTTAACAACAAAAGGATCAAATGGAATACAACGTCTCTCGAGCATCGTATCACATATCTCACCTTTACACAAGAACACCGGGGTCAATGAAATAATAACCGCCAGTGAATGTTAAACAACATCAGGTGACAGCAGAGCATCAGTGATTCACTTCAGGCCAAATGTTGATCCATAAAAAATGATGAATGAAGAGCAGATTAGAGACATTTTTATGAGCAAGGACAGCTTGAAGGCAGCTACTGATGAAGTTTGATTCTGCTTTTGAAAAATAAGAAACTATGATGAGATGTGACCTTGTCTGCTCTTTGAACCCAAACACAGAAGTCCCATTCTTACTAAAGCACAGATTAGAATCGGTTTTCTGTCATTAAAAACTCTCTTCTTTAACGTCTCTGCTTCAAGTTTTTGTTGTTATTGAACTCACATTTTATTTAACTTTAAATGGTCCAACCTGCATCCTGTAACTGTAACAGTTTCCATTCAAAGGTTGCACACATTTGATTCATGTGTTGTTTTAGTAAACTTTTTGAAGTTATTTTCTGTAACTTTATGCAAATGTTCCAGAAGATCTGAGGAGATTTGAGAATTAATGGGGCGCAGGTAACTCTGACACATCATGGCAGCTCATTTGTCTCTTCTGCTCCTCCAAGTCTTATATTTATGAGGCTTTCTGGTGGATTGAAGGCCTGAAATGAAGAGTGGCTGCATGACATGAAGCCTTTGAAACCTCCTACTGCAACAGTTCACTCACTCGTTAGAATAAATGTTGTGTGTTTCTGCAAACACTTGGATTTGTTGAAACTTATCTTTCTTTAGTTTCAGTTTTACTTTGCAAAAATGCTGCAAATGCTCTGTTTAGGATTAGGAAAAGATCATATTTTGGCTTTAAATATCTGGTTCTGTCGCCACAAACAGCTAAACAACGTCTCGACTGCTTGTTTAAAAAGAAAATGTTGAAAATGCCATCTTGAACAGTCCAACCTCCACTGCCTGGACTACAGTTAGCCCACATACATGTAATGTGAACATACTTATATTGATATATGAAACACATATACACATATATGTATTTACATCTAATTGTAGAAGTGTTGATATGTTCACAAAATTTGAATGCATGCATGGTTGGCAGAAATGCCAGTGTTGTACTGTGGCCACAGGGCTGAAAACTAGCTGACATCAAGTGGTAAATTACACAAGACACACAGCTATAACCAGTGAGATCATTACAGTGTGCTTCTCTCTCCTACATCAGTTTTTAGTGGTCGGCACGTGTCACACTTCTTCTTCCATTAATTACACATGATGGCCGGCTGCACACAGCAGAGCTCCGCAGGCGCACCATGCTGGGCCCAGACATGGCGTTTTTGAAGCCCAAGATGTTTTCTCAAATTTTCTGGAGGCCGGGATTCACTTGTGATGTAACAATCATCTCATTACACACAGGTGTTGACCTGAGGTGAGCAAACTCAACAATCCTCCTTCAGTAGACGAATCCGATTAATATGAATCACATTTATTACAAAGTTGCTGCTTGCATGAGAAAATCCAAGATGGCAGCCAACCCAGGTCTTTGTTTGTGAGGTCTGAATTTTAATGTTTCAAGTCGTCATATGTCTTATATTTTATGAAACTTGGGTTTGAGAAGTCGGGATGTTTTGCAAGTTCTTCTTTTTTTTCCCCACTCTGAGATCTCTGGAGCTTATTTTTTGGACACATTAATATTATTTGCTTTGGGTTTGCTGAGGCCTGGTCTTGCTTATGGGCTGTTTGAAGCCTGGAGTTTTTCTGCAATCAACCTGGTAGTGCATGGCCCAGCACTGGACTGTTTTAAGCCAGCAGTTAGCTTCCACTAGCCCTGCAGCAGCTAGCCTCAGCTATTGTTTTTCATTATAGCAAATGTAGTGCTTGCTTTTCTGGCTCTTTTCTCTCTGCCTACCATCAGCAAACTTGAAGTGGTTGGGAATAGTTGGCTTTCCATTGAATATGGGGAGGACTGTACTGTTTTTAATCATTACTTGTTTCCAAGAAAAAGCACCGGCTGGGATACCATCTTTTTCAAGTTCTGTCCCACCCGGGCCATGCATTGTACTGATGATGCCATTTTGCCTCACTTTGTTGTATTATTTAGTGCATATGACTGGTTGCTATCGATTTATCCTTATCCCCCAGGTCCTAGTAGTCAGTGGAATAGGCATAATTCTATTCAACCAGTACCTACACACCAAGTTATGAAGAAATGTTTTATTTTTCTTTTGCTTTTACTGTCTGGTAACATTGAACTCAACCTCGGCCCAGATATAAACTGAGTACTCCAATTGATTTTAAATCCAGATCAGGGCTTGGTGTTGTACACCTAAATATTAGAAGTCCAGAGAAATCCTCTCCTCTTGATTTATTCTTAACTAATTTTCCTCATAAATATTGAGATATTGGTACTTTTGCAAATGATATGATTGATCATTGTCTTATAGCCAGTATCAGATGAGCTCAGCTCCCAAAAGCAAGGTCACATATTATTCCTAATCATGATTATAAACATTTCTGTGAGCAGGGTTTTCATCATGATTTATGGCACTTTGATTGGTCCAGGATCTCACTTTTTAATGATGTAGAGCTGGCCTGGAAGTACTTTTATGATGCCTTTAGTATTATTATAAATAAACATGCCCCTCTCCAAAAATTTAGAGTGAAGGGTAGAAACAATCCTTGGTTCTCCCCTGAGTTGTCCAGTCTCCTTAAAGGAAGGGATGATGCCTGGGCTGAGGCCAGAAAATCTAAATCCCAGCATGACTAGCTGATATTCAAACAGCTCAGAAATCGCTTTACTTCCCTTGTTAAAAAGGCTAAGTCTGATTTTCATGTTGATAAAACTACCCGTAACCTAAATGATCCTAAGAAGTTTTGGAAAGCGGTCAAATCCTCATTTGGGGATGAAACCACAGACAAATTGCCTGCTGGCATAGTAAAAGATGCACATAAACAGCCATTCTTAATTATTTTTAATGACCACTTTGTTTCATCAGGATCTCTATTTGAGTCCTCACATCACATCCACATCAATCTAATGTGCAACTGGTTTGCCTTCAGTCACCACGTATTAATGCTATGGCTCCAGAATTTGATCTGACTCCTTTTGATGTAGCCGAGGTCCATAGAGCTCTACAGCAATTGGATCTAAGTAAATCTGCCGGACCCGATAATCTCGAGCCTTTCTTTTTGAGGTCAGCTGCAGACTTTATAGCAGAACCTCTGTGTCATATCTTTAATTCAACTCTTTCTGAAAATAAGATTCCGAGAATATGGAAGTCTGCTTATGTTCATCCCTTGCTGAAATGTGGTGATCCCTCCGTAGTTAATAACTATAGGCCAATCTCTAAATTGTGTGTTCTCTCCAAAGTTTTAGAAAAGTTGGTCAGTGAACAACTTAAATGCTTTTTAGATGCTCATGGTCTCCTCTCACAATATCAGTCAGGTTTTTGTAAACAGCACAGTACAATAACTGCAACTATTAAAGTGATAAACGACATCAAAAAGGCACTAGACAGCTGAACATATTGTGTAGCTCTTTTTATAGACTCACAATTTATGTGAATAATCTTTGTGATAATTTGTCTGATGCTGTGTCCCTTTTGTATGCTGATGATACAGTAATTTATTGTTCATCTGCTTCAGCTTTAAAATCACTTGAGTTGTTGCAGTCAGCCTTTGACACTGTTCAGTTCAGTTGACTCAGCTCAAGTTGCTGAATGCAGATAAATGAATTCCATCTTACCTTCCTAGGTTGTCAACTGTTCATGGGGTTGAAATTGAAATGGTCACATCTTATAAAAACTTGGGCATTCTATCCTGACTTTTATCTATAAATCTATTCTTGGACTTCTGCCTGCATATTTGTGTTTACATGTGTAGAAACCTCAGCCTATGTGGCCTGTGTTCTCAGGACGTCATACAGACGCAGGTCACTAGTGTCAAAACTGAACTGGGCAAAAAGGTTTTTAAATTTTCCTTCCCGTCTACCTGGAACAATCGACACATCTCGTAGCTCTGGGGTATTTCAAGACAATTACAAAAGACAGAGAAATAAGCTCAATATTTACATACAAGAATTTACACATATTGTTCATTATGTACGTTGAAATAAACTGTTTGTTTATGCATATTTTTAAGTCAGTAAAGATGTTTTACCATCATTTAATGTAATCTCAAATCAACTTAATTTGCATTTGTCCATTAACCTCAAAATCCTTACGATCCATGTGTTGCTGCCTGTATATATCTTTGTGTCAAGTAAATTTACCCACTTTTCTGGCACAGACCAGGAATGAAAAACTTCACTGATGTGAGCGTCAATTTATCTTGATCTAGTCAATTATCTCCTGAGTTTTAAAGATGGATCCAGGAACATACAGTCCTTCAACACTGGCTCTCTACGTGCCTGTGGATGTATGTAGCCGTCATAGCTGCCATCTGTTGAGCAGTCTGTGAGGTGAGCTGATGGAGGAAGAGCGGCAGAGAGGTTTCTAATGAAGCAGAAAAACAGTGACGGAGCAGAGGTCGTGTGGAATGACCCCGAGGAAGGACACATACAGCGACCTCCATCTGGACGCCATCGCTCTGGCTGCAGCTGCTCACCTGGAAAGCTCCATCTGGTGGTGGGGAGAACTGTGGCTGGACTCCACCTGTGTGCTCTGACTCTGAGGACAGGAACATGGTCCACGTAGGTACGTGAGCGTGAGATCGATTCGATTTGATGTGTTAGTTGGTTCACTTCAAGACCGACCAGTCTGACGAAGCTCAGCATGTCCACGTGCATCGGTGTGTTTAAGGCCCTTCTTCACCTCTTCTCATCTATTTCTTTCTCTCTTTGTTTCCCTTTCTACAATCACACATTATCAGGAATGAAAAAAAGGTCCCTCCTTTCTGTGCGTCTGTGTTTTGTTGATGTCAAGTGGGTGTTTACACGGTTGGTCTTTGTTTATACAGATGACTTGACACACAGTTTAAGCAGAGGTATTCCTGCAGACTACTGTATACTGCAGATAAACACTTGATGCTATTACCAACACAGTGCTATGTGGAGTGTTTGTGTGTCCCTTCATTTCCTGTGCCGCTGCTCTTACCTTTTATCTGACCAGCAACATTATTTAAAACAAGCTATAAACAAGCAAGGCGTCATTACCGGCAGCAGTCTGGCTCCTCCGGCACGTCCCCGCTGGTCTGAGAGGCAGATTATGTTGTTGACACAAACAATGTGAAGATTACGTTCAGCGCAGGCACCAGGAGGGCCTCTGGCTTACATGAGCAGTCGGGGTGAATCTGGGTTCACCCAGTGCGGAGGTTAGTTCCAACAGATTGATGTAAACGGTAATATCCAGCCTACGTCTGACCTACATGTACTGTACATACACAAAAAATAATGAAGAAACAGAAAAGAGTGGGCGTTTGAGGTGTGCTATCTCATCCTCCAGCTGCATTTATGAGATGGCGGTGCAGTCTCCTTCCATTAGCGGACAATCAGAGAGGAGATGACTGCAGCAGAACGAGTAGGCTTGAGGCAGTGTTTCTACATTTATAAGCATCGGATATTTGTGAAAGACTTGTAAGGACATTTCCTGGCCGTGTTTGTGGTGACAGAGCCAGGCATTTCATGCCAAACCATGAACTGTTCCTGACCCCAAGCACATGGTTTTTCTGCCTAACCCTGACGAGAGCGTAAGCACAGTCACAAATTAGTCATAAATCAAATTGACGGCTGAACTGTGAAGCATAATAGTTTTAACATATCCATTGTTTGACTGATACATGGCCAAAAACAAATCCAAATACCAAATGAGTGAAAATGTCGATTGCCAGCACTTCCAAAAAGTACAAATACTCAGTATCAGTGCATATCATGCAAGGCAGATGTAGTGAGATGAAACAACGTAAAAGACGCTTTACCAACCTAAAATGTGTCTGACGTCCTGGGAATGAAACTCAACAATCAGGAACGGCTGGGAGTTTATAGACATGGACTATATTAATATGATGGTAGGTTCAGTAACTATAATATTAAATATTAGCATTCATTCAACTCCTCTCTGCAGAGAATTTCAGAGAGATCTTGTACAGATTTATGATATTGCTGCTTTTACTTTGAAAAGCTGAGAAGAGCCACAGAAAAACAGGCTGAATCTGGCAAATTAAAGATTTTTTATTTATGATCCTGCACAGGATTGGAGGACAGAAACATCTTGTCAAGTGAGCACCATTCTTTCACAAAATATCCCACAATGGAAGGATGGACTGCAAATTAATAACACTGCATATACAAAAGTGTGAGTATGCAGGATGAGAACAGGTGGCTTTATATTGTAATTAAAAGTGTATGTCAGATACTGAATCAGCTCCTCATGAAACACCTGAAGAGATACAAGATGCAAGATCACTAATGTGGTGTTTACAACTTCATCTAACACTCAAGACACTTCTGTCACAACTGTTGAAATTTGGAGCTTCACAGACATTTAGCATCATTATGCAACATGACAGTAAGTGATGTTGTTCAGACCTGCTATATGTGTCTCAGTGTGTGTCTCTAGTGATCAGATCTCATTTCCCTGCGCTATAAACATATGCAAATAAACACATACATCACTGATGAAATACAGAACTCCACGAATAACATTTTCCATAATTTACAAGAAGCATTTCAAAAAGTTTTATGCTACATTTATGCTAATTAAAGAAATTTTAATGGGGATTTTCTAAACTGATGTCAAAGAGGAAGCCTACATCACTTACTGTTTGTTCAGTCTGACATCAAGAAAATGGTCCTTAAATTGAGTGTAAGTGTTGAATCAGTTGAAAGTGTGTTCAAGCAGCTGCTAAATGTTGGCAGGTAAGACGCACCTTAGAACTGACACTTTTTACAAGATAACAAACAACCAGCTGCTTTGTATTTAATGCTGCCTTCACAAACAGACTAAAATAATTAAGAATTTGTCAGCAACAGCGGTTCATAAAGTTTATGAAGCTTCACATATTGCAACAACTCAAAACACTGAGTGATTTTATAAGGGAATCTAATTATCTTCATGGGCTGTTGTTATGGTTTACTGTACAGTTTGACATGTTTACCATCAAAATAATGCTGTCTTCTTTCATAAATTGTAAATGGTGAAATTACTGATAATGTGTCGGTAATCGACTCGCAGGGACTTCCCCACAACAGGAAGCTGCTGCAGGAGAGTGGTGAGTTGTGTTCACTTTACAATAGAAATCCGGCTAAACTAGCAGATGTATGATGCCTCGATCTTTGTGCTGAGACACTATTTGTACTGTTGCTGCAGTTTGGCGCTGTTCTGAGCATTATTTATGGCTTTTTGATGGTGGTTTTTTGTTGGAGGTGTATACTGCAGTGTATTTTTATGGTGTGGTCATTTTTGAGGTTGCTACAACTACATAAACTAGCAGCCTGCAAACTTGATCTCTAAAGGGGGGGTCTTACTCTATGTCATGGTGTGTTAGACCATGGATTAAATGTATACTGGAATATCCCTTTAAAGGAGTCTGGGGTTATCCATTCTGCCTTTTCTGTCATGTGACCACCTCTGAATGTGGTGATCTGATTTCAAATGCACCCTGAACATGTCTTCAGGGTGTTCACAGCTGTACTCAGAGGCTGTTCATAACTGCTATTAACATCCCTCCTGAGTGATCTGATCTCAATTGGAGAGCTCCGAGGCTCACAGGTATAACTTGAAAATAACTAGAATTATTCTGCGAGTCTGCCAGATTCATAGACCACCAAGCAATAATATCTTCTACAAAATATAATGTCAGCACAAACCAGCTGTCTGTTACAGTGAAACTACACCAGTCATTTCCTCTGACAGGTTCTTTCAGGGTAATATAAATTCAGTGGCCATCAATTCTGTCTGGATCACTTACAATATTTTTTACCGCTTTAACAAAATGGTATCAGTCCAATTCTCTACCTTGGCTGGAGACCAGCTGCCTTGCTGTCGCAGCATGCCTGCCAGTGAGGTTTCAAAGTGAATTTTGCTGGAGCAAATGTTTATCATTTGGACGGGCCGGGTGTCAAAAACGCAATTTGCAACATCAAAAGAATATTTCAACAGAGAGGGAAATCATTCTGTTCTTCACCCTCCCGTTAAAGATTATGTTGAGTGTCTGGCACAGATCTCAAAGATAAATTAAAGGCTTACATCAAGAAGAGGCTAACACACAAGCAAAGCCAAATAATAACACAGACGAGGGAGTCAGTCATCACTGGGGAATAGTGGCATCCTCCTGGTGCAAGGTGTGAGGAATGTCATGCTCGATTCATGAAGACAAGCTCCAGTCAAGCTGTATCGATATTCATATTTGTATATTTCATGTCAACATTTCTACAATTCTTCTAATGTCATATTCAGATTCACACAAATCTGTTTACACGAGCTGTTAACTAGGTGAGACCACTGCACGAGATGGTGTTTCAACACTTGTAAATGTGACACCTAAAGACTTGAGAACAATGTTTGTGGCACGCTTCGACATTTGCAAGTGTGAAACAACTGAACATGTCAGATAAGTTGTCCTGACCCTTTCCAGCTATCTTATTGCACAAAAAGATATTTTTCATGCTGGACAGCTAGGTGAGACACCTGAAAAGTGTGAGGCTACTGTATTACACAATGTTTTATGGAACCCAGTGAAGTGTTTTTTGTGCCTAAACCTAACCAGACCATAAGCATACTGTGTTTCTTCATGTTATGTCTAAGTTAAATTATGCAAAGTTTCAACATATCTGATGTTTGCACAAACGAACATGGCAGACAAATCCAAAATTCTCTCTCTTTTAGACTCTGGTTTGGTCCCCACCAACTACATCTTGGTGCTGTCTGGCACATTATCAGAATGTGCTTGTTTAAATCAACTACCTGCTGCTGGAAACAGGATTGATAAGAGCCCTGAGACTAACTGCGCGTCCACATGTTGTCAGAATAATCAAGACATTTTTTTTTGTGACTGGGAACATTTTTGTGAATGCCTCTTCTCGTCAGAACAACAAGATTACGGTGCACAAGTTTCTCAGTTGATGCCATGTGAATCTGAAAGATGCCGTTTGAATGCAAACATTGGGTTGATTGTAGAAACTTAAACCAAAGTCATGTTATTAGTGTGAAGTTTTCGCTTACATCTAATTTGTAATATGGTATTTAAGGTTGTAATCTTAAAAGCTCGGAGCTATAAAATGCAAAACAACTTCTTCTTTTGTTCCCACATTCTGACTTGATGCACATGAACACGTTGACATCAGAAATATGACTTCCAGACTTAAGTCACACAGTAGATGTACCGTCAAACAAAGATAATTTGGTAGAAGAGGCCAACAAGCTCCATGAAGCTGCTGATAAGAGATAAATTCTCATGTTTTGCATGAAAACTAAAGTTTAATTTACAACAGCAACCATACAGCTTAATTTTTATTAATGTTTCTAAAAAAGGTTTTATTGTCTGCAGTCCAGGGAATATCAATCAGACTAGTGGTAATTGTGGATTCATTTTGAGAAGAGTTTTTCTGTTTTTGTAGATTATCTCTTCAAATTTTAATATTCATTGTGTGCGATCTTGCAGTCAAACTAACATAATCATGAACATTTTGTTGAACACAGCAGTAGAGCAGGAATCACATCAACACAATATGCTGAGGAGACATGTTGTAAAGAACATGGTGACCTTGACTATTTACTTTTTGCTTACACAACAACCTATTCTGACTCGATGGTAAATATGTTTCCCCTGCTTCTCTCAATATACAATTTTCTTGCTGGGAAAGTTTCAACTGTCACCAATCTTCACCTCGTTGCTGAAAAATCAATTTCAGGCCCATCATAGGGGGATCTGCCGGACCAAAATTGCCCAATCTTTGCGAAGGCATTTGCAGTAAATGCAGTTATTGACTCGGCAGGATCCCATGATTATTGTCAAGTGGAATTACTCTGTCCCCATACTGAATGCACCCGCAGCCATTAGGTCGTCTCTGCTGGACCAAACTGATGTCATTGGCTGGAGACAAATGGTCAGATTCCATTTTCAGCACGAGCGACGTCACTTTAATGGATACATCCAATTTCTTTCCGGCCTGGAATCCATTTGTTCGCAAGTTGAGTGCATTCAAGGCTTTTAAATCTGAGGCTCACAGGCAGCGCTGCAGGCACCGGCTGTGCTCATAATAACAAATTAAAATTTCATTAGGAGAAGCTAATTTCAAGTGGAGAGAATTTCTTTGACAAGTTGGATGGTTTTGGGACATTAAATGGAAACAGGGCGAGCATATTAAAACGCCCGGCTGCTTGCATGAATCCTCACATGTCAATGTTACACTAATACAAGTGACATGTTTGTCCACGCACATTACTTGACACACTTACACACACACAAACAAATGCTGAAGTATCTGTGTTATCGTGTGATCCTTGTACAATAATAGAAAATGAAAATAGCTTTAGTTATGTGGACGGTTACTGCAATTCACTTTAACAGTGTCATCAGCACAAACACATGAGCTAAGTTTCTGTCTCAGCTCGTATTTTCAGTCTAGATAAAGCAAATAACTCTGCAATAACATTCCAGGCAAGCACAGCTCCACTGCGTGCAACAAACAAGGGAACAAAACATCGAAGCTCACGTAACGACCTACAGTCTGCCTCTCTATGCAGGTGACGGCCACGACCACTGAACGATCAGCACTCACAAAGAAAAACAGCTGGTTTGCTCCACTGTTGACTTCCTGTGGATTTTGTGGGGTCAGTCTGCCTACAACCAAACAACCAACCAATTATCACAGATACCCTTCAAAGGCCTTGGGAGAAATTAGAAAAGTTCCCACCAAATATTGCAAGAGACAACATTGTTGTTGTTTGTCACGCTCACTTGAGATGAACTCTGAGGCGCGGCAGCAAATTTGTGCACGACGCCTCACTCAAATCTCTTGACTCGCCATTTTCTCCTGCTTTAAATCTACATATTGCCAAATTGGCCATCTGGCGTTTTCTATGGAGACAAAGTCCTCCATGTCTGTACGTTAAAGTGCTGCATTCATGCCGCTCCATCAGGAAAAAATAACCTGCAGTGACCTTCGCTGCCATGACGGCTCTGCATTAATTCTTTCCAAAATAAAAGCCTTATGATGCTGTAACAGCTGTTCAATATTCGGTATTGTGAAAAATACTGCATAGCTTGACATTTGATAATATCTTATATCAGCACAAGTCTACCCTTCAATAAGGAATACATTGTGTTTAGTGTGACTTTGCCAGCTTTTGGCTCTTTGCTAATATATAAAGTATCACAAAAAGGCAAAATATGGAAATCCAACCTCTGTTAGTGGCTCATAAAGACATTTAAATGCATTTTTGGGATTATCTGAATCAACAGTCCAGGGACCTAACATGTTATATGATGGTGTGTTAAAAATTGATCAAAATGAGCTTTCAGTTAATTAGAAGGCAGTAACAGCGATAACGACCTCTACCACCATCCTTCGAACACAACACAGCTAGCTTTCCATTAGCCGGCAGCTGCTTCCAGACACATGTGAGCGTGAACAAGAGCAACTGACTGGCAAGAGGTTAACTCCAACAGTTTTGGAGACGTTTTAGAGATCCTTTATTAAGTTGTTTGGGAAAAGGATTCACTCTGAATTAATTTGAGAAAGAATTTCTGTATTTTGCTAATTTAAAACTTGCTTAACCCAAACCTAATCCACCAGGATGAAGTCAAGCTGTTGAAAAGTATGCCCTGTCTTTTTAGAGTAATTGAAAATGTAAATGGTATACCTGTCAGGGCATAAAACCAACCATCTTTACAAATCCGGAAGACACAGTCTAACAATGACATAGCCCTGAAAAAATGTCATTGCATTGCACAGGACATCTACATGTTCTACACACCTCACCTCTTTAAAATGGATCATGCACACAATCCTATTTTTTCACCTTTAATTGACACCATGTGAAGAAGTGGAGCGTCTTCTGGTTCCACCTTCATCACTTTCAGCTGCACTCACTCTCCTCTATCAGCGTGATGCTCAACGTCACACGACTATCTCTGTAGCAATTATCGAAATATCCGAGAGACACCGAGAAATGAAGCTGCCTGACAATCAAGAGGAGACTTTAAATCCAGGAACTACTCCTCGTTCTAATCTCTTGATCTCTCAGCATGTGTCCTCCTCTACATTGTGCTGGTCACTCGTGCTCATCAGCACATCAGATGTATTCTCTGTAAACGGATTCAGCCTCTTAAATTTAGAATGACCCGATCTTTGATTTTTTATTTATTCTAATTTCAAGGTGTTCTCTAGACCCTTCGTATCCTTTTACATCTTTGGGTGGTTCTTGGATTTCTTTGTCTGTGTCTGCAGTATCAAGTCGGGTTGAATCCTGGCTGAACTTGGAGTTTCAAAGAGGCTTTGTGTGACTGTTGTGGGGTCCATGCCGGCTCAGATGCATGCTGTTGTTGAAGTGCTGGGTCCTCTGAGCTGGTGAAGTGATGTTAGGGACACGTGTGGGGTGTAGGTGTTGTCACAGGTGCTCTTTTATTACAGGTGTATGTATTTTATGCTTTATTACCCTTCCTGTTTTTTTGTTTTTTTTCCACGTCTTTGTTCTCGAAATCAACCACAAATTTGGATTTGTGCTTGCTTACTTGCACCAGGGTAATATGTTGCTCCTATGCTTTTCAGTGCTGAGAGGAACCAATGAAGAGACCACAACAACTGTGACTGTCAGCATGAACTTCTTTGGGTTTCTAAACCCTGTTCACCAGACAACAGCTTTCTTATTCAGTGATAATTTAAAACTATGACGATGTCTCTTTCTTGTGGGTGGACTTCTCTAACATGGTTCAGAGGCAGGTAGAGACTGTTGACATGTGACTTTGAGTAAAGCTCAGAAATCTTCATTAACACCGGGCATATGTTTTAAATCAAGCAAAGCCATTCCCACTTCTACACCTCCTGTTTGCTACAACCATTGCTCTCTATTAAGAAAATGTAATAACTGCAAATACTTTCTAGAGCATGACATGACCTAATAATGTCCAACGCATCCATCTAGTGTTGGGGGCAGTGCTGTTAGGAAGTGGGAGACATCAACAAGAGCTGTAAATCAGTTCCTGGAAGAATCTCTGATGGGAACACCAAAATGATGAAGCATAATTCGAGCCTAAAAATTAATGATGTGTGGATATTAGCCACAGCAAAGAGTGAGCAATGAACTAAACTGCTAAATCACTCACCATGTCCGAGCTACAGCAGCTGACAGGTCAGCTGATCTGGAGCAACAGCATCTTTAAAACCATCATCTTAGCTCGACTTTAACTTCCCTCACTGTGTAACCGTGCAGATTGAAGTTCCCCTGCATGTGAACCAAAGGATTTGACCCGAATACGTCCGCCCAGCTCCCCCGTGACCTGAGCCTGCCGCTGCAACGCCGCCACGGCCACGAATTTCCATTAGCGTGTGACAGCGAGGCCGTTTATAGCAGCAAAGCCCTGTGGAGAAGCAGGTTAGCTGTAATTATTCAGCTGATAGGTTATGAGCAGAGCAGGCCTGTCACACCTCTCCTGACTCCCCCCGGACCGAAGGAATCACGAGCCAGGAGAAGCGTTTGGATATTTGTCACAGCAGCAGCAGGCGTCTCCCCGGAGAAGCGGAGAAAGGGCGGCATTAGTGCTCAGGGATTACACACTCTCTCTATGGGCATTTAATTCAACTGCAGACTCAAAGGCCTGTGTGTGTGCGATAACCTTATCTCTCACCTCATTTATTTGACTAATATCTCGATTAAACTAGTCCACTCACACGCTGCTGAGCTGCTCCCAGCCTGTTTAGGAGCCAGTGACAGTTAACAGGATGAAAGCTGACTTTGTAGAATTAAAAACTTTTTTTCTATTTGTGTGTTACATTAGACTTAATTTCACTTGTCAGGCTCAAATCTGTCGTTCAATTTCGGTCTGATTTTCATATCTCACATCTCACATTACCAAGGGGAATTGGCTCCACCGCTGCTGGCTAATAGTTTAATATATGAACAGCCTGATGATTTAAAAATGAAAACGGTTGTCAGTTAAGGTGCTCAGCAGCAGAGAAGTGGCTTTTAACATGAGAAAGGTAAAGTAAATAAAAAGCACAATCACAAACAGGCGGCAAAAGTCCACACATTCTTTTCTCCAGTAGACGTTCAGATCTTTGTTTAAAAAAAGACTCTGGTAAAAGTACTGATTCAATTTCTTTACCCAAGTAAGAGTAATACAGTAGGAATACTCAGTCAAAATATATTTCTAAAGGACATTTGTGGTCAAATCTAACTGACACTCAAATCATATCAATATAATTAAAAGACTATTAAAGTTAAAGGAAGAGCTATTGGGATTTTGTCCCAGCTGTCCCTAAACGCACCACAAAGACAGTTGACTGATGAGTCTCATTCCCAGGAAGTCAAATAGACACATGTTGGGTGGGTAAAATGAGAAAAGAAGAAACTCTGCTGGGCTGCAGGGTCTCTAATATCTCTTTTCTCCTCGTACCAGTCTCCCTCTCTGTCCGTTTACATCTTCTTATGTCCTTTCATCTTACTACTTCTGCCGTACGTAAGCTGATTTCTTTGTTAGAAACTAAATTTTTTGATTCATTTGTCATCTTCAAATTATCGTTGAATTAAATGCCTTTTATTTTGTTTGTGTGTGCTTTCCTTATTTATTTTGGTTTGAGAGCTGACCATAACAACCCCCACATCAAAAATAAAGACAGAAATGTGCATCTACACGTGGACTAGAGGCTAGCTAAATCAGCAAGCAGATGTTACAGCTAAACTGAGGAGCTGCCAGTAATGATTTCATCTCGTCCATGAGTGGATGCAGGTTTCCTCATGCACGGTGAGACAATGTAGTTTGGTAGAGAGAAAATAGTTCCAACATGAAACTGCTCACAACAAGGTCAGTGGATTATCTTTAGTTACCGGGTTGTGATCTCTGGTGAGACACGGTGCTGCTGGGATTTTATAGCGTATTTTTTGAGTGCCATCTAATTCCATTATATTGGGAAGAAGGCAGACATGTATGGCAACTCACAGCAAATATATATGAATGAACAGCTCTGTATGTAACACAATAAGTATGTGACCTTTGATTTAGGTTTAACTCTCTCTTTAAGCCTGATAGCTTAAAGGAGATCAACTATAAATGAATACACACATACACACACACACACACACAGACACACACACTGCAGTTCAACAATGCCTTTTCCAAAACTTACTTTTAAGTACATTTCTGAGTAGAACACATTGTATTTTACATAAAGGCTGCGCTGCTTCACAGTGACTCTCAATCATTGGAAATCCATTTGCTTGTCCATCAAACTGAAGCACTTTCAGTCCATTTCCTGATGTAACCAGCGTAATTACCATCATTGTTCATGATGCATTATGCAGGGCCGGGACTAATTACACAGAATGTGTGCTGCTTTTGTCAGTTTTTATGAGCAGACCTGCACACATTCATATTAATACTTAAAATGCATAAAGTGTACATTGGAAGGTAAAGTACAGAACGTCACTCTCAGCAAAACAAAGTAATGTTTGTTTTCTGGAATTCATTTTCTAGGAAATGTAGTCGCGTTCACATCCATCATGCATCGTAATTAAATACAATACGTCCTAATTTCTATCACCAAAAGGCAATAGTTTGAAAGCTGAGTGGTTTTACAGCTGGAACTCACAGGACTGAAGTGATTAGTTAGTCTTGTTGAATTTAATTTTAAAATGGTGGGTTTTTAATGCTAACAGTGATGATGCAACACACTGGTGTTATACTGTAAGCAGGTTTATTGTTTAGTCAAACATGTTGACATGTTACAAATGACTTAATTTTCAATTTTGACAACACTGTGCTTATGGTCTGGTTAGGTTTAGTCACAAAAAACACTTGGTTAAGATTAGAAAATCCTCATGATTTGGCTTAAAGATAAATTACGCAAGATTTTTTTTATTTTATTCAGCATAAAATGTTAAAATGTTTTAAAACTACCAGATCTTTGAGGAATATTTTGTTGAGTTGTGTATTAACATCATCCCAAATGAGTGCTCACCATCTCACATGGAGTTTTCACCTTTTTTTCCAGATTACTTCACCGTACATGTAAGATAGCAAGCAACAACCAGCACCAAGAGTGTCTGCGTGTTTGAATTCAGGCCAACTCTGACTGAACTCAGCACTCAGCAGAGACTCTGGTTCTCTCTTCTTCTTCCCCTCTCCTCTGTGTAACATCACGTTCATGAAGCGAAGTACATTTTCCCTCCAGCTTCAGTCAAAGTTGCTCATATTCATATTCATTTTCTCAGCAATCATCAGCAAAACACTGAATCTGATCATCAGAAATATGCTCGACCCATAATATACAATATAATCATACATGCAAATGTGTAGAATTTAGCTTATGTGTACTTTGAATACTTCAGTACATTTATTGACAGAAAATTACTCTTAATACTGAAGTACGTTTAATATAAGATACCTTAAGAATTTTACTTGGACACTATTCATGTGGGTAACTTTCACTCTAACCAAAGTAATGTTTTAACATGTTTTCTTTGTTTTTACTCAAGTATGATTTGGGGGATTTTTACAACACTGCATCTGACAATAAAGGTCACCTCCACAGATTGCTGCTGCAGTCAGGTTGATAAACAGGAGTCAAGATAAATCCACTTATTAATCCCAGACATTAAAATTAATCACTGATCCATCCACAGGAGGAGAGCTAAGAGGAGAATTTGGGGTGTTTGTTCCTCCAGTCTGGCTCTCTTCCCTAATTTCCCCTTAAAGAGTCTTGGATGATACCGGTGATTCATGATAGGCCAGTTTGCTCCCTGACTGTTGTGGTGTTTTGAAAATGCTTGTGCTTGAAAATCGTTCAGTTTCAAACCTTGAACTTTGTTGCAGATATAGTGCAGTGGTCAGTGTGATGGGCTGGAGCGCATTCAGCCCTCCTCTCTGCCTTTTTCATTAGCTTGTCTTATCCTGCTTTACTGTTTGGTCCTTGCATTCCTCAACAGTTCTATCTCTTTTATCTGATCATTTTCGGTCAGGGCCTTTGGCTCCAGCTCCTGTATTTCTCAGGGCTGAAGGGCTGCTTTCGTTGCAGCTACAATTTAAAGTGTCTTACGTTTTTTATTTTTTTCAGTGCTGCTTCTCCCTTTGAGGACTGGAATTAAATCTTTTGAGCCATTCTGTCAAATTAAAAGGCCCAGACTACACTGCAAATCTGTCTGAACCAGTCCAACTAAAACAAATTAACATGTGTTTGCTTTCATACAGCAATCAGAAAGAAAAACTGCCTTGCATATCGAGCGCGATGTGACTTTGCAAACAGACAAACACGCTGCTGTAAATCAGAATGAGTAACACCAGGACGCTTCTCACTTTTCTCCATTAGTCAGTTTTTGAATGAGTGCCTCTGGTCCGCTCGTACCAAATCAAAAGGCCTCGACAACGACAGCTGCCCCGAGGGCTTCATGTGATTTGCGACAATGCCATTTTCCCTCTGGCAGCAAATACAGAAAAAACATGACAGAGATTAAGCTACGATTCGTCTTTAGATTATAGTAATTAAACTGTCAGAGCTCACAGCAGTAATATTTCAAATATGGAAACATGCAATCCATCACTGCTGCATTATGAGATCTCGTTAAAGGTGACACCTGGAACAAAATAGGCTCCATTAGAAATGTCCAGAAATGTATGAAAATGTTCAAAAATAAACATTATCAGCAGTGAGTGTGAATGAACAACAGTGTTGATGTCATGTCATCTGTGTAGAACATTGCAGAGATGTCTACTGAAGTTAGCAAGCTAACCAGCTAGCCTCAGCTCAGTATCCATCCGTCCACAAATTTGATGAAGTTGGATCGCTTGCACAGCGTCTGTGTGTCCGACTGTGTGTGCAGCTTTTGGTATCTTTGAATGAAATAAGTTGAATGACAGAGAAAGACATTTTTCACGTGAAGACACTCGGCTGATGACGTTCCTAAACCTAAAAGTCACAAGTTTGACTCAAGTAAAGGCCATGACATTGGTTATATACTGTGCTCTCAGTCCTGAGTTCAACTGACATGCGTTCATTCTTTACATGTCTCTCAGCCAAATGTCTGGACTATAAATATCACAATATCCAAATAAAGCTCTGTGTGCCTCAGCGACATGCCAGCGGAGAGCAAAGAGCAGCCCGCAGGCAGCAGCTGGCACACATCTGCTTATGGACCACTTATAAATTATTAAGCAAAATGTCAGTCAGCCAGCTGTGGTTGCAGCTGGTGGGTCAAATACGCTGGAGCAGCATCCACCATGTTGACACTGGCGGGATAAGTGTGTGTGACTGTGTGTGTGTCGGTACACAGAGGAGGGATACAGGTAAACGCCTGCGAGAGAAAACAAAACTAAGAAACAGGAAACAACAGATGCTATTCTCCATCAACATGCAGATCATCTGATGAGAAGCATTAGATACTTTAAGTATGGGTGTGTAAATAGTCGTGGTCTAATGTGTGTGTGTGTGTGTGTGTGTGTGTGTGTGTGTGTGTGTGTGTGTGTGTGTGTGTGTGTGTGTGTGTGTGTACTCCTGTGGGCATATTGTTTTCACACACATGATGACTCATGCCGCCCTTCTCTCCAGACACATCACTAAGTGATTTTTTCTGGATCCTTCTCTCCTTCTATAAACAGTAAATGCATCACTGTTGTTGGTCGCCGATCAGCACAATGATTCATTACTTCATCCTCAGAGACAATTCAGATGCACCCGGCAACAACTGTCTATAAGATTTCTGCAGGAATGTTGCGCACCGACTGCACATTGTCTACAAGAGCACATTCTTACTGCAGCACACAAAGTTCAAATATGAGGAGGACATGACCGGGCTTTTACTCTGAAAGTCACAACTACAGACACTCAAGTCTTTCCAACAATGTTCAAACCAGAGAGACTTAACAGATATGTAACCTACACCAGCCATATGCTAATGTCACATGTCACAAAGTTATGGAAATTTAGATTTTGTGAACACATTTTTCAAAGCAATCTCCCCCGTCTCCTCCCCGGGGATGACGGCTCTGAATGAGAATCTGAAGCGACACTTTAGCTGACGCTGAGCAGCGGCTCCTCACCCCTGTAACACTTTGTGGCAGTAGCTGCATATTGTACAATTAAGGTCTGATTATGTTTGAGGAATTAAAACTGCTTGGTCATGTGTTTGGATGAGATGTACTGTGAATGAGCTCTGACTGGGATTTTCTCTGGTGTCAGACCACAAGAAGTCAAAAAGAAAACCGGTGACTCATTGTGATGTTTCCTCTGGGAGAGAACTGCAGTCCAACACAGAATTTCAAGGGTCACTTGTTAGTAATTCGAGTCACTTTAACTGTTTGAACAAAGGGCGGATGCTGTTCAGCAAGGCAGGGTATTTAGTGTGAGGCTGCTGGCCACTTATCCACCACAGCTGGTCTATCAGTTACTAAACTAGACATCAGATTCAAACAGTTTCTCAGTCTATGTGCTACATTCACTGCCTCGTAGAACAAATGAAAAACAGCAACTAAATACAAATAAAAGATGCCTCCTCAGTCGGTTCAGCGTTGACTTTACTGTCTCTTCAGAGAAGCACAGATATAAAACTTGACTTTAATTTATACATTCACATGATTGCGACAATGATCGTGTCGTCTCTTGGACTTTACGTCTCGTGGAATTCACAGCGTCGACACGCAGCCCTGAACACACACTTGTAAAATCGTTCATTATTGGTTTGTTGACAGACGCGACTGATCTCCAGCAGCGTGACACTCGCAGGCTGTCAGCAACAACGACTCGCGACGCAGACAGCTTCTTCAGCGCGACCGACGGCTTCTTTAAGCACAGACAATTTCATACATGAAAGATTTACACCAGAGCAATGGGGAATCCATCCATCTGAAGCCTTTGAGGTGTAAAAGAGTAAAAAAAAAAAAAAAAAAAAAAACAGAGAGCCAGTAAGCCTCAGAGGTACGGACGTGTGTCTGGGAATACAGATGGGAGCAGCCTCGGAGGCTTGGATGGTGAAGTGAATGAGAATACAAGTTCAGCGAGCCTCCCGGGGAAGTATAAATACAAATCCTACAGCCTGTGGAGATACAGATGTAGAGGGGAGAAGAGCCTCCAGCCACACACACACACACACACACGCACACGCACACGCACACACACACACACACACACACACTAGAAGAAACACTGGTGAGTACAAAAGGAACCAAATTATGTTTTTAATTGAAAATCTTGCTTACTGAGTAACAATGCTTCTTTTCATGTATTAATCTTAAATTTTATCACTATGAAGCCCTAACACACACACACACACACACACACACACACACACACACACACACACACACGCACACACACACACACACACACACACACACACACACACACACTTCCTGTAACAATGTGAGAATAAAGAAAAGGCAGCGTTGCCCTGAACAAGTCACACACATCAGCATTTTCCCCGACAAGCGACTTCTTGCAGTATAGTGCAAATATTTTAATAGCTGTCGGCTTGTTCAAACAATCTCTTAAAACTGCAGATTTTCTGCAGCACTGATGTGCATCGACGCTGGAACCGGGGGGTTGTGATGTATTCTGATTCATGTCAGTCACATTTCCCCTCTGAGGACAGAGATTTAAGAAACAGCGACTGCAAAAAAGCAAACACTGCACATCGCCACATGATTCATGTTCCAGATGCATCCAAACAACTTCTGTTGATGGAAGCCACCGATGTCAAGGTTTGTGTGACACACAAACACACATTCGGACACGTTCCACAGCTCCAAGGACTTTCACACATGCATGTTACTGATATGCAAAACCACAGAGACACAAACATACTTCCCTTTGTGCAGCTTATTGCTCGGAGACAAAGGCAAAGCTCGCAGCTCTCCAGGTGAAGCAGAGTTCAATGATTCCATCTGTTGCAGTATATTGTGGCTGCTGTGGAAAGTGTGTTCACATAATAGAGTGAAAGAGTGACAGACGGCTGCCAACAGACCGGCATACCTTTAATGCAACCACAGTGCATGTGGTTTCCAAAAACACAAGTAAGTCAATGGATGCAATTCATTTCATTTGGTAGGGATGTGAAATTCTGACTGCCAGAATAAATACTGACAGTTTATGTTTCTGCAGATCACAAATACTTGGACACTTTACATTTCTTTAGGTTCAGTTTTATGTCCTGACAGTGTCTATTAATATTTTCGTCTGTCTACTGCATGGAAGCCCACTTTAATGGAAAGACCATCTTCCTAGCAGCAAAATACTTATTTAATCTGCAACTACAACAGTGTTCCACGGGATTTTGAAACTTGGCTGATTGAATTTTCTTCAGTTTAGCTATGAAAGCATCGGTGCGATCTAACACTGATAGTAGATGTCCACTTCTGGCTCCAACCCGGCTCTCATCCTCATCCCAGGGGTGGTTGATATCTCGGTGCAGGCCAGTCAGGTTTCCTCCACATCAAACTGGGAAAAAAAACTTTTGATGAAACCGACTTTGTGCACAGCGGCATAGACATGTTTAAAACAGGATATCCCTACAAAGTTGGAAGCACACTGTGACTGCATGATATAGCTCTAAGATTTCCTTTAACTTACAAGAATCCTCACCCCATCTACAGACTTTTGTCCATATATTTTGAACTTAACAGGCTCAGTCGTGATCAGAGACAGAAGAAGATTCTACGACTAAACGCAACTTTTCCAGACCTACATTTTCTGGCTTCTGAGTTGAAAAATTATGTCTCCATTTCTGAAAAGGATATATAACCTCCTGAGGAACTCATTACTTACTGTGGGTCTCAAGCACTTCTCCTAAAGCACAGCTGATAAAATCTCTCACCATCAGCGGCTCATGTCTGCATGACTCATGTCCAATGACTTTCACAATTGCTCAGTCACACAGTTCAGGCAGGCTTTAGAGCAATTACTCTGCAGAAATATTTCATAAAAAAGGAACAAATTGACTATTTGTTTGACAATTTGGGCCACAGCATGAGAAGCATGACAGGATCCTGGAAAAACACCAGCACATTTAGTCCCTACTGCCGAGCATGAGATTGAATGTGAGGTAAAGACCACAGGACTGTGGCAGACGTTGTTAACTGGAGGAGAACAAGATGCCTGTGCGTACATAAAGTTAAAAAAGTGACTGTTTACATGAGGACAGAATCGGTGCTCAGAGCAACTCAGAGCTGAATGTCCAGTTTTATAAACTGAGTCATTCAGCTCATCCAAATCATTTCCCCTCGAGGCTGTGAAGGTGAAATTAATTTCCACCAACATTCACAGTTTTGTGGTCAGTCAGTAAGTAAAGAGTAAACACAGGAGACAACACGCTGGATAATTGGCACATCATAATTAGAGTCACGCTCGGCAGCCCTCGTAAATCCTGCAGATGTTTGTGTTCCTGAACCAAAACAGAAATATACGTCCAGCACAAATGGTTTCTTTCCTGTGACGACTGTTGCAGAAATTAGAAATACAGAAGAAACACACAACATTAATGGTGGATGATGGCATGTGTACATTTAGATTTGTACTTATCATAAACTACGTAATATAATACGTAACATAATAACATGTCTACAGACCGTCATATTCCTGTTCACGTTACATGTTACTGTGCTGTCTGAAATGCATCGAGGGCGTCTGCATTTCAACATTTGCGAGTGTGAAACTACTGGATCCTTTTAAGGCCTCGAGGCATCTCCAGCTGTGATTGTGGAGACTAAAAACCTGGTATTCAAAAGCAAAACATGATGTTTTCCTGATGCTAACCAGGTGTTTTTGTGATTAGAAAGCACAACGCAAAATATACATGTTAACATAAAGAAACGTAAAGTTCGAACTCATCTGTTGTTGCATCTTGGCGACTGGGTTGGCTGCAGCTGATTTACTTGATAGATATCTTGGATATCTCATAGTATATTCAATGCATAACAATAACAGTGCAGAACACAATAACAGCAGGAAGTTTGTGTAAAACAAGTGATTTTTGGGCAGCTTATCATCACCATGCTCATTAGGAGTTAGCAGATCACAGATATAGGCAGGAGCCAGACCATTCAAGGCTTTAAAAACAAGAAATAAAATCTTTAAATGAGTCCTTAAACTCACAGGTGACCTGTGAAGGGCAGCAAGGACTGGTGTAATGTTTTTGCTTCTCTCTTTTTAAGTATTAAAAACCTGGCAGCGGCATTTTCTGCTAATTCCAGAAAAAAGTGTGCTGCAGCAGTCGAGTCTGGAAGAGATAAAAGCCTGGATGACCTTTTCTAAGTCTGCAGAGGAGAGGAAAGACCTGATCTTGGTTAGCTGCTTCAGCTGTGCAAGGCAGGACTGTAACACTTCAGTCACCTGCGTATCAAAGGACAGATCCGAGTCAAAGATAACACCAAGGTTGCAGGCTTTTGTCTGAACATTGTCAGATAAAGCACCAAGACCAGGGGAGAGATTAACAACTGATATCAGTTTTTTTTATATCAGTTTTTGGACATCCAGTTTTTAATTTCACTGAAAAAGCAAAGAAAATCACAGACATGTCTGCGTAAGATTTTTTCCCCAGGGGTAGCATGTAAATAGTGAACGAGATCAAAACATAAAACTGATCCATAGGGACCACTATTAAATAAAAAGGTGCACGTTTGAATACAATATGAAAGTGGTTTATGTAACCATGACTCCAGGGACGAGTTGCAGCCATTTTAATTATTTTAACATCTTAAGCTCATCTTAGTTCAGGAAAAGAGATAAACTTGAATTTGACTGTGTAAGGTTGTATTTTTCTGTTTGGGAGAAAAATAAATGTAAAGTATAGTTTAATTTCTTGACATTTTGTGCCATTAATTTATTCATGTATGACACACAAAGCTCAGAGTGTGTGAAACTTACTCTCCACAGGCTGGTTAGCATGCTAACTTCAGAAGACAACGCCGCAGTCCAACACACAGACGTCTTTGACTTGACGTCCACACTGTTGGTTCTTCACACTTACAAGTTTTGAAGGTTTAAGTTTCCCCTTCAAAGTAAAGTTAAATATAAAGTCAGGCAAACTTAAAGCTACTTCCACACAGGATGAATAAGATAAACCCTTTGCACCGACATGTTAAAGACTTGTGAACTCGCTCTAATGAACCGGCAGTCTTTACCCTCTCTGTGAAGAATGACGATTTAAAGTCGACTCGCAGTGCAGAGCCGGCAGTGTTTCACCTGCGATGACTTCTCCGCTCTTGGGGAATAAAAATAAAAACATTCCTAAGAACCTGCAGTCGCCTCACTCTGAGCTTTTCGCCTTTTCTTCTATATTAAATTCCGCTAGTTTTTTGCACTTCAAGACACTTTGTGAGCCCAGAAGAGTCCTTGTTGTTCTGCAGCACTGTGTCAAACAGTCAGAGCTCGGGAAGACAACAGGAACACGGATGAGGAGCGCAACACAAGAAGTATTTTCACCGCCCAAATTTAGCTGTGGAGGATCGCTGTGATATGCAAATGGGAGCTCCAGTATGAATGTTTCATTCAGGCTTGGCTGAGGTGCGGTGTGCACAGCGAGGGCCAACAGAGCATGAAATATACATCATAACTTCTTGTGTGTGAATGTGTGGGTACTTTAACTTAATGAGTGCAGCTTGTGTGTGTGTGTGTGTGTGTGTGTGTGTGTGTGTGTGTGTGTGTGTGTGTGTGTGTGCCACCGACTCACTGTCTGACAAACGTGACCCTGCACTGAGGTTATCACCAACATGCAGTCGAGCTCCAGTTTCTCCACAGAAGTGGAGATTTCTGGGCACCATGCAGATAAGAAGCTGCTACAGCTCAGATCACACAATGTACAGCCGACTAATAAAAGTCCAGATAGAGTCAGAGAGAGTTCATTTCTATTGCATGAATAATACAAAAGTAAAACATAACATTCATGAACTCTGCACTGGCAAACAGACTCCACTGGTAATGAGACCCACGGATTACAGCTTAAAGCAGCAATAATCCATATTTTTAAAATAATGTGGAAACAGTGTGAACAGGGGTCACTGGTGGAGGTTTATCATCTGCTCCATCAGCTCCTCTCTGCTTCACAGATCATTTATTCTGTAATATGATTCAGCTCATTGTTTAGCTGTTGAAGGATGATTGTTGTCGGTCCAACACTCTGAACCCTGAGCTGAGACCAACATCTTTCCTTACAAGTGAGACCTGAGTGTAGAATAAAACATATGGAAGTAAAAATATGAATGAAAATGTTAACATGAGCAGTAAAGACAGAAATATAATGAGCGAATAGAAGATTGTCCCCAGACTCCCTTAAGAAATCATTCAATTTAGTGAGTTTGAGGTCGGAGAAACTTTATAAACTTTGTGAAACACTGTCTATACACATTATTAACTAGTCAGGCCCTCTTGTAAATTCAGCAAATGTTGTTCAATACTGGAAAATTTGTACACAAAAATAATGATCATGTACGAGTGTGTGTGTGTGTGCATTGTTTTTGTATGTAGGCCGCCATAGCTCACGTGGACGCTTATCTTTTCATGATATCATGTATGTAACACACTTCAGGACTTCTCTCTGTGAAAAGCATTTTACAAATAAACTCTACTTCTTTAACTTCGACTGGTTCCGACTCAGTTTTGCTGAAGTTGACCTCCTGACATTGGTGACCGCTGACTTCTCCTCTGGAACCTTCATGAAAGTTCACATTTGTGTTTTTTAAGTCAAATATCTCGACAACTATTGATTTTCCCATGAAGTGTGGTTAACACATTCTTGCCTCCCTCAGGATTAATTAACATAGCTTTACTGACCCCTCAACTGAAGTCTCACAGTTCAAGTTCAGCACAGATACTTGATAATGTGAGGGTGCACAGATCCTGTCTGAAGCCTCCTGACCTGCTCACAGACTCATCGCAGCCGCCTCCAAAATATCAAACATTTAAAATCTGGATGATTATATCAGCACTTTCTGAGCTGGACCACAACAACCACTGAGAGAGAAAACTCTCAGACTTGTTAAACGTGTTAGAACAAGTTGTTGCACCAACTCCACTTAACTAACATTTTGTTTGTAAAGGGGCATCAGGTGTGAAACCACGTCAGCTGCTGCTTATTCAAATTGTATTTATATTAAATGTATGATGTGTCCAAACTGCACCATATTCAACATTGCACTTTCTTGCATCCTCAGCAGTAAACCCGTCAAGTGTGAAGTAGATCGGATGAACTGTTCTTGAGATAAGAATAAGGTACAGTTGGACAGACAGAGTTGCTTTGTAGTAAGATAATCATAACTTTATTGATATAACATGTTTTAAGAACAGAAAAGTGGCAAAGAAGGCATTAAAATAAACAGACAACCAGCTAAAAAATGAGTCCTCAACTCTCAGAAACGTTAATAATCTGTAATTTGAAATCCACAATTATCCACGATTATCTGTTCATTATGCCAACCATTATCAATTAGATACAAATACAAAATCCAAACACTGATTTGTTTATTGGTGACCATACTTAACAAAAGCTTTTCAGCTAAAAGCAACCGAGGCAAACGACCCTTACAAAGCTTTGTTTCAAACGATCACTGCCGCGCTCTGTTTGCATGTATTCTGCTCTTCACACATGGCATGGTCAGAGGTAAAACAAAAAGGCTTTTGCTTGTTCATTTAATTAAAACCACTGCATAATGCTACTGAAGGCCCGTTTATTATTTCAAGTTTGGGGATTTTCACTAGAAATGAACTGCTGAGAGGGAGGGACGCTTACAACAGCGAGCTTTCAAATTGGAACGCAGGTGTTAGAATATTAAACCTTTTCATGACACTTTGTAATAATTACAGAAGTAATAAGAATAAATGAATAATACAGAGGCACTGCCCTCCCATCAAGTCACGGAGGCTGTTCAGTGAATGAGCTAATCAATTGAACAGTGATTTTGAGCATAAAGGAACGTTTTAATTCAAGTTGCCTTTCGGTTAATTATCGTCAGAAGAAAAAAAAAAAACTCTTTTTAGACTTCACCCGTTGAGATTTTGCTCCTACTGTGCCATTATTATGTTCTCCCCCAGAACATCATGTTAGTGTGGGACACAAACAAGGCGCCTCGCTGCGCCAAGTTTTCAGTCTTCAGGCGAGCAGCAGCTACCAAATCTGCACCGGCATGTAATCTCACAGCTGCCATTCAGCAGCTAACAACCTCTGCAAGTTACTTTACTGTGAGCGAGCACATCATGTACACACACACACACACACACACACACACACACACACACTCTGGCTGTCGCTCAGCAGCAGTGCAGTGTGTCCTTGGTGTCCTGATGAGAAGCTGTTCAGGCAGAAGCTCCCACTGCACCCTGAGCTGAGGTCCATTATGTGGTTCAGCACCGAGGAACTCGTCGCACCAGGCAGAGCCACAGTGAAGCAGATGGGTTAATTGGTTCTCTTCTATTCAGAGTGCTTACAGTCTTTAGCAGTTTGAAAACCAGACCAGAGGCTGGACTCACAAAACATCCTGCGGCTAAAAGCAGCTCTTAACAGGCAGAGTCGGGACAGACTCCTAAATGTCTGTCCTCAGCTGTCATTCAGCACTAAAACGCTCTGGGAAGACAGACGTCGTCCAGAGAACTCACTGCTCACAATCAGTCAGATGCTGCAGGAGACAAAGACATCATCACGTCCTCACGTGTTTCGTAAAATGTATTGTTAGATAATTAATTGTTGGTTAATGGTTGAATAGGCAGCTCACCATTGTTCTTTGTCTCACTAAACAAGTCCATCCTGGACATGAGCCCACCACTTGTTGGCAGTTTTTATATTGAACATACCTGTTTAATACATTATATCACTTAGATTATAATAATTATTTCAGCATAGGATGAAATACAGCATTAAATATAAAGATCATAGAAATTCAGCCAGGAAGTTTGTTTGGCACCTGTTGAGATCAAACAGACGTCATCTCACTATCCGTCACGGTTTTGCTATTTTGATGGATTCTGCTAATGGCTCTCCATACTGTGGAGTTAAATGAGCCGCCTGAATCTTTCATTAATAATAATCATTTCTGCCACACACAGCCGCAATAATTTTCCCCACAGGAGGAAGAAAAATAACGCATGAAAAAAGTGGATGTTCTTCTTGTGTTAGCCATCAAATAAGCATCACATTATTCTACATTGTACTTCGGTACAATCATTGAAACAAAGGAGCCGTATTATAAGCCTTCAAACTTTGACTTATCTTATCAAAAGTATCTCAAGTAACACACAAAGCAGCCCTGCAAGTTTTATTTTGAACCTCTTTGCAGACCGAACGGGGCCTAAGAACGACATCCTGTTCAGCTTTTACAAATCACAGACGAAACTCTGGACTCTGAATGAATCAAGCCGAGGCCGTGTCCTCCGAAGCAACTTGTCCATTAACATTTCACCTCATGTATCAGTCATTTAGACTAAAGAATCTCTGCTGCGCTGAGGACTCTCCTCATCCATCATACTCAGAAAAATATATTAGCTTATGTTTTTGACTTTTGCCTCAGTATGAATTATTCAATGAGCCATTCATTATCCTGACTGGACCTGGACGTAGAGGGCGAGTTGTATCTGCGACTCAACCTCTTCTCTTCGCTCTGAGCAGTTGGTGAAGCTCTCAGAATAATTGAATTGTGGTTTTAGAGAGTTGCTGTTCTGTTTCCATCTCACTTTATTAAAGCACAAAGACAACGGCACATCTGCCACGACGGATTCAATCACAGGTTTGGTCTCAGTTTGCCGTCAAAACCGATCATTGTAATCTTTAATCTAATCAAAAATCTACGATCAAGAACTTTGTGCTCCTGTCTTGTTCGTCCTGAAGGACTTTTGAAGAACTTTTTACAGTGGGACAATCAGGTTTTGATGTGAGTTTGTGCAGTTATATATTTGCACAAATGAGCTGCTTGTATTTCTGCTTGTATAACTGTCCACATTAGGCCGTGAGCATTTTGGGCAGTATGGACTGTTTGCACACGCTCACCTCACATCCCTCACAGAAACTGAGAAACAGTCATTTGATTGTTACTATAACCAGAGAAAAGCCTAATTGCAGCTCTGAACATGGCATTATATTGAGTATCTAGTCAAAATTCTTCTTAGCTTGAAGTCGGGTATATTTAATCAGCTGATCGTTTCAGCACAGGCTCATTAGCCTAACTGCATGAGTTTAAAGAGAGAATCTAAAAGTTCGACTAAAAATTTACTTCAAACTAAAAATGTGACTTCAATGAACAAGCATTTTCATCTTAAGATTAGAGGCCTGGACATATGAGAGTTTTTTTTTTTTTTTTGCACATCAGTATTCTTATTCCAGTTGATGGTTTTGTCGTGAGTACTTGCACACAGAAAGCAAATATTTCAAGGTGGAAATTTGATTTTTCAGGACAATTCTTCTGAACTTTCGTGCTGCAAATCAATCATGTTGTAGGAAAAAGATGTCACATCACAACTCATGAGAATGGAGGACCTGTGGATTGCTTGTTTGTCATCACCCTGTAATATATGACAAAGGTGACTTGGGATGGGCGACCTCGATTGCTGAATGGGATTTACTGACGGGGACCTGAGGCTGTTATTTCCATCTGAGCTCTCGTCAAGTCCACCAGACTGTTTTGATAAAAGTAATTTTACATCACAAAACCTGGGAGCTGATCTACTAACTAATCAAGGCAGCAGTAGGTTTGTAACACTGGTGTTGGAACATATTAATACATCATCACAGGCCAGACTGGAGCTCTGCCTTGTCTCCTGTAAGCTTCTATTTAATATGAAAATATCCACGTGTTGCAAAATCGCTCGTTGGAGCATGTTATCATTCATTTGCGTCACTGTGAATAGTTCTGAAGTGACAAATTAGTATTTTGTATATTCCTGTCATTTATCCGTCACGTCCCTGCAGCGTACAGGCCTTAAGTTCAGTTCACCGTCGATTGTGTTCAGTAGCTGCACTCTTGAATGAGGACATGTTGAGTAATTGATGGCAAATTCTTCTTTCCCTCCAAACTGTCCACCACCTCGTATGTGTTTAAAAAAATAAAACTTGTCATGTTGCCAAAAAACTAGAGCTCATTTGAAAAAGGTGACACAAAACAGAAATCATCATTTAAGCATAGTTGTCACACTAATTTAGCAACGTTTTCGTGTTTAACTCCCTGTTAAGACCCATTATGACAACCGGGTATAAACCTCTGAAAACAGGAATCCAGACGGACATATTTGTGTTTTGAGGAGATGCTGGATAAATAGTGCTGTCATCACCAATCAAATAAGAGTATGTATTTAATAATATTTTAGAGAGGAGAACAGGACTTTGGAAACATGTAATCAGTTCAAACTTTTTATAAGCAATTTTCATAAAATCATAGAAGACATGAGGATTCAAGCAGATTAAAACAAAGTGTGTTTTCTGAGCTGCTACAGACGGTTAGAACCAGAAATCTGTCAATCTTTCTTCACCCTCTCGCACCACACCTGTCCCTCCTTCTGTCATGAACAACCTCCACATATTTAAAACCCAACATCCCATCATTCAACGTGATTCACTTTGCTCCGGCACTGAGAATATTTATATACAGACAGACGGGTGGATGCACATGCCGTGCTGACATTTGAGGTTATTCAGCAATAAGGAGGCCACAGCAATATGTCAGAAAACACAAATAAAATGAAATTGTCACCACACTGTCTCCTCCTGTTCCCCGTCTCTCTCTCTCTCTCTGCAGCACCTTCAGCCAGACAGACGGAAAATGAAAATCTTTGCGACTCAAATTGGATTTGCACTGATGAAGGTCATTTCGCTGCGAACAAAGAGCAGAATAATTCACGAAATAAGGATCAATTCTGATTTTTCCTGGAGCTCATTTCCTCCTGCTTCGGTCTCTCGTGTTCCTGCCTCACCAGGCGGATGATGTTTACTGTACTGTGTTTCTCTGAACAACCGAACAATGTTTGACAATCGCTCTACATGTTCAGATGACGGCGCGTCGCCTCAGGGATAACAAATACGAGTATCTGGTTTCAAACTAGTAATTCCGAAATAGTCTTTGGCATTTAAACTGAAGTGAAATGACAGGAAACCTTTCAATGTGGATCATATTCTTATATTTTGTACTGTATCTAGAAATGTTTGTGGGTTGTGGGACTTTTTCCACAGTGCAGAGTTAAAGTTGTGAGGGGTCAGTTTTCTGAAGTTGCTGCTTTGAGCTGTGGATCATATTTTTAAATGGAGTAAACTAAATGTCAGTGAACAGCTACAGGACTATTTACTGGCATTTAATCTGACTTTTTAATGACATTAACAGAAAAGATTCACTTGAAACTAATATTTACTTTGGGGAAAGGAAAATGTGTGTCATTCAACCCGTTAATGACTGCTGAAAAAACCCACAAACGCACACAATTTGTGGTGGAAATTGCCAAAGATAGATAAGATTAACATTCATTTTAAATAACTTGTTTACACTGGATCAATTGGAACTGAACCAAACATGAATACACTCATAACAAAGTGACTGAACAGATCGAGTGCCAGCGGATCCTAAAACTACAAATATCTCTGTCTGTCTGTTGCCCCTTGTTTTTTGTAATTCAAACGGCGGCCAGTTCTCAACATATTGTATCTTTAAATAACTTCTTCTTTTTTTTTTTATCTGAGCGATAATGTAAATTAGAAAAAGTACAAAGTACAGCATTTTTCTTCAAATTGTAGCTGAGTGAAAGTAAAAATGAAAAGTACTCATGTCCAGCAAAAGTACTCAAGTAGATGTGGTTGGTTACATTTCATCACTGCCTCGGAGTCAGATCTGTGATTCTGGTGTATAAAATTAAATACAATTATATTTGACTTAAAACTATGTTGAATTCAGTAAAAACTCACTTTGTGACTCAACATCTTCCTTAATTAAATTAGTGCCAGATTCATTTTACAGAAGGCTTTGTGTTCATACGGGACATGTTTCCTCGGCACCGGTGAGCCAAACTGGTAATTTTTTCTTCAAACAAAATATTCCATGGCTGCCCTCGTGAACTCCATTATAAAGCCCTCTCGTCCTCCCTCTGGGCCACCCTGTGATGATTCCAAGCCGCTTTTCTTTTTTTATCCAAATGCCATTAAAAAAAGGGCAGTTGTGGGAGCATCTAGGCGGATGATACAGGCCGGCCTGGGAGGGATTTTTAAAAAGGCCCCACTTCCCTTCCTCCTATTCTCTCTCCATCTCTGTCTCCCTTTCATCCTCGGGGATTTAGTTCATCCAAACCAGCGCTGGCACTGAATACACAAAACACAACACAGCTCACAGGGTAAATAGTTACTGAGGCAGCAATAAGGAATAACACAGATCTGCTCAGTCTGTTAAATTATATAGAAAAGCAGCATTCGATGCATGGCTCTTAAATCTGGGATGGGGTGAAGAGGAGGAGGAAACAGATAAAGGAGAACAGCAGGGGGTAGAAGACGAAAAGGTGAGATATAAAAAGGGAGGAGGTTGTGTTCAAAATACACTGAGAGCAGGAGGAGAGAGGAAGAGGAGGGGAAAGAGCCGACAGTCGGTTTATTTAGTGCTACTGCTGGAGCGTGAAATGCAAAACAAATTCCTCCACATGCAGACGGTAAAGTATTATGTTAAAGAAGAAGACGGGAGGTTGAGCAGATCATTCCTGTGAGATCTCCTGGCCTCTGTACTCCACCTCCTCCACCCAAACACACCCACCATCTCCACAAATAAAGAACAGGATTTTCTTCTCGTGTTCTGCTCAGCAGCCTTATCAGCTGGCACCAGCAGAAATCTCTCAATGTGGATACAGAGCTTTTATTTATGTAACACTTTATAAAACATTAAGAATCTAAATCCAGTGAAGACACGATGTGAATGAAGATAAATCAAGACGAGAGAGATTAAGTGGAAGGATTTCATTTTGAACTGTGTGCTTTAGGGAGATGTTAAAGTTGGCCTGATTTATGTCGTTATGATTACGCTGAGAGTTACTCTGAAGCTGTGAACGTGTTGGACTGCCCTCAGGTTTGTCTGGCAGGCTGCACCGGGCCTGAGGAGCTCAGACACTTGGGTCTCTCCACACCTTTGCTACGTCAGTACTTGCTCAGGGCACAGTTATCTACCTCGACCTCTAGAGGGAGCAGTTGTCTGACGTCGCACAACAATGGCGGCACCCATTGGGAAGGGGAGGATTTATTAATAGAGTTGGACTATGTTTATGACCTGAATTTCCAGCCTGTTTCATGGCAACAAAACTGGCTGGAAACAGGCTGTATTTGACCAGAAAGGGTTGTGTAGGAGACCAAGGGTAGATATTCCACTTCAGAGTTGAGAGGAATAATGAACAGTGGTGACCAATCCAGATGATTTCAAGGAGACCTCGGGACATTTAGAGCGGGTTTTGTGGCGGCCGAAACAGGGAGCTACTTCAAGCAAAAAACACTGTTTTACTCAACAAACCAAGCATTTTTTTGTGCTTAGACCTAATCTTTTGTGACAAGAGAAAAAAATACAGCTTTCTTTAAAGCCAGCTTTTGCAAAATGATCTACTATTGGCTAGCCAGCGCCACCAGCAGCACACTCACAGACACTCCACAGACAGGTGTGTGTGGCGCAGGTTGATTGGAACAAACCACTGTGATACATATGGAAGAGGGGGAACCAATCTTTACAAACTTAAAAACATCTTTTTTTTTTTTTTTACATACACTTTTTCATGTTTTTTTTCATGTTTTCTCTGATAAAGGTTATTGAGGAGGACAAAACTTTCTTTTTTCCCAGAAAGGGTTAGCACACCTTGATTTCTGCCTATGGAAGTGACAAACCGTTGCCAATATGCTGGATCTGGATGACTGCAGTGACTTACCTCTCACTGCCAGCCCTGCCAGTGTTGATGCATTTCCCTTTATTTCCAGGTTTAACCAAACCTAGAATGTGTGCAGACAGACAGGTTCATAGAGAGACAGACAGGTAGCCTCTTCAAGCTTTGGAGACCACTGGATGAGTTTATTAGAGCCTGCTGCAGCCACAAGTATTGGATTTCTTTGTTTTATTTGTCAGAACATTTAATTTATTGATGATTGTTGGGAGATTTTCTTTTTTTTTTAACAAATACACCAAAAGAAGGTTCTAGAATAACTTACTCCTCCTCACTTTAACTGTCTTGTATTTTTAATTAGAAGCCTGTGTTAAAGGTGGCAGAAAAAAAGGGAGTCATATTTAATATTGTCTGTATTCAGAACAGACACACTATGAGCCTTTTTATTAAATGAGAAGGACGCCATGTCAGACTGTCTGGTTCACCCCCCTTCACACGTCCCTGCAGGCATGTGGTCTGTAAATAAAAAAAAAAAAAAAAAAAGAAGTTTTAGAGCTCTGCTTTGGATAATCAAATCCCTTTTGTTTATTCATTTTCCAAATATAATTTCCAGCTAAAAGAGGCGTATATCCATGAAATATGCATGATCCCTCAGAAAGTAGGAAGAGAGAAAGAAAACAAACACAAAGACATTGTGTGGTAGAGAAACACAAGCACAAGTGCACCCTTCAGATTCTGCTGGTAACCTTGGAAATGAGAAATGAGGAAAAAGGATGTTAATGAGCCGAGTGAAGTATCTAAATTTACCAGACTTTTCTCTTTTCTTGTCCTTTCTTGAACCACCTGCATCTAAATATTCCTCCCTCATTTGCTTTATATTTTCTTAAAAGATGAGATGTTAGTCTTTCTTTTAAAGCTCACAAATTTTACGCTGTGTTTCAGGAGCCCTCTTGGGTAAAATAATGGACTTCTATGAACTGGATGCTATTTGTGAGCTCGCACATCACCACAAGCTGACAAAAAAATATTACTATATCAAAATCAGCAGTAGAATCATACTGGTTCATTTTTTTTTTTATTTCTCTCTGCTGATCATGTTCAGTGTGATGCTGCGGTACCACCCTCTGCTGTTCAGTTTTCATGAGCTATTAAACAGTTCACTGACTACCTTTGACGCCAAATTAAACAGCGAGATACTTCAACTGAGAGAGAGAGAGAGGATGGGAGGCAGTGGCGTCCCCAGGTAGGGGCCACAGCACCCCTGATGCAATTGTGATCTGTATCCTGATGAACCTTTCTTCAGTCAGTGGCCTATAAAAATGCTGGAGTGTATCAGAGTCGTACAGACAGAATTGGGAGACGTGGCGCTCGCTGCTGCTGCTGTGAGGCTCACTTTACCGTGAAACCGAAGAGACATTCACAGGAGGAGGGTACAACTGCGGAGACTCATCACAATGTGCTCACAAATGGTAAAAAGCATGCAGACGTGGGTTCTGAACATAGATCACAGAGAATGCTTAAACTGAACATACCATCAGAGCAGAACTAAAGCCGTTCCTGCACATCAAATGTGTTCCCACTTAGAATATTGACGTTTAGGAACCATAGTTCATCGCTGCGTTTAAAGATGAAAACAAGACGGGGAAAAAGCACACTAGTGATGTTTTTACACTTACACTTTTTCAGCAGGAGAGAAGCAAAGTATGTGCCTCCCCCAGCACACATGTGTCTCTCTCTTAAAAGCTTTAATTATGAAGGAGCACTGTACAAGTACTGTTGCGGTTTTGGGTTTCAGTTTCCTGCTTTATTTTGTAGGTTTTAGCCTCTAGTGTCATGTTTTGTGTTACACTTCCTGTCTTTGTCTTTTTTCTCACCTCATTTCCTCTTCACCTGTGTTTTCTTTGTTAGTCTCAATGTAATCAAGTCAGTGTTTCTCCTCACCGCTGCATTTTCATTTCTGTTCCTCAGACCTGTTTTGAGCCTGTTATCTCCCTGGTTTTAGCCCACTGGTTTATTTAGTTTTCTCTCTCGCCTTTTGTTCTTGTGGATTCCAATTTTGTTTTACCCAAGCCTGCCTTCAGTTTTTCAACCCACCTGTCTTTCTGTCTGCATTAAGGTCTCAGCTTTTACTAATCTATGATACGATCCTGTCTCTCCTCAACAAGAAAGTTTGCCATGTTCTCGAAAATCCTGCTTCCAACAGCCCAGCCTTCAGTCACCATGTGGGATGGATACCAAGTTTGCATCAAGGCACCACAAAATCTGCATGGATTACAGGAAGAGCAACTGGAAACTCCTCTAGCCTGTCCAGCTTCAGGAAATCTGTGACATGACTGGCAGATTTTTGAATATATTTGCTGGTTGTCCTGATTCAGTCCATGACATCTGGATGCAAAGAAATGTGGGATATTTACCTGTATATTGCACTGTGCCAATCACCCTCATTACCCAATACTGGGAGCCATGGAGGTGCAGAGTGAAGATCTATGTCCCCAGAGGCAGATACATTAAAGAGAGGGCCTTCAGCATGATGAAAGGATGGTGGGGGATCCTCTTCAAAGCCCTGGAAGCTTAATGTCATCACAGCGAGTGCAGTGCTCAACATCTGCACCACTGCTGGATGAAGACATCCAGTGCCACCACCACCTCCTGTGCAAGGGGATGAACATGGAGGTCAGGATTACAGGGACGGACTCGGAGTGACAGTGTCAGCCCCAAATAAGGATCTGTATTCCACACACCGACTGCTCTTTGTACTGTGTTGCTCTGGATATTCCAACAGCGCTCCAACTTAAGAATGACCAGTCAGCTCCAGAGTTCGCTGGTGTACAAACTTATTATTTACGGTAGCACCCTACGTTGCACACTTGTGGAGAGGTTCTCCTCAAAGGCATTGCAGCTTGTTGTATACATATAAGGTCACGGAGGCATTCAGAGGTAAGTTCTTGCCATGCTGCATACTTGCATTCACCAACCACTGTACACCTTGCCGTTGCTGTCTAAAATGGACGTGCTTGTCACTGCTCTGTTTTGGAAGATTACAAAAGTTGTCAGACTTGCTCCTGCAAATCCAACATCAGAAAGATGAGGGGGGGGAGGTGGATTCCAACAATCTGACAAGCACTTCTTCAGGATTACCCACACCTTCATAATGCATCTGCAGAAATAGTAGCTCTGCTTCCATTCAAATATGAGCCTTCTTATTCATCCGGTTAAAGTAAATCTCTGGAGGCAGAAACACAACACACATCCGATTGCCGAAAGTGAAGGGGGAGAGTGATGTGTTTGTGACAGCAGGGTGTTAACACTGTCACATCATTCCTGACTGGGCAGCGCTGATTCACCCTCTGACATTCAGTGATGGAATAAAATGGTCGAGCAGAGAGGGAGTGTGTGTGTGTGTGTGTGTGTGTGTGTGTGTGTGTGTGTGTGTGTGTGTGTGTGTGTCTCAGGCAGACAGGCAGGCCTGAGAGGGAGATAATTACCGTCTATAGATTTCCTTCAGACTCCTCAGAGAGACAGACGCAGACTAAAAGAAAGAGACGGGCATAAATTGAAATAGATAAAAGAATTAAAAATGAGGGAAGTGAGGAAGAAGAATAAGTGATCAGGGCAGGGAGAGAGACATCAGTGCTAAGCGCCGAGGTGGTAAGTTTCATTACCCGTTATTAAAAGAGCCACATATTATCCAGGTCAGGGCAGCAGAGAGCCCTACACAGCCAGGCTGAGAGTCCTCTGGGTGCTTTTAAATTTAAATGGGCTGCTTGCAGGTGGCAGGAGATGGAGGGAAAGAGGAATCAAAGGCGATGAGGGCGAAGACGTACAAGAGTCAGATTACTAATGTCAGGAAACGAGGGAGAAGAGTGACGGCTGAGGTCAGGCGAGAACAGATGATTGACAGCTGCTAATGCTGTTTGTTTGAGAGGCAGCAGGGAAACTCGGGATGCCTGCTGGAGACCCAGCTTGTTTAAAGTTTGTCAAGATGTTATCACTAAAATGGGACGATAATTGGCTACAAAAATAAGACTCGTTTATATTGAAGTATGAGATCTGTGATGCAGGATTGTACCAGCATAGCTTTCCGTTTACGTGAGATGAGCTCAGGGAACTCATCGATAAAGTGAGATGGTGGATACAAATGACTGAAATGAGGAGCTCAGACAGTTGTGTGTGGGTCCTCCTGGCTCTCTCTCTGCCAGGACACGGTCCTCTATTTCTCGGGCGGATCGTGATCCTCCTCCAGTTCAACATCTCTCTGTTATAATTAATAACAGACCATCTAAAAGTGTCTATCACTGTCACTCTGCTCATAACACTAACAATGTGACTCAGATCTCCATCAGAAACTCACTCACAGCCAATCCCTTCACTCCGGCTATGTTTATGCTGTCAAACAAATCTGTTATTCTTAACAATCTTATTCTGTTTCATAACCTGGATTTTTTGCTAATAACTGAGGTCTTAAACCTGCTCCCCACTAACAGAGCTCTGTCCTCCTGATTACAAGACCTTTAATCTCCCTAGGCCCACAGGTCGTGGTGGGGGTATTGCAGTTGTTTCTATACAGTTTTATTTGCAATCAGATTACTTGGCGTACTTTTAACAGCTTTGAATTACTTTCTTTTGAAATTGTCTGCACAATCACAGTGTGTTGCCTGGTTGTCTATCATCCACCCAGACCTAAGTATGCCTTTTTTATGCGAACTCTCTGACTTATAAACTTAAGTGGTGCTCAAAAATGATCGAGTTATTATGGCTGGTGATTTAAATGTGCACACTGATAACCGCTCAAACTCTCTTGCAACTACCTTTTCAAATATCACCAACTCTTTTAACCTTGTTCAACATGTGTGCAGCTCTACACATGTCCATGGTCACACTCTCGACCTTGTTTTTTCCTTCTCCCTGCCTTTGAACTCTCTTTCCATGTTTGATTTTGCCTCTGAGCACAAGTGCATTATTTTTGACACCATGCTCCAGTCTTCTGCTCAACCTCAGAAGCACACAATACACTCTCGCTTCCTCAATGCCCACTCTGCAGCAACTCTCTCATCCTGATTTTCTGACTCCTACACTCCTCCGTCTAACTCCTCTAATGCGAATGATCTTGTGACCTGGTTTAATAATCATTGTGCCTCTGCATTAGACATCATGGCTCCCTACACGACCAGATCACTCTCCTCAGACAACTCCCGCCCCTGGTTTAACGACAACATTCGCCTTCTGAAAAGGGAAGCGAGAAGAGTGGAGCATAGCTGAAAGAAATATAAACTCATGGTCCATCTCCTCCGTCTGAAAGAATTGCTCTCCATCCTCAAGCAAAACATAAAAGAGGCAAGATTTACTTACTTTTCAGAACTAAATTACCAACAACAAACACGACCCTAGGTTCCTGTTCAACACTACTGACTGGCTTGTAAACCCTGCCTGTCCCACTGTATCTGCCTCCTCCCCATTAGATTGTGAAAGTTGGCTGTCTTCCTTTCTCAACAAAATTAACATCATTTCACTCCAGTTTTAATAATCCAACTGATTGCTCTGACTCACCAGTCCACTGTCCTACTCTCCTGTCTGACTTCTCCCCAACTCTCTGGGCAATCTCATTGACACTATATCCCATTTGCACCTGTCCTCCTGCTCCTTAGATGAAAATTCCTTCAAGAGGTCCTCCCCACCCTGGGCCCAAGCCTACTCTCCAAAAAACCCGCCCTTGATCCAACCCAACCAAAAAAACTGCAGATCCATCTCAAAACTACCATTCATCTCCAAAATTCTTAAAAAAATCGTTTTGCAGCAGCTACTCGAGGTAATTGAGGGACACAATATTTTCAACAAATTCCAATCTGTCTTTCGCCATCTTCAGAACATGCTTGATTCTCTCAGCAGGCGGCTGCGTGCCAGCAGAAGGTAAACCTGCAGTTGAGTAGGTGTGCATGCCTACAGTAGCTAGTTAACTCAGTGTAACGACATGACAGAGAGGACAGCATTACCTTGTGGAAATATTCCCATCGTTAGAATTTTGGGGGGCGACTTTTTGGGAAGTTGTGCCTGGAGGATCAGTGCTTGTCAAACTTTGATTACATGTTTAACCATTTAAAAAGAGAGTACCTTGGAGTCAGTTTTGTTGTGATTTTTAAATATGTATTTCTGGTTAGAAAGGAAAAAAAAAATGTAATCATCATGTAAACATAGAGCTAAATGTCAACAGGTTTTTGGATTATCCAAAATATTGCAGTGCAACCTCCTCTAAAAGGTGGTTAAGCAGAAGGTCAGAGGTTGTGTTCCTTTATCTGAGCCTTGTAATCAGTAGGAAATAGTGTCTGTTTTGGAATACAGACAACAACCATAATATGTTGTACGTGTAAACATACTCGGTGTTGCAGCCAAAGTAATAAGCAAATAAAGAAAGTGAAGAAATACCTTGTCGTTAATGGCAACAAGTTACATTTGGATGTTAAATGTTATTTAGGATATCTTCATCTATTAAAATAAAATAAATTCAGATTATTCAGCCTCTTTATAACACAATATTAATCCTGCATCTTGAAAAGCACTGATAGCTCTGTTAGTTAGGAGACAGGTTTGAATATAAGTGCATACAGTCTCTATAATTGCATTTTTGTTGCAACCATATATTCCCATCCAGGCTGCAGTGGAGTGACATTTAGGGGGACAAGGGAACTCAATTCTGGTGACACGTGTCTTGGCGCATTGACAGCACTGCTGCTGTCCAAGATTCAGTAGTGTGTAGCCATCTGCTCACGCTGCAAAGTGACCTGAACCCAGTGGATGTTGGAAGATAACCAACGCAGCACACGGATACGACTGATGAGCTTTTAGAGGCAGAAAACACAGATTCTCAGTGAGAATCTGCAAAACGTTCCCCGCCCTGTCGTTTAATAGTTGTTGCTTTTATTAAACGTTAAGGAGCGAAAGCTTTGCCTGCATTGTCTAGGATTCTGAAACACATTTGCAGAATGAGCAGAACAAATTGAAAAAAAAAACTTTTAAAAGAGGCCATAAGCCATAAAAGCCCCACACACTCACAGCATAAATGTTGCTCCATTAGAGAGAAATTATCTTTCTTTTTTCTGTGGAAAATAGCAACTTTTAATGACTCATTTCAGGCAGAATTTAAGATATTTAGTTTAAAAAAAAAGCAGATTGCCTTGAATAGAAACAAGAAACTGAATAAATGTGCATTGCAGCCGATAAGCTGTGTTTATTTATGACCACAGAGCTGCAATCAGAGCATTGATTCACGCTGCTGCTGCTGGAGAGCAAACCGAGGAACAGGAGGAAGGTAAATTACAAGATACCGTGTGTGCGGGGGGTCTCATTTGGATATATTGGGAGTAACAACAGTCTGGTGAAGATATTCTGCGTAGAGTTTTAGTATTAGGAGCTTGGGGTTGTTTTTGAATCAGAAGAGCATTTTTTTATATATTTAATTCACATGGAGGCTGTTTTCACATCTTAAACTATAATATCCTAACTGTTTATAAGGGTGTTTGAGACAAAAATGTTCATGAGTTTGTCAAAATTTGATAGCAGCCATTTTGTTTTCTTTGTTCACTACTGCAAGACACAAAATGAGGAATTTAACGCACAGAGTGGGACCTGAGAGGTGACTGAAGGTGGTCAACATGGAAAATATGAAAGGTTAGCTGAAGCCAGAAACAAATATAAAGCTCTAAATGTGCCCTGCTCAGGATTCAACGAATGGAAAGATACACCAACTAAAAACTGGAAGAACAAAGCTTGTAGTGACTGCTAGAGATAAATGCAAGAAAAGACTGGACTGGTGTCAGTTGTCAACCCAGAAACCAGCTCAAACATACAGCAGAGGGTTTTATATTAGCTAACAGCGCCTGTTGGTAATGATGCCTAACGACCTGATCCGCCCACCAGCTGCAGACACTTAACAAAGACTGAACTTTTCAAACAAAGCCACACTTTTAATAGAGAATTTTCAACACCACAACTTTGCAGTTTGTCATTAAAATAAACAAGTATCAGACTGTGAAAATACTTAATTAGAAAGTGGCTGAAACAGATGATTAGAAATCAGGGAGGTTGAAAACTGATATTTAGGGTCGATATTCATTAGGTGCAAAAATAAAAATATTCATGTCAAAAATTCAAACTGACCTGAGTTTTTCCACTTTCTGCTCATTTATACTCACCACACATTTATTGGAAACGTTTCTGTTACAATGCAGATTTGGATTATTCAGTGTTTATAAGCTATTGTATTTTCAGACGTTGTGAGAGAGGATGCTGCATCAGAGCCAAGGTAGCACATTTTTAAAATTCATTCATTCATTCTCTGCAATCTGACAGAAAAAGCAATGATACCGATAATCAGAAAATGACTGATAACTGCAGCTGTCAATATGAGCAGATTTATTGTGATTCTCACTTTTTTAATACTTATTCTGTGCCGAGCTGGAGGCCATGTTGGGCGAGATGATAGAAGTGATGGTAGTTCACCGAGGTTTTCACAAAACTAAATGGTATTTTTTCCATCTGTACAACAAACTGCAACTTTCTTGACTTGCAAAATGATCCTTTAAATTTACAAACATCGTGTATGCAGTTCGTGGCACAGTTCACAAATGTATTTGTCTTTAGCCATTCACTACAGTACAAACTCGAAACAAATGCTATTTTTGGTCAAAAAAACAATGCTGTCATGTTTTCTCAGTACAGTCTTTCAAGGCTTCTACACAGGAGACGTTTTAGCAGCGTTTTCAAATCTGTGTCGTGTGTCTGACAGAGCGTTGAAGCTTCTGTCTTAATTGATCCAGCTGTCTACATTTGAACACGTCATTGCATTGATGGTGTGTTGAATTCAGTGTGTCGGACACACACAGCGAGCGCCTCCTCTGTAGACACGATGTTAGCATCACAAAACAGAAGCTTTTATTTCTTCCACTTAGTCATTCTGTACACTGAGTGAGTCGGTGCTGTGGATTGTAGGATCACAGCACAATGGAGAAATAATTATCTCAATGGGAGGAGGCAATTAGAGAAACACTTTAAATACAAATGACACCACTGGCTGCACGGAAGGAATTATTAATAAGCCCGCCGCCTGAATACAGACAATATCTAACACAAATCATGGCACACGTCCAAGAAGGACTGGACGTGGAGTGTTTTATTTGTCCTCCCTGTTTCAGCCCAGAGATTAAAATACGTCCTCCAGATAGCAAGTCAGCGCTAACGGCAGCAGCTCTCTGAAAGAGGCAGAGAGAGACCACTCCACCACAAAACATGAGCGTCTGTGGAGTCTGGAAAAAATGGCGATGATATCTGGAAGGTAAACCAGCGACAGACAGTCGTCAGCAAGGAGACACAGGGTTTTCACGGGTGGGCACGACTGTTTACATGGTCATAATGGGACGTGGGTTTTTTTGGTCAAGTAACATTATCACATTTGAGTTTGGACAGCAAGACCTTGTATAATCCTGTTAATTTACAACAATTCATCACATAACAAATAATCAAAGTATGAAGAGTCAGCTGCTCCGAGAAGAACAGCAGAAATATGAAATCTGGAAATGTTTTAAAACTATCTAGTAGATCTAGTAGATCGAAGGATTATTTTAGGTTGTTTGGTTGTTGGTTTGGTGTGGCACCTTCTCTGACAATTCTTCAAACAGAGGTGGGACATGGCACGCCCGGGTCCTTCTGATCCTTTCCTAACTCACTGCAGAACTCATGTTAATAGACTTCGGTCCTTTTTGGTGCTATTTGAGATGTTTTGCCATCTTTTGTTTGTTCTAATTAAGTAGGATTCGTCTACCTGGTTTGAGTATTGATGAAAAAAAATCACATTTCAACTAGTTACCTGCAGTGTTGTCTTTATATTAGATAAATCATAGCCAAACAACATCATGATAACTATTATTATTGTGAAATCTATAATGTCAAAACCATCCTTGTGTCCTTGTGACATTTGTCTCTTTGTTGGTAATGAATGACACTATATGAGAGTAGGGAGGTGGAGAGAGTCTGTAATCAAAAGTGGACAAAAAGAAGAAATGCATCAGTGAATTTTGAAAAGGCAACTGGGTGAATTGATGCACAAAAGATCCACAAGGCCAGACATCAGTGCTGCATTACTATCTGTGAAAGATGTTATGCTCAACAATAGCACCTGCAGGTTTTACTTGTTTACTTATTTTCATTTAAACCCCTATTTATACACTACTTTAGAGGGTGGTAAAGGGAAGAACAATATTTCAGACCCCTAACTCCTCCTCACACTGGCCAAGATACCTGCTAACACCTGGCATTTGTATTTTAATGTGAAAGGGTTCAATCCACATTTACTCGAGGGTGGACACGTTCATTTTTGCCCTTTTTCAGGTGTGATGGTATGACATGTCTTGAAGTTTCAGCCACTGGTTCTTTATACTTTTCAATCCATTACTGAAAAAAACTAAAACAAATGCCAACTCATCTCCTGGCAATGGTAAAGGAGTCAACTGCCCAATTTTTAGGTGGGTTTAAGTGTTTGCTGCATAAACTTTGGCTGCCAGGGCCCGGCCCAGTATAAACCCTGATCTTGCTCCAGTATAAGTCATAACGGCACAAAATAAAAATGTAACTGGCCAACATGATACTGCACAACTCTGACTGGGGAAAACTGGGGGCCCTGCTGGTCACCATTAATCTGACTTTTGCGACCTGGCGACAGACGTAAAGAATAATTATGCTAATAGTTTAACTGGTTTATGCAGATCAAATAAACATTGAGATTTAACTGATTCACTTTCATAAAGTTTCACACTTACCTGTCTCCTCGCTCATCGTGGTTCTCATGTGCGTATACTATGGCGTTGATGTTAAACTTTTAAGATTAGAAAAGAGTGAGAAAGGACGATCAAGCTCTATTGACATAAAGGACAAAGAAGGAGAGAGAGAGCTCCTTGTTCAGAGGTTTTTCACACAGCAGCAGAGAACAAACAGCACGGGGAATTTAAACTCCCAGAAAAGCTGTCGCGATCACTCAACGCTAATAACCAGGAAATGAAACTGGACACCACATTAACCCTGCACTGCACTGGAACGTTCAGCTGCTCTCCGTCAAATTACCACATTAGGCCTTAATGGTCACGGAAACTGAAACCGTCCAACTACAGGAGGTCGAGTCAATATCACACACACCTCCGCCACATCAGCTCATTGATAAGTGGACGACTTTATGAACCGTGATCAGCTTCTCCTCATCAGAAACACGGCCATTAAAGTTGACGATGGAAGCAGCTTCCTATGACCCATATCTACGTCTCTTGTTTGGCTGCGACCTCTAGTGGCCGGAGTAATTATCACGGCAGCAAAGGCAGAAATCAGGCGTTTAGCGAATGAGCCCCAGGAAGTTCCCCATGGACCCCGAAAGCCCTTTTCAGTGACCAGCATATGATGTAATCAAGTTAATATCCGCTGCATTTTCATTGTCATTGTCATTGGAGTGTTCAGACCAAATTTATAAGGTTTTCTCCTTGAAACAAAGGAGTTCATTGGTCAAAAGTATATTTCTTCAGGTGGAAATCTGCTGACATCGAGGTCCGTCTGAATATTTTTTTCACAAATGTCCAGCGATGTTGATGAACACATAAAATCTTCAGTCGTTATGTTTTGTCCTCCATGTGACTTCATATCCGACAGGGAGCGTTGGAGCTGATCGTCATGCCTTCCTGATGCTGTTGAATTGCTCTGATTGGGTTTATTTCATCATTTCTCCTTATTTGTTGTGCTTCCACTGTCGTTAAATCAATCCAGAGACTGCACAGGGTGTTTTTTATTTTGAAAATTAACTGGATGCTCAGTGGCGACTTCCTGTCAGGCTCTGATGAAATAATCCAGCAGGTGGTTAGGTTAGCTTAGCACAAAAATGGTGTAATCTGTACTAAACTGAATTCATTTTTTCTTTTTTTAAAATGGTAACAGTGATCCATGATGTGTTTAGTACGTGTAAATGTTAGTAATAATTAATTGCTACATACAGAAAAGGCTGGTAGTGACTTTGAGCGCTTTAAAAAAACGGATTATGCTGCAAATTTATCAGGACGAGATGGAGGCATGGTTCAAAATCACTGCCGTCATGCTCTGTCATGTTGTTATCAACACTGAACACGACATTATTCCACAATTCACACATTAAAAACATATAAAACTATCACAATATCAAATCTGTAAGAACTCACAAGTAGAGAGACGCCTGCCAACACAAGACCTGCCAATTATTATTCCGTTCTTCTGTGACAGATTGGCTTGTGCCATTTTAATTCCTTGTGACATTGTAAGAATGTCAGCAGGGATTAAAAATAAAGACGACGGCATGAAAGACATAAGTGGGTGTTTTTGTAAACAGAGGCTGTGTGCCAGCAGGCTGCTGCCCAGATTGAAGACAAGCATGGAGGAACACGCCATCAGTCAGGTTTCTGAAGTGACGTTTGTAAAGCTGCTGGTTTCATCTCGGATCATTACAATTTGGACACGATTCCTCACAAGGGGGGGAAATAAATCATGAATCTATAACACATGCCAAATGTTGCACATAAAACCCTCGTCCTGTGACTGACAGACTGACAGATGAACTCTTGCCACCCGGCCCAGCAACTTCCCCAAATTTGATCCCAACAGAGTCAGAGCTGCAGATTGTGGGAGGAAACGAACTCCAACAGAGTCTGAATTTCTCCTTTTTTTTCCCACCCGAGGTGCTTTATCCCCACCTCGCCGCCCCTCCACTGATGAAATGCAATATTTGGCTTTTATAAATGACTGACTGAGCTTCTTATTGTAACTGACTTTCACACTTTTCTCACTAAACCTCCAGAAACGTAATCTAATTTTCCCTTCTACAGAGCTGTACACACACACACACACACACACACACACACACACACACACACACACACACACACACACACACACACACACACACACACACACACACACACACACACTCGCAGGCTTCTTTGGACTTTTTATTTTTCCAGGAGCTCAGCTGAGAACAAAAAATCATGAGCCTGTCAGAAGTGTCCTCTGTCGAGTATTTTTGGACCAAATTGGTATAATTTAGCACATCCATTCTTCAGCCAGAGAGCAGATACTCCACAGATCATGTGCCTGAAAATGACTTTGATTTGCCAGCTGAAAGGAGAGTCTGAACCTCCACTCATGTCACTACTGCTTTAATGTTGCCGAACAACCTCTTTCATCACAAGTTTTCCCTTCACTCCATTGTTCTCAGTCATATCTACACGAGGATACTCGGTGCTGTCATAACACCTGCTCCACTGACACCAGGCAATTCTTCCCATTCCCTCAGTCTGACGCTCAGGAGGACGCACATTCTCCTTCGTCCCCGACAGACAATTTTTGAGTTGAGACGCCGCCCGAACAAGGCTAAGTTATTACCTACCTTGCTTTCTATTGTGTCATCGGCAGAGACAGAAAGGAACACTTCATACAAGGCGACTTATTTACCGAAATGAGAGTTCCTACTTCTGTCAGGCTACACAAATACTGGAACATATAGTTTTTTTGATACACGTTTGCCACGATTCTTAAACCATGGTTTGTGAACCGCTGGAGGAAGAACACAAGCTCCCTCTAGTGGTACACTGAGGAATCCTGGAAACATACTCTGAAAATGAAATAATATTAGAAAATTAAAATACTAAAATATTTTGACTGTATTATATTTTGTATTTTGGTTATATACATGATATGAAACAAAGGTTATGTAACACAAATTCCTCACAATAATTTACCAAAAAAGGAACTTTTGTAAAATCCATAGAATAACCCAGAATATCTGCAACACCAGAGAAAGAGAGAATATAAATAAATTAGACTCTCTGTGTTGTGATCCTTCATTATCTTCTACAGTCATTTTACATTTTAAGACTTGTTTTAAAATCAGTATTTCCAATGGTTTTAAATACACAGTATGTAGAGATTCTGAGGTGATTTTGTATTTTTTATTTTAGTATTTCAAATAAAAATGCTTGAACTAATGTCATTCAGTTTGTCTTTCATGCAGCAGTCACCACTACGTAACCACGTTCATGCACACCAAGCTTACATGCATCATTCATCATTCAATTATGAACTTACAACAGACTCTGATGGAAACATAGTACGCAGAGATAAAATCGAACATTCAACAACGACTACAAATGTGGCTCAAGCAGAAACTAACAGCGAGACGCTGATGCTTTTCAAACAACTTGAATTTGTAAATTTCAAGTGATTTACCGGGAAAACTAACATTGAAATGGCGCTTAAAATAAATGTCATGTGTTGTTTTTCTCTCATATATTGGTGTGAGCACTGCGGAGGGTTCACTCCTGTGTGTACACTTGAAAAGAGCATAATAAGATTTGTGTCATACACCTGGAGCACCTGGAATTGGAGAGTTGGAAATTTCAACAAAAAATTCTGACTTCTGACCTTGAATGCAGCAGAACATTAGGAGAATATTTTGAGCAGGTCTGTTCTAAGTGAAGTTGACAATGCAAAACCTTAAGAAATATGACTTGATGTCACTCATAATGGAGTCTTCTGGAGAGACAAATATATTCTGAAGTAGCGCACGATGTAAAGTTTGAGAAACATGGCTGCGGTAGCAAACAAGATGGTGATGATGCTTTTATCAGCATCTTCACATCAAAAGTTTGACATCCAGGAAACAGAGTCCCTCAACTATGACTGCTTTTGGAGCATCAACCATGTAAACACATAATCCACCTCTTCATGCAGAGTCCTGCGCCCACTGCTCTCAATCCAAAACCTGCGCTTCCTTTTCACAGTGCAGATAAATGCATCTTTGTCAAAAGTTATTTGTGTTTCAGAGATAAAGACGGGGAAAGGAAATGTAGTAAAGGCCGTTCAAACTATAGCTACTGTAGATCCTCAGGATTCTCATCCAGTCGCTCGTCAACTTCCTCCTCACAGAAGCCCCACATCTGCCTCCAGACCTGTGCAGCTAGTCCACACTGCTCCCATCCATCTGGTGGTCAACCTTCCCAAGTTTTCCCACAATGCTCCTCATTTATCCACACTGGCTCCCTGTTGGAGCTTCAAAAGTTCAAGACTCTGGTTCGACAAAATACTCCCATCAGTAGTGGTGGGAAAACACAAACATTAACTGACATTTTCTATTGTCCGCTCAGAGAAAGTCCAGTAAAAAATGAAGCTGTGGTTGGATGGAAACCTGCTTTAGTCTTAATAATTGTTCATACACGTTGTGCATTCAGAATGAGTTAGATTTGATGCTTAATCATTCAATTAATTCGACTCCAATTTCCTGCATGTTTACCCTCAAGCTTACAGAAAGTTTCAAATTAAAAAGTGAGTTCATTATCACCCAATACTGATTTATTATCCTACAGAGGTGCCAGAGGAGCAAAATAAGCGCAAAGATTGACATTGTTGAGTCACTGACTTTGGCCGGCCCCCGGCTTACTGCCGAGCACGAACCCTGAGCCATTATTCCTTCTCTTTTACATAAATGTCAGCCAGGCAGAATGAGATTCTCTCAGACCGGAGGATGAACTCTTAACCCTCCTGTTTATCTGAATATCAACAAGACAGAGGGCGCAGAGAAGGAGAGAAGGGAGGCGAGGTCTCTGAGAAAATGATTCCCCCGACAACTCTGACGAAACTTCAGAAAGACTTTTGAATGACTTTCACTGTCGGTTTGGTCAGTTTAGGATTCAGCACTGAGGTTTTATAGCCGACGATTGCACTGACAGAAATATCAGATGAAACTCTGTCTTCTTAACACAAGGATTAACATGTCACATCATTGATTTTTGGGGTTCCCTGGATGATGTTAAGATGTTACAACGCTCACTGCGAAGGTCTCTGCCAAGATTACTCTGTCCAGTTTCTGTTGTAATAGTTTCATGTTGAGTGTCAGAGGCTTCATCAGCAGCGGAAGTGACTTTTATGTCTGACAGCAGGTTCAAACTGTTCTGAAGGCAGCTGAGCTGAAAGTCTCACGTGGACAAAGCAGGTTCTGTTCTGGTGTTGCATAACCCTGCGTAACTATGCAGAAACAAACTCCATCAGCTGTCTCATGTTACTTATGTGGACACCTGAACATTACACAGACATGTACCTGTTGCTATAACGATCTCGACCTTTCTGTTTTTAGGCTTTTCACTGGAGATGCACTGATCAAATGTGACAAAAAATTTCTTTGAATAGAAAAGTAGAGAAAATTAGCCAACTAGTGTAAAATCACATGATGCTGTGGACTGGTTTTCCTTGCGTCCTCCCCATTAAAAAAGATAAAGACAAAGTCAGATTCTTAAATCGAAACAACAGAGAAGCTGCTGATGGCTCATTTTCCGCCCTGAGATTGCGACAGACAGAGTTATAAAGCGAGCTGCTACTCGATCAACGTAAATCTCCACCACGTTCAGAGGCTGCCGGGTTCATCCATAATGCATTCAGGAAGATGCCGAACAGATTGAATTGTCACAACGAGAGAGGAATGAGCTTCTCTCTCTCTCTCGGAGCGTCCACAGCAGGACTGGACAGAGCAGAGAAACGAGGGGAAAAGATGCTAATACGTGTCAGGATCACGTTTGGGGAACAGCCTCAAGTCCCTGCGTCAGCAAATATTCAGCCTGGTTAAGCTCGCCGGGGAGGATTCATCAGTGCTGTTGTGTTGCTGTCGCTGAACTTTGACCTCTCTGTGGATGAGGGACGAGTGAGAAAAGAATCAGCTGCATGCATATTTGTTTTTTATTGTGTTTATTAGATTTAAGAACTTAATATCAACAGAATGCCTTTCACTCCTCAAATCGCTTGACTTCTCACCTAATATGCTCTTCCTCTCTCTAAATCCTCCTCTATCCCTTTAACAACTAAAAAGTAATTTGCTTGGCACTTATTCTCGAAGGCTTAGGATTTAATTTATCTGTTGCTTTGGACAAAAGTTTCTTCCCACTGAATAAATCATCTGTTTTAAATCGTTATGCACCTCTGTACGACCTTACAGAGCAACAATATATTGACACACACTGAAAAATATGATGCACAGTATGTTAGGATGATTCTGGTCTTTGTTTTAGACACAATGCGTTAAATCTGACTAGACTTAGCCCAGCAGATAAACAAATAAAGAATTGATCATTTCCCTAACTTAATATTCTTACTGGCATGAGGAGAGTCTGTGTGTTTAGGTCTTTGACTGAATAATCAATTGAAAGAACCCACTGGGTGAATGCACTGTCAGGATGATAAAAACAGTTTTAACTGGCTCACAAAAAGTTGATGTGAAAGTTGAAAAGACATGGATATTTCTTGCAGGGCATAGAGATACAGTAAATAAATAAATAAATTTAAAAAAAGAGAAAAACAAAATGTGCAAAATGCTGATGAAGGTTTTCACTCATCCAGGTGATGGTAATCAGGTATCAGGTTCTTGTAGACGTTTCACCTCTCATCCTTCTTCAGTTCCTGTATATTTCCCCTGAACCAAACTGTGACTGCTAGACAGCGTAAATAACATCTCAAAAGTCATATCGTCATTTTATGCAAACTAATTGTCAGCACGCTTTATTTTGAAAGTCTAATAGGATCTCATAATGTAACACTGCTGTTTTTCATCCCTCTCACTCTGTCACTACTTAACTACTTAAATTTTAAACTACATAATGCACTACATATCCCAGGGATATTATTCATATTAATAAAACATATAATTGCATCTAGTACATCCTTCAAATATGCACTCTGCAACTATCCTGTGTCATTTCCTGTTTGCTTCCAGTGCAGTTTAAGCTAATACACACATCTAATATCTACCACATGGGTGCACTTACCCTGTTTTTCTATATTTCCTGTTGGCACTAGTATTTTCAATGGGCATTTCCATTATCTTGTGTTTCTATTTTGTTCTCTTGTCCTGTTTTTAATGTCTCGATCTGTCACTCAACCACTGCTGTGACAGGTGAATTGCCCTAGTGAGGGATCAATAATTTCTTATGTTTTAGCTTCACGTGCAAAACTGATGCTAGATTAATGGCTCTGACTAAACTGCTGCATTTGACAAGTTGGGAGTGAGAACATGTTGCACAGATTATTAAAAAAAACATACATAAATAGAAAAATTTATCATATATTGATCATGTGTTTCAGTTCCAGAAGCGATGTAACTTGAACAGTGAGCCAAGGGAAGTTTGAAGCCTGAGGAACAGAAGGTGGAGAAACATTTCCTTTCACTATGTTGAGAAACAAATTTATGACCAAAGTCCCTGCATGCTTCTTCTCCTCTGGCTCTAATATGATGTTTCCTGTAAACATCTAATTAGATATTAACCTCCCACATAAAAGATATTTAACCTCGTGTAATTGGGGGAGTTGGGTATTGTGAAGCCGTAAACACTAACTGACCCTGAAGACCTTCTTTTTATGCTGTCAGTTTCTGGTTTTAGTCGAAATGCAGATGTACTGCTTGTAGCCAATTTCTTTTTTTGGACCCACCAATCAATGTTCCTGCAGGTCAAAGTTCATGCTGGACACAATGAGTATTTATTCAGTGTGTTGTTCAGTGCTTTAGGACCTGAAATTAGCTTTTTACACGAAGAGAATATCTAATGACAGCGAGGTCAGAGGTCAAGTCCATTAAAATTTTAGCCACATAAAACTGGTCGTCTTTCCTCCATAAAGGGCACATTCGGTCTGACATTTTTGTATCTCCTCACTCAGTCCATGCTGATAGTTTGGATTATAAAACCCCTCGAGGCTGATTTGTGATATTGAGCTGTGTAAATAAAATTGACTTGACCGGTTTCAGTGACAAGAAAACGACCCGATAACTCAAATATCAGTGGCACTTATGTCCAAGAGAGGTGTTATAAAGGTGTGGTGCAAATAATTTGACTCACTTTATATGGCCCACAGCTGCCATCACCTAACATTATCAATTTACATATGTGTATGCACCATCTGTCTGCAGAGTTGCCCTTTCCAAATGCCACGAAAGGTCAGAAAGCAATAAGTCAAAGTGCCGGCGTGCCTGGCGAGAGCGTCGGATTCTTGCACACTTTCTTATGCATCATCTGTGCGTTCGGCTCAAAACAGTAAACATAACACAGGAATTGATCTGGGATTAGTCATTAAGTCATTCTGTGGTTTTCTTGTCACTCTTTGATTTAAGAGCACGGACCTGTGAGGCAACTTCGCGCCTCGACATTTTAATGTACAGCACTTTGAGCTATAAAGGGGTCGGCGGCGTTCAGACACATATTGATGCTCTCTGTTTGCTTTTTTATATATTTGAATCGATACTGGGCCGGTGTTTCTCTATGAGTGATGAAGCCGGCGGTCAGGTCATGATCGCTTCCTGTTGAGGAACTACAACTCAAACTGAAGGCCTGGCTGCTGGAGGGAAAGTAAAAGTTACTCCTGTGGAACCTGAAACTCTGTGTACGCTGTATTTCCTATGAATCCTTTCAGATTTAATATGTTTGGGTACAGTTCTCACAAATTGGAGTATTTTTTCTTCATACATCATAACTGTAGGTTGAATCGGTGAGCAGCAGCACAGAAAACATGTTTGCTTGTCCTGTTTCCTGAGACATTGTTTGGTTGTATCCATTGTGTGACATCAGAACTGTCTTCTACTACAGATGCTATGACAGATTAAATCCTGCTTGTGATGCACATATTCAATACAATAAACTTTATAACTATAGTCAGAAACAACAAATAAACATGAGGTTATGGTTAAACAGAGGTTTTCAGAAGAAATCAGAACATGTTATATTATTACAAGATGAAAGGTCAGTAAAAGAGTTCAGAGAAGGACTTTCTGTACCTGTATTACTTATTTCCTCCTATGAGGTCGTGTTTTCAGGTACAGGTCAGGTACTGATTACTACAAACTTGGATGTAGGACGGTCTCCGTCCGGAACAGACCCCTTAAACTTAAAGAGACAGATCCAGGAATCTTTTTTTTTACTTTCATTAACATTGTACAGCATGATGGAGTGTTTTTCAGACTTTTTTGTTGATTTCTCAGGGAATTAAGGAGGCTGACATCTTTGAGTGAGAACGACTTGATGCTGATGAAAGGGGCTGTGGGGGCCTTGGTGGAGGTATGCACTCTACTAAGTGCCATTCTAGTGTCTAAAGGCATAACTGGAGGTGGCCTGTAGACGACAAGCGATTATGGAGAGGAGGTTGCTCTATCAAAGTTGGCTAAAAATATCAGATTGCACATAAGAAATATTTGTAGCACCGCCATTAGAGTAAAAATGCCACATTACTACAAAGTATGTCCATCTAATAGCTGGCTGGTATCTGAGAGAGTATAATTTGATTGGAAGATACACACCAGATACAGCATACAAATATGTTTTATCTGATACTGGATTATTGACTGAATTAAAGGCAGAGGTATGCTCTCTATTGAGTGCCATTCTAGCTTATAATTATACGTGCGAATGTTTTTTTTCATAGGGAACTAAATGCTTCATACGTGTACTGCACAGACACGTACAGACGAGGTCTGGATGGTAGATATTTATACTGGAGAACAGGGTTTGCATCCTGAGTATGAGTAAGAAATGTTTTTTTGAGTGTCATTCCCCAGTCATCAGACACTGACGCTTTGAAATGACCTGACCTACAATACCGAAGCGCCAAAAGTGGAATAAAGCCTTTTGTGGCTCCAGAAGGAGCTGTCGAAAATATGTCAATGGTTCATGTGTTTGTGATAATTGTTGTTTTCTTATTGTTTCATGAAGCAAACAGCTCCACATTGTGTCTCCTCAACACTGAACGTCACCTGTCAGATCAAGCAGACCTGCGCTCACAGGTAGATCAGCCATCAGACTGCGTTGCTGTCTCTCCATGGAGAGCGTGTCATGGTGTCGAGACAGCTTATCAGACCCCCACCCAGAAATGGTTTCCACACAGAGCGGACCTGTTTGTCCTTTCACATTCCACAGTGTCAGAAAAAGAGACAGTGGTGGAAATTTCCCATTCCCCTCCGTGACAGGCACGATAATTGGCTTTCAGTCACATCCAGTCTGCTCGAGAAGCAGGTGCTTTTTTCAGGGTTGTAGTTTTCATAAAGTGCTGTGTCACATCTGCTGAGGAGGAGTCAAAAATCATCATGTGTGGAAGACAATGTGACCAGAAGGACTATAAATAACTTTTACGCATATAGCACCTTTTAAAACAGTCACAACCTGCTTTACAGTTATTTAATCTGATTTAATGAATCATAAAATAGACTATGAAAAACCATTAATGAAGCCCTGCTGGAGGATCTGAAGCAGAGATCGGGCTCACATCTATCTATCTATCTATCTATCTATCTATCTATCTATCTATCTATCTATCACGTCATGCCTCTTCTGGTGGAATGCAAATTATTTTGGAGAAACTTTATATGGTAGTGAATGAGGAGAGACAAATAATTTAATGATCCAGCTTGAATTGTGTCATAAATAACACATGATGTTTGTCAATTTAAAATGTCATTTTCCAGGTCAATAAAGTCAAAGAAAAAAGACATTTGCGCATGTGAAAAACGCAAATCACTGTAAAAGTTATTCTACAATTGTCTTATCTTTTTTACGTGTTGAATTTTAAGCTCACATGTGAAAATAAGTGAAGAAAATGTGTGATGTTTCCATGTGTGGAAATTTAATCTTTCCTTGACTGCATTCAAAGTGTCACAGACGACATTTAGCATTTATTAATGATTATTACAAAGTGTTAGCATCCTGTGTTAAAGTGGATCAGTGTATATATCTTCACTAAGAATGAGTTTTCAGACAGTGGTGTGTTAAAAAAAAAAGCATTTTTAAAAGGTTGTTTGGAGTACTTGACAACTTGCGCTGTATTCTGAGTGTATCAATACATATTCAGAATTATTCTGCAGGCTCCTGTAATGAGACTGAAAATATACTTTTTAATGCAACTGGCCAAGGCCTCTCATGTAGTCTGTGAACACCAAGCAAGGCAGAGTACTAATGTTTTGCTTCCAGCTGCACTAATACCTTGATAGTTGTTGGCCTTTCTAACATTTTGTCAACATATTGTATAAATTGTCTCCTTTCATTACAAAAATAAGTCTAGGTGCAAAATAACTACTTTGAAAGTATCAAACTCAATCCAAGGTGAGCTGCGTACAGCCTGTACTCTGATACTGTGGCTTCAAACGATCCGTCAGGACTTCTGTGAGGTTGTGACATCACAATGATGAAGAACTGTGAGAACCGACCAATCAGAGCAGACTGGGCTTCTCAGGAGTGCAGGCGTTAAAGAGACAGGAGCGTTCAGACAGAGGGTGAACAGAGGTGCTGCAGCAGTGGACGTTATGAGAATTTTTGTTTTCCTATTTTTAAGCTTAAATAATGTTAACATTTTATTTCTTCATTGTTCTTACTTTATCTCTTCTGTTGGTGAGGCTGCTCATTCGAACCGTGATCACCTCCTCTCCAGATACATTCCCGCGGATCTTCCTGTGCTCAGAACACTCTCTGATCTGCTCTCTTGTCACCTCCTGTGTTTTATTTTTTACGACTTTAATCATCTCTGTGACTGATGGCGCTAAAACACATTTTTACTAAATGTTAATCTCATAATCATTTCATCTGACAACACACAAGCTGCGGTAGCTTTTAGCCTGCTGTGATTTATTCATGGCTGAAGTAATACTGCTCTTCAGTGTGGCCCATTTCCTTCGGTCTCATGGGATGTCATATAACGCTCAGCTTGTCACACCAGCTCAGAGAGAGAGAGGTGCAGGGACAACTTTGAATACACTGAGAGACCACTTTACATGTTATTGGCTCTTAGAGGCATTTCCCTGATGATATAAACCTCTAAATTGCGAAGTGAAAAACCTGTTAATGTTTCTGTGCTCCATCATCTGCCACTTTTAAAGTCAATCAGTCAGCACACAATCAGTATTCTCGTCCACTCGTGAGCCATACGTGGCTGAGGAGAGACACCAGGCTGTTACGCTTCCTGTCAGAGATATCCATTAAAGAGTCTTTATTGGACCCGGGTCCATTACCAACAGAAAACGTAATCCAATTGTCTTTCCTCCTTTAATATTTTTTTATAGGATCCTCTCTCTCTCTCTCGCCGTTTCTTCCTCTCTTCAGTATTACATCATTGTCCTCGCTCAGCTATTAGGGGAGCATGATGAGGCAGGGAGTTTGCACATGAGAGCAAATACCACATTAGACAAAATGACAACAAACAAAAGAGCATCATTAGTAAACCTGCATAAAACAGACGCCTTCACATTTAAGTGGGCTTTTAAAGCGCTCTCTCTCTCTCTCTGGATTTGCTGACTCGCTGCTTCCCAAATTAACTCTCACAACTCAGAATGTGGCCATCTAGACTGCTGAAGCAGGTTTCTGGTTCCTGGCACATGACGTTGGAACCTGCTGCGGTGATTTGTTCACATTCAACCACATGAGCAGCAGATGTTGGATGATGAAGCAGTTCATCCCAAAAGAGCTGGATGGGGTTGTTCTTCAACACCACACAGCGGTAAACATTTCTTTATGGATCTGGTGTTGTGCCCAGGGGTAAAGTCACGTTGAAATGGGAAAGGGCCTTCCAAATATGTTGAAACAATCTTGGAAGCACATCGAGGGAGCAGACGCACAAAGAACTAATGGTGACAAAGACGACAGCTGATGGCCAACTAGCTCATAAGATCTGTGCCTGTGTGAGAGGAAGCACCTCTCCATACCACCAGGTGGAGGTCAATATTCAAAAAGTAAAACCTGAAGACACATGACTGCTGATATAGTAACTACTGGGATAAACAAGCATAGTTTTCATACCAGTCTTACTCATATAGCCACTTCTGATCGAGAATATGCCTGAAATAATGTTGCAAAGGACACTGGTGAACAAGCAAAGTCAAAAAAATAAAGACAGGCTCAATCGGAATGATTTCTGCTGCAGATTCAACATGCTAAGTCAGCTAAAAAAGCACCTGACAAGGGCTGACTCGTGCCAACACAGCAGGATGCATCGCAACATCGAGAGCTACAGGTGCTGACCGACGGCCCTGATGTTGGCCGACCCATCGGGTCTAAAAATAACACCGACTATGATTCATTCCTGCCTGACAATTCTGCTATGTTTAGATGCTGATTATTTAATTATTCAATATCCATCACATTGTGCATTCAACATTTACTTCAAAATAATAAGATGAAGCAGAAACTTGACTATTTCCAGTTTAAACCTCTACTCTGATCTACTTTTAATTTTTTACTGTTACACATTTTCAACAGTTATCAGATTTTGATATGATTATAAATCACAAAGATTAGACTTTCCACCTTTATTGCCAAGGTAGCAATAACATAAACATGTAGCATAATCTGGTGAATTACTGACAAAAACCCATTTTTACTCCCAGATTTACTGTATAAAAATCACATAATGTAGTCACAGAGCCCTTTCGGCTGCAAATTAAGTATTTTTTCTTTTGTATGTTTTAATAGTGGGGCCCTTAATAACATCTTTTTGCTACTTTTACTTAAAAAAATCTACTTCTTCCCCTAGAGGTGTCAATTTGGCATGATTTAATCAACTGCTACCTGGATCCTGACCACCTCTGAGAGACTACGTCTTTAAACTTATATCAGCTGTTTTATTTTGAAGATTCTTACAATTTAAAAAGGGGCACTCAACCGATTTCACTTACAAATGGCAGGTAATATAATTATTGTGTAAAGTGCCACTCAACCTAAAGAACCAGTTGTATCAGCTCTTGTCTATGAAAATAACCCTCATGGAATTGTTAGTCGCTGTGTTTTATTTTATTTTATTTTATTTTTAATTGGTTGGTACTTGGAGGATCCAGTGTTTTTGAAACTTGACTATTTCTAGGCACAAAAAAGTCAGGCTCATTATCAGCTGCTTTCTTTATCTGACACTCTCAAGCCCCGCCCCCCGAGCTTTACAACATTGCTGGAATCCCCCTTTATATCTCAGCAACAGTTGAAAAAACAAAGCACCTGAACAGGTACATGGCAGCATGTGAAGGAATTTCAGTGTCAGCCCTCATGAGTTGTATCATTTGTTGACCTCTGTCTCCCCCTTGTGGTCAAAATAGGAATCACATCATGGTAATGTCAACAGATATGTGCGACTTCGTGTGGACTTCTATTTGTCAGAATGAAATGAGCCAGTTCAATGAGGAGTCTTTAAGTTGTGAACATTTAACTGTGACAGCAGGCTGCATATTAATAACGTGTCTGTCTCACCAGCCTGGCCCAGGGAGCCGACCTCACGGTAAAGCGTCTGTAAATGCGGATTTCTCGTGCGTCCGTGTCCATTAACGATAATTCAACAAGGCGTCGAGCTGATAAAAATCACTGCAACGTTTTCCTATCGATAGATGATACAAATGTACTATGTATAGTTTCTGTTTTGTAGTTCAACTGAGGGCGACGCCACCTTTAACTCCTATTCATAGTACAAAACATGACACCGAGTGATGCAGGAAGAGCCGTTAGGATACTGATGTTTCATACAGCCAATGGAGTGCCAAAGTTTGTACGCTGATCCCGCCTTCCTGCGAAATTGGCCAATCGGCGTCCAAGATGGGAACTTCCGCCAAAGACACGGAGCATGTCCATTGTACGAGGTGTTCTGAAAGAGTGCCGCGATTGTTGAGGTGCAGGCTGTTAAATACGAGATTTCTCCAAAGTTGTGTCATCTGTTTTTGCCGGGTGTCGTCCTTTAACTCGGTATCGTATGAGTTTGTTGTCATATGCGAGTCTCGCTGAAACGTAGCAGTTTGTTGCGGGGACAAACGGCGGCGGTCTCACCATAGGAATTTGTTCGTTAGCGGCAGCTCAGCCACCTTGCGATTCTGCTAGCAGTAGAGCTAGCCGACGTTAGCAGCAGCTGTATTGCGGTGTGAATCTACCGGGGGTCGGTATGAATATGTCCGTTAACAGAGGCTGTCACGTTTCGAAGTAAGTCGCCGGTGCCGGGATAAAACATCAAGGGCTGTTTGCTCGCGAAGTAGCCACTTAGCCGTGCTAGCTAACGCTACCGGATTGTCTTTCACAAAAGGACAACGCGTGAACAAGAGACTTCTTAGCTAACACAGCGCTGTCTTTTTGCTGATAACTTTATTGTTTTGATCGCCACACAAAGAGCATTACAGTCGTACAGAATGAATGGGTTCAGCACAGAGGAAGACAGCCACGATGGACCGCCTGCTCCGCCGTTTTACGGGCAGAGCTGCTGTCTGATCGAGGACGGAGAGCGCTGCGGCCGGTCAGCTGGAAACGCCTCCTTCAGCAAGAGGATCCAGAAGAGCATATCCCAGAAGAAACTCAAACTGGACATCGACAAGAGCGTAAGTAACGCTACAAGACAGTCGTGCTTTGTCTTGACTCAGAAATCTGTAACTGTGAGTGGAAGATGATCGCTGAAAGTTAGCTCTAGAGAAACTTCAGACTCCACAGCTGTCAGCTAGCTAACGCGAGTTAGCTTGACGGCGTCAGTTAACGTGAATAAACAGAGGAGCACATAAAGATCTTCCTCTCGTTGTTGGTGTTAGCTGTGATTTTTTGAATGTGTTGTCTGAGGCTGGATCTGTTCTCAGCCGGTTTAAATGTCCGGCTAACTGTAGCTGTGTTAGCTAGCTGCACGGACGACGTGCAGGACAACATCAACTTCCAGCAACAGTTTCCTCCAACACGCCTCCGCCGCTGCTGCTCTTCATAAAATGGCTGTTGCCAGGGAAGCTAACCGTGTTTTTTTTTTGTTTTTTTAAACACCAGTCCTCTCAAAGGGCCTCATTTCAAGATACCAGCAGCTAAGCGTCGGTCGAAATACTTCAGATTACACACACGTTAGCTTAAAGCTGACACAACGTCGCCCTGGAGCTGCTTTCCTCGTGGTGATTTTTCTTAGTTTCCTCCCCATTTCTGGCCTCACTGTCACTGTTTTTAAATCAAAGATGTGTTAACTTTCACAGTCAGGCCAACACGTGCTGTGAGTCTTTCAAGAACATGACGAGAGAAACTTGTTGAACTAGACAACTGGGACAGAAACATTTATGTTAACTATCCAAAGGCCCCAGACCCCCAAGGGCCTCAGAAGTCACGAGATTCCCTCTGGGTGGTAATTTGAATTATAGTTATAAGTTATAGTTGAATTAAAGTTTTATATAAGACTGATACTCAGGTTAAGTACTCAAGATTAGTGAGGGATGTCGGGAAATCATTTTATTCCTATTTCTGGAGCCTGACTGCTACTTGATTTGTGGAGTCAGTGCTGATTCCACTATCGATATATTGACTGATTACATATATAAGAAATCTTTTTTGCAATCATCGTGTAAATGTTGTCAGACACTTTTAGCAAAACATGTTATCATTTAAAATGTCATTCACTTGAAAAAAAAAAAAATAAATATAAATATAAATATAAATATAAATATATATATATATATATATATATATATATATATATATATATATATATATATATATATATATATATATATATATATATATATACATATATATATATACATATATATATTTGAACAACAACTTATGTGTCAGACATCAATAACGTAGGTGAACAAATGTACACTGTTAATAACCAGCAGTTTTCATAACACGCTAAACTGCTGCATCCTTAGTCACAGTGTTAATGCTCAGGCTTGTTTTAATTCCCTATTCTTAGACAGTCCATCATACAATTATACACCTCCAACCAGAAAACACATTCAGAATAGCACGAAAGACGAGCCAACCGACATCAAAACATCCAAATGCAGATTTAACAGCTCTATTTGTTTTTGTTGTTGTGTTTTCTGGACAATATTCGCCTTTTAATTAACTCACCACAAAGACTCGGCAGAGCTGGGGGCAGGGTTGTCTTCCTGCTGTGTGTAATCTGCTGTGTGCTGTGTACCTGATGAGTACTTAAAGGCTGCAGGATGCGTACACAATGCACAAAGAGCTGGAAGAACCAGGGGGTCTGTCGGTAGGGGGCTTCTGCTAAACTTTGCCCCGGGCCCCCCGACATCCAAACAACCAAATGTAGATTTAATGTCTTTATTTATTTTTCATGTTGTGTAAGACAGCAGAGTCTTCCCTGAATGGATGGATGTTTAATGAAAGTGTTGTTGCTGCTGTAAACTGGTTTTATCATCTCTGAGATTCATGGAAAGCTTTGTGACTTGTCATTGAGGCAGCACAGCCGGAGGACTGAGCTCAGCTGTCTTCAGTGTGTGCTCTGCTGCGACCCGCGTTGAGTCACATGTTCTTGTTCTGGTTTAGAGGAATGAATGCACACGAGTTCACAGGAGGACAGAATTAATCTAAGTTGTTGAGTAAAGGCTACCTGTATGTAAGGAAGGGAATCAATTCTCAGTATTTATTTATTTATTTATTTATTTTAGCTCCAACAAGAATGTGGTGAGTGTCCGTTGCATCGTTTACAAAAAACACTGAGGTCTTGTGTGTAACCACCTCGGCTACATGCTTCCTGTTTTAAGACGCAGCTCTGCTAGTTGTGTATTAGTTTATCTTGTTGTGTTAAGACAACATTTAACACTGCTGTGTTTGAATATACATCTGAATTTTAACATTCCTGAAGTTTGTTCAAGGAAAAAAAAAAATTGGTATCAGTACCAAAATGCTGTTATCATATTGAGACCAGTTTTGAAAACTTTAGAACATCCTTGTTTTTTAAGCTGCTAAGAATTATGGATTAGTTTTCAAATATTTAATTAAGTATGTTGATAGTAAATTGATCCAATCGTTATTTTTAAAATAGAAGTCAAAACTGTCTGATTCCAGTTTCTGAAATGTGAATATTTTCTCGTGCTTTTCTCATCTATGACAAACTGAATATCTTTTGGATTGTGGACAAAACATTTATACACCTAACACTAATCGATTACTGTAGGAAATAATCGACAATGAAGATTTAATACTCATTCATTTCTTTATAGGTAAGGCACTTATACATCTGTGACTTCCACAAGAACTTCATCCAGAGCGTCCGCAACAAGAGGAAGAGGAAGACCAGTGACGATGGTGGAGAGTCCCCTGATCATGATGTGGAGGTGCCGGAGGTAATGTCGACTGAGATATTTAAAACCGAAAATATAACTAAGCACAAGAGATTATTTTCTGCAAAGGAACAAAAGTAAACATGGTGACAGAAAATGGGACGCCTTTAAACATCAACTCACGGTGGAATTGTTGTTTGAACGTGCTTACATAACCATTATAACAAATATTGTAAAAAGAGCAATAATAATGATGTTTGTCCTCGACTTAGTTGTGCTTTTTAGTTTTTCTGGCTGCGATGACCCAGTTTCTCTACAGAGTTCTCCTCTGAGAGTCTGCAGCAAATCATTGAAATGTTTTCAAGATGGAGGCGGGATGAGAATTTGCACATATCATAATTCACTGACTGACTGCGTCTTTGTCTCTGTTGTGTGTTCAGGTCGATCTTTTCCAGCTGCAGGTGAACACGTTGAGACGCTACAAGCGACACTACAAGCTGCAGACCAGACCTGGACTCAACAAGGCCCAGCTGGCAGAGGTAACAACTGAACCAGTGTGGACACGCTGTCCACTACGTGATGGATGTCTCGTACTTTGTACTATCCATGTTGCGCTCTCCTTCCATTTTGTTCAGCACTGAAACTCAGAAACCCAACCATATGTCAAAATTACTTTTTTCTGGCACACTGCCTGGTCCTCAGAGAGTACCTGTTGTTCAGGTAGAGCTCTTTGATGGCCCACTGACAGTCAGGGATGGGTTTATTAAATGTCAAGCACAAGTCTCAGCTTGCAAGTTGCATGCATCTTAATTAACCAGCCTTTATGGATGTTAAAAGCATTGTTTTGACCGACAGGATAAGAGGAGAACTAAATGGACGTAGAAAGATAGAAATAAAACTTTACTTGCTGCTACTTCTGGTTTGTTGTTTGAATGGTTGCAGAGCCACATGAGAGTAAATTGGACCAATTTGTTAACCGTCAGTTGTTTGTCGAGCCTAAAGTTCTTGACGCTTGCTGGTTTTTGCTCCGCTGAAATAAGGATTTGGATTTTTCCTCTATTCTACGTTATCATGGATATCTTGTGTGTGAGTGTTGGACTGTTGGTTGGACATTTGAAGACGCCACCTTGGGGAGTGTGATGGAAGTTTTGCAATCAGACAATTTACATGCAATGAGACTTTAAGTGTGATTATAAATCTTAAAAGATAATGGACATTTGGCCTTTAACCTGAAGAAAATTATCATCTTGCTATCATGAAACATCATATTGGATTTGCACAAATGATCACATTTACAGTGTTACAGCTTCATGTTCCTCTGATCAGAAGCTTTGAGTCGTGTTGTGTGCTTAGCTGTTAGCTCTGTTAGCCAAACACACCACAGGTCTCTGCTGCACACTGGCTGCTGTCAGATAACTATGTAACATTATCATGCAGGGGGGAAAAAAGTGTGACCTGTTCATGGTGAGTCCATAGAGTCCTTCCAGATTTGAACGTGTCATATTTTTCTGTTGGTCTCGTGCTGAGGCTGTGATGGTAACCATAGCAACAGCATGAGATGTTGTTACTCATGCTGCAGCATGTTGTAATGCGTACAGTTGAGTCGGGCATTTGCTAACAGACATACAGTATCAATGTCATAAAAAAACTGTAGCCACTCTGGTGAGCATCGGTGTATAACAACCTTCATCGCTCCTTTTTAGAGCAACAGAAACTTTTCAAACAGAAGCTGCAGTTATTTTTTCTTGGATTCCTCTTTTTAAGGATTTCTTTGGATTAATGACCGTTTAGTTCATATTGTGTAGCACTGAAGGCTGCTGGCTCATTAGGCCTCTTTCTTCTCAGCTCCATAATACTCATTTACTGTGATATACGTAGTGTCACAGGTCCTATGCCTCAGTAATTGGTCATGGGGAGATTGTTAGACTAATTTGCCAAATTGACAGGTGGACTTGATGCAGCTGGCTCGGCCTTCGTCCTGACAAATGCTCCCTGTATGTGGCGGCAGGGTGGGGTCGGATGTGACCCGGCTGTCGAGCAGTAGGACTGAATGAATGAAACTGGGCTGTAAGTTGAATGTTTCCCCCCCGGCTGTAAGTCAGGTTCAGGCCCTCTTATTAATGAGCCTCTCACATCATTAATAAAGCACCAGTCAACAGCCAAAACCAGTTACAGCTGTTCCAGTTCAACCCTGTTCAGGAGGACCAGAGGCTGCAGAGCACAGAGAGGAAAACAGATCCTCTGAATCCAAACAACCAGTAGTCGGGCTTCAGTGCAGTCTTTATGTCTCCTACTGGAACATTCTCAGTTGTTGGTGTCTTTTTGTTCAGGGCAGATTCTGATCAATTATATTTGGAATCGATATCCTTTTCCAGTAAAAAATGAAAATCTATTGAGGTTTTTTTTCTCTTCTACATTTGTCTTAGAAGTCAGTTAGCAGATTTGGTCTACTGTAAAGCTGCAACGATAAGTCAATGGATTGATTAGTTGGTTATTTGCCAACTATTTTGAAAATTGATTCACAGTTTCAATCATTTTCCAAGTAAAAATGTCAAACATTATTTGGTTCCAGCTTCTTCAACATGAGGATATTTTGCTTTTCTTTGTTATTCCTGGCAGTAAATGAGGAGTTTCTATGTTTTGGACTGTTGGTTGGACAAAACAAGTGATACTGTGGTACTTATGTTGAGATTGTGGAAGTATCACTCTGCAGTCTGTCCACAGGCAGAATTGAAGATTGATTAAACTTAACCAAAGTGCAACTTTCACACCTGGCCATCTGTAAACACCTGTGGCTCTAGTTTTCGCTGTGTGTCCTGCACCGTTGAAACTAGTCGGTACTTGACAGCAGCTTTTTGGCAGTGAGAGAATTTACAGTGCTCGTACGTTCAGCTCAGCGAATAAGTTCACGAGAAGAGAATCGGAAAAAGCGCCTTGAGCCTGTAGCTGTTTAGCGCAGCTTCTCCTTATTTTGCCATTTGCAACCCTTTTTTGCATATTCTTGATTAGGGAACTGAGTCTCCCTGTTCCTCTTTGTGAATGATGAATACAGACTAGAGAACACAGGAGCTTTTGGCTGTTGCATGTTTTCCAGTGCAGATTTTTGGTCGAGATGCAGACGACATGAGGTGAGGCAACAGTTGGACTTGGACGCTGCTAGTTCTTTGTTATCGATTTGGTTTGTCTGGGCCTGAAGACTTGTTGTAGCACCGGCTACAAAGTTATAAATGCCATGGTAACTCAGCGTGTGTTCACCATCTTGCTATGTAGAGCTGTATGAGATATGCACACTGAGTTTCCTTCTAAATTCTTGTCCTTCCTCTTCCTGCAGACGGTGAGTCGTCACTTCAGGAACATCCCGGTGAACGAGAAGGAGACGCTGACCTACTTTATTTACATGGTGAAGAGCAGCAAGAGTCGCTTGGACCAGAAAGGTGACGGCGGCAAACCGCTGGACTAAACTCCCCGACGTCAACCACTGCAGCCCCAACAGTCATCAACAACCACAGTGACAAAACCTGGACACCCTAAACGGCATCAGCCGGCACCAGCTCCTGCTCCCCTGTCACCGTCCCACTCCTCTGAGACACAGACTCTTGTTGTCCTCTGAGGACAAATGGAGGAGATCCGAGGGCGGGATGAGTTCACTTTTGCTCATTCGGTCCTCTTAAAACGTCTCCATGATGGTTGATTCTCCTCCGGTTCACCCCCTCTTCCTCTGCTCCGCTAAAGCCCGGTCCCTAAAGACTGTCGAGGACCAGGACTCAGTCCGCAGGGTTTCACGTCGTCATGCTGTAATGTAACCTGTCAATATGTACAAAAGAACAGCGTCCGATCTTACGTAACTTGGTTGAATGCAATGTACGATTATAGCTGCCTTAAGAGTGAAATACAAAACACTTTTTGGTAATTTGGGGAATTTTTTTGGTTTGCCGATTTGACTGTTAACACGTTCACCAGGAAGAATGCTTGTGCCAAACAGGAAGGAGTGCTGGAACTGAATGAAGAGTTGGTTTTTTATCGTGAATGAATGAATCATCGGAAATGGGCGCCAAACACCTCAGGACTCAGGGTCAGTTTACTCCTTTAGTTGCACAAAATTCACATATAAACCTTAATTTTCAATAATGTCTAAAAACAAAAGGACGCTGATCTGAGTCCTGATCTTTAATCCCTTAGCTGCCCTTTTCCAACTAGAAGTGATGCGTTTATGGACGGATGGTGGTGAATGATGTAGCACCTGGTTGTGACCCACTCGTCACCTTCTTAAAAGCTGTTTTATGTACGTATGAACACACCGACCCAATCGCCAGAATAAATGTTGGTAAAGTACGTTTCTGCAAAACCACGTATGAGTTACAACTTCATGTTTCTTATGCTGTGATCAGGTTCAGGCTCACAAGTATATCCCCTGAACTGGTACTTAAGTTTAAATGATAAACAGCCCTATGTTAGGTTGAGATAAAGAACATGGTATGGCTTCAAATACGTGTTTTATTTTGAAATTTTCCCACGGTCTCCTTAAGAATATCTCGTCATATCACCCTGGTCCCCTGTAAAAAATATCAAGTGGTTTCATCCTTCCAAATGTTGAAACGCGAGACTTGAACTGGGGCCACAGGCTGACCAACCGTCTCGCCAGCACCACTGTCCACTCTGCCTCCCTGTATGGACGTCACCTGAACGTAACATGTTGTGTGAAAATTGAATTAATTGAAATTGTACGTGAGGTTTGCAGAAACGTTAACTGCCGACATTTCATCCCGGTGACTGGGCTGAAACACACACTGATTTATTTCCTCTGCGTCCAGGTGGTGGGAGTTAGGTTTTTTTTTTTCTTTCATTTCTTCTCTTTAGTTCAGCCTTAAGTTGTATAAAGTTGTGTCCGTCAGCGTATTTGATTTTTGATTTATCCACCTTGAAGTGGAGCGTGTGTTTGAGCGTGTGTGATAGGAATGTAAGAGTAATTATTAGCGTCTTTTTAATATTTAAGAGCAGTGGTGATAGTGGACGACGTCTCAAATGTTGATTGACTCAACAGAAAACAAATTCAATGTTTTTTTTTCATGCCCTCCCTCGACATCAGCCTGCCACAAACACAAGCTGAGTAGAAGTTGTCTGAGATCTTAAAAATGTTTTCACTAGAGCTGCAACTAATTCACTGATTTGTTGTTTGGTCTATAAAATGCCCCCAAATAGGGAAATGTGGTTCATCCTCAAATGTCTTGTTTTATCCACAACCCAAAAATAACAGTCAAGAGAGGAGGAACGACACCAGAAAAAAGCTGGAAAGAAAATTTTGACCTTTTTGTCTTGATTTTTGGGGGCAGTACTTTGAAAAAAAGACACATGTGGTTATCAAACACTTGTGGTGAAGTGTGACACGAGGACAAGATATTTGACAGTTTGGCAACTTTCACCAGGAATTCAGTAATTATTGATCGCTCAGCTAAATTTTCCTGCATTGTAGTCTCTAAAATGTTTTAGTACCGTTCAGTATTGGAAAACCTATACACTGATACGCCTGTGACAAGCCAAGAACACTGGGTAATATCGACTTTAATGAAAATGTAGGTGATTATTTCAATAACTGACAACTAATTAGTTAATCGTTGCAGCTCTTTTTCCCCCATTTTTATTCATATTTGAAATAATCATGTGAAATCATGTCCATCCCTAAAATGTCTCAACGGTTCAGCACAAATCTAATTTGGCACAAAAAGTGGTTTCACACATTTGTATTTTAACATGGTGACTCTGCACTCTGACTGTAATCTTTGTAATTATTAAGTCAATTTCAAGTCATCGATTAATTGCTTTGTCAGATCGTCATTGTTTGTTGGATTGGGTCACAAGTGGAATCACAGACGTCTTGTGGTCGCTTCCCATCAGAGCTGAACATAAAACATTTAATACGAAGAATCCAAAACTGCTGACAAGTGAATGCACAGAGTTCTTAATGCACTGCTGCAGGTCAAAGACAACTTCTTCAGCTCCACTTCTGTCTCGTTGGTTTTACAGATCGGATCGTCACACTCTGTATTTAAGTTTGTCCACCACACTGAGTTTGTCTTCTTTTGACAGGGTCATTTTTTTAAAATCATTTTTCTGTCTTTTTTTAGTGTCTGTTATATTTTCAGTTTTGCTTGTAGGTTTCTTAGTGTCATGTAGATAAACAACGGACTTTATTAACACATAGGCCAGGCCACATTAACCTAATTGTTGTATTAGAAGAAAAAAAAACATATTTAAATATGGCTGCTTATTGCTCCTAATGATGATGATAATATTAATAATAAATGTATTGTACAGGAAGAACCAACGGTCTCGACTCTGTTCATTCACTGGTTGTTTGCAGCTGATTTAACACTGAATGTATCAACATATGTGAAGTTTTGAAGATAAGTTTGGAGAGAAGAAGTAAACAATGCTGCCAGGTTGGATTTGACTTTCTATGTCAGAGATGTCTGAACTTTTTCAACACCTGTCCTGTTGTAATAACGAGGATCCCAAGTTCCCTTAACTGACTGACATGCCACCAGTCCCAGAATATAAACAATAATTGATAATAAGGGATCCAATATAATTTGAAGAACATTTTTACCTCCCACAAAAAAAAGTGATTTTCTTCACTAAGAATAGTGGGTGAAGAATCCAGCTGCAAGAACTATTTTTTTTTATTTCATTAACAATTATTTTGTTTATCATTTAGTCTGTAAAAATCCCGATGAACAGTCCAAACTCCTCATTTGCCGTCATGAAGGACAAATGAAAAGCAGCAAATTGTCACACTTTAGAAGCTGGAACCACAAAAAAAAAATTGCTTGAAAACATAGTTAAAGGATTCAATGATTATCAAAATAGCTTGCAATGTATGTCTTTTAAATCAACCAGTCACTGCAGTTCCAGTGAGATCTACTTTCTTCATGCTGTTGTTTCAGTAACAGCGTTTGACCACTAGGTGTCAGCGTCGCCTCTCCTTCTCATGTGGGTGCATTTTGAAACATCTCTGACCTCTGAACTGAGTAACATCAACATGAGGATACAAAATGTTTGACTGTTGCTGTTAATATCTAACATTATATCTAATTTTTCAGTGGAGGAAACTTTATTTTTGAAACCAAACTGGATATTTTTCCAATAGATACTGTGACGAGCAGTAGAGCAGATCACTGCAGAACATCTTCAGCCATTTAGAGAAAGAGAGAGTGTTGTAATTATTAGATGCAATTAATAAAATATTGCATGCATGACTAATTGGCAGAGGAGGATTCAATGTGATGTTAGAGATTAAAACATTGAGTAAAAGTTTTCTGACCTGAACCAGGTATTAAATCTCAGAATAGAAAAAAAAACAAAAAAACAAAACATCCAGGAGAGCAGGGACATATAAATAACAGCTAATAAATTATCATTCAATGTCAGTTATTTAAATGAATATTAGAACTGGTACGATTAAAGAGAGTGAGACAATCAGATGTATAGTCTAAAAATCAACGGTAATAATAATTAAAGTGGAATAAAAAAATATATAAAAAATGTGACCGTGGACTACTTATGATGGAAACGATTGTGGGATTAAGTTAAATTAATTCAGAATTACCCCCTATGTCAATGATTATGAAATTATGTGACTGATTTTCTAATAAATCTCATATTTTTGCTCAGGTGACACCAATGAAAGCAAAAAAGAAAAGAAGCCAGGGTTGTAAAAAGTACTGAAAAGCAACAGTAGAGATACTGTGTTAAAATATCACTTTGGTGAAAGTGGAAGTCATTCATGTGAATAATACTCTAGTAAAAGTCTGAAAGTATCGGATATTAGATGCATTTAAGTATCATTTAAACAGGATTTCAGTGTTTTTTTATGATTATTATTATTATTTTTTATTAACTGATCATCAATAAAATAAATTATTTAAAAAAAATGGACTTTGGCTCTGATGCAACATGTAATCTGAAAAGTAACTACCGTTATCAAATAAAAAGCCAAATGTAAGAGAAAAGGTCAAATATTTGCCTCCTAATCATCGTAGTACCCTGTAGTACAAGCAAAACGTAGCAGAAACTAGTACAAGTACTTTAGTACACTACTTGAGTAAATGTATTTAGTTACAATCCATCAGTGATGTTAAATCATTTCAACATATTTGTGTGTAGAGCTGCAAGGAGTAATTAACCAGATAACTAATACATTAATCCACATATTTTGATAATTATTGATTCAATTTAAAAAAAAAAAAAGATGGCAAGTAAAGAACAAATACCTCAAAACTGCACAAAAGTACAGCTGAGTAAATGTACTCAGTTACATCTCATCACTGTAAATGAAACATCAGCTGGTTATGGGACTTTTAATTCCCCATCAGACGTTACACAAGAAGAAGAAGAAGAAGAAGAAGAAGAAGAAGAAGAAGAAGAAGAAGAAGAAGAAGAAGAAGAAGAAGAAGAAGAAGACAAAGCACCGTCACTTCAGCTGCAGTGTCATAAAATAATCCATTTATTTACGGAACTTTAATATAACTTCACATCCATCCACATGTCGCACAACAATAAACCTTTATTTATTTATTTTTTTATGCTTTTGAGTGTTTTTTTTTTCTTTTTTTTCTTTTACACGTCGGAGAGAAGCTGTGCGTCAACATTCAGTCTGTGCTCGTCTTCTCAGAGCGGACAGTGAGGTAGATTCAGTCGGTTCAATCAGTTTCTACACAGGAGACGACAGCCGCAGCACAGAAACACTGGTGGGATAATTACGTGCTAATTACATGTCTGCACTGAGCCGAATTCAGCGGGATGACACGGAATAAGTTTCTCATGAAGACTGTTTGTTTTCGGGCTCTGGATGTTTTATACTTTTACTATTTTATTATATTTCCGTCTTACGTCAAAGAAGTCTGGTCGAAATCCGAATCCAGTGATCAGAAAACGCCTGTAGGCCAATTACTGACGGGTGCATGCGCGATTCATGACTATTTCAAAAAGAAAAAAAACAAAAAAAAACAAAACACTTTTGATTTATTTAACATGCAGGTGTGATGTCTGTCAGGCCAGAATATATCACAATTAATGCTCACACAATTTAATTTCAAAGCCGAATTAAACCAATTAACAGCACAGGGAGGAAAACAAAAGTATTTCCAATAGTTCAGATAATTCACACGGATGATTAACATGCAGATGTTCTTCTGCGCCGCCTTTTTAGTTTAAGTATCCGGAAAACACAAATCCAGCCGCTGCATCCCGTTTGTCTGATCTTAAAAATATTAACATGTAAAAAATAATTTCCCCTTTTTTGCCATGGCGTTCCTGTCAGATGACAACATGCAAACTCTTCTTCTCATTTGTTTATAATTTATTTATTTCTTCCTGCGGAAACAACCAACTCTCCGCCAGATAAAACACTTTTTTTCCCTTTTTTTTGTTTAAGGCAGACAGATGTTTTATGACACCGTGGCAACATCTGGTCTACAGTACTGGAGGGGTGGGAACATCAAAAAAGAAAGAAAAAAAAAAAGCAGAAATACCACAAATAACACACCGACAGTCAGGAGAGAGGAGAGGAGCAACATCACTGTCCATCCATTTGGTTTGTTTTTTTGTCCGTGTTGTCCTTTAATTCGCTCCGTTTTTCCTGCGCACAGCGGTGTGTTCAGGTTCAGACAGTCAGTGGTTTTTATCTGATTTCAATCGAGAGTCTGGGAGGAGGAGGTGGAGGAGGAAGAGGAGGAGGAGGTGGAGGAAGAGGAGGAGGAGGTGGTGGAGGAAGAGGAGGTGGTGGAGGAGGGTCACTGGTTGAGCTCCAGAGCCCAGACCTGCTGCGGCCAGCCGGTCCGGCCCTTCACCTTCTTCTCGGCTCCTAAAGAGTCCTGCAGGCCGTCAGCCTGCGACACCAAAACACCAAAACAGCACATTACTACCAGCAGACACACAGAGCTCCGCCTGAGAGCCACTCTCACCATGAAAATCTCTACAGGAACAATTAATGTCACGTTCATAACTCCTCCGAGAGCCTCAGCGCACCGCACAGTGCATTTAACTGTGAAACATCCACGTAAACAAACAATGTGTAATATAAATAACTGACAAATGACGATCAAATCTAGTCAAAACATCTGCAGATATTAAAATAAATTTAAAAAATATATAATAATAATAATAATAATAATAATAATAATAATAATAATAATAATAATAATAATAATAATAATAATACGTGTTGTTTTTTGGGGGCTTCAGTGACGCAATCACCGCCGTGACATCACGGGCTTTCATTAACCAAAATAATGAACAAAATGTGAAACAAAACAGGCTTTTACGGCAATTAATATAATATTAAATAATGACACATACTTTAAAATAAGCAACTGAATTGTTGTTTGACTTTGAATTTTAGTTAGCTTGAATTGGCGACCTGAGTTACATATGAGAGGAAATGTTGTTTTATAAACTACATTTATTTGCAACTATTCTGGTGCAGTAACACACAAATAAATATATATTTTAAAGCATACTGCGCTGTATTTATTTATTGTACACATATTTCTAGAATTCTAGTCTATGTTAGTATTCTGCTGTTCACTACCTTTCATTCGGCTGTAATGTTGTTGACTAAATGTTTGTTTACTGACTGAGTTGTATGTTTGTCTTGTAATTTCGTTGTCTTCTGCGCCATGGCGTTAAAACCATTTTCTTTCTTTTCATGAAGGTATAAACTGTCTTATGCGGTTGGAGATGTTTTATAAAGGCGCCGTTTTGCTTCCACGTTATAGTCAGAAGGACAGTGTTGGTAAAAAAATAACACACGTTGAGTAAAAGTAAAGACATGGTGGTGAAATGTTACTATAGTGAAAGTGAAAGTCACTCAAAGTACTTGAGTAAAAGTCTTCAAGTATCTGACATTAAATGCAATCAGGTATCAAAAGTACAAATAAATAATAGATATTTTAACAAGTGTGTATACACTTTTTACTCTGGAATCAGTGTTCTGTTTCATCTGATTGCCTATAAATTAAATTAAATTATGGTAAATGAACATTTGCTGTAAAACAAAACAGGAAAAAAAAATCGCTCTTAATGTAACTAATTATAAAATAAATGTAGTGGAGTAAAAAGTGGAATATTTGCAGTTAAGTACAAATACCTGAAAATTGTACTTCAGTCAGGAAATGTTATATTCAGTTACAGTTATTTATAAATGTCTAAATCTACCATCAGGTTGTTACATGTTTGATGAGACGCAGTGTTGGATGGATCATAACGCACACAAACATAAATACAATGCTGCACTTTTATTCTGCAGTCAAGTTGGATTATTGACTAAATATACAATTTGGTATTATTTCAATTAGGACTTTTATAAATAATTCAGAAAACTGAAGACAGAATATCATAAAATCATGTTAACTACATTTTAATTTACAAAATAAAAGCCCAGCCATAAAAATAAATCCCCCAACATGTAAAGTTAATAAACTAACTCTACGGTGCTTCTGATCTGTTCTTGTTAGAGTTTATTTGGATGAAATAAGTTTCCTCGACTTACCGACTCTCGTTTTCTTTTCAGATCCCGGTTCTCAAATTTCTTAATCTCGGCCTTAAAGCCCTCCGTCTCCCCGGAGTCTTTGGCCAGGACGTCCATCAGGTAGGCGATGTAACTGGTCGCCAGGCGTAAAGTTTTAATTTTAGACAGTTTCGTGTCCGCGGGCACGTTGGGGATACACTCCCTCAGCTCGGCAAAGGCTGTGTTGATGCTCTCCGTCCGCCGGCGCTCCTTCTTCGGCCCCGACGTCCTCCTCTTCCCCATCCCGGCCTGGAGCCCTTCAAGTCGGGCGTCGTGCGTCGCTGCGGGCGCCCCGAGCTCCGCGGCCGGGTAGGGCGCCTGGATCTGGAAGTCCGGGGGCACCTCCCCGTGGTTCACCACCCAGCTCTGGAAGTAGGGCGCGTCCTGGTGACATCGCTGCACGAACGGGAAGGGTTCGTGCATCAGGTGGTGGTGATGCTGGTAGCCCCCGATGAGGTTCATGTTGGGCGGGATGACGAATGTGCTCGCTGCCGTGTTGTCCGTCGCCCTCGGCCTCTCTCTGCTGCTGCCCCACAACGGTCTCTGCTCGTGGATCGACAGCCAACAGAACTCATTCAACACCTAAACATGTATCCTCCCCAGTCAAGCCAAACAAAACCACCAACTTTTACATCGTCGCCATTCTGAGAGCGACTTCAGCCGAGGTGAAACAGGCCGTGAAAAACGTTTATAATTCCAGGGAGCGAGTCTCGGCGCTGCTGGGCTCCACTCGTGCCTCTTCCTCTCCTGGAGAATCTGCTCTGATTTGCCCAAGAAATTTGACCCCGATGAAGGTGTGAGGCCCCCAGGTTTATATGATTTGGATGTCAGCGTGGAGAGGAGGCAGCCAATAGAGGAAAGCGCCCAGGATGGGAGGAGTGTCTGCAGAGGTTTGGAATAACATGCGCTATGGTGCCATAATCTCACGGCGCTACACACGGAGCCAATATCTGCGTGTTGGAGTTGGTTACTGACAACACAATCGTACACATATGACGAAAAAACTAGTATATAATTAGTACAACGTATATTTTTTGTCAGTTTTTATACTCTTTTTTTCTGTTTTGGGGAGTTTTTACGCACATAATTTACGCACCGCCTGTTTGGCCAAGGCTGTTAATGAGGTGTGAGTTTTGTAATTCAGTGGTAAATATAATTACTTGTGTTACTTTATTTGTCAGCTCATGTATGAAATCAAGCTTTGTGAAGACAGCAGGGATTAAGATCAGGAATTACACTGGATTTTTTTTTTTTTTTTCTTGTGGGGTGCGCACATGGAATTTAAGATGTTTTTGCTAAACACTCAAAGACACCTTCAATGCGAAGCTGCACATATAGAGAATTAATTCCCCTGCCTTTACAAAAAACGTAACATTTTTTAGATAAAGTGTCTATTTTAGCATGCTTTTATTTTTTTAAGGATGAACAAATAAGGGAAAGGGAAACATTTGTTGAAATTGAAAACATGACAGTTTTATCAAATTAAACTTCCATCCTGCTTCAGTGTGGTGCGTCATGCTTTAAATATACTCTGGAAATATGGAATTATTTAACTGTTTTTCTTTCCAGCTGATGCTTGTCAAGATTTGCTCAGATTTTTCATATTTTCTGAAATGCGTAACGCACATTATCAGAGTCTCGCCTTCCAGTGAAAACACCAGGTACATGTCAGAGCGCTCTGGAAAGTGTAAATGAAGCCTGATGAATTATTTCGGGACACACAGTCCGCGGCCTGTTGTCATCATACCTCAGCAGTATAAGGCAAAGAAAAGAGGAAAAAAAAACGGCCGCATGCAGCGCCTTTATCTGCGCCTTTATTCCCCACAGCTCCTCACACACTAAACATATCATCTTATCTCCATCGCCTAAAAACATTATCCCATTACATTACATGACCTTGGCGCTATTTAGAAACCATTTACGGGCCGCGTCTTATCTAAATACAGCCATAAATCAGGAGGTGTCACCTCGCTGCACGGTTACATGTATTCCATAAAAAGCTCTGCTGGCCTGGTCTCTGTTTACAGGACGGCGGTGTGCGGCACATCTCACCGTCCAGCCGCGTTACAATAAATAACCATCAGTCACAACTTTATGTCCCGCATGTGCACAAGTCTGCACGGGAACACGCGCAAGATATTCACCTTTACGCGCACAGTTCTTCTTGCTTTCCTGGAGACGACATATTTCTCTAACACACCGATGTAGTTACTGGTATTGTTTTTTTTACTTTTCTTGTTGCTCGTGACATTATTTTAATATTCCCATTATTTTCTCTTATCTCCAATTATTACCAATAGACCAAATACTGCCTGACACGGCTGTATCTGAAGTATACAAGCACACAGCTATAAAATACATAAACCAATCAGCATTTGTTCGACTTTTTCTTCTCTGCGAGCCTGCAGTTGTGAGTATCTTTCACATATTCAGATTTATCAGTAAAGAAACACACACCCACAAATATTTTTGGATGAGCATCAAAAGGAGAGAGGGAGAAAACTTCTGGACCTGCAGTTGGCAGCAGGGCCGTAACCAGGATCCTACATGTTCTGAGGACCTGCCCCCCCACCCCCCCCCCCGTCCATCCATCCACAACAGTTTAAAGACTGTCAGGTAAATAAATAAATAAATGTGCATTTCTCTGCATTTTGACTGATGATCGCTGAGGAAATAATATCAGTGGCAGCAAATAGATGAATATTTGACACAAACTCCCACAGAAGTAGAAGAAGAAGAGTAACACATTTGGCCAATTTTGACTTGAGTGTATTAAACTTATTTCTTTGCTAAAACTAATTCACTGACTTTATAACAACCAACATTAATATGTGGTAAATACATAATTTATTAGTTAAGTAATTCAGCTCTTAGGAAACAATGACATGCATAATAAATAACTTGTAAAGATTAAAAACATCAGTTGGTTCTCATCCAAATAATGTTTATAAATGAACTACACAGAATTTATTAACCATTTACAGACTGTTATACACACCAGTTCCAACTTCCTTATAAATAATTGCCAATAAAAAAAGTTTATAAAGCAGTTATATCTATTAACTGAATTGTTTATTAACATACATTGGCCATTTTTTAGATATGTGTAATTTATCATATGCAATTGTTTATTTTAATGATAAGACTATTCTATTTTCTATTCTATTCTATTTTTCTATTTTTTCATATGTAGTCTTTGCAGGTATAGATGTAGTGTGTTATTTCATCTATATGGCAACTGAAACTCAATCTCAAGGTGATTTATTTTATGTTATTTGGATTTTAATATGAATCAATGGCAATAAAGTAAAAAACTAACAAAGAAAAAGACGTTATGATTTAATCAAGGGTGTTACTTTGTGTGGAGAGTTGTGGGGACACGAAGGTCAGACGAATGAGATAAGATATAAATATATATAATATAATGTATAATATCATATAAAATGATCTTTAAGGTAATGTAATGTGGGATCATGTGATGTCAGAGATGATAATTGGAGCAGGGGAACCAATTGTATAACAGCAGTGCAAAATTGATTTAATCAAACTTTTCTTTGGCGCGAGCTGTTCGGAACAAATTGCGCCTTCAGAGTTGCCCTATGCAACATTGTTTTTACGGGCCTGTAAACAGAGACGGAGCTCTTGGTACAAGATTAGCCAGCATTAGTTTTCGATGTATTTCAAGACCACATGGTGACGTCTGTATCTGTGAACACTGGAGGCTTGTATTTTTAGTTATTGTGGGTACAAAAAGAACAAAAACACAAAAAAAAGGTGCAGTTCAGGAAAAATAGCACCACGTCACCAAAAGTCTCCCTAAAAACCTTTTCAATCAGCATTTTCAAACCGTGGAGGAGAGACACCTCAGGATCACATGAGTCTCAGAGGTTCCTCCATCTGCAGCAGCTGCAACCATCAAACGCTGCTTTCACTTTAATGCATCATTAATTTCACAGGGAGGAAACCATATGCAATAATGAGCACAGCACAGAGCGTGACTTCAGTAACAAGGCAGCACTGGAGGGTTTTGTAAATATTGTAACAGCCTTGATTTGTGTAGCATTTTTTTAGAATAAAGTGCTTCACATGATCAATACTTTGCTCTCAGTTAACAATCGTACGTCCTCAGCACACCGGGGCGTTTCCATGTGAAGCCCCTCGAGTGAGAATGCAGCAATAACGTTCGTTCTTTTAGTCCGGTGCCATGTTGTTAAAGATGTTAAATATCAGAGCAGCTTAGAGACGAACAGTGTAAAAGATTTATAACGACATTTGGAATGACGTCATCACTTTAACCGGTCTTGCTTTTTGATGTGGAGATGAAATGCGGTGATGTATTTTTGGATTTTAGTGTTGTTTAGTTTTTTATGATGAATGCCTGGTGTTTCTTTGTGTTTCCTTTGTCTAGTAACATCTTGGGACCACGTTGGGAATAAACACATGCTATTCTTTGGATTAATTTATATGTTTACTTGACTGGAGCCGTGTTCAGCCTTTTAGCTATACCAGAGTTAGCTAGAAGCTAATTTACATGTGTAGTAGCTGGTCGGGATACGGACAGAGGCTCTGTTGAGAAAATATACATTTAATTTCATACAGTGATAGACAACATATTTAATAACTACACAACATCAGCAAACTCAACAACTACAATAAGATTTCAAAAATGAAATGAAGCGATTATGGGTACAAGATCGGGATGATTTTATCTTTTATTATAAGATTTTTGTCTTTATCTGTCTGATGAAAAAAAAACAAAAAACAATCAATCTGTCACTTTATCAATCACATGAGAAGAGACAAAACGCAGGATGACGCAGTAACATAACAAAGAAAAAGATCCAACCAAGATGAAGAGAAAGATGTTCTTGGTCAAGGTTTGTTGAAACTTGTCTTTAAATTACTGAAAACGTGAATACTGAATAATGAGTAAAGATGTGAAAACCTCGGGGCTGCATGCAGTATTTCTACCACGTCCACAGAGGGACTTAACATGTCCCTTAGCTGCCAAATACCTCTGGTTCTGCTGAACTTACTATGTCTTTTCCTTTTGTTCCACTTAGATATTGAGTGGTGAGAACCAGAGTTCTGTCAGTGAGATCTGATCAACTTTACAGGAGAGAAAAAAACAAAACAAAACAAAACAAAAAAAAACAACAGAAAAATAACAACATTACGCAAACTTTAATTCAATCCATAAACACTTGGGTGACGATATACTTAATGATCAGTATTTTAGCAGTTGCGAGTGCACTTCAGTTCAGGTTGTTTTGTTTTAGGTCATTTGGTTTTGGATCAATAACTGGATTGGTTATAATTTACATTTGCCCTTTTGGCAGTAGAGATAGCAAATAAAGAGAACGTATTTGCAATACATAACTCATGTTTTACTCTTATGCCCCTGGTTCCAACCACTAAATATAATATTCCTGTAATACTCTTTAATAATCAGATTTTTACAAGCTGGGTACCAAAAACTTCAGTAACCCCACAGCTGAATTTCAGTACATTTTGGTATTTCAATAAAACAAAGACACCAACAGAGGATTTCAAATGTGACTGCAACTTCTTAAATGCTTAAAACGTCACAGAAAGACGCTCAAACGTGAGCAAGCGTTGGTCCGTCTGTATGTTTTGCACCGTCTACTGCAGCTCAAAGTGGCGGCTGGGTTAATAACAAGTCCAAACACAAATGGGTTTAATTCATCACATGAGTGGCTGCATAAAACAATAATATTACTGGTGTTATTTACATATTTTCCTGCAGGCTGGTGAGGGCACATCCTCCTCTCTGTCCGGTTTGCCACTCACATGTTGTCAGCATGAAAAACACCAGAAAGAAAACCTGACACTGTTGATTAAGACGTCCACTACACAGAGATGAAATACAACCCTGGTCACATCCCCCTCTTACTCTTTCTCTCCGTCACTTTCTCCTCCACTTCTGCTCCTTCTCTCTCCATTCTTTCTCTTCCTTTAACCAGAACCTTTCCTCTTTTTGATCTCCTTCTTTTTTCTCTGTCCTTGCTATCGCTGGAGGTGCTGAAAGACCTGGGCAGCAGTAATAGTCTCTTCATAGTTTGCTTTCAACCCCAATCGCCTGCAGTCATCTCTCTCTCCTCTCTCTGCTCTGCCAGGGGAAACATCCAAAATAGGTCATAGGGAGACATCTTGGCCATGTTATGAATTCTCCTCATAATTGTTTGTGTCATCATGTAGATTTTTCAATAGACACTGCTTCCCTCCTCTTCAGAGTGCTTACCCTCATCTCTACATTTCCAAACAAATATTCGCCCTTATTCAAAGCCGAGCGCGCTCAGCACGGAAAACGCTGCCGAGCACCCTCAGCCCCGACTGTTTATCATACGGGGGCTCCTACGGTATATATATCCACCTCTGGTGTGCATTGACTGCGACACGCAACCCACTGGGTTAAATTAGACAAGCCGGCTCCGCCTCATTCTGGGAAATGTGGGCAAACTGGGTCATGACATGGCCCGGTGCCTGATGGGAGACTTAACCCCACTCAGTGTCCTCAAGTGGAGCGGGACAAAATGCAAAATGCAAAAAACAAAAAAAACAAAAAAAACAAAAATCAATTATCAATTTTAAAGGAACAGCTCAGCAAAAACTGAACATTTCATCAGCTTAGCAGCTATGCTAACACCTGGGATTGTGACCTGTAGTTTCCCCAGTAAACACACCGACGTCTTCGACTGTTCTAGTCCCTCCTGACCGGCCTTATGAAGACATTACTAATACAGTGCCATGGTGGTTTTGTTGCCAGGTGTGGCTCTTGGCATTGGCCATGTTCGTTGCGTGATTAAATGAGCTATGTGCTGAAATCAGTTAGTACGCAGACATTGTGTTTTACAGGAAGAAGGGAGGAACAGATTTTGATATGAACATTTGAAGACCATGGATGTGATGTTAAACTGTTCAATGTCTTGGATTTTGAAGAAAAACATCGGACATATTTAAGTGGCTGTTATCTATAACAGTGAGCACAACTTGAATTGGATTTGGATCCAAAATTTGAATTTGCACAACGTGGATTTAAATATGTTTTCACAGAGTGGAAACTATTTTCATCCGCTAACATCAGAGGTTAGAAATCTGTAATTACCACCAGTGTGCAGCTGAGATAATGGATATTCTAACGGTTTTAACGTATCTTTCATAGTTTGAGAAGTATATCCAAATGGATGTGACGGATTTTGGTGCAGATCCAGACATGTGGGGAGAGAAACCACAATTACCCTCAGCAGCTATTTTCCAAATGTTGTAAATGATAGTTTAACAGTTATGAGTGGTTTAAATATAGAGTGATGCAGGACCATCAAGTTTGATATTGGATCAGGCTTTTGATTGGATTAAAGGAGACTGCTGGGCTGTTCTTTCAGGTTGATTTAAACTCAAGTTTTGTTTTCTTTCTACAAATCAGGCTCTGAGTCTGAGATGATTCATCTTCAGCTACAACTCGAGTCTAAAGACGAGTCAGTTTATTTCTTTGTAATTCGGAGGCTTTACCAGATCATTTACTTTTACTGCTGTCACTTCACAACAGTTTTAGTTTCCAGTTATCTCTCACTTTCTGTCTGGACACAGAAAATTCTCCGCCACATCTGCTTTCTTCTCTTCATCCATACTTTATTCCTGTTGATAAGTGGTCGTCGTCTCCGCGAACGTCTGCTCTCTGGTCTCTCTGGTCATCTGCCTGTCAAAGCTCCACAAACCGTCGTCTAACTGCAGCAATTCCGCCCGTCCTCAGCCAATAAAGATAAGAACAGGACGGCTGGAATGTGGAGCCGAGAGGTGACAGAGACGTAAACTGACATAAAGTCCGACACTTTCTGTAACAACCTTTAAAACTGTTTTTGTTTATCTGATCATTTGGACACTGTGTTTAATGATCAGGAACTTTTTACGTAAATTTAACATCAGTACGACGCGACTGTTTAGACACGGCACTAATTCAAACCGTCCATGTCAGTTTTTTTACACTCACTGGTAGTTCGACAGCTCTTTGGAAAAAAAAAAAAATGTGTTCTGCCTTTACTTTTCAGCAGCAGCAGTAACTTGTTTGGTATAAATAAAACTGAAACTTCAATGTCATCAGCAGGAAATGAAAAAGAAACGAGGTCACAGTGTTTAAATCACAGGTGTGTTTTTTCTTTTTTTTTTTTTTTTAACTGAAATCTATAGTAATAGTATAGTACTGTGATTCTGCAAAGCAAATTACTGTATACTATGTGACAGTATAATACTGTGTATTCAGTCAAAAAAGAAATCCAAAAAAGTTGTTCAGAAAATCGCAGTAATCAAGTCACCACAGTATAAGTCGCAGTACGTAACTATGCACAGTATCAAAATCAGTAGAAACTGATAACATACTGTAGAAAAAGTGCAGAGCACCATTCAGTGAGAGGAGAACAAGTCAAAATTAAACAAAAAAAATCTGTTAACATTAAGAGTACGAAATGTCAGAGAGCAAAAGGTGACGTCTGCATATCGCTTTTGTATTCCATAAAATCGGAAACTCAAGATGTTAAATTTTAATTTCTATAAAACGGAGAGAAGAATGCTGTTGCTCAATGCCGATTTATTTAAATTGCTTTAATTAATACAAAGATCATAATCTGTGATACACAGGAGCAAATCTATGGAACAATGACAGCATAAAAAAAACAAAAAAAAAACGTTTGCCCATGAACGGCTCTGTTATATATAATATTCAACGCCTGGTTAGACTTCCAAAGTAAAGCTTGCTGACATTAAGTTTAGATACTACGATTTTGCCACACTACACTTTTAGTCTGTTGTCAATCGGTCACAGTTTGGTTTAAGAAAAGACTCAACAACCACAATCACTCAGGTTACTTACATAAAGCATCTTAAGTGACGTAATCGCCAAAGTCCAGTGTGACTCATCAGTACGCCCCCACCACGCTTCAAGAAGTGATGCTAGAGGGGTAACTACAGCCTCAAACTTGAGCTTGATTTATGCTTCCTGCACTGACTCTATGCCGTAGCGATGGCGTCGGCTGTCTGTGGCTTCACGCTCTTCACTGTAGCCTAACTGCACGTCAGTTAAAAGGTAATTCAGCATCTACAAGCCTCTGTCCATGTTGATCCTGTCTTTATTCTTACACTGGTCAGAAACATCTAACCCAGCCTCCCCGCTCCACACACACACACACACACACACACACACACACACACACACACACACACACACACACACACACACACACACACACACACTCACACACAGTCGGGTCCTGGTCTCTGGACCACCGGCAGGCCGGGCTCTAATGATTTCACAGCAGCAGATTTAACAGAGGGTGGCTGCTCTGTGTCAGACGAGCCCAGAGGCTTTAGAGCGGCTGACAGTCAAAACATCGACATAAAGGTTTGACCCTGAGAAATCCAGAGGTGGAGACGGTTCAGGGACCCACTTCTCTAAAAGCATTTTAACACGAGAGGCTACAACACTCCACTCAGTATTTTACAGAGTGAGTAATAAGTGTTAAAACGCTGAAAGGGAATGACTTCCATAAGTTAGGGTCAGTCTTGTTGTTGATACTTTACTATCCAAGCTCCTCAATTTAATCTTAATTTATCTTAAACATGCAATAGAATTGTTTTGTGCTTTGACGGATCATTACAAAGTGAATGTTACTTTCACAGTGTAGCTGTCACAGAATTATCACACCATCAGAGTTTAGGTCGGTTCGTATGCGGTCTGCCACCGGCACTAAGTCTCCCAGGAAAACGCAGCAGCCTGGCACCATTTCTATCTGCTTTCACATCTCTATAACAGTCTAACTGAACGACTGCACGACGTGTTTCTTTTTCCTGTGTCCCGGGATAATCAATACATTGCAAGCACCGCAGTAACTACCACTGAGGGCACTGATGTCCTCTGTGGTTCTCTCTGGAAATGTGGGTATTTTAGGAACCTGGAGGGAGTTTGCATACACTGAGGGGTGTTTTACAGAATGATTCTGGTATTTTTTTGACACGATACATTAAATCTGACAAGATTCAGCCCAGTAGATAAAAAAATAAAGGACCGATCATGTCCCCATCTTAATATTCTTGCTGGCATGAGCAGAGTTGGTGTGTTTAGGTCTTTGTCTTAATAATAATAAAAACAAAAAACAAAACACAGTTTTATCTGAGAATGCACTGTCACAATGATATAAGCATTTTTTGTTGTTGTTGTTTGGAGAAGACATGATTATTTGCAGGGCAGAGACACGTTAGGGAATAAAATGTTCAGAAAAAAAAATAGACAATTGATGGAATAAATAGTAACACTAATAATAATAATTAACAATAAATTCAACTAATTGAAGAAGTGAGACTGAATTAATGGTTTCTGGTCACACTGTTCAGATGGACGGTGGCGTCAGTATTTGTAAAATCCTGTTCACAGTCCTGACTGCACGATCACAATATCTTTCTGACTGGAGTCGGCTCCACAGAATTTGACACTAACTGAGATGTTAAGTCTAAAAAAAGGCTGTAGAGTTTTATAACTTGACTGCAACTTGTCAAGTCCACATAGTAAAATAATAAATGTTTAAAGTTAGGATACAGCTGAAGTTTACACCATGAGCAGTCATGAAGTCGAGACTCTGGTGGGTCAAACTGTCAGGCAAATATTAATGTGGGGCACCAGTTTATTGGTAATTGTCGAGCGATATTATATATTGCTGTATCGATATTTTGTCCCACCTGAAGTTGGTGGTAGTTTCTACTTTGATGGCAATGGGAGCAATCTAATATTAATAAATACTAATAATTTCTGCAGTTGGAAGTCGGTGCGGATTATCTTTGATCTTTAGATAAACATGTGCATCACATTTGTTTGTTAATATGACTGTTTGCAGTGAAGATGCAGTTTTACCTGTTTCATCAGTTTTGTCTCCTAGTGTGTTGAAGAAGGGAGCAGAACATTGTTTAACATACAGAGAATTCAGACTTGTACAACTGTTTTGTTATCAACTGTGATGTGTGGTACCAACTCCTGCTGTGCAACCACACGCTCTTTAATCCCAGAAAGCAGTATTTCAAATTCTAGTTGAGATACTAAAGCTTGTAAAGATAGCACATGCCGAACTGAGGGAAACTGAGAATTTGATCTAATATCACACTTGTTCAGAAGTAAACGTGGTGTCGTGAGCTGAAATGCTTTCTGCAGTATAAACATCATATCGTTATTTGTTTTTCTCTGAGAGTTTTGAAATAAAGGAATTAAATTAAGGACACTAAGTGGAAATGTAAGATATTATCACCAGTATAGTGTCTTTGCACAATAATTATTATAATTAAATATAATTAATTAATATTATAAAGTGTGCTTCCTAAATGTTGGTCAACTTATCAATCCTTCGGTTATATGATATGAAAAAGAGGAAATTCATCTGTGTGAAGGTTTTTTTTGTTTTTTTTTTTGTATAGAAACACTCTGGAGGTCATTGTGCTTGGTAACATAATTGCCCCACCGGCTCTTAATGGCGGAGGCAGCTAGTTAAAGTCCCTGCTTGTCCATTCATACTCGGCTCTCTCTCCACCTCCCTCTCCTGCTCATTAAAACGGTGAATGGCCCACAGATGTGGAGTCGCCCCCATTAGTTTTACCTGGAAGGAGCGCTGGGAGAGGTGCAGTTAGGAAGCGGAGTTAAACACCAGGGCGAGGGCTTCGTTTCCCCGCCGGGGCCACCCAGGATTTAAGATGTTTTCACTGCCCGGTGCTGTAAGGAGACGTGTCCGTCCACTGACTGATGTTACCTGCTGCAGGTAGAGAGACAGGAAGCTGAGGGCGTCCTCAAAGACAGGAGGGAGGGTACTTTACAACACACAAATCCACTTTGCTCTCTTTCAATCTCTTGCTGACAAACAGAGCAGTTTACACCTGGTTCTGCTCACTGGATCAGAATGAAGACCATCCTCTCGAGTCTTAATCTCCAGCAAAGGTTAACGTTGTTTTAACAGAGTTTTGGAAACAGAAACACAAATCCTTAAATTATTGGATGATGACAATGTAAATCTTTCCTCAAAGTTTCTGCACTATTAGGTAGAGGAGGGTGGCCCTCTGTCCACATGCCTTACTCAGTCTCTGGCTCAGTATTTAATGGTTTGGGCCCCCGTTTCACAATTAAAATGAATCTTAATGCTATGTCGTAAAATGTTTTGGGCAGTGGTGCGCTCTCCGCTTTCTGACAACAGTTTGACCCTTCCCTCTTTCAACGTGCTTTGACAAGCGTCCACACTGTTCAACTCAATATTCGCAATGATAATCAGATTTTATTTTGCACTCAAATATTCTTTATGACAATAACATTGACATTTGTTGCTGCTTTAGTAAAACGTAGTGTTTTTGGTATGTGATGTAAGTGATCTATATTTACTGATGTACACGAACTAACTAACTAACTACTATGATTATGCAGTAATGTGCCAAAGAGAGGGAAAAGAGGGAGCTGGCAGGTGTTTTAGACCCAAATGATAATGTAACGACTAACTCGTTTCTCTTGTTAAAGCAGATTTGGGGAGGGTCCATTCACGAGACTCAGTTTTCAGGGGCCTTGCTGTTTTCTGTGGGAGCAGCGGGACAGACGAGCGAGTGACTAGCTGGTGAAGACAGTGGAGCATTTAGCAGCTAAAGAGCCAGATGATTTTCCTACGATGTTGATGAACGCTGGACTCTCATTTGCAGGCATGTTTGTGTTCTGATGCATGGTGCAAAATTAATTAATTGAGGTTTAGCATTTGCAAACACTGTCACATAATCTGGTCTTTAACCATAAAATCGAAGAGGTTTACAGTAACGTGTCGTTGTCCCGAGTGCAGCAGCAGCAGTTTGTCTCCGCTGTGTTCCCTCCTATCTGTAAAGACCCTAAAATAGCCCCTCAGCTCAGGCTTCATGATGGTGTCGGATCAGCCTGTGGAATGCAGCGACAAGCTCTCAGACTCAGATTGGATGCTTATCACAGCTACGTGAGCTCTGATTGGATGCTTATCATAACCATATCCTGTTGTCAGCTGATGGAATGACCTTTACACTATCAGCGTGGGATGCCATCGCAGGGCGAGGCGGCAGCGAGCGGACTTTCCCCGATTCTTTTTCACACCTTTAGGCTCCTTCTGTGGGCCTGAGAGCCACAAAGATAATTTATTAGTGAGTTACAAGCTCTGTAGCTGAGAGGAGACACCTTTTTAGGAAAATGTAGGTAAAATTGTTCTGATATTTGTGGGTTCAGACTACTCACTGTGTATGTGTGCCGCTGCCAGAAATGTGGAGCATTGGCTGACCAAAAACGTAACCTGTTTAGTTTCATTTATAAAAAAACTGAGAGATGTTAAATAGCTACCCTAGTCGACAACTCAAAATGTATTAATTTAACAGTCATGGCTTATCCTGCTTTTCATTCTGCCCATGTGACCGTCAATAAGGCAGATTTTAATTCTCAGTGGAAAATGCAACAGTTTTAAGATACATTGCTGTAAAAATAGAAAATGTTGCGTTCTCTGGAGAACCCCATCCTTGTATAGATTTGGTCCCTGATAAACCTGGCTTTCATTGTGGTAATCTTTCTGCCACCGGGCTGGATTTTTCCTGGTAAAACGAAGGACAAATTATGACACAAAGAAATTGAACAAATCACTGATTGAAGAGGCAAAGAAGAAGAGTGATAGGATCCGAGGTAGAATGGACGGGCATTCACGGTGTTGTGTCAAAGTCTGTTCCCCCGTTGATATGTGTTTCCTCTTCCCACCGGGACTTGAGACACTTCAAAACCGGCATTCAGTAAGTAACACAACCTACCAACCTGCCTTCTTATTAACTGCTTGTTTTTTTATAGCACTGAGATGAGGGTTTCTAGATCAAACTGGGATTCTTGCACTTGTTTTTTGCTTTGGATAGTAGCCAGGCTGCTGACGGTAGCCATGTTTTTAACAGCGGCGCCAACAGCAACACCACGCGGAGATGTTAGGTTATGACAAACATGATTCACCCCCCCCCCCCAAAAAAAATATTAACAAATCAGATTTATCTGATAATGCATTTTCAACTGAGAACGAAAGAAATGTCCACATTTTTTATTTATCTATTTTTTTGTTCAGTCATGTGACATGAACCAGCCCTGTCACCAGAATTAAATTCTGGCATCAGCCGTACCGTATCGTTCACATTCACACTGCATGTATGTAAGATGTGGCTGGTGATGGTGTGACAGCTAAACGAGAAGGTGTTTCAACATTAATGCACAAGATAATTACGGGATATTGGTGATGAGATGTCGGGGTTGTTTTGCACACGTGTTTATGGCGATGAAACCAGGTTTATTAAGCCAAAACATCGAACATCAGATGAGTTTGAACTTTACTTTTTTTGTCTATTTTGTCTATTTTTTTTTTTCTATTTCTCCTTTGTCACAGCACTGTGCTTTTGTTCAGGTTAGATTAAGGCACAACAACTACTTGGTTAGGATTAGGGAAACATCATATTTCAGCTTAAAACACTTGTTTTGGTTGCTGCAAACACAGCTGGAGATGTCCTGAGGTCTCCAACATCCAACGGGGTCTCTCTTATAAATGCTAGACTCAAACCAACCAAACCTCAAACAGCTTGGCAGCCTTGTCACCTGCATTATAGCATCCATTAGCGTTTAGCTAAAAGAGAATCTGGAGTCCTTGTTCTCCATAAACTAATCATCCATACACAGATATATGACTGTGGGTTTAGGTGGCATCCTTTTGTTTTGACCTTCTGTTTATTCCTTAAATGCTTTTTTTCTGCTACCACACATGTGGAGGTTCTGATTGTTTTATTCTGATAATCTCACATATAAACTGTCACTGATTACGGTTAAGATACTTTAACGATCATGATGACTAGTCTAAATTACACCTAAGACAGAGATGACTGCCGAATTCTTGGGTGTAATTTCGAGGCCGGAACATAAATCTGACCATGAGTGCTTTGTGGCTGGCCAGGTCAGTCGTCCTGTGGGAAAAGAGAGATGAGAGGCTCAGGGTCAATCTGGGCTAAGCCCTGCTGGTGCCAGTGGACCCCCCGGTTCCCCCGACAGACCCTGCAACAGTGCTGACATCATACCCGGGTCAAATACTGTCGATGAAAAGTCGAAGAAAAGGACTTAATGTCTGTTTCAGCCTGATGGGAGTCACATGAGCATGAATGATGTCAGGTGGGCTGTCAAACCATGGATGTCATTTTCCTAATGATATAAATATTTTCAAAACAGTTTAAACGTTGGAAATGTTTCTGCCACTCCTGGATATGTCACAACTTTATGTTTCTTTAGGTTAAATTTACAGTATTATGTTTTGACAACACTGTGCTGGTGGCCTAGTTAGGTTTTGGCACATAAAACACTTGGTTAAGGGGATGAAAATTCAGTCCCGGAGCTGAAGTAAAACCAGGGGGAGGTTTGGTCCTACAGAAAACATTGCTGGAGCTTCACAGCAAAACACCATTGCAGCATTTTCCAATTAAGTAAAGTAGCTGAGGACTTGTTTAAAATACAAAAAGACAACCAAAACATATTGGCAACACACAGCTTGTTCGACATAATCCAGGACTCTGGAAGCCCCGAGATCCCAAATTGATTTGAAAATATGTTATTTACAGGGAAATATTCACTAAAGTGTTTGAAGGGGTGCACGAGCTTGTTGACCGTGTAAATAACGTCTTATCGGATCAATGTGGGATCTCAGGGCTTGTAGAGACTTGGATTACAATGAGGGGCTGGTATTGTTTTTTATGTTTTAAAAGAAGTTTCCAGCTACTTCAGTTGTTTCAGAGAACGCTGCAACGCTGTTTTGCTGCAAGGCTTCAGAAATGTTTTGTGCACTGTGAAAGGTCACCTGACTTTCCATCGGCACAGGGTGAGTTGATAATTATTAAATTTTAATTTCTAAGTGACCGTGTCCGACATAAAATACCTGCCAAACGGCCAACCACAGTTTGAGTCACACCAGTGGATATTTGTAAGGACACCTTTGAGATATTTCCAGACATTTTTGTCGCATCAAAAGTCTGTGTTTTTATAAGGAGACCTGATGACATTCCCAAAAGTTTTTTGTGGTGACTAAAACGGGCTATTTTTGACAGGCAGTTGAACCATTGGCATCAGATACCATGGCCACCAAAATAGGTATTCTAATTTTTTTCTAACCATAAGCAAGTGTTTTTTGCACCTAGCCTAAGCAGAACGTAAGAGCTAGCTAACATTTATTCTAGCGTCTGGGTTGTTTGATTTTGTCCAACCCTTGTTTTAAATTATTCATGTGTTTACTTTCTTTCAGACCTCATGTGATGACGACCTCTTTGTGAGTTTTGAAAGAATTGGTACTTTGTGTTCGTCTCATTAATGTTGAGAAACCTGTTTGCAGACCAGAGCTGATGGCGTCGCCCCAAACACGACTAATAACAACAGAACTTAACAGAGCTGAGTCTAGTAAAACTGAGTGCAGGTTTTGGGAGCTCGGCTCAGGCGCGGTGGAGCACCATTTTCCCATTCCCCGGCTTTTCCATGTCGACTTCGCTCTGCAGCCTCACTCCTGAGGAAAAACAGACGCCTCCTCTGCCGCCGCCCTCCTTCTCCTCCTCCCCCTCCTCATCCTCTGCCGGCTTTCTTCTCCTTCCCCCCCTTTTGCCCCTTGGGCTTTTTTTTATGGCAGGGCTTCTAACACATGACCTCTGCCGTGCATTAGACTGCATGTACACGTCCATACACAACAAAATAAACAAGAACAGTGTGTGATAAAGTAGGAGAATGAGCTTTTGAATGTGAGCATTGTTACTCAATTCTCCCCGTGAGGTGAAACTCAAATCTCTGCCAGTTTTCAGCAGCGTTTTGATTTATCCCCTTCAAAACACATTTGTACTGTAATCCAATCAAACAGCAGCCTCAGAGAGTCAGAAATCATCTTTGCCTCATGGAGATTTTTGTCCGCCTCTCTTCTTATTCCGCCTCGTCTGGCCGAACGCTCCTGTGAACTGTCCGGCTCGCCATCGGGTTATGCAGGATGACAAGCTGTAATTTGGTGTACACATTTACCTCATTTGCATGAGAAGCATTTATGCTGCCTGCCACCGAGCTGAACGAATTAGGCCGGCGGTTATTCGCAGCCTAAATAACGGAGGCTAAATTATGAGCGATGCTGGGAAGTGAGGGAGCTCCTCATTACAACAGAGCGGGTTTTTGTTAAGTTACGGCCTCCAGCGTCTACTTGTGCATGACTTGCAGGTGAGTGACGTCAGTGTTGTGTTGAGGTGAAGCTGCCATTTTGAATCCGAAAACAGCGAACAACTGACAAGCAGAGCGAGTTTCACCCGACTGGCAGAAGCGATGCCTCCCGATCTGCTGCTTTCTGAAAGAAATCCCAAAATGGAAAAGAAACTTCCAAAATCATCAGCGCTGACACTGGTTCCCTATAAATCTCACTATCACTACACAATTTTGCCTGCCACCGGGCACGCCTGCATCCCGGTACATGAAGGTTAACTGATGATCCACCTCTATTAGAGGCTAAATGTTCGAATGAACTCACATTTTGTTCTGTGTGTTGTTGTTATTTTTGACTATGAGGAAAACGGAAATGATCCAGTTGTCTTTTGAAACAGCACTTGCAAAAATAGAGCCACTTGTAAGACACTAGAAGGGGAAAGTTGCCCGTTGCCACTTTAAATAAATTCAAATGTGGGACTTTGTGATGAGCAAATCCATCTTTAACTTGGTTTAGTGTTAGTTTCTTGGAATTACCCTCAAAATACAAGAGCAGGAAGGTAGAGAGAAAGTCTGTAACTAAAAAAGTGTGAAAAGGCAACTGGACGAACTCATAAACCACAGAAGCATAAGGCCGAACATCCTTGCTGGAGTATTCACACAGTTTTTTTTTGTATTATTAACACAGTATCATGTTTCACGGTTATCATGAATACCACAATATTGCGACACTCCTAGCTGGACCTCAGCACAACTGAATCACACTGCTGTTCAATGACTCAAAGGGTTAAATATGTGAGATTTGAACACTAATACTACAACAAACCAACCGATGACTGAAGGGGCGAGAACAAAACCTTTTTGGAGGATTTATAATTAAAGCAACTGCAGAAAAGGAAAATATCAAGTCATTTTTATTAAAAAAACATCACAAATTTGCCTCAAAGCATTTCAGGGCCGATGCCTTTTATTAGAAATCAAGGAGACTGAAAACAGATATTTGGGGCCGATATTCATTTGCAGTAAAAATGAAAGTATATGTGTCAAAATTTAGATGAACCACTTAGGAAAACAAGCAGAGTTTACTCAAATGCTGTAATCAGGTACAAAAAGTAGGCACATTTTTAAATTAGTTGATGTCATCTGCAATCTGACTATATAGAGATACTGATGATCAGAAAATGCTGAACGTCTGCCCTGAAAATCAGCCTACACCTACTTCACAGTCTGTACAACAGATGAGACTCGCACACACACACACACACACACACACACACACACACACACACACACACACACACACACACACACACACACAAAAAAAAACACAAAAAAACAAACAAAAAACCTTGAACAGGAAACAAAACCGCATCAGATCTCTTAGACTGTAGACCAATAAAGCTAATCTCATAAGTAAGAGATTAGTTTACGTTCAGGGACGTGCTTTAGCGTTATACGACATACATTTTAGCATACTGATTTATAAGTGATGGCTGAGGATGCTGAAAATACATTTGATCACCTTTATTGTTCTAATTTGTTGTAAAGATGCACAAATGTATCATCAGAGTAATTTATTTTGAAGGGGTTAGAGACAGGATGGTCCTGACAAAAGGTTTCAGTATAACTAAATATCAATATAACTTTATACATTTGCAGATTACCTTTTAATTTAGATATTTAGAGTTGGAAAACAAAATGTAACCGCCTTTGCTTTTTGGTAAATATTTGTTGAATTCAGGTTAAGTTAAAATATTAAATAGACAGATGTTCAACAGATGTAACTGTGAGTGTGAACAGGGCCTTCCTGAAAAACAGAGCATTTCTCTCCGAGTTTACAAACCGTTGCTACTGCTCTCCTGATGTCAGGTGTTCTGCTCGTCAAGACAGAAATCAGGCAGCAAATTCCCCCAAACAAAGGAAGATTAAAACAAAGCGGAAACAGCACTTCTGGATGTGTTTGAGTCCGATACAAACAACTTCTGTGAGGCGTAATTTTATTGTTTTGAATTATAATATAGGCCCGATGTGACTCCGGTCCGTTCCCAACTGAATTCTGCAGTTGAATTTCTCCAGACCTCTGTGGGCCCGTGAGGACAGAGGACTGCACGCGAGATCACATCGAGTCATTTCCCCCCGTCCTGACGACCGTCACAGCCAAACACACAACATGTGACAGGTAGTTTATTGTCCACTCGGGTGGTAAAGTTTTCAATGAAACAGCAGCGGAGGGCACCTGCTGACACCGAGTGAAGCTCGAGTCGAGCTCAGAGCGACGGTGGCATCAAGACTTTACTGCTTTTATCATCCTGGACGTGGTTTTTACTTCTAATACATCAAAACGTAAACTGCAAACTACTTAAATAATTAGGTACCAGCTCTATATTTTATGATGCTTGACCTTTAAAATGAAACATATATAATGAAGTTTGCAGACTCGGATATTAAATCTTAGATGATATCCTCTGCCGGAGGAAACACACGAGACAGCAATATGATGAATACTGGAGTCTTGACATTTCTGAACCGCAAACATGCGAGTGCCTGGTTCACTTTAAAATACAAACTCAACTTTGCCCCTGTCAGTTTGTCTTGTTTAACTTAATTCCTTACTTGAGTCATTTTCTCTTTCTGGGTTTCTGTGACTATGAAGAGAGTAATAAGCAAAATAAATCCATCCAGAGAGCAATTCTAAAAGTACAACTAAAACTAAAATATACATACAATATATTTACATGTGCTACTAGGAGCCACATTGATTATTGGATCTGATATCCAGCATCTTTCTCATGATAGGAAACAGTCTTTCTTTCTTTCTTTCTTTCTTTCGGTCTTTTCTTTTTCTTTTGTGTGTGTTTGCATACAAATAATACACATTAATATACACAGGAGCAACAGAAGACATAATGGAAAGGTGCAAAAAAACCCACACACTCTCCAGTGCAAAACAGCACAAGACCATTTAAAAAGAAAAAAATAATGATGATAATAATAATAATAATAATAATTAAGAAGATGGGAAAGAGACAAAGAAGAAGTGAAAAGCAAAAAAAAAAAAAAGCTAGAGTTAGTGGGTTGTTTACAGAGATCATTGATGAGGATAACTTTTGACAGCCTCTGTAAATCCAAACTGTTCGGATGAGTTTATAGTTTTTTCGGGTGGAATCAATATGAAATGAGCGACAGCAGGAACATTGTTCATGACAGAGTCTGTACTCTGACAGAACAGAACAAACAAAGGTTCAGATGATTGAGTTTGATGCACGCAGATGATTCTCTATGCTCGTTAAGGAGAAATAAAATAAATGAGAACATGTTTAGTGAGAGGAGTTACCAGAACGTAATAATCTGCAACTAGAAACTAAACTGATCATATGAATGTGGTGGAGCTGAAGTTTAAACTAGCAGAAAACAGTAACTCAAAATTGTACTTGTAATTACATTCCATGTGTAAACTGACTATTACTTATCCATGTAACTGTATTGAAGATCGGTTCCTTAAAAAAAGACTGTACATTGTAATAAATATAAAAGTGTGTATGCTGACAGAGGTCACGTCCTCCTGTAATCAGGGTTTAATGAAACAAAGAGGAGTTTACGTTTCACATTCAGTAGCTGCAACCTTCGGTCACGCAGACAAATGATGTGACAGTCCTTGAACCTGCACGGTCAAAGTGATTTTTCATCTTATCGTGAGCTGCAGGATCACCTTATAGATTATTTGATATGATTAAGGACAAACTGACTGCTGTCTGTCTTCAGTCTGCTGCTTGTTCCTTTTAATTAAAGTTTTATTTGCTGTTTGTTGTAACTTTTTTATTGTCTTCTTTTAACGTTGTTTGTGTCTTTCTACGCTGCTGTCCTGCTGGGACATCTTGAAACGAATGAGGCATTCCTGGTTACATGAAACCAATAACATGTCGTGGGTTTTTAAATGCCGAATCTTTTGTAGCCTAGCTTAAGACTAAATATCTGAATGTTTGACTATATGTGATTGTGGGGAATGTATGTATTTACTCTCACGCAAAACAATGAAAACAAAAGTAGCAAATAGTTTTAGGATGCTGTGAAGTAGCGCAGGATCATGAGAGTTGTTGTCATTGTTAATGAACCTTCATCGCCAATTAAACTGACTCAGGCACAAATGTTCACAGACGAGGTGTTTGAGGGTTTGATTCGTGTTTGGTTTGGTCCATCTTCACTCTCTGACTCTCTCCTGGGAATTATAGCGACAGGCGACCAATTGAAAGGCACCGCTACCTTAATTACACATTTTTTGGTGTTTGATCATCACTTAAAACATTTGGGCACACAACTCAACAAATTATATAACAGAGGTCTGCTTGTTTTTTAGACATTTTGATGCAGAAATGTCACATTTCATGCATTTCAATCAATAAATGGGTGAAATGCTGTTTTTCATTTTTGAGCGAAGTTGGAAGCAGATCTTATGCGTGAGGTAATACGTCTTTTTATCATTTTTTTTCCAGCTTTGACATGTAATCAGTTAACATGTTTAAGAAAACGATTAAAGACAGTTTTTTACTCTGTAAATGTAGAAGAAGCCCAGAGTTTGCTTTGGATTGTTTGGTTTAGGATTAAGCTTAAGTCGCTGTTTCTTAAACATTCTTGTGCAGACATAACTCTGATCTGTGCACGACGTCTGCTTGTATATTCCTCTTCTGTCTCTCAGACCTCATTTTAAGTTAAATCTCTAAATTTGAAACCAATTATGATGCCGGTCCTGTATCTTCTCAGGAGGAGAGGCAGATTATCGGTGAATTTCTGCTCTTGTGTGCTTTAAAATGTGATTCACAGATTTCAGAAAGCTGATGGATGTGGAAGCGGTAATCTGTGCTGCTACCAGGCATCATGCTGTCAATATTTCTCCTCATGCTTTGCCTTATTTCGCTCTGGATTATGATGTAGCCTCTCAGCTAACAGGGAACTCTTCTCTCTGAAATGTGTGTGTGTGTGCAGACGTGAAAGCGAGTGTTTGCATGTGAAAGTGTCTCCTCCTTAAGCCTCCTCCTACGTTATATATCGTTTATTTGTGAGGAGGATTACAGCATTTCGGAGCCTATAATCCATTCTCAGTTTTAAACACGCCCACCCTCCTCCTGTCGCCATGCAGGGCCCGAACTCTGAACCTGCGGGCTTCCCTTCGCCCGTTCCCACCACCCCCACCTCCAAACACCTCGACCGCCCCCGCCAGGCTGCGGTGGAGATGGGGCACGTTGTTTTACGGCGCGATCCGTCTTGTATGTCTCAGCCAAATCCTATTTTTACGGCTTGCTTATACATTCCTGCAGCAAATGGTTTACATACCGAGGCAGGGAGCCGTCCTAAATCAGCTGGCAGCTCCGTGCAGCTGGGACAAGGTGGAAACCTTGTCATCAGCCCGCTTCACCGGCGATTAATGAACCTCAAATTAAGATAATGACATCTTGGTCTGACCTGGGGCAGCGGATTACATCACTTCCACGGAAATTCAATTTTGACTCTTGTCGCTCTCAGTCAGTATTTACCCGCCTTGTGTTTTTCTCTCAGATTTATTTGGAGAGGGGGCCCGTGCCCATTCATGAAACTGGTGGCATGTTTTCTCATTCTCGTAGGGTCCTTCAGTGCCGGTCAAACACCGCTGAGTGAAGCTGGAGAGGTTGTATAATGAGCAGAGGAGTTAGAGGGTGATGACTCTGCCATTCAGAGCCCCGAGCACAATCTGCACCAGTGTTTGAGGCGAAGGCCCTCGAGTGCAGCCACACAAATCCTCTGTTACCTCCTCTGTTTTAAAACCTTGTTTCATTCATGTTAGCAGCTCATAAATGGCCGCCCACCGCCTCAGCAAAAACAAGCTGGGGCCCTTCGGTTTCATAAGATGCAATCTGCTGCGGGGCCCCGATCCTCCCTCTGGATATTTTTAATAGTGGAGGTTATAGTTTGATAGGAGGTGATGCTGGGAGCAGCTGTTTCTTCATGTAATGTCACACACTGACGAGAAAATAGTCTGTCAGCAAAATCAATAACTAATTCTCATAAACTTGCCTAAGTTCTCATAATGTGACAGCACACTTTTTAGTTTATTGATAGTGCAACACAAAGGTACATGGGTCAGCAGGTAAAAGGGGTTTAATGGTCACAGGCTCAGGGGCCCAAGAGGGTCAGGGGGCCCCAAATCCAGAGTCCAACTGTGAGGGGACAGATTTAACATTTCTAGCTTCAGAGTGAAAGATCTCAGAATTGGAGCCTCAAAGATATCTGCTCAAAAGATTCAGGATGAGACAGAAGTATTGGTTATGAAGATGTCGAGACACCTTCACAATGAGGCCGTGCTCCCACAGACTTAAGTGTTGCCTTCACTGAGGGCTCCGAAAAAAAATGTGGCTCAATTCTTGCTGCAATCTAATGAAACATCCTCCTACAAGGAGCTGCACTGGTCACTAATACATGCAAGTGCACATTCCTGTTAGATTACATGAACAGCGTATTTCTACTGTTTACCTCATGACTGTTATAAAATAGTTGCTGGTCTGATAACTTTCCAGAGTTGGTTTACTAACCGTGATGCAGTGTTGGTGTTTGATAGGCTTTCAGAGTCATGATTTCTTTTATTTAATTGTCCTTAAAAAAACACGGCCCCACCAACGCAGCCTTCTTATTCTTATTCTGTACTCCTGTCATATCATAAAAAGGGTGGGAACACTCATCCACTTAGCCTCTAATGGTGGCGTTGGTAGGACTGACTGAAATCACCAAGACCAAGCAAACTTTTAAAGTATCCAACCAAAACCCCGCACTTCAGAATGACTCCTCTGCAAGACCTTAACATGCAGATCACACCGATGCTGACTGCTCTGTAGCTTGTTCGCTCAGCTCAACGCTCACTTGGCTTTTTTGTCTGATACATCCAAAAAGACAAGTCATGAATGTACCCCAGCCTGACAAGTCTACCAAACGTGGCTGTTTATACATACTGCTGTCGCTGTATGCTTGTGCTAAGGTTAGCCACTAAAGGAGTACGTTACTGATGTCGTGGCTGCCATGGCCGTGCTAACTGCTACTGAACCTTATCCAACTACCTCCTGGGTAACTCGTGTTAGAAAACAGCACTGTCAAGCTAGTACTTTTTGCATTGGGATATTACGGTTGCATTTTCTCTGCCATTGTTGGGCCACTAGCTCGCTAAAAACACATCCGCCTGTCTCTGTGGAAGACTGCAGTCGTGTACAATGAGTGCAGAGTGTAAAAGGACAGAGAGCGGCCCGTCCAGTCTTTTCACAAAGGCTGACTAAGACAATCGGATGAACTTATTAGAGGCCTGCAGCAGCCACTGACACTGGCCTGACGGTTAGAGATTGTCCATAAATATAACCCAAAAAAAATCCCTCAAGAATATCAACCTCAGCTTTAATATTCTGAGTCTTATCAGTCGTCTCTGACGGTCCTGATGCTGTCAACAAACTGAATATAATCTAATATCAGCACTAACGCAATCCATTTAGCTAATCAACATGGGCCAACACACTGTTTGTATCTGGTTTCACTTGCCAGACTGCCACAATCATGTAACATGATTAAAAAAAAAGTAATTTGATGAGAACACAAGTCCATCTTATTATCTTAAAAATCCATGGGAATACTGTATTCATGCTCCGAAGTCAGAAGTGCTTGCTTGCATCCTGCACCTGCAACTCTCAAGGTAAAAGCTAGCACCTTTGTCATCTTTTTCTTTATTGATGTCACCTTAATTTCCTTTGTTTGTGGTGTACAATTTCTGTGATAGAACACAGATATTGAATCCCTTTACACCTTGTTTTAAAATTAACAGCGAGGAAATGACACATGTTGTGTGTTGACATTCCAACTTCCAACACTGCATTTTTCAGCAAGCTAACAACGATTAGCAGCACAGTAAAGCACCAATTCTTGTGAGTTAGTGGACAAATAAGTCACACATTGTCTGTAGACAGATTCCTGAATGTAATGCTGGTGAAAAATGAGACAAATAATAAAAAGCTTTTTTGGAATTTGCCAATTCCGACTAAGCAATTTATAAACCTTTTGTATAAACTTTTTTAGTGTGTAGTCTGTAATTTTCCCACGAGCTGCAAAGATTAAAAGTGCAAATCACTCCATTCACAGCAGAATAAGACACTATAGATCATATTGCACAGTTTATAGTGCTGTCAAAGTATTACTCAGTTTTTTAATCCTCCCTCTCACTCCCGAAACTCCCCTCTGCTGTGGTTTTCTTCGATGACGTAAAAAGAAAAATAAGTTCTACAGTTTACCTCTCAGCTTTTTTTCCCCTCCTTTTCTGCACCCTCGTCTTACTTCCAGAGGAATTACTTTTTCTTGCATGTGGGAGCAAAAGAAAAAAAAAAGTTCTTAAAAGTCTTATGAGTGAAAAGGATGTTACCTCATTAAAGACGTGGCCATAAATCTGTCTCCCTCTTCAGCAGCACCGCTCCACATCTGGCCGTTCACTCCAGCCACTCATTGTTGCTCATTCTCGCTGAGCCCTGGATGGGATTTATGGTCCATTCTGCTTGTGTCACATGTTGTTTAGTCGTGCTTTCCTATCAGCGGTCTCATGCTGGTACCGTCCAGTCTGATGTTTGGGATAGCAGCCAAAGCGTAACGCTCTCTGCATCAAGATAGTCTGAGGCTGTCACTTGTGAAGCTGCTAACTGCTGCTGTCTTGGATGATTCTCTGCTGGAGATAAGCAGGAAGCAACCTGGATGAGTAACGTTCAGATGGAAAATATAAATCAGATTCTCTTTAAAGACAGCTTGTATTTACGTGAAAATCGCAACACGGCGTGAGTCACTTTTTATTTTATTTATTTATTTTTTTTCTTTCAAGCCAAACCAAACTTTATTCAGTATGTTCAGGTAATAATATAATATCATTTGATCATTTATTGATATGTCAGCACATTTTTAAGATCACTATTTCTGGTTTGTGTGCATCTATACATATGTCTGTCAGCGTCCTACAGAAAGTGATGCTACTGCACAAAAATAAACAAATAAACAGACACGGATGAAAAACATAATCTTGATAATAAACAACTTTATTTAAATGCTTCCCAAGGTTTTGAGCTGGGTTTCTGTTCTTCTTCCTCTTTTTTTTTAAATTTATATTGCCTCACTTCAAACTACTGTCATATTGACCTACAATAGGTGTCATATCACGTTCACGCTACATTCATATGAGCTGGAGTGGATGGTGGTGGCGCTGCAGCTGGGTGAGAAGGCTGTCAACCCAGAAACTGCTGTTCAAAACTCATTTCATCATTTGTAAGTGTGAAACCACAAGATAATTCCAAAGAGACATGAGATGCTGAGCACTTCCCTCTCCCCAGTCTCCAGATGACTGACACATCATGTAGCCAATGGGACTTGAAGATATTTTAATGGGTTATAAAGCCCCAAGCCTGGAAATAATAAAAGTGTATGTCATTGTCTGAAATCTGCTCTTTGTATAGGCTGTTTTCCTACCAAGCTCTTGTTTTTTTCCTATTTTATATGCACAAAATTAATGTTAAAAAGAACTATAATCAAACTTTATGAGGTCACAAAATGTCATTTTTTTGCCAGGTGCCTGGATATTTCCTCAGAAAAACACGTGTTCATTTTCAGTGATATTACTATCTAATTGGTACTTGGACAACGTACGACTATGTAATATGGACCCATTGTGTTTTCCAGCTAATAGGGGCAGTTACAGGTCACCTGCAGGCTCATTTTTACATTAAACGTTCCCGAAAGAAAAAAAAAAAAGTCTACTGGAGGTAAAAACAAATCTGACCTTTCAAAAGAGCCCAAAATGAATCCCGTAAAATGTTCAACAACAGCTTTGAATTCACTTCAAGCTGGACTGAGATGACACAGCACATTTTTGTGCTTCATGGAACCCACGTTTTGGATTATAAAAAGACAAATAGATTAAAAACAATATGTGGCTGAGCCTGTCTTCAGAAGGATAACAACAGCATCGTCATTATAATGCCTCAAAACAACCTGTTCAAGGTTTCTTTTTAACCACAATCATTTCCTTACCGTAACCACATCTTGACCCAAACTAAAATGTTTTCTAATTTTAGCATCCCAAACCCATTTCCCTAACTCTAACCAAACCTTAGCCATAGCATCGTCACCTCGTTAAACAGATTTATTTTCTTCTAGCAGTGATTTGTAACTTTGTTTGAAGTTTTGCAGTGAGGGTCATCCAATCAGAAAACACCGGTGGTGTATAAATTACCTGCAAGTCATACTTGAGTAAAAGCAAATATGTTACCTTGGTAAAATAATAAATAGTGATTGATTAAAGTATGTAAGGAGCTGATATTAGATATAATTAAGTGCCGAAAGTACAAGTAAAATTAAAGTATAAATGCATTTTCCTGAATGTATATACTTAATACTATGGGTCGACTGGTTCATCAACTATTAGATCTGGTATTTAGCAATTTTCTGATTATCAGAATTGGTGTTTTTTATAATTTCATTTCTGATATAATACTTTATTAAAAACAATAAATAAATAAATACACTACTTATGTTCTTATGCATTATGAAATCTGCAAAGTAACGTGTAGCTAAAGTTATCACATGCATGTAGGGAAGCAAACGAGCTATATGAGCCTCCAAAGTGTAGTGCAAGAGTAAAGTAGAAGAAAAAAGGACACTAAAGTGCAGCATCAGTAGTTGAGCAGGAAAACACTTCTATGAGTCACAGATGTCATCATTTGATTTGGAGGAGTTTTGGTGATTTACAATATTTATAAAATGATAGATGAGAAATGAGTTAAACTGTTTTTGTGGTTGTCTTTTTGTTTCCTCGTCTTTGACATGATGTGATCTTGTGTTTTTGTTGTTCTTGTATGAAACCCAGGAAGACTAGTGACCATTTTCTGAGAGCTGATGTTCATCTGGAAAAAAAAAAAAAAAAAAGAAAGAAAGAAAATGTCTTTTATTCCAATAAGTTCAAATTTCTCTCTCTGCGGTGCATTATGTCGTAAACAGACAGAATTAAACCGTCACATAAGTAAACAAACATTTCCCAAACCACCTCTAAACAAACCATCCTCTGACTTACGTTACCACAAAAATAATACAACCTTCTAAGTTTATAAAAACCTAAAATGACACAAACCACAGTGACTGTGTTCTCCTGGTTTGAAATAAGTCTTTACCTTTTGATTTTTTTTTTTTTCTCTCTTCCTACTTCATAACCAAATGTGGATGATCCCTGCGGGCATCCACTCCCTGCTCCCACGGTCTCTCACAGCCAATAGATCAGTGTAAAAGCAAACCTGTGACGTCGGGTCATGATATACTGTGACTTGACTTTAAGTGTGTGTACAGGTCGGAATCTCTCTGTACGTGCAGACAGAAGCACTGAGGTTGTAGGCCGACACACAATGCCAGACGCTTCCAATTACATCTCAGTATCTGTCAGGGGGCCTCCGAGCTTTGGCCTTTTATGAAAACAACGAGCGGCGCAAGAGCACGCGAGGCCGCTGCCGTCTGGACGGCACGGATCTGCTCGGGCTGCAGCTCTCAACACCCTACAGGAGCTTCTTCTGCCAAGATTACAGACACAAAGTCGTACAAATAGTCTTCAATCTATACGTTTTAATTTGGGACTGGGTCTCTTTTTTTTTCTTATTTCTTCCTCTTGTTTGTGTGCTGTCAAAAGCCCCATACACATCACAGAGTTTTTGCTCAGATAGTCAATTCGAAACCCAACAATGAGGTGTTGCATTAAGAAGGAGATTTGTACAGATGGCCACAGCAACCACTGAGGACACTGAGGTCATGTCCTCTGTAACGTCTCTGGCTTTTGGGGGGTTTTAATGACCTGAGGGGGAATTTATCTCTGTTGACTCTTAGAGGTCAAAATGAAAACTAATTGAAAATAAAGTGATTTAGTTTTTCTACACCGTGTTCTTGTCATTACTCAGAGGCGGGACGTAACAAAGCACAAATACTTTGTTACTGTACTGAAGTATCTGTACCGTACTTGAGAATTAATTTTGACTTTCTCCTCCTTTTGTTTTCAAAGCAGACTCGTTACTTTAGCTGAACGTGTCTGAGGTGAATTAGTTATTATTTTCATTATGCATCATTGCACGTCGCCCTCCCAAAATCGGTGCACATGATGCGTGGCAGAGGTAGTGAGACGAATTCATGTAAAAGACATCAGAAGACGGAAACAGACAGAGAGGGAGACTGGCACGGGGAGAAAAGGCGTGTTAATGTCTCGTATCTGCAGAGACCCTGCAGCCCTCTGCCTGGATTTTCTTATTTTCTCACTTTGTTGCTGTTCGGGACGCTTCACCAACATAAAATTTCGCCAGGGAGCTAAAATTTGCACAATATGTAATTTAACAGTTAAATCTTTTCATAACATGGGGGGGAAAAAAAGTCGAGATTTTTTTGATGAGTCTTGACATTTAACAGGCAATGTCTGCCTTCACCCCTGACCCACAAATCCCCTAAGAATTAAAACTTAAAAGGTTTACTGAGAGCAGTTTCACATATTGTCTTTGTACCAGGATGCAGGAACAAAGAAGCTCTGATAGGAGCAGCTGCAGCTGATTTTTCTGAAGAACTGACTCTTCAAACTGAGAAAGCTAAAAGGAAATCAAGACTATTCATGATCTTCATCAGTGTGACTGAACAGTTGTTAACTAAATATCTCGAGGTTATAGAGCTAGTTTTCTCAAGTCCAGTCACAGAAAGAGAAGACATAAAATATTTTTGAGTAGAAATTATTATTCATAGCGTATTGTGAATCTGTAAGAAACACAACATGGACCGGACGCTATAGTCACCTCAGAACTGTCACCTCAAACTATAAAAAACAGATCAAAAATATAAAAACATCAATCAAGCATGTGTTCAGAAATGAGCAAAGTGGTTTTTAGTTTTCTTGTTTTAGCAGAATGATCAAATGTATTCTGTGTTCTTCCTCCTGATTGGATGCTCATCCTCATGCAGGCACCGTCCTCCCCCTCCATCGCCAGAGGGAAACATAAACTCATTCATCTTGATGATCACAAAAAACGAGAGCGATCCATCTCGCTGGAGATGAATGGGCTTCTGCAGGGCTGGAAACGTAATAAACGTGGCTCACTAATGGTGTATAGTTGTATTAGGACCTGCTTATAAAAGCCATGAGGCCGTTGCGAGACAGGCAGGGAAATACAGCATCATTACAGCTCAGCACAGACGTGGATCGGCCTCTGATAACATTAAAGCAAAGCTTCCTTTGTGTGGCGGCGGTCTGCTCTCCACCACTGTAACTGGTTTTGGCGTGAGCCAGACGAGCAGCAGCTTTGAAGCTGCAGCGCGTCGCAGCGGTCGAGCCTCAGCTGATGGCGGTGCAGCTGACAGGATGAGTGTGGCCTGTTTGAACTGGAGGTGCTGCTCACTGTGTGATGTGATTAAAGCCGCATCCAGAGAGGAGCTTAGTCCTCTAACATCGTGAGCTGAAGAGGCTCTGTTGCAGGTGATTAAACAAACAAAGTGTCATGTTGGCAACCAAGAACCGAGAGCACGAGTATTAGATGGATGGAAAATTGAGAATCTGGTAAAGTTAGATCCTCACGGTGGAAAAAAAAAAAACCTTAAAGTAAAACACCAAAAACCATAATATCAAATCAAAAAGTCTATCCGTCAAATTCATCCTCAACTTTGTTAATTTTGTTTTTTTTGTTTCCTTTGGTTGTCAAATTAATCACCCTCTCAATACGAGTGTAGGGAGGAGGAGAGAGTCTGTGAGCGTAACTGTACAAAAGTGTACGAAAAGAACAATTACACTCAATTAAACTTTCTGTTTTATGGCGGATGGCAACCAGCTTCATGGTGCATCAACACCACCTAGTTTGACAAGCAGGAATGAGAGTTTGTTGGATCTAAGAATACGGCCTGGTTGGGTGGCCATTTTAGGACATCTCAGTAAAGGAACAGTTCACCTAATGAGCTGCTAATCTAAAAGAGTTAGGGTCAATACAACCTTTCCCCCAACCCCTCCATTTGTACATCCACCTCTTGGTGTATGGTGTCCTGATCGTTGTCAGGATGGAGCGGTACGGTGTGTTTGGATATAAAAAAGCCGGAAACAATCGCAACCAGTAAGCAAATTGTCTAGCTTGCTAGTGTTACATTTTTATCGCTGATTGGTGCATCACACCCACACATTTTCACATATTTTAATATTGCCTTCCCTCCTTCGATGTCATATGATGCCTGAAATGCAACTAAGGTCCAGTAGTGAAGTTGCTGCACTCGGTGCCGCAGGGCAGCGTGGGACCACGGGCTGCTAAAGTTAGCCTACAAAGCACCGCTAATGTTAGTGGCCAGTAACAAGGCAGTGTACTTTTTCTGTATGATGGCTTAGTTGAGAGGATGAAGTTTTGAATGAATTGTGTGCATCCATGTTTTTTTTTTTTTTTTTTTTCTTTTCTCTATTACCAGGATTGCCACAGTAACATAACAGAAATTACGAGAGGAAAAGAAGCCATGTTGAAAATGATCGGTAATGTAACTGATGATGTATGAAGGTCTTGACAGGTTGTCCCATTGAAAATGAGTAGAAGGTTTAACACTCAGAAATGGGATTTGGCCATATTGTGCAACCCGTCTGAAACTACAGTTAAGATTTCATCTGAAAAAAGGTGTAAATAATGTCTTTTCATATCAATTCGGGGTCTTCCGGATACGTTGTTTATCCTGGATGAGCTGTACGGAGACACTGTATCTTTTTTCCGTTTGTTTGTTGTTTTTTTTTGGTTTTTTTTTACATCTTCTCCCCATGAGGACAATGCTGGAACACTGTTCTGCTGTAAAGCTCCAGAAATATTTCGTGGACTGTCAAACTACTTTTTCATCAGTATGTGGGGAAGACATATTTTTTTTAGGTTAACTGCTCCTTTAATTTCCTTCCTAGACATAACTGGCGACCCTCACACAAACACGGATTTGACCATTACTAAAGTTCCTTCCTTACACTGAGACGATATCTAATAAAGACGAGGACAGCACATCCTGCTCTGATAGTGAAAGTGTTTCCACTGTCTGTCTGTGTAACGCTCCCTCGGACATCTGAGGACACGCTGACAGTTATGGCGTTCAGCTCTTTATCCACAGCAGAGAGTAAAAGCTCCGTCTGCTGCGACCGACCGTAAACTCTTTATCAGCAGCCGGTTTGGACATTCCTCTTCTCTGTGTTGTTCGCTGTGTTTTGTTTATTTGAAACAGAGTCGTAAAAAAGATGTTCAAAACCTGGTCCTGGTGCGGGGTCAGACTGCTGCCGAGGCTTTGATGAACAACTGTAACTGCAGAGGACCCCTACACCACCACCACCACCACCTATGCCCCCCCATCCCCATCCATATACAACCCCTCAACCAGCCAAAATCTAAATGGAGGGCTTTGATGTGGCTGGATGGTGCCTGTTGTTATTGTTTGTATCAGGGCTTATCACTCCCTAACCCCCACCTCCACCTCCACCTCCACCTCCATCTTACCGCCTACCTGCACCACAACCCCCCTCCACACACCTCCTGATGCATCATAAAAGTGATCTTATATCCTTGTGCCTGTTATTCAAAACTACCCTTTTCTTTCCCTCCTCTTTTCCTTCTTTCTTTCTCTTTTCTTGTCTTCTCCTCTGGTCTCCTCAGTACAGCCAGGCTCTCCCTGATAAGAATGATGGATGGGGCAGAACTCTGGCTCCAGCCAAGCCCGGCAGCTTCCTGGGAGCTGAGAGATACAGAGGGGGAGGTGGGGAGGAGTGTGTCGGGTCGGGGGTGTTGGGGGGAGGAAGGGGGTTGCTTTCTTACCCTGTGCTGCCCCTTGGACTGCAAAATAAAACAATACTACACAAGTCGTGTCCCTCCGCTTCCTCACGATCACCGAACGCGGTCTGACGACTTTAGTCTTTGAGTTTTATTCAGAGGGAAGTTTCTAAATCCACAGAAGACCATGTAATCTTTATTTTAGAAGCCATTAAATCTCCTGCTTTGAAGTGTTTTGACACAGTTATTGTAAAATAAATACATCAAGCACATTCATCACTCTCAACTGACTCTAAACTATTTTGGTTAAAATATAACAAATTCTGATTTGGTTAGTTTCAACAGCTTAGGCTGCGAACACTAACTTACAGCTTCACTATACAGTAGATGCTGGAAAGAACTATGCTTAATGACTCGAATGTAATTTTGCATACTGGTTTAAATAATCTAATTTATTGAATGGGTGGATTTAGTATTTTGATTTTTCATTTTTGAACTTACTGCCAGTTAATCAGTCAGCCAGAACAAATGTAGGGATAGTGCTTTTCTGCAAAAGCACATAAACATTGAAACTTTACGTTGCTGTATCCTATGTTTATTTAAATTAGCTTTTTAAATACGGGGAACACAATATGCTGTAGGCGTCTGTCATGCAAAAAACACTTGGTCAGAGTTTGGAAAATATCATGTTTTGGCTAAAAATACCAGTTTTGTCTATATGCATCCTGGAAGCTATCCAGCAGTTTGTCACACTAACAAAAGTTGCAGTAATGCCGCCTCCATAAAGATGCAATGTGAATGTGATATGACACATGTTGTTCAAATGTCAGTTTATGTTTTAATTAGAATATATCTGGATATTAGGACTTTTATCTCATTGTAAAATTATGGCTTTATTTTCAAAATCTCAATTCTTTTTGCTGCACAGCGGCCATGACACTACTCCACTCTTCGATGTCTCTTTGATTGATCCGCTATCAGTTAAGGCGTCTCTTTGTTCTCCCGTCAAATCTCAAATCCACACGGGCAACACATGAGGAATATTAATCAATAAGAAGCTTCTGAAGCAATGCAACATTTTAATGATTAACATTCTCTCCAGCTGCATAGTCATCTGATTATTTCTTAAATCCAATTATAACTTCCTGTCAGACTTATTAAGTGACCCGATATGTGCAAACAGATAAAATATTTCCAAATTTAACTTCTGTTTTTGGTTTCTTACAATTTCTACATTAAAAAAAAAAAAAAAAAAAGAATCATGTTCTGTTTACTGTGACCTACAGAAGCAGGTCACATCCCTTGTTTGTGGAAAATTAGTGGAGCACATAAAGAGCCCCAGCTCTATCTCCTACTGTAACCGTGGCGTGTAACCTCCCGGCCACACAGCCGCGATTACGTTAATGATTTGTTTGGCTTTCAGGAAGACAGAGGGGAGAAAAGCCAAGCAAATATATTGTTAAATAAAAAAGGCCCTATCCGTGTTTACATCCCAAGCTAAGACAGGCATTTGCTGTCATAATGAATCAGACGAGATAATGTTTCCCACAATTTTTTAACCAATTCTCTGCAGCTCTATCTGTGCCGCCGGGATTAAGGCTGCACCAAAAGATGCATTGACCTGCTGTCTATCTCGGCACGATCAGAAACATCGACGAGGCTGGCAGCCTTAAACAAAGTCTGTTTTGGAGACTGTGTGTGCCGGGACTTAAATTCCCTCCACACACACCTGATGCACGCTCAGATACAGCCAAGGGACAACTATTATTTCCCAGAATTCCCCCATAAGGTGTGCGCTCGCAGCTCATGGTGATGATTTAAGGGTGTTTATCCCCACTCGCTTAAACATTTACTTTTCAGCACAAGGTGAAGCTGAGAAGAAGAATGTCTCTCTGCGGGGTTCAACACCGTCTCTCCTCCAACCTCCTCCACGCCGCTGACGTTTACAAGACATGCAGCGTCCAACGCGATGGCACCTAAGGAATCATGGGATACATATTTGGAGCGTCTGATGGTGTGAGTATATTTTGTAAGGTCACCCACGGAAGTACATCGCGTTTCGGTGTGATTGCTCCATCGCGTCTGGGAGGCGTCTCCATTTTTCATCGCAACACATTGTTTTGATCCAGTTCCTGTTTTTAATGACCTATAATCCTTTACTGTAAAACGGCTGGACGGAGATCCAAAGACCCCTGCAGGGTGACTTATTATCAGTTTATGCTTCAGGACGGAGAATAAATAAATGAACATTTCTCTGCACGCCCTGAACCTTCACCTTTTTATCTTCTTCTTTACAGATTCTTTACTCCTTCTCGGACGTTTCATTGCTTCTTTTCGTCTCTATTTTAAATTTTCTCACTTCACTCCCCCTTTATGTATGTCTCACCCCTCCTTCCACACTCCACCTCCTGTGTTAAGCCTTGATAATATGCAACACCTTGAGCTTTTTAACAGGCAGCAGTTTCAAGAGAAATTAGACCAGAGACGCTGCTGGATGTTAAGTGCCGAGGTGTGTTTCTGGGTGAGGGGACACCCGGCTTTCTTCGACTCCATTTAGAATCAGGACGTGGGGGTCGCTGGTGGGGATGGGGGTCTTAAGTAGGGCCAGATCAGGGTCAAAAAACTGTAATTAAGCCTCAGTGATTGTTTTCAAGTGCTTGGAGGATCTGACGTTTTGGTTTAATGGAGTAAAGTTTGAAGCATTTGCAGGCACAGAAAACTAAAATAATTCCTGGTTTTTAAGTCATGTAATGAGTGTATGAGGAGGGTGTGTGTGTGTGTGTGTGTGTGTGTGTGTGTGTGTGTGTTTGGAGGGTGGGGGTTTAGCTGAAACACATTACGACATGTGGAGGAAAAAGGTCGAGCATGATTAGTGACCGCCTTAATGGTATAATCACCTCTATTTCAGTGTTCCTGGATAGATTGAGTGTGTGTGTGTGTGTGCGTGTGTGTGTGTGTGTGTGTGTGTGTGTGTGTGTGTGTGTGTGTCCTGGGGGGAATGCATACAAGGATCATACAAGGATCAACCACTAACTATATTTCATCTACATATTACATAAAAAGTTTATTATGCATGAAAATCGAAGGATCTTTTCTGTAAGACAACACATTTCTGTTCAACAAAGAGACGCCTCTGCTGCCCTGGTAAAGCTAGGCTGGTTATAGTTATTTAGTTTATTCTAACCATTGTGGAGAAATTAATATTTAAGATGGTCCAGAGTTTAACTTACTGGCGGTTATGGTGAGTAAATGGAAAAACAGCAGCAACTGTCATGGTAGCGTGTTCACTATGATGCCGTTTACCCATTAACTGTATGTAATACAGACCGAAGCCAATGCTAAAGTGTCTTCAACCTGGATTATTGCTCATGGCCAACAGGGGACGAAAAGAGGTCATATTAAATGTAAGCTCACGAGAAAATGACCTTGATAGTAAAAAAAAACAAAAACAAACAGTTTCCTAATGAGCCCATGGTCTCAAACATTAGTTTCAAGTATGGGAAAAATGGGTGACTCGATTGTATATAACTTTACTTTTATATAAAACATGCTGTAAAAGACATCCGGGTGACGTGTTTCTGTCTGACGCTGCTTCCCAGATGTACAGACTGGAGGAGCATTACATTTACAGTTAGCAGTTAATGATGTTAAGAGTGGTTCGGACAATCAGACTGCAGTCCTGTCTAAGTGCATCTTGAGGGCAGATTCAGCCATATTGGTAAGATTGATCTCATTACACTGCAATCAAAAGGACAATACTGGACCCATAATTGACGAACTGATATATTACTCCAACCCCTCCCCCTCCTCTGTCAGTGTCGGTGTGTGTGTGTGTGTGTGTGTGTGTGTGTGTGAACAGTGACAGACATGGCGTCCGCTGACAGCCCGGCTCGGCCTTATCTGCCCTGCAGGAGTGACGTTAGAGAACCAGGAGGGGGGAGGAAGGAGGGACAGATAGAGGTAGAGAGAGTGTGTGTGTGTGTGTGTGTGTGCGTGTCTTTTCGACACACACTTGTTCCTCACTTTTATTCCTCCTCTCTTGATGCCGGACCACCTTCTGACTCTGGGACCACTGACACAACTGTTGCCTGTTTGTTGAATGTGATGTCGGTGGTCTCATGTTGCCACTTGCTTAAAAAACAATGTCAACTTTAATGTCCTATAAACAAACTGCTGATGCAACATGCCACTCGTTTGACCTCTAGTCAGGACAAGTACAATGTACTATGACGAAATGTTCCTAAAGTATCAAAGTATAAACTATTCTACTGAAGACGTCGCTACAGACATCTGTGGTCAAAGATAACTGAAGCTCTCATCATATTAATTCAAGGACTTATAAAATTAAAGGTAGAATCAGTAGGATTTGTCCCAGCTCTTCCTAAATGCACCACAAAGATAGTTGATAGTTGAGTTTCATATCCAGGATGTAAAATATCCATATTTTGGGTTGGTAAAGCGTCCTGAGCGGCAACAGAGTGTGAAAATAAGAAAATCCAGGCAGAGGGTTGCAGATATGAGAGACTAGACTCCCTCTCTGTCTGTTTCCGTCTTCTTACGTCTTTTATGTAATTCTGTCTCGCCACGTCAGCTGTGATAGGTTGAAACCAGTCTTGTGATGCTGGGAAGATTGCGTGAAATCACACTAAATAAACAATAATTGATACTCCCCTCAAATGTGTTCAAACTGAACTAAGAAGCCTGTTCTGAAAATGTGAGGAGGAGAAAGTTCAGAAATGTGTGCTCAGATGTCGGGAGGAAAAGTTTGTGCTTTGTTCTTCCCATCTCTGCCTTCAGGCTGTAGATCTGTTGTAATGGAAATGCAGATTCCTGCCGTGCTGGGCGGACGTGCCGAATCAGTGCATGTGTTTGAGAAAACACTGTGAGGGTCCCATGTACAGCGCTACGGAGACATATTTTTTTGCAGTTCAATCCTTGACTTGAGTGGTTATAGGTCTCCAATGGGATTTCCAGGATGCATATTTAAAAGATCCAGCATGGACAGTCTGTGTCTTATCATCATATCGAATTGTTTGCTCACTCGCAGTCAGGACCTGGTGTTTCCTTCTGTCTGCACTGTATTTTGCACTGGCACTGAACGTTGGTCAGTGAGATCTTGTATATTGTGAAATATGAACGTAATTCCAAGGATTTTTTTTTTTTTTTTTTATCATCAGTTTTGTGTATTTACTTTTTGTGGGAGTTCAAATGTGTCTCGTATTTTATTTTTCTAAACTGAGAACATTTCTAAACATTTTTCCAGTGAGATCCGGCTGGTTGGATGTAAGCAGCGAGGAAACCAATTACAACAAAAACATATAAACACACATGAAGGTCCTCGCCTCCTGTTTATCTGTTGCGTTCTCATCAGTAGAACAATATTACTCTTCAAAAGAAAGAGAAAGAACATTTTCCTGTTTGTGGGAAAAGAAGCTGAGGGGAATACAAGGAGAGTGAATGGTGGAGAGGCTGAATGGGACAAGGGTTAGAGAAGGTGATTTGAGACGGAGAGATGACAAGGGGTGGAGGAGGAGGAGGAGGAGGAGTGAAGATGAGGTAAGAGAGTCGTGGGAAAGACATGAGAGAGAGTAAAGAGGAAGAGTGATGAGAGACAGAGAGAAACGTTACCAATCTGTACATGTGCAGATGTGATGTTTATGAGTCAGGTGAGCAGGTGGAATGACAATAACGTCTTACTGTCCTCGTCCCTCTCAGAGCAAGACAGGAACATTCCTGTTCAGATTACGTTCAGCAACAACATTTTTGAAGGTGTTATGTGTCCGAAACAGCCACCTGCTGAACTCACTCCAAACATTAATGAAGCGGGAGAGAGTCAGGCATAAAAGCATGGAAAAGAAGGTGAATCAATTATCTATTTTGATCATAAAACTGAGGACATTCTCATAAACCTCAGCTGTGGTATGACTGCTGGTTCGAAACAGACTAGTTGGCACAGATGACCCGGTAACATTAAAGGTTTACAGATCCAGTCTGAAACCTTCTGAGCTGCTCACAGACCCATCAGAGCCACCACAACAATATCAAACATGTTTGATATTTATGTTATAAAATCTGGTTTATTACATCATGTACTTTCAGAGCTGGACCACAGTAACCAATAAGGGAGGCATGCTGGAGCGGCTGACTCTGACATTCTTGCACTATTAGCCTACTACTGTTGACAGAAACTTAAGATCTCACCTCCTGTTCTTGCTGAAGAATCAAAAGCCTGTGTAGAAGACGTCTTCCCACTAATCCAGCCTCGTTTACCCTCCCGTCTTTATTTTTCTCACTCCGAGACATTACCACATCAAGTTGTTGCACCACGATAATCTCCATTTTGTTTACATCTGGTTCCCCATGAGATCACGAGCCGGTGCAATGCTGCCTCTGGTATGATAACATATCTGTGTATAGTGATGCATTATTACTTGGAAAAAAAAAAAAAAAAAAATCTTGGAATTTCTTGTTATGTCTCACATAAAATTGTTTAGGCCAATCCAGTAGTGTGAGCCCAGCTTCAGACTAAAGCAAGTTGTGCAGCACGTCCAATTTGCACCAAATTCGACATTGTACTTCCTTCCGTTCTCAGCAACAAATCTACAAAATGTAAAGTAGATCGGATGAACTGTTCTCGAGATATGCGAATAACATACAGACTGACATACAGAGATCCTTTGCTTTATAGTTAGATGTTAGCATGCTGGTGAACGTGGTAAACACACGCTAACATCAGCATTTTAGCAGTGAGACCTCGATACAATGTGGAAGCAGAGTCCCGTTTATGCCTATGAAAGCTGCTCTCGTTTCAAAGCCAGAAAAGCTCGACTTCCCCGGGGATAAAATGACATGGATCTTCCGTGTTGTGCGACCCATAGAGACTTCCGCCAACAGACCAGCTAACCTCTGGTTCAGTGAGTGGTTAAATTAAATACGGATAAAATGATTTAATCATCTCGCCTGAACAGATTTTGATACTCATTTTGTGGGAGTTGTGCCGCTCAAAAAGATGTATCCACCGTTTAACAGTCACGTCTTTCAAAATGTAAGTTTATGAGAAAAAGTAAAATGCGATGTTGTAATTATGCGGTTTGGCCACTATGAAAGTTGGCTTCACAGCCTGGCGCTCATCCTGGGGGGCTGCAGCCTCACAGTACTGCTTACTGAATTCATTTATGTTCTTTCTTTTTGTTCTTTTACTGAGCTGCTTTATGCTTTGAATTTCTCCACATTTTATCACTGTCATGGATTAGATCCACAGTGATACCGTGTACTTGTTTTGGGGAAATGATTAGAAATAAAGGAGAGAGATGTCTGAAAAGAAAGAGTTGTGAAAGAGTAAGAAAAAACAGGGAGTCAAGAGAAGCTCTGCTGTCGTGGCTCAGGGCCATTTTCAAACAAACATCTCCAGTAATGGACGTATTAATCATCTTCCAATGCAGATATGTGAATCGAGCAATCACAGAGGAGACAGATTTCAAAAGAATACAAACATTCAAAAGGTAGGAAGTGAAAAAAACTCTTGGAACACAGTAGCTTCATGTCAAGCGAAGCTTATTAAAGCTTGTAGAGGAAGTGTGCAGATATCAAGAGTTGAACTCGAGTGCAAACCGCAGAGCGCAGCAGCCACTTGTTTCTGTTTATTTCAGCTTCGTGCTGCTTGTCTGATGGGACGGACATCAAAGACGAGAGCGACGTCTGAGACGGATTGTTTTTGGTTTTTCTATCATTTTTCCTGTTTTCTTTTTCATTTTTTTCTTTGCTCTCTATCTCCGTAACTCAGGGGAACATGGAAGCCGTGTGACCCCGGATAATTTATCAAGACCTTTTTTTTTTTTTTTTTTTCTCTCTCTCGAGTTTAAGTAAATGACTGGTATGTGGAGAGACTGTGGAGCCCCCCTCGCGGGCTATTAGGCCTCCCTCCACCTCCCCCTGTGGAGAGAGGAAGATAAGGGAAAATTGAAAATGAAGAGGAAAGAGAAGGAGAGAGAGATCACTGTTTCTCTACCTCACTATCTCTCCCTCTCTCCCTCCTTTGAGCTTGATTAGCCGCCAAGCTTAAGAGGCTTGTTATCAACCTTGGAGACGATGGAAGTTCATCGGCCACAGGACTTGACTGATGGAGACGGGGATGGAGGCTTTTTCTGAGCGTATGTGTGTGTGTGGAGGAAGTGGCGTATATCTTTTTGAGTGATGTGGAGTCACGGTAGAATGTGGTCAGTTCATTCGTATCCGGGGCCGCGGGGACTCCAACATGTCTGCTGGCTGGTTCTCATTCAGTCGCATGACTCGTCTGAGTGCTGCAAACAAACCGCTTTCTTTGCGGAAGGTCAGACGAGTCCCAAATCTTCTTTTAAGGGCATAAGAATAAAAGCATTTGCAAAGAAAGTTTCTACCTTTGGGCTGCACTTGAATTCTCCCTCAGGGATCAGTTAAGTGTCATTTTATCTTATCTCATCCATTGAAAGGAAGAAAAGCCATCCACTCTAAAATGAGAGGTCCAGACAACAAGCCCTTTTTACTAAATGTTGCTTCCACCACAAAATATTTCTATTAAGTGTATTTAGACACCAGCAGTGATGAAGGCTGACTGTCAAGTCACCACACATCAACTGTGTGGGTTTTACCTTTCTTTTATTACTCTTCTTCTGCACTTAGGTCAACAAGTAATCAGAGTTTCTATCATCAACATGCTCCACTGACAACCGGTGCCACCGGTGCAGGGCACTCCACAACAACCGGGGCCACAGACATGTCTCAAGGCCACCAATTCAACCAACTTTGTACATCAAGCACTCATGCACATATGTAAAAAAGCTGTATAAAGCCTATGTCACTGTAGGAGAGCTAGTGCCATTTTTGGATCAGATCTGCCAGCCTGGCTGTACTAGATTTAACCCGGTTTTGCATTTCCATGGCTGTGCGACCTTTGAAGGTGTGTCTTAAAACAAAGATGCGCTTATCCCAACTATTGAAAATCACCACTAACAAAACGGCTCCACTAATTCATGTTTCATTCACTTTAACTTCTTCAACATTTTAAAGTTTGTAACATCAAGCAGCATCACAGGAAACACGGTGTTTTCAGCAGCCGTAACTAAACATGCAAACAGCTGAAAGTGAACACGATGAAACAGTAAAACACGACAAAACCAGCTACGTTTTTCTTAACCCTGACCAAGAGGCTTACCTAACAAAACCTAATCTGACTGTTCTAACAAGATACAACTGAACTTACCCCAGAACATAAAGATGCATTAAAAAAAAAAAAAAAAAACCTTCTCCGTCTCTCAGTTGTCTATACAAGCCTGTGGACGATGTTTATTTCTGCTGGACAGTGTATTTCTTTGTGAAGGACTCAGCTCTGATTTTCTGCGCAATCCAAAGGACGTGTCTTTTCATTGACTGTACAACCATCCGTTGTTTGCAGAAATGTACAATGCCACCATTTAATACGAGGAAGAGAAAAGTGCAGAATAAAAAAGACAATATCTCTGCTGCATCAAGTCAGGCCCTTTTTTTTTTTTTTTTTTTTTTCTAGCTGTCCATCATGAATGAAATACTCCCATGACTGGATCCAAAGGCTTCTTGACTGTGTAAACGAAGCCGTACTGAAATGAGTGACTAGAGGTTTCCTTAAACTCAGTGATATTTAGCACTGCAGACTCCACTCTGATAGTTCCTGCTCCACTGGAAAGCACTTCTCCCACAGGGGGGACTTTTCTGGCACCGAGAACTCTGACTGATGAACAAATTTCAGACCCTAGTTCCTCTGGTTTAAGGAGCGTAAATGCAAGTAAGATACTTCTTGAAATGGTTCCAGGGACAAATTCCTGTGGTGGAAACAAGCTATTAGTGCATTGTGTCTTTGTTTTGAATCTCCTCTATCGCCTGGGTGAGGATAAGAGGCCAGTTCAGGATTCAACACCAAGAGTGAGCGACTTCTCACACAGAGCCAGCTTAAGTTTTCCTCCACGGGTATTACATGGCACTTAATTATCATAAAAATAACCCATAAGGAACCGTTATTTTTTATCCTCACCTCAAACTGATCCAGAAAGTGATTCTGGTAGATATTTTAGGGAGAGGTGGTACTGTACTTCAGTAGATGTTTCAGGTATCTGTACTTTCCTTGAGTATTAACTTTTCCTCCCTAGATTTGAACATAAAAAAGTGAATTTCCTCCTCTGTACATTTCCAAAACAGTCTCTTTACTTAACTTTGAATACATTTGAGGGGGACTATGCATTGTTTTGATTTTGAGTCACTGCATGCCGCCTTCCCAACATCACACGACTGATTTCAACCTGTCAGTGCACATCACGCATGGCAGACGTAGTGAGACAAAGCAGCATAAAAGATGTAAGAAGAAGAAAATAGAGAGAGAGCCGGAATGGGGAGAAAACGAAAAGAAATGGCTGGAATAAATGTCCTACAGAGGGAAACTTTATAATTCGATACTTTGAGTACAGTTTCAGAGCCTGTAATTTATTACTTTTACTTGAGTAAATAAGTTGGATAGTACTTCTATTTTTCTATTTTAGTCTTTTTTTTAGCATCGGTACTTTGAGTGGTGCATCCATCCACTTCAAGTTTGGACTGAATCTCCTGACATATTGTAGTCAAACCATTTATTGTTTTCAATTACTGTGAATTAGCAACGCAAAGGAGTTGGTCAAGTAAACAGGTCCTCTTTTGGCGACATAAAGTCTGGATGAAAATCAATCAAAACCATCAGGATGGCCTATCTTGAACTAGAAATGGTCTCAAACAAGTGTGTCACCGACGTCTGATGTGCTTTCATTCACTGGATATGGACAAAATGTCCAATGTAACAACATCTTTGATTCTCTCTTATCAATTCATGACCACAAATGTGCTTGTATAGAAAACACTATTTTCTTCTTCTTCTTTTTTTTTTTTTTTTCATTTTCTATTATGAGTACTCCCTTGCAGTCTAATCAGAAGCGGTATCAGTTGCAGTTCATGACATGATGAACATTGTCTCTCAGCGTTTCTCTCGTCCTCGCCGGCTCTGGATGAGGCCTCAGAGGGCGACAGGACCGTGTAAACATTCCCAGCCCTCAGAATCTGTCTCTGCCGGGGGTGATGCATCTGTCCGGCCCGTTTGTTTACTGGCCGAAGAATGTTAAGAATATATGCTTCAGTCCGTGTGTGTGTTTGCGTGTGTGCTTGTGTGTGTGTGTGTGTGATTTTTGTGTCCATGTGACTTAAAATAGAGAGTGTATGGAGGCCAGGGGGGACACATGGGTGGGGCGGGGTCACGAGTTTTGTTTCCTTTTGTATCGTCTTAATGTTGTAACGATCCAGTGTGGATCTGGTGAATATTGCACCGTGTTTAGTCTACCGATCACCGCGGTGACAAAGAGTCTAGGTTTGGGGGTGTGGAGGTGGAGGTGCAGGCACAGGGTGGGGGTGGGGGTCAGGGCAGTTAGCGGTGTTGTGGGTCAAAGAGGACTGCACTGCAAAAAACATAAATATATGTCCACATATGGATATAAAAATACACTCAATAATCTGCACCAGAGACAAGCTCTCCTGTAATTATGACTTTGTAAGTTTTACTTTATTACTTATGACGTCTCTGCCCACAGGAAGTGAGGAATTTCAAATTAAGAGGGAAAACGACAACAAACCCTTTTTCTTAAATAGCAGTGGCCGAGCGCTGCCTGCACACAGAGCTGCCAAGTAACACAGACATGAGTGTATCGTGTGGAGTGTAATGAGAAGATATTGGAAGATTTCTGGATACTGATGCTCAGATTTTTCTGGTGAAGCTCTGAAGTCTTATGTCTTAATATCTTCAGCCACTTCCAGTAAAGAAAGTGATCCTGGAAGCTTTAACCAGAAGTGTGAACTTCAACAAGTGAAGCTGCAACAATTAGCTGATTAGAAGAAATTTTGTTGCCAAATGTTTTGATAATTGATTAATCTTTTCAGTCACACTTTTTTTTATAAAGAATATTTAATTGACAAAACCAATCATTCAACTGCAGTCCACTCAAACTGAACCTGAATCATCAACACATGAGATGAAGATGATGACATTTTTAAATGTAAATATTTAATCATAAATGTTTAATAGCTTTATTACAGACGTAAAATTAGAATTGTTTTATTTATTTATTGTAAATGACTTCACACAGCGCACACTTTGGGAATCACCGGACAAAACAATAATCAATCATCCTACAAATCAAGCGATAACAGAAATCAATTACAATGATTGTTAGTTGCAGTTCTAGTTTTTACGTTTCGCTCCCTGTCTTGTTGCCTCCTGTACACACAGGTGACACAATACAGGTTCCAGCCGATGGTTTCACACTGTTACTGCTGATTAACAGGCGGCAATAACACACTTTAAAAACAGGCAGTGAAGAAGAAGACCGAAGCTGCGAGCTAATAAACAATGCCTGTGTTCCAATACCCCTACTACCAAAAGTGTCAATAGGCCTACAGTACCTACTAGTTTGGCAAAAGCAGTATTACATGCTAAATTTACCAGTAGGTCTGACTGCACTCAGTGGCATTTTGCAGTTCACAAGCCAACATGCTCCTCTGGACTATTCTGACCCACAATCCTCAGTGCTGCAGAAGATGTGTCACATGACTGAGCTGCTGAGAGAGCGCAGGCAGATGACAGCACATTCAAGTGTAAGTACTACAGATTTCTGGCAACTCGTGTGTGTATAAATAACATGTTGATCTACTATTGCTGCACAAAGCTAAGTGGAGGATAAAAGTTTAAGGCAAAATGTTGTGATGAAGTAAAGTAAAATAAACTGTTTTAAGGGAAGCTGCAGAACCTGCCAAGAGTAGAGAAGAAAAAAAGTGATGTGATTTGGAAAGCAACAGCATCTGTATACAATGTAGGATTCAAAGGTTTCTTTTTAAAAATAAACTTGGTAGATGTTTAATGATGAAGGACATTTTTGGAACTTCTTGAGCCCAAAAAAACAGACGATAACTCAGATTTATCTCATATGGACAGCAACACTCAAAACACCAAAACACCTGTGATCGTTTTGTTTTTAAATTGAAAGTAATACAAAAATATTTATTTATTTAGACTCAAATTATTCCATGTCAAACAGAGGAACTCTAGGAAAAGTCACAAAGAAGTTGTAGAGACGTTTTTGTGGACTCACACTGACTGAAAGGTTCCCCACTATACTGTTACTCAGACTTGTTCCACCTCTTTTTTAACGTGTTCTAATGAGCAAAGGCACAATAGAAATATACTACTGTAACACAATTGAAACGAGGGTTAACCGTATTTTAAATGCTAATTAAGGCGTCAGTTAGGATACAATCTAGGTTTATTAAGATGTTGAAACAAAATGAAAACGAACACACCCGCAACTTCAAGCACTGAGAGAGAGAAATACTTAAAAACACAAAAATATGCACTGTGTTGTGTGAAAGTAGACAACAGTGAAGGTGACACACACACACCCAGGCGCGCGCACACACACACACACACACACACACACACACACACACACACACACACACACACCCTCAGCTGCTCTGGACAGTTTAACCTCATGCTGGCTGTGAAAGGTAACTCCAGTGAGGCTGCTCTCTTACCGTAACACACATTAATTCTCAGCTGTCTGCAGATGTTGGAGTCACTACGAGACGAAAATGTATTTACTGAATCTCTCGGGAAGTTTAAAAGCTTGAAATGTGTTTGATCAGCTACGTTTGATTCGCACTGTGGTTATTCACACCAGCTATTAGGGAGAAAGGTGTCAGCTGACGAGCTGAGGATGGTAGTTGAGATGTCAACATAGTTATTTTAAATAATCTGTATCAAACAATTGCTTTACTATTAATAAATCACCACAATATTCTCCAAACTCTAAATTATATTTGATGCATTTATATAAAAACAGATCATTTTGATGCTTGTATTTTTTTTCCCTTGAACCTCTGCAGAGTCATTTGACTGACGATCTTACTGACAGTACCAGAATATTAGTTTTAGCTTGACATGGGTAAAAAGATGGAAATTTACCACAATCTCAGATGCTCATTGTGCTGATTTGATGACTCTTTCTCGAGAATCAGTTGAAGAGATTTCACATTTTTAGACACAAAATAAAACTGCTCAGTTCATTCATTTTTAAACAAATCAAAAAACTACAAATAAAAAATTACAACTATATCTCAGTGCACAAGGAACTGCTGCTCTTATACAGAACGGATAATTAGATTTTTAAAATGTGCTTTCAGGCCAAATAAAGTCACTCTGTGACACTAAACAAGTGTGTAGGGTCGCTGTCCGACACAACAGAGGAGGAAAACGACGTCCACTCAGGAGTTATAGATCTTATTCACCCTTTCAATGAACCTTGAGATGCACTTAGAGGTTGTTTCCAACAGCCGTATATCACAGCTAACAACAGAGGAGATCCTCTTCAGAGGAGCCTGGCATGAATTTAATACTCAGTGCTGCCCCCTAGTGGAAGACAGCTTGGATATAAATACATGAGAAGGGCCGTTTACAGGAAGTCCATCTAAATGTGTTGGGTGTGAGGTTCAGAAACACTCACAAGTCTTGTTTTGTCAGATTAACAGTCCAAAACACCCCAAATTTTACATTTACAATGAAATAAAACTGTGAAAAAAGCAGAACTTTCTCAAATCTGAGAACCTGTAATCATATAATGTTTGCATGATCAAATGAATATCAGCATCTTTTTTAATATACCTAAAAACCTAATAATGACTGTAAAACCATCAGCCAGTTTACATGGTTTATTGAGAAGAAAGAGGCAAAATCAAACTATGACAACAACTTCCCCTTAAGAAATCTAGATCCTGGAGGAGGATCCTCCGTGTGATGAGACTGCTGTCCGGTGTGTTCACCGCCTGTTCGAGCCTTCTGCTATCTGACTGACGAGGTTCAGTAATCAAAGAATTTGTTGACCCTCTCTCCCGTTCACTCACCTCTCCTCTGGTGCTCGTCCTCCCATCCCTCACTTTTCTCATTTGTCTGTATGTGTCGAAGACACATGCAGATACGTACGTCCACATGACTGCATATGCACATACAGGCCGTGTGACCAGAAACACAAATATTAAATACGTAGTGTCCGTGCATTTGACCGCCACATTATCTCTATTATCAGCCTACTCAGAAAATGCTGGCATGTGACTGTCATCCAAACCAGTCTTCTCTGCAGCGTAACAGGATCACTTACAAACGCAAGTATTCACACTGAGCAATGCAGTGAGGAGGAAACTTAAAATAGCCTATAGATTATGTTTTCTGTTTCGTATCAGCCAGAAGGTTCATGTGGCATCTACTGTTTCTCCAAACGTTCTCCGCTAATGTTTACCAGCTGCAACAGCATCAGCTGGTGATGTTTTCACCTTGTGGGTGTCTGTGTGTTTGTCATCATGGCAACATGTGTTCCTGGAGACATGATTGTAACTACCACAGAAGCGATTTCAAGTATTTTGTCTGGAGCTTTTTTCAGCATGATAGCATCACAACTACGTAACACATTACAGTAATATATTTATTTATTCTTGTGGTAACGGAGTAATATAATGTGTTACTAATGATAAATCAGTAATATATTATTACAGTTATGTCACACAACATGTTACAATCTGCATTACTGATGGAAGTGAAGCCTTTATTTCTGTTTTTTTTTAAGAATCCATCCACACCAACATGACCATATTAATATAGGCTCTGTGTGTTTAATCTAGCTGAACCTTTAAGGTCACTGTTCAGTCTCTGACTCAAATGAGCCTAGTTTTGTGGCCTAAAGATGAAGCCTAATCCTCCGTGCATACTTGAATGTACATTGATGAATCACATATACCCCTGCATCCCTTGTTCTGTGGACTAAAATAAAAAAAAAGCATTGAGAAAGAGGAGGACAAAAAAGGAGTGTAATAAGTAATACATACATTACTCTACAGATATAGTAATATTGTAATGTAAGACATTACTTTAAAATGAAGGTTACTAGTAATATGTAGTATATTGTATTTTGAAAGTAACTTGCCCATCATTGGTCATGAAATTGGTTCATTGGTTCATGTGTGTCATTTCAGATAAAAACAAACAAACAAACAAACAAAAAAAACAATAAAGCCTGGATTAAAGATGGTCATGGTCCGAGCAACGGCTGTGGAACAAGGAGGGTATGAAGTGGGAGAGGAGCCAAGCTGCAGATCACAGTTTTGTACCATCTTGTCTGTCTGTTTGTGGACGGATTTTTGCCAATGCGATAATTTCACAAACGTATTGACATGCATGTGTGTCCTTTGAGATCAAAATAAAGGCTGAGCTCGGTGATTGGCCACAGGTCTCAATGTTAACGTCGACGTGTGATCCCGTCTGCAGTTTAACTGGTGTTATCATCATATGGAGTGATCTGGTGCGTGATACGCCCTCCTGCTAATCAACTGTCCCCCTGTATTTAATCATCTCAACAGTAATTACCAGCGTGGCCATTGTGGTGTTGTGGTGCAGTGCTGGTTTTGGCCTTGACATCTGGTAAATAGTCAGTGGAGATGGAGGCGACTGAAGCACCAGAGACTGAGCTGTTTGTATCCCATCTCCTCCCAACAATCAAGGTTTAAAGGCGATCCATCTCTGACATTAACTGGGTATTTTGCTGTCTTACCATCGCATATCATGTTAACTCTAAATTGTGAAGAATTTCAAACAATATTATATGTTTAATGTTTGATTTATCTGCTGAAAATTAATGTTCATTCAAGTGAAATTAGACAACTAAAACGAGTTGGTCACGTTCTTGGGAAGATTAAGCTGTTTATGTTTTTTTGTAATTTGAATGAACTGACTCGTTAGGCTCTTATCCAATATTCCAACATTTTAAGGCAGATGGAAAACTTTTATGAAAGGGTGTGAATGTTACGGTTTGGATGTGAAATTGTGAGGATGTAGCAGTTGCGGCTGCGTACATGAATGTCAGGAATTTTTTGATCATTCTGGGACACGAAAACTCTCCACCGATTATTTTTGAGTTAACAGCTCATTAACTACAACTCAGACACAAACACACACACACACACACACACACACGCACACACCTCTGATTTGAATAGACACTAAGGCACTTCAGATCGGGGGGGATCAGATAATGCTTGCCCTGCATGCCCCTTTGCCCCTGATCTCTGCCTCCCCTACACCCACCCACACATCCAACACACACACACACACACACACACACACACACACACACACACACACACACACACACACACACACACACACACGCTGCACCATCACCAACCTCCACCTATCCGTCTCTCACTATCAGCTGCTCCCTGCTGCCGTTGTTTTTCAGAGGTCAGAGCTGTTTGTTTGCCCGGAGGCCCGTCGTCTGATAGCCCATGTCGGACTACGCCTACCCCTCCCGCCCCATCTTAACCTGAGCCGTTATCAGCCGACTCCCCGGCAACTCCAACCTTGTCTTTTAAAAGGAACACTTCCCCTGGAAATTATGGAGAGACTCGGGCAGATAGACACAGTCTCTATCTGTCATGGTGGAAACCTCAGGACAGACAGGATGACAGCTTCAGGCAGATTCCACCTACTCCAGGTTCAAATGCATCTGCTGACCCCTAATTTAGATCTCAGGCCCTGTCACACAGGATTCACTCATTATCCATTTGAGTTTCCCACATATTTTCAAGAAGAAATTGAGTTGCTTTTAAAGAGAAGAACAATTGTGTTCATTTTCAAGAGGAATTTCTGTTCCTACACATCCAAAAGTTGATGTTTTTCCGGCTGCAGCAGGACTGAGTGTACTTTAGAGTAAACTAGGTCCTCTTGTGGTGAGGCTGACTTGGTAAGGTCTAACTGGGATAGAAATGGAGGGAAAATAGAAATCAGTTGCTCTCCTCCTCAATCAACTGTAAGTAAATGAGAGTACAGCCATGCTCGCTACTCAGAGGCCGTTCACATGGAAAGGTTTTCAACAGAGAAGCAAATACTGAACTATTATTGTTTGTTCACATGACGACAGGGCTTTGAGGGCCTGAAACTGCAAACTATTGCATCTGGGTCCTCGGGTGTAATCTCTTGAAAACACCACCCCTACTGTCACCGTGTAAACGGGAAATACGCTATGAAAACGGTAATGTCGCGGCCCACTTTGCACGTGTGTATCACGAGTAGGAGAACAACAATAACAATGGCGGAGTGTGTGCTTTGCGTTTGTGCGGAGACGCGTGATGTTATTCTGAGGTCAGTCATTACAAAGTTACACCACCAACAACTAACCTTGCGTGCATACTTTGGCATTTTCAGAGGGTTTTGCCGATCCATGTGCACAGGGATTGTCTTTCAGATGATCTCATCTGAACGCAGGCATTTTTTAAAAACCCAGCCGGTCTGACTAGTGATGCTAAGTGCCTGTTCATGGGTGAAGTCTTGTGCCCCATGAGTATGGTCTAGACTGGCTCAGGTTTAAAAGTGTCATGAGATGACTGTTGTTGTGAATTGGCGTTATACAAATAAAGACTAATAAACACGACCGATTTATCAAGACTGTTGTCATGTTAACGTGGCATCAGTGAGGCAGCGTGTAACCACAGCTGTGCTTTCAGCTAAATGCTAATATAATGACAATCTTGACATACTGATGAGGATGTTAATGCAACTGATTTACCATGCTGACATGCTGATATTTACAGGTGAGGATGATAGAAATGTCATATGTTTTTTTAATGTTTTTGTCTAAAAAACAAAGTACTGGAGACATTTAACTTTTAACCTGATTGTAATGAGATGTCAAGGGATCGATTTAATAACATTCATCTTCCAATTCTTCCAGTAATATCTGAGATATTTCAGCCAGAGTTGCCTCTAACATGGTTTCTAACAATCCAGAAACGGGAATAAATGATGCCAATGTATATTTCTGAAAACCAGAGGTAGGTTCAAAACTTGTTTAAATACCCACTTCTTCTTAATGTTTCAACTTTACGCCTCTTTATATTCAATTTCCTGTTTTGTGACAATGCTGTGCTTATTGTGCCGTTGTGTCTAGGGAAGATGTTCTTTTTTTTTTTTTTTTTTTTTTTTTACAAACATGCCTGGAAAGATTCCAAACATTTCATTAAAACCTCCAGTAGTTTCACCCCTACGAATGTTGAAACACAGTGTTATACAGTGACCTCAGACTCCCCCACCTTCCAACATGACAGCTCACATACATGTAATGTGGACACGATATGACACTCATCATAGAATAAATAATAATTTTAAAATAATTTCTCCAGCTGTGTTAAAAATTCTGCTTATTAATTCAATATTTTCAAATAATGGAATAAAAAGTTGAAGAAATCCCCTTTTGGACTTTTTAAAAACCTCCCTTGCTGACTGGAAACGCAGCTGTCCGTTTGACCAGAGGAGGGAAAAAAAAAAAGAGAGAGAAGAAAAAGCTGTGATGAAATTACTCCCCCAACACTGGATCAAACCCAGCGGGGAGGGGGGGTGCCGACCACCTGATTAAGCAACATGGAGGAAATGAGAGAAGCAAAGGGCTCCATTTTCTCCAGGAGAGAAGAAAGAATGGGCGGGGACAGACGAGGGGGATGTAGGTGGGATAATCTGTGTACATATGTGTGTGCGGGGGGCGTCGGAGGGTGTGCGGGGTTAAAGTCACAGATTTTAAATCAGTTCTTTGGCCTTTAACGGGCGCAACAGAAGCCCAGTATGAGCGAGCAGAACAAAGAGGGCAGCAGTGGCCTCGACCAATTAACATTCCTGCAGCCTTTATGAGCCGCCTGGACCCGCCCCTTCACTCACACCTCGTAAAAGTCACAAACATCAATTCTTGCAAACCATAACTGTCATTATAATCCCATTAAAAACAACCCACTGAGCAATTTACAGTGAACACCAGGGCCAAGTGTGCCAGCAGAGGGGAGGGATCGCCTCAGCTGGAACGCCAAAGTGGACCAAACAAATGGGAATGTTTATTGGGAGTAATTTGACAAAATATGACATGATAGAGACTCCAAACTGAACAGAAACTCTCCTCTCCTCCATCCTCTTTTTAATTCAGCAGGTCTTGAAAAACACCAGGCTGATCACACAGTACAGATGTTGTTATTTAAAGCTGGTTGGATCAATTTAAGACCACTAGAGGGCAGAAAAACACCAAAAACATGCTGATAAAAGTCCAGTAGTCTGTAGCTCTGGTTTTATCTCTGCCAACTCATGACACAAATATCTGGCTTCTAAGCTGCTAAATGCTCCACATTTTTCACTAAAGAGTCACTAACTTTGCGGTTTAGGTGCTGAGCAGATAGTGTTCAGTAGGCTTTCAGGAATGTTTTGTTGGCCTTTCATGCTGCATAGTACTATAAAAAAAAAACAGTGCATTTCAGTACACACGCAACTCCTAACAACACAAATGAGTAGTTTCCTTCATCTAAGACCAACAAGATACTAAGTAATGCCAAAACAACAACAACAACAACAACAACAAAAAAGAGTAAGGTATAACAATACTGTCAAACTACTGTGGTCAAAGCATTTCTGCATTCAAATGTCTAAAAGGAAGAGCTCTTTCTAATACATCAATATTTTGTTATCGTGTACTTACATATCCCAAATATTTTTTAAAAAAATGCTACAGTGCTCCACGGATCCTGCGCTACCAGCTCTTTTGTTATGAAATTACATACTGCACATTTAAAGGTGATATTTGTAATAAAAGATCAGGGTGGCAGCCAACCTGTCCTACAATCCCAGTGTCTATATTTGACACTATACTTTTTTATTTTATTTTTTTTATAAATAGCACGTTTAAGCCAGATGTATAAAATAATGATTATCTTTATTTCTATTTAGTGAGACAAAATTTGGCACAGCTGCATATTTTTTATTTAGCACGCGAGTTCTGAATTAAACTTCTAGTTATTAAGACAAAAATTACGATGATTTCATCACAACCTTTTAACCGTTTTTTCATGATGCATAACATTTCAACAACAGTTTCTTTTCTTCTTCTGACAGACAGGAGCATGAGAGATCATACAATGGCCACCACACAGAGGGTGGACACAATTATGGAAACATCTTACAATGCTGTCAATCAGACTGAACAGCCCTGTAACGCTTAATTTATCTTTTATGATGATAAGTTGTAAGTTGTTCTGATATTTTCAGTTGAGACTTGATTTAGACATGAGACATCTCATCCTTATTTCTTACTTCTTGTGTTTTACAGGGGACAAAATAACTGAAACATGGCACAAAAAAAGTCAAACGTTTTTATTTATTTTTTTTTTGCCAAAAATGAGAAAGTAAAATAAGTAATAAATATTCATCCATCACTTGTGTTCACGGTAAATGCTGATTGTATCCTTTCCTGCGGACACATTTCACATTTTTCTGAATGTTTCTTAACTAAAGTGAATTGATTGAAAGTGCACCAATTGAATGTCTCAGTTTTTCTCCCATATCTAATAACACTTTGCAAAGTTGTTTTTCCTGGACATTGTGTTATCACTAAATCAAAACACAGGAGCAGTTGATGATGCACTGTGACCCCACACGGCCTCAACCATGTCGGCTCATTATGACGTGTATGGCTCCCTCTAGTGGATGTTTTAGGCATTAAGTGGTTATTTAAAGGACATATTCTGCTATTTTCTGTGCAGGATGTCCTTTGTTTGCTTTATATTTGCTTATTGATCGACATATTCATGTCCTGTTGCCTTCTATCAGCTGCATACTGTATACATATGGAAATATCCAGAACACTGTTTTCATTTAAAGCACTTTTATTGACAAAAGATTGATAATTATTGAAAGCCAAAATGTTAAATGTAACAGACTTGAACTAAAAAAATGATTAAAAATATATATATTATTAAAAATATCGATTACCATACTCTACTGTATTGTATGATGCAGTATATCTACTATTTTTTATGTATACTACTACATAGTATTTCTATGTAATGATTTAAGCTGAATTCATTTAAATTGCTTAACGTTCATTTGATGGATAAAGCAGATTGACTGATTATAAACTCATGCTGTGTATGTCTGATAACAGAACCAGAACAAAGTAAGAGAAAATTACAAGATAAGATCATTAATTGGTTAATACATGCTCATGCTACAGCTGCCTGTAAAGGATAAAGTACATGTGATGGAATAATCTCAATAAATTATAATTACAGGCACACATTCATGTTCAGTCAGTAACATGGGTTCAAGCATTTTCTTTTAACCACTATGCTTTGCTATGGACATGCTAGTAACATCTGTAGCAAGTTGTGTTTGACAATGGTGATGAAGAGGTTATGTGGTCTTGGCCCCGACGAGAACGACTTGGAAGTTTCTTTTCTTCATCTCTCTGGACATCTGACACCAGGAGCAGGATGTGCAGAAGGTCGAATACACACAGTCCTGACACATGGTGCCCTGAAGACACAATACAGTGATCAACAGGTGAAGGATTATCAGTCTAGATTACACCGACACACCTTCATACTAGTCAAACACTTCCTCGCCTCTTCTAATATGTCACTTGTGTAAACTGCAACTACATTCAACTGGATTAACAGTTATCAATCTCTCACCCACAAGCCAAAATACCTTTTATTTTTACCTACCTTTATTCTAACTTGGTCTTTAAAAACTATAGGTCGAAATTTTACAGATTACAAAGAATTGTGGCCTTACTCTGATGCCGTAGCGCTGCCGCATGGAGACCCTCATGGACATTGAGATGGGAGGAATCCAGCCGCCAAATATTTCCAGCAGGGGGAGACAGAGGCACTCACCGTAGTCTCTGGCGGTTATACAGGCGAAACATGGACAGCACCAGAAAGCGAAACAACCTGAACCAGGAAACACATAGCAACAGATAAAGAGGACAGACAATGATACACGACACACCTACAGACGCTCTGCCGCAAAGACACACATGACTTCTTAAAAGACACATGAAGACATCAGGAAGGTCATTGATTGTGTTCCCAGAATAACTACTATGGTTTCACAAAAGAGTCAAGTTTTCCTGTTCCTCTCTCTCTGATATCAGATTTAGTGGCATAATATCCATGTTTTTTTTTACTCTAACATGGTTTTAAATACATAAATTAAAAATGTTGCTCAAAACTTTGACATTTCTTTGGTGTTAAAATTTAAAAGGTAAGAATTAAATCAACGAGGGAACAACTTGGTAGGATCACTGTATTTGTATGTATCTGGAAATAACAAAATAGTGTGTTTTTAATTTATTAGATATATCTCAGGAAAATCTACAGAAAAAATAAGACTTATTCTGAAAGTGATACAATGTCTTTTTGTTCATGTTTATGGTAGCGCTTTTCTTGGAAGGTCCTTGGAACAAGTGATAATAGGGTTATAAAGGTCCTTTATAAGGTAAAGTATAGCATCATAAACATGTTTGTTGTTAGATTATAAGACATTTATAAGCACTTGCTAAACTTGCTAACAGTTTATAGACTGCTTAGCAAGTTAATAAGGTTAAAATAGTCTATGATATCACTTCACATTTACTGAGTTTATCTAACTTGCCATGTCATTGTTAAACCTTTACAAAATGTTTCTTGTAATATTATAACATGCAGTTATTAGCAGTTAAAGGGGGATTCTGCAATCTTTAGACCTGGGCCGTACAGACAGAGTCATACTTGTATATAATGCATCTCACAACATAAAATTCAAAATCATTACATAAAATTAATGTTTTCATCATGATGTTATGGCAAAGTGTATACATTCAAATCATCTAAAATATGTGTTTGATGCATTCAAATCTCATTAAAAACAACTATTTTACTAAGATAGATTGGAGACACCATTTTCCTGTTAAAATTGTTGATGATTCCCAAGTTGTGTAGCTATTAAAGATGCTAGCAAAGCTATACAGAACATGGAACAAGTGCAACAGAATCCTCAGACAGGTTGAATCAGTGTTTAACAACATATCTTTAAATGCTGCCGTTACTGAAGTGACAACAGAATAAAAAAGCTGGTTTCACACCATGCAAATCAACAGTCAGTTTTCAAGTCGAAAGTGACTGTGGAGTGTCCTCACGGTGGTTCAGTCTATATCAGGGGTGTCAAACTGATCCAGTAAGGGGCCATGTGGCTGCAGGTTTTCATTCCAACCAAGCTAGAACACACCTGATCCAAATCAGGTGTGTTCTTGCTTGGTTGGCTGATCCAAATCAGGTGTGTTCTTGCTTCTTGCTTTACTGGATCAGTTTGACACCCCTGGTCTATATCAACATGTTTTGGTGTGTCAATGATTCAAATGTTTTGGAGTTGGTCCAGTGGATCTCCTAAGCTGTCAGCTGCAACACGCCTGTAACGGCTGCAATGTAATCGTTTGGATCAACTCCGAGTCTCAAAGTTAAGTCCATTAAAAGTTCTTCTTTTTGCCACTGAAAGCCTGAGGTAGTTATTTTAAGTGTCTGACAACATTATAGAAATGCAACCAGAAACACAAGGCTCTGAAATCTCATGTGAGCTCCAACAGTTGTTGTTTCATCTAGTTTGTGAAATATTCAGCCATGACTTTGGAAATAAATTCTTGCTGACATTTCCTTTGGGTTAATTCCAAACTCCTCTCTGAAACACGTTTCAAGCCTTGTCTTCCAGCAACAACTCACCTCTTCTGAGATTTCAGAAGGAGACTTCTCTCAATGAGATTTGTGTTTCTGGTTATAAAAAGGATCTTCTTATTTAAAACCTTCTTATCTGAGGTTTCACAAAAAGGTCAATCTGGAAAGGAATTGTTTTTGCAATGTTGTCTAACTGGAACAAAACCTTCGACTGTAAGTGGAAAAAACAAGCACTTTCAGTGGACGGGACTGTGACAGTCACAATTGCCCCAAATAATTATGTTGTAGCCGTATGACAGCTGCCAGCTGAGGAGATCTACTGGACCGATTCAGACAGTGTAGATGAGCATGACTCATTTACAGACTAAAACATATGTTCAAGGTTTAAAAATATTATAGTTCTCCTTTAAAACTTAACTCTGCTGTTTACCAAATCTAAAGCAAGGACGATGTCTTGTTAGGGTTAATAGTTCCTTCAAATTTGCTATTAAAAAGCAACTTGATATTTAATTTCATAAACATATTTTTCAGGTTATCATCAGGTACTTTCACTGTTATGAATATGAATCAGACGCTTACAATGAGGAACGTCCTCACAGCAGTCGCATATCCCCGATCCCCACTCATCAGAGTTTTGGGCCACCATCACAGGTCGAGGCTGCTGGACAACAAACGTGGACATGATGGCGTCTGAAGGAGGAACCAGGAAGCAGAAGTCATGTTAACCGCATTTAATGAAGACACGTGTGTGAGACAAAATCATACACAAAGGATGACGACAATGAAGTCCCGGCAGTTGGCGACATCTCTGCCGTTACGTACAAAATAGTTCCTGGACTTTGTGGTTTCAGTGAGAACACCATAATGAGATTTTGTGGTATTGGAACAGGATTTGATGATTACTCGTTCTTGATAAAACACTGAAGATGCATCACAGCGCACACATTTCTATCAACTGCAATTAGTATATGTGGGGGCAGCTGTGGTTAGGAAGTAGAGCAGGTTCACCAAAGGGTTTGATTCCCAGCTCGTGTCCTTGAGCCAGTACTGCACCTGATGATCACATCACCTGGAACAGTATCTCGCTTTCATCAGTGAGCACATACATCAAATTGTAAAGTGTGTTGTATGAAGCACAAATAACTAGAGAGTGACAAAGCCAAAAAGTTCACAGTGGGCACGAGTGACGGTGAATGGACAAAAGCCAAACCTCAACTATTGTGCTATCAGATTAGAAACAAGTTTGACTTGACAAGTATCATGACAAATGTCATCTTTCTACCTTCAAATCAGACAACACCTACACAAGTTTCATTCAGGAGGGGAATTACATGTACATGTATTGTGACTTTAAGACCTGGAAACTGAGATACAGAATGTGAATGTCAGTCCAACTCTTCTAAATTCCCTTTAAAAAAGCTGTGTTGTAAAAAGTTCACTTAAAAGTGAAAATATCTTAATGAAAAGTACAAGCCGAAGTCAACCATAAGAAAAGTACTTGAGCTTAAGTAAAATTATCTGATGTTAAATGTACTTGTAGTAACATTTTCTGGCAATAAAATGTACTTGAGTCTCAAAAATACAAGTAAAATATACTCATCCAAAAAAAAGTGACCCCATTTTATCAACAATTACACTGGAAACAGCGAAGAGCAAACTACAGTTTACGAATATAGCTTCATCATATTTACTCAGTATTTAATTCCCAACATGTGTTTCAGTAAAAAAAAAAAAAGTATTTAAACAACGTTATACAGTTGTTTGAAAGTAAAATAGACAATTCTAGAGAAATATAGTTGATTATTGAGTCTCATTCCCATTTTGACACATATTCGCATTGGATTCGGACAGCAAACAGGGCTGTGATGACCTGGAATGAGACTCAATAATCAACTATATTTCTCTAGAATTGTCGACTTCAGCTGTAAATAAAGTTGTTTAAGAACAGAGATTGATTCTGTGCTTAATTGCCAACAGATGTTGTGGCAATCAAGCACAGAACAAAAGACAAGTAGCAACATGTGAACTACGTAATTTGCTCTTTTTAACGTAATTGTTGCAGTAGCAGCAAAAATCTAGCAGCAAAAATCTCAAAATTGTACTTAAGCAATCCATCTGTTGAACAATTAAGTAAAAGTGCAGGTGAATAATAATCTGAGCAGAGAGAGGCCAAAAATGACGGCCCAGTTTCAGTGATTAATGATTGACCGCTTAGTCTGTTCAGGACGTTCTCACTGTGAAATTAGCATGACGTGTTCCCTCGCTGCCTTTTTGAACTCTTCACGCACACATTTCACAAATTCCTTCTAATCTTTCAACATTTCAGAAAGCCTGTGAAACTCCAATTTTAGGTCATATTAGCCATCATGTCGTTAACTTGGAATATACATACTGTTGTGTTTTACTTCAAAATATGTTTTCAGCCAACGAATAAAATGATGTATTTATGATGATGAACGATGTCCACTTTAGAAAAGTACAAATTCTGGTATAATATAAAAATCACTGAATGAAAGAGACATGATGATACAAACACTGAATATAGACTTGTTAAGGATAATAAAGGCAAACGCGTATGTAATATCTACGTATTAAAACTGAAGTATCTTCCTAAAGAACAGTTAATGTCTCACCTGTGTTTCTGTACAATGTGGGAGCTTTGAGTTGGACGTCCTGTCACAGCTTCTCTCTGCACTGACAACATGTCATTTCTCAGCATGTTCAAAAATACCTGCACACAACAAAACACCTGAAAGGCCAAACCAGACAAACCAGCCCATCCTGCCCTGCCATTATTTATTTTAACCTTCAGAGGATCAAGAAAAAGAGGTTGGGCCATCACATGATCACCGGCAAAACCCATGTCATAATGAGTCAAAATAATGTGACACTGTTTTCCTGAAACCCAAAGTTATAGAAGTGAACTCTCTGTTGCTTTATTTGGAAAAGTAACATGCTTCTAGAGCTCTCTGCTGATGATTTCATTGGTTTGTTTAACACTATGATCAATTTTCTAAAACAGATACACATTGTAATAAATCCAACATATCATTTGTAAAGCAGGACAACACTGATGACAGCTAATCAACGATACCTTGTACAGTCATGAAAGCAAGCTAACATGATCATAAACTTAATCACTGTGAGGCATCTATCTGTAACAGCACACTAGTCAGCTGACTATACATTATAACTTCACATTTCTTTGTGTTAAATGTTGTATTTAATGTTTTGACTTACCTGATTTTGCCATGTTATGGTGTATCGTTTAAAATATCCAGGGGTTTCAAATGTTGGAAAAACTATCTCGAACAGTGGCCTCTCGCAACCAAACCGCCTGAATAAATGTAATACCAATTAAATTCACTCATGTCTGTGCTTATGGTCTGGTTAGGTTAAGGCATATGGCGTGGTCCATCATGAAAATGATCTTGTGGTTTTACAATTACAAATACAGAAATGCAGACTTGAACCCCCTGTCTCTAACTCCACAGCCCTCTGATATGTAAGTCAGGTCAAAAACATGCAATGTGATGTATCGTGTGCCACATTTTGCACAAATGTTGATATGTAAATTGCCTATGACATGTACATACTTAGCAGTTAACCTTTCTATAGTTTGAAGAAAAATTAACTGCTAACATTTCATCCTATGCTTTCTCTGGTTTTGCAGCCTTTAGTGTTTTCAGCCCAGTTTGACTGGATCTTAATGTGCCAGGTATCTTGTTTGGAGGAGCTGCCAGTTGTTGATAAGCACAGTGCACGGGATCAAGAGAAGCAATGAAGCGGAAGACTTTCTAGCTACTGTTTATACTTTCTTTTTTTTTTACCAGGAAGCTTAAGCTAGCAAGAAGCACTGGGGTTAGACAACCTTTCACGCCTGGTGGATTTTACTGCCAGTGTTGTGCCAGAGAATGTGAGCTTTGCTAAATCCCATGAGAGTTCATGGTGTTTTAAAGAACCCAGTTGTACAAGTTAGAGGGTCCTGTGTAGTACAAAGTGTTATATGTGTTGTTATGGATCACACTACTCTGTCTCTGGTCAACAAGTCATGATACAGCCTCTGACTGGCTGACAGACTCAGCCTACAGTGTAATCGGATTGCCAGTGGACAGCTGACAATAGTACTAACAACAACAATGACTGTTTTCTATACGGAAAATATAAATAATAAATAATCACAGAAGACATTTTGACCTTTTAAGGTTTATCATTGAGGATTCATGATATGAAAACAGACCAAATCCTCTTAGTAACATTTTGTATTACTTGGTTACTTGCTCTAGATACAGAAGAACAAGGTCACTAGTTGATTTTTGGGAATGTGAACTTCAAAATGTTGAACTATGAACGTGACCTAGTTTATACTTATCTGTATGAACTGAACTTCAAGGTGGCTCAAGTGAAATGTATACTCGCACAACGTTGCTGACCTAATTGTATGGACTGAGTCTACAGCTGGCTGACATCCAGCTATGAAGCGAGCAAAAACAGTTCCAGATGTGTTTCCTGGCGGCTCTGATCGTTTTCTGACCACATGTTTGCATTTACATATGATATCCAGATGCTCACGAGTACATACATTGTGTAAAAGTGGGTCAAAGTTTTTTTGGTTTTTTTTGTACCGCTTCTTGCACAGAAACCATTCTGTCCTCTCTTTCTATATCATTGTAGAGCATTAAAATGGCATCTTTAAAAATACATCTCTTGCTCTTTCATTCAGAGAAACTAGCATAGGAGTTTTTTTTTTTTTGTACAGGATCATTTTTGTAAAAAAGGAGCAGAGAAACAAGGAAATGTTTCTCTTTGCTATCTTTGACATGTGGTCACAAACACTCTGTCAAGTTACAAGTACAGCCCAACTGGGGCCAATGTTGAAACCCTAACCCTAACCCACAATATATACATTAACACACGTTTTGCAATGACACCGAACACTTGTGATATCTGATAAAAGCCTATTTGAGCACTCTTATAGTTTAACAATAGTGGTAAACCTCATTGGGAATTCAATAATTATAACCCAAAACATCTTTTTCTGCACAATGTTCTGGAAAAAAAATATTTCACATCAGCGCAATTCAGACAATGCTGATATATCAGATGGGCTCCAGTTACAAGCAGTCGAAATGACGTAGACTAAGAACAGTCTGGAGGGTTTATGAATCCCATCGGGCCTGGAATCACCTCAAGAACCTCCACCAGAGGGAAACGCGGGGGAGGGGGCAGTTGTCTACTTCCGCTTTATGTTTAGACAACTACAATGAGGAAAGACTTGGTTAAGTTCAGTGAAAGACTGACGACATGATTAAAAGACAGAGACACACTGCAATTTGCAAAATCAAAATCAAACAGGCCTGACTGGTCGAACCGCCCACACTGACCTCACTGAGAGATTAAAGCTGGTATAAATCATCACAATACTTTGGCCTGGTCAGGAACACATGAGCAAACAAATGATACTGTATTCTATCTGGTAGGAACAGTCTCTTAAACTCTGAGCTTCTCTGTGACCTTGGGTGAATTAAGCAATAATGGGATATCAAGGTCACACAACTTAGAAATCACTGTGCTGGCTCACAAACTATTTGAATAACGGGATAAGTGAAAGTTATGCAACCAGCATTTTGAATTCTGAAAGGCTTCCGTTTGTGTTTGTTTAGAAAATGTGGGCTGGTATCCTGAGTAAATAAACCTCTCCCATCCTTTATCCTTTAACCTTTTAATGTGGCTCAACATCAGCTGCAGCCACAACCCACAGTAAAGGCTATGGCTGTACTGTGAGTGAAGAAACAATGCCCAGGAACCTCTCCATGGATAGAAGTCAGTTGAACAGAGCAGCATAAAGAGAAGAAGTATATGAATAGGATTAATTTGTTGGTGGTTAGTTACTGCACCAACCATCTTTCAGAGCCTGTAAAATCCAGGGTAGTCTTTAACTTGGACTTTTTGTGTCTGTTCTGCCCACTGCCAGTAATACACAGTCAAACTGATGAAGAAGATGATGGTGAGGAGGAGGACTGGGTTGATGATGCAGTGACACCATTTGGTTCAGTCATGATAAGTTTCTACACGCGCAAACAAGTACTATTAAGACATTAGATCCAACTTCATTTAGGTTACAAAGACACTGCAGCACAATGCCACAGTTTTCAACCCACTACTTAGGTTGACAAAAGTAGATTAAACCAAATGCACATTATATATTTCATATGCACTAGTCTCAGACAACTTTCTCACAAGAGTTACACATAGTTATATTTGATATACTGATCCTACTACAAAGTGAGCACATTTGGCGCAAGCAGCCTCAGCTGATTAAAGTAGCTTGAGAACAACCACATTTATACAGGAACAGGTGTCAGATTGTTCAACGCATTTTAGTACAGTTTAGTTCTTTAACAGACTAGGTACACATTGGCACCATTGTTGTCGTCACCCTGGCTTTTTTAATTACTATAGACTTCCACTTACACAGAAGATGTCAATTAAGTAGGCGGTCCTTAAATGTGGCCCAGGATGCATTGCTGTTCCCACTGCTAGAATGTGGCTACATCTGGCACAGAACACCTCCGAGTGTGGTTCGGTGAAAGGATCTCAAATATGTCCCTCAATGTGTCACAGGTGTGTTCCCACCTTCACTTAAGGCGGTCCACTTGTGATCAAATCACTCTGAATGGATGATAATACCAGGTGGGACCAGGGCTGATGGTTCACACATATACAGTGTATGAAAAAAGCTCAGTATTTTCATTAAACAATTGTAACTGTTTTTTCTTTTTTTGTTGTTTGTTTTTTATATATATATATATATATATATATATATATATATATATATATATATATATATATATATATATATATATATATATATATATATTCTTCAGCAGAAATAGTGTATTTGCTGTAGACTGGATTGTGGCTGGTGTACAGTATAAGCAGGATTATATGGCTTTAAGTGATTCTGTCTGTTTTCCAGCAGCTTTCCCATTCCCTTTGACCCAGTTTGAAGACTACCATGAGCCAGCACATACCGAGCAAACGTGACCCTGCTGGGCTACGATCCAACTCACTCTCTCTGTCAGGACTTTGTTCAAGAGAGTTCTGTGAACGGAGGGGGAGCTGTTAACCAACATGTGAACAACAGGTTTTATCCTTAAATAGTTGGAATAGTTGAAATCAGTTGGGATCGTAACTTCATACTCATGACTATCTTAAAACTCAATAACCCTGAGCCCTGCCATTGTACTATAAAGGCTGGCTGTTGAATATTGTTGAATATGTGTCAACCTGCACATGGTCCTGCTTTATCCACAGCAGATAAACCTGCTGAACTCAGCAACTAAAGACCACAGAGCACATGTCTGTCCAGAGCAAACATCAAGCAGAGCAGCAGCCCTGCACAACATCCAGACCTTTAGTACGAAATCCCATGAAGTGTTTCCCGGAGGTGGTGGAGTTCAGCAACAAGCCACATGAGTGCAGATAAAACAGGAAGCTTATAAGATACATTTTAATGACATGATTAATGTGGTGCCAACAACAACCAGGTCCCTGAAAAAATGATGCTTATATATACTACTACTTCACAACAAATATGTTTCAAATAAAAACATTAACACTGCTTAAATGCAGAGGAAACATTTTTAAGTACCTTAACTACAAAACTGTTCATATTGAGCAAATCTACAAAATTGCCACTGACAGCGAATTTCATTGATTTTTCAAGAGTATCTGCTCATGCCAACCATGCTCTGTCTTGATTAAATGTTGACAAAAACTGACTTGAAGAATGAATCAGGGTCGATTCATGTTTTCGTTATGTTTGTCTTGAGTTTAGGCTTGCTGCACCAGCTATCATTCTGGTGTAGAGGAAAAAACGCTCTGGCTTGTATGTGTTTCTGTAAACCAGTCACATCATCTTGGACAGAGTTAAACCCAGTATTGCAAAACAGTATTGCATACTAACATACTGCCTGCTGCATACTCAACCAGTATATGCTGCACACTGCATACTACATGAATGGTAGTATGTTATTACCAGCCAACCATTCACACTAAGGTATACTGTAGCAATATGTCCTCTCTGTATCACAGGACTGTATTGATCACAACATCTATGTGCTAACTACTGCTGAATGAAAATTGTTTAGCACTAATGTATATCAACAACCACAACCAACCACTTCATGAATTTTTTTTTGACAAAGAAAAAAGGGAAAGACACAAGGCAAGGGCTCTTGTTTCTGGTTCACATTTGATTTAAAGTATAAAGAACCACTATAATTATAAAGATTAAGGTTAGAGATCAACAGAGAAAAGTTAGCAGCTGTCAGTGTGCTACAGACAGAGAGAGAGAGAGAGAGAGAGAGAGAGAGAGAGAGAGAGAGGGAGGGAGCGAGAGAGAGGGAGAGAGAGAGGGAGAGAGAGAGGGAGAGAGCATGCGAAGGGGGGGTGAGAGTTAGTGAGAGCTAGAGAGAGAACAAAGACAGAAAAGAGAGGGAGGGTCAGACAGAGAGCAGTGGTGCAGCAGTCAGTCCTGAGAGCAGGAAGGGGAGAGAAGGAAGAAACGAGGATCTCACACTGAAATCTGGTATTGCCTTCATCTACACCTATATGACAATTTATTGTGTATATTTAGGTATGTGTACAATATGATTGATAAATTACTTTGATAAATGTTAACATATGCATGCATGTGTGTCTAGATAAGATATATATGAACAAACCCCTCTGATACTGCAGAAACTCTGAAATCTTAACTACAATTTAAATGAAATATTTACAAAACTGTACAGCAAGTATATTATTTGAGTTACTTTTTTAGTAAGTCGGGTTTTTTTTTGGTTTTTTTTTTCATTATTGGGGGGTTTCATCATTAGGCAAACAATACTCAAAAGCATGAAAAAAACACTCAACGGCATGCTTATAACCTAATTACAGCTCTGTTCATCTGTGACGATTTTCTAATCACACAAAAAAATGTTTTTGGATCTTCCAGCAGCTCCAGAGAACTCTGACTCCAAACCCAGAGAAGGACTAATCACACTTTGACCGAACTACTGAAACAACAGCTTCAGCAACCGCTGGTTAGTTTAGCACACTGAAACAGGACTACACACATATGAAAATATAATCTTTTTTCAGAAAGATTTCTTTGAGATTTCTGCCATTTTGCATTGGTCCAACTTATATCGGTCTTTCATAGGATCTCTGCCTCCCCCCAGAGGAGACTTGATGAAAACACAGGGACCGCTTCAACCGGTTAAAAGAAGCATATTTTCAACCAGCTTTGTTTCAGTACAGTTTTGGTGGTATATGCAAAATATCAATGTTAAACTTCTGTATCAAGATCGCTGCTCTTCTTTGTTAGCAAACAAATTAGGACTGTCGCATCAATTACAGATTGTTGCTCTGCATTTTTTAAGCACACAGTCATCATGTCATTTGATCTAATGCTTTAAAAATATGATTTGCAGGTGTTTTAGTACCTCAAACCCAGTGCAGAAGCAGAAGTAGGATGTCAGCCACATCAGACCCTCTGGAGAAGCTGCAGAGCCAAACAGACTCTTTCCTCACTGCAGCCAGGCTTCTCCGTGGAGGATGGATCCAGGACGGGAAGAAGATGGGTTCAAAACCTGCTGAGATTTGCCTGAAGAACCCCAGCAGCAGTGGAGTTTCTGATGTCACCAAGAACAGAGAAACACACTCTGAAAAGAAGGCAGATGAAGTAAAACAGACAAGTGAAGGTGGATTCTTAGCAAACAGACAAAGAGAAGGACAGACGGGTTTCTACATTCAGACAGGAAGCGTTCGTGTTTGGGTGTCCAGCTGTCGCACCACATCCAGGAAGTCCAGGAGGTTCAAGGCTCCGATACTGCCAGTCATTGCTGAGGTTTAGGCTACTTTTGTACTTCACCTCCTTTATGATATGAGTTGGTAATTTTCTTGATTAATCAAACTGTTGTTTGCTCTGTAAAATGTCAGAAAATCAGGAAAAGTCTGTGTTTCCAAAAGCCTAAAATGACAATCCTCAAATGTCTAGTTTTGTCTGAACTCAAAATTATTCAGTTTACTGTCACAGAGGTGGAAATGAACCAGAAAATATTCACATTTAAGAGGATGGAATCAGAAAATGTTTACTTTTTGAGATATATGTTTTGATGCTGAGTTTGTTTATTAAACTGCAAACATGTAGAAATGTGACGGGTTGGTGATCTGTTACAGTTAAAAATATACATAATGGGTGTGGTATCAAGACTAGATATAATGTCTATTCTTTTTTTATTGTCTGACCACACAGCCAATTTAGTGAGTCCTTGAGCCATTTCAATCACACTACACACTTCTATCAGTTTGATATTTGCAATGAATTTGTTGGCCTCAGTTAGCAGCAGCTCTTTGCGAACATTTTTTTTTCCAAGTAAGAACTGAACAAGCAACTTCAAGAAAAGGAGAACGCTGTCTTTAACTTTGTTTTTTTTTTCTTTTTTGTTGTTTATTTTGTGTTTTATTTCATTCATTTTCCAGAGTCTCAATAAATAAATGCAATTCCTCCATATTTCTTTTGAGATAAATTGGTCAACATGTATATAACAATAGGGTAACCAAAACTATGAACCAGCGCCATCTTGTGGTTTTGATCAAACCTGACAGCTAAGCGCCAATGATGCATAAACTAAAGTGAAAGATTGACTTAAATTAAATTAACCCTTTGTGGCAAAAATGCCTTAAAACATTGGATATTATTAAACTCCAACTTGAACTCAATCTCTATATTCCTTTCTAATCTGATATTGAACTGCTGAGTTATTATCTAAATTAGCTAGCTAGTTAACGCGACAGCACCACAGTAATTTCGGTGTGGGGAATATAATTTCCCAGCTAACTACTATAAGTTAGCAACAACGTATACATTTCAGTGAGTACATGTGAAGTTTCTACCAAATATTAATGATCAATCAATTATCACAACATTAAATAAACAGTTAAAGCTAAAGCTAACATGACAGTCTTACCTGCTCACTGACCTCCAGAGGATAAACGGCTAAATACGTCTCGAAAATGATCTTAAATTAGCGTATAATTACATACTGGTTTCACCTTAAACAAGTAAAATTGATGTGACTCTCATTCAAAACAAATATAAGAATAAAGAAAAGTTCACCCTGTGAATAAAGTTTTAAACTAAGCTAATTGAAATCGCTGCTTCTCTGCTTTCAGCATTTCAGTAGATTCAACGAACAGAAATTTAAACAGCGCCACCCTGCCATAGTTGTCCATAATGTGGTCAGAAAGAGTATTACATCCGAATGGACGAGGTACATATAACAGTTAAGCATGCAAAATAATACAAAAAATGCCAAAATATGTTTTGAAAAACACATCTTATTGGCTGGATCTTGACTTCTCTGAGCTTGTCATGAACGCATTATGACGCTTGCAACTTTTAAACCTGGCACTTCAAGCAGTTCAGCATTTAAAGTTGATAAATTCATCTTTCTTGTAAGTTTCCGTTTGTGAAAAAAGTGTCTCAGTGTTTATGATTTAACTAGTGCGTCTTTGTTCTAATGATTTTATTGCGTCTTTTACTCCAGATAATAGGTTGTGATGACTACCAAGTATGACTTTAAGTGTAATGAAGGAGCTTACACCAAATAAATGACGTATTAATGTTTGGTGTCATCCAAAACATATGTCAAGGATTTGTGGGCATGGTAGAATTATTTTCACAATAATGGACATATTTGTATATGTTTTATATACCTGTTTATATTGGATATTTCTTTCTATTGTCATACTAAGAGCTGCTACCCACGTTCGTTGTTTTGACACAATGACAAACATTCTATTGTTCCTTCTTTGTCTCTTATTGTGATTATTTGTTGCATCTATGTATATATGTCTATGATCGAAAACCCAAGAGGACACATCTAACCTCATTTACTGAACTGTACGTGTCTGGTATAGTCAATCTTTCCTAAAAGACAAATAATTTCGTGGCAATTCAAATTGTAACAGATTGGCCCTTGTTAGAGTGTGTCCTCTCTGAGTTGCCGTACGTCTGCCGTAAAGCAGGTAATGATGACGCTGTGCGACATGTGGGAGTTGTCGTTAAGTCTGTGCCACGTTTCTCGATAAGAAAAAAGGCGTTCGGTTAACGTTTATAAACGGATACAAGTCTACAATACACAGAACATTTGCCTGAAATAATTTTAAATAAAATACTAAATTATGAACGCACATCATCCTGTAAGGAATTTCCCTGAAGACTGATTGCGTGGGAGCCATTGAACGAGTTTTTACTTGATTCACAGAAACACTACAGTCACCACAAAATGTGTAAATATAAAAACAATAATGCCTCCTGGATGAAGTTAGTCTGGACGGAACTAAATACCAGGTAGAATTAGAATTGTTTATAAAGCAGACAACAGGAACCGTCTCTTCAGAACAGGTGGGTGGCTCTTAAAAGAGCCGTTGGTTCCGGTATCGTTGGGTCGGGATGAGGTTTAGCCTCCGAAGCCGTACAGGGTTCGGCCCTGCCTCTTCAGAGCGTACACCACGTCCATGGCGGTGACGGTCTTCCTCTTGGCGTGCTCGGTGTAGGTGACGGCGTCACGGATGACGTTCTCCAGGAACACCTTGAGCACACCGCGGGTCTCCTCGTAGATCAGACCAGAGATACGCTTCACTCCGCCGCGGCGAGCCAGACGGCGGATGGCGGGTTTGGTGATTCCCTGGATGTTATCACGGAGAACTTTACGGTGACGCTTGGCGCCTCCTTTACCGAGTCCTTTACCTCCCTTTCCTCTTCCGCTCATGTTTGCTGGTCTTCAACAAAGTCGAATATGCAATTTTTTCGCAGGCACTGTGTATTTACAGCCTTTCTGCGGACGTAAAGGAAGAAGGATGATAGGTTTGGTGGGCGGGGCCAGACTCAACGGTCCTTCCGACAGATGACCAATCATGTACAAAAACGCCACAATTATGAGAAAGTCCAAGAAGTTGACAATAGATATGTCACTTTGTCCTTTTTGTGACGCTCAAAAGTGTTTTAAGACTGAATCCGTAACAAATTAATTCGAACTCAGTTAAAGTGAATGATTTCCTTGTTATGTTGCCTTCAGTAAGATGTACTAAAAGGCTGATTTTATGATCAGACCAGCTGTGGATCATTTGCTGAGGTATGAGGACTGAACTTGCTAAAATCAGAAATCATATAAGGCTCAATCAATATATTCATATGCCATTAAATGCAACAAAATAATAAAGTAATAATCCACATAGGAATTTGTGAAATTATATAAAGTGACCCAAGTAGTTCTTTTTAAAGATCAGTCTTTTACATTTATATTAATTCAACTATGTAACTGCTACTCACATTTAATTAATTTATCACTTAATTTCAGCTTTTTCCACTATTTCTTTCCCCAAAAATATTCCCGTTTCCTCACTTTTCTTTATTTCCATTGCAACTTGTAAAATGATGAATGCCTACTTTGTGTCATTCTTGCTGTGGTCCATGTCATTTACTTTATATGCATCTTTATCAGAAATGTCAACAGACTCAGCAGCTTTATTCATCTGACAGTCCACACTGTGACCTGGTAACTCTTGTGCCATCTGTTGACTGTATTTCTTGGATTGAGTCATATTTATATTGTAATGTAATAATAAAGGGCCGAGTGTGTGTTTATACTGACAATGATAACCAGGATTAAACTCTTTCTGAAGGTGTGTGTGGCTCTTAAAAGAGCCTTTTGTTGGACGGTAGTTCGGACAGGTGACAGCTTACTTCTTCTTGGGTGCTGCCTTCTTGGCTTTGGGCTTGGCGGTCTTGGGCTTTGTGACTGGCTTCTTGGTTGCGGGCTTCTTAGGTGCCTTCTTCGGGGACTTGGCCTTGGGGCTCTTGGCTACCTTCTTGGGGCCCTTGGCTGTCTTCTTCGGGCTCTTGGCTGAAAGTTTCTTTACCTTCTTAGGTGACTTCTTGACAGATGTCTTCTTGACTGCTGCTGTCTTGGGCTTCTTAGTCGCTGTGGTCTTCTTGGCTGCGGGCTTCTTGGCCTTCAGAGCGGGTTTCTTTGCCGGCTTCTTGGCTTTGGGAGCAGCTGCCGTCTTAGCCAACTTGAAGGAGCCAGACGCCCCGGTTCCCTTGGTGCGGACCAGGGTGCCCTTGTCCACCAGACCCTTAACAGCAATCCTGACGCGGGACTTGTTCTTCTCCACGTCGTAACCTCCGGCTTTCAGATTCTTCTTCAGGGCGGCCAAAGACATACCATTGCGGTCTTTGGAGGCGCCGACAGCGGCTACGATGAGTTCCCTGAGGCCGGGGCCGGTCTTCGGTTTGGCCACACGCTTCTTCTTGGCTGCTTTAGCCGGAGCGGCGGCTGGAGCTGGAGCGGCTTCTGCCATTTTATTAGTGGAGTGCTTCGTCTCAGTTCAATCCAACACGAGAGTGTGTGATCTGGTGGAGAGCGAGGAGCACAGGGCTGTACTTAAACACACCATGAGAACCGTGGAGAGTCAACCCCACCGCGGCTCCTCGCTGCTGTCTGAGCTTCGTGTCACTTGTGTTTTCTCCTCATCAATAAAAGACTTTAAACTAAAGGTGGGAGAGGTGCCGCGGGCTGACAGTGGTGGAGCAGACAGCGGACTCGTGTCTCTTCATGTCGAAGTCATGTAAAGCTCTGATGGTCACTGCGTTTCGTTCGGGGAGCCTCCAAATCTCACACATTCGCCGTCGTGTCCAGCGCTGCTCGGCGACTTTTCCCTCTCATTTCTCCCCAAAAGTGTTGTAAAATGCAACAGAGCTCCGTCAAAAGCTGTTTTCCAGCTGGCTCAGATGTGTATCTAGGGACTCGAGGTGAAAACAACCAGCGGATGATGATCAGTTTTTCATAAAATGAAGTTATTCCGGTAGCAGCAAACACACTGACGATGGCCGAGCACAGACTTCCTATCAGAGCTGCTCACTCAGGGTGTGAACACTTCTGCTGCTGGGAACGAGATTCAATATCAATAAACTAGTCATGTGTCTAATAGTGATGAACATAGTGATAGTTAAATAAATTCTGTCTGATACAGCGCTGCAGGTTTCTACACTGTTTTGTGATCCTTTATCATTTGGAGGAAACAGAAAGTGAGGATCTGGCATGTGTACCCTACAGAGCTCACATGTACTCTTTTGATTTTGACAGCAGCTTTACGAATGGAGCTGATTCTGACAGTAATAAACACACATGATGAGTTCAAATTAATCAAACTGAACCTCTTTTCAGTGCACCAGTGTGTAACATTTAATAGGCTAAACATGTATTTTATGTGATTAGACTGTTATACCCAGATGTCGAGTCTCTGGAATGGGTGCAGTGCCAACTGTGCAAGGGCTGGCTGCACAAGGGTTGTGATGGAAAGTGCTATAAATATCTCAAAAATAACTCATTTAACTGTGGATGCACAGATATGAATGACAGTCCAGGGTACTACTTGTTAAATATCTGTATGTAGTGTCACACAAATCAGATGACAGACATACTAAGCCTGCACTTATCAAAGAGTTCAAACAGTTTTGACCCACAAGTAATACAATCACATTTTCATCACAACATGTCAGCTGAATTATCTTCCTGTCTATAATCTGGAGATGCTTACTGATAAATAGTATTTAGAGTCACAGTGGCTGAGTGATGCCTGTTTTTTTTGCACTATCTGCTGGCAGTCCTCATTTTTTTTCATCATTTTCACCTGCAGGATAACGGGTGCTGTTGAGAAAGGAGGGATTCTTGCAGTTTTTTCCAAGGATCAGATCAAGGTAACTTTTTAATAGACTGTTGTAAGTAGTTACATTCTCTAACAGTGATTACATGTTCACCCTTTAATCTTTGGTTTCAGAGCTTGTATCACGGTCTACTCAATAGAACAATCCGCTCCAATAGGATGTTCCTATGACAGCAGCCATCCGCGTCAGTTAATTTGCAACAGCACTTAAAAGTGAGGACTCTGAACCTTAGTGACCAGCGGGTAAATGAAATTGTCATCAGTTTTTCCACATAGATATAACAAAGATTAATTTACTGATTTGTACTTTTCTTTCCAACAGATCTTTGAGCTACTGAGGGTCACTGAGGAGGTCACAGGTGTAGGAGCGTGGATAAAGACAGGGGAGATAAAACTCCTGGATTTTGTGTTCGATGTTATTCTCCCAGAGGTAAGATGGTCAGTGGAAGGAAATTATTGGGTTATTGTGGTCAATATGTTATTCCTTTGGAAAACATGAATATAAAACAAAGTAGGATTGAATCATTTACTGTAAATACGACTGCAGGCAGAGATAATGATGGCCAGTGTGACCCTATTTTTGGTCTAAGCCCCCTAGAGGTCATGATGTCCAGTGGAAGCCTGATTCTGTTTCATTTTATTATTTCAGCTTTCAGTGTTTAGTGTGTGAATGTATTTCCCTTGTTTTATTTAAAAAGTCCAAGTCAAGTTATTAATGTTGCCAGCATGATAGTGTAGTGTTGTGTTTAACTGTATTCCAGAAATAAATTAGAATTAATAGAATACTGACAATCTGACAATAGGAAAGTTTAATTATTACAATCATTTAATAGTTACACATGAAAGACACAGGAACTCCCGGTTCTGTCTGGGCCACTGTGTTGCTCATGATGCTCCTCTGATCCCTGGTGGGTGAGGAAACGACCAGCAGGACTGATACATGCACATAGCTCAGATGAACCACATACACTCTACCCGGACGTGTCGATCCTCCAGTACAACGGCTAGAGGAAGAAGCTACTGCTAACGTGAGTTGTTCAAAAACTTTCCTTTTAGTAAACTCTGTGTACACAAATAATGTTGGTATAACGCTGGTGATACTACGAACAAAGTTTCATGTTGTGTCGAGTCTTCTGTTTGAAAAATACAGATTTTGATGCTATCGTAAATGTGCCCCATGCACTCCCATTGACAATTAGTTTGAGCCGAAAACGAAAATAGGGTCAATCTTAAAAAGTGCCTCTTTCGTCGTAATCATGCTTTTACACGCAGGTTTGACTCATATACATTCACAGAAAAAGCCTAGGTTGCATTTTCAGAATTAGAAATCTTTTAATGTCCCGCAGACGAAGAAATTTGCCACGGCAGTGACAGAATATTACAAGAAAAAAAAACAATGAAAATAAACAATATAATTAGAAAGGGAAGCAATAAAATAGACATATATACATATTTACATGATATAGTGCAAAATTAACAGCATTTTTTTATACACATATTTTAAATACAAATAATAAATGTGGGTGTTAAGGAAATTGACCAAACAGTGCAAAAACTGAAATGACTTTTGTACAGACTTTTGGCGAGTGTCACTTTAAACGTCATCAGGAAACAAGTTCAGCTGCAGAAAGAGAACCTTCATCACTAACAAACCTATGGTTACACATCTGTTCCTTGGTCCAAATCTCAAGGTGACTGTGCATTAACAGTGGCCACGTGGAAACTTGGTGACAACCTTTCCCCGTCAATCAGATCTGACCAATCTGTATGTTTTTTTTCTAAATGGCTGCTGAAAACTAATTTCTAAAAGGTAAGCACCTTTATAAAGAAATATAAATGTGTGTATTTTCTTGTTTGTTAAATAGTTGTGTTGGTGCATGTATGTATGTATGTATGTATGTATGTATGTATGTATGTATGTATGTTACACTATTATTAATCTTATTTTTAATGTACTATGGCAGACTACCTCACATTTACTGGCAGGAACCTGCAGAAACAGATGGTCAGTGTACAGACTGGCAGCAGTTAGGAGAGAGAGGAAGCAGACAAAGTGTGCAGGCCACGCTGCCCTGAGATAACAGGAAGTGAAGAGGGATAAATCAGAGAAACTGTCTCTGTGTGGGATTGGTTACTTTGAAATATTCTCTCCAATAGTTGATCCGCTTCAGCGCGGGAGTCTCTGTGTGCTGACGTCACTCCAGCGGTGTCTTTATAAAGCCGCTGCTCGCCGTCAGACAGCATCGATTCTGTACCTGTGAACTCAGAGGAGACAGTTCAGCTACAATGGCGAGAACCAAGCAGACAGCCCGTAAATCCACCGGAGGTAAAGCTCCCAGGAAGCAGCTGGCCACCAAGGCCGCCCGGAAGAGCGCCCCGGCCACCGGCGGAGTCAAGAAGCCCCACAGGTACCGGCCCGGTACCGTGGCTCTCAGAGAGATCCGCCGCTACCAGAAGTCCACCGAGCTGCTGATCCGCAAGCTGCCCTTCCAGCGCCTGGTCCGGGAGATCGCCCAGGACTTCAAGACCGACCTGCGCTTCCAGAGCTCCGCCGTCATGGCTCTGCAGGAGTCCAGCGAGGCTTACCTGGTCGGTCTGTTCGAGGACACCAACCTGTGCGCCATCCACGCCAAGAGGGTCACCATCATGCCCAAAGACATCCAGCTGGCCCGCCGCATCCGGGGAGAGAGAGCTTAGACTGACCCCAGATCTGTAACACCACAACGGCTCTTTTAAGAGCCACACACTTACACTTTAAGAGTAACATGTTCTGGCCATTGGTGAAATGAATCTTTATCACAACAGATAAGCAATACGAATTAAAGTGAACAAGGTCAAAGTTACATTATTCAATACCCAAGAGGCGTTGAATCTTATAGCATTTTGACAAATCATGATACCGGGAATCTAGTGTTGAGCTCCGTTGCAGTCTTATTACGGCGTTTAGCACATAGCCTGTTATAAAAGTTACTTGATGCGTGAGTAACGTAGTGTGTGAAGCCCACGTAACATGAGGAAGAGGAATGCTGCCTTTAGTTTCAGGTGGGTGGTTCTTAAAAGAACCGTTGTTTTTGTTGAAGTCAGGTGAAGGACTTTACTTCGCCTTGGCGGCCTTCTCGGTCTTCTTGGGCAGCAGAACTGCCTGGATGTTGGGCAGCACGCCACCCTGAGCGATGGTTACACCGCCGAGCAGCTTGTTGAGCTCCTCGTCGTTGCGGACCGCCAGCTGCAGGTGTCGGGGGATGATCCTGGTCTTCTTGTTGTCCCGGGCAGCGTTTCCAGCCAGCTCCAGGATCTCAGCGGTCAGGTACTCCAGCACGGCCGCCAGGTACACGGGGGCGCCGGCACCGACACGCTGAGCATAGTTGCCCTTCCTGAGGAGCCTGTGGACACGACCGACTGGGAACTGGAGCCCGGCCCGAGAAGAGCGAGTCTTCGCCTTTGCTCTGGCTTTTCCTCCTTTGCCGCGTCCAGACATTTTCGTTTGCTGTTCTTTTTCAAAGCTAGAAAGAGAATATGCCTTTGAGTCGCCGAAAACGGTTTTATAAAGCAACACAGCTGCTCTGTGATTGGCCACAGTGAGCGTTAACATGGTTGTCCAATCAGAAAAGAGCTGGTGTTAAGTTCCGGCATTAAGTACATAGCTTCCGCTTTGATTGCCTTTAATTTCAAAGTAAAACGTGGAACGTGATTGTACCGGAAATACCCTAACCCTACGACAAACATATGTGTTATTCATGACACAAATCAAGCTTGATCAATACATTATTTGTCTGTCTTTATATACTAACATACAAAGTTTTTTGTTTGTTTCTGAAATAAGGTCCCATGGGGTCCACCAAGATGGGTGTGACTTCAGGTCTCACACTGCAAGTTCAAAAGTACCAACACCACACTGTAAAAATACTCTATCATAAACAGTTCTGCAATGAACATATTAACTTGATGTACCTAATATAAAATAGAATAACAAATACATTAAATAAGAAATATATGAGATAAAACAAAATCAGGAAAATACAAAAAGTTATATCACACTCTGTAATAATATATAAGATGGCGTAAAAGTTGAAGTTGTGGAACTATTTTCTCATTGTCAAATTATTTTTTGTATAAAAAAAAATCTGATTTTGTAAAGTAACTAAAGCTGTCAGATGACTGCACTGAAGTAAAACTCACAGTCTTTCCTCCTGACTTGTAGTACAGGTTCTCGGACAGTGGGTGGCGGTACACACACTTTTCGTCCGTTTGCGATCAACACAGCGAAGAAGAAGCTAATGACAACATGCTAAAACATCATGGCTAACACTTGAAGTTATCTTCACGCGTGCCAGCGGTTAAGCCTTTTCACGCCATGTTGTTACGGTGAGTCATGTCCACTTAAAAACGGCCGCCAACCGATTCTCCCACTGCAAGCTTCTTTTTGTCTGAGATGTATATTTATTTCTGGCTAGCTGATGCTAATGGGTGTGGTCTGCTCGGTAACGGTAGCAACGTTAGGTTGGCATGACGTTGCTGTCAGTGACTGCTAAAGGACTTCAGATATAAAAGGATAAATATGTATAGAAATGAATGTGCTAGTTGAGTAACCGACGTTTGTAAAGCTTAATAGGACTCCAGCTGTCTATCCACCGATGATCCACTCGCGTTTGCTAGTAGCTAAAGTTTCTAGCTTTAGATACCAAATTCCCTTTAGAAACCTGTAAATTTTAAGTTTACATGTCTATACAAACATGACAAGAATGACTTAAATACTTTTACACCATTAACAAGAGCCTCTCTTAAATTCGGCATACACTCCATGCACAGCAAGACTCAATTAGAGAGATTTTCAGCTTAAAGAATATGTTTCCTTGTCATTTATTCTTACAATCTGTCCACTAAAATGCATCACCAATTTGACTTCAATTCATTGAGCATGTCAATCGCATTTACAGGCTTTTTGTGATTTGTGCTCAACACAGTTTGAATGAACTCATGTTTATAAAGGAAGCTTCCAATATGGACTAATTTTACAAGCATGTTAATGTTTGGACACGTCTTCAGCTAAAACAGTAAATACTGAACATGGGTGCATCATATTAATGTGGAAGTATATGGTAGTAGCCTTATGGATTGAGATCAGTACCATCCCAACAACAATGATCTCTGCAGGGCAGTTGCTATGTCTTTACTTAGGTACAACTCTGGATTTAAGATGGGTTCATATGTGTGCTGTCTGGAATAAAATCCAATTTCAATCTGTTAAAAAAGATGCAGTTCAACCTTTCCCAGGCTGCTGTGTCCTGTAGAAGTCACTTTAATGCCACCAGAGGTCGTAGCAGAGTCAGATATGATTTTCAACCATTTTAAATTATTCAAATTCACAGAGAAATTAAATGTTTTTTTTTTACCCAGCATACATAATGGATGTTGACTGGTGCAGCTCTAACTCCATTTCTCTTCTCTACAGCCTAATATGGATGGAGTGAACATCGTCGTTCTTGCTGTTGGAAGATGTCTGGACGCCTGCTGCCTGCTGCTCGACCTGGTCATCAGGACGTTCAGCTGGCTGTTTCGCGTCCTGTCTGGCATGTGTGCGTCCCTCCACAACACGCTGGTCGTGCTGAGCGGATCCACTCTGGTCGAATACTGGAACTTTGCTCTTTTCTCGTTCCTCACAGCCAGCGAGGCTGTCTCCAGTGCAGCCTGTGGAGCTGTGCACATTGTTGAGGGCTGGCTGCAGATGCTGGGAGGAGTGTTTGAGAGTTTCAAAATGGTTGGGCACCTCTCCTGTCATGTTGCGTGGCGCATCAAGGATGTGCTGCACCGCGGGCTGATTTCAGGGAGCTGCTTCCTTCGTCAGACGTGCGAAGGCCTCTGCATCGCGCTCAGCCTCGTCCTCTACTTTGTCAACACTGTGGTCAACATCGTTCTCATCAGCATGCAGAACTGTCTGTCTGTGCTGGCGGGTGTCTGGGAGGTGGTGGCGGACCCCGTGCACAAAGTGGTGGAGCTGGCACTGACTCTGCTCACCTTCCTCTACAGCTGTCTAGTCGGTGCCTCTGTGCTGCTGTGGACGCCCTGCCAGCTGCTTCTGGATTTCCTGGGAGGACTGGGACGTGTCTTCTTCACGGTTTTCATGGTGGACTCACACGGCCTGCTCATCACAGCAGTTATCATCTCGGTGGCTGTGCTGTTACTGAACCCCAGGCTTCCTGTCCTCGCCAGACAGCTGAGTCTTTATTTGGTGAACATGCTGCCAAGAGCTCGTGGTGTGCAGAGGATCCAGGAACAAGCTCCAGCCAATCAGGAGGTCAACACCAGGACAGCACAGGAAGTGGGCACAACAAGGTTGCCGCACACTGATGCTTTAATCACTGAGATCAACCCGCAGTCAGCGAATGAGCCGAGCCCACCGGACTCTCAGCAGGACCGCAAGTCAGCGAGCTGCAGCAGGACGAGAATGTCCCGATCGAACTCCACCCTGACAGAGGGCGGCGGCCCCCCCACTGATGGAGAGCTACTCCGCCTGCTGAAGGAGCAGGAGGAGAGGAAGAAGTGTGTCATTTGTCAGGACTTGAGCAAGACGGTGCTCCTGCTGCCCTGCCGTCACCTCTGTCTCTGCCGGCACTGCGCCGACATCCTGACCCAGCGCCGACACGCCCAGCAGCGCTGTTGTCCGCTCTGCAGGCAGCCGATCACACAGACCATGGATGTCTTCCTCTGACGGGTGATGGATCAGAGAACTACTAACTACAGCACAAGACAAACAAAGGAGCTATAGTCACTTTTTTTTGTAAATTCTGGGTGTGAGGTTAAAGGAACAGGTCATTATCTCCTCAAAATCCACAAAACATCCACAACATCCACAAAACATTTCTGTAGCTTCACAGTAAAACATTCTCCAAAACAACTGAAGTAGCTGGGAAGTTGTTTTAAAGTGTTAAAAACAACCATAAAAACATAAAGTGGCTCCATACAGCTCGTCCAGTGATACCAAAGTGTCCATGAGTCCCAAGATCCCAAATTGATTTGTTATTTATGTCCTTTTTAAGCCAAAATCTTCACTGATGTTGTTAAGCTACAAGTAGTGTGTACATGAGCTCACCGGCGTGTTGAGGGTGTTAACAACATCTCTTCAGATCAGTCTGGGATCTCGGGGGTTCTGGAGTTTTGGATCACAACAAACGATCTGTATGGGTTGGGTTGTTTTTTTCATGCTTTAAAGTTGCTTCAGTTTGGGAGAGTGCTGCAGCGCTATTTTACTGTCAACCTCCAGAAATGTTGTTTGCAGACTTCAAATCTTCACCTGGCTTTCCATCAGCATGGGCGTGAGGAAATAATGAATGAATGTTCATTTTTAAGTGAACTGTTCTTTTAAAAGCTTTTGAGCCGATTTGTGTCTGTAGAATCGAGTGCCAATTACTGGTATGTTTATTTATTTGTTTATGTTCATTTAGTCTTTGGCCTAATGTTTTCTAATCCAAGGCGGGAAACTTCTGTAATTTAACAGTATTTTTGCATCCTGCTTTTAACACTTGAAATGATATTAAAAAAAAATAAATTAAAAAAAAACATTCATCTTATTTAAGTTTGCCATCGACTTTAAAATGCCAAAACAAGGAGAAACTCTTAAATGAAGTGTGGATGCTCATTTCATAACAGCTGAAGTGATTGGCTGCTGATTATTAACACTGGATCAATACAGCTGAGGATTTGTGCCAAATACTTTGCGACTGCTACGATTGTTTCTGTAATTTTATCTAAGTTATTTATATTCTGAATATTTATTTATTAAAAGTTGTCAGAAATGTGTAAAGATGAATATCAGCTCTGGATGTTGGACTTTGTTTTCTTGGTAAAAGAACCCAGTAAAAAGCTGGAGTTTAAACTTCATTCCTTTTATTTATTCATTACTTTGTTCTCATTCCCACACATGTAGAAATGTCCTTCACTTGAGCTTTCAAACTTCAGCTTTTCTATTCCAGTATTTTAAGAAGAAATGTCTGACTGAAGCGATTTCTTGTGAAGAAGGTGAACAATTTATAATCTACCCAAGTTATGGGAAGTCATGTCTTCATATTTATTACGTAACCATCAATAAACACACTGGCTGATTTGAAACTGAAATATTTCTTAATCTCCTTTTATTCAGCCTGTGTGGTGTTATTTTGTTTTTATTGTACGTACAGGAAACATTTTTGGAATGTTTGTTTTTGCACTTGTGTTTCTTTTTTTTCTTTTTATACTCCTGACTGACCTTAAATTATTATTATTATTAGTAGTAGTAGTAGTAGTAGTAGTAGTAGTAGTAGTAGTAGTATTAAACAGACAGCGGCAGGGACAATGAGGAAACGATGCCAACGTTGACTAAACACAAGGCTTCATGTTTTTTGAGCAGTGTTGAATTAAAGAAAAATAAAACACATTTGAAATTGAATGTTACTTGTTTTTATTTTATTTATCACATATATCATGCGTTGTGATCTGGGCCACAGTGAAAAAAATATGAGTGAATATTCTGAGACTCTTTTTCAGCAAATATTCATTCACGCTACATTTTTTTACTGACTACATCCCATTTTGAGTGTTTTGGATTTGAAGACAATTTTATTAGTTATAACAGATAAATTAGATTGAATGCAACATATTAACTAAAACAGCATAAAATGCAATAAAGTAAATATTCAAATAAAACATTGACAGAAGAACATAAGAAAGTACTGTTTTAGTGGATAAAGTTGAAAAATAACTGAAATAAAACGAAATAACAAGATTAAATTTAAAATGTATCTTATTTTCATCTTTTTCTGCATTTTATTTTGAAAAACATGAACCCCTGTGTTTTGTTTTTATAAATTATTGTCAAAAAAGCCAGATTATATTGAACACTATTCCATTTGTGAAAGCATTAAAAGAAGTAAAACATCCAAGAGGGTCAACAGTTTTTGTCGACAATGTTTGTATGGTATAGACCTGACAACAATGTTTTTTAAAAAAAAGTCAAATCAGTGTTAGTGAGCTCTTCTGTCCACCTGAGAAAACTCAGATATTTGCCATCAACTTGTACAGAAAAAGGGACTGAAAACTGAAGTTTTGTGTTTGTGTTGTAGCTGCCTTTATACAAACCTGCAATTCTTAAATAAGGAAGAAAAACAATCTGTCTTGAATGTTTAAAAAATGGTTCTGGAAAATGAAAGATGGTGTTCCTCAGTCAGTGAGAGGCAGCAGATGGTTTCTGGTAGATGACTGAAGTGGAGACATCCTCACTCTGATTCTGAGAAGCTTTCAGAAACGTCCTCCTCCGTCATCATGATGACGCTCCTCACGGTTAGTTGAGTTTGTGGCAAACAAGCTGCAACAGGACTCACATTAAACACTGAGCGATGGAGGTGGCTCGGGCTCGTGGTGCCTGCGTGGTCCAGACTTTCATCACTGGGTGACGTGGAAGGAGTGCTCCGATCTTGTACTTGTTCTAAAAGTACTAACATCACACTACGGATATGCTCAGTTATCAAAGTGCCTCTAAATTTGGACAAGCAGCTCTCTCCATAAGAGGTTGTCAACTCCGCAACACATCAGCGACTGATGTGAAAAACTTTTACTACAAGGTTAAGTGCCGGCTAAAACAAAACCAGCTGAACCACTGAAAGCTGTATCTTTTATGTTTTACTTGTTAGAAGGACAAGGGATGGAAACTGGCAGCACATGAGTTACATGCTTTGTACTGAACCTATGTCAAAACTCTATTGTCCCTAATGAATTAAATCAAAATAAATACGAGTTGTGCATTCAAAGCTTCACTTAAACCTGAAACAGAGAATTCTAGTCAAAATGCTTTTTGTTTCTTTATGCACTTGAAGAAAAAAGTCAAAATACAATTTTGTGCAGCTGCCTCTTCCAAGCTTGTGTGAGCTAAAAGAGAAATAATGTTTTTGTTGTTACCAAAGCCGATTCTGAAGAACAGCCTCACTATTTCATCTACACAAGGCATTTTGTTGAGGTGGTCTAACGCACTGATTGATGTAGCATCAAAAGGTCGACTTGAATCTCAAGTTTATTCTTGACATTTCGACTGTTCCCTGGATATTTTCAACACGTTCCCTTTGCAGCCACTTTTGTGGCAACAGAACCAGGAATTTAAAGCCAAAGCAAATGTTTCCTAACCCATAAACCTCAACAGAACTTAAGCACAGACATTAAATTGAAAGTTGAAGTAAAAGAAAGGTAATGTTTCAACATCTTTGATAGAAACAAACCTTGCAACATTTATTCTTTATCGCAATTGATATGAGTCACTTAGAGTTCTATACAATATTCTCTCTATTTTAGCTCTGACTTTGGTCTCCACCACCTCTGATGGAAAGTATCTGTCTCCTCAAATGCTAAATGTTCCACCATGTTCAGCAGCTTGTCTCTAACTGTGTCTGTTTTCATGTAGCTTTTTCCTTGAAAATGTCCAGACAGATAAACAAAGAGCTGAAAGTCACATTGAAGCTCTGTAAAGTTTCTCTTCGGAGACAACTTTCACCGCTCCACAGTAAAATGATCTCAGTTCCTGTTGGTCTGCTGAGATCACCAGAAGCAGCAGGAGGCTGATTGACGATCAATGTCCGCTACAAGGTGATCAGATCATGTGGATCATTAGCCTCCGTTTGTTTTACTAAGTGCTGCGAGCGCTCAATCAGAAGTAACTGAGTCTCTCATTGTGTGCTGACTGAACTGTTCACACACACACACAGAGTGGTGGGCGTGTCCAGGTGGAGGTGATGGAGTATAAAATGAGCGGAGGCCTTCTATTCGTCCTCACACCAACCAGCCTTCAGCTTAACAACTCCTTCTCCTCATCACAGTCACCTGGTCCATCTCCTCCTCCTCCAGCTCTATAGGTGAGTGTTTCTCCTCCTCTTCCCCCATCTCTGACTTTACAGGTGATTTTTTTCTCCTCTTCCTCTTCTATTTTCTCAAGTGATGAGCTGTCCTCCTCCTTCTCCTCCTTCTCCTCCTCTTGCTCGTGCCTTCTACACTTCCACTTCCTCACCCTCATCCTCCTCATCATCTGTCTACCATCTTTTCCTCCTCTGACAACTTTCTCCATCTACTTCATCTACTTCTTGATCCTTCCTTTCTCACTCTATTGTCTTCCTCTCCTTTTATCCTTTTATTAACACTGTCTGAGATATTTACAATGATCCTTGTCTGAAACTCATGAGATGATGTTTTAAAACAAAATGTTTGTGTCTGTGTGTTCAGTTTTCATCCAATATGGCGGCTCTGTGGCTCCAGTCTGTCTCTCTCCTGGTCTTACTGGTCGTATCATGGCCGGGCTCCCAGGCCGCTGCACCCCCACAGCACCTGTGTGGCTCCCACCTGGTTGACGCCCTTTACCTGGTCTGTGGAGACAGAGGCTTCTTCTACAACCCCAGGAGAGATGTTGACTCTCTGATGGGTGAGACCTCAGACTAAAAACCTTCACACCATCAGTAATTACACAACAGATGCTCAGTATTAGTGTTAATGTTCATGTAGGATGATGACTTCCTGTTTGTCTTGTCAGGTTTCCTCCCACCTAAAGCAGGTGGAGCTGCAGCGACGGGCGGCGAGAACGAGGTGGCAGAGTTCGCCTTCAAGGACCAGATGGAGATGATGGTGAAGCGAGGCATCGTGGAGGAGTGCTGCCACAAACCCTGCAACATCTTTGACCTGCAGAACTACTGCAACTGAACGGTGCTTAGCCTGGCTCTGGTTAGCCTAGCCTGGCTTAGCATTGCTTAGCTTCTTGGCTAACTTAGCCTGAACTGAGAGCTGAGAAAATGGATGAAATTATTTTTCCTAGAAAATAAAGTTTTGTGAATTGAGAGAAATCAAGTTGTGTTTCTGTCTTGACTTCAATCAACAGACCAAACTCAAGATGAGGGAATATGGTTGATTCATGAATCATAATTGAAGGTGTGATCACCTGTAGTTTACTGCGGTCAAATAAAAAGTGAACTCCAACATCAGCAACATCATCAACAGCAACTCCAACATTAGAGCAACTGATGTATCTTGTTACAGTGCACTCAAACAAATTCAGGGTGTTTTAAATAATAACCGTAAAACCTCCATCTGGTTTCATGCTGCATGATGGCAGATAGAAAGATTTTGGGTATCACAGGGGAAGTGCAGGATGTTGAGAGCTTTTAGGCCCATTTCTTTTCATTTATTTATTTATTCAACACGATAGGAGCGCTTACGCGCTGAGGACAAATGCTTTACACACTTTATTTCTGCCTTTCCCTTCAGTACAAAATCATTGCAGGAAATCTATCATTGTATTATCGATGCAGACTCCCTGTCGGGGGGCCACAGGGGGGTCCAAACTCAGAGTTATGGGGGCACTGGCCCCTGTTGGCCCCTGTTGGCCCCGTTGGCCCTGCCCCTAGAACCACCCCTGGGTGATAGACTTCCGCAGGCACAGACAACCCTGCACACCAGTGAACATCCAGGGAACTGACAATGAGATGGGGACATCTTGAACACACTGCAGCAACAAATAAGAAAGGTCAGAGCAGACTCCATCAGCTGAGGAAGCTCAGGTGCTCTCTATGATTCTGGTGGCATCAGCCATTTTCTACGGAGTAGTCTGCTGGAGCAGCAGCATCTCGGCAGCAGGCAGCAGGAGACTTGATAAACTTACAGAGAAGCTGTCATCGCTGCTGGTCCAGCAGTCCCACCCCCTGCAGGTCACTAACACAGCAGTGTACAACTCCTTCAGTGACAGACTGATAAACCGTGTGTGAAGGAGAGGTATCACAGGTCCTTCCTTCCTGCTGCTGCAGGCTTTACAGCCAGCGCTGCTCCCAGTTGAACTCACTGTGCATTGGTCAATAGAAAAGGAATTCTGATTCTGAACGCACTGTATATCTGAATAAACATGATAAAGCTTTTCATTAAACAACTGTACCAATTTCAAGATTTAAAACCAACTCATTTCTAGCAAATATTATTACGAATTCCACCTTAAATTCTGACATATTTTCATGATATTCTTTTCAGTGTATTTGAAGTTTGTAGAAAGTAAAACACACAAAAATTCATTACATTACATACATTCATATATTTTACAGAACATCAATTCGAACAAACAAATCGAACAAAAGCTACTATGGTGTAAATAGTGTGATCAGAACCGCATGAAGGTCACAGTAAAGACTCAGGCTACTCTGAATTGCAGCGTCACAAGCTTGAAGCTTGTTGCCTTTCCTCTTACAAATAAATAACAATCTTTATCAACAGTACCAACACCCCAGTACTTTTTTCCAGTAAATGATCACTGATCCTGTGTTTGTGTAGCCTTCTTCCACTGTTCCCCAAGGATAAACTGAACGGCAAAATCTCTGATAAATTAATCACTGATTTGATACATGAAACAGAGTCAAGAGCCAAAGCACAGTACACATTAAGTATCAGACCCCTGTCTGACCCCTGTCCACCGCCGAAAGTGCCAACAATAGGCACAGACCACAGAGCAATGGAAGAAGGTGGCCTGGTCTGATGAATCCCGTTTTCTTTTACATCATGTGGATGGCCAGGAGCGTGTGTGTCGTTTACCTGGGAACACATGGCACCAGGATGCACTATGGAAAGATGGCAAGCCGGTGGAGGCAGTGTGATGCTATGGTCAATGTTCTGCTAGGAAACCTTGGATCCTGCCATCCATGTGGATGTTACTTTGACACGTACCACCTACCTAAGCATTGTTGCAGACCATGTACACCCTTTCATGGAAATGGAACTTCTTGATGACTGTGGCCTCTTTCAGCAGGATAATGCGCCATGCCACAAAGCAAAACTGGTTCAGGAATGGTTTGAGGTGTTCCCCAGATGTCAATCCATTCAAGCATCTGTGGGATGTGCTGGACAAACAAGTCCAATCCATGGAGGCCCCACCTTGCAACTTACAGCATTTAAAGCAGGGGTCTCAAGCTCGCGGCCCGCGGGCCAACTGCGGCCCGCAGGACGATAGTTTGTGGCCCCCGCCTTCATATGAAAGTTTAATGTTAGTGCGGCCCGCGGGTTTGATATGAATGCTGTCCTGATTTATGCTTCTCTGTATCCGTCGGTATGCAACGACGCAGAGCCCTCTGCGTCATGGCGTACCCTCTCCGACCCTCTCTCCGTCAGCTTACGAGCACCTCCCCAAACAAGAGAGCTCACGGAGACCGCATCGCTCTGATTGGTCCGCTAGAGTTACCTCATTTCCGGAATCCCGATTTGCCGGCCGTATTCCTTCCACAACAATAACGTCGCCACTCGTCTCCTCTTTAGTTCTCGTCTCAGTATTTACAATAAAAATGTCGATCAGTTCCAGTTCCAACAAATGTCTTCTCCGTGTCTCCATTGTTCGTTGTTGGTAGAGGAACGAGGCCGGGCCGTAAATAAACTAGTTGATAATCCTAACGGAAAGATACATATCACCCTCTATTGTTAGCGCTAGCTCCATGCTAGCCACGAGCCGAACTTTATTAATAACTTTTAATTTATTTAATTTAATGTTAAACTATATTCAACATTGTTGGGCACCACAAACACTTCGTGTTTCTATGGTTTCTGACCTTCAACCAATCACGAACTGTGCCGTGCTTGACGTCATATGCAAGCGCAGGACCCCAAGCCGATCTGGCGCCGGCGGAAATAACACACATTGCAGAAATGACGTTCTCCGTGTGTCGGCTAAACACTGAAACTGAAACGTCAACGCGACAGTGACACGAAGTGGAATTATATGTTCCATTGTTGTTCAGAAAGTTAAAGGTTAAAGAACTGTTAATACAGACATTTGAATCTGAATAATAATAATTAGATTTCTCTAGTCAGCAACTATATGTTTCTTAAGTCTTCTATATCTGCTGTATTATTATTATTATTATTATTATTATTATTATTATTATTATTATTATTATTATTATTTTATACATATTATTATTATTATTATTATTATTATTATTATTATATTTAATATATAAATATATAATAATGACACCATATATCAACATTTTTATATGACATAAAAAATTTTCTTCATGTCATAAGACATGACATTTTACGAATACGACATTTTATTTATTTATTACTGATTGATTTATTTATTTTCTTTTTAATTCTTCATTTGTTTATTTTTTTCATCTTATTTTGTGTTAAAAAATAAAAATAAAGACATTTGAGAACATTGGAATGTTTTTATCAGAGCTTTTCTTGTGGAAAACCTGATGCGGCCCAGCCTCACCCAGACTCTGCCTCCAGTGGCCCCCAGGTAAATTGAGTTTGAGACCCCTGATTTAAAGGATCTGCTGCTAACATCTTGGTGCCAGGTAACACAGAACACCTTCAGGGGTCCAGTGGAATCCATGCCTCAGTGGGTCAGGGCTGTTTTGGCAGCAAAGGGGAACCAACACATTATTAGGCAGGTGGTCATGATGTTATGCCTGATCGTGTAAGATGAAATGTCCAGACTTTGCCAAGAAATACCTGAAGACAGATTTTTCAAAGATTTAATGGACTGATGAGATGAGAGTGACTCTTGACTGACCAGATGGATGGGCCATGGAAGTAAAAGACGAAGAAGAAGAAGTAATAGACAGTAAAGAACTAGAAGAAGAAGGTGAACTAAATGAAAGTCGAACCAAAAAAAATGTAAGTTTCAACATCCATGTTTTATAGAAAAATACCTTGACAACATTTGTTCTTTATTGCGATTGAGCTGAGTTGGGGTGAGTAATTTAGTCGTGTTTCTGTTCAGTATTTTCTCTTTTTTAAATCTGATTTTGGTCTCCACCACCTCCTGAGGAAAATATCTGTCTCCTCAAATGCCAAATGCTCCACTATGTTCAGTAGCTTGTCTCTGTGTCTGTTTTCATGTAGCTTTTTCCTTGAAAATGTCCAGACAGATAAACAAAGAGCTGAAACTCATGATGAAGCTCCATAAAAACGAGTTTCTCTTCAGAGACAACTTTCACCGCTCCACAGTAAACTGATCTTAGTTCCTGTTGGTCTGCTGAACTCACCAGAAGCAGCAGGAGGCCGATTGACGATCAATGTTTGTCTACGAGGTGATCAGATCATGTCGGATCATTTGCCTCCGTTTGTTTTACTAAGTGATGCGAGCGCTCAATCAGAAGTAACTGAATCACTTATCGTGTGCTGACTAAACTGTTTCAACACACACATCTGAGCAGTCCAGGTGGAGGTGATGGAGTATAAAAAGAGTGGAGGCCTTCTGTTCGTCCTCAGACCAACCAGCCTTCAGCTTATCTGCTCCTTCTCCTCCTCTTCGTTACATTCACCTCATCCATCTCCTCCTCCTCCAGCGCTATAAGGTGAGTGTTTCTTCTCCTCTTCCTCCTCTTCTGACTCTACAGGTGAGTAATTCTCCTCCTCCTCTTCTATCTTCTCTAGTAATGAGCTGTCCTCTTCCTCCTTCTCCTTCTCTTGCTCATCTTTCTACACTTCCATTTCCTCACCCTCATCCTCCTCCTCAGCATCTGGCTACCCCACTATCTTCTCCTTCTCTGACAACTTTTTTCCTCCGCCTCCATCAAATGTCAAGATTAGCTCTCTTCCTCAAGTAGTGATCATCTATGTTTTCCCCTCCTCCACCTGTGTTCTCCTCCTTCTCTTCTTCCTCAACTGTTCCTGTATTTGTATTCTCCATTTCTTCGTCTTTTTGCTCCTTCGTCTTCTTGTAACCTCCTTCCATTCGCTTTCTTTTGTCCTCCTCTATTTATGTCCTCTACACGTTGTCTGAGATAACAACAGCGCCCCTCATTTTTGGCCCTGCTTGAGTTTTCAAAATCAGCCAAGAATTAAGGGGAAAGAAAGAAATGTGTGTTTTACAAAAATTGTTGTGTGTTCAGCTCTCGTCCAGAATGGCGGCTCTGTGGCTCCAGTCTGTCTCTCTTGTGGTCTTACTGATCGTATCATGGCCGGGCTCCCAGGTTGTTGCGGCCGAACAGCACCTGTGTGGCTCTCACCTGGTCGATGCCCTTTACCTGGTCTGTGGAGAGAGAGGCTTCTTCTACAACTCCAAGAGAGACGTCAACCCTCTGATGGGTGAGACCTCAGACTTAAAACCTTCACATCATTAGTAAATACAAAACAGATATTCAGTGTTAGTGTTAATGTTAATGTAGGATGATGACTTCCTGTTTGTCTTGTCAGGTTTCCTCCCACCTAAAGCAGGTGGAGCTGCAGCGGCGGGCGGTGCGAACGAGGTGGCAGAGTTCGCCTTCAAGGACCAGATGGAGATGATGGTGAAGCGAGGCATCGTGGAGGAGTGCTGCCACCGACCCTGCAGCATCCTCCACCTGCAGAACTACTGCAACTGAACGGTGCTTAGCCTGGCTCTGATTAGTCTAGCCTGGCTTAGCATGGCTTAGCTTCTTGGCTAACTTAGCCTGAACCCCGCCATTCCCCCCTTCACCCAGAAGCGCGGCAGCGCTGTCCTCTTTCTGTAAAACCAACTGCTGTCAAATTAAGTATTGAGAAAATGGATGAAATTATTTTTCCTAGAAAATAAAGTTTTGTGAATTGAGAGAAATCAAGTGTGTTTTTGTTGTGGTTACTTTTATTTTTAGTACTTTCTGTCATGACTTCAATCAACCGACCAAAATAAGGGCATGTTGGATGATTCATTAAGCACAATTTAAGGTGTAACCGTGTGCAGTTTAAGGTCAAATAAAAAGTGATGAACAGCAACTCCAACATTAGAGCAACTGATGTATCTTGTTACAGTGCACTCAAACAAATTCAAGGTGTTTTAAGTAATAATTGTAATACCTCCATCTAATTTCATGCTGCATGATGGCAGTACTAGAAAGATTTGGGGTATCACAGGGGAAGTGCAGGATGTTGAGAGCTTCCAGGCCCATTTCTGTTAATTTATTTATTTAATCATCACATGATAGGAGCGTTTAAACACTGAGGAAGGCAATTATCATCTTGGATATAATATTTATGTCAGTGAGATATTTCAGTTTTTCCTTTTGAAAACATTTGAAAAACAACATGTCATAATACAATGCAACATGCAACATGATATAATGTGAAAAAAGTGAGCAACCAGGGCAACCAGTGGAAACCCTCGTAGTTAAGACATGGGGAGTCTGAAGAGGCTCTGAGGGACTGCTTTGACTCAACTGTGTGGGAAGAACTGTGCATTACTCATGGGAACTTTAACAGGCTGCATAAAGGACTACATAAACTCCCGTAGGGATAACACCGTACCCACAAAGACTATAGTGTTTTTCAAACAACTAAAGCTGGATTTATCCTGACATAAAGGCTCTCCTTAAGGAGAAAAAGTGGGCCTTTAGGTCAGGCAACAAGGAAGAGTTGAAGGCTGTGCAGAAGTAGCTGAGGAAGAAGATCTGAGAGGGGAAGAACAGCCACAGGAGGAAGATGGAGGACCAGCTACAGCAGAGCAACGTCAGTGGAAACCAGACTCTCAGGCTGCCAGGGATCAGACGTGGGTGAACAACCTGTACCTACCCCCTTCTCCACTGCATTCAGCTCGCAGGCACCCCCCACTGACATTCACCCCCCTCCTCCAATCTGTCTCTCTTTGCCATCCAGGTGAGAAACGAGCTGATGACGATTAAGGCTGCGGGAAGACTGAAGAGCTGGTGATGGACCTCCACAGGCACAGACAACACTGCACACAGGTGAACATCCAGGGAGCTGACAATGAGATGATGACATCTTACAAGTACCTGGGAGTTCACCTGAAATATATACTGGACTGGACTGATCACACTGTAGCAACATATAAGAAAGTTCAGAGCAGACTCCAACTGCTGAGGAAGCTCAGGTCCTTTGGAGTGCAGGGGGCAGAAGAAGAAGAAGAAGAAGAAGAAGAAGAAGAAGAAGAAGAAGAAGAAGAAGAAGAAGAAATCTGCAGTGTTTTATCAGATCAGCCATGAGGGGGCAGCAATGGACCACCATCAATCGCACCAGCGTCAGGTGTCTTATTGTTTTCCTCCTCCACCTGCGTTTGTGCGTTCAGTCGCCCTCGTCCATGAAGTCGTGCTCACCTGTTAAATCTCTGAGAAGAGCTGCTGTCAGGTGAACTACTGTCACAGAACTGGGCCTGATGTACCTGCAGAGATAAAGAAGTGCTGCTCGGTCGGTAGACAGTTTGGAGGATCCTTCTTCATCGATGTGGAGACACTGACTGAAGTCCAGCTGGTGTTTCTGTTCCCTCAACACAACAACACGATGCGAGAAGTTCAGCTGAACAATGAGACGTGCAGGAACGGTAAGACGAACCTCTCTAACACTCCTCTTTTATATGATTCCTACAGAAACATGGAGGGAGATTTTAGTACCACACATCTCTGTTGATCTTATCTGCCTGTCTATGTCTCTGGAGTCTTTCCTCCTCATATTTATTTCACTAATATAAAGAAGAAAGTGCTGTTGGTAAGGATGACCAAACAAGACAGTAGGCCTCACATTTTAAAGAAGTCGACTTAAATCTTGAGACATCAGTTGTTTTTTTTGACATCTCTACTTTTTTCTTGAAGTGGATAATGGAAGATAACACTTCATCCTCTAATTGTTTTCCCCGCCCCTCGCTCTAATACTCTTACAGTTTTAGCAGCATTTAGCAGCCCACACTTTCCTGCTGTGATGCAGGAGTTATGTTGGTGGTGTTACAGCTGTTCCAAAGTGCGTTTCAACATTTATAAGGATGGAACCTCTGGATATTTGTAACACTTTGGGACAGTTGCCAGTCAAAACTAACCATGACTAAGTCTTTTTTGTGTCTAAACCTTAACAGAACACAAGCACAGGATAAGGATGTGCAAATGAAAGATGAACTAAAAGAAATGTAAAGTTTCAACATCCCTGAATACAACGTTTGCTCTTTACTGCGATTGAGCTGAGTTGGGGTGAGTAATTCAGTCGTGTTTCTGTCCTATATTTTCTCTGTTTTAGCTCTGATTTTGGTCTCCACCACCTCCTGGGGAAAATATCTGTCTCTTCAAAAGCCAAATGCTCCATTGTGTTTAGCAGCTTGTCTCTGTGTCTGTTTCCATGTAGTTTGTAGCTCATGTTTCCTTGAAAATGTCAACTTTCACCGCTCCACAGTAAACTGATCTCAGTTCCTGTTGGTCTGCTGAACTCACCAGAAGCAGCAGGAGGCCGACTGACGCTCAGTGTTTGTCTACAAGGTGATCAGATCATGTTGGATCATTTGCCTCCGTTTGTTTTACTAAGTGATGTGAGCGCTCAGTCAGAAGTAACTGAATCACTTATTGTGTGCTGACTAAACTGTTTACACAAACACACACACACACACACACACACACACACACAGAGCTATGGGTGTGTCCAGGTGGAGGTGATGGAGTTGTAACCTCCTTCATGAAAGATGATGACTTCCTGTTTGTCCTGTCAGGTTTCCTCCCACCTAAAGCAGGCGGAGCTGCAGCGATGGGCGGCGAGAACCAGATGCAGACGATGGGGAAGCGAATCCAACCGTTCAGTTGCTGCCACCGACCCTGCAGCATCTCCGACCTGCAGATGTACTGCAACTGAATAGTGATTAGCCTCGCTCTTAAGGCAAACTCAGTCTGAACCCTGCCTTTCCCTCCAGAAGAGCGGCAGCGCTGTCCTCTTTCTTTAAACCAACCACTTTCAAACGAAGTGCTTAGAAATTAATGAAATTATTTTTCCTAGCAAATAAAGTTTAGTGAATTGAGAGAAATCAGGTGTTTGTTTTTGATGCGTTAACTTTTATTTACTACTTTCTGTCATGACTTCAATCAGCTGACCAAAGTCTAAATGAGGGCATGTTGGGTGATTCATGAAGAACAGTTCATGGTGTGACCCCGTGCAGCTTCAGGTCAGATAGTGATAGTGACACCTACATCTGATTAAATGCTGCATGGTGGCAGGAGCAGAATGATTTTTGGTGTCAGGTTGTCAAGATCTTGGTTGTAATATTTATGTCAGTGTGACATTCACAGTTTTTCCTTTTGAATGAATTTGCAAAACAAAATGTCTGCACCGAGACAAAATGTGAAAAACATGAAAGGGTCTGAATGCCCCTTTATGCTCCACAGCACGTCTCTAACTGTGTTTGTTATGTAGCTTTTTCCTTGAAAATGTCCAGACAGATAAACAAAGAGCTGAAACTCACGATGAAGCTATGAGTTTCTCTTCAGAGACAAGTTTCACCGCTTCACAGTAAACTGATCTCAGTTCCTGTTGGTCTGCTGAGCTCACCAGAAGCAACAGGAGGCCGACTGACGATAAATATTTGTCTACGAGGTGATCAGATCATGTCGGATCATTAGCCTCCGTTTGAAGTGATGCGAGCGCTCAATCAGAAGTAACTGAGTCACTTATTGTGTGCTGACTAAACTGTTTACACACACACAAACACACACACACACACACACACAGAGTGGTGGGCGTGTCCAGGTGGAGGTGATGGAGTATAAAATGAGCGGAGGCCTTCTATTCATCCTCACACCAACCAGCCTTCAGCTTAACAACTCCTTCTCCTCATCACAGTCACCTGGTCCATCTCCTCCTCCTCCAGCTATACAGGTGAGTGTTTCTCCTCCTCTTCTGACTCTACAGGTGAGTTCTTCTCCTCCTCTTCTGAATCTACAGGTGAGTTCTTCTCCTCTTCCTCTTCTGTTTTCTCAAGTGATGAGCTGTCCTCCTCCTCCTCCTCTTCCTCCTCTTGCTCATCTTTCTACACTTCAACTTCCTCACCCATATCCTCCTCCTCATCATCTGTCTACTCTGCCATCTTTTCCTCCTCTGACCTTTCTCCATCTACTTCTTCTTCTCCTCTCTCCTTCTCCTTTTCTTTTTGCTCCCTCCTCTTCCTCTAACCTCCTTTCTTTCTCTTTCTATTCTCCTTCTCTAATTGTATCATACAGTGTCTGAGATAACTACAGTGCTCCTTGTCTTGGGTCACTGCTTTAGTTTTCAGAATGAGAATCTCCTGAGATGATGTTTTAATACAAAATGTTTACATTTGTGTGTTCAGCTCTCATCCAATATGGCGGCTCTGTGGCTCCAATCTGTCTCTCTTGCGGTCTTGCTGGTCGTATCATGGCCGGGCTCCCAGGCTGTTGTGCCCGCACAGCGTCTGTGTGGCTCTCACCTGATCAACGCCCTTTACCTGGTTTGTGGAGACATGGGCTTCTTCTACAACGACAAGAGAGATGTCGACTCTCTGATGGGTGAGACCTCAGAATAAAAACTTCCACACCATCAGTAAATACACAACAGATGCTCAGTATTATTGTTGTTGATGTTAATGTAGGATGATGACTTCCTGTTTGTCTTGTCAGGTTTCCTCCCACCTAAAGCAGGTGGAGCTGCAGCGGCGGGCGGTGCGAACGAGGTGGCAGAGTTCGCCTTCAAGGACCAGATGGAGATGATGGGGAAGCGAAGCCGATGGGAGCACTGCTGCCACACACCCTGCACCCTCTCCGACCTGCAGATGTACTGCAAGTGAACGGTGCTTAGCCTCACTCTTAGCATAGCCTAGCTTAGCATCGCTTAGCTTCTTGGCTAACTCAGCCTGAACCCCGCCATTCCCCTCTTCACCCAGAAGAGCGGCAGCGCTGTCCTCTTTCTGTAAAACCAACCGCTTTCTAATGAAGTGCTTAGAAATGGATGAAATTATTTTTCCTAGAAAATAAAGTTTAGTGAACTGAGAGAAATCAGGTGTTTGTTTTTGATGTGGTAACTTTTATTTACTACTTTCTGTCATGACTTCAATCAACCGACTAAAGTCTGAATGAGGGCATGCTGGGTGATTCATGAACCACAATTAAAGGTGTGACCACACACAGCTTAAGGTCAAATAGTGATGAAAACCCAAACAAAGTCAAGGTGTTTTAGATAATTGTACAACCATCTAATTTAATGCTGCATGATCGCAGGACTACAATGATTTTGGGTTTCACAGGGGAAGTGCAGGACGTTGAGAGCTTTCAGGCCCAGTGTCTTTTTAATGTATTTATTTAATCAACACATGATGGGAGCGCTTATCATGAGGCATGTTTTCAACTTTGAGGAAGGCAATCATCATCTTGGATGTAACATTTATATCAGTGTGACATTTACAGTTTCTCCTTCTGAATAAATTTGCAAAACAAAATATCTGCAACATGAAATGTGAAAAAAAAAAATTAAGGGGTCTGAATATTTCTTGATGTCTATTTGCATAAATATGATTACGCTTAATCCTATATTCTGATATAATTTCATTATATTCTTTCAAGTGCATTTGAAGCTTGTAGCAGGTAAAAACTCCAAATCCGTCACAAAAACTGTTGAACAGACACAAAATTGAAACTAGAAGCAGATTAGATGGTTGACATCCATGTTTCAAACACTCTTGATCAACAGTGTCAGCATCCCATTTCTGTTTTTTTTTTTTATATAAACTTCTTCATGCTCCAGAGGAGAGGGGGAGCATGTTGAAATATACTACATTTACAAAGTAGCTGCCAATCCAAACCTTTTCTGTGTTCTTTTCACAATCACAAAGTTTGGATCAATAATGAATTTTATTATGTGTGGGTCAAAAACAGCTTTAAGTAATTATCAACTGTCTCAAAATGTTGGAAAACTGCTCCTAAAAAACGTTGTCACCAGGAGACTCTTTCAAGAAGAAGAAGAAGAAGAAGAAGAAGAAGAAGAAGAAGAAGAAGAAGAAGAAGAAGAAGAAGAAGAAGAAGAAGAAGAAGAAGAAGAAGAAGTCTGCAGTGTTTTTTCACATCTACCACCAGGGGGCAGTATTGGTTCATTATGAATCGGCGCACCAGCGAGGAGGACGAAAATCAACACAAAAGATGAGATTTGTTCTTTACTGAAAGTGTTTTCAAACCCTCTGAGCCGCTTTCACATGAGGAACAGTTCAGGTGAGAGTAATGAACCTCCACACTTCTAGAAAACAGCCTCAAACAGCTGCTTCTCTAATCTGCCCTGTGATGGAGGAAATACTCGTCCAGTAGGTGAAGTAATGGAGTCCTGGGTCTTTGAAAAGTTTGTATATTAGGTATTTTCCCCTCTTTTGTTTGTGCCGCTAGGTGGGAAAGTTGATACACCTGCTGGGTGACACCGGCGCGGCTCGTCCCGGCGGGGCGGGGCGGGCGGGGTCAGGTGTCGATTTGTTTCCCTCCTCCACCTTCACCACCACCTGTGACTGTGAGCTCACTCGATCTCGTCCGAGTCCAAGTCGTGCTCTGTGAAATCTGCTGTCAGGTGAACTAGTGTCACAGAACTGGGCCTGATGTACCTGCAGAGATAAAGAAGTGCTGCTCGGTCGGTAGACAGTTTGGAGGATCCTTCTTCATCGATGTGGAGACACTGACTGAAGTCCAGCTGGTGTTTCTGTTCCCTCAACACAACAACACGATGCGAGAAGTTCAGCTGAACAATGAGACGTGCAGGAACGGTAAGACGAACCTCTCTAACACTCCTCTTTTATATGATTCCTACAGAAACATGGAGGGAGATTTTCCTCAATTAATTGCCAAGTATTTTGATAATCGATAAATCGGTTTGATTCGGTTTTTTAATGAAAAAAAGAAACGTTTATTATGAACACAGTAGTTGCTGGAAATTCACCAAACCAGAAATGCAATTATTTTCCCCAGGAGAACAATGTGGGTCCACCATTGTGTTACCACTGAAACAAATGAATGCATTTTCTCAATAAACTTCACAAGAGATGTATTAGTGTGTCAAAACATGTCAACGTACCACTGCATCCAGAGGAAGGAGAAAAAGGATAAATACATTAGAACAAACAGGGCGACTCGATGCTGCTATAGTATAATAGTTTGATTCGGATGCTCACATCAGCCTCAAAAAGGGATTAAAACACATCTTCTCTGATCCTTTTATTTTGTGTCCATGTAAACAATTTAGTTAGAATCTCTCATTAGATTTAAGAAAAATATTGTCCATCTAACCTCAGTATATGTCAATAAACTGAAAACATCATTCAATTCAATACAAATTTGACTCTTGAGATATTTGGACTGATGACCTAATGGACATTTTGTGCCACCATTTCTTTTTTTAATGTAAATGAAAATCATGTTTTATTTTACAGGCTTTTAATTTCCTGGTCAAATGTCTCATCGTCCAATAAATGCTTTATTATGAGGACAATAGAAATGTTTTGAAGATAAAGCTTCATTTAAACCAAAGCAAATATTAATTTATGAAAATAAACGTTATTCTGTATGTCTGTCAAATAGCACCAAATGAACTTTATGTAATGTCATTGGTAAGTGATTTCTGTAAAGGGAGTTTCATGGAAAGTGGTCAGAAATAAAAAAAAAAAAAAACTTAAAAGCTTCAATCTTCCATATTTATTTATTTATTTATTTATTTATTTATTTATTTAAAGTAATGATTAAAGAAGCTATTGTGTGAGCTCTGATTTTCAGAGTCCTTTGGGCCACTTGTAGGCTGTCGACCCAACCGGCCTTCATGTGGGTTGCTAGGACCAGGTGAGCCCAGGTGTGAGTGATTGTTAAGCTGTATTGTTGGTGGGTGATAGTTAATGCCGTACGCCACCTCATCGTTCCAGTTTGACATAGAAGGATTCCTTTACTCCTCTTTCAAACCGTCCGTCTTCCCTGGCATGAAGTTTACATTGTTGTCCTCAGCGGAATGATTTCTCCCCTTCAGATGTAAGTGGACAGCAGAGTCTTGACCTGAGGAGATGGCCCTCCTGTGTTGTGCCGTTTGTGCAGTCTTCCATGTTAAAGCATTTATTAAACCTCAACTCTTTATATTTGTTTCTACTTCTTGCCTGGAATAATCCAAACTGTTAATACAGTCTCTGTGCAGTGAGGCCTCAATGTTGACAGTGTAAATATTGATCCGCCTGGTTATGCTGAGCCGTCTCTCGTTCTCGTGTTACCATAATGTGCACAGTGGTCAAACCAGTATGACACCAGCAGGGTTCAGAGGGAGAAGAAACGCAGTCAGCAAACAGCCAGGAAACTCATCCGTCTGAGGAAGATTCCTGCACTAAATGACAGCTCCAGTTCTTAATGGGCTGAAAGATTTTTGATAGCACAGAAAAGAAGAAGAAAAATGTTTGTTTTTTTTTGTGGGACTATTAATCACAAGTTGAAGCCACAATTCCCATCAGCCTCAGCTGATCCCTGTGATTAACAGATGGTAGCATGCTAACACATTAGACCTGAAATCACAAGCTATCTGATCAAGTACGACACAGTATGACACAACACACCACGTTAGATTATTGAAGATTGAGACCCTTAAACTGTTACATATGTGTATGTATTCATTTCTTATCATTGATTTCAAATCTGTCTTTAGGGAAAGAGGAAACGATTTAAACACATAATATGAAAGCTAACTGGTCCTGATGCTGTCCGTCTGCAGGCTCGGAGGTCCGGCTGTTGTGCGGCTCTCATTCTGCAGTGTGTCTCATCCCTGGAGATCAAACATTGTACCACACACCTCTGGACAACAACACTCACTCAACAGGTACACACACACACACACACACACACACACACACACACACACACACACACACACACACACACACCCCTCTTCATACCTGGGGGGTCTTTGTTTGTGTGTAAACGTCCTGTGTCTATTAGTTGTTTTGAGAACAGAAAGACCCAGAACAACTTTTTAGAGCATCTGACTCTCCTGTATTTATTTATTTTTTTTCCTCCCCCGTTCTATCAAACAGAATCGAGTGTCAGAGAACCTGAAGTTTCAGTCTGGCTCAGTTAAAGTCACAATGATACATTTGCTTTGTCTGAGAAATGAATTAACTAAAGATGAATTAACCAGAATTAAAAACTTTTCTTTTTTTTTTTTTCATAGCAAATTGCAAGCCATGTTCCCATAAAGTTTGAAGCAAACTATTGAAAGTCTGCAAAAAATCAAAATGTGGATCTGGTGCATTTTCTTAAGCAGTTTTGAGTGAATGAACTAGGCTACGCAAAGTGTAATTCTGTCAGAAGATGTTATGTTATGTTATGTTATGCGATGACATGGACGTTAACAGAGGCTAAAGGCAAACAAATCACAGACGGTCAGGCGGATGTGAAAGAAGCTACGGTGATATTTCTCACAGATGAGCTCCATCACTGATTCAACATGCTCAGTCGGCCGTGAAGCTGCTGACAAGGGCTGGCTAGTTTTTGTTATTTTGATATCATTTCAGGGAAGCTTTTGCCAACATGACGAGTGTGAAACTGTTTCATATCACATATAAGTTAATTTCATATTTGTGCTACTTCTGTATTCTGCGCTGTGAGACAATAAAGAGGGAACAGAGTGATAATAATCTCTGATAAACATCGAGAGTGGGAGAAACCGAGATTGAATTTAAATGTGCCTTTAAGAGGAACTTCATTATTGTTTACCTGGAGGGCAGGTCATGTTAACATGGAGTTTTGTACTAACGCAGTGAACAAAGAGGGGTAAATAAAACACAGTGTGTTATTCTTTTAAATATCTTTCAATAAAAAAAACTGTAATTGCTCCTGAGTTCACTTCAGACTTCGCAGCCACTAATCAGATGAAAACAAAACACACGTGAACCTGTAGCTTTACACTTTTCATGTGGAAAAATATGACTGGTTAATCAGTCTTAATCTGATTGGTCAGTGTTGATATATATTTTTTTATCAGGCGAGTCATTACACACACACTGCAGGTACACACCCTTAAAAACACACTCTGAATACTGTACATGTTTGTCTCCAGATCTGCAGACAAATGGCTCGTACAAGCTGTGGCTGGGCCTGACTCTGGCCCTGCTGTCCGCCTTCCTGATTGGTGGGAGCGTCATCCTAAAGAAGAAAGCTCTCCTCCGATTGGCCAGCAAGGGTCACACCAGAGCAGGTCAGCAGAGAATTGTGTTATGAGTTTAATGTTTGTTGTAAAATGATCCAGGTGTGCAGAGCGCAGAAACTAAAAGCACTTTTCCAAATGTAGTGTTTGCACGTTGGACTTCGAACACGTGCCATTAGCCCAGACAGATCAGATAATGACTACAACCAATATCTGAAATAGGTGATTAGTTATCGGTTTGCTAAAATATGTACAAATATTGTCATATCTCCAAGTTTTCTATGATTCAGTGGTTACAAAAAGTGGTGTGAGAGGCCTGGAGGGAAGAAAAGTTAGAGATAGAGACTGTTTGGACTTTTGATTCCAGCCTCTGTGTTATGAAACATGTGGTCAAATAGAAAGTTGCTCAACTTAAACAAACTGGTTTTTACAGTTTTTTTGTGAGTGTTTTTTTTTTTTTTTTTTCCACCTGACCGGGCACAGAGGGAGCAGGAAACTAAATCTAAATACTTGGGTTACAAACAGCTGTGGTATCTAACCGCTTGAGTATCTCAAAACTTAATCATCTCATTTTGTAAACACATTTTTATTGTGCTCGTATTTAGCTGTATATTATGTTTGAGCTGTTGGAATTATCTTGAAATATCAGTTAACTCACATTCAGATCATAATAATCTCTTAATCTGAAGATAGAATTTCCTGTAATTTACTAAAATCATAAAGAAGTGTGATTGTGTGTTTGTATAAAGTATAACACAGTGTGTCTGTGTTTCTAGGGGATGGAGGTCATGGCTACCTGAAGGACTGGCTGTGGTGGGGAGGCCTGTTAACAAGTAAGTAATTTATTTTTATCATAATTCACAGCTCTGTGAACTGCTTCCTTCAGTCAGTCAGGGTCATAGCTTAGCATAAAGACTGTAAACAAAGGGAAACTGCTAGCCTAGCTTAATCAAAAGTTTAAAATAAAAAGATAACAGGACAACAGCTTCTGTTGAAAACGTGTGTGATCGGAACTTAATTTCCTTCAGATCACGCCTGTTTAAAAACTTTAAAGCTGTTTTGTCTTGTGTGTATTTTACACTGCTGGAAAAGCTGCTCTCATTTTTTTTTTTCTTACAGTGGAAAAACTATGGAGGCTGTGTCCCTCAAAAAAGTGAATTAATGTTTGTTTCCCTCCAGTCCAGCTCACTGGTTAGCACCTTCTTTCTGTGTTAGCATCACAGGAAGAAGGACCTGGGTTTGAGAGCAGGCAGGACCTTTCTGTGCTGAGTTGTTCTCCCCGTGTCTGCGTGGGTTCTCTCCGGTACTCCACATTCCCAGAACTCAAAGACATGCAAATATTAGGTTAATCAGTATCTGTAGATCATCTGTAGGTGTGAATGTGGGCGTGAATGGTTGTTTGTCCCTGTATGTGAATCCTGTGATGAACAAGCGACTTGTGAAGAGTTTTTTGTGTTAACATTTGGTTTGGGAATGGAGAAAAAATATCTCCTTTTCACCGAGTGAAAATTGTTTTTTTTTCAGAATGAAAATTCCTCCTGGAAAAAATGAAAATAATTTTCCATGTGTGAAGAGTGTGGATTTTTTTTCCCATGATTGACATTTTATATATTTTGGTGGACAAAAAAGGCCTTCTTGATGTCAGAGGTCAGAGGAGAATGGGCAGATTGGTTCGAGATGATAGAGAGGCAAAAAAACCCACCTTCTTCCTGCCCACTGTTGTTGGGTATGTTTGTTTTCTTTATGTTGCTACCTACAACATGAAAGTGTCTCCGCCTTTCACGGTTTAGTTTTCACTCCAGGACGGCCTCTGGAGTACAGCGAGCGCTCCCAGTTTGGGAGGCCAGGCGGCTCTTTTGTGTGTCTTTGTTGCTGAGTTGTTGTTGTTGTTGTTGTTGTTGTTGGTTACCACAAGCCAGTTGTAGCCGGTTGTTTCCCCGTCTCCAACAGCGTGTGGGTGGGTAGTCGGGTGGAATGGGAGCCAATCAATACAATCTGAATGATGTCAAAGATTTCATAGTCAGTTGAGATCAGGTTAATCTGAGGCTGTAGGAGGAAATGATATTACCCTCTTCTATTATAAAACACTCAATCGGACTTCTGTGGTTAACACATTATCACAGACTGTGATATTGTAGAATAACTTATTACGTTCAAATAAAAGTAACCAGTGGAAGTGAACTGACCCACACTGCTACTAAACTAGGCTAAAGACACACCTGCACCTTCTGAAACTGATCCATCTTCTCATCTGACTGACTGTTATTTGTTCTACAGGTGAATATCAAAGACCTGTTTGTGGTTTAACATGATTACAGATGTTATCAGCAGTCACATGATGTTTTCATTTTAATGTGGTTCACTCAGCATTGTTCTCCGTCTCTGCAGTGGGAGCAGGAGAGGCCTGTAACTTTGCCGCCTACATGTTTGCTCCGGCCACGCTGGTGACTCCACTGGGCGCTCTGAGTGTCCTCATCAGGTAGCTTCAGTTTAACCTCACAGAAGCCATTTTGTTTGTCTCTGCTGTTGGGGATTATTTGATAAATTGATTGTGTGTGTGTGTGTGTGTGTGTGTGTGTGTGTGTGTTTCAGTGCAGTTCTGTCCTCCCACCTGTTGGGGGAGGTGCTGAACGTGGTGGGGAAGCTCGGCTGTTTTCTGTGCGTGCTGGGAAGCATCTTGTTGGTAATCCACGCCCCGCAGGAACAGGAAGTGACATCACTACAGGACATGACCAACAAGCTGCTGGAGCCTGGTGAGAGGCAATACACCTGGTTACTGTCACCTGTGGTGGCCGATCGATTTATTATGCTAGATTTCAGCACTGACTCTGTCGTGTGTGTGTGTGTGTGTGTGTGTGTGTGTGTGTGTGTGTGTGTGTGTGTGTGTGTGTGTGTGTGTGTGTGTGTGTGTGTGTTAGGGTTCCTGGTGTACATGTCGTTCGTGTTGGTTCTGTGTACGGCTCTCGTGCTGTATTTCTCTCCTCGGTTCGGACCCTCCAACATCCTCGTCTACATCAGCATCTGCTCGCTGCTCGGAGCCTTCACCGTCTCCTCTGTGAAGGGCCTCGCCATCGCCATCAACACCGGTCAGAGACCAAACACTTCCCAGTATTTATATAAATTTAAAAATGAATACAGATAAATTACTGCAGTGGAGTTGCATTGTGGGTGATGTACGTGTTGCTGAAGGTGCTATAGAAGTGAACCGATCAATCGATGCAGGACTCTTAATATTCACTATCCTCTTTCTTCTCGTCTTGTCTAGTGATGTATGATATTTCAGTGCTTGCTAATCCTCTCACCTGGATACTGCTGCTCACTCTCATCGTCTCCATAGTAACACAGGTGAGCCGTAAAATTATTTTGTTCTCTTCTTTTAGGGTTTTATAAGTTGCCATGTTCCCGCAGCTTTGTGCAGCTCGGCTCAACTTGAAACACTTTCAACACCAAGTACTTGATTTGGTTTTCCACTGCAGCTGGTTCCTCATTATCATAAGTAAGATTCTTAGCTGCGAGTCATAGCAGTACCTGGTCAGACTGCTGTTTTGGGAGCCGAAAGTAGCTCTTGTTTTTTTCCTGGCAGAGCTGTAAACAGCAGAAAACTTTGACATTTATATAACACTTCTCCATGTAGAAATCACTTCCAGTTCTTTCTCTCTTTGTGTTGTGCTCTCCAGTCTGGTTCGTTCAGTCTTGGTGAAATGCTTCCCCCTGGAAGTTCTATAAAAACTGTATTATAACTTGTTTATAAGGAACTGAAGAACAAATACTTCACTGCTTCCTTTAGAGTGCTTCATTTTGTACTACAACACTTTAGACACATGTCTAGTTAGATAAAATGATGAAGGGATGACATTTTGCATCCAAAAGGTCAAATATTAACTTCACTGTGACAATATAAGACTTCTGTTCTGGCCAGGAACAGCAATTGGACTGGTGTGCTGAGGCATAGAACCACAAGACTGTAATTAATTAAACAATAAATATAACAAGGCTATAACATGACAACAAAATACAACTTTTCTTGGCTAGTGGTAATGGTAGAAAAACACTTTTAATTGAATATCATACCTTTTTCTTTGAAACAATCATTATTTTATCTTTAGTTTAAGCCTTTATAAATCTGACAGTCGACAAACTGTTAGAGAGCGTGAGAAAGCACAGATGGAACCAGTGTATCGACACTCTGGAAGTATTGAAACAGTTACTCAGAAACGGAAGTGTGTTTGTGCCGCTCACAGGTGAACTACCTCAACAAGTCTCTGGACACCTTCAACACCCTGCTGGTCTACCCCATCTACTACGTCCTCTTCACCTCCGTGGTTCTGTCCACCTCCATCATCCTCTTCCAGGAGTGGAGCAGCATGGCGCCAGTGGACGTGGTCACGACGCTGGGAGCCTTCCTGGTCATTGTGGTGGGCGTGGCCATGCTCCACCTCTTCAAAGAGCTGCAGGTTGGTGGTCCCTCCCCGCCACATTAATGTGTCTTTATGACTAATATTAAGAAAAGGATAGTGGAAACTTGTAAGGGCTACAGGTTGTAGGGCTACAAATAGATGTGACACGAGACTCAAACCTGCTTTGACGTCTTTCAGATGACGATGAAGGAGCTGACCAGTCAGCTGGCTCAGCCGGTGGAGAGGGAGGGGCTCTCAGAGGAGATTTCAGCCAATACACGAGCAGAAGAAGATCGAGGATGGAGGAATAAAAAAGAGGATAAATATGGTTTGATGGACAACATGGTGATCGAGAGTCTTCCTCCTATGAGAGAGGAGGGACCGAGAGTCTTCATCATCAGCTGAGAGAGACAGAAGAAGAGCAGAGACACAGGTTTGTGTTTCCTGTCTGGACTCTCTCTGACTGATGGTATAAACCTTAAGCACTTTTTTAAAAGGTCTGGGCTTTTAGTTCGACCGCGTTTCAGTTCAACAAGGAGGTCCAACAGCTTTCACACACCACAAATCACCTGAACCTGAACCTGTTGTCCAGGTACTGGGCAAAAAGCTGAGGTAAACTCTCAAACACATCACCTGAAGCCACTTTAGCAGATTGGATAACAATAGGAAATCAAAAATGCTGTGAATGAATCCGAGGAGCATTCAAGCGATATTTCAACTGACAATCAAACGACTACAAACAGGAAAAAACTACAAAAAGGCTGAAAACATCAACACAGAAATGCACTGACACAATGACAGAATAGAGACACAGTAAGACCACAAAGAGACCGAATAAAAACATACACAAAATGTGTGCAAACAGATGCAAAGCAACTACAAAGAAACATAATTACTAGAAAGGGACACAAATTAATTAGAAATTAGTACAAAGATGCACGTCATTGTTTAAAAATAAATGAAAGTGACTGCAGAGAGAATTCAAATGTGTATAAGTCTCTATGATCTTTTTAGTCAAATAAACACAAAACTATAGTGAAACAAAATGACTGCAAGCAGATGCAAAAAGACAACAAAGAATTAATACAACTACAAAGATGCACAAAACGACTATAGAGAGCAAGACTACAAAGGTAATTACAGAGAGACGTAAAACGGCCTCAAAGACATAAATGATGCATAAAACAACTACAAAGAAATTGAGAAAAAAAGAGGAAATATTCATGGTGACCTCAAAGAGACATAAAAAGACTACAACTCTACACAAAACTACTGCAGTGAGTAAAAAAGGACTACAAACTGAATGCCAAATGACAGCAAAGACGATTAGAATGACTTCAAACAAAGAGACGCAAAACGACTACAAAGACACACAAAAATAACTGTAAAGTGACGGGAAGGTGTTTGGTGTCAGCGAAGGAGTATTAAATTATGTGGGCTTGTTATCCAGAGTGGAGACGCTGGAATCACAAATGTAAAGGAGCAACTGTTTATCATTATCAGTAATAAGGAGATGCTCTGCTACAGCTTCAACGTACTGTTTCCTTTTTCCTCTTGAAAGTGGTGAGAAAATGAAAGTGTTTTTTTCTATGAAGACATTTATTTCACTCACCATCACTAACTTTAATAACCAGCTTCTGTATTTGAGATTGGATTTTCTGAATGTTGGACTTTAAAGATATAACTCGTTTTTTGCACTGGATCTCTTGTCAACAAATCTCATGAAAAACAGTCAAACCCAACAATGTGTTTGTGTCTGTCAGGACTGTGTGGAAACACTCAGCGCTGCAGCTGATAATCATGTCTGATAATGTGTGATAAATTGTGTTTTAGAACAGGTGCAATCTAGGCGTGTCACATGAAACCCTGTTCTGAACGGGTATCCGCTCTGAATAAATAATAACCTGCAGGATTTTAGGTCAAACGCGTCAGGCAGCGGTGTAACTTGATAGCGGTGTGGTCACCTTTTTGAATCGCTGCCATAGTTCTAACACAAATTAGGTCCACAAATTAGAGGAAATAAACATATTATCCTCCACACAATAGGATCAGCATCTCCTCTCTCAGTTTTAAATGTCACACTGAGTGGGATCAGATTGTGAGCTGTTAATCTGTTGTTGTCTATTTCATTGTTTAACAGTGTAAGTGGCTGCTGTGCTGTTACTTTGACCTCGGGCTTTAAGTTAATTCAGCCTGGCTATCTAATGTATCTTATATCTGATTATTTTTCTTTTGTGGCAGGAAACGCAGCACATGGGACTGTACAGAAACATGCTGTATTAAGGGGCTCACCACATATTTACAGCAGGCGAACAATAATGTTAACCACTACAGACAATCAGCGCATTGTTGACTTTGATGTTTTCACAGATTTGTTAAGAGAAATGAGAAAAATGTGAGAATCCATACTTGGTTTGGTGAGAAACATTTACAGATGTTTTTTTTGTATGTATTTATTTGTATTTTCTGTTGAGGAAATCTGGGTTAAAACTTTTCCGTCCCTCTGTGGTGCCAGGAGATGACGGCAGAGTGAGACACCTTCGCTTCTGTTTTGAAACCCTCGTGTTTTCATCGTTACGGTTGTCGTCTCTGCTGATGACTCTGAGTCTATGACGCAGCCAGACTAACTAAACTGTTTCTGTGATACATACTGACCGTCGTTCAGTGTTGGCTGTAACTTTCAGCTTGAATTGCATTTTCCATGAGGGACATTTTGTCAAGAAAATCACACAAAACAAACGCACACCTCAGTGATTCAAAAATATGTAAAGCCTTTTACAAGATTTATTTAAAGATACGTATTTAATATTATTTCTTTGAAAAGGTGGATATGATTTTTAGAGCAACAAATTTAGTTCAAACAGACGACAGATAGATGCAAAGAGATGATCTATTGTCTTTCTGTTGTCCACTTGTCGACTATGAAGAGACGACAGATGGACTACAGAGAGAAAGAAAGAATAGAAAGATTAACATGGTAAAGATTTTAATGAAAGTGGGAACACTTTGTTTACAGCTCCTGCATAAAGTCTCAAGGTTCTGCCACCAGAAGCCTGTAAATCAGAACAAGCAAAGAAATTTTAACTAAAGTTCGACTTCTGCTTTTATTTTTAGATAGTTTAGCCTCGGGCCTCAGTGATCGGTGACCCTGACACGTTGTGTATACACTGAATGATGGTCAGTAATGAACTGTAACTGTATAATATGTCTGCAGCTGAAGACTCTTCAGTTTATGAAGCTCAGATGAACAAAGTGTCAGTGTTTTGTTACTACAGACTGTAGGAACACGCAGCTGTTTGTTCAGGTTTGGGCTCACTCGAACATCTCACATGTACTTTGCATGAATGATAATCAATTTCCACTGTTTCAGATTCTTGTTCACTTGAAAACGAGAAGCATTTATGCAAAGTATCTGTGATTTGTTGAATCGCTCAGACAAAATTTCAAAACTCTCAGACTTCGGTCAACAAACAATTTATTTTCCTGTTTTTCAAGTTTTTAAATCCTATTGTGGTATTTTAAATGCACACAGATCATTTCAATAAAGACTTGTTGCCAGGAGACAAAAACATGTTTAAATCTTTCTTTCATTACTGTTTATTCTATCGTTTTGGTCTGTTTTGTGCTGTGGGTTGTGTAACCGTGCTAACAATACCAGAGCCAAAACAAAGAAACGCAATCACAGAACGATAACGGAGAAGAAAACATGATCGATAAGAAGTGCTGGGAGCAGATTAATAAATTCTGCATTAGTCCTTTCATTCTTCACATTATTTATTTTTCCACTCCAGCCTGTTCTTCTCTGCTTGTTGACTATCGGTGATCGTTCCTCTCTCTCTCTCTCTCTCTCTCTGCTGCTTCTCCTGTGAGAAAACAGTCTCACAGAGGGAGGATGTTGTCAGTGAAATGTTTTGTCAGTAACCTCAGCGGACTAATTATCCAGCAGCAGAATCATCAGGAGACACGCTGACAGACTGCGTGTCAGACAGGAAACCTAACAACGGGCAGATAGTTAGTTAGAGTTAAGTAGAGACTGTCTGGATGTTCATCACTCCACTAAAACTTTCACTCCGGCGCTGCAGGAGGAATTTGAATTGCAAAGCAGAGCGACATCCAGCAGCCCCGCAGACTCCACCAGTGACTGCAAAACAAAATCACACTCGTAATTAATCCGCATGTTGTGATGAGAGTCCACAAACTGATTTACATATGCTGAACAAGTTCTGAGCCAGGAGATAAAATATAATAATAACATGAAAATAAAACTGCCAGAAGCTTTGTTGTGTATTTTTGTTTAGTTGTGTACTTAAAGTTTTATTCAACAGGTGACCAGTGAAATATGGATTTCTCTGTTTTTTTTTTTTTCTTTTAACACATCGCCTCGTCAGTCAACATCATCTTTGAGGTTACAGATGGATTTTTGGCAGCAATGGTGGCTGTTAACAATAAATACATCTCCCATGATCCTATGCAATTACACCTCTTTGGTTTGTTTTGATTGAGAGACCCCTGGTGGCAGAAATGACAAACTGCACATTTCAATTTCAAGTTTGGACAAATTAACAATCACAACTTTTACACCAACATTAACATGTACATGCAGATATTTGAAATGTTGGTAAACTGGTTGAAAAAGGCGAGTTTGTCTTTCTTAAATCAGACTGCCCTGAAGATGTTAAAATTGTTTTCAAAAGTCTTACTCGATAATATTCTGATGGAAGAAACAGTAATAAATTCATTCAAAAACATTTTTTTTCTTTAAAGTCTATGACAATGAAATGAAGATAAATAATATAGCGAACAAGAAATCAATCCATAGAATAGTCTGTCATCTGTAGTCCGCTATCTGAGGCGCCACTGAATTGGCTTCAGTTCTGTCCATGTAATAATGTTGAGCAAACTCTTTAAAGGTGTCACTTTGGGATCAGCGTCACCACCATTTCTCACTATTTTCACCAAACAATCGATGTATTCATTCAGGAAAAAAATATTAGCAGATTAATCAATGATAATAATAATAATAATAATAATAATAATAATAATAATAATAATAATAATAGTTTGTGTCGAAACCAACAACTAGTAAAGTCCTGCTTTTACATCAATGTCTGAGTCACAATCATTGAATGACATCAGATAGAAGAGAGCAACAGTCACATGGAACATTTTACTGATGCATAATTCCACCATTTACACCAATTTTATTAAAGAATATAGCCTACTGATGGTTAAAAATCCAGTAAACATATTGCTGTAATATTTACTTCTTCTTTGGGACACTAAGTGGAAAAAAGTAACCAGACTCCCTTGAAAAAACACTAAATTTTGAGACGCATTGCCTCGGGAGACACTGACTCAACTCTGAAACGTTGTATACAGCAAATTCATAACTATTCAGGCCTTTTTGTTCATACGGCAAATGTTTCACATGAAGATATTTCTTTCTTTGTGTAAAATACATATAATACATATACAGCCAGTCTCACTTTTAGGAGACACCTGATCGGCTATTATCATAATTATTTATCTCTGCTGTAATGTCAGTAAGGGTCATGATTAAGTCCAATTTACTGATGATAGTTACATACTTTCACTGGTAACAGAGTGTTTTACAGTGTAGTACTGAAAGATCTGAATACTTCCTCCACATCTGCGCTTTATCTGCTCCAACATGTGGTTTAAAAAAAACAAAAAAAACACACAAAAAAAAACGCATGTTCTCTAAATGTCCACTTGGTGTCACTGTGGTTCAGGACATCTACCACTGACAGGCCAGTCTGAGGAGGTGAGCTCCTTTTTAATAAACATCTCCATTAATGTATAAAACACTAGACACAAAGTTCCATTAAATACACATTCAGTTACCTTAAAGCCTCAAATCCTCCACTTCTCCAGTAAGGTCGTCTTTATCTCCGGCTGAGTGCTAATTGGTATTCAGTTTGAAGGTAAACCGTGTTTTCACCTGGATTCACCTCATCTGTGAACATGAGCAGTGAGAGCGGTGACCTGAATATTCAGCAGGCTGCTCAGGAGGAATCCCACCGTCCCAACGAAGGTTTCTGTACTGATGTCGGCTGAGGAGGTGTCACGGCTGACACCTGAACTCAGAGGTAGCAGACATTATTACTGATGTTCACTTCACGACACGCAGTTTGTCTGTCAGGATCTTCTTCCTCTGTGACACTCAGAGCTCCACTGCTGTCCAAAAAAAACCCTGCTGACTGACAAAATCAAAACTGGGTGACACGTCACTTTATCGTCACAAGGCGGCTGTGGATCAGCAGGTAGAGCGGCCGGTGGTTTGATTTGATGGTGGTTTGACTATTCTAGCCCTATGATGTCATGAGAGGGGCCCAAAATGTTCCTCTAACCCAGGGATGTCCACGCTTTTTATCATCATATCATAATCATACAGATTCTGTTATAACGAGTTGTGATTAAGATCCTGACCCACCACACGTGACAAAGAGAAGTTTTGTTTTGCTCTGTATGACATCATCACATAATCACCTGAGACTCCAGTAACTACAAGAGTTGCAGTTTTTTGCTGGAAATCACTTCACATGATCTGTTTTTTCCTCGTACAAATTCATTTATTTCCCCCCTCATATAAGATGCTGAAAACACGACCTGCTTCCACATTACTGCGTTTTGATGTTGTAATGTTGCTCTGAGGGTTGAAGTGTGTGTCACTCCTCTTTTATTTGACGAGCGAAGGATCTGTTTAGCTGTCAGACTGAACGCCATCAGACCGTCACGCTCCTGTCGCACGCTGCCGGCTTACCCTTTCACACAGACGTCATCTCGGCTCAGAGGCGGAAGGAAAACCTGTCCCCCAGTTCCACCTCTGTAACTTTCACACAGACGGGCGAGGCAGAATATCAGCGGCAGATTCTTGCCATGAACAGGCAGCGTAGTCACCGGCGGATGGAAGGCAACCTCTTATATTGCTTTTTAAAGATGCAAAATGAAACAAGGATTCCTAAAATTCCCCTTAGTGTCTGACTTCCTGCGCAAAGTATCACATGTGCCTGTTGTTTTCAGGCAAAAATATGTTTAAAGAGTTTCAAGCTTTGAGCCTGTCAGTTAAAGTGAAACTTGAGAGTAAATCAACCAGTTTGGGGCTTCTGGAGACTTTGACCACTGCGGACGAGCTGTATGGAGCCATTTGATGTTCATTTTCTGTTGCTTTTAATGATTTACTTCAGTTGTTCAGGAGAACGATGCATCGCTGTTTTACTGTGAAGCTCCAGAAATTTTTTGCAGACTATGAAAACTTCAGATAATGACGGGATTATGTTGAACTGTTCCTTTAATAAGTATCACGTTAGCTCTGTTTCAAGTACTGCATGTGGTTGAAACGCGGTCCACCAGAAATCATAGTTATCCTCACAATACACACTTTCATAAATGCCTAATTTTCATAATGCCTAATTGCTTATACATACACACATGTGACAACATGCATACACACAGAAGACGCAGCGTGACGGAGCTCCGGTTTGTATTGAGGGATTATAGAAATCACACATGATGACAAAACATGCTTACAAGTCGTGGAAGCAGATTTATGGAGGAATTACGGAGAAACATCTGTTGAAAACTGTCAGATAAGAAAGAAAAGTACGGAAACGGCTGTCAGACCACCACAGGAAGGAGGGGAAAAATAAGCTTTTTGTGTTGGCGTCGGCGAGGCAGCCGGGTTCGACCTCTCAGAGAGGATTATGGCGGTTTTAAAAAATGACCATCAAACATGGACGCCAAGTTGAGCGACCCAGACAGAGGAGCCGAGCTGATTGGCTGTCAGGGAATTAACGAAAAGCCAATCAAAGCGTGCAAAATGTAATTATGGCTTTTGGTGTACAGTGACTCGTCAGAGCGGAGAGTCGTTATCAGCAGCAGCAGATAGAGCTGATTATTATTATCACCGTGTGCTGAATTACTGCAATTATCGAGCTGCAGAGACGATGGGAGGAGCTGACAGATGCTGATCAGCACCGGGAACAAAACCTGCAGCTGACTCTTTGCTCAACTGCTCAGTTTTCTTCCAGCCTGAACTTAAACGATGATGTTATTGTGTTTATTCGTTATCACTGCCGGATTTTCCTGAAGAGACGTTAAGATTCAGACTGAAAACAGTGCTGCGTTTTTTTTTGTTAACTGAACTGCGGCTGTTTTGCAACATCAATAACAGTCCAAATGTCATTATATGTTGCCATAGAGTGGTGTAATGATGTGTTTGTACGCTAACTGATGTTAGCATCGCCACGGTTCCCTCGTCAAAACAGACTTCACACAGACTTGACATGACGACAGTTAACACTTCACGTACGTTTGACTGAAATCCTCGAGGGCTCAGTTTACAAGTCCAGAGGATGGAGATTTGGATGCAGCAGACTTGGGAGAGAGAAGGTGTTTGCTTCCATTAAGGTCAAAGGTCAGCGACTCTCTCCACTCAGATCTGATGTTTTCAGCTCTTCACTGGAGGTAAAGAGTGACAATTAAATGCAGTAAGGTTTGTTTCTGCCATGAGGGGGGGGTCCCTTAAGTCGAAGTTTGATGATGTTGTGAATGTTCGTGGTTTCACTGGGGGAGTTGTTCTCATTTTCTAACAACCACCAGTGCTGATGAAAGTGGAGAAGGATCTGATTATCTTTTTCAAACGTGGAACGTGTGTTGTTTTTCATTTGTAAGAGCTCATGTTTTAAAGTTTCCTTCATATTAGGACAGCACAGCGAGGAGAAAAAATGAACCTTATAAACGACAACGACGGCTCTGCGTCTTTTAGGATTTCACACCACGGGGAGAACGGCGGGTAGGAGGAGGCCGGTTGAGCTGCATTTATAGCTGCGTATCCGCCCATTTGAAAAGCCACGGGGCAGCAGGCAGACTGTGATGGAAGCTACAAGAAGCTGACAGAGATCCCAGACTGAGAGGGTGTAATGTGTCTCCTCTAAACGCCCAGCTACAACGCAGATACACTGGTGGAGGGGGACGGGGGAGGATGAAGAGTTTCTCCGGGGCGTGCTGTGTTATTTTTAATTGAAAATCCACCTTACATTAATCACATTCCTTTAGATGTCTCTCCTATAACCCCCGGGCCGTTAACTCTGGAGGAGAAGTAGGCCGATGAAGACGGAGAGATCAAGAGTGGGAAGATGAAAATGATTAAATAGATTTATGTTATTATCATGATTAAATAGATGCCTTTTCTCTGTCACTGTGCAGCGGAGGTCAAGATTTATCTTCTGTGAAGAGTAAACAGAAATATAAAAGCCTGACAGCATCTCATTAAAGTATAAATACATCCATTAGATGAGCTTATACTATATTTTCGTCCTGTCAGTATTTTGCCACAAAAGACCAAAACGCTCCTGCTGACGATGTTAACATACCAAAACAACCAAAAAAAAAAAAGATGTTTATCATTTGTTACTTAAGCAAGAGGAAGAAGAAGATTTGCTGGGGACTATTTTAAGTGGCAGATTAATATTCATTTGTTTATCTGGTGAGTCTTCCTGGCTTTGTGGGATTGAGTCTGAGTTTTGTTAGAATTTGTTGAGAAGTGAATGCTCAGTTTGGAGTTAGCCAACAAGCTAACAGGGACGTGGGTTGTGTCATGGATCACACACGTGATGTTTGTCATGTCTTTTGTCAAAGTCTGTAGAGTCTCAGTCTGTGTTGAATAAAGGACAATATCAAGCCGCTCAGCGAGCTACATCGTCTCGTCGCCAACAACAACATGGCCGCCAACAAAGTTAACAGGAAAGACAAAAATCTCCATGAACCTGCTCCTGTTGACAGCTGCAGTTATGTGAAAGGAGAGCTGGTCAGGTGTTTACTGGTGGATCTTGACCTTCTCAGTACGGTGCCTGAGTACAGGTACGTCACGTGGTGAACGAGGTGTCTGCTTTTCTATATCTACAGTAAACAACGTATTTTCAAATCAGTTTTGGGTTCCAGAGCCTCCAGAAACTTGGATTACACTTCAGTCGACTTGTCTGTTAGCACGCTGACATTAGCATTTAGCTATTAGCGCCGCTGTGCCCAAACAGCCTGTTCTAGTGCCACAAAGAGCTGTTGGTATACATAATAACATATCACAATGTGTGAAAAAAACACAGTGAATGTTAACTTTTCCATGTTTTTATTCAGAGGCCTGAAGTCTCTTTACTGACTCTCCTTCTTATTTTTGCCACTCTGAAGTTTCTCTGCGTGCCAGAACTCATTCAGCTCATTTCCACTTGTTTTGTTTTATTTCAGTCGTCTCTGTATTTCTTCACAGTGAAGGCTGGTGTGGTGTTTTTTCCGGCAGCCCCTCAGGGATCCGCTCCTCCTCATCATCGCTGCTCTTCTTCTGGAAGTCTCCACAAGAGCGAGCAGTGGAAAGTAATGGGCCACAAACTCCTAATCAGGGCCTTTCTGGGGCTAATTGTCGGCTTTGTTTCGGCCCCGTCTGTCTCCGTCCTCCCTCACAGCCGGGGGAGTAATGAGGCGTTATGTGATATGATGTCCCCCTCAGGACAGTAAACCATTTAAAGAAAGGTCCCGGGAGCTCGAAAGAGAGCAGAAGCTAATGGAGAGAAACACGGATGAAGAGACAAAGACACAGGGGTAGAAAGATAATGACAAAAGAAGATCAGGGCTTTGTGCAGGAAAGAGAAAGGAAAGTTACAGAGAGAAGTGGAAATTAAGACCTTGCACCAAGAGACGGATCGATAAAAAGCAAAGAAATTAAAAAAAAACAAACAAGAAAAGGTGAAAGAGCCAAAGGGGAACGAGCTGAAGAACTCTGCAGGGGAATCAACAGCAAAGATGTTCAGTGTTATGAACTTTAGCCTGAAACAAATCAGTTGAAAAAGCCTCGAGTTTGAAACAGAAAGTCTGCAGAGGCTTCTTTTAAAAAACATTTTTCTCTCACTGTACAATAAGACTCAACAATGTGCCAATGAATAATTGACAGTGTGCTTGAAAATGACTTTGTTTTGCAGGGCTGCATGATATGTTCAAAAAGTCATGTTGAGTTTTATTTTGACTGCGATTTAGATGATTGTGTGATTAATTGTGAGCCCTGTCTTATAGTGATATCTCTCTGTAGCCTCGACACAAACAAATAGAACGAATAGGGATTAACATCTGGTCACATTAGCATTTAAAACGATAAAATCATTTCACATCACTTTGCTTTTGCCAAATGAAGGATAAGTAGTGAGCCGATATCCCCCCAGGAACTCCAGTAGGGAGGAAGTTACAGGTAAAAACCGTTTTTGGTTTTTGGAGATGGGGAAACGTGTTGATTGAACCCTGTTGGTGCAAAGCAAGTAAGATAGATAATAAGGGAAAACCTAAGCTTATGAAAAAGATTGTATTCAATTAATAATCTCTCTGTATTTTTAGTTTATACTGGTTAAAAGTTATTCCACGACTGCAACACACGCCAAACATCATGATTTTTCCCAGGAGACTTCTGTACGTCTCGTGATTTTAGTCATCGCATCCTGTTTGTGACACTTTACAGTGTGCAGACATGGAGAAATGGAGAGCTAATAATTAAACACATTCCAAAAGACCTGGAGAGAAGAATTCATGTTTCTTACGTCAAGTTTTAGAAGAAATAAGCTGTAAAATCCCAGGAGAGGCACCGCGTCTGTCCCCTGTAACTACTGTAACTGCAAAGGTAGTTTAAAATGTGACATCAATAGTTCCACAGTTGTGTCGACAGTGACATACCGAGGGGCACAATCAGCCATCGACAATCATCTGATGATTTTGCCAATCTCTGTGAACTAATAGGAATCTCCCGTTTTTCTGTCTGCACACGAAAAAAGCTGATGAATTTCTTAAGAGAGACAAGAAAAGTTAAATTGTCCTCAGACGATCTGCTCTCCAGGCAGACTGTTTACCAGCACGCAGTCAGGAAACTCAGCCTACAATCAGAAACCAAAAATCTTGCCCCTTTCATTCACATGCAGATTTTTGTGTTTAGAAAGATCACACAGTTCCCAACAGATGCACAAAGTGTTGGTGGGAGAAGAATGTCATTTCTTTGTTGACTTTTTTCTACCCCGAATCAGATGTCAAATCAATTATCGAACCAGACGTGTTTAATAAACAAATCGATCTTATTCTCATCATTGGCAGTCACGTCCCAGAGGTAAAAGTTTTTTTAGCGACCTCGAAGGACTGTAGTTTCCTGAGGAGGCGTCGTGGCTGCTGTCACATTTCAGAAAGCAAGTTTCACATTCCTGAAACTCTGTATTGATCGTGTTGATGTTTCGTACACGTTTCTGTGGGGTGATTTTCCTCAGTAATGCGTGCTGACGTGGTGGCAGGTTGAGCTTCTCCCGCCTCTCAGTCACATTATCATCTCAATACCGGCGTGAGATTTCTCTGATCTGACTCGGTTTCTCCACCGTGGCCACGTTTTAGCTGTCAGACATCTCTAAAGTGGCTTTTTGGAGTGCTGCTCATCAGAGAAGCTCCTGCCGTCCAATTTCATCAAACAGTGTTTTTATATTTGCTGTCACTTCAGCAACTTTTCTTTCAGAGCTGAGCGAAAAAAAAAAAAACTTCTGCAGAGGTTCAATCACCACGTTACATCTTTCAGCCGACTGCAGAAAAGTGTCATTTCTGCCGATTGGTCACGGCAGATAATTAAACTGGAGAGAGACTCGATATCTCACCGCCTCATCTGTACTGGTCTTCAGAGAGGATTTTTTTTACCATCGATAGATTTGAAATAAAGACTTCTAATGTGTCTCATGTGGAGCTGGAAATGGAAGATAAAATCTGATTTAACCTCCCATCTGGTGTCGCCCTGTGGCTTTAGAGCATCAACAAATTATTTCACGAGGTTTTATAACATGACAGATGAGAAAATGTCTTTTCTTTTTTCCAACTCACCATGCTTAGAAAAGCGATTTAAAGAGGACGACACACTGCAGGGTGTGAGTACAGCCGGATATCAAACGAATTCCAACAGAACTCTGTTTGATTACCTCCTTTGCTTTATTGTCTTTTAGATACATTCTAATCTAATGCCTTATTTCTCATTTTGAATTGCCTTCTGCATGAATGGTGCTACGTTATTTACTTGCCCAAAGCGGTGTTTCTCAAACTTTTTACACCATGTACCTCATCAGAAAATACTGGGCTCCCGAAGTACAGTAGCATTTAAGCACTTTAAACAGGAAAACATGACAGGCTTTTACATCGATGCCAGGACAAACTGACACTTAATGTACTTTACATAATGCTGAATTTACAAGAAGGCACCAGTGACTCAAAATATGCCGAATCAGTTCAACAAAGTTTGTAAAGTTTCTCCTCATGCGACGACTCTAAAACATCCCATGATTTGTTAAGGCAGTCTGGTGATGCTACTACTGAAAACTTTCCCTTCAGCTGCGGTTTACATTTGTTTGATTTTGATAAACGTACACTGTCACTTTTTAGAAAGAAATTACGAGTAATTTAAGTTGAGTAAACATGAGCAATGATTGCTGATGAAGAGTGTTCAATATGTTTGAAAGCCCCGTTTTAAATTGTATTGTCAACGTCAAGATTCATCACTGCCAGACAGGAAAAAAAAAAAAAAAAAAAAACTACAAAAGTCGAGATACGTTAAGAGTTTTTATTAAATAGAGTAACCGATCTGAACCATAAACTGAAAAATCAATTAAAAATAACATGTTTTAGACAAACAAGTGTAGTTCGGCACATGTATCATTCATATCATACAAATGTGAATGTATTATTCCTGATTTTTGCTCAGTTTCAGAGTATAAAAGTTCCACTGCGCTGCTGCTTCATCGTGTGTTCGGTCCAGGAGGAAATACAGAAGAAACTGATCCTGACCAGCCACGATGAGTTTTGTTCCTTCGGTCATTTAAACCACAGGATAACGCAGATTAACCACTACAGTAAACACCACTTAACCTCAGATTTAAAAGGAAATTTACCCCCCAGGACCTGTGAGTTTACCAGACGATGCAAACGGCGTCATGTTTTGGCCAGAGTTTTTCAAAAAAGATTTGTGGCCACCAAACTGTCTACAGCATTACCTCTAATAAATGCCCGGTCTTAAATACTTCTGTATCCTGTTCTATATAATGTTGCTGAGAAATAAACAATAATATTGTACGTAATAATAAGTGTAATATGTTCAATTCCATTGCTTAAGTTAAATAAATTCAACGTCTGATTCTGTTGTTTCAATACTTTCTGGGTGACTCATCTACTCTCCTATTTTATTATTATTTAATCTGAAACAGATACAAGAAGGCTTCACATTAATATATGACCAAATATATTTATATATATATCTTAAACAGAAGGAATAGGTAATAAAGGTCTTCCTCTAATAAAGGCCTGGTAACATGTTGGCTGAAGAGACAGTTTCAGTTCGCTGCATCGAGTGTGATCATGTGGACATTTAGTGTTTTGTTTCCACGGAGCTCTTCAGAAGACAAAGAGGGAAAAACAACAACCCAAACTGATAATCACTCCTTTGCCGATGCAGAAAGAATGCAAGCAAGAGAAAAAAAACTTTTTTCTGTTCTGAAACAATTAGTCGATTAATTGATTGGTCAACCTACTCAAAATGTATCTGATGTTATAAACTGTTTCGATAATCATTTGTTTTTCAAGAAAAAGCTTGATATGAATGAATAGCTTCAGAATTTCAAACTGTTGACAGAACAAAACAAAAACATTTGAAGACATCACTTCAGATGAGCTTTTTTTTTACCCTCTTTTTTTAATAGACCAAAAAACTTATTGATTATTTGAGAATATAACTGGTGGGTAAACTGATAATAAATATATCTCTTAGTTCTTCATTTTTTTTTTTCTAAAGCTGAGGTGCATCAAGCTCTCACTGTATCTATCACTGGAATCCTGAACAAGGGGCTCTATGTAACAACTTATAAAAATCACATGTATTAATCACGGTTTTATTGACCACCTGTAAGCGGACTGAAATGTGACGTAAAAAATGAGACCTTCCCGTCTCTCTTGGTCTTGATTTATTGAAGTTGTTTAAAGCTGCTGGACTGAGGGCAGATTTTCCGTGACAGTCGGCGCCTCTCTGCTAACAGAGAGCAGCGGTAGCTAACGTTAGTATAGACACAAACTAAAGACCAAAGTTCCACAGAGCCCCTTTAAATCTTTGAAACTTTACACCAACGTCACTGTTGTTTCGTCACACATTAAAAAAAACCCCAAAGAAACAACGTAAACAGTTAATTCTAATCTGCTGTCAGTAGATTTGTCCGTGTCTGTAACCGGTCATGTTCGACAAACACCTCCCTTTTATCTGAGCGACCTCGCGGCTGAATGTGGAAACTTGGGTTGACATATCAAGTTGATAACCACCTTCGTGTAACCACTTGATTGTGATTGTCCAGGTTAGTGAAGCCAGCCGACAGAAACATCCTGGGTGTGTTGTTTCGTAGTACAGGCCTCTGGTGTTCTCCTGAATGTTATCAGCAAACGTCTCATCACCAACACAAGTGTTCATCTGTGTTTAAAAATGTTAACATGCTCAAATTCTGACTTCTCCAACCTTCTCAGGTAACGAAGAGGCCTTCAGCGTGAACGTGACGAAGCTTTCTGCTGAACTGGAGGAAGAGGAGACGAGTGAAGGGCGGGACCAGGGTAAAGAAGAAGAGAGGTGGGTGTGTTAAGAAGTTTAAATTAAAAAAAAAAAAAAGTTTGTTTCCCCTCCTGGGTTCTTTTATTGCAGAAGAGGAGGATTTTTGTTTAAGACAACGCTTGTAGAAAAAGAGTTATTTTGTTTGTAGTTCATTAAGCCCAGTCGCTCGTCTTGCAGGAGCTCAGGTGTTGTGTTCAGGTGCTCTCTGTTCATCAGAGTTCTGCTGTTGAACGTGAACGTCCCTCTGCCTGCCTGACAAAACATTTTCCTCCTGTTCTCACACATTGTTCCTCCCTTTCTCCTCTGACATCTGCTCAGTTCATTATCTCTTGTCTTGCCTCTCCTCCCTCTACTTTTCTCGTTACTCTTACTTCCTCACCTTCAGACAGACAGACAGGCCAGAACATCCCGTCCAATCAGGAGTCTTGGTTTTGATCACATGCCCGTGGAGGACAGTCCCAGGCCGGAAGCTTTGCTCATGCAGGGTAAACCTTGACCTCCGGCTTTCGGGAAGTCGTGCGCAACCAAGCGGCCGTTCTCTCCTCCGAGCCCTGACGCTCCTCCTCCTCCTCCTCCTCCTCCTCCTCCTCCTACAAAACCACCCACCAACGCGCCTCCTCCTCCTGCTCCTCCACCCACCAGGCTGGTGCTCATCATGGCGGCATCGATGAGCTCCTGCAAAACAAAGACGGAGAAAAGGAGTTAGTTTAAAAATTAAAGACAAATTGATTAACAGACGGTGAAGAGAGTTCATTCGGCTCCTGAGATTCAGCAGAGAAATACAGTTTTTATATTTAACAAGTGAGTCTCACGTCAATACTATCTTTTAAAATTATTTTTAAAATCTGCCTTTTCGGAGCATCTTGTTTGATGGATTTCCTGTTGAAATCTTACAGGATTTAAAATCGACACCTCAACAAGAGTTTCTACATCAGAATTTCAAACTTTTGGCAACACATTATATTTTGAGGATTAGTCTTTTCTCAGAGTCTCACTTGTAAAATGTTTATCTTCAGGGTGGAGACAGAGGGAGGATCATCAGGTTGGTAGCAAGTGTTTGCAGCTCAATTCTTCTTCCCAGTAAATCAACAATGTTTTTTCCTTTGATTCCACTGGGTACGTCTCTGTAACCTCATTCCATTGTTTCAGACAGACAAACTGTTTTCATACATTAAGGAACATAAATTAGTTTTTAAGTCACACTGAATCTAGCTATGCTTCTTCTCACTCCTTTTCGAATGTCATTTATTTTACTTTTTATCATTATTATTTTGCTTCCTCAAAATCTTCATTTCCATATGATGTTGTGCAAATAATTTGTTAAATAGCAATCAGGAAGCCATGTTCTATTTGCATATTCGGAATAACATAATAAACTAAAATCATGTGTTTTAAGTCTTTATGTTCTGATTTGTCTGAGGTACAATTTTGAACTACCTCTGTCGCCTCACCAAACACACCTGAAAGCACCTGTGTCTCTCACCTGACTCTGTATCTTCACCTCATGTCACAGAACTACTTTAGTAATGAGTGTAACATTTGAAGGTTTTTGAAGAAATAACCAACGTCGTTTGGAAATCCAAGTCTTAAGTATAAATATGTGTGCGTGTGCTCATTCGTCACCAACAGCAATATCTGTAAAGGTTGTTTTTCAATAGCAGAGCTCTCTGTCTGTGTCTCCTCACAGGGAAACTAATGATGTGGATCCAGAGTTAATATCCTGTATCAGGCCTCTGAGGCTCCCACGCTCCCTCGCCGCTCGGCATCAGCAGTCGTCAGGAAGATTGGTACAAATAAATCCCGGGTTTATTCATTTACTGGAGCGGCTCTAACACCCACAACACCTCGGAGCATGGCGCTCTTCACATCTGAACAACAGAGTCAAACACTCATCTTCCTCCTGCTTCAGCTTGAAGGTAACAGTTAACAATCCAGCTCAGTGTACCTCCATCACTGTCGACACCTGGACCAACTCTCTCTCTCGCTCTGTCTGTCTCTCGCCCATCATGCTCACTTTAATAGAGGGTGTTATTGTCACCGTCTACATGTGCTGTCAAAACACAACAGTACAGCTGTCTCTGCACACAGTCTGTTAATGTTACAGCCTGCAGGCAGAGCAGCCACCTGTTACAACAATGCACAGCAGATTTAATGATTAAATGTCCTGAATACAAAACATTTTATATCTCATGGTAACTAAACAGTGAGCTGTAACCTGCAACATTTTAAATCTGAACACTCTGGTGAACTTTAACTACCTGCGATCCCTGTTGATGCATTTTCTGTCTTGTTTTTTTCTTAAATCTAAACTGGCATTGGCAACTTCCTTGCTTGAACTCATCATTGCTTTCACAAAAATGTCATCACATAGCTTATATAAACAAGAATGTCCCTCAGTAGAGTGCATACCTCAGCCAAGGCCTAATAGTCCCCTTTACTTCAGTCAAACTGAATTCAGTATCGAATAAAACATTTAAATCTGCCAGATATGGATTTATATTTGCATCCACATCAAATTGTACTCACTCACAGCACAGACTTACACCTAAATACACCAGATCAGGAACCATGCATTATGATTGAAAATGTTGAAAAATATTCTCTCACAATGTCAAAGAAACAGTTCTTGGATCGTCCCTTTACATGGATTCACACACAAAGTTAGAGACCCACCTCCTTCCAAGTTTGGTGGAAATCTGTTCAGTAGTCTTTGTGTAATCCTGCTGACAAACTAACAACAGACTGATAAGCACATGGGTACATTTTGGATTCTCCGTTGCTGACGTTACCCTGTTAGCTGTGGTTTGGACTGAACCATCCACTTGAGTTGGAACAATTTCTAAATGATACACCCGTTTAGTCTGTTACGTCAACCTTTTGCCTCTCCCTCTATCGCCACCCTCGAGGTGAACTTTATGCTTCACCATCGAGGGTCCAAGAAATGCAAAATCGTCTGTCTTGTTTGTTGTGTGATGAAGACGGCAGCCTCTCAGTTCTGTGTAAAAGGGTTTAACTTAATGTCTTGTCACAGTATAAACAGAACAGCATGTGCACTCCTGTTATAACAAACAAACAGCAGAGAACTACTACAAGGTTGTCACTTTTAAAACTGCTGCAGAATTTAAAGATTCATTCCTTCTCTACAAAAGAAGTCACAGTACTGTAATATTAAAGCCTGATTATCAATAATGTATCAAGAGAGAATGTTTGATTGTATATTTCTGTATGGACTCTTAGTCCCACGTGTGCTGCAGCTCTCCTCTACCTCTGCAGCAGGTAACCGCAGTGTAACCTTGCTCTCACAGCCCTCCATCTGCTCTGACTGATGAAATCCTCCACACATGTTGTGTCAGGGCTGCCTTCAGCCAGGGGTTTGAGTCTTTGTGCTCAGACGCACATGTGAAGAGAATAACAACAGTCCAGCAGAGATGAGTGTAGCGGACTGGTGCTGCTGCTGTGGAGAAAATGGCTCTAATGACTTGTTTGTTCCTTCTGAGCAGCCCATCAAAGTCTCCGTATAAACCGCCACCGCCTGTAATGAGGTGACTGCAGTTTCATCACATACAGACGCCGGCGATAAAGAGGAGCTCGAGTGCAGAGTGTCAGATAAGTAGAGTTCAGTCGCTGCACTTTCAGATGGTGGTGATGGTAGTGATCCTGCCTGTGGCTGCTGGGGGTCTGCGTTACAGAGAACCACTATGAGGCGACAGAGCTCTGATATGATGCACAGATCTGGTGTACCAGATATATTAATGTATAGCTCATGCTGTAACTTATACAGATATAGTTAGCAACAAAAACTGACTGAAAATGTCTATTTACTGAAACTCAACAAATGAATTATATTTATTTTGCGCTTGTCTAGTCCATAAAATAAAGGCTCGGGTTAAGGCCAAAGCATCTTTTCCTAAACCTAACCAACCAAGCAAAAATGTTTGTGTGTATCTTATTTTATTCTTATATTATTCACAGCTTATATGTTTGTACGTTTTTGTGTTTTCTTTCACTCCTCTAGTGGCCTTTCTTATCATTAACAGACTCCAAGAGACACACACAAGACTTTCAATAAAATCTAATCTCATCAAATTTTTAAAAACTTTTGAAAGTTCAAAAGTCTGTTTGTTAATCTAGTTAAGTATTCCCCGATGTTTTACATTAATCACATTTACATTTTCAGTTAAATTGAGTTAAATTCAGTTAATTGATGATACTGCAAATAATTAATTAAAGATATTCTAAACAAAGTGCATGTAACTGTATATTACGTTACAACACATGATATAAAATAAGCGCTACCATTATGAGTTGCATCACTAATCATGATCTAATAATTTGTATTATTCTGACGTGAGCCATTCTGCACTTCTACCAAAGTGATATTTTAACTTGTTATCTTGTATGTATGACTTTGTGGTACTTTTTACAACACTTGTATATTAATACATCTCAAAATTGACCTTCTTATTTTTATGTAGGGTGTATAAAATAATAACCCTATCTTGAAATTGTGATAAATCCTCATCAATTATGCGTTCCTCACTGCCCAATGAACCGATAGTGACTATGTAAAATGTGCCATGTTAGTATTCATCAGTGTCAGCGGATCAAACTGGACTCACCTTCATTCTTCTCGACTCGATCCGAGACTTGTAGCAGAACTCGACCAGAGCCACGAGCATGGCCAGCCCTAACCCACCAATCAGGATGTAAAACACTCCCGCCACATTGCTCAGACTGAGCGCGCTCGTCTTGTCCTGTTAGCGCAGGAAGGCGGGGTCAGGGACAACCAATCATGGTGCAGATAGTAATGACATCACTACAGTTTGAACTACAACATCTTTAAATCTAAAAGACTAATATAATCTTTCTGACTGGCTGGACACTTTTAAACTTTCAAATGCCGTGATTAAGAGGTACAGGTATTTAAAGGGGCACTCCACTGAATTCACACATCCAAATCGGGTTGCTAGCCCACCTATGAAAAACAAATAAGGGTATGGCAGTGTCTAAACCCAGCTCCAAACTTAATGGAAATGTGGCACTTAATTGGTGATATACCCCTTTAATTTATCATCTCCTAAAACTAAAATGACCTTCTCCATCGCCCTAAATCACAGCATTTGACAATTCATATCTAAACATCTGTCACATGCAAATTCATGCACAGAAATGCAAAAAAGTGAGGGAAAGTAAAGTAAAAAAAAAAAAATTATATATAAATCCATAGAATGTTTATTTAAATTAATACTTAAAATGTAAATATAAAGTAGTAACCATCAGATGTACCGGTCTCACAGGTTCTCTTCATCACAATAGCTTTCAGTATTAATAAAAAAAACATTGAGGGAAAGTAAAGGAAATATATGTCTATAGATGGTTTATTTTATGAAAGTAGTCACCATCAGATTTATTTGTCTCACTGGTAAATTAAAAGACTGTGATATCTGTGCTGTTCATCACAGTCAACTTAAAAAAAAAAAAAAAATCAAAAAATTTACTTTTACGTCCTTGGAAGAACAAAATCCTTCAAGAAAAAAAAAGGGATTTGAGCATTGTTTTTCGTGAGACGCTGCGTTTTCCTCTGTCACATGCATCACTTGGTTTTTGGTGCGCGTGACTTAAGTTTCTTCATCCAATAGCATGCAGCCTGTTCAAAGGGGGCGGGGCCTGTCTTCAATGATCAGGAAGTGTTGTGAGGTGCGGGCAGCCTATCAGAGGGATTTCCTCTCCAAACGGTCATGTTATCCTCAGACAGTTTCTCAATTTTTTTTTTTTTTTTTTTCATGTGATCAAATTAAAAGACACATTAACGTCAGACAGAAATTAACATCAACTATTTTCCTTCTTGAAAAGGAAAATAAATATGAAAATTTATGCACAATTGTTCAGGTTAGTGTTTGTTTTGTTCCACTGATGCTGGTAACTTTGAACATATTTTGTGCGGATCATCACCTTAACTTAAGTGCAAGTAAGTACATTTGATAAGTGATACCAATACTGCAACAGTGCCATTTTTCACAACATAAATCTCTCTGTTACAAAAAAGTATTTGCAGTTGTAAAAAATAAGTTGCAAAATATAACCAGCATTGCTTCAAAGGAAGAAGCTGTTGATAGACACTGTTTCTACTCTGCTCACTTTACTTGACCAGGTGTTTCCTCAGGTTTGACATCTTGCCCTGACTCATTAAAAACTTGTAGCAGGACTTCCCGCTCTCTCTCTTTCTATCTATAATTTTAGAGCTCTCAGGTACAGAAATTTGGCACCATAATATGAATCTTTATTATGTGAATATTTAGCCACCCATTTCAGCATTTCTTTACTTTTAACAACGGCATCAGTGAGAGATAAACTAGGTGACAATCTCAGTCTCTCAGAGTTCGGTACACAGCATGTATTGTTTCCTGGTATCTGGTTTCTTCTACAGTAAGGAGAAAAAAACATATTTCAAATTAATCTGCATTTTTAGCTTCTGTGTGGGTATTCAGTAGAGTTAAAATGTTTTTTCTCATGACTGCACTTTCAGTCTGACGTTAAGTCTTTCCTCCTTGCTGCCACTCTGATGACAGACTGATGAACGTTTTCTCCCGTTTGTTAGTCTCGGTCTGTTGCACAGCGAGTTCAGAGGAAACAGGAGGTACATGACAGATTGGAGACAAAAACATCAGCGTTCAAGTGTGTGTGAGTGTGTGAGGGAGAGAGAGGAGGGTTGGTAAAGATGTGGTCAGTAGCTTCAATTTCATCAGCTGTTGGTTAGCAGCCGTAAACAGAGAGAATTAGGGTGACAGCGAGAGAAAGAGAGAGAGAGCGAGAGAAACAGGAAAATAAATCTGACTTTTTACATCTGATGTGAGTGTAAAAATAATGTCTCTTTAATCTGGGGCTTCTCTTCCAGGCCAGAATAGCTCCATCTCTCTTATAAAGACAAAAAAAAAAAAAAAATCGCCTGAAAACTTTTTTAAAACTCAAGCACTGTACAACCACAAGGATAGTCTAAAAATATAGATGTAAATGTGGCAGCCAAAGGCAGAGGGGATTTGCGATTAAAAGTGATGTAAAAAGTCACATTTTCCTCTTGTCTGTCTGTCTGTCTGCGGCTGCTTCAGTGAACTGTGCTGACCACAGAAGATTCTGGAGAACAGAAGGATGGCTGAGGAGAGAAAAGCCTCTGAAAAAATTGACTGATCTGGGGACATGAAAACCCCATATCTCCAAAAAGTCTGCTTTGTCAGAATCGGCTAAAGGCTGGCTCATTTTCCCACCAATTTGCATAAATTCATCTGACTATACGCAGAGGTTGTGACAAGTTTTGTGGCAGCTAAGTCCATAAAGTTTCCGCAGCACTTCAGAAGCCTCTCAGTTTAAGTACAAATTGGAGTCATGAGGTTTTCAGGTGCCATCAGAATATTTTAATGTATTGATTTATCCTCCAGCTCTTCAGAACAGTCAGCTGAGCAGCAGTGTTACACTCTGAAAACAAAAAGTTCTTCTCTACAAAAAAGTGCTGAATTTCAATTTGAAAAATTTGAAATCTGATTCACACTTTGACACTGAACATAACATTTTGAACTTGAAGGACAACTTCAACATTTTGGGAAATACTCCTATTTGCATTCTTGCTGAGAGTTATATCAAAAGATTGGTACCACTTTTGTTTCTGTAGAGCGAGTGTGACACTCCAATGAGCAGCCAGTTAGCTTAGCTTAGCATAAAGACTTGTAACAAAAGCAAACAGATAGCCCGGATCTGTTGGACACTAACAAAATTCACCAACCAACAACTCTATGAACAACATCTCAAACTAATAATGTTTGGATAATCAGTGCCGAATCAGTGTTTTGCCTTTATTCAAGGAACCTCTTTGTTCACTTTTTTGTTTGTCAAGCCTCCTGAAATTTGCTATTGCACCATGACCTCAAAGCATGTAAGTAAATTCTGGAGAAACATAGTGCATCACTGCAGCAAAGTGAAAATACAACAAATGCAAAAGTCAGCAAAAACAAGATTTTCTTTCATTTTAAAGTAAATTTCTTGATTTGATCAGGTAACAAATTTAAGGGTGAAAATGGTTAGTCCAGGTAGAAGAACCATTACGACGATACATTTATTTATTTTTTTGGTTGTTTATGTGTGAGTCATGGATCTATTTTATTAGGAGTGCACAGAAGGATCAGAACCTTTTGTAAATACCTTTACTGCTAGAAATAAACAAAAAGAAAACTTTTGAATCGAATGAAAAAAAAACCTTTCAATTAGGATGAAATTAATTGTTTAGAAAAAGACAATTGGAAACCCTTTTTTTCTTTTCAGAGTGTACCTGCTGAAGTGTTTGGGGTTGTGGGTCTGATGGGGGCAAGGTGGGTGGGGGTAAACCAACACATGACCTCGGGACCAGGCCGAGCGACCTCAAGAACTGACCTTTCTGCCGGAGTCCTTGTGTCCACACTCCCCCTTGTCATACCACCACTTGTTTTTCAACTTGTCTAAGACGGCTTGTTCATTGAGCTTCAGTACTGCTAGGTTTACTGGGATTCTTCAAAGAACCATGAGAGGAAGGGAGGGGGAAGGGGGAGTGGGAATAACATAAATAACATTATGCACCTCCATGTTATCTTATGTTATTTTTCAGCTGCACAGCAACAGGGCAGCGGCGGCTGCAGCAGCAGCGGCAGCAGCAACGATTTTTAGCAAAACTGGAATTTGTAGTGTAGATGCTTTGGTATGCTACAGAGAACACCTCAACAACAGCAACAACAACAGAAAGAAAACTAAATCAAACAAAAAACAGGCACAGAAACACATAAATAAAAACGTTTTGGAAATGTCAGCATCAAAGTGATATGCGTTAATACTCCATCTAGCTCAGTTTTGCCTGACTCCCTACGTGCAAGATGTGTATTACTATATCACTTTGGGTAACCGGCAAGAGCTGAAAACACTCTTTGGATCTTTGGGTTTGCTGTCCGAATACCAGAAAACATATAAACTATTTTGTGGTGGAGGTTGAAGGATTACTGCAGTTTAACTTTTTAAAGGGATGGAGACAACACTGTCCATAAACAAGGACCTGATTCCAGAGTGTAAGATGACCACAGGGAGTATTTTGCTTTTTTTACTGGTTTATTGTCAGCTAGCTAGGCTTAATTAATCTGTTACTGTCTTGTGATATAAATTATCTACATCTTACGTATGACTAATTATATAATGCCTAAATACTACTATAAAGTATAAATATACCAGCATACACTTAAATGTAAACGACTGACTTGTTGTTTGTTTGGCAGCGGCTCCCAAAACAACACGACCATTGAGGCATAACATTATTACTCGTACTGGACCTTCATCATACGATCGGAGTTTGGTTAGGTTCAGGTAATGAAACAACATGGTTAAGTTTAGGTTATGAATCTACATGGTTAGATTCAGGTCATAAAACTGCACGGTTCAGTTTAGGTAATAAAGCCACATGGTTAGGTTGAGGAAAACATTGTGGTTTTGGTTAAAATCACTAGTATACTTCTGTTTCAAATGCGTTATGTGATATAACTTCAATTTACTGTTAGTTAGTTACAAGACTCTCCATTATCTTCTGAGTACTATACCTGGATATGGTCATTTTTCTAAAGCCAGGCTCAAATTGACCTAAACCAGTGGAACACTTCCATTTTCCAAAAAGTTTATGATAATAAAAAATACTGACGCCAAACAGATCGCTGGCAAAATTGTGATTCACAAATTAGCGTCTTTCGCAAATTTCAGAAATGTCCTGCAATGCTCTTGTGTTGCATAAAGCAAGCGCCAAATGTGCTTCTTGCTTTGTTTAGTGAAAATTGTATATTGCAAACTGCATTTTGCAGAAACAGCTGTTTTTTGGTAATAGGGGCTGCTGCAGTTATGTTTTGTAAAATACTCCCTGGATCAAAGGAACATGAGAAATATCTTGAACAAGGCCTGAGATTTAATCATTTTGCTGAATCAAATCACAACCAGTGTTAGTACTTTCCCAAACAGATGGTTCCAGTACAGTCTCATCTGGGCCACCCTGAGTGTTTTATGCTTGATACTTAAGTTGTGGGTTGTTGCCGGTTACCCCCGTGTACCATTGCCTGTCGTTACCCGTTGGGGTTACGGTGATCTGACCTTGGAGTCCCCTCCCCCGAGGCCGCACTCTCCCTTGTCATACCACCATCTGTTTTTCAATTTGTCCAACAGTCCCTGCTCGTTCAGTTTTAATACTGCCAAGTTAACAGGGTTTCTACGGGGATGATAGTAATAAGGGATAAAAAGGGAACTAGGTGTTAATGAGCAGAGGACTGCCAAAGGGAAGATAGCAACATCATTACATCTACTTATGACAGGCATGTTATTAATCTTGTAATCATAAAATGAAAGACTCTTTAAAGGACAGGTTCACTGCTCTTCAACCCAGACCCTCTAAAAATGCTGTTTCTTGTCAATTTGTTCTTGCAATTGAAGGTTTGATGATCATGTACTGTATGTGTTTGTCAAAGTGGGGATCAGAAAGAATCTGGAGCTCCCTCAAGGAGCAGAGCCTTTTCTGACAAATCTATCTGCCAAACATTTGCTATAACAGGATCAGATCATTGTGTTCGTCTCTGATTGAAGACTTAACTTGAATCAGTGATACCAGTCTCCGGTACTGGAGTATTCTTGGGGTGGCTCTTGCATGTGAGCTCCTGGGGACCAGACTTCAACTTTTTCAGGTGGTTTGTTACACAGAACCATCACGGAAGTTGCCCAGAAGCTGTCAAAAAATACTTGGCTGATGATTGGCCGAACCATCTGTCCATCACTGCCTATCGCAGACTTCAACTGATCAGATCAACAGCAGGAGAGCACTACCATGAGTCGAACCTGTTAGGAAAGCTAACTCTTACAAAGCCAGAGAAGAGTGAAAACATCTTTCCTTCTTGAAAGGCCCTTTTGTTCATCTTTCAATTAATTATACTCTCCAGTTCTGATGGAACTGATGCAAGCAGCATCTACACTAACCTTGAGGAGCCGCCAATGATGTTTTGCAATAAACAGTCTTTTCTGGCTGGCCATCTTCTTGTGAATTCAGTTGCCTCGCAGGGTAACAGGTGACTCTCACAGTCAGGAAACAGCCTGAAAAGGCATCTTGGAACCACTGCTTTGGGGTCTCATCAACAAAAAATTGAAAGGTAGGGGTTGAAAGAAATGGCCAAGGAGTTGGTAGGACAATTCTGAAATCATGGACCTTGCCTTAAAAAACAAAACAAAAAAAACGCAATCTGTTGCGTGACATTCAAAGGTATCAAGTGAATCAACTTTGATTCCCTTTAAGCCACCTCAGCAATGATTTTGGACTCAAAATACTTCACAGGGGTTGTTGTAACACTAAATGACTTTTGGCCTCGAAGTTGTCTTGCCCAATGACATTCTACTACCAAGAATGTTTTCAATAGAACATTGCTGACCACAATCCATGATTAGGGTCCTATTCATGAATTATTTATCTTGGCTTTTTTGGGGAACTGGCTAAAGCTTCCAATTAATCAATTTAATCTTGGTCAAATCTTGTAAAAAATAAAGTTGTGGATTATAGATAATGTGTGTCAGCATGATGGCTGGCATCACCATACATGAAACATGGACAATTTTAATGATGGTTCCCCCAAATTGACCACCTCTTTGGATGTCCCAAGCATGAAAGACTGGGAGGGCCTCCATGGGTAACAACTGGAAATGCTGGGAAGACTGCATCTCCCAACAGGTGTAGCATCACTTGGGGATCCCCTTTGGACTGGTATGTTAAAAAAAAAGACACTGGCGGAACGTATGTAGTCTCTGATGTGTGACTGGAGTGATGGATGGCAAAAATGCTCTGCGGTCATTTGTCATAGACCCAATCTTGTCTGTAGGGTTTACTAGTGAATTAAAACAACATTTCAGTATGGTCTGAGCTGACAAACAGCAAATGTATCCTATTACTGACTACTGAGCAGCAAACCTCAACTTGCATTTATGTCCATTCTTTTCCTGATACAAAAAGAGGAACAACAGTCCAATGTGGGCATAAATACCTTGTGGAATATACAATAAAATGTTTTACATTTATTAAAGTAATTAGGTTTCAAAATGTTTTCACACTGGTGTCAATTTCTTGCCATGTTGCATTTCCCGACATATTGTCTGCTGTTCCCCTTTACGTACCAGTGATGATCAAAGCTATAGATTGGCTAAAGGTAGTGGTGGTGTTTCTATGGTGTTTGCAAAGAAACATGAGTCAATATTCAGTCATGAACAATAAACAATGAGTGATTGATGAGTGATGGGTCAACAGCGGGTACTTCAGTTTTAAGGGACAAATAATTGATGTCATGATGGCAAAAGCATAAGAAGAGTTTTGTTCTAAAGTGCACTGTGTAAATTAAAATATACCCACAAAGAACAAACTAAATTTGATTAACAAATCAGTGGTAAAACCTAAAATAGTCCGGATGACATTGCATGGTCATGTTGGACTTTGAAAACAAACAGAAGTCCCTGACCAAGGCTCGATGCCAAAACATGTCTCATTGTTTCAAAGAGTGTTTTTTCTTGTCATTTTAAAGACTGCATGCTTATAAAACTGTGTCATCTTAACAATAAAAAACTATGGGCCCTAGTTGTTATTTTCATGCCCAGCACCCAAGTAACAAATACTTTGACGTCTCAAAATTACCATCTTTATCAGGCCATAGTTCAATAAAGCCGTTTAGAACAATACTCTCCAAATTATCCACTTTGAAGATAGGCATCATAAGTCTGAGCAGATTCGGCAGCAATATGAGCTGAAATTCAGATGCTGGTTGATGTAAACAAGTCAGTGAAATCCCTGACTTGATGCCGTCAGCTGTTAGTACTGAGAGTGGGTCAACCCAGAGGCAGAGCACACAGTCTGTTCGACTGGAACTGGTAAGCAAATGTTTTGGATGTGTGAAGGTGATCATCCAAATATGTTTAGCATTCAAGTGGTTTAACGCCACACTGTTGCTAGGCAACAGATCACAAAAACTGATGTCTTCTTGTTCTCTTTGTAAAAATGGTGAATGATTTTGTGCTTTCTGCATCTGTAAATTCACCCACAAAGGTGAGTTTTAGTTACAATTTGTTTTCATTACAGTTTGTTTTTTAACACAAACCGAAAACCAATTAACCACAGAGGCAGAATGTCAAGCCAATTTGCTGCCTGTGTAAAACTGATTGATGTTCTTGAATGCTACATACACACACACACACACACACACACACACACACACACACACACACACACACACACGCGCGCGCGCGCACGCACGCACACATGCACACGTCTGCCAGTGATTAATTTCACAACGACCATACACATTAATACATTCAGCGTGTGCTAATCTCATCTTTGGAGTAATTTCCTTTCTCTGACTCTGGGTTGGCTGTAAAATGCTGATGTGAAGCAGAAAGAATGAGAACAAGATGTTCCCTCACAGAACATCTGATAAGAACATGGACAAAGTCCAGTGATGTCTGAAACATAGTGAGGGGAAAACATGACGTTCAAATGCTGCTGGCAGGTAAAAATTAAATCTACCAAATTATATTTTTTTCATGCTCAACTGAGCTGAGGATTTTGTTTGTTCTTTCACTTTGGTTGTGGGTTTATGAGCCAGATGTTTGAAGACATCTTTCTAATTGCAAACACAGTAGAACTAGGACTGTTTTTAAATTATAGGAGATATCCTCTTCACTCTACATTTTGAGGTATTTTATTAACTAAACAGTTTGACCTGTTAGTTGTCAACTGTTTTGTCGGGAATAATATAATTTAGTAAGTGTGTGATGGGCTGTTTTTCTTCACATACACTCTTAGAAAACTGCAAATAGAATATTTCCTGTTGTTGGATCATGTTTGATTGGTGCACTATGAGATTTAGAAACAGCTTCCCTGTAAAGCCAACAGCTATACTTGACCAGCAACCATTTCAACACTGAATAGATATTAATAGAGTGGACTACCACATTCTTTCTTTTATTGAGTTCTAATATTTAATTAATGCCGAAACAACGAGCAAAATCGACCTATCAGCGAAATAAACACTTCAATAAGGCAGTCTTGTTTTTAACTGACAGCAGCATTCCTGATAGATAGATAGATAGATAGATAGATAGATAGATAGATAGATAGATAGATAGATAGATAGATAGATAGATAGATAGATAGATAGATAGATGTAAGCAGCTTTGTTAGTATTCTGGTGATTGCAGAAGAAGAAACAGGCAGGTTTGCAGTCAGACAAGCACAACAGATGACATGACAACAGATAAGTAAACAGGCCGACCAGGCAGACAGACGGAAACACTGAGACAAACAGACAGAAAAACACACATATTGACAAAGACGAACAAAAGAGGGAGAGAGACAAGACAGACAGAGACAGATTAAGAGACTGACAGTCGGACAAGTGAGATAGACTGACAGACAAACACACAGACACTTAACAAGCCAAAAAACCCAAATCTGTTCATGTATGCAGAATAAATTACATATGGAGTTTGTTGTTGTTTGTAAAACCTGGATGAACAACAGAGCTCTGAACTCTCGTCAGACTCCAAACATGAGTTTTCTGACAAAATGTCCTGTGAGGCAATTTGTTACACCAGTGCTCACTGCTGTGCAGAGGTGGGACCGAGTCATCAATTTCAAAGTCTCAGGTAAGTTTTAGGTCTAGACCCAAAGTTCAAAATCAAGCTGCAAGCTCTGAACTTCAGTTTTGAATTCCTGAACAAGTTTTGGTTCAAATTCGAACAACTAGAATATCAAGTGCTTTCTCATTAATTCTTTTTAAGTTAATTTCATGGGCAATACCCAGTCTGGGCTCTGTTAAGCAGCCATTGTTGGCCGCAGATGTTTACTCAACAATTTAACTAGTAACCACAATATCTCCAGACTCCCTCAAGATATCACACGATTTTGAGAGTTGTTGACAGTGGAGAAACTTATCAAACTTAGTGAAACAGCTCTGTTCTTGTAAATTTAGCATTCAATGCCAAACATGAAGTTGTTAGTGTCAGTTTGTTGCAGCATCTGCTTCTGTGTCTAAAGGGTGCCAACATTTATGATTTAGCAGCTGTCTGAACACACAGATTCAATATTTTATTGGTGGTAAACATGTCAAATACAGTAATTACAAACCAACATTTTTGACATCTGTGGAGAAAGTCCCCAGACATCCAAGATTGCTGGATTTTGTAAGTTGTATAGTTAGGAGAAAATGTATAAATCTTATGAAACAATGTCTGTGACGAATTCTGAAATTGTGTGGGCCTTCTTGTAGATTCTGCAAATGTTGTACATGGAATTCAACTCTTGTGTAAAAATGGTAGTTTGTTTCAGGAAGCAGGTCTGAAGTGACAAAATTAGAGCACTTGTGATCTGATCACTAAGGACTGATTTTAATACAAGATCTAAATTCTGGTATCGATATTAATCTAATAATGTCTGTACATTCAACTCACACTATAAATATGTCAGATTTCCACATTTAGTCAGAAGTCATCATTCTGAAGGTCAAAGAGCAACTTTTGATTTTTAAGTCCACACCTCTGCACTTCAGCGACTGATGTTTAGATCCCAGAACAACCCACTGTTTATCTAAATCTCCCTTATAAACTTAATATAAAAACAATTCATTTTTCTGGTTGTGACTGGCCTGATTTGACACAAACACAGACAAAACAGGACACCAACACAAACCCCACTTTCACTGTCCCCTGTACCTGAGGGGCGATCCTTTAGGTGTGGCCACTCCGTAGCCTTTAGAGTCCAGGTTGCCTCCGACTTTCATGGTATCGCATGGCTTCCTCTGCTCGATGTACTCATTCATGGAGGACTCCAGCAGGTAGGCGTACTTCCCCTTTGACTTCCTGACTCTGATCACACCTTCGTTGGTGTTCTTGACAAACACTGTAGGGTCCGCACTCCGCATGTACGACCACATCTTCTCAAAAACTGCTATTTTTGAGCGCTTAAATAGGAGTAGACAGTAAAGACTGTCTTTACAGATTGTACTGATTTATGAAAGAAATAATACTGCACGTTTTTCATTTTTCTTTTGCAGAATAATGGCAGGTTCTGCCAGAATGCCATGTTCTGCCAAACATAACACAGGGAACTACAACAATGAACAATGTGTCCTCACCCTGAAGAACTCTTTGGTCGAGCCTCCATCCAGAGTGCCGTAGGCGATCTCCGTCTGCTTGGCCAGGTCCTCAGCACTCTCTATGGGCGAGACCATCCTCTCCACGGTGAGGAAGGCTGCCAGGTTGGCTGTATAGGAGGAGATGATGATGAGGGTGAAAAACCACCAAACTCCTCCCACGATTCGACCTGAGAGAGACCTGGAGAGAACGAGGAGACAGAACACTGATAAATCACAACTCCATTTTGTTATTTACCCAGGAAAGTCCCAACACTGTGTTCAGACTCACAGTGTGACTTATGAAGCTACTCAGTAAAAACAGTCTGACCCGTTGGGTTTAAGGCCTTGATCAACAAGATAATTGGCTGCTCAAGTCCAGTAGAGGACACATTACATCACAAGAAAGGCTTCTGCTGCAATATCTGCACACTATTGAATCACTGGACAGAAAATACAAGTCTTCCTCTTTTATTTTTTATTTCCTACAGTAGGTGTGACAACTGAGGCGTAACTGTTGACTGTGAATAAAGGAGGAGAGATGGTTCTGCCTGCAGGAACACACAAACACAAGCATCCGTACCTCACATTAGCATCAAAGACATCGACACATTCACCACAAAAAAAACGTAACACAAAACCACAGACAGACACACACTCTGATACTGTTCGGCCCTCCGGTCCTCACCAGCTTGTCTAAAGGTGACCCTGCGTGACACACATACGCAAATATAAAAAATGATGCTTGTGTGTGTGACAGAAGTCCTCACAATAACAGAAACTCCAGTCCCTGCAAGGACCAGATTTGTAATGAATTCAAATAATGCAATCGCGTTTGTTTATATTTTACAGTTTACACAGCTAATAAATACATTAAAAATGTCCAGATATAATATGCAGGAATCCTGGATTTTCTAAAAAAAAAACAAAAAAAAAACAAAACTTAGACCTTTGTTGTTGATTGTGTATTGACATCATCCCAAATGTTTCCAACAATGTTCAAACCAGAGAAATCCACACGTGTACTCAAGCTAACAATGCATTTCATTTGTCGTCTGTCGTTAATTCCAGGACAGGGAACTCAGCCATGGACACTAAACTTGAAATTGTCTCCTCTTGAAAATGTGTGCCTGAGTAACATCAGATAGATTTCATCAGAACTGATCAATGGAGTGTTCCTTACCAGTTATTAGAGTTTGACCACACAGTCATATTTAATTATTCACGTTGCTCCTGTAGTGTTTATCTGCCGCAATCAGAAAGATTACGTGACTGTACATTAGCCATAAGCTAATGTTAGTGAGCAACTGCAAAAAAAGGAAAGCGTGTGTAATTCTGTTTAAATTCAGGTCAACTCTCACTGAACTCAGCGGAGACTCCAGTTCTCTCTCTCTTTTTCCCTCTCCTCTGTGTAACATTATGTCATGAGGTAAAGTACATTTCCCCCCCAGCTCCAGTCAGCAGTGAACGTAAGTGAACATAAAGTCATGATAATCGAGGTCACCTCGGCAGATCTCCGCTACAGTCAGGTTGATAAATATGAATGAAGATAAATCCACTTTTTAATCCCCAGATTTTAAAAGTAATCTCTGAGCTCTCCTCTTGTCAGTAAATGTGTGTCTATTGTGGAAGTTACTGAACCCCAAACTGCACCTGATGTGCTGGATGGCACCTTGCATGGCAGCCCCTGCCATCTGCTGAATGCCCTAAAATGAAAATGTAAATGTATCTGTAGATGGCTCCAGCTTAGAGCAGAATCTGATGTAACTCACTCAAGTAAAAATGCTAATTCCAAACCATAAAAATTGTCTGTTGCAAGTCAAAGTCCTTCATTGAAAATATAGAGTAGAATTAGTGAGCATAATAAGGAAAACAAAATACTCAATGGAATAAGATCCCACCTGTGACAGTTAGAGTTATTTTAGGTGGAGCTCATCTTAAACAATTTAATGATTATTTTCATTACAGATTCATCTGCTGTTTATTTTCTCCATCGATTGATTGATTGTTTGGTAAAAATTCTGAAAACAGTGAGAAATGTGGTGACAATGACCGAGAGCACAGTGACACCGTCAGTCCAAACCTCAAAACCTCAACATTATTACAATACATTAAAATGCTTGAAGTAATTAAAGGCAAAATAAGCAAATGATGACTGAGACTGAGACTGACTGTGCTGTCAAACACACACACGCGTGCACACACACACACACACAGTATCACTAACATGTTCAACAAAGAGTATATAATGTATGGAGAGAACTTTTCTAGAACATTGCTATAATGAGGTCAGGAGGAAAATAATTACAGAAGAGCACACAGTTCCACACACACTCATGCATACTGTAAGTAAACACATATATACACTGACAAAATAACCAACACATGTACACACACATACACAGCAATGCAGCAAATCTAGAATAGTAACGGCCTCAGGCCTTCACACGGCTGTTAACATACAACGAAGCCAGCAGCAACGCCACAATAGATTGGACGTGTTTCATGATAACGTCTGTGTGTGTGTGATGATACGGCTACCTTAGTAAGAGCTGTACATCTCTGATGGTATAGCTGTGTGTATATGTATGTTAGTCTGCCTTTGTGCTTCTATTTCTGTGAGGACCAACACAATGAGGACATTTTCTTTAGGGTTTGTAGAAATACTCATTGTGCAGAATGGCCCATATTAAATGTTATACTGTAATTATTGATGGATTAATGGGATCACAGAGCCTAAAGCAAGGAATATCTATTAGCCTGGAATGTTTTTCGATGACTAGGAGAAAAATAATTGGAGGGAAAAGATTACAGAAACAAGATGGTGGTTCTGCAAGTTTCTGCCAGAAACTAACAATCTGCTTTTGGTCTCCACAGTTTCCACTTTCCAAGCAGATGCCAGTGAAATATGCCACACAGTCATTGTTTCCTGTTGGACTGTCTAACTGGCTTTGGGCAATGTAGTGTGACGTGGTACAACTTGGCGCACCACTCAGGTGTCCTACCTTGGGGAGATGTCACAGCCCTGCTGCATGAAGGCCCCAAGTGAGAACCAGAGAGAGTTAAAGATGCCAAAGTCATTGGTGTATTCTGGAGTCTCTTTGTCTTTCTGCTGGTTCTGGCTCTGGTTTTGGTTCTGGGAGTACCCTGAGACCCAAAACAGAAAACCAACAGATCAAAATCCATTTTCATATGTTGCAAGAATGAAAATAAAGACTATAAATAAAGAAGTTTCAAGCAATGATGATGGTGATGATGATGATGTTACCTGGAGAGAGCTCAGAGGATGAAGTCGGCAGAGCTCGTCGAGAGGCAGAGGAGGGCAGAGTTTCATCTTCATCATCAGAGTCGTCACCCTGCCATTCATAAGGACTGAATCGACTCACCTGAGACACACAGAGACACAGAGAGTTAAAGTATCGTCAGCTTACCTGATGTAATATCTAACAATGTGTCCTATTTTATAAGCTTATTAAATAGCAACAAACACCAGATGGGAACTGGTCCCATAAATGAAGAATGTCTTTTTAAATGTAAATATTTAATCACCAAAGTGTAAAATGGTAATTTAAAACTTGATGTCTGGATAGAAAATAAAAATCAATGTTTTGTATTAATTGTTAATGATCTCTTGCAGCCTGCATTATTTTTTTTTTTTTTAAGATGCCGATACATCAAGTGTGCTGAAATTTGCAGTAGTCATCAGAATCAAGATAATGAGAATGTGTGTTGATAACCGGGTTTAAATGCAAAGACCTGTGGATCTGGTGCCATTACCCAGACACAGATGATGTACTCACACCAAGTTTGAATGGGCCGATAGTTCAGTCTCAGTTTTTAAAATCTCTTTGTACTTTTGTCTTTTTCATTATCTAAAACATTTTTAAAAAGCATGTTTGCTTTGAAGGTTACTGTCTAACTACAAGCACACAAATGAAGACAAGCATCCACTGACAAACTCACCAGGAAGAGCACCACGCTAACTCCGATGTAGGCGAAGACAATGCACATCCAGATCTCGTAGGCCAGCGGGTCGAGGAAGGAGAAGACGCCTGGTTTGGACTTGGTTGGTTTCTTGATCATGATGGAGATTCCGAGAGACATGAAGGGTTTCGTGAAATCGATCACCTGTTCTCGCACCAGAGTGATGGTCAGCGGGGCGACTGCCACGTCTGCCTTCTGCAGAGAGACAGAGAGGTGTGCAGGAGACGCTCAGAAACAATACTGGATGTTTTTGTCGTTCTTTTACAGCTTGTCTCTGACTGACAGCTCATCCTCCTTCAGACCAAATCAAGCGAGGAGGCCTGAGAACTTCTGCTGTAACAACATCTGCATTCAGCTCAAGTTTCACTTCACACCACAGATATATCTCGTCACAGAAGTTTGTATCCTATTGCACAATTTTTTGAAGCATTTACAGTGCTGCCTCTTAACTGTGTTTTACATTTGAAGAATCATCTGACACATTCCACATTCTTTTCAATTAAATCAAATAAAAATGAATAAGTGTTAGTAGAGCTCATGTTTTAAGGCTGTACTTTAACCAAAGAGCTGTTTTTCCTCCTCTGTTTTATTTTGAAAGATATTACAAACATGGAAAGAATAATCTAGTAATTCGAACAAAAAGGCAAAGAATAAATGAAAGCCAGAAAAATTTTATTATATGGCAGAAAGACTTTGAACTTTAGGTTTTCATCCGTGTCCGAAAAATGACCGAACAGATTAAGATGGCTGGTATCTGTGGGTACAATCTGATGTGGATAAAGGAGGCTCTTGGGCCTAGTGAGTGTCATTGTAGTTACATTTTAAACTTTTATTTAGACTCAAATCCTTCCTGCTGCATTAAAATACGTATTAGCAAGTAGTTACACTCACCCCATAAACCAGCTCTCCCACCATGCCATTCCACATCTTCGTCTCACTATCTCTGGCGCCATATTTTCCGTCACCCACCAGCTCGAGCCGGTAGACGAAGCCGACGTGTTTGGCGATCTCTGCGGCCAGTTCAGCACAGTAACCTTCATACCTTTCATTTCCTTCAAACTGCTCGTGGTTCTTTCTCAGCATCATGTAGGGAGCTTCCTGTATAGAGGCAGGAAGATGATTTGAGAGCACAGCACTGTTATTTAGTTTCTATGTAATCACTGGAGAATAAAACCAGAGGTAGGTGAAGGTCAGCCGTAAACAGCACCATGTCCTCCCAGGCTCACCAGTATGGTGGTGACTATGTATGTCCTGTTCTGCAGACCGTGGAACTCCTCTACCACCGGCTTGTAGACGGCGGTGTTCACGTAGCCTCTCCTCTCGTTCCAGTATCCGATCTGAACAGAGAGCAGCAGCAGCGTCACACTAACCATCCCCAGCCTCTGTTCACTGTCTCAATTGCAATCTGACAGGAGTGTTGTTGGATTATTTTGTGTTTCTCTTTTAACAAGTTTCTGTTAAATATCAATTTGTGCTGGAAGGTTGGAGAAGAACCTCCAGGTGACAGCAGTTTAAGATTTCAAAATAAAAGTTTGCAAAGTGCACCTGGTGAGTATTTATGTCATATTGAACATGCATTTAAAAAAAAAAAATAGCAAACAGTATATGCAAAAGCCAACCTCCTGAACCTGTTCTTGGGGGGTTTGGTAGACTGTGACTTTCACAGCCAACACACAAACTGACAAACAGACACACACTCACAGTGCCCTCCAATTGTGGTAGTAGGATTGCTGAGAGATATAAAAAGTGACAAGAGACTTTTTTTGCTGGTCTTTTCTAGTTGGAGGTCTACCCGGTCTGTCCAACACAACTCGCCAGGCTCACAAAACTCAGATGAAACTGTCAAATAGGCAGTACTGGTCAAATATGAATCATGATTCTGTTACTGCATTGTCAATTTCTAACCTCAGGTGTTTGCAGAAACATTTTAGTGTACTGTTCGACTGTAATTTGAAAAGTGTGTGACTAGGTCACTCCTTTCTCCTGGTTCTAAACAAAGAATAACACTTTTTAAGCTTGTGTCTGTGTAGTCTCCTAAACTACAAAGGGAGCATAATTGTGTATTTTATTGCAAAGATAATTCACTGTAACCTTGTGTTGTCTGATGGAGTTTGAAGGAAAGCTGAGCTGCAGGTTTTTATACCAAACAAGCGCTGCAGCAGCTGATTTCACTGATGATCACACCTTTAATCAGAGAGGAGGGAGCTAATTACTGAAATGAGCTGATGTGGTGAAAACCTGCAACTCTGCTGAGTGTGACTCGTCACCCAGCTTCGGTCAGAATCTAACTTGTTTAACAAAGACAATGAACAGCAGCAGCACCTTCCTGGGTCCGATGTGGGTGAGCTCCATCACATTCAGGGTGTAGTTGGTGCGATGTCCTCGCTCATCAAACTGAACCCAACCTGTCAGCCCCTCCAGACGCACCTGCACAGGCACAAACTTGTTAACATCAGGCATCAGGTATTGACGTGTATTATGCTGTATATTTGGTGTATTTGTACCTGTTGCAGTGCTCTCTGTATGTCGATGCCCTGTCCCCAGGGGGCGGGAGGGTTTGCAAGACACTCCCCAGCATTGCCACGGCGAGATATATCGATCCGTTGCCGCCGGAGGTTCTGAAAAGCCGTCGCCATGACGCTGACGCCATCGTAGGTCAGAGCTCCTGTGTACTGAGGAGGAGTGTGCATTCATTTTTATTATGCCATTGTAAGTAGTGAAGCCAAAGTACCTTATGAAGCAGAATACGACTGTTTACCATGCACTTTGTGAAGTTACTGCTAATTCTAACACAACATTTCCTGCTAGTGCGGCTTCACTTCAGTTAAACACAGGAAGGTTTTTATCGTGAAGCAACCACAGGACACCTTTGCCACCCATCCAAAATCTACAACGTAAGACAGATGACGACCTGAGTTTGTCTGGCTGCACTGAAACAAGACAAACCAATTGCTGTTTACAAAGTCTGGAAGATGTTAAATGAGTCAGAGAGTGAGCTTCTGTGTCTTAGATTTTGTTTTTCACATTTTTTTAACGGTTTGAACTTGAATGTCCAGGACCTCATGTTAAATCTTGATGACAGAAGAGTCATAACAGACCATAACAGTTTGTGTTTTCTCCAACAGCCTGGTGTGGGTGGATGGATCATCATCCATGATTAAAATCCAACTGACATTAAACATTTTTTGGTTTATTTTTTTGCCCCAACACATCTGCTCCAACAATCACATCCTGACATCACATCATTTAGTCATCTCTTTTTCATGTAAAAACATTGTGCTTATTTGTTACAGAGTTGTGTTTATTTGAATATTGAGGCAGAAAGTGAGATTTCATTACAAGCGGTCACTCGAGACAAAAGTTAATACCAGGTGTGTACTTTAATTTATGTGCATCTCTGAATGCAGGACTTAAGTTGTATTGGAGCATTTTCCCAGCCTGGTATCAGTACTTTAATTATTGTGTGTGTTTACCTTGAGTCTCCTGCGAGCAAGTTTGAGGTCTTTGCTGTCAAAGTCCAGCCAGTCCTGGTTGATCTTCTCCACAGCTGGATCGGACCGGTTCATCAGCTGGAAGCCTGTCACGTTCGGCCCGAGCTTCTGGAACTCGGTCATGTTCAGGTCCATGAAGCCCTGACGCACAAACACGTGTTTTCATTGACTGAACTCCTCCAACAAACAATGTTGGTTCATGTTTCTTCCAGGAAATAGACAGACTCACCAGATTGGCCAAGATGTAATGGTAGTTCTTCAAGTTTCTCCTCTGAGCAGCAATCTGAGCGAGAGAAAAGTCAGAGTAAATGATATGCTAATTACATTTTTCTGATGTTTCTAATGATGATAAAAAGCATCCATTACGCATTCATCACACTCATCTGCGTGTGTGTGTGTGTGTCCTCTCAAACAGCTGCTAATTGGCAGACTCAAATTCAGGCTTTGAGGAATTAATTGCCCATCTTCACTATCAGGAAGAGATGGCGAGAAAGAGAGAGGGAGCCTCCTCAGATTGATGTCAGAGGACAGGAAGAAAGGAAAAAGACGGGAGGAGAAAGAAGAGGAAGGGAGAAAAGAAGGAGAAAAGAGAGGTTATGCAGAGGAGGAGGAGGAAGAAGAAGAGGAGGAGGAGGAGGAAGCAGGTGTCGGCTCCCTCTCTGGTCCAGCTCCTAATGAGCATCAGTCGATGGACGTTTACTAACACAGCTGGTCTGCAGCTCTGAACGCTTCCCGCTGCAGGAGGATAGAGGGAGGAGGAAGCTGTTTGAACAGTCCTCCTCCTCAATCCCTCCATCCTCTTCACCTCTCCAGCCTTCTCTTTCTCTCCTTTCCAATCCTCTGTATCACTTCCTTCTTGTTTGGTTTTTAAAGGTGTGAGCTAAATGCTACGCTAACCAGGGCCACAACTAACAATTATTTTCATTGTCGACTAAACTGTTAAATATTTTCTTGATTCATCAGTTGTTTGGTTTACAAAATGTAAGAGAATGGTGAAAAGGGTCAATCAATATTCAGTTTACCGTCACACTGGAGGACAGAAAACAGAAAATATTCAGAAGAATATTCAGTTTGATTAATGGATTATTAGAAAGCAGAAGCTTGGTTTGTAGCACTAGTTAGCTAATGTTAGCTTGTGTAGGGGAGTGAACATGGGAGATGTTTTCAGGTATGTTAGTTTTAGGTTTAGACCAGTCTGATATTCAGCACTTTCCAATTATCATTACCGGTGATTTTCTGTCAAATTGGTCACAACAACATTTAGATTTGATTAGTACCATGTCACAACTAATAACCTTAAAACAAACAAACAAAAAAAAACCCTCTCTGAATCTGCAAAGTAATTACTAACTAGAAATGTAGTGGAGGGAAACAGAAACAGAGGGAACAGAAAATCAAATCTGAGAATTGTGCTTGACAACAAAGACTTTCTAGTTACTGTGAATGAATATCGGTCCAAAATATCTGTTGTCAGTCTCCTTAATTTCTAATATTTGGTAGATTTCTGAAACAGTCCTAAAACACTTAACTGGATGGAGACATTCTTGAGACCCAGCTGACAAAAATACCCATGGAAGTCTGGACTAGGCCTTAGATGGTAAATATTCCTCCAGCTAAACGTCAGCATGTTAGCATGCTGGTGTTATTATTTAGCTCACTGTAGACTTTTAACTATCAATCAGAATGTTACTGATCTCAAAATATGGCCAATTACAATATACAAATTGCAAGAGATTACATTTTTTGATCAAATGTGTGACAAAAAGCATCATAATGACGTACTGTGGTCCTATAAATTTCGTCCAAAGCTTTTTCGTGATAATTTCACTGAACATAATTTTCCTTAATTTTAACTGCCCTAATGAACAACCTGTCAGCTCGGCTCATCATCATCACCCTGCAGATCCAAAGCTCCACCTGATACACTCACACACTCACATTCAACACAGATAAATGAACCAAAATGAAGTCAAACTACGGTTGAGCACAAACACCACCTGATATTTTCGCCCAGGCTGCATGAAACTAAACTAAACATGAAATAAAGTCAGCTGAAGCCAACAGCTTCATTTCACAGATCCAAAACAGCACCTGATACTTCAGCCTCTGTAAGCCAGCTGGAGTTCAGCAGGAAGACGAGTTCCCCAAATGATGGCTGGTTTTTGGCCAGAGTTCACATATCTTTTCTTCCTCTGCTCTCTACTGCTGCCCTCTCTCCCTCTTCTTCTTACAAACCTATCAAAAATATTCCAAAACGTCCTTTTCCTTCCTCTCCTGCCAGTCAATTAGCAATGAAGCTGAAATCAAAGAATTCAAATCAACACACGGTGAAGCAGCTGTGCCTGAAGAGCAGAAACATCCAGCAGAATATCCTGCAGCTCTAAGGGATGGAGAGCAGAGTGTAATCAACAATAACACAACAACACAAAATAACTAAAAGTTTGTCTGTTTTGTCTGTTGGTCCAAGATAGAACTAAGATGTGGATGTAGGACTCTGTGTTGCTGTGAGTGTGAACACCTGGTAAGATTTTCAACAACCAGCGCTGGAGTCAACAAAACAAACCCAACCAAGAAATCTTCAGAAAACAATCAAGACTATTACAAAGTTTTTCTCAATGAGAAATGAGTTTAACTCATAAGCTATAGTGCACTGTGATGACAATGATTGTCATGATCCTTACAAAAATGTCTTGTCACACTTGAAAGTCCCAATTTCAAATGTGAAATACAATTCCAACGTTTAAAGTCAAAAGTAAATAATGTCACATCAGTGTTTCCTGCACACTAATTTATTTGTGGCAGTCCCATTCTCATTACTCAAGACAGCGCACCTGATGTTATATATAAAGTGGATGATGATGTGGTTTTAAGTCCGCCAGTAAAACCGACAAAGAAGACGAGGAGGACTATTTAACGCAGTTGGCCTGACTGTAATTTCCTCTGCAAAGAAGACAGCTGGCCTCATCGTCGAGATCAAGCCCCCACAAAGAGTGCCAGGCCTTGAATCCAGTTTTTGTCGTGGCCAGGCCGCGTAATTACACCATCATGGGGAAATCATCATTTTCCAAAAGCTAACACTGTGAAAGACATGTTTGTAAAACGATAATAAAAGCCTCACAGCCCCTGTGAAATGACTCATTTTATTGTCAGAATTTAGGCAATACGATTTGGAGAGTAGGTATTTTATCTCCCATCCAAGTTCGCCCAACGCTAAACCGGATGTTAGCCGACTCGGTCGGCAGAAGTCTCGAGTGTGTGTGCTCTATGGCACCACAGCTGGACAGCCAACACCACAGTCAAAGTCTGATTCTGTGGGAAACACTGAAGTGATTTTCACCCATGAATACAAATCTGGAGAGTTTTCAGATTTTTTTCACAAAGTATGTTCATATAGTAACGTATTTGTAATGCTATCACAACAGTGGCACATGAAGGTGCAGTGGCCGGTAGCTCCTCAATTTTTAATGCTACATATCCTTTTTTAGCCGTTATTGTTTTGGCATGGCAGAAATACGGTCATCATCAAGTTGATGAACAGTGATGTTATCATCACTATCTTGCTGCTGCTGTTTACAATTATCCTAACACAGATTAAAGAGACGCACTACATGTATCTGAAATTGAATAACTGAAATTAACTACTAGGCTTGTTTGCTCTGAAGCAAGAAAAAACAAAAATAACTTCTTACACCCCTCATGCTATGATGTAGGTATATTTTGCCATAATAATACTGCAAGAAAAAGGACGTCCACTGTGATGTTTTCAGACCAGACTCATATGATTTATTGACACGCGGATCATTGAGTGTTTTACCAGGTTGAGGATTGAGTTGAGCCGTTCCAGCTCACAGTCGATGATGATCTGAAAGTCCTTCTTATAATCCAGATCTGTCAGCAGCTTGATGAAGGCGGCTTCTGTCAGAGTGTCCAAGTTAACCGAGGTGACCTGCCAACTGTGCTCCGCCGCCGTGTCCAAGATCCTCTGCAGCACCGACAGACCTGGGAAAGAAATAAGATAACACTGAATCAGTGTTCACATCAAACTATCCTCATGTGAATATAATCATTAGGACATGACTAGATTATATAATTGACGTCAAGATGTTTGATGATTTATATGATTTTCAGTTCTTTACAATTAATACATTTGTCTCCTATTTCAGTGATTTTATTCAGTCCATGAACATTTACGTTTTCACCTGAAGTGTCTGAGAAATTCTCAACCTCTAATTCTAACTGCCAATAACACCGCAATTGTGTCACATCTATTTCCGTTCAACAAACAACATGTCCATCAGATATATTTGTATTTTCTATTTCATCTTGCTTCAGTCTGCCTGGTTACTTCTCAAAGCGGCTCTCCTCTCCCCGGTCTGCCTTGTTAGCAGGCAAACACACAACCAACACTAAGACATTTTTTCATGTGTGAGACTGAGGAGTGGGTTTTGAAGAGGCTGTGGCTTCTCAAACTGAATGTCAAGCTGTTTTTTGTTTTGTTTTTTTTGTTTTTTTTTTTCCAGTGGAATCAAACCCTTGTGATGTTCGCTGTCTGCCTCAGGCTGGACTTGGCCTGGGTTTAACTTCAAAAAGCTGCTACACACTGAGCTGACGCAGACTCGTGATGGTTTTATTTTTATTTAAGCGGCCTGAGTTAATAAGAAAAAATAAATACTGGTGATGATATTAAAATATCTCAGATGAGATTTATCTGTGAAGCTTTTCAGGGCAACATTTGAGTCTTTTATCTTTTGCACTTTCTCCCCTCCTGAGCTGTAATCCATTATTTAAGCAGAGAAAAACCCAACCTCACACAGTCAGACTGTCAGCAGTAACAAAATACACCAACCTGGCTTCATGGTAAAAACCTGGAAGACCTGATGCAGGGAAAAATAAGACTCTCCACCAATACTAGCAGCTCTGTGAGGCACAGGGAATTTTACAGCAATACATCGGACAGCTGTGTTGATTTTCAAATAAAACCAAAAATTCAGGAGTATTTGCACAAGATGTCATGGCAATCCATAAAAAAATGATGAGATATTTCAGTCTGAATCAAACTTTTGGAACAAACTGAACAACTGGCCAACATTGTCGTCTATAGATGCATTTTTATTTAAAAAGCAGCTCTGCAGAGTTTTTTATCCTCTTTTCGCGGTTAGTTTTGGCTTAGCAGCACATTTTCTGTCTGGTTCAGTCTCAGTGTTTCCAGCAGCTGTTTTCCTCAGAAGCCCGCTGATAAACCCACCTTAGAGAACATGTTCATCACCAAACAGCAGAAAGTCCCTTTTTTGACCAAATACATCAAAGGAAGAAGAAAGGGAATTTGGATTTCATTTACCAGAAAAAGCGTTTAAATTCTGCAAACACACAAACAGAACAATGTAGAGTTGTTTGAAAAGGCATCAAGCTGAGGCACATTAAAGAGAAAGTCCAGGTCTTATGATGTGGGGTTTGTATGCATCACAGTCTTTTTTCTTTGACACTACATTTCACTTGTGCTCTTGGAATGCAGTGCCAAAAAGGAAAAAGCTGTTTGACAGCAACATAAAGCACTGAAAATGTTCAGAACATCGCATACAATTAAACGGATATCATTGTTAGGTGGGACTTAACTTAGAAGGTTAATTGTAAAATTATACTGTACACTATGAGTCGCCTGATCATGAGATCAGATGTTCTGAGTTTTTCGGATTATAAGAAGCAGTGTTTTTAATCTGATCGCTGCAAAAATTAATTAATTGAAAAAGGTGCAGCAAGGGGCCTTTATAATCATGCAAGTTAGTAGTATTTTAGATTTTTGTGTTGTTTTTTTTGTTTGTTTGTTTTTTTTTCCCCCCAATTTTTCCAATTACACTAACAATGGGATATTTTCGACATATACAGCTAATTTAATTCCAGCAACGGCCATAAAATCAGATTGTTTTATTTATGTCGCTGTATTTACGTATTTTATTTATCATAACTGTGGTTAAAATGTGGTTGGGATTAAGCAATTAAAACACTCTGTTTAGTTTCAGGAAAGATTTTGGTATCTCTTATTAAGAAAGCAAATCATGAACTCCAGTCTCTTATAATGAATGTCAAACTCTTTTACACCCATCTACCACCTCTGGTATTGGGTGTAAACTGAGATCCAACTTGTGAATGTAATTTTAAAGGGAAGGTGGTCTGGATGATCCTCTGTCTGTCCCCTAGTGGTCAAAAAATAAACTCATTAATGCATCTTTCAATGTATCCCACTGCATTTCTATATCCTAACAGGCAGTTTTTTGCTCTGTGGTTTGAAACCCTATGAGTCAACACACAGAGTAATCACATCAGCATTTTACATTATACATACACCCAACCCATCCACAGACACACACACACACACACACACACACACACACGCCTTGTTCAAAAGACAAGTCAGCAAAATTCAGATAGACTTCAAAGAGTAGAGAGAGATGAACAGAGACACAGTGAAAAGGGAACTTCAAAGATACTGTCTGGCGCACACACACCGCGACACCTCCTCCAGGGTTATTACCTCAGTGTGTCTTAAAGTCAGTGTGTGCGTGAACGGTTTGTGTGTCCTTCCCTTGTTCAGACTCAGAGAACCCAATTATACGACACACTAACTGCAACTGTACTGTTTACGCTGCAACAAAAAGACAAAATATAGCGCTTATTAAAATTCCAGCAGGCAGATGGAAATCACAGTATTTGTGACTGCATGGTTGATGAACGCTGTCGTCAGAGAATGACGAGGGAAAAATGTTTTTGTTAGAAAGCTAGAGCAGCAGGAGAAGTTGTTTTTTTCTGTCAAAACAGTGCATCATGAATAATAGTGCATGCATGCTTTTGTCACATTAAAAAGACATCTGTCCTTTATTAGAGATTGATCCAATAGAGATCCAATCAACTCAGTCGCCAGGATATAAAGTCAGCAGTTACTTCTTTTGCAAACCAGGGATATATCCAAGTTAATGGCAGAGCCGACCATAAACACAGTTAGCAGTGTGAGTTCAGGTCAGAGTCTTTGTGCAAAGAGAGTCACTACAATCCGATCATCTCGTGATTTCCGAACACATAAGATAGTTCCAGGAAGTTCTTAGCCGACAATTTAAATACATGAACACAGAGAGACGGAAGTATGATATTTGGCTTAGTTCTTAGTTAATACATGATTTATTCATTCATTGATTTACAATATGTTAGTGCTGCTGGTATTTGCAGCTGACTTCTGGGAACTACTGAGAGGCTCCACGATCCAATCAGAGCAGACTGGGCTTCATAGAGGCAGGAGCTAAAACTGTGTGTTTGGCACAATAAAACATTTAGAAGACAACTTAATATCTGTCTAAAACAATACTTGTCCTTTAAAGCATCTTTACATTATAATTTCATAAATCACATATGGCTGAAATGTTGTGCTGCCTACACGCTTCTTGCCACGTAGTGATTAATCACCCTGCTGATGTAGAAAAAAAGGACAGCGAGGATACTTTGCTCGTAATTGCTGCGATGTGACAAGAGATTATGTGATGACCTCTGACAGGTAACTGCTCATTAGCATCCACATAGTGACAGTGTTTACAGCTGCTGAGAAGGCTGAGCTACACACACACACACACACACACACACACACACACACAATGAGCAAAACAAGTCAAGTGTGCATTAATGATAATGTATAACCTTCAATTAGAGATACAGCAGAGCAACGCACCCACACTGACAGCAAGAGAAACAATGAGAGATTAAAGATACAAATACAGGAGGTGTACGAGAGAGAGAGAGAGAGAGACAGAGAAGAAGATAAAGCAAGAGATGGAGAGAGAAAGAGGAGTTTTATAAATATAGACATTACTCTGCTCCCCATTCTGCATCTCATTTACATCAAAATCCTGCATGCATCTACTATTAATGCAGAGAGGAGAGGAGAGGAGAGGAGAGGAGAGGAGAGGAGAGGAGAGGAGAGGAGAGGAGAGGAGAGGAGAGACAAACAGGGAAATAGAAAGTTGAGATGAGGCCATAAGGAGGAGGAAGAGGAGGAGGAGGAGAGGAGATTGTACCAGTATGTTTCCACCACTCCCAGTCTTTTCTGTCCCAGCAGAGCTCTTACAGAGAATTACAGCACCAGCCTCCATCTGTCCTTTGAAGCCCATTAAAACACTTCTGTGTGCATGATACAACACAGGGATAAAACAGGGCCAACAAGGGGCGAACTCAGGAACAACCCAGGGACAACACAAGGCCAACTCAGGGAAACATGTGGCCAATTCAGGGCCAACATGGGGCCAACTTAAGAAAATGGGACTGACTCAGAGGCAACATCGGTGCAATTCTCGGATGCTCATTACAACATTTCTGTCTGTTTGATACAACACAGGGCCAAATCAAGGCCAGGACAACATCAGTCAAATTCATGGCTAACTAAGGGCAAACATGGGGTCAATTCAGGGACAACGTTGACCCAATTCAAGGCCAAATGGAGGGAAAACTTCTGGAAACTAAAGGATCAAATCATCAAGACAAACACAAAAACATCTGACGTGTTGATGAAAAAAAAAAAGATCCCTTTTCATTTGTTTGCTCAACTGGAGAAATGGAAGATAACATTAAAAAAAACTGCCCCCTCTACCTCACTTCATTGTTTGTGCTCCTGCTTGAATATGCAGATAATAGTGTGTGTGTGTGAGTGTGTGTGTGTGTGTGTAAACGTGCATGTCTCGTGGCTAACAGAGTGTTCACGAGACATTAGTCTAGCGATGCAGCAGCAGTTATGTCAACCACAAAGTCAGTTTTATGTTCAATTACACATGGTCTCTGGTCATGCGAGTTGATGCTGTCCTCTCCCTGGTTTTCTTAGCAGCTGCTGTCTGTCTGGCTGTCCATCCTGCTGTCTGATGTTTTGTTTTGTTTTATTTTGAATCAATGGAAGGGTTGACTGAACACTGTGCTGTCCAGTACAACCACGTCGACCACTGGAGAATAACTGCCTTGCTTAAAAGAACCTTTAGGATGGGCAGGAAGACAGGAAAAAGACCAAAATAAAAGACTGCAACCGAGGAAAGAGAGGAACATGTAAAAGCTTTCTCAGTCCTCTGGACAGTTCAGGAAACAGAAGAAGAAGGAGAGAGGACGACAATAAGCAGGAAGATGAGGAAGGAGGACCGTGTTCAATGCTAGTGTTCAGATGTCTTGTGACTAAGAGATCTTTACTATTTTCTCTTATCTGAACAATTCACAAAAAATGTGTGATTTGTTTAAGGGAGTCTGGGGCTGATGAGTAGCCACCTCAAATTCCTCACAAAGGACAGAGATCTGATCTCGATGAGGATAATGAGAACGCATTAAAAATACCAGGTGAAACACAAAGGCAAGATCAAATCATTTTTTTTTTTATCTTAATAATGTATCCATACACAGATCCCTTTTTAAAACAAGGTACACATGGGGTGTTTCTTCAACTGCTTTCTTGCATTTCATGCTGTTAATGAGACTGTAAACAATGACCTGCAAACATCGGGTGCCCTTGCCACTTGTGTGATGGTCGTTGTGTCCTTGGGCAAGGCACTTTATCCACCTTGCCTCGTGTGAATGTGTCTGACAGCCACCCTTCTGTCAGTCTGCCCCAGGGCAGCTGTGGCTACTATCATAGTTTACCACCACTGGTATGACTGTGTGTGAATGAATGGAACCTGGAACCCTGTCAGAGCACTTTAAGTGTCTTGAAAAGCACCATACAAATCCAATCCATTACCAGAGGAAAGCTCTCACAGAAAATATCTGATGGCTTCACCAGAAGTCAATGATAACTTCATGATAGAGGTTGAGATAATTTACTTTGGACTAGTATGGGTCCAAATTCGGAGGATGTGGAGAAGGAAGAGGAAGAAGAGGAGGAAAAGTAGTAGAAGAAGAAGAAGAAGAAGAAGAAGAAGAAGAAGAAGAAGAAGACATGACTTTATTTCACTGTTACTGTTTCCAGCACGCAGTCGCTGTACATGGAGCAGGCTTTACTGCAAAACTGTAGCCATGGCAACGAGACAGGACGATAATTATGGATGAGTCTGGTACAATCATTTCTTTATGTGTGTGTGTGTGTGTGTGTACTGAATAAAAGTCAAAGCTGTAAGTTCATTATGCAATAAATGTTTGGGTTGTTGATCTGGTACACATCTGTTTAGTGTTCACACACACGCGCATGCATGGACGCACACACACACACACATACACACACACACACACACACACACACACACACACACACACACACACACACACACACACGCACACACACACACACTATAAGAGGGTCTGGTGCAGAGTCTTATACCAGCAACCAAGGAGAAAATAGACACTCAACAACTTTTAGGAGGAGATGAGAGGAGAGGAGAGGAGAGGAGAGGAGAGGAGAGGAAACAAGAAGAAAGAAAAAAGGGAAAAGAGGAGAAGAAGAAGGAAACAAGACAGTGACAAAAAATTGAAGTGTCTGAGTAAAGTTTAAGTACTCCTCCACTAATTCCTTCTGCCTGTCTTCCTTTTGCCTGTGAAAATGTGATGCCTTCTTTTTTCTGGTAATAAAATTCTTACACAAACATCTTCTATTAGTTAATGTGTTTATTGATCGTTCTCTTTAATCACCACCGGGGGCACTGTGCTGTTGATGCGCAGACGTTGATGGTGGACATAACCAACACTGAGTTAGAGGCTCTTGGCCTCAGGAAAGCCTTTCCTCCTCCACCAAATATCTAATGTCTCGTCGGCAGATGTTGAGGAGCAATAACATTAGACAGACTGCACCGCCGGGGCAGACAGTTACGCACTATTACACTAGATAGACTTCTACCAATGGTTCCTGGGCAGATGTAAAAGGCAATAAGATTAGACAGAGTCTGCCACCAACTGTCAAATGGACTATAATGTCAGATCACAGGCCGTGGGGAGATACTAGACCCGGCTGAGAGGGGGAGATGACGGGAGTACCTGCCAGTTTTTTCTAATTCTCTAAGTTTGTTTGTTTGTTTGTTTGTTTGTTTGTCTGGAAGAGCTGGAGGTGAAGTCTGAGTCAGGGGAAGTTTTCAATGTACAATTCACAGTTTGTGTCTCTAAATGTGATTCTTTTTTCCTTTTCACAGTTTGGGAACTTCCTGGCTGTCAAGCAGAAGAAGATGATGAAGACTGAGAGTTTCCTGTCAAACACCGTCATTATGTTCGCTGACGTCTCTGCACTTTCTGTACAGACTGGTTGAAAAGTTTTTAAAAAGCTGCTGCAGGTGTTCTGCAAAAGTGTCTGAATCTGTTTTTATTACTGTTGCAGGTTCCTTCCTTCATTAAACGTTTCCATCCACCTGTTTTTATGCACAGTTCAAATTCATGAAAAAAGTTTTCACACTTTACTTGTGACTTTTCAACATCACCTCCAGTGAAGAGCCGCAAACTTCTGTATGGAGTGATTAGGAGACTGTAACCGTCCTCATATTAACATATGACACTACCACAAATGTATGTTGTGTTTTCCATGGAACAAGCATCTGTTCATGTTATATAAAGTCGAATTTTTGGGAATTCTGATAAATTATGAGCTATTTTTGAACAGAAACTTTTGCATTTTGAAGAATAAAAATCTGTTTTGAGATTGCCAGGTTTAGTTTAATGCTCATTAGATGAAATCTTATTGTTTATTTATAATTTGAGTTAAATCTTTTCCATGCTGTGGCTCAGACTGTATCTGGACATCACAGGCATAAGGTGCTGGATAGAAGTTTGAGTTTTTTTTTTGTTGTTGTTTTTTTTTACCTTAACTTATCAAACAATCTTATCTTCATTTTAACAAGCTTCTTAAATTTGAAGATTTGCTGCTTTTCTTTGATATTCATGACAGTAAATGAAGGGTCTTTTGTTTTTAGACTGTTGTTTTGTTCCGACAAAACAATAACATTTTTAAAATTCTTAGATCAGCATCATGCAACCTAAAGATAATAATTAATAGTTTAGGTTATCTTATTCATGAAATAGTTTTTTAATTTACCAGATGCCTTATATCAGAGACAGGCCTTTATCTCTAATTCATCTTATTTTTTAAGTATACTAAATAATATTTCTAAAAGCTTCCACATTTTCCTTTTCATTTAACAGTAATATATTTTTTGTCAATAATTATTCCAGTCAGTTCCTCTTTTTTACCCATTTTTGGATCGCTTTTAAGCTATCAAAAATTGAACAATTCCTTTAGATGTTTCACATTAAAAGCCTACCAGAGGGTCACAGGACACATTCACTTTCCCTTTAAATTTTTAAACATCTGATGGCAGTGTTGAGTTAAAAAAACAGTTGCTTAACTTTGAATGGAAAAAAAATAACCAAACACTGCATAGTTTGAGACACTGCTTAAGGTTACTTACTGTTATTGTAACTGATTTTATAATAAGAAGTAGCAGGCTTTACAGAGGCAAACAGCTATTCAGATGCTATTCTTACATAAACGTAAATTCAAGCATGTGTCAGAGATGAAGACAAACATCCACCCCCCACATCCTCATATCACACTGTACAGTCATCACTACTTCCTTCACTGACATGGAATGCAGCCATCAAATATACATTTCTAAGATGTATATAAAAGTAATCTGAAGTTTGTCCTCACCTGAGTCGGAGCTGTACATGTAGACGAACTTGGTCCAGTAGAAGTGCTCCAGCAGGGCCATGAGGGGCTCCTGAAGCTGGGGCCGCAGCTGCAGGACGAACTGGTTGTTGGTCTGAACAGGGAAGGACGGCGTTACGAAGCAGACGTGCAGAGAGCCGCAGAAAGACATCAGCATGTTGACCGTCCGCCGATCGTACAGACCCATGATGGCGTACACACCCTTTGAGAACTGAGAGCAGACTGGGAGAGAAGGAAACAGAGGAAGAATATTTTTAGGTTATAGTACAATACACAATATATATCTTAATATTTTGAAATCGTCTCAAAAGCACTTCATAAATGTAATGGCTAGGCGATAATGCAAAAATCTCATGGGGATGATTATTGGATCTTTCATAACATATAAAAACAATGAGATTTTAGATCAGTAATCATCAGTAATGTGGTCATAATGCCAATGGGGGTAAAGACTGTTAGAGCAACTTGAACAGTCCGGGAAGTTTAGAAAACAACATCAATTTACTGTATTGCAGCCTTTAAAACCAGGAGAAGAAATCACTATATTCAGTCTCACATCATAGTAACTTTATAATACAAATAATTTATGGCACAATTCAAACTCATATTAAGCGAATAATATTACAAGACTACAGAAACCATTTTCCGATGTGAGGGTGTGCATTATTTTAAGATTGCCCTGCAGCTCTAAAGCAGTGTTGAAATTTAGCTGTCATAACTGGGATTCTGACTCTACTTTTCTATCTTGACGTTTAACATTTTGAAATGTATCCATTTACGTAATGGATAAAAGGCCATATACATACATATGCGTTTATGGTTGACGTCTGTATTTGCATAGTATTATAGTATGTAGGTATTTATGTGCTGAAGTAAGTCCTTGTTATGTTTTCACACCAACATCCACAGAGCATAATACACCTCTATCATACCTTTTCTACCTCCTCATCCCTCCTTCTCTGTCAGGATGTATTCTTCCATCTTCTGCCCTCTCTTTCACCTTCTGTCCTTTTCTTTTACATCTTCCTCTTTCCAATAATCTAATTTGTCTTGTTGTCTGTCTTGTTTTCAAGCTCCAGTTCCTTTTTTCGCCCTAAAGTCCGGGTTACCAGACAAACCAAAAGTAAAATATAGTTCCTACACTTGTTTTTCTGTGATCGCAGTGAATGTCACAAACTTCTCGTCTGTCACAGAGAGATGGAATTCATCTTTGATGTGGTTCATACAGGTACAAACAGAAAAAAAAGAGGCACGTGTTCGCGGAAAGACAGAAAATGTATCTTTGTAAAATGTAACTAGATTCTATTGTTGAGAATACTAACTCATTAATAGTTTTGTTAATTACAGTTGGTAAGAATGGTCTTTGAATATATTTGCCCCAGCCAGACAATAACATTCAAGCTTTACCCCAAACTGTGACATCTCCATTTTGTCACATTTTTAGGCAGTTTATCTTTTCCATTTTAATTAACTCCTCTTCATTTCTCTTTAAGTCAACATACACACTGTCATTTGTTATGCACATTTATTGCTTTATCTGCTTTTGTCTGTTTCTTTAATCTGCACACAACACAGAAAAGCAAAATCTCAAATTGGTAATAAGCTAACAGATGATAAAGTGCTCTTATCTTCATGGTAGACAGACACAATTTCTGCTGCAGACTTATCTGCTGCTGTGTAGCCAATAAAGTTTCCTGTTTCACACAAAAGGCCTCCACATGGTAAATCCCCATACACACAATGACTACAATCAAATTACTCTTGCAGGGCTCCTTCACAGCCAGGGATTAAGTCTTAAGACAAAATAATACTCTCTTGCTGAGGCGCCACAGTAGTTCAGTGAATCATCATCTTATTTTATGGTCTTGTGGGTACAATCCAATTTACACTGTATAAAACATGTCCACACTATCTGTGGCATCACCTGCATCATGCAACATCCTCATTTGGACAAAAACAAATGAAACTTGAGTGGAGGAGAAATACGCACGAAGCATCCAGTACAGCTAAGTAGGATAGTTTGAGACACCTGTCAATCAAACAAACACCTGAAAACATACTCCTCTTGACGGCTGCACGTCTTCTTAATCATTACAGTCTAAAGATCAACCATTTTCATCAGTTTCAAAGATGGAAGAAGTACTCAGATTTTGTGCTTAAAGAGATAGTTGGGGTCTTTTGATGTGGGGTTGAGTGAGGTACTTATCCCTAGTCAGTGTATTACCTGCAATTGATGACCTGTCTGCAGATTAGATTTTTGCAACAAAAATAAAAGCCAAATTACAGCACAAAGAAAGCGCATCTGCCATTGTGTAAACAAAACAGGAAGAGGCTTTGTTTGCCTGGTCATTATCACCGGATAACGTGGAAACTCTATACTGCACAAGAGAAAGAACCGATTGATGGAGGAGGGAAAGGAGGTGAAAAGGGAGAGGGATAAAAACCGAGGTAAAACAAGAGCGAACAGACGGGCATTTACTCTACAGAGAGCGCTCCAGTGTTGTCTGTTCCCCCGTTGATACGTGTTTCCTCTTACCACTGGGACTTGAGACGCTTCAAAGCATTCTTTCTACAAGAGCAGTCAATAACAAAAACCTGCCTACTTATCAATACTGCCAGGTGTTTTACTCTGCCTTTTCACAGCACTGAGAGCAGGATTTCTAGGTCAAACTGGAATTCTTACAGTTTTTTTTACTGCTAACCATAGCCATGTTGCTAACAGCGCCTGTGAACAGCTAACATTCACCATTTCTTACCTGTTGATTTTATGTTGCATTGTTATCAGTGAAATAACTAGTAACCTAAGTTATCAAATAAAGCAGTAGTACATTGTAAAAAGTACAATATTTGTCTGAACTGTAGTGGAGTTAAGGGAAAGGGAAAAAAGGGAAATACTGAAGAAATGTACAAGTACATTAAAACTGTACTTAAATACAGTACTTGTATAAATGTACTCAGTTGATTTCATCCACTGTTGTTTTGTTTTTTTAGATATTCTCTAAGCATTAAGTTTATCCCAATGTTGTGGTGCCACAAATAAAGTCATAATGTCTTAAAATCAAGGGGTTCCAAATACTTTTTACAAAAATAAAAATAAAGCAAGGAACAACAAAATCAAATTATACATTTTTGCAAACAACGTTTCAATAGATCAAGTTACTTTTGAACCATACAACCCAGCTGCCCATCTACACCTGATTAAATCAAATGAGCAACAGATCACAAATCAATAGATCAGGATTAGACAGATATCTGCATCTATTCTGTGTCTGTATGTGTGGTGTGTGTGTGTGTGTGTGTGTGTGTGTGTGTGTGTGTGTGTGTGTGTGTGTGTGTGTCCTTGGTGCAGCCTCACATCGCCATCGGCCAGCGCTAACATGCTAACAACAAGCCTGGCCCCTCAGAGCAATGCTAACACTGGAAACAACCACTCCCTCTGGGGCGACGCTATCATGCTAACAATAGATGTTTGCCTTTGGGCAAATGCTATCATGCTAACGAGGTATCTGTCTCTTAGTATTAGTGCTGCTTTCCCACTGGGACGACAGATCACTCCTTCATCAAAGAGGGTCAGGCAGCAGAGAGGCGACAGATGTTGTGAGCCTTGGGAATCTGTGTAGTTATTTGTGTTTAGGTCAACAACATGATGGCAGTCAAGATGTGCAACCTATGAGATAAAGTCAAGCTAATTGATGTTATAAATACATGGACTACTGTTCTTCTGTAATCAACAAGCTCTGTGAGTTCATACATCTTATTCTTATTACTTGATCATAATCATTCAGTTTTATTATAGTGTATTTTAAAATATATAACAAAAACACAGTGAATAATCTTTACTATTGTCATCACGTAAACGTTTCATGTTGCACAGTTTCAAAGACAACAACCTGTACAGCTCAAACATCTCATCCATGCTATCCTCATTTGATTGTCTCTTCTTCTGTTGCCGTTATCCTGCCTCTTGAACAGAGAGATGATGACCCCATTCTTACTGCCCCCTTCAAAGTTTTGTTTGTTTCAACAACAGCAGGAAAAATCTGAAAGTAAGGCGATTAAGAGGTTCGGAACAAGGCTAGTCTGTTGGTAAGTGCTTTTTAATTCACTTTAGGTGGAACTAAACCAGCAGATTCTCTCTGCTTCCGGTATTTGTGCTACTAAGCTAGCCTAAAAACAACCAAACAAAAACTGACATCAATCAATATTCTATCTGTCTCTGTTAACAAGAGAACTTCCCAAAAAGTTGATATGCTCCTTTAAGTACAGGATTTGGAGTTCTTTATTCACAACTGAATGCAATTGCATTTTGCAACTTTAATTTGACCTGCCGTGGATGGCCGATTAAAATAAATTTACCTCAAATTCTACTGAGGATCAGTTCTGGAGCGTTTTCAATTAAATCTTCCTGTTCAGTTTGCCAGATGTCACTGAACTACAGATCTGGGATTTCAAATGTTTCATCTGTGTTGGCTTAAAAGTTGTCGATAATAAAGCAAATATGGACAGCCAAAACTGCATTATAACTAGGAAACTGATTCACTGAGGAAGATATAGTGGAAAGCTCCAGAACAGCTCAGCTAAACATGTAGTAAGAAGTCAGGTATTAGCTTTTAGTATCAGCCTACAATTATCTATTAATAAACAATTATAAAATTAAACAAATCAAATGTTTTCTGTTCCCTGAGGGACATACAGTACCTGCTACATTTAATTAATGCCTGAAATCATTAAATAATCCTATTTTTTGGTCATGAAATCAATGATGAGAAAATCATCACACCTTCTGTCGTCGTCACCGATGTTTAATATCAATATCAATGGAGACAAATGTTCAACAAGGACACTCATCATACCACCGTGCAGACAGATCCGACCTCGCCTTGTAACCACTGAGGGTCCTCTCGTCACACATCTCGCTCCTCCCCACCTGAGGCTTTTAGACAGAGCTTTATTTAAACACAGCCCAGAGACGACACCAAGCGCCACAGGGCCCACAGCTGAGACCGAATCTACCCACAGAGTTGTTCATCCTCCTGACAACATCCGTCCATCCATCCATACAGCACATCTGTCTTTGACAAATAATAATCAAAGGAGGATTGTTCAGCTGAGGGGTATTGGTGGGTAATTGTGAGGACGTCTTATAACCAGAGGCTTTCACCATCATCATCCTCCACTGGTTCCATTCACTATGACCCACGGCTCAACTGCTTTTGCTTCTCTGCTGAAAAGACGAGACAGGGCGGCCCGGAGACACACATCCAGCGATCAGGTCATTGTTTCACTCCGTCGTTCTGCATTCCCATCACGGACACTTTTCGCTGTCGCTTTCCCAGAATGACACGCAGCCGGGTCGGAAACAGAATGAGCCGTCATCCCAGCAACAAACACTTGATTGTGACATTTATATTGGCTGTTTGTTTTGTCTGAAGTGACTTACACGTGGGTGCAGCGGCTGATTCAGGTTGAAGTCTGTGATAGCTGACATTACAAGCAACCAGAAATAGAAAAGTCAAAGGTCACAGACAATTGGAGAATAGACCATACATGGTGAAGTCATGGATCAGTTGTCATGGGGGAATTCAGGTCAATTATAAAGAGATTTTTATAATGACATTTTACTCTCAAAGAAGCTTTTACCTGGTTGAATAATAATATATATAGAAGTCGATCAAGTCTCTGCTCCCATTAAATACTGAGCAGTGCTGAGGGGACTGCAACTTCTTTCCAGTTAGTTAGAACTGAAGAAGGTGAAACGTCTTTAAGAAACTGAAACAAGTCCAGTTGCCTACGATAGCCCACAGCACTCAGAATTACCATGACCTGGATGACTGAGGACCTTCATCAACTACTTTTCTCACTGTCCATTCACATTTCAAGAGTTCCTTTTTTTGGCATCCTATTCACTGTCCCAAAGTGAATTTAATTGTCAACTAAATATTACTAGCGTTGAAAGTACTTTTAACTCCACACTGTACTAAGCTGAAGTACTTCAATACATTTCACACTGTCACATTACACTACACTTTTTAATGCTTCAAGTTCTCCTGAACAGAAACTCTCAGTCCTGCTGTGTGTTGTGCTCCATTTCTTTTATTTTCATCAAATCCTCACGTTTGATCGCATTATGAGCAGCAGCAGACAATTTACCAACCATAAACCACTACAGACGACAACAAGTCTATCTAAAGATGGTGAGCTGCCAGCCTGTTATTATTTTGGGACCTCTTGTTTTTTTAATTAAATTATGCATAGTTTGATTTCCGATTACAATGAAATCAGTCATTATTTTGATGATCGTGTGGGCTGTGGAAGTTGGACAGAAGCAGGACATTTCAGCTATGTTTTTTTTCTGAAGCCTGTGCTATAATCAATTTACACAAGTGGTTTGACCAAATATTGTATTTTACCAAAAATCAGGCAACTCAACAAAACAACTTATGTGTTACAAACAACAAACCATTCAGGATGGATCCCTTCATAAGAACACAAACTATCTGCTCAGTTTTTCTTTTTCACGCTGGATATCTTTAGAAAGTCTTGTCTCACAGAGTTGTTTTTTTGTGGTTTACAGGTCCGAGGTGTCGACAACTGGACCTTCATCTCAAATTAAAAGAGGAGAGGAGGTTTTTATTGTAACCACTGTGCACCCGCCTCAACCTCAGGCTCTAATTAATGTGTTTAGTAGCAATGCTGAATAATAGATTAAATGGCTGCCTTCCTCAGGGTGATACACCACTCATACACACACATGCTGATTCACACACAAACACATATAATACTGAAGCACAGACACACAGTCTAAAGTCATTTAGGCTGCTGCTGCCTCGAAGGCATCAATGCAATAATCTCCTGCTGAGCATGCAGCTCTGACACAAACACACACACACACACACACACACACAGACACATTCACACAATAACACACCCACACAGAGGGAGAAATGGAGGCTCCCTACAAGTGTTTTCCCCTCAATAGACGCAGGTTCAAACCCTCATCTCTCTCTTTAAAGTCTGACTCTCGTCTCAGTTGCCTTCATGTCTACATTTACATTTCAGTCGTCCACAGAGATTTACCCACAATTCACTCCTGAGGCAACAAATCAGCTGAGCTACACAAACCACTCTCCATCCAAACCATACCAAAAACGACTTCTGGAACAAATTCCAGCAAAGCCAAATGGTGTTACTTAGCAGTAGAAGAAACCCTGCACAGAGTTTAGCAGCTGTCTGAACTGAAGCAGCAGCTGAGCAGAGAGGACGACTGGTCTTCACCCATAACAAAGATTTCTTCAGTCAACAAAAATATTCATTGGATACTGACACTCTAAAATTCTGTACTTGTCAAATTATGACGATGACTGCAGGTCAGGCTGGACGGCATCCCAAAGAATCAGTATTTGAGAAACTTGTAATGAGACTCAAAATCAACTCTCGTACAAATTGGACCTTTACACCTGAAGATATACTTGCTGTTGAACCTCACATTCCTTGCATTGTGCACGTAGGTGTTCACAGACTTGCCTATATAATACGTGCAGTGTTTCTGACAGAATCAGACTTTAATTGTGGCGGTGGCTGTCCAGCTGGGGTGCCATTGAGTATGCGCACCTGTGACTTCCACCGACTGAGTCAAATAACTTCCGGTTTAGCACCAAGCTAACTTGAATGAGAAGTGGGAATAATTGGGTTTAATACCATTAAGGAGCACGTCAGAGTAAACAATCACAGCCGTCTTCTTTGCAGAGGAAGTTATGGTGAGGCCAACTGAGTTAAATAGTCCTCCTCCTCCTTCTCTTCTTCGCTGATTTTACCGGCGGACTAAACACCACACCACCATCCACTGTATCGGAGAGTATAACATCATGCTATTCACTGACGGCATGCTGTCTTGAGTGAGTAAGAATGGCAAAAAATAGAAAATCAAGATGAATAGATGAATGTGTGGGAAACACTGACGCGTGTTACAGGAGGATTCCACTAGATGGCAAACGTTCTGACTCCTGACCCAGCTGGGGATCGGATGCTACTGGCACCACACCGCCTCTACCCGTCATGTGTATATTGCATCTTACGTCCATGTTGCATTAATTTCTGAGGCATGCACAACCGACACTCCGAACAGAAGTCAGAAGTCTTTCCAACGTTGGGTTTTGACTTCAACCTGATTTTAATTTCCAACTGCATTTTAATCTGTGTCCATTGTTAGAGTCCAATGTCTTTTTGACATTAAACTGACATCCGCTGCCAGCTGAGCTCACTGGTTTTGCTTTATGCCACGTAAACATTGATTAAAGACACTGTAATGGAACTGGATATCGTAAGCTTAAGGTCTGTATCTGATCTGCTAAAGTGTCTATGAGCAAGACGTTAAAATCTTGCAACCTCCAGGGTTGACCTCTGAGCTCACTGAGGAGATTCCCTTCAGGAAGAAGTCAAACAACTGCTAGAATATAACAATTCACATTTTTTTCATGTGTTATAAATGTCAAAAATGAAAATGAAAACGTGCCCCACTGGTTTTTCAGAGGACATAAAATAAAATCAACTGTAAAAAGAAACAAATATTGCAGTGTATTTCCTCTTCTTTCTTTCACTACCTTCAGTTTTCTGTGAATAAACTGCCTCTCCCCTGTGACTGTGACTCTGTGGCATCTGATCTCGGTTCTGTTTTGTTCGACATGAAACTAAGGCTCAAGATGATTAATTAAAGATAATCCCTTTGTCTCTGCTGCTAGTCCTTCTATCTGAACACCGGCTCTTCCTTTATGTCATTATTTGCCACATTGTGTTGTCAGAGATAAACGTCTTCCCAGGCGATACAAACAACGCTCTTTTTTTAACGCTGCACTTTATCCTCATTTCACATTTGAGGCATTCAACTGAGCGTGTAACTACAACTGAGTCCTCAAGGGCAAAATGTCACCAGCAAACCAAATCAGTTCTCTCTCCCTTTCCCTCTCTCCATTGTGGCTTCCTGCCTAAATGTCTCCGACAAGATGTATTCTTTATTTTTTTTTTTTTTTTTCTACACCAATAAACAATAAATAATCCAAACTACGGGGAGCGGGGCAGCCTTGTCCTATCCTTCTGTTGTCTCAATCTGTAGCCTCCTGATAAGGGAAGCCCTGGCAGCAAAACAGAAGAAAAAAACATTTAATTTCCCCTCCGTCTCTGCGTCTCCCCGTCTCCCTCCCTCCCAGGGAGGGCAGCGAGTTAAAACGTTAGTTAGCTGCCGCTCATGTAACTGATTTTTTTACTGGGTGGAGTTTATATTTCATTTGCAATCTGAAGTGGGTCACGATTCAGAGGAGGGGGATTTCTACATTTTGAACACTTGCCCGTTTGTGATGGTTTCAGTATTTGTCTTAGCATGACAAGTCATACCCTTTCATTAGAGTTCATGAGTTCATGATATGCACTTAAATGCACCATGATGTCCCTCTGTGCATTAGACTCCCACCAGCAAAGAAGCAACAGCAGATCTATAGAGATGATTGACACCAAAAACGACAGTAAAAAATCACTTGCCAGCCTCTAAGACTTACTCGCCAAACAGGAAATACACCAGTATTTGGTGTTTATACTCTACTCCTACAATCTTAAAACTGTATTTAACCTAGTTGTTACCAGAGTTTGTGCATCTACCAGGAGATGATGATTAATCCATTAGTCCATGAAACCAGATGATCCAAAAAAAAAGGCATTCTTTTGCAAAGAGGCAAAACAAAGCTCTGATATCACATTTACAGGAATGGATATCATCACATTTTGTAATTAGACCAAAGTCAGTTCTGTCAGTTTGCAGCTATAAAACCCAGTATGACATGTCCCTCTAGCTAAGTCTGTGTTGAGACAAACTTGTTTAATTCTACAATCCTGCAGGTGAACGCTGCAACAGAGCGATTCAACAGCCCGAAAAATTACCTGAGCCCAAAAAAGAGAAACTCTCATTTTCTGTATGCTGAGGACTTTCCCTCCATTTCATTCATCTCTGCTGACGGATGGATTTTCTGCTGCTCAGCCCAAACCTATTACCTTAGACTGGGCAAAAAGACCAAAAACACACACACACACACACACACACATATATATATATATATATATTTTTGTCATGAAATGGTCCTGTCCAGGATTTTTAACGTGCAGCAGGGTGCGAGTTCATGATGCCATCAGCAGAGCTTGAGTCAGTGTTAACATGGGGTCACACTCAGGTTAGAGATCCATTCAAAACCCAGTTACATGGTCTATTGGACTGAGATGCTCGCTCTACCTCCCTGTCTCTCCAGATTCAATTCATTTCACTTCTATTCAGTCCACCTCCATTCAATTCAAACTGATTTGCTGGCGTGAATGCTACATCATGTCATTTTGCCAAAGTGCCTCACGCCATTTGGATTCTTTCATAACAAGATGTGTTTATTGTTGCAGAAACACATTCATTTAGATCCAGACGTCTCTCTCTCTCTCTCACCTCATCTCCTCTGGTGGTCTATGGTGACTTTTAAAAAGGTCATGACCTCTGTCCTTATAGTTTTTCTCAACCTCTAAATTAATTAAATGTTCTCTATTTATGCTGACTTTCAGGTTAATTATTTTTCCACATATATTATTTTTATTTCCACATTAACTCATCCAGTGTTGTGTTTTTACAGCTGTGCTGAGGATGATGAATATATAGTTGTAACATCGTAATCTCACAGAAATCCTTAAATGATCAGTTTCTAAATACAGGCTGCGCTTTTGACAACGAATAAGTATTTTGAGTCTTTTACAGTATTTATATAGCACCTGAACCTGCTTTATAATCATTAAACATGTAAAAATATCTCTTTTTACAATGTTGGATCTTTGTAGGAATAGTCTGACATTCTATGTCTTGGTGAGAGTCAAGATTGATGCAACTAAGAGAGCCAGTCACGCCCCGTCCACTGGACCCAAAGAGAGACCTTATTTCCATTTGAATTGTGTCATGATCTACACTTATGTTTGTAGATTTTAAAGATAATTATCTAGACAATAACGTCTTTATCATCTAGTTTTATGTCAAAACTGCTCAGTTAACTACTTCTTCTCGCTCAGCATACATAACCAACACCAACATGGCTGCGACTTAAGAAATATCATATTTATAAAATGAAACTATTGGTGACTGATGAAGGAGGTAGGATAAAAACAGTAGTCTCCACTGTCAAAGTTGCTCACTTATAGAGATGACAATGAGCCTGACTTCCTCCAGTTACAACTCAACATTTAACCACAGGAAGGCGCTCCTCAGGAAAACAAATTGTGTTTTATTGTTTAAAGTTTGAACAAACAACTAATGTGGTTGTTTTTTTTTTCTGGTACGGACAGACTCTCAATAAATTATGTGTTTCTATCTGAACTGAGCTTGAAACGTCTTTAAATCTCAGCTCTAAAGCACGGTTTTCTCACTGAAAGATAGAAAAATACAAGCTGAAAATGTTGGACAATAAACTATAGTGGCCCTTAATAAGCACAAAGGAGAGAAAAATAAACAGCGTATGTGCAGGGTCTGCAAAATATTAGCAAGAGAAAACACTGCATTAAAGAAAAAAACACAGAAAGGCAATATCAAAAGCATGAAATATGCAAATGAGAATAATCTTTGGAACAAATGTGAAGACCTAAGCAAAGTGGAACAGTTGGTAAATATGGGAAACTGAGGAAATAAAGAAAAAAGATATTTCAAACTGTCCAGCAGACAGAGAGACAGAAATCCTCAGAGTGTTCAGTCCTCCAATGACAACACAAACAGTGACAGATCGGAGACACATCACAGGTTAGTCACTGACTGTGTATGTGTCTGTCAGATGATGATGATGATGAGACAGGCAGTGTGTGTGTGTGTGTGTGTGTGTGTGTGTGTGTGTGTGTGTGTGTGTGTGTGTGTGTGTCATACTACATAATGAAGATGACTGTGTGACACAAATAGCCATAACAAGAGCAGGAAGTCTCTCGAGTACTTTCGATGTGAGTGCCGATGTTGATTGTGCACTATTTTTCACTCAGTTTTTGAGAATTTAATGTTCGTTCATATTTCGTCTGAACAGGAAGTGGTGACGCCCTGACAGACATCTACAACAGTCACCTCTGAAACTTCTTCTGAAAAACAGAAGATGTATTATTTTTCATTTTCTCAGAGAAGCCTGGAGCTGCTGCCACACTGTTAACACTGCATCCTAGAAGTGGCTCTCTTTTTTTTAATTTCCTGTTACCTATAACAATACACACAATGGTGTGAATGTGATTTTTGCACACAAAGCCTTGAAAAAGTACAAAAAAAGTATCTGGGAGTGTTTTCTGAAATGAAATGTAAATACTGCCCATACATTACTGAGATCACAATGGACCGCAAACAACATTACTCCATTGGACATGAAATTATTGTATTGGCTGATGCTCACATGCTTAATGAGCATGTTTTCTCTGTACAGTAACAGCAGATGTTGTTGTTGTCACAGTGATGAGGATGCAGCTGCAGGTTTTTCCATCAAACTCACAGTTGATTTCATTCACATGATCCATGTGTTCAGAACTCCCTCTTGGTGCTCTGCTGCTCTCCCACCATCCCCCTGCACAGATGCATCCTACTACATCTACTGTATCACTGCATCTTTGCTGAACAAATTCATCATCAAGCCCACTGTCCAGAATCAATGTTTGATTTTGATTTTTTAACACACAAAGGGCCTGTAACAAAATAAAACAGTTCCTGTTTTGACTCCAGACCTGTTCTGTTGTCTGGGAGTTCAGCCTTTCCCAGTTTATTGCTATTTTACACTGGGGCTGTCAAACACATAGACATGAACAAGTTACAGTTAGTGTTTCTGATAAAGAGGCACCGAACCTTCATCACTCAGTTGGACAGTGACTGACTGACACTTCCCATCAGGTGGACATTAAGAAAAAATCCTGCACTTCCAAAAACAAACAAGATTACCTTTCTTCTTTTTACCTTTAGATCATTTCTCTCAGATTGATCTCTGTTGTTGCTACCCATGTCTCCCAAGGAGGGTTCAGGAGAAACAGATAAGGATATGAGAATTTGATTTATTTCACAGGAGAGAAAAGACAGTTGTGAGCAGCAGAAGTTTCCTGTGGGCTACAAAAAAATGTCTGATAAGATTACTGTGACACACTGAACTGTCGTGACTTCAGCTTAAGATGTTGGAGCTTCAGGAGAATCTCAGTTATGAAAAGATAATACAGCAGCTACAAGGAACTTTCATTCATTAACTGTGTTCACTATGGTGGCCCCTGTGGACAAAAGCGCTGTAAGCACTACCACCTTGCTTCATAAATATTTTGATCTGGCTGGCTCATGCACTTGTTTTGGAAGCGAGTAAAAGAACAATGCAGCATATCTGAAATCTTGTTCTCTTCTTTTATAAACAGCTGTTTCCAAAATGCACAACGATGAGGTAATGTATCAATTTGTGGCTATAAATATATGTCGATTGTCTTTGTGCTGTTCATGCACTCAGGTTACATGCAAACCTAATAACTTAACAGACTCTGTTGTTAAATGTAATTGTGTCTCGCTAAAGCTAAAATTATCAACATTTAACATCAACAAGATAAAACGTGAAGTTTAAAGCCAGTTGATCTGCTGCCGTACCACCAGACAGACTGTACAGAGCAGCTTCTTCCACCTTCTTTAAATTTTGAAATAGGGCTTTTGTCCACATTTCTTGCTAATTTCTCAGAGAATAATACATGGAGCTCGATGACATAACAGGTGTATAAGAGTAATACAGGGCTGTTGAGTTTGATGATGTACTAGGCTTGACTGAATTAAAGGGGACTGTCACCGGCCTTGGCAGAGGTAAGCACTCTCCTGAGTGTCATTCCAGTTTATACTAGCATTGCATTGAACTTTAAAGTATAGTGACAACTTTAATGTATGCTAACTTCTAATGTAATTTAGCAGCAGCAACAGTCAGCAGTCTCCAGTCTAAAACTGTGAATAAGTCTGTTGACTTTATAGCAGTAGTTGCTTATTTGCTTTTTTGTTGATAGTTAGATGAAAAGATTAAGAACATTTTCATGTCTGTGCAGTACATCCAAAGCTGGTTAGGGTTAGGGACCCAGGACCTGTAACCTCCTGTTAGTCTTTACTGATTACTTGAAACATGAACCGCAAAGCTAAGCTTACCTGCTACTAGATATAGCTTCATATTTGCAATATTTGCCATCAAGCACCAGTGTGGTGAGAAACTTATTGTTAAATTCTCTGCAAGAAAGCAAATAAGAGCTAATGAGCAAAATGTCAAACTATTCTTTTGATATAAAAATATCCAGTCCACTCTTTTCATGTTCTACAATGTCCTGATTGCAGCTGTTTTGTTATGCTAGACCAGCTGTCAGTCCTGTGCCTCGCCGTCAGTGACACTAATACTTGATAAAAGTCACAGTGAGCTCAATTTGAGCTGCTTGTATGAAAGAGTCAGATGCAGCAGCTCTGAGGACTGAGTCTCTGCTCTCAGAGAAATATTTGTTTTTCCACCTCAGATGCCGCCATGCTGCTCTGCTCCGACTGTAGAGTTTGTCTCACAGGAGGCAGAGCTCAGTCTGTTTTACATTTCACACAACAACAGACTGGGGAGAAAACAACAGACAGAGAGAGAGAAAGGAGGGAGAGAGGGAGAGTCATAGTAAGAGACAGGAAAGAAGAGGGAGAGGGAGGTGGAGAAGGAGAACGGTACACACACACACACACACACACACACACAGATGTTTAATAGCAGTTTTTCTCTCCATATACTGATTTCAACACCTGAGCCGAGAACAAGTACGAATCAACACCAGTGCATAAAGTATTTACACCTACATTTTACTAATCATGTATGGATGTTATGTATATGCTTGAAGTCACACAAATCTATTGCCATTGTGGGATATTTGCTACATATAGCAAATACAGCATATATTTGCAAATATCTGTGCAAGGCTTTGTTTAATCCAGGATAACCAGACAGCACACTGTGTTTTGCACATATGATTTCTGTAACACTATGTGCTTGCTTCCACTGTTGATATGCTGTAATGTGAATGTGAGACCAGGTGCATACTGCAAAATAATGGAGGAAGAGAAGGAAGAAAATAGCAAAGGGCAAAAACAATAGACAATAGGCAAGAGAAAATGAACGATAATGTTCAAAGTGTGGGATCAATACAAGTTGAAACGAATAGAAAACACAGTACAATGTGTCTACTGTACAACAAATTGTAGCCTACCGCAAGAGTGCTTCATATATGCTGCAGCACTTCAACATAAAACATCCAGTCTACGCATTAGAGCAGACTCGACACTGTTACGTTAGCAGTCAATGCAATTGCTAGTTGAGATTTAGTTAAGTTTTGCTATATGTAATGGCGTAGTTAATAATAATCAGTGTGGTGGCTAACTGGTCAGGGATTGTGTGTCCCTAAGTTAACTCAGTTTTGCTCAAGAAAATAACAAAATAAAACAACACAGAACTTAAAATGCTGCCCTTAATTTGTTTAAGGCTTCATTCATGTAAAGAGTAAAAATTAAGTGTGCAATATTTATTATCCGATTACTTTATTGTTCGACAGAATACTTGATTATTAAAATAATCGATAGCTGCAGCCCTATGGTGGATGCTACTAAGAGGTACCCACTTCCCATTTCTAAAAATCCCAATCCAGCATCTAAGTGGTACTTGAGACTTTTCTGATACCAGTATCAGCACTGAAAGAACCCCATCATACATGGTACAGAGAGCAAGCAAATCATGAGTTTTGCCGACATTGTTGAAAAGCTTTTAAGTTTGGTTGAAGTGGAGCTTCAGATGAATCACAAAACAAACAGAAACATACATACTAAATAAATCATGAGATTATATTCACACACTAGGAATGGATGGATATTCCTTTGAAAAATGTGGAAATTCAGTTTGGTTGGAACCGTGACTGAAATTTGGCATAAAATAAATATTCAACAACCGTTTCCATGGTTATAGACACAGCGGTTCGAAGGAAACACATTTCAGCTTCAGGCTGATATCTTAATGTAGACCACAAACACTAGCCCAGAGTATATCTTGTGGGTCCATCTCCATTTAAACTGTAACACTGATCAAACAACCCACAACTGTTCAGCTTCATGAGGAAGAGAAATGGGGGGAGAGAGTGGTGAGATGAATGAAGGAACAAAGAGAGAGAGAGAGAGAGAGAGAGGCTGAATGGGTGCAGAAGGAGAAATGGAGTGTGAGATAGAAGGAGAGAGAGACTAGCTTCACAGGAAAAGACAAAGAGAGACAGAGAGAGAGAGAGAGAGAGAGAGAGAGAGAGAGAGAGAGAGAGAGACAGAGAGACAGAGAGAGACAGAGAGACAGAGAGAGAGAGAGAGAGAGAGAGAGAGAGAGAGAGAGAGAGAGAGAGAGACAGAGAGACACAGAGAGAGAGAGAGAGAGAGACAGAGAGACAGAGAGAGACAGAGAGAGACAGAGAGAGACAGAGAGACAGAGAGAGACAGAGAGAGACAGAGAGACAGAGAGACAGAGAGAGACAGAGAGAGAGAGAGAGACAGAGAGAGAGAGGTTTGTCAGTAGTATCCAGAGGGCAGGTGGGATCAGCTCAGGTGCAGCAGCTCCATCATTCAGACTCTGTTCACGTCTGGTCGGGAAAAATAACCTGCAGCACCGAGCAGCATCAGAACACACCTCCTGTTCAAAGGATCATCCTAGTTTATTACAACCGGGAGAGTATTTTACAGCATTGGACATTACTAACTCACTTGTACTTGACTTCAGCAATCATATACTTCTACTCTGCTACATCTCAGAAGGATATATATTTGTGAAAATTTTAGCTACTGGTTTCTTTGTGGATAAAGACTGATAATACAAAATGTTATTATTGATGTGTTATTATGGGCTGGGATGATTTTATCCACAGGGGAAGGTATATAAACTACCCTGATGCAATCTTTAAGTGGTGATTAAAAGGACCAGAATGACCAATTTAACATCATCCAGCGATGACTTTGCAGACTGTAACCAACTGAACAGCCCTCATCTCACCATCCCCTGAAAATGTGAAAAAAGTTGAAAGGGTCTTTCTTACCCAGAGTTTGGTTTTCTGTAGAAACATGACATTACTTTTGTAACACGTTACAGTAAAATATTTATTTCAGCAGTGACAACGTAATATAATGCGGTACTAATAATATTTCAGCAATATATTACTACAGCGCATGAATATTACATTTCATTTTGCCCATTTTGACACATAACATAACGTGTATTCCTGTAGAAAAATGACACCATCCACAGATAGGTTGGTTCCCTATAAACCTGACTTTCACTATGATAATGCATCTGCCACCAAGCTTGATTTTTGGCAGACAATTGGGGGACAAATTACAGGACAAAGGGAGCTGTATGAAGATATGTGTTTCCTTTTACCACCAGGACATGAGATGCTTTAAAACAGGCATTCTTTCCTCTAGATCAGCAAGTAACAAAACCTGCCTACTCATTAATACACCTGTTTTACTCTGTTTTTAGAGCACAAAGATCAGGGTTTTTAGGTCAAACTCGAAATTTTACGGTTGTTTTTTGTTTTTTTGTTTGGCACCAACAGTAATAGCAGAGAGGAACACAGGCAGCGGGCAAATTTAATGCCAATACTTACTTTTACTTTTAACTATACACAAAAGAATCTCTTAAAATTTTATTTACGTTAATAAAGATGTGAATTGGAGTTAAATGAGTAATATTGTATGTCTGTGAGTATCAACCTTTGATGTCGGTTCTGATAAGGATGTTTCACCTCAGCTCAATGTAACTCCCTGCTGTATAAAGACTTGGCTTCGATCAAATCAAAGGGAGCGATTCTGTTAGATGAGTGCTGAACACCTGCTTGATGGGACTCTACACATGTATAAAGCAGTATATGACACTCATTACTGCACTTGTTGATTAAAAACTTGTGGTAACTGTCTACTATGAGCTGGAAGCACATTTTGGGATTTGGCAGCACTGTTAGGCACTAAAAATTAAATTTGAGACAGCATCATTACAAAATTCCATTTCCAAACATAATTAAAACCAGTTTATGCAGCAAAATGCAGTGGACATGCAGAACAGGGCCTTACCAATCACTGAAAATGAGGTGTTGGGGGGTATAAAGCTAGAAATAAAAGGACTGAGTAATTATCTACCAGAATGAAATTCCGGAGCTTTGAAACAAATTTTCATTTTGGGAAATATAAGAGAAGAATTTGTTTTCATGGGGACATAATTTTCATACAGTTTCTGGAAAGAACCATGAAATATGGTTTTAATTATTGTGTCGCATCTATAGGCAGCTTTTAGTGCATGTTTGTAACAAAGTGATGTGGTTTTAAGCAGAGAGAGGAAATATTCAAGTCATTCTCTCTGCGTGTTGGTGAAGAGCTGGATCACTTTTAAAAAGTCCATTGGCCTTCGAGATGTTAATAACAAGTGTTAATTAAATATATGGATTGGTATAGTTAAGAGGATATTGGATTCACATAAGCTTTAACTATCAAATGAGTGGAGGTTGGGGAAAAAAATCAATTCTTAGATGCATCTGATTCTCTCTTGATTGTGTCTTGACGCAGAAAAATTCCAAAAATGTAAAACACAACTCTCGACATTATGAGCACCTGTGACGAGCCCAGGCTGTAACAGAAGTTAATTCCATCGCAAATTTGACGTATGAATCATTAAAAATGTGCTTTGTTCAAAATAGTGCTGGGCAATTTGCCATTAAAATAATCATTGTGATAAGTGGAACACGCCTCGATATTTTGAAATCTCCTCAAAAGCACTTGAGTGCTCAGACTTGCCAACAAAAAAGAATATAAGAATATTTTTATCAGAAGTACTGTTACAATATTGTGACCACTGCTACTTTCAAGATATTATTTATCAAATTAGCAAAATGGCACATAGTGAGAGTAAGTAAATTATGTATAAACATCAATATGCTTTTGTAGAATGGCATTGCATCCCTCTGAATAACAATCGGGTTGCAGGTTAAGAGAGCTTCCCACCTCTACACAATAGTTACGTGACATAACACAGTTGTAATCAATTTTCCATAAATATGAATTACTGTCTTTATTAATTATGTCAATTATTTGAATGCCAGATTCATTAAAGATGTACTTATTTATTAAACAGTCTCTACACCTTCTTTTTGAGCTCCCATATGAAGCCTGTAATCAAAAAATATTTGATTCTTCTGGATTAGTGACAAAAGTAATGTCACGGTAAGCTCTGAAAGAAATCTAGTAGTTGAGAGTAATCAGTGTGCATTATAATGTATCAGTAAACATGATTACAGTTTGGTTTTACTGTATTATCAATCATCCATTAACTGTTTTATCGCCAATTACAGACGCTTCACAGGAGGGGTTACAGCTATAAATGCAATAGGAGAGAGAGTTACAGTAAAGGGTGATTGTTTGACTACTGTTGACTGTGTGGTTCATTTCCAGTGCAATATATTTGAAAGAAATGCTCAATTTAAACAGATCTTACAGAACATTATAATGAACAGCTACAGTAACCAAAATAATGAATGCATTCTAGAGTTTATGTCCTGAGGGGAGGGAGCATCCCAGTATTCCTAAGATGTTGGCTGCAGCCCTTGATGTGCAGATACAAATTCAGGTGTAAAACGGCCGCTTGGTAAATTCAGCGTTTTGGCCAGAACAAAACAAGGTCAGCACATTGTTCTCCAAACCAACTGTACTGTGCTGAATGTTCCCTGGAGTCAGAGTCCATTTAGTGCTGAGCTCCCTCTGGTCTACATCCATTTACTGCTGCTGTATGCTCTTTTAAAGCAGCCTCCATTTACTTCTGTTTTCCTTTTCTTAAACCCTAAGCCTGCTGAATGAAGTCTGGATGATAGAAGAATGATGCACTGACCCGTGATGATGACTACAGCCTGAACAAAACGGTAGGACACTCAGAGAGGCAGCAAAGAGTCCAATGTCATACAAACAGAATGCCTGATAAATGTGTTACATTAACTAACCAGGAGATCTAAAGCAAACATTCACTACCCACTAAATCGGCATTTTACAATCAATCGCCACTGATGCAACTAAGATAACTATTGATTCTGCAGTATTTGCATTTGCTTAAAAATGAGAAGAAGTAGATACAGAAGGGATAAAACAGAAATAAAATAAAATTAGCATAGTACATTCATGCAAACTGTATACGTATCATGTCAATGTTTCAGGAGAGACATAGTTCAGGTTACTAACATCAACAAAAGGCTGCCAACCAGAAGACCACTGGTTGAAATCAATCAACAGCCAACAAAGGTGGATGTTTTTAACAAGACATCAGGACATTTTTTTGCCTTAACGTAACCAAACCATAAGCGCAGCATTATCACACCATAAAACTGAAACATTAAGGTGTGTAAAGTATCAAAATATCTGCTGCAAATCAAACAAACAATTATAACATTCCTGCTGCCTGAACCACAGAGACTGAACCAGATTATAAATCTGCCATAAACAAAAACCAAATGATGAGTCATTTGTTGAATTACAGGCTCAGTGCGGCTGCACAGCTGGTGTTGATTCTCTTCAGGGTCAGCAGCACTGTGAGCAACACTTTGTCATTATAGTCAAATTATTCAGAATTGATATTAAAATATCACTGCATGGAGTCCAGAAAGGTCACCGAATCTGAATCTAACAGAGGGAATATTTGGCTCATTTACTCCAACAAATTCTGACCTCGCAGAGACATAACTTGGAATACAACCTCAGCACATGAGGGTCTTGGGACCCATGAAAAAATTCCATTTATATCCTTGACATTTGAAATGAAAAGCTTAAAACCGTCATGTCACATAGCACTTATTTGTGAACTTACAGGCGTAGGTCATGGCGAAGCTGCTCCCCGTGTCCACCATGTCCACTTGTGGCACCAGTTTTGGGACATCCTGATGTTGCGCTAGAGCAAAACGAAACACCTCATATTCATGGGAGCCGGTGGGGAAAAGGCCTCCTGTTTGGCAAAAACAAAGACACACAGTGGGAATCATTGCCTGTCCCAAAGCACAGTGGAAGAAGAATCAAAATAACCGTTCACACCAGCCAAAACTTCACTTTTGGGGGTAAATTAGAGCTAAGCAAACATGAATTTAACTGTAAAATGTTTCAGGATTACACCGACTGAAGTTTGTTTTCTGCATAAATTTGAAATCCTGTTGAGCTGGAATTCTGCATAGAGGGACACTCGTCAAAGAAGAACTTTTGTCTTCATCAGGTTTTTTAAGAGCCAAACAAAAAGAAATGACCCAGGACTGAAAAAATCTCTGTAAAATAATAAATAAATCCTCTGTGAGGGACGGTGTCCCTGCTTCATTTTCTCTACTGTGGATAAAACATCTTGGTTGACATGTCCCCCTCCGCTTAATTTCATTAATCAAACCAAATGGAAAATATTAATGATTGGCAATATAGTACCAGTCACCATGTATTTTGATAACTAGCTGGCTGTTTTAGTAATTTTCAAAGCAAAATATAAAAACAATTACCAGTTCCATTACCTCTGAAATGTAAAAAAACAAAAAATAATATTTTCTTTATCTTGATGACAGTTAACTGATCATCTTCAACTTTTTACGGCTGTTGGACAGAATAAATGACTGATATGAATACATTTCCATGTACTGTTTGAAATTAGAAAATACTTTTTTTACTTTTTTCTGACTCATTTTATTGGCAAAACAATTAGTATGCTAATCAAGAAAATAAAGAGCCCTATGTGAGTTCAGTTGGCAGGGATATGTGAAGCTGTTACTGCTTGTTGTTCTTAGTTTCACAGTCATGAAAAATTAAAAGGGACCCTGTGGATTTGTAATTTTTGTAAACAAACAATAGTTATGGCACATTGTGTGTATCCTTGAGATCTAACAAAAAATGTTGAGTGCATTTCCTACCCCATTAAAATGTACAAAGCTGAATGATTTAAAGGGAAAATTTACTTATTTGCTGATTTTCCAACAATAAGATGTTTACACTGATACCACTCTCACATCTGTATAGTTATACTGAAGCTATGGAGAGCAGATTATTATCTTAGCTTAGCATAAACATTGGAAACAGCTAGACTGGCTCCATCTACCACTACATTTAAAAGGTCATTTATAAATTAAAACTAGAATTTAGTTCACCATTTTACAGTGGACCAGACTATTTCTTAGCTGAGACCATTAAGTTGTCAGGTAACCAGCAATGATTCAAGGAAGTTACTGGGCCCAACCAAGTATGTTATAATTCTTGCAGGCTGATCCTTATTCATTCCAATGAAAGTTGTTCCCGACTACCTGCTTCCCCCCATTGCTGCCCATAATAGCTTCATATAAACTGTACACACATGAAAGTATTATCAATCTTCCTGTCTGACTCTCATTAAGAAAACAAACAAAATGTTAAACTATTCCCTCAAACAGTATGAGTTTATCATTGTTTACATCCATCTTTGCTTGTTAGCAGTCTTTGTTTTTACTCCTTGCTTTCGTGAGCACATTTCTGTATTTCTTGGAGCACAAAATCCACCAGCATCAGAACAATAAAATAATGTGGAGTTGTGAACAGGGGTGTTTATTATCACTGTTCCTAGGCACTGCCAGTGGTCTAAAAGTCAACAAGAGATTTTATTTGACAATAAAAATGAAGTATGTCACAGATGTCAGTGGAAATAATGACGATTCTGGTGTACAGTAATTGCTGTTAAAAGCCTCTTTTCTCAGCTCTCATTCATTCTATTGTCCTGGCACACACACACTCAACATAATGGGTTTCCAGGTCACATTAGAGGGAATATATCTAAATGCATCAACTCGAACTAATCAACCCTCTTGTTTTCTCTCTTGTCACGTAGATGCTTTTTTCATTTTAATACACTGCCTTTACAGCGATGTTTATGCAGACGCTGTTATGACTCTTTGTTATTACGAAGAATTTAAAGGCTTCTGAAGGCTTATATTCTGCGGTCCTGGATGACTTTGTGTAATTCTTCACCAGACAGGGTGATTTACCTGAACAGTGGCAACTGCAACACATAACTTCATAATACAGCGTTTCATCCGTCAGTAACTGGATCAAACGGAAGTTACCTGCTGCTTAAAAATAACAATTTGCGGTACGTTAAGCTAACGTCAACATAGCACTCTTGCTAGCTTGCGCACACTCACTTTTAAAACTTCGTCACACAATGAAAATGCGTTATATTGTAACTTTATATTAAACACAAAATTAAAAAGGGTGCTGACAAACCGTTTGCCGTCATCAGCCAGCAGCCAAACAAACACAAAACACTACATTTCGCCTTCTTGCGAAATTTGCAATACACATCTTTTCATGGCTAACAGCGCACCTGCGACTGTTTCCGGTATCACGCTTTCAAAATAAAAGCTCAGACATCTATAGAACGTCTAGGGACAAATAATGTCACAGCTTCATAGTTTTAATAGTTAAAATAAATGGTTAGCTTGTTTTCTTTTTATCTCTTTATTTTGTTCTCTCTCTTTAGCCTTGTTCTTGTTTTATGTCCTTTCTGTAATCATCTTGTTCAATAAAGCAAAACCAAAAAAACCAAAAAAAGTATTTTTGCTCTCAGTGCTAACCGTACAGTACATGTCTGTAGTGTTGTCAGTGCTTTTTCATCCCTAACATAGTTAAAATACTTCACACTTCACAGCTCTCTTTGTCTTTATTGTAAATAGTTTCCCATTGATTTTTATACATAGCGTTACCAACCAGTAACCATTAACCATTAGCAATGTTAGCTAGCCAAACACTTATGTTAGGTCGCTACAACTTATGCTAACACTTGGAGCTTGCAAGACCTGCTAGTAATCAAAGTATCCAAGGTACACTGTTTTATAAGAGGAGGCAGTAAAGCCTCATAAACCTCATTGCTGTGGATTCAAATCCTATTCAGAGAGATGGATGACTGGTTGTACTTTTATGTTTATATGCAGAGCTTTTTTGAAAAAATATGATCTAAATGATCAAAAATGGTAAAGACAATATTACAGAAACAAATGTTAAACTATTAACGATAGGTACAAAGCAAGCTATGACAGGTGAAGTAAGTAAAGTAAGTTAGGGATGAAAAAGCACTGAGTTGACTACAGACATTTACTGTGGATTTGGCACTGGAAGGACAGTTCGTAAAGTAAATACACATCACACTACATTATGTAGATGAATACTCTGGATAAAGTAAACTATAAATAAAAGTATGTAAGTATTATGAGCAAAACTTGCTTAAGTGAATATGAAGAACTTTCAGCTTTTGTGGATTCTAGCCGCTCCTTTTGACAAAAGCAGTACGATCATTACTAGCAAGTGCCGGTGGTGCTACATTTGTGATCGCAATGAGGTAATGTATGTATATATGATTTTATAGGTGATAATACCTATTTAAAAACAGCAATCTTTTCATTGATTGTCTTGTTTGCTGTTACAGGTCATTTATAATCATCAGAGGAATCACAAGATTGTTTCATTAGAAGTTCCTCGTAGTCACAAGTAAGTAAGACACTTTGTTTATAGCATTGGAAAATTAACAATAATCAAAAGAATGTGGAAAAAATAGTAATCACATTATGTCAAGGGCATTTGAAGCTACTGAAGTTAGCATGCTAACCAGCTAGCCACTAGATACACTATATTACCAAAAGTATTCGCTCACCTGCCTTTACTCATTCTATGAACTGAAGTGCCATCCCATTCCTAACTCATAGAATTCAATATGATGTCGGTCCACCTTTTGCAGCTATTACAGCTTCAACTCTTCTGGGAAGACTGTCCACAAGGTTGAGGAGAGTGTTTATAGGAATTTTTGACCATTCTTCCAAAAGCGCATTGGTGAGGTCACACACTGATGTTGGTCGAGAAGGCCTGGCTCTCAGTCTCCGCTCTAATTCATCCCAAAGGTGTTCTATCGGGTTCAGGTCAGGACTCTGTGCAGGCCAGTCAAGTTCATCCACACCAGACTCTGTCATCCACGTCTTTATGGACCTTGCTTTGTGCACTGGTGCACAGTCATGTTGGAAGAGGAAGGGGCCCGCTCCAAACTGTTCCCACAAGGTTGGGAGCATGGAATTGTCCAAAATGTTTTGGTATCCTGAAGCATTCAATGTTCCTTTCACTGGAACTAAGGGGCCAAGCCCAGCTCCTGAAAAACAACCCCATACCATAATTCCTCCTCCACCAAATTTCACAGTTGGCACAATGCAATCTGAAATGTACCGTTCTCCTGGCAACCTCCAAACCCAGACTCGTCCATCAGATTGCCAGATGGAAAAGCGTGATTCATCACTCCAGAGAACGCGTCTCCACTGCTCTAGAGGCCAGTGACGGCGTGCTTTACACCATTGCATCCGACGCCTTGCATTGCACTTGGTGATGTGTGGCTTGGCTGCAGCTGCTCGGCCATGGAAACCCATTCCATGAAGCTCTCTGCGTACTGTACTTGGGCTAATCTGAAGGTCACATGAAGTTTGTAGCTCTCTAGCAATTGACTGTGCAGAAAGTCGGCGACCTCTTTGCACTATGCGCTTCAGCATCCGCTGACCCCTCTCCGTCACTTTACGTGGCCTACCATTTCGTGGCTGAGTTGCTGTTGTTCCCAAACGCTTCCATTTTGTTATAATAGAGCTGACAGTTGACTGTGGAATATTTAGGAGCGAGGAAATTTCACGACTGGATTTGTTGCACAAGTGGCATCCTATGACAGTTCCACGCTGGAATTCACTGAGCTCCTGAGAGCGGCCCATTCTTTCACAAATGTCTTGTTTCACAGTCTGCATGCCTGAGTGCTTGAATTTATACACCTGGGGCCAGGCCAAGTGATTAGAACACCTGATTCTGATCATTTGAATGGGTGAGCGAATACTTTTGGTAATATAGTGTACTTTGTGAGCTGATACGGAACTAATAAGAGCTAATACAACAGAGCGGCTACAGTTTGCAGCATTTAGCATTTGGTTTTGTTTTTTTTTTTACTTTTTAATTAGTGATGCTCTGAATATGTGACAGTAGCATTGTTCAACTCTACATTGTATTATTTATTTATTTAGGGGGCACTTTGGCAGCAAAAGACCCCAGGAGGACTTAAACAAGGGACGTTTTCATGGTCAGTGTTTATAGTTGGTACAGATAGAGCTGATGTAATTAGTTTACAGCTTACTTTTTGGTTAGGACCATTTTTTGTATTTAAATTCTTAATCCTCATGAGTAAAGAACCTCAGAATTAAAGTCAGATACAGAACTAACACTGCATTCAAGTAATTATTCATGCAACACAAATGTCACAGAAGGCCAATTTAATTTAAAAAAGAGATTTTTTTTTTTCCTTTGGAGGTAAAATACAATTTGTCATCTATATTCTATGCAGCATATTGAAAACTGTCAATACTACAATACAGAGATGCTTGAATATGAATATTATTGGAATGTATGAGTTATTTATCAGAGTTCTTGAGGCTGGAAGCAGTCCATCTGCTCTGACAGAAGGGCTCTAAGTCGACACAGAGAAAACCAACTCAACTGATTTTTTAATGCCGAGACTCACTGGTTGGTATTCAGCAGGCAGGAGAGATTTTATTCAACTAATGCAGGTAAGTTGAACTTGATGCCACATCAGCACCGAACCCGAGAGGAAACTGCAGCAGGAGTCCGACCCAGCAGTCCGATGAATCGCATTATAACTTCATTTTGTGAGAGTGGCACGCTCTGAAGCACACAGCTGCCTGATCCACACTGAATGTGACCAAATCAGTCAGGGTTCAAATGGGAATAAAAGAACTGACTGAGGAGAATTCACCCAGTGTACGAACATCACAGTGAAAGATATTATAGATACTGAATACAGGAAGAAGAAGTGATTGATTGACTGAGGTTAATACCAGGTCTGAACACCCATGTGACAAAGTGCTGAATATAATATTACTGTTGCTATGAGCTGTTCGACCTGGTATTAACATCAGTCCTGAGTGATCCAATCACAAGTCGACAGCTCGAATTACAGGTTTGAATGCCCCCAAGACACACTGAGGATTTGCGCAGCTGAGATCTGATTACCCAGACCATGATCTTTTGAAACAAGACGAGGAAGGTGCCACAACAACACAGAGAACAGATTACAATCTGTCTGATTTCAGTCTGGTTCACTGGCAGGTTAATTACACGTTCGTACTCTCTTAACCTGCAAATGTTTGCAGCAGATGTTTGTTAACATACCATCTGTTTCAGCTGATACAACCACTGCAATAGTAACCAGAATATCACCAGACTCCCTTAACAAATCGTGTAATTTTAAACGTTGCTCATTTATAGGAGAACTTCTACAAACCTTAAGGCTGTCCATGACAAATTCTAAACTATGTGGGTCTTATTATAAATTCAGCAAAAGTTATAGATGAAGAAACTCCAAGGACTCCCCTTTAAAATAGAGTTAGGAGAAACTATACTTTGTGACACAGTATGTGTGACAAAATGTCAAATTATGACAAATACTCGTGCCATCTTGTAAATTCTGCATCACATGCAATATGGGAAGCTCTTGATTTCACCAAGACAGACAATATTTTATTGACGATAAACATGTCACATTTTACCAATACAGTGAAGACTAACCAGTATAGTCAACTTTTTTAACACCTGTGGCGAAAGCCCCCAAACTCCCTTAAAAAAAACACTTAATTTTGTGAATTGTTGAGTCAGGGGAAACTTTATAAATATTGTGAAACGTTTCTCTGAAAAAATCTTCATCGTTTGGGTCTTCTTGTAAATTTGGCAAATGTTACATGAAGAATTTTTGTGTGTGTGCATGATAAAACCTTTGTTTTGTCTCGACGATGCTGAATCCTTTAACATTACAGTGTGACTCTGCCCGTGGTGCTGATTCCTGTTAGATCCCCACGACACAAAATCATTTGAGATGAAAACTAGTTTAACTGCAATTGAGGTAATATTGTATTCAACTTCTTTTATATGTTGCAGGAATACCAAAATACAAGGAGACACAAAAAACTGTAAGTCACAACATGAATATATGAATACTAATATACTGTAAGTCACGGAGGGAATCCCGGCCACAAGCATTATTACAGGAGTCCTGTAGGAGTGTCACTGTAAGAACATTACTCTTGCAATGTTGCAGGATTAATATAGGAAACAGTCCTGGGAATGTGAGAAGGAATCAGTCCGTGCTGATGTTGCAGCATTAAGCAACCCAAAAAATAAATGATTTGAATTCGAAATGTATTATGAAAAATGATCTAAATGTCTTATTGATACGTTAGGGAACCTGTTCAAATCCTCACACAATACGTCAGGATACTGGATGATGAGAGAGAAGGAAAAAAAAAACAGACACAATGAGTTATGATGTTGGCTGCAGGAAATATTCAACATATAAGAAGAAGGCTGGAGGGAATGAGATGCAGCCGGGTCCTCCAGCTGCGCCCCCGGGTGCAGGCAGCCCCGCCGCCCGCCGCTCACTCACCTATGTTGATGTTACTTGGGAAACTTGTGCCGCTGCAGAGCCCGAGCAGCAGCGGCAGCAGCAGCAGCGGGAGGAGGACCGAGGGGACCGGGGAGCTCTGCAGCCGCATGTTTCCTCCAGGAGCCGCGGAGCAACCGGCGTAATCCCATTCACACCGGGGCCGTGACAGATCCACCGCAGCCCGGCCACAGACTCACACATCCACCGGCAGTCTGCTTCTTTATCTCTGCTCTCTCTCGCTCTCTCTCTCTCTCTCTCTCAGCAAACATCCATAGTTTGAGCGCAGAGCTCTGCAGCCTCGTCGACTCTGAGTGTCAGAGTGTTTGTTCACTGTTTCTGTATCCAACTACACCTCTCTCCCTCTCTCTCTCTCCCTCTCTCTCTCTCTGACTCTCTCTCTCTCCCTCTCTCCCCCTCTCTCTCTCTCTCTCTCTCTCTCTCTCTCTCACCCCCTCCCTCGCTCTCTCTCTCTCTCTCTGACTCTCTCTCTCTCTCTCTCACCCCCTCCCTCGCTCTCTCTCCAATTTAAATGAGCTTTACTGTTGCTGAACACCAGAATCTTCTCACAAAGCATCATGAACATTGAGTTGCAACAATAACTTATGAAACAGTTTGTTGAAAATGTAAAAAATGCAGTGACAGTAGACACAATGCACAATTACACAGTATGATCACAGTGGCAAAGGTGGAAATTACATCTGTCATTAGACTCGAGTGAAGAAAAACTTCCCTTACTGAGATTAAAAAAAAAAAAAAGAAAAAGCCTCAGGAAGAGCCACAGTGGAGGGATCCCTCTCCCAGGACGGACATGCATTAGATGTTGCATGTACAGAACAACAACATCACTGTTGACAAATTGCAGAATACCTGATAGATAGTTTTATGATATGAGTGAAAGTGTGTGGATCCAGGAGGACGCCTGAGGCCAACCGACCCCATCTCCACCGTGATGACCCTGAAACCAGTAATGAGCCAGAATGAGGGTTTAGTTTTAGACGTCTTTTCAGTGTCCTGTAGAGATGTCCAAGTAACCTCACAGGTTTGAAAATTAAAGCCTTTATAATGTCATTTTAGGAATCTTTTCAACTCCAGTCACAGACGTCTGAAGAACTTTGTTCGGTTCAAAATAAAATTTTTGCCCTAAAACGTAAAATACTTTCCTCTGGCTCTCCACTTGACATTCTCTGAATGTTCAATAGACGTCTTCTGCATTTGTTTTTGCTCAGTGGTTTTATTTGAGTATTTAAGTTACTGGTGAGGCTGCAATTTAGAGGAACAATTACAAACTGTCCTGTCAATCCATCCAATAGCAGTTGAGATATCTTGCTTAAAATTACAAATGTGAACCTCAAGGTGGGGCTAGAGGAAAAGTCAGAAGACCAGAGTTATTAGGATTCAGCCTCTTGGTACAATGAATATCTGTCCAAAGTATTTTGTCAGACCTTCTCACAGATGTTTAGACATTTCCTTAGGGGAGTAAATAACCCAACTTTAACCTGTTTGTGGTCATTTCATTTCCCATATGTATATTATTCTCATCGGTTCCTTATAGAAGCATGTAAAACTCCAGAATTATTTCTGTATCAGGGCTGAAGGAGTGTGAACATAATTTTAACTCGTCTGGCTCCACAGTCTCTAATCACAAAATGGCCGCCCTCCTACACAGTTTGCCCACACAGGCAATAACGGTGACGCTGATAATCCCCTTCTTTTCACTTTCTAGTCAGCCAATTTACTGAGACAAAACAAAGAGAGAGAGGAGAAACGATGAGCCTCTTTCATCCCCGTCCCTGCCTAATTAATTTATCTGCACTCGACAAACAGGCTAACGGCTGCGTAGGTGGATCTTCTGGAAACAAGACAAACGATCAACTTCTTCTGTTGAAGACGCCTCGTTCTCACAGCTCACAGCGCTCATTTATCTGTTTCTATACAGCAGCTGGGCATTTGATGGGTTTTGATAGAGACGTTAATATCTAAACCAAGTCATTCTCTGTCATTTGACAAGCTTTCGAGGAGACAATGAGACATTAAAGAGTTAGTGCCCCCAAATCACAGTTGTGGTCCAGTCGTGCAGGTAGTTTCATATGATTTTTCCTTTGGTAGAAAATATTTCTCATTCAAAAATGGTTCACAGTCTCTAAATTATCATGAATAAGAGGGTCATCCCTGTACAGGTGCTGTTGAGATCTTTGTTTCAGTTTGGACAAACGTTAAGATTTCCTCCTGTAATTGAGATAAGTGATGCTTCATTCTTCATCTGACCTGAGAGCTGTTCACAGCAGCTCAGTAATGTATGTCAGGTCTGTACACAACATCAGTTTATATATGAGAAACTGTGCCTGCTGTGGTTTCTCTGTCCTGTACGTTCACAGAACAGCCGGAAGAAAGACTTTACTCTGCTTCGCTGCATGTCTCTGCATCTCTACATCGAACCACTTCAGCATCAGCGTGGCTCATTTTTCTTCTTTCTCATGTCAGCAGACAGTCAGATTTTGCTTTGTTAGGATGGAGGGATACAAAATCAAACCTAAATCTGTTGACTTAGTGCAAGAGTCGGTGGGAGAGTTCATACAAACATGAGCTATCAGTCTGATCTGAGTCCACAGCCTGCTGAGGGGGCAGTTGATTAGTTGAAGGTCTGTTCGGTGATAAGATCTGGAGATGTGAAGCTGAGAAAACTCGTCCTCTCTTGAAGGACAAGGAGGGATTTGTTGGAGAGGAAAATTGTGATTTGTGAACATTTGACTGTTTCCATTCTCAATTTTCAGGTCAGAAAATGTGATTGTGATATGACACGTTTGGTGAAAGCGTCAACCTCGGACAAATCTGAGGTTTGCAGAGAAGTTGACAGCCATACCCATTGATCTCGATGAAAAAATCAGGTGTGTCTAATTGGCTGATATTTATTAATGAGTATACAAGTGGACTGTTGGGTATTGGTGGAGGTATGCGCTCTACTGAGTCCACTCTAGTTGGTGTTGTGGTAAGTTTAGAAGATTTATGGCCTCCTGCTCTTATCTGGACTTTTCTTAATGCTGACCAATGATTGCGGTAATGTTTTCACACGACTCAAAACAGATTCTAATGAAACAAACGCACAAAAACAAACCCGTTGTTTAATCTTCAGCATCACAGTACTTCTTACTTTCCCTCTCTTGTGTTTGTCTCCTTTCGTTTTATTTTGCTTTCCTCTTGTGCACATTGGATCGATTGTGTTGTGTGTAAAGTGCTACATAAATAAAGTTGAGTTGAGTTTCCGATCTAAAGGAATAAATGCTCACATTATTTCATCCCCAGATAAAAATTTCATGCTCGCTTCATCACATTTTGGTGCCGTTTAGTTGGAGTTGTTTGACACGAATCTCAAACCTCCAGCTGCTGTTTAAAGCTGCTGTTGTTGCCCTCCGGTCTGAAGTACGACGTGTCTGTACATTAAATTAGCTATAACAGTCAGTATGCTCATGAAAGAATGATGCTTTTAATCTGCAGTTTTCCATAAAGGATGACGGCAGAATGAATAAATGATGAGAGCGCTGTGCCCACACAGCACTGTTGTTCCCATGCAGAGTGTATGTAATGGGTGTAAAAGCTGGTTAACAATGCTCGGCGCTCGTATTCACCTCCTGTGAGTGTAAATCATAGATGTGTGTACGCTCTGTTGTTCTGTGTCACCCACTCACCCCTCCATCCTCCTCCCCCCACTCACCTGTCACTAACATTTACATAACAGCTGATGTGACCCACACACGTACGTTCAGATGTTGTTAACCGACCGTCATACGCTAAAACCAGCTGCAGCTGCTCAACCTCGGGACGTGATTTTGTTTTCAACACAGAGACGTATGAGACGAAGGATTTCAGGTCCAGGATGCTGCACTGGTTCTGATTTCTTTGGAACTTGTGTTTATATAGTTTTGGAGAGGAAATTCAAACTCAAAATTTTAATATTTAGGATATTAAGGAGAAATAATACAATTTTCCATTAGGGTTGGGCGATGCCTGGTGGTGTATGTCGATGTCCACGGTTAAACATCGTGATGGACGGTGACATTGTTGTTTATGAATCTGAGGCATTGTGTCCCTTCAGCGTTGTCGCAAGGCAGCAGTTGCGTATTAACTCTCCATTGTACCCGCAGCTGATTCCTACCGTTGCTCTGACATGAATCTCCAACTGTCTCACCCTGCAGAGGAAACATACCTCCCTGCCAGGTTTAAAAGCGTCCTCGTCTCTGCACCACATGTCCACAACTTTGTTCAGCCTCCTATGCATAAAACACTGGCGGCCGACTAGTCAAGGAAGCTAAGCTAAGAAAACTGTGCATAAAATCGTCTTGACTCTCCACCACTGTGTACGACTCTGTGTACAACTTCCTGAACAATTTTCCATGAAACTTTTGTGGCAGCAGCGTTAAACATTAATTTACCCCCACCATAAAAAATTGCTGGTTGTATTTTTCCAGTTTAGCACAAAGGTTCACATCCATTATATCTGCCACTGTGTTCCCTTAATAAACGGTGTATAACTGCTACTGTACAGCCATTGTTGTTATTGATTGTTTCCTACTGCAGCTGAGCTGTGAACTGAACTGTGAACCTCCAGCTTCTGTTAAGGTCTCTTATTGTTTACTTACAGGCAAAGAATATTTGCCCTGAGGCTCAAAAATGTGCTGCAATAAAAACAACTTGCGGATAACTTAATGTGGACTGAATTGTGCAAACGCACCATTAACATTCATGGCATTTCTACAAGACACCCAGACAGCAGGGAGACGACGTGTCCTGCTGCAGAGACTCTCTCTGCAGCTCTCCCTTTGAACACTGCTGTTAATCTGACCCAGAATCAGATCAGACACCAAATTCAATAAATGTGAAAGAATTAGACTTAATGACAACGACTGCAGAGACTCACTGGACTGTGAAAAAAGTCCCACCGAATATACAGTTACAGTAACAGCCTGTGACAAATCCTTAGAAACGAAAACTGTTCACGTCTTCATCTGAGAGCAAATATCAAGTGATCACCTGAGGTGTCAAAAGTCCAGACATCCTTTCCTCCACTGGAAGTACAGATACTGGTGTACTGACTCAACTTCTTTACTCAGGTGAAAGTAATAAAGTACAGGCTCTGAAATGTTTTTCATATTAATATATTTCATTGACTATCAAAATTAAAAATGGACTCAGTAGGATTTTATCCCAGCTGTTAGTATTCACACCACAAAGACAGTCGAGTGTTGAGTCTCATTCAAATTTTAAGTTGGTAAAGAGTCCCGAGTGGTGAGAAAATAAGACAATCCAGGCAGGGTGCTGCAGGATTTCTGCAGATACGAGACACTAACACGCCTTTTCTTCCCCTTCCAGACTCTGTCTCTGCCTGTTTACGTCTTCTTACGTCTTTTATGTCTTTGTTTCATGCACTGACACCAAATATCAAATGCATTCTGACTAAAGTAATGAGCCAAAATGTGAGGAGGAGAAAATTCAGATATTTGTGTTCAGATGTAGGGAAGAAATATCAAATGTGGTCAGAAAAATAAATACTCAAGTAAAGTACAGACACCTGAAAAGCTACTGTGGTACAGTAAGGGAGTACTTGTACTTACAGCTCTACACTTACTACAATCTAATGTTGGACTGAATTTCCTCGATATGTACACACGTGCCTGCACACAAATTGGAGAAGAAAAAGCCTGAAGACACAAATGAAACCCGCGAGCTAATGTTACTAGACCAAAGGTGATGAGCTTCAATGAAGAAGCTTTACTGCATCCAAGAACATGAACTAAATCATCCGTCTCAGAGAAGATAAACATAAAAACCTCCTATCATTCATAATTAAGTTGAACACAAGATGTTCCTCTCGGCTCTGAGCTGCTGCTGGTGACACTTGGGACAACCTCAGCATGAGAATCCAGTTCTTGACCTCTTCTTCTTCTGCTCTTACAGCGATGTGTAAGAAAACCTATACTGCCAACTTCTGATGAAACTTTGCACTGCATGGAAAAGTTTATTTGATTGAAACACAACAAAGGTTTACAAGTTTGTGTCAATCTGCTCGACATAAAGTGTACAAACAACTAGAGGAGGTAAACAGGAAGAGCAGGAATAATGCAGTCAAACAGGAAGTGACAATCAAACACCTTCGCTCCATCAGTGTGTAAGAAGCTGATTGTCGTCTCTCCTCTCTGTGTAATCAAGCGTTTCACCTCCTCGTGGATAAAATCAAGTACGTGTCTCAGCGTGGTCTCATTAACGCAGTCGTCAGCTCAAAGGTCAAATCAACTTCCCCCTACAGCCTCGATTCTCTGAAACACCTGAGTAACGTGGAAGTCTTGAGCAGCCTGAACTGTTTTATTCATGCCCTCTGTACGCTGACGCTGTCAGAAGTCATCAGCGGGCGACCGAGCTACTCGCCAGCGGGTCGCAGGTTCAACTCCAGCTCAGCAGCTCCTTCCTGCCCGCCGCCAGCCTGAATTGTTTACCAAAGCAGTTTTAACAGAAGCACTTAAGACAAAGAGCACTTTCCAGAGCACCGAAAGGCCCAAAATAACACATCATACTTACTCAGGACACATTACGGGAAAATGAGTTGATGTGATTTCACTGCAGAGGAGAAGGAGGGGAACTGAGGACCGCATTTCTTTCTTACAAAACCATCTCTGACCTTCAACTTTTGTCTTTATGCTTCCTATCTGATCTCTTATCCTCCATTTTATACAAGTATTCAGTACTTTCTGTGCATCCTTTTGTTCCCATAGCTCTCCTCTTTCAAATACGCTTCCCACCACCTTCTGCTGTTGTTTTCCCCATTTGCCTGAAAAGAAATGGTTAATGGACTTGCATTTCTACTGTGCCTTTCCAGTATACTGATGGCTCAAAGCGCTTTACAACACTGTCACATTCACACACTGAAGATGGAGGCTGCAAGGTGCCAACCTGCTCATCACAATCTATTTGGGGATCTTGCTAAAAGATCATCCAACATGCAGCCAGCGGAGCTGGGGATTCGAACAAGTGACCCTCTGATTACTGGACGACCTGCTCCACCTCCTGAGCTACAGCTGCTCCTTGACAGGCAAAAGCTGAATAAAAATGTACTTGTACAAGTACAATGATGGCATTTGGAATATTTTTCCTCAGCACGTAAAAGCTAATTAATAATGCACTTCCTTCATCTCTTCTGCTTGCAGTAAAAAAAATGAAGGAAAGACTTTCCTTCGCTGGTTTGTCTGTCAGCAGCAGTTAGAGCTCAAGGAGACGAGAGGAGGGAAGGGGAGGATTAGAGGGAGGTGGGGGGTCGAGGGGATTTTGAGTGTTTTCATTCATCTTTCGGGGTAATTTTTGTTTGGTGCGATGAAACCCCTACCGCGAGACCTGTCAAAATAAGAGCGATGAAGAGATGGAAGGAGATAAAAAGAGAGAAAGCGAAGGTTTGACTTTAAAGAACGTCTCTGCCCTCCAAGCGACAGTTCGACTTAAATCAGAAGTTTCAAAAAACATCAACAAAGATATAAAAGCAACAACAGCAACAATCAGAGGTGTCTGAAGCCCTCTGCACCCACTACATTCTGCTTAGCTCTTATTACTTTAATGTCAGTCCTTTTGTTTCTTGTCTTTAAGTCTGTCGTGTTTGTAGTAACAGGGTGAAGAGGCAGAGCTTAATGCTGAGAATAGACGGTGAGTCTGTGAGCCAATCGGAGTGAAGTGTAGGGTCAGGAGTGTGGCGTGTCACTTCCTCTGCTGCCACAAAGATGTGTGTAAAATATCCTTAAATGTCTATCCCAGTCCAGCCCAAAGAAAATTCAAAGGTGTTGTTGAACCAACAGGAGTAGTTTTCTGTTCTCACCTGAATTTTAAGGCAAAAACAATCCTGCAGTTGAGCTGAAACTGCCCGTTAACTAGAAAACACAATGAGTCCACATCATATAGTCGTACATGGTCCGAGTTCAAATTCAATAACAATATCAGTGAAAATAAACAACGCCTGTAATAAAATGTTGTGACCTCAAAATACCCCAGTCTGAGAGTAACAGGGGCAAAACCTCATTATACTTCTTCATTTTCGTATTTACAATACACACATATACATGTGTATGAAAAAAAAAAAACAATTGTTGTGCACCCTCTTTCTTTCACTTCCTCTCCCTTGCTCCCTCTCGCTCCCCCTCTGGTTTTCGTGCTCTGTCAGCAGGGTAAAGGAAAATCCTGTCATCATATTCATCGATAACTATCAAAGTCCAACTCAGACAGGTGGGGCAGGTTTTTGACATAAAAGCACCTGCTATCACAGTCTGAAGTATTTCCTCACCATTAATGCATGAAGCACTGTGTTTTGGACTTACTGAAATGGATCTACTGGATATTTGACAGTTTGGGTTGGGTTGGGTTTGGGATTTTGATTTAATATCGAATTTGTAAGTGAGTGGCAAAACCTTTGCACACATTTGTGATTGTACATGCCTGATGTGATTTTTTTTTATCTTGAATATGAATATGAGCTTTCTAACGATGTATGGCATGACTTTACACTTAAACTGAAGCCCCAAGGACCTAAAACTACAAACTACTTCACATACCAAACTACCATGTAAAGTAACTTGTAACTAAAGCTTTCAGACAAATGAAGTGAAGTAAAAAGTAGAATATTTGCCTCTTGGGTGAACTGGATGCAGTTTGTTAAACCACTTTATTTTCTTTGTTCAGCAGTAAAAGATTTTTTGTCTTTTATACATAAAAGATAGTCAGGCGTTCATTCAGATTTGAGACTGATATAAATAATGAACTGCACTTCTGAAAAGAGGCTTAAATCATTATATAGATCATGAAGCTACAGCCTAAAAACAGAGGCACGTATACAAGAGAAACAGATATGATCTTTGACTGAGAGAGAGAAATAAATGCGTATGTGGTGCGTATGTTGACCCAGATATCTATCTAATAAAGCAGAAATACCATCAAAGAAAATGATTTTTTTTCCCCTGAATGCCCTGAAGAAGTAATTTTACCATCCTCTCCACTGGAAACCGTTCTTAGCTTCCAGATCCTCTCAGAACAACAACAGAAACACTTTCCTGAGGTTTTAGAGGAGCCACACTCTAATGCTGAAAAGCCTTTGAGCCAGGCAGTGTTCGCCTGGTGGAAATCATCTGCAGGAATGATCACGGCTGCATCATCTCTGGCCAATTAACAGTCTGCGATCTGCACTGAGGAGGAAACACAAGGCGCTTTGTGTGATCCTGACTGACAGCTGCTGCAGCTCGCTCTCATCCGAACAGCAGATATTGTTGCTATACCGGCGAAGATTAAGACCACAGTGAAAAATTTATACCAGCTCAGAGTTTGAATCAGAATGCTGAGGCCCCTAAAACATGATTTTACGTGAGACATATGCAAACAACTTGAATGCAAACAACCGTTGTTATGTATGCGAAATCACTGCCTGCAACATATGAGCAGTGAGGAAGGACACTGATAAATCTTCATCTGGAAATGTTACATTTTCTTACATTTGATGAGCTGCTAATGACACTTAAAGGGTAAAGGGTACATTTTCATTCTTCTGTTTTTATTTCTATCATTTAGTTATTTGTCTTATTTATTGGTGATTGACTTGATCAAAGTGTGACTTTGAGACTTTAAAGGACAAGAGGTGTAAAATAATCCTTTTGATGATAGAAGTGGGGTTGTATGACACACATCATTCAAACTTTGCGTAAACTAAATTAAAACTCACCACAGCACTCCAAGTGAGATGTGAAAGTATTCCAGCTCTGCACTTTTATCCCACCTGCTGTCATAGCTGCTGTAAATCGCCTCCATACCATTTCCCCTGTCTTCAAACCAACTTCTGTCAGTCTCAGAGGTTGTGTTCAGTCCCAGTCTATGATCTGAGGTCCTGGTCCAGACAAACTCTAAAGCCACTAGCTCCACAGCTAACCGAGCCATGAGCCATGTCAGCAGCTAGCCGCATCTACAGGCAGCTAGCGAAGAACATGCTGCCCCCTTTCTGTTTGGAGCTGCTTTTGAATCCTGGCTATATTCTACAAATTAGAGTTTCACCACTGAAGTGCAGTCTGACAACAACAGAGCTATAACAGTGTTTGATGAGGAAAATCAAATGTGGAAAGACACACAAACACAAGCACACACACAGCAGCAGCAGCAGCAGCAGCAGTTATCTGTTCTCTCTTGTCGAACCATTAGCGGCCAATCAGCTTTTAAATCACTTCCTAATTGCTTTTTATGACAGTTGTCATAGCAACCCGGCAACACTTTGAAGCCATTTGAATGTTTTTAGGATCCTCCAGGGCTCCACGAATGTGTGCATCCTTGGGTGTTTGTGTGTGTGTGTGTTGAAGTACAGTACAGCGGCGATGATTTGCAGATTTACTGGGCCACGAATAAATACAGAGAGGAGTTGCAGCGACTTATCCAGAAACACACACAAGCTCTCACTCGAACGCACACACACACACACACACACACTCGTGTTCCTGCTGGGTTGGTGGTTGTACAGAGCTGGCAGGGAGGCAGGCAGCTGCATGGAGGAGTGTTTTAATCCTCAGATCAGCAGGAAAACTCACTGAGCTGGAGGCCTGCGGCGAGCTGAAGGAAACCAGCAGCCGAAAGGTCACCGGTTTAATCCCCGTCATCACTATCAGTGGATGCGGTTAAAGTGCTCTTGAGCAAGCACCTACAGCTTAGGCTTGTGGGTTCATGTTTGTATTCATTAACAGACTACACGATAACGACGTGACAGAAGTAAATTGACCAAATGATCCCACTTAGTGAATCATAGTGGATGACAGCCGACGTCTGGGACTCATCACGACGTCCTGACAGAAAGACGAGCAGGTCAGAGTTTTTGTGTCCTACAAGGACAAATTAATCTGTGTGTTGGTGACGTTAACCAATGGGAGCGCAGAACACTCCTCAAAAAGGTCACTTTTCAGCATTACACAACTTTTCATTCCCATAAGTAGTCTCTAGCATCTTCTTTCTGATGACATCGCGCAGGTCTTTGAGCACGGCGAGCTACGATTGGTGACCATTTTAAAGGACATAAATTAAATGTAGGGCAGCGACCAAGTTTTATTTTTATTATCGTTTAACCTGCTTACTATCTGCTTCAGTTATCATCATGCCATACATCTCTAGAAAGCCTAGATTCTTCTGATATGATTAATGCAAACCATTTCAAGATAAAAACCACATCAGCCAGGTACAGTCAACAAACAAACAAGCCAACAACCCCACTGTACTTCACACTCCATGTATAAATGGTGACAAAAAAGCAATACACTGCAAATTCTGTCAAAAACCTCTTGTTGACATCTTATTTGAACAGCAAAGTGCTTCTATGGCTGTCCTGTGGTTTACAACAGCCAGCAAGTGATCGGAAAGAATGGGTAAGATTTTATGCATTTTGCTCTTTGTATAGGCTGGTTTTCTAAGCACTTGTTTCTGATTATTTTATCTGCATTAAGTTAGTCTGAATACCGAAAAAAGAACTGTAATGCATTTTTACCCCCTTTTTTGGCAAGCACCTGGACAATTTTCTCAGAAAAGCGTGTTAAATGTTCATTTTCTGTGATAATGTTGTGAAATTTGAATTCAAATCAGGTAAATCAAAGCCCTAAACTTGGAAATTATGCAAATTGATGTAGTTTCATGTAAATTGCTCAGTGAGAAGGTTATTTTTCCATCCAAGCTCTTGCTCTTGACTTTTTTACTCGTGCAAAGTTAATGTTAATAACGATGGCTTTTTCATGGCAGGCACCTAGATATTTCCTTAGTAAAACAACTATTTTCAGCATCGTGGTTTTGAACTCGGACCATGTAAGACTATATGATGTGGACTGTGTTTTCCAGCCAGCAGAGGCAGCTGCGTGTCATCTGCAGGTTTGCTTATGCTTTCAAATATTCAGTCGAGAATAATAAATAAATAATTCAGTTTGTGCTCAAAATTGTATGAATTAATGCCAGAGGCAACTGGTTCACTTCATGCTGGACGCTTTAAGATTATTTTACGTATATTTGTGGGAATGGGAAGAGATTATATAAATCATTTTATCTTTAAAAATGTCCAAAGATTTCAGTTGGTTCACCAGTGAGATGCTTTTAAAGTGAAGCTGCAATTTGTAGGAAATGTTCATTTTGCATGAGCAGTAAACAGAAGTTTACTGAGAGTTCTCTGATGATACTGAACAATTCTCAAGATTACAATCACAGTAAGTAATTCATCATGAGAATGATGGTCGGCACAAGTATGAAAGTAGAATTGTGTGTCTGTGTTACTCGAGGTGAGTCCCACTGTTCTTCAGAGATCTCAGGACTAACTGATACGAGCACCAATGCACTGTAAGCAATTTACACACTCATCAACACACTGCACAGTAGTGTGTTTGTGTGTGTGTGTGTGTGTGTGTGTGTGTCTCATCACACGCACTATGTATCTATGTTGACAGCTGTGGCTCTTCATCTTATATAGAAAACAAGGAGATCAGAACAGATCTTGTTGTGGTTTATTAGACATCACTTAACTGAGTGATGATCCGCTCTGACGCCTTCTCCTGAAGACGCTCATCGCACCCAACAGGCCAAACCACACGAGTCCTGAGGACACACAACAACACCGTCCTCTCTGTGCTGCAGTCTTTGTTTCATGTGCATCTTTTAGCCACATCAGCAGCTCTTCACCAACCCTCCAAATCTATTAACTATTGATCATGAAAGCAAGAAAATAATCCAACAGGATCAGAATCTTAAAGCCCTTTTTTCCCTCCAATATACCTCCGACACGGACGCTGCTGAAAACTCTTTTTGTCCCCCGAACAGACCGATAGTTTCGCTGGTATTCCTGCCGAAGACAGTCTGTCCTTTCAGCTCCGCTCAGCTGCTGCTGAAAGGAGATGAGGAAACACATCAACTCATTCAACCACTAAACAAAAGAATCTGCAGACTTTCAACCAAAATAGAACCGTCATGGAGCGACGGTTTTTATGTCAGACTCACCGATAAACAACAGCAGCAGCAGCAGCTGGTCTTGTTTTAATTTATAACAGGATTCAGAGTGTCCCCAGTTTAATAAAGGTCAGGGACCTTTCCCTGCCTCCTCTCATTTTCTGTTTGTCTCTGTTATTAACTTAACACATTTCTTTATTTATAAATGAAAATACTAAAATGCTTGAGGGGGCTTGGCTTTGTCTACACAAACTTGTGATATGACTTTAGCACCAACTGGCCTTGGCACAGCGCCGTGCCTGCTCCTTGGATGGGTCCTTGTTAGGAAAAGGTTGGTGACTACAGGCTTCAGGGCCGGCCACCCCAAGAACTATAGAAACACTGACAGCCAACCAAAATCTTACTGATTTTACACAGCCAATACACCTAAAGGCATCTCTAAAGCTCTCATAATTAACTTTTTATCTTGTTTGTCCAACAGAAGTTCAAAACCAACAATTACTGTTTAATGTTGAGCTGTCAGATGCCAATTTTAACTGATCCTTTGTGAGCTTTAGAGGTTCTGGTACTCATTTCTATCATTTTTGTTTTATTGTTTCCTTTAGTCAGAGCCAGGCTAGCTGTTTCCCCCAGTTTCCTGTCTTTATGCTAAGCTAAGCTAAACACATTCTTTCTGTGGCTTCATAACTGGACTAGCTTGAAGCATAAAAGCACATATATTTACCAACATGCTGAACTATTAGCGAAATATCAAGCTAATCGCTAAACAACCACAGCTAAGCAACTAAGCTAATGCCTTAATTTAAGTGCATAGTCATGCCTTTGTTAGAAAGCAAACAAACAAACAAGCATGACCAAAGTTCTGTCAGTTGACTAATAAAGTTTCTCAGTTTGTTTTTTTCAGTAGAGCATCAAACTCCAATTGGTTTCATCTGTAAAAAGACTAATAGACCATACAGCAGATACTACATGCCCATCCTAGAGCCTACAACAGCCAGTGAGTGACTGTGTAACAAAGTGGCCCACTCCTTCTTTTTATCGCCTCTCTTCTGAGCCACTTACATGTCAGCATCAGGATTATTGATGCATCACGTAGCCAATGAGATTTCATATCCAGCAATATATAGTTTCAAATTATCAGAGTTTATGTAGCTTCATATGTTTTGCTCTTTGAACAGGGTGTTTTTCGACCTGAGCATTTTGTTTTTGACTGTTTTATGTGCATCAAGTTAATTCACCAACTCATCAACTTTAAACTTGGACCATGAACGACTATGTGATTTGGACCCACTGTGATTTCCAGCTAATTAGGACAGTCACAGCTCATCTGCCCATGCAGAGCTCAAACCCATGTCTGCAATCCAAATGGTTCATCAACAGCTTTGAATTTACTTTGGGAGAGAGACTTTCAGGATAATTTCACATATCATATTATACATTTTCAGAAATGGTTTAATTTAACTGATGTAAAATCATCAACAGTTAAGGAAAACACTTGAAATCAAACATGACTAATTAACGAGTCAGAGCTTTCCTGCAGTCAAAAAACCCTGCCTGCAGTTCTCACAACATAAGAGCGTGATTTAGGACTGAACACAATAAAAAAAGGGAACAACAAAAGAAAGTAATTCCGCTCTTGTGTACAAAATGAACTTGGAAACCCAGCGAGAGCCTGTTACATCTGCCTCACAACATGGAAATTCATCACAGCATGACAGCACCTGGAAATTGGGCTCATGGCAGGGGTGCAGCACTCGTCTCCAGCGTTCAGTATGGAAATGGGGGCGATCATTAGGACATCAAATTGGATTGCTGAGGAAGAAAAGCTCGAAGGGCTTCACAACTGTGGCTTTGACTGCACTTTGTACAAAAAGCTGCTGCTTGACAGATTGAATTACCGCCCAAAATGGGGGAGGATTAAAGCCATGCAAATCAAGAGGCAGTGCTATAATGAAGGGGGAACTGTCAGACAAAAGATTCTTCACCGACAAAAAGGAAAACCTGACAATGTAAAGAGAGTAAGAAGATGAAATGTAAAGAACAAATTCAGGTAAAGACAGACTCTTTTTTCTATAGTTTTGGCCGTCCAACCTTCTCTCTCTCTTTTTTTTTAATAATATTTTATTCACTGCTGACATCTGAAGAGGAATCGACACATGAGCCATCAGACATGTTTCAAATGAGTCCAGTTTTATCAAGTGATCTGAATCAAAGGGCTTTTTTTCATTGCAGTCCCTCAACACCCTCAGTCATCTGCACCTTCCAAATGTCAAATTTCCTCCTAATATAAAAAAAAAAAACTAACTGAAAACATGATAATACTCCAATTACCGTGAAAGTATTAAAAGGATTGAATGAGGATTCAAACTGTCAGCTATATCCAGGAAATCTAAATGAATGTGTACATTGAGTTTTATCACGGCAGTAACCCACCGTCGTCTGCACCGCCGAGCTGCTTCAACCTGCAGATTACAGAGATAAATCTGACATCACAGCAGCTGGATCAGTGCTTTAAGAAGGAAAAAAGACTGGATAGACTTTTTTTTTTATGTTCATGATGATGAAGTAGCTTTCATCTTTTATCTCTTTATATCCCTCATACTGTATCACTGCTCGTTCTACGTGAGTCTGAATTAAGGCTTAGTGCTAAGTGCTTCATTGTTTATTTTCACTGTGTTGCAAATTTTTTTAAGTTTGGTGAATTATTATTTGAATCCGTTTCTGTAATTCTATCAAACTCAGCGTGATTGACAACTGTGGCTTGTAAGATACTTTATTTTAGAAAATTTGACACAAGATATAATACAAAACGAGGATGAGTATCTTGTTAAAGTTCTGCTATCGACATGTAAAAAAGCAATAACAAAGTTATGGTATAAACAGAACCACCGACCGCGGTGCAGTGAGTGAGCACTGTGGAAGAAATAGTTGTAATGGAAAAAATTACACATAAACTACGAATACAAGAGACACAATTTCAGGAAAAATGAACAGATTACAGAACACAGCAGGAGGACACCACCACCACCACCACTGGAAAATAAGGACACTGATATGTGAATAATTGCTTTGTGGAGTGTGTAAAACCTGATACGGTAGTTGTTGAAAGAACATTTAAATGTAAAATAATAATGATAAGTTTAAAAAAAAGAGAAATGTGGCATAGAATCATTTGCACCATGATGTCTTTAAAGAGTAAACTATAACTTTTACTATTTTTGCAGAGCAGACAGTGATTCTCTGGATTAATAAACTCCAGTAATCCAACAACATAAACAGGCAGATAACAGACTTACAACAACAGACCTGTCTGATGTGTGCGGTCAGTTTGTTACGTGTGATTTAATAAAGGTAAACACGGTGGGCTCACAGACTGCAGATTTATCAACATATGTGTCCTCCTGCCTTCAGATGTCTGAGGGGATTTAATGAAATGAAGGAGAAGCAATTCAGACAAGCAGCTGCTGACGAAAGAAACGATCAGAATCACATTATTCAACTGAGTTCATTTACTGACTTCTGTGCTTTAACTGCTGTAAATGTTATTTGTTATTTTGATGCAGATATAAACACCTCTAACAGTTGGAAAGCGTTATATATAATAGTTTATTAGTGTTATACATAGATGTACAAAGCATTTAAAACGTGTGTGGGACAATCTAAAAAGAGTCTCGTCTGTACTCTGGTTCCATTTCCCAGGTGGATTAATGCTTTTATCTAGATGAATTAGCATGAGAAAAATTATGGGTTTATTTGCAGATCACATAGTTGAAGATAGTAAACAGGTAAAGGCACAGAGACAGAAAAAACACACAAAAGAGACACACAATGACCGCGGAGACACAGGGCAACTGCAAAAGAAACACAAAGGAACTACAGAGAGATACAGAGTTCTTACAAAGAGATATAAAGCAACAACAGAGACACAAGGTGAATACAAAGAGTCACACAGTGATAACAAAGTGAATACACAGAGACACAAAGCAACTACAAAGTGACGAAAATGACCACAAAGAGACAGAAAAGACAACAGTATGTCTTGCTGAGGGGTGAGTTGAGATATCTCACTCAATACCACAAATGTGAACGTGATGGAGGCGCTCAAGGAAAAGAGGCTCACGACCAAAGTCACTGGGATTCACCCGAAACAAATTTCATCACAATCCATCTAACATCTGCTGAGATATTTCAGTCTGACCAACCTGCTGGACCGACCTAGAGACTGATATGGCAGCTAAATATAGATCTAAGAAGATATTTTAATCGCTCAACAGTTCACTGACCTGACTGGGGGGAGCCATTATCTGAGAGCCGAGACAGGGAAAGAACAGTAACCACAGGTCTTAAAGATTGTGCAGAAAACAATAAAGAGAGTTTTCTCTGAAGCCCTGAGGAGGCTGACCTGCAGTTCACTGATGGAGCCAAGCTGTGTTAGACCTTAACAGTCCTGGAAAAAAAAAAATACAAACTTTCATTTTCGAATTGTCAAGTCACATTGTGCAAAACTGCGGAGACTCTTTTTTTATTGAACTTCTTCAGTTCATGTGCAGTTTGATAGACAACGTTGTTCATACACGTGATGCTCAGTGTGAAAAAAATCTCTTCTTATTATCTATAATAATCAAGTGAAGCTATAAAAACACAGGAAGTTTGGAGAGGATGAGGGAGGAAGTAGGACATTGGAGGAAAAGAAAGCGAGAGGAAGTCTTTGAGAACAGCAGGCGCTCTTTTTAATAAAGCTCCGCAATTTTAAACAAGTCCACATTTCCTCGCGTCTCCTCAGGTTCTCACCGTGTATGTGCGTCACCTGCTGCTCATCTGCTACAGAGAGAGTTTGTTTCAATATGGGCCAAAAAAAAGTTTCAGGAAATCCGCCTTCATCCGAACAGTTTGGGAGCTGAAGAAAACATGTTGACTCTCCAAGAAAAATGCTCGTCAGACTAAAGTCAGCACTAAACAAACTCAGCATTTTTATCTTCCTGTCAGCAGAGAGTTTGTCAAGCTGTTTCTTCTTCTTTGGTATCCGTCTCATTTGCATTATGTTGAGGTGTTACAAAGACAGACGTGGATTTCAGCGGGGTAAAACAGCATGTGATGAGCTGCTCCTTCACCGGACCGACTAACTTCACCATGCTGGCTCTAAATCAGAACTATATTAATGCATATATTTTATTGATTTACTGATTCACTTACTGTATCCCCCTCTCTCACTGTAGCTCTTTAAGACGACAGTCAGCGGTGGAAAGTTTGAATTAATTCACTCAAGTAGTATTTACATTTTCTGCCAGCACTACATTTCAGAGGGACATATTCACTTTTACTTTTTACTACGTTCATGTTATAGCTGGGGTTACTTTTCAGTTCAAGACAGGGGTTGTTGCAATTTAAGAGGTGGCCCCAATACAAAAAATAGTTAGTCGGTTGGTTGGTTTGGCGATCAGTTGGTTTGTTGATTTGTTGGATGGTTGATCAGAACAAATTTTCAGTGGTACAGGGCGATCGATTTTAGCAGCCAGATTATAAATACTTTAAATCTCACAACTGGTCTCTCCAGATTTTGTAAAAGTTCTCCCTCTGGTATCATACTGGAGAACTTCATTTCCTCATCTAACAAGTTCAAGTTCTGGGATGCAGAAGAGTGGATGAAGCAAAATGAAGCAGATTTTGTATGGCAACAACAAATATGCACAGACAATCCACAAAATATATGTACGTATGCTCTGACTAACATATGACTCATTACTGGTCTTCAGTGTAGTTTTCTCTCCTCTGCAGAGCCTAAATGAAATGATGTGAAGCTTTGTGTATTCATGAGGTCTGTTAGTGTCCAGTGTTATTCTAATATGAGGTAAGCAGAGATGCGGGGGTGTACGCCTGATTTAACTCCTCGGGGCCTAATGGACGGAGGAGCCCTCAGAGAGCAGCACCGAACGCTCACCAAGCTTAATCAGCCGTGTGTCCCTGCGTGCCTCCGCCCACGCAAGGTTCTCCACATGTTAAAGGAACATTTCTACAGCGACACACAGTTCACCTTGTTTCTCAGGACAGAAGAGTGAGCTGAAGCACCAGGTCGGCTGAGCTGGAGGAAAACAAAGGTTTCACCCAAAAAGTTCAAGTTTCACTCTGATGTGAACATGAATGGATAACTGAACAGGCCCTCCCATGCTTGTGGCTGCTGTTTGTGTTGACATTCCACACAAATGGACAGCAAAGACACAAATCAACCCACAGACATAAGACATAGACATAAAGTGACAACAAGAGAGAAACAAAGAGACATAAAGCAACAACGAAACACAAACTGACTACAAAGAGACACAAAACCAAGGACACACAAAGTAACAACAAAGACACACAAAAAGACCATAGAGAGGCAGAACAACAACGAAGAGTCACAAAGCGACAACAAAACAATACAAACAGACTACAAAGAGACACGAAGAGACACAAATGGACTGCAAAGACACAAAATAACTATGGAGAGGTGAAACAGCAACAAAGAGACACAAAGCAACTACAAGGAGACAAAAAGTGACGGCTTCAAAGACTCACAAATGGACCACAAAAAGATACAAAATAATGTGATGCTGCCATGTCTCGCTCCAGCAGGAGAGATGAGGAGTCTTTTACGTTTGTCACCAGGGGCCCATTGTTTGATAATCAGTCCATGGCTGTGAGAGGGGACGGTGAAATGATATTTCACAAATTAAAATCCTCAGTATTGTCTTCATCTCAGTTTGAGACACGTCATCTGTTTGCCAATAGGAATTCAGAAGGCGATTAGATTACATTTGGTGTTGTTTTTACAGCCCTTCAGACAAGACAGGGTTTGATATCCTCCACAATGAGAAGAAAACATTCATGCTTTGGATTTTCTTGAAATTTTGGTGCAGACCACAGACAGTTTACCTCATGCAGGTCATCAACACAGGCACTAGGTTTTTAGGACACAAGGTAGTAAGTAAAGATATTTGATCATTTCTCATCATTAGAATAAATCTCACATGAAGATTTCTCTCCCCATGAAGAAAACTGTCATGTGAACATTTGTCCTTTCATATGAATAATAAAAACAGGAACATATTAGAGGGCAGCCCGCCTGGTTTTCAAACACATTATCCTACTTCACATCCTCTCTCCTCCACCTCTGGCCGGAAGATTAATAAATCATCCAATAATGTGATGAATAATTTGCGACAAAGCCGACTGGTCGTGCACTGCAAGTTCTTTCAACCTGAACTTTCCATCTTTATTTCATATGCTGTTATTCCATTTAGCAGGAGAGCACGGCTTTTCGTCTGGAGGTGGAGGAGAATTCACAGAATACAAGAGAATCAGTCTCAGGGTTTTGTTTGTTTTTAGCCGAACCAGAGACAAAACTAGATGGAATCTGCATTATTTTTGATAAGCTATATTGCTGTTTCCACCCAGCACCTCACCCCTTGCATGCCAGGTGACACACGTTTTTCTTTGAGTAAAGGAAAAGTCTGCAAATTCATAGACAATCAGGTCATGAAAGTCAACCAAGCTTGACTCAGCCTTCAGGCAAACAGAAGCTGAAGAAAACATGTTGGCCTCTTCAGGAAAAATGTTAAAACTTAAGTCAGCTCTAAAACAAAAATTGAGCATTTTCATCTTCTTGTCAAGCTTGTTCTTCTTCTTTGGTGTCTGTCTCATTTGTTGAGGTGTTACTTTTGACCTTTCTTCTGTACATCTGAACACAAATATCTGAGCTTTCTCCTCCTTAAATCTTCAAAAAGCTTGTTCCTTTAGTTTGAATGCATTTGAGGGGAATTATTGATTATTTTCATTTTTGCGTAATTTCATGCCGCCTTCCCAACATCTCGAGAATGATTTCAACCTATAAGTGCTCATCACACATGGCAGACGTAGCGAGAAGGAACAAAGATGGAAACAGACAGAGAGGGACTCTTGAACAGGGAGAAAAGGTGCGTTAATATCTCGTATCTGCAGCACTCTGTCTGGATTTTCTTATTTTCTCACCGTGTTGCTGCTCGGGACGTTTCACCAACCCAAAATGTGTCTATTTGATGTCCTGGGAATGAGACTCAACAATCAACTACAGTATCTTTGTGGTGCATTCAGGAACAGCTGGGACAAATCTAACTGAATCTACTGAGTTTAACAGTCTTTGACATGAGCTTCAATTAACCTTTGACCACAAATATCCTCCAGAGGGAGACTTTTTACTCTGATACTCACATTTCAGAGCCTACATTCTATTACTTTTATGTGACTAAAGAAGTTGAATCAGTACTTTTACTGAAGGAAAGGATGTGTGGACTTTTGACACCTCTGGTCTGCAGAAATGGTGAATGCAGAAAGTGATGTTTTCAGATGATGAGTAAGGTGTGTTCTAAATGTGCGGTTGACCAATCAGATCGCTCGGTCTGAGCTACTTGTTGTATAATTTGAATCTGCTAGCAGATGATGTGCTGGCTCCTGGCCTCAATAAGATGAAATGAATCAAACTCCAGAGCTCACTCACAATAGAAATCAAAAAGAGAAGACTGAGACATAAAAATGTAAAAGAAACTGAATAAAGAGGGAGGGACTGTACTGCCAGCGGTGACAGCTTTAAGGTCGTGTGGGAGTAATGAGTGTCGGGAGGACTTGACAGCTCAAAGACATGTGAGTGAATGTGTTTGAATGAGGAGCTCGGAGCGATTGAACACAATGACTGTGAAAGTTTCCGCTAGACTTTGTTTTGCTCTTAATAATCATTTATTCTGTGTCTTCACAGTTGACTCACAGTCTGATTGAATGAAACGATGACAAACGTTGAAAATGGTCTAATAGCGAGAACCGGCATCAAAACAGCTACGACCAAAAAAGGGAATAAATGATTGACAGGTGGGGTTTTGTTTTTCTTATTTGGTTTGCTTTAAAAGCTTCGTGAGTGGATTTTACAGCCACATGGGGGCAGCGCGACAATCGTCGACACAGCGGTGACGTAATACAACCATTCAGAAAGGTTTTTGTTTACAGATGAACAAGCTATCGGTCCATCGAGACATTTTGGGAGTATTGGAATAATTGGCCGTCAAAACAATGGCATCGAAATATTGGTTTGTGGGAACACAATTTGAATTCCCACCGACTCCAACGGTAACAATGAAAACTGCTGTATGGAGGGCTGCTGCTGATGACAACATGTTATAAATAGTGACAAAAGCAGGGGTTTGATTTAGTCAAATATTGAGGATTGTGACGACATGTCACCCTCATTTTATCATGCCATACATATTTTGGTGCGTTACTGTGTCGTAATATTGTACTGCTCATCAAACAGTTAGAAACAAAACAAATAATTATGATGCTAAATATGAATGTTACAGTTTTGGATCACTAACTTTAGTTTCAGTATTTCCATAAAACAAGTTTTGGTGCCATTTTCCTGTCGTTGGTTCAGGCTTCTATCTGTTTTGTTGGAACGGTGTATATGAAACTGAGTTTCAACAAAATAATAAAATATTTGACTTTGACCTCATGTGGTCCCAATATTGCAGACGTAGCAAAGAGACATAACAATGAGGTCAGAGGTCACAATGCCCTGACAATAATGGATGAAGCAAATATAATCCTTTGACCCTACATTGATCAGAGATGTTAAAGGGAAGAAAGAGAGCTACTAAAGATATTTTTAATTCAGAAGTGCAAATGAACGTTATTAATGTTAAAATTATTATTTTTGATTGTTTGCACATGTTACAAAAGAACTCACATTGACCAAAGTGCTGAACAGACATGAGTAGGTAGCTTAAAACCCAAATAAATGCCGACATGAACCTGAAGGACACAGCTCACAGACTCACACACAGACCAGATCTCGAGAAGCTCTACACACCATGTCATCTCTTGGAGTATCTTGAGATGCTTCATGTCCCTGAAATCTCTACAACCTCAACCAGAAGGTTATCTAAGTCAGTAAACAAGTATAAATGATGAAAGTTATGCAATTTGCCATAAATCTATATAAAAAACAACAAAACAGAAAAAAAAACCCTTTAATGAAAACTACAAAATACAAAACTGCAATTTCTCTCAGTTTCTCTCCGACTGCCATCAGCTGCTTCTCTGCTCCCCCCTCCAACTCTCTGACGTCACCACGCCTCACCATCACGCACCGACAGCATGATGTGGTGAAAGACCACGACTACTGCTGCAAAAATGATAAATGATATAGTTGTTATATTTTTTTTGATTTAAACAAGATCATCAAACACAGAATTCCCTCAACCGTTAAATGGACAATGCTTTGGTGACACCATCCGTCACAATAACGTCTTAACATGTAACTCAAAAAAGTGTATTTCCCAAATTGACACACTTTTCCTTTAAGATCATTACAGATGATAATTGAGAGTCTCTGCACGAGTGGGTTTGTGGTTTTGGGAAACTTCCATAACGTGCATACAAAAGTACAAACACTTCTTGAACTCGCACCTGAACAACAAAGTTCTTTGAGTTATCAGGACTCTAAATCTTTCACACTAAACTGATTCTGTGTGTGTGATGTAATCGAGGTGTCACAGCTCTACCTGCAGCTCTCAGGTCAGCCTGTAACAGTGTTAATTACCGTCCTCACTCTGTCATTCTGTTTTATGTCGGCTCATTAACCTGCTTCAAACTGGTTGTTTATCGACACCTTCTGCTGCCGCCGTCTTCCGCTCTGTTCGCTCCCGCTTTGCTCTTTGCTTCAACTCGTTCTTTGTTCCTGTGGTTAGTTTTTTTTCTCCTGTTTGTGTTTCATCCACCCATCTGCCTACCTCCTCTCTGTTCCCCTTCTCTTTTTGTTTGGACTGTCTTATTTGGTCTTCAATCTGAAATGAACAAAAAAACAACTCTCTGGGCTGTGTCTTCCTCGCGTCGCTCTCTTTGAATTTCTTTCACACGAACGGCTTTTTGTCTCACTTTTAACTTCCTAACTCTGCCTCGAACTTCATCTTTTGTCGTCTCTCTGACACTTTCTCGTCTGACTCTTTCAGTCCAGCCATCACTCTCTGCTCTCTTTCTTCTTCATCTTCCTCAATCATGAAGCTGCTTTAGTGACTGATAGCTGCACTCATAGCACTGCCTCTAGGAAGCCATTAGTCGTCTTTTGTCGGGGGCCGGTGATGCTGCATCATATTTGAAAGAAGTGATACTGCCATATTTAAATTTTATGCACTATATATTGCAAATAACAAAACAGAAATTCTCTCAAGATGGCCTGAGTAGCTGTTTTTGAAGTAAATGATCGTTCAAGAGTGCCGTGGGTGATTATGCAGAGGAGTACATTTGATCAGAAAAGCAAAGTGCGCCCTGCTTTCACTGTTCATGTACGTCTCCCACAAGCAACAAACTCCCGAGGAAACCTGAGAGGTATCAGACAAATGTTTTTCTGACTGGAAAAAATTCACACAAGGGCGTTCTCTCAAGTCAAAGCAAAGATTTGGAAAGTTGGAGAAATTTTGTTTCACGAGTTGACGTCATATGAAGCTGAAACACAGCGTATGAGAGTAAACAACAGGTTGATGGTGAGAAACTTTTACCGAGGTCGTGTACTGTAAAGTCACTGTATTGTTTCCTTTGTGCTTCATGTCGCTCTTATACCGGAAACAGCTGTCAGTGTGATGTTTAAACATGTTGGCGTCCATGTTGCTCCCACATTCCGACATGACCGAAGATGGAAAAACGACTTCCCAACTCAGGAAATTGAAATCCGAGGAGCACTTGAATGCCGCATAAATTACGTAATATTAGACAGAATTCTCTTGTAGATGAGTCATGATGTGTTTGAGTTAATTTTTCCTTACTTGACGCTGCACATCCTGACTACTGCACACATTAAGTTGTCGATGCTGAAATGTTATATCGTGCAGCTCTAGCTGTCAGTGAGGTTCTCTGTCGCCTCGTTAGCATGTAGATCCAGCGTCTGCTCGTCACTGAGAAGAATCACTCTGATTGGCTGTTCAGCTTAGTGAATCAGTGCATAAGAGGAGAAACAGAAAACGAGAGGGAGACCGGTGTCGCTGTAGTGAACATGATTTCACACATATTATTGCATTTTCTTGTAGATCTGCAGAGAAGTAGAAAAAAACACTTGGTTAGGTTCAGAAAACATCATGTGCTTATTGACTTATTGATGGAATAATATTCAGTTTGTAAATTCTATTTATAATTCCTCGTTTTATTGCCCATTGAAATATCAAATAATGATTTACTTTCTAATATTGTTATTTATCTATATATAAATAAATGTATTTGCAGCCAAATGTATTAATGCCTAGATTCTACAAAAAGTGTGATGCTTTATTATTATTTTCATGACACCTGTGGTCTTTCATAGCTAATGAGCATAATATGTGACTGTGACATACTGCCTCTTGAACAAACGTCGACCTTGGACGTATCTGTGGTTTGTGGAAATGTTTTGTTGCAGCTAGTTCTCTAACATCAGTTTGGTGTTTTAACACTTCGTCAAACAGTTATTTCTCTATAACCACAAGTCTTTACTGGTTGGAGTTTGGTGAAAGAAGAGGAAAGTGAAAACATGGGTGTCACATCCGAGAAACTACAGTGTAGAAACGTAAGAAACATAAGAAACGAGTCATATACACAAAGCTTTCACTAGGGGTGAAAAGTAGAAGGGTTTAAAGGTTTTAAAACAATTGTAAATGAATGAACATTTTATTGAAAATAGATAAATGAATAAAATAAAATGGTCACTCCTCAGTAGAAATCTCAGTCCACAGAGCCACAACACCCACAAACAGCTTTGTTTTTCTTATTTTAGCTAGAAGTGTCTTTCAAGTCTGTCTTGATTTAGAAAGCTAAAAAACCTTCAGCTCCTGTTTGTGTGTTTGTGTGTGAGGCGACTGATCGTCAAACACTCCGCAGGAGAAGAGAAGAGTTGAAACGAGGCTGCCGCTCGAACGACGGACAGAAGAAGTGTTTTGTTGTTTAACAGTTTTGTTCTTATCCTGATTAAAGAGCTGCACTTCGGTTAAAATAGATCCTGCTGTTATATTTCGGGAGCCGACAGTTGGATCTGGGAAGGGAAACACAAGTTTATGTGGAGGAGAGACGGCAGAATTTATTCAAGTAATTTACTAGAGTACAGTGAAGACCTGAGTATTTCTATTTTAAGCTAATTCAAACCTCTGCTGTACTAAAGAGAGAAGCTATTACTCTTCTTACTCCACCACATTCATCTGAGGCTTTAGGTACTCGTCAAATAATATGATATATATTAGTCAACACAATGAGTACTTACTTTTGCTACTTTACGTATAACTTCATACTAATACCTGGATTTCTATTTAAGTACAACATCTGAATACCTTTTCCACGTCTGATGTGCGCCGCTGCACGTTGAGTCATTATGAATCCTGAGGAGTCGGCAGAATAAACAGCTCATGGACAAACCCCCCATCTGGTCTCTCTCACACACACACACACACACACACACACACACACACACACACACACACACACACACACACACACGCACACGCACACCCAGGCACACATGCACAAACACACACAGTCATGCATCTTTTGCCAAGATACACAAACAAAGACTGCCAAGAAATACAATAAATTAGGGGGAAACACTCACACACCATTTTGGCACTCACACATGCTAACAGATGCTCAACACACACGTATGTACTCACACACACACACAGTTTATATACAGTAGCAGGCCAGCGTAATTGCCCCATTTACAGACACTCTGGAGATAAGACAAACCTGCTGCCAACACACACACACACACACACACACACACACACTGAGTTGTAGAGTTTATAAAAGCAGCTGTCACTACACTGAAATGTTTTAGTCATCTTGTTCTCGGTCTTCCCCAGTGACAGACGAGAAGATGGATATCAGTTAATTCTCAGTGCGGTTTAGAGACGGAGGCTCAGGCTGAGAACAAAAACTGAAAGCAGGGGGAACTTTATCCTCGCTTCATCAGAAGAGAAAACTGGAGCAGTTTCACATATAAACTCTGGACAATGGCCAGAGAATCCGGTGTGGACTTTGTCTGGAGTCGCCCTTTTCAGACGTGTAGCACAAAACAAATGTCCATCCATGTCAGGTGAGCTTTCACCGAATGTAAATACTTCGTCGGGTTTGGACTTCATATGTGATTTAATTCCATCAAGTTGATGTATAAAATGCTTTTAGGCAAAAACATACATCTGATGCAAATATTTACATTATACATACACTGTTTCAAGGTTTAAGTTGATTTATTCAACATTATACAACACATCATATCGTAATTAAAGTTTGTAAAGCCTTCATGCTACACAAGGAGGGAACATGTGAACTGTTAGTTATATACACAAACATGCAGTGAATGTTTTGAACGATGGTGATAACATGGTCGGCATTTTCATACTCAAAGATTCAGTGAAACACTGTTCATCTACTTTGACTGTGTGAGCACCAAGAATCAATTCCGTAAACACAGAGTCCCTCTGTTGTTGTGGTGGAGACAGGTCTCTGTTGTTTAGTCAGCTAAGTAGCATGACTCCATTGTTCCTTTTCCTGCATCCAGGAAACTGACAGGTAACACAAACTCAGTACTCGGGCAGAGATGTGGAGCCACAGCTGTAAAAAGTCAGCTTCTCCTTTTCCTTAACTTTCCGCACTTGTGTATCTCCGTGTTAGTTTGCATAACTTAACATTTCAGTCAACTCTCTGGGAAAAAGAGATTTCAATGTCAGAGGACCGTCCTGCTTAATTAAGGTTTAAAAAAAAAAGAAGAAGAAACTCTGAGTCTCAGTGTAGCTGAACTGAATGCAGTAAACAAAACACTTTCAAACAGCAGCACAAACACAGCAGCGAGATGTTGAAATGAGCCTCTCTCTCGCTCTCTATCTCTGCTGTAGCTCTCTGCATTGCCAAGCCTCTTTACTTCGACTGAGTGTAGCTCTTGGCTGTCAGTCAGATAATGTTGCTGCAGTGGAGAGCAGCAGATTCTCAGTATGAACCTGCTGCTTAATGACAGACTGAAAGCAGTAAGCCTGCGACTGCCAAACAATTTCAGATGTGAACCTGACACCTGCCCTGACAACATCATGGCGAGCATGAATGAAAACAGATTATCACATATTCTAAGAAAAGGAATATCAGGGAACTGGAGTTCTGGATGAAAAAGTTCAATCTAAGCTGCTGGTCGGTGGCTTGACTCTGGAGGCTGCGATGTCAGCGGGTGTTTGGATTCATCATGGGGGGCTTAACGGCCCGGACACACCGAACCGACATCAAAGAACGGGCCGACTGATGCGTCACCTCACTTCTCCTGTTCCTCATCCAAGAAGCTAAACACAGAAACTACAGCTGATGGCCAACTAACTTGTTTGTCTCTGGAAGTTTTTAATAAATAGTTCAGAAAATCTCAACCAGAGATGCAGCAGAAGATGACAGTCTTCTTTACTCCTTTTGGTTTTTCATTGTATCAATAGATCATCATGAAGTTTTAACATTTTTTGCCTCGTGAATATTTAATGAAGTCTCCACGGAGGTGTCCCCTGCATAATATCCTAACAATATCAAAGCATCATTATTGTTTTATAGGCAATATTAACGTGACTGTTTTAGTGAGTCAGACTTTGCCTCCCTGCTGATACTGCAGAGATACAGACAAACTACTAGTGTGTGTGTGTGTGTGTGTGTGTCTACATAAACTGCATTAATCAAAGAGAATAATCACCAGTTAAAACAGGGAAACACACAAAGAAATCCACAAAGGCACCACAGAGATCAGTGATTAACTTTAAATGAAGGTTGTTTTTCTTCTGACTGAATGTTCACTTTAATATTTGTTTCACTTTAGATTTAATGTGCAAAATAAAAACAGGCGGTTTCGTTGTGTCCATGTCGAAGTGTCACCGGTCATCTTGTTGTACGATTGTTTCCACTTCCACACCTCAGATCACATTGCAGAGGTGTGAATGTGCTTTTAGCTGTGTCCACACACACACACACACTCACACACACACACACACACACACACAGGGTCAAATCCGTTACCAGAGGAGCAGAAAAGGCAGCTGACAGCAGCACCTTCTATACCTGTGGGACACACACACACACACACACGCGCGCACGCTTCATGGTTTTCAAGACAAATGTGTCAAATATAAATCTTGCACACTGTTCATACTGTACGTAACCACCAACTTCATGTAATCTATGTAAAGTAATCCATTACATCACCTCATCAATATTTATTCTTTACACAATTTGTTTACAGTTTACAGAAACACTTGACTTGAACATAGACGCTGCACATATATTTTCTGTTTATATGCTTATTTTTTTGTAAGCACCAGCCCAGTCTGCAGGACTTTCTACCAATTACAGCATATCACGTTATCACCATCAGATTATATGGTTATTAGCTGACTTTCAGATCAGGAGGTGGTGTTGTTACAAGCTAAGAGGCTGACAAACTGGCAGCGGCACTTGGAGTCTAATACTTCAAGCCATTTTGTGGCGACCAAAACTCGTTATTTTCCACTGAAAGGTGAACCAACTCCAGCAGTTTTTGCGAGGGACAAAACCAGCTACTTTTCACAGGAAGTCAGGCCATCTCCTGTTTGTGGTTGTGGCCAAAATTGTATGTTTTTACAGGACGTTGGACCATCTCAAGCTGTTTTTGTGGCTCAGTCATCTACAGCTGTTTTGACCTATAAACATATCAGAACATACTAAGTTATTGTCATTATCTTAACTAAGACCATACCCGTCTCATCTTAATACATAAGCATTTTTGTCCCGATAGAGCTAACAAGAAAACCCTGCTGGTGGAGCGTTAGACGGAGGTGAGGGGTCAGAGGTTCAGCTGTGTGTTTCCTGATGAAGCAGCCCTGAGCTCGGTCCTGTGAGGGCTGTGTTCACACTTCTCTTAATAGGAGTTGACTGTAATGTTCGATGAAATGCCCTGAATGTTAACCTCCTTTTCACCTACTGACCTCAGACCAGCAGACATTCTGAGCTCAGTGTGGATCAACATCATCAATAGTTACGTATAAATGGACAATATTTCTTCATTCTGATAGTAGATTTCGGGTCTTACTGTTAACATGGGGTGGGATTAATAGGGTCTGGTGATTACATGCAACACAGAATTTAAGCTGAATTGCTGTGTAATGTGCACAAAAGTCGACCAGTTAACCTTAAAAGCCACCGTCTTTGGTAAGTAGAGAAAAGTACGTCACTGTATGTTTACGTCAAGATTGTGATGCCAGTTTTCATTTGATCGGTTTATTGATTAAAATTGTGTTCCCTTTCAGCCTGTTTTCTTCTGAATTGAGGTGGAGCAACTTGGTTTTTTTTGCTGACAAACCAAACAGATTTATTTTTAATCTTTTGAGTTATAATCATCTCTGATATATATTCAATGTATTATTCAAACGTTAGCTACATAATTTATATTGCTGTAATTTTTAGTTTTGTGCTTAGAACGTCAGAGTAGAGTTTCAGTTGGTACCTCAGAGTAAAAAAGAGATTTTTCTGGCTGAATGCATATCGGAACATGCAATGGATCAGCAGAGCAGTAACGAAGAAACATGCTTATACGGTACAACACACACACACACACACACACACACACAGCTGATGATTTGTATGCGTTGTAATACATATTTTCGTTGTAAAAGTTAAGAGCATCGTCTCCTGAAGCTTAATCTACCACAGCAGATATACAGTAAGACACAGTACAGTGTGAGTTCATGTGCATGTGTGTGCATGTGAGGCTAATAACCCGTAACTGCATGTGTGTGTGTGTGTGTGTGTGTGTGTGTGGGATGTACTGTACAAGCATGTTTTTCTCTTTATGCTCTGCTGATCTGCGGTATGTTCAGAAATACACACTCTCACGCACAAAAGACACACACTGTGCTGTATGTATTGATACGGTCGATTTGATGTTTTCAGACGTGTTTTGAGCTCTGTGACTCTGGATGTGCTCAGAACAGCTGACTGCTCTGCTCTGGTTTCTCCCCCACATCCTCTTGACTGTGACCAGTTTCACACTTCATCTCTGCTCTCCTGCAGGGTCAAACATCAGCCGCGTCGCCTGCAGCGGAAAGAAAATTCAAGGACGGCAAACGCTCCATCTCGCCGCCCTTTCGGCCCGTCGGTGATTGTCTGGACTGCTGCTGTGAGCCAGCAGTTAATAACAGAGTTACCTTATTATCGATGACACAGGTATTTCATTGCTGTTGTCACTGTTGGTCCAAAACGACGGCATAAGATGTTCAGTGCCTGTCAGAGGCTGCAGGCAGTAGAGTTAAAAACACTCCACTCTGTTTCTCTGTCAGTCCTTTTAAATGCTGATATCTTCAAACCGGGCCATACATTTACACATTTTGGTGACTAAATAAGCATAAACAGTTTTTTAGAAATTTTCAAGTACTTGGCAAAGTTAAGTCCACTTAAAAATGCTAATTTTTGTCACTGGCACGAGATTTTTGTTATAATTCTGACGACATTATAGGAATGGCAAAAAAGAAATTTAAAAAATATGTTTTGTGCATTTGGCTGTTTTTTAGATGTATCATTATGATCAGATGAGCAGCAGCATCTTCCTCCGTCTCTCTGTTTCCTTCATTGCCTCATTAAGATAGAGGGAACCAAGAATCAGCAGGCAGAGGAAGAGGGGGCTGCTCTTGTTGTCAGCTGCCCAGCCTGAGGGCCTCGCAGCTGGGGGACACTTCTGCACATCCGTTGGCCAATCCTGGAGCTCCAGAGACGACTCAGTCTGTGTGCTGTGCGTATTCATTAGCGGGAATTAATACGAGCTGAGGCTCTCCTATCCATCCATCCATCCATCCATCTACATAAATTTAGATTGTCAAAATTAAACATTATCCATTATACACATCAGCATGTTAGCATTGTCATTGTGAGCAATAAAGTATGCTGACATTAGAAACAGCAGCACTTTGAGCTAAATGCTAAGTAAAGCCTCGCAGAGCTGCTAGCTTGTGATAATTTAGTGACAGAAATGACCCAGTTTCCCTAATCAAGTCCTCCAAATGCAGTCATTTGTTATTTTGGCCACAGTCTCGATTACCTACAGGGTTTCTCAGCATATAATGAGTCTAATCTTAGTCATCAGAAAATCTGTTTTGGCTGATTATACTTGTTAAGTATTACCTTTTACCTTTCTACCAAACCAAAACAGGTATTTTACGCCAAAACATAGTGTTTTCCTAAACCTAACCACAGCATAAGCACACCGTTGTGACAAGATAGAAACATAAAGTTTTAACTGATCTGTGGATTTGCAGAAACATGCTCAGCTAACCTTTACTCTGCTTAAACAATAGTGTCTGTGTTGGCATTAACTCTGCTGCGGGATCCATGTCTGACCCATGTTTGTGTGTCAGTAACTTTACAAATTCATGCCGTCTTTCCAGCGTGACATCAGAAGTTACGCTCCTCGTGTACCCATCATGCTCAACAATCAGACATGGCCTGTTGTAACTGTGTATACGCCAAACCAACAACAAGACATCAAACCGAAGTACAACTTTAGATTTGTGGTGCAAAAAAAAGGCGTCCTCTGATCCAGCAGCAACCTTGGATCCTATCCTCCTCCTGACAGAAATCATTTCATATTAAGGGTCTGTACATGACATATAGTGTGGAGAATGTTTATATGATAACCATATAGATTTAAAAAATTGTGTTTCCAGAAATGTATCATGCCAACATTTTATCTGAATACTGTACTGGTTTTTATTCCTGATCCAGATTTTAAACCCCAAACAAACCATTAAGGTGATTTTGTTTTTCTTCAGTGCTCTGGCTCATTTTCAGCCTCTTCTTCTCTTCTGCCCGTCCAACTTCTTCCATCTGTTCCCTTCTTCATCCCCAACCTCCCATCTTCCTCTGACGCTCTCTAACAGACACACAAACGTACACTGAGCACTCAGCAGGGAGCGTTAGTCATGAGATCATCTCATTAATATCTGAGAGAAATAGCTAATGAGGGTTAATAAGACACCCAGCAGGACTGACAGGCGTGTGTGTGTGTGCATGTGTGTTCAGTGTTTAATCAGCAGGGTTTCAGGGTTTAATCTGCTCTGAGTCTCATCGCCAGAGATGAATGAATGAGAGGAAAAGAGGGATGAGGGAGAGGAGGAGGAAGGAGGAAGGAAAAAATGTTTTATGAAATTAAATGGAAGTTAATGGTAACGATTACACGGCAGATAGCTTCAGACAACTGATCTGCATGATCAGACGTCCGGCATGAGTAAGCCGCCTGTCACAGTGCACAGCCAGGTGCTCTTTGTTAGTTACCATGGCAACTCTGGAGGCAATCAGAAAGCTCATTAGTGCTGTTTATTGTGTGTGTTACTCCTCTGTGTGTACACTGCAAGACATTTAGATGAGGGCTTCTGGTTTTTTTTTTGGTTTTTCTGATCGAATTACACGAGATTATATTAGAAAAGACACGACAAAAAAGATTAAATGACAGAAGTCAAAACCTCATCAGATTTTTGGATTAAATAGAATGAGACAAATGCTTGATTACATTAGATGAGCTAAAACAAGGCTCGATCAGGTTAGGGTAAATTAGATGAGACGAGGCAATGAAAGATTATAATGTGGGACGAGATTGGAAATGGCTAGATTATATTAGATGAAATAGAAGTGGGAGGGATAAGGTTAGATCACTAAATGAGAACAGATGATGGGAAAAAAGACAGAAATACAAACAGGTCTACAGAAGCCTTGAATATTAGAGGTGAGAGTCCTGTGTGTACTGAGTCAAGTGCGTTGATCAACGACTGCATCTCGGATCAAGAGTGTTCTCATCGTCCTGATCTCTGACAGTCTTAAGCACAAAATTGCAGAGATGTTAAATAACAAAGTGCAAATACAAGTTACTCAGGAGCTTCTTTGCCCTCACTAGAGTCTACAGCCAATGACTGACCGCTTAGACAGGAGACGTGTTACACGCCATATTGTTTTATGTGAAACTACCCTGCATTACATTTACAAAGTATAAGAGCATTTGCAGTATTGCTAGTTTTACTTCAGTGTTTCCTCCACTGCTGGTCTTTCCTCTCCCTCCCTGTCATCTACCTCATTTGGATTTTTATTCACTCTACTTTTCTTCCTGCTTTTCTCTCCACGCTGTGCTCAAAACTCGAGCTCCCATGATGCCTCACAGTCACACCTGTCCAGAGGCCATTTCACATCCGACAACTGTGCTGCTTACACACACACACACACACACACACACACATTAGTCTGTGTGCGTTATGAAGTGTGTGTTCTCTCTCAGTTTGTGCTCAGTTGACAGCACATTCATATCAAAATGTATTGTGCGTGTGTGTCTTTGTGTGTGTGCTTGTGTGTACCTAGGAGTCAAGTGGAGTTCTCAGCCGGAACAGCAGTGTCAGCAACCCACTAAGCAGTTCACCTGCAGAAACACACGCACACAAAATATGCACACACACACACACACACACACACACACACACACACACACACACACACATACACACCTGTCAGGAGTCCCTTTAAACAGATAAAACACACACACAAACACAGACACACACGCACACACAAACATAGCGGCTGTGTGCCAGACACGTAGGCGGACTCTCGTCATGCCGACACCTTTGAGTTACAGTAAAGGATCAGCGTTAGAGAAGGTAAAAAGTAACAATAATATTCAATTATATTAAGTATCTGTTGTGACCACTTACATCTGGATGTTACTGTATTTCGGTCAGTGAGTGTCGTAACACGTCAAAGCTCCGACGAGACGAAGGGCTCAAACACGCTCAACACGCTCCGCTCCACACAGCTGGAGCTAACAAACGTCAGTCGTCAACGAGATGATAGCGGGTTTATCAGAGCGTCTCCATGAGCACAGTAGTAACCAAACATCGTGCCTGTGGAGGACTGAGCGCAGCAATACCTACTGCGAGGAAGGAGGAGAAAAACTCATAGAAGAGGAGAGAAGAGATGTGATATGCTGATGTACACGGATGTGCTCATGTAGAGCTTCGTCAGACTGGTAGCTCGTGGTTGTTTTGAGCAGAGGCGCGCTCAAACAGAAGGGGGTCGTCTTTCTCTCGCTGTTTAATTCTATTGCACCCACAGGCTACAGAAATGGTGGCTTGCATTCACGTACTTGCCTGAGTGTGTGTATCATGTCTGCTCGCCTGGCACATAACACTTTATGATCTTCTGAGTTTACTCCTTGGTTGTGCAGCTCCACTGAGAAGAGAGCCGAAGTTACGCCTCCTCTGATGGACCCTACGGGAGGTGAGGCGATGCTGTTCACTGAGCGGTTTAATATAACACTAGATGAAATTTTACTTCATTTACTTGGAAAATTATATTTTAAATTGACAAACATAATAATTGAGATTGAGTTTTTTCTTAGACAAGAAGGACTTTTTTCTTTTTTTTTTCTGTGTGATTCCCCGAGTGGCCACTGGGCAGAATTGAAGGCCTAAATCATCAAGTTGCTTTAAAGTGGCACAAGACACAAGCGTACAGGATGTCTTCATTATCCAACACAGACATGATGGGCTTGATGTTTTTCTGACACACTTTGTTATTGAAAACTATTTTATCTTCAGATTCTGTGCAAGTTGTTCCACACGAGGCTAAACACATCCTGACTGCTGCTCGTTATCTGAAACTTTGATGACTAACCAAACCGATTGACAATCTTCTAAAACTTCAGAATATTTCTCGATAAATGTCCAGATGAACTTCATAGTTTTGGTGTTGCAGGCAGCTATTTATGTCGACACATACAGGGGATTATCCTCCTGTTAACATTAATGATTTAATCTTAATCCAATTAAGCCACCAGGGCGCAAACTCATCTCATCACTCATCTCCTTCCTGCTTCCTGCTCTTTTCTTCTATTATAATATTTCCTGCTGCCTCCTGTCACTTCGTATCCTCCTCTCCTCTTCGACTTTCCTCTCCTCTTCCTCCTCCTCCTGTAGAAGCGACAGTGAAACAGCAGCTATATTAGGCAGCGTTCAGGAGCGCTGACTGTTGCATTATTGTTCACCGGGTAATAACAGCTGTCATCTGTGAGGACACCGCAGTGGAAAATGTTAAAAATCCTTTCACGGCTGTCAGCCTCACTGTTAACCTACATTGGATGACGACGAAATGAAATGAAAAAAAGCCAGAATAAGAAGCGGAGAGATAAGGAAAGATGACGAAGGGAGGATTTGCAGTAATAAGGACCTAAACAGATATTTACAAATGAAAAGTATGCTCAGACGCTCTGTTTAACACGTTGTGATTCATCCTGGGAGTGAGGGTCCACTGATGAAGCTGCACTTTGATAATCTGATTACCATTCAGTTTTGGCACCGACCTGATTTTAGAAATGCCCATATAAGCAGGAAATCAGCTTTCATTTTTCAGATTAAGAGACCAAAAATAACCTTGTTAACAAAGCCAGATTACTGCTGGAGAAACCTAATTACCTAAACTCCTAAATGGGTCTCTAACAGGTTTTTATTTTTTGCAAAGGACATGCAGGGAATGAGCCAGCAAAGTCTGAGTCAGAACTGTGACTTATATCTCAGTTCTTCATTAGACTGACTTGACCTGCAGAGTTTGAGAAACATCTGAATATAGAAATGACCACACAAGAGTATTGTCCACATGCAGACTAAAGTAATGTCTAAAATGTTGGATTATCATGCCGAAAGTCAGACTTTATGACTCTGATGCGTTGTCATCCGAACTCAACGCATCCACATAGCTAAAAGACTCAAAAGGCTGATTGTCAGCCTATCAGTGACGCACGAGATGGTTGCAATGCTGTTAGGTTTGGGTTTAAATACATTTGGATTAAACATGTACCTATGTTATCTAACTTACTGCTACGAGTTCATCAAAAAGGGGCACAAACACAAGACACACAGAGGCAGGAAGGTAAAAGAACAAAAAGAGAGCTTTAACGATAAGTTGATGTCAAAGGTCCACAGTCCAAACATTCAAAATGCGAGCAACAAGAAGGAGGGAAAAGGAAAGTATAAGGAAAAGACTAAAGAGAAATGAAAAACGCACAAACCAGAACAAGTGATGGGAAAACATTAACTTTTAAACACAGGAAAGATTAACACGAAGGACTTGCATGAGAGCTGCTCCAGCTCCAAAAGCTCTGATAGCTCTGCTGGTCATTAAGGAGGTTTTCTTAAACAATATACTGGTAGTATGAATTTTAAAAGCTGCATCAAAAAGACATTTTCGTCACCCAACCAAGAAATGTCTGTGTTCTGGTGCGATGTGCCCACAATCATTCATGCACATCGATTCATACCAGAAGTGAGGCCGTTTGCGGTACATAAGCAGCAATTCTTCAGCGCTACTGAAGCGTCCACTAGTTAAATCTTCATTAAGTCCATTCTGTGGTCTGAACATCACTGTCCTGTCAGCAGAACAGTTCAGCAGAGGCTGATACAAAAGCAGCTGAACAAACTGTCTTTACCCGACTGACTTGTAACAGATATCCAAATAGACAGAAATAGTTTCAGTCATTTCCCCCTCGCCCCCGTAAGCTAATATCCACTTCTTTAAACCAGAAAGCTCATAATGGGCTCGATGGGTGACTGTAGTTTGCAGGTTGACAACATATAAATAGAAGGAGATATGTAGGATTTTAGAAGCTGTGTGGGGAGATTATGTTTCTCTAAGCATGCAAGAAAAAAAGGAGTGGGTTGCATATTTGTTGCCGTGGATTGACTGTTGTTGGAATCTGTAATAACAGAAATAAAGCCAGCAGACAGGATGACAGCACACTGTCACCTTGTTAAGCATTAATAATTAATTTTGGTCAGAGGAGGATTAAAGCCGTATATTTGTAGAAACACGAGTGATGGCTGCTGATACAACGCTTCAACCAAAGCTGGCAGTGTGGATTAACCTGTCAGTCATCAATAAAAAAAGGCTTTCTTCATGGATCTCAACACTTGCAGTATATTCAGAAGAGACTTGGTAAATATCCAGCCGATGTTCTCACCACTGATCGCTCAGATCGTCAAAACATATGCATTTTAATACAATTATAAACTGGCTTACGAACACTGTTCTTCCTGGTTCTTTTGTTAGTTCACCATTGGATCATATTCAGCCTCAGAGTCAGAGTTACGGGTGCCAGAAGACTTCATGGGAATTATAAATTACTGCACAACACCCGCGTTTTGTGGATTCACACAAACCGGGATAAGCAAAATCTGTATTTTACTCAAATTTACTGAAATTATCCCTCGTATATGGATGTGAAGGCTCTGCATTACAGAAGCAGAGTGTCTGTTCCTCAGCAGCCACATTAATAATATAGCTGAGAATTGTTTTGACGACTTTCTGCATGTGTTACAAGTGTAGCTACACACACGCAGCTCATTTAGGTCAAGTAACAGATGCTTTCTGGCTGTATGATTATAACAACTAACCCTCTCATTTTGAATGTTTCAGCCCAGCTTTTGACTGCTTATCTGCATCAAATGAGTTGTGATCAAATTTCATAATTGTCGGTTGTATGTCAAGGTGTTAAAAAAGACAGCTCAAAAATCACTGAGATGTTGATTTTCATCATCTTTATGCTTTGAGCAATATTACATGTTCATCATGGTGGTGATATTCAAAGGATTGAGATCACAGATGACTCGGCAATTGGTACAAATTACCAAAGGTTTGCAGGTAAAACTAGTCACATGCGAATAGCGCTTACAAATAGTGTAACTTCTCGGACTGATGAATAGTTGGAATTAATTGTAGAATTGCAATACAAGGGGCAAAGAAAAGAAAACTACCACAGCCATGCACCCACTGTGGGAGCACTGGAAGTATTGATGAATATTATCAAAATGTGCCGCCTCAAACCATAGCACCATCAAAACTACACAGAATAATTTGACCTGGGAATAAAGACAAAAGCCAGATGTTGGTTGGTGTTAAAATTCTACATCAAACTTTAAGAAAGAATTTGCTGATCTCTGCATGTAGACTATTTCTTATGCTAGATTGCAAAATTCAGTATCTTCGTAACGTAAAGTAATCCCTTACTTTACTTTGTTACCCTCTATGGAAAATAACGTTTTACGCGCACTTGACAGGAAAACAACAATACAAGCAATAATACCAAATAGCATAGCTTGGGCATGTTGGTGAACACAAAAGCGACAAGTTTGTCCAACTCTTTGTTTAGATACCTGGTGAAAATTAAGTTTCAGCTGCGTATGTGGGCTTGGACTCGACATGTCATCGGGGATCTTCAGCTACAAGCTTCATGTTTGCATGTTTTGCTTTCAAATGCTTGGTGAGGTTGGCTGTTGAGTTTACGACAGTGGACAAAAGTTTCTGGCCAGGGCACGGTGAACACCTCACACTCAAATTCTTTAGATACTGAAAATATACGTTCAGTGTCTGTATGGGTTTGACCCTTCTCACACATCCACCAGACTGACGGCCTTCCGTGACCTCCCGGTGATCATTTCAGGTGTACGTTTATAGAAAGAGGAGCTCTATACGCCCACTGTGATCACAGGAAGTGGATCATCGATGTCACCTCGATGTATCGGTTGAATTCAGACGAGGATATTTTTATCGGCGAGCAGCATCAGCGGAACAAACACCTGGCTTTCCATTTGTCAAAACTTTTACTGAAAGTTAACTTGAGCTCTGGTTTTGACTCGTCTCCAATCACAGTCACACTCAAAAAATCTCGACGCCCACCTTCCCAGAATTCTCAACAACATTTTCTACGCCTGTCCTCTTTAAAATGAGACGAGGCGAGGATGAAATTAGGCCGCCAGAGGACATTTTGGTGGCTCCTGTGTCCGCTCACCTCACTACGCCTCTCTCTTTCCCTTTCCTTTCTTCTTCTCCAGAGTTTTCCGTTTGTTCCTCGCCTTTCGTGCCCTTTGTTTGTATTTTCCCTGAAGCGAGCTTTAATAAGGCAGTGATGATGCAGATGTATTTTGGCTGAGGTCATGTTTACTTACTTGGCCTCATTATTGCACAGCCTTCTTTGTCCCTCTTCCTCCTCTCTCCATCTTCCCCTTTTTCACTGGCAGCTCCTTCGACACTAACAGGATCCCTGTTGCTAATGAATGGGTTTAAAGTTTTGACTTTTTGTTCACCACGGAGCAGATTTGAGGTGAACTTTTACATTCAAAGACTACAAGGAGGAATTAACGCAGACACGGTCTTATAGCCCTGAGTGGATCGGCTTAATTGCTGCCAAATCCAGCACTTTCACCTCGAGGGAGTTCCCCAACACACCCAAACAGAGGGACCCCTTCCTCAACGCTCCCTGAACTTAACTCACCCTTTAAATTTCCCCCTTGAGTGGCTTTAAATGTAAATCTAATAGTATTTGCTCCAAAGGGCGATTTCATGCATATGTAGTAGGTTTCATCGGCTGGTTCAGTGTCAAAATATTTGAATGCGCTCATGTCCCGTGAGATATTCTCCTGGATTCTTCTTTTTTTCTTCAGAGATCAAAGATTATTCGTTTTTTTAAGTTTTCAAACAAACCCGAGGAAAGGAAAACTGCTCGTCATGGTGTTTTTGTAAATAAATGGAGTTAAGTTTAAAAAAAATAGTTTGATTGAATAAAATTGTTTTCTGAAGGCAGACAGAGTCATAATCCTGGACTCTGATCAGCCAGAGGCTCCTCCATCCGAAATTAGGTAAACATCTGTGAGGAGACCTCTTTATTTGAAAAGCTTCCAGCTGGACCGACTGGAAAGATTAAAGATATCAAAAGTTTTTGAAACTACACTCAAATAAGAGACTTGATGGAAACATTCTCTTCACTGAGTTCAGACTTGGACATGCAACCCACTCGCCAGAATAAATGTTGGCAACCCACTCACATTTTTACATTTCTTTATGTTGCAACTTTCTGTTTCTTTAGGTTAAATTTACAATTTAATTTTAATACTTTGGTGTTAAATTCGATTCAGAATCGATTTGCAATTCGAAAGATTCTGGATTGAAGACTGACAAGTGGTTGAATAGATAGAAAAGGGGACACTTTTAGTGTGCTAAACCATTATTGGGCTCCTTAATTTGCTGAAATACAATTAGAAACAAAATTAAGATAGATGATCTGCAGCCCTTATTTCAAAAAGTTAACAGCAATAATCAATTAATTAATTGATTAATTATTAATTTGACAGCATGCATGGCTGTATGTGGAAAAAAATAAGGGGTTGCTCTCTGCAGTGTTATTAACATTACAAGAAGAATTGAGAATAATTTTTCTTCACCACAGAGTTTGCTTAACGTGTTGAATGCTGCGGTGTGTGTTTGTTATCTCATTAGCAGTTCTCCGCTGGTCGTTAACTTCGTTCTTGCCATAAAGGAGAAGACAGAGCACCACTGAACACATCACACAATGACCTGAAAACTGGACGTTAAGTTATTCTTGTACTGCTGCAGAGTCACATCATTTATTGGAACATTTGCCTTAAAACTGATTATACTTCACTGGGTTGAATGTCACATTATCTGAACACTCGCTGAGGCCTTTGAAGGACTGCAGATGGTGCTTCAGGCTTCCACATTCTAATTTATTTTCTTCATAACGTGGAAATTAAATTAAGTTTAATAAGTAGGTTAAAACATTATTATTTCCAAGCTTGCTTCATCATTGTGACTTGATATACTGTATATGGTTTCACTGAGAGGGGGAGGAAATTGCCACTAAACTGGTTAGAGAGGAGAGGGAGCATCGAGCACGACTCCGTGGTCAGAGCAGCGGCAAGCTTTTATAAATGTTACAGGGGTTCACAATAAAAGTCAATATTTCCATCTTCCCTCCAGTTCTATGGGAATATGAGTCCAACAGTGAGTCGACACTGTTTTATTCATCCTACTTTTGTTTTATAACTCAAGTGCTGCTGGCAATTATATTCTGCTCATGTCCTTTTAAAGAAAGCCTGCAGTATAAATCATATCTCACTTGTCTTTGTAGCAACAACAGTTTTAAATGAGAATTGTGAAGCTTTTCATGAGTCTTAAAAGTGGCGGTTGCTAGTTAGTGTCTAAATGAGACTGCAGATGTTGTCGAGGACATTGAACCGGATCGCAGGCTCACACACTTGTAAACTATTATATTTCAATATGTAGAGTTCATAAAGTGTGGATAATCAAGTGGAGTAAGAAGCTTTATGGTGGTGATGTTGAAGTCGTGCGATCACATTGTTGTCATAGAAGTGGTAATGAATTGTGTTTCTAGAGTAGCCAGACACAATTTCACTGTGAAAAATACAGTATTTTGGTCTAAAAATACAATATGATATGGGACAATCCTTCAGTATCCATCAAATCCAGCATTATTATAAATAGCATAAATTATGTAATTTTGGTACATTCACAAGTGATTTCAGGCTTCGAATCAGAAACACTGTAAATAATAACAAAATGATGTTTTTAAATCTGTTCCAGGGATTTAGAACGACAGCCCTCAGGTTACAGAGTCACTGAGCCATATTTAATTAACTCAAGGTTGTAACTTTCAAGGCTTTTAGAATAAGCAACTTTAACTTTACTGGTTGAAGAGGAGAAGAAGAGGAAATGGACTGGAGATACTGTAAAGAGCAAGGAGAGGGAGGAAACGAGAAAGGAAATGAGGCATTTTTCATCCTGATGTCAGCAACAATTCACACGCACACACACACACACACACACACACACACACACACACACACACACACACACACACACACACACATCTGCAAACACAAGCAAAACACACAATAGCCTATTAAATGACATGGTTTTCCATCCATGCTCCCCTCAGCTTCCTCTATATATCAATCTATGCAACAATTTAACAAAGATGATATTTGCAGTGAAACAATATTTTCCTCCCGTCTGTCACAACAATAATCCGTCATTAATAATAGATCGTATAGAATCGCATCCATTCTATGTAAATGAAGTTATTGTTGCTGTTGACGCAGTGATCCCTTTTGTCCAGCCATGAATAGCGTCCTGAAGACTTATTATATTTGTCATCCTATAAACCTCTGAAACTCGCCGACAGGAAGTGCCTCCCCCCACCCCACCTCCTCCTCCAGGCAGCTCATACAATGCTCTTTCTCCTACACACCTCCTTGTGTGTAATTAGATTAGGCTGCACATACTCCATGTGGCCCACATAACATCTCCAGCGGCTCAGTTTTAATTTTCATTCCTCAGCAGCTTTCTGCGGCTCATTAACGTGGCAATCGTCATGGTTTTAGTTTCACTTTGATTTCTAGTGCTGCTTTTTACTCAGCCACTGGACTCATGTACACTCATGAAGCACTTTACCTGAGTATTCTGGTTTTATTTATCATTATTTTTACTCCACTACATTCATCCGACAGCTGGAGTAACTAGTTACTTAATTGACGCTCACTCGTAACCGTGAATAATTCCTGATCATTCGGTCGATTTGTTTTAAAAACTTTAAAGCTCTTTTTCTCCCACAGATCTATTTTACATGTCATTTATTGTACAATTCCTACATTACATATTTGTTATTTTGTTATTTAACCCTGTTTATTGTCAGCATTTTGTACCAAATACTGAAGTACATTGTCAATGAAAATACCTGTCAATTAATGTTATTCAGATATTTGTTGCGATTTTCCAGCGCTTTGTTGAAATATGTCCAACTTTACAGCACAAGGTGCACCGTGTTTCACATTAAAAGGGTTGTTCAGGTTCAGGTGTGGAGAAGCAGTGAGTAGCATCGGCAGGAAGCAAGACTTTTGCTGCTGAAGCTGTAAGTTAGCGACTCGTCTTTCCTTGCAACAGAGTATTCAAACAAAACACTATCTCCACTTTTATGAGTACTTCTTTCACCACTGTTGATTTCCAGCCTCGTCTTTTATGCTGAACTGGTGTGGTCTTTCCTGCACCAGACACTCACAAGTTCTTCTGTGTGCACATTTTTACTTCAGTTTACTGTAAGATTTTGAGTTTCTTCTATGTGTTTCAGTTCAGGGACGAAGGAACTTTTCAAAGGAACTCAGAAAGATGGCTTTTTATTTCCCCGTTTTGGCAGTGGTACCACCACCAACACTTGGGCGTCTCTTTGGACAACATGGTGATCGTGCCAAGATCGCAGGACAAAGTCACACCAACAGCAAATTAAAGCAACTGAAACTTCTTGGGTAAAGTCAGGAAAAGATTGTCTTCTGGTTTAAAAGAAAACAAGACTGAGGAAGATGCAGAAGAATTCTCACTGCAGTTGAAGAACCTAAAGCTACTCGCAGCATCCAGTGTTGGTGTTGGTTGAAATGGGCCATCTCCTTGATGATGGACACCATCTATCTTTTATCCAGCCACATTCACAGAGAGTCAGAGTGGAGCCGACCCAATGTCAGGTTTCTATTTAAAGTCCTGGGTGTCGGACCTTCCCATCGGCACATGAACTCAGCAAAACGTCTGCAGAGGAGACTGTGCTGTAAAACTGTTTTATGGTCCTTAAAGTCTTGTGAACATCTGCTGGAGGCTGGAGGCTAAAGTGAAACGTGCTGTAGGGTCATCAAAATCAGTCTGGGGAGCAAAAATATTCACAACAAATTCCACAGTGATCTGGCTGGTAGTTGAAGGGATAAAAATAAATAAATTAATAAAAAATACACCATGTATTCCTCGACTGGTTCTGGAGCCGATCCCAGCTGCCAGTGGGCGAGAGGCGGAGCACTCCCCGGACAGGTCGCCCGTCAGTCTACAGGTAATTAAGCATATATTTGCGGAAAGTGGGCGGAATATTTACTGCCACACAGAAATACTGAAGAATTAAAATCAAGTTTTCAGGGAGCCTTTTTATGAACCACATTACACACAACAGAAAATAAAAAAATTTAATCTCCGGCGAACATGTCGAGCGTGTGTGTTTTCCACTGATGGTCAGCGTGGCTCCTTCACACACCTGCAGGCCTCAGATCAGCTCAGTCAGGTCTGAAGGGACGTGTGATTACAGTGATATCTCTCTCTCTCTCTCTCTCTCTCTCTCTCTCTCTCTCTCTCTCTCTCTCTCTCTCTCTCTCTCTCTCTCTCTTTCTTTCTCTCTCTCTCTCTCTCTCTCTCTCTCTCTCTCTCTCTCTCTCTCTCTCTCTCTCTCTCTCTCTCTCTCAGGTCACAGAAAGTGTCGAGCTGGGAGGAAAAAACTTGGGATATCTATACACAAAAGGGGGGGCGTAACCATGGCAACAGGCATCAAAGATGACGATGGCAGGAGGCCACACACACACACACACACACACACACACACACACACACGTATATAGAGTACATCAGGGGTGTTCAGTGAAAATTCAAAGATTCAGTGCCATATACAGCCGCCTCTACTGAAGTAGACTCAAGTACTATTCCATATTTTTTCAATATTTCAAATATATTTCAGCAGTATTGTCAGACTCTATATTGAACTGAAGGGACTGTAAATAAGTACTTCTTAACATTCTCAATCAACTGTATTAAAACAATCTCTTAACAACTGGGCAGTGTTTCTTTCCCTCTTGTGCGCCCACCTTCTCTTGTTCAGTGAGAGAAGTGAGCTTCAGATTTTTCCTGCCAGGTTTTTGTAAAGGTGTCTGGCCATCCTCATCAGTGTGTAGGTGCTCGATGTGAGCCTGGAACGATATTTTGTTTGGATAATGTTCACAGTGGATAAAGCTGCCTTGGTTTTTGGTGCCCTTAAATCAGATTTGAGGGGGTACGTTTGCTCAAATTCTTGTGCTTCGGCACGGTGTCAGATCTTAGGAGACAAACTGCTTGTGAGAAGAATCAACGTGTTACCGAGTCCATTCTCTATTAAAAGAGAACTGTTTTCGTTGATTCCCTCCTACAGATGTCTCTGACCCTGCTTGCCCGAATGCACTGATTTGATTGGCTACGTTGCTTCACCTGAGATGATTTACAGCGCATGCACCTGGTCTGTGGGTTTCCTTTGACCTGCTGAACTGCAACTGTAAAGGCTGGAAAAGTGTTCCTAGTTAATACAGTAACGCTCCATTAAAATATAATAATTCTCAATAATTCATTGGTTATACTGTAGGTCCGAGTCTTTTCTCTCTGCAGGCTGGAGTGCATCCTCCACTTTTCCTCTCGTCTCATCATAAAGACCTGGAATATCTTTTTTGGTTAAATATTTTCTGCTCGGTATTATAACCATGGTTCCAGTGTATCAAATGTTCATTTTCGGCCACACTGTACGAGCAGAAGTTCTTGTAAATAAATCCAGCGATGGACTCGGGTGGCTTTGCATGTTCATAGTGTTGCCTGTGTATTTTGCATTTATCAGACAGTTCTTGCATATTGTGAGGAGCCATGAAGTGGTGACACTGGGGAGTCAAATTGGCAGGGAAATCTGTTTAGAGAGCCTTATCTAAAAATTAAAAAAATGATATCAAATATTTAAAATATCTATATTTAGTGCTTGTGTATTGATACTTGTATCGCACAAGGACGGAGGGTGAAATATTTTCTCAGCAGTATGTTGTGTGTGTTTATGTCAAGATAATTTTTTATTCGATAGTACTAAACTGAAACTCAGTGTCAGCAGATTTCCACTAACCGATGAAATCCTGTGTTTCAGCTGATCCACTGTCAGTTTGGGCCTCACAGGTTCAAACTATGTTGATTTGCATTTCAAAAATGATAATTCACACCACATCCCATGTGCGTAGTTGTTATGTGGAAAAATCGCATGCAGATTTTCCATATTGCTGCTCTGCATCTTCATATTGGACTGGTGGGAAATCACTTTACACTATGTTGAGTTATGGAGGAATTGATGGGAAGTCATAATATTTGTTCAGCTACTGTTGTTCAGTACAGTTTTGAGGTACTTGTAAATATTGCACAGAAATAAGTTGCTTATTACTTTGTAGTTTGCTTTGCAATTAAGGAATCCCAAGTAATCAACACTGATTTTTCATCATTAATACATCAGTAACTAATTCAATAATGTAATATATGACATTATGAAAACGGCCATTCAGCATATTGACAACATTTACCTTTGCTTATACATTACTATAACTGATTTCACTGAAGATAAAGACAAGTTCCTCTGCCACCAGAGGCGAGTGGAACAGAGGCGAGACATGAAGCGGTGCCAGGACCAGATATTCTGCAATGAACACAACATGAATCCTGTTTCTCTGATCTGAACGTGGGGAACTTCTTTTTATTTGCAGAAAGGAGAACAACACAGTGTGTGTGTGTGTGTGTGTGTGTGTGTGTGTGTGTGTGTGTGTGTGTGTGTGTGTGTGTGTGTGTGTGTACGTACAGCCAGGTGTCCAAACGTCCCTGTCAGCAGCTGCTACACAGGAGAAAAAAAAAACAACTGAACACTCACCAATAATTACAGGAGTAGTGTGTGTGCGTGTGTGTGTGCTACATAGTGCGGATCACAAGGTTTAAAACCAACAATGTGACTGAAGACATTTTGTCCGGCCCTCCGCGAGTTTAGCATTCAGTTTAGTTTGGGGGTTTGACATTTAGTTGTCATGGTTACATTGGTTACAGGGGGCTATAGTATGCACTCTGTCCTAAGTATGTGTGTGTGTTTGTGTGTGTGTGTGTGTGTGTGTGTGTGTGTGTGTGTGTGTGTGTGTGTGTGTGTGTGTGTGTGTGTATTTGCGTGGTGCAAGCTGTGTATAATTATCTGTAGCTGTGAGTTGTCTCCAGTATAGTCTTCTGTTCTACTGTCTCCAGCTGTCTGCAGACTTTCTCTTTCTGTCTCACACACACACACACACACACACACACACACACACACACACACATGCAGACACAGACTTTCTCCTCCACTCAGTTTCTTGCCACAAAACGTTTTTCTTCAGCCAGTTTACACTTAAAAGCCAGCAGAGGCACTCAGACCATCAGATCATTGTTCACATCGGCAGTCATATTCAAAACTGTGAATTTTAGCTCATTAGCAGTTTTGTCATTTAAACTTATGAGGGAGAGGCAAAAAAGAGAAAGAGAAAGGAGGATGGGAAAAGTGAAAAAAGGGGCAGAAGGAAAAAGAAATGATATGGTAAAATGATATCTCTACATTACTGTCAGTCAGTGCAGAAAAAAGTTGAGCTTGAATCAAGTCTACCTCGTAATGACGCCGCTAAAACACAAACAGTGTGGTGATTCATCAACATTTACAGGAAGCCCTTTAACTGTGTCTCCTCCACTTCACAAGAAAGAAGAAGGTAAGGGGAAAAGTGAGACGAGGAGTTAATTGAGATGTTGATATTGTTTTTTTCTTTTTCTTCCTCACGGCTCCTCGGTGTAATCAAATCCTCACAGCTGTCAATACATCACTGCTGACAGTAAACACACACGCATACACACCCTGCGCCCCTAATGATCACTGTGACACTGCCAACACACACCTGATGTACACTGACAGCTTCATAACACTCACACAAACACACACACACACACACACACACACACAGACACAAACCGCATGACAGCAGTGTCCTCAGGCTGATCTTTTATTTTCATTTCCATCTGACGGAGTGATGCAGCAGCGTCTCTCTTTCTCTCCACACACCAGCTGAAACCCAACATAAAACCTGCCGACACCGACAGGATACCCTCGTGGTAACCATGACCGCCGCTCTGTTCACCTGTTTACCTGTTCACCTGAGTCAGGTGTGTTCACTGACCTGCTGTTTTACTCCGCCCTTTCCATTTGTTCAGATTGTTATCAGCCGGTGAGAATAAAAACACTGCTCTACTCGGTTTGACGTGGCAGAGCAGCAATTAGCATTTCCACCACAACTAGTCTACCTGCTTGAAGGTGCATGTTTAACCCACTGATATGCTCATCTCAATCCCGGCATTGCTACTGAAGTATCTCCGCTAACAAAGTGACTCTGCAAATTTAATTAAAAACACGTTTAAGTTCTTCACAATAAAAGCCCCCCCCCATTATTTTGTCATTTTAAAGCTTTTATGATGAAGCAGCATCACAGGAAACGTGTTTTCAGCAGCAGTCACGAAACACGACTCCTGAAACAGCTGAAAGTGAACACGATGAAACAGTAAAACACAGCAGATGTTTGAAAAAACAAAACACGACAAGACGAGATAATCTAAAGAAATTCAGCTAGAAGCTACAAAAGTATTGCTGACTTTTTAAAAGCATCTTTCTTCTCAGGTGTCCTGCACAGACGTGAGCTCTGTAACGGTTTGAGGGGGAGACAGGTGTTCGCTGTGGGTTGGCCAAAGTCCCGAGACGTCACCACGGCTCGCTTGGAGGCGGGGCGGCGCTTGGAGCAGGTCCATTGCCAGCACAGCTCAGCTCAATTTGGCCTAGTCCAACACCAGCTGAGTTTTTGGAAACCAACAAAACAGAGAACAGCAAAAAGTGATTTGGACGACTCTTGGAAGTCAGGAGGCATCAGCTTTTTGAGTTCCATGTTTGTCAGTCGACCAAGCAGGATGCCATCCAGAGCATCCGGCTGCTAACAGAGTTAAAATCCATGTAGAAAAAACTAAAATAACAAAAATCTTTCAGCCCCCACAGAGAGAACTGTTTTCCTAATGCATTTTGGCAGATTCCTCAGGAAAAAAAAGAGATTAAAAAAAAGTAAGCTTTGTTGTTTTCTGCTGTGTGAGGTTAGAAGAAAAGGGTCAGCTCACAAAGTCTGTAATAAAATATAATTCATTCATTATTCATTCATTAAGTAAGAATGTTCCCCACTACTTCTGCCAGACAGCAGCGGGATAAATGCATGACAGAGCACTTAAAACAGGGGTGAATACATGAAGCAGGACCTCAAAGCAAGTGGTTTCCTGAGTGCTGTTTAGTCTGTTAACCACAGTTCTACTGCCGTCAAACCAGATTCACAAACTGCTCTGCAACCACTGCGAAGGAGTCCTCTCTTGTACTGATACATCATGTGGTTTACATGAAAATCCACTTCCTGCCGAACTTATGTCGGCTCAACCTCAGCGCTCTCGCTGCAGAAACTTCCGCCCTCTGCCTGAGGAGCAGCACTTAGACCATATGACTGTGAATTTCTCCTGAGCTTTAAGTCTCATGTTGCCTGAGGGGAATGTTTCAGTGAGACAGCAGGGATCATGTTAGCTTCATGACATGCAACAGGCTCCGTCAGGCTGAATCCCTGCTGAAAGCCCGGACATAATTACTGAGGTTTTCATAAACTCGTAAATTACAAAATGACATTTTTGTTTCTTAAAAACATTGATTTCTTGGTTGGTTCTTACAAACCAGGGTCTATTTTAACTGATTTAACTTGATATTTGTAATAAGGTGATTCAAAAGGTCTAAAAGCATCATTATTAAGCATGTTTTGTCTCATGAAATAATAATCCTGATTCAGAATAGAAATGCACAAAACTTTGTTAAGAAATCTTGCAATTTAATGTCGACATACCAGGAGCAGAGACTACACATTATACAAAACTTTGTTTATAACTTCTTTTTAATTGTTTTTGTCTTCTGTTAAATTCGGCGTGGAATATAACGCACAAAGTTTTTCTTTGATCGTCAAAGGTCTGATTCATGCTTTTCAAGCATTGTGATGCCTCCTTTTGTAATCATTAGATGTTTTTTGTGTCATTTGTACCATGTAAAGACATGGTAACATAAATATAAGGCAGAAAACTAGCCCAAAATACAGCATGATATCATTAAACCTTCTAGACAGTGATTTTGTAGTTGTACCAGGGCTGTTTTTATAGAAAAAATATATATATATAAATGTCCACTTAGTTGAAAAAGAAAAACAGGCAACACTTTTAAAAAAAAAAATATTATTACTCCTTGGTGTCATTAAACATTCACAATTATTGTAAACAGTAATCCTGATTCACTTCTTCCTTAGTTCAAAAATCTTGCATTTTAAGGTTGCCATACCAGAGGCAGAGACTACACATCTTATGAAACCTTGTTAAACACAATTTTTATTTACCTGTGTCTTTCAGGACATTTTACACTAAAAGTAACACAAAAAACTTACTTCTTCCAGAGACACTGATCTTTAAAATTCTGATTTTAACGCATCGCATCCATTTTTTAAATTGTTTTAGTGTAAAGTGTGCCCTAAAACACCTCTGTGTTACCTAAAAAGAATAAACACCAGTTGCTGACAACTGCAGCTAATTAGCCCTGAAGTACAGTGTGATCTGACATCAATTCCTAATGGACTCGTTAAGACTCTTTAAGGGTGATTAGGCAGCTGACAGCCAGGAACAACGACTTCAGACTTTAAAGGACTGTTGAGCTTTAGCTCTGTATATTTGTACAAACATGTATTAACTATAAATGAAACATATTTTACATATTTACAGAAGTGTGTTTTTCAGGTGCTTATGAGTGTGTGACCGTGTGTGTGTGTGTGTGTGTGTGTGTGTGTGTCTGTTAAACATCTTTTCCATTGCTCCTTAATGTTTGATAGGTGGGGAGTGGCAGGCGCTGCCTCATGTATTTTTAAAGGAAAAGTTACCCAGGCGTTCTGTGTGCTTTGTTCTGCCTTTAGCTGGCCTACTTTAAACTTTGCTACAACAGCGGCAGCAGCAGAGAATCAGAAGTCGACTCCAACGACTGAAGTAAACAACATTTTCACACCTTTGAAGCACAAAAGCAGCTTCTTGTATCACAGAAAACAAAAGGTTACGTACAATAACTCCAGTAAACAAGAGATAAATCTGTGGACTCAATATAGTTTATAGTCCCAGCGAGGCTCAAATGTTCCTCACACACCAGAAAATTCAATTCAATTCAATCAGAGACAACTTCACTTTCGTTCTTTACCACCGCTGGGGCCACAAATCTGATATTGGATGAACATGTTGGAAAGGTCATGTTGTTATATTGTTATTTGGTAGACATTTTAGGACATCCTCACACTGCACTTAGCCCAAAGCAGGATAGACCAGTCACCAGTCACCAGCAAGACCAGCATATATTGTGTTTTGGTGCTGGTCTATCCTGGTTTTTCCAGCAGGGCCAAAATTAAGGGAGGTTTCAGCTCAAAGCTAAGGGAGATCTTAGCCCAAAGCTAAGGAAGCAGTTAGGCCAAAGCTAAGGGAGCTGTAACCCTTAGGATAAGGGAGCTGTTAGCCAAAGCTAAAGGAGGTTTTAGCTCAAAGCTAAGGAAGCTGTTAGTTCAAAGCTAAGGGAACTATTAGCCCAAAGCTAAGGGAGCTGTTAGGCCAAAGCTAAGGGAGCTGTTAGCCAAAGCTAAAGGAGCTGTTAGCTGAAGCTAAAGGAGCTGTTAGCCAAAGCTAAGGGAGCCATTACCCCATAGCTAAGGGAGCTATTAGTCCAAAGCTAAGGGAGCTGTTAGCCGAAGCTAAAGGAGCTGTTAGCCAAAGCTAAGGGAGCCATTACCCCATAGCTAAGGGAGCTGTTAGTCCAAAGCATAGGGAGCTGTTAGTCCAAAGCATAGGGAGCTGTTACCCTAAAGCTAGGAGTGCTATTGCCCAAAGCTAAGGGAGACTTTACGCCATAGCTAAGGGGCTGTTAGCCCAAAGCTAAGGGGCTGTTAGCCCAAAGCTTCAAGCCTGACTCCTGGGGGCTTGGAAGTGAATGAGCATGATTTTTGCACCCAAGGCTGGAAATATGTTATATAGAATATTTTTGATTGCAAATTCAAGATTCATCCTCATTAGAAATCTTTGTAAACTTTTTTTAAAAATCTCTCATAGAATTTAAGATAAAATACAGTCAGGCTGAGGCAATGTATTTACAGGATTGAAGAAAAAAATCACATCTTAAAAGTCACAATCTTACATGCAAGAGCTCAACCTTTCAGAATTTACTGTACAAAACCATGCGGGAGTCTTCCTGAGACAGAACCGAGGAGGTTGTGAACATATTTTTTCGTGGTGCAGGAGGAAACACGGGAATCAGCAGGAATTTTGAGTGTTGAGGTTCAGATATGATATGTGCGCTGCGTCAGTCATCTATAATGCAGGACGAAATACACAGCTGCTTAAACACACACAAAACATCACAGACACTGCTGGGAGTGTGTGTGTGTGTGTGTGTGTGCACTGTGTGTGCGTGTGTGGTGGGAGGGGTGTGTGTTTGTTTTTTCACCTGTGTGTATTCGCACACTGGTACAGTATGGGAGATTTATTTATGAGTGTTTTTGTAAAGTGTGTGTTCACTTTCTCGTGATTAATGTGGATTAAAATCATTCAACTGCACACATGTATGTGCATTAATGTGTGTGTGTGTGTGTGTGTGTGTGTTTGTAACTTTACTGCTAATAACATTGTGCCAGTTTTTACCCATGCTCCGCATATAAACTATTCAAGCACAAACACACATCCATGCTATTGTGTGATTCTGTACAAGTCAGCATGTCTGCGTGTGTGTTCATGTGTGTGTGTGTGTGGTCAGTCGCCTTCCTATCACTCCTGATTTCCCGGCTCCGCTGTGAATAAACGGCTGATTTGATCCATATAAAGCTGTTATGGTTTATTGATCAGCGATATGAATTATGAACGTTGTGTTTAAAGATTCACGGAGCCGCTGGGACTTCCTCTGATGATGAAATATTAACTTGCAGTACACAATAGAAAAATATGAATGTTTTTTGTGTGGTAAAGCAGGTTTAAATCTACTCTGTGTTTTACTGTCGTGTCAACAGAACAGAATGATGTCCTGTTGGTGAAGGACTTTTGTTGCTCCCCCCTCACTCTCTCTTTAAATCCATAAATGCCATTATCAATCTATCCATTTTCTGCCATTTATCCAGGGGTGGTGTCACTGTGGCAGTGGGTTTCACAAAGTAGTCCTGATATCTCTCCTCAGCAACGTTTTCCAGCACCAATCCTAGGCCAGATGAGAAATATAATCCCTCCAGGGTGCTCTGTATCTACCCAGGGGTCTTCTACCGCTTCAGTGTGCCCAGAAAGCCTCTAAAGCAAGATGCTGGGTCGAATAAATCCAATGACAGTTAACAGTGCTGAACAAATTGTATGTAATGAGTGTTTGTCCAGCATTTCACAACACTGAATAACGGCTGAAGACGTCAAACAAAGATCTTCATATGAAGGATTCTGTTCGTTTTAGCCCAGCGCCGCTGACATGTGAGCTGCTAACAAGCGCAAGCTGATTGGTTCCTCGGGGCTCTGGATCAGACACTGTGGGGTTTGGACGTGGTCGGAGGGGCGAGTGCAGGTGGCAAACTGTGAGTAAGAGTTTCAGCGTCTGTTCAATTTTTAACGATGGCTTCAAACGCAGCTGGAGGAAAGAAAATTCTTGTGGCCCAAAATGTGAACGATAATCAGACTCATCTTTATAAATCCAGTTTCAAAATGTTGGTTATTTAATCTAAGAAAATGAGTTTCAACTCTGGAAAGTGGAAGCATTTGTTTTTTGCTGTTCTTGGAAAGGTCATGTGTTGTAAGAGGCCGGTTCATTTGGGCACGACTAATGACGCCAGCTGCTCTCAGAGCCCTGTTATTAAGATCATAATTAAACCATTAAATCAATGAGACATACATGTACAGTAAGCAGGACGTGATCTTAAACAGGGTTGAATTAGAAAATAAGATCCCCCTACATCCCTGTGAAACTGGCTTTATTATTGCAGCTGAATATTGGACTCACAGGAGCAATATGAGCAGACTGTTTTATTAGCACACAGATCAATGTCTTTCAGGCTATTAAAAACCTTTCAAGATGTGTCGGGCTTCATTATGCACTTCCTGTGTCCGCAAGTGTCGTCTGATCTGTTTTCGGCCTCAGATGAGCTGACGAGCGCTGAAAGAGAGATGATGTCATGTAGTGAATGCCTTCAGAAGCTGTCGTAACATTTTATTCATGTGATGAAGTTTGTCACTGCACAGATAAAGAAAATGAGGCATTTTTAGAGAGTTAAAAAGAAGTGTGAGACCAGTGAGCGAGAGACTTCTGTATCCCAATCTGCAGAATAAATGTTAACTAAGCACCTTCCTGCAAAACCACAGATACGTTGAAAGTGAATGTCTCTACTGGTTAGGTTTAGGAAAACATCATGGTTTAGCTTAAATACCTGTTTCAGTTCCCACGATAACGGAGGGAAATATCTCCAAGTCTCCTTAAACAAAAAAAAATAAAAAATGACCACCTTGGTTGCCGTTAAAGGTCACCTCCTGAAACTTGTGAGGGTTGAAACAAAGACAGTATTACAAACAGCCTCCTGTTATTGAGCTGAAATGCAGCGTGGCTGAATGTTTCGTCACCTTCACCCCTCCGGAGTCTCAAAACAGCTCTGAGTGTTTGACTCTGCTGCTTAAACAGGCTCCCCCCATCATCATGACAGCTTTGTTTACCTGTCACCTGTGTGTGTGTGTGTGTGTGTGTGTGTGTGTGTGTGTGTGTGTGTGTGTGTGTGTGTGTGTGTGTCAGCAGGTGAAGCAAACCAATTACAGCTGCCCCGCTCTCGCCTGCGTCCCTCTCAGCTGTTTCAGGGGGAATGTGCAGTGAAAGCAGCCGTAAATGGGAGCAAAAATCTTCTGATGCAAAATGTTTTCGCTGATTTCAGCATCTCAGCTCGAAGCACAACAAATTGTGTATTCCCCCTCCTCCAGCTGGTTTCCCTGACACACACTCTTTCTGTCTTTCCCTCAATAGAAATGTGTGTGTGCGTAATGTAAAGATCTCGGCTGTATGTTGTGTTTTCACTCACTGTTCAAAATCCACAAAAAACAGCAGCAGCTTTGTCTGTTTTTGAATATTCTGTTGATGCAACAATGACAGTGATCGTCAGCCAGTTTCCCTGAATGTGTTGACAGTCAATGATGGGTTTAGTCAATGTTTAGTTTGTTTTAAAGTGAACAGAACAAGATGAGCTGGGAGGTCAGTTTGGCGATAACAACACTAGCCACCAAACTACCGACAAAAAAATCCAAAAGATAAGCGCACACGTCCGAGGAATTGATGCCTGTTTTTCTGCATTCCATTTAAATCTGGAAACAACTGGTATTTTTATAGGCTTGAAAAATTACCTTTTAAATTGACAAACAGTGTGATTCATGACACTATTCTAACCGGGATCAATAAATCATTTGTAATAAGGTCCCATGGGGCAAACGGGGAGGGCCGTGACTTCGGCTCTCTATAGTTTAAGTAGTGACTTCATTGGACTTGAGACACTTCAGGCTAAAGCATCAAATGAGTGTTAAGTGGTGTAATGTACCTTTTTGAAATAGCTCTGTGCTACAAGTTATTCTCTTAGAGTTTTAAACATCTCATTTTATAGTTTGAGCTCACTCTTTTTTCCTTACTCATAGTATTGTGTTTTAATTGTTACATCCTTAATTGTTTTCATTGTCTGTTGATTTGTTTTTCTGTATTTTTGTTTTTTTATTGTTGTAAACGTTTGACTGCATGGTTTGTGTTCTGTTTTGAAAAAAATCAACTAAAATATATTTTTAAAAAAAATACTCTAAGACTTAAACGTGCAGCGTGCCATTTCTGTCACTCTGTCAATCAAAAAAACAAGTAGTGTGGGATCATGGGAGTTGGTGTCGTCATTGTTAAACAACCAAAATCTTTTTGATGTGACTGAAACAGAAATGTTCAAAGATGAGGCGATGTTTCAAGTTTATTCATATTTTAGTGTTAGTCTCGTACGCCGACCTCCTTCCTCTCTCTCTGATTCTCTCTGATCAAATGAAACACGTCGTTACCTTGAATAAAACTGCAGATTTCTCTGGATGGAAGATTGGAAATACTCCGGATAGCGTAAGTATGCAAATCAATAAAATATAGAACAGAGGTCTTGTTGTTTTAATACGTTTTAATGCTGAAATCTTCCATATTATCACTAATTTTCAAACTAAGTGAAGTAAAAGAAATTAAGTGGAATTAGTTCTGAGGTGAAGATGAGACACCAGACTTCCTCTGATGACACGTCTGCAGAAAACTCTCCCCCTCCTGTCTCTATTCCTTCTTCTGCCTCTTTATCTTGTTTTTTTTCATCCACCTCTCTCTCCCTCTTTCTCTCCCCCTCCCTGCCGCTGAGAGATGGTGAGAGGTAAAAACAGAAGAGCGGAGGGGGAGGAAGGAGAGGGTAAAAGAGGAAGAGAGGGGGCGGGAGGAAGAGAAGCCATTTTATAACTGACTGACCTGGAAATGTCAGAGATGAGGAGCGAGAGCTTCCACACACACACACACACACACACACACACACACACACACACACACACACACACACACACATACACACACTTAATGTCTCTAACTCACACTAACATGAATTTATACACTCTCACGCACTTCCTTTTCTGACACATTCATGAACACACACACTTTTCAGGGTGAGACAGCCCTGCAGGTGGTTTCTCCTTCTCTCTTGTAAAAAAGGACTTTTGGCTTTGAAGTAAGTGAAGGAAAATCAAACGGAAGTTACAGCGGAGAGTCGTATCACATCAGCTGCGGGAAACGTTCGCTCGTCGGCGACCATGCATGGCGACGACGGGTAACTGCAGGAAGACTTCATCCGGACATCGCGTCAGTCACACAAAGTTCTGAGACAGCTGTTGATTTCCGGAAATATTCCCTCATGAAAATGTCACAACGAAATTAGCCTTTGCGCATGTGAGCTGCATACATTCATCCATGATTTGGTTTTTTCACATCAACCGAAAAAAAATAAGAACTTCTACACAACATTTCCTCTACAAATACTTGATTGAAGTACTGAGGCAGTGGTGCTTTAGGCTAAATGCTTAAATCAGCATGCTAACATGCTCACAATGACAATAAATGCGAGGCAGGTGTTACGCTCATCGTCCGAGTTCAGCATCATAAGTAGGTTTTTTTTCCTGCAGCACTGTGGGAAACATTTCTAACAACAACACAGTCCAGAACCACGTTTATGTATCCAGAATATTTATGAACAGTCGTGCCAAAGGCTTCGTGTTATAATGCCGCTGGCTTGTTGGCTTAATGTGTTAAAATAAAAAACAAAAAAGCAAAAAAGAACATCAGGCTGTTCTGGCAAAGCAGAACAGAGAGTTTGCCAGCAGAACCTCACAAACAGAATAAACCATGAATCATTTCAAAGCTTTGGCCTGAAAAATAACCACAACTTCCTGCCTTGATTTGCACAGAGCCGTATGTTTTTGAGTCGCTGGGAGCTTTTGGTGACAGCAGGGATGTTAATCAGAAAACAGCTCGACAACCTGGAGGAACATAAAGAATGAGTTTTGGGGGTTTGATGAGAATAAATTGCTTAAAATTTGAATCCCTGGGTGAAACTAAAGAGTCCTCAGAGAGTGTCGCAGTAGTGAGTCCTAAAAACAAGGAAATCAGTTTGCATTATTGCACATCTGGTTCCCTCGTCTGAGCTTTTTAAATTGGTTTTCATTTAAATGTCAGAATTAAACACTTACACCTTTTGTTCTACGACACAAAATACATCAAGCTCTTTGGTATGTTAAAAACGACGGATTCTAATAAGCGTCTAAATAAGAGTACAGAGGGTGTCGGGGACTTTAAACGTCCTCACAGCCAACACGGAGAATCATCCACTCACTGTTCTGTCTTTAGTTAAAAACTATTCAAACTCTAACTTTACAACTTTTAAAGAAAACATGTTTAGTAATTGTGACTCTTAGTGGCGCTGACGTTTATGTTATGTGACCGTGATGTTGTCTGTTTGTAACATTTAATTTACGCTACAATAATAATATAAGTTGTGTTCATCTGGTTATTCTAAAGTAAACTGTACTAGCTGTTAAGAATTGTTATGATCAAAAATACTGAAGTCACCTTAACTTGAGATTTTCTGTCTTTGACTGGTAATTTTTATATGGACTACGTTTGCATCTACTAACAGAAACTCACTGATTTCCATGACATTCTTTCTCACTTTTCTTTATTTTATATAACAGATGTTTGATTAATATTTACTTAACATTTCATCTACGTTGAACACCAGTTGCATTCCATCGCTGCCACTACATGACACCCGTTTCAGTCGAGGACTCGCTGAATGAACTCTGGGAGTAAAATCGAGGAACAATTGAAATACAAACAGAACAACGCCACCTCCATAAGTGCACGCAGAGGAAACAGATGAATAAACGCAGAGTGACGCCTTTAATCAACAGAATTTATCTCTTTTGGCCTCTGTTTAAAAAAATAATATCTCGGAGCGATTACGACCCCCTGAAGGCAGAATGAATAATCACAACACAACGTTCACTCCTTTTGAATAAACACACTCTCACACATTCTTGTGACAGCGTGCCTACTTCAGTTAGACTCCTGTACTTTTTATTTACTCATTCATGTTTTCCCACATTCCTCCTCAGAATTCAGTCTGGAACAATCTGAGTTTTTGTTTCACTCTGGGTCAAATATTTTTGGAAACCCCTCAGGGTTTGTGTTTCCCGCTACGGAGTGACTAATCTATCAAATCTATCAGCTTGTTGTTTTGTTCAACCATCCTACTATCTGTTAATCTGAGCAGTCTTTCGTCCATCTGTCATTTGCCCATCCCTCGATTACAGGACGGATAAAGACAGAGAATCCTTTTTTTTTTTTTTTCAAAAAATGGTCTCAGACGTTGCATCAAATCATATCATCACGCCAAATTACCCACGAGTCCCTGCTCATTTGTCTCCCGTTGTGTCCAATCTGTCCGTCTGGCTCCAACGCTCCACTGGGCAGCGCTGTTAGGCCCGACCAGCTTCTCGATCCTCCTCTGATAATTGGGCAAATAAAAAAAAACAAAAAACGGAGGGAAATAGATCTGCAGGGGACAGGAAGGAAGTGACACACCGAGAACTGTCGGCCGCTAAATCCCTGTTCGGATCTGTGGCAGTTTACAAACATGGATGAGGAACGCTAAGCATAGCTGGGAGGAGGGAAGAGGAAGTGTGAAGGAACGGGCTGGATGAACTGAATTTAAACACTCTAACTAGGTCAGATGGCTGGATGTCCTGAGTTTCTGTTTTACTAAACAACGTTGATGAAAAGCACATTTCTCCGAGTCGTCTCCTCGTGATGACCCCCTGCAGTGTCCCGACACGTCGACTCCAACACCAGTCATGCAGCTGTCACCTCAGAGAAAACTTTACATTGCTAACATCGTGTTCACATAAGCGATGCTTTCAAGCCTCTGAAAATGTTATTTTTTACATACTGAATTTCGATTTTGGCCACTTGGAGGCAGCAAAACAAGATGTAAACAGTCAAATATCATCAACATAATATTGACTCTTATCATAAAGCAGTCGTTTGGAGTTCATGTCTTTCTGATTAATGGTAATCTGTTACCGTTTGCTCTGTTTTATATATATATATTTATATTTATATTGTATAGTCATATTTTCTACTTTTTAAAATAGTTTATATTGTTAATTTGTTATATTTTTACTTATTAGTTATTTGATGCATGCACCAATATCACCACAACAAATTCCTCGTATGTGTAACATCGTACTTGGCAATAAAGCTTTTCTGATTCTGATTCTGATTCTGATTCTGATTCTGATTCTGATTCTGTTTTTGGTCTCCGCCACCTCCCGAGGGAAAATAACACTCTCATTTGCTTTTGGTGTCACTTTTCTGTCTATAAGTTAAGTGTGAAGCAACAGCCAGCAGCCAGTTTACTTCTGTCACTGGGATACAATGCTCAGAGTTTCTACGAGCCACAGATATGTCCGAGGTTGACATTTGTACCAAAGTGGCGTATCACATTCACATTATGTGCTCATTAGCCGCCTGTTATGTCAGGAGGTGTAGAGGGAGGTGATGACAGCGTATGTTACAGCCAGCAAGGCTCGAATCATATCACTAGACATTTTAATGGAAACCTGGATATTTCCAGATGTTTTGTTCACATTAACAGCAGGTGTTTTTTGAGACCTGTGGACATTTCCAGCAGTTTATGTGGCAAACATAACCGGATATTTTTCCCAGGAGGTTTGACCGTCTCCATCCTTGATTGTGGCAACCAAAACAGGTATTTTAAACCAAACCATGATGTTTTTCTAACACTGACCAAGTGGTTTTTGTGCCTGAATCTGATCAGAACAGAAGCGCGGAGTCGTCTCAATATAATGTAGAAGATTTAAACTAGAAGTTGAGGCGTAATTTAGATCCTTTGCCAACATTTATTTTGATAGTTGTGTTGGAAATACAGTTAACTTGTACGAGCACAAAATGTAACAGATTATTCCTCGAACATAACAACACAAATCACACACACACACACACACACACACACACACACACACACACACACACACACACACACACACACTGCTCTGTATGTCCTCAGGTGGTGCGTTTAGATCATCTGGATTAATGAAGCGAGTACAGCTGGACTCCAAATCTGCTCTTCTTTCATCTCCACTTTTTTCATTCCTTCGCTCTCTCCTCCCATATTTCCTCTGCTCCTCCGTCGATCTTTTTCAGTAAATCCGTTCTTCCCCTCTCCCCTGAGGTCACATGTGTTCTGCAGTTATTCCAGCCATCGCTTTCTGTTTTACGAACCTCCACATCTTCATCCTCCTCGCTGCCCCGGGGGCCACGCAGCTGTGAATTAAGAAGCTCGCTGACCTCCAGCCACTGATCATCACAAGGGTAACAACCACCAAATACACAAAGAACTACAAGCACATGTTCAGGAAAGACAAATGGTATCAGTCTAAACAAATGCACACAGTGGATTTGAAGTATTAAAAAAAAAAAAAGGATTATAATTATTTTGTGTCCCTCAAATTCAGGGAGAAGAACAGAGAGGAACACGTTGATCTGTCAGGATGAAGTCAGCCTCTGAAAGCTGACATGGAAATGAGCTTCAACACCGGGATCCTCCAACGGACAATCAGAGAAATGAGCTGCGTTACGCAGTTCTGTACATTTGTTATGTCAGCAAATTCTTAATTAATGTCACCTTTAACCTTCTGACACAAATGTACAGTTATAACGGCTGACGTGTGTTGAGTGAGACGATTTAGTTCCCTGAGCACATTAAAAAGGAATTTAGATGATATTTCGCTCTATTTATGATAAACGGCACCAAAATATGGTATAAGGGGCACACCGGACCAGAGGCTGCAGAAATGAGTCTTAACAACCCAGAAATACGTATACGCATCTTTAAACTTCTGGTTTATCTTGAAGTCAATGGTTTTCAGATAAATGTCTGAAATAACGTCTGTTATTATTACAGGTTTAAAATATGTGCAAGTTTAGAGGTTGTCGGGGACATTAAACATCCTCGCAGCGAACACGGAGACGCATCTTCTCACAAGTCTGTCTTTACTGGCCACTTTAGTTACACACTGATCCAACTCTCACTTTATAACTTGTACATTGATCAGTTTATAAAACATGTAAATGTGTAGAAAGACCCTTATTGGTGGTGTTGTTTAAGTCATGTGACCGTGATGTCATCTGTTTATAATCTGACATTAGCTTTTAACTACTAGAGATTTAATTCACGCTTCAACAATCACAACAGTGGCGTTCATCTGTGGAGATTATTTTACTGAACATAACCTGGAAGTATCATAAATGTATCATTAATTTAATAATTAAAAATCCAATTCAAAACTCCCGTAGGCTTTTTGTGGAGAGAACCAGGGCGATGCTAACTTCTGGGTTAGCGACAGAACTACACACCACTTCACCACTGCATACAAAACAGTGCAAAATGAGCTCCACCTCAACCAACGACAGCAAAATCCTGCTTTTATATTCATGACTGAGTCATAATAATCTAATGATGTTACATATTCTAGGATAGTTTTTTTTACTTTAATATTTAAAGATACATTTTCATGATTACACTTCCATTTACTTAAACAACACTTTCAATGCAGGTTTTTTGCTTGAATTAAAGCATTTTTTTTTCAGTGTTGTAAGTATTTTTGTCTCCACCATCATCTATCTGGTAACAAGGTGGCTAAAAGAAGTCTCTCTCTCTCTCTCTCTCTCTCTCTCTCTGTGTCTCTCTCTCTCTCTCTCTCTCTCTCTCTCTCTTTCCCCGGCAGTCAGTTTGAATTTACTGATTAGCCTTCAGCTAACCTGTGGACGACAGGATCCACCGGCTCACGTCTGTCTGGATTAGAGTCGCCTGTTAATTCACACTGTTGCTTTTGGCAAAATAGCGACTCTGAGGAGAGACGGAGGAAAAAACACAAGACAGGAAAAACTGCATCCACATGAAAAACGGCAGTGAGGAAGCGAAGAGAAACACTGGATGTGTGATTCTGAAACTTTAGATGTTGATTTGTTTTTTTTTCTGCCTGTCATCTCGTCCTGATCTTCAGTCATGTTTGACACTGACAGTGAGGTCAGTGTGTGAGACTCACAGCAGTGAAATCTGACGCTGCTGTGAACAGACACAGACACATAATTGTCATTTTGAATTAGACTCAGAATTTACTTTATTGACAACGTTTGTCGACACATACAAGGAAGTTCACGGCAGTTCTCAGCAGCTGTCAGGACACTCACACACGGAGAGAAACTCGAATAAGGCCGATTCACAGAGAAATAATTTCACCAGGTGACGTCATGTGATTTAGAAATTACCAGCTCACGTTTTTGTTTTGTGTTCGCAGGATAAAAAAAAGTCTGTATTTTACTTTTAGCCTGTTTACTGACATTATCTCCTGGATATGACATCAAGGCTCTGTGCAACACCAACATTAACCAGACAGCACGTCTGTGTCTGTAGGTAAAATGCAGTTTTATTTTTACTTTACAAATTACAAACATGGCGGATTGGCACAGGATTAATATCACAGACGTCCTTCACAATGATTATAAATTACTAGAGGTCAACAGGTAATGCTAGGCTGTGTGAACAGGGCTGAGGAGTCTACGGTCATGGTTTAGCTTTTCGTCTTTCCTTTTCTGTTACTTTTCCTTCATTTTCTTCATTTCTTTCCTTTCCTTTCCTTTTTCTGCATGTTGAAGTGTCCTTGGGCAAGATACTGAACCTCAAACTGCTCCTGATGTGCTGGTCAGCACTTTGCATGGCAGCAACCACCATCAGTGTATGAATGTGTGTATGAATTACTGTAAGTCACTTCAGACAAATGTGGCTGCTGAAATGTACCTTTGAGCTTTCTTTCTTCGTCTCCATTCCCTTTATTTTATTCCTCTCATTTTTTCCTTTTGTTTCTTTCTATCTTTCTTTCTTATCAATTCATTTTCTTGTCCTCTCCTTTCCAGTCATTTCTTTCCCTCTCCTCTCTCATGATGACCTTCTGTTCCTGTGTTTCCTTTTGCTTCCCTTTAACTTGATTTTCTTCCCCTTTATCATTCCTTTCCTTCCTTTTTGTGTACCCATCCCCCCATTTTCTATCCTTTCATTTCTTCAATCCCAATCCATTCATCTCTTTGATTTCCCTTCCCATTCCTCTGCTGTCTTTTCTTTTCCATTTCCTTACTATGCTCGCCTTCCTTTTTCATTTCCTTTGCTTTTCTTTCATTTCCCTCTCTCTCACACATAAAGCCCTTCCTGTTGCTCCTCTCTGTGTTTGCATGTACATGTTGATGAGTGACTGTGTTTGAGTCTGTTTATATGTTTGTTTATGTGTTAACGTATAGACTCAGCACACTAAATGTGTGTATGTGTGAGTGTTTGGCAGGTAGTGGACCAGTTATCAGGTCTGTCCAGCTGCTTCATGCTCACTAAGCTCTTTACCAGCCAACGCAACACACACACACACACACACACACACACACACACACACACACACACACACACACACACACACACACACACACACACACATCCAGTTAGATAACTGCAGCATACACACCTGCACCTTTACTTTCCCTCCATTCCTGATCCTGCTCTCTAAATCTTCTCCTCTCAATCCAATTTTTGACTTTGACTTCTTATAAAACCATGACATGCAGGTAGAGGTGTTCTCATTTGGCCGATTTTTGTTTGTTTTTTTTGTGTGCTGAAACAATGAATAAAAGAAAGAAGGAATAATTGTGACATCCAATCATCATCAGGTGTACCGGCCGTGGTGTCGGTGGGCATCCACAGCGACTGACTACACGAGATGATACGAGCGACGGTGTGACACCAGTTCTGTGTCAAACCATGTGAACCCAATGAGACGAAGGGCAGTTTTATTGTTACATAAACCATGTTTATTCTAGGTAAAAGTAGCTTAAATTATCATAACCTGTCCAAAACAAATCTTACCCGCCAAATACAATAGATAGATAGAAGTAGTGCCAAAAAGTCCCTGTGTTACTGCTGCTAACTAAAGCTGCTGCCGTCAGCTAGCTAGCTCAGTTAGCTGTGCAGCTAGTGATCTACACTGGGAGCTCAGGGACCAGAGGAGTGTCGGTGTTTACAGCACTAGTGCAGGAGCTGTGGACCAACTTCCTCTCTTTAGACCTGGATCCTCCTTCCTTTATTCCATCCATCCATCCATCCATCCATCCATCCATTTAACCAAACTGGAACTAATCCAGTCGAACACACACACACACACACACACACACATTGAACCCTGTAGGAGGTTTAGCTGTGACTCCAGATGACTTGGGCAGATTTAGAAAATACGAGACAGGTGGTGAGTGTGTGTGTGTGTGTGTGTGTGTGTGTGTGTGTGTGTGTGTGTGTGTGTGTGTGTGTTGAAGCCTCAGAGAAGATGGGGCTGAATGTGGAGCAGAAAGAAAGGCACTGATCAGTGAAATATGTGTACGCTTATGATATGAACAATATGGCGAGCATGAAACTGAAAGGCATCTGTCTGTCAGTGTTTCCACCATCAACACATTTTCATCCTGAAACAGACCGAAAGCTCGAAAACACTTTTAACACTGACTACAACACTGCTCCTGTGAGATCTCAGGAGCTTTTTGTTTAGCTACTCCCTGATAGTCTGAAGTCAGGTCTGACCTGTCCTGAGGTCACAGGATCATCGACACACCAGGGGCAGAGCTAGACTTTTATACAAGGGGTGGCCAGAGTGGAGGCAAGGCTTTATCAGGGGGTCCATATAATAATGAAGGGAAATATTGTGTTTCTATAAGCTGGTACCTAAGAAAGATGCCTTCTTGACAATGTTCATAACCCAGATGCATCTCTGCACAGAAAAGACAAGAGGAAAATAGTCTCTCTCTCTCACTACACACAGTCAAACTATTGGGGACAAAATCTCTTCTCTAAATGTGCCGTCAAGACATTTACTCCTCAGGAAACCTCTTTAAAACATACTCAGAATGATGTATTTACTAGATCCTCTCAATCCATTCCAGTGACTTGAAAGAAGTTTACTCTGCCTCTTGCATTTGCCTCCTTTTAACTGTACTTCTTTCAGCGAGACCTGTCAATCAACTGGGGTGGCACCTGAGGTGTCCAATCAGGTTCCAGGTGTGGTCGGCACTACCCCGACCACACCTCTAGCTCCAGCTGCAGGGCGTGGAAAACTTCGAACTAGACGACCTGTCGTGGTGACACAAACACGAATGTTTTCTCTGTGTTTTCGTTAAACTGAAGTCAGTGATTTTTTTGCAAGAAGCGTCAGGATTCATCGAAAGTGTTGAAGAGGCAGAACGACATCGCCATCCTCAGACTCACCCATGTGGAAAAAAGGTTATTTTTCCTTACTCTTAGTGTGTGCGTGTGTGTGACCTTCCACAGGGAAATCTTTCAACTTTCCAACACGCTGGATTCCCCTGCCTCACACACACACACACACACACACACACACACACACACACACACACACACACACACACGCTCTATCCTCCAGTGTGTGTGTTGTGGAGTGTTTTTGGTTCCCAGAGCACATTTGCTTTACGCATCATTCAACACCCCTCCAACCATCTAACACACACACACACACACACACACACACACACACACACACACACAGAGGACTATGGGAACAACCTGGTGACTCCATTCACACACACACACACACGCGCACACACACACACACCAGAGCCAGTCTTTCTCACTCAAAGACTTTCTGTCTCTGCTTAAAAAACACCATCGTGGTTTATTTCTCGGCGGGATGCTCAGCTGAGACACTGTGACCTGAAGGTAAACCGGGTCAGTGAGCAGGTGTGTTACAAAATAGAGTTAAGACTGAATTTGAAACTTAAGGGCTTTCCTCGTAGGTGTGACGGCAAATGTCCACAGGAACTGACTGCTCGATGGGAAATGGTTCACGTGTGAGTAGGTCAAGCATAGATTGAGGTCGTAACTGATGCTTTGTGGCCGCGCTCAGGTAAATTAAATTAAAGGTTTAACCCACGGCATCTTTTCTCCGTCCTGAGGAGTGTATCAGATTTAATAAATGCATGCTTTTCTCTCTCGGCTGGTGTTCTTCTCACCTCACTTGGTTTCACCGTAAGCTCCTGCAGCTGTCAATCATCTCGGTGAGCTGTCATCTCACCTGAGGCTGTGAAACCTGCACAGGTGCTGGAGAAGTTAACTGTAACTTAAAAGGAGCAACATGTAATTCTTTTAATTTCAGGTGTGCTCACATATTTAACTTAAACTGGTTGGATTTATTTGAGCTGATTCGACCAAATTCTGTGCAGCTGAACTAAGAAGTGATTATCGCCAGTAGAGTTCAGGTTGTACTCAGAGGACTGTAGTGGAGTTATTACACAAGGCTGTCAAACAGACGGTGCAGGTTGAGTGACACGGCTGGATATTTTTAAGGACACCTGGAGACATTTCTCTCCTTTTTTTGCGATATAAAAATGGGTGTGTTTGAAGGAGAACTGCTGACATTTCCAGTTGTTTTTTGGGGGACAAAGCTGGTGTTTTTTACAGGAAGATGAATCGTCTCAATCTGCAATCTGTGACAACCAAAACAGGTTTTTTTTAGCCGAACCATGATGCTTTACTAACCCTAACCAAGTGGGTTTGTGGCTAAATTAAATGGTCAGCTGCGGTTTTGCATTTATTTACATTTATTCTGGTGATTTGGTTGGGACAAGGAAGGAGAAGAGGAAAGGAGGCAAAGAGGCAAAATGAGAGTGGGACAGAGAGAATGAGATGAAGGATAATTAGGTAAGGATGGAGGGGAAAAAGAGGAGTGAAACTAAAATTCAAAAATGTAAGTTTACAGTAAGAAGGATTACCAAGGAAGGAAGGAAGATAGGAGGGAGGGAGGAGGGAAGGAAGGAAGGAAGGAAAAAAGGAAGAAAAAAAGGAGGGGAAAAGAAAAGTAAGTAGAAACAGGTGAGTTTACACACAGTGTACTATACTGTTGTCCGCAGTCTCAATGGAGAAGAATTAAACCTCTGTGCTTATATAAGACGCCTCCACAGGACAGGAGGATTTATATAACAGGAGGAGAGGAGAGAGGAGACAAGAAAGGAGACAGGAGAGGAGGGGAAGTGAGAGGAGAGGAAAAGAGGAGACGAGGGAAAAGAATGAAGGAAACATGAGAGGAGACAAGAGAGGAGAAGAAAGGAAACACTAGAGGAGACAAGGGAGGAGATGGAAGGAAATAAGAGAGGAGACAAGAGAGGACAGGAGAATCAACTGAAAGAAAAGAGGACAAGAGATGAAGAGAAGGACAGCAGAGAAGAGGACAGACACAAGAACAGAAAAGACATGAGGAAAAGAGTCTCTCGCTCTCTCTTCTAAACACACACACACAATTTTTTAAAACTCTGTCTCCATGACAACAGCTTCCCCTCCTGTTAATTGGCTGCTCAAAGATGAAGTAAAGATAACGTAAAGCCTCGGCACAAGTCAAACCGGTCCAGACTACGACTGGTTGTTTGGTCGGACAGTAAGTGAGACTGCAGTGAGATGAGCAGGTGGAGATAAACTGATCCAACCTGACATGAACCGGTCCAAACACAGTTTAACTCATGCAAACTGGATTGTGGCCATGAGGGTCAAATTATTGCATCTTAGAAAACACAATGATACTCGAGGAATGTTAAATGTTGTGTTTTCAGAAATGTTTTTGTGCTTTGACCTTCAAGGCCACCGTATTTAGTTTAATAGCCATATCCACTAAACTGTGACAAACGTTTGCCTCCCCAAGTGATCTAAAAATATGCCCGACACAGACATTAGTGTTTCAATGTTCACTGATATTCAATTTGTAATAATTTGCCCAAATACGGCCAAAACAAGCAAAAGATGTGTGATTTTTCTCAGAATTGTATCACCGACCTTTTCGCTGCTATGTTCCCATTTTAAACAGACAAAAATAACCTTGTCTGGCACATGTGATGTCATCGCCTCACGTTGTCAGTGGGTGTGTGGAAAACCGTAAATCCCAAGTGGTGCAGTCAGTATGTCAGCCTCTCCGGGGACTCAAAGCCTCTTCTGGATCCAAAGGTTGTGATTATCCCTGCTGAGGGCAGCACTCAGTAGAGCTGAAGGTGGAAGAAAATGCAGATGCACACAGGTGATCACAGTCTGCTGACTGAGGCTGCACAACACAGTCTAGCTGTTAGATACCGCTGCATCTTTCTGCCGTACGTCACCTCAAACCTTCACTTTTCATTCACAGTTCACAAAATTGACTTTACTTTACAAGCACAAACAATACATCAATCACAAAAAAAAAAAACCTTCATGTTTCCTAAACACTTTGTGTTATTGGAGCCAACTTTTGGTTACTTACATGTTCACGTAATAATAACAAATGTGGTGCAATTTGGCCAATAGGTGGTGCTGAAGTTATCATCAGCTTCTCTTTGTAAGATATGGGCTGACTTTTAATTTAACTTCAGTTAGAGCTCAGGCAGGTACAATCAACCAGCAATCAAACCAACAAGTGGAAAAACAAGCGTGTGCAACTCACTGATGAAGCCAGTTGTTGTTTCAGTGAATCGCTCTCAAAGAAAAAACTGTCTGCTCTCATTCTCAATTTGAGTACAGGAGGAAACAGTTTGTAGACTTTATGATAAATATTTTACAGAAATATATCGACTAGTCTGAGAATCTCAAACGTCTAGTCGATACACTTTTCTGTAAAATATTTACTCAAAATCACAGTATGCCATGCAAGGAACTGCGATTGCAGATGCTTTAATATAAAGCTCCAGAGTCTGCATCCTTCAGAGGAGCATTTGAAGGCCAATTATGTCTCCCTGCTGTGCGAAGGCAGTCCCAATGCGAAGGCTCCTCCAGATGCAGCCCACAAAGGCTCCTCCTTTTCCCTGGTTTTGGAGGATGCACAGCTACTATCTTTCGTGGCCTCACATAATCCAAGATTCTTTGCGTGCCCGAAAAAAAGAAGAAAGAAAAGAGAGAAAATGGCGACATCGCGTGGTGTAGATCTTCACTTTCACGGGCCTGGGCGGCAGAAATCGTGGTGTAAGAGTAGAACATCTGGTGATCCATCCAGGAGATGCTCCAAAGACCGTCACATTTAACCACGGCTGACGTGGTTAACAAGGTCTCTGAAGGACTCACCTTTAAAGACTGCAAAAGCCGGGTCCTTTGAAGGATGCAGGCCCTGAATTGAGATACAGCACATAAGGCCATAATTCAGTAAAACAGGTGATTCTAAGCTGGCCGTGATTTGACTGACACACCATATGAGGAGCTTCTATCTCCATCCTAGAGACGACAACAGCCAATGAGTGGTTGTGTAAACAAGTGACCCATTCTGTCTTCTTTCTCCTCTTTCCTGAACCACTTGCATGCCAGCATCTGGATGGTTGACACATCATGTAGCCAATGACAATCTTAAAACTAGCTGTTTTTCAAATGAATTTACATATCTGTATGTATAAAGTTGGTGTTAATCAGGAAATAAAGAACGTTGATGAGTTTTTTACTTCTGTTACCTCAATCAGGGTTTTTTAAGGTCACATTTTTTTGTTTTTGAAGTACCTGGATATTTCCTTTCATTTTCAGGGAACTTTCTTCAAATTTGAGCAGGTTAGACCCATTTTCTCTTCTTTCTACAGTCTTCTGAGACACTTCCACTCCAGCAAACAGATCATATAGCTAATGAAATTTCAAATCCAGTTATAAGCCTAAACTTGGAAATTACATACAGTTGTTTTTGTGTGCTTTGCTCTTTGGAAAGGTTGCTTTTCCACCTTAGCACTTGTTCTTGATTATTATAAATGCACAAAGTTAGTGTGAATAAGGAAATGAAGAACTAATCATTGGTGTAATGCTCCTGCTCCTCTCATGCGGGGGCACTTTCAGGTCACAAAGGGACATTTTGTTGCTAAGCACTTAATCAGAAAACTGTGTGAAGTGTTCATTCTCAGGAATATAGTACTAACATTTGAACTTGGACCATGTAAGACTATATGATGGGGACACATTGTGTTTTCCAGCTAATAGTGGCTCATCTGCAGGCTTATGTTTGAATTTTAAAAATCAGGTGAGAGAAAATGATAAATATATTTGGCATGATCAAACTCCTTTAAGCTTACGTCTCTAAAGCTATGCCTCGTCCTCGCTGCTTACAGCTATATTTTTTTCTTTTGTCTACCTGCATATCCATGTGTTCTGTTGGATTCAATCAGTTTTCAGGTGTTTGTGAGTTGTTTTGTGATGGGATCATAGCAAAACAAACCTAAGACATTAAAAAAAAATCACTGGAAAAACAAGAAAAAATGTCATTGATGTTGGGGAACATGGCAACTTCCTAACAGATATATCTTGTTCCTTTTAACTTCAGTTAATAAACCAACGAAAAAGACATGTAACTCTGACAGTCTGGAGTTGTTTCCTCCTGCTTCCAGACGTTGTGCTAAGCTAGGTTAACTCACCTAACCCTTTCATACATACGTTCAGACTGAACTTATCTTCTCTTCAGGCTCTTTGGCAGACGGCTAACAAGCTGATTCCACAAAATGTTGGACTGTGCCTTTAACACTGCAAGCTCCAGATGAAAGATTTTCTTCTTGTTTTTTTTGTTTTTTTGTTTTTGCCTGAAGTCCAGTTTCAATGACTGCAACAAAGCCAAGGAATTCAGATTACAACATGAGAAAAGAAAAACATCAGCCAACTAGCCCTAACCACAGTAACTAGCAGCCTGAGGACACTGAAACACAGATTTAATGAGTCGGACCTTCAGAAGAAAAACATTTGACTCAGCTGTCTTTTTCTTTCTTCATGCAGTTCCTCTGTGAAACGATCCTCTGATCATCATATGTTGTGGAGATGCTGTGACAGACTCTGACTCCTGACCTCCTTACAGGCTGCTCGCCATGTTGCTAATGGAGGAAACGAAGCCCGCGCAAACTCCTTTCATGTCACTATGGATATTAGAAAAGCCTTTTTCTCAGCGGACCGGTATGAGTCGGACTGCTGTGATTTCTCTCCAGAGGTCGTCTGTTTTTAATCTGTCGTGACTGTAGTCCGCAGTGTGCACTGATCTGAAGAAAAATTGACTTTACTTTCATATTTCCATTCATTCTTCTTTATATAACTGTTGTGGTTCATTTCAGCGGGAAACTTTTTTCTGGCTACTGTGAGAAGATTCACGATTCAGCCCACGAAGCTGTGATGCATCAACGTACATCAAAAACTACCTTATGATATGTATAAATATCAAATTAGCTCCAACAGTCAGTTACTGATTATGTTAATGCATCAGTAGCAATAAGACAATGAAATGGCATATATGATATCTAATAGAGCTGAGCAAATGTGAGGATTTGCTGCATTTCTTTATCACGTATGATACTAAACAGACATTTTCGGGTTTCAGATCCAATTCAATTTGATCTCGTTTGCAAGATTTACAGAGATTTTAGGAAGAAATGGAAGATAATGTTCACAATTATGTTTTTGTTTGTGTGTAACAGTTAAAAAACAAAGTACCACTGTATTGTTGTTAACTTGGAATGAGCCTTATATATCTCTGTCATCATGTCTCGTTTGTTCAACCTGAATGGAAGGAAAAACAGCAAAATGACAACTTTGGGAGTTTTGTGAAGATTTGTGCCAGAGTGTGAAGAACAAGAACCAGGTTTGGTAGAACTGTACCTTCACAAGACCTTTGTAAATACATGAGTATACACACTGAATATATACAGAATTTCTACTTATAAGTTATTCTTAAATAAAATATTGCTATGTTGAAGTTTTAGTGCTTTTGCACAAATGAATATTTCTTCCACAACTGATTCTTAACACCAGATCTTTGATATGACCTCTCTTCACCTCACCTGTATGCCTACATGTGATGATGTCACTGCATGTGTGTGTGTGTGTGTGTGTGTGTGTGAGTGTGCATGTGTGATAAATATAATCTATTTGATGTACAGTACAAACCGACACACGGAAAATTCAACTCCCCGGGCACGACACACTCAGTCCCCAGAGTGCCTCATCTGCACTGACATATGGACACACACACACACACACACACACACACACACACCTCCAGCTGCTCTCCCACTCATTTTCACCCTGATTCATAATCTGCTCAGAGACTCTCCCGTCTCACCGCAGAGCTCCGACATAATCCAGTGGGAGCAATGTCTGTCACTGCGGCACGTCCGAATATTTAAAAAACCTTTATTCGTCTCGGAGGCTGCGCGGCTCTCTCTGCTTCAACGCTACCTGCATGTAGAGCTTGTAGGATTTAAAGATTCACTCCACCGTGTCTTCATTTCATTCACATTTACAGGTTCAGATCCTGGGAATTATCTCCAAATGCAAGCAAAAGGCAACATGTGCTTCAATCACATGGCCCCAGTTTATAACAGCAGCCAATCAAAAGCAAGATGAGCCTCCTGAATTTGCACCTGATATGCTGTCAATACTTTCATTCAACATTTTCTTTTTAAATTACTGACGCAGAAAATCAATGACAAGACATAAATATTTATGTAGATAAAAAATATTGAAAAACTCAAGTGAGGATTTCTGGTCATGCTGTGTCATGAAAGCGTATCAGTGTTGTCATTCACGCTGACGTTATGACGCTAACTTCCGTAATGGAGGAGAGGATGATAATTACCTATCATGAGTTGTTTGCAGACACCTGAGACAGGACAAAAAGGAGCTGGTGTGGAGGGAAGTGAGAGAGGAAGGTGGACTACCTGGTAAGTCATGGAAATATGTCTCAGCACATCATAGCTCTAAACATCAACAAACTCCATTCAGCGAACAAGCATTTTAAAAGTTGTTTTCTTGTTGTCTGGCCGAATGACCTGACAAAGCATGAATTAAGGCTTTTTACTAGGCGCCATTATGATGATGTTGTTTCTGCATCATTGCAGCAGATTCATTTCAACACAACTATTAAGAAACTGCCACTTAGAGGAGACAGATGGACAGGTGAGAACTTGGTGCCGATCAGCCTCAGGTCACCCAGGCGCTACACTGGTTAGCATGCTAACTATCGTAGATACCTCTGCAGCACAATACACAGATATCATAACGTCAAAACTGCTGCTTATCCACATTCTGTTGACGATCATGAACACGGCACAATAATTATATTTTTAAAAGTTGATTATAATTTCTCAAATGCAGTAAGATGGCAGGTTAAAACTTAATTCTACAGGACTTAAATATGTGATGAAGTAATCGTGATGATATGGTTTTCTTACCTTTATTTAATGACAGGATGTATCTGATCATCACAGACAGAAAGATTCATCCTCTGCGGATCGTGAGTATCTGTACATGTCGACATTTATTCAGATATTTCAGTCTACAGAAGGCGAGCTCCAGTTGCTCTTCTAACTTTACATTTTCCCCATCAGTAACTCAAGAAACTTGTGACATTTCATTTCTGCTTCCCACCTGCAGTAACACGACAGTGATGTTATACCACCGGATCTCCTCTTGTCAGCCACTATTTTTATTCTTTATTTTTAGGTCCTTCCGGTGGAGTGGAAGCACGTAACGGAGGGTGACAGCAGGAAATAAGGGACGAAGAAGAAGTGCAGCAGGTGCCTTAATGTGATTATTTATTTAAAAATCTGTTTCCAACATCTCCTCTGTACTGGATCGACTTTTCAAAATGAGCATAAAAATAAATGTTTCAGTATAAAGAGTGAGTCTGGCTGACAGTCTCACTCCTTGTTATTGGTTTCTGTCCCGCTGCAGTTCGTCTCCATCTCTTCCTGCCGAGGTTTGTCACTTCTGTGTGTGTGTGTGTGTGTGTGTGTGTGTGTGTGTGTGTGTGTGTGTGTGTGTGTGTGTGTTAAACAAGTGTGTGAAGAGGGATAACAAGGGCAGCACTCTGCCAGTCTGAGTGGGCTGACTCACTGTGAGGAGGGAGGCAAAGAGAGGCAGGTATTTACTGTGATTTGGCTTCGCTTTAATACGTTGCCCCCTGTGTTTCCAGGCTTTGGTTGCTCTGCTTTCTGAAGTGAACATCCTGCCTATGAAGCAGGATGAATTAAAGCCGGGATGGAGGAAAGGAGCAGTAAGAAATGAGAAAAAAAGAAAAAAAAAAACAGAGGAACAAACTCGGTTAAGACTCATAATAAACTGTGAGAAAACACAAGATCCATCACAGAGAGACAAACTGAGTTACAACTGGGAGCACTGGCAGCTTCACTGGGAGTGGACGCAGACTGAGAGGGAGGTGATATGAAATAAAACCAACAACAATAATAGTCAATAACTTCCTGAAGAGACAAAGTTGAAGTTGAAGAAGTATTTAAATCCTTAACTTAAGCAATGGTACCACTACTACTACTTGAAAGTACAGGTGTTGAAATGTTTGGTGAAATGAAAATCACCAATATGAATAACAGTTGAGTTAAAGTCTTAAAGTGTCTGATATTAAATCTACTTAGCTATCAAAAGTACAAGTAAAAGTAAAATATATGTATTTATATCTGTGAACTGTGGGTCGTCTGATTTTTGGATCTGATATCCATTTTGTTGTTGTTTGTTTAATGGAATCACTGTTAATTGTTTTTTATCCAACTGCTCATGGAATCAAATGTAATCTGTAATCTGCAAAGTAACTAGTAATTTATAGTTGTTATCTAAATATTGTGGATTAAAAAAAGAACAGTATTTGCCTCTAAAATGGAAGCAAGAAGAAGAAAATGGAAAAACTCAACACTACCTTAAGTCTGTAAGTCTTAAGTCTTTTTTAACCTGTTAAAAGTCAAGCTGCAGTATTTTGTACAACTTGGAGGAAAGTCTGAGTGTTACAGTAGTCGAGGAGAGATGAATGACAGAAATTACCTGATTTTTGCACTATTAAATCGCTGATTAAAGAATGATTAGAGCTTTGTTCTTACTCGTGCTTGCAGTTTCAAATGTGAATAAAATAAAACTCCAAGATTTCTGGCTGAGTGCTTTAAGTTGGAGGTGGATGTTCGAGGAGGTGATTATCAAACTGAGTCCTGACACTGAGCGGGAGAAGAGGATGAGTTCAGATTTAGTGTCTTTAATGTGAAGGGTTTGGATGGTGGTTCAGTATCAGATACTACTAATTGGCCTGCATAAGTCTCTAAATTGCATTCTGATTAGTCTGAAAGGTGTTGAATGAATGAAGTCTGATTATCTGATTCCTAACTGCAGTTCAGTCGGTCGTTTCAGCGCGGACTCTGGCTCCATCTAGTGACCGCCGGACAGAAACAACTTCAGTTTATTTGAGAGTCAGAATCATGTTTTCTGCTCCAGCGACATCTTCTCACCCAACTATCAGCAGCTGTTTAATGTGGTTCAGCCGGCAGGAGACAAACGAGTTGTGACAGAGAGCATGATGGGAAGACAAAAAGTAAATTCAGCCTAATGAAACTTGATTATCTATTAAGGTCTCTTGTAATTATTGTTAATGCTTGAATTGAATCATTTAAACACACGCTGGCTGCATTAACTTTAAATATGCAGTATTAGTGATGTAATCGATTATAATGAAGAAGTCTATCATTATTATTATCATTATTATGGGATGGCACACTGCTAATTCCTTTCATCTAATATCAGATTCACAGAAAAAAGCTGCAGTTCAGGAACTCTTAACCCTTTTTATCTCATTACTTCAAGTGGAAATATTCCACATGTCCTTGAGATACTTGGTATTCTTGAATTTTACACACATTTCTAACATGACACAAAACAAACGCGGAAACAAGTACATTTACTCAAGTACGAACAGTTTGTGAGGTACTTTATGTGCTTGATTTATATTTAGGGATTGTGATGACCTAGACACGAACTGCGTCTTTTCAGCAGTGTTATCAGTTGCTCTGAGGTTTGGTCATTTTTCGTATGATGTTGATAGATTATTGATTGAAGCTCGTCTCCCTCTACTGTTTTTGTTATCAAGTTCCATACTTTTTGTCTGATGACATCTCAAAAATCACCATCTCCTCTTCATAATTCAGACACCGAGTTGTTTTTAGTTCCACTGATGAGACATTTCTACAAACCTATAAACTTCTCACATGGTTTAATTTTGATGATTTAAACAGCCATTATGTCATGACAATGTCATGTTTGAGAATCAAAGACAACCTGCAAAATGTTGCATATTTATAGCACAGTAAAAAGAACATACGACATGCCCTCTGAGTAAGTAAATGAGAAAGGGGGGAAAAACAAACATCTGATGAAGGTTAAAGACACTTTAATTTGCAGTCGAAAGAAAAGTCTCAACAACAGAACTTGATCATTAAAACAAAAAACATACAACTAAGGTAGGAAGATGAGCTTGCATCCACTTTTGTAGAAAAAAAAATAAACATTTTGGCAGAAAATGACATTCAGCCACTTGTTTCTGAGGAAAATCCATCTCTTTATCTAATAAAAAACATCCACAAATCATGGCATAATCCACCTTTAACTTCATCACATAAGGCTCAACAACCAAGACTCTACTGAGCTGCTTTTGTAGATGAACATGTAAATTATACAACACACTTCCTCCCTAGTTTACAAAAAAAATTAAGGACTGTGAATGTGTGTGTTTGTGTCAAATGCATGGAAGATTTAAGGCAACGAAACAGAAAGAAAATAACACACAACACGTTTGTACCGTTGAATTGTCCCGCCCACACTTTTCATGTTTTACAAGCAGATTTGGAACCAGTTCATTTCTAATAGATGTGGCTGTACTTTATATTCAATTCCTGTAAGGCTGCATGCGTAATTTGAGCCATCTGCCACTTTCCCACCCCAGAAATTGTCTTTTGGCAGAAACTTTTATAAGTTTTGTGACAACTACTATGCTGCTACAATCTTTAGTCTTAATCAATTAGTAGGTCAAATATACTAAAAACAAAATGTGAAACAAAAAAGCCAAACATTTGATGCTCAGGAGTTTGTGTTGCTTCTTCAATGCTGAAATTATCATACAGATCAAATACATTTTTAAATGCAAAAGTTCAAAACATGATCTATTTCTAACTTCTCAAAAAACAGGATATAATTATGATTTAACTTCCAATGTTCATGATAGATCGGACCCACAAGGAAAAAGAGAAAATATCTCAGGACATTCTCAAAAGATACTGCAAGATGTTGGTTTTTTTCTAACCCAACCATATAAATCACCACAAGTACTGATTCTTGCAATGAAAACAGGAGTTACGATTTCACTCAATCTCAACTTCGATGTCAACAGCCTTCAGTTCCCGAACAAACATGACACCAGAGTCATCGTGAAGGTCCGGCTCGCTGAATTCGTCCTCCGGCTCCTCTTTGATCTGCGGGCACTGTGAGACCTCGAAGGGCAACTCAAACACTTTGTTCAGATAATCTCCCTTTCTGTTGATTTTGTCTGCTATGACGATCGCCTTGGATGCGATGGACCAGGCGAACTCCACCTTCCCATGTTTGAGAGGACTCAGATCGAAGTTGTAATCAAGAATCTCGTAGAGAGAGGGAACGTATCTCGTGGAGTTTTGTTCTACGTACTGGTGGATCTCCAGGAGGGCTCCTCTCGTCAACAATTGCAAATCGAGTTTCTTTTTGGGTTCTGACTTTCTATTGACCTGAAGGTCCAGTCCAATCTCTCTGCAGATGCGATAGCTGTTGACTTTTTTTTTCACCTGTTGCATTCTTGCATCCAAAGCCTCTCTACTCGGCTTCACATCTTCTGTATCCAGATCCTCCAGGTGGTTGCGAGTCGTTGGTTTTGGACAAATCTTCCCATCACCATTCAGCGGGACAACAGCGTTTAACCACCTTCGTGCCTTTGGTGATTTGTAGTGATTTTTTATCAAGAATCTATGTGTTGTGTACCATCTGTGGATCACCTTTGCAGCCTCTGTTTCACCACTTTGAAGATCAACTTCAAAATTGTGCTCAAGGATGTCATTAACTATCTCACTGACTTCTCCACAAAGCTCTCTGACAAAGCTGAATATTTCAAACATGGCACCCGAGGTCAGGACGTTCAGATCAAGCTTCTGACTCGCCGAACGTTGTTCTGTCGACCAGAGGTCGAGATCTAACTGGTTACAAAACTGGTGTGGCTCCGCATCCGTCTGCTGGTTTGTAGCTGAAGCCGGTGATTCCACATCCTGCTCCTGCTCCTGCTCCTGCTCCTGCTCCATCCCCGTCTGACATTCGCTTGTCGCATCAATCGTGCTGTAAACTTCGGGGAATCGAACAGGTCTGCTGAGAAACTCTATTTTCCATCTATCAGGGTTGCTCTGAAGAATCTTCTCCTTTAATACCATGTAATATATTAAATTGCGCTGCTGTATCTTATCTGTGGGGACAAAGTTGAAGTTCAAGTCCAGAATTTCCAATAAGAAACTCTGTGCACTTTTTTTCAATGAGTTGGCAAACCTATAAATCTCCCACAGCACGTGGTTGGTGAGCAGCTTCAGATCCACTTTCTGTTTGTTCCCTGAACCAACATTAAAGTCTAAAGCGATCTTCCTGCAGTGGGAAAACAAGTCGTTCACTCTGCATGACTTAAGGATTTGTTTTGAGCGAGTTGCACGCCTCATCCACAGCTTCTGTTTCAGATCTTTTACATGTTTCTCCTCGTTTTTATCTTCAGACATCAAATCTGAGACTCTCAGGGTTGATATGGTGTTTGGACAAGGTTCAACCAACCTAGAGTTGTGGCCGTTTGGACATAAAGCAGGAAGAGGAGGAAGCTTTTGTCTCTTCTGTGCAGCATTTACCAAAGCCACTGCAGACATTGGTTCTGCAGCTGTTCCTGTGAAACAACTTCCAGTCATCATTTTATCTGGTTTTGCTTCCGTTCCTGACTGCATTTCAGTCTCAAAATCAACGGGACACATGTATGAAAGGTCAGCATCGTCTGCCCTGTTTGTCAGAGTTCCCCATCCCTCACAAGCTTCTGTTAGTCTTTCTCCTTCAGAGTCTGGCTTTTTCCTCTTTCTACAATTCTGCTCTAGTTTCTTGGTTGGGACTTTAAAAGGCTCCTTTCTGAAAGTGTCCCTGGCCTTGGTATTTATGCAGACGTATCGTCGCTCCATCAGCTTAGACACACACATCCGGAACTGCATTTTATCCATCTCAAGACCAAAGTTTTGCTTGACTAAGTCAAAAACTATCGCAGTGTGAGTTCCACAAAGCACTTTGGAAAAGTCTAACAGCTCCATCATCACTCCGTTGGTCACCAGACTTCGGTCTAGTTTCTGTCTTAGTGGATCATCTGACTGGTAAATCAGAGTCACACCAAGTTCTTTACAGAAAGGGTAAGCATCTCCCGTTAGCTTTGCTCCTCCTCGTCTCTTTATTATGCACAAACTGCTCACAGCTCTGTTACTCTCCGTCACCTGATTTTCTGAAGATTGGCCGTTCTTGCTGCTGTCAGTGAGGACCGACGCATCTACATCTTTGTTCCATTTAGGGCAGTAGCCTTGCCCACTCTTTGGCTGACTGAACCTCATAATAGCGCTTTGGTCAGGCAGCGAAAATGTTTCTTTAAATCTATGAGGTTTACACTTGATTTGTTCCTTCAAAAGTTTTATTTTATTGTGAATTCTTGATGCGTATTCATAGCACTGCTTGTCATTGTCCTTATCCACACCGAGGTCAAAGTTGAACTCTAGCATTTCGAATAAGAAGTACTTCTCGGACTTAGTCACTGTTTTGGCAAAGTCACAAATATCCACCATCACGCCAGCCGACAGCAGACTCTCATCTAACTTTTCCTTCCTTTCCAGTGCCGCGTTGAACTCCAGCCCAATTTCAACCGAATCCGGGAACGGGACCACACCTTTCTGATACCTGACGCCATGGTGGATACGGCGCTGCCAGATGTAGTCATTGATACCATCCATGGTGATAACTAAATCCCCCAAAAGAGTCCTCAGAACAAACTCCAAGCAACTGCGACTGTTACTGCATCATCTTCTGTCTGTGTACACAAACGACATTAATCTTGAATTAGTTATTTAACACAGCAGAAGTATTTATACTCCTAAAATCTTAAGAACAATTACAAAATGGAAGGAATTGTAGAAAAAAATGTATGAAATGAAAAACAAAATTAGTGTCACAGCTTTATTATTTCTCCTCAATCATCTCTCTATTGCTCAGATGTACTAATATATTACAATATGTAATATTCAAAACCTCAAGTTTCCGCAATATATTTACATACATATTAACTATTAACAGATTAGCATTTACAAAATGAACCAGGATTCAAATATGTTATACGAGCGATTTTGGGATATTAGATCACTTTATGTGAAAAAAAAAAGCTACTTTAATTGTGTTTATCACTTTTTCTGACTATCCAGCCATCTACTTATATATATATATCACAAGTCACATAAACCATTAAAGACATTGTTGCCCGTTTCCTTCTAAATTAAACTAAAACTCCACTTCCATTGATAATTTATACAGATATTAGTTAAGAGGACTCTGACTCTTTTAGCTATTACATTAAATTAAAATTTCACATGAACCGTGTCAGAAACGTTATACTGGGATAACAAACTTCTAATTCAAGACAGAGAGGTTTAACACTCAAGATTTGTGAACAGACACATATTTTTTGTATCACTGTATTTTTTAGTTGTCCGTGTGTTTACTTCCACTCAATTTAGATTTACTAATTAATTTTGAATTGATTTAATTTTCAACTATACATCGTCTGTTACGAGTGCACGCCGTCTTAACACTCTTGCATTGTGTTTTCCTGTTAAAAGTGTGATTTAAGGTTAAAAAACGCTTTATTTCCCAATAAGGTTGGCGAGTTGCATTTTTTCCAACTGGGCCTGGACGCAACAAGATGGCCGCCACGCAAACACAACTTGTGTCTTAAAGTCCAAAAGTACTCCGTTTATATGAAAACCCGAGGGTTAATACGTGAAACAGCACCACCGCTCGCTGCTGACAGTGTTGCCTGCTGGGAACGAAGCTGCACGTTTGTTTTCAAAACTAAAAAAAACACCGAAATCGGCGTTGCTAATGCTAATATTAGCCCCTCAAAGGAAAGCTACCGTTAGCATGTGGACAGAAGCGGTTCAGTCAGTCAGTTTAATCAATCTTTCAGCAAAGAATGTCATCACCTGAGCACTTACCAAAGACCGGAGCACAGATCGATCATCTGTAGGTGGAAGAGTTTGGTGAGGTTTGTTGTCTCGATGTTTCTACAGACTGAAACTTGCCATGTGAGGCTGCAGCGCTGCAACACATCCAAACTTCTTCTGAAGGCCGCCTTCAGGGACGCATCGGAAACCCCAGCGTTTGAGGACACCATCGCTGAGCAGTTACTCGGTCTGTTCAGAAAGCATCACGAAGCAACGTGCAAATGACATCTGAAGCTCATTTAGCGGTTTTAATGTCTTTCGTGGATTAGTCTGAATCAAAGCGACAAATGAAACACATTTATGTCTGCTCTCGATCGATAATGTGACGGTGCTGTGTTCAGGAACATATAGGAAAGTCTCCTGCTCCTGTGGTGAGTGTTGATGGAATTGGAAGAAAATCCAGACTTTGAGTAAAATCTAAACATTACACTTTGACTCAAGTATAAATGTACTTTATTGTACTTTTAACAGTATGCAACTAACAGAGTGCATCTTATCTCTATATTAGGGGGATATCTAATTTTAGATAAGTGCCATCATGATGATTAAAACTGATGATGTTTTGATGGTGTTGATAAAAAAAAATTGACTTGTTGATCCAGAAGATTTGACCTGTTAACAAATTTCATTCTGGGAGGACAAATAAACATGTCCAGCTGGTTTCTAACCAGGAACCTAATGCACTCATTACCTTTTACACAATATTGATATAATCCATATTCTCTTTCTTAATTGCCATATTTCAAAGTGCAAACTTCCACTCACTGTATCAGAGATTTTAAGTGATTGTTGTGTCAGTTAGAGCAAAGTGCATGTTTGCTTTCATTTGGAAACAGCTGTCTGGCTGCTTTATGTGTGGTAACAGGGGCGACGTCAGTGGTTCGGGCTTCAACCCAGGCCACTACGTTCAAGCCCGGCTTAAATCTTCAAAAACAAAATCTCCATGTCGATGATTCATCCTGACTTGCCTGGTTAGGTTTTGTACCACTCGGCCTCTGCAGCTCCTCCACAGTCCAGCAGCCTGACTGGTCTTCAACCTGCTCCACTCCTCCACACCCTGATGTAGAACAATGTATTTGCCTGCTGTGCTTCCAGTGGCTCAGGCCTGTTACACTAGAACCATTTGTTCTCCTGGCTGATGTGATGGCAGTCCTTGGACAGCACTGTTGGCACCGTCAGCAGGGGTCAAGTGGTTGTGGGATGGTCCCTCTATGAGATGTAAATGGCCTCCTTCAGTCCTCTTTCAAACCATCTGTCCTTCATATTTAACATATTGTTGTCCTCTAAAGAGATTCTTTCAGGAGTCGGTAAACCGCTCAGTCTCTGAGGGGTTCTCCAGTCTTATACCCACAGCTGATGTGGTGTTATATCAGGACAGACTTTTAAAGGTGCTTTTTGTAAAATAATTCATTGCCAACACATCAAAACGGAATGCACTGGCATCATAGGATGGGTAAACCCAAACCTAGAGCGTCATCATTTGTGGAGTTGGGAATGAGACTCAAAAATCAACTTTTCTTACAACTTTTGGAACTTAAAGGAGCCCTCTGAAGTTTTGGGGAAGAGACATAAAGATAAGAAATCCTATGTTTTCATGACAGAATAAACTGAATGACCAAACTGACTTTAAAGATCAACACAATTTCATACTGTTTTACTTTGTTTATATGTGGCGGACCCTGCCAGCTTTCTAGCTTCTAAAAGTGTTCTGGTGACTTTATTTTCCTCTGAGAAAAGCTCGTTTTTTTCACTTATGGAGAGAAATATATTTTTCTAAGTGTGTTATCGCGTCAGTGTTTCGTGTTCGCGCATGCTCAGTGTGGGGCACAACAATCAGCCAATCCCGTGAGAGCAACGGCACAGCTGTGTTTGCATCAGACACGGATATATAAAGCGGTCCGACCTCAGCAGAGATATTCGTTTTCGTACAGCAGACGATAACACCATGCCTGATCCACCCAAAGCAGCGAAGAAAGGCTCTAAGAAAGCCGTTTCAAAAGCCACCAAGGGCGGCAAGAAGAGGAGAAAGACCAGGAAGGAGAGCTACGCCATCTATGTCTACAAGGTGCTGAAGCAGGTCCACCCTGACACCGGCATCTCCTCCAAGGCCATGGGCATCATGAACTCCTTCGTCAGCGACATCTTCGAGCGTATCGCCGGTGAGGCCTCCCGTCTGGCTCACTACAACAAGCGCTCCACCATCACCTCCAGGGAGATCCAGACCGCCGTCCGCCTGCTGCTGCCCGGGGAGCTGGCCAAGCACGCCGTGTCCGAGGGCACCAAGGCCGTCACCAAGTACACCAGCTCCAAGTAAACCTGCTGAGACACCAACAACACAACGGTCCTTTTCAGGACCACACACTGCTTCTACTGAGAGCTTCGTTCCAATGTTTGTATCTGACCTACAACTTGTAATGGGTCATGAACTTATTAATGGATCAACTGGTCTGTCATACTAAACGACCTAGTCAACTAATTACTCATGCTGTAAGATGGTGATATATGGTTTCCCTGTAGTTTCCACAATATTTACATTATGGTATATTTTACCTGGACGTGGTTCTAATAAATGTTGCCATAAGTTTTAGATTTTACCTTGCGTTCTGTTTCCATAACTCATGCAGGGTAAATACTTTGGTAAAGCTTAACTATAAATGTCTTATTCAGGCTGACCAGAGTGGAATAAAGCGAAGTGTATTCAACTGTCATACAATTGTGGGTCTTATAGTATAATATTGTACAACAGGAACCGTCTCTTCAGAACAGGTGGGTGGCTCTTAAAAGAGCCGTTGGTTCCGGTATCGTTGGGTCGGGATGAGGTTTAGCCTCCGAAGCCGTACAGGGTTCGGCCCTGCCTCTTCAGAGCGTACACCACGTCCATGGCGGTCACGGTCTTCCTCTTGGCGTGCTCGGTGTAGGTGACGGCGTCACGGATGACGTTCTCCAGGAACACCTTGAGCACACCGCGGGTCTCCTCGTAGATCAGACCGGAGATACGCTTCACTCCGCCGCGGCGAGCCAGACGGCGGATGGCGGGTTTGGTGATTCCCTGGATGTTATCACGGAGAACTTTACGGTGACGCTTGGCGCCTCCTTTACCGAGTCCTTTACCTCCCTTTCCTCTTCCGCTCATGTTTGCTGGTCTTCAACAAAGTCGAATGTGCAATTTTTTCGCAGGCACTGTGTATTTACAGCCTTTCTGCGGACGTAAAGGAAGAAGGATGATAGGTTTGTGGGCGGGGCCAGACTTCCTACATCCTCAGCAGCTGAAAGTGAAAGTACCTTTTGATTATCCTCATATGAACAGTCATGACACATTTCATAACTACAAATCAAATACAAGATGAGTTCATGTAGGTCATATAAACTCCACCGTGGACCAGTGTTTTTGGGGTGTAAGTTCAGAGGTGAAGTAACTATAAATAATTTGTGGGTACAGTCACACACCCACAGAACCATCAGTGGAGAGTTCACTTCTAGACCAGCAAAGAGACACAAATTCAACATGTGCAGTCGGTGGATAAACAAATTGGTGTCTTGGCTGTGCTGACTTCAATAGTGATGGGAGCGGCAGTTCTTTTTACTGAACTGAATCTCTAGAATCCGTTCAGTAAAATGATTCATTCAAAAGATTCCTTCACCGAATCGTTCAGTGCTCTCTAACTCCCTGAAGTGATAAGCAGCCAAACGATCTGACATTCAGTTAATAATTCAGCCCTGAGGTTCACATTCACTTACTGAGGGACGGTGCGTTCACGGACTATAGTACACAATCATTCACGGGAGGCGCAGCGCTGCTCTGAGTGGTTTACATGCACTAAAGTTATTACACGGTGAAAGTGTCCTCTGTGCACAGTAAAATCACTTAACATGATGCTACACGGATGTTAGCAACATGGTGCTAATTTTAGCAGTACCGTTACTGAATGTGAATCATCTCCTCTGCCCTGGCTGAGTGAGAGACACAGCACCACTTTCAGCACAGTGCGTGAACGAGAATCACGTCCTCAGCGTCAGTTCTCTGCCTGCAGTAGGTTCGCAAATCTTATGAATGAATCACAGCGTGAATGTAATTTACGTCCTGGCGTCCCCCGCCCGCGAACGACCTGCTGAGGACGTGAATCACGTTCACACTGTCACTGAATCAGCGTGAACGTGAATCACATTCGCAAACGTGAGTGACTTTTACTGTGCAGTAAAATCACTTAAGATGATGCTACACAGATGTTAGCAACACAGCGCTAATTTTAGCAGTACGGTTACTGAATGTGAATGAATCAGTCCATGAAGTGATCCCGTTCACCTCGCTCACTGAAGAGAGCCGTTCGTTCGAACGACACGTTTGCGACCGACACAACACTAGACTTCAACACTGATGAACTTCAACCAGTGAAGTCAACGACACGACCAACGGTATAACGAAGAGTTTGTGTGTGTGACCTTAAACTGTCAAACTGGACCAGCATTCAGTGTCGGCATCTGATGGTCATTTACTTGATTTCATGTATTTGTATCTGAACCCTCATATTACTGATGGCAGGACAGAGGCGAGGCAGGATGTAACGTCCGTTAGGGAATACACCTCCACAAAATATGAAACACTATGAATGTTTTGTCCATTTGAAGCATCATGTGATGCATCAAAAATACAACCTGGTGACACAGCATAGTGGAATATCTAATATCCACCATGGTAATACTGTGAGGACGGAGGTAACACACAATATCAGTCCAGCAGGGAACGAAGTTGAGGAAAAAGAACTTTTTTAAATGTGACACTTTGATGGATGTGCTAATTTTCATCCCATTTTGACTCAATTATGCCGGTTGAAGCTCCGGATGGTGGCACATAAATATCACAGATCTTTGCGTATTGTTCTCTTCTCACTCTGGTAAAACTGTGCAGCAGCAAGTTCATTCTTCTCATTATGTTTACAGCCTGACAATAGCTTTTTACTGCTAGAGATTTAATTTCAGCTTCAAAGATCACAAACGTGGTATTCATCGTTGAAGATAACCTGCTGAATAAAACATGTATCAAAAAATCCCTTAAGATTTTTGTTGAAGGAACCAGGACAATGCTCATTTCTGGTCCTCTTGACCTAGGAAAAAAAAAATCTAACACCTTTTCACATTGAAAATGATGAATGAAAATAACCATTGTTTATTCTTGGCATTAAGTAAAATTGAGATTTTTCTATCCATGTAAAAAGTGCCAGTTTTCGCAGCATCACTGTAAACACCTGTCTTGTTTTCCAATTTAAAAGTGCATCCTGTCTGATATGCGCCTTAACTTCGAGCAGCTGTTTGAACTGTTTAAGAACTGTTTCAACTGATTTTCATGCACCACATGTATGACAGAATATGGCATATTATCAGTCAACATGTCAAATTTTACAAATCCAGTACTTACAAAACTACTTAGAAAAAAGTAATGAAGGCTACTTCTTTGGAGGAGGATGAAAGTGGCAAAAAGTCATGAGACTTCCTTAAAAAAACAAAAACAAATGATGATCAGAATCATTATTCACTACAAAATACATTTAAAAAGTCTCAGGAAGATGGAAATCGACATTTGGCAGCTAAACAGGTAAAAACAAACATTAATACAGTTTGATACACAAAAAGTACATGCATGTTTCTGGAAATTGTATACAAAGATTACTTCATAATCATTTCTGATCTAGGTGTTGTAGGTAGATGGACTTGTCTTCAAACACACCTGATCTTGTATTTGATAATGGCGGACAAACTGAACATTAGTATCACAAAATGTTGTCATCATTTCCTGTCAGATGAGTGGTTTCTGACAGAGAAACTGTCTCTGTGTGGGATTGGTTACTTTGAAATATTCCCTCCAATAGTTGATCAGCTTCAGCGCGGGAGTCTCTGTGTGCTGACGTCACTCCAGCGGTGTCTTTATAAAGCCGCTGCTCGCCGTCAGACAGCATCGATTCTGTACCTGTGAACTCAGAGGAGACAGTTCAGCTACAATGGCGAGAACCAAGCAGACAGCCCGTAAATCCACCGGAGGTAAAGCTCCCAGGAAGCAGCTGGCCACCAAGGCCGCCCGGAAGAGCGCCCCGGCCACCGGCGGAGTGAAGAAGCCCCACAGGTACCGGCCCGGTACCGTGGCTCTCAGAGAGATCCGCCGCTACCAGAAGTCCACCGAGCTGCTGATCCGCAAGCTGCCCTTCCAGCGCCTGGTCCGGGAGATCGCCCAGGACTTCAAGACCGACCTGCGCTTCCAGAGCTCCGCCGTCATGGCTCTGCAGGAGTCCAGCGAGGCTTACCTGGTCGGTCTGTTCGAGGACACCAACCTGTGCGCCATCCACGCCAAGAGGGTCACCATCATGCCCAAAGACATCCAGCTGGCCCGCCGCATCCGGGGAGAGAGAGCTTAGACTGACCCCAGATCTGTTTGACACCATAACGGCTCTTTTAAGAGCCACACACTTACACTTTAAGAGTAACATGTCCTCTACTGCTATATTGTAATAAGATTACAATCAACATGAATCAGAAGTATTTATTTCCTTCATATTACTTATACAAGAGACTCATTGATTCCCAAAGGAAGAACTGGTTACATTACATCTGCGTCCTCCAGAATACAAACAGAACTAAGAAAATAGGAAAATATGGATAAGAATAGATAAAAGGGAAAAAAAATACATTAAAACTACACAATCTAGGTTATAAGGTGCTTGTATGTCTGCATGGGATATGTATTATTGGTGACCAAAATATTCACAAAATACAACTTAAAAAAAAAATGCACAAGAATAACCCAATATCCCACTAATATATTAGTGTATTTAATTATTAATAAAATCTTTATGTATATATTATATATGCACACACAATAGGAATACTACCAGAGAGACATGTAAAGAGCTTTATAGCCTACAACACTTTAACTTTAAAGTAGACAATATTTCAGGAGTACTGAACAAAATGAAACAGAAGTGGGTGTCAGGCAGTCGAGGTCAGAGGCTGCTTCCAGTCCTTATTTCAGAAAAATAAAACAATTTATTGATCCAGCTTGAAATGTGTCATGAATCACACACGTCAGTTTAAAATATAATAAAAGATAAGTTGTCCTCTATCCCATTATACTGTCATTTGTTTTTTTTGTTTCTATACTTGATAGAAAGTTCACTTATATTATCATTAGAAATCATGTTGATCATATGTAAATAAAGGTGGCTTACATACTTATGAGTATATAATTCCAAATAGATTCAAAATGTTTTAAAGTTGTACATAAGTACCATCCTGTAAAAGACAATACTTGTCAGGTTTTTTTTTTTTTCCCCCCCAGATGTAAACAGATGTTCTTTTTGACTGTGAGGAAACTGTAGATGTTTTCTACAGATTGTCACCGTACTACTATGGATTTACAAATACCTTTCAGAAATGTTTAAAAAAAAAAAAAAAAAAAAGACACTAATGTCACTAACAGAGTCCTAAATATTCTCCTAATTGTATCATTTCTTTTTGCGTATTTCAGATTGTAATGAAATGTGTGTTGTTGGGCTGAAGGTGGAGTGGAGTTGAACTTTTATCTGAAGCTCATGAATAAAAAAAAAAAAAAAAAAAAAATAGAAAGTGTCCCATGAGAGAAACCGGAAGGGGGCGTGCCATCAGGTTTGTCTGATGGCGGAACTCACGTGAAGCGGGAAGTGGATATTTAGATACGTTACAGTATGAAAGTGCCGGGAAATAAAGTGTAGTGGCGCCTATTGACTTGTTCTGTGTGTAAAGGCACCTGGAGGTTTAACTTTTAATGAAGTTTGACAGCTTAAAATACAACTTTAGATATTGGATGAATAACTGTGAGCTCTCAGATCAACTTGCCAAAAAGCAAACACCTTCTAGTGTACTCAGACTGACACTGCTGAACATCTTAAGTATCTTCTCATTTTGCTTTGACACTGGAATAAAGGAATCCCGTTTTTAGTTTCAGGTGAGTGGCTCTTAAAAGAGCCGTTGGGTTTGAAGTCAGGTGAAGGACTTTACTTCGCCTTGGCGGCCTTCTCGGTCTTCTTGGGCAGCAGAACTGCCTGGATGTTGGGCAGCACGCCTCCCTGAGCGATGGTCACCTTACCGAGCAGCTTGTTGAGCTCCTCGTCGTTGCGGACCGCCAGCTGCAGGTGTCGGGGGATGATCCTGGTCTTCTTGTTGTCCCGGGCAGCGTTTCCAGCCAGCTCCAGGATCTCAGCGGTCAGGTACTCCAGCACGGCCGCCAGGTACACGGGGGCACCGGCACCGACACGCTCGGCATAGTTTCCTTTCCTGAGGAGCCTGTGGACACGACCGACTGGGAACTGGAGCCCGGCCCGAGAAGAGCGAGTCTTCGCCTTGGATCTGACCTTCGCGCCTTTACCGCCGCGTCCAGACATGCTGTTTCTTTTGTTTTCTTGATTGTACAGAACAAATACGCCTAATTTCTGCAGACTGCCTGTATATATCGCACCCCTGCTGTTCGTTCATTGGCCTGAGTGAGCGCAGGTATCACCGTCCAATCAGAAAAGGTGTCGTTTTAAGTTTCACTTTTGACGAAAGCGCCCACGCTTTGTGCTGTGCGGACCTTTCAGAATAAAACATGACACCTCGAAGTTTAAATTATACATTCATCTGCCCTCCTAAACCATGTTCTTATCATCTTAAATACAATGATGATATAATGACAGACCTTTTCTGTAACTCAAGTAGGCTCAAACTAAAATAACTGTGTTTCGGACACCGCAGCTCCTCGTGAGCGGCTGCAACACACAGGTAAAGTCCCTCGGAAGGCTGCGTTCAGGTACGAGTAGAAAACTCCGCTTTCATCTATCGTGTTGCATGATCCAGTTTTCTTATCATTTTATTTTGAAAAGAAACCGGTAAAGGATTTATAAACTACACACAGGAACACTGGTGTATTTTGTACATCACATTGTACTTTAACCTCTTGAATCTTTGCTTTTGATGTCCGTATAGATGCGTGTCTAACGTTGCACCTGGATGAGTGAAGAGGTTGTTGAAGCACGTAGTCCTGCAGTTTGAGGACAGAGTCTCCCCATGAGAGGCTGCTGCGCCTCAACACACAGGTGAACTCCCCCTGAGGGACGCCTTCAGGTACGCATCGGAAAATCCGCTTTTAATAACAAAAAAATGAGGAGTTTACTCGGTGTGTTCAGAAAGCATGGCGAAGATATTTGTAGGTGATGGAAAAGTACTTATTTGCTCTGTTTGGAAAAAAAATACAGATTGTTTCCGCCCGGTCTCGAACCGGGGACCTTTCGCGTGTTAGGCGAACGTGATAACCACTACACTACGGAAACGCCGTAAGCTACGTAAAGAAGCACAGGTCTCAATATCTGAGGTGAAACATATACGTATTATTTAATATTCTTTATTCATGCCCTCCTATCATACTTTAAATGTTACAGATTTGAATTTATGCTTGAATTCCAAAATTTCGATCTGAAAAACAACGAACTGGCAAAAACAGTCAGACTACTTACTGTGGACACTTCAAATGTCCTTTTAATGAGGAGACTTCTAAATTCTGAAAAAAAATAATATAATTATCATGCTGTTTCCTTGAATGCAACACAGTGTAAAATTTTCAAGAATATGATTTAAATCTCTGATTATTTGATTAAAAAATAAGTTAAAAGACTACAAACCTCCAGGATACAGGATATCAGCTTCCAGCGGTGCAGCACGGCTACACACACTGTGACATAAACATGCAGGAAGGGCAGTTACATTTAAATGTTTTTTGTTTTTGTATCTACATCCTGACAGAGAGAAGTTACAGCTATACTAGAGAACAATATAATAGCATGTTGATGACAATGAAACTGTAATCTGTTAGAAACTCCAAAGCATAACTTTAATTAATGTGGTGGAGACGCATGCTTTTGAAAAAAAACTATTTATTTCATTCAACATTCATCAAAAAACAAATATCTTTGAAAGTTTATATAAGCTGCATGAAACCATATGAATATGTAAGTCTGCAGTAAATACTCTGGATCTAGGGCTTGAAAATTTCCCTGAGATTTAAATACTGAAATATGACATCCCTTTTTAAAAAGAAGATACACAATATAACTGATAGATCTGATGCTGTCGTGCTTGGTATCTTACAAAGAGGATGAATAAAGGGGAAAATCTAGGTTCAGTGGGTCGTTTTGCATCATGAACAGCTACATAGGATGTGATGTGATGTAGTACGCAGCTTTCACCACTAGATGTCAGTCAGATACAGTCAGTGAGCGCTGGACGCTTGTGACAAGTCCAGTAAGGACTGATATACTGATATTTCGCTTTTAAATAACCACAGTAAAAGACCAGCGTACTTGGTTTGCCCGGGAAGCGTGAGAAAGGTATGTGTAGATGATGTATAAGCATTAATCGTCTGTGTTTGGAAAATAAGCAATGTTTCCGCCCGGTCTCGAACCGGGGACCTTTCGCGTGTTAGGCGAACGTGATAACCACTACACTACGGAAACTGTGTGCATGAGGAGTTCAAGTACGAACTAAAATGTTATATGCCCAATTGATCCACCCATGAAGCATATATGCATTTTATGTATTTGGTGAATATTATTCGGATGTATCGACTGGTGAAAGTTTAAGCTGTTTCTGTACGATTTTGAACCAAATATCTCTTCTGTACTAACAAGTTATGACTTCTGAACCTGAACTGCAATATCAGGATCAGGACAAGGTCCAAGGTGCTTCCACTACGGCTTACTTTTACTGCAGTACATTCATTTATTGCGATTACTCTGAGATGAAGCATGGTTTGATTGAATGGTCAACCTCTTCAATTCTGTACTGGTTGATGTTTAACTATATCTACATCATGACTCTAATGTGTCCTGACAGCAGAGTTTTGGTCTGCTTGTTCTTCTGTGACTGAATTAAACCAGATTTAGTTGTTTTTGTTCATATAATATTGTATTTTAACAGAGTTTTTAGGTCTATCTGCATTTTTCTGACATATAGTCACAATTCAAACCTTAAATCGTTAATCGTCCAGCTTGTCTCAGTGGAATTGTTATGTTCATTTACAAAAATAGCTGTACAAGTCCAGCCATAAAAGTTAATGAATGCAGATTCTGAAAATTGGTCAAGTTAACAACCATGAAAAACTTCCAAAAGTCTGGAGTAGCTCTCTGACTGACCTCCCCCTGCACAGGAAGTAGAAGTAACAGTTAAACAATTCTGTTAATGAGAGTAAAACAAATATCAGTGTGCATTTTTCAACCAAAAAAAATTGTAATTCGGTCATTATCTACTTATTCATGGCTGATGTAGGGCTTGTATTAAAACATGACAACAATAGACAAAAAGTTGTTCCATACAGCTCGTCTTGCATAATCTATCTCTGAGTATTTATTTTTGGGTGAACTTTAAGAAAACACTTCACTGATCCCTGGGGATGAATTCACCCAGTAACCCTGAAACATTAAAGTGATGAACACATTAATGCATGAATAATTTCCATTCAATATCTTCCTGTGAAATGAGCCATTCTATATCATGGAGTATTTTTACTTTTCGCATTGAAAGTATATTTTGATTAATTCTGAATGTTTGCATAATTTTCTCTTTCAACAGGGTGTCTTGTGAATCTGCATTTTGAGTCTAATTTGCCATCTTCCTTTCCTTCTTGCAGTCATGTTTCCCTTCCTACCTCGTTTATTGTCTTTGTTCACAGCTTTTTTTGTGGCGACAGTGTCTAACCCGCCATATCTCAGCTACCTGGCATCAGCACCTCAATGATTAATCAATGTTTGAAGCACATTCCTGCATATTGGTGTGTTGTGCCATGTGTCAGTCTGCCTCGGTGCAAGGCAGCACTGAAAATGGTTTATAAAAGTGGATGGGACATTTAATGTTATTGATAGCATTCAAAATTAAATGTGGCTAACGTTAACCTTGCGAACACTGGCTAACAAACATAAGGGCAGTATAGTATGCTTTGCACATAGTAACATACATACAAACAGAGATAAGCATTTATTCAATATCATTTTTGATCAAACAAACACTTTATTGTTACTACAGACTGACAATCATATAAAAGAGGAAAAACTACATTCAGGATTTACTGGATTTTTGAATAAGGTGACAGTAAACTTTCAAGTTCAAGAGTCTTTGATTCAGTCGGTTAAATGTTGAAATGTCATGTTGTCAGAATAAAGTATTGGCATGGTACATATCCGCAAACCGTTTCAGACCAACACAGTTGTTATTTTCAAGCCCACGATGTGTGAAAAGCAAGGGTACTGTGTGCCAGTGGGTGTGTTAAACAGTTTCATGAGTGCAGTCATGGTGCATGCAAAACACCAAAAGCTGTCGTGAGAAACTTGACAGAGGAAACTTGGAGCTTCGCCAAACGATTTCACTGCATGAATCTGGACTTTGTGTGAGAATTTGTTGTGTAGAGAACGCACATTAACTCACGTGGATGCTGACTGAGCTGACGCACAGCTGCACTGAATATGAGTGTATGTTTTCATAAGCAGTGAAACATTTGCAGATTGGACCAATGATAGCAGGGCAGAGTGTCCAGCAGGCCGAGGACCATCAAGTCTCTCAGTGAAGATAAGTGCCACCGTGTTATATCTCCAGGTCCTGGTGCATGTGGCTCTTACAGCGAGTGGGAGATGTCGCCTGATCGGTTTAATTTGTGTTACACCCAAAACACACCCATGACTTATTCAGGGCCTAACTACAACCCCTCACTTTGCTGCTGCACAGCTGGAAACACCCTTAACGTACTAGCGCCATAGACCAAGCGCCATAAATCATTTAAATAGGGCCCTACATGTCTGATACTGCTTCCCACAACGCACTTTGCCGATTGGAAGGAGAAGCGATTGATATAATTAAGCAACAGTTAAGTAACCAGCAAAGTAAACGCATTCATATACTGTACTGGCTACTCAGGAAGATGTTTTAGTCGAAGCTCCCTGTCTGTTGTACACAGAGCGACTAAACAAATGAAGGGAAAGTTACGTATTGTTTTCCACCTGGCATCACCATGAGGGCCTCTCCGTTCTTCGTCTCATCCGTCACCAGCTCGACGAGGTGCTGCGCTACATCAGATACACTGAAAATACAAAGGGGAGCAGTGACTCCAGTGACTATACATATACATAGTGGCATTATACATTGTCATGATCACGTAGTCTGATTTTATTGTAGTGAATGGAACTCATGTAAACCTGCTGTAGACAAAAAAAAAAAAAAGTATGGCGTAGAACTTGAATTCGAGGCGAGGACTCACGTTATCGTCCCAAGCTTCTCCACCAGCTGTGCGGTTGCATTAGCCAGGTGGGAGTGTTGTGCCAGTCGAGCTGGGATTTCAGTGAAGAGTTCAGTTTGGACAAAGCCCGGACAAAGGGCGTTCACTCGTATGCCGTAGCCAGAGAGGGCAGAGTTAGCCTGGTAACATATTGAGCAGACTTACTGTCAAGCTTCAGCTGCTCAGCGGGTTCAATGTGTGTATCTGGCACACTTCAAGAGAAAACCTTCCTTACCGCCATGGCTCGGGTGAAGCCGACCACTCCGTGCTTGGTGGCTGTATAGATGGGACAGCTTGGTAGAGGGCCGAGACCTGTAGGATGTGCGTTATTCCAGTAAATATGAGGGCAATCAAAACACAACCTTCAGGTTTTTTTTTTTTTTCCGGCAGATGTGTTCATGGCCGACATAATATTTTAAAGTTTTACGCAAGTGATGTGTAGTCAGGTTAACATCTTCCTTCCTTATTCTCTGACATATCTGATGCTTCCCTGGAAGTTACAGTGACAGGTGACTGAATGAAAACGCAGTTGCCTTGAGTAGAATTAGGAAAATTCTAGGTTTAAATACAGTTGAAAACATTTTGGGATCGCATAAGCATTTCACTGAGTCTTTACCTGCCATAGATGCTGTGTTGATGATGACCCCTCCCCGGCCTCCTTTCAATTTGTTCATGTGCTCAAAAGCCAGGTAAGTCCCCCTGATAACTCCCACCTACAACATGAAATATCTGTCAGCAGAAATCAAGTTTTCTGTCAGTGAATACATGTTGGCTGCTCTCTGCGTATCAAGTTCACCACTGCTGAAAAAAAAGAAAACAGAAATGCAAACCCAATCACAGCTTCATCTTGCAGCCCCGGTGGCGTCAATGATTAATTAATTTGGCTTTGAATCATGAATGTTGTGTAATTTCCCTTGTGGGAGTGTTGCAGCCATGCACAAGTAATTGGCTTAATCCCAACCAAATGCAGTCTGTATTTTTTTTTCTACTTCTTACCAAGTTTATAGAAACAGTTTGCTCCCACAGACCCTCATTCAAGATGCCAGCATTGTTGCACAGGATGTCTATTCCTCCAAATGTTTCTGTGGTTTTCTCAAAGGCAGCTTGAGAGAAGGAAGACAGTTGGGAAACATTATTTCATATGGCATCATTCACCACAGAGATGTAACCATTTGTCAGTTAATGACTTAATCTTTATCTCTTAGAAAACACCTGAGAAGAAAATATATGAAAAACGTCTTGACATATATGAATATTGTCAGAACATGTTACGAAACACGCTGCCCTGAAGCCCCACACAGGAGCTGAGCGTGTTGTCTCTTATTTGTGTGGAATAAATGCCATGCGATCAGCTAAGTTCAAAAACCGTGAGATATTAAGCGTCCTGGTAAACATTGCTGTCTGGCTGCAAAACAAAATCAACAATACAGCTCTGCAAGTTGTTACCTTTGAGCTGCTCCTCTGATTGAACGTCAGCCTTACAGAACAGAGTTCTCCCCTGTCCGTACTGTTTCTCCAAGGCTTCCATTAGAGTCTTTCCTGCACTTTCATTCACGTCCAGGAGGGTTACCTGTACAGAGGGACCTTCAGATGTAAACCCAGCTGCCAGTTTATCAGGTGCACCTGCCTACTGAAGTCCATCACAGCAGTCAGCATCTCTGCCATGGGCAATGTGTGTTTCAGCACCCAAAAAACAACCTGTAGCATAATTTTGAGGAGCTACCGGCCACTGCATCTTTAGTCAGTCACCAGAGTGACATGTAACTGCTGTAAACTGTTCGCAACGGCGGCACATGAAGATGCAGTCGACATCACCTCCCCAGAATAATACTACATTTTGGGGTTTTTTAGCCCGTGTTTTTTTTTCAGGGATTATTTCTGAAACATGTACTGCTGTGTTTCCCAGACACGCCAACCACATTATCATCACCACACTCACCATACACTTTGCGTTTATGTGTATTTGTGTGTTAATAAATGTATACATGTTCTGTAATTTGAGTAGCATGAAGGAGTTTGTGTACCTTCAGTTGATGTGTGACTTCCTCTAAAACACTAAAACATTGAACCTTTAACTCTATTCGTATATGAGAGGGAAGTGTCCCTTTAATTATCACAGCACATCTTTAGCTAAAACTGCAAACTGATATATGTTATAGTACACTATCTCTGAAATACCTCCCACACCTTAAAAACAGGGTGACATTTAAACAGACACTTCAACCTTCTTTTAACTTCAGTCCTCTATTGTCACAATGTGGAAACTATGAAGAATAAGACGTGCAGAACTACATTAAGAAAACCTTAATTTTAGAGAACAATTACAGATTTTTGTATTTCATTGTACTTTTTGAGAGAACATAATAATGTGAGGACTGCGCTTCACTTGACAAGAGAGGACAACAACTGGCAACACAGCAGTAAAATAAGTACATGTGGTGGAGTAAGTAAGAAGCAAGAAGTGCAATATATGCTAAAAAAATTTAGTGAAGTGAAAGCAGCTAAAAATAGAGAGCAGTCTGTGGGTTGAGTGCAGTAGCCTGCTATAGTAAATCTACTGTTGCATTGCATGAACATGAAGTTGATGTCCTAACCATGGCAGAACTTTACCTTGGCACCGTTTTGCAGGAGAACCTCTGTCATCGCCTTTCCTATTCCCATCACTGCTCCGGTCACCACTGCGTTTTTTCCACTCAAAGCCATTTCTGCTGTCCGGTTGACAAGATGTTGACGGGTCCCGGCGAGAAGATTCAAATGATGGATCGAGAGAAGTGTGACGGCTATGAATCGGACCCCGCCCGCCAGAAAAGCCTACAGCCCGTGTCTCAACATGCGGAAGAAGGAGGTCAAGTCTGAGATTCAGGTTTGGCCACATTCAGCTCGGACTTACGCAGAAGTGCTCGAGTAACAGTTTTGAAGTTTCTTAATAATTCTTAGAGGAAATATGTGAAATAAAAGTCTGCGTGTTGGGACAAGCAGGAAATGTTTTTCCTCAGCTGGTGGACCAATGTGTTGTGAAATAACTCAGCTGTGAACGAAACCAGATGTTTGTGTACAGTTCAAATATGTACTGGAGCATTGTCTACCTGTAACCTGAGCCCGTGGTCTGTACGAGTCAGCACGCCTATGGGTGAACCTATAGAACCACACGCGATTTGGGGGTGGGGGGAATCAAGTCTGAGATCACTTAGACGTCAAATATACGTTCAAAAGCGTTGCGATTTAATACATTTTCCCTTCGCATCGCTTATAAGCGTACGTTGCGAATTAGCGGACTAGTTTTTTCGTTCCACCGAGACACCCTCTTCAATTCGGCATATGCTCCTTTACTCGACTTCTTCGATTAGAATATAAACAATCACCTCTTTTAGCCCACACCAAAACTCCCGGCCCAGGCGGTAAACGGGCTTATCGTGGATTATATGTACGCCGAATTTAAGAGTGAATCCTCACATGTCTAAGGGGTATTTAATTTTCATGTAAATACTTAGAATTCTGTATTTATACACATTAGCAGAAAACTGGCACATTTTTTAAATGGAGTTTGGAACGACTACTTTATACACAGGCTGTTTTTAGGAGCGAGGTTTTTTGAAACGTGAAACTCTTCTTATTAATAATGGCTAAAGCATTTTTAATGCAGTAGGGTTTACACTGTGGCCACTAGATGGAGGTAAAGTGCTTTGGGACTGGGTCATTTTCTATTTTCCTCTCCATCAGCTGGTCTCAGGTCAGGTCTCTGTCATGACAGCTGTCATTTAGCAGCTCTTTAGTGTGCAGCATACAACACATATAAGTAACAAATACATACATTAATTAGTAAATAAATGACTCAATAAATGAATTAATGGTGAAACTGTCCCCTCCAACAAGTCAATTTTCACTGATATCAATTAACCAGTTGGCGAAAAGCTGAAGCAGTGACTCACTTGCACATACAGCCCCCTAATTTGCAGAGAGAACATAATAAATCAATGAAAAATTATTAAATAAAGTAAGTAAATAGGGTCATTAATGCAAAGGTAAACAAAAAAAACAGACTTCTACCAGAAATCCTATTTATATAGAAGATCCAGACAAAAACTGTCCAAATGAAAAGTACATTAATAAATATGTTAATTAAAAAAAAAAAAAAAAAAAAAACCTTACTTGATAAATAAACTAATTCTGCCCATGAAACTGGCCACCAGTGTGGTAGCAGGGCATGTCAAGTCAATATTTTACTTATGACTTTAATTTATATTATTTAATATCAATAAACCAAAAAAGCTGACTGCATGACATACTTTGAATTACAGCACTTATTTGTTTAAGGAAAGATGCCTAAATAAATGTAAAGATAAAATACTGAAAGAAATATGTTTGGGGGAATAAATGATTTCCCAATGAGAAATAATTAGATAAATGAATAAATAGATAAATGTAGAAAAAAAATAATAATTATGTACCCTTTAAGTAAAACGCGGAAACCCTTTGGAAAAATAGTGGTGACACAACGGTTTCCTAAAGAAAGGTACTGTATTTATATATTTTGGTCAGTAATATCTGGAAAATTGTCCTTGTGTTGTGTGTTTGTATCTAGTCTTTTTCTTTGGGATTAAAATCTAAATAAAAACATGAAATAACAAAACATAGATACATAAAAAGAGAAATTAATATAAATGTAAATGAACAAAGAGGTAATTTAGAATACAAATACCAACTTATGTGTATTATTTTTACATTTATTGGTATATTTATTTATGTGTGTCAGATCTACTGTATGATACATGAAGTGCTAACAGTGTGTGAGTCACTGTTGTAGGGGAACCAGTGGCGTGTGTGTGTGTGTGTGTGTGTTCAGGATGTCTATTGCTTAAAGCGTTTTTGATCAGCATACTTGGCGTGACTGTGCATGTGGCTGTTACTGTAAAACTCACAGCGGCAAATACTTTACACAACTCTTTTTGTTGAGCTTGTTCCAGGTCAGAATTCAACAGGATGTGATAAAGTTCTGCAAAGAAATATGACTTTTGACAAGAATCACTCTCTTGGTTAAAAATAAATCAGTATGTTTTTGTTGGAAGTTGTGGCTGTTGATCGTGGGAGCTGTGGTGGGATGCGAACCCTTCCCGTGATATGAATATGAGATCATTTGACTTTGGAAAGACCATTAACTGCTAAATCTTGTGTGGATTTGCCTCCACAAAGTGGTCGCTCATGTTCATAAATCAACACCATTAAGATCAAACGAATAACTTAAAGCCGGGCTTTGTCTTCTCTACGTTTCTAAAAAACACAGATACGTTCAGATTTCTGCATGTCACATCACGCTCACAGTATGTTTGTAACCTGATTTTCATGTCTTGAGGTGGAGGATGGTGGTGGGGTTGCAGGAGGAGGCTGCCAAGCCACTGACCACAGTTTGAGACTGTGTTTCAACATTTTAAAGTGTGAAGCAACAGAAGAAGCTGTGCTCGTGCCAACCAAAACAGACATTTTAGACACAAAACATAGTGTTTTCTTTACCTTAATTAAGTGTTTGTTGTGTCTAAACCTAACTGGAATATAAGCACAGCACTGATACAAGATAAAATTGAAAACTGAACCTCTAGAAACATTAAGTTGCATCATAAAGAATGTCAAGTTCTAATATTTATTCTGGCGATTTGTTTGCATCAAGGAAACAAGAAAAGGAAAAACTAAAATCAGACAATAAGTGACTAGTAAATCTACAACTTAAAACAAGAATTTAAAGTTAAAATTTTAAAAAGTAACACTATTTTGTATATGTTAAGACTGAAATGTACAAAAAAGATGGTCTGTGGATATCTGCTACAAAACTGAATTATAAACATATTGTCCTTTGAAAAACAACTACAGGATGGACGATTATTATCAGTTGCAATAAAATAAACATATGAAAATGAAGAACCAGGTGAGATTTAAAAACTGAATGGTACATGCAACACATTGTATATGTTAATGAAGGACAGTGATGCTGGTCTAATCATCATTCAATTAAACAGAGTAATTCTAATATATATTTGACATATCAGTTGATCATCTACAAATACAATGTTTTGTTTCCACAGTGACATCACTGCTGGGTACAACATGTACAAGTCAGGTCCTCCCAAAAAGAAAAAAACACAATTAATGTTTAAGAATGATAAAAGAGCACAATTAAACACATTAGGGCTTCTGTTGAACAGGCAGGAGAAAAGTGATTTTTGGTGAATCCCTGAATTAAAAACATATTGTCTGTTGGAGACAGAGTCGTGTCTTTACTGTATGTGGAGTAAACCAAAGATAGGTAGAATGTAAAAATATAACATCTTTAGCTTTATAGAAAAAGATCAAAATGTAGGTGAGGTTTGGAGACTGTGATTTTAGGTGAGAAAGATGAATGATTACATGATGATTTAAGAGCTACACTTTTCTGTAAAATGACATTTAGATGTCAAATTAAAATAAATATATATCATTTCATAAAATAATTTATAGAGCTTGGAGCAGAAGACACTGTTCTTGTCCAGCGAGACTTGGAACTTGCATGTGCATGACACCATGTTCTTATTCTTCTGTCACAGAACAAGAACAAATGACTGGATGGTGAGACGTGTGCAGACCTGTAGGTGGCGCGTGGAGCTGCCACATGGAGGCATATTGCCTTCTCACTGGGCTCATTACATCATAGTTCCTCTGGTACAGAAACACATGGACACAGAGACACTTTCCTTCAGCCCCTTACATAGAAACCATCATGTGTTTGACTGTTAACTTCTTTTCCATCATTCTTGGTGATTAGTTAGGTTTTTCTTTCCCTTTTTGAAGACATGATTTGGCCACTCCCACCCAGTGATGATGTCATGATGCAGCAAGTGATTTTTCTGATTTTCAACTTTCATTTAGTATGTAGTTTAAATGATTCAGTTTGTTTTAACTAAATAATGAATAAAGGTGTATATCATCATCATCATCATCATCATCATCATCATCATCATCATCATCACAATGTTAAAAGTCTCTGTTTTAGTTCATCAACATTGTCTTTCCCTAATATGTGTGTGCTTATGATACATTAATCTAAATTGTTAATTCTTTTGCTACTGATATCTTCCATCCTCTGTAAACACTCCTTGAAGCATGTCATCCACTATAAATCTCAAAAACAAATGAGGATGAGAAACATGAATACACATATAACATGTGATTGTTATTGCAAAGATGACTAAAAGCCTAATTCTAGTCAGCACCTTTTGACCAGAACCATCATAAATGTGGGGAGTCTGGGCTGTGACTCACATCTTGAAACTGTTTTATATTCAGCGAGGCAGACAGTCGGCTCACATCCAATCATTTTAAGGGAAATATACGTCAGAAAGTCATTTCACTCATCTGAGCTTTTTCGATTCACCTTAAACCAGCTCTGAAACACGTCCGGGCCTGAGCTGAATCACAGATGTAAAGTATGGAATTATAAATAAACTCCAATAAACTATACTGTGTAACAACAGCTCAGAGGCCTTATGAATCAAGCTGATATCAATGGTTATGAAAAAAAGTCTCTCCTTCCAACTCTGTGCACTCACAAACCGGGTCCACAAAGGCCCCCCGAGCTCGTCTTGCTTACGGGGCAAATCCACCATTTAACGGCTTTCAACTGTGATTTGCTGACCAGCTGCTGACTTGTGTTTTCATCCCAGTGGCCCATTGCCATTTCACTGGTGATTACACTGCTAAAGAGCTCCAGGGAGCTGGACAATGCCAGAGAGCTTTACATGTCACCAGTGTCATCGCTCGCAATGAATAGGTCGTCGCCATTGAACTAAATATCAGCCTGTTTACAGTGAGGGGCCTCGATGGGCGGGCGGGAGGAGGGGGAGCGAGCGTGTCTACATGTCGGTACCTACAGCAGACTGTGGCTGTGAATGAAGAGAGTTTGGTGCGTGTGGGCATGGAGATTATGTGGTCTGAGGGTGTGTGACAACTTAAAGCAGGGTGTTACACCTCAGCGCTCAGACAATCGGAGCTGTTTGTGGGAGTTTTATTCTCCAAAACAAACTGTGGTGCGAACAAACGCGCGAGACTATGAGTCAAGTAACAGATGCACAGCAGACAATGTGTCGTCCGTCATCAGGCCACAACCACTATTGTTCTGCTGCAGGGCTTCAAACAGAGTGCATCAATGTCTGTGTAAATACAGGTAATGACAGAGGTCACACAAGTCACTTAAATCTATGATTGGCTATGTTTTCCTTCTGGAACAGAGCTGCCCAGCGCCCAGAGTGGGCCGGCCGTAAGCTTTTATGCTTTTATTTGGCCCATCAGACACTGTTCACCTCAACTTAGATGGGGAAATCATTTTTAATACCAAAATGTTGTCACCATTAGAAATAAACTTAAGTGATCTCAAGGTAACCAGGAGGGTTTTGTTTTGACTGCCCTCGGTCTCCTCCCACGCACCTGTTGATCCACAGGTGTGGGAAACTTTTGCTCACTGAAAGTTATGCAAGAAATTATAATAATGTGTGTGCTGTTTTTTGTGTGGTGTAAAAATGCACTTTGAATATTAATAATCTGAGCAGGTTTGGGCCAGAGAGCCAATTAGAGAGGAGTGGAGCTTATGAGTTGATTAGTTGATCACAACAAGATTAATCACCAGCTATTTTGAAAATTAATGAATCATTTCAGTCATTTTTTTTCAAGCAAAGATGTCGAGCCTACAGTGTGTCGGTTTCCAGTTTCTCAAATATGAGGATTTGCTGCTTTTCTTTGTTATGAGGGTAAATATGGGGTGTTTGGGTTTTGGACTGTTGGACAAAAGAAGCGATTTGCAGACGTCACTTCACAGACACTTTACATACTAAAATGACTAATCGACAGTTCAAATAATCATTAGTTGCAGCAGGGCTGAGTAAGACATTGCATAGGAAGTCAGTCAGTTAAGGGAACTTGGGATCCTGATGCATATTACAGTATGATAAGTGTTTGCTTCTGGCCTGTGGCCCACCATTACGTTTCAGGTTTGGCCTCCAAAGGAAAAAGCTTTGGCACCTTGATTCATGAATAAGAGTTCGATCATGCAGCAAACTTACAAAGTGGCTGAACTGCAGTGAACATCCACATTCACACTGTGTGATTCAAAATAGCATGCTGAAGTGAAAAACAGCACTCTGTGGCTTTACAGGGAGTTTGAGTCTCGACTCTTTCAGTGGCCTCCTGGAGTCTCTGCTGGCCGCCTGGCTACCATGTAGTAAACTGAGTATTCACATGTATGTTAGAATCAGTCGAATTGATCCCTCATTGAGGAAACCAGCACAGTGTAAGTATGTGTGTGTGTGCACACATGTCTCTAAGCTGTGTGTTGTGTCCATGTTGTTATGAACAGGGCCAAACAGTAGCCCGGCCGGGACAAAGCAGAGAGAGCGATGACATGGATGTAGAACAGAGGGATTAGAAGGTATTGTCACAGCTCGACTGACACTGATGCGCCGTGACTTGTTGTTCATGTGCTACCGAAAACACACAAACAGCACGCCGTGGTCAGTGTCCAAACCTGGCCGCTAAGAACTGAGAATAGTTGATAGAACAATTAAATGATAATATGATGTACTTTATACAAAACCACAGTAGTCTTTTTTTCTAGTTTGGTCCTTATTTATAAGATGTTCGGTTTGAAAAACATCTGTGAAGGAATTCTCTGGATCCTCACATCCACCTTCTCAGAGCTGGGCACCTTGAATACAGCGCTTTGTTGGTTTGAGTCCCTCTTCACAGGGTAGCTGTTCAAATTTGTATGATAGGAAGAGGTGTTAAAGCCTCATTTCCTGTTCACTGGGATGCCTCAAGGATCTGTGTGTGGTCCACTTCTCTTCTCAGTAAACACCAACTCCATTAGTCCAGCTATTAACTCAAAACCTTTACTAGTTCTGTTCCTATGCTGATGATACGCAACTCTATCCATTCACTTATCTGTGTTCCAGGTTTTAGGTAATGTAAAAGTAGAAAACCTGGTGAATTATTGTCATATTATCTCATCCTGATTGATCAGCATCTAAAATGTCAATAGATAGTGAAAATCCAGAGAGACATTGGGCCACATTTCAACATAAAACAACATGTTCAGTTCACAACAGCTCACGTTAGCATTCAAGCACCTCCTAGCTAACATTTCTCATTGATGTTATTACACAATATGATATGGAAGGCATGAATTAACTCTTAAATATCAACACACACACACACACACACACACACACACACACATCTTGGACACATTTATTCAAACCAAGAGAAACACACTCAATGTAATCAAACATTTATGTTAGCTAGTGGATGAATGCTTAATTTATGTAATGGTTCATCAAATATGTCATGTTTGTCAAAATATGTCCCGATGCTCCTCCAGATATTTTCAAATGATTATCCTTTTCTATTTTTTCATGCAGCGTGTATCAAACTGTAATCTTAGCAAGGAATCTGTTCAAAGCTAACATTAGCTGTTTACTAATGGAAGGTATAATGGATTCAGTGGATCAAATATGTTGATATATGGTCTGAGGTCCCTGATCAATCTGGAAGAGGTAAATCGATAACAATTTGTCAGATTCTTCCCTTAAAATGACACAAATCCCAGAACACAGCAGCGTGACATTATCCCAGCATTCAAGCTTCAACCCCAAGCCTGGTGTCAGTGGAAAATGGCCGCCATGTGACTATGATCTATGGCATTACTGTTGGGTAAGGTTGAAGGTGCACACCCTAACGTTCTATGTTGTTACTCTGTATCCAAGCAAGAAAAAACATTTGACTCTTTGCTTTTCTCACCTGAAGGAGAGAAGGTCATGTGACTAAAATGTGAGTAACAGCCAGAGGAAGGCTGCAGGTTCAGTCATGTTCAACACACCCCATTCAGTTGTGGGGTTTTGATTCCTTCATATGGGATTTTGGTGTTTAGAATGATTTAATCTTACTGCATTGCAGTGTTTTAGATTGTTTACTTTTTGGATGATTTGCAGAAAAAATATGCACTTAACAAAATCTCTTATTACAGTTGTAAAGTATTGTTTGTGACTAAATAGATATAAGCATTCAATCGCATGTTTATCTGATGTGTCCACCCTGTCACTCAGTTTAATAATAGCATCTCATTTTTATAGACATCAGTTGTACAGGCAGAGTGCCAGTTGTAAACACAGCTGGTCTTATTTCTCATTGGACTCAAGACACAGTCCCGCCCATGAGAGTAGCACAGGTATGAGGAAAAGGTTGAACAGGGCGTGTGTGAGTATGCAGTGGATGTGATTTCACGAGGTGTCCTCGACACGCCCGTCATTCAAACACCGAGGAATACCAGCTAACGCTGCACCCTTTCTGATAATGCAACCATTTACAGCATGCAGTGGGACGCTAGGGACACCACACGGTCAGTACTGCCTGATGGCATATTTCAGGCTTTGGTCATGAACACTCGAGGAATCCTGCAGGCTGTGTTCATAAACTCTGACTGCAGAGAGGCTCCTGTGCTATTTGTCCAGATTCCTCAGGTCACAAGTTGTATATTTTTCACATGTCAGACTTTATAGTTGAGTCAGGACTGTGACGCAGTGATGCATTTACACTGTTTACTTATTGTATAATTCAGCTGACCAAATCGCTGTGGGTGTTGCAGTGAAAACACCAGTCCTCCCATTCTCCAGAACCGAGCGCTCGTCACAAACATCTGTTTCTGTCGCCACAATCACGGCTGGAAATTCGCAGAGTACTCCCTAAAAATATCCAGTAGACATACTTAAGCAGGCCTTTAACATTACTAATGCTTGCCAGCTAACCTTAATGTTGCTAATGCTAGCTAATTCTAACATAACTAATGTTTGCTAGGTAATGTTAATGGTGCTACTGCTAGCTAACCCTAATGTTACTAATGCTTGCTAGCTGACATTAATGTTCCTAATACTAGCTAAAACTAACATTGGTAACACATGCGAGTGAACTTTAATGACTAAGCACTCTATAACAGTGGTTACTGATGGAATATAGAGCTACTTAACAATTATTTAGGTTTAAAAAAATTACTCACAGCAGCTTTAACATCCACAGATAGTTTTGAAAAGCCACCCTGGAGCCACAGCAGCTCCTCTAGTATCCACTCCTCCAACCAGCACATGTCACAATAATTAAAAACAATTAAAGATGGTTTTAAAATTACATACCAATCAGTACATCAACCAAATTAAACAGAAGAACAAACATATCAAAAGAAACAACTGATGTAAAAAGTTTCAGCCTGAAGCCAGCTGGTCTCATCTGACAGAAGCATAAATGATGAACTGTGTTCATACGTGCAGCACAAATCCTGTAACTGTACATGTCAGGCTGACATGATGAACGACTGCAGAGGTTTAAGGCCTGTTCTTTAGTTTCCTCTGTGGACTGGTAGAGATGTTACCTCTCATAATTTATATAGTTTATACATTATGTATCATAGTTGCATTTACACAACTGTCATATCTTGGTTTTATTGTTTATTTTGTGCATTGATACATTTGGTGATTTAAAGGAGGGAAAAATAATTTTGATGTAATTGTACTGTGACGTTTAAGTTAAATAGAATCCACTGTTGTAAAAGTCATTAATATTGCCAGCACTGACTAACAGTGATGTTGCTAACACTAGCTAGTCAAACTTATAGTGTCAACATTTCACAACACACTCCAATCTTTTAGAGTTATTATTTCTGTACATATAAACAAACGTATGGGACATATTCTGTTTTTTGTTTTTCAGTACTGCAGATAAGGTGCTTTAGGTGTGTTATTCCATTCTCTGCTATTTTTTAAATTTTACTTTCAAATAACGCATTTTTACTCTGCCAACTTTATTTGATAACTTCAATCACTAGTTAATTGCTGCATTAAAACCAAATTAGCTAATTTATAAATGTGTTATTCTATAACTGATCTGATTAAAAAAAAAACAACACACAGTAATAATCACAAAAATGCTGAAATAATAATCAGTAAGTTGATAATTGGTAGTATTCAGTTTGTACATACCTGCAAATAAACTGTATGTACAATTTACTTTAACTTGTGCTTTTGAGACTTGAGTACAATTAGTATTAGACACTTGAAGACTTTTACTCTGTATGGATGAGTTTCACTATTACCAAAGTCTGTTAAAGTTTACTCATGTATGACTCTGAGTACTTTAAACAACACTGTAGTATTTCTACTTGCACTTGTGTAAACACCCTGCGTACCTCTGGCACCACTGACAGAGAGAAATAGTGGTTGAGAAGGCAAAAGGAACTTCACGCTACATTTGTTTTTCATTCATCAGGAACCAACTTTCCTTCTTTAACCATGACTACACTTTCACTCTCTGTCACACACACGCACACACACACACATTAGTCTCTTCAACAGCACACTTGTAAGTCCACTCTTATAGCTATTATATAATCAAATGCACCGACTAAAAAGGCCATTTAATGTTGTATGTTCCTGCAAACACATCACACACAAACACATTCTCTCTCTCTCTCACACACACACACACACACACACACACACACACACACCCGACAACCCAACACACTCCCAGTCTGTCATGGTGAAGTTATAAAGCTTCAAAAAAAGAAAGACAGAGAGAAAAAAAAAGATCAAATTCCCTGAAAAACAACTCGGAGCGTGAACGCACACGTGCAGCTCCGGTGTGGACACGTGTATGATCAGCGAGGACGCGTTCAGGTGCAATTTTTTACCACCTTCTCTGACAGAATTGCAGAAACCACGCGGACATTAAAACATTCGAACGGGGCACGAAACACGTCGAAACACCCACACGAAGTTGTATAAGCTGCCAGATTCAGTGAAACGTTGTGTTTTGGGATATTTAATGAGTTAACGGCGATTTGAGAGGGCGAGACGACGTCATGCAGGGCTCTGCGCTGCGTTCAAGGTTATCGGAAAAATCGTGTATTCTTAATGCTTGTACTTCACTTGTAGGATTTATTTATTTCCATTTGATGATACTTTATACTTTAACTAGTTACCTTTCACATTGATATCAAACAGAAAACATTTTGCTTTACTGAAGTAAGTTTTGCGACTTTTGTATTGTATTTTTACTTTGGTAAAGTTTCGGAAAACATCCTCAACCGTTGGTGGCTTGTGTAATATTACATGTGAAATATGTAAATTAGATAACAGACAATTATGATGAACATGTAAGTAACCAGCTATTTTGATATCCTGTCTGATTAACAGTCTTTCTGGTCATGTGTTACTTTGATGGGCTGATGGTCTTGATTTGTAGACCTTTGTGTATTTGATCAGCTATAGAAATGAATCAGCTCCTCAAAGGAGTAAAAAGATAAGATGTAATCTAATCAAATCACACATTAAAGACGAGATACATTTGATCACAACTTGCAGAGCTTTGGTTATCTGAATATAGAGGACAAAGAGACATTTAGACAAACATCTTTAGTTAGGATGACACTCTGCCATTTAGTCTTTAAGGTGATGGAGTATTGGGTGGTGTCGGGATGACAGATTTTTGTAGACTAACCCAGAGGTTAGCATCGCCTGGGTTCCCTCTGCAAGAAGCTCTGTGGCTGAGTTTATGATACTTAGACGTTTTGTTCAGCAAGATGATCTTCACAGATGAACACCAATTTTGTGATTTTCGAAGTGTAAATTAAATAGTTTAAAGTGAAAAGCTTCTTTTGCTCATTGTTAGCAACACATAAGCACTTTATAATTCAATTGTGGGACATTTAATTATGCATTTTCTGCCGTAGAACAAAACTTGCAAATATTTTAAGCCTGTGGTAACCACAGACCTTATTTCAGGCATGTAACCAAAAACCCATTTTAAAAAAACCTAATAGACTTTGAGAGGAGGGAACCGGATGTGCAATGCAATGCTGACTGATTTCTGGGTATTAGGACTACAAACTGCACCACTTTGTTGCAGTTTATATCAAGGCAGTGAGTTTATGACAAAATGGTGCATTGAAAACATTCTGCAACACAAACATCTGATGGTCTATTTCTCTTTTAAACACTAAAATGTGCATTTTAGAGTAGTGCATATGAAAACAGGCAATGCCAATGATATGTACGAAAAGGCGTGGGAAGAAGTGTAAAATGATGTAATCCAACTTCATTAAGTTTAACTAGTAAATCAGCATTGGCTTCTTTATTTAATCATTATATAAGAATAAAGAAATAGGTAATAATATATATAAAATAATTATTAACTGACTACAGAAAAGCACAATCTAGTCTTGATACATCTCAAGCACTTGAATGCACCCTCCACAGTGACACTTTATGACTTCCGAAATTGGTAATGGACGACGAGGAGGCACTTGAACGCAGCATCTCGACCTGACCCAAGAAGCGCGCTCCCGGCTGTACGTGGTTACTCCCCCTCTACGGTGTACGTGCGCGCACCCCTGTATCGCGTGGTGGGGATCATCCATATTGCTGCTAGTGGTGGAGTTAAGGTTGTAATCCTGAGAGGCCCTCGGACACGTTTCTTTATTTTTATACATGTTTTAAGTCGGCGCTGACTGCTCTGCGTCTTAGACTGAAGCTCTTCTGGTCTAGGAGCGACAGAGGAGCGGCAGACTCCGCGGAACAACTTCACATTTTCTTGAAATTGAGGGCGAATTCGGGCCGGGGGGAGGACTGGTAATCCTGAGGGGGGAAGAAAGACGGCGGTGGGAAATGGCCACTCAGGTGGAGACTCTCCTGCCCGGCAACCCGCTCGCCAAAGCGGAGGAGCACGGTAAAGTCATCCGCGGTGAGCCGGAGGAACAGGAGGGCAGCCGGGGCGACGGGGCCAAGCGGCAGACGGGTGTCGCCGACCAGGGGAGCAGCAGCGGCGGCAGCAGCCCCGGGCAGGGAGGGACCCCCGGTACGGAGGAGCGGACCTCCAAAGAGGCGACAGACGGGAGCAAAGGGGGTAGTGACGGCGAGGACAAGCCCAACGAGGAAGGTGTTAAAGGCTGCAACAGAAAGGAGTTTACTGAAGCTCCCCCGCCCAAGGTGAACCCGTGGACTAGGAAAATGAATGCGGTGACCGTGGTCAGCGTGAATGGACAAGCACACCACGGTTCGTACCCTCCCTTGCATGTTGATTTTTACTGGCTGTCAAGTGTTGTGTTGGTGTCTGTCCGTCCAGGTGTGCTCGCCCAGGTCGACCGAGCGGCTGTCACAGGCTTCACATATCATGTATTGAACCGTATGGAGGAGATAAACAAGCTCCATGTCTGTGCTGAGGCTGTCGTCGCCTTCTTGTTGCTCCCTTTTGCAAGCCTGGTTATATTTGGAGTAAAACCCCCACTCCTCCTCCTCCTCCTCTTCATCATCCTGCTTGTGGAGGCTATTCTTGGATTCAGGGTGGCTGATTGCAGAGGAATCACACCCTTAAAAAAAAAAAAAAAAGTTTAAAATATGCCCCCGTAGCTTTTTTTAAAACGGACTTTCTTATCTTCACATCTCAGTTCAGGACAGATTTAGCAATGGTAGCTTCATCTGTGAGTCTCTTCAGTGAGGATTTATGAGTTTCAGGTGTTTTTAAAAAAGAGGATTTTGTACAGGCTGACTGTCTTCATGGTGTTGGATTAAGTTAGGGTGTATTGTTCTGGTATTTTGAGGAGCACAGCATCTTGATTTCAGAAGTGTCACCTTGCATGCTTCAGCTGCAAAGCCAGGAGAGGACAGAACTAGTAGTCATGGTGGCTCAGATGTCCTTACGTACAGCCTGCTGCTGCTTCATCATCATCCAGCTCTTCCTCCCCTGTGTGCCACTCAAACATTAGCTGACACACACATACACTCCCTTGCGCCTGCCAGATATTTAAACCGGTGCTTACTACTGTTTACACGCCTGTTTTAGTGACATGTTTCGGCGTACAGCCACCAGATTAACGAGACATCCGCCCATGTCTCGCATTGCATCAATTAGAGGCAAAAACCTGACCGGGTTGTGTAGCTGCTCACTTAGCCGGCTAACAATAGCACACACACGGACTCTCCCTTTCGGCCTAGCGCGTCGTCGAGCCCTAGCCCTTCCCACTCAGACGTTAGCTTAGCATTCAGCTCGCTACTCTCCACATTCTCCCCCCTCGTCGCGCACAGCTCGAAACAGCTTTCAGTCTCCCCAATGTCGATTCTCGACACCGAAACGCGACCCTCCGTGAAACAGTCGGTCGTTTAAAGCTCTTAAAAAAGGAGCAGGTTTGTTATGAGACGTCACGTGTTCACTCCACGTGTTCCCCGAGAGAAAGGCATGGGCGCTGCTAGCTAGGTAGCAAGCTAGCGAGCGAGGTAGCCGGCTAGCTGCGTCCGATCACACGCCAGAAATAGTTTAATACCGCCTTGAGTGAGGGTTATCTGGACGTTTCGTGGGTTATGAACCTGTTGTCATGTCCTGTGTGTGTTGTCAGGGTGAATTCAGCCCCTGCCTGCGTGCCCACCCAGCTAGTCACCATTAGCTTGGAAGCTAACAGGCAAGCTGGTGAGAGTCATCATGGCTTCTGCATGATCTCACAGTGGTATGATTGAAAATATACAGCCACTTGTGATCTGTCAATTGAAGCACTCAACCCACATGAATCGATTATGTGGAGTGATTGGTGGTTATACACATGGAGGCAGCTCCCTCATCTGCTCCATGTCAGAGCAACGTGGTGTCCACCTCACAGCCATGTGTGCTTTTTTTTTTTTTCTTCCCCTGGACAGTGACACTGGCTGTGTTTGCAGTCATACAATTGGGTCATCATATTTCTGAATTCACAGCCTGTCAGAGATGTGTGTTGTCTTCTTAAATGCCAGCTGGTTTGAAGCATGTGTATCTAATGTAGACTTCCGAGTACAGCCTGTACCCTGAATCTCTGGATGGATGTTCTCCAAAAGCTGTCACATCAGCAAGTAAACCTGGCCGAGGGCCAGAGGTTGAGCTGCCCAGGCAGTCGTGCCCCTATTTTATTTTGCATTCAGGGACCAAAAGCTGGATTGTCGATTGTGTGTTAAGGGAGGGTGGTTTCTAAACCTCACTGCCCCCTGTGACCCCCTCAATAGAAAGCTATTTCTGTTTAGAACTTGTCGACACAGGTTGTGTGTTTGTGACTTGTAAGCAGTTAAATCAGATTGTTCCATTGTGGATGAATACGCCTATCTATTTTATCTATTTAAGTCATGAGTTAAAACCATGCATTATTTCAGAAGTCACATAAGCATTTGTGTGACTGCATCATGCGGTCACACAATTTCTATTTTAAAGTTCTTCACTGAACATGGTCACATCAACACTTAAGTTCTCGTCTCGTTCTCGAAGAAGTTGTCTTTCCAACAGACAGAGGACTTTCTACCTAGTCATGTGTACTTTCAGTGTCCTTGAACAAGATCCTGCACTCCCTGTTTTGGATAATACATTACTGTATGTGACTTAAATGTGTGGCAAGAGGAGGGTGGATTTGGGTTGAGAATAAGCAGCACATTTTCACAATCGCCTCAGGCGTGCCACCACTGAGTGGGTTTACTGTTGATTGTTGGGAATATTTTAACTTTTAGCACGTCACCAGCTTGCTGTTCTTTGTTACTGCAGAGTTTGCTGTACTTTGGGGAATTTGAAAGCTGAACTTTGACCTTTTTAACTTTTATTTCCCCAAAGAAATTTGTCCTGCAACCAATTCAAACCTGGATTGACACAAAACGTGGTAAAATACATGAAATGTACAGCATTAATATATACATGACATGGGCTAAAACATACCACATTAATTCAGATAAGAGTTCACAAAGTCATCATCATTGGAGTTGCAACAAATGGTCATATATTTTGTCCATTGAAAAGAAAACTGAGCAGCAATTTTTTGGATCGATTAATTTTTCAAACCGTGCCAAATAAGCTGGTTATAGTTTTTAAATGTAAGGATTTGCTGGTTTCTTTGTCATTAATGATGATGAATGAAGGGTTTTAGACTGTTGGTTTGACAAAAAGCTGCAATTTGAAGACATCTTTTGGGGTTCTGGGAAATTTCACAGTTTTTCTGAAATCTCATAGACTAAACAAATCTTGAAAATAATTGGCAGACAGTCGTGGGTGGTAGTAGAATCATCATTACCACCCACCACTTGTTTTATGGAAGATTGATATTCAGCTGCCTCGTCATTAGCATTTTAACACTTTGATTGAGATGAGAGGTAAAATAAATTTCCACCTAATCAGACCTGATGCTGAATCTCTAAACTGTCCCTACGGAGTTTGGTCATTATCAGAAATTATTTTGCCCTGTCAAAAGTTCAGTAAAATGATTGCTTAAGCCTCACAGAAAAGGCTCGGTGATGTTTGACTGTTGGTGATATCAGTAGCAAACGTGTGGTCATCTCGTCTTCAGGGTGTGTGGCTGCATTCTTCATGATGTCTCTAAAGACCAAGATTAAGACTCTGGTGTGCAACAGCAGGACGGTCTGAATAAGGAACTGCCATATGGAGAATTTTTTAAATTGTGAACAAATTATTACGGTTTAATTCAGGGTGTTAATCAAAATGCAGGCTTAACATTTCAAACCAAAACCACTGCAGATATGCAGGTTTTTCACTTTTAGAAAATGAGACAGGCAATTGACTCCTTTCAAAATGCCAAGAGATGCGTTAACCTTTCAGTTTTTCTTCTTCTTTTCTTGTGTGTCACATTTGTCATAATGAATGCACAGGAAAAACTAGACCATAGAAAGCAGCGGGTCATATGATACCTCATCAGACTTCACCCAGAAGACGTTGAAGGTCTTTTTAAACGTAATTATTCAGTAACATCCCGAATCTATGATCTATGCATTGTTCCCTGAGAAATGAACAAAAATGTGGAATCTTGCAGTGTTAGAAGAACATTTCTTGATCCACACAAAAAGTCAGTGGGGTCATTCAGGTTTTCTTTAATCCTACTGACAACCGACCGTGTGAAGACTTAACTTCCACATCATAGATGATCAGACCAATCGTTTATTTTTCCAGAGCTGCCGATGGAAGTAGCTAAGGAGTGAGACATCTCGATTCCTCCTAATCTCTGAAGGTTGCACATGTACAGCACCGATCAGGTAATAAGGATGTGAAGCCATTGATGATATAAAGGTGGTTACTTTTTGAATATCTTTTAATTCAGTCTTTCTTTCCAACTTGAACAAAGACAGAAGTAGTAACAAGGCTTATTTTCAACATAAGTCATTGAGCCTGAAAAGGGATGAACATTTTCGCGTTCATCTGTGTGTTGTGTTCACTTTGCAACCAACCAGAGCTGGTAAATACTTGTGACTACTGCAGAGTCGATTGATGCAAGAGTGAATGCTGATTATACACATTCCATTTAGAGAATGTGTCAGATGCCAGATGTTGTTGGATGGTACGGGTGGTTTGTCCAGTGTGAAAGGTGTATGTGCATCGTTTACATTCATTTTTTTCAGGGGTGTTCGTCTTCATCACTGTATTCTACATCCGCTGCTACAAGCAATGTGAAAATGGCTGCAGAAATGTGCATCAACCCATCTGTGTGCCAAAAAAAACTAGTGTCCATGTGAAGAAGCAATACTCCATAGTACTGCTTATGATCAATAAGCAGATTTCATTCCACATGCATCTCTATGAGGAACGCAGTGAGACGTGTTCGATTCCGGTTGAGAGTCGACCTGCCTGCGTGACAAAACATCTGGAAATAATAACCGTTTATATCCTTGTTTACGTCTCGATGGCTCAATGATACTAGAAGCAGAACAGGAGGGGCTGCTTGGTGGGGGTAGTGACAGTAAAGTGTTTGATAAGAAGCTGCTCACGACCCTGCCCCGGCTGCCTGTGGCCACACCATGTGATTACATTTCATCAGGTGGAATCCAGTTTGACCACAGCGTTACTGAAGCAGCCGGACTGTGCCGTTAAAGCTGGTCTGACATTCACATATCTGGCATTTAGCTAAATCGCTATTCTGTTCGTAATGGGTCATGTGACGCTGTCTGGATTGCGTCTACTGGTTCCCTGCAATGTAGTTTGGTGTGTTTGTCCTGACTGTTGGAATTCATTTGACATTGTCCTGTGGTGACATTTTTATAACAAACAAAATGCCAGTGGGGCAAAAACAAACAAATGTGTCACTTGCGCTGGTCATGTGTCAGAGTGAAGTTGAACGTGGTTCAGCACAACGTCTCTATATTTTTAAAAGGTTTAAAGCCCAGATTTCCCAAGAAGAAGGTTTAGTTCTGTTGAACAGTTTAATGTCTTTTCTCTTCTGTGTATTTTGGCCCCTGAGGGAGCTCATGGTGAATTAGTGATAAACGTTAGCAGTGGTGGTGCTTCTTCTACTGGGTCACCACAGAACAAGAGTACCAGTGTATTTTTTTTCTTTTTTTTTTTCTTTCTTTTTTATAAGCAGACCCTTTTTTCTGTCTTTAGTTTTATTTAACTTTAACTTTATTTTATTTATTCAGTTTAATGGTGCAATGTCCTGGCTGCAGAGAACGCAATGCCAACGTCAGTTTACAGCTCATTCCCACAACAGTTTGTGTGGTAGCAAAATTTAATATACTGCAAACGAGAACATGCTACAGTTGATCAATTCAGTCCAGGCTGGAACACAAAATTAACTCCTAACTTCCAGCAAAATGCAGCCACTTTGGTTAAGCAGGTTAGCATCTGTCCTGCTGTGGCACCTGTTACTGCTAAGTTGTGTTTGGACTGAAAATAACAAGACATCCGGGGGATGAATGCAAAACCAAAACGGGTGTGTTGACGCAGGTAATAAAGAGATGCTGAAACATGAACCAGGAAGTTAAAGCTTCTCACACGCCAGGACAAAATGTAAACAGTAGACTGACAAAATGATTTTGAACCGAGTGTTGCCAGAAGTCGAGCCAGGATCGTCTTGTTTTGCATGACTTTTTTCTTCTGAGTCATCAGAAGTTGCGTCCCGCTGCATCAACACACTGTTGTGTTACAGACTACAATGAGTAAGGTGCCATTTAATGTCTTCTTTTGGAGACGTACAGTGAATTCTGCACTGGTTTAAGTAGGGCTGCATGATGATTGGATCATCATAGTGTTATATAATAATCAGCCTTCAAAATTAGCTATTAGTTTTGGAACTGATTTAATAATTAGGCCCAATTATGAGTCGTTTGATACTCATTGATACATTAGTTAATTACAGCTGCAAAATTGGGAATAATTCTGCACTGACTTAAGATTGAGACCCAAACTCGGCCTGTCCCCAAGTCTGTTATAACTAGAACCCGACCAATGTTGTATTCTTTCTTTATTTAATACATTACAGAGCATTAGCTTTCGCTTTAATCACTATTTATAACATAACACACAACCTGATTGTTAAGTGAGAGAGAAGAGGAATATCTTAACAGATTACTTTTCGAAATAAGCAGACTTTAACCCCTCAGGTAGCAGAATTAGCAAAACAATGCTGCAAAATCTAGAAGTAAATGTTTTTAACACCAAAATAAACTGCCATGGAAGGATGTTGCAGATGTTTCATGGAGCTGCTTCTGGTTTTGTGAATGATCAGCCACAGTCTTTTAGTTTGTTGATGTTTGTATGACTTTACAGTGGTGCTTGGTGAAGGAGTGCATGTCGTGTTTCTTTCCCACAGGAGTAGTGTTGCTCTACAGCCATGCAGCAGTGTGAAACAAACACACCGACTACAGATCTTCATAGCTTGGAGACTTTTAATAACTCCAAGTTTTTGCATTTTGCTACATTCAAGACGTTATGACAGATATAGACATTTGTTGCCAACAACTGAAAAGTAAACGTCTCTGGTATCGACATAGCTAACCTTGGGATGTGTAGAGAGTTGGATAGAGGTGATTAAAGTATTAGTATTTTGCCTTCATTTTGTGCGGATGTGTTGGCAGATGATTCACTTTGTTTCTAGATATGAGCTCATTTCTGTAGTCTACGCTGACAGTCATTGTAAGTACAGCCTCATTCAAAGTCCATTGTCTTTGTGCTGTTGTGAAGAATGCAAGCCAACATGTAATGCTGTCCCGCGGGCAAACTTAGGTGTTACTCCTGTGGTCAAGGAGTCGGGACCGACAGCGGTCCGCTCTCTGCATTAGCATTCCTTTTTAGCACATGCTGCAGCCTTGATTAACACTTGCAAATGAAGCTCTTTCTCTCAGAAAGTTTGGCGAGAAAAGGGACCGTTGACTGAAACCTTTACACAACATGATTCTGAGCTGGTTCAGAAATGAACAACGGCTTTTGTGTGTGAATGGTCTTCACAATACTATGTTAAACTTAATGTTTAAAGTGTAATTTGGCCATTCGTCATTATTAAGTGGGATAAAAACATGGCTTATAACACACTGTGATGTACTTGGCAGCAGATTGTAACAATTTGAATTAATTTTGAATTACTCCCAGTGACTTCTTCTGTGGGCACCCCAAGTAGAAGCAGGTCCAAGAAGAATGACAATGTAGTGAAATCTTAATCATATAAGAAGTTGTAATTTTTTACAAATTGTAGACTTGAAAATAACGATATAGCTGTGCATATATGGGGCATTAGAATGAAGTTCTACCATGGTTTCTGACGAAGGTGTGTGTGTTTCTGTGATGGCTCTAAATGAAGTTGTGGGGATGAAAGACGGTGAAGTGTGTGATGTTTCAGAGCAGCTTGGCATTCCTGCAGCTGGTCTCGCAGGGTTGCTGTATCAAAATTAGCATGGACGCCTCACTTGTCTCCCACAAGTGTCTCCACTCTGTGAATCTTGTCGTCTTTGTTGTGGCCTTAAAGTGGCAGACCCCCCACCTCCCCGTCATCAGACACCTCGGGGGTTGTTCGTAGCTGGGTCTTATGTGGTGTCGGGACCCGGCTGAGGTCAAGAACCTGGAAGGAGTGCTGACGCGTGGAGGGTTAAAGTGGAGCTACTGTTGCTGAGTGGGGTTGTTACAGTGTTGATGCGAGCTCAGCTGATTGGTCAGCACGTGGAGATGATGTTGTGTCTCCATGTTTGCAGGTTAAGTTGAAAGATGATGTTGCTGTTGTACCAACATCTAACCTGTCTTTATTATTCATACATCCTAATGTCTAGTGGGGATCCCAACGTGTTCAAAGGTACCGAACATAGAGCCATGTTTCAGGGCCACAACACATTAAAGGGAAACTCCACCAAGTTTTCATATTTAAAGTTTGTCTATAAATTTGTGGAGTTCTCTTTTTTTGTTAACCAATTAGTATCCATCAAATGGATTGCTTCAACACACCCTAGCTATTTATGTAACTAAACCTGATCTTTACAACCATTTTGTGCCACAACACTAACATAACAACATACTGACATCACATATGTAAGCTCCTTTATTTCATGTTGTCTGGTATCTTGTAGTCGTCAGCAGACATGCATCCACATATGACGACTGAAGTTTAAGGAAATTACTCCAAAAAAGAATCCATAAAAAATAGTTGCTGGTTTAAATAATTTGTTTTGTTTAAACATATTGCTTCAATTGAGAACAAGAGCAAGATGAAAGTGAAAAAATGTGGAAGACTGGAAGAAGATGAGCAATTTTCCAATCTTAAGGGGAAACTGTGTTTCTGTTGCCATGAAGATGAAATGATCATACAAACCCCAAACTGATATGTAATATTTTTGTTTATCTTCCATTCTATTTTGGAATGGGTTTGTTTTGAGCCAAAGTTTTTGCTACAAAGTTTTTTTGAACAAACATATCTACAGGATAATGAAAAATAATTCTCAATTACAGCCAGCGATATTATATATTAATTATGAAAATGTATCTAAATCATGATAAATGTATGGATATGGGTCACTGGTCAAAAACGAAAGCACAGTTCATTGTTGCAGCAATCATGCTCGACTTGAACTTGTATGCTCAAAGAAATGGTAAACTAGGTAGCAGCCTGGTGTCTATTGTGCCCTGCTGACTCCACCTCTACTGTCGCCCAACTCAAGCTGCTTTATCGGTCTCAGACTTGTGTCTGGAGTCAATGATAGCGGCACATCCCTCCTGTGGAGGCTCGGTAGTGTAGTCACAGCTCAGGGTGTGGACTGTTTACATCAGGCTTGTGTGTCGAGTTAGTAGGGTGGATTTAAAAAAAAAAAAAAAAAACGTTTGACATGGATCTCACAGCCAAAAGTCTTGAGTCATGAGTCTGGTGGGTTCAGGTTCGACCATGAGGGAGAAACACACGTTACCAATTATAGTCTGATAAATGTCGACTGCTACTACTAGAAATAAACTATTCTGGCCTTTGTTTAACGACTTTAACAGTAAGTAGTCTGTCAAGTCTGTCATTCAGAAGTAAAGTATCTGCAGCTTGTCTTCAAGGCTCCAGGGTGCAGCTACTTTGGTAGCACATGTTAATGTGAACTCAGTTAACATTAATTGTACTGGTGCTCCTAAAATAAAAGTTCATTTTTTAAATAATTCTGGTTATTTCCGTTTCTTGTTACAAAGGAAAACATCTTTTCGCCCTTGTATGCCTGTTAACAGCCATGTTCTGAATGTGTTAAGAAATAAGGTTATTATAATATATGATTTGGCGCTCCTATTGTGAAAAATTGGCCTGTAGCCCTGATAAAAGAGAAGCCAAACAGGAGAAATACATAAACACGGTTCTTTGTGATCCTGAGTTGCATTCACTCCAAGCCATCCATTCCTGCGGTGATGTTTTTAATTCATGTGACCTCCAAAAAGCTGCAGGGTCGACTTTGACCCTTTCTATCAAGGATGTAGGTGTAGTTGGCTGTCACTGCACCTAGCTGTTTGAAGCGTGACCACTCTCTGCAGCGGTTGTGGTCCTGTGTAGTAGCTCCTGACTCAAAGCTGTTGAGAGAAAGTTGCCGTGTACAGCTCTTATTGCTTTAGATCATTGGTGTCAAACTGATCCAGTAAAGGGCCATGTGGCTGCAGGTTTTCATTCCAACCAAGCAAGAACACACCTGATCCAAATCAGGTGTGTTCTTGCTTGGTTGGCTGATTGGTTGGCTGATCCAAATCAGGTGTGTTCTTGCTTGGTTGGAATGAAAACCTGCAGCCACATGGCCCTTTACTGGATCAGTTTGACACCACTGCTTTAGATGGTAACTGAATCTGTTTTGGAATTCAGTTTCGCTCCTGCGCTCCTGTTTGCACTCCTGGATCAACTTTAACCTTCTCCCAGAAAGGCTGTTATTGTGAATAATCTATAGAAAAGTCTTTTTTTCTGTAGCAGATCTTTGTTAGCTCCGCTCTTATTCAATAACAGTGGGTCTACAAAAGAAGATATAGGAATATTCTGCTCTGTTATGTTGGTGTAAACAGCAAGGTAAACATCGATGTTTACCTCCCTATGCTGTCCTGTGGATAAACATTGCACCATTCTGGCATGGCTCACAAGATTGCAGTTGCTTACTGCTTGGCTCCTCCTCGAATAAAACATGTTTTAGAAATGTATATCCTGAGAAATTAGTTTTTTAAGCTGTATATGTCAGTTATGGTAAGCAGTTTAAAAATTTGAGCCTTTAACGTCAGACAGTTGTCAGGATGTTTTAGCTTCAAGTGGAAGAGAAGCAGCCGTTGATTTAAAACTTTCACTGGAGCTGAAATGTATTTTAAACAACCTGCAGAAAAATATCACTGAATATGTTGGGATTCGTCCAGGAATTTGGATGAGAAGCTGTAAAGTTTGAGGTCAGAGGGGGTGATCTGGGGTGAGATTTGTCACCCCAGATCACCTTGTTGCTGGACCGGGACTTAACATGTGTGTCTCTCCTCCTGGCCCTCTGCTGTTTAAGCTTTTGACTCCATTAGAGATGATGTCACCACTGATCATGTGACGCCGGGGAGAGTCTTTGACGTGTGTGTTGCAGGCAGGCTGTCTCCCGGCGTACACTCTGACCGTCGTTTCCTCCATATTTGGTTCTTGCAGACAGGCTTCCCTGCTCTGTCGTCACGCTGCTCCTGCTCAGCTGTGAATGTACGACCATCTGACTGCCAGCAGCATGTAGACCAAACTGGAAGCTTCACACTGATTACACAGTACTTAAGTTTTGGAGCCTGAAGCATTAACATAAGTTGATTATCACACCTTCTCATCCAGTTTTCTGTTTCCCTGTAATGAGCCCTTGCAAAATCTTGGTTGTCTCCGCTTTTTGGGGAAACGTGTGTGTCTCAAAATTGAATTCAAACATTGCATGTGCATCTCCTTTTTTAGATTAAGTCAAATCTGTCAAATGTGTGTGTTTATGGTAAGTGTTTTCTCCATTAGACCCTGGCTCTCAACCATTCAAAACATTCACTTTCAATTTGACCTCAAAACAATGATACAATACATGTGGGAGCAGGAAAAAAAACCCGCTCACCATAGCCAACAAAAAATCCCAGCATCTGTCTGAGGACTGGGCCGGTTTCCCAACACTACCACTGTGTTTATCTAAGGCTGCAGAGCCGACGTGGCACAAGGTTTATTTATAGGCTCCAACAGAGATACCCTGTGGGCTGTAAGGCAGGTATTGTCACTGGTGTGTGCTGCTGTAGCACCTGTGAGAATTTGTCTTTGGACTCCACCTGAGTGTTTTGTGACAAACGGAGAGGTGGGGGTGAACTGTGACTCTGCAGGGCGGTGAAATTGGAGATGCAACGTGGGGGGAAAAAAAGAGGAAATTTTAATGTAGAACTGCTGTTTTAATCTTACTCAAGAGGAAGCAGTTAATCATAATGAGCATGCAAAATGATCATGTTTAGCGTACAAAAGAGACTTGATGAGACGGGGGAGAGGTAATGGTTAATGTGAAGTGGCGGGGGCTGGTTGTGGCTAATGTTAATGGTAGCCTCTGGCAGTCAGGCGTGCACAGCAGGATTCAACTACTGGCTCTTGAGTGCTGTGAAAAAAGACGTGGTGACTGAACACAGGAGACGGTGAAATGAGAGTGAATTGTAAGAAGAGGTTAGGAGCTGACAGAGGAGAGGGTGATGATGGACTGAGGGGTAAGACGGCTCGCTGTATACTAATGTGTGTTGATTGATTGAAAAGCAGTTTAAAGTTTGAATGCGTTGTTTTCTCTTGGCTGAAGCTGTGAACCTTATGTCTGAGGGAGCTCCTGAGTCTGAAATCAAGTTTTTATCTTTTTTATTTTTTTATTTTCTGTAGTTCAAGACTGCAAACAACCACGGTAATCATCAGATTTGTAATCTGTCTGTCTGTAAACAGAAATGAATAGGTTTCCACTTTTCCTCACCTCCTGACGTTTCAATGTGGTATTAGTTTTTAAGCTGTTGCAAAGACAGTATCAGCAACATGGCTACGGCTAGCAGGGGAAAAGACTCAGAAAAGACTTGAGTTAGGTTGGCAGGTTTGTTCTGAACAGCCAGTGGCTGAGTATGGCTGAGGAACCATACTTTCACACAACACCAGGGCTCTCCATCGAGTGAATGCACGTTCACTCTCATTTTGCCTGATGTTATCTCACTCTCTGTCTTCACTTCCTTTTTTTTTTTTTCTCTCTTTCCCAGTGTAGAATTTCGACAGTTATTCCAGTTGTTCCAAGGTTCATTCATAACCAATCTATATCCATATGGTGTCATTTTCCTAAAGCCAATACACTGTGCAAGCAGTTCTTACTTCAGACTGATCAGCTGAAGCAAAAATAGTTGTTTATCGCCTGTTTTTAGTCGTCTTCTTCCTCTAGCCTTCTTTGTCGTCCTCATTTTCTTCTACTGCTTCTAATCTTTGTCTTCTTTCAGTCTTCTTCTTCTAGTCGTCATCTTCTTCTCCTTGTGTCATTCTTTTTCTTCTTTTTGTCATCGCCTTCCAGTCTTCCTCGTCTTTGTTTATTGGTGATGCACAAACCAACAAATCGGTGTGTGTAGATGTTGTGTTTGTTAAGCCAGTGAAAGTAACTTATCCTCATGTCATCTCTATTTAATTTCCATTTAATCAGCTCATGCTGATAATATACATTTCTCAATATCTGGCCAATATATATATATATATATATGATGCATCTCTAGATTCAAGCTTCTCTACACAGCTAAGTCACAGACGTGTGGAGACAAAGTCCCTTTAAACTCTACGGAGGGATCTCCTGTCGGTGGTGACGGAGATCAGTGGATCAGAGAGGGCGGTGAGAAATCATCACAGTCAACAGAAAGTCTGAGTTACAGCGATGTGGATTCAGTGGGTGCTGCCTTTTTGGAGTGTTTGTATGCTGCGGTTGTGTCAGAGTCGTGTCTGTTTGTTTTGTTTAAGTCAAAACTGTACGCGAATATTAGCTTTACAGGTCAAACAAGGTGGTCACATTTGTTAGTTACTGGCAAACTTCAGCATGTGTGGGGGGAGGTTATGTATATATTTGTCTTTGTTTGAAAACTGCACTGAAATGGAGACCTTTTTACTTCAGTGTGCAGGAAGTGAGAATCATTTTTGTCTCGTAGTTAGGACTTTGTCTTGCAGTTTGATGAAGTGCAAGAGAAACATTATTAAATGTTTTGTTTCTGGTTAATGTTCTTGATATGGAGGATACTGCTGTTTTGTTAAGCCTTGAAAATGTCATATGGTGTTCAGTTGCAGAAATAACAAACAAACACTGTTTTATTTTTTTGTAACACCATCCGTCCCTTGATTCCTGCTCCCGTTCTCGTTTGCTGATGAAACTTTGTGATGAGTTTGGAGCGCTTGCTTTGATCAAACTCTCAATTTTTTTCTGTTTTGTTTCTATGATATCTAACCATGTGTCTCTGTAAAACACATGCTCACACAACTGACATGTCCTTGAGTTTTAGAGAATATAACACTGTTATCAGTCTCTTGTACAGTTGAGCACATAATGCTTTGATAACACTTGACAAGCCTTCACTTCTATGTGTTGAGTTGACTGTTCTCAAGGTGCTTTCACACTTACAGCACTGTTTTGAACAAGTAGTCCCCTTTAAAACTGTCACCCCTACAAACTGCACATCAGCAGCAAAAAATGGGGACTAAATGTTAATAATAGAGTATACATTGTGTTGTGTGTTATCAGTTATGAATAATAATGGATAATTTAGTTTGAGATGTAATTTACTTTGGTTGCTTATTGATGTGCTTTTGTGATATTTTACTATTTTAGGTCTTATAAGTTTGGGAAAACTACATCATAATGCAGATGCTGAGGCAGCTCAGGTTGATCTGACTCACCAGTCAGTGTCCTGCAGTGGTTTAACAGCACATTTTAGTATCAGATATGCGCAGGAGGTATCTCTACAGAAGGACAGGACCTCATGAAGTAATTTGTTTGGTGCCATCCAGAACTTTTGACTTTGGAAACACAAATAACCATCCCATCGTGTACCAAACTGAACCAGACGGCTTGGTGGAAATACAGATTATACCACAGGAATCACATCTGGAACTGGACTGCTATGGTTTAAAGACACACAGAGTATCTTTAGGCTAGGGTATTAAATGTGAAATGGAGATCTCTGATGGAAGCACTAAAGATTAGACAGGTGAAAGGTTATTGGCCACAGCAAATCAAATGTTCAGCATTTAGGAGCCTATAGAAGCAAACTTGTAGAAGAGTGTCTCGTCTGAACACACTGCTGTCTGTGTGACAGCCTGAGGAGCTGCAGCTAATACTGTAGTCTGGCAGATGTCATGGCTCTGGAAGACTGTTCCTCTGACCTTAAACCATCCTCTGATATCATCTGATATGCACTCAACATTGGCTGCATGCCCTGAGTGGAGGAATCGTAGGGCATGGCTCAGCTGATGAGCAGAATGTGACGGAGCTCGACAAACCTGCTGTTTGTCCACGAATTACAGCTGTTGAAGGGTTAAAACATTCAACTACGAGTCTGATGGAGTTTTAAGAAGCAGAAACCAGTTGAGTTTGATTCATGGCTGGTGGTGTTCTGCGTTTGTTCCTCAGAAGTGGTTTCAAAGGATAAAAAGCCATTGACTATATGAACCACCATGGTTTTCACTACTTTACTGTAAAAATGATTACACGGTGTGTATAATGTCAGCGTCGCCCCGGCTAGAGTGCAACATTTTCCCACACAATTGTGCTCCAAATGAGAGAAGCTGATTTTTTTTTACCCCACAAAAACCCCTTATAACACTTAGAGCTGTACAATAGATCATTTTCAGCATCGACATCGAAATATGACGGTGGAAAAAGTTGCAAGATATTGAATTGTGCATCTCATTGTTTAACAATAAGTTAACTGTTAAAACTAACCAAAGTTTATTAACAATTCATTAACCATTTATTAATTAGTGATACCTAAGCACATTTAATTCATTAATTTGTTTAACGGGCATGGTTGGAATAGGTTCCCATGATTATGCGCTGCCTTCCATAATCAATAAATCAGGAACATCAGAGGGCCGTGTAAGCCCAAAATGACACAAAATGGGCCACAAAACAGTCAGTAAAGTGTTCAGGTCTGTGGTGATCTCACATGTGCTGCAGCCACGCTGCGATGTGATGACGGATGTACAAGAGGTAACCATGCTCAGGCCCGAGTGCAGCATGGTACACAGCAAGTGTGCCCTTAGAGAGTCCTGTGTCATGATGACGAGGCAGAAAGACTGCAGAGTAGCTGTCCGGTCGTTAGGGATCCCATTTCCTGTGATTTGTAGTCAAAATGTGTTTCACAGGATATCATCACAGATATATCAGTTAATTCCTTGCTCCAGTAAACTGGAGGTCACACTGTAAACCTGACATACAGTGCGAGTGTTTGTTAAACATGCGCCGTCATGCACTGTCAGCAGCAGGGGGCTGTTCATTTTTTAACCTTTCACTCTACTGTTGTTCACACTTTTTTGTTTTTTCAAACTAAGCAGATAAGAGGGGATAAATACTTGAGGAATTCTTTCGGGTTCCTTGACTTAATTTAGCACAAAGTTCTTTCTATGTCAGGCTGCTGAGGGGAGACCAGGAGGCTTTGTTGCTCTGTGAAATATGTGTTTAACGGCCCAGATGTGACTGCGTGTTCACTAATGTTGTTGTTGTTGTTGCTGCGAATGCTCAGTCAGATCTTAGCTGCGATGCTTGGTGAGTCAAGAAGTGAAAAAATGTTTGTTTGTGACTTCAAAATATTTAGTTCTGGGAGCCTCTATAGCTGGTAAGATAACTGACGAACTTTGGCTGACATTTGGTGCAAGATTGGAACTTGGGCTCATAAACAAAGTTTTTTTTAGAACACTAATGTACATTTTCGGTGACCTACTGCATTTATGTTGATAAAGAACGGTGGTATAACGGATGATTCTCCATCATGGTGTGTATTTTTAACCACAAAGGGAAATTAAAGCAGTGGCAGTCACCTAACAGTTTCATGGTTTATGTTAATCCAGCTGGTGAAATAGTCACATGAACATGTGACGTTTTTTAATCTACCAGCCACTAGAAATGCACCTCTACTCTGGTTGTGGTCGGAGGTCAAAGCCAGCTAATGCTCAAGGGTTACTGTTTGTAAAATCCAGTCATTAGTGATCTTTCTTTTTTTTTTCTTTTTTTCTTTTCTTTTTTTTTGGCTGAATGGTAGGTTCACGTGGTGGCATCAGCCTTGATTAGAATAAGCAGCAGGCTGTTGAAACAACATTATGTTTACTGAGTGTGAGATCTTGAGTTTAACCACAGGAAACAACACCGAGTTTTAAGAAGCTTTGATTTACCAATAAAATGTCGACAGGTTAAGAAGTTAAGCTGCCAGCTCCACAAAGCAAATATTTCAGTCTCAATTTAGTTCACACTGCCTTCTATTAAAACAATTGTTGAGACCCAATTAAAAGAAACCAAGAGAGCTGCGTCTGCGAAGAGATTCAAAAAATATATTCAATATTGTAGAATCCACAGATCTGAAATTCTGGATCTTTCAACAAAAGAGACTTCAGACACACATCCTTTAATGCAGACAGCGTGGATTATTGTAATTTCAAATGAAATCCAATAGGAAGCCAACTCTGCACTCATTACTCAGTTGTTTTGGGCGAAAATCTGCAAAATGTCTTTATTTGAAGGCAGGATACATTATAACTGTCACTTTCTATCCGTGAACCATTGAACTCTGGGTGTCCGCTTCATTTGAGCAACGTCTGAGTGAAAATTCAGTTAATATGATGTTATGGTTCCTGACGGCTTCTGTTGAAAATCCCTGGCAGAGAAAAGACTGTGAAACAGTTGAGCAAACGAAATGAAGCAAAGGTCAAAACTGCAATGTCAGGAAGCTCCAGCTAATTCTCTGTTAATCTATTTCTCAACACCATGACGCAAAGGTAAAATAAACATGTCAAGTTCAAAGTTCAGAGGCCACGTAAGGTGATGTGTCCCATTTCTGAGATGCCAAAGATGTATTGACATGGCAGGCACAAGATTCAGCTTTGCAGTGTTTGGTTTGCAGAAGTGGATCAGAGTTGGAGCCTCTTCTAAATTTAAGGGGGATGGCAAGAGACTTCATTAGCTGCTACTAGCTTAACACAATGTCTGACCTGAACAGTCAGTAGCTGAGTTTGATTGTTTGTAGTGTCGTCACCAGATTTTGACAAGGAAGAAGAATGTGTGGAATTAAAACAACTGAATCCCAGGTTCTGTTGCATTAATTGTAGAAGCTGTTGATCCTGAGCGCGACATTGTTGTTTGATTTCACCTTTATAAATGTTAATGTTTCTGGCTTCTTCACTCCTAATAATTTTGGGTTGTCATCAACATTTATGACTTTTTAAAGATCAAATGACTCAGTTTGAGTTGAAAGAAACAAAATGTGAAGAACTAACGATTTGTAATGATGTTGACGTATTTTAAGTAAGTAATAGAATAAATCTGCTGAAGCATACTAACATGGCTGAACTCTCCTGGTCCCAGAGCTCCCAGTCTGTACCGCTAGCTGCACAGCTAACTGACCTAACCAGCTAACGGCAGCTGCAGGTAGCAGTTACTCTGGTGAATGAAAACTAATGATGGCTAAAACAATATTGTAAGAATTTCTATGGCATGTTTGACGTCCTCAGAATAGGCAAATATCAATATATTCAACTTGATTCAGAACAAACATACTGCAACGTTTGTTCAGATGAGAGAATATAATATATAAAGTGTAGGATTTTTTTTCTTTTCAAACTCAAATAGAAAGACAAAAATCCAAACTGAGATTCAAGACAAACCCGGGCTGATGATCAGAATCAATAAACCCTGCAGCTCTCTGTGTTTGCAGATCTTAAAGAGACAGTTTTGTGTCGTGTTAAGTTGCGATTGGTTACTCTGTGTACGTACATTTCCATGTAGTGACTAACTGCTACCTTGGAAGCCTCATTTTCTTCTGTACAGTGCTTGTTTCTGCCTTACCAGCCTCCCAGTGTGGTTGTACAGTCATGCTCTCTGCAAACGTGACCTCCAGTTTTCACCCGAAGGATTGTATGTAAGAAACGTACAGTATGAATGCTCTTTCACTGATCCACCTCACTGGGCCCCCTGCACTCTTTCAGGAGTGAATAATGAGGGCAGCGATTTCTTTGGGCCAGAAAGACTCACTTATATACTACTTGTGTTGCTGAACTGACTTTTTTACTTGTGGTGTTAATATTCTTCTGGGTTTTAAATTAAGAGATTCAGTCTTTACGTTCTCATGTTTTTTTTTTAGTCTCAAGAATGAGAAGAATTGTTGTATCCCAGCAAGAGATGAGATGCTTTTCTGTCAGTTTCTGACTTTTGGTCAAGCAAAACAAAACACCTGACGATGTCACGTCAGACTGTGAGAAATTAAATTTGGATCTCTGGATGGCGATACGTGCTTCCGGTTTTTGTAGTGAAACTGTATATGTTTTTTGTTTTTTTTCTCCACATTTTCCAGCTGTAACTGTAATGCAACCCTGGTTCTCTGCAGCTCTCAGTGCTGTTAGTGATGCAGCCTGCCAAAGGATTTTATTCCCCTCTCTCCCTTTTCTTTCTGGCCTTGTCCCTGGATGTGTTCGTCCTTAAGAAGCTTACTGAGATTTGCTCTCCGGTGTAAACGGCTCTGAGGAGTCCCTGTGAGCTGCTTTCACTCCCTCTTAATCGTTCTGTGGTGATACTTCAGGCAGAGACAACAGGAGGCTCTGACTTCAGATCTGCTCTGTTGGTTTGTTTCTATTAATATTCATGACCAGGTACGACTAGTATCGATCAGTTAACCAAAAATATCAAACCGTTGACATTAATGCCTGTTTCCATTAGGGGAATTATGTTTTTTTAGAATATTTTTCAGATGTCGGTAAATGATAATTAGTTATCCGTTGCCTAAAATCTAAACAGTGTTACGTACCGGACTTCTGTGGAACTGAATGAGTCTCAACTATTGAAGAATCAGTAAGAGCTTACACTGGAGAAACAAATGCAGATGTACCTAAAGCCAGGTTAGGTGAAGTTGAGTTTTTTTGAACTGTTTACTTTTTGTCAATTGTCTGTGCATGTTAAGGTTAGGGAGAACTATGTTTGGATTTTGGGTCATTTGTTCTCATTTATCGATATTATTGATTGTTATTATTTTGTTGTAGGATCAGCAGCTTCTCTATTCTAAGTTAGTGTTATACATGTTGAATGATTTTAACGCTGATTGTGATTAAAACACTAAGTTGATCACAGTGAATTTTCATAATCCTGATAATTGAAGTGTATACCTGATGATTGATTTTAACTTGCCCGACACGATAGCTGAAGACATGGCTTGCACATTCTGTCACCCACAAAAGCAAATTAAATGAAAGGTTTAAAGTAAAAAACTAAAGGCTTCTTCTATGCACTGGGTCTTATTTCTTACCTTATCGAGCTGTGGTTGAAATGTTTTTACTCTGGTGCTCCACCACTCCTAAATGAATGGAGAGGAAATGCTGTGTGTTGTGCTTCTCGGACATTTTAGAGACAAAATGATCCATAAATCACTTTAAACATTCTTGAATTGACTTACAGGAGCAAGAGTCTGTGTGAATAATTTTCTTCATCCACCAGACTTTCCTTCCTCTCGCTGACTGCAACTTAGACTGAAGTGTTTCTGTGGTCTATGAATAGTTTCTCTCCACACGTTGAGTCAATGTGCCTCACCTCTAACGATCTTATGGTTTATCTGTTGAAATGAGCAGCCATTGTTGTCCAGCCTCCTGGCTACAGTAATGACGGGGCAGAGAAATAATTGTGTGCGGATGTTGTAGCTTATCTGAAACTGATGATGCACGGAGACTTGATGTTAAAGCCAAAATAAAGGCAAATTATTATTCAAGAGCCTACCTGCACAGGTAGATAAGATGAGTAATGGAAAAGATAATGAAAACGAATGAATTAAACTGAGACCAGCAAGTCAGCACATGAGGGCTGAACTGAGACAGAAGATCTTGTGCTTCTTTTGTTTGTTTAGCTGATTATTATCACGATCATTCCACCAAACTCACGCTAATTTCAGGTGGGAACCTGTTGTCTTTCCTTATTTTAAAAACAATGTGTGTCTACAGAGGAATGCAAAGAGAGAACAATTTCAAGGGGTGTTCTGTCCTTCATGTGTTTATTTTCAGACGAGTGGGTAATATCTTCCTTTCTGCAGAGTTTGTGTATGCAGAGCTGGTTGTAATGTCGACTGTCTTCATGTGTTTTCCACAGAGTCTACCGGCCCCGCCAAGGTGGTGAGAGCAGGGAACCCCCCCAAGGCCAGACGTGGAGGAAAGGTAATATTCTGTGTGTCTGTCTGTATGAGAAAATATTCCATGCATGGATAACACTTAATAGCCTGAAGTATAATCACAATATTGACATATAATGTACCATATATATTCAGTAATGCTCCTTTTTTAAGGTTAAAAAGGATTCATAAGACGGACTTAATGGCACCAACATGGCTCCTCTTTGTAGAAAGAGAAAAATGATTCGGCAACATTTCTTTAATATCAGTCCAATTTCAAGCATTACACAGCTCATGTAGCTCATAACTGTCTCTTCACAGTCAAATCTGGGGCTTTTAAAATAATCTGTGATCAAGATGTTAAAATTGTTCAGTAAAATGTAGTTGGTAGCTTTTTAATAGTCATCCTTGAACCTGCTCTCCTCTTCCAGTTGGATTATTTTGTTTTTCTTTACATTGGAAAATTAACCAGAGAACAGAAGTAGCATTAAAGAACTGTTTTGGTCCTTTTTTGTTCACTGAGGATTAACGGGTAGGAATGAAGTCAAAGGTCCAAATAAGATAAAATAATACAAGAATGCTAATTTGTGCATTTATTTTCCATCAGTCTGAACTCTAATATTTATAGTATTTGTCAGTGTGTTAGGACGATTTTAATAGACATTTCTTTCAGAAAAACATGCAGATTCATGAATCTTAAAACAAAAGATTAGTGTGTTTAAAAAAAACCCTGCAAGCCACAGTTGAATAGTTCTGTATTTATCTGCAAAACGTGCCTTTTTTTTAAAAACATTCTGAGCAACACCGTGTATTTGCGCTGTAATAATAGAATGTACTCATATAGCACCTTTACAAAGTGCTTTTAGACTCAACAGTTGAGCCAAACAAGGAGGCCTTGTCTAAGTTGAAGTTAAACCAAGAAGGCAACAAACAAAATGTAAAGCACAAAATGTCAACATTTGTAATTGCAAGTAAAATGAATAAAAGTGACAAAACGGCACAGAAAAACAAACAAACATTGCAGATAAAAAGAGAAATAAAAGAATAACATACAGAAAAGGATGATAAGACAACGGATCAGAGGAATTAAAACCAGAGTCACAGATAAGTAAAAGCTTCCTTTATGAAGGTTTTAAAACAGAAATGGCTTCAGAAGTTCAGCTCTTTAATTAGTTACTCAGCTGATAAACCTTTACTTTATTTATGTACTGTGACAGTAAGTACAGTCACACTGCTGATATCTATCTGTCAAGCCTGAAGCTGTGTATCAGCCTCCCTTCACACTTCCTGGAATGTAAATGTTAGTTCCTGGTGAGCCAATGGGCTGTTAGATAAAGCACAGAAACTCTACCCTCCTCCGCGTCATTCACAACTTCCTACCGTTGTTGGGAGACACTCTGCAGTTGTACTCCTCGGTCGTTAACCACACCTTGACCGCAAACTTTTATGACACCTTTGTGTAAACAGCAGAAACGACGGACACAAACGGACACAATCACAGGCAATTCACCGCTTAAGATAATAAGTGTTGACAGCAGGTAAGTTACAAAACAGTGAAGATGAGAATGTGTCAGTATTTTACAGCTGAGCCACTTCACTAAGGGTTGACTTATTCACTTAACTATTTGAAGGTGCAGAATGATTCAATTTTGTTTACACACTTTTATATCTTTCTGCTGTAGTTACAGAATGCAGTAAAGCTTTAATGTGTGATATAATCTGTCCTCATAGTTAACCTGCTGTTACAGTTTCTCTGAAGCTCCTTTTTTAATTCTGCTTTGTTTTTAATTTGTTGCTCAGGTTGGAGACTTTGGCGACGCCAACAGCTGGCCGACCCCAGGCGAGATTGCTACTAAAGACATGCAGGTAGGTGGTGTTTGTTTGAGAAGTGTTGAGTCACAGGCTGATGGATGTGCAGAGGACACACTGATGAAATGGAGGTGGTGTCTGTCATCAAACACTCTGTTACAGTTTAAGACTATTTAGCTGTTTCATGCTTCCTGCAGAGGAGCTAACGAGTTCTCCATACATGCACTCACATGTTCAGTCGGCTGTTGTGAAAGTGTGGAAACCGTTCCCAGAATGAACAGTTTGTTCCACATGTACTCAGACTTCTGTCAGCCTCTTTGCAGCAGCAGCTTTCACTGTACAACAGTAAATCGAAGCTGCAGAGGGAATACACACCGATGTCATCCAAACCGGACACCTTTCTATGTCCCTTTAAGTCGATGCTTTGACGGGAATAGTTGCAGTAAAAGGCTACACAACATCCTTTTTTCGCAGAGAACACATAAGAGGGGATATACGTTTTGAATTTAATCAGTGAGAGAGATCTGCGTTAATAGTGCCTCCGGACCTGGTTGGGATTCATTGTTTTGCTTGTTATCAAGGTTAATAAGGTGGACTGTGTATGATTATAAGTTGAGCTCAGCAGTATGACTTCTCTGGGTCACATTTAAGTGGAAGTTGGAGCGTCTTTATTCTCTGGAATGTGACAAATTTCCCATTGACAGAATATGTAGGCGAGGCAGAGATGGTTGGATCCTCAGAAGCTGGTGTAACTTAGCTGGGATGGTGAACTGTAGAGGACGTTTCCATCCAGTCCTCCCTCACCTGTGTAGTGCGATCAAGAGGCAGAATAGATGGCAGAGATCAATACATGTCCTCTCAGCTGACATATAGACAGACACTTTACATTTTGCTAGCTACCACAACCCACAAGCCAACAGACATGTACAGTTATTTATGATCGAACACCAGTTCAAACATCTTATATTTACCGCTAAAGAACAGTGGCAGGGATGTTCCCTCGGGCCCTGCAGCCTGTTCATCAGCAGCATTAGAGATGAATTTGACTGGTGCCTTATGATAATATTCTGAAAATACACTTGATCAAAACTATCAGAGTAGGATCGATTATTAGTTCTCAAGCTTTGTGCCTGGGGACAGATGCATGAAAGTAGGTTCAGATTTAAAGTTAAATCTGTTGCATATCAGTACTTTGATAGAATATCATAAATTTGTCATCTGTATGTCAACACTGTTTGCTTTCAGGAGCTTGTACGTCTGAATTCTGTATTTGCAAAAGAAAATGAAAAGGAAGCCAATTTCACTGCTGTGTCTGCAGGAGATTGTTGGTTGCAAAAACTCGAGTAAGAGCACAGTGGTCATAACATAATCAAATATGAAGATACTTTTGACTTGATACCTCTGCAGTCATAATATGACAGTACTGGATGTGTGACTTGCTGCTTTCAGAGCTGACAGCAAGCAGGTAGAGACAGAAAAGAAAGAAAGGAAATACTTCTGTTTTTCAGGTTATAACAGTCAGAAACTACATTTAAAAGACTAATTCAACATGTCTGACAACAGAGAGTGAGAAACAGACAATGGTGTTTACACAAAGAGCATCTTAGTAGTTTCAAGTCACAAATTATAATCATCACCAGCCAATCAGAAAGAGCGGCTTAGCCTGTCCTTCCCCACTTCGCTGTTGTGGATGTGTTTAGTTTCCTACAATAGGTATTTTAGCGGTTGTGGCTGTAATTACACAGCAGCTAAACAGCAAGTCCAGACAGAGCAATCTGCTGCTGCTGCTGCTGGCCGACTGCGTCCTCTGGACTGCTCGTTTCTTTTTTTAAAGGACAGAGTTAGTCCAGGCTCACCACCATGGCAAGACCTCTCTGCCAGCTTGGAAACAATACAAAGATGGCCGACATCAATGCAGTGATCAGGCAAAATGCTTCAAGTCAGTCTTAAAAAACCTTTCTGTTAAATGGATGTAAATGTCTCACTGACTGCTGGTATACTAGCTTATTTCACTCTACTCAACCTGTGTTGATATGTCACCATCAAATCTATTAAGTAAATACTGCAGATTCTTTGGTCCAACCAGCAGACCAAAACACAAAGCTTCATCATTTACTATCATAAATAACAAAGAAAGTGAAAATTATCACATGTAATGAAGCTGCACACGTTTGTTCTGTGTTCACTTGAAAATTGACATTTAGCGATTATGAAAATAGTTTGAATCTAAATTTCTTCAACTAATCGTTGCACATCTAATAAACATCTTTAAGTTTTGTTGGTCAAACTAAAGAACATTTTAAGACCTTGTGTTGGACTTTTGGAAGTTGTAATGGGCCTTTTTCACATTCTTTAGACATTTTGCTGATCACGTGGTTAGCCAGTTACTGGGAAAAAAACTGTTATTGTGACTGTTTGCTCTTTTAGGCAAAAGGACAGAAAGATCTAGACCTTTGGGTTCAGGGAGAAATCAAAATAAGGTCTCAGCCTTTAACACCTGTCACATACGAGCTCTACTCCAGTCTAGACCCGCTCAGTTCAGGGGTCCATAGCACCCGTCACCCTACATCCAACATACTGACCCTCTCCACTATATCCCTCGTCCCCCACAGCTGTCTGTTCGCCAGGGGATGCATCTAATTTGTGTCGCCTTACAGTAGCAACAGCATTTAATGACCCTTCAGTGACTTTTTCTATTCCTGATCTCTGGGTGATAGTGTGTCACCGGGAGAGCGACCCTGCTAACCTCCCCTATTTTAGGCACCCAGGTCTGAGAGTACATGCGGGAGAGAGCGTATCCCTGAGCAGGAAAATGTGGGTCACATCATCAGAGCCAGGAATAACCAGCGGGTCAGGTGGCAGAAATCGTAGGTGGGGAGGGGTGGAGTTTGTGGACTGGGGCCAAGGCCTGGGAAGGGATGTCCTTTTAGGGATCCCCTTCATTAAACCACTCATGGATCTGTGCTGCTGCTATTCTTAGGGCGCTGGAGTTCACAGTCCATCACGTAACATTTAAAGCTGTAAATCAATCACTGAATTCCACAGATTATACACGCCGGGAAATAGACACTGAAACCTGATAAAGGAGGGGTTTTTGATTGCAGGGTTTTGTGCTTTAGAGTTTGGTGCTGTGGTTGACGTTAAACCTTAGATTTCATGCAATAGAATATCCAGTTGTCTATTTAAAGATTAAAGTGAGTACATTGAGAGTACATTCATCTGCATAATGATTCCGTTACTTGAATAAGTTAGGTGAGTGCGGATAGAATATTTTAAAGGATAAAGCGCAATTGAGAGGCCTGTTGGTGTGACGGCTGCGTCTATAAATCACGCCTGTGTTGAGTTGGCAGCAGAAAAGCAAGAAGTATTGTAGTGCAGTACATCTCAACACCAGGGCACATACCGCATCAATAATCTGGTCCGGTAGACTTATTAATCAACAGAAAATAAGCATTGATGACAGTTTTCATAATAGGTCTTTAATTAAGTTGGGTTCAGCTTCTCTGATATATGGATGTGTTGATTTGCTTTGCTTTATATCACTGGAACTGTTTATTTTATAGACAAAACAAGTAGCTGATTAATCTAGTCGAAATAAATTAAAGGATAAAATGATGATGAAAATGGCATTAAGTTAGATTTGGCAATCCAAATCTAACTTTCTCCTTGTTACAATTTCTGTGTTTACAATCAAACGTTTGCCTTCTCCATCGACTGGCTTTGTCAAACAATGAGTGCCAGCAGGTTTGTGTTCGTGCAAAGACGCATGTCCACCCATATTTACTGCACACAGGAAATAAAAACAGGTTTTGTGCAGAGACCTTAAAATGTCTTAAATTCTGTTTTAGAAGTTTAAGTCTTCCATTTTGATGTATGTTTAATGCATCTTTATCTTCCTATTATCAAAATGAGACAAGCTCTTCTGTAAAACTCCACATTTGGATTGTCTGTATATTCCATACTTGCATTTAATTCACCATCTTCCACCTAAAACCTGCCTCTCCATAGGGCCACATATATACTGTTACCTTTATACTCACCTGCAGTGCTTGAATGAAAAATGATCTTAAATGGATTCATTTTATGTGCCTGATACCTGCATAAACTTTGAGGGGTAAAGACTCCATAACATGTCTGTTCATCGTCTTCAGTTCATTCATGTTTTGCAGGATAGACTGGTGTGTTTATAGATGGCAATAAAAGCTATTTGTCTTTTTGTCTTGTCAGTTGCCACCTCATTTTGTTGGCTGCTTGATGTCCCGTGTGGAAAGATAATCCATGTAGCCTAGCCTTTATTAGTCGGTTGGTAGTTCGTACTTTACCTGCAGCCATTAATTTCTGATTGTGAAAGTGTAACAGAAGCTTCATCATTACCTTCCTGTGGTGGAAGAATGAATCGGCATCCCTCTGATCTCAACATCACTGTCGACATTTTCTCTGCCGTTACGCCACATCTCCTCATCGATTCAGGAAACGCACTCCACCTCTCACACCTGAGCTTTAAACACACTCTCCTGCTTTAACGGTTCACTTCTGTCATTTCACACTTCACGCCCCTCAAAATAATGTGCTCTTATTCTCATCCGTGCAGAATCGAAAGCAAAATAATGTTTCGCCTAGATGTGATGACAACATTAGCCATGTAACCATTGAGATGATACGGTATCTGCTTAATGAAACCCAGAGGGAGCTCACTTCTTATTATCCACAGCCTGTGCAGCATCCGCTTTTCCGTGTTTGCCGGCAAAAGGAAGAAGTGTAATGCCCTCAGAGGAGCTTTTAAAGGGGCAATAATTAGATTTTTATTCACTCTATCATAACTAAAAATAGCTAGATTATAACTGCGTGGACAGACTCCCTGATAACTTAAAAAAGTCCCCAAACTCTGAAGTATGAAACTCCCTTTTGAAAAACCATTTTAAGCTGCTTAGCAGTAGAGCCTCGTCATTCATGCTTAGTATGTGTACATGTCCTACATACAGTATGGGTGTGTGTGTGTGTGTGCGTGTGTGTGTGTTCATCATGGTCCATCTCATTGTCTTCTCTAAACTGCTCTTCCCTCCCTCTGTTCAGATGGAGGCAGTGACACGGACCGTGTCCTGCCCGCCGACTGTCAGGCAGGTCAGAGACTCATGGAGATTCACTGTAAGTTCAACCTGCAGCCTGTGAAAACTGCAGCCTGCCTGCCTACAAATGATTCCTCTAACCTCTAAAAACTCAACACCTACACAATGAAGTAAACATCATGTTCAGTTGATCTGAAAACTAAATTCTCCTCAGGTCTTTGTGAAGAAACCTCCCATTTGGAAAAAAAAAAGGAAGGAAGTTTTGTGTGTTTTGTTAATGAGGTTTTTTTTCCCAGAAAGAATGCAGGAAGTGGAAGTTAATTAGCCTAGCTTTCAAAAATTAGCACTGCTTAGTCATCCTCGATGCGGTGTTTATCCCACATTAATTAGAGAAGGATTTTAGTTCAAGTGATTTGACACACAAACTGGAGAGAAGGGAAACCAGGTCATACATCTAGAAAATTTCATGGATTACTCAATAGTCTAAAAGTGCAAAACTTGTTTTCATTGTGGTCCTGTATTTAACAGCAGCAGTCCATGTGCAGCATACCGTCATCGGCATCATGTATACAGAAACAGTCAATGTTTTTTGTCATTTTGACCCAATTATATCTCTTAACCCTGCAAGCAACCAAAAGTAGGAGAGATAAGGATCAGAGGCATTGCTGCTAGAGTTCTGAACTTAGTACTTTTAATGGTATTGAACAAATTACATCGGTCGTACCAAGTACCAATTCACAATAAATAAAACCTTGCCGAATTTCAATACCATGTAGCGCAAGTGAAACACAAAATATTAAAGCTAAAGCCTGCACAGTGTTTGTACGCCAAGTTCCCTGCAGTCAGCGCCAGGCTCTTTAGGTTTTGCCATTCAAAAAAGGGTTTAAAGTGAGGCATCATAATTAGCTAGTTGTATAAGTTGTTGCTGAAGATTGCTAGGCTTCTTAAATGTCTTCATTGATGTTAGCTTAGCAAATTACTAGCGTCCTAAATTTCTCACCGACATGTTGTTTAGATTGCTAAAATGGTATGTGAGATTTTTTTTCTAAGTTTGAATCCTGTGTTCAGACGTTATCGAACCCTAATTACTGCCTGCGATCAAAACAAATGCATACTTCAGATAGATTTCATACATGTTCCTTCAGCTTCCCCAAATCATCTCTCTACCAGTCTCATCACATCATTTAGAAAATGTAAACGTTATAATTCACACATCTGCAAGGTTTGAAAGTGTAACAGAATTGCTTGTGCCTCCTCTTTTTGTTTGATGAGACAACAGTGCATGTTTGAAATGGGACATTTCTGATTAGATTAGTTTGAGATATGATTCCTCAATGGCTGGTTGATTGCGTCAAGCTTTGTGGCTGTGTGTATGTGGGCAGAATGGTTTGGGACTTGAAGTGTGTCATACCTCTTGTAACTCGAGTCAGACGCTTTGCATGACTCGTATGCAAACCCCTCAGGAGTGTCAAACTTTGCTGATATGTGTGTCGCTGATAGCTGAGCCGCCGTAGCAGGGATGAGCGGCTGAATTCTGTTTGATTTGAATGAAGTCAGATATCAGCTCTGCAAGCAGAGATAACCAGCGGAGGCAATTCATCTTCTACCCCGTCCTCGTTAGGCTTGACTGGAGGAGAGTGCTTGTACCTTTGTTGCTCTGCTGCACTCAAACATTATAATGAGAACAAACAGAAGTCAGGAGAATGAATATTGTAAACCACATGCAAAGACTACTTTGTCCCAGTCAAAAAGTTTGATCGATGTGAACATAAATAACATCTAGTTATGAATGTCAGAACATTTATATAGTCATTCCACAAATTATACTAACCAGACTGTTGGGTATGGTGTACCTAATGATTCTTCTACTCTATAGATTTATTCAGCTTTACACATTTATTATAGATTATGAAGGCTGCATTTTCTGTTGTGAGTGTCTAGAATATAGAAACGAGTGCAGTCACTGTTGTAAAAGGTTATGATCTGATCGGGAGCACACCTTGTGTTCCCAGCCTCCAATATTCCCTATGTCCTATATTCCCCAGGGTCCTATGTTCCCAAATACACCATGTTCTTGTATATCCCAATGTTCTCGGGGTCCTATATTCCCGATAACATACACAAACCCTCCTGTTTTTGTCTAGCTCATAACTCTAACAATAGTAACATAGGACCTTGGGAACGTAGGAGTGACTCAGCTTTAATCAAGTAAACAGCCACAGTCGACTCTTCGCTAAGGTCGTTGATCTCCCAGAGGTAGACAGAAGACGATTCTAATTTCTATCTGGATGAAATGACCGCTATGGTTAGCAAGTTAAATCAGCCATAGCCAGCTAGCTACTTCAGCTAACACGAAGTCTGAGTTGGCTCATAACATAGCTTCTGGACTGACTCTCCTCCAAAAGACCAGCAGAAGTCTTGGATATGCATTTTCTGGCTTCACACTGTACATGATATCTTGCTGAATGACTTGTGCCAAAGCTAAATGTCACAGGCAAAAGTTTATGGTTTTAGAGAAGCTAAAATATAAAGCATCACCTTATAAACTCTTTGGATACCAAGAATTTATTTTACAAGAGCTTCATTGAAATACAAAGATTGACACGACCAGCATAGATCCACAGTGCCTGCTAGCTGCATCGCTGAGTTAAAGTTGGATAACTTTTTTTAAGTTTTAAGCAATAATATCATAACTTCGCTGACATTGCTGCAGACGTGATGAGCTCTTCATGTCTCTTCTCTGACTAAACACCAATGAAGATGACCTACACAACTCTGATCTCAGCATGAAGCCAAAAAATCCCACAAAAACACCAAAAGTCACTTGAAAACCCAGACTGGATTGAGCAGATTAAGACAGAATTAAACCCCAAACTGGTCACCTCTACTTTTAGAGTTGGGGTCTCAGGCTTTCATTCGGCGTTCAGAGCCCTGTTAATTACAAAAACGATCAACAACATCCAAAAAATGGTTTTGAGATCAGATTGCACTTGGCTTAATCAAAAAATAGTGTGTGAATATGTGAGTATATAAAAAAAATACATATATCTGCTAGGATTTAGCCAGTTTCAGGTTTCCTGTGAAAATGTTATCCAGAGAAGTTTCTGGCGTCTTCCCTTTTTTGAATGACTCTTTGATGGAACTTACCTAAATCTATCTTCTTCATACTGTTTTCCCTCCAGGGCCCTAAGAAGACAACAACAATGACCAAGAAGGAGTCGAAGGAGAAGAGGGAGATCATCGAGGAGAGCAAGGAGAACCTGAAGGCCAAGTCGGACGACTCCGGAGAGGAGAAGAATGGTGACGACGACTCCCAGAAGAACGGGCCGAGGAAAAAAGGTGAGTGCTGCGGCCAAACTTTAGCTTGTAAACAACATAATTTAAGAGTCGAGTACACTTGAGATTGGCTGTACTTGGAGTTTTTATTAAATGTCAGCCATTCGGAGGATTTTTGACTGAGGTACACACGTGTGAGCAAAACAGCCTGGAACACATCTGTATTTTTTAAATTTAATTGAACTTTTTGCCTCTAGAAGCATTTTGTAAAAGAGGCATTTATTATTGTTGGCTCTTTTGAAAATGTAATGAAAACACTCCAGTCATGACTTGGGTGGTTTCTGTGGTATTGTCTCACTTCATCGTCTGTCTGAGTGGGTTTCTTTTTCTTTTTTTTTTTTTTTTGGTCACAAAAAAATCCCAATTTGTTGATAGTGATATGACTAACTTTAACCTGGAAAAAATGATGTATGCTTCGTAGAAACTGAAAGAAAGGATGCAGTGACGCATGGACACAATTAGCTGAAGTACTCGTCTGATTAAACACACTGTGCTGACGTGAAGAGCATCACCAGTAACAGAGAGAGCAGACATCCATTTCTGAGCCAGTGATGGCATGTAGTCAAGCTACTTTACTTGGATAAATTTAAGGAGTTACCTCAAAGATTTACCCATTTTCCACTTCTATAAACCTCCACTCTGTCCACATTTTGGTGGGAAATTTTGTTCTTTTAACACCAATACATTTATTTTTGTTAACATCAGTTACAAGTGACTTTGCAGATTCAGATTATTCAGTGGTAATAAGTTTATCAGCCATTCTTTCTTACATTTGCTGCAGTTTTATTCAGATTTAACCTGCAGCCGTGCTGTAGAAGTGATGAGCACTTCATGTCTCTTCTCTGACTGAACATCAATGGAGAGAACATTTTCACAACTCTGATCTCAGCATGAAGCCAAAACAAACAAGCAAACATGAATTGCTTGAAAAGACTATAAAACATTATAGAAGCTTCCCTCATCACACAAATGGTCAACAATGTGACTTTGGTACTGTTGCTGGAAGGATTTTGGGCTGGTCTGAAGTTCTGGACGGCCATCTTGCTGTTTGAGTGATTCCACAATCTGATTATCCAAATTGCTGCTGTCAAAATATCCAATATTGCGGTGCTTTCCTCTCTTTATTCGCTCCCTCCTTCTCTCACCTACTCAGTCTGCAGACAGACACAGGGCCACGTCACTTAAAACTGGCTGTCATTTCCCTCTCTCCCATTGCATGTGGTATCTGTCACACACTCACCCACACAATCGCACAACACCCCTTCAACCAGCTGTTATGTTCAGCAGCAGATCACTGGTGCACCCTGCTGGTTGGCAGAGGTACTGCAGGAGACTCTGTGCTGTTGTAGGGAATTTTAGACTTGTGCAGTAATGATCCTGATATCTCTGAACTAAAGTTGCACATTTGACATAACTGACTACTAAATTATGTAAAAATCAGCTGCCATCTAGTTCATAAAGGTGCTGCCATATCCCCCTAAAACAATTTGACTGGTAAAATGTTGAAAGTGGACAACTGGAAACATACCACTCACTGTATCCTGAAGGCAATGTGTCTTCCTTTCTCTCTGTTTTATAAACTGATATTAGAAAGGTTTAGCATTTTTATTTCCAGTATTTTGTCTGTTGTAGCCAAACAATCAGCCAGTAAGAGTTTGATTTCTCATGAGTTTGGCTGAAGGCAGAAGTACATTAATCCTCAGAGTAACAAGCCAACCTTGCCCTTCACATGGTCAGTATAAAGATCCAGAGTTCTCTGCAGCCAGTTTGTGGTTAGTTTTTAACCTCAAAGCCATAAAGATTGTTTTGACTGGCTGGAAAAATACCTCAGATATATCAAGTTTAAAGGCATTTGAGGCAGAAAATAAACAATATTATTGCCAAAGGTTCACCTTAAACGCTACTATCTTTTCAATACAAATTTTGCCTCTAAAGGAGCAATAAAAAAGTCAGATTATGATCATGTGAATGGTGAAATGAAAAGTTTAAAGTGATTCCGGCAGACTGCGATCACTTGAGGCAGAAACTGACACATTTTTCATTTTTCAGCGTTTCCCTGTGGTATTAATGACGTCGTTAGCAACATGGCTGCGACTAACAGCCAGACCACTGTCAAAAGCAAGAATCCCAATTTGACCAAGAGATCCCAGTGTCAGGTCTATGATAAGGCAGAGTTTTAATTTTATTACAGATCTAGTTGGAATAATGCTGGTTTGGATTAGAGTGCCACTATTATGAGGAACACATATCAGCGGATCTCCACTGAGTGAATGTCCGTCAGCTCACTCTTCTTTCACCTCAGTTTCTGTCCTCTCCTGTTTTGCCTCCTCCTCACAGTTATTCCAGTTGTTTCACTGTTACCTGTGGATAGTGACTGGGTGAAACAATGCCTCTTCCTGTTTTGGTTGTTTCATGGCTTCCTTCGTCATTACACTGTGCAATCAGCAGGCCCTTTTTTTTAAACTTCAGAATGACAAGTTAAAGCAAAAGGAGTTCTAGTTTGATGATTAAATGAATCCTTGTGCATCTTTTTCAAACCGTTTCCTCTCCATGTGGTTACAAACAGGAAATAAGCAGAAGTGGGTCCCCCTGATGATTGAGGTGAAGTCCGAGGGTCCGAGGGAGCGCTCGGCCTCCAGGAACAACAGCAGACAGAACGAAAACCCCCGCCTGCCTCCCAACGCCAGGAACGACCTCAGAGGTCAGTCTATGATGTCATCGCTGTGCATTGGCATCACTGTGAGCCACAGTGATGCAGCATGTGTTCAGGTTTCTTACTGCAGGTGACGGCTTTAATTGCCAAGATTTTTATTATTTTTTTTTTTAAAGCTTGTTCCGTTGGATTTGTGTTAACATGCGACAACAGGTTTGAATTTGCACTTCTGGATGTGTCAGCGTTGCCGCATGTGTAGCTGTTAACCTATTGGTACACATCGGTTGAGACAGCATGCATGACTCAGCAGCAGGATGTGGAGAGATCTGTATGTGCTCCTGCTAATCTGCTACTTCTGCTTTGATAGCTCGGCTCTTTAAATGTACAGGGTATAAATAACTGTGTTTCTTCTTTGCTGAGGAAACAAAATGTGTTCTGCAGCTAAGAGGACATTTCATGTCTGATCTGCTGATGTGCGAATGATTCTGAGTTTAAAATAACTTCCTACAGCAGTACAGGATTATCTCCAGTTAAAAGTTCCCTTTTGCTTTCACAACTGTGTTTGCTTCAAAACTGCTGTTTATATTAGGTGTTTTTGTTCTGACGGAGAGGTTGTGTGTTTCCCCACAGACTGGCACAGTCAAAAGTACGAGCGTGAGTGGCGCGACGACCACGACGAGGTGTCCAGTGTGAAGAGCGAGGGAGCGCCGTTCCGCGGAGGGTTCAGAGGTCGCGGACGCGGGAGAGGAAGAGGTCGGGGACGAGGCAGAGGTGGTGCAAGAGGTATGTGGACAGTCAGAAGTGAATGTGAAGGGCTAAAAATACAACTTAATAAGTTGTCTGTCTTAAGAAATGTTTAAAAAAAACAGAACTTTCTTTTTTCGTCTGTTATGTGGTCGTCAGCCTTATTTCCTGAAACGACACTGCTGCTTGTGTGTCTGCAACTAATTGAAACTTATAGTGTCAGTTCATTTTCTATATGTATATAACACAACAGATCTGCAAGAAAGGATCACAATTGATAGTCACAGTTTAGTCAGTGAGGTCTAACCTGCAGCCGTGCTGTAGAAGTGATGAGCACTTCATGTCTCTTCTCTGACTGAACATCAATGGAGAGAACATTTTCACAACTCTGATCTCAGCATGAAGCCAAAACAAACAAGAATTGCTTGAAAACTTGTGAGATTAAGACCATAAATCTGCCATCGGTCTTTCTTAATTACACAGATGATCAACAGTGTGACTCTGGTACTGTTGCTGGACTTCCACATCCCTGATCTCAGCACTGAAGATTGAAGCATTAAAGCTAAAGATTCAACAAATAAATAACTAAATAAATAAAATCGCTCAAACCTGTGTTCTCAGTTCCGGCAAGGGGTTTTCATATTCCCCAAAATGTCAAACCTACTCTTTAAAATACACTCTAACCCAAAGGAGCTTTTACCTTACCTGCCTGACTAATTCAAGCAGTTTTGACAAAATAGTTTCCAGCCAGTATGAACAGCTGTCCAGTTTTGTGCAGTTTTGGCTGTCATTTAGCTGACTCTGCTCTCAGACTGGGTGGTTGGTGTCCCTGAAATCTGGCCCCACAGAGTCTACAGTGAAAACAGTAAAAGTGCAATAACAACCAGAGAGTACTGGAATGACAGGAAGGCCTTGGATTCAGCAGGAGAAGCAGGTTTCCCCGAAGGCGTGTTGGTTTTGGCAGGGTTCTCCCTCTGTCCTCCCTGTTGTTCAACCGCTTCCTGCATATTGTCTTCGCTCACCGCCCCCACCTCCTCTCACTCACTCTTCTCTGTTTGCTGCCTCCTCCTTCTTCACTCCCCTCACAAGACTGGAGTAGAGAAGTCACTTTTGAAAAGCAAACAAGGATTACAAATAACCTGGAGGAAGAAATGAGAGCGATTTGTCCAGTTTTGTCTCCTTGAAGACACGTTGTTGACTCTCAACAGTGCTGAAGTAACAGTCGCGTAACACTGAATCAGATTAACTGTGTTTCTTGTGTATTTGCACAGCTCTGCATGTGTGTGCTCCTACACAGTGACACACACATTCTGTATTTTTCAGTGGTTGTATTCATTCTTTAAGACTGAATCATAATCACAGGAGCTGCAGTTTACTCTTCATGCTCTTGTAAAGAGAACAAGTTGATAGCTTTCCCACAACGGTTCCTACAATTTTTAAATTCAAACAAATTTTGCAGTTATCAGCTCTGTTTTCGACATGAATGGTTTGACCCGTGTCTTAACAATTTGGGTAATTTAGCCATGTGTAGTTTAATTCAAAACTAATTTAGTGACATTAGAATAAGAACATGATGTTTGCTCCATGTTTACTTGGTTCAGTGGAGAAATACTTACTAGTGAAGAAAGAGACGTGAAAACTGGAGCTGCAGTGAGAAGTGGATCAAAAGAAAATCAGTTGCCATCTCTTTTGATAATCTGTCAGTTTCAAGCAAATTGTTAAAGGTTTGGTGGTTCCAGCTTATGAAATCTGGAATGTAGAGTCTGTTGGAATTGGACTGTTGGTTGGACCAAAGATTAATTGGTTACTTAGTGAAAATGAAAATAATCATTAGTAAAGGCCTAATGAAAACAATAGCTGGATGACAAGGAGCAGAAAAACTGATAACCACTGTCAAACTCTCTGAAGAGAATTAAAATATTGTCTGTCCATCTAACTGACTGTCTCTGTCCCTTCAAGGCCAATACGACTACAACTATGGCTACAAGTCCTACGATATGAAAGACGGCCCGTACGGACAGAAGTTTGGCAACACGGTGACCTACTACTATGACAACATGAGTAGCAACGACCTTTTCTCCGTCGATCAGGACCTGCTGAAGGACTACATCAAGAGGCAGATGTAAGGATAACAAATACAGGAGTTTCTCCCAGTCAGACTGAATATGCAGACGTGCTGTAGAAGTGATGAGCTCCTCATGTCTCTTCTCTGACTAAACATCAATGGAGAGAACTTTACCAACTCTGATCTCAGCATTGAAACAGAACAAAGTAAAACACTCGAAGCTTTATTCATTCAGGTATTAACTTGATCACATTTCCTGTGTGAGTTAGAAAATAATTAAATGAATCTGCTGCAGTTTGTTCAGTTCAGTTGATCTTTGGTCGTCTTTCGTAACCAGCTACAGAAAAGACAACAAGCTTGCCATTTGATCACGAAGCGGTTTAGCTCAGGGTATCTGCACTACTGGAAAATTCCTGATAAGCACTGAATTTATTATCTGAAAAGAAAGTTGAAAAGGTCTTGCCTGCAGTAGGAAGTGATGTTGGGCATAAAAGGGTTTTGCTCAGTGTGGGTGTTAATCTGCTGCACAGCTCAGAGAGGGCTTTAAAAGTCTTAAATTGAATTTGGCAACTTCTGCAGAAACCCTTTTGATACGGTTTTAGATTTGATGATTTCAGATTCAGTTTATTTCTGGTTCTTATCAAATCCTTGATTACATTTTTGTCACATTATTTAAACAATAGAAGAAGCCGAAATATGATCAGAGCAAAAACTAAACTTTCAATTCAGGAGATCTTTGCCATCACAAGCAGTTGGTTGCCATAAATAAGAATATGCATCTCGACTACATTTTGCATCTCACATTTCGCAGTCAGTGTTAACGAGTAAAGACACGTTGTGTTGACACGGTAGATTTTTTTTTGGCACCTAACTGAAGAAGCTTAACAGTTTCCTCGTGTGCACTCAGTGCCCTCTTCAGTTTCAATCTGTATCAAGTTACTCCAAGACTTTGAAATCCTCTCAGATATTCTGCTCTTGATTAGTGGTTCCTTTTTTTAAGGAATTTGGTTACATGTGAAACACTTGAAGTCGGTTTGCAGTGTTTTTCCTGAGTGTTTTCGATCATATTAATGCAGCCCTGTGCTTCTCACTTCACTTAATTGTCTTTGTTTTACTCACTTTTGTCTTCGTCTTGAGTTTGCATTAGTTGATGGGAGAAGTGAGAAAACTCCAGCAAACGGCAGATTTGTCAGAATATTCTGGATGATGCTGACCAGGTGTTTCGCTGTCTCTCTGCCACCTGTAGTGAGTACTACTTCAGTCTGGACAACCTGGAGCGGGACTTCTTCCTGCGGAGGAAGATGGATCAGGAGGGCTTCTTGCCCGTCGGACTCGTCGCCAGTTTCCACAGAGTGCAGGCCCTCACCACCGACGTCAACCTCATTCTGGAAGTAAGCACATTTCTGCCACTCCTTGATTCGTCTTACGTATTTCTGTCATCGCACTGATCAACCAACTCACCAACATCTCCCCTGTCAGGCTTTGAAGGACAGTAAGGAAGTGGAAGTGATTGACATGAAGATCCGTCGTAAGGTGGACCCAGAGAAGTGGCCCCTGCCGGGCCTGAACATGCCGAACCAGACCCACACCGACTTCTCTCAACTCATCAACTGCCCCGAGTTTGTCCCGAGACAGCTGACCGAGGAGCCCAGAGGTGAATCTTCCTCAAATCTACTTTAATGATCAACCTGATTTGTTCCCTGTCTAGATTAAAAACTATATTTTTTCTGCAAATAAACTTAATATTTTCTTTACGTCATCATATAAAATGTGTCTGCAGGGTCTCCCAGAGCCTCCACACCAGTAAAGCATAAGACCAAGACTGATTCAGACATCTCCAACCTCAAGACGATGCCCAAGGGCCTCTCTGCCAGCCTCCCCGACCTGGACTCAGAGTCCTGGATCGAGGTCAAGAAGAGACCCAGACCCTCTCCGGCCAGACCAAAGGTCAGCACAGAGAAGGTGACACTCAGGAAAACACACTCACCATTTTCAGTATTTCATCCAGTGACTTCACATGGACAACGATGCCGTGTGGCCACTTGGAAACGGAAACGTGTTGCTGTGAAGTCATTGATGAGAGGGAGTTCTCCTTGACTTTATCATTTGATTTTAAAATGATAAGACAAAGTAGATTCTAAAAATAAATCTGCTTTAATCAAATTATCTTCCTAAATTAAACAATATTATTCCTGAAACATCTGACCTATAGATAATTTAAGTATGAAATGTTTGTATATGAATAGGTTTTATAAATGAGTTATTAAATTTTGGTACTTTGATATTACAGTACAGTGAATTTAATCTTTGCAGCCATGTGCACCTTTCTTTATCATCAGCATCAAACTACATTTGAATAAGTTTACCTTCTCTTCATCTTATTATAAACATTTAATGTCGGTGCATCTCCTCCTATCTGTCTTAACCTCTTTGCTCACCTTCCTCCTCCTCTTCCTCCTCCTCCTGCGTGGCTGGTGTTGATTGACTGACGTAGGCCCCATCGTTGGAGCAGCGGAAGGAAAAGGACGACTTGGTTCGCTCCCCGCTGCCGCTGCCTGGCTCCTCGCCCTCCCCTGCGACCTCAGGAAATAAGGTGAACAAGAAATTATGTTTAAATCAGGAGTAAAACTTTGGATTCATTTGCTTTTCTTTTTAGAGCTGCAGCAGATGTTTTTATCTCTTTTATTTTGTCAATTAGTCCTTTACTTTTAGTGTCTCAAAATTGGACTAAAACTTGGAAAATGAATTTCCAACAATAGCAGCAACTCCTCTAGATCTAAATAATGAACACAGACAATCAGTTAATGCTGTCTGATAAATGATGTTCCAGGAGGGAGCGGAGCAAGACGAACCTGAGGAGCTCGACTTCATGTTCGACGAGGAGATGGAGCAGATGGACGGGCGGCGTAACACCTTCACCGACTGGTCGGACGAAGAAACAGACGGTGAGATCGATGACCAGGACGTCAACAAGATCTTGATTGTGACGCAGACGCCGCCGTACCTGAGGAAGCACCCGGGCGGCGACCGCACGGGACACCACACGTCGCGCGCCAAGCTGTCCAGCGAGCTGGTCAAGGTGATCAACGACGGACTCTTCTACTACGAGCAGGACCTGTGGGACGACACGTACGAGCCCGAGTACGCCACCATCAAGGTGAGGTCATGTTTTATTGAGGGATTATTCAAGGTGAAAGTGCTCTCTGTGAAACAATCGCTGCTGAGAGACCCTCAGCCTCCAAGACGTTCCCATGAAGTCAATATCATGTGTCTTGCTCCATATCTCACCTTTATGCCAGAACCGGGCCAAAAAAGTCATTCTGTAGGAATTTTAAAGGTATTTTAGAGTTTGTAGCTTCCTGGAAATTCATCAAAAATGTTGATGTCTTGTCCTGCAGTTAGGGGCTGATATACAATTTGGGTCTAATAAATGCTCCCCTAACTTTATGGATCTAAAGAGGACCGCTGCCATAGTGTTGCTTGGGATGTATGGAGTTTCCTGGTAGACAGGCCGCTTTGTTTGTGCTATGTAAAGTTAGCTGCCGTTAGTTACCTCAGCGCTGTATTTCCTGTCATCATACTGGCCTTCTTCTTCTCTGGGGCTGCGTTCTGTCCCAGTCTGCCCGTGTTCAGGGGAAGCTGCCAGTTGGGGAGAGTCAGAACCAAGGGAGGCAGGGCCTGATCTACATTCTGCACTACTGGCTGCTGCCTGTTTTTTACAGGAAACGTGTAACTTTGCCAAAGCAAATATTATATTAATAGCAGTTTCATGGGGGGTTAAGCAACATTTCTAGCGTAGGATCCAGAGACTGGGAACCGTTCTCTTCAACTCAGGCACCACGCTCTAAATTTAGTTCCAGGCGCGATATTTTACCCCTAGTCTGTATGTCAGCATGGAGATACCACAAAATCTGATTATATAAGAATGTTTGTGCTTCATGCAGCACTCAGTTTGGAAATATTTTATAATGCTAGTAATTGAAAACAGCTCAGTGAACCCAGTCAGCAAAAAGCAAGACAAACAACCAGAGGAGCCATTTTTTTTTCCATAGATTTTTAGTAATTTATTATTATTGTTGTTGTCGTTGTTGTGGTTGTTATTGTTTGCTGTTGTTATTATGACCTTTTTCATTGTTTCGATAGTACAGCTGAAGACAGGAAATAGGATTAGAAGTGGGGCTGGCACGCAGCAAAGGGTCACAGGTTAGATTTGCCCAAAGGTCTTTATTATTGTTTCGCACTGTTAAAATGACAAATTGACACAGTTGATATTGATTTTATACAGAAAAACAAATAAATGCTGCAAACCACATGTCATATGTAGTTGACTTAAAGGGGGAAAAATAGGATGTTTTACACAGAAAATCTGTGAGAGAGCTTCTGATACAAAACAGAGCGATTTACTGTGTCACGTCACAACTCGCCGTCGGCTCTTCTGACAGCTTCCACATTACGTCACTGTCAGATTGGAGCTGTTTCTGTCCAAGGCCAGACGATGAGTCGATTTACTCCCCTTCGGTTGGAGCTGTTTCTGGACATGGAAACCCGACACAGAACAGAAAGTTTGCTTTGTTTTGTTGTCATCGCTACCTATTGTAGCATTGTTGTGCTCTTTGTGGGAGCTTCACGTGCTCGCCAGCACACGTCCAGCTGCGTGTGGAACAGAGGACGCTTGTTTATAAATAAACCCCCACATACAAGGCCTCGGCCTGAGGGGTCGAGCTGCAAGGGGGGAGGCAAAGATGGACGGCCGAAGATGCGAGGATACTTGGTGGAGGGACAGGACGAGCGTGAGTCGCGTATTTCCCAGGACCCGTTCACAAGACTTGTTGTGTGTTTATAGAAAGATTTTGAAAACAGGAGAGCAGCAGTTACTGTTTTGTTATCAGGAGTTGTTCACTGTGGAAAGTTCAGGGTTTGTGTGGTGACGTAAAGCAGCTGGTTGGTGTCAGATCAGTAAGAGACCTCAACATGAGGGTGAAAAGAGTGTTTTTGGCAGCCATGTTTTGTTGCTACATCTCGATCTCCAGATTGATGCAGATCAGGTCGGTGTTGGATCAAGTGTTAACAGCGTCTTTAAATTTTGGCACCACCTGCAATTGTGTTTATTATTTTTGTTTATTTAAAGGGCTGAAATTCTGTTAAATGTCTCTTAATTTATGTCACATGTCCACGCTTATTGATATCTTTAAAAGGCCTGAAAACCCTTTTTAATCATTGATCATTAAGCCAAAGTAAACTAAAACCGACAGGTATTTTCATACTAGAGTTATCATGATGCCTAATTTTCAATCTTTTCATTTTTACAGCAAGAGGTGGAGAACTTCAAGAAGGTCCACCTGATCAGCCGCGAACAGTTCGACTGCCTGACACCTGAACCCCCCGTCGACCCCAACCAGGAAGTCCCTCCAGGACCCCCAAAACCCCAGCAGAGTAAGGACACTAAAACACACAAAATCACATAAGAGAACAGAAACAAAACAAACAAATTGTGTTATAGAGCTCCTGACCTGCAGGTCTCGACCCCTCCACAGGACACAGAGACAAAACTGAGAGGTCACAAAATGACTGACAGGACAGGAAAGATGACAATAGATGCATAAATAAAAATAAAAAAAATGGACTTTTCTCTAATCTTTTATAGATTCTTCTAAAGAACAGTATAAAACTGAAGACTTTTGCCTCCAAAAATTAATCAAAACCCCATTTTCTGAGAGAAATCAAGGGTTAAAAAACCTCCAATACTCGTCTCCATTTTAAGAAGGCCGTCCTTATATTACTGAATAAAAATTAGAAGTAAAATACAATACTTGTGTGTGTGTGTGTGTGTCTCATCTCTTCCCTCGTGTCCTCAGTCCCCACAGACGCTCTGGCGAACAAGCTGTTCGGTGCCCCTGAACCCTCCTCAATAGCTCGCTCGCTCCCCACTACCGTGCCTGACTCGCCCAACTACCGCAGTGCCCGGACGCCCCGCACGCCTCGCACGCCTCACAGGAAGGACCAGACCATGACGCCGCGCTTCTACCCAGTGGTGAAGGAAAGTCGACCCGTAGATGCCAAGGTAAGATGGCTGCCGTGTGAGAACAGAACATTATCCACCACGCTGAGCAAACATTTGTAGCACTAAACATTTAAATTTTCTCTGTGACCCTTCAGACGCCCAGGAAGAGGAAGACCCGACACAGCTCCAACCCGCCCATGGAGTGTCACGTGGGCTGGGTGATGGACTCCAGAGAGCATCGCTCCCGTACTGCTTCCGTCAGGTGAGACTCGCTGCTCTGAAGTTTTCCTCTGGACTCTACCAAAACTGACCTGAGCTGTTGAGTATTACAAGATAGTATTGTTGAGTTTCTCTGGATTTTAATCAGTGATGAAAAAAGGTTTTTATTCATTCCAACAGGCAGAAAATGATCTGAATAACTCCTTTTGTGGGCTTTTGATGTCTCTTTGATTACTGTAGTATTTCTAACATTTTTTAAGTACATGTGGTATTTAAGTTGATACACAAAGTCCAAACGGAACCATCAGTCTTTCTCCATTTTGGTGAAAACTCTGACAAGATATAAATGCAGGACACATTTCAAAGAAAGAAAAACATCTGCAGGATATTTTGTTTATTTTCGTGGTTGTTCTCACTCTCTGTTCTCCTCCTCCCCCTCAGCTCTAACGCCAGTCCGTCAGAGGGCACCCCTGTCCTGGGTAACATCGGCTGCACGCCTCAGTCCCTCCCCAAGTTCCAGCACCCATCACACGAGCTGCTCAAGGAGAACGGCTTCACGCAACATGTTTACCACAAGTACCGCAGGCGCTGCCTCAATGGTACAAACATCTCCACCTCTTCCTCATTTGATCATTTACTTTATATATAAATAAATACTGTCATAATTTATTTGTAAGTAAATCTTTCTCCTTTCTTGTCCAATCACAGAGCGGAAGCGGCTGGGAATCGGCCAATCCCAGGAGATGAACACACTGTTCCGCTTCTGGTCGTTTTTCCTGCGAGATCACTTCAACAGGAAGATGTACGAGGAGTTCAGACAGCTGGTGGTCGAGGACGGGAAGGAAGGATACAGGTAAGAACCTGCGATGGCAGCTGGTTACACAGCCATATGTTGGTTTGTATCTCAGCTAGCTTCAATTCCATTTCTCATCTATCCATTTTGTTTTCCGGTGCTCAGTTCGCTCTAATTGTTTACCTCAACATATTTGTGTGTGTGTCACAGGTATGGTTTAGAGTGCCTGTTCAGGTACTACAGCTACGGTCTGGAGAGGAAGTTCAGGCCAGACATCTTCAAGGACTTCCAGGAGGAGACCATGAAAGACTACGAAGCTGGTGAGAGTTCCTGAGAAACACACTGCACAGATCAGAGGAGACAAACCAACAAACTCATTAAAACACAAACATGAGCTCAGCTGGAAGCCCCCAGCATCAGGCTCATATGAAACACTGGGTCTGACTTTGCTCTTTTTCTGTCTCGTGTCCTCAGGCCAGCTTTACGGACTGGAGAAGTTCTGGGCCTTCCTCAAATACTCCAAAGCCAAGACCCTGGAGATCGACCCCAAGCTGCAGGAGTGCCTGAGCAAGTTCAAACGTCTGGAGGACTTCAGAATCGATGTGAGTAGAAAACTGCTTAAATCTGAAAAGCACATTTGGTATTTATTTGAAACACATCTCTAACAACAAGATAGTACTTCAAACGCTGCTCACTGAATGAAAGTTAAGAGTAACGTTCATTGAAAACATCATTGATGTATTTACAGGAGCACAGATTGAGGAACTCGACCTCATTATGTGGAAAAGGGTCAAGATTGTGCTTTCATTTGTAAAAGTTGTGCTTGAATAAAAGCATTCTAATCTCCGCTCTGGTTATCGTTGGTTCCAGCCGCCTATGGAGGAAGGACGCCGCAGAAGACACTCGTCCAGCGGGGACGGTCGCCGCCGGCACCCATCTCAGCCCTCCAGTCGGCCCCACAGCCAGGCGAGCTCCGGCCCCAGCCCCGCCCCCGCCGCCCAGGGCCTCGCAGCCAAGGATGATGCCAAACCCACCAGCCAGAGAGCCCCCGCCGCTGACCCCGCACCAGATGCCAAGACACTGAAATAACTCAACCAACGCGCCGGCCAACACGGATCAACTCAACCACGTCTGCAAGTCGCTGGTTCTCTCTGCGCCACAGGAGGGGGGAGGGGGGCGTCCAGCTCGTCATTCAAGCATGAGAATAATATTTTTTTTTCCCCCCCAAAGACAAATTTTTGATTGAGAAATAAGGAAGACAATTAGGACGGCTTATCAATTAGTTTTACCTTTTTTTGAGGAAAAAACATGATTTTTCTTTTTTGTTTGTCTTAATGAGGCAAGAAACTGATGAGGTGTCAAACACTTTTTTTCTTTAACAAATCATTTCCAGTCCACACGGTGGATGGATTAGTGATGATTTACTAACCTGGAAATGTTTTTTTTTTTTTTTTTACATTTCATGTCGACCCCCCTCTCTGTCACTGGGACCCCTCTTTGATCGTCACTGTCCTGCTGGCTGAAAGATATTTGATTCCTCGCCCAGATCTCAGATTCATGATTATTATTTCTTCGGCATGTGGTGAGATTGCAGACTTGGAAATAGTTTGAAAAACACTGAGTATCTGAAAGAGGAGGCCGTGCTGCTCCCGACATCCAACCGGACCAAAGTGGTTTGAACCGAGCGACTGACACTTCCATCCGCAGAGTCCCCAGTGCTCTCAGTCAAAATATTTGATTTACTTCACGGCTGGACATCGAGGGGAAAATATCAAAGAACCAAATGATAAAAAATAGAGGAAAAAAAAGACTTGTACGAATCCCTCAGTGTGGACACGATCATTGAAAGTTGCCTTATTTTAATGGTTTTACTGCTTCTAACTTGTGCCCGCCACCTTATTGTCGATTGTACAGCATTGAATTCACCCATATATCCGGTCACCGCTTCCAGCAGAGGCCACAAGGAGGCGCTCTGTCTGCCAAACTGTCCCCCCTTCACTCCCCTCCGTCACCTTTTCTGAACTGTCTTCCAAGTGTCACTCGGTCTGTTACAAGTCCTGTAATTCTTCCTTGTGTTTGCAAGTTGTGGCTTTTTGTGCTGAAACACGTCAACCTGGTGGAAGGTTCTCCTCCTCCTCCTCCTCCTCCTCCTCTTCCTCCAAAAAAAAAAAAAAAATCAACATATAAACACTTACGCAGGGTGGAGAGTTGGGAAGGGAGACGATCTTGCTCTGGGTGCTTCCTGACTTTCTCTCCCCCTCCCTCGCGCCGCATCCATCCGTTCATCCATCCGTTTCGACATCCATCCATCAGTTGACGACAGCGACGATCAGGACTGGAATCATCAAATCTGGATTACTTGAAGAAGAAGCGATGGTTACGAGGAGGGCCGTCGTGCTCTGTCGCAGGTGCTCTGGGTGGAGATGAGGCTCAGACATTTTGGACTTCACCGCTACACTGAAGTCCGCTCGGCCTCGGGCGCTCGCCACCTCTTCCCGTTTCACACACAGACACACACACACACACACATCAGTCACAGGCACGGACACTGACGCAGGTACAGATGTAGCGGCATGAACAAGCTGAAAGAAACACAACAAAAAACACACTCAAAGCTCCAAGTCTTGCCTCGCTGTGGAGAAAAGTTCTATTCAGTCATCACACTTCCTACAGACAACAGTGTCGAGTACTGATGATATCAGATAGTGATTCTTTTTCCTCCACTAATGTAAATGTGAATTTGACAGATGAAGAGAAGTGATTGCAGCTCCCTGCTACTTGTTTTGTTTATAGAACAGATGATATATTTGCCTTACATGTGTATGTACTCTTTTTTTTTTTTTTTTTTTTAATGTTCTCATGATTATCTTTTAATGCTTTTTAATTTTTTGCAGTGTTTCTAGTGTTGTCGTCGTTGTTATGATGGAGGTTTGTGTCAGGCTGTTTAAAAAAAAAAAACATCTGGATTTACAGAAAACGGGGACAGGATTCACAACACAAAAGGGAAAGTTGGTATCAGGTATTCAGTGTGAGGACTAAATCTGTTAAGCTCAGATTTCATGTTGAAATCAGTTAATTTGCTCTTTATTTCTTTTATGAAGATGTTTTTTTGCCAAGATGACAAAGCAGCTTTTGTTAACATGATTGACTCGGATCGATTGTTAAATCTTCAGCCTCTCTCGATAAACACCGCCTGCAAAGTCTGAGAAATGCAGAGAAATGATTTGATTTCCGAAGTTCCTAAAAAATCTGGAAAAAAGTCTTAATACACGTGTAGATATCCAGATGTTTAATGAAATGACCCTCTTTCCGTTATCATACTGCAGTGTTTGTTTTTGGTCCTGAGGAATGAATCAAAGAGAAAAAGCCTGACAAATTCTCTATAAAACTGTTACGTCTGTATTTTTTTGTTCTGAGGAGGCGGATTTCACATTGTCCTGTCAGTGTTTCTCTTCTTTCAGTTTTCTTCCTCTAAAAATCCACAATTTTTGGAAAACATGAAAATGCAAAGCAAAGCTGTACTTGTTTTTTTTTTTATTATTTTATTTTATTTCCTGTTTTGTTGGTTTATCTTCAGGGAGATTCGGATCAGAGGCTTCACAGTTGATGCATCAAAGTGTTTACTGGAGGTTTAAAGATGGAAAAATAAGAGCTACAAAGTATTCAGACAAGAAGGAAAAAAAAACAAAAAAAAACTTGCATTTCCCAAAAACCAGCGAAGCCTTTGATCGGGGAGAGCTGGTGTGTGTGGCTGCAGACATGACGGACTGCCACTAGGGGGCCTTCTACCTGGGGACAGTCTCAGTGATCCCTCCCCTCTAATGTGATCATCACCTGTCACCGGACATTTGGGTGGATTTCAGGTGTTTTGGGAGTTTTCAGCCTTGGAGCTGCTGCTAGCTGTCCAAACAAACTGTAGGGGGCGCCGCAGCCTCCGCTCGTCAGTTTTACTCGGACTGGGCCAGCTGTGGCCGGACACTGCAGAGATGAGTGATGGACGTGGGGATGGAGGAAGGAGCAGGAGAGAGAGAGAGGAGAGTAAAGATCCCAGCTGGGGTTTGTGATGTCGCTCAGAGGATTATGGCTGGTTATGATGTCTGGAGACTGAATTTAAAAAAAGAAAAAAAAAAGGACAAAATTCCATAAAGCCATATGAATAAGATATAACTGTGTATGAACCATTACAATAGTTCATTACATTACAATATCCTAGGCTTGTCATGAGGAAAAAAAGATGAAAATAAGGAAAAAAGGAACAAAAAAAATATATAAAATGGAAAAATGTAAAATACTTGAATGAGATCTTGTATGATAACATTTAATATTCATAATATCTGCTTTGTAGGCTGATGTGATTCGCTATTAGTGTTATTTGTAATTTGTAGTAATTATGCTTTTCCTTAATAAAGAAAAAAAAACACAAAACGGACAAAAAAACCTCAAACGACGTCTTCTGCCTGATTATTTCCTGTGTGTGTGTGTGTGACAGAAACAGACTTCAGATCAGTTCTGATCTTCAGTACGACCTGACTCTGACATGGAAAAATGATCTTATCTGTAACCACAGTTTAGAGGAGTGATTGTCCTGCTGGTGATGAAGGTGTTGTAGGATGAGTTTTTGAACTTTGTGCAGCGGCGACACTCTTTCAAGCTGTGTGATAATCTGTTTTTTCAGCCCCTATTTAGTCCACTGAATAAAACGTGTTCCCTGGCTTCAGTCTCCTTCATCACCGCTGTGATCTTGTCTTCTAAATAGTCTCATTTCCTCTTCTCATCCATGAGTATTTCTGATTAAACCCTGAGAAGTGCCAGCATTATATAAGGAAATCACAAGACGGGCAGGTTCTGTCTGGTTAAGCTAATCTGAGATTTAGTGCTCGTAGGTGCGTAAATTACAAATGGGTTTCATAAAGCCTGTTTAATTCATACAGAGTGGGCAGAATATCAACAGAGAAACTGCTAACGATAGCTGCTGTTAGCTGGGTAGCTCAGAATTTTTTTAAAAAAAATTTTTGGGAGACTATTTTTGTTAATTTTTTTTCTAAGGTGTGAAACCTGTCAGGAACAAAATGTTCTGACAGGAGAAAACATTCAGTCCTACAGAACATCAGGCTGTGGTGCTCTTCAGCCTCAAGGTCAGAACGAGTGTTACAAAATAAAACACAGAAAAATAAGTCTTACAAAAGGTTTTTTTTTTTTTCCCTGACAAAACTTTTATTCACTCAGTTTCACCCATGCAATAATATATGTTCTCCTGTAAACTGATCTTATTTTTTTCCATCTGATTTCACACATTGACGTTTATTTTTTCTTTGTTTCAACAGATGGAAAAATAAAAGATTTTGGGGGAAAATAATCAGGAGGAAGAATAAAGTTTTGTTTTTAAGAATTACGAATTGTTTTTAACTACATGTGTGAAACTGAGTTTTGGCAGAAGAACAGTTTTTCTTTTCTTATTTGTGTGGCTTTTTAGTCCTATTTAGAAAAAAAAAAAAAATCTCCTAAAATATTTTTAATTCACTTGGTTCCTTACATACAATTTTACTTTTTTCCATCCTGGGATAAATATTCTCCTGGAAGAATATTTTTCACTTAGTTTCGCACATGAGAACCTTGAACTTTTCCTCTGTGTGTATTTTCATGATGAAGGATTTTTAACTGTGTAGAACTAAGTAAAAAAAAAGTTTTGGCAGGCAATTTTTTCCTAACTGTCTATTTTGAATCTGGCATGAAAGAAAACATGAACAGTTTTCATCCCCTTTAGAACAGAGGATGTTTGTGCACGTCACTCTCTTGTGGTCACAAAGAGTATTACAACAAAAAACCCTCCTGCCAATTTAAAACTTCACTCTCTCGTGAGAACATGAATTTTTCTTTCTGAAAAGAATTATCCTGAAAAAGATTTTTCACTCTCACATGATTGAACAAATACAAAATGGAACTTTGAAAGGTTATCTTGGCAAAACATTTTCCCATCAGTTCTCCAGTCAAACACAGGAGATAAAATATTTAGCTAATTAGCTATAATACCACCATTAATGACATAACCTGGTGATAATATAAATGTCCATATAGATCAATCGTCAAGCTTTCCTTTTGTGTAGAGAAAAACAAGAAATCTTTTCTTATAATGTTTTAATATTAAACAGTCCAGTTTAAACATTGTTACATTACTCAATCACAGTAGGAGATCTCTTCTTGAACATTCATTTCTTATACAACCATTACCGAGGCCTCCTGTAATACACACAGACACATCTAACATTCAAGAATGTCTTTAAGTGCCACAGAAACGAATGAAAAGTGCAAAGTTGTCTTCTGTCTGAGCAGCAGAAGAGTCTGAGTCTGTCACTAAACACTGCTGAAAACAGAAAATGTGTTAATAAGAATTACAACGTAACTGGAGATTAAATAGACATTAATGTTAGAGCTAAGACTAATAAAAAAAAGTAAACAAATGTCGTTTAGTGGAAGTCTTCCCAACACAATCATTTTTAAAAACAAGTGAGTGGAGATGATAAATATCACCACCGTGAGGTTTGAACCAGAATTTGCTCTCATTATTCAGGATTGTTGGCCGCTGTGATCCGTCCATTCGGACACCGTGACACTGTCAGGTGAGTATACCTGGAGCTTCCTCTTGCAGTTTTGGCAGAATAAAACTGTGGTGCATTCATTAAAGTTTGATTTGTGTCAGCTGAGAGGTTTTTAGGAAGCTGAGGAAAACAAAAACATAAAGTAAAGGTACGCTGAATCTCATCACGCTTACTAATGATTTGCTTTCACTCTGATCAACCTCCATATTCCTCAGCAGGGATCTGTACAATAAACATGACACCAGGTTATATTTTGATTTGCCCTAAATTTCAAATAAAATCCTTGAATTTGAAATTAAGAAGGAAATACAAACATAAGAAAGTGCGACAAAGTGGATAAAAAATTATTCATGGAAAAAGAAAAAGGAAAAAGAACCTGTGACTTCTTCACTCATAAATCTGACTTACTCTTTGTTTTGTTTTTAATATAATGGATAACTTTACTGGCAGACTTTTGCTTCCAAACACTTTCCTGGGGTTACATTCACATTTTAATTTAATAGAAAAATAGCTCAGTTATGAACTTCAATATCAGCCTTCCTGGTCACACAAGAAGATGATTTCATGGGAAGGAACAGATTAAAACACGTTTTTCTTTTTTAAAAATCTGCATGAAATCTCTCTGCCTGATAGACTGAAACTTTGCTGCGACTTGAGAAAAAAGATGTTGGTGAGAGAGTGGGGAGACTTTCCTGGTCGACAGGTTTTTCCTGGATTAAAATAATCATAACAGTCATTTTAAGATGAATCCGCTGCTGATCCCAAACTTGACGAAGGCGTTGGCCTGAGGTTAGAAGGTCAGGGGTCGCAGGTCATCACTGGCCCTTCTTGGGTGTGTCGGGGATGCTCTCGCTCAGAGGGGTGAGGCTGGTGAGGAGGGTGTGGCGCTCGTACTGCTTGGTACCCCTGAACTTGGTGTCGGTGCCGTGGAGCCGGTCGAGGACGCCGAAGACCCCGAAACACTGGTTGAACCTGGAGACAGGAAGAAAATCACTGAGGCTGCAGCTAACTGTCGTTTTCATTGATGATTATTATCTGATTTATCGATTTCCTTATTTGGTCAATAAAACGTCAAAATCTCAGACATTTAAATATTTTGTTCTCAAAAAAATCACTCAACAGGATTAAATCACCTACTATTCTGCTTATCCAATAAATAGCTGACAGCAAACCGATTCACTGTCGCCGCTCTGGATATAACAACTATCTACAAACATGAATCTACAGTATCTCAGAGGGGAAACGAGGAGATGATGATATTCTTAAAAATCGATTCTCTTTGTGGTGACTTTCAATTTAAAGTTTGTGCACCAAATTATTAACTAGTATTAATCCGCAACTGAAAATAGTCCCCAACAAATACAGTGTACACCACTGTTTGAGTCCCATTTGACAAAATCACAGTGCTAAGCTGCTTTTCATAGGCTTCATGTTAGACAGAGCAGCACCAGAGAGAGACAGGGCACCTTGTGACTGTTCAGTAGAAGCTTAGCATTATCATATGAATTGTTGAGTGATGGCCTCGAGGCACAGTGACTGATGATCCACCACACTCCGTGTAAAATGTAAAGAATTTCCCTCAAGGCTTTCTTGTGGATGGGACGGTGCAGATGGGAAGGTACAGTGAACGACAGACTTACAGTAGTTCAAAAGATGAACAACAACAATGAGAAAGGACAGGGGGACTCACTTGAGGTGGTGGAAGTCGTGGAATTCAGGGGAGGGCAGGAGGGGCAGGTGGTATCCACAGTGGGAGATGGTGGTGCTGACCAGAGCCAGGCAGTACCACAAGGTGGTGGTGGTGACGTGGGAGCCCAGGATCACCGGCCCCAATGCCACCGGCAGCATGTTGGAGATCTGACGGCGAAGAGGAACAACAAGTGTTCATTCATTCAGGGTTAAAACCGTGATGAATTCAGCTACTCCTTCATGTTCAAAGATGAGGTCAGCGAGTTCAGATTCCCGATGTGAAAGTGAAGCCTGCTTGATTTATTTGTGACAGCTGCTGCGACTGAGCGAGGAGAGAATCTGAACACACACCTGCAGACTCTCGTTAATCCTCGGCGATACACACCGAGGGTAACGTTCTCTTTAAATCGTTCAGTATGTTCGACTACAACGCTCAAATCTACAGGAGGATCATTTACCATGTGCTCCAGAGGATGAGCGTAGATGGAGACGACTCCGATGGGAGCGGTCCACTCATGGTGCTGTTTGTGGAAGTGCTTGTAGAGGCTCGGGTGGTGGAACAGCCTGAGAGGAAAGACGATGAGGGTCAGAAAATTAAGAGCTTTGAACTAAATGCTAACATCAGAAACTTATTTAAAGACTCAGTTTTCTTTTTGGTTTCTCTTGACTGATAACCATTTTTAAATTTTCATTTATATACACACTGAACATTATTTGATGGCATTTTATCCAACTACTCATTTATTTACCATCAGTTTTCTTTTTTTTTCAAATGGCAAATAAATCAACATTTGCCTTTAACTTCTTTTATTTATTTAGGATCTTTTATCATTTTATCAATTGTTTTTGTTGTCTACATATTCACTCTCTACTCTTACCACTGTGCAGCAGTAAAGTGCAACCTTCAGCGCTCCAGTGAAGAATCTCAAATGAGGAAGATTTATCTAAATAACCTTCACTTTCCACTGTCTGCTAATGCCAGTACACTCTGAAATGTCAGTAAGTATTATTAATGATCCGAACCTGTGTGAGTAGTAAAACATAATTTCCTCGGTGAGGGAAAAGAAAGCCAGCTCCATCAGGGCCCAGTGGAAGGTGGGCAGCTCGGGGCCACAGGGGTTCCCTCTCATGCTCATCAGGTAGTAAGCCGCCACCACCATGGACCCAGAGATGACCACCTGGTTGAAGATGACCGTCTTGAGCGCATTGCGGAGCTTCGCTGGATCCACCTGGAGGACGAGGAAGGAGTCAGAGACATGCGCTTAATTTACATTTACAAGTGTTGACAGAGCGCTGGACTGCTTTTCCCTTAAGAAAAGAGATGCGAGTGGTTCTGAAGTGAGGTGTTTAGATGCACTCTGGATTAAATGTTTCATCATCTTTAAAATGTATTCTTTACGGATTTCAGGTGCGTTTTTAAATATCACCCCCCTCATTGTAATTTTCCTCTACCTGTCACCTGCCACGTTCATTTAACTATTTATTCATCTCCATGTAACAGTTTGTATTACTGTTAAGATTGTCAAAGGAGTCTGGTATATAACTGTAACCTTCACATAACAGATACAAATATCTCCAGTTTCTGTGTAAATAACAGGCAACTTGACTTTTTACCATTAAAACTTTGGACCCTGGTCACAAACACATGGACAGGTCATGATAAGAACATGTATGCATGAACTTTTGCACAGTTACAGTAAAGTGCTCTTTGGTAATTACACGTGTTAAACAAAGTAAAGACAACAACCGAAAAGAAAAGGCCTTCGTTATTTTGACCTGACATGGCAGGAGGAGCACAGACAGCACAAGGAAAACTATTACCAGCAACTATTCATTGAGTCAGAAAGCAGGTTTCCTGCTTACTGACGGTACATTTTCCAGCAAATCCACAACAGATTTAAAAACTTAATTTAGGCTGAGAAGCAGGAAAAGTTTCTCAACAGAAAGCAAAACTTAATTCGGATTTGAACTTTCATTTTGACATACAGTTTTTTTATAAAGTCACAGACGTGTGCGATAAAAATGAATAAATCTGTAATATGTAAATAAATGTGGGGAAAAAAGAGGAATAAATCAAACTAAATAACTAAATATATTATTACCAGCTGACACTGTCTTGGCAGTTAATAGGTAAATAAAAACTGTGTAAATATAAATAAAAATAGTAGAATAAATTAATAATAAAATCATTTACTGTATATTTATATATTCCTTTTTTCTACTTAATTAAATTTCTATTTTTTTCAGTATATTTAAAAAACATTCTTATATAATGCCATTTATATGCAAAGAATACATAAATATGTTTTTTGTTTTTATCAATATTTAAATACATATAAACCAACACAAACCATAAAACTGGAAATACTCAAGTATAAATACCTTGAGTTTACCTTTAAGCACTTAAATGTTCTTAGTTAGATTCCACCACTGCTGTGAGAAAATGTCGGCTGTGAAAAGATGGTAAACACAGACGATGTGGAGCAGTGCGACTCACTCTGTGTTTGGTTGGTTTTATATTCAACCCTTCACTGTGTTCTCTGATACTGGATGCCCTGATGAACCAGTTGCAGCGTGTCCTGATACGTTTACTACTAAAAGTTCAGACGGTTATTGTCGGTCATGAAAACGCCTCCAGGACACACGCGCTGACTCTGCAGATTATGTCATCATAGGTGATATAAAGTTTTATGAGCAAAGTAGAAATGTCACATTAAAGTGATCAACCTATATGAACAGTGCTGTCTGTAATCTGCAGGATGTATGGATTATGGATGATATGAACATGATCTTGCTGTGGCCCCGTGCACATGGTTATCAATATAATCTGATTACATTTCAAGAGTAACCGTCCAGAACTGGTTATCAGTACTGTCAGAGTTTATCTCTGCAGTGTCCGTCAACCTCTGATAATCAGACACAGCGAGCGGACTTCGGTCAGACGGACAGGTGGACACGTCACATCAGCAGCACTGAGGGTCATTCATGTGTGTTCACGCACACACTGAAGTGCTCTTGTATATTTCACCGTGTGTCATTTATTATATGTGTGTTTCAATGTCATAGCTATGTGTTTTTTTTACATATTAAATCTACTTATGTTTGTTTTCCTCTGTATGTTTTAAGCGTGTTGACACGACATTAAAGTGTTTCATGACCTGAAAACAAAATATGAAGATTTTGATCCATTAAAAAAAGATTTGTGACTAAATAATGTCTTTTTAAAATAAAAAAAATAAAAAAATAAAATCTGTCACTTGAGCTCTAATTTGCACATATGATGGATTACCCAAAACAAATATTTTTATTATTTAAGACAGCAAGACAAGACAATAACCTTTTTGGATAATAAAGAAATAACTGAAGCTTAAAATCCTCACAAAAGTGAAGGAGATACTGTGATAGTGGACGTACCGGGTTGTTCTTGTCCACCTGGATGCGATAGCGAGTGATGAAGGCGGGTTTTCCAGTGATGTCCACCAACAGCAGCAGACCGTTCGTCACCCAGAACGCCAGAGGGGGAAACACCATCGTCCCTGTCGAGACAAACAAGGCCACAGACTCAGAGGGACGACGTGACAGACGATGACCTGAATATTTCAGCAAAGGCTGGAAACAACTTTTTTCAGTTTCTTTAGAGGACAGTTGAGATCATTTCACCAACCTTTTCATCGTTTTTGTCCTTTGAACAACATGCATCCAAAGAAATTCCTCAAAAACTATGTGCATGTTTTAAAAAAAGGCTCATTAACATGCTGGTGATCACTGAGTGAGGAAGCAGCAAGTGACTACAGATGTTTCTTTGGTGTTTTTCTTTAGTATTTAGTAAAGTTATCATCAGTTTTGGTTTTCAGTTGAGGCATTTCATGTTTTATTCCGTAGGGTTCATCCTTGTGTATCACGTTTTGCTTTACACTTCCTGTCTTTGTCTTTTTTCCCCCACCTTTTTCCTGTTCACCTGTATTTCATTAGTGAATTAGTCCTTATGTATGTGTGTTCCTTTACTGGTTGTCAGGTTGTCAGTTTTGTTCCTGGTATCACTGTGTTTGCCTCATGTGTATTTTGCACTTCTGCCAGTGTTTGCTGCGCTTCTTCCTCGTTTGTACTTCATGTAGTTTTGTATTTCTCTTCAGTGTTTTGGATTTTCTCCAACCTGTTTTGGTCAGCCTGTTGCTTTTTTTTGGCCTTCAGCTTTCACTATTAAAGCTCTTTTTGGCTGACTGTAAGAAAAAGACAGATTTTGTTTTCCAGCGACCTCAGCTGATTAACATCAAACAGGGTTGAACCTTGTGGATTAATTTTTTATTACACCGCGCATGACTATTATTGATTAACCTCCATGAATCACTCACCTTACCTGCAGCACATAATGTCCTACATAGATAATGTATGACTGAGGAACACATGAGGAATATCCTCTGATGTGCAAAACAGCTGGCCGGTTCATAACACAACAACAACACAAAGGCTGCATCATAAAAGTGTAAGTCGACACCGGAGGTCATTACTTGACATGCAGAACAGAACAACTGTTCTCAAGGCTTCATAAACGAAGTATTTCCTCTGTGTCTGGTACCAAATAAAGTTTCCTTCTGTGCAGCTGAAAACAAAGCCTGGTTTGTTTGTTTCAAGGGGATGAAATCATGCGGGCAATCTCATTTAAAAGTACATTAAAAATATTTCATAGTACTACTGTGAAAATTTCCTCTAAAGGCATGGTTAGAGAGCGATTTGGATGCAAGGAGCCAAAACGTCTGTGTATTGTGTATATAGTGTGTATTGATACAAAACAGGTCATTCAAGATGCTATCATTTAGGAAACAGATCATCGTTCTTGATTTGTCCTGACAAAAGACAGCTCTGTTGTTAACTGTGAATGATAGTCGGCTGGTTGCAAAATGTTCCTGCAGAACATCTAGTACCCGTTGTCGTTCCTTACCGAAGTAGAACAAAGCAGCATCATGACCCTCAAACTTCAAGTACAGCTTGGTCCACAAGTCCTGCCAGAAATCTCCTGAAGCTCCCCAGAATCTCTGAAGATGCCTGCAGGAGGAATCACAGTCAAATGTCAAGTTCACAAGATTGGTGTTGTTTAAGCTTTTTTCTGGAGAACGCAGCCCGGCCTGAATGTCGGCTTTCAAACTGTTCACAGATGCTATTAGCAACTGTTTAACAAGAATCTTGACATGCCTTCACACAATCATATCGAACACCAAGCCACATCCTAACAAACCAAACATCCAGAACATGATAGAAACCACCTGGAAACAGTCGTTCTATGTTGTATCCAGTCATTTAAGTCATGTCATGCACTCTCCTGTTGGGTCGTGTCACACATTGTCCTGTTGACCCCGTGTTTTCCTGTACTTTGTTCAGGTCTAATGAGACCAGGATCTGTAAAGGGTCTTATCGACCAGCCCAGACCCACCCGAGCTCCCCATCTTAATGTTCCCTGTGGATACTATTTAGTTTGCAGTCATGCAATGACTCGTGAAATTCAGATGGAGGAGAGAAATAAAAAAGACAGAATGGATTGTGGATACGTATCGTTCAATCACAGGGGTTCAAACTTCAGCATAACAAAGAAAACTAGAATTTCCACCTCACGGTTGTTTGCCTCCTACCACCATTTAAGTTGCTGTTCCTGATTTATGGCGCTGAATAAAGGCTGGAACATTTTCTGCAGAACATTATGATGTCTCGGTGAAGTTTACCTTTGACCTTCTGGATATAATATATCATAACTTCATAATGTTCTACTTCAGTGGAACAGTTCAAACGTAGTTTGTGAGGTCACAAAGTCTAATCACATCATCCTTGAGGGGACATTTGTGCCATATTTGAAGGAATTTGCTGTAGGCGTGCTTGAGACTCTGAATTCAAAACACAGATGAGCGAATGTACGTGATACAACAATCATCAGTTTTCAAAGCACTCAAACACTATACTGAGTACACTTACATCCACTGGGATTCGCCTGGGTATAAGACAAACATTATTGACTCATAGGCTGTAAAACAACACCAAACCTGACCCGATCAGTATGATGTGGACAGCTCAGACTGCCTGTCAGGTTCACCTGAGGTTCACAGGTTTGTTGCACTTTAATACTGTAACTCCTACCATGTCAGCGAGTTGCCAAATGCAGCCAAGAATAAGATTCCAGATCCGATGACAAAGGTAGCTTTCTTCACAGAGTCCCACAGTCCTCCAGGGCCCTCCTGCACAGAGGAAAAGCAACAATGAGTGTGTATGAAACTCTCTGTAAACTCTAATGATACTTTGCAATCTCATGATCAGCGTTTCCCACAGAAATGTCTTAGGGTGAAGAAACGTGTCTAAAATAACTGTGAGACGGTTACTGAAATGAGCACTGTGGCGTCTGAGGTTTAGTCAGCTGGATGTGAAACACTGATCGACACAAAACGGGAACAATGAATGAGACATTCAGCACCACGAGGCTGCATAAAGATCATATATCATGCTGGAGAACGAGAGACTGAAGAGCAATATAAATCAGCGATGTGCTTCTTTTACAAAGTAAAGCCCTCCAGACTCTCTAAGCCTTTACTGTCTCAGCTGTATTGTTATGAATGCAATCTGAGAAAAATAAAGTTTACGGGATTCATTTTTACACACGACAATCACTGTACATCCTCCCTTTAATTATATTTACAAGCTTGTTTATGTGTAGTTTATATTGACTCTGATTGTGCAGTTGATCATGATTATTCACTTTTTGCTAATTTCAACACCACAGGACAGCTTCAAAATATGGCAACAGGATTGTTTCATTTCAATTATAAAACTATTTGTTCTGGTCACATGAGTGATTTTGTAGATTAAACACTAGATTCTGTTCAGTTCAAAATCAGGCAATTATAAAGGAGTATATACGAAATCAAGCATATCCCTGAAAACATGAAATTTAAAATCATGCAGTTTCCCAATTTTCATGACTTTGTGTAAACCCAGAGATTTAAGTACTCCCTTTTCATATAGAATTTAACAACAGTACTGTATTTTTCATGATCTGATTTAATAGATTTTTGTCATTTGTAGTTTTGACTGTAGGTGAAACTTCTGTCTCTGATGATCCAGATAAAAAAGAATTATTTTATCTAGAGTACTAACTGTATAATGTAGTGCATTTGGTAGAAGGAGGAGTCTGAGCCGGCCACACTGAGAAAACTGGATCAGTTCACTCAGCGGGAATTAAGTCCAGGGATTGATGTCACATTCAGCAGGCCTTCTAAAATGCCAGCTTTTACCCCGGCTGCCCCTCGGCTCAGCCATGGCAACAGTGGGAACAAAGTGAGACAAATGTCGAGCTGGTCTCAGGACTCAGCTGTCTGTGTCTTTATTCTAGAGGCACAAACACATCCATACAATTAAACATTAGATATTACAGCTATGAATACACTGATGCATCCTTTTCTGTTATCATTCACCATCATTCTACTCAGCTCATTGCCTACAATCTAATCTCTGCGAAGGTAAGTCGTAACGACTGTCATCTAAACATTCATGATCTATACTGTCATCCATCATTTTAAATCCTCCCTGTGTTCCACGTTGGCCCTAATAAAATTGCACGAGTGGAAAAAAATGCAACTTATCCAGTCGAGCCTGTCCCATAGAACAACGTGAGAAACAGGACAGGTTTCCATGGAGCCAACGGTTGGAACAAAAGCAGTCAGGTGGAGCCAATTGTGATCACCTTTACGTAACAAGGGTTTTAAAAACAAACTGCACGTGTTACAGAGTGCTTCACAGGGACACTTACAGAGGAGGTTGACACTTTTAAAAGAGTAAACTTGTTCATTTTCTTGTGAAAGCCTTTCTTGCAGTGATTCAAAAATGTGCTGACACTAATAAATGGAGTTTCAGGTGGCTGGTTTCATCACAAAATTTACACACCTGAAGGCATCTTCAGCATAAGTAATCACCTGAGGAGTGGCTCCTCTTACTCTTCCTTTTCCATGTTGCCATGTTTCTACAGTAGCCCGGAACTGACAAACAAACACTAGCTTGGAAGAGAGCATTTCATGCATTTAAAAATAATAATAATAATAATGCAGGTGGCAGTTAGTTGGTTACACTCTGCAGCCACACTGCTAGATACCCATAAATCTTACATCATGGACCTTTAACTAGTGGTGGAAGCGCCAGCTGTCAATACTTGCATTTGCAAATGAAATGCAAATAACCTTTTTCCATTTATCAAAGTCAAAAACAACCCTGCTCCTCAACAAAGAGGAGCAGTGATCCAACAGATCAAACCAGACAGCCAGGTAACGAAAACAACATCATGGATTGTCCAACAGGGCTGTGCCCGTGTTGATCATCCATCTGTGTGGTTTATTATGGTAACAGAAGCAGAGCGCTCGCTTGTACAGGTGTTACATGTTCTTACCTGTCTGCTGCTGCTGCTGCTTGTCATGGCAGCCTCGCTTGTCTCTGTAAACACAACAATACATAGGCTATGAAACAGCTGAATTTGATTTTCCAGATAGAATTAGATCAGGTTCATATCACCAGTAAACATTTCACCACATCATCTACTTTTATTTATAGATAATAAATAACATTTAAGTGAAACAAATCTAAAAATCCTTGAACATGGATCATTTTGGAAGACAATAATATCTGTGCAGTACAAAGGAAGATGGCCCAATCCCAACTGGCTTTCACAATAAAAGCGTGTTTTTAATTTTTTTAATCTATATTTGTCTTTCAGTTTGTGATGAAAATCTTTTTATTTTTACAAAGTTAAAGAAAATAAACGTTATTTCTCACTTCAAGCCTATTTTGAGAGTCCAGGCATCTCTTTTGTCTCTCCATGGTACAATAATCATGTGAGTGCTGTGTAGCCTGGTGCAAAATTTACAGCTGGAGGATTATACTGGAGAATAATCCTATTATAATCCATCCTGAGCACTTTTTCTGTTAGATTCTTGGGGATACAACCTGCCCTACATGCCCTGAGTCTCTCTCTTTGTGGTTCAGTGCAAAATACAACACAATAATAGTATCATCCAAATCATATTTAGTCAAAAATCTGGATCCTTCACTTCAGTGTTTTACCTTTAAGTTGCAGAATGATGGATTTGCAGAAATGAACATCTAAAATGTTGTTTTTTACATTCATCAGGTGAAGAGGGAAAGTTCCTTTGTGCTCACCTTAAATCTGAGTTTAATATGTTTACATTAGGAGTGGTGGAGAAGTTTTTTAAAATACTATTTGTTAATTACTTGCTTTTACTTTCAGATTCCCAAGTTTGCTTACAGGCATACCTTTTTTGTTCAATTTATATCATAGAAGTTCACACAGTTGTGCATTTCATTAAATTGCATGTCAACTGTTAATACAAGATAGTTCAGTTTGTCAGGTGCACGCAAGCTTTATGACAGTTTTTATGGCAGCGTTGGTCAGTTTGTCAGCCCGTGGCAATAATAATTACTAAATGCGATGACTATCTCATTAATATTGATAAAGTTTACCATTGGGTAGATAACTTGCAATTGAAAGAAGATAATACATCACAATATGCTATCACATCCACAGCGTATCGCAATCTTTTTTACAACTGTGATAATAAGGTATCTTGACTAGACCTGATAGGATGACAAACAACTGCGAGCAGAGCCGGACTCAGTGATGAGCGGTCAACTGCCTCGACCGAATATTGTGCTAGCTGATTTAGAAGAAACAATACAAAATACTAATATTGATTGATATTGGGGCCATTTTAGATCATCACCAAGCTATATTATTGCATTTCTTCATATGATATTTGTCATTCTTCTAACACATTATCACAATAATGCATAAATGTTGATTTTGAATTTGTATTTTGCACAAGTATACGCAGAGTGTGCGCTATATATGAATTGCATATTAATGTAATGTTATGTATATCAATGCAACTAATGTTATTATGTATTTGATGTGAGTTGTTTGTCAAGTGTGGACCAGGAATCCTTAAAATAATCAAATAAAGTACATGAAAAGATCATTTTTGTTAATATTTTTCGTATGACATTATGTATTATAATATATCTTCTCTGGCTGCTGATTTACAGAGCGGTTGGGGTTTTATTTGGAGTGTGTTTGACATTTGATGAACTACAGTATGAATATTTATTGACTAAAAGTAGTATATCCTAGTCGAAATAATTGATAGTCGACACAGTAATTGTGTGCAGACACAATTTCTTGCCACATATGAGTGAATATTAGCTGAAAATAGGCTGCTTTAAGAAAAGAAAACAAAGCGATAAGTTAAGCTAGTTTATTTGAGCTGCGTTTCACTTAAAAAAAAAAAAACAACAACACATCACCTGCTCATATTTAAACTTCTTTGTTTTGGGATAATTTCTACCGTCATCCAGCTTTAAACACAAACCGAATCCCTCGTCATTAACAGTGTAATAAATCAGTGACTTACCGCTGACTCTCGTCATGTCTCTCCTCGCTTTGTTGTCTCTGCTGCTGCTGTTGGTTTTAAAGAGGCTCCGAACAACCGACCGTGTGTTTACAACCGAGGACGACTTCTGATTGGCTGATTCTCGGTCAGCTGACACAAGCTTTACCCGGAAGTGGCGGCATGTTCCCTGTGATGTGAGGATGTGGGGTTGTTTTCTGGCCCCTCCACCGCCATCATGTATCCAGGTGAAGGTTGAAACTCAGCATGGAGGGTGGTGGTCTCTGCGGTGGGATTACACAGGAAACATCTGAGTAATGCATGAGAATACAGTAAAACAAAATCTACTTACATTTTTATTTGAATGATAATATAATAAAAAGGTTTTTACTTGAAAAGAAATCCCTAACTGCGGTTGTAGCTACTTAAATATTGTTATAGGCACTACTTGACCTTACTACTTGGCATTTATATCCCATCAAATCAATTTTTTTTTTTTTTTTTTGAGCACAAAATTACAATCACATTGCATCACATCTATGCAGTGAATGACATCCTCTGTCCTCAGACCCTCGATTCAAGTGAGGAAAAACTTGCCATATTGAGAAAAAAAACATTTTTAACAATGAAAGGGAAGAAACCTCAGGAAGAGCCAGAGATTACATTTAGGTTGATATGACAGTTTTAGTCACTAGTTACTTGAATAAAATAAAAACATGACAATAACGCATCAGGTTTGATAAGTTTTAAAAAATGTTTGTATATAAAATGTATAAAAGGCAAATTTCCATAAGTACAATTCAAATTAAACATGTATGTATTAAAAATTGAATATGTAATTGTAAAAAACACTCACAGGCGTCATTTTTCAGCATTATTTTAAGTACAGTTTGCTGCTATTTCTTATGTACTTATGCTGAAGCAATCGGCTTTTGTCTGTCCAGGACTTGTACATTCACGGTCTTGTATTGCAGCTTTTACTTAACCTTAGGTAAAGGATCTCAATACATGCACCCCTGTTATAACTGTACTTTTTTTCCCCAGTGTTGTAGATAATACCCAAAGGTCATACTTGAGTACAAGATATTGTGTTAAAATATACTCTGGTAAAAGTGAAGGCCACCTTTAAGATAAGATAAAATAAGATGATCATTTATTAGTCCCACAACAGGGAAATTTGCATTATTGTGGCTACAAAAGTGGACAGCAAAGAAAGAGCATCAATTAAATCATATATGGAAAATATAAGTAAAAAAGCAGAAGAAAAAATATAAACAATATAAATAAGAAACAGAAATGCCAAGAATATTTACACTTTTGCACATTGAGAGAGAGACATCTTAAAGTAGATGATATTTAATTTACCCAATTATCAAAAGTAATTTTCTCGCAATACATGTACTCAAGTATGAAAAGTACAAATAAAAGTAAAATTATACATACATTGCATTAAATTAGACATAAATTTACATTCTGTATTCTATGGGCTGACAGATTATTGGCCCAGCCAAAAATATTTTCTCCAAAATGCAGTGAAATGGAATTATAAAGAAGCAGAAAATGAAAACACTTGAGTAAAGTACATGTACCTTAAAAGTACTGAAGCACAGTAAGTAAGTGTAATTAATGTAAGCAATATTCTCAGTGAAACACATAGAACTGGTTTGCAAATTAATTGATTAGATGACTGACAGGAAGTCAAGGTTATATGTTCAGTTGGCCCGCTGAGGTTTAATTCAACTGTCAAGAGCAGCTCTTCCTCCAGACATGTTTTGGATGTTCTATTGAGTAATATTTATAATTCACTCACTGTACGACCACTGCAGTTTTTACAACAAGCATACTTATGACTACAGGCTGTATACCTGCTAATCACGTCCTTCAGCTATCGCTGACCCAGATAACCTCTGGACCTACCTGTCTGCTGCTGCAACATGTGGCTGCGCTATCATCATTCATTATTATCAGACAGGTGGTCAGAACACCATAATCATTACGTAAAGTTAGTATGACTATAAGTTTAGCTGGGGAGAGAACATAAGTTTTTGTTACTTCACGCATATCCACATAAAGACATCTACATTTCTTAATTGTCATAAAGTTTAACTGTTACTATAATTAGTAGATTTATGACACATTTTATGACACACGCTGTACAAATGAAATGGAATTTGATTGAGCAATTCACATGAAAGTTACCTTTGGATAGTTATTTCATATCATGATGAACTAATCATGATCATATACTGTTTTATTTAGAGATAACTCTGTTATAGTTTGCTCAGCAGTGAGATTCCAGGGTCTTGACTTTCAGATCATCCATGAGGGAGCGCCAAACTTAGCTAAGATTCATTTTATTTTGGACTTCACTGTACCTCTTTATAATCAAATCCTTCTTTGATATTCATTTGTTGGTATATTTCTCAGAACATACATGTTCACACATAAATCCTTACAACCTACAATATGACTCACTTACTTGCTTAGAAACAACAATTATGATATAATAATATATAATTTAATGCAAATGGAGGCCAAAAAGAGTCACTTTGAATACTTTTGGCCACATGAAATTTAATTTGAGTATCTCTGGCATGATATATATCAACCAGGGGCAGAACTTTACTAAGTACATTGACTCAAGAACTGGAAATACAGCTTATTGTGTTGAAGTGAACAATCACTTCTCAGGACACAGCTGGCCATTCCTGCAGCCAGCATGCTGATGCAACACTCCCTTTCTTTTATTGTGACCAAAACAAAGCACACCTGTGTTTTAATCATGCTGTTTAATCATCATCTTGATGTACCACACCTGTCAGGTGGATGGATTAAGCACCAGTTTGTTGCTCAGTAACACTGATTTGAACACATTTTAGCTTGAATTTTGATAAAAGTTAGCCTTTTGTTGTGTGCACAGATTTTATTTATTTTTTGAATTTTTAAAAATCCCCCTTAAAAATGGGAGCAAAAACAAGTGTTGTATTTTAAGCGGTTTTAATTCCCAGCTCAGGTCTGACCTCTGCTGTGAAGCTCCTGCCACTGCATCAGTGAGCTGAAGGGTTTTGACACACATCTGTCACATGAGGTTCCCTTCACAGACACACTGGGGCAGTAAAGCCTGGACTGTGTGTGCACTCATGTGTGGAGTTTCAGAGAGGTTCTGAATTTTACATAAGAGAGATGTACTTTATCATTATATCCATGTGATCATCAAGTCAAAATAAAGATTATTTGTGAGGAGGAGGCGTCGAATTTGACCGGACGTAGCATTAAACCTCACTTAAGGAAGCAAATGTGATTTGATGAATATGTGGGATATAAAGCATGAAGAATAAGGTTGGCATTGCTTTGTTTCTGTTAATCATGAATAACCATGGATATTTTCAGAAAATGCAACAAAACAGACCATGTGGTTATGGTCCTGGAAGAATTTCCAGGTGTAAATAATAAAATTACTGATGGCTGAATTCCATTTAGCTGGTTCAGTTTAAGAGGAGGGACATCGTTATTGTTTTCTGTAACACCCATGTTTTCCCAGCATCCATCTTGTCACTCCTGACAAACAGAAGTGAGAGTGGAGCACCAACATGTCAGTGTTGAAAATGCTCTGCAGAATGAGACTTAAGAAATTAATTTGAGAATATATTAACGCTTGATTTTTTTAATTGGGAGAAGCTGGATTGATAAATAATTTTTGATTTCCACTCCATGTCCTTGCAGATGTCCTGACACTTAAGCCAGGTTTCTTTTCAATTTAATATTATTTTTCACTTGAAACATCCAGCAGCACAAATCAAACCCTGAGCAGGGTCAGGTCTGACAGGTCAAACTGAAAAGATTTACCCAGGTGAGATACAATTCAATCATGGTCTCAATAATCAAATTAAATCACATTCTCTGGGATTTATGATCTGTGCTGCAGTGCCTGACAACATTTCTGGAGCAATGACAGCCTTCATCTTTGCGGTCAGAAGAACAAACAGAAGCTCCACAATGACCAAACTATCCTCTAACACTGTGCCGAACACGGCACGAGTTTCTAATATAAGCTTTGCAGGCAAGACCAAATAGAGTAAACACGTGTCAGCAATTTTACTCTGTTAAAGCGGCTCAGGCTTGTTTTGGCTTCTCTAAAGTCAACTGAGTTAGATTTCAAAGGTTACCCATTCCATGATAAGGGCTGCACAAATTTAACTTGAGCTTAAAACGCTATAGGCTACAGCTGTGTTGCCACAAGCTAATGTTAGGAGGGTTCCCAGAAAAGTCCTCTAAAACCTTTGACCTCTGCTGCACAGTTCCATCTCATTGTCCTCCTGTTTGTTTGTTTTTTGTAGGCCTACAGATATCATAGATATATTCGTGACAGATATCAACACTGCTCCAAGAAATATATTTTACACCTTCAAACATCAAAGGGTGAAAATTGTGAGTTCAGTTGTTTGGTTGATACTTCAGCACTGATTGATAAAATCTTAGCATACTAACATGCTAAGCTAAGATAGTAAACACAATAAAAAAAATAATTGCAAAAGCTTGTAAGCATTGCTGTGACCAGGTCAGCATGTTGACGTAAGTATTTAAGCTTAATGCTTAATAGCTCAGCCTCCGACTGAACTCAAAATTCAAGAAAAAATTGAATTTTTCCTTCTATTCCTCCTTTAATGTCTAGTGTTTGTATGTTCAGAGGCAAGACTCAGATAGTCCTGTGATACACGCACATTTTTGGCTCAAACAGAAACGTTTTGCGCCACAACAGCTTTTCCGGGGATGAGCTAAGTGGCAGGAAGCAGCTGAAGAGTGTGGTGTGTTTACTGGGGAAACTACAGGTCTAATGGTGCGTTCCATTGCAAGATAGGAGTCGTAATTTCCAAGATGGCATTTCCAAGCTCCAATCCAAAAGGTGTCCGGTGTATTTTCTTGGAAAATACATGCTGGACTCCCTTGCCTGAGTGAAGTGGGAATGGGGTCAATACACAAATTTTATCAGGTGTACCTGGATATAAGCTCACCTGCAAAACCTAGCAGGTGGCCATGTTGGTGTTGGTAAATTGAGTGAGACGATGTGGATCACTGAGATGATATTTTACTTAAATGACAACAAACTGTGATGTTCTTGACTTGAAAGATGATCTTTTGTCAATCATATGTGAGATTCATGGCTCACTACAATACAACCTTTTTGTTTTTTCTCTGAGATAAGGTCCCATGACATGGACATGAGCTATTGCTGCACATCTGGCAACTGATTACCATTTTTTTTTAATTCATACATTATCAAGACAATTGTATCATTTAGTTAATCAAACATGTGGATTTAGTGGGTGTCTGCAGGGGACTATTTTTACAAGGTGCCCCGCATTAGAGACACCCCTGTCGAGAGAGTTTGATGTGTGACCACCAGTAGGTCTAAATAAGATGTTTCAGCGACAGCAGAGAGGATTAAATGTGAGCTAGCATCGATCCGCTCGGACAACAGTCAGCATCTCCGTTGAAACCACGTGTTTTCTCGTCCACAGTAAATCTGTAAAGGGTTAAAGATCATCTCGGCAGCAGATTCACATTCAGCAGGTCTGCTCTCTGCTCTCCAGCAGCTGCATCGCTCCGCGGGCAGCGCTGGCTCGCTCCGATATTTCAACTCGCTGTGGATTGTGGGAGTCGAGGACTCTGCCCAGGCTTGTTACCGGAGAACCGGAGACATTTTTACGCCGTACCCTGTTCTGTAAGTAATTTGCACGCCGTCGTGTCGGGTCGCTTAAAGTCGTCCCATGTCGGGCGAGCCGGTCCCCGCTCACCGAACCGAGCCGTTAACGTTGCCATTTCGTGTTTTTTTTTTTTCCTGGCATGGAAGGCCGAGAGCGGAGACCGTGCTGCTGGAGCTTGACAGGCGGGGAGGGGAGCGGGGAGGAGGAGCGGGCAGCTGCCGCCGCTCCGCCGGGGTTATTTCCTCCCGAAAAGCTCGCTGACCTGAGCGGGCAAAATAACCTCCCGCCGCCTGACAGCTCCATTTTAGCCGTTTGTTCAGTCTCTCAGTCAGGGAATTAAATAAATGTGCCGGCGCGAGACATCCGGCGGGCTGTTGGCATGCGGAAATCGATGTCTTGTCAGTGACCAGCAGAACGGAATGCCCAGTGTGGCGGTTAGAGCCACCTACCTTCACCTGACCCGGAGTGGACAAATGCCGCAGATGTTTCGTTACTTACAAACCATCTGCCGGTTGAATAATGTAGTAATTGACACGGTGATGTTTTCTGTGGTATGAGAGATCGTCTGTGTGTGAAATCCTTTTACAATTTACTGCATGTTCATGGAAACAGCCTGGCCTTTGGTGGGGCTAATTGATTCAGTAACAACACAGCTAATTGGTGTCTGCATCTGGTACAATGAGGGAAAAAGACCTAAAACATGGCCATTTTCACGTGTCATTGAGTTATATAGCAGGTTGACATGGAGTATTAGACTTCACATAAGAGTTTCACTTCAAAAAATTATAGCTATGGGCATAATTGCATTTAATAATTGAGCATTCCCAGCATGCTAATAGCATATGTTATTAATAAGTGATCAGACAGCAGCATCCCTCGTATGATGAATCACGTTTTTTTCAGGCATGCTGTTTGACCTGAGGGGGATTTAAGTAAAACACACAGAAAGCCTAATGTGGAAATTAAGTAATTAATATGAATTTATTGGATGCTCAAGTCCAGTTTTTTATACTGACATGCTAATAGATGCAGCCCTGTGATTTGCTGTCATTAAAGAGGCACTAAATTTAAACCCAGAATGATAATATTAACAATGTTAATGAGGTAGTAATACAAAAAATATTTATCAGAAATATTTATCTTTTCATAGCATTCACAGGCTGTTCTCAGAGGAAAATTACTGTTTGAAGCGAGACAGGTGGCAGGGTCCGCTAAATAAACAAAGTCAAAGTCAGTTTGTTTATTGATTTTATTCAGTTGTGAAATGAAGAGAGTTTGTTAAGGCACCAAACAGTCAGTTGATGAAGATCTTTCTCTTCTGATTAAAACTACATGCACCTGTGAGGGGATACAGGCAGAAAACTAACTGCTGGATGTCTTCAAACAGGGTGATTAATAGACTCCTGTTAAAGGGTTTGGCCCTGAATGTGTACAACAATTATGATCTCAGTCATTATATATGTATTAATGGTTTATGGCCAGGTGTTGGGATATTAAACCTATTAAGGATTATATCGGCTGTTGTCCTTATCAAAGTTAAGGGGTATGTTTTTCAGTATATTGGTCCCATGGTAGCTTGCACCACGTGTGTTTAAAGTATTAAGTTAACAGGTGACACGTAACATGTAACCTGTCACAGGACCTTATTTGCAGATTTATATTGATTTAACACTTCCTGTAGGAGGCATGTCCTGGCTTAACACCGGGCAAGCCTGCAGCTTTCCAGTGCTGCAGCCACAGTGAGGATGAGTGTGTGTTTTCATGCTAGGTGTACTATGCATTAACAGCTTATTTGGTCTCTTTACTCACTATAAAGAAAAATCAGTCGTGTACAGATTTGTTAATGCATTCTGGTTGATGTGTCCCTGCAGAGCCTGATACTGGTTGCGACCTCAGCACCATGTCCAGCCGAGGAGGAAAGAAGAAGTCGACCAAGACGTCCCGGTCAACCAAGGCCGGGGTCATCTTCCCCGTCGGACGCATGCTGCGTTACATCAAGAGGGGCTTGCCTAAGTATCGCATCGGGGTGGGAGCACCCGTCTACCTGGCTGCAGTCCTCGAGTATCTAACTGGTGAGATTTATAGTGATTTTTAAAGGAGAGATTAAATATTAAAAATGCACATTTAGATACAGAAAACAAAGTAACTTATCTTCTTCAAACTACTGACAAAAGAGGCAGCTTCTATTGAAGAATAACTTGCTTACAAAATAGAGATATGACATTTTGTGGATACTGACAAGAAAGCATTTAAAAGCTGTTCATGCAGTATATTTAAAGATGTCCTGGTACTGGCTTGAAAGTTTTGCTCTGTACAGATGTATATTATTATTTTTTTACTCTGAACTAATTTATTAGGATCCCAGAGCCACATGAAAGTTACTGTAGTCTGTTATCGTTTAGTGAGTTTACTAAAACATTCAGAGAAAGTAAATATTCTGTACCACTCATGCTCTACGATGCTTATTGACAAAATGATAAACCTCTGCTATGTTTTTTTTTACTTCACCCATGTAGCTGAGATCTTGGAGTTGGCAGGTAACGCAGCCAGAGACAACAAGAAAGGTCGCGTCACACCACGACACATCCTGCTGGCCATCGCCAATGATGAGGAGTTGAACCAGGTCAGCTGCTGCACATATTTGGAAAAAACAGCACCATTTTAGACATGTTGTATTCATGTCAACGTAATATTGTGCCATGTTTATTTTAAAGTTATCTAACTGGCTAGCACGCTCGTCGTGTTTTCATTCTGAACTCCTGTTAGAGAAACAAATATCCTTGTTAGATAAGTTTTGGATTAATATCTTACATTTCAGGTGGTGTGGGGCAGTGTGAACCCCCCTTTTTTAACTTTTGTCCTCCTGTCTCAGCTGCTGAAAGGTGTGACTATCGCAGCAGGTGGAGTCCTGCCCAACATCCACCCAGAGCTGCTGGCTAAGAAGAGAGGAGCAAAGGGGAAACTGGAGACCCCCGTCTCACCGGCCCCCGAGAAGAAACCCAAACCTGTCAAGAAATCAGTGACCAAGAAACTGAGTGGGAAAAAAGGAGGAGGGAAGGCTAAGGTACGGCTTCATGTGATCAGGACTGACTGAATGTAGAAAATTGTGCACCTTTGATTTATTATTTGCTTGGCTGCGCAAGAGCACCAGAAGCATTTCATCATACTGTCTAAAAATAGTTGATTGGTTTATAAGCATGGCATCAAATAGTTGTTAGAGACAGATAGATAAAAAAAACAAAACAAAAATAAAAAACATTTGTTTACTTTAGAATACAAACCCAATGTCCTTACACTGGAACTCAGAAACTCAGGTTATTCAAATATACCTGTATGGTAGTTGGAAGTTGGAAAATCTCTGGCTTCATCTTACAGTCAGCATCTTCTGATTGTTCAGTCCTGTAGTTTCAATAACAGAGCACAGAAACCAGGCAGCAGCAAATAATAATTCCATGAGAATGTGATACAGATGAGAGAGATACATGTGATACAGAGATGCATGTTCAGCAGGTTTCTTTCTTATACTTGTAAATATTAATTTAACGTAATAATATAATGATGCTCATAATCAGCTATTTATTGATTTACCAGCTATTAACACCAGAAAATGAGCAGGTTGTTTGGTCTGCAGGTTCAGGTCTTCTTTCATAAGCAAGATGTTACAGGTTGAATGGTTCACATATTTTATAATTATGGAAAGAAAATAAACCAAATAAGAGAGAAAGGTTTCACATCCTTAGTAGTCAGGGAAAAGTTAAACTGACATCCAGTATCAAGAAAAATCTTAGTAGTTGCACTGAGACAAGATTTTGTTTTAGTACAACAGCTCAGGTGGTGATACAGACAGCTGACACTGACCTCTTTTGTCCCCACACAGAAAACAATATTCCTTTTGAGAGTAAAATAAAGTGTCACATAGTGTCAACATTTATTCTGTGTCCTCAACAGAAACAGGGCGAGGTAAGCAAGGCGGCGTCGGCAGACAGCACCACAGAGGGATCTCCTGTTGACAGCTTCACTGTACTCTCCACCAAGAGCCTCTTCCTGGGCCAAAAGGTCAGTTTTCTGTCTGTTATTATTAACTAACACTGGACATGTTAAGCTGAATATATGATAAACTACAGTCTGGTTTGTGCTGAATTATTTATATTATATTTATATTATTCAAATTGAATAATGACACCCATAGTTACAGATGTGCTAGAAGTTGCACTTGCCATTTAGGGATAATGGCTACTTGTGCGGTAAAAAACTTGTAAAATTGCAGGTGTACGAAATTTTGCTAGAAAGTAGCAGGGCCCATTTCTATTTCGGTTCCAGCATTTTAAGCAGAATTGGAGGCATTTCTGATACTGGTACACCTTTGTCTTTGCTTCCCCATCATAACTGAAGCAGGTGAACTTGAGGAACGATGATGTGATGATGTTTTAATGAGTTATCTGGTCTGTCTCATTGAAAGAAAACTGTTTGTGATATTTTGTTCTATAAATGTAAGTTTGAATCACAATGTACTTCCTAACAGGTTTGCTATGATTCACCTCACATACAAGCTGATACTGCTTTACAACAGAGCAGTGTACTAAGTTTAAAGTGTGATAGCAGGGATTGTGAATGCTGTGTGTAAATGCTTGTCTGCCGTATCTCAGATCTGCCAGATCTGTTAGCTCCCCGCGCTTCTGCCCTGCTGAGCATAAAATCTCTTTTTAACCCTTTTTATTGAACTGAAACATGGAAGTAAATTTGCCTAAAGTCTCATCTAAGCCCTGACAATGTTTTTTTTTTTTTTTTTCAATGATCAAGTTGCAAGATCACACGATCATGAAGATCAGAAGCTTAAAAATAGAAGTGAGTTAGAAGAACATGAGATGCAGCAGAACGTCATTGAGAGTAAGAGGATGAATGACTCAAGAGTGACGCAAGTTAGTGTCACTGTCTCCTGTATTTTAAACACTCCTAATAACTGATAATGACTGCTAATTAGTTATAATTGCCGCCTGTGCCTCAACATTACATGTACTGTGTTTGGCACTCAGATCCAGTCGTTTGGAGCGGCATCGCTTCAACAGTGAAGTCTGTGATCTTTTGCCTGTCACAAAAGCTTTTGTGGGTAGTGAACAAAACAACCCAGCAAACACTGGTCGGACAGGGACCTTGTCTTCCTGGCCTAAAATGATCCCTATTCGATTCACAAACTTCAAAGTGGTGACGAGTTGGACGTCCAATAATGGTGCAGTCAGACCCTCACTGACAAACCAGGAAATATTGATCGTATTATTGCTCCGGTAAAAAGCAACACAGGATTTTATTCCACAGTTTATTTGGTGATCAGCCTTACTGTGAAATACACTATTTTTTTTTTTATTATATAAGAAGTTTCATGCCATTTTTGTATATCTAGCGTTATCGTGATATGAGACTGTACATTCCTCACTATATCCACATATCTGATGGTTATTTATCAGAAATCTCTTTGTATTAATAAATTCTTTAAATATTGATATTGACATATTTGGCCAAAAATATTGTGATATTTGATTTTGTTGCCCAGTCCTTCCATTTATGACATGTTTTTGATGGGACTTCTAAGTATTTAGATACATATTGTGTACTGAGAGATGGCCTAACAATATCATAATATTATTTAAAGGCCTTCTACATGTTAATTATATTTCAGTCTCATCGATTTAGACCTTTATTACTAAACTGTCTTTGATTGCACATGGCAGAAATTTGACTTAAGGGCAGGTCAGGTAAAGTAGGAAGGCAGAAAGTCTAAGATAGCAAACAGCTAAGGAAAAGCTTGCTAGGATGACGTCCCTCTGACAGAAAGATAATATCCAGACGTCCGCACAACCTCCATTTTGGAACTGTAACAGGACATTTTGATTGGCTATCATTCCAGTGTTTGCTGGGACAAATAGGATTCACCAATGGTTTCTACAGGAAGATAATTTGGGGTTGTCTTGAATTTCCCTATTCATGAAAACTATATATTATACTGTAAAAACCTAATGAAAAACACTAAATGCCCTCCATAGAACAAGAAATGAGGGAAATTTACTTCCAGAGTTTCAGCTCAGTTGTTTCTTTAACCGCTGCTAATGGCACTGCATGCTTCTGGTCTACACTGCAATTGCAAGTGTTTATATATAGTTGAATACTGAGTAATTAACCTGACCTGATGTAGCACACACATGATTCTGCCAGTATCATTTGGCTACAGATTATGTTTATTGTTATTTGTAATCTTAAACAATTAACAGAACTGTCTGTTTAATTAGATGTTTTTTTTCAAAGATAGCAGCCTGTAGTTTCTGGAAAAAAAAAAAAACTGTTAAAAGAAATAGAAATTACATCCTTTTTTTGCTGAAAGATTAGAGTTTAAGCACATGTTGTCTTGGCTTTTGGTCATTAGATACATTCTTAGATTTATTCATTTAAATTCAACTTTAACACTCAGTAGCAGCAGTATTGTTCTGCTGTCGTTACACTTTCCTAATTAGCAAAATGTCTCTGTGCCTGATTGTGTATCTGACCACAGATTACAGCAGCTGTTGAAAGCAGTGGATGATAATTAATCAAATGAAAGCAGTTAACCTCCCGCTGATTGAGATAATGAACCCATAAATAGAAAAAGAAAGTCTGTTTCAGTTTTATAGACTTAATTATCGTAACTGCACTTTTCCTGCCCGAGTGTTCAGCCTCCGTCACACACTCACTGCTCTGTCACTGCTTTCACTCTCACTGCTTTCGTTTGGGATGATTTAGGCATTTTGTTACTGCGTTTAAATCCTTGGAGGTGAAATTTGTATGTATAACAGATGACTGATGAGTTTTAGATTTAGAGATACTAAGGCCAGTGCATTGAAGATTCTTGACATTTAGAAGGATACCATGACATTTTGAGATAATTGATTGAGAATATTCCTTTAGTCTCGGATGTCTTTGAAACTAGAACTGTGCGCAAGAGTTGTCTTCAACAATAAAACATGGAAGAAGTCATACAGTACAAAAAATATAAACATATTGGATTAATATTAGCAAACAAAACTGTAGTAAAAAAAACTGACAATGATACAACACTGTTCGAAAGTTTGGACTCACCTGTATTATGGATATTTGACTTCTTTTCTTCAATAATAGCTATTTAACATAAATAGATGGGTCTCAAGCTGCTGTAAGTGTTATTTTCTCGTTAAAATACGTGTTAGATAGCTCTGTATTCCAACAGTAATCGCTGTTATGGAGTGTTTGTTCAGTAGCCAGTGTTGCTCGTTCCCTGCTCATGCAGTAAAAGAGGGAAAGCATTTTCTGGTATTCCTGACTACTTTATCCAGTCCAGACAGAGAACTCCACAAAGAGACGATCCTATCTGCTGTAAAGGGCATGTGTGGTGACGTAGAGAGGAGGGAGGAGAGTGCTAACTGCAGAATGGACAGGAAGTTGGCTTAAACAACGGCAACGCTTACAGCAGCTTTTAAAGGCTTAAAGCTTCCTTTTTGTCAGTCTTCACAGTTTTTTTTTGGCTCGAAATATGTTTTCATTGGGTCGTTTGCAGTTTACTCAAGGGTTAGATTGAACTGTGAAGAACCTGTTCCTACTTAATCTAGACAGATTTCGTCACTAAGGTTCTTTTACCAATGATTTTTTTTTTTTGATTATATTATATGATATTCTTATTCAGCTGTTGCTCAGAGGTATCATATCTTTTTATCTTTCTGATAAAATGTTTTCCTTTCAAGGTAGAAAAACATTTAACTGCGAACTCCTTATACAAAATAACATCTATTTGTTGAAGCGGAATTTCTACAATCTAATTTATGTTGTTTTCAGTTCCAATCTTTTGAACAGTGCTGCACATAAAGGCATACAAAATGACATACAGTCTAAAATACCCTCTTTACACTATAAAGTAACTTAATAATAACTACAGATGGAGCCACAAAGGTGGCTAAAATGAGCCTTTATACCATTGACAACTGAATAGAGCGGAGTAGTTGTTAGTGTTGATAGCACTAGCAGTGCTTTTCATGCTACGACAGTCAAAATAACTTATTTAACCATATTTTTCAATTGTATGCCAATTGTATCCATCCCTCCTGTATGTGGCATTTTGTCTGTAGCTTAGAAATGTGGCCCTGATTATCCAGACTGTTTCTATTGACATTTTAAATAATTGAACATTTCTTAATCAATGCACCTTGCAGGCCTGCTGCCCTGTGTTGAAGCTTTTTCGGCATTACAATTTGCTCTGAACACGTTCGTATAAAAGTGGTTACAGTGAGGTCTGATTTAATGTTGACTAATGCCGATATTTTGCTTTAAACCTGATAAATCAGTGAGCAGTGTAGCAGTGATTTTGTCTGGGAGGTGATTACAATAAACTACTGTAGTCTACATTTAGCCATTTAAATTGTACACCTTACGGCACAAAAATGCATGTAGCATTTACTCACAGTCCTATGAATGAACAAAAAGTCAAGGTACCCCTTCAAGCTCTGGTGTGAATCTGGTTTTAATGGCTTTGCTTCCTCCCCTCTTCCTTCTTGCTCTCCCTCCTCGGCATGCCTCCTCACCCCCCGCCTCCCCCCCTCCGCAGCTCAACCTCATTCACAGCGAGGTCAGTAACTTGGCTGGCTTTGACGTGGAGGGGGTCATCAACCCCACCAATGCTGAACTTGAACTTAAAGATGATCTAGGTGAGCTCCCCCCACCCAACCCATCCCCTCTGATCCCACTGAGGTTTGAGATATAAAATCCTTGAATGCTCAACAGCTCAAAAGCGTCTTCTAAATTGAATCACCAGGTAATTAAGAACTCTTACAGGCTGCGGCTTGAAGGAGCTTCTTCCACCAGGTCTGTTTATTCACTCTGTGGGCAACTTTATTGATGTTATGATCATTTAGGAAAGCTGTTGGACAGTGGAAGAGATACGGACAAAATCTACAATTTATGTCGTAACCTTCAGTTTCTCTTGCAAAAAAAAAAATCATAAATGTATCCAGACAATTAAAGATCTGATGCAAAGACCACTAATACAAATATCCAGCTGAAAAACAGTTTTCAAACTTTTTTTTTCTTTCTTTTCTTTTTACTCAACTGATTAATCATTTGCAGGTTTACTTTACTTTACATTATTATTATTTTCTAAAGAGTTCATTCAAAGTTCAGAAAAAGGAGTTTATCTCAATTGTATTAACTACAGCATCCACTTTTAGCAGAACATACATATTTTAGATACTTGGATACTCCAGAGATTTTTGTTTTTAATGCATCTACACAACTTAAAATTTGGGCCTCTTAAAGGTTAACAAATTAAATGAAATTAAAGTGTGTTTACAGGTCTTTGTGAGTATTACTGTGTCTGTGAGAAGAAGTATAAATGCTGCATTCAAGTGCTCCTTGGGTGGTCCCTTTTTCCCAAGTTGGAAAGTCATTCTTCTGACTTCAGTGTGTTCATGTGCGTCATGTCAGAATGTGGGACCAACACGGATACTTAGAATTTTATGTCTCAAACAGTGTTCAGACAACACGTCGACGGCTGTTTCCAGTCTTTGAGTGGCACGGAAGCACAAAGTAAACAATACAATGACTCTTTGGTAAATGTTTCTTACCATTAACACAAGGTCTACTTTTGTCCTCCATGTTTCAGTTTTTTCAGACTTTACAATAATTACGACAGCACATGAATGCACAGTAAGCCCTATGTGGCTCCAGTGATGTCATCCAGTAGCTAAGTTGCATTGTGGGTAATGTGGGCTACTGAAGAGAAGATGAATGCATGGAATTAAAAAAACATTGTCTCTGGTTCTGCTTTATTGATTTAACTGATAATGATTCTAACGGTGTTATAGAAGTGCAATAAAGTAGTGGACTGCCACCTACATTACCCACAATGAAATTTAGCCACAAAGTGACATTACTGGAAGCACTTAATCAGATCACATGCAGCTTCTTCTGCAGCCACAAAAGCCACTTTTTTTCACATATGCTGTTGCAATTCCCAAGACCTGTGAACACGCTTTAATGTGTTTTTGGTGAATTGGTGGAGTTAAACATTTCAGTAAGACAGATTTAATTGAAATAAACCTCTGTCAAATTACATGAAGATTTCAGTAAACCCCAGTGAGAGATGCAGCCTTTGTCTAAGTATACTTTGAAAGGCTCTAACCTTCTAGTTTTTTCATGCGCTTCAGGGAACTGAACTTGAACTTTAGTTGCAAAAACAGGAAGTGTGCTTTATTTCTGGCAGTTTGACACTTGCCTTGTAAACCTCATCCGTAGCGAACTCTTCTCTGCAGAACTACTTGTTGATGAATGAAATATAAAAATAAACACGTCTTGATGTTGCTCACGGTGGAAAAATCTGGTGAAGATCATAACTTCGATCCTCTGATCTAACTATCCTCTGACCCTGCTTATATTTTTTACTTAAAATATAGAGCAGAATGACTTTTCTCTTTTAAAAAAAGATGGATTAAATTCCCAGTAGCATAACATGAATTTTTCAGAAGACATTCAAGGATTTTTTCAGAGCTCCTCAGAGCAGTGATCCTGCTCACTCTTCTCATCATGCAGATGTGTTCAGGTTCATTCCAGGTTGTCCTCCTTTCAGATGGCTGCCAGACCTTTATGAAGAGTTTGCCTAATTTTAGGACAAGTATTGGAATGAAACAGGGCACCAATTTAAGGAAGAAAAAATGATATGAACCTCCTCGGTTAGTGGCTCGCTATAGCCCGACTGTGAGGTCGGTGGCCTGGAGTGTGATCATAAAATTCTTTGCTCATTTTAATGAGCCAAGAAATCAGGACGACAGTTAGTCAGAAAACAGATCCAAACAAAGTTGCTCCACAATTTTAAAAGCTATAGAAAATAACATGTTGTTATTTTAAAGTGCACTCAAATATGTAGTCTTTGGTGCCAATGACTGTGAGCTGCAAAAGTTTGTTAATTTACTGTATTTCTGGCTAACTGTGTTCCGTCCTGCTTCCTGATTACATGATGCAGCTCAGCGTGTCACAGGTGCTTCCTTGTTTCCTGTGATCAGCCAATAAAGAGTGCGCTCACTTCTTTGTCTCTTTCTTTCCTGTTCTTGTAGTTCATCTGTTTTTTTTGCTCTACGTTTTGGTCCCATCTTGTTCCTGATCACTCACTGTGTTTTTACCACCATTGTTATTTGCCTGTTGTTTGTTGTTGTTGTCGTCTGTAGTTGCAAGTTGTCCAAGCTGACATTTCCACCGTGGAGAGCGACGCTGTCGTTCACCCGACCAGCTCCGCCCTCTATACAGGTGGTGAAGTAGGTAAAGGAGCCATCAACATAATGGAGACCACAACTGCCTGTCTGCTCTCTCTCTGCATATCTCAGATGGTCTGCACTGCAGTCTGTGGACACGCATCACAGCAGCAGAAGCTCATCTTTTATTCTATAACTCCCTGCTGTTCTTACTCTCAATGTTTCGCTCTAGTATTTGTGTAATTTAGTGAAACATTGACTGAAATAACTATTATTGTATCACGAGTGAGAATTAACTTGCAGAGGCTTGAAATATGCAAGTAGGGACTACTTTATGCACGCAATTAAGTGCTTGTGGGGAAACTCCAGTTTCCAGGATTAGAAAGTCAGCTGCCAAAGACTGCTGCAGTCACACGCTATGTTTTCAGTAAACCTCACCCAGAAGACAAACTCAATGTGGACATTGTGAAAAGGATCATTTGAATTTGGCAGTTCACCGCTGTGAAAACAGAGGCGCCGGCAGCTGACTTTTCTCAGATGTCAGAGATTTCTGCTTTATTCCCCACCAAAAATGAGAAGTTCCTAGTTTCTACTTGCAACAGGGCTCTTTCTCTCAAAGCAGCATTAATGAAGTTAGCTGGATAACATGAAACATCATGGACTGAAGAAGAAGAAAGCACAGCACAACAAAAAGAAAGCCTCCATTCATTGGACAAGGGTGGCTGGGGGGCGCCAGTGGGTGGCAATGCAGAGAGATTAGGCAAAAAAACAACTGAGAAATTGTCTGACAAAGAAGTCAAACCCATGTCAATATTTGCCACAGTATAACCCGATGTCAACCGACAAGCCAAAAGTAATTAGACCGTTTACTTGTGATCGATGTCAGATGGAAGGTTTTGCCCTGATTATTCTCCCAAGTTGTGAAATCCCTGTGCAAAGAGAGGAAGAAACACTGCACATTGATTCCATTGACAGCTGCTAATGCTACGGTAACAGAGGGCTGACCGAACAGCTAATAACAAGTTTACAGTGCGTAGGGTGACAAAAACACAACACTCACCAGCAAAATTCACAGATAATCTGCTCCTACAAATGGACCGTTCTGTCTCTCTTATGAGAGTGTCTGTCTGATAAAGACAGACAGAGCCAGAACAAGTTTCTCCTCGATTATCTGGACCATGGCAAAGGGTGACAAGTCGAATATATGACCGGTTGCCTTAAAAACAGCAGCAGTGACTGTATCAGTGCCTTTCTTAACAGTTTAGAGATTTTCAATCCAAAGCTCTGTGAAAAGACACTGGGACCAGTCAACGCCTGCTCCATTAGACACGATGCTGCCACTTGCTATGTGGACACGGGCCCCTAATAGGATTAAATTATAAAGTTGGGCCAACTTCACAGTAATATCATATTAAATTTTCTGGCCTTTATTCAACATCATATCACTGGAACTTAAACTTGACTGGTGCGTGGAGGCATACAACCACGAGGCATTATTCTACTAGTGTTTGAGATGCCTTCAAACTCATGGATCTGTTATTTAAACTGGTCCTCCTGGATTGTCTTTCGTTGTTGGTGCACTTGTTACCTGACCTGGCGCGCCCTCACCAATGCAGCTTCTTACACTGCTTTTAGTCTGAAGGCACTATAAATTAGTAATCCTGCTTCGTGAAACAGATGCATTAGCTACACGATCCTTATCTGAATTGTCTGACCCCAAAAACATTCACTGCCTAAAGCAACTTTCAAGTCTTTGCAAGTTTGTTTTACAGCATATGACACACTATAGCCAGCCTGCAAAATGTGTAAAAGCAGGAATAAAGTCCTGAGACATGGTGGCCAGTGTGTTGCTCTCTACTTCCATTTGTTACCCCTACTAGTCATTAAATATCAGTGTTAAGAAAATGTGGTTTACACAGCGGAGTTGAGTGCAGTTTCGTAATACATACAGGACTTGATGCTGCTGCTGCTTGATGTTGCTTTGCTCTACTTGGCTGAAATGTGGCCAATTTAGGGCTCGCTTCATATCCTGTGACCTCCGTCCCCTCGACCGTGCTGTTGGTCCAGCTGGTTAGAAATACAACCCACTAAGTCTTTGATTGAGACATTAATTTTCCTGAAGCCTCAAATGAAAACAACTGACAATCGCTTGTCATTAAAAGGGGCAGTTCGGCCCTTGATCAAAAGTACACATTTTCCCAGTAACTTGTAGTGCCATTTCTATTTTGGTGTGAGTTTCCGAGGTTGTGTTGATAAAGCAGTAGAGATTCTGCCTTTTCTGGAATATAATGGAACTAGAATGCACTTGGCTTGTGCTGCTGAAAGTGGCAATAGAATACATTTGAAAAAATCAGCAGTGTGATGCCCCAGTAAGTCTGCCGATAGAGTGTCTGCCCCATGTACAAACGCTGTGTCCTCGCCACAGCAGCCCAGAGTTTGAATGACCTGACCCCCTCTCTCTCATCCCATTTCCTGCCACTCTGTAAATAAAGCCATGAAAAGGTCCAAAAAATATGTATGAATAAAAAGCAACAGCAGTGTCTCTCTCTAGAAATCATGCCCAAATTACTCAAGATAATATACAGACCTTCCTAGCAAACCACAGTCATCAACTATTCATCACGAAGTAGGCGCTCATCCGGCAGGTGTAACGTGGTAGAAAGTTCCTACGTGAAACAGTTTGCTACAAGGTCTGTAGATTATTTGGTGTAACCAAATTGTGACTCATGGAAAGAGACATTACTATAGAGTAGTGTTGTCACAATAGCTGTAATACAATACCTTGAAAAAGCAGATATTCTGTAACATGTTTGATGCCAGGGAGAACATTTTATACAACTTTGAGGGCAAAGAATTCAATTTTTTTATTAAAAGAGAAGTATATCAAGGCTTGTGTACTATGTGATGATAACAATAGCATTTTAGATGTTGAGAAGAGTCGGACACTGTGAGAGAGCAAGAAAGCACAGCTGGTATCAGTATCGATACTGCGGAAAGTGTGCCATCTAGATCCTTTATATTAGTGGGATGGCAGACGTCTGCACAGCCGATATCTCCAAACTCGGCATTGCACACCAAAACAATCTAGATGAATAAATAGCACTACAGATAAGAGGAAAATATGAATTTTGTTTTCAGGGTGAGCTGTCTCTTTTAAATTGTTCTTTTGAATAGACTTTCTCTCTTTGCCTGTTTATAATGAAATAGCTGCCAGATCATTAATTTCTCTGGCTGTGATGGATCTGAATCACCTCTCTGCTCTCTGGTTTCCTCTGTTGCTCCTCTCTTTAGCCAATCTGAAATAGTGGAGTGACTCAGTTCAACCATCACAACAACTTTTCCCAGTGGTCACATAAGCTCTACATTTAAATTCTCCTCCCCTGTTTTTCTGTAAGTGTCAAACATGGCATCATCTATAACATGCTGCTAGCTGTTTTCCTCATTAAACAGTCTTTTCCCTTCGTAATTTTCTGAGTAAAAGAAAGAAAAACCTCAGTGCATTGCAGAAAGTGAGCCAGTATGTGAGGTCAGGGGGAAGTAATTAGGGACTAGGGCTTTAATTCATTAGTTTAAATGACTCAGAATGAGTCATTTGGAAAATGGTAGCTTTGTAACTTCATTTGTGAGACTTTTTCTGAGTCTAACAAATAAAGTAACAGAGGTAGTTTTGCTGCATCAGAGCTCAGAGATTCAGAGAGACGTTACGTGAAATGATTGACAGCATCGTCCTTGTCCTGGCTACCTGTCTGCCTGCCTACCTGCCTGCTGCCTGTCTGTCTGCATGACATCACCTCTCCTCTTCCCTGCTGTGTGTTTGTCAGCTCCATGTTTGGATGTAATCACTCCAGTCCTCTGTTTGATTTTCAGGCTCTGCTCTGGAAAAGAAGGGAGGGAAGGAGTTCACTGATGCGGTGCAGGAGCTGAAGAAGAAAAACGGCCCTCTGGAGGTGGCTGGAGGTAAGTGCACAAAGACAGAAATGGCAGGATTACATGCCAGTGCCTGCTGCCTACCTAGTGAGCAGAGTTTGTCATGTTTGTCATGTCCGCCCAGGGAGCCAAGTTCAGGTTTTTACCTTGATTATGTCAGGGTCTGTCGGTGTGACTTTCAATTCAAACAGAAGCCTTTTTTTATGTTCAACTAGCAAATGTTGTTGGTTATACAATTATGGCTTTAGTCGATACAAAAATTAATCTAAATCTAAATGAATCCCGAGTAACATTGCACAGCGTACAGTACTCTTAGAATAACAAACGGTGGGAAATGGGTAAAGGGGCGTTCACACCAACTGTGTTCTAATTGTTGTAACTCAGTATATGTCACCATCCACACCAAAACTATAATGACAATGGCAAACAGTATTGTTGGGATCACTCACAGAGCGATTTGATGAGCGATAGAAACACTGACAATCAAAATCCATAAAATTTGCCAACTTGATTTTAGGTGGCAATGAGACCATGCCAGGTACACAGCTGCATGCTCCAGCTGTGACGACTGCTTGGGAAAAAGGATGCTGATGACTTGATACTGCAGTGTGATGTATAGAGAAATAAGCAAACAAAACAGAAAAAAAGAAAAGAAATTTGTAGATGAGAGGAGGAGAAAAAACTATTTCTTAAGTCTCCCAGTATGTGAAATTTGCAGCCTTTTATTATGCTATAGAAGCGTTTAACAAGTGTGAATGTGACACTCAAATGGATTTTGATTGGTTGTCAGTATTATTATGTATCATTCATCAAATCGACATGAAAGTGATGGGATCTCAACCAGCCAGGCGGTCATCCTGACCAGACCTGGTTAAGATCAACCATAAAACAAGTTCATCAGGATGTTTGAAATACCTTTAATAAGGCCAGGAAGGAATCACAGTTATTCGCCAAGTTGTTCAAGTAGAAGTTGAGTTTAATATTCCAAAAACTGGACTGGATGTGTTGACAATGAGGCTAAATAAGTCAAAGAGGAGAGTTTTTGGTGGTTTTCCTGCTTAAAGTTGTTGTTACAGTTAACATTCTTGGTGTTTGATCCTGTATAATAGAAGCTAAAAACGGGTGAGAAAAGATCAGACACTAAACACTGCTCAGCTTCAGCCCTGTATAGTGTACAGGTCGTTCAGAAGCTTCCCTGTCCAGTGTTAGTATGTTTTGTGATCGCGGACACTTTCATGCCGTTCTGAGCAGAAGATGAAAAGAGATATTTGAATGTCATACGTGAAGACGCTTTTGCTTTGTGTGAACGTACACTGCAATCATCTCGTCCTCTGTCGTCATTCTGTTTTGTATTCGTGCTGCCTCTCGCTTGATCTGTGACTTTCTGCCAATGTCACAGTTAGAGGAGTTAGAAAGTGCATATTGATCTACTCCAGCGCCACCCAGCTCCTATGACAGTGATGTCAGTATGTCCTGTAAATCTCTCTCTCCACACGCACACACACACACACACACACACACACACACACACACACACCAAGTTAAACAGGGCTGGGTCCGTTTGGCGTCTGCTTCCACATTCAGCAAATGATGTCAGAACACTGCTGCAAGGATTAGCTCTCTGGACGAGATCACACAGATTTGACTGATTCGTTCTTCTCTTAAAAGCCGAGTGTTGCCCGAGTTTCCTTTTTATTATCAAACTTTTTAGAGAAACTGAAAGCGATCAAAGACATTTAGTACTGGCACATAATATCTGTTCTTGGCGACTTCAGCGTCTTCAGAGAGCCATATTGTTTGAGCCTTTACAGATTATTTTATCTTTCAGTCCATTTGTCTCCATCTCTTATCCTTTCTCCATCTGCCTTTCGCTCATTATTCATCACTCACACTCATTTTTTTAAACACCCCTCCTGCCTTCACCACTGCGCTCTCTCTCACATTCAGCCAAGTTAGCTCAGCATCATAATCCCGGTCTCTGTGTGGAGCTCATAAATAGATTACCAGGTGACTGAACACCGAGCCAGCGAAACCTGTCAGGGATTCTGGGGATCTTGACCAGCCAGGCGGTCATGCTGACCAGACCTGGTAAAGAACAGCTGTAAAACAAGTTCTTAAGGATTTTTGAAATACTTGCAAAAAAGTATTTTCTCGTCTGGATTTTGTGAGAAACTAAAGGCCATGAAGGTATCAGGCTTTTTCCCCCCCAAGTAATTCAAGCAAAAGATGCGTTTAATATTTCAAAAACTTGACTACAGTATATTATAGTATATTACAGTTTATTATAAAGAGTGGCTGTATATGTTGACAGTGTGGCTAAATATGTTAAAGAGGAGCTTTTTGTTATTTTGCTGCGATTTCTAATATCTGTTATCAGAGGTATTTGCAAATACAATAAAAAGGTGAATGACAACTTGTTTATTGTTTAATTGGCAATCAGAGGCACATTTATAACCTTTATTTCAAATTATTTATGAGTGATGAATTTTACTATGTCTGAGTGCTATAGATTAATCATTGATCATCCTTTTGACAATATATTACAGGTGTGTGTGACACTGAGCAGCTGTTCTGATACACACCCCTCTGTTAAAATACAAAGTGTCAGGTCAAAGTGAATTGTGCTTATTTTCTGTTCTTAGAGGTTTAATGAGTGTTGGAACGGACACAAGTATAGATAAATAGGCGTTTATACAACCCTTTATTGTGAAAAGGGAAATGAAGCTTGTGCACATGCACCCGTTTCTACAAAGATTGAGATCGTCAAAACAGAATCAGACGTATAAACAGCTTTATAAAATCTGACGGACAGACTGCCTCTGTATATTTGTATGTTTCTGTCTTTGTGTGTACTCACAGTTTTATGCATCTGGCCCTTTGTGGCTGTAGAACAATTCTGTTGCACATAGGCATTAATTTGATTCATATTTCTTGCATAAACATTGACTTTTTTGTTTTTTGGATGGAATAAATGACATTGGTTGGCATTAGCTGCTGTAGCCACTTGGCATCTGTAGAGAACACCACACTCCAACTACATCAACACCACCACACACTGTTGCTCCTTCTCAAACTATAGGTCTGAACGTTGCGAGCAGTCATGAAACCTGTAATCATCGTCGTGCACACACTTCACCTCACCGTCAGATCACACATGCACTCACTCTGCTGTGAGAAGTCCCTCCATCCTCTCTGTGTGCCATCTGGAAATCAGCTCGTCCTCTGCTTTGACTCCAGGTCCCGTCACACGTTAGCTGTGCGCTAATAAAATCTGACTGCAGGCTTTTTTTACTTCACAGAATCAGGGTTTTGGCTGAGTTTCACTGTCTACAGCTGCTGGTTTGTCTCCTCTGTTCTCTTGTCTACTCTTCTTCTCGTCCCTGTTTTTCCTCCCCTCCCTTATGTTTCTCCTCTTCAGCTGTCTGGAGAAGTGATTTCTCCGGCCCACCTTAGTGTAATAGCCGTTGCCAAATCATTTAAAGCTCTGGGAGATTTGCTACATACATTTTCCACAAGGAAAAGTGTTATTTTAGCGTCTCAGCCCTTTGAACTCAACTTTTGGGTTTTGACTTCTGACAAAACTGGATAACGAAGCTGTACTGTACGCAGTGGACACAACCTGAGGAAATCCAGATGAACAGGTTTACTTCCTGCACAGCCGATCTTTATCCTGTCTCTCCTCTCCATCCCTCAGCTGTGTTGACCGGCGGCTTCGGTCTGCCCGCTAAGTACGTCATCCACTGCAACAGTCCGGGTTGGGGCTCCGACAAGTGTGAGGAGATGCTGGACAAGACGGTAAAGAACTGTCTGGCTCTGGCTGATGAGAAGAAACTCAAGTCTGTTGCGTTCCCCTCCATTGGTAGCGGGAGGTAAGAAAAGTGTGAAGTGTTGCATCATGCATTCCCTTAATATGAGGTGTTTTTGTCTAAATCTGAAGACTCAAGTTACTTTCCTGATGCCATTTATGCAGCATATCTTCATTAACATCAGTCTAATAGAGGGCATTTCCATTCTGGCTTCAGTCTAGTCTAAAACAGAAAGCCCTTTGCCAAAAAACTGTAGCTATATGAAAACTATACAAACCTGGTACCCGACCAAGAACCTGTACGTGACTACAAGAGGTCGGTATTTTCTCACACGTCTCCATAACACTGTGAGTGGCATTCTTGCACCATCAGCAGTAAGTAGTTGTGCTCCTGTGTCTCTACCCGCCCGTACTTTTGTTTTCCTTGTTTTCTTTGTTTAAGTCAAAACGCGAGTTGACATAGTTTCCTGGCAACAGCGATAAACACCTCCATTCACACAAACATGCCACTTAGTGGAACAACGGTGAGGAAGTGTGAATGTTACAAGTGGAGTTTACAGAAGTTAGTCTCAACCATTCTGGCAAAGCAAAAAAACGTCTTTTTGTGAACCCTCGTCATGAGTTATTCAAAGAATAGTGTTCCCTTCTCAGATTGCTCCATTTAAATGTTTTTAGAGGCCTGAGAAGGTAAAACTGTCCAAGATTTGACATCGATAAAGCAAAGACAGAGAGAAAATTCCTCAAAACCAAACTAAACTAAAACTTTGTTTGGCAGAAGCACATTAGCACTGTTGCAACAGTCCACAACTTCAGTCAAGACCTCAGATTTATAACAGAACTAGATGAATGCTAAGATGGCGCTCATTCAGTCCACTGAGAATTGCTCGCCTGCTGCATACGGGCACAAGTTTCTAGCCTCCAGGTTACTTCCTGGATATGTTGCCCGTTGAATATGCCTAGTAGAGTTTCTCCCACGAGTCCCCACCCAGCCCAAAGACTGTAAGCTGTCATGATTAAAAATAAAAGGAGTGATAACTGACATTGTGTGCGGTTCGAGGTGGCCTGTCAACAGTCCTACAGACGTCTCCTTTGTAATGGTGCTCTCTGGCGACTCTCAGGTTGGAAACTACTGACGGGGGGCAATCAACATTTAAGAAATAGCTTTACAGTGATTTGCAGAGTTTTTGAGAAATGTGTGGTAAACACACTCGTACCAAACTACAGGACAGGTAAATAAAAAATGACCGGTGTCTCCAGTGTGTGACCACATGTCACTAAAGGTTTGTGTTCTCTTCTGTCAGGAATGGTTTCCCGAAACAGACGGCGGCCCAGCTCATCCTGAAGGCTATCTCCAGCTACTTTGTGGCCACCATGTCTTCCTCCATCAAGACCGTCTACTTTGTGCTGTTTGACAGCGAGAGCATCGGCATCTACGTGCAGGAAATGGCCAAGCTGGAGACGAGCTAAGAGTTTGGAGCGTTCGCCTCTTTCCCCCCTTTCCCCCCTCCACTCTGTTTTTTCCTGCGAGGAAATAAGAAGGTGTTTATTAGTGATTTGTTTAATATGAAGAGAAGAAGAAAAAGAAGAATCTTTCTATAGGCCGGGAACTTGTTTTTGCATTATGTTTGTATTTTTCCTATATTGTTTTTAATTTCTTATTTACTTGTTGACCTCTGGCGTTTAAATGTAAAAAGTGCACTGTTCATTCTGCGGTCTTTTAATACAAGCAGTGCCACACGAAAACAAGTGGAAAGACTCACATTAAAACTTAATTTTCATGGTATTTACGGAAAAAACATGTAATGAGAAATAGCTACACCTCAATTACCAGGCTTCCAGAGAAGTCCAACGAATACGGGTTAATGCATGTAATGGCAGTAAAGATAATAAAAAAAAGCTATTCTCTTTATTTTGATCTAAAAAAAAAAAAAAAAATCACACAAGACACTTAATTCAGTGTATTTTTGGTATCAGTTGTGCGTTTTGGAACATCTCTGTTGATAGTACTGTAAAATGAGAAGGTAGAGTATAAAGAAAAGTTCGGTCTGGTCTTCAGGACACTAATATAACAGAATTATGGATTGAGTTTTTTGTTTTTGTGTTGTGTGTTGCAAAATTGTTTCCTCGTGTGCTGCAGAAACCTTGAATTTCCAGTAATCAGTTAAATGAGATGCCTTTATACTATATATACTCTTCCTGGTACTAAAGTCATACGTTCATACTGTAAACTGGACACCTGTCGGTCGTCATTTATGGTGACAATTATTATTTTATGATATAAAATAGAATTGGAGACTGGAGGTTTTTGCAGGGCACGGATGGGTTATATTGTGTGTTCCTATGAGTGTTGATATAGATGGAGTATTTGTGAAATGTTATAGTAAAAATACTGGACTGTAACATAGATTTTTATTTTATATTTTAATTTTCACACTGATTCTGAAAGGTAGGCAGGTGATTTGGAAGCAAAAAGAAAAACAAAGGAAGAGATCGATTTTGTGTGTTTTGTCTTTGTTAAGCCATAAATCAGTTGTTCTCATTTTTGCTGGAACATTGAGGCTTTCTGCTGTTCTGCTTTTTGGTTCGCCCCTTTCATTCAGCCGCCACTAGATGGCTCCCTGTGATCACAAATTGGATTTTTTCATCTCAGCCATTTTCTATGCAGCTGCAGGCCTCTTCACAACAGACGCTTGGTTCGATTTGAGTTGGATTTGAATTGGGATTTGACGGACGTATACGAGGAACACGACTGCTCTGCTGCATTTGGACTTTTCAAAAGCCTAACTTTCTTATAAAAAAGAAAATGTAAAATGCTTTCTAAAGAGTTGCTACAATTGATGATTATACAAAAAAAAAAAAAAGTCTGTAAACACTCCGGTAATAAAATATCTTTAAAAAAATCACCACTTTGTTCCTCCTGAGTTCATTTTTGGGTTTAATACTCATCACCGGGACTGTGCCTAGAACCTGCGGGGATGAGATAAATTAAAGAGTGTGAAGTTTAATTGTAAGAGAAAATGAATTGATCCCCATGGAAATGACTGTGTGTGTGTGTGTGTGTGTGTGTGTGTGTGTGTGTGTGTGTGTGTGTGTGTGTGTGTGTCTGTCTGTCTGTCTGGAGTCTTTTAATAAATCTATCTCTACTGTATTAAGGTAAGAATAATCGATGTGTTGCAGAGGGAATAGCTGGAGGATGACATGCTACATTTATTTGATTTGACTGAGAGCCACACTGAAAGCCTCAGGATCCCCAGCTCAACCAATCAACTCTACAAGCGCGTGTGTGTGTGTGTGTGTGTGTGTGTGTGTGTGTGTGTGTGTGTGTGTGTGTTTCCATACAGTATTTACGAGGGCCAAATGGTGTCACAGTGAGAGAAGAGGATTGTCTGTGTGAGGCGCTTCTGATCATCTTGAAGGTGAGCAAAGAGAAGACCGACTCAAAGGAGCATTATGAACGTTTAACACTGTTGTGTTGGACGAGCCTGCTTTCTTTGCTCACCTGTAACAACCTCTCATCTGTTTTTGCATACAGCTTCCCCAAAACCTGATCCCGCTTTGAAAGGCACAAAGATGGAGCACAAGCAAGCTTAACATGCAAGCATCAGGTATCTCAGCATATCTTATAATCTAACGTTACTTAAGTCACTTCAGTTAGGAACAAACATATACTGCTAGCTTCAGTTTGTATCATGTTTGTGGTGTAGTTTTAAGGGTTGGTACGTTTAAGTCACTACGTCAGCTTTGCATTCACACTGGACTCAGACAGCAGTCAGACAGCAGTCTAACCTCCAGCCTCCTCCTTATTAACACTTTCTCACTCTTTAAACTTAACCTCCTTTTGCAGTCTTACATATTACTAAAGCCACAGACTTGTTTGGTTACTGTGCCCGGCTGGGAGACTTGATTTGCTGACTTAAAGCCCCCCTCCAGTGTATTTTGGTGTCTTTTTTTTTTTTTTTACAATGTTTTGTATATTTCTGAGTCCTCACTTGACAATGTTGATGAGCCCTTTTTGACAAATGGATGTATGACTATATAGTGGCCTGGGGATGACGTAGTTTTGTAGTCCGACCCGATGGCCTTTGCGTTTTTTTAAATTGGATTTTGGACTCCTGATGAAAATAATCTTTTCAATATTTTGATACCTGCTCCATTTTTTATGATTTTCGATGATTAGGCTATAAACTGGCAACATCACGGTCACATGACTCAAACGTCACCACCACTGAGCATCTGTTTAATGTCCCTGACAACCTCTGTAGTCTCATTCAGACATTTATTCTCAACTGCAGCTTTTAAGATACACAAGCGTTTTATAATTACATTGTGAGACATTAAATTGTGTTTTTTATGTCGTGAAACATGATAAAACATCATGCAGTCGCTTGATGTTGCTAATATCAATGCTATCGCTAATCTTTGCTAGTGATGTTGATGATGTTTTCTGCATGTTTGTGCAGAAGAAGAAAAAAACAACATTTGAGTTAAAGCATGTTTTCTCTGATGTGTTCATGTGAATAATGACTGTTTCTTGTGCAAATTGTCTGACACGTGGAGACGTGGCAAACCATCTATCAGCCTCTATCAGTCTATCAGCGTCTAGCACGGGCTAAATTCAACCAATCGGATCAACAGAAGGAGAGCGCTACCACCAGCAAAGCAAACTGGTAAACTCTAACTAAACACACAGACGCTTCTCTTGCTGGTCGTCACACATCAGTTACACTGGTAGCTGCCAGAAGCTCCTCAGCAACACTGTTATTGATCTATTATCACTGTTCAAGTTGATATGGCAATCGTGTCACCAAAACAGTATCGCTACATTGTACAATGTTTGTGAGCTCACAAATCCTCGGTCATCTGAATATATTCGTAGCTGAGATGTCGTCTAATTTAAAGCGGCAGACGACGTTACCGTCCCCTCGCATTTCAACGTGGTGATACTGTCGCAACTGGATCGTTTCCGTTTTCCTCCACAGTTGTTAGTTGCTCTTACAAATACGTTTTGGGTGGCATTTCTTTGCCTTGTTGGACTTAACATGGTGATTACAAGGTCATTGTTATCAATAGAAAAACTACTAAAACAGACCCAAGTTGTACTAAGCTTGAGTTATCCTTTAGAGAACAATTGTAGGTTGTAATGTATGTATATATAAAGTACAGATGTCCCAGGTTGAGTCCATCATGCAGGCGGCAGTGAGCCGGTCTGGCTGTGGGACTGAGCCGGGCCTGAGTCCCGTCCTGGGGCTACATGCTGGCAGGGCACAAACAAGACCAGGGAGTCAGATGGGGGTCAGTTTCCCAGCTATCCAGGGAGGCCGGGACCTGAGACCTCCTCTGAGGGCGCCCATCTGACGCCTAATCCCCAGGAAATACAGGCAGGTTTCACCCCCCCTTCAACCCCTCCAAACCTCTTACCCTCCACCCCACCATCCATCCATCCATCCCTCCATCCCTCCCTGCTTCTCCTCGGAGGCAGAAAAGCCCCGTAAATTCAAAGCATCTGTACGGGCAAGGGCCAATCCGAGGGCCGCCTTTCCCAGAGCCCGCGCAGATGAAATTTTATTCTTTGCACGAAAAAATTACAGGGGGAGGGGGAGAAAAAACAGAAAATAAAGTAAAGCAAACAGCGGGGGAAGATCAAGGAGGAGAGGAGATGAGGGGTAAGGAGCTGGTCATCAGAGATCTGCGCTGCTTTCCAGTGTGTTCATAAGAAGAAAGTAATATTATGTTCTTTATGGTTGAGAGTCCTGACCGGAGCCCGATAACAACAACAGCCTGCTCAGAACTGCTACTGGTTTCGGACATTTAAGTGTTGGCATCGAGCTTGTTGTTGAACATGAGAGCCGGTCAGTTTTCGTGGGCCAATAAGCTTATTTTTAAAACTTGTACTGAGAAAACTGGCACCAAAAAGTAACAGAGTGGCATTTTCAGGAGATGAATTTACACTCCGATGCTCAAAACTGTAATTAACTTACACAGTAGTACTAATGTATTTATTCCGGTTACTTGTTTGATTCTAAGCTGTTAACAAGGCTAAAGTTTCACACAGATAAACGTCTGTTTTTCAAGAGAGATGTGGCCAAAAAATGTGCCACGAAAACGGAACAATACAGAAGCAGCATAAACAGGAAAACTGCAACACACTGCAAGACAGAGAACAGAGATCATCTCTTCTCAGGTAATCGGCCAAACACCAGACAATAAAGGATAATTATTTGGTAACAGTGAGAGCAGTCTTTCCTCACGATAATAGTTAATGTGAAAGCAAATTCTGTATCAAGTGTGTGTTGGTTTCATAGTAAATGTTTTTTATGTATCCAAGTATCCAGGAAATCAACATAAAATCCTGATTTGTGCTCATGTAATACAAGGCTACAAGGTAAGTCTCCTTATATGAAGAAGTCCTGTTTATGCTCTTCTATATTTTGTCTATGGAAGAGACAGGTATGAGGAAAAAATAAAGATGATATTTTATGATAAATAATGTATTAATTTGATCATTATTATCATTATTTAAAAATCTAGTGTATTAGTTTGTTATTACCACTTACTTACTGTGGAATTTGCCGACCTGTAAAATGACGTGTTCCCCCATTTTTCTCATCTTAACACAGTAGGTGTCTGCGGTCGGTGGGTCACTGAGTTCAGGGGAGACATTTGTTCACCCCTGATGTGAAACACGTGCAGTCTAACTGTGACATCGAAACGACCGTGGCAACAAAACTTTACCGAGAGAAAGTTAAATGTTTTCCCAAAGATATGAATATTTCTGCTTTCTGAGATCTTCTTGGTGCTGTTTCAACACCGTCCACACTTTGATTTAATGTGTTCCAGCTGTGAGTCGTTGCTCTTTTACCTATAATGCAGTGTGCCTGGGACAAAAGTTTAAAAAAATCAAAATCAAGCATTTTCTTGTGGGCGTTCTGCTTTTCATAGTGTTAATGTTTGCATTAAGAAAGGACACTGCTCACATCTCATTTAACCTCCCTGATGACCCCCTTTGGGAAACCAAGTGCACCAAACTGCTCCCTATGTTAGAATAAGTTAATAAAAACCTCCTGAACTCTTCTGCGGTGCAACTGGTTTTCAAGTCAAGCAGGAAATAAAGCCTCTGTGAAGTATATTTGTGAGCGCGGTCGGCGTTTTGTGCTCCTCAGCGGTGGTTTAAACAGTAGCCTTCGGTTGTTTTCTGGTCAGAGCCGCGTTTCATGTGGTGGAGGACAAAGTCACGACGAGAAACTCGATAATTTTCAAGAACTCATGAGATGGATTTACACATGAGCAGAAAAAATATTGGATTTGACCTCAACTGACCTGAATCGGGTATTTTGAGAAACCGTGGAATCTGGGCGCAGATGAAACCCGACTTAACTAGAATGAGTCATTTATAGTGTGTTGTAATGTTAGTTTTGATTCATGTAGAGTAGTGTTTCTTAAAGGAACTCTTTTTTTAATTGTTGGTTTAAGTGACTATCACTGACTACATGACAGTTTATGAATATTTCATTTTATACTAGAAATGTTTGTATAATTTACATATTAGATGAATTGTGGCAGATGCAATATTGCATCAAAGATGATTTTCATCATAGTTTTCAGAAATGTTATATTATACTTTTTTTATATTATATATTTAAAGTATACATTTATATATTTTAAACAATCAGACATATTTAATATGCTTCTTTGGCCAAATTAAGCTCTTAATTTTTGTTCTAAAAGTGATTAAACGTAAGAATTCTGCATCAAAATTCAAATAGTCCTGTGTTATAAGAATTTTGTACTTCTATTATCCCAAAATGTTTCAAACAATGTCCAAATCCACCATTTTAGTCCAGCTAACGGTGCATTTCAGTTGGTCACAAGTTGCTATGACTTTGGGATAAATTCATCAAATGAGTCATAAAACGATTAAAAGTGAAACATTACCTCAGCAGCTTTTGTCCTTGTTTAATGGTGCGTTCATCAAGTTTGACTGCGTTGCTAGCTTGAGTGTGAATTCTCCACAAAAAGCCAGATTATGATACTGTTCATTAGCCGTGAGCTTTAGCACTGACATGCATAACAGGTGTGTTTACCTGAGGGTTTGCATTCAGGTCAACTCTCACTGAACTCAGCACGCACCAGAGACTAAAGCATTACATTCATCACAAGTAGAGTACGCTCCCCTCTCAGCTCTAGTCGGCAGTCGACAGTACAGAACATAAACACCTGCCAGTGAAGGTGACCTCTGTGGATCGCCAATGATGACAGCTCAAGATTACGTCAGTATTTAAAATGAGAAGATCTGTAAACCCTTTCTTTTCACCTCCACATGTTTTCTCTCGTCTGCAGCGTCCTGCAAGCTCAGCATCACCGGTGAATCTTAACTCAATCACAACTCGAGCCGCAGCGCTCGACCTCGGGGTTTTCAGGAGTCTTAAAACATTCTGATAAAGTTAGAAATGTTCCAGGCCTACTGCGACGGTAAATGCACCAACATCTGTCTCAGTCTCAGGTTGTGAACATGTCTTTTTAAAAGGTGAATGCAACTGTGGTTCTTGGAGCAGTTTCAAGTTTTTTCTTCTGCATTTTTTGCAACCATATTGCTTCACCGAACGTTGATTTTGGCTGATTTTGCAAAACCACATTGGCGATCAAGTCGTGTTTTTTTAACTGTCGATGCCAACATTTTCAAAGTGATGGCGTTCGAACATGAGCACTCTGTTCTCTGCCAACGCTGGAAGAATCCTGATGAGAGATTCCTGTCTTTGTTTTCTGACTTTGCTCTTCTCACTGGTTTGGGGCGCGAGAGCTCTGTTGGGTAAAGTCAGATGTCTGATGGCAGTTGTTCACTGTTTGCTTAAGAAGCCAACGTCAATCTAACCGTCAACCCACACAGTCCTGATAAAGCCGTGTTTCTATAAACACACCCCGGGACTGCTACCATCTCTCAACATGTTACCTTTTTAAAGCTGCTTTTTAATGTTTGATTTTATATTCGACTAATCTTGAAAATATTCTGCTCTACACTGTTTCTTGTTTTGTTTTTACTTAACTAGCTCTTCATGAAAGGCATCTTAACACAAACGTTGTGTCATTTCTGGAAATCGAAAGATGTGCAGTAGTTTTATGACATCATATATCATGAAGCGCGGGATCTTTGTTGTCTTTACTGGTAAACAGCTGCCACTGCTGATGAAAAATACCTGATGTGGTTCAGCTAGAAACATTGAAACATTTCTCTGGGTTTGAAAATTGTTTGAAATTGAGCATTGAGTGTAGAACAAAAGTCTGTTGTCTATTAAAAGCTCTAACGTCAAAATTCTACATGCACCTTTACAGTATCTAGAAAAGTGTGAGCAAATTAAAAGTAACATTAGCATTATTATTATTATTATTATTAAATTAAAAAATATATAATTTGATACAGAAACACAATTTTAAATCAAGTTTCTGGATGCTCTGAGGGTTTCATTTACACATTATCTGCAACTACAGCATGGTTCAGGTCGACAAAACAACCGATTAGTCAGGCAGAGAAACGGAAAAAAAACAGATTGTCGATTCTACCAGAGAAGATTAAATTCCATCTTCTGCTTGAAAGTCAGACACACGTTGCCAAACAATAAGATGTCCTTATAATAATACAAAACCTAAACTTAAACTTTAAAATGTGGATATGTTAGAGAAAGACTGTGTTAAATAAAGAACAAAGTAAACAAAAAAAACGGATACTGAAAACTAATTGCCAGTATAAATGTTGGCCATGTTCTTTTCTGGAAGCCATATTTATGTTGAAAAACGTAACATCTCTTTATGTTGCAGCTTTAAGTGTCTTTGCTGTTTTCAATTGTATGTTGGTCTGGTTAGGTTTCAGCACAAAAACTTTAAAATGCCAGCTTTTGTCTCCACAAACACAGTTGGAACAGTGCCGAAAATCAGGCATACATGTAATATCGTCGTGATATATGTACTGTACAAATGTCAATATGGTATGTATGACTTGGTTTCCAAAATCATTTTATTCTGGCGACCTGCTCGATATTGTAAGTGTGAGGCATCTTTACTTCAAGTCGAAGGTTTGGATGGTTATGGGTACATATTAAGTACACTTCTTCCTGCGTTGGTGCTGAATGCTGGACGTAATGGACGTTTTCTACAGTGATCCATTGATTCCTAGAGAGTCTGGGCTGGCATTTCAACAGGTTACCGAAAAGGAAGCCAGGCTGTACTCCTCTGGCCTACCATGAGCCTGTGTCCCTTAATCCCATGATCCACGACCATTAAACAAGGCTAAAGACGGGATATCCAACATCTACCAAACACTGGGAAGGAGTGCCACCTGTCCGCACTGTGTCACCTTTCAGTCCAGCGGTCCTCACCGAGCCGGAGTGTCTCTGTGCCTGCAGCCTTGGAGCACCAGGAGATAAATCGGTCCGGAGAGGGAAGGCCGCTGCCTCCGACGCTCGCCTGCCACCTCGAAAGGGTTAAGTCGGATCCCGGGCTGGCCACATCACACTGTTGGGCCATTTAGTGCAGGAAACCTGATAGTTTGGTTCCTTTTGATGGCCTGATTCCCAGGCTTAGGAGAATAAATTAAATGCAATCCCTGCCTAGGCCTCAGCTGCAGCGGCAGGGCATGCTGATTTAGGATTTTCATCTGGGGAGCTTTTCCCTCCCTTCCTGCTCTCCTCTTCCATAACCCCCACCCTTCGGCTCCACTCCTCCCCCACCGAGGAAAATGGTGAGTATGGGTTAAAAATATGGCCTTTGTTTGGCCATAATGAAGCTTCAGTGTAGCCGTCAGTCACTGCGAGGGAGTCGGAGAAGAAGAGGGCTGTAACTGCCGCTCACCCTGTGGCTCTGACGTTCACATGGCTTCTAACATTCAGAATATTCAGTCCTGATCCGCGATGCCCCGTCGCAGTGTGAGGGGCTTTAGTAGAGCCACCAGTCTTATGGGCGAGGGGCCAAGACAAGCCTGTGATATGTGTTCAGACCACTGATCTGAGAGTCGGTGTCGCCGGTGTCTCCGAGTGGCAGAGCCGTCCCGCGGTTTTTCAAGGATGATGAAACAAGAACGTGCCCCTGTGGTCAACTACGGGTTATAAAGTCGCACATTGCCGCTGTTGTTGCCCTGCAACCGAGACTGAACCAGGCTCAGATACAAAGTAAGTTCTAAGCACTTTAGACTTAGACGTATTTGTTCTGTTCCTTACTTTTTTTAAGAGATCACGATGCAGTGGTGAAGAAACATCACTTCATCTCAGTATTATGGCATCAAGAGGTCATTTCAGTACATACAGGAAAGATAGCTCATTGTAGTTTTGACAAGCCAAACACAGATGAGAAGTGAAACACGATAAAAATGAGGATCTGTTCAGTGCATGTCTGTTGAACCGGACGTATTTCGGACTCGTCTTTGCTCAGCGGGTGTTTTGATCGGTGCAAACACAGGTGGAGATGTCCTGACTTCTGTTGAAAATATCTGTTTGTTTTTTGTTGCCGTAAACGAGGCTGGAAATTGTCTTGAGGTGTCCTGAAAAATATCCAGCGGTTTCACACAAAAAATGTTGAAAGTGTCCAACTGTGGTCACTGGCTTGGCAGCCTCATCGCCTTTAACTCCCACCGCCATCCACCTCCACCTCCACCAACACGTAATGTGAACGTGATGTGACACATTTTTTAGAAATAGTTTGCAGAAGCGTTTTACAGCCAGAAGTCATTAATATGTATATATAAGGTGAGCATGAGTCTGTAATGTTTCATACAAAAAAAGAGGTTGATTCTCACCAGGAAATAATAGTCCTCAATCACATTTGGCTGGCTCCATCAACCACTTCCTGTTTGATTTCCCATCAGTAGCAATAACAGACAGCAGGGTATCATTTTGGTGAGCAGAGCGACTGTTTGGCTGGAGCGGCCGGCCGTTCTGTGCTGCAGCCTGTCTTTGTGGTAAGACGGGTGTATCAAAAAGGTCTTGCGTAATGTGGCTTTCAGGAGGGGAATTTACAATGAAGTCCAGGCCTGACACGTTCAATTATGAATTTAAATGAGTCATCTCACGTCAGTCTAATATCAGCCTGTGGATGGAAGCCCAGGGAAGCTTCTTTCTTTCTTTCCTCCTTTCTGTTTTTCCTTCTTTCATCTGTCACCAGCAGACAAACATGTCCTGTGTGCCGCTCCTGTGTGATACATGAGCAGCGGTGGGTGGTCTCTGACATGTCTTCATCCAGCAGTCAAACCGGAACACGATTTCATTGCAGTGGAATAAAGCAAAAACCAGTTTTGTCCACAGAGGACACTGAGCCTTTGGGTTTCACTGAAGCGCAAAGAATGCTGACCTCGTGTATCCAATTTTAGCGATCTCTTTGTTTTCCCTGCACTTCCTTACAGTACACTTCTTTTTACAGCTGCAGTGTAATAACCAAAGAGAAAATACTTTTTAAAGCAGTCTGAATCACGTGCAAGAAAGTGAAGGGGGAGCAACAAGAATCAAGCAGACCACGAACGGTTGATGCAGGATCGTCCAAAATAAACTTTTACCTCACATTCCCATTTGATAACAATCTGAAGACCGTAAACTTTAACACGGGCTTAAATGTTTATACACGGTTAAGACAAATATGGCACACTCATCGACTCTCTCTGGCAAATTAGCTTAACCTTTCAGTTTTAGCACTTGTCTGAGCAGGTTGAATTAATGACTGCCCCATTTGTTTTCACATCCAGAAAACTCAATGCATGGATGTTTTTCATGTGGTGACAAACAAATGCTTTTCTCTTGACACCCAGCTGGTTTTGAAATTGTGGCAGGTTTTTTTGAAAAGGTTTTTAAACGCTCGAGGATTTTGCCGACTTTAACCGACGTTTAACAAGACCAACAGTCTGACTGATGTCCAATTACACCCCGAGATTCTAATAAACATGATGACGTGTTTTGCTATTTGCGGAGCCTTATGAGGCGATGTTCACACAGCAGGGCAACATCTGATTCGTTTTTCTCAAATCAGATCTGAAAGATTGAGTGTCCGCGCGGATTTTTGGGTCTAGACATCACCGGGCTGCTATGCTAAAGACGTAAGCATCAGTCAGTCACTCCGAGCGATCACAAGTCGAGCCACGGAGCAGACAGGATATGTCAGCATGACTTCACGTCCTCCTGCCTTGTAGTTATCCAGATAGCAGAACTGTAGCGGCCCAGATTTGGCGTTCATCCACGCAACGATGGCAGCCTGCTACTGTTCGCCACATCCGGGCCACGGTTCGTTTCTCTTCTGCTGGATCTGCATGTGACGCTCTCTGTCTCTGACCTCCGCTGGGTTCTCCTCTGCTGCAGTGATGTGTTGGTGACATCACTGCTGGACACTTCTCCTCTGAAGGGGTGAAACAGGCTGGACACTTTCAACCAGAGAGGGCAGCAGCACACTGCCTTTCACAGTTTTAACCAGTTTAAAGATAATGCAGTTGGTTGCATTAAACTCACATTATATGGCACTTGGCACTGTTCTGTTTAAATGTACCTATTGTTTTCTCTTCCATCATCCATTGTTAGAAGTTTATGTCTCTTGTATCATCATGAGTGATAATAAAATAAAGTTATTATTATTACTAATTTTACTGACATTTTTAATATACTTCATGAATTAGGTCGTTATGGGAAAAGTATTTTTATTGGCTGCGTTAATTTGATTTCAGCACCCCAGGGTGTCGATACCAACTTTAACAGAAATCGTTCCAGTCAGATGAGATGGCGAACGAGCCAAATAACATGCAGTGGTCTCATTTTGAAACAATACTGTCGAGTTACAGATTTGGGTGTTTAAATGACCGACAGCTCTGCCTGGTGAGTCTCTCCACATGGGAACAGGACAGCAGGTCAGGTAATGCATCACTGGACAGTTGTAAATTGCTTTTATTGGTCTTGCCAGGGTCTTAGGGTTAGACGGAGGTTATTCAAGGCTCAAACATCTCCAGACACACTCATATTCACACACGAGATGTATGCACACAAGATCTTTGTCACTTCTCTCACACACACACACACACACACAAACACACATGCATACACACACACACAGAGGCTCTATCTCTTTGTCTGTGGGGTTAATCTGAGGACCAGATCAAAGGGTCAGGTCCAGGAGATAAACTCCGGCCCTGGAGGTTCCAGCCCCCTTCTTCTCCGTATATCTGCAAATCATTAAGCTCAAGGTGATTCACTGCAGCTCACCGAGTAGCCCCAGAGGATTCTGGGCCAGATAGAAGAGGATTTGTCCGAGCCGTCGCTGCCGACCCCGCTGCCACTCACGCTGACGTTCCTCTGTCGCTCGGCTTTGAGCCTCTGCATGCTCCAAACCAGACATGAGAGCCACTCAAGACACCCCGAGAGATAAAAGACCCTTCACCCCTGACAGGACGGGATCTGGCTGAGAACGCACTGAGCAAATTACACTCGCCGCCTGCTTTCTATGGAAGATCTTCACGAAGGAATCCTTTTGAAAAGGCCAAATATTCAGCTGGTTGAATGTCTGGAGGGTTTATTAAGCAGAAAATTTTCAATGAAAGGCAAAAGGCCGTGCCTGTTGCTGCTTGATTTGGAATACACTTCTAACAAAGTCGACAGGGGCGGATGAATGGGTACATGTGTCATCGCTGCTGACACGCTAAATGAAGGGTATCAAAGCGTGCAGGTTTGGCGTGGAGGTAGGGCCAGAGTGAGCGAGAAGAGAAGAAAAGAGGCAGAAGGAGAAGCGAAGATAAGAGATAAGAGCATAAAAGTATTGACTGTAAAAGACAGAGGCACCAGCAGCTGGGCAGGCCAACGAAATGTTCCGATTTATCGCCGTCGCAGCCTCTTGGTTTCTCTCTTCGTCGCTGTGACACCCGTGTGTGGCGGAGGGGAAGCTCGGCCTGCGGCTAATTGGGATCCCAACCTTCTTCAGAGGAGTGAAAAGGCTCTCACCTGGGTGCTTTGACACCTTTAGAAGGAGACAGGTGACGCCAGTGTAACCCCCCCACCCAAGAAGAGAGGAGGAAGAAGGAGGGTGGAGGTAGGATGAGGGTGCACCTCGGGGCGAGCTTTGGCGCCGTGACTCAGGTTCGCCTCTCTATTTGTGTGAATATTGCTTTAGTGTGTTGCGATGTGTGTGTGTGTGTGTGTGTGTGTGTGTGTGTGTGTGTGTGTGTGTGTGTACTCATGCATATACAAGTGGAAGCCTGCACACCTCCAAACACAGGGAGGTGAGTGTGCGTTTCTCCAGATCCGACCATGTGCTCATTCCAGGTATTCAGCAGGGTGTGTAACAGGGTGTGACCACTGCGTGAAACACTAAAAATGACTACAACATTTTTTTTTTAAATATCTTAGAGGTCAGTTATAATTCCCTTTCAGTATGGTTTGGGGAAATGCACACAAAATGTCCTTCACAGATCTGTGAATGGTGTACGCAAGCTCAGGACACGCCTGAAGACAAACCACACACAAAGACTGTCTCCACCAACAAGCAGCAGCTTCTTTGTCTTTGACTCACACAACGACCCGGTTAGGATTAAGCAAAAAATAAACCCTTGGCCCTGCTTAGGGTTGGGAAAATGTACTTTAGGTAAAAGAAATAAGTAACATAAGTCACGCCAACATTAGTTTCATCATGTTACATACGTTACTTGTGATACATGAATTAAAAACAAATCACTCTTTAATCTTGGTCACAAACAGAACTCTCTGGAGGGATGGTCCCATGAATGATCCACCCAAACACCAACAATTTGGACTTTTCTCGCTCTTTTCATGTTGCTGTAGTAGATTTAGCGTGATGCTTAGAGAAGTGACGTTAGAGGGGTTATCATTGGGAGCGAGAACAGGCTGGATAACCAATCTTTCATCATTTTAAAAAGCAGATATGTTTCTACTTCCAATCAGAGATCTGGGATCCTCCATCTCGACCCCAACCTGTTGACCAGGCAACACGCGGAGCTGAAAGATAATCTTCATAGACTGAATTATAATGGAAACTACAGCATGCACATGGACTGGGCAGCTGGCAGACGATGTATTTCAGTGTCTGTCCTCGTGTTGTATTCCTCTAAGACGCCGTTGTTGTGAGTGACACTTGACAGACTGACATGAATCTGCAGAAAACCAACTGAAGACCCATTTCAAACCACCTCCAAATGTGGGTTTAGATCTGTTTTGCAAAATTCATGTGTTATTTTGCAGTGCAGACTTAAATAAAATATGTTACATAAACAATCTTTGCTTTTATATTGAATTTCATTCTCATAAGAAAGGGATTTATTATTATTATTATTTATTCGGTCTTGTCCCACGCCTTGAAATACTGTCTTTGACAGGAGACAGACAATATTAAAAGGTTTACCTCTTCCAAGTGGAATATTATCAAAAAGCTGGAGACCATTTACAGATTACATCTATCAGCATTTGGTCGGTGTTAGGCTGGTGTTCATTTCAAACGCTGGGTGTGACTCTTAAATCCTCTCGGGCCGGTCTGAGCCACGCAGCCCCACCGACGCCACCGTCCTCAGCCAGCTGATTTCCTGAAACATCAGAGGCCAGGAGTCAGATGGCACCAGATGGGGAGATGGAGATAAATGTGGACAAGAGTACAGGCCAGGGGCTTTGCTGTTGCATCACCGGTCTCCCTGGCGAACATGTCAACTTCATAGAAAAACATTAGGGAAATGGTAACGATTGGCGAGATAACGCACTGAGATGGTCCACGAAACACAAATTTAATTAAATGATCACATAATCATCAGACTGTAAGAGTATAAAAACAATGACAAGCTTCCAGGGAGCAGGTTGCATGACAGATCGCTGCCATCTGTGTTTATGAAAGGTAAAGTGCCATTTAAATGTAGTTATTTACCATTTATTACTTGCTGGAACAACAGTTATGACCTTTAATGTGGCCAGTTTGTGTAAAATGTACAAGTCAGCTGTGCGGTGTCGAACTCGATAGAGCTAGGATGGGTGTTAAGCACTTTAAAAGACAAGAAAAATGCTTTTCCGCAAAATATTAAGCTTAAGAAAATTCAACACGTGGATAACAGACTCGTGAAAACCTAATTTGAGCAGGACAGCTGCCACGCACAGGTGGAGTGGTGCCACTTCTTTCCCACAAGTGAGGAAATGAAATCAGATATTTTTTCAAGAGCTTGAAGATCCAATCTTCACGGAAATGCTTTTCATACAAGAGAGTCCAAAAACAAACACTTAAAACTGAGCGTCTTAAGTGCGCTCCACATAGTGCTTGCTGTCGAGGGAGTGACCCCTGGTGGGTCTTTTAGCGACCGTCAGGATATCTTCAAGGCGTTTATGGCTAGTAAACTGGGTTCGCCTAAACTTGAAGCACAGCATTGTCTCAAAGTGAAACTGAAAATTGAAACCTAAAGAAACAAAATTGAACAAATGTAAGTTAAGGATATTTATCCTGATGACTGTGTTGCTCTCACAGACAACTGTTTTCGGAAAATCTTTACCAATTAACCCATCGTCTAACTGCTCAGCAGGAAATGACAGGAAGTTAGCAAACAGGATTTTGCAGCTAAATAGGAAGCTACAACTAAGAGCTAAAACTACGGTAAATTTGAGGACTTTTAGGGGAATAAAGACTCTGAAACAGATCTTCTGCAAGTGTCAAAAAGCCGCTGGTGACAAATCTGCTATAACATCTGAAAAACTGTTGTTACTAAACACGATGCACTATGAATGAAGAGTTATCTTCTTTTGCGATTGGATGACAGACTAATTTACTAGCAGCACTGCATGTTGTTTCTCATGAAGAGGTGGTCGCTCCCTGCCTGGTTGTGTCATCAGTCTGTGTGAGGCCTGAAACGTCTCAGGATGTCTGAGGATCAATGAGCTGACAGGTCACGACTTATGTGGCATCAGGGCAAAGCTGGGCTGAGATGTTCTGCATTGTGAAAGTGTTCTTTACCCACAGGCGCTGGATTTACCTTTACATGTTGGAGTGTGGATCCGGAAAAAACAGTTTGGCACCGATTAGACTTTGTGTGGACGTCATGCGTCTGCTGAGAAAAAGCCTCATAGATGTCTTTCTTACGGTTTGTTGTTTCTGTGTGGCAGAGTTGGAGCGGATAACTCACCGTCTGTTGGACAAGGGATGGATCTGTAAGATTACTGCGTGTAAAATGAAGCATGTTATATTCTGTTCATTAAAGTAATGTGTAATTAAGGTAGAATATTATTCATATAGCACTTAAAAATTTTGAGTCCAAACACAGTGGAGTTTGACTGTGTTATCATGTCCCCACATGACTGCATTTCCCATGAGCACATGTGCTGTTGTCTGTTTGCTGCCAGTATACTCGGGATATTAAAACGTTGGTGCCAGATTAAACAGCTTTGGGTCCAGATGAAGACCATTACAGTTCTGGTTGACTCTCATTTGGTCCATGTGGAGATAAATCCAACACCGCGTTCATGCCAATATGTCTTTTTCCATTGTGCTCATGCCGTTTAGTGGCTTTAACGATGGTGTAAGGCCGTAAACACCGAGCGCAGGCTGAGATGATCGCACGTCCCCCTGCTGTTTGATCGCAAGCAGTTGTTTGCTTTTAAAACAGGTGTTGTTTACCCACAAAGATGGTTGAACTGTGACGTAATATAACGATTATTATGAAAGGCCAATGGAATATTTCCCCAGCTAAGTGCACACACCCTTGATTGGATTTTAACCCTGCAGCATTAGCCGCTCTCCAAACGCGTGCTGTTATCAGCTGTTTGGTGGATCTGCCAGTTTCATTACTTTGCCTGCCACACAAACCACAGATTGGCAGGTTACATGTTGAAGGGAGGGAGCCGGAAACCTTTATATAAATGTTATCACAGCTCATGTCTTTTCCCCCCTGAGGAATAATACATGGTTCATCTCTCAACACCACAACATAATCTCCCAATAATCACCACTCGCTCTGATTTCAAACCACACTACAAGGAGTGAATAGTATTCAGCGGTAATTGACCTGTCTCATAACCACCAGCCTCTCCTGATGAAGATGTCAGCTCGTACACATGCAATATGAATGTAATATGATCATCACATCGCAAGTTTTGATAGATTTATGAAACACAACAAGCGTGCAATGCCCAAAAAACATTTCCTGGTGGTAAACAGTGAAGTTAAAGCTGCTGTAAGTGATTTTAGTCAATTAAAATAAGTGTCAAGATGTGGTAAAATATCATAAAGCTCCATATTCTAACAGTAATCACTGTCGGTACCCTATGTCTCTCCTCTGAACGGCTCATGCAGCAAAAGAGAAAATAATGTATTTTGGTATCCCTGCCCATTTTATCCAATCAGGACAGAGAACGCCATGAAGAGGCGGTCCTGTTTGATCCTCTGGTCCTCTGCTATGTCAGGCGAATATCGCTGCAGGTTCATGTGGGGATGTAGAGAGGAGGGGAGGGGATTATCAGACAGGAAGCTAAAATGACACTGACGGCAACTTTAAAGGTGGAATAACCAAAACAGTGAGCTGAATGACGCCACATAATGCTTGATTAATGAAAACTGTGTTTGGGATCGACCTCTTTTACATTGCGTGTCGTCATCGGTCAATATTTGAGATAAATAAAAAACATACTGTGGTAGTGTGAGCAGAACGCTGAGGCCAGCTCAGGTCCGACTAAGACGTGTAACGCTGAAGAGGAAATCAGTTTCCAGACACATTATCTGGACTAACGTATTTACTTCTAAAGTCTGGTTTAAGTCAGACTAACACTAAAGTCCAACTTTTTTATAATATCATGCAAACACAGTGACTGTTGCTGCTAAGCTAAAAGCATTAGCACACATGTTTTTTCCAGTTGTTTTTTACGTTCTAAAATAAGTTCCAGTAATTTGTAGAAACTGATCGATTTTTAAAAAGGTGGACTTCTTCTACACTTTAAGCGGTAAATATTTCACTTAACTCCTGCTTTATTTATGGCTGGCACTGAATGATATTTTATACTTTTTGTGAAAAGCCTATAAAATATGATGCACTGTTGAAGGCACGCTGCAGCCGTTTAGTAAACCAGGCTGAAACATTCAGGCTCAAGCTCCAAAATGACTGAATCCTACAATCTCCCACATTGTAACTCATACTGAAGGTAACACACTTCCTCCATAACAATCTTTCAAAGGCCATAAAAATTAGCTTTGACAAAAAAAATGATAAAACCGCATCCTTGTTCTTGATGTATACATGTGTCACACACATCTCAGCCCAGGCAGACAGACTGAGGGAAGAAAACACCTCTGAAGACAGATTAAGTCTGAGAAAATCTGTCCAGGGAGATGGACAGGTGGAGCCAGCCTGGTGGTCTGACCCAGAAAGGTCTGGTGGGATGGAAATTGTGTTCCTGGATGCATATGTAAACACGTGGCTGTGTGTATTAGTGTGTTCTTGTGTTTTAACACAAGTGTGTGCGTGTCGTGTCGTCTTCTTCTGTGCCTGCTCGGGCCACACATGTATGTCTTTGTTTGTCTGTTTGGGGTGTCATGGACTTGATGCTTTAAGCCTTTTCCCTTCATACCTTCAGGAAGACATGACCTGAGGCCTCACACACACACACACACACACACACACACACACACACACACACAAGGTCCTCAGTGTGTGTGCAGAGCTCAGACAGCAGGCCTCGGTGTCATCCATTACTCCTGTGAGTTCAAAGTCCAGCAGAACAATGAGACACAATTAGGAGCTTACAGAGGGGATCTGAGCCTTTCGCTGCCGGGTTAACGGATACTGACGGAGGTGCACATGCAAAATCTTTGTGTGTGTGTGTGTGTGTGTGCTTCTGTCTTTCTATTAATATCTGTCTCTCTTCTTTCTTTCTGTCTGTCTGTCTGTCTGTATTTCTGCTCTTGCTTTCTATTCTCTCCACCACTTAAAGGTGTTTGAAAAAGGAAATAATGACTGAAAGCAGAGACTTCATCAGAGGTAATGGACGAGGTGTAATCGTGAGGAGTGGCAGGGATCAGGAGGCCCCACTCTCTGATTCCCATTAAGATGATTACTTCTTTAGGGAAACTTGGTGGTCCGGGAGGAAACGGGTTCATTTGATGAGCGATGGGTGTAAACATTAAATATACAACGCATCCAGTCTGATTGTTGACGGATGTATTAGATGTGGAGAAACAGCAAATGAAAAGCAGAAAAAACTTAATTAAATTCTGCCCTGCACACACTATTCATCATCCCGCTAAATTCTCAGAGGATCAGTCGTTTTACATTGTTAACAAACAAAGGCGTGCTCTCTAAATATCAGTTGCAACTTAAATAATTGCTTGATAATTGAGTGAAGATTAATATTCAAATACTATCCCAGGTGTTTCCAGTTAAAAACAGATGTAATCCTATATTTCATGCACTGGCCATGTACAGTAGATGTGCCCAGAGGAGTTCAGAGAGCAAACAGAAAGGTTTTTAAAGCATAGCAGCGGACACCGGAGTCAAAAGTTACTAGCAGTGAAAAATACATTTGAATATCTAACAAATGCAGCTTTATACAACCACTGAACCCAGAGAGAGAAACTACGTGGGTTTGTTGATGATGCATCACTGCTGCCGAGCATGATGGACCAATCATGTTCCTACACTGAAAGACGAAACAACGTGTGTGATATCACTGAAAATTCAGGAAAAACTGGGCTTTGTATGCCCTTTTTTTTAAGCATATAGGACTAACGGTTCAAAAGTTACGGAACATTTTACTGTTTCTGGTGTTATTAACTATGAATGTACCTTTTATTAATGATGGCAATGATTATAGGTGTAAAAAAATGCCCATGACAAATTCCTACAACCCAGATGACATACTCTTTGTTAACTGCCCGTTTTTTCCTCCCAACAATTAAAAAACACACAATTTTCTATATAAAGCTGGATAGAGCAAGTAAATCCTCACACGACGAGGTGGAGACAGTGAATATGAGGTTTTTCTGCTTGATAAACGTCTTTTGGTGGGTGTGGTTTACTTTTCCAAGCCTGTGTTAGAGTCATCTCTTGTTATCTATTATAATGTGATTGTATAAGTATTTCAAAATGTGCAGTGGACTCATAAGTAGTTACTTTTAAACAAATATAAACCATTTCAGTGACTAATATCTGTACATTACATTTAGAGTAATGCACAGACAATATAAAACACATATGTGCCCTCCACACATAAAGACACACACAGACACGTCTTCACCTCCTCCACCCATTAAGCATATTGTCCATGGTGTCCCCTCTGTCTGCGTCCCAGTCATTGTGTGCGTCCAGTGTAACTGGAGACCAGTCTAGACTGGCTGGCTACTGGCTCTAATCCTCAGAAACATGCAGCTGAATCAATCTGAAACCAGAGAGCCGCCTGCCGTCGCCCCTGTTAGCAGCCCGACAACACAAACACTCGTTCATCACACACAAACAGACAAATAACAGTGGTTTACCAACAGAGAGGCGGTCCTGTCGCTGCCCTGACGCTGTAGTCTGATGTATTATTGGTAGCAGTGGTGATAGCAGTGATGTCTGTGGAAGCAACACAGCAGCAGAAACAATGATAGATCAGTGTTAGATGATGTCACAGCGTGAAGAGACTATATGCGCGAGTTTCAGTGCAGCAAGCAAAACACAATCACCAAGGAAAACGAAATATTCCATCAAATATCAGATCCACATCCTCAGTACATGCACAGTCTTGAAGCTGGTAACTAGCTTTTAACTTAGCACATTTTCACTCCCAACTCTTTAAATTCGGCAGCTCAGTCAGTGGCCTTAAGCTCCTGACTGTGATTCCCTCCAGCTGCACGTGTGGAGCTACACAGTCAGGTTAGCACTAATACATTACATGCAATATTCCAGTTAGACTACTTGATGATGGTTAAACAAAAGAAACTACTGTAATGTTTAGACAAAACAACTACGTAGTAAGAGAAAGGAAACTACATTCAGTCTCGTAACTGACCTAAGTGAAGTAAGTCACGTGACGTCCATTTACGTAGGCTGACTTACATATGTTATATAAATTGAAAAACAAACCACTCTTGACTCTTGGTCACAAACTGGACTCTGATTGCTGGATGGAAGTCCGTTGAATTACCAAATAAACCAGCCAGTCCACCCTCTGACTCACACTTTTCATTACACTGTCATTACATTTGACACGTTGGGCGGTAGAATGGGCTTCATCACCCACTTCTCTCATCACGTTGCCTTCATCTAACATTAAGAATAATCGAGGCTACAACAGGCTACATTTTGATCTGGCTGCTGCAGAACAGCCAGATTTTACCACAGCGTTTCAGGAATGTTGGAGCATTGATGGAGACTTTGCTTCTTTGAAACATAACCAGGGCAGAGGAATGTGTCACTGGCTAAAGTATGTTCTGGCGGCGGAGGAATGAGCGCAGAGCAGATGGTCCCGTGACGGCAACTTATCACAATCGATTTTTTGCAACTGCAAATTGAAGCCGTTTGCACACATTCATGAAACGCAATCAGTGGAATGTCACGAGAGAAAATAAAGTCTGATCGAAGACTAAAACTCCTGATGAGCGAGGACATATGTTGAGGAGAGAATGTCTAGACCTCGTGGAGTGATTTTCTTTCCAGGAGCGTGACGGACCTCAGATCATCTTTACGTCCACGCTCCGGCTCGCTCTACAACATGACACTGAGGGATGATGGGAGGAGCGGAGGGGGAGGGCTGGAGCGGATGGTATGACAGTCAGACATGGTGAAGTGACTCTTCATCCACAGCTTTGTAACATGTGTGTCATTTGTCTTTGGGGTTTCTGTCTCTCCGAGTCTCCGAATGCAGATGAATCTGTTACTGAAGATCATCAGTCTGTAACCAAAACCACACAGATGCTGTGGCTTAGAAAAAGAAAGTTTACTGTACGACAAGAGGAAGAATATATTAAAGATCAACAAAGTACATTTCGGTAAGATCTTTAATAACTGGGATGAGCACCCAGTTAGATAAAATCATAATTTTCTGTTGCTCTTCCTGTCATATCAATCACCTACATCCCCTCAGACTTGTCTCTCTGGCGAACGCTTGATCAATCTGCAGTCTTTACGCAGCCGTCTGTCTGCGCTTGAGAAGACAGGCAGAAAATAAACACAGGAAACGAGGATGTAGCAGCAGCTATAATCTCCTGGATCAGCCAGAACAGATTGATCCAGATCAAGCCTCGTGATTCACCGCCGCTCCCGTGATAAGATCCAGACGCTCTCTCTTATTTGTGTTCATGATTTGTTGGTTTGTCACCAGGCGAGATGCAAACAAGGACTGTGCACAGGCTGAGAATGTTCCTGTTTCTGAAGATTTAATCACAGGACTGAATCAGACGTAAATCCACTTGAAGGCTCTGAAACACTTAACAGAAAGATTTGCACTTGTAGAGGAGCAGCTAAATGCTAATATTACTTTTGGTTCCCAACATCTCTGTGCTTCTCCAGTTACAGGGAGGCTGTAGACCTTTTATTTTCAGCCTGTTTTACATTTAGAAAAAACTGTACTATATGTTCCTTTTTGGCCCTTTAAGGGTCCACATAGTTACCTTGAGGTCCAATATTTAGTGCTAGGGGGGTACAGAGTGCAAAATATACCATGGGGGACAGAAATGGACTCCTACTGTGCTCCTATTTCTAAGGTGTAGTTGACGTGATACATACTCCTGCGCTTGTTCCAACAGTTAATGTCAGTTTATGTCAGTTAAGGCAACTTCCCTCATCAACACTGCTGCAACACCACCAACACAGGCTTCACTTCTGTGCATGAACCTGGTGATGTAATTCCCCCTTTTTTTTAAATTTGGCTTTTTGCACGTTTGAAGAGAAATAATAATGCATTTAACCAATGTGAAGAAAACTCAAGAGGTCACTTTTATCCAAGTTTTCCATCTCAGGTGTGACAATAATCCTTAAACTGTTGATTTATTCAGGGTTCTTTTCTACAGATCATTTTCCAGGACAATCAGTGACGATCAAGCTGGCAGGACAGACAGGGAGCATTCACTAACATGTTCCTCAGTTATTCACTTTATATCACCAATACCTTTTTTTCTTGTGAATTACAGTGTATTATCCGTGGCTGCCTTACGTCAATAACTGAAAAGCATGAACACCGGTAAGCAAGTTATTGAAGGTTGTATTTGGAAGTTTTGGGGAGTTTAGATAATGTTTTCAGGACAGCAAAAAATATTACCGGACATTTGTCACTTTTTGTCTCATTGTCGTTCTGTGTCCACTGATTCGAGGACGACTCCCACTCCAGCTGAGAACAGAGAAAAGCCTGACACACTAACACCCAATTTGACTTCCCTCGTCTCAAAGAACACATCATGGCCTCGGAGGATTGAGTTGTGTTTACACTATGACACCCTCCCACTTCCCCCCGTCTCGTGTTAGCCGGCCATCGCTGCCTGTTTGAGCCGAAGACAGCTTGTTTTTTCTCTGTATATCCTCGGCCGGCGGCGTGGCTCCGTCTCTCCCTCTGAGCCCAGATGAAAGCGTCGGGGTCAGACGTGTATATGTGAGCGCGGGGGCGACCACTCAGAGCCGGCCCAGATAAAACAACACTGCCTTCCTCCCTCGGCCCTCCCTGCTCTCCTCCCTCCATCCATCCATTCATCCTCCACTCATTCCAGTCAAACCCTCCTGGTCCTCTCTCCCCTCCTCGAGTCTGCTCAGTTCAAATCATTGTATGTGGTTTATGGATGCAGCCATTTTAGAGCATCTTCTTACAATAAAGATATAGAGATTTTTAAACCTCATTCACTTTTTCTACCATTTGTTGTGGCTATATCAGAGCATTTAAAGCTTATTCTTTATTCTTCTTCTTCTGACAAGCTCCAATATGAAAAGGTGTGAGGAAAAGAGATTGTTGGTTGTTGGTGCAGTGTGGATTTGAATATGAACAATATTAATGTCCTTCAGGGTCAGTTTGTTTGTTTAGGGATAAATAATAGTCAGTCAATGATGAAGTGCACCTTTAAAGTGGCTCAGCCATCACAGAAGGTTTGCTTACAGTTGGTTAGCACTGCTAGGCTATGTGTTAGGCTAGCACAGTGTTCTTCTTTGATATTTGTTGCGTCGCTGATGTGGACTTTATCGCAACCTACCGGCCTGGCGCGCTTGCGTGAGAGCTTCTCTCGAGTTTTCAAGATATTTTGTAAAACAAAGGTTAGAGAGAATTAGTTCAGCGCTTCCAGCAGGTGTCAGAAATCAGCTGCTGATGCCTGATGGTGCAGATTAAACAGGAAGCAGCAGTGGAGAGAAGAGCAGCTGCTGCAGAGGAGAAACCTGACGGAGTTCATCCCACAGCTGCTGCACAAACAGGGTCAGTGAAGATGGTACGACAGTCTGACGGTCTTATTGCATCACTGAGAGAGCTCATAAAGTCCACCAATGACACACACACACACACACACACACACACACACACACACACAGCAGAGGTCTGGGTCAAGTGCTGTATTTGAAACAAACACTTCAGTTAAGAAGAACAGGCTGATAAGAGAAGAGTTGAATGAAGCTTAGTCAGACTATATCAGCTGTGTGTGTGTGTGTGTGTGTGTGTGTGTGTGTGTGTGTTTACTATGCATTATTTAGCAGATACCTGATATCTCTGTGGCACGGCGCTGTCATAACACAACACAGGGGGCAGTTTGTTTCATAAATATTGAATAATACACTGAATATTAGATGAGCCTGATTTATAAAGTAACAACAGGTAGATAAACGGATATTAGGTTTCTTTCTTGTGACAAATGTGCTTATTGTAAGTCGCTTTGGACAAAAGCATCTGCTAAACGCCCCAAATGTAAATGTAAACACAGTGAGTTCATAAAAATCACAATGAAATTAATACATTTTTAAATCAGGTAGAATCAAATGAACAAGGGAAATCTGGAACTCGACCTTAATGAACTTTGCTATCAGTCGACCTTCAGTGTTACATATTGTTATTAATAATATTTCACTCATAAAATGTTATGAAAATGCAAGAAAAAGCTGCTGGTTAAACAAGAGAGTGTGATTAATGAAAGACGACGACTAATGGGGGCCGTCCACACCAGAACCAGAACCACAGCGACCATTTTGAATACGCTCTTGTATTGTTTTTACCTGTTAAACCACAGTGAGGCACAGAATGTCTTTATTAGCATTAGTTGTCAGAGATCATATTTGGATGGTTTGCTAAAGATTTTGGAGGCTGCAGCTGCATCATTCCTCAGGGATATTCATTCTGAAAGTTTTCTTTTCAAAGTCTTTCATTTATGCCAAGTGCCACTTAATTTACTTGGACCCAGCGACATATACACTTAAATTAACGCATCTGTTTCCTTTATTCAAATTGACTTTGAAGTTGCAGAGATACAGTTCGTGAACTATCGAGCAGAGACGCAAAGAAGTTGTTAACAGGCTAACTTTAAACTACAACAAGCAGATTTTAGCTTCGAAAAAATACAAATTGACATCGATGAGACTTGGACATACTACATGTAACCTGAGATCAGCAGAAGACCAACAGGAAGAAAGAGTGTGAGGGACCAACGAGAGAGAAAACCAGAGGAGCCTCTGACTCACTGAATCCAAATCGGGGTCCCCCTTAATCACGCAGCAGACCCGTCTCGTTTGGGAAATTGTTTGTAATTAATGCTCAATTAAACTCGACATGGTCGCCCCAAATCCCCTGTAAGGTAACAGATTAGTCTGCACAGCTGGTCCACATTGGCGGTGCCGGGGCGGCCTCTAGAGTTACCTTGTTAAGGTACATTCCCTTCCTCAATGATAGTATTTATAAGATTTGTTTCATCCCTCTCAGCCGCTGACCGACCCACACAGAGACGGAGAGGGAGGGAGTTTAAAAGGCAAACTTCACCATCTGATTACAGTGGGGTAATCACTGACACTTTGTGAACACACACACACACACACACACACACACACACACACATAGGAGGGAAGAATCTGAGGAATCCATCTGCAGATGTATTCATCCGTGTATTATCTTCTTATTAACAACACATGTCGTTTGAGGGGAGAAGCTGAAGTCTGAGGGCTGATTTTCTGCCAGAGTGATGGAGTCCGTGTGTGTGTGTGTGTGTGTGTGTGTGTGTGTGTGTGTGTGTGTGTGTGTGTCTGTGTGTGTCTGTGTACAGTACGGTGTGTGTGATATTTGGTTAACAAGGGCCTTACCGATGTCTAACAGGGCTGAGTGTGCTGTGTGGAGGTGGTGGCGAGGGATTTGTCCACGCCGTCATGCTGTTTGTCGTGGCATTAGGTGGGCAAACAGACCACACCGCCGACTCGTCTGTGGGAAAGACCGCGTTCATTTAACGCTCAGCACTGCTCAGTTAACAACATCACACAGTTTGATCGTCACAAATGTAAAAAATATCATTCGTCGCAAATCTTAAATCTGTGAGGCCATTCAAATGAATCAGGTATTTATTTACTGGATGAGCCCAAAACAGTCACTTCTTTCTGGGTATTGATTGTATAAATGTAAATCAGATAATTACTGTACATCTTATTCATATATTCATGTTTTGTTATTGTGATATTACACTCTATAGGCTTTATTAATGGTTAATAAATCATTATATCCTCTACTTTACTTGAGTTTTTCCATCTTCCGCTTCTTTACATGTCATTACGGAGGAAAATATTGTACTTTTACTCCACTACATTTATTTACATTCAGCATTCAGTCACATGCTGCATCAGAGCCAAAGAAGCACATTCTTAAATGTATCTATTTTTATAAGCAATCAAAAGAACATAATGGGAAAAAGAATATATATATATATATATATATATATATATATATATATATATATATATATAACATGGTAATCAGCACGATCAATAATCAGACCCAGATACTCTTTATCTACAGCTCTCTTTGCTGTGGTGATGTAGAAGTGCACTGCTGGCCGGTTACAGAGGCAGAATCTCCAACCTCTGGTGGGCCTACGTACCGCGATGTGTTCACTGTCACTCAATCAAAATGCATTTTGATTGACAGTCTACACATTGTCTTTTACAAGGTCATATCTGTATTAAAATGAACTGTGGGTAATTAAATCAGTGAAGTTTGGAGTATTCTGCAACTCAAGTGGTTTGGAAGATCTGGTAGTTGGCAGAAAGTCGACTTGAAGGCCCTTGAGGATGAACTGGGAGTTTATACGGCCCTCGAGACCTGCAGACCTCGTGAAAACTCGCATAAATGTAGATTTATACTGAAAGCATGCAAAGCCGCTGCAGGGTTAAAAACACGTCTTACAGAAGAAGATAATTTCTGTTTCAGTTTGAAAAATCCCCCAATGGTTATGAATGTTAGAAAGTGATTGGGTTATGGTTCATCTCCAGCACTCCCCTGCACATCACAGTCTACAGAACATCAATAGTAAATTGTTTTATAACCAATAATAACTTCTTTAGTTTAGGAAGACATAGAGAATGTCTGCTTTGACTTAAACCACTTCAATTGATCTGCGTTCCCTCCCTCCTCCCCAGTCTTTCTGAGCACATTCCTGCCTGTAGTTTTACATGCATACCTGTGTGTGTGTGTTGTGTTTGTCGAGGGGTCTCGGCCGCTGTTGACTCTTGGTGAATGGTTACCTGCCGGCGTTGTGTTGCGACAGGAACCGCAGCGATCTGTGTGCTTATCAGAGAGAAAAAATGATCGTGACAAACACCCGAGCTGTCGATTCAGGCGGAATCTGTGGTGATCATTACTGACGGGCTGTGTGTGTGTCGGCTGAGAGGTTACAAGTGCTGGTTATTGATCACTTTAATGACCTACATGTCAAGAGCAACGTTTGTAATCATTAATGCCTCAAAAAAGTGCTTCTACTAGGAGATATCTGTAACCAAAAGACCAAAAATCAGTATGCATGTTTGAGTGTGTGTGTGTGTGTGTGTGTGTGTGTGTGTGTGTGTGTGTGTGTGTGAGTGTCCGTGTTGGTAGATGATGATGTTTTCTCTCATCGCAGCACAGCGTTGAACCTGCTCTCGTGTTTGGACGGTGATGAAATTCAGCATGTTTGCTTGTCATGACTGATACAACAGGCGCTGCATTTTCTAAAACCAACAGTCTCACACTCTTCCTGCAGAGAGGAAGGAGGTTCAGCTGCTCTTAATTTAAAGCACATTTTAAAAGTGACTTGAGGCATGAGAGTGAACGTTTACCTAGCTGACATTTTATCTGATAAACAAAACAACATTGTTTCACCTAATGTCCGACGACTAACACAACAACATCTTAAATGATTATATGTGGTGTCACAAGGCATTGTTTTGTCATTTGGACAAAAGATAAAACGAAGTAAACTTTGTTTTAGTGCCGTACCTTCAGACTACGGAGCAGCTCTCAAGTCATCATTCATTCCTCAGAACTCTGCCATAAATAAAGCTTTCATTTTATGACTTATGTGACTCTGGGTCTGAATGTGTCTGAATCTGATCAGGTGACAAGCATTAAAAACAACTTTAATTATGGTACAGAAGTAGCCAATATTCCCTCTGATGGCCTTGTTTGCTTATGTCCGTCATAAAAAGGCATCAGTACTGAAGTGAGAGTCTTTCATCACCAGTTAAAAGTTCCTTGTTGTGCATTTAAAGGGGTAGTTCAAGTATTTTGAGGTGGGGTCGCATAAGGGACTTTACCCTTGTTAGCATGTTAGCTGCTGTGCTCTCTCTCTGTGTGGTGAAGCAGCAGAATGCAGAGCATTGCACTGTTGTAACCAGCAGCAAGATGTGTCAGAAAATAAGTCCCACCTAAGTTATATATATATATCTACGTCTAAGTGTAGGCTATGTCAACATTTCTGGCGCTTTACATTGATGCCAAACGATCAGTTAACTTGTGCTCTTGTGATGCCTCGACATCACTGCCTGCAGCTACTGTACATTTGTCATGTTAACAAGGTAGTTTTCACATTGTCTCAATATTTTGCCGGTGTATCACAGCCTTTTACAGGAAGGTTAGCGGTGAAAGTCGGGTCAGAGGAGGCTGTCTGTCAGCTGAACTGCTGGTTTTCCGCCCATCGCCTCCCTGAGGTGTTAAAATGGAGCTGACACGGGTGACATGTTAGCATGACATGCGTGGCGCTCTGGGGCGTCCGGCTGCTGCTCTGTGTGAAAAACCTAAAGACGAGAGCTCGAATTATGTGTCACTGTTCTGACGTGACAGACGGGATGGCGTAATGTGTGTGTGTGTGTGTTAGGAAGTGTGTGTGTCCATACTGTGCAGAAAAATGTCCGCATTTTCTACTGAGTGCCTGAAGCCACCGTGTCAGACATGAAGATCTGATCTGTGTTTAATGATCTGTGAGTAACTCCGTTCACTGTCTGAGAGATAATGTCACTGTGAGTTACTGCTCATGTCGTGTTAAGCTAGTGGCTCATAATTGACTTTAACACTGATGATGTGTTTTTAAAGGTAATGTTTTTAGATACCTGATGTTTTTGGCAAACTCGCAGAAATGTTTGCAAATAATTTCCTTAAAGGAGACTTGTTATGCTTTGTTCATTCCTTTGCTGTTTTATACATAGTAAGTTTGGAGCATGTTAAAGATCTTAAAATTAAAAAAAATATGCAAACTCTGCACTCCACTTTCCCACAGATTACACTGCTCTTGAACACCTCGTCAGTAGTCCCGCCTTTAATTCTGTGACTTTGTGACATCACACTATGTCATATATGTGCATAATTTATACATAGTGGCGACTTTGGCAAATAAGAATTGATTTAGCACAGCAGCTCTGTTGTTGTTGGTAGTGCTGGCTCAGACGTGTGTGAGCTGACCAATCAGAGGAGACTGGGTATTCTTAAAGAGAAAGGAGCCAAAACAGGGAGGGGGAGTACTGAGCTGCATCACTGGACAGTATGAGAAAACTAATGCATTTTTTGAGTATTCAGCCATTTAAACCTGTAGTAGTAACCCCAAATAAAACAAGGCTCCTGCAAATGATATGTATAATAAATATGTCTCAATAAACCCTCCACAAGTTTTAAAGACATGGACATGTTAACAGGTCACTCAGACTTCCCTTTGAAAACATTTTGATATTTTAGTGTCAACAAAGTGACACAGCATGCTTTGTTATTACATGTCTGAACTCACAGCTGTTAAACTTAAACTGAGGCTTTATGTACGATGTGTCTTTGGGCTTAATGCTAATATCAACATGCTAACATGCTAATATTAAAGGGGCTCTGCAGAACTTCTGTGCTGTGGTGGAGGCCGGTCGTTAGTTTATCTTAGCAGACTCCATTTCTAAACTTTTGTTAGCTACCATTGCTCTCCGTTAGCAGAGATGAGACGAGGAACTTGAAGGATCTGAAGTCACCTCGTCGCTTTCTGTGGTTGAAGAAGTGAATGCAAATGATCATTAACAAGTGTTTTCACTTTGATCCCACTAGACAAAATATCTGGTATCACCTCGTCATATAGAAGCAGTTCAGTCTGCCGTGTCACGATGACGCATCGTGAGCTGAAGACACGCTGGCTGATGTTGTGTAACTCTGTGGCTTCCCACCGCTGTCACCGTCTGAGTGGATGGATTTGCGAGTGAGTGTTTTCCAGAGTCTTAGCAAGGGCGGGAATGTTGTCCTTATCTGATCTGCATGTTAACGTGGAGGAAACAATCCACTGTCAGCGGCTGCTTGTGTAAACCATGCGTGGAGCGCAGGACGAGAGGAAGTGTCAACTTGTGTCAGAAGGAAAAAGAGTTCAGGAAAATCACCCACTAATCCCTGAACATGAAGAGTTTGACATTCCCTTCTTTTCAGAAAGTACATGTATCTGGGGTTTTTAAACACTGGTCAATTTTGGCTCAGATTTCTGCTCTGGACAGTTATGCAAAACACAATATAATTGTTTTCTTTTTTTGTTAGCATATTCAAACATAAGATGTCAGAAAACTTGTAACAAATAAATCTTATTGTAAATAATAAACTGGGGATTTTTTTTGTTTTTAGTCTATTGACTATTCTTTGTCTATAAATGTATAGAACTTCACAATATATATCTTGTACCTTTATCTTATCAAACATTTCCACTACAGTAGCAATTACATACATCAAACCAACTGATATCTATTAGTTTAAAATGCATGACTCATGATGACAGATGATCAAGTTATATGCATTGAGTTAGCTTGATTTAAGTTACTTAAAAATGTAAAGTAACTGTAAATTAAAATTCCTTACCTGATGATATATTAAGTCATACTTACTGTAGATCATTTGCAAGTTATTGTTATATTTTAACATTTCTATTAATATTTAAACTTTAATTAAAGTGGAAGTTTGTTCCATTAATACATCTATTAAATCATCATGATTCATATATTAGTCATACTGAAGTATTTTATGTGTCTTATACTAAATCGTCTATGATAGCAGAGTGAATATTACCCAGTTTTCAGAAAAGGAAAACCAAAACCTACTGAACTGTTGATTGGACAAAATGAGACACTGTAAGACATCATATAGGACTCAGAGTTTTTTTCAAGAGACCAAATAATTAATTGGTAAATCGAGAAAAATAATCTTTAAAACCAGCCGCCGTGGTGACCAGCATGTTTGAGCTTGAGCAGAAGCTTTCCTGGTAAATGAAGAAGATGTCTGTGTATTCAACAAATCCTTCTTCTTCTTTGTTTCAGATGATGACTGCATCACGAGGTAATCTCAGCGTTAAGGCGATAGCTGGAAAGTACCGAAAAATTACAGTTTAGCGTGAATTTGAGTCTTAAACTTAATTGAACATCTCTAAACAAGCTGGAATGAACGCTCAGTTTGTAGGAAACAAAAGATCAGAGTTTTAACTCTTTAGCGACGCAGATCCAAACGTCCTGGCTTTATCCCTCTTTAGAGATCCGTCACGCGGTATCTGCTCTACAAATAGTTAAATGTGCTCTCTGATCTTGTGTAAATGTGGCCTAAAACAGCTCAGTCAGCTCGCACAGGTCTGTGCACGAGTGCAGAGCTGTGTGAGAAAGTGCTCTTTACATTTCTGCCAGCTACCCATCACATGTCACCCAGAGAAGAGGTGGTTTTCTGCATGACTGTCACAGAATGCAGTCAGAGGCAGAGAGGGCAGCCATGACAATGTCTCATAACCAGAGTCTTGTTGTATATAAACAATGTCACACCGAATATCTTCTTTATTTTTACTGACTTCAGAAGAAGTGATCAAACACAGAGTTTAGATAAAAAATGTATTGCCACTGTGGTCCAAAGAGCAAAGAGATCAGTACCAAACAAACATGTTATCTGCCATCTGCAGATACAGTTTTGTAGGCCAGGATTCATCTGCAGCCTGACTATTAAAATGCTGTTTTGCCACTTATTTTATCTTTATTCACCTGAGGCGTTGTTCACATTTCATGATTAGGACCTGTCATACTGACGTTTGGAGGGGATGAATGCTGCCAGGCTGGTGACCACAGGTCGAGTGTGGAGCTCCTGGATATTTTGGATGAGGGACCATCACTTACAACAATTCCTAAGCCTGACCTTGACTGGAAGTTGGGACATCTACAGCTATGTTTTTTAGTGCGTTTCCATCTGTGTTTGTGACAACCAAAACAGGTATTTTAAGCCAAAACAAGATGTTTTCCTCTCCCTAACCAAGTGGTTTTAAAGCCTAAACCTAACCAGAGCGTGAGCACAGCTTTGTGATGAAAGTTGCACCTAAAGAAATGTCTCAGCATAAAAAAGTCCTAACTTAACTTAAAAAACTTAACTGTGCTTTTGGAGAAATGTAATGTGCCAACATTTATTCTACAGATTGTGATGATCAAAAAATACCTGGAGAGTGCTATCGGCAGTGGAGCCAGCTGGTAAAAACATCTGTTCTATAAAGAAAAGCCTTCCTTTGCGTTTTTTGGCTCTTCTCCAAGTTAAACATATTCTCCCATTTTGATATGACACATGCTACAATGGCGACGCTAACTTCTTCAGGAGCTGCCATTGTTGTTTTCAAATGAACATTTGCTTTTCGGTTGGGCCACGGGTGCACGGTTTGAAGCCTGGCAAGATGTATTTGCAATATCACAAGATAATTTAACCTCAGGAATCCGGCTGCCTTGCGAGGTAATGCCTTTATCTAAAGAGTACAGCTTTCGTGGTTTAGATTCTGCACCTGGCCATATTGTTATTTTGATGATGTGATAATAAAAACAATGTTTTTCATCTCAAACTTCAACAGCCTCTGTAACAAGAGCAAAAGCACTTTGTCACGTCTGGACGACACAAGCGAGGTCATGTCTTCAGCAGGAGGAGGAGGAAGAGGGTGTGAAGGTTGGCCTCCTCCCTCCTCATCCCTCGTTAGTTAGGAATTTGTTTACCCTCCGTCTCGAGCCGTGACCTGTAATGGACCACGAAGCCCTCTGGTCAACAGAGGATTACCCAAGAGCCTCTCCTCAGGGCAAGGACCCTCACACACACACACACACACACACACACACACACACACACACACACGTATACACACTCTTCACGCCTAAGCCTCACTGATAACAACCATCACTAATGGCAATTAGCTCATTAGATCCTTGTTAATGCCCAGTGACTTGCAGGTAGTTTGGGTGAATGAATCTTGGAGGATTTGGTCCATCTCTCTGCTCAAACAGCTTCCTCATAGTTTAGGTGGTCGGTTTGAAAGTTATGACATGTAAGAATTCATACATGGACAGGCCATGAGCAGAAAGTGGCGCTGGGTTTGTGTTTGACTTGAAATAAATTGAAGGAGCAGCTCCTTAAACAGTTTAAAAAACCAGGCGCAGAAGTGGGTAAAGTCAGGATTAAACTGGGATTAGGGCTAATTAGAAATTTGCAGAAACAGACTCCTGATTTATGTTATATGCAGCCACAGACAGAAGAATAATTACTGAGAACTAAACCAACCCAGCAGCACTGGAGCAGCCGCTCACCAGCTCCTAATGCCAATTTCCATTTTTAACAATCACCATTTAGCCAGCAGATTACACAAACACTGACCGCGCTTGCTCAACACCAGGAGCCAGACTCACTGCTAACTTAAGTACCTAAAGCTCAAGTGGTGATCTTTAAATTTCGCAGGGTCTCTCCACCTCGGGCTCCATTAGAGGACTTTGTGTTAATCCTAAAGGGATTCGGCAGTCCCCTCGCCGCCTGGGGGCCTCTATGTGGGAGATAGGACGGGCCAGGGATGGTATGAAGGCTTGGAGGGAAGCCCAAACACCGCTAAAATAACTCACCGGCCCTTTTTTTTTTTTCTTTCTCCCCCCTCTACATCCCCTCTGTGAGCAAAGACAACACACACATACCTGTTTGATGAATGGGAGTTTCTGCCCGGTTTGCTCTGCAGTGAAAACGCCTTGGAGTGACTCATTCTGCACACAAAAACAGCAAACGGGGATAGTTTGTGTTCGCTGCCAGAAACACAAAAATGTTAGCTGTCTGTTAAACGCACACAGCTTTTTAAAGGCCAAGCTGTGCTCATTTTGGTTATATATGTTTATTTTTTTTTTTATTTTTTTTTATTACAGCTGTAAAACAGTCTCCATAGACCTACAATCCAACATAGCTAGCAGTGAATGTTTCGTGTTGTATTCATCTACTTCAGTGGGATACCAGAGGTGTGAGGGTTGTGTGTGTCTGCTCCTCCTCAGTCGTAACCTCTGGATCAGGGCTCTTTGTTTAATTGTGCCCTACAGTAACAATACAGTTGAGAGCTATAAAGTTTTAATTGATTCAACACACCATGTTAAACCAAACCAATCACCAAAGACTTAGCCAGGTTTTTTTTTTTTTTTTTTTTTACAAGTTACTGTGATCGACCAGCACATGACCTCTCTTTAAAGGTTCATTGCCCAGATTCTCCTGAAGGGAAACTGCCAACACATTGTGGGTACCATAATGTTTTTCACTTGGACAGCAAAAAGTGAAAGTTAATGGTCGACCACAAGCGAGCACCTAAAGTGTTGTATTGTGTTTTCATGATGCAAAATGGTTCGATGATCCAAGGCCAGAGTAAATGGATGGATTACCTCAGGCAGACTTTTGTCAAGGCCCCCCAGAAATGCACATTACGATATTTGGTACACAAACAAAATTACTTAAATGCCACATGATTATTATTATTACATACAGTCATATTTTGATTTTCATGTGCAAGTGTAGCTAAAAAGAAAAGATAATATCCCAGATGGCACCTTCGTCATCAATATCCACAGTATTCCCAGAGAAATTAACAAATAATTAACAAAAATGTTTCAAAACAGCTCTCACAATTCTAAAGAAAGTGAGAAAATCGGATTAGTTCTCCTCAAGGCATCTGCACCAAAAGTTAATGGGGTCTATTCTTGGCTCAGACACATCCTCCACCCAACATTAACATCACATTTCATGTTAATTAGTTGAGTAGATCGTACGTAAGACTGGTCACAAACCAACCAACCAACAAACAAAAAACTGGACACAGGAGACATCATCTCCTCAGCAGACGCAAAAATAAATCAGCATGGTCATCACTAAAGTTCACAATTCATTTTCTTTTTTCTTTATGCTAGAAACATCTGAGCGGCTGCACTGAACCTCACAGAAGGCCAACTCAGTTTTACTTTAATGATCATTTTTCCTGTCAAAACCACCAAAAAATTACTCAGTCAAGTAAACTTGAGTAGAAATAAGTAGAAAAATATTGTGATGAAAATGTGAGATATTTTTATATATATATATATATATATATATATATATATATATATATATATATATATATATATATATATATATATATATATATATATATATATATATACTTGTGACATTATCTTTAAAAAAAATGATGCATTAACATGTGAGCAGCACTTTAGTTTTACTCCTGGTCAAGGATGACTATTTTGAACAACTTTATATACTGCTGGATTAGTTGATGTTTTATTAGTCGATGTTGATTTATTGGTCATTTAAAGATCCTTTGCCCCTCGAAAAGGTAAAACAAGCAAATTATTGTATATATATATATATATATATATATATATATATATATATATATATATATATATATATATATATATATATATATATATATATATATATATATATATATATATTAATCAATTTGAAATGTTTTATTTCTGCAAGAAACATCTTGATGGCCAAATTGAACCTCTGCCCTGATGTAAAATAATATGATAAATGAGGCTTTTCAATCACGGCATAGAGTTAGAATTCCACTTTCCCCTCAATAATTAGGAGAAATCATACATTTAGCTGCAGAAAAAGAAGAGTCAATTTAACCACGTTATACACTGTTAGATAGTTTAATCCGTTTTATATTTTAATAGATTTTAAGCCATATTATGTAGGTTGATGTTGGTTTAGGCCATACATTTTTCAAAATAAAATCCTAATCTGCAAGGTAACGGCAGCTGTCAGATATAATGGAGTAAAAAAAATAGAATATTTCATACAAGCACACATAATTTATATTCAGGAACAGTAAGTACTTGAGTAAAATGCACTTGACTACTTCCCATCACTGACAATTATTTATAAAAGTTGACGCATTTGTCTTAGACAGTTAAAAACATATTAAATCCCTCTTTTTCCTTTCATTCTGCACGAGGTATATGTCTAAAGAACATAAGTATAAGAGACAACAAGAACAATAAGATAAAATATAAATATATACACAAAGTATACAATATGCAAAAAGACATTATCAGTGCAGATATATAGTATAATACAAATTAAGAGTATATGTTTACACCATGTCAGCTTTCTTTCAATCACAGGCTGTGTCTGCGCACGCGATGTGAGTTATGTCACGCTGCGTGAGAACTTGTTCTGCATCACGAAGCGAGCCGTACACATCACCTGCAGACGTAACGTGGTCTGGTTTCAGCAACTGACAGACAGCAACTCCTCTAAATAAAACCAAAAAAAACCCCCCGTCAGGTGGCAGCAGCACTGTGACGGCGAGGAACTGATAAATTATGGAACTTTTTTGCATGAAGGCGGGTGGTACAGTTGCACAAAGTCAACTTGTGAGCAGGGAGTTTCCGTTTGAAACGCAGTTCATTGGAAAAACAAGCTGGGTCTAAAACAAAGAGGACACAAATGCGGATGAATAGATGGCCTACATGTCTGTTTGGCAGGGCGAGGAGTGGCGAGTGAAACGTCAGGGGAAAAATGTTGCCTGACATTTTCTACTGTGGGCAAAGTTTACTGTCATTTCATGCCAAGTGGGATGACGCCGCAGAATAAATCTCGTCATGCTCCCCGGATTGATCCGGCGTTTGGCAGGTAGGGCGATGATTGAAGGGGGCAATTTTCAAACAGAAGGGGCTTAAAGACAAAAGGTGGAATGAAAAAGGTGACGTGTCAAAGGTTGAATAAGGAAAATTTATAATGTGAAAGCTCCACATTCTTCTCAGAGGAAATGCAGATTCATAAAATATGATCAACTCTGGCACAGTGGCCTTCCATTCAGCCGCTTACAACACTTAAAGTCATGATCAACTTTCCTGTGTACACTTTCCTGAATTGGCACTAAAGCCGCAGAGGGGAAAAAATGGTTTTCGAACAAAGGCTACAGTCTCTGCAAGCAGCCGTGGGTGCTGCCATGTTTATCGAAGGCCTCGGCTGTTGTCAAAAAGACAGATAGTTGCTCTTTGTCAACATGATTCTGCGTAATGACCCGCATTATTTATTTGGTTGCTTCCATGACTACAGTCAGAGAGGCTTGATGTATGGGCTTTCTCAACGCTCCGACAACGCCATTCTCTCTCTAATGACACGTCCAGTGTTTCTCACCAGGACTGTGCGCTGCATGAGAATCCAGGCGTGAAACGCACTGAGGCAACAATGGATAAGCAGGGCTCTGCGTGACGCTTTGAAGTGCTTTTCATCAGGAGATTATCGACAGGAGGAGGAGAGAGAGAGAGAGAGAAAAAAGATCACCTTGAAATTTAGCCCACTGTTTTTACATCCTGTATAAACAGGGAGAAAAAGTTCAGCAGCAGAAATATGAAATTAAGAAGAAGACAGAGCGTCACTGTTTTCTGGTGAAGTATGAAAATCAAACTTATACACAGACTAAGTTTATTTAAGACTGTGATTAGGGAGAATTAATAGATTTAGATGGTTTAGTTTAGTTATTATTAACCAGTAATGGGAGGTATCTGCGTACCTTCAGTCAAGTACTGCACTTAAGTACAATTTTGAGGTACTTTTGAGTATTTCCATTTTCTGCTATTTTAAACTTTCACTTTACAACATTTTGGAGGCAAATATTGTGTTTTGTACTTGATAACTTCAGTTACTTTGCAGATTACATGCTGCATCAGAGCCAAAGTAGCACACTCTTTAAACTAGAATTGTTCTGAGTGGAGCACATACCTCCACCGAAGTCAAATCTGATCCCATATCAAACTCTTTAGCCCTGTATCACTCTAAAGATAGATACCAGCCACCTAAATATGCCTGATTTTGAGAGATTCATCTTGCAATGTTAAAGAAAGTGAGAAAATATTCCTGGCTCTGTCCCTGAAGTTAGTGGGGTCTATTCCGGGCCGAGAGTCATCCTCCACCCAAGTTTCATGGAAATCTGTTGGGTAGATTTTGTGCAATCCTGGTCACAAACCAACCAACAACAAAAAAACCCAACATCAATCAATTAATTTTATCAACTAGAGAACTACTACATAATGTGAGAAAGTCACAAAGCCTTTTGTGGATCCAGAGGAAACTGCATGTGATCTGAGAAACTGCCTCCAGTTATGTCAGTGGCTATGTTGCATTGTGGGTAATGTAGGCACCAGGTTTTGGAAAGCAGTCCACTGGTCACATTGTACTCCTGTAACACTGCTGGACTCATTATGGGCAGCTTGAAAACAAATGATCAGAATCATTCAGCAGGATCAGAGAAATCACCTTTTTTATTCCACGTGTCCCTTTTTAAAACCTGGCACCTATATTACCCACAATGCAACACAGTCTGAACAAGGTCTGACCAAGCTTTAAAAATCTAATGACTTATTTGCCATGTTTTTCTTAAAAATGTGCAGTACATTATTCAAATGTTGTACACCATAAAACTGATGTCTCCCAAACCTTTGGACAGATGAAACTCATGTACCAGGAAATAACTTAGACATACGGAAAAATTGAAATTATCCAATAAATCAGTGTTATGGTAAGTGACAAATGAAGTGTTGAATCTACATGATTCTTTTACACTTTAATGTGAATCAAATGTTTGACGATCAATATTTAGATGATATACACATTAAAATTAAGTACATTCTAAGGACTTCTCATTTCAGTGGCCTGGTATGAGGATCACTATTACCAAAGTAATATTTGAACACAGCATCTTCACTTTCACTCAAGTGTGACTTTAGTGTCCTTTTTACAAATCGGTTATCAACACAAAGCAAACATGATACGCAGAGTGGATTCTTTCTGATCTTAAGAAAACTTTTAAAAAGCTGCAGCCAAGTCCTGGGCTGGAAGATGAAAACTGCCATCACAGATTCAGCTCTACTCCATGAAGCTTGAAATGACATTAAAGCAAAGATGGGAATCATCAAACCTCTTCAGAGATCAATCAAACCACAGCATCTGTCACACTGAATGCATCCAGAACACACACAACAGCAGAAAGCTGAATCTCCGACACTACGTTCAGCCGATGGTGCAGAGGTCAAAGGTCAAAGCCTCGGTGTCCTGGTCCTGAGTCCATGTTGTAATGCGTCCGTGCAGGTATTCTGGTGTGGGGTCAGACGTGACACGCTGTGTTTCGGTGCTTCATCACTGCGCTGTGAGGCCGAGATGCTCATTTGACCAGAGAACTCTGAAGTCTGAAGCGCAGAGTGCGCTTTGATGTGAGCCTAATATGGCTTGTAAAAAGGGGGATCCTGCACTTTGAAGTGTTGCCTGACGCTGTCCAGACACAAGCTTGTGTGTGTGTGTGTGTGTGTGTGTGTGTGTGTGTGTGTGTGTGTGTGTGTGTGTGTAGCACTCGGGCTGTAGCAACTCTGCGTCTGTCATCCCGGAGTTATAAAAAGTGATGTAAACATTGAGAGAGGCCTGGAGAGGGAGAGAGAGAGGTCTGGCAGCAGAACATGTAGCTGTCATTTGTGTTGAGCAGCTTTTCAATGTTGTTTTTATTTATTTTAACTTGTATATATTGTCATTTTCATATTATATTATGTTTCTATAATTGGCTATGTTTCCTTTTTTTGAATACAGTCAAATGCCAGAAAATCAGCAGAAGAAAATCCACATTAATGCGTATTTCTATCCACTGCGGGTGGAGCTGGTACGTAAAGATAAACATGTAGTGTTGCTAATTCTCCATCAGGGTGATGTTAAACCACTGCAGGGGAAAAAAGAGTAACGAGATGACGTGAAGAGGTGCCAGTCAAACCTCAAACCGACAAAAACAAAATGTCAACTAGGCAATGGAAATATGTAATTTCTTGCTGTTTGATGTAATCATTTGAGAAGTGTTACAGTCTTCTCTTCGCTCCACACAGATCTGATGTTTGGGCCTCTTCAGTGGATGTTTCTGTCACAAGCTTCATGTGCGTCATGATGTCTTCACTCAGCCTGTTCCTGCTGCACTGTGCTGCAGTGTTCTTTCCTCTGAGTTACTATTTGTTTTATTTAATTTGAAAATGTGTAATATAATGCAAGAATGAGTACTGTCTACAAATGGCTAGAGAAACGAACAATGAAACAATTTACACTTTAAAGGTACCATGTGTAAGAATTAGCCACTGAATTATTATTGCTAATTGCTGCCGACTGTAGCTGTGGTTCAGTTAGCAGTGCAGCTAATGGTCCAGACTTGGAGCCCTTGTCCGGTCCGCATACAGCGTGTTCACTCCTGTTTGCCGGATCGGAGCCACAAGCGGGCCATAGCACAGCCACACGTCAGCCGAGAGCGTCCCGTTTAACCAGAACCTTTATTTCTATACTAGTCTAATCTAAACTAGACTAATCTGTCCAAGACAACAGTTGGCTGATATTACAGTTCAACATTTAGACGGGGATGGCAATTTTATCCATAAAGAAAAGAACATCATCCATATCTTAAACAAAAAAAAATGCTGCAATCAAAATGCAAAAATGTTGATTTCTGGAAGTAGAAGAAAATGTTTTCATATGTGAAATTCACGTTTTTACACACAGAATATTACATTTGACTTGTGAGCTGTCTGAGAAATCCTCTAAATCTTTCGCATCATATTTGAAAGTTTCCCTTTATGCTTAATAACAACATTTGTTCTGCATTTTTCACATTATTCTACCATTTTAACAGCTGAATGTTTAGATATGGTTAAAAGTTAAAACATACTTTTGCTAGTCTTGTTTTTCGAACCTTCATTTAAAAGGAAAATAAGCAGAAAAAAGACAAAATCTAAGGATGTATGACATCATTGAATGTTTATGTACAACAGCAGTGTAATATGTTTTAAATATGATACCTGTACGACAGGTGTGTCGTATATTCCACTCATGTAAACATTACGTTCTCAAAAGCCAACAACTGTCTTCAGGGACCTGCTAATGCCTAAACCAAGTGCTATTTTTATAGATGTACCTTGTGTTAAATACACCAAGGGATCCTTTCACTGTGTAATCAGCTCAAACAAAGATAAAGAGCTGTTACGACACACATAAAACCCCCAAAGACCTTCAGATAACACATTAAAATGGGAGGAACGCGGCCTCTGCTCCGGGTCTTCACAGGTGGGTTGTAGTACGCATGAAAGAGACGAGGCTTTGGTTGTGTTCAGTATATCATGGCGTAAAGTGACACTAAGAAATTAAACAGACGATTAAATAACTGTCAGCTGGCAAACGTGTTAAAAACTCAACATGAGGAGAGGAGAATAAAACCAGGAGCTTTTTAGGCTGACCTTGTGGGAGTTGGTGTTTTCTGGCGGGGCTGGGAGCCGGTGTGTATAGATCATGGTGTTAGCGAGGAGGAGGTCAGGGCCAGTGCATCTAACTCTTCTACTGATTGTTATGAAGGGCCATGTGTCAGCATCCATCCGACCACTTTATAACTCTCGGTCGTTCTCCTGCGCCTCTCCTGCAAAAGGCCCTAATGCATTCTCTTTGACCCCGCCGGTGTAAATCAAATACGTGGCCTCAGATCTCGTCGAGCTGCACGGTGCAGCGTGAGAGACGGGGAGAGGTCGGAGCAGTGCAGGCCGGAGACATGACAGAGGGAATGAAAGTATGAAAACAACGTGAGGAGAAGAAAGGAAGGACATCAGAATCTACTTTTTTGCTGTTCTTCTGCTCTCGATCGACTGCAAGCACAGTCGTGATTCAACCTACATTCAGTTCCTATATAATCGTATACATTCGTCAAGCATCTGGCTGGGATTCCACCAACACAAAGACAACAATGGCGAGCGTGTTTTCCTGTATGTAACCTTCGATGTCACCTTACAGGTCTGATGTGCTTCACATAAAAAACTGTGCTCACAAACAGTAAACAAATCGAGTGACTGGTGTTCTTTAAACTTACGAATGTGCTGAAACAACTTCTCATACGTAAGAGCAAAAGTTACTGAGGTAACGTAGGTACATTTGTAACAGAAGCTACAGAAGTAAAGCGGTGATTCAAACCCAAACCGACATGTTTTCCTGAACCCAACCAAGTATTTTTCTTGTCAAAACCCAACCAGACTGCGACTGCACAACAAAACTCCTGTAAAGCCCCAACAGCCGAGTTGTTTCATGAGATATACGGCACTTTTCCAAATGATGTATTCAGTTGTTGAGGTATGAGGATGTGTTGATTCTGAGGGCAGAAAACTCTGCTGAGAGAGCAGCGACGGTGACCAGAAAACCAAAACAATGAGCTGAAAGATGCTAAAATCTTTAAGTGGTGTCATCACTTCCTGCCAAGTAGAGAAATATTAATCACAAACCACTTTAAAGTTTTACTAACTGGTCACTGGTTCAGGGAATGTGTTGCTTCTGACTATAACTGAACCCAGATTAACCTGAGCAAGTAAGAGCCAAACCTTTACAAACTCAAGCCTTTTCAAGCTCTTTCAATCAAATAATGTGTGGGACATTATTAGATTGAAAGATAACAACATTGTCTGGAAAGTGCCAAACAAACCAGTCACAGTTTACGCTCGTTCACTTCCAGACCAGCAGGACTTTATTCGCTGAATGTTACCAACTTGACAACAAAAACAGAGAAACCAGTGAGTTCCTGATTAATGTGAACGAGCAGGAAGTTCGTCTCTTCTTGTCTAATAAATCTTGAGCGGATCATCCAGTGTCTGTCCAAATCGGACATCTGGGCCTGTCAAACCATGTGATGGATTTTCTATGTGGAAAAAAATGCCTGTTTGTGACATTTTTCTCTTTGTTTTTTTAAACTAATCGACACCAAACATCTTCACAGAGAAAAAGAAAAACACAAGCTGATACTTGAAGTTTGGAAGTGGAAACGGCTGGTTTTATCCTCAATGAGCGAGTTTTTTCCTCGTCTCATTTAGGAAACAAAGTCTTCGAGGACCCTGAAATGCTGTTCTTTAAAAGTGTTTTTAACAACAACTTTGACATTAACAATGATAAAAACAGCAGGCGTGAGTCCAGGGACTCCAGTATCTCGTTGTACTACTTTGCGTGTGTGTTTGGGTGTGTCTTAAAATAACTCACGGGAGATTTATACGCTCCTGGACAAACATGTCGTGCACACAAAGCCCTCCTACTGAAACATACATCACACGCTGGATTTACTCCTCAAAGACGAGGGCGGGCAGTGAACCCATCACAACAACGACCTTGATATAAAACTGGATAAACACATTAATAATGATAATAAAAGCAGCCTCTCCTGTGTGCTCCCTATCATTATGTGTGTGATTGCCAGAGACTCTCCGCTCTCAACATTCCCAACATTCCCATGTAGCTCTTGACCCCTGACAGCCTTAAATTATTAACATTCCCATATGGGCTTAAACCCCCTGATCGCCGCTCGCAGCTACATTTTTCATGTGTTTTTCATATTACCACGAGAATCGGAGATAAAAATCTTATTTTTAATTCACCGCCTGTGTGTGTTTGTGTTTTTTAGCGTGTCTTCCTGTTTATCCGTCCAGAAAATATCACCATCGACTACTAAATGTTTACTGTTTGGGGAACCTGCAGCCACCGTTTCCTCAGCAGGAGCTTCTGACCGACAGGGGGCAGTAGTTTGCCTCTTTCTGCTGCATGTGAAAACACTCATCTGCTGCTGCTGCTGCTGCTGCTTTTGTATCCAGTACCACTGACAGCACACAGGGCCAACTGCACAATGGGTTATGAATGAGCTCCCATTCATCACAATTAATCAGTGGGCCAAACCCATTAACTGTCAGGCGAGGGACGAGTTTGTCTTCGTAAGAATGACGGACTGCTCGACTGTTCAAATGTTTCAGACGGCCGGCGGTAGTCGAGAAAAAAAGTGCGTTTGATTCTGTGAGTTCAGAAGTGAAAACTAAGCCTGCAGACACGGCAGGCTGTTATGTCTTTATCTCTGTAGATTCTTCAGATGTTGGACACCTTCAGTGTTCAAATACGTCTTGAATTGTGAGCAAAACCTGCTCAAAACAACCTCCACCACGTGTACCCACATTTACTCATGTACTGTAGTTAAAGTCAAGTTTTCAGTTACTTTTAATTTATTTGAGTATTTCCATTTAATGCTTATTGCTAAAATTTCCACAGGTGGCAAAATAATCACCAGATATTTGTGTAAAAAAAAAACACAGATTCAACTTCTTTCTTCTACTTTCTGTCCCTATGAAGGACATTTCTGTGCAAAGCTGAGTGAACATCACGTCGTATTAATATAATTCAAAGACTGTTAAACCTAAAAGTAGAATCAATCGGATTTGTCCCAGCTGTTCCTAAACGCACCATAATGACAGCTGATTGCTGAGTCTCATTCCAAGATGCCAAATAGACACATTTTGGGTTTGGAAAGCGTCTCGAGCAGCAACAAAGTGAGAAAATAAGAAAATACAGACGCTAACACGTCTTTTCTCCTCATCTGAGTCTTCCTCTCTCTGGAAATTCCCAAATTAAAGGTGCAGTATGTAGTTTTGGGGAAGAAATTCTGATCATTTTTTTCATGACTAAACATAACTCTCCTTGTTTTCATGACTGAGCCCTGCCACCTTTCTAGCTTCAGCGGTGACCGGGACCTTATTTTCCTCTGAGAGCAGCTTGTTTATTCACTTATGGGAAAATAAATATTTCCAAGTTTGTGATATCACCTCATTATTATTGAAAATATTAGAAATCGTTTGAATTTCACCTCTGAATCCACAAAGAGCCCCTTCAAACCCCACTGCATTTCTCAAGGCTTCCTCTACATCACCTTGTTCATATCACAGCTACCTGAACTTCTCATCTTAAAATAAAATGTTTATTTACAGATTAAACTATTTTAACAGCATATAAAGTAGTTAAATGAGCTCGACCTCCAGCTAGAGAATATATGTTACTCACACCTTATTAATGCACTGGTAATAATAGTCAAATAACAAAATAAGCACTTTGAAAAGCGTCAGATAGGTTGATTCTTTAATTTTACTTAGTACGATAGTACGATATGCAATACAGGATTCCGACAACGTGCCACCTATTTGTGACTTTTATTCTAAGAAAACATCTGAATACTTCCATCCCTGCTGTCCAAATCCATGCAAAAACAACATTTGAATATTACACGCAAGTGCACTAGTATTCGGTAAAGGAGTCCTGCACAAACACAAACTGGTTTCTGTGAACATTTCCATATAGCGTGGCAGTTCTTCTCGAGGTGTCTCACAGTGACTGCGTTTTGTAAAGACCATTTTCATGCCGTTTTGCATGCTGCGTGGTTCTGATCATTCTTTAACACAAGTATTGTTTCGATATGTGATGCAGCTCGATCGACAGGCGGCTGATAACAGTCTAAAAGGGGAAGTCGAATGTAAACATCTCCGTCATGTCTGAAAGGACGCCTGAAATATGTCTGAGTGACCAAACTTCAAACCCTCAAAGTCCTCCTCAAACAAAAGTAAACCTCCCTTTTTTTCCTCCTCTCTTTTCTTTTGTCCCCCCTCCATAACAAACACCACATAATGATTTTGGGTATCTGGTAGATCAAGCGGGTTTTGCCGGCAGCTGTGTGGTGGTTGTGGGGATGCCAAACCAAACAGAGGGGGGCTCCTGGAGTCACCTCTGCCCAAACATACACCTAATCCTCCCAGCAGCGGCCAGATCGCAACTTCTCCAACGCACAAGGCAGTTTAAAAATAGAGGCCGGGGGACAAAGGTCAAATCTACAGAGGGATTTAAGGCCTTATCATTATCACGGAACAGCAGAGCTGAGCTGCAGCCCTGAGAAAAAGTGCCTCTGTGTGGAGGCAGGACGGGAGATCTCTGCAGAGACACACAGGAGAAACTTCTTCACCGAGTCGGTTTTCAGAGCTGCAAAGTGAAACGCATCGTTAAAGACACAATCTCCCATTTCATTTGTTAAAACGTGGCCATAATTCATGAAATAAAAGCATTCACAAACTGAATTACCGCCATCAAGGAGCTTTTGTTTTCACCTGTATCTGTCCGTTTGTTGGTTTGTGAGCAGGATTACTCAAAAACTACGGAACAGATTTTCATGAAACTTGGACAGAGGATGTGTCTCCGTCCAGAACAGACTCGGTTCACTTTTGGTGCAAATAAAAGGACAGATCTCACTTTCTTTAACATTGTGTAACAGCGTCTTTCAACAGTTTCGTTCATTTCCCGGGCAATAACACATGGATGTTAATGGTAAAACAATGTGAATTTAGGTGGCTGGTAAAAATGGTAAAATAAATCTGGACCTTGCTGATTTAAACATGTTTTATTTGATACTGGATTGTATCGCTGGGCCTTGGTGGGCCTGAGGGGCGTTAAAAGCAAAAACAAAAACACTGATAAAACAGACTAATATTAATTCTAACTGTTAAATACATTACACATCGTTTCACACGTGAACTCTTTGAAAACCACATGATTGAAAGATTTTTTTGAAAAATATGAGTGTTCTTTTTAAACAGATATTTATCAGTAAGTACAACTTGACCTGTACGGAAAATTAAATCTATTCAAGCTCACAAAACAACAAACAGATCTGAACAAGATATGAGCTACTTCCTGTTGACGATCCGTGTGAAGATAATTCCCGATTTACCACAACAGCTGCTTTTTAACTTCAGAGAGAAACTTTCTTGGTGATGGAAGAAAAAGGGAAACAATCCTCTACCACATGTCATGAAAATAATAATTTTTTGTCATGAACTGATAATAAAAACATCTGCTGGGACAGGAAACAAGCAGGAAATGGTCAAAAAAAAGTATGAAATGTTTCCAAAGATAATTTAGTCTGAGTCCACCTGTGAGAAATAATGTTGACATGGTGTACAAATGTATGATTTCTCATATGTTTTTATTAACATTCGGCATTCTAGTGGTAAGAATTAAACTGTTGGAAGCTGATCCTGGAGTCAAAACACACAAAAATAAGCGTGTATGTAAAAAAAAAAAAAAAAAAGTAACTTATTACAGAGCATCGCGGGACACTCGTGATAGAAACTTAAAAGAAGGTACTCAGACCTAACAGAATGATTTAATGATGCTGTGAAAATAACTTTTAATCTGTGTATTCAGAGAGCGAACTCGATCCATCACTGTGACAGCTGGACATCTGATATTGAGTCAACACAAACATGTCAAACCCTGAAGGAGACGACAAGTTCACACGCTCATGTTCTCATCTGTGGGTGTGTGTGAGCTCCATGTTATCAACGATACTCAGTGTGAGGAGCACTTGAGGCCTGATGAAAAGCACTTGCACAGGCCATTGAGGACTGAATGAGGGAGATCCCAGCATCCATATCGGGTGTAATCAGTCAGGGTGGTTCAAACACTGGCTCGGGGGGCGGGGGAGGGACGCAGAGCTGCTGGTGGACGGACATGTTGGGTGGAAATGTCTTTAATGTGTTTTAAACAGGCCGCGAAGGCTGTTTGTTCATTCAGTCGTTCATATTTGGTTTGTTTTGCAGGAACAGGAAGCAGAAGAAGCAGTACTACCTGCTCCTTTTCTGAGTTTGTTTTGGCTTCGATGGAGTTACATTTTTAAGAAATGCATAGTGAAGCTTAGATACAGCCACGGTGGCTCATTTTAGCGCTACTGTGAACTTAAATTCAGCTGTACTGGCATTAACAGTTTTGCATTTCAGGGAAGAAAAACTCACTGAGGACTGGAATTATTTATTTATTTTTGGTTCACGAAAGGAGACTCACAAATATGGCAGAGGAGAAATGTATACTTAAGTTTATAGTTTGTGATGAGTTGATGAAACTTCATTTACAAGATCAGGTTTGTGTTCTTTAAAAAAAAGAGATAAAAAGAGCTTCAATGAAGTCACTTTTTGTGTTCCATCTCTGTCTCTGTGTACTAATATTGAAGCATTATGTAAATAACAGATACTTAAAGTGTTTTGGTTCGTTGTAATCCAGTAAGTGCTTTTTATTTACATTTTTAGGGTATTAAAAGTGATGAAAATTGAAGTTGCTGACTGGAAAGCAAAAAGAAACAAAAGAGAGATGAAATTTATAAAAACATACATTCTTGGGCATCAATCAGAGCCTTTCTCCCTCCTGATGACAGTGAAATCCCACACCGCTCCATTACGGTGAAGTTGCAGCACAACTTTACTCCAGCGACTCTGGGAATTTGATTAAAATTGTCTGGTTTTGAAACTGACTCGACTGAACCGACCACAGCGATATTAAATCAAAAACCTATTGACATGCTGTCAATTTTCTGTGTCTTTATGAAACTGTACAGCGGGCCAGCGCTAATTCTGCCGGGCTTTAGCCTTACCATGAGCAGTTAGCGGCCAGTTTATTATCACCTTGTTGTAGCTTAGCGTGTATACATACACTGTATACAAAGTTATTACAGACATGAAAGCACTTAAGCCCTCTGAAGGAAAAAGGGTGTTCAGAGGCTTGATAAAAAAGTCTCCGTTATTTCAAGGGGGAGTTGAGGGCTTTATTGTTAGCTTTTGGCCACAAAGCTGGAGTCAGAGATGCTTTAAAAGAAAAACTCCAAAGCTGACCTTTAGGCCTCAATCAAAAACAGACTGTTTGGTAAAAAAAAAAAAAAAAAATGAAGGAGGCAAGAGGGAGGGGATGAGAATTTACCGCCTTTTGAGAAGAAAAAAAAAGCAGGACATGGCTCTGATTGTGGAAAAAGAGGAAAATCAGGAGGTTTGTAGAAACATTTTAGCCTCGTTTCAGTTTTTGAATATTTCATCTTTATCTATCATATCATCACTTTTCATCTTAAACTTTTAGAGGGCCTCAAGTTCATTTCACAGCACATTGTACATTGTACACATTGTGCTCTGTATATGTGACCAAGGGAGTCAAAAGTGTTGGGAACAAACTAATTAAGGCAGGAAAATGAATCAGTGAACCTCCTGCAGAAGAAAAACTTCCAGTATTTCCATTTTTCCATTCTAACCTCTGATGATGGTTATAATAGTGGTCTCGGGGTAATAAGAGACCTTTGTATTTTTCATATTTGTTGCTGAGTTCATCTGGTTGTCTTTTCACCAGTAACTGAGTAGTCGATAGCCTTTTTTTTCTTTTTTTTTTTTTTTTTTACAGTTTTTACAGTAGAGTCTTTCTCCGCCTTCCTTCATTCGTATTTTGAGGGTGATTTATACCAAGATATTGTGATAATATCGTTATCGTGTGCTCATTTGGCCGTGATAATCATTTTGTGAAAATGTTGCATACCTAAACAAACCAATTAAACAAACTCTGTCTGTTTCATGACTGAATGGACAAACTGACCTTAAAGGACAACAACATTTCAAAGTGTTTTACTTTGTTTATATGTGGCGGACCCTGCCACCTTTCTGGCTTCAGACTGTCCTCTGAGAACAGCTTGTTTATTCACTCATGGAAAAAGTAAATCTGTCTGAGTCTGCGTTATAACCTCATTAATATTGCAAATCTTCAAATTCAGAGCTTGAATTACTTCTCACACGGTGCTGCTTTAACTTTGAGCACCAGCCAGCAGAACAAAAGAACTGTAACTGGCTGAAAGGAGTGAGACTGAAAGAGAGGAGCGACAGCAGAAATGTGTGGGGGTTTTTTTGTTTGTTTGTTTTTTTACATGTAATAACATTAAAAAGTAAAGTTAAATAAAGTTTCATGACCGTCATTCCTACAAACTCTTTTTAAACACAAGTGTCAAAAGTGCAAGTAAAAGAAAATTATACATTATTTGAATGTGTGTTGATACTGTATGATATGGTTGTCAGAGGATGGTTTTTATGATTATCAGAATTAGTGTTTTTCTTATCAGACTGCCAAAATAAATTTGTGATGCAGCATCTAATCTGCAAAGTAACTAACCGACGTTATCACACAAATGCTGAGAGCTAAAAATATTTGACTCCAGACTTCAGTGGAGTGGAAGTATAAAATAGCATGAAATGGTTTTATATGTTACAGTATTCTGCCATGAATTTAACCAAAATGTTGTTAATTCACAGGTAAATGAGGTACTTTCTACTTTTCTTTCTGAAAATTAAAGTTAGGTCTTGTTTCTTGGTTTAGGGGAATGTAACGCATCTTCTATGGTAACGTACTATTTTGTGTTTTAAGGCCTTTTACCGTTGCTATATTTGCTTTTGTGTTTTTATTTTCCTGTATTTTAGTATCAAAAGTAACTTCATGAAAATAAATCTACTATAAAAAGTACAAGTAAAACTAAATCATACACATATTGTATGTTTATACTCTATAGGCTGACTGATCACCCGCCTGGCTGATTATTAGAGCTGATGTTCTGATATATTTTTCATCTAATTGCCAAAATAAATGTGTTCAGAAATGTGGTTCAGATGCAGCCTGTAATCTGCAAAGTAACTAATCAAAGATATCGCAAAAATGTAATAGGTAATGTATTTTTGTAAAATTGCAGATATTCACAACTAAAAATGTGTTTTTAAAAAATGTTTTTATTTAAATAAGTACTTTATGAACTCTTCACAGTCTTTTACTGTAATTTCTTTATGTATTTTTGACATTGTGTACTTAAGTATCAGAAATTATTTTCTGGCAATACATCTGCTATCAAAAGGACAGGTAAAAGTAAATTATACAATTATTTAAATGCATGTTTACACTGTGTACTATGGGTTGACTGATCACCCGCCTGGGTCAATATTGTATCCAATAGATATATATAGGTTATATTTATGCTTTAAATGTGCAAATGGGTGTGGACATTTTTTTATTTTTTATTTTTTTAATGAATTATAACGATATCTCAATTTTACAAAGATTTTGTGTTTTTGTTTGTTTGTTTGTTTGTTTTTACACAAGTTACAAGTTAAATACTACTTCTTGTATGGCCTTTTACGACTGCTTTAAGATTAGTATGCTTAGTTTTTAACCATAAATTGTATATTTCAAAACTAATTTTCTGTCAAATATAAATGAAGATATCTGCTATCTAAAGTATGACTAAAAACAAAGTATGCGTATATTTAAATGTAAGTGTCACTGTTTACTGTGGGGCTACTTGCCTGGCTGATTATCTGATCCATATTCAGCATTTTGAAGATTATTAGAATCAGTTTTTTTTTTCTTTAATCTGATTGCTGATTAAATCAATTTGTTTAGAACTATAAGTACAAAGTACTGCAAAAATGAAATACTCAGGTAACATAAAAGTACTTCAGAATGCAGCACAGTATTTGAGTAATTAGTTAAATTCCATAACTGCCCTTTAAGATGCGTTCAAGTGACGCGTGAATAAAATGAAATCAAGCAGAATTGTCAGTGATTTAATAAAAACTGTCTTCGTGCCAGCAGCGCATTATTGTCTTCATCCTGTTGAGAACCAAAGAAAACACCAACGATGTTTCATTTAAACTGAGACTAATAAATATCGGTGAGTGTGTGTTTGTCTTCATGCAGTCTGCCCGCAGAGCTCGTTAACTTTTCCGTGACAGCGCAGTTATTAAAGCTTTTTTTTTCTTCTTTTTTTTTTTCTATTAACGAAGCCACTACTGAAAGCTGAAAAACTGTTGTGAGTCACACAAACAGCAGACTGAGCGAAGCTCCGTGCGCGTCTTCATCCATTTTAATATCCTGACAGCTGAGTTTGGATAAAGAGGAAAAACCCGCAACGCCGCTCGAAACCCTCATGAGCTCATTTGCTCGAAATAAAAATTAAATAATAGCGTTTAGATAAAATGATTCAAAGACGCAGGGAGTGAAATCACGCGTTCGTTTCACCCTCGCTGACATTTAACATCCCGCTTGTTAAACACACTGTCGAGGCCGAGAGGCTTAAAACGAAAAGCTTTCATCAAGAAGAGGAGACTTTTTATATTCAGCCCAAGACGATCTCAGTGTGCGGGAATAAATTCAGGGTTGATGTTAAAGACAAAGTCAGAGGATGAAAACGGGATCAAACGGAATTAAAGCTGAAAAAAGGGGAAGAGAAACGGAAATGAAGAGGATACAAATCGACTCGTTCAGGCTTAATTATGTCCGATTTCTCATAGAAAACTCAAAATTCCGACCGTTATTATTGACATTTGTTTTAAACTGTTTTAAAAGTATTAATTTGACATAATTTGGTGTTAAACAATGGACAGAAAAGTTAAAAGAAAACACCCCAATTGTAAAATCCAATGGATCAAATGTCCAGACATGTTTCTTTATATTGTTTTTCTGACAATAGGATAATAATATTTTACATTTATCAGATTATAATGTACAGAAAATGCTTTATCTTTTTTATATATATAAAGCTAGAGATTGAATAATCTGTTTAAACCTCTGTGTTTAAATTAATGTTCATAAAGAAAAATACATAAAAGACGTTCTGAGAAAGATGTCTTGTTCTGTATTGGGGGTCCAGCTCTCTCAGTTTTTTTAATTTATTTATTTATTTTTATTCCAGTCCCCTGAGGAAGGGGACTTACCCTCCTTATTGTTCCACACTTGAGCCTCTTAGAGACGAAGAGTCCTGATGTTACTCAACACTGCTGCTCCTCAGACGCCACAGATCAGAAACAAATGCAGCTACAACAGAAGAACGGCTGCTAAGAAGCAAACTGAACGTCCACCTAGGCTTTTCAAGAGCAAAACTCGCCCCAGGAAACATTGCACACTTAATTATGGCCTTTAAGCTACATCTAAAAAGCAATATTTACAGTAATACCAACAGCTGACATGAGCACATACGTCCTGATGCCTCGTGATCCATGAAAGAGCTTTTATAAATGCAGAAAAACAGTGAACCAGCATGAGAAATATGAAGCTTCACATAGGTAAAAAAAACAAAAAAAACAACCTCTTCTTTCGGTTGCACTGGTTCTCACAGAAAGAAGAGGAGGAGAGAGATTACGGTGGGAAAACACGAGGCCAGAGATAAAAAGAGGGAAAAATATCAGAAGTGATCATCTGACAGGAGCCAGGAGAGGCAGAAAACGTCACCTGATCTGAAGGACACGGATCGATTTCCAGCCTTTTAGACCTCTGTCTCCAGCTGAGGACGCCTAATAGACATGAATCATCCCTCCCACTGTGTGTGTGTGTGTGTGTGTGTGTGTGTGTGTGTGCGTGTGTTACTGCTTTCATAACTGGCTCCTCGTGAGGATGCTGACATCTGAATTTAAGCATCTGTACTGATGCTCTTAATATGTAAAATTATTCTGCCACGAGCGTCTGTTGCAGATCTAAATTATGGATGTGGATGTGTGTGTTGTGCTGATTGGAAACACTAAACGTCTGCTGCCGTCGTTACTTCAAATAATATATCAGTAAAAAGGATCAAGGACAAATGCAACTAATTTCAGCTTGAGACTGAGTTGTTATCTGCTCAGTGTGACCTTTGAAAGTCACTAAATGTTTGTTTTCTTGCAAATTATGACTGAGGTGTAATTCTGTCAGTAATCAGGCTGCTGACAGTGATTTGTTTTTTCTATTATTTACATTGTTTTAACATTTTGTATATGAATTTAGTTAAAAATACACAATGAAGCATCCAAAAACATTTAATTCAGACACTGTATAAGTAACACATTTTCAAAAATGTTTCAAATATTATTATTATAATCTTAGATTATAGTTTTTTGTGTTTTCTAGCTATTATTCTGTCTGGATTGAATTAAAAACAACATAAAATAATTATTAATACAATGTATATTTGACTTTACAACAGCAGACTACTAAACTGAACTGAAAAAAACAATCCGGAGTGCGACTCCAACCTTTTATTGTTCAGGCTTATATAAAAATGGAGACAACATGTTACAGCACCGTGGATCACTTAGCGAAAGAGCGGTGATAATTGCTCGGAAACATGATTTTTATAGGAGATAGTACGTTGTTAAAACACTTCTCTAAACCCCTGGGTTTCACAAAAACGCTTAACGGAGCAATCACGGGAAAAGAAAATAAACAACAAACAAATAAAAAAGAAAGAATTTCAATGTTGTAATATGGAGTTTAATCTGACGCTCAAGCCTCCGACAGTGAGAACTCACAGTGGAACCTCAAAAACAGGCAGCAGAGCGCTTTATAATAGAGTCCTTACTGTCTTATAAACCCTGGCAGGCTGCTGTCTGGGCCAGAAGAGCCATAAGCCTCTCTCTCTGTAACACACACACACACACACACACACACACACACACACACACACACACACACACACACACACCCATTAAAGCACTGCCTGGCCTCGATAGGCAGGCTTGTGCAGCAGATGTGGGGTCAGTGCTGCAGGGCCTCACATCAGGCCTTGGCTGTGCCGAGCTGAAACTTTTACAGCATTAAAAGCCTCACCATGGATCCTTTTATATCGTTTAATTAGATATCAATTAAATCATTAGAAATTAATCTAACTCAGCCACGCGGTCTTATAATGAGATTTCTGGAACATGTCAGAGATTAGACGACGTGTTTGTCCGTCTGGGGCAGCTGGATCATGGGTGAAGAGTTTTACATGGAGAGGCAAGATGTGCTTTTTATGTTGTTTTGATTGTTTCTGCATTTTAACTTGCTTACCTTTTTTATGTGAGGAGTAGAAAAATCAGAACCCTTTATAGCCTCAAAATACCAGCAGATAAACAACCAGCCTGAGGTAGCTGTATGCAAAAACATTTCCATACAGTGCCTCTTAGTCCTGTTGAGGTTACAGCTTTGCAAACACTGAGTGGATGTAGGGGCAGAACTAAGCACACTCAAAATCAACGGTATAGACCAAACATAAATAAGTGAAACGCAGGCCGTAATGAGGCAGATATAGGATACAGGATAGACACGGTATGGTACAGTGCAATACGATGTGATACGATACGAAACATTCTCCCAAATGGACTCAGGCTGCATACTGCACAATACAGTAGGATAGGGTACAATATGGTCCGGTACAGTATGGTATGGTACAGTACACTGTTGGACTCAAATGTGTACATAAAGCACATATAGCTGCTTCCATAGTAATAGTAATGATTGTAATAATAATACTGTATAATACAAAACCATACAATATGGTACAACACAATAGGATACAGTACAATACAAAAGGATAGGATACTGTATGGTACGATAACACATTATCAGATAGCATGTTGTACTGTACAATACAGTTATCGTATCATATGGCATGGTATGGTATGGTAACATAAGGTATGGTATCGTACTGTATTGTATCCTATTGTGCTGTACCATATCTTACCACACAATATCTTACAGCACAATAGGATATAATACTGCATGATATGAAACAATACAATATGATACGATACAATATGGCACTGTATCGTGCAATATGGTATGGTATCTTATGGTATGTAAACACAACAATACAGTACAATACAGTGTGGTATTGCACAATACAATTCTGTACAATATGGTATAGCACAACAGGATACAGTACTATACAATAGGATATGGTACAGTACAGTTGGTACAATACACTTGTTGTCCCCAATCGGAAATTGATCTTAGACTCAAATGCGTTGCACATACAGTATAGCTGCTTCCATAGTAATAACAATAAGTGAAAAAAAACAAAAAAAAAAAACATGGAACCACTTGGTTCACTTGGCTCCCATTAAGATCCTCATTATGCCCATATACAGGCATAATATGTGAGAAAAACAACCACAGCAGCATAATTGCAAGCAAGTGTTATTTATCTAAAGTTCACAAGTTTCCAAAACATTTTTCCATTTCTACCTGCTGACTGTCGGCGTGCGTCTGACTCAGGGACGAGGCCTCTAAGATCACAGCTGCTGCAGGGCCGGGGGGCAGGCAGGCAGCTAATGCAGCCAATTAAAGTCTAATCCACTGATGAAGCATTGTCTCAGGAAGATAACGGAGCTGCTAAGTGGCGCTGCTAATGACAAGGGAGAGCAGGGGATCACTGCTGGATAAGGCCGAACACCCTGTCTTTATGGAGCACATGCAGAATGAAATGAAAGCGCGGCGTGATGATGGTGAGACAGAGCACAGCTGGATGCTGTGAGATATACAGTATTCTCACAGACATCATATCCTGTAGAACCACAACTTTTGATGCCATAACGCACAAACAGCAAGGGCCTGGTGTTTACTACAACTTCCTGTTTTGACAAAAGACAACAACATTGTCACCACAACTATCTATTATATTGATTTTGGCTGACTTTTCTTTTAGCAGTTAAAGGAACAGTTAATCTAAAAGGAATATTTAGCCATTGTCTACTCACCAGTGTGGAAAATCAAGTGATGTTTCCTGGTCCAAAACACATTTCTGAAGCTTTGCAGAAAAAACAGCATTGCAGCACAAAACTAGACAGGCACTCATGCACCAATTTTAGACAACTGAGTGCTAATGCTTTTAGTTCAGCAGCTGCAGTAAAGATTTCAGGCTTAAAAAGGGTGTAAATAATGCTTTTCCAAATCCCTCTGGGATTGCGAGTCTTTTGGAGACGTGGATGAGCTGTTTTTTTTTTTGGACTGCTAATTTTCAGATTCGTTTTTGGGGGTGAACTTATCCTTCAAGGCTAGGTGAAGATTGTTTTGGTATTGTTTTAGTTAAAGTTTGGGAAAAAAAGTAAAATGTTGAGTTAAAAAAGTTGCAATTTTTTTTATGAAAATGCTCAAATTTTTTGAAGTTCATGGATTCATATTTAAGCTAAAAAAGTCCCACGCTGAGAAGAAGCTGTGAGCAAAGATGTAATACTGAAACCAGCATTGTGTTCTGGGGTGATCCTGCAGTTTGCCAGGGAAGTACATTACATCTGCATGTTTTCGGTGGTTGATATACCTGTGACACACCGTGACGCAATAATTTAAAAAAAAAAACTAAGGAAAAACTACATAAAATAATAAAAACACATCCAGCCAACCTTCATCAGCACAGATACACTGACTACAGGAAGCTCTCTGCAGCAGAAACTAAAAGAACAGCATCCTGAACGGCACACTGACGACTCAGACAAACCTACTAAGTTGCTAATTCAACAGGCTTATGAGGCTAATGGGACCATTGTCATGCGGATCACAATTTAATGGTCTTTAGATGCAGCAACAAGATTAGCTGCAACATTTCCACACCTTCCTGCCGTTACAGAGCAGGCAGGCTGAAACAGAGCGCTGCGTTTAGGAAAACAAAGAGACCACTGTCGGATGATTGGAGACACATAATTACTAATTTAACCTGCGATATTCAGACTAATAATGTGTGTAAAGGGATCAATCTCGGACAAAAAAAAAGCTGTGGGAATGTGAGTATGAGAGAGATATTTTCAGAAATTATTCAAACAACATCTGCCACTTCACAGGAGCGTCCTTTATGAAGGTTTTAAGCTCCATGAGTACATACAGTACAACACCCATACAGGAAATTACAGAAATGTGCAGGAAACAAAGTGTCCCTTTATTTTCAAATTATCTGTCCATAAAAACAGGCTGGGTAGAGACTAAATTAAATGAAACTCCACTGCACAGTTAACAAAGGTTTGCTCTAAAAAAAAGTGAAAGAAATGATGAACAACAGGGGGAAAAGTCTGGGTGCTGCAAATTCATTTAATAAAACTCTTCATGCATTCAATATAATTTAATTCTTTGACTCAACTCATCTGCAGGTGTTGATGGAAACGATGGAAGTGATCATACAGGTGTATAAGCATCTGGATTACACTGAACTTCTCCTTCATTGAGCAGGATTTGGTTTGTAATCCATATTTAGTTTAACTTTATATTTATAAATAGACCCTTGACATTTAAAAAAAAAAAAAAAAAAAACCCTCTACAGCTGTGTGGATTTCAAGCCACAAAAACTAACAAAACGAAAAACAGCAGAAATTATATTTGATGACTTGTTATCACAAACTACAAATATTAATCACACATCTAAAGATTTTCACTCTGCTCTGCTGAACATCATGCCATGATTTTGTTTTAATTTTGTTGTCTTCATTTCACGTAAAACTTTTGAGATTAAATGCACAAGTACTTCAAAAAACAACAAACATATTTTTCTTATTTGTAAAGAAGTTGTAATACAAAAAGTTGTGATACTCTTACAGAATAAACACTCCTGTATTTGGTTTCATTAAAGAGTAGTAGTTATGTCTGTAATCCTCCCTTTTTTACTAAATTTATCCATAATCTAATTACAACTTTAACAAAATACACTTTCCTTTATTTTGCATCCTAATTATTATATCCCTTTAAATGTATCCCATCACCCCTGCAAAGCCTGGTTATTTGTAACAGCATGTTTTCACTGCTGTAGTGCTGATTTTGATCTTTTCATGTCAACCTACTCTTCACACCAACCAAGTGAAACCAAATGAATAATGTTAAGCTGAAAAAAAGCACAGATGTAATTAAAGCGAGACGCCTAGAGGTTTGAATTTGCTGCAATAATCACCAAAACTCATCTCTCACAACACTTAAAGAGATTTAGATTGCTGATTTCAGTCCATTGTTGGTAATTGTTTTAGGTTATTGTGTCCTTCCTACTGTTTTCCTGCCTGAGAGGTCAGTCCTGCTGCCTGAGTGGTTGTCTGTGTGCGCATACATAATCGGCCCACATGCATCGACTTTATCTTTCTCTACGTGTAGCGAATAAGAAAGAACAACCTGCATTTCAGCCTTAATATTTCAGTCGGAAATTCCAACTTGCAGAGAGAAAAACCCTGAAAAAAAATGGTGTGGAATCTCCCTTTAAACATGTAACACAAGCTCAGTAATCATGACTCGAAGTGCTTCCAGGCACAGCACTGTACAATCAACTGAAATTTGTAGGAACGGAAAGCCCTGGCAGGGCCCGGGCTCCTGAGATCATGTCTGTTTTATTGGGGGATAAATGTTGCCATTGACATCGTGGAGGGGGGAAATCGGAGCGTGGCCGGCCCACCTCTAATTGGCTGCATTAGCATCATCATCACTGTACGTCCGCCCCTCCCAATCTGGCTCCGTCTCCTGCAATTTGATTGGCTGAGTCGGCATTCCAACGCAATTTACAAGCTACCTCAGGGGTGCTTTTTCTTTCGTTCTTTCTTTCCCCCCTTTGCCTCATCGTTTTTTTTTTTTTTTTTTAGTTTCTATGCCCGAGCCTAACAAGCATCGGCGTGTGTGTGTGTGTGTGTGTGTGTGTGTGTGTGTGTGTGTGTGTGTGAGTGTGTGTGTGTTTCATGTCCTGAGACTGCTCCAACAGTGTGCCAGTACATCGAAGGCTGAGAGCAAGTGGAAGATTTGATTGAAACCGAGAGCGAGAGAAGATGTATTTATCTGACATTTGAAGGGGAAAGAAAATCCTTCAGCTTTGCATCTAAAACAGGACTGAGCACAGAAGTAGCACCTCAGCATCTGATCAGATTCAGCAGGAAAAATGAGACGGATTGTCCCTTTTTTTTTTTTTTTTTTTAAGATAGTTTCACATAATTGCGTCAACTGAAAAAGACCTCAGAATATTTTTTCTGTAAAAATCACTCTGATCTTTATTTTTTGTATCATTTTATACATGAATCGAAAGAGGAATAAAACCTTGGATTGCATTTGATTGAGCCAACAAAAAAGAAATGACAGATTTTGCTCCAAAGACAAATGTTTGGAAGCTACACAAGCTACTTCTGCTAGTACATAAATGCCCTCTAGGGGTACTTTTTAAAGTTATAAATAAGCTTTTGTTTAAAAATGCTTAGCGGCATGAACATGATGCTACAAATCTTTTTTAATTGAATTTAGTTCCTTAAATTGAGGATGGTTTTGGATCTTTGCATGTCATCCTGTACCCACACAGCTTCACCCTACTTTGATAATCTTCTCACAGCTCCTGTGATCATTGTGCTGCTGCTGGATGCTGAGGTGCACGGAGCCTCTCAGGGTGGGCGAGCACCTTTGAAGTGCCGACCCTGGAGGTGCCGGTGTCATCCTGTGGGAACCTGCGAGAGACAGAAGCCCCCTTAATCCTGGATGTGTGATGCTGGCAGCTTTATGAATGGACTAAATGATTTACAGTGAAATGTGTCTAAACATCAGTGTCACTCAGGATATTTTAGAAACACACCGTGTGTACGCTGCCGTGTGGAGAGAGCCGGGAAGGACAAATTACTGCGGCGCAGGAGGCTGCCATTTTAGTGCCTCCAATGCATTGTGCACTAATACCTGCTTCTGGCTATGACACACACACACACACACACACACACACACACACACAGACACACACCTCTGCAGGTAAGCAGACAGGCAGGAAGGGAGGGTTTAAAGCAGCACAACACGTCAGCAGACTCTCAGTGACTACAGCTCATTAAATGCCACACGCACAAATGGAAATGTACTGACAGACAGTCAGGGAGGACTTGCATTCATGTACATGCGCACACACACCTACAGTACCTCCATCCCTCCCCCTCGCTCACCCCACACCTATTCCATCACAGAAGAACAAAAAAGGACAAGAAGCTCTGTGAATCATCTTTTTTTGGAGCCCGGCCGTCTTTAATCCCTGCACAGGGATTTAGCCAGTGACGGGGGGAGGGAGGAGGGAGGAGGGAGGAGGGAGGAGGTCTCAAGGGTGAGAGCCTCCCTGAGGTGCTCCCACCCCAGGAGCAGGGCCCTAATTGGGGTCCTTGTAGCCAAGGTTTTGCTCTCAGCTGGAGCACATAGAGAGGTCAAACGTCCTGAAGGAGAATTGTTCTGCTCTGATCTCACTTGTTTTGTTCTGAATCGTTTCCAACATTTTCTAATATTAGCTTGTTTCTTTTGTTATGAAGCAGAGCTGCTGCCAAATGTCTCAGATAAAAGAGGCCTCGACTCAGAGGCTTCATAAAACAGCATGGCAACAAAACAATAGAGTTTGGAGAGACTTTGATCTGCTATCAGGTCCTCTACTGGTCGGATGCTGAGTCGTCCTGATGTGTGTCACAGTGAGAACCATCTGTCACACACACACACACACACACACACACACACACACACACACACACACACACACACACACAGGCCTGAGCCACACGGTGCATAACTGTGATGAGAAGAGTGACAGAGAAATTCACCAGCTCCGAGTTGTTTATGTCCCGAACTCTGAAGTTTATTCGCTTCAAAAAAGTAACTTCCAATTTTTTTTAGTTGCTGTCTGTTATTCGTCACTCATGCGGGGATCATCTCTCTTACGGATTAGACTGTTCTCTGTTGCAGCAGTTAATTAAATCCAGCTAAAAGTCCCAAACCACACACTTTGATTCCTGGCCGTGCATTAATGTGTTTGGCCCGACTGTGTTTGCTTTTACACTGTTTAGACACTTCGAAAACAAACCTCTTTATTCTGTAAGTCCCCGTGAAGTGCAGCCAAATAAGACACAGACTCCAAACACAATAAGCTTTCACTTTGTGCAAAGCGCATTTCAAAGAACCAGCGTCCCCGCAGACACGTCTCCAGTGGTCACGCTCAGGGATTTAATTCGTTATATCGCAGCCTCTCTGCCAGGCGAGACGGAGGCCAACAGATAAGTGATATCTTAAAGGAATTACACACATCTGCTCCTGTTGAAATATTACAGTGACAGTTTGTCACTTAAAAACACTAAGACAAATGTTGATGATTACCTTTATCATTACATGCATTATCAACATGTTTTTTAGCCATTCAAGGGTGAAACAAATCTCTCTGATTGGCTGTTCAGCTAAGCAAATCAGTTCACGAGAAGCAGCATGGCAGTCTCTGTGGTGTGTTTAAGTGCAGCTTTGTGGCCGAGACACAGATGAAGTGAGGCTGCGCAACAGTCGGCCTTCATCGCCGTGAAATGTTTTTTTTTTTTTTTTTTTATGATCATACCTGCCAACTTTTATAATGTTCAAATGGCACGTTCTGTTTCTGTAGACAACTAATTAAATGTGAGTTTTATGTGTTATCAACTGAAGATAGATCATAGTGTTGGTTAATAATTAATTAAATCAACAGTGCTTTAAGAAAATCTGCTGTAACAGACATTCATTCAGACTTTAGACGTGACTGAGTGGATTTGCTATCTTCACCAAACCTATTCAACTGTTACTCAATCCCATTTACGTAACTGAAAGCAGATTCAGCAGCGGACCTTCGTGAATCCACCTGTCATGATAACAACAGGCGATCAAAGCTTCACAGTAAAGATCAACAACATTTGTCCCTTTAAGGAGGACAGTCTCAACATCAGTACCAGGCGATTCTGTAAAGCCTTTAATTACGTTCATATCAGGTAATATTCAGACATTCAGGTAATATCTGGAAGTCTTTTATCCAACAATATCTGCACAGGACGACGACAGAGCGGTTTAGCAATAGGAACATTTTGGTTCCAGTTACTGACTTATTTATTTTTATACTTTATTCTCATTCTGGGAGAAAAAGAAATAGAGAGAGAGAGAGAGAGAGAGAGAGAGAGAGAGAGAGAGAGAGAGAGAGGCTTGGGTAAGAGTCAGGTAAGTGGAGGGAAGGGAGTGTAAGGGTGAGTCAGGGAGATTATACGGGGGAGGAAGGATGGGAGATGGAAGTCTGTAATTGGTTGCCTGCAGAGGATTAACCTGTCTGTCTCCAGCCTCTCCCTGCTCCCTTAAACAATATACCATATAACAGCGTTACCATGGCAACTACTCTCTCTCCTTTAAACCCCCTATCGTACCTCCTCCTCCTCCTCCTCCTCCAGGCGTCCACATCACTCCAAGAAACTCAAATGAAGTCACCTCTTGTTCTCTGTCTTTATCTTGGCTCTCTCCCCAGCTTCATCTCCATCGCCTCCCTCTCACTCTCAGCCTGTGATATAAACGATTAATCAAGTATGAGAGGGAGCAGTATCGTCCTACCTGAGCAGGTAAGCGGAACAGCGGCTACTGTACGCTACATTAGCATCTGGGTTTCCTGACTCCTTCGCCGCAAACACTATAATTAAAAGGCAGGGAAGGGCATCTCCCCCCCACCCCCACCTCCTTTTATCTCTGGATTTAAATTTGATTGACGCCTTGAGACTGCCATACCACACACACACTGTGCACGTGTACACATTTCACACACACACCCACTCACGCTCCTAAACCTCAGATGAAGCCGCAAGGCAAGCAGAAACTGGTCGGTGTGTGAGAAACCGCAGCCAGCCAGACACACAGAAACACCGACAAACAGCCCTGTGAAAAGGGATCGTTCTGCGACGTTCCCACCACATCGCTGGATGACAACACACAATAGGACAGGAAATAACAGCCAGACTACACACACCTCCATCCTGGATTCCGTCTGAACAAACAGTTGATTGAGAATAGTAAGATTAATGGATGAATGGTTTGCTCAATAGCGACAATGCTGCCAGGTATGAGAACACAGGCTCATTACACACCTATTGCACAAAACACTGTAATTATATATTTCATATTTTAAGAGATAGAAGTCCAGGACTGCCTATTATCTATTATTCATTCATTCAGTCACATTCATTCATGATTATCTTGCTCATTTTTAGTGTGTAATGTTCCCAGAACAAGTGCACAAGACAGATGATATCCAAAGACTACATAATCCATGAAAAAAAAAAAAAAAAACAGGAGCCGAGAGAAGAAAAAATGATCAGACCTGCAGCTTTCTTCATATTAACATGAAATACTGTAGATACAGAGGGTCATCTCTTTTTTCTTCACCTTCTTCTGTTCACAAATCATATAAAAACTCAACAATACACGCTCAGATACAATCAATAACAGTCATCTAACAAGTGTTACTCAATAATCATGACTTAATTTGAAGTCGTTGCCCAGAGAACTCCACAGTTTCACTCCATACACTGAAATAAACATCTGCTTTAATGCAAACAGACATTTAAAATCAAATTCTTGCTATGATGGTCTGATCTGATCTGAACAGAAAGATTTCAGGCGTTATATGTCTGACATTACACGTGACTAATAATGTTTTCAAGTTAATTCAATCCTCTTATTTAAATTCAAACAACAACACTGAACAAAGACAAACTATCTGTGTCCGATGACAAGATCTCAAGGGACACCTGTGTCCGTCCACGTGTGAAACAGCCTCTATAACACGTGTCATCTAATGTTTATCTTTCGCTCTCTGGTGGGTTTTCAATGGATGTTATTAGGGTATAGATTACATCTCTGTTTAAGAAAATGAATATGTACAACCTAGGATGGAATGAAGTTAAAACACAATCATTACTTGTTGTATATTTCAGTAATAAACTTTGCTTTGTAATAAATTCAAATTCATATATAGACTTAAAGGGTTTGGACTGACTGCAGACCCTTGTCAGACTCCACATTTAACCTCTTTAAATTCTGAATCATTAACTGCAAACTGCACTAATTGCTTTTATAATTTCCAGGAAACTTCTTGGTCCCCCTAATTCTATAATCCAGGAATTTAGGTAGAAAAAATAGTGGTCTGCTGAGTAGAGTGCAATGTTTAAATCAATAAATACCCCAACTGTGTTTCTTCTTATTTCATATAGCTGCTGTGATTTCTTTTATTTCCTCTATTATTGCTTTAGATGTAGATCCATTTGTTATAAATCCATACTGTGTCTCACTCAATTTATTGTTCCCTGTAAAGTGACCTTATCTTCGCGCAAAACAGATGTTATTTAAATATTGTATATGTATATAAAAAATAACACAGCATTGCTCAGCATTACATGTGTGATTAAACTGTCATTTAATCATTATTAAAATAAATGAATTCTTACTTTACAACATTTGTGGAAGAAGTACAGATTTCTGCATACTCTTTTTTTATTAGACCATATTATCAAACACAATCAATAATGATAATTTTATTTTGAAGCCATGATAGGATTCCAATTATGAATATAATCCATGTTAAGATTTTATTTTTTGTGTGAAAACTGTGCCAAAGCATTCAGAAAATACTGCTGGTATAATAAAACACCTTTCCGTAAGTGTGTGAAATCTCTCAGAAGCACTGAAGCCGCGTTGTGTTTAACCACAAGTTTCTTCATGCTGTGAATCCTCCTTCACGTCGTATAAACCTTTTACACGACTGCAGCAAATGCATCAGCTTTTCTGCTGTGCTACTGTGAGCAGCTAAAGCTGCACGGTGGCGACTGACAGCAATCCACCCATGAACTTCATGACTGATGTCGGATCAACTAAAGAGGCTGCTGATGATCCATGAAAGTCGGGCTTACTGGGATGAGTCTTAGTCATATGTGGTGGTGAGAAGCCGCTGCTCTGCTGAGTAACTGTTTTACTCACCTGTACTGAGAATAACTGGAAATGTTGGTCTGCATGCGTTTGTTGTATAAACTAATTTCATAGACTCATTTTAATTAACTGTTAGTCACTATTCACCCTCAAGAGCTGTTTTATTTCCCTTATCATGACAGGTGTGCGTTTACCTGATGTTGTTATGATGTTATATGTTATTGTAGGTGTTTAAAGGGACAGCATATCAGTAGAGTTTGTACTCGGTCATCAGTGCTTAAAGCATATATATTATATATATATATATATATATATATATATATATATATATATATATATATATATATATATATATATATATATATATATATATATATATATATATATATATATATATATATATATATATATATATATATTATATATATATATATATAAACTTTCCACTGAACGACACCATATGACAGTGCAGGAGGAAACAAGCATCTACTCATTAATGAGTGGCTTCATCAGCTAGCCTCATGTTCATGAGTAGATACATGTTGGCAGGTGTAGTTTGGTAAATATTGCTGTTTTTTGAATGTAATTTTTTAAATTATTTTTTTATTTGATTTAAAGCAAAACCCCACAGTTTCTTATTGCAACACCACTGTCATAAACACATTACATCATAACAATGTCATGTGTTGAAAATGTTCATCTTGAAGTAAACATGGATGTAACGCTGTCATCCAACCCTCTATCTGATTACAAAATCCGATTACAAAACACCGGATGATCAAATTGATATGAAAGCTGTTATTTTAAAGTGAAGTTACACAATGTTGCATTAACTTTTAATTTGCCTGGAATATGAGATTCAAAATCTATTATACAAGGGCGTCCTGGCCAAGACAGCAGCGTCTAAAGTTTCACATAAATGAACAAACAACATTTAATTTTTACAATAAAGCAACAAGAAACATTTAACTTAAAAACATGCAGGAAGTTACATCAAGATTGAATGAATTCACCAGTGTTCTGAACAAACAGTCCTTAATCCTATTTCTATAATCCTCCTTACTTACTATCAAGTTAAAGGTGTCTCTGTAGTTCACACCAGGATGAAGGAACAAAAACATTAAAAAGCACTTGAGGTACATCATCGTCCGCATGACTAAAGATGGCAGCTGCTGATACTTTTAGGAGTCCGTAGAGAACAAATGTTCTTTCGATATGGCCTTATTTCCAACGTTTCTCTCGTACACAGAAGACTAAATGACTTTCTCACACAAGCTGCAGTGACAGAGAAGGCAGAAATCTTGAATACAAATATCTCCAAAGCTCTGCAACTCACACCAAAACAATCCAGAAGGATAATTAAGACTACAGGTGAAAGGCACTGTCCTTTAAATGTTCTTTATCTGATGTTACAGCTGCATTATTACGTGCTTAACTTAACTTTCTCTCACACGGATCACAGGTGAAGGCAAGAGTGGTTTATGTTAAAATACCTTTAATGACGGTGTTGTTTCAGTTCATTCTCGCTTATTTCAGTCTTCTTCACTCACTGTTATTTTTTTTCATCTGCAGGAATGCTGCATGAAGAGACATGTAAATAAAGCCCTACAACAAAGAATAAAAAGATTTCTGCGGCTGAGCCTCAATGAAGCTGCCATGCGTTGTTACAGCGTGAGCTGAGACACACAGCAGAGCCACATACCCCATCACAGACCCGAGGATTATACTTTTTAAACAACATCTGTCTCTCCTTCTCCTCCTCCTCTCTCTCTCTCGCTGTCTTCAGGAGGACGGGATAAACAAGCCAATACGCATCCAGATCATAAACCATTATCTTGATCCTTTGCCTGTCTCCTGTGTATGTTGACGGAGATTACAAATTACCAAGTTTGTGTATTATTTTGCTTGGCTGCTTACGGTTTGGTTTTCCTGTGTATAACCAGATGTGGTTCACATCACCAGGGCCAACTGCAGTCTGTGTTTTAAAGTCCTCGTGAATGAGCTGTTGCCTGCAGGGAGATGTGTTAGTCAGTGAACCAACCAGAGAGACACAATACCAACCAACCAACAAGAACGAGCCAACTGGTCAGCAGAGAGAATCGGCTCGTGGTCATCATCGTCGGTCATCGGCAGGATAAAAAGCCGACACACTGAAGCCTGGTTGGAGCTGACGGGGGTCAGCTGAGAGGAAATCACTGTGCCTGACTGAGACCACCTGACAGACCATGACATGAACAACCCAAAAATACTCATCTTTAACTGCTTAACAAGCAGCATCTTCCAAGCGAACAAGCTTTATCCACCAAAATTGTTTGTTTAAATGTTCAAAGGTTAAGAATGAATGCAATTATCAAAAGAATGTGACGAAATAAGAGTTTTAAAATTATATTAAAAGAGACATCTACTGAAGTTAGCATGCTAATTGACCGGTAAACCTCTCTCCTCCAGCAGTCAAAGCTTCTGTGTTCGTGCTTAAAACAACCAGTACTCCCACAGTACAGCTGGCTAACTGAGCTGACAAGCTAACACAAGCTAGTTAGCAGCTACTCCTGTGATGTGCTGTTTGTTGGGAGTATTAATATTACAGGTGACCAAATATAACATATTGCACCTTTAACTCTTCTCTCTGATGGAGATCCACGTGGTCCCAGAAACACTCAACATGGCAGGAAAAATGTTTCGGATGTGTGTGTGTGCACGTGTAAAAATTAGAGGGAAATTTACGAGGGAATACTTGATATTAAGGGATCAAAGTTAATATCCCCTTAATTGTTTTCAAGAACACCTCAAGTCAGCCATTAAAATAAGCCAAAATACCTATTATGATTCTATATTGTGTGAAAAACAAGTCTATTCACTTTGCAAATGCAAAGTGAACAAGGGGGTTTTCCCAATCACTTCAACAGCACAGGACAACTAGCTATGGATTTGAAAACAAAAAAACAATAGCTGTCTTTTTTTTTTTGGTTACTGGTTGTAATAACTTTTTACTCAGCAAAATAAATGCTGTATTGCTGCAGAGCAACCAACACATCTGGCAAAGACAACATCAGCTGGCATGCTAACCTGAACAGTGACTTACACAAGAAAACTACCAACCAAACTGTCATCTGAAGCAGAGAGAAATTAAGCAGGCAACAAACAGTCAATCAGGCCTTCAAATTGTCAACCAGCCAGAACACCAAAGGAATATTCATCTGGAGCTGAGGTGCACCGAGCAACCACACCTCAGGGATTGGCAGCAAGTGGCTTTTGTGGTGCAATCAAATGAAAACGGTCAATGATGTTCAGACGTGGGAAAGATTGTTTGTTTTTTTTTCTGTACAGTGCCAAGCCCAAACAGCAGATCAGAACCTGCTGATGATAAGCCTATCTGCTGATGAGCCCTTTAAACTGTGGAGAACTAGCTTCTATTTTGTGTCCCTGCTCGATAATTTACAGAGTGTATCTACAACTACAACTGCAACTACAAGGTCTATTTGAATAATCAAGTCATCATAATAAAGGGAACACTCAAAAAAATCTGTTCCGATGTGTAAGTGTAAGTATGTCACTGGGTCAGAGTAAATTATGTTGGTACACAGCATAAATTAGCGCTTTTTTTTCTTTTATAAACAATACAATTTTAGAATGATTATACCTGAGGAACGATGCAGCTGCAGCTCCAAATCTCTAGAATTCCAAATCAAAACATCTGAATATTAGCTCTACCAACTTTTATGTTAATAAAATGAATCAGAGCAATATGTTTGTAGGTTTCAGTAAAGAATACTCAGGCATATTTTGGCACTTTTTGGCACCAACTCTTGTGCCTAATTCTGCTGCAGTCAGGCTGTCAAAGGGCCAAGACAAGATTCTTTGGCACTTTTGCGTAAAATATACTTAAATGATTAATTATCAGTTATGCTACAAATGTGGGCTGTATTTGGCTGAATAACCGATGAGAAACATTTTTTCTAAAGAAACACAAGTAACACTCTTAAAAACTGAGTGTAAAGTGTGGATGTACCTCTCAATATCACCAGAAAGAGGCAATTACATTACTATGAACTCATCTCTTTCTAACGCAACTGGAAATAACCTGCTACTATCAGAGTTTGGATCTACTAGTCTGAGTTTTGCAGCAATGCAATTAAATACAAAATAAATTTGGAGATTATCAGCACCGTCACACCTCTATAAAACACTTTGGTACAATAAAAGCAAAGACAATCCCATCAGACACCTGCAGTTACCTCAGCATCTCTTTAGAGGATGACTCACTCGTCTGTCAGTCGTCTCTGTGCATCCACGCACTGTCACATCCTAATCAATTCATCACGCCGGCCTAACGAGAGCGAGTTCTGCTTGAGGTGTTTCAGCAAACCCAAGCGTGACAGCAGACGGAGAAAATAAACACCTTCTGTGCGATCTCTCACGCCTGGTTAACATCACTGACATTATGCCGAATTTCACAAAATCACCAGAGAGTTTTGCCTGTGAGCAAATGTGGAATCCAGTGAAGCGCGACGCTTTTGATGATAGTGCTGATGATGCATCATTCTCCTGCGCTCTCACAAGGGTCAGGTGAGGTTTTGTGAGCACAGTTGCTGTTATGATGAGCGGTTCATGGCGTCGCGTGTCTCTTTGGTTACGTTTGGTGTCGTGTTTTAGGGGAGCAGAGAGCTGTGTGAGGTCTGATCATGAAAGAGGGAAAATAAATGAATATTTCTGTGTTCCACAAAACCTCTGTGAAGGTTTTTGTCCTGTGACATACACACTCCAACACATGATATACCAACATCACCATAGCAAAGGAATACATCGTATGACTGGACCATATATGGAACAAACATATTTGTTTAGGTTTAGGGAACAAAAAGTAATTTATTTGGTTTAGGCAATGAAAAAATACTTCACCGGGTTTAGGGAACAAAATTACTTGGCAAGTTTTAGGAACAATATATTTGGTTTGGTTTAAGCAAAAAAAAATGAGTCACTGGGTTTAGGTAAGAAAAATAACTGGTTAGGTTCTAAGTACTTGATTTGGTTTAAGGGAACAGACATTTCTGGTCAGCTTAAGAGAACAAATATTTGGTTTTGTTGAGGCAACAAAAATACTAAGGATAAAAGTAAGTAAGTAAAAATGACTCCTCCTTTTGCAACTCGAGTTCTTCTAGTGTCCATGCATTCTGTAGAGTAAGTCTTAAAGCTGTATTTAGTGCATCTTTCTGTCATATGTTTTAGGTAGTTTGAACTTTTGATCTCAGTTCTCTTTGACATGAGAATATATCCAGCTGTTTTAAGGCCAACGCTCCTGTTTGGCCTCCTTGAAATTCTGGTGGCACACTCAATTCAAAACAAACCACATATCATCATGATACGTAGTTGTTTTATAGCTGTGCATTGCTGCAAATATGGAGTCGTAACAGTTGCAAGTATGTACTTTAGAAATAAAATCTTTTGTGTACTACTCCTAGAATCAATGCTGGGTCAATTAGTCCTGTACGCCTCAATGAGCAGAGCACCGTGTTGTGAAAACAGAAATGTCATGCTGAGAATCACTGTTGGTACAAGTGCTCATTAAATGTTAATTCTATTGTCATTACACACCATCAGTGATATTTGCCAACCTCTCCCCTGGTTCCTCCTGAAGCCCTGCCCTGTTTGATGTTCTGGATGAGAGCTAGTGTTTGTTCACAACGCCAGCGCAGGCAGAGACCCACCAAGTCAGCACCGCCGCAGGTCGGATCATGTCTGACTGTGGGTGGGAAGCATCGCTGAGGAAATACCTGCAGAGAGAAGGAGGACAGGAGAGGACTGACTGAAACCCTCTGTGTAGTGTTTGTGTCATTTTCTGTCTTCTTAATTTGTGATGGGACCACTTAAGCACAATTGCTGCTAATGAGGCCAAAATGCCAATTAGTGCTACTGCTGTCATTAATCTGCTGTTTATGCTGCCTTTATATTGTATTAAATAAGCATTTTGACCCTCACATTTTTGTCGCCACTAAAGAACAACTTGCTCGAGGATTGTTCAACACAGGACCAAGCAGCCAGAGACCTAACCACAGTCCACAGCCTGTTCTACTAACATATTATGAAACAAGTCTCATCAGTATATTTTTGCTGTTGTTGTTTTTTTTTTTTTTTTATTACCAATTAACTGAGCAAGTGGTGTTTATGTTAATGTCCTTTTGTGCACATTTCCATGTTTTTCAGCATGGCACAGGACTCGCTATTTACTCAATACTCAAAAAAATCGCTCCTCACTGCACCAGCATACTCGGTCTTTTCTACATAAACACACGCTGAACATCTTTGTTAGCATCTACAGGATCATTCTCACAGGTGGTGGTGGCTCCTTCACTGAGCCCAGTACTGCTGCCTCCCGGCTATCGTTCGCCCTTTGAACCTGGCTGGAGCCGCTTTCAGAGCTGACAGAACAGAGTTGGTTATTACACTATTATCTGAGTCAAAAGCCCCTGAGAGCCTCTCTCTTCTTCTTCTCCTCCTTCTCCTTTTCTTTTCCCTTTTTTTTCTGTTCAAGTCCTGACATACAGGAAATTACCACAAACACAGAGTAGTAGGAGTAAATTGCTCCAGTCATGTGGCCGGCCTGCGCTGCACTTTTGACATCTTTACCTCAAGTAAAAAAAGTCCTGTTCATGCACACACACATGTGGCAGTAACTGCTTCAGTTTACCCTCACAGAACATACGACCACCACAGCTACTGCTATAAACCTTGATTAAACTAAATTACTGACATAATTAATCACTTATCAACCAACTAATCTCCCTTTTTTTCATTAACTTAACAGTCGGAACCCCAAACATGCCGTGCTGCTCCAGCTGTTAGACATGAGATTATAAATGTTCTGCACCAATTGAACTGAACTGAATTGTCACAGTAAATGCAGTTTTTACTATTCATCTTTTGTTCACATCATCCATGGCTACTTTTTCATACTTACAAACACACACACTTCAAGCATGTCAAATAACTTCACCTGCCGTGGCCTTATTTGCCCCTTGCCCTTTACAATGCAGCTAATCCGCAGATACACCAGAGATCCCTCTATGCATTCTCCATGAGTGGAGGTCTGCGGCTCCGAGCGCAGTCAGCCTAACTGCCCCCCCTGAGACCACCGTAAACAAGGAGCCTCCGCCTGTCAATTACTCCCAGGAGTCTGTACACCAAAGCATATCGGCTGCTGCTAACATACACATGCACGGAACTGCTCTTGCATGTTGGCAGAGGAGCAGTGGCATCATGGATATGTATGACACACGCATTCACACAATCACACACCCAGACAGCTGTGATTTCCCCAGGTAGCCACTCTAAGCCTGCAGAGGGAGGATTTGTCGGAGTCCTTGTTTAACACAGATGTCAAGATGAGGGCGACGCGGTGCGCTGGAAGGGGGATGGAGTTGATTTCTGACAGAGATGTTCATCTCATGGTGCTTGATTGACAGGGAGACAAGCCCCCAGTTTAACCCTGCATGTCTGACAGAACATCTCCTGAATGATCAAGTGGTAACACAACTCAATTTAAGCAGCTGTTCATGTTCAAGAGGTTTTATGGGGTCAAAGGGGGTTTTGCATTTGAATTTGCAACAATTTTTGGGTGTCTCTCTGGTTTTAGCTGGCCGGGGTGCACGCTGGGAATTTTTTGCCATGCAAGCTGCGTGTCTTGGAAGATTGTGGTGCACATCAGTAGGTTCAGGTCGGTCCACCATTTTGATCCAGAGTGAAATAAATCAACAACTACTGAATGGATTTCCATGAAATTTTGTAGATACTCTTGGACCCAAGAGCTTGACTGTTCTTTTTTGATTTTCATCTATCGCCACCAACAGGTCAAAGGTACCAACCAATACTGGCAAAACTTGCAAAACCAATGACATTCTCTTCACAGATGCTTTGTGTTTAGTGATAATCATATACTAGCATTGTGACACACTTGTTTATCTACCTGGTAAAAATTGCCTTTCTAAACATGAGTGCATGAGCATGAGTTGTTGCAGTGGGCATGTTAGCAAGATCACATTCAGTTTAAAGCATTGCTATGCTAACCTGGTTTGTTATACAGAAGCATCTGGAAAGGCGCCACAGCTGTTTGGAAAAAGCAGGCACTTTCTAAAATACCTGACCGATGGTTGGACGAACCATCTGTCTATCAGCGTCTATCATGCTTCAACCTCAGCCAATCACATCAACAGTAGGAGAGTACAACCAGAGCCTTTGAGTGGAGAGAGTTGAGAAAACAGTTGTTCAAAATGCCAAAAGTCATGTGATTCAGAGAAGATATTTCCAGGAAGCTCTAAGCAGGCAATTTAAATGCATGATTATAGAGACCAAAGAACGTTGAAACGAATGTTTCATTTAAAGGCTCCACTATCTGCCGCTGTTTCAAAAAATAAAGTACACAGAGAATGACGCGACTCTTTGAATCAAGCAAAGTCAAAAATGCAATGCCTTTAACCTTCTTTGCTCTTCTATCAATGAAATAATCTCTCTAGTTCTGAAATTACTGATGCTACATCGGCTTCTATCACTGGTCCTCACATCTAACCCACGCCTGTTGCTGCTGTCTCTATAGTTCCTCAGAGGATGCTGACTGGCTCAACTGCTGTTCAAAAGCCTGGCAAGGTCTTATATGCCAAGACATGTGTGGTGTTTTCTTTGTGTTCTGCTAGTGTTTTATTCATACAAAACCAGAAGTTCCCAAGAAGTCACGTCAGGCCAAAACACTTCTAAAAAGTTGCCTCTGTGACTTTGTTAACTGCCCATGGGAAACTTTCTGACCTGTTACCTGCGAGGCCTTAAGTGCTGCTATGAGGAACTGTACCTTAATGACTCTCTGGGGCGTGGGCTGTCAAAAAAGAAAGAAAAGTTAGAGATGTAATCTCCTCTCCTGAACCATTCTGCTGCTTTTTGGTTACACTTGCAAACAAATCGTGCGTGGAGGGAAAAAAACTCAGCCCCTCGGGAGGACGAGACAACCCAGACAATGATTGGCAGCAGCTTAACAAAGCACCTGTCTGACAGAGACGAATAGACACCACACACGCAAACAAACAGCAGAACCTGTCCTGTTGTATGCCTCCACAAATGAGGCAGAAAGAGAAAAGGTCTTTAACTCGCTGCTGCCCATCCAAATTGGTGTGTAAGGAGAAACGGCGAGAAAGCAGCGTAACAAAATGGGTATGGGAAATTATGCAGAGGCAAACAGTGAGCGTTGCTGGAAGAGGAGGAGGAGGAGAAGATGTGGTGACATCAGACTTAAAGCCCAGAGATGGGGCTTGTTAGCAGGAAGCTCTATTAGGTTCGCCTCCTGCCCTCTTCTCCGTTCTCCTTTGTCCTCCTCACCTCTCCCGCCAGGCCTAAATTGGCCTCCAGAACTCCACCTGACTCCCCTCCCAGCCTGCAGCGCTCATGTATATGCATCTCAAATCCCCCCCGGACACGGGCAGACAGGCAGGCCAGGCGTAGCGCTGGTTCACCTAACAAAAGCAATTTGGTACGATACACCGTTTGGGTCAAGTACCCTGCGTGTTCCCCCTCAATTGTTTTAATCAGGCCAAGGTAGCAGGGAAGAGAGGGCTCGGAGGCACCTAAAGGCACCTTTCCTCCTGGCCATTATCCTCCGGTGGGTGAATCGTGGCTGTGGTTGTTAAGAGAGACGGACGTGACAGCCCATCTTGTAGACGAGTCAATTAAAGAGGACTGGAACTTTTTTAAGGGTGAAAGATGCATATAGACATATATGTTTTCAGGTGAAATTAAAGGACAGGTTTGACACCAGAGACGTGGAAGTGAGTGTCAAGAGGTGAAAAAAAAACACTTGTTAAATGGAAAGCTCGACAGAATTTATTGGAGTTCTCTGGAGCAGACAAATTAACACACTGTGGAGAAAAGTTTTCACATTCGTCCTTTTGCTTCTTATTATGAGTTTTGCACGACTGTCACCACTTTGACGATCACCTTATTGTAACACTGGCACATCAACGAGCTCAGAACATCCAAAAATTCCTAATCTGAGATTTTTGTCCTAAAATCTCTCTCACATTTAGCGAGCCATTCAACTTGTTGTGAATTGCTTGTTTCACATGAATGCAGCCTGTTCATGACAGGTGTATGTAGATTGTTCTTGACTCAAACAACGGCTGTGGAAAATACAAGAAAGATTTTATCCATGCAAGTAGCTTATTCCGAGTCATATTTACATTTACTGTTAAGTGGTGACCTCTTGCAAGTATCACGGGAGCAAAGGAGGAAGTCAGGTAATGTAGTTTAAAGAGTGAAGGGAGGAGGTCGGGAAGGATAGAATGGCCAAACCCATGTCTCGAGTGAAACAAAACATCATTTACCTGCTTAACTGAACAAACTTAAAGGGTCAAGTGGAAAAAAAGTTGATCTTTCAGTCTCATTCTAAGCTCAATGATTAGACATTTAACAATCGTACTTATTTTAACCCAAACCATGAGCTTTTCCTAAATCTACACACATTGGTGCCCATACACAACCAAACTGCAACTGTATCACAACATTAACCACAAGTTTAATATTTTTGCCATGACTAACCAAACCAACGCCTCTCCAACCGTCTCCATGTTTTGTGAGTCACTGAGAAAACACCTATTCTGTCCTTAAGGTTTGAAGAGGTGTTGGGCAACAAAATGGTTTTTACAGACCTCAGGAAAAATTTGATCTTGCGGTTCATCAGAAAAATTATGACAGATAAAAACATAGATACAAGCATCCCAAAAAATCTGTCCATTGGAACAATTTCAATAAGTAATCTTGGCTAGTTGTAGTTTATCAGGTAAGACGACGGACAGGCCAACAATGTCAAAGCATGAGGCAGTCATTTAAAAGTGAATCTTGGCACTGTTTATTCTTTGAAAATGAAGAGGAGAGAGCCGTCACATTTCAAAGACTGATTTTGGGGTTGATAGAAATATAACCACCACCCTGAGACAACATTTGGTAGGCTAAAGCTCTGTCCATGACAAGCACTTAACCATTTGTGAACCTCTTAAATGGTTTGTCTTCAATTTTTCTGACTTGAACTTGAAACAGCCAAACAGGAACCTCCAGATGTTAGGATGTGTTTAGTTTCATCTGTCTTTTCATCCAGTGTGTTACTGTGTCATTCACTTGGCTCTCATCCTGATTTAGATCATAGGAAAATAAACAGCAGCTGGCAGGACAAAGGGGAGAAAGATGCAGATAGATTCCACTGATCAAAAAGCAAAACAAACATTCATGTCCCGAGGCAGCCGTGCCCAGGATTCACCTTCACAAAGACTGTAAGTGTTTCGATATCTGAAAATCCTCAGGTGTCAATTGTACTTGATGTGAGTTAACACAGGTTCATGTGTTTCATAGGATATTTCTTTGGCCCCGGGCTACTTGAAAGTACAATGACTGACATCCTCCATGTAGATTACAGAACCATATTTTGACAAGTCACCTGACCCTGCCACTGCATGCTTCACAGTCTAATGAAACCATACTCACACACACTGATTACATACCAAAAGAGAATGAACAGAAACTGTCATTCACTATAAACGGACACTTGACAGTCCTGAAAATCAGCAAGTCACAGCAAACATCGCATGAACAACGTGGGAAGTCATGAGCTGCCCTTTGAAACATTCTTGGCGCTAGTTGTTAGCGCGCTACGGTTGTGTAGCACTGACAGTTTGTATGACAGATGTATGACTCATAAAAGAATGTGAAAGGCGGACTCCGACCGTGTAGAGGTGGAACGGCACGTTACCCACAGAACTGGTGTGAACAATTTCTTATTAAACGGCAGGGGAGGGCTTGTCTGGTAGCGAATGATTGGATAACAATGGGTACACGAGGCAAAAATACACTGGACTGTTGTGGAAATAAATGTGTCCTTAAGTTTTCTGGAGTAGCAAGATTGCAAAGCCAGCAAGCTAATTCGCTGGCTAATGGTTTTCAGCAGCTCAGTTAAAGATTTTCTTTTAAAAGGTGAGGAGCACTGAAAGTGTAGGTAGGATGGTAACTAACGTTCGGTAACTCAACAGTGACACTGCAGTCAGTCACTATAGAGACTTGGTAACAAAACAATGAGGCTGTAAGCAACAAATAAAAACAATTGCTGACAATCATGCTACCAAGCTGGCCACAACATCATTCAACGTTGATATTAGACTGAATGTAGGTTGTGACGTTGGGTGATCAGATTTCATTGTCAGGAGTCAGGACCACGTCTAATGATCACGTCAAGAGAGACGGAATACAGACACGCGTCCATCCATCAATCATTGTCTGTAATCGCTTCTCCTTTGCAGAGTCGTGGAGAGCCCGCAGTAGAGTCAACACTGGTCGGACACTGGTGACATCTGAAATTGATATTTGTTCGGCTTTAAGTCGTGTTGGATGAACCACATTGATTTGTCTTAAAAAAATGTAGAAGAAATGAACATGATATAGTTCACTAGGACTGTTGGACTGTGAATTTCTCAACACATTTGTGCTTAGGCATAAACAACCTGATCCAAAGTTTTATTTCATTTATTCAAGATGACATACATTTGAACACAAAATAACTACGAAATAAAAAACACACACAATTAAGGGATTAAATATGTACCATTTAGGTCAGGCTTAAAAATAGACTTGACATAGTTTTTGTGTCACTGACAATCACCTGATGTAGTGCGCTCCACCCGTATGTTTCCTTAACGTAGGTCAAACACAAAGGCATTTTTTTCAGCTGCACATTCAACTTGACTGCAACTGCTCGTTGTACAGCTGTGTAAGTGAAGCATGGTGATATTTTTAAAAAAAGAAGAGAAAAAAAAAGGAGAATGATATTTGAGAGGGGTTATTACAGGTATCTGTCTGTCTGATGAAGTGCAGATGGCGTCTCTGAATAGCTGACTGTCTGTGTCACAGGCAGAAAACAGAGTTTTTACACCACTGCAACCCATTTAAATGTTGTTAGTTTTGGCCTCTATATAAGGCTTCATGTTAACACATCATTGATACACATGCTCACCAGAGCTCTAATAAGCATCAAACCTCTACAGTTTGATCCTGAAATTGATAGAAATTATGGCTGCTTGAAGATAGGGAATCATAGAATAATTAATAGATGTGTAAATGGATGATTGCATCCACCTGCACTAAATATACTTTTCTTAAAAATCCCTTAAAAACTCTCCCTTCCTACAAACAAACCATATTCAGGTGACCCCATGCTGCAGCTTGAACACCCTCCAGCTCCTCCCATCAAATCTAACTACCTTCTACTGTCCAACTGATGTCTTATTGGTTTAAAATGCAAGTGTGTTATGTCCCGCCCAAACCTTCGACCACTCTATTCCTTAACCGCTTAATGTATTTGACTCATTTACATTCAGAGGTGGAGCCTCGCAGACCCCTGAAGAACGTTCAACTTGGGTCGAGCCTCACGGGCTTCCTGCTCTTTCTAAGAAACTTTAATTCATTGAAACGATCGTGAGCGCTTCAGGCAGCTGACAAACTGACAAAAGACCATTGCAATTTTTCTTGATGACAATGTCACGATGAGTCATGTGGGTGTGTGTGATTTCCGTTGCTTGCCAAAGTTCAAAGTCAAGCACTGCCCTTTATGTGTGCACATGCATGTTCCTGCACATTTCCCTCCGATTGTATTTCATTGAAAAAGAACATAAAAGTATTTGTCTGTGCATGTTTGTTTTTTAACTACCATCTTCAAGAGTAACCGTTTCCCTTACTGCTTTAAACTTGTCTCACCACCTCTTTTCACGTATCTGAAACGTTTCCACTCACACGTGCATATATACACAATGCCTCTCCTCCATGTCTGTGGTGGTGTGCGTGTTACTGCGACACCAGTGATTGACAGGTCACCCTGCAGGGCATCCTGACATGTTGACAAAGAAAACACAGACGATGAGAGAGACAGCGAAGAGGACTGGAGGGAAAACCTGCCCGGTGATAATTACACCGCCCTTCACCTCCTCCACTTAACCTTGACATGATGTAGATCAAAATCACTCCCATCGCTCTACTGCAAGCATTTTCAGAGAGAGAATGATGGTTAAAACTATACTGTTACAGGAAGCTGACCAAAGTTTCAAAAGAAACACTAATACCAGACAGTTTTTTCATTAACTTAAGGAGATAAACATACATTTAATTATTTTTAGGCAACTTAAAAAAAAAAAAAATTCAATTGAATATCTGCAATGTTGTCACAACAGGGCTCTCTTCATCTCTCTTTATGGCTACATGATCTCATGTGATCTCATGGGGAAGTAGACCTAAACTTGGGCCAGAACTACACTAAAAAAAGAAACAGAGGCAACATACTACCATGGCTATTGTGTGAGTCAGCAAAACCAGAATAAATAACTTCAGAGCCACACACATCGGACAAATTAAATATGGAAATCAAGATCGACATTTGATGTTAGTATAAAATCAAAAGACACAGGATTTGTTTATTGGTATCAAATTCATGTCCAAATACTGAAATAACAAATATTTTTTTGGATTCCCAATTGAACATGGGAAGACAGAATAAACACCGATTTTCTATTGTTGTGAAAGAATTGGAGATTTTAAGTTTCTGTCAACAGTAGTATGCTAGCTAACGTCAGCCTCGAGGGCTGGAATGTTTCCATTCCTTAGCAGCACCATCAACTGCTCAAGGATCACCAGTCAGCATGTTCAGCAGGCATCAAATGCTGCAAAACTGCTTCTCAGTGGACCCTGTGGTTACAATAGTTCCCCTGCTTCTGTTTCCAACATCTAGAACCTTAAAGATAGTCAAACATAGTTCAGTAAACTCATTTTAAAAGGTAGTAAGGACAAAGTTTCACCGGTCACAGCACAAATTAAAAGTTACATGCAAAATGTATTTGATATGACAGCAGCGAACAGTTTAACACCATCGAATCATCGGCTCATTTCACGGTAGTTTTGACTTTAGAGGCCTTTCAGCATCAATCCAATTCTTCTTACACGAGCACGCCCTGTCTTGATGGAGCCAAATGTTTGAGCAATGCTTTCCCAACTCAGCCAGCCCTCATTACCCTCCTCTGACTTGTCCAGGCTATCATCATCCCTCATTACACCCTTGCAGCGTGTAGTTTACCACGTGCAGCTCAACCAAAGGGATATAGATTCATAAAACATTCAGCGGCGTGCTACGTTTACACCCACTTTTCTAATGTAAACACAATGAGGGTGTAAAATGTCACAATGAATCTTTCAGGGTGGAAATTACACGGGCTGCTCGAGGGGCAAATTTCTGCAGGGTTTTTTTAGCTCGAGGTTTTGTTTTCGACTCTTCAGGGGCGAGAAAAGAAGATGGTGGCTGATTGAGGAAAACCACAAGCAAGCGTCACTACAGTGATTACAGGTCATAAATCTTCGCTGTTTAGAAAGGGCGATGAAGACAGTCAACCGCAGGCTGAATCTGCTGCGCTTTCAGAATAGAGACGAGAACAGATCAGTGGAATCAAATTTGTCGCCAGAAATAATAAAGGTTTCTTGAAGATAATTTACCCTGATTTTACTCCACGATACTTTACCCAGTATCCTGTACGCCGGAGGAGAATTTCAAAAAGCTTTAGCGACTTCATACTGCCAATATTTTGATTCAGAAAGCCCATTTTAAACACTTCTTGACTCATCTTTCAGATCTTGAGCTGCAGCCTCTCCACCTTCCTCGGCCAAAAACATTGGAGGGCCTGAAAATCCTTTCGTCAACTTTTTTTTTTTTTTTTTTTTTTGTCTGCTTCCCTTTGACACTGGAAGTGGATTTAACAGGTGAAATCAATAGGAAATAAGGGCTTTCACCTGGATTCAGGGGTCTTTTGATTTCATGAGAACAGCATGCAGTTTTTTGTGCCTCTCTGTGTGGGTACAACAAATAAGCATTGTGTGTCGAGGAGGAGTCGTAGCTACTGCAGAGTGTGTGAACAGCGCACCTTGTTTTGACTAGTGCCGTGAGAGAATTGTTGCGCTGCCACTGAGGCAGTTCCTGTGTGTTGATGGAGGCAGGTTAAGAGTGTCAGTCTTGCGTCTCGCGGATGCCCTGCCTTAACTGTTATTACTACAGCTATTCAGATGCTCCTGTGACATTTTGACACGGGGAGAGTGTGTGTGAGTGTGTGTATTCTGGGCTTTTGTATGCACATGCCTGCGTACATACATGGCTGTTGTGTGTCCTGTGCATGTCAGTGCGACTTTGTGACAAACGGCCGAAACATTTGACTCGAGGGCTGCAGCGCCGCTGAGTGAAGCCTCTATTGTTTTTGGGTTTATCTGCCATTCGAAGGCACTGAACTTGTACTAAATAGACTGGGAAGTTATTACTACCCTGTGTTGTGTCGTTGTTCTTGTTGGACAAATGAGAGTCAATGGGATTTGTTCGAGGGTTTTCTGTTACTTTGATAGAATTCGGCTGGACGAGCCTCGTCAGTTGAAGCCACTTGTGTGAGCAGCTGGAAGAATCAGAATGAGTAACTTCACATCAGCGCTGATCTTTAATAAATCCACTCTTGGATCGACTTACTTTCTATAAGCCTGGAAGTGTGTAACTACACCGGCGGCCTCATGATCTCAAGCTCATTATACACCGGAACAAAGAATCCATTGTTGCTGGTTGGATGAAAAAGGGGAGCGTTGTGATTCTAAGATCATGAATGTAAGATTTGCCCTGTCAGTGTCAGTGTAGGCAGAAAAAAGGTCTTGTTATTATTCTCTCTCTGTGTAGAGGTGATTTTAAAGTGGAACAGTTACAGAGCGTTTAAAGATATTTTATTTGTTTTCTTCCATGATAAAAATCATCTCACGATTTGTTTTGATTCAGAGGGCAACGGTGCGATTATAAAACGATTATCGCCACATAAAATATTTTCTGTCATTCCTCTCACCCAGCGACTGGTTGCCATTTTTAATATTTATCATATATATAATAATCAAAAAGTCAAATTAACAGATGAAATTTCCTTCTTAAGTGCAAAGAATGATGCAAAATTTAAGCAGTAGCCAAACTATGAACATATCTTAAAGTATTATTTATTTTATCACACCATCTCTGATAGAATGGTTCGGCCCATGTGGGGAAGCACTGTATGTACTTTGACATCAGCGATGGTTATAATCATCCTGTTTGCACCCTGTATTTATAAAAACCATGAGACATGATGAGCAGGTATTACAGTGTAATGCTGCCATCATTATTGTACTTATAAAGTATGCAGATTTTTCTAGAACATCATTATTTTAATGACATTGCGTGATAAAGATGAATCTGAACAATTCTGGCAAAACACTAATTATTCTTTAAGCCGTTCAAATCTAGACAAAGAACCTTAATGACGACATAGTTTCATCGAGCGATTGATCTAAAAATCCGTCATCTAATTACAAACTAAAGAGCAGCTCAGTGTTGGTACAGTTGCACTTCGGGAAACAGTGTTAATATATCATCCCAGGCACTTCTAAGGGTGGGCCATATTTAGTATACTGCCATAATACCCTATCATCAATTCTCTTTGTACCGGCGGATTGTGGAGGCTCACAAGATTACAACAGGCAGTTTGAGTGAGGCACATTTACAGGTGTAAGCTCGGGCTTTTGTCTGCACTTTGCGAGCGAAGCCTGTGTAAAGGCCGCTAAGACAGTGAGGCTGTGTGTTCGCCGCTGCTGCTGCTGTGGCTTTAAACACACAGTCAGGACCTCAAGCTGAGCAGTCAAGAACCCAAAGCTCCCCAGAGGGGGGGTTCGAAAGACTCGACAGGGACTCAGATATAAACTCTCTCTTCCGCATCGCCTTGTGTCTCCATCCTGTCCCAAATTGGCGACACAGTCTCTTGAAACAAATTCAAAGATGCAGCAGCTCCAGGTTTGGAAACAAATCTCGGCGTAGGTTCGTAAACAGAGGTCGAATCTCAAGCAGCGGAGAGACCGGATTACGTCTGCACTGCACCAAATCCAGCCAATCCCCACTTTAACCCCCACATCCCCTCCTCTCCTGTATCTGCTTCCACCTCAGCCACACGTGCTGACCAGGGTGGCTCCTAACAGACTAATGAGGGCCACTTAGGTGTCGGCATTAGGCTTAGATAGCAGAGTGACAGGGTGAGGACTTACAGTAAGTCCACTGTAAGTCCCTGCTTTTCTCGCTGACTCGCTATCTCCGTCCTTCTGTCTCTTTCTACTTTTCTTTTTCTGACTCTTCCAGTTGTTCTTCACAGTTTCTGTCTCTTTCCGTCTTAATTTTTCTTTCGCTGTCCTTCCTTGAATTCTTGGTTTCTTTCTTTTTCCCCCTCTCTACCAGTCAGGGCTTACAAAGGGCTCATATGGGGTCTGTGTGCAATGACTTCAGTCGCTATGTCTGAATAATTCAGGTGGGACTTTACCTTCAAATGCTGTCAAAACAATGGTATCGCTGTTACACCTGTAACCCCCCCTGGATTTGCTCCACAATCATTCTGTCAAAACATTCCAGAATTTGTTAACAGTTCGGACAATGAAGAAGAAAGTTTATCTCACGAACTGAGTGAATATGGACGAAAAACATTATTAACTGTAAACACAACTTTATGAATAAAAAGAGAGTACATGTAGTTTTACCACAGGTTGAAGGATGAAGTCATTTAGTAGAAAAACATTTGCCATTAATGACCAAAAAAAAAAAAAAATCAATTATGATGGAATGTTTAACTGGTGCTGCCGATAACAGTGATATTTAGAAAAGAAATGTTAAAATCATGTCAATAACACACATTTTATAATACTACATAAACAGGCCAGTGTCACTTTAATCATTTCAGTTTCTTTTGGTTCTCACTTAGTCCTAGTAGGTCACTAAAATGCATCTTCCCCTCAGAAAACAGTAGAAAAAGTAGGATCAGTACGATAGTGACAGTGTAGGCTTCATGGTGTGTATGTGTATCATATTACAGTTATTATTCTTACATAGTCACAAATTACCTCGTCACTATACATCCTGAAATCTTTCTTCCACTGACTTCCAAAACAAATGCACGCGCTAGCCAAACAAACCATGTATGTTCTTTGTACCTGCTTTGATTTAAAGAACTAATACCACCCTGTCAAAATACTCTATTACAAGTAGAAGAGAGAAGAGAATAGTGCAGTAAGTAATATTGGCAAAAGTATGCAAAGGTACAAGTAGTCATTTTTATTGCAACAACACAATGCAAGTATTGATACATTCACATGTTAGCACTAATTTAATGTTAATCATTAATAATCAATAGGTTTTGTGTTGAATCTTCATATGAAAAGAAATCATAGCTGTGAAATAAACTTCTGCAGAATAACCCAGAAAAATACTCAGTTGCAAGTACTTCAAGATTGTTTTTTAGTAAATATACTCTGTTGCAACAGATGAAAGTCATTTCTCTTCACTGAGTAATACATCAGAAATTAAGTGTCAGTGCCAGAAACCACCAGTAATGAGGAATCTCAGGTGCTCATAGTGTGAGATGTTGTTGAGCTGCTTTTCAGGTGATCTCTGTTCTAATTTCTATTGTACAGAAATCTTTTTAGAACATAATTTCTGTTTTTTCAGGGTCATAACACCTGAGAAGTGGCTCAGCGTTACTACCAGTTGACAATTTCTCTTTAATCACATGCAATTTTCTGTTAAGGACAGAAAAGCAACCAAAGCAGGATCAAGTCACACACTCATGGCACTCCGAAGCCTGCAATGCGGAAAACATCAAAGCAAAGCAAAGAAGTCACAGGGAAAGGCAGAGCTGATGATACAGCTGGATAACTGGTTTTAATTATATGTGTGGTGGGTAATAACCGTCTCGTGGCAACCATCTCCTACAGCCAGAAAATAACCAGGGCTGGCACAGGAAATCAAAGTATAACCTTGTCATAAAGTTCAGGTTTGGCGAGCGGGTTTAAAGTTATCGTTCCTCAATGGCACATAAATACAGCGTGTTGGAAAAGAACCAGATCACACCAATTTTCTGACAAAGGTAATTTGAGGTGTCATGTGGGACAGAAGACCTCCATCTAATTTCTGCAAGCCACGGAGAAAACAAAGCGGTTATTCTCCTGCACACACGACGTCAACCCTCACGCTGCTCCAAACTTCCAGAGTGATTAGGCTTTCCCCCCTCGTGTTATTTTTCTTCCCGAGCAGAACCTGTCACAAACCGTGTGCTGGCTCTGTGGGTTTGACAGGTGCAGCCTTACACGTCTCTCCCAGGCATGAGGTTTATACTTTTTTGCTCGTTTGAACCGAACGCCTAAACAGAAATCCTGCAGAATGGATACGAATGTCGACTCTGAACTCGTGACCTTTAGACCAGAGAAACAGTTTCCCTCCTCTGGTGACAGGATTTCATGACAAGCTAACATTCAAATTTACTTTTGACATATTTCACAGGGCACAATCATCTAAAACTATAAGAAGTACCAATGGAGAGATATTTATCTGATGTGTGGAGGAGGCAGTCAGAAATGTGAATACCACAAAGGAAAATGCTCGAGTACTCTTGTAAGCTGGTATTATCTTGACTGTTACTATCAGCAAAATGCACTCAAAGCACCTGGAAAGCTGTTTCAAACTCTGATCTATACATACATTGTCAGACAAAGAGTCATTTAGAGTCATCGTTTTGTCCTCCAGTCACCAGCTGGTCACTAACTTTACCTGTGTCCTGTTTGGTGCTGTCCAGGTGGTATACACTCTTTTTTTCAGATTTGTTTTGTTCTGTTTTATGTTTTTTGTTGTTTGAAACAGCTGCCTTCCTGGAATGACACATCAGCACAAAAAGTCAAAAAGGGCAGAGTTGCTGATGATTCTCTGCATTATCATCTCTAAGAGTGACTCCTTTCACATTATGATGGGCCAATTGTTATTATATTATTATAGCAGCTTTAAATGCACAATATGTAATTCCTGCCACTAGGGGTCTTTCAATCAAAGTAGTGTTGGATCGCAGTTGTCCTAATACAGCATCCAAAATCTATTGGTTTTATTCAAGTTTGTTACTGTCATATCAGCTGATGTTTTCCCGGAAGTTATAGTGAAGGCCGACCAAATGAAACACACAGTTACTTTAAAAAAACGATTTCATTCTCTGGGTTTTAACACATCGTTGGAAATATTTACAATAATATAAGAACACAACTCAATAAAACAGTCTGTAAAATGTATTGTCAGATTGATGCATCTCATCCCCTTCAAGATAGATAATTTTACCAGGAACACTTAAATTAGATTATTATTATTATTATTAGTATTATTATTATTATTATTATTATTATTATTATTATAGCACACAAGCATTTTTCACAACTTTAGATGCCAAGAAAGCCACATTTTCTGTCTCTGTACAGATACACAACTGCAGAAAAGAAAATCTTGGCTTCACGTTCACAGACGTCTAAATTGGGTGGATTTTTCTGATTCTGTCGAGGTTTTGTGGGGTGCAGAGAACAGCTTTGATGTCACCATATATCTTCCTGATCTCTCCGGCTCCGCTCTGGCCTCTGCTACCTTCAGGTTTTACTTAAAGCACCACCAAACGTCTAATTTAGGGCCAGGCTTATGGAAATTGGACTTAATATACTGCTTGTCCCTTTCCCCTTCTCAAGTACCCGAACAGTCCCCTCTGAGTTGGGGAACGTAACTCATCGGTAAAGGTGTTTGACCAAAAAACCAGGATAAACCACGACTGAAAATGTGTTTCACAGTTCTACCTTTAGCAAATAGGCATCTTCCTTCAAATAATCAACGAGCGCAATCACATTTATATTCAGAAGAAGATGCAACAGAGCATTCAGTGACATGCATATTATAGAGCTTATGAATGAATCATCATCGGTTTGCATCTGTGACAGTGAGCACAGCTGGCGTTGTGTTGGGAAGTTCATGTTAGTGGCCAAAACACAGGGAAGTCCCTCCAACAGTCAGTCGGAAAAATCAGTTGGTAAGGAACAATGATGCTGAACATGACGCCAGTACAAACACACAGGTACGATCATGTCTTTTCTGCACAAGCACCATCTTATAGTGCTGCTATTTTGAGACCTTCATTTCTTTAGTTTGGGCTTCAAACATGGTGTGCAAAGAGCCATCGAGTTACGAATAACTGTCGTACAGTCAACTCATAAAGTTCACAGTCAGGTGTCAGAGGATGATATTGACCAGCTGAAGGAAACACAGTTGAACAAACAACACACCTCTGATGACACTGTATCCTAACCCTCTATTTAGCATTTAAATCAGTAAGTGTGTGTTAGTTTTACAGTAAATGTTAAAAAAAAAACAACAACACAAAAAACAAAACAACTATAAAATAAATGCCTGATATCATAAATTAATATAGTTTAAATTATATATATATAATGTAATGTCTTCATTGGTTTTTAACATATTTTAAACCACCTTTTGGATAAACGAGTAAAGGATTCATTACACACAATAAAGAAGAGCATACTTCAGTGGTGTCACGTGCTCCTGTCATACACTGATACATCTTTGTTGTACTGTGTTATCAAGTATCTATACAACTGTCAGAGATGCGTGGTTGGAGGGGTTATGATTGATGACAAATGCATTTATAAATAAATCCTTTCACGTTTGATCATAACTTCATTATAACCCATTATTACCCATCTCTAAAGGGTTTGTACAGTGCTTTGAAATGCTAAATATGGGCGGTCATCCCACCTGTTTTCATTCAAGGTGTAAAGTTGAATAGTAAAAGCAGAAACTGTAATATCATATCAGTGCTTTTCCATGTTCTAGCCTACTTTCTTCATATCACACATACATTTTGTGAACCACACTGCTGTATTCTTTATATATATTCTTGTCATTATCATTATTATTGCTCTCAGCCTCCCTTAATTTCAACATGATATCAAAATTGAAGTTCCTCAATCTTTGTTAAGCAGCCATCGTCGTCGTCCACGGTCATTTTCTTTTGTTATTACAAATCTTTTTTCACAGTTATGTGTCATAATTGTCATGAAGTAATGTCATGCAGACTTTCTGCACAACCACGCCTGGATAAAGGGATACTGACAAAAATAAAATGCAGATTTTTCCTTTGTGCATATCTGTTCTGTGCCACACCACAGCCCAGTTATGCAGAGGGCGATCTTATGTATGCACAGGAAACTGATACACGCAAATGATTTGCTTTGCATTAAATCACCTTAACAAAACACGTGCATTAGGCCAACGGTCTGTCTCCTCCTCCCTCTGCATTTGAATAAAAATGCACCTTGACGTAGAAAGAACAAGAGCGAGAAGGAGAAAGAGAAGCCTTGAAATGTAAGCGGTCTGTCCTTGATATCCCCTCCAATTTATTCTGCCTGTCTGTCAGCACTGCCATCCATCTGTAACATGAAGACAATGATGAAGCTGTCTCTCATTTGGCAGCTGTGGCCACTTGTCAGGAGCCGACCAACTCCTTTGCATGCAATGCAAACACCCCAGCCTACCTTACAGCAGCCCAGTCTTCATATTAAGCAGGTAGAGCTGGTTGGAGACAATCAGTAATGGAGGTGTAAGGCTTGTTGCAGCAGTAGAAAAAGGGAGGGGTGAGCATGAATTATTCCTACTGTGCTTTTGAATGGTGTTGACATCTGCATATGACAATGCAATGAAACAAACCGCAAGCAGCTGCCAAGACAGGTGGATTTAATGCAAGAATGCAGATTTGAAAAAATGACCCGAAACTATTTGGCCATGCCAAAGACGCGGCACGGCAACAACAAAAAAGCCATCGCGGTGACACATCCTGTGTCCTTAACAAACATCCATGAGGGTTTGGAAAGCTGACAAAAGTGCAGCAATCCATTACACCTAATGATGAATACGCCCAGAGGAAGAAAAAAGTAAGCACCTTTAGCCATGTGTCTGAGAACAATCCACACATCCGCATGTGCTTCAATTAGATAAAAGGCTTCCATCGTCCGGGCCTTTGTAGAGAAGATATGTTATTATCAGTGATTGTTGCACATACATAAAGTGACAAATGACAAAGAACTGAGACCTGATGACGACGAAAGGACGCGGTTAACTCGCTTTCAATGGGCAATGCATGCGGTTTGTCCTCTGATAATGGTACATTGTGAACAACAAATCTGTGTTGAAATTAGCAGGAGGAGGAGGAGATAGTTAGCTGTTAGCTGTTAGCTGTTAGCATCCAGTGGGCAACAGAGTCCTGTGGTGTGTTTTGGATAAGGGAGCATACAGCTAACGGAGCTCTAAGAGTTAATGGAGCAGCTAAAGGAGGTAATCGCTAATGCTGCTTTCCATTCAACTCAGAACGAAACAATTCCGAGCTCCAGCATGAAAAAGTACAATGTCAGGCCACTTGAAGCTCAAAATTCCTATTTGTAAACTCATAGACATCCATCCATCCTGAGTCTGACTTCACACAATCATTGCAGCACCCATGAGGAGGGGTAGGATGTATTGGTATTAAGCCAGTTTATGGCATGTTTACACACATTTTCAAGTATTAAAAGTTGTGATACAAAATGCACAACGGCCTGTTCAGGTTACATCTGCCAATAGAAAGTGTGGACTACTGTTAACCTGCATGTATGTCAACACGTGGCTTCTACAGAAGCGCCTTTGTTTTCTATTGTTCTGTGCCGATTTTTGATTCAGACACGTCTCATATTTTGTCACTCACATCAATAAAACCACAATTGTGTGCTGCTGACAGCTGAGCAGCTTGTTTACAAAGGGAGAGATTTACACTTTCACTTCTCCTGCCACAAATTTGTCAGTCGGGATTGGGGATTCACACCCCGGCTCCAAGATCACAACCTCACTTCTCAAACTCCTTCTGGTCTTCCAGCTGGCCCCTTGGAACAGCAATAACATACTGACATAAACAATGTGTCAAGTCATTTCTCTGCCTGGCTGCGGCTTCTACCAGATATTTGTGGATGTACAACTCACACTGTGACGCTTTAAGGAGGAAGCAGTGATGGATGGAGTCCAAGCAAATTACAAAAGTGAAGAGGACACTTACATCGTGGAGGAGGTGTCTGACTGGACGATGGAAGCAGATACCAGAAAGAAAAACTGGACTCTCCTCCACAAATTCCAGTGCTGAAATACTTTTCAGTGTGTATTTGGGCTGACACAACATGCTCATAAACACATATAAGAGCAAATGTTTCTCATACAGACTGAAACACTAAGACACAAATAAAACCCTGCATTGACATCATAAACCATTTTTAACTGAAGGGCAAACCTTCAAACTAACACAATGACTAACTGTCCAAGATGTCTACTACTGTTCAGTTGGAGATCTGAGAGATTTGTGAGAAAGATATATTTTAGGCTACTAGTTTGTGTTTGGTTTAAAGTGGAAGCAGTATTAGAGTTACCTTGGATTGAAGGTTAAACGGCGGTCAAGTCAGAAGAAGGTTAAACATCCACTACGAATCTGTGCACAAACTGGTGCCTCATTTTGGGTAAAGTAGTTGACGCTGTGTAGGCTTAACTGTGGAGGCAGATGGACTCCTGACATTATGTGATGAAGTCAAGAAAAAGGTTAACACTGATGCTGCTATAGCATCAGTTTAATCAAAACTGGAGAATGTTGTTAATTGACAGACTAATCAATGGATGTTGGAATAGTTAGAGACATTTGGTTTTGGACTCTCTCTTTATAGTCTGACCAGGGACCGTTAAGTGAAATCTTGTTGTTACAGAATACAAGGATACTTCCAGCTTTGTAGCAACAGTCAGTGGAAGGTCTAACCAGAGGCACAAGACAGTACATTTCACAAAGCCGTCTGAGAAAGTGCAGTTCGAAACTTTTCGGAAAAGGACAAATACTTGTCTACTACTTCATCGTCCATCACAGGCTAACTTGGACCAGTCAAACCAACAGTAGGAGAGGCTACCACGAGCTAGTTGGTAAATCAAACTGTTAAAGGAATCACAAACCCTTAAAGAAGTCTATCAGCAGAACAAAGAAAACAAGCCATTGTTGTTTTCAAATGTACAGTCGCTTCTCTGGCTGGTCGTCACATCCAAACCTGGCTCATAGCTGCTGTTTCTATATGCCAGCGGTTCTTAATTGGTTGAACAACTGTGTTCGGCCACGAGCACAAAACTTGAAGATGGATTCGCAGGATCGGATGATCTTGTGAATCTAGCTGCCTTCCTAGAAACATTACCATTTTACTTATTGGACTCAAATTCTGATAATGGATCATTTCAGTTTGTGATGCTCAGAGTTCGAGGGCTTATACAGTACATAGCTGTATTTCATTACAACAATGGTTGTAAAGTTGAGAGAGATAAGAGTGTCCACTTGCTTTTGACCGTAAAGTGTAGATAGACAGACCTCTGACAAGGTCACGGATGAAAAGGCAGAGCAGAAAGACAAAAGAGACAGAAAGAGACAGAAGAGGCTGATTTATTGAAAACAATGTGGAGACGGGATGGGTCTGGGCATCGAGAGAGCATTCCTCCCCGACCAGACATGATAGGGAGACGGAGAGAGAGAGAAACAGAGATGTGGCGAAGAGCTGAACAAGAAAGTCAGACACGAGAAATCAAAGCAAATGTTTCAAAGTGAGAAAAAACGGAGGGGGCGGCCAGGAGGACCGGCAAATAGATGGATGATAGACGAGATGAAGGGCAAACAAAAGGGAGAAAAAAGTTACAAAAAAAGGAGAAGAAAAGGGGATAAAAGGCTGAGAAGAGAGGAGGGATTAGGGGAGGGAAAGAGGGAGAGGGCAGAAGAAGTTACAGAAGTGAAAGAAAGAAGTGACAGAAGGGGAAAGAAAGATCAGAAGGGAGACAGAAGTGAGACAAAATGTAAATGACACAGAAAGACGAGGGAGCGAGGAGGAGGAAAAGAGGAGAGAACAGCTTTTTAAGCCAGCCAGGAGGAGAGTGCCAGCTGTGTTTATCTGACCTCTGACCTCAAGGCCACTCCAATCTCTACAAGACCCCAGTCTGACTAGCAGGCACACACACACACACACAACCACACACACACACAGTGTATGTACCTCACCACAGTGCGGCTGCAAACAGTGGATTACTGAGGCACTACTTTACCTGATTAAAACAGAGCAAAGGTTAGACCGACTGACCAGGCAGGAAATACAGACATTTGTCTGAGAGGAGAACACACCTGGCAGAAAACTAAACCACCCTCCAACTGAGGAACAGTACAGGTCATTTACAAGTGACTCGTTTCTTTAATTTAGGGAGGTTAGTGTAGTTTCTCACCAAGAACAGTGTTTTGTAAAATTGGAAAATAAAATCAGAGCCTGTTTTTGAATATATCGTGGCGAGAAAGAGTCTCTGCAGTCATGCAATCAACAAAATTGTCTTAATACGCAGCTGAAAATAGTCCCCAGCAAATTCTCACTTTACATGGCTGGAAAGTCTCACGAGGTCTCCTTAAAATATGCAGTAACGCCACACTTGAAATGTTCAAACACGAAGCGTGGTCAGTGGATTCAAAGCCCACTATCCTGTAACTCCCTCAGTATCCCCTCCATGCAAAGTATAATGCAAGCTTTATCTTTTATACTCCACATGACAGTCTAGTCATCACTCCGATGTGTCGATCTTCTTACTGTGTAAAAATGGGGGCTTAAAAGACACAGATTTTAAAAAGGAGAGGTCAGGATTGTTGGAGCAGAGGTTGAAATATATTGAATTCTAGTCTCAGACTCTGTTCAAGATCCAAAAACATTGGATACCACATTTCCCATGATGCAATCATTATCATGCCTTTGAAACTCCACACTGCAGTTTGTGAAGCAGGCTTTCATGACATCAGGATTATTTCCTCAGTCTAGAATAGAGACGTCATTTTAAGTCGTATTAATCAGGGTGAGAGAACTAATTTATTATAGAGGCACCCGACTGGTTTCTCAACATATGCTTTACCATTGTGTAAGGGTTGGTTGTTTACATCAGCAAAGTATGTAAAAGAGCTCTAAAATTCTCAAACGCTATAATCATATATGCAAAAACCTTAAATCTATATGCTCACCTTCAGTTAGATAATGGATTTTAATGGATTTTTCTTTTTTTTTTTCTTTTTTTTTTACTCACAGACACAAACAGACGTGGAAGAAAAACCAAGGAGGGGAAGTTTTTCAGCTTTTTGTGCCAGAAGAGGAGAGCTGCTCTCTAATCCTGCAGCCCTGGCCTCTGGCAATCAGCTCCTCGCTCACAGGCCAGACACACACAAACACACACTTACACACACTTACACACAATGTGTAGGCCAGATCAAAGCCTGACAGCCTGCGCAGACCCCCACTGCAGCCTGAAATATGTCTCCAGGCCTCCATGCCACACCTCTTTTTCTCCTTCTCCCCCAACATTTCTCCCCATCTTTAAAATTCTCCCTCATTTCTCACCCTCTCACCCTTTATATCCCCTGTCCCCAAAACTCCATTTCGCTATCTCCCCCTTTTTTTTCTCCCTCTCTCAGCGCCTGCATCTCTCTTTCTATCCCCGTGAAATATGTCCAGCTGGATTTAGCTTCTTCCTCCTCAGCACTCAGCTCACAAACCCAAGAGAGAAAGAGGAGCAGCTGGTTTTACACAGCAAGAGGAAGGGATGGCTGGATGGATGGGGGGGGCGGGTATAAGAAGGTAGATGGGAAAAGAGATATGGGGAGTGAGAGACGGAGAAATATGGGAGAAGGTGACAGAGGAAGGCTGGGAGATGGAGAGAGACAATGAACATGGAGGGGGAAGTAAGGAGAGACATAACAGTGGAGATTTGCTGATGTAGATTTCAGCCTCCACTGTATATAAAGAATTATTGTCTTATTCAATATATACTCACCTCAAGATGTATGCCGACATTCAGTGCCAATGCAGGAAGTTGTGCACCCTGTACACACCAAGACCATGTGTTGTTTTACTGACCATCAACATAATCTTTTTTCTTTTTTTTTTTTTTTGCAGAATTGTCCAACATCATACTGTTAAACCAAGTGTACCATCTTTATCTACATCAGTTTCTTCAGGGTCCTGGTCTTGCATGTTCTGGTCCAGTGTCACTCATGTGTACTTACTTATGTATTACATATGTGAGTTGACATGAAGGGACAAACAATTAAGACTCTGGAGATGATGTTTCACAAAAGTTATAAAGCATAACTTAACAACTCACAAGACGTCTTGATTTCTAAAGGGGGTCTGGCGCTGATGTGCAGCCACCACCTTAAAACAAAAAGATAAAGCGAGACTGGTTTGTTTATTATCCAGATAACATGTCCAGATATACAGATTGCACTTTAATACCAGATGCAAATGGGGTGACTCTCATCGTTAGCTGTTAGATCTCTAAAGATCACACCTGTGCTGCTGTGACAAAATGGTGGCTGTGAAAAGCGGATTGTTCAGTTTCACCTGCATGGAAATGACACTTTTATACCACTGTCACATAGAAAAGACATTTATATGATCATACACAGAGTGATAATGACTGAAAGAATGATCAGTCTGGGACTCAAATTACTTTTGATATATAAGTAAATAGACTTTAAGACTTTTACTCAGGTGCAACTCATCTGGGTGACCAAAAGTTTTTTTTTTTTCTTTTTTTTTTTACTTTTACTCTGTAACGAGCTTTGGGAACTTTTTACAACACTGCATTTGGTTTGGTTTATCCAACAAACATGCTTCGGTTAATGTTAGCTTCATATTTTGTCTTTAGTTGAATGTCAATAAAGAAACCAGCCCAGACGTGCCCTTGACTTGTCACTGGCATTTGCACAAAAATATCATATCACATTCACAATACATGTTTTATGACCTGACTTTCGTATCAGGAGGTGGAGGTGATGATGGTGGAGTTTCAGATGAAAATTTGCCAAGCCAATGACTGCAGTCTGTGGTGACCGAAGCAGGTATTTTAAGCCAAAACATGATCTGCTCCTTATCCTAAGCAACTTGCTTTTGTGCCTAAACCTGAAGAACCTAAAGAACAGTTTTAACATGTCAGAAAGATTTGCAGTAACCTACATTGAGACTGTTTATTCGGGTGACAAGGCTAAAAGAAACTCTTCTTGCCTGTAAGTCACATAGACTCTTAAACCAAGATCATAACGTCTTTAACCAAACACTATGAGTGCCTGAACTTTACTATAAATGTAATGATGCTGCAGTTTCTTTGAGAGAATGTTGAAATCTAAAATCAGAAATCAAATGAAATACGCTGTCGGTGAACGTTTTACTGACATGTATGACGTGTTTATAGAAAATGTAAATCAGCACAACTGTATATTTCCTCCGCAGCGTATCTGACGTTAGTCTTGTATCACAGTAAAAATGTAGGAGACTTGTTTATAATAACTTCTGTTTAGTTACCCCGTTTCACCTTCAACAGTTTGTCTCCGGTTTGATCTCCCAAAAGACCCAGAATGAAACTGAAAATATTCATTAGAGCTCCTGATATGGGTGAAATGAAATGCACACAGAGCAAAAGATGTGGATAAGCGGCTGAAATATGCGGCTAGGAACAGGCAACATGGGTGAAAGCTCGGCGCTCAGAACAAGCACTTTGTTCAGATTAAACAGAAGACAAACTACATTGTTATCGTTGCCAACAACAACCATCGGGGGCTGAAAAGAAAAGAGCACCACCTCTTATCAACATAAATTCCAAGTGAAGAGACGGCAGCATCGCCCACGCAGCTCCTGAATGAAAGAAAACGAAGAAATCTTTTAGGATTACAACATTAAACTCACCCTCACTCACCACAGATGAGAACACCAACTAAACATCTACAGGCTTCTTTCACATCATTTAATCACACCTATACTTAACATATTAATTTGGCATTTGAGGATTAGTTTGGTAAATTACAGTGGCGACTGTTGATTTCTATGATAGACAGAGTGCTTTGGGTTTTAGCACACCCGTCCGAGGAATGAGTCACAGCATTATACTTCTCAGACTGAGACAAACAGAGATTACTGGGCTTACCTACTGCCACACAGGTAGACACTCTGTCAAACACACATGCATGAGACACTAGGACACACACACACACACACACACACACACCACCACCAGCAGACAGCAGCTAAAGCTTTAAGACAACTTATCAGGAGCACCAAAGGAATGAAATTTGATCCAGTACTGTTGCAATCAGTTTAAACGGTAGAAAGGTAACTGATCGGAATTCAAGGTGGTTTCAGCCCGTTCAAAGAGCCTTTGTTTCACTCCCAAACGAGCATCAGTGCAAAAAAAACTGTTTTACCGCCATGAAAAGTCTTATGCAACGCTGTGTTTTTTATAAGCGTATGAAGCTTATGCAAGAGCCGTACATTTCAAAATGTGCATTACCAAACAGATTCTGTTGAATTGTTTTTCTGGGAAGTTGTTACACACGATACAAACAGAACAACGTACCGTAAGATATCGCTGCAGTTGTTGACTGTTTCTGATATCAAGTGAGATATAGGATTACATATTTACCCAATAGTTTTAGATATTAATTGGTTTATATCTCACAGTTTCATAATTGCACAACTAGACAGTCTCAGGATCTCCATCTCCCTTCGTATTAAACATCAGTTTCCTATCAAATATTGTGGCGTTACCTTATGGATTGATACTGTTTAATTATTAAAGTCTCATTGTTTATACAAAAACTAGACTCAGATATTTTCAGCCATTCTAATCATTTGATCAGTTGATTGAAACAATAATAATCACTCTTAGAAACCGATGTTCATACTGTTAAAATGCTTCTAAATTCTATCCCATCGACTTTTATTGTGAAATTGTATTTTGTATTTAAAACTAAAACTGTTGATTGAGGTTTTAATATAAGCTGTGCAGGTTTCCAACTCTTTAATTTCCTCATGTGTTTTGTATTTCTGTACTTGAAATTAATATACTGACACATTAGGTGTTGTTAAAAGTATTCAAAAGTCAAACTCGGGTTAAAAGATAGAGATGTTAAATCTTACTTTGGTAAGGTGAATAGTGCTTGACTAAAAGTATCTGATATTGAATAAACTTAAAATAAAATCACTTTTAAAAGTAAATTACAAAGATATTTATGTGCCTGTTTATACATTAATAGAACAAATCAGATCCGATATTCAGCTTTTACCTGCTTCTTCTTTCTCTTCTTTTCTTTTTTTTCTGATAAAAAGCAATAGATTTTAAAAATGCATTCACTTTGATACAGCCTGATATCAGCAAAGTACCACAAACCTAAAGTTATCAAATAGATCGTGGATATTTCAATATTTGCCTTCAAAAATTCAGTAGAGTGGAAACATAAAGTAACAGCAAAAGTACAGAGCATGAGTAAATGAACATTACATTCAATCACTGGAATTAGGCAACAAATGCACTTTGTTTAAAGGTAAGAGAAAGTTTGTGGTTTCTTGATTACATATATATCAACATATATAGACTATTTAAATTATTGGCATCAGTCGATGACCAAATTAATTAGATTTAAAAAATGGGCTACTTTGGTTCTGATGCAGTCTACAATCTTAAAAGTAACTGGTAACTAAAGTTATGAAATAAATTTAGTAGAATATAAACTACAGTATTTGCCTCAAATGTGTTGCATAGTGGAAATAATATAGTACTTGGGCATTTATTAGTTATATTAAATCTCTGGATACATTAGATTGATAAGATATGCTGTGATTTTTTTCTCCTAAATAACAACAATAAAACAACGAAAGAAAAATGCGTCTTTCAGTTGTGTTGTGCCACATGTGTTTGCAGACAATGTTTAACATTCTCACTAACAGCTTCATAAAAACAGTCTGTAAAACCTGATGACAGATTACGATGCTCATTTAATTTATCGCCTCACTGTTGCGTAATGTCTCCCACTTTAATTCTTCATTTGGAGTGCGGCACTGTGCACCAGAGTTTGCCCTGTTATGAGACAGGTGGGGTCACACTGCCTCACCGACAAGATTTTTTATTAGGGTTTGGCTTTAAAAGGAGAGTTTTAGTGTCCCGAGATGATCTCAGTGTTGTTTCTGAGCCTCCGCCGCCCCAAAGACAATAAACTACAACTCCCTGGAGAACAGTTCGCATGAAAAACAGAACACTGATCAACTGCTGGGATATTTAAATATATCCTTTTATAAAACAAAATGTACAAATGAAAGAACTGTATTGTGTTAATTAATTAAAGGTTTTATGTGATTAAAGTAAATTTCTTTTGATTGAATTCAATTCTACTTTGTTGTCATTATAATTGCATGGGAGTATAGAGTAAACATATGGAAAAGTTGGGTGCAAGATAATTTAAAGTGTTCACCATTTTATGCACATTCAGACAAAGTCAAGGAACATTTCTACATTTTTAGAAATAAGTTCCAGCATGTGTTATACTGTACTATCCACTTTTCCTTGTGTAATTCATATAATCATATCTTGTGTCAACTGTGTTCAGCTCAAAAACAGAATTTAAGGTTAATAAAAATAACTTTTGCTCTGCACTGTGAGAACGTGTGTTTCGGCCTATTTGCCAGCAGAGCTTGTAGGTTCGCTCCTGACCATGAAAACAGCAGTTTCACCAGGTATCACTACTTTCTTGTTTCCAGAGCTCTCAACCACAACTTGTGGTCTGTACAGGGGTGTATCAGATATGGCCTCCTTGTTCTTTTTCCAGCCTCGAACGACAACCTGTTACATGACCAAAACTAGACCTCCGCCAACGCCCAGCCGTCCCCTTTACGCCTAATCCGATATCAAATAAAACGTACTCAAATCCACTAGATCCGGGTTTTATTTTTTATCACATCAACCTGGATACCAGCCAAGTCTAAATACATCAGCCTTTTTTTCAAGGAGACCCGTAAAAATCATCATGGATCATGCTGATTTTTTTTCTCATCAAGATCTGTAAATTATTCATAGCTCGGTCCAGAACAAACCCCATTTACCAAAAGTTAAAAGGGGTCTATTCTGGGCCGAGACCCATCTTCCATCCAGGTTTCATGGAAATCCCTTCAGCAGTTTTTGTGTAATGCTGCTGACAAACCAACAAATGGACACGGCTGAAAAGATGAGCTCCTCCGCAGACATAACCACATACTCAGGTAACAAAATGTCTGTAAAAATGGAAAATGTGCATGTGCACGAGTGTTTGTGTGTGTGTGCATGTGTGTGTGTGTTGTTTCCAAGTTGAATTTACCTTCAGACTATTACATCCATTATGTTGACATGACACTGTATACTGTCAGCCACACTGAGTCAATGGGATGACTGAATTGAATGACAGCGCTCAAATTACTACACACACATACCCTAACATATAGAGACAGACACAAAGAAACACACGCCCTTATAGATGGAAACACACACACACACACACACACACACACACACACACACACACACACACACACACACACACACACACACACACACACACACACACACACACACACACACACACACACACACACCACCCTCAGCCCAATTCCTCAGCCGCCTACTGCGTACATTGTCTGCTGCTCCTGAAAACGAATTAGTCACACATGTTTGCATTTGTACACAAACCCTCCCAGAAACAAACACAACAGGCATTCAGGGTCATACGTGCATGTGCATGTGCACACACACACACGCACAACACGCATGTGCACAACTACACACACACACACTGAAACTTGTCAGGATGTTTAATAGCACACACATGAAGACAAACATGCAAAAATGAGCATTCTTCTTTGCAGCAAAAGCACACGCACACACGCACACACACACACACACACTACACTGGTGGTCCTGCTTGGAGAAGAGCTAAAGCTCCGTCTCTTTTGTCTCTCGTGGGAGGCCCAGACAAAAGCAACAACCTGACAGGTAAACAAGCCATCATGTTTGGGCAGACCTACCTGGGAAAGGCTCTCACCCTTCTCAGCCTCACCCGACACACCCTCCTCCCACCTCTCTCCCACCGCCACCGCCACAGTCTGTGGCTTTTCTTCCCCGACACTCCTACCTTCACCCTCGTCCGTCCGGGCATTTCACTGCGTTTCGTAAACCTGGACAGAAGTGTCGAGATCCGGAAGTGAGGTGCAAATTAGAGGCGTGATGCGAGAGAACGCTGGATGTGGCAGCCATTTTGGAGGTCCATTAGCTCCACAGCAATAACATGTGACCATAATCCAACAGATGTGGTTAAATATGTGCTATGTCGGAGTCAAAACTGGTCACCTGCACACTTAAGACATTCACTCGCTCAAATAAAAGCTTGAAGTGACTGTATCTTGAATCTGATAAGCACAGTAGTTATTCTACAGCTATTTAGGATGTCGAGTTATTAGCCAGTGGTTGAAAGGAACTTACAAGTTACTCAAATACTTAAGTACAATTTGAAGGTATTTCTACTTATTTTCTGTAACTTTATTCTTCATCTCTACTGCCTTTCAGGGGGGAAATACTGTACTTTCTACACCACTTCATTTATTTGACACCTGTAGAAGTTTCTTTACAGATTGAGATTTGACAGAAAAGCATGTGGTCCACAATAACTTTATGAGTTGCACTGTTAAAGTAAAGACTGAACCAGTGTTTAACAGCATTTTTTGCTCATGACTCCTTACAAAAATAACAGCTGGGACCTCCATATCACATTTTAAATGTCTATTAGTTGTTAATAGTTCCAGTAAAGACGTCCTCACATTACTTCCCAAACTAAATATGTGGAAAGTTAGTTTCATATCAGTCAGTCACACTTTGATGTATACATGTGAATTATAATAACATGTTACAGGGATCATTTTTCAAGGATCAGTTCTTTTACTCCTTTCCTTTAATTTAAGTGGGATTTTGAAGAGATCTCAGCACATCTTCCACCACAGTCACTGGCTGTAACTGCAGTGGACAGCACCTTTTAATTTTTACATTTTACTTACATCTTAAAAAAGCTCTGAAGATGATTTGTCCACATAAAATGTCAATGCGACCTTTAAACATTCCCTGTTCTGTTGCTGCTCACGTGTCCTCTGCCTTTGTATTTGAATGTTGGCTCCACTTTAGGTCCTCAGCATGATTCTTTGGACATTAATCATGCAATGGCTCTTCTAGTCTGTTCATCATGCCACTACACACCCCACCAGGGCAGGTTTCATTGTATAATCAGGAAATAAAGACGTGTTTCACAAGATGGAAAAAGAACAAAAGATGTGATGATCTGGCTGGGCTTGTGCATGATGTCACTGAGAGTGGATTAAAGTTCAGTCGTGGTTGGTTATACAGGTTCATAAATGTCATAGCTGACTTAACGGCATTTTTAAATGAGGCTACATTTGTTATATCTCAGCCTTCAAACCTCAGAGAATCGTTTTTAGAATGAGTTTTTCTCCCCAAGAATAACATTTCCACTGCAACGCTGAAAATGTGGGAGTTTCTTTGCCAGCAGCTTCAGTCCAAAAATAGCATCATCACATTTCCATATTGGTAAAATCTTTATTATCTTTATTACAGCGGGTCTCACGATTCTTGGCAAACACTGAATGTTTGTCAGTTTTGGCACGGAAACTGAAATGTATCATGACAATTAACAAATATTGGTCAAACTAAAATTATCAGAGCTTTAGGCCAATGACACTCGGTTTGATGTGTGTATAATTCTCCCTCACACACAGCTATCTTAAGTGCACACACACACATACACACACAGTGAAGCAACAAATCCTTGCCAACTTCAGCCTTTCCAAACAATTCAAAACATTTGGGAATAAAGCCTCGCAGCGTAAGACAAGAGTCTAACAAAAGCCACCCACACCTGCTTTATCACTGGAGTGTATTTCTGGCGTTTCCCTCTGACTAAACATTGGGAACTGGATCGTTCATTCTGCAGAGCAGATGTCAGATGGTGGACGATCACGACCACAGGGACGGAGAAGGAAGAAGATGGAGATAGGAGCAAAAAAAACAGACAAACGGATGAGGAGTGAGGAGAAAGAAGACGCTCGGTCAGAGACTCTGATGAAAACTTGACATGGTCAGGGATTTAATGAGTGTAGACACAGGTTACTTTACTTACTGTTTACCCAATTTGATTAAAGATCCACTTTGTGAGTTTTGGGATGGCAACCGACAATCGCAAAGCCTCAGTATCCAGGGGTCAAGAATCAACTCTCTTACAAAGTGGACCTTTAAGTAATACGCTCATCTTTGCGTGCTTTCTCTTGATTTTGCTGAGGTGAACTCACAGTACAGTCTGTGAAGAGAAGTGTGGAACTGGAGAAAACAGTTTTCAGTAAATAAATGCATTAAAGCATAATAGATTTTCGGCTACACGGTATTTGGACAGCGATTGTGCTTTATGATGATCACCAGTGAGAGGTCACTTTTTATTGAAAACTACATCATCAGATAAGCCTGACAGAGGGGGGAGCAGTAAAGGCAGGAGAGCTGAACGCCGTGTTACGTGAGAGGCCACGACAAGCCGTTTGCGTGAGCTGCTGTGGGAAAACACTCGTTCCTGACTGAAGATAACCAGAGTCCCTCAGTTCATCGTCCTCCTCCTCCTCCCTTACTCCTCTTTAACCTGGCCTGCTCCGTCAGTCAGGCTACTGTGTGTGTGTGTTAGCATCTGTGTGTGTGTGTGCCTGTGTTCACCTGTGTCTGTGTGTCTGGCTCAGTACTCAGCCTGCAAAAACTAAAGGACAAAGAAACAAGTTGCTGCCTATAGCATAAAGTTTATCGAATGCAAAAAGAAATTTTTTGTAAAGAACATTTGGGCTCAAAAGCATCTCTGGTGTTCACTGAAACATATGATCCAAAAAATGTTTCCGATTTACGCCACAACGACCGGGAGGCCGATGTTAAAATGCTTAAACATGTTTAAGGAGGTGCAAAACACGTTGCTTGACACTTTAGCTAATATCAGCGCTCATGACCAGTGTACAGGGGCTGAATGTTTATAACTCACTTATTGAAATTATATTGAAGCTTAAAGTTCTGCATAATTAAGGGCATGGCCACTTTGAGTGACAGCTAGCCGCGAGCTGTCTGCTCAGCTAACCTCTCGGCCGTGTGTGCAAATATCTGAGTAATCATGTCACTTGCTGTGCTGTTAACTGGACTAAGAGGTCAAAGTGGAGGGAGAGACGCTGGTGGTTTGAATTAACGATGGACCCCGTTAGCGTTAACAGGCAGAGAGATTCTGGAGGCGACAGCCATGGACAGAGCTGCAGAGTTTCTGGAGGTGATGGAGATGCAAAGATGTTGATCATCCAGTGTTTGTGATGGATTCAGTGGTGTGAAAAGAAAAGGGTATTGTTGACGTCTTTGAAATAAGCATTTTGCAGAAACAAAGTGATGCACCAATCATTTTTGGAGCATTTTGTCAGCGATAACTTTTATCAGGGCAGTTGAAGGTCTTTGTGGATAGTTTTATCCTTACATGAGTACATAGTTGAAATTCAAAACACTTTACTAACCGAGAGGCCTTTGCTGATATCCTTTTTACAGAGCAGAGGCTCAGTGTTTAAGAGATTTTGATTGATGAACTTGAAAGAAAAGGTTTTATTTTCACCACAAGTACGCTGCTGCTTTAAAGAGAGGTCTTCAGAAGAAGCTCCAGGCCTCTGTGCACTTTTATTGGCCTCACTAATGACACAGTGTTTGTGCGATTTTTTTTATCAGAAGCCAGAACGTGAGAAGGAGCTAAAGTGCTCCTTGCTAAAGACTCTCATGCACAGCTTTAGAGCAGCAGATAGCGTTTTATCTGACAATCAAGATAAAACTGCCAGGGTGAGTTCACTGCTCCGGCTTTTCCCACTCTCCATTCCCATACCTGGATCATGTGGAATTCCCAGAGAAGGGCAGTAAATTGTCCAGCGGGGCGACGTTGTCCTCTCCCTCCTGAATACCTTTCACTCTGAGGAAAAGAGACAAGAGCAGAGGCATGTTGAGTTTCACCTACGTGTCCTTTCTGAAAAACACATATATCACTTTTTTTTTTTTTAAAGGGAGCCTGAGCGTGTGTGTGTGTGTGTGTGTGTGTGTGTGTGTGTGTGTGTGTGTGTGTGTGTGTGTGTGTGTGCATGTAAATACTGTATGTGCTACGTTCAGTCCATGACCTTCTCAAGTCGGACAACTTCCCAGAGTGCGCGAACAGGGAGCGCGCCTCCTTTGTGAGAAATAAAATATGCGGTTGACCTTTTGTTGATGGACAAACACAGCTGAGGTACCTGAACAAATATGTAGAGGCTCGTTCCCCCTCGGCGGTTTCTCTCGATCAATATATGAAGTTTACTGCAGAGAAGTTCAGACCTCGCCAAGAACACGTCACCTCAATAGATGCTGTTTTGATGTATTAGCCTCTCAGAAAGTAATGGAACACATGAGTGGTTTTATAAAGCGACGCTGTGGTCAGTTCAGGGCGTGTTGTCAGCTCTCTGAAAGCTGAGGTGTAAGGCAACGCTTTGTATGTGCACTCATTATTAGATGTGAGTCCATAAGAGTCAGTGAGTTTAACCTGCAGCGTTTCAGGTTTTCCCATCTTCATAACTCAAGTGATAATATACCAGACCTGTAAAGTGCGAGTCTTCAAACAGGAGTCACATTGGACATTTAAGAACGGTACATTTACAGCAACAATCCTAAAGCTTCCGTAAGCGTCCTCACAGTTAAAGAAATATGCTTATTGGCTGTGGTGACAAGACTCCAGGTCGTGACTGCACCCCGCCAAGAAACAGTCCTGCACATAATCCTCAGCAAATCAAAACAATGCTTCAGTGATGTGTAATATAGTGACTGGGAATGTTTTCCCCTTTAGGCAGAGTCACACTAGCTGTTCTGAGTCTTTGTGCTAAGCTCAGCTAACCGTCTCCTGGCTGTAGGTATCCAAGGCGAGTTGATTTTCTAATCAAAATATCAGCATGAAAGCAAAGGTTTGACTGCTACCAAGACACACTTCTCTTTATGAATGAGAGAGTAAAAGTGCCCCCCACACACCACTGGAAATGTTGAAGGAGTCCAGCCGTGTTTGTGCTGATCAAAACGGGTATTTGAAGCCAAAACATGATCTTTTCTGAACCCTGACCACGTGGTTTTTGTGCCCAAACTGACCAGAGCACAAGCATTGTCAGAACTCGAGACCCCCCCCCCAAAATCCATGCCTGAATCCATGTTCATGCAGCTTATCATGCTTTATTTTCCGTTCTCTGCTTACCGTCTCCCGTTCAATTAGCTTTAATTACTTCCTGTTTTACAATAGCATGCAATATAATTCCCCTGCATCACTTTATGATATGACCGTTAGAGGAAGTTACGTGAAGCGGCAGAAGCAGACCAATCACAATTTCTCCTGTGTTTGCAAGGACACTTGAACAAGCACTTTTCTTATAAACTAGATTCCACTGACTCGCCGTACCTGCAGAGCCACCAGATGCACCTGTGGAACAGGTAACGTGATGATTCAGTTCTGGAGTATAAATCAACACTGAAGTCTGTAGTCAGCACGCAACCAATCCCATGAATGACCCGAAATGTGCAGTGTTACATACGTGTGCATGAGCGCATGTTCTCTGAGGACATACAGCTGTACGCATGTGTGAGTGAGTTCGTGCACATGTGCATGGGAGTGTGTTTATAACTGTTTACACTCTCAGAGGTTCAAGCCTTTGCTCGGCCTGGTTCCACTGAGCAGACAGGTACACCGACAGGCAGGGAGGCCGTGGCAGCTTCTTAATCATTTCTCCCTCCTTTTTGTCTCTTCTGACAGTCCTTCGCTCTTGTGTGACGGCCCACGCCGCCCCCGCCGCCGCCCCCGGGCCTGCTTCCCTTTTCACGGCTCCTGAAGCGAGACTACTAATGCACTTGCTGCACTGCTCGCCGCCTCGCCCTGAGCTCCACACTCCCATGACAGCGCAGGACGCTCACTTTGTCTGCCGTGTTTGTCCAAAAATTGTTTCAATATGTATTTTTGGGAACGGTAATGTTTGCTTAATAAATCTTTGTGTCAGGGGAGCACAAAGAGAGTTATAGGTCGAAACCTGGGCGGGTCGGATTGGACACTCTCTCTCTCTCTTTTCCTCGTTTACTCTCCGCTCTACTTTCCATTCTCTCTCTCTCTCTCTCTCTCTCTCTCTCTCTCTCTCTCTCTCTCTCCCAGGTTGTTTTTCCAGCCTGCTGTCAGTAGGTTTACATATACATGTATCAGGCCCGGTGCACAGCCTTCATCTGAGTAACCTTTGACAGTTCTCATGCCCTCAGTTTTACTACCTTCACATGCCCAGTTAGCACAAGGTTCCCGAGTCTCTGCAGAGATATACAACCTGCTGTGGAGAGCATCCACACGCCATAAACATTTTGTTGTCATCCAAATTTCTAAAGTTAGTAGTGGACATGCACCAAGAAATCCAGCTATCAACTACATGCTGAGCAAAGCTTCAGGCTCTTGTGCCAAAAACAACTTATCTAGAAATCTCTCCTCAAGTAGAATTTCATTGCATTTAAACTGATCTCTTGTTATGGGAACGCTTTATACAAAAGGCCGAAAGGATTTTTACAGACACTCTGGGCAGCTCTGCTGAAGCTGAGTCAACACACACACACACACACACAGAGGAGGGGAAGTAATGTACCTCCAATGATGGAAAATTGGAAACGGTCCCTTTCTTTCAGCCCAAAGATGAGGAAGTGGAGCAGCAACGATCGACACAGGCCAGAAAAACAGAGAACAAGTACAGGCGTCTGGCAGCGATGTTCAAAAAGTCACCATGACCTCCAGCACTGATAGAAAAATAATTCAGTTTTACTAAAATAAGCTTAAACACATGTTGAATTAAACATTTTGCATTTGAAAAAAAAAACATTCTTGCCTCATCAAGTGCCCAGTCTGTCAGATTAAAATTGGCTGGCTGGATTCTTTTTTTCATTTTATTTTCACTATCTGTGTCATGTAAATATAAAGTACCTAATGTTAAATATCAGATGGAAGTACATCATCATATGCAGCTCATTAAGGAGAGGGAGCGCACCCACAATGAGGCGGCAGGCATTCATGAGTGGGGGCACCAGTTATATCACAGCCCCTACTTGGAGGCGCCACTGCTGTTGTAGCAGGAGGTTGAGGGGAAGGTGATGGTGTTATTCCAAACAGTAGTTGAGTTCAGGCCACTGATATTTTTAAGGAAAACTAGACATTTCCAGACATTTTGGTGGCTACAAAACCGTGGTTTTTTTTACAGGAGACCTGCAGACATTTCCAGCGGTTACAGCATAATATGAGCATAATGTAGCTGATCAGCAGAATTTGTTACCTTTAAACAGATCCACGCTAGTCATTTCCCTTTGTTTCTAAATATTTATGCTAAGCTAAGCTAACTGGCTGCTCATCCTGCTTTCCGCCAGAAGTCAAATTTCAAAATATGCCTTTAATGTTTGAGAGGAGATCTGTCAGGGTAAGAGGAAACCAGCGATAAAGCAAATGTCCACCTTTGCTCAAAGACAAGCAATTATATGTGTGGTGTCAAGTCTTGACAGAGAAATTTGTGTTTCTCTAATTTGTAGTTGTTGTTGGATGTAGAACGCAGGATGGGTTTACAAAATGGATTTAATCTGTCAAAGGATAAACAACAGTTTGGTAGGGTGCAGAAATTCATCTATTTTACAGTTTGTATCTCATAAGATCACTTAAATCAACCGAATGTGAAGAACCACGCACCCTAGTTGAGGCCCTTTGCAACTAACCGACATTCTCCTGTAATCAGAGCCGCCACATGACCTTGGGGTTTTTTATTGTCCCTCGCTGGTGACAGAAGCAGACAGAGAGGGAAAGAAAGGGGGCGGACAGTTTTCCCTCGATGAGCCAGAGGCTGGGATTGAAAGCGGGGAAGCAGGGGAGGAGAGAGTACAGTGATCTTAGTGGGACGGCGCAGGGCAACGCTATCCCAAACACAGCAGAGTGCTATAAGCCTCCGCCATAAATCTCTGAGCTCGCCGAGCCACAGCCAAGCTTGTTCAGCGCTGTGTGCCGCTCCAGAGGCCAGAATCCAGATGTTGGAGAGAGACGGTAAATAAAACAATCTATCAAAACCAAAGAACCAAAAAAAAGGGGGGGGGGAGAAAAACAACTTTTTTAAAAAAAAAAGACTGTTTTTCATGCAACCGATATTGGAAATCTGTTCTAAGCTTCAAGAAAATCAATGAGGTTGAGCACACCGACCAGACGCACATCATGTCCAACACAAACTCCCTCAATGAGTGAAATCAGTACTTTAATCCCATTTGGGACGACACAGATATTATAACACCAATGCGCTCCATGCAGCTCAAGGTGTTTCTGAATACAAAACAGGCCTGGTCCTCTGGATTAGTTTTTATCATTTATAGATGCAGGTGGATTGAAGGGATAAACAGATATGGAAACCTCATTGTGGACTAAATATCTGCGGCTTAAAATCTTACTGTGCAGAGCAAAGTGATGGTTTATTGTTTAAGACCACTGCCTCTGGACATGAACTCCTGCTGGCCTGGGACTGACTCCTGGAGGACCTATTTGTATCCCGCGTCCCTGCTGCTGTTGTGTCTTTCTCGGCTTTCAGCTGGCTTGATAAACAAAACAAGACAAAGAGAGCAGAGGACTCAGATTACTGCAAAACGTTTTGATATATAAAAGCCTGAATTTCTGATTATGTACCACAGAGGAAGCAGAGTATTGGAGGGATTTACAGCCACAGGAGGGAGGATTTTTTATATGAAAACACACACGCACGCTCCCTTCAGCTCCCTCCACAAATTAACTTCTAGTGTCCGGTTTAATCAAGTCACAGGAAGTGGATAATCGATCCTTGAAAAGTGCTCGTCTCTTTGCTTATGTCCAAACTGATCTCACACTCAGAGGGCTGATCGACATCAGAGCGCCGCGTGCAGTTTAAAGACGTCACATCGAAGGATTTGAGGGATTTCTGGGTATTGGGGTTCACACGGTTTTCAAACAGTTACCTGCTGCTGCCATTTGGAGCCGCCACAGTTCACATGAGCCTGGTGCAGCTTTGAGCTTTCAGTTCAAAAATGAGTATTTCCGTCTTTGCTGGAGAGCTTCTCCTGTCCCTCAGTTTCAGGAAGAGAGTTGATTAATTCTTCAATGCTGTTTATCCTCAGATTTCATGTTAATCAGCCAAAGAATCTGAGGGTTGATTTACAAAGTACATTCGATTTTAGTCATTTTTATGTCCCCTATTTTTCCTTAATTTGATTTTGTAAAGAAAGTGAAATCTGCTCTGACTGTATCACATCAAATGGAAATATTCTCAATTTCTTGGGCATCGTCTGACACACGCTAGCACTAAATTCATTCTGGCATATTTGGCATTTTTGGGAACTTTAGCATCTCCGCCACTATTTTAAGATACATTTGGGAATATGCTGCCAGCGACGGGGCTACAGTTTTGACTAAATTAATATAGATGGGAAAAAAATATGATGTGAATCTGTGATCAAATACTTATTTCAGGGTCAGGTCACTCTAAACAGGATGTGCCACATTTCAAACAGACAGTTAAATGAGTGATGTTTGAGGTGGACCATTTAAAATTGGGAGTTAAAGGATCAGTTCACCCAAAAATTTACATTTTGTCAAGATGGGTGAAATATTGTAGTCCACCAAACCTTTGTGGAGCTTTGCAAATGGGAAACAATAACAACAAAACATAAAATACATCCAGCTCAGCACAATCCCAGTGTCCAGAAAGCCTGACATCCCGAACTGATTAAAAAAATAAGTTATTTGCACCATATTGCACCCACTTCAGATGAGGTGTGCGCTAACACTTTTCGCCTGGCTGCTTTAGCTGCAGTGATGTTTTGCTGTCTGACTTTCCATCAGCATGAGGGAAAGCATATTGACCGAATTCAAATTTTTTGGTGAACTCATCCTTTAAGTTCAGGAGCGTTCAGCCTCCAAAATCAACGTCCCTGGACAACAGGAAACATTCCCTGCCTAGAAGTTGAAATCTGGACTGAAAGAAGAAGACATTATTTATCACTCGCTTGTTTTCTGCTTATTCATCGAAAGGGAGTGATTGAGAGGCGTCTTTTTAAGACGAGCTCAGTCCAGACTGTGGTGCTAGTGCAGCCGATTTTGGTGGTCGGCCATTTAAATGTTCCACCAAAAGGAAATATCACTTTAGCCAGCATTAGGCTTGATGCTCAGATGAAAAACTGGAAGCTGGACGTCCGCTTCTCATCAGCACTAAGCCAAAGAGGCCCATGAGTTTGGATAAAGTGGAAAAAGGGGGATGATGCCTCCTCTTGAAATGATGATCTATGCACCAGACCTGTTTACGTTGGTAATCTCCGAACCCTGCGCAATCAAAACATCACTAATTTCACTGCCGATTGGAAACTGTGACATCTGCGTTCTCAACACACTTCAAGGGGGATTGCTTCAAAACAGAAAAAAAGCTGCAACTGGGAAGCATCCTTTCCTCATAATAGCCCCAGTGATGATGAGAGGGTGACTTCATCTTTGTCCGCTCACATGTTTTGAAGATAAATATCCAGAGTAGTGGAAACTTCATGCAGTAAATATCATGGCTTGCTGGCTGTCGTGTGTCTGTCTGAGTGTCTGGGCAGGTTGGCCGGGTGTTGGGTGTTTGGCTTGTTGACATGCAGGCGGGCTCTCTCCAGCTCGGCTCCGAGTTCGAAAAAAACAAAAAAACAAAACGGCAGCGACGTAACAAAGAGGCTTTCCATCCTGTCGAGCCGTCCGGCGTCAAGCCCACAAAACCCCCCTGATTGATTCTACAGAGTCTGGACGACACACGGTTCAAAAAGCACTTCTCTGCTCCTCGCTCAGCGGAAACAGGCCTTACATACTAATGCCACGAGCTCTGCTTCAGTATGATCGTCCTGGAAGGAGGGAACTTGTCGGTTGAGGAGAATAGAGCAGCAGGTCCTGTTATCTGATTCTGCTGGGATTCAGAAAAACACACACACACACACACACACACGACTCTGCAAGTGTCGCAAACACACACTCTGACATCCACCCTCCTCCAAACTCAAACTCTTCTCCTGAGCTTGTTTTCCACAGTGTGTATCAGCCTTTCTGTTATTTAGGAATAACTATTTACGCTGCGGGGGTGACCATCAGACAGGCCCTGGCCACAGACACACACCTCCTCCCCCCTCACACGGGCAAAATAATCCCTCCACCTATTTGCACAGGAGAGATGAGGCCACGGCCTCACCTGCAGGGCACTACTTAACTCCTCGAGTCACTCGTTGAGTAATCACAGCATTCTCCTACCTGCCTGCCTACTGCCTAATTATAGAGGAAGAGTGTGTGTGTGTGTGTGTGTGTGTGAGTGTGAGTGTGTGAGAGACTCATTATTCAGCAATGCAGGCCTCACAGGTAGACAGGCTGATATTGCCTAGCATTACAGCTTTGTGGATGCAGTTGCATGCTGAGGAAGTGGGGTCAGTATTGAAGCCAGTCGTGGCTCCAGTGAAGCAGGTCGATGTGCATGTTTCTGCAGAATTTTTACAGCTGCAGCGTTGAGAGATAATTTTAGGTAATTTGGTCGATTTCAGCTAAATCGGCTGTTTTGCAAAATTGTCACAAAATGTAATTTAAAATTCATTTAAAAGTCGATACGTAACAGCTGACCACCTTGAATACTCACAAAAATGGGAGCAGTTATTACATCCATGACTGTAGCTACTGTTAGCGTGTTAGCTCAGTTAGCAGTGCAGCTAGCTAGACTACCAGGGGAGAGTTAACATTGCTTACACAGGCGCTATGAACTGAAGAAGGACAGAGGTTTTCAGGCCGTGGCTAGCCCGTTAGCATGCTAACTTCAGTGGATATTTCTTCCACACAAAACATAACGTCAAAACTGTTATTTCTTCACATTATATTCACATTAGTTCATGTGAGCCTTGGATTGTCGTTATGCAACGCAAGACTGTACATGACATTTTTGCCGTGATTCCTTAAGCTACACACACACAAAATCAAAAACTATACAGACTAATTCAAAGTAATAATCACGTGCTGGTGATGAGTTCAGGAGCCTGGCAGCCGGAGGACAGACGCTGCTGTGTAGTCCGGTGGCACGGCAGCAGATACTGATACTGTCTACAGACACACGGACTCTTAGTTGTTTCTGTGACTCTCAGATCATCGATTTTTTGAGCCTGCACCACATTTCTTTAACTGAATGAAGCAAGAGGTGAACCAACCAAATGTTGGGGGGGGGCTAAAAAAGCTGGGTGAAAATGGGCCCCTCACACTGGTCAGTTATACAACTAATATAACTATAAACCGCTTCAGCTGCTGTTTTATGTGTTGATGATCTCTGGTCATTAATTTAGGTTTTAAATTATGTTATCATTAGTATTTAATTGTTTTAAATGTTACTATTATGAACATTGGAGACTTAGGTTATAATAAAAAAATAGGTTTGTATTTTGTGTATTTTTCGCTGGCACCTGATGAACACTGGCTGGAGACTCTAACAACACTCACTGAGGGAAACATTATATTTCTGAACTGCACTGGGAGTCTGTGTTGGGTCGGTGTGCTAGAAAGTCCTGGACGGTATCACCAGAACCCAGAGTTTGTATTTGTGTTTGTTTGGGTTCGGAAAAAAGATTTTTATAGTTTGTGATTTTTTTTTCTATATGACGCACTTTGGTTTAAGGTGTAATTTGTGAGAGAGGGTGATTTTTGAGTCTCATTCCCAACTCGTCAAATACTGACGCTTTGAACAAGGCTCCAGTCCCAGAGCGGCATCATTTGACAAGTGCGTTCAAAAATCAGCTTTTCTTACAAATAGCGTCTTTAACGCGGAGGGAAAGATCGTGATTTGAGTTCAATTTCAATAAAATTCCTCCTGAAATACGGACACAATTTAAATTTAGGAATCGTGGCGCACAAATTTTACATTGTACACTTTACAAAATTCGTGCCCACGCACACAATCCTACAGTACATTTCGTCACAATTTCACGGCTTGTCACCAGTAGTTTGAGCACATTATTATTTTCTTTCTCTTATAATGATGCAGTAAAAAAGAAAAATTAAAAAATTAAATAAATAAAGCAAGCGCTGTTCCAAAGCCGGCGCCATCCAGGCCGGATTATTACATCACCGCATCGCACCTGCGTGTGCAGCGCGTCCATTTTGATACAGGAGAAACTTGATGTGTAACCAAGAAAGAAAGAAAAAAAAACAGCTGACGTGAAGATGAGAGAGCCGTCGGTGTCTCCTCCGAGAGGCACCATGGGAAGTTGGTCTTGCCCGTGTCCTGGAGGGAGGCCCCGCTGCTGCACTTTAATCCCTCCAGGATCCCTCTCTCAGAGCCGGGCTTTGCCTCGCAGCGCAGCTCTTGGCCTGAGTTGAAAAAGGAAAAAGTGTAAGGGTGGGACAAATTTCACACTTTCTCCCATGTCTCCGGCCAAAAAAAGAGGGAGCTTGTAAAGCGAGTATGTGGAGCTGGAAATGATTCTTCTGCCACAGAGACGCTGCGGTGGCTCAGAGGTGGGACTGCGTGGGCTCCTTGAAACCCAGCCTGGGTCTGTGGATGTGAAGGACCCACACAGGAAGACACGGGGGAAAAAAACACGTGTAGAGACTTTTCAGATTCTTTCTTAGTGAATTAAATTATTTGAATATTTCACTGGAGCTGTTTTTATTCTCGCCTCCATGGTTTGTGTTTATTAGACGCGTCAGTGCTCCAGTCCGCCCACGTCTTACAGACTAAATCTGCTCTAATCTCGGTCTCGACGTTTTCTATCCTTCTATCTTACTTTGGATTTTTGGGCCTTTTGTGTTTTTAAATCAGCCGTGCGTTAACGCTGAAGACTTGACCTGAATAATCAGTTTATTTGCTTTCGGCTGAAAGGTTTATTTAAAAAATAAATAATGTGTTTTGTGTCTTTGTTTCTCTTCTTTTGTCGTTCAGAGAAAAAAAATAGAGGAATCCAACTGAAATTCCTCTGAAGCGACAGAGCAAATAGAATAATGGCACAATTAAAATGTTTTATTATTAACAGCGGAACAAAACATCGCTCAAACCTGCCTGTAAATATTTGCATATGAACAATTAACTGTTTAAATAATCACCCGCTGCTGACGAGAGATTTAACCTATGAAGACAATTAATTATGGAGAAGACAAACATGATTAGTATTAGACCTGCTGGATAATCAGGATATTTATAGAAACGAACTGCTGTAAGAAAAAAACTAAAAAACTAAAAAAAAAAAAACTATACATAAAAAGGCCGAATAGTGATTTTGTGTGTGTGTGTGAAAGGCGAAGAAACACATTCGAACACTAATGAATTAGGAAGTAGAAGTCAGTGTGACGTCACTTCAGATTAAAAGTGATTAAAGATGAAAACAAAATAAAAAATAAAATAAAATATCAGACGTGTTTTTCATTTTTCTGTTATGACAGAGAAAAAAATATTATTTCTCAGGCCGTAAAACAGTTTTTCAAGTCCAAGAAAACAGAAAAGTGGATCAGGAAGGTTTTCCGCACAGAGAGGGAAATATGGACAAGATATTATTATATAACACATTATTATTATTATTATTATTATTATTATTATTATTATTATTATTATTATTATTATTATTATTATTATTGCATTGTTATCATTGCATTGTTGGTATTATTATTACATCATCATTGTTATTATTATGGTTGTTATTCTTATCATAGTTACAGACTTGAGGATGCGGGTGAAGATGTGAAGATGACGCAGTACAGTAAAGTTTACAGACGGTAAACTCGAGTATTTAAAACTGTGAATATGAAGATGAGGCTGACGGTGCGGGGAGGATGACAGCAGACAGAGGGGGAGGTGGGAGACGGTGGCGGGGGGGGTGTTGCGGTGCAGTGACGTCACCTCGAGGCGTGCTGCAGAGCGCTGTGCGAAGAAAACCAAGGCAGCGCCGCGGAGACGCGTCCAAAGCGCTGATTACCGCGGACGCAACGTTTACGCGCAGCCGACGGCGTAAAGTGGATTTACTGAACACCTGCATGGAGGAAAACTGAGGGCTTTATTCCTTTTTTTTGTTCTCTCTGTCGACTGCCTCTGCTGGGAGGTAACTGGTGAGTCAAACACGCAGCTTCTCTCCTTTTTCTCGTCACGAGTTTTCGCTCAGAATGTTGGCCGCCGTCCCGCTCTCTCTATTGCCTCCGATGTTTGCAGAAAAAAAGACTATGAATCACAGACGGATCCGTTCTGAGAATGATGCAGGCGGGGGGGGAATTAAATAGTTAGTGATTCCTGCGTGTGTCGTCGTGTGTTAGTTTCAGGGTCAGAGAGGATGCAGTGACCGCGCAGAGGCCGCATGTGGATGGAGCTTTTTACGCACAGCAACGATTTCTGGAGAGCCTGCAGAAAAAAAAGTGGTCAGCGTTGGCATCACTGTCAGGCGGATATCAAACCGATAACCTGCTGTGATCTCTGCAGAACATTCCAGATAAACTCTGCGCTGATCTCTGAGGTCTTACTGAAGGGAGCCGAGCGAAGATTTACTGAGGACAGAGACAGCAAAGGGATTCCTGTAGATAAGAGCGGCTGTGTGTGTGTGTGTGTGTGTGTGTGTGTGTGTGTGTGTGTGTGTGTGTGTGTGTGTGTGTGTGTGTGTGTGATGTTGGGTTAGGGTTGCTGTTGTTGTTGAGGGCCCAAATCATAAAGATCTGTGAGGAACATGAGTAAAGTACATTTTGTTTTGTTTTGGCTGCATCGCTTTTGTAATTATTGTTCATGTTTTACTTTTTTTTCTGGATAATCAAAGTGTTCCCTGAGTTCTCACTGATGTAGCAACGCTGAGTTAAATGATTATTATGATTCAACTTCGTGACGTTTATCAGAGATGATATCTGTGACACACACGCAGGAAAACTGTCCTCTGATGCAGCTTCTCTTCTTCTTCTTCTGTTTTGTTTTCAGGCAACTGGAATGGAACTGAATCTGTCGAAGAACGGGATTTCTTGTGGGGAGCCAGGTACGACTCGTTCTCTGCTCGGTGTCATATGTGTACATACCTGTTGTGATGCTATATACAGAACCAGAAGCTGTCATTGAAAGGGTTCGTTCTTCGGAACCTGTCCGTTTGGCGGAACATCAGAAACGTGAGCACCGTGCGTGTTCACGGACATCTGCCTCCTCTGCTTTACGGACGCAACGTGTCTCCAGATGAATTAATGCGCACGGCACAGACACGTTGATACGCGGATCTATCAGCTAACGAGACGCAAATGCAGGCTCGCGGGGAAGTTAAAATGAAAAGCAGAACGAAGAGTCGTCGAGTTCTTACTTCCACATAGTTTGTCTTTGTTTTATGTCGTGTGGTTGTTCTGACGATAATCGTTTCCTGGTGGCTCGTTTTGCGATTTTGAAAAACAAAACAAAAAAAAAGTTCGAAAAACATCGAACCAGACAAAAAGAAAATTATATTTAGATGGAGAAAAAAAAGCAGCAGTTTGTGATTTTTCTTCTTATGACGCAACTGAGAAAGAAGTTTTTCTGTAAATCTGGATTTAATCACAGAGCAGAGAAGCAAAGATGGAGCGTAACATGGAGAAGTTTGGAAAATATTCGAGGTTTGGGGACATTCACATTTAAATGTGATGTTCCCTCCAGGAGGTAAACATTTATAACATTAAAACGGTTTCAGATTAAAGGTCAGGTGCTCAACAGGACGACACACACTGGAAATATAATTATTATAAAGACAAATAAAAGATAAAGAGCTTTTAAGGGACAGTTGGCGTTTTTAAGTGGAGCTTGGATGTGTGTGATTCACGACTGTGCACAAACGATCAAGCGATAAATGTCGATTTTTGAGGACTAATTTCAGCTCAACTCAAGTTATCAGCCTTTGTATTTTTCCTTAAAGTCTCAGTAAACGACTGCTGGGCTGAGTAAACACACAGGGGGTGTATAAGTCCAAGGAGGCATGATTCAATCACAGATATATAGAGATATTGTGGCGTTTTCAGTATGTTTTCCTTGTGATCGAGGTCGTTGTTTTATTTACACCTGCATCCCGTCTGTCAGCTGGTTTGTTGGTCGTCAGGCTTCAGGTCAAACAGGCCCTGGACCATCACCAAGGAAATAATCAGCTCTGTCCTTCTCCGGTTACCCTCCGTGTCCGGTTACATCTCCGCTGCTGTCCTGCCTTTGAGTTCTCTCGCCCGCTTTAATTTTCTATATGCTTTGTTTTGTTGGCTCGACTCGGTGTGTGTGTGTGTGTGTGTGTGTGTGTGTGTGTGTGTGTGTGTGTGTGTGTGTGTGTGTGTGTGTGTGTGTGTGTGTGTGTGTGTGTGTGTGTGTGTGTGTGTGTGTTTCTGTGTGTCTGTGCTTTTTTTTTTTCTTCCTCTCCTCCTCAACCAAACCAAGACTGTATTTTCACGTGTGTTTTTAGTGTGTGATCAACGAGAGTTCGCAGAGTTTATTTTCACTTCTTGGAGGAAGAAAACGAAGAGAAAAAAAATATGAGTGTTTGCGTTGCCACTGGCCTTTAACCTGTCCTGCCGGATGGAAAGGCTTTTTAAGTCATCCATCACACGCAAGTGCCCTCCAGAGCAGAGGAGGAGGAGAAGGGCGCAGGCAGGGATGAGGGCTGAGGAGGCTGGGTATTTAGATTAGCCCCATCTATCAGCCTGTAATATCTGCTGGAGGACAGAGAGGACGGTAGAAACACGGGGACTCCTCCGTGGAAAATCTCCATGTGCTGTAAATCCTTTAATATTCCAACGGGGATTTGAAGGGTCAGTGGGTTTATTCTCATGTTGTACTTGCAGCCATATGATGTTGAGAAAATGACTTTTTTTAGGACAGTACTGCTCGTAAGAACGCCTCATAATGACCCGCCGAGAGACCGTGTACCCTTCACGGACACGCAATGTACCCACCAACCTACAACCTGCATAATAAACACCACCTGCTGACACAATCAGGTGACCAGGTAGCTTGAGTCACTTCCGCACGAGCCGCTATATTTGTGTGTTGCCTGCACACTATATATATATATATATATATATATATATATATATATATATATATATATATATATATATATATATATATATATATATATATATATATATATATATATATATATATATATATATATATATATATATATATATACATATATACATACATACATATATATACACACACACACACACTCCAAAACCATTTTTACGCACTTGGCTGCAGCTCAGATCGCGCGTAAAGCAGGCAGGTGATGGTGTTTTTTTTTAGTTCCACACAACAGGCCACAGTTCTGCTATACAAATTTAAAAATGAGACTTCAGATTCCTCACAGGCCTTTCTGTGAGCCGCGCTCAGAGGCTGAACAGATCTAGACGGAGAAAGCAAAGTGATCGTTGAGAGCCTGAACAATTGTCCTCTGAAAGGGCCTTCGGGGGGAGTTTTCCGGTCGGACGGGGATCTCATGTCAGAAGTCACTGTCACACAATGGCTTCGACAAGCTCGAGACTGGCGCCGGTGACAGTCCGAGTCTCAGACGGTGAGGCCTGAGCCGGTGCGCTTTTTTTTCTTTTTTACCTGACACATGTAGGCGACACAGCGAGGTGGCGGGTCAGATGGTCTCATGTTGCAGAGGAGAGACTTAAAGGAGCGCTTTGTAGGTTTGGACAAGAAATTCAAACTCAGAGTTTTCATATTTCAATATTAATGAGGGGAAAAGAAACATATGTTTTTTTTCTATAACTGAATAAACGAGCTGTTCTCAGAGGAAAATAATGTCCTGAACACTGATTGAAGCTAGGAAGGTGGCAGGGTCCGCCACATATAAATAAAGATTGGCAGAATGAAGTTGTGTTGTCCTGTAATGTCAGTTTGTTCTCTCAGTTTCTTCACTCATGGAAACAAAGAGAGAGTCAGTGAAGATCCATCCATCCATCCATCATCTGTACACATTATATGTACGCCGCTTAATCCTCTGCAGGGTCGCGGGGGGGCTGGAGCCTATCCCAGCTGACTTAGGGCGAAGGCAGGGGACACCCTGGACAGGTCGCCAGTCTATCGCAGGGCTACACATAGAGACAAACAACCACACTCTCATTCGTCAGTGAAGATCTTTCTCTTAATTTCTTCCCCCCAAAACTACAGACTGCTCCTTTAAAGACAATGCTCGGCCCTCCAGTCACTCAGAGATGACTTTGCTCGTGATTGGAGAGAAGAGTATGTGACTCCTTCTCCTTTTGAGAGCTAACAAAACACGGTGTTAGGACTCTGCTGCAGGAGAACATGGCATTCTGCGGGAGGTCTACACGTGCGCAGTCACACTAAAAAAAGAGAGTCTGGCGCACACAGAGGTGAATTACGCGCACTTACTCTACCCCCCAAAACGCTGAAATGCCCGAAAAACCAAAACCCAAACTAAATGACATAACTCGTATTGGTCTGAAATAACAGATCCACCCACGACTTCCCAGGATGCACCAGGTAAATCTCAAAGTATTCCACTAAAGCCTCACCTGGCGCCTTCCTGACCTCAGACTGATTCACACGGAGAAGTTTGGCCTCCGTGTTTCGTGACCACCAGCTGCCGCTGAGGGAGTTTGTAAAGCAACATCTTTATTCTACTGCAGCTGCTGCACAACTCAAGTTTTTTCTTCTTTTTTTTTCTCTTTTTTACTGAATGTCTCACTCCAGTGCAGAACACACTGACATCAGATCAAATGGACGGAGCTCTGTGTTTCTCCACACAGGTACACTGTACACTGAATGACCTGGAAACATAACATCTGAATTTGAAAATTCACGTATATCTCGTTCCCAATTATCCAGATCACACTGAAGGGCCTGATTCTGAATTATTTCAGGCTCCAGAGTTGTAAGAAAAAAAAAACGTATAAAGAGTAAAGTCAAGAACGCGCCTGTTACTGCGGCCTCCACCGGCGTCAAAAAATTATACTAGCGCACCATCTCTCGCACCTGGGTTTGAGGGGCCAGATGAAAACATTCAGAAAAAGTTGTTTTATAATTAGAGTTTGTTCGTAAATGTTGTGTCAGATGATTATTGCATAATCAATTCAGAAGGTGTTATTTGTGAGAGAACTTGATTTGAGTCCCACTGATAACTCCGTGTTTTGTCGGTTGCGATCACAGAGGCCAAACTTCATCTGAGGTCAGGATGGCGCCAGGTGAGGCCTTTGCGGAGTACCTTGAGATTTACCTGGTGCATTCTGGGAAGTTGTGGGTGGATTTGTTATTGCGGTCCTACGTCAGTTTTTTAACAGTTGAGACTAAAGAAAAATCAACTTTTCTGACAGATAGCAGATAGCAGCCTGCTTGGTTCCTGCAGCTGACAGAGCCCCGATGCGCTTGACTTTCATTAGTCCTGATTGTTTATTTGTGGTGAAACAACGATCTGATAGAGCGACACTGTGTCATTCACACACACAGTAACTGTCATATCATCACACCGAGGAAACAGTAACTGGGCAGGCCCGCGTTAGATGGCAAATGTTTGATCAGCTCAGTACATATCCGAGATATACATTGTGTGGAGAGCGTGTGTGTGTGTGTGTGTGTGTGTGTGTGTGTGTGTGTGTGTGTGTGTGTATAAGCGCACCCAGCTGGACACATTTCAAACATGCCTGCACGAATAAAAGGCCCATTTTACTCTCATTGAGCAGGCGCTGCCCTACGCGCTCCCGAGACGCGAAGAAAGAAAAAAAGAAGAAAAAAACAAAGAAAGAAACTGAACGCTGCAAAAAACATCACCGTCCAGTACTGACACGCAAGTCCATCAGAGTAGCAGACAAACTAATAAGGTTTAAATTGTTTTGGTTATTTTTCTCTCCACCAATTGACTTTTTTGACTTTTTTCGGAGCGTCTGATAAATTAATGGCGGCTTTTCTCACTTCTTTTATCTTGACGTCAGATAAATATCTTGTTCGGGTGGGTATCTTTTTTCTTTTCTTGCAGCGGGCAGGCACAGTGGGTGGGACTCGCTCGTTTTAGGGAGGTTTAACGCAACAAATGGGTGTGTCTCCTGTGTGGGTTGGAGAGCCGGAGCTCACTCTCGGTCACAGCGGCCAGAAGCGTTTCCCTGCAGCGGAGAGAAAGGAGAGCGCACTGGGCTGTCACTGCTGTAGCGGAGGGAAAGGGCGCTGAGTGATTATTTCCTTTTCTCCCTGTTTTTTTTTTTTCTCTGCGTGGAAGAACAAAACTCTGGTTGGAAATTCTCCCTGTGTGCTTCATCCTCTCATGTCGTGGTGTGTGTCTGGCAGCGGGTGGATTTTTGGCTGTTGAGGGGAAGCTTTTACGCACTCCCACCAGGATTCACCCCAACGTTTCCTCTCTTGTACGCATCCTTCTCTTCAAAGGTGGGATGAATTTGGACAGAATCGCAGAGGCAGTGAGAGCCCCGCCGGCCCGCGACGTGGCCCCCGCGTTTCATTTACCGAGAACTTCGAACAGCAGTCGAGAAACTTTAGAGAACTCAAGCAGCGAGTCTTCAGACACAGAGTTGGCAGGTACACCGTCAGAGTGCTTTTAAGCAACTCGATTCCTTCTTCTAACTGTGATTTTACGTTTCTACGAGCACGTTTAGGACGGGCTGTCGCAGAGGCATCCCGGCGGTTAAACGCTGCGGGATAAGAGTATTTTTTTGGTTGCATTCATGTTCCAGTGTTTGCTTTTTTTCTCACTGCAATGGCGATGTATTTCCGTGTGTGACAGGGCAACACGCACGTGGATAAAATACACAAAACTCATGTGCTTTAAATGTTAGTTTGGCGTCTTTTTTTCTGCTTTCCATTTTAATACGCAGGAATAAGAGGGGGGATAGTGCAGTTTTGGTGCAGTTACACCCCATTTCTTGTTTATTGCGCTGGCCGAACCAAACATTTGGCAGGATCCCGAGGTCTGTCAGGGAAAAATGTGCAGAACAGCCTGGCCTGCTGTCAGTAGATGCATTAAAACAAACTATAAATACTGGGCCCGTCCTCCAAACTAAACTAAAAGCCAGAAGGTCTGTATTAACAACTCTCAGAGAAGCTTTTTGTTCTTCAGCCGCATTTTCTAAAAAAAAAAAGAAAGAAAGAAAGAAAGAAAGAAAGAAAAAAAAAAGAAAATCCAAAGCTGTCTCTTCTCTTTCTCAGACCACATGAGGAAGTAATAGCAGAACGAGAGAATGACAATTGTTTCTCGTTTCCTTTGATGAAATAATTTATTAGGCTTAAATTAAAAATTAAGATGTTGTCGCTGTAAGTCTAAAGTTACTTTTTTTTCTTCCCACTTTTGGCAAACTTTCAAGAGACAAATCCCTTTTCGTGATTAACCTTTGCACGTGTTGACCCTTCAGTTTAATAAGGCAATCTTGTTGGGACACGAATACAAGATAGCGGTGGAGAGATAAGAGCGGTCAGACCTCGTCGTAAAGAAAGTGTAATATTGATCTGTAAGTGTAAAAAGAGGCGCATGCCTGAAGGAGTCGATGCAGAACTCACAGACATGTTTGTAAATGTTTGGCTGTAATCTGTCACTTCTCGTCCGAGGCTTGTTTTTTTTACAGACATCTCTGTGTATAATTTATTTACAGCTTTGACTTTGCTTATTTCACGGGGACGGTTCGTTTTTATTATAGTTGACCTAAAGTTTAAGGGGGTTTTGTTTTGCACGTTGTTGCACATAATTTCAGCCTGAATCTTTCGACATTTAGTAGCAAATACTCAGATTCTTCAATGCAGAAAAAATGTCCTTTACCTGCATGCTGTTCGAAGTAAGCACGAGCTGTAACACACAGTAATTTAGCCCCGATTTGTGACACACAGAAAAGGAGAGGAGCGCTGAACACCGGAGCGATGACGGCAACGCGGACGATCCCAAGAAAAAGAAGCAGCGGCGGCAGCGGACTCACTTCACCAGCCAGCAGCTGCAGGAGCTGGAAGCCACTTTCCAAAGGAACCGTTACCCGGACATGAGCACCAGGGAGGAAATCGCGGTGTGGACCAACCTGACCGAGGCCAGAGTTCGGGTAAGAGTCCATCGGGCGGGCCGCCGGTCGTGCGTAATGTGTGCGTAAAGACGATCTGACAAAATAAATGTGAATATTATTGGGTAAATGAAATACCTCAAAAGTGGACAAAATGAATAATGGAATATTAACTTAAATGTGCCAAAAATAGATAAGAATATTCACAGAAATTTAGAAAATTTTAACACAAAAATAAAACTACAAACAATCCTGAATTCTGCTTTAATTTCAGAGTCACACTGTGTTTGATCGGTGCGCTGAAACAAGATGAGAACTTCATGTTCCCACAAACATTTTAATGCAAAGTCACCGATGTTTTGCCTGAGCCAAGCTGTTGTGATATAGAAATTCAGTAAGAAATTGTAGAGGAAAAATCGCTCACTGAGGATGTCAACACCAAAGGTCGAAAGGTTCGTACGGAAGGAAAAGAGTGAGAACACAAAACTTTAAACGTCACTTTTTTTCAGTGACTTAAAACAACTCGGTCAGTAAAATGTTATAAATGTGTGAGATAATTCAGAGACTCTCTGCTGACAGAAAACACTGGGAGGTTTTTAAAACTGTAGCGTTAACAGATATTCAGTTGCACTCATGCTCGACTGTCAACTGCGGTGCATCCAAAAACTAAGTCATCCATGTCCGAAACGCGTGCGCGCATTTGTGACACACGCGGGACTAAAAACACGTCCCAGTTCAAATATCTCATGTTGAAAGTTTAGCAGAAATGAAAGCTGTCTTTAACTATTTGGATGTGTTGGGGGTGACATCCTTTGTAAGGGTGTATCCGCGCTGCTAATGGAGCCAATGGGGGATTTGTCTTTTGATGACATCACCACCAGTCTGGACCCTCATTTGTCCCCGTGGAGGAGACGCTTCATGCAGCCAGATCCACCTTGGAGCTGTGCAGGGAGCAGGAACCGCGTGTGATTCTGTTCATTTAACAACATGTGTGAACTGTATTTTATTCAACCAATATTAATCGTAAAGGACGTGAATTCTTCAATTCTAATAATACTGCCCATTCAAAGTAAAACAGAAATAAAAGGATAATAATAAATAGCTGACGAAGTAAGTTAAGACTGAAAAAAGGTGTTTTTACACACAGCTATTCGTGCGAGCTGCTCCTTTCTCTGGGAAAAAAATGCGAGAAATGTGCGTAAAACTCAAAACAATTGCATTTGGTTTTCATTTGGAGCAACTGGCGCCTGGCAGCCCGTCCCAGCAAAAATCCACCATCTCAAATTGCATGAAAAAAAAAAATGCACAGAGCTATTTAAAGTGAATGGAAACACGTAAAAAAAAAAAATCTCAGAATAAGTTTAGAGTGCTGCATTTTTGTCAGATTTTCAAACAGCGCAGCCTTTTATTTTGTCGGAATTGAAAATAAGAAGAGCGCAGAGACGCGTGAATACTTCTGATCCAGCATCGCAGCGTTTAATTAAATGTTTTGACGTTTTAAAGTGTTTGGACTTGACCCTCTGAGGTCACGAGTGTTCAGTCACGCTTGACAGAGAATGAGATTGAGTGATATTTGTGGGCCTGGTTGTTTTACCTTCAGCTCTAATGAGGGTTGTGTGCGTGTTAACATGAGGTGTGTGTAGTTTTGTCGCTGCAGCCGCACACGAGCCGAGGCGCTGCTGTGACGAACGCAGCCGGTGTGTTTCCTCCGCGGCTCTCTGTCACATCGCTCACGTCTTTGTGGACAATTTGTCCGCAGCACTCTGCTCTCTGCGCGGCTATAAATAGCTCCCGCGGGCCCCGTCTGATGAAGCCACTTGTAAACTGTTTCTACTATGAATTAAAAATGGAGTCGCAGAGTGGCGACGGACGGATATTTTGTCAGGTTTCGATCAGGCGTGAGGATCTCCAGGAGCCGCGCTCCTCTCATTCATTTACACTGCTCCCGCCGCGCGTGTTTGATTCATGCCTGGCTGTATTTTGTGAAGTGTCACACACACACACACACACACACACACACACACACACACACACACACACACACACACACAGGCGCTAAATTGAGCCGCATTCAACCCAGAATTAAGTTTAATTTATTCGCTAAACATGAAGGAATAACAATTACAGTAAATATATATATTTGAATTATACATATCCCAAACTGGAGCTAAAGTCTGGTTTATTTCAATGATGTCACTCAAACTACGTTTTTTAAGAGCACAATTCACGTGATTCCTGAATTATTTTTAATAAGGTCAGAATTGCGGATTTTTTCAAAATAAAAGGACATTTCATTCACGCTAAATACTGAATTAAAAACAACAACAACAAAAACTTCCGATACGATTATGGACAACAATAGCTCATGTAATTATGTAATATTAGAGCTCATTTAACGCTTCAATAAACACAACTGGAAATGGATGAATAAAAAGCCCGTTATAAACATGCGCAAACAAACAGCAGCAGTCTGGATTTAAGAGGCTGCGTTTCACATTCCGCTGCTGTGTTCACTTCTTGTGATTGAAGAGGAGTTTTACCGGATGAATTTAGAGTTTAAGTGATCAGAGTACCACGTTTCAGAGCTGCTGGTTTACTTTAAGTTTGCGTTGCAGTAGGATTTTATTAGGAAAAGACGATCATGACCTGACACACACACACACACACGCGCGCACGCACACAACGGGGGGCGAAGTTATTTTGTCTATTTACAAAAAGGAACAAGCTGATTTTTGTGATTACGTATAAATGTGTAAATGAACGGAGGCGAGCTGAAGAGTCAAACGAGCCCTTTGTGTGTGTGTGTGTGTGTGTGTGTGTGTGTGTGTGTGTGTGTGTGTGTGTGTGTGTGTGTGTGTGTGTGTGTGTGTGTGTGTGTGTTTCCCTCAAATGATCAGAAATGAAAGTGCAGGCTGGGCCCTGTTTACAGACCGCTGTAAACAAAACTGAAGACATCCGAGAACATTAAGCAGATGTTGCATTAAAGAACCGTCGGTCAGTGCGGGACTGCGAGACTCACATGCTGGATTTCGTTGCCGGGCTTGTTAAGAGTAAATGAGGAAATTACACAAGATGGAAGATAAAAGCATTCAGAGATCATTCATTTAGATTTGGCGTTTTTTAAGTTTGTGGACTGAATCAAGCAGCAGCAGCAGCAGCAGCAGCAGCACGGAGGAGGAGGAGGAGGAGGACAAAAAGTTCACTAAATATTATTCTGCCACTACAGAGAATCATTTATTAGATTTTAAGTTAAAGTGGCGACATTCTTAAAGCAGATCGGAATGTTTTTACTGTTTGTGTTCGTGATCGTGCCACTTTTGTTTTATATCGTCCTTTGTCTTCAGGCGAACTAAAAACACACAATACACCAACAATACAGCATGTAACAAAATACACATTTGCAGCAGGCAAGAATCCAACATTCAGTAATAATGAGTAACGAATGATAATTCATCATTTGTGATTTGTGCTCCAGCACGATGATGGTTCCGTGTTAATTATCTCAGTGTGTGTGTAGATCATTCAGCTTCTGTGAGTGTGTGTGTGGAGTTTTGAGTCAAAGTAAATCAAATCCCACAAAAAATAAATAATGAAAGCTTAAATTCCCGCACTTGCCACTGCTGTTTTTATAGATATATTTTATTAAAATATTTGACTTATATATTTGTCCCCACAACTTTCTGATGAGCATAATTATTTAGAATGTGCTAAATAAATCGCTTGCAGCAAGAATTCTAACTAATAAATCAAATGCATATTTTGATTGTGTACATTACATAAAATCACATGTTAATTTTCTTCTTCTTCTTCTTTGTATTTTAGTCTTTTTAATGACTGACCTTTTTTATATATAAAACTACAAATGCAGAGGTGAAGAGTGTTTCCACTGTTTGTGGTAAAGTCAGCCTCTTTGTGGCAGCAGTGATGTCCTTTAGCAGAATATTAGAACATGATGATTTTAATGAAGAGGCAGGTCTGTAGCACAGTGGAGATTTTGGATTATAAGAAATGAAAGTGTTTATATATTTGACGACTTTTATTCCTATTTTTTTTTTCTTAAGAAAAATCTAATTTGTAACTGTTTCAGGTGACTCTGCTGCTCACCTTGTGTTCATGTATCTGCTGCACATTATTGTTTTTTTTTAATTAATTTGAATTTGCAATATAAAGTGTATAACTGATCGAAATTATTATAACAATAACTTGTGACAATTTGAGAACATTTTGCTCTGCAGCAGACGGCAAACTTGAACATCAACTCTAAAAGACAAAACAGTTACATCAAATACAGATGAAGGAGAAAACTTCACCAGACTCCCTTATAAAATCGCTCAATTTTGTGAGTTGTTGATTTCAGAGACACTGTATGGACTTTATGAAACGCCTTGTCTGACAAATTCTTAATTACTCCGGAATTATTGTAAATTCGGTTTATCTTATAGCCTTATAGCACATCTAGTTCCAGTATCAACTACAGTCAACAGCAGCAAGGAGATAAATTCCCCAGTCTCCCCTTGTAAAATCGCTCAATTGTGTGAGTTGTTGACTTAAGAGACGCTTTCCAAACTTTATGAAACGCTGTATCTGACAAATTCTTAATCACTTGGGCCTTCTTGTAAATTCGGCTTATGCCATAGTCTCGTTTTACGGGGTGCTGCCGCCCCCGCAGCACCTCTAGTTCCCGCACCCATGCCAACTAACCGTGTGTATCCTCCAGGTGTGGTTCAAAAACCGCCGGGCCAAGTGGAGGAAGCGGGAGCGGAACCAGCAGATGGACCTGTGCAAGAACAGCTACCTGCCGCAGTTCAGCGGCCTCATGCAGCCCTACGACGACATGTACCCGGCGTACACCTACAACAACTGGACCAACAAGGGCCTCACCCCGGCGCCGCTGTCCACCAAGAACTTCACCTTCTTCAACTCCATGAGCCCCCTCACCTCGCAGTCCATGTTCTCGGCACCCAACTCCATCTCCTCCATGACCATGGCCTCCGGGATGGGCCACTCGGCCGTGCCGGGCATGCCCACCCCGGGCCTCAACAACATCAGCAACCTGAACGGGATCGGCACGTCCGGGATCAACTCGGCCATGTCGTCGCCCGCGTGTCCGTACGGGCCTCCCGGCTCTCCGTACAGCGTTTACCGGGACACTTGTAACTCCAGCCTGGCCACCCTCAGACTCAAATCCAAGCAGCACCCGACCTTTGGATACAGCGGGCTGCAGAGCCCCGGCTCGAGCCTGAACGCGTGTCAGTACAACAGCTGATTTTTACAGCTGCGTCTTACAAATATTAATACAGACATATATATGTATATGTATATATATATATGTGTGTGTGATAAACGGACACGATCTGAGAGCTTAGAGGCTACCTGCGGATGGGGAAAAAAAAAAGAAATCAAAGACAACTAAACTGGATTAGTTGCGGTCATTTTTCAAAAGAGAAAAAATGGATTATGCGGGTTAAATGTGTTTACCAATGAACTTGCACAGCAATCGAAATGTCCAGGTTTTTTTTTTTTTTTGTAATGATGAAGACGTGTTACATTGCTGCATTGTACATATATAAATGTAAATATATACAGGCCTAACATATAAAACAGACGGTGGTATTTGCTTTTCTTTTTCTGTGTGTGTGTTCGTGCGCTCGCTTTGCTTTTTGAAGACTCTCGACGGAAACCTGGATTTCTGCGAGATTGAAAAAAAAAAATTAGAAAAAGTGTCGAGCATATTCCAGACTCAACAAGAAGAAAAGAAAGAAAAAAAAAGAAGAAATCTGGCTTTTATTGTACATATTTTATACTGCTTCTGTGTGCTTTCTATTTACAGTCTATGCAGGAAACCACCAGTCTGACTCCAGTGACTTTACTTTAAAATGTTTTTGGTCTTTTTTTTTCCCTCATTTTTTTTTTGTTTGAAAACCCATTTAAAAAAAAATCCCGCATGTTTAACTTGAGTGCAACGTGTTTTGTACGATAATGTAAGACTTTGCAGAAGTTCATTAGCCTAAACTGTATACAACTACAAAAAAAAAAAAGAAAGAAAAAAAGGGTGATTCAGAGTCACTCATGTGTTTATGGTAACATGTTTGTTTGAATAAAACTCCAGGAAAAAGAGAGGTTTATTTCAAGGATGTTTTCAGAGGAGTCTTTTTGTTTAGCGGAGTGATTTGTTTTCAGAGGAGCCACAATAAACAAATTGGCAGCACATCGGCGGCGTATTGATCCGCTCAGTTTAAGAAGGGGGATTATCTGAGGTGTATGAAGATTTCGGGAGGATTAATGGGACTAGCCGGCACTTATCTGGGCTTTAAAACATTACCTTTTATTTAGTCTTTTCTGTTCATTTTGAAGCATTTATACTGCTCTATCTAAAATACCCTTTTTCTCTGTGAGAAGAAATGAATCCAAAATGAGTTCAGTGAAAACTTCCAGACCTGGTTATATTAAAAGGATCAGTATGAACAGCCTTACCTATATTCTGTGGGTATTGTTATTTGGCGGATGTAATAATAATAATAATAATAATAAGAAGAAGAAGAAGAAGAAGAAGAAGAAGAAGAAGAATTAATAATAGCCATGTTTCGCCGTTCAGTGCAGAAAATAGTCCCACATGCGCCTCATCACACCGGATTCAATTTACAGACACTCAGTTTCTGGCGTGCGCACTCTCGTCCCTGAGCCTACATGAGCCTACCTGCTGCCCCACTTTATCATATCTTAATCATCTATTTTAAACTGATTTAAGGATTTATAATCGATCTCCTGGGTCGTTTTGTTTTGAGCTGCAGGAATGCGCAACTCTGAAACAGACTCGACTCGCCAAAATGCGCCAAACCAGCTCCTCCAGCTCTGCCAAAAGCCAAGAATTCAATCAATGCCGTATCTCGCGTTCTGACACCTCATATCTATATTACTGACAGTTAGACTGATATTAGCGCGCTGCACAAATGAGGCGGTAATGATTGTGTGCTTTAGCTGATAGGGCTCCGAGGAGGGAGGGAGGGTGTTGGGACACTAAAGCTCCTAAAACAGCTCCAAGAAAATTATTACACGGGTTGTTCAACACACACAGGTCAACAAACTGTGATCCAAACCAGTGTTTGGCACTAATATTCCCTCATTATTTATTAAATCTTGACCTTCTGGTGGCTGATTGGTAGCACTTCTCATACAGCTCTATACTCTTTTATCCCAGCTGAGGTTGTATGTTGACTTTGGGGATCTTTCTGGACAATGCATCTTCTACAGTGGCTTCATAATAACCCTACACTTTTTAGCTGTGACCTGAAGCCTGTCTGACTCTCAGGAGTGAGTTTATCTTGAACTCTTGGTGGCTTTTGGGTAGTTTGAGTCCAAACACTGAACCGCGTGAAGGCCACGTTGAAATGCAAGAAATTATTATTCTATGTTCCCTCTAGAATATTTCAGTTTTATGTTTTGTGTTGATTTGTTGCCTGCCTGCAGTCAAACATGACTTATGTGGGACTCCTGGGTCTCCTATAGTGACTAGAAAGTTCCCAAAGTATTTGACCACAATATTCAGCATTTCTGAACCCCAAAAGTGAGTTTATCTTGAACTCGTGGTGGCTTTTTCACTATCATTAGCCCCTCTATAATGTTCCAACAATATGTTTCATCTTTATTTGGAGTTATGCTGACCTCGAGGTGCATTCGTGGAAAGGATCCCCTGCGGTGGCTTTAATATCCCCTTCGTAAATCAGCGTAGTGCCCTCGGATGCCTTTTTAAGTGAACTGCTGCAATATTTTACTTTAATAGCGAGTCTGACACGAGCCTGGTGACTTTTACGTCCCCTTTTGAAAAATGTATCTTCTATAATATTCCTCAATATTTCAGTGTCTGGCACTCAGATATGTTTTTTATATTATGGTGGCTTTTTTGTATTTGATCCCATTTTAGCTCTGTAATATTTTATCTATGAAAAGTGAGTTTATATTGACATTAGGGTGTCTTTTTAGGAAATGTACCTTCGATGGTGGCTCTAACTTAATCCTGTGCTCTTTTTCTTTTTAAATCGTTATCTGACTCTCAAAAGTGAGTTCATCTTGATCTCACGCTGGCTTCTAGGTTATTATTCTAGTTCCTCTACAATATTCTTTGCTTTTACTCAAGTATTCAGAACTCATTCTAGAGTAAAAACAAAGCTATCGCGTTAATACATTACTTTGGTTAAAGTGAAAGTCACCCAGGTGAAAAGTACTCGAGTAAAAGTCTTAAAGTATCTGATGTGAATCGTCTTTCATCTGATGGTTGATAAAATGATCTAATATGTTTTTCTTTTGCTCCCATGCAGCATCTAAGTAATCAAATATATGAAATGGAGTAAAAATAGTACAGTATTTGCCGTTATCTTTATTTGGTCTGTCTGTGTTGACCTTCAGGTGCCTTTTTGAAAAACGTGAGTATTTCAGCAAAACATTTAGGATGTCTGATGCTCAGAAGTGAGTTTATTTTGGCCCTCAGGTTCTTTTCCCATTAAATTATTTCCTGTAATGGCTCCGTAACATATCGTGTCTATGATATTCCTTTACTAATTCACCTTTTCATTGGTTTTATTGAAAGTGAGTTGAACTTTGGGTGCCTTTTTGGACCAACCAATCTCCTAAAGCAGCTCGATAATACTATATAATAATATTTCACCACAGTGTTTCTAACACCCGTCCTGCAGGGGCTCCGTAATGTTTCTGTAACACCGACAGTAGTGAGTCTGTGACACATCAGGTGAGTTTATGTCGACTTTGAGGTGTAAAAAGTGGTGGTCGAAAGTCAGTTTATCTTGGCTCGCAGAGGCTTTTTGGTGGATTTATTTGCTATGATGTCCTCATGATATTACAGCAATATTCACTTTAATAGGGAGTGTGACACGAGTTAGTCAACTTTTACGACCCTTTTTGAAAAATAAATCTTGTACAATGTCAATATGTTCCTTTAACATTTTACAAGTGTGTGTACACTTTTGTGTTTTGTTGACCTTATATTGTTTCTCAATGAACCCTCTTGGAGAACCTCAATAATATTCCAGTGATGTTTCATCTTTGCTTGTAGTATATATGACAGTCTAAAAAGTGAGTTTATGTTAATCTTTAGATGCCTTTTTTGGAAAACCAACCTCAGATGGTAGCTCTGTAATATCCCCTCAATATTTTACTACACTTAAAAGTCTGTTTCACTTGCAAGTCAGTTTCGAGACAGTTGGGTGCTTTGAGGTTGAATGTGTCTCCTGCAGTGGCTCTTTTGATATTTCATTATCCACATGTGGTGAGTCTGTGAGGTTTAGAGTGAGTTAATGTTAAACTTCAGGTGATTTTATCATCATATACAGTCACACAGAGTTCCTAGAGTTCTCTGAGCTTCACCATTCATAACGAGTCACTACAGTCTCACCATCAGTGCGCGCGGCCTCAAAATTCTTTCCTTGGGCGCGCCGGCGTGTACGGGGGGGGGCAGCACAGTTTACTCGTGCATGGCCTCTAATTGCATCTACCTGCTTTTGATTTGGGGGGAAAAAAATTAAATAAAAACGCGTGACGAGAGGAAGAAGCTCACCGGAACTCGTGGTGAATGGCAACACCAAAACAAAAACAAAGCTCGCACGCTGTCGTAAAAGTTACCCATAATACCTGATTCCAGTTGTAAATGAGGAGCGTGAACGCGCCTGAACCTGGAGGGCAATGTTCAACACGACGCCTCATACACGGTAAATATTTGAACTCATGCTTCTCGGGAAGGGAAGTCCCCACTTCTCCTGAATTATCAGAGACACGATGAAGGGAGGGAATCAAATACATAAAAGAAGTACGTGGATAAGGATAATTTCTTCTTATTTAACACATCATGATGGCTGATGGTCATAGACCTGTGTGTGAGGGACACACACGTGATTGCATTGATACAGAGTGTTAACACATTAAAAAACACGGCAGTGTTGGAGGCAACTATTCTCTCTCCCCTGCATCTCATAGAAATTCAGAATTCAACCTGAAAATATCGACTCATCGACTGATTAATTACATTATCAGGAGATTGATCAGGAGTGGAAATAACTGAGTCAATTGTAGGCCCTTAAATTCAGATCAGAGCATCATCACTTCTAACAGTCACTGCAAATGAACTGCACTCACTGTAAATTAAAAAAATATTAAATGATGTTATATAAATTAAATTAATTAATTAATTAATTACATTCATTTAGTTCTTTTATTATAATAATCTAAAGAAAACACTGCTGTCTGAATTATACCTATACTATACCTTGATTAATGACTCTGCTGTGAGGGTGTTCGTCAGGGGCCCAACGGCTTGTTTTGTGCCCCGGGGCCCCCTTGAACGGTGATCACGGCCATGCCACCGTGAAGCAGTAGGCTGTCGAGGAAGCAGAGTAAAGAAACCAAGACACCAGAGTAAAAGAGTGTTTGCAGATATGCTTAGTGGTCGCATACAAAAGGCAGCACACTCAGTTTATAAAATTAAAGATGTCCTCATCGTGGTGGCACAGCAATTAGCCACAATTATTTTTTCATGTCATCGTTTGACAGACAGAATTTAGCGGAGAAAAAAAAGCCACCATGAATTACTATGCGGACACTTACAAACTTCCTTGACAGACATCTCAATAATCTCCTCAACCCCGCCCATCTGGTGTACCCCAATTACAAAACAAGCGCTGCCAAAACCGAGGCCTTCCCTCAGCTATGAACAAAATGCTGCGCGGCTTCTGTTAGTTCCCTGCTGCTGCCACCCGGCTGCCTGCAGCAGCTCCTCTGATCCTGAAACCTGCACTGCAGCTGCTGCATCCTGTAAACACACCGAGTGCCTGTTTACATCCAAACCTGTAGTTTATTCAGAAGCACTGCCTAGACTCTGTAATATAACAATACTGACCCTGTAATCAAACAATAGCAGCAGGGGTCTATTAGGACATGGCAGCAGCAGCCTTCATCTCTCTTAATGAGTGATTTTTATCTCTCTGGGCGTTTTTTAAGGCAGCTGCTGCACCCCAACAACAAGATAGCAGCCGGCACAGTACGTAACATCAGGGCTGACCATCGCCTACAGCATGCCACAGAGTGCTGAGCATTATGAACGAGCTGCCAGCCTTACAGGAAGCCAATATTTTTTAGTTAATTTTCTTTTGCCCAGTGATGAAAAGTAAGTGAATTTTTAGCTTTTTAGCTTTTTTAACTTCACATGAGTATTTCTATTTTCTGCAACGCTAACCTTATTGAAAATATCATACTTTATACTCATTTAATAGCTTTAGTTACTAATTACTTTGCAGATTTCATGCTGCATCAAATCAGCATGTTTTTAAATTGATTATTTTTGCCACCATCAGATATATTTGAAAAAAAAAGAAAAAAAAAGACAACGATTCTGATCATCAAATAAATGCTGAATATCGGATTGGATAAAGGCCATGGCCAAATATAGGTCAACCCATAGAACGATGAAAATGTGTGTAGTTCACTTTGACTTTTTATACTTAAAGGGGCTATTCTACCAAAAATTCAACTCAAGTCATTATCTATTCAGCCCCATGCGGATGCAAAGTCGGGTTTTGTGGTCCACAAAACGTTTCTGGATTTTCGCATCAAAACAGTGTTGCAGCGTTCTCCTGAACAGCTGGAGTAGCTGGGGCTTTTCTAGCGTAATCCAAGTCTCCAGAAAGAGATCCTAAATTGAATTGAAAATACATTATACACACCCTTTTTACTGGTAAGATCAGCACTGTAGCTGCTAAGCTAAAAGCGTTCGACTGTGAGTATAGGGCGTTAATTTCTTTAGATCAATTTTGTTATCTTAGGGCTTCCAGAAACTTGCATTATGTCTGATATGCAAGGTGAGCTGTATTGAGCCAATTTATGTTTTATTTCAATGTTTTAAAACAGGTCTCCATCTTCTTCACTTGTTAGGAGAATGCGCCAACACAATTTTGCTGTGTAACTTCAACCAACCGTGAGCAGGTAACGACTGAATTTTCATATTGGGTTGGACTTTTCCTTTTCTTTTTTTTCTCCTCTTGTACTTTTTACAAGACTGTGCATGGCTTGTAAATCAAATTACAAGGGCCAGGGAATGTGCCAAGGCCATCACCAGAATAAATATTGACATTGTACATTTATGCACGCCGCAGATGTGATACATTTGTGTGTTTCATATCAAACAAATATCTTTTAAACTTGCGTAATTCTGTGATTGAGATCTGGTGAGGTTGGGCCTAAATTGCCCAGGTGAAGCGATCTCAAAGAGCTGTCTCTCACTTGGCAACCATCCTGCCCCGGTGCCACACCACCACCACCACCACCTTCTGTACAAATGTAATGTATCCTTTGTCTGCAGAAACATACCGCCTTTCTCTAGTGACTGGGCTGCACGAGATCCATCACAATGAAGATCTTGTCTGCTTCTCTTATCAGCAAAGTTTATCGCGTTGTAATGTTTTGACCTTCCAATGAATCAATAAAATCAGACACACGCTATGATAGATGACTTATTTAAAGGCACATTTTAGGTGTGATTACAATCTCTGCAGGCTGATTTCATCATACTTAAATCAATCAAAAGTAATTGCTGCTCGGAGTGGAGGAAAAATGCATTCAGTCCAAAAACCTTTGAGGAAACTGCCTGATAGTGATTTAAAATATAAAGGATGTGTAGTAAATGTTGTTAAACTGCTTTACAGCTGCACAATGTTTTACTGGAGGACAAAACCATCTCTTTCATAGGGTTAGAAAAAAGGCCTTCACAAGAAAGTGAACCAACAAGCTGAATCCTGAATTGCTGCTCACATCTGATTGCTTTTGGATTACGGTTGCCATGAAACTCACAACATCACAAACACCAGCTCAAGATGTTGCACGTTTTTGCTTTTGTTTGTTGTGTCAAACAGACTTTGGGGGTTGTCGTATCTCTTTTTTTTTTTTTTCCTTCAGTTTTAACTGAGTGGAGGTGTTTCCACAGCACACACACACGCCAGCAAACCACTGTGTGGCTTCCTGTCTCATGTAGTGTGCCACTGTGGTGCGAACTCACCACAGTGCAGCCAGACTCATGGGAAGCTGCCACAGGTGAGTGACACAAGATGGACCAAATGTAACATGAAGGTTCATATGGAAGTGTGGCACAGCAGAAAATGGAAACACACTTTTACAAAGTATTTGAGTACATGTAATTAGTAACATGTCAGCTGTGTCCTGATTTCTTTATTTGTACCCACTGATCAGACTGTATCCCTAAAACAATGTCCATCTCACAACAGATATCACACCAAACTCCATTTAAAAAACAGGGAATTTACACTCACCAACATTATTAGCAGATGCGTATTGCCAGCGGCACAGTTAAAACTGTCATTACACTAAAAGACACATTTTATTTCAATTCAGCATTACTTCCGTCCACAGAGTAAGTCTCATTTTGGTGGACTCTCTACTTTCAGATGAAGCGCGTTATGATGCTCTCAGACTAAAGAGAACAGCATTGTCTACATAGCGTGTGAGGGCAAAACCGTCACACCTTCACAAACCCAAATTTCACAGGAGCCGTCACGGTGTTGTGAAAATCACTTGATATCACACGGTAAGCACAAGAGCAGGTATCAACTCTGCTGAGACGAGCGTTTTGCTGGAGGAACACACCTGTCAAAAACAAAAGCAAAACACCACCTGACCTATAATAACAGTGAAATAAATGAATTGGGCCTTTGTCTTGTGCTACTCTAAGCGCTGGTGTGTGTTATTTTAGCACATTTTAGTTGGTAACTACTTTAGCAACTGTTACTGTAACACACGTCTCACACGTGTTGTGCGATGAGAAAACCTGTGACTGCTTTATGACCGACAGCAGGTGATGGAGAGATGGATGGCCCGGTACCACAGCCGGTACATTAAGTACTGCCAACATACTTGAGCTGTCTTACCCGTATTACTCACTTTCTGTCTGGTCCTCAGGCAAAAGGACCTGACGAGGATCTTGTATCTATTTTTACTTTAATTTTTGATTAAAAGGTGTTTTTCACTGGAGCTGGTGGTTACATAGATGGGCCTTTACGTTTGGCGCTGAAATTTCATGTACATTTGTGATCAAAGCTGTAAAAATCTGTGTTAAAGATCATTTTGTGTTTATTCATATGTGTGTTTATAATGAGCGTCTCCACTGGCAATGTAGTCGACCTGAATTAGATGTTGGAGCAATTTGTGTCAGTGTTTACAACCATTATAAAGCTGTATGAATTGTTTCTTTAGTTCAATAAAGACATTAGCTGTCACAGGAACTTTCCCACGGGACGAGGAACCTTCAGATGAACTTGGTAGATTTCCACCACCAGGACCAGGGTCTAAATCTCATTCTGGGGACATTATTTTACCCCTCAAGAAGTCCCTGCTCGAGGGTTTGGCTTTTTCAAAGATACACTAACTTTTGGGGCGGGACCTGCAGCACTGAACATTTCTGATTAGTACTCACAGCATTTTTATTTCAGACACCAATTTTATAAATCTACAGCTGCAAACCATTTTTGTCAATAAATAGAATACAAGAAGGCTCAAGTGAAGAAAAATGAAGTCATTTATCCAACCTGCTGAACATGGTCAATCATTTGATTTAAACTGTCTAGACTAATCATGGGACTATTCTCTAACAACCTATATATGATAGAGCCCAAAGGCACCTAAATGACTGAAACTCAACAGCCCATATTATTAAAAGGTTTTTAGCTCATCATCCTCTGGAGTGACTCAGATTTTCTCAGCGATTCCGAGACGGTTAATTTTTTTGGTTCTTCTGTTTTAACTCATCAACATGTAATCGATGGTGGAAATACAACAAGCAGCCACAGTAAAACCTTTAGTTCTCCCTGGGACTTATTCCTCTGTGTCACAGAGCCACTGGTGCCACATGCTCCTATACAACCAGAAACACTGTCGCTGTAGTTTATTTGAGTCACTTTCACATTTACAATCCCACCGTCAGAAAGTCTCAGTCTCAGTGTGTCTTAAACTACAGCTGGAAAACAGTCCCCAACAAATACTTTAGTTTTTCCTGGTTGAGTACCATTAGCATCAGTGTCCAGCTTATTTTAGAATAAAATAAAAATAAAGTATGTATTTGTAACACATTTAGGAACTAATGGGCATGGAGCTGCTAACCACAAAAAGAGTATAAAAGTCAGAAAGTGCTGTTAAAGGAAATAGTGTATACTAAGTTTGAAATATAGAAGTATGAAACAGGTGTGATGCTTTCTCTTTTGGACCAGGCCTGCCATGGTGAGTTGAGTATTCATCAGCTGACAAGCAGACAAAGAAGGCATATTTTTAGATATAAACCAAATTTAGCGTGTGGACTTGATTCCTACTGCACGACTGAAAAAGTATTTTAAAGGCTAACAGCAGGTTGGATGAGGACGCTCACTGTAACTCTCCAACAAAGAGTCCTTGAACAAGACACCGACATTCTCCTGAAAATCTTCCCGGTGAGGAGGATCAGCCAAATGTCTCAAACGGCCCAGTAGCTGCTTATTTTACCTCCATCGTCCTCCCGTATCTCATTGATTTTATACTTTAACAATGTGACCCTAATGCTGTTTATATCCCAGTTAAGGATTTTATATCTTTGTGATCAGACTTAAATCTGAGTCTAATGTCAACCTAATGACTCTAATATTAACTGCTATAAATCAGCGTTTATGCTGTGCTGCATGGAGATAAACTCTGATTCATGGGAGCTGGAGAGTTTTTTACAAAATACTGGAACCTGCAGTCAAAAGAGTACTTGGCCAGTAACTGCCTACTGTTGCAAGCCAAAGAACAACAGCATGAATTACTGTAATTATATGTGTCCTAAGAAAATGATGTAATTACCGCCAAGACTGAGTCTCAGTACCGCAGTAATTCTGACAAAGCTGACACATGACAGTCATTTTGGGATTAGTGACCGTGCTGAGTCGAACTGACTTCACAGCCAAGTGTGTGTGTGTGTGTGTGTGTGTGCGTGTGTGCGTGTGCTTGAAACACACTAAAGACAGCTTTGGGTGGCTACTGTATGAAGAGATCTGGTTCAACTCAGCACACCTTCATTTTTTAAAGAAGCCAATTTCCTGACTTTTTTTAATAATCAAAACTTCACAACAGCAGTGGGGTCTTACTGTACTTTCATGGGCAGCCATGAAACATTTAAGAAGTAAAAAATCCTGATCTTTACTATTGTTCTCTTAAAACACCCACTTGGCCATTGACTGGCTCCATCCATATGTGGAAATGCCTTTAAATCTGAATCCTCTGGCTGGTTTTAGAAATACGTCAGATTGCATGCAAGTTTGTGAGAAAATGACTTCTCATTTGATGTATGACCTCAGTAAACAGTTTCATAATGAGCTTGTGGTCTCGCTCTCTAGTATCATGTATTCTTCACCACAGCTTGATGCTCATTTAGTAAATTATGGATCCATTTAGAGTCTAATAGACACTAGCAAAGGGTAAATAATCATGTATCTCCAAATGTTGCAGGTCTATATTTTTTGTGTCTTTACGGGCTAAAGGAATTCTCCTATTTATTCTGTTACATAAACAATTTTAAATCCCATTGGTCTATTTTAAAAATGTACCGTCACAAAGCTAATAACAGTGTTTTTCTGAACTCGTGAAAGGCTGAGGGTTTGTAATGGATGTCTGTATTAGGGAGCCTCTCTGTTGCTGACAACCGTGACTATGATCCATCATATCCCACAGAAAATGTGTTTCCCCTTTCACAAAGGAAAGACTCTTGTGACAACTTGTCTTTTAAATGGAAGAAGACAGCGTGAAACTGCCATTTATCAGCACAACAGACAACAATATGTTTCTGCTCACAGAGATGAGAACAGTCAGCGATCGTCCTGTCGCTACTGCAGCACCATATGGGAAATGTACAAACGGGGTGCATTTGATCAAATAACAAATTCCATACAAATGTCTCTGCAAATGTTAAGCTCCTGGTTACTTTCTGGCATCGAGCGCAGGCTGTGATTACTATCAGCGCTGAGTCTGCAGTGAAATGCCACAACAGTGGATCCCACATGCTGAATGCTGGCCCGTGCACTTCCCCCAGAGACTCCAAATGCAGACTTAGGTCAAGATTGACTTTCTTTGACCTTGTTATCTTTATTTGGCTGTATCAGATTTCAACTACTGGCCCGCTAGCCGAGATCCACCACATGGCCGGGGAGTGAAACTGTGATTCACACACTACAGAGGAGAAATATGGGCCGCTATCACGTACAGCAGCTGCTTGGAAAAAGCCCAGAAAGCCTCTCTCCTGCTCGTGGCTTCTTCTCTCACTCACTGATGAAACCCCCCCTCCATCTCTCTCTTCCCCTCTTGTGTCGCTCTCAGTCGGCCACTAGACATTTATGCTCAGGAGAATTATTATTTTTCCATCTCAAGGTCTACACACACACACAAAAAAAAGAGAGAGAGGCATCCCCCACCTGGCCCGTCCCACTCATCTATTCTTGACTTTATTCCTTCCCACTCTTCTCTCTACGTTTGTCTTTTACTCTCCTCCTCCTCCTCCTCTGCAACCTCTTAACCCCCCTCAACTTCCCTCCCCACTCTCCCCGCCTCTTTCTTTCTTCCTCATTCCTTCCCCTGTCTTTCTGTCTCCCTCTGGTTCTCGTGTGTGTGTGCAGACTGGACTGCTGGCGGTGCAGAATTAGTAGGTGAAGCTGAAAACGGATTAGGGAGCCAGAATCCCGGGAGTTCACTAATGGGAGGGCTGGCTAGGCTGCCTGCTGCTTCTGTCCATCAGCTGAGACCAATTATCTGAAGGGGCCACATCTGGCCGGGTCTGGACCGGCTTGGCCTTCTAGGAACGTCTGTCTGGTCCCTTAAAACTCCGCCTTCTTTTCTGCAGAGGAGAGATGATGATGTCCTAGCAGCTAGAAAGGCTGAAACGATTAGTCAGTTAATTTATTTAGTTGTCTGACAGAAACTAATTTATCATTTTTATTCAAATTTGTCAATTCATCAGCGGGAGCTTCAGGGCCTCTTCCATGGAGTCTGCCATGTCGCTCAGCAAGGCTACAGTAAGCGAGGGTGATAACAGGGGTATTCAGTTGGTTGCAATCTGCAACCTCACCTCTAGATGCCATGAAATCCTGTCCATAAACAGTACGGGCCCTTTAAGTCATTAGTCAGGGAACATTTTCTATAAATCTTCTCAAATATGAGGATATGGGGAATTTTTGATGTTTTAAATACTTGAACAAGAGAAGGACATCAAATATTGTGATGAACTAAATTTTATTATTATTATTGTTATTATTATCATTATCATCATTATTATTATTATTATTATTATTATTATTATTATTATTATTATTATTATTATTTTCTTACATTTTGTAGACTGAACAATATACAGGAAACAAAATCTAATAATAATAATTGGTGAATGAAAAACAGTTGTTCCATGCAACCCTCGAAATGAAAGTTTGAAAGGAAAAGTCAGCAGTTCACAGGTTCATCCTCAGCTCATGGTCTGAGTAAGTAGGAGATTTTAATTTCAAAAAAGCAAACATACATTCAATAATTACTGCATATAGAGAAAAAATGTTGCCATCCTCATTTCAAGATCTGGTTTATAAATGTTGCCTCAGTAAAAGTTTTTTGGACTGATTCAGATACTTCACTGCAAAAAAATGCAATAAAGAGTGTGAACAGAAGCACAGTAAAACGTTTTTTGGACTTACAGAAACAGGATGAATACAAACATTTTGGGAAATTTACTAATTCACTTATCAGCAAGTACTTTGATGCGAAGACCTCTCTTACATCTGTCAAGTTGTTAGCAAAGACAGATGACCTCCCTGAAACACTCAGATAGTTTAATGTTGTTCTTCTTCTCTGCCTCTCTTCTTCAACCATCCTTTGACCCTCTGGATGGGGTCCTTCCCACAGGTTTGACTAAACTATATATTAACTCTCCACCTCGGTCAGCTGCAACAGTAAAATACTACCTACAAATTCACACATATACACAGCATATCAGCCAGAGATCTGAAATCTCCTCTTGATAATTTAACCACATGCTGATATTACTTTACCACATACTTGTAATTTAACACACAGCAGATGCAACGGCAGGTTCCCTGCACCCAAATCATGTTTGCAATATGATATATTTCCAGTGACGAACTGGGAACAAAACGCGCATTTTCACCCACAAGCGGCCCGGGGGGCGCGTGCGCATGCGCAACCTTAGAGCCGGTAAAGAGCACGCGCTGCTGATAGCCCCAGTGATGGTGAGCGTTAACTCACACGCTATACACAACTGCACAACAACAATGCATAAAACAAATTAATAAACCATCAGAGCCAGCCGCTCCATAATAAAAACATGTCTTACCGTCATGCAGTTATCCATGTCTACCTCTTCATCCGCCTCTGGCTCATATTCCTCTCTGTCCTGTCTTCCTCCTGGTGTGCTGGCTCAGCTGTGTCGCTAACATTAGTGATAGCAGTATTAGCACTGGTGCTAGCTCAAGCTGCACCTTATTTTAAAAACAACTCAGTCAGTTTGCAGCATTTTTCCCCGCCAGCCAACAGTGCTCTCTGAGATTTCTCTCTTTTTCTCCGCTCGCCCCGTGTGTCTCTTGATGCCTCCATTCATTTTTTTATTTACTACCTTAATCTCAGTCTTCCAACTTCCAACAACCACGCAGACGGTCTACTCGATTCAGTCTCGAAAATCCCAGAAGGCATTGCTTCATTTTAACTTTTGCAAAAATCAAATCAAATAAAAAAAAAAAAATCCAGGTATATTTGTTTTATTTCAAATCATGTACGTTTTCATCTAAATAAGAAATAATTTCGCTACAAAACAATCAATGCAGACTGATATGAAAGTTTGTGACCGTAAAAGGTAACCATGACTGTGATAGAGAGAGTCGTATGTGGTATTTAAATTTTTATTAAAATGGAGTGTTTTGTTATATTGGTGGATGTGAAGGTTTTTGGAAATTGTGGTTTTCATTTAGCGCAGGAGTATTATTTACGTCTCAAAGTGGGCGACAGAAATGATCTTTGGGCTGCGTTCTGATTGGTTGGCTGGCCCATAAGGCCCATGTGGGCAGGTGGCCCCTCTGGCATCTGTACAAATTCCAGATTACCAGTCCATCACTGTATATTTCTAACTTTGAGCATGCGCTTTAGCCTCACTAACCTGCATGAGGAGTGACCTTCACCGTTAAATGGTGAAAATATGACAAATTATTTAATCTTGTGTAAATGCAGCTGGTCTACAGCCAATATGACTCAAGTTACCAGTCAAGGACAAAATGTGGTCAGAAAACTGGACTTCTTGTTTTGATTATTCCAAGTACACCTAATTTAATAATTTTCACAAATAAGTGCTGGTTCTTGAACTTGTTCCATTTGAGATTATTGGGAGCTTGATGCTATCCAAGGAACCAACTGGCTTTTCCCCCAGTTCTGATCAGAACCTTTGTAAGCAAGGATGCTTCATCAATGACCTGTGGAGTATGACAAACTTACTTTTAGTTAAAATACTCAGAAAGGTTTTAAATTTGGTACTCAGACTCGAACGGTGGTGGAAAAGCCCCCAGAATGAAGATGAGAGGCCACAGAGGCCATTCCACTTTGCAGGGGCCAGGTAATTTGCATTAATTGTAATGACCTTGGCTGCTCTGCGTCTAATTGCTGTTTCCTGTAAGCGTGCTTCTAATTGGAGTGGAGGCATGCCTCTTCCTTCATATCACACACACACACACACACACACACACACAGACACACACACACACGGAGCAATCACCCCATAGTGGACTGTCAAATTGCCATCTTGGCACATTTTGAACACTGCGCTTTAACTAGAAAGCCACTGCATCCTCTTTATGTTAGTGTCGTTCTGACATTATCATAATTAATGTTCCAGGGCAGTCAAGCAGCTGGCCAATCACGCTGTTGTGATGTCACCACTTTGCAACCCAACATACAGAAGAGCAACAAAGTTCACATCTGGAACAAGATGCTTTGTTTTAAGGGGTTAAGAACAGGACTCACATCCCATTTGGAACAAAGTGTTATACTGTTTGTGTTTCGGCAACACAGGCACTTGGTTAGGTTTAGGAAAAGATGTTTTTTGGGTTGAATTACACCCTTTAAGAACCTTAACCAAGCCTTACACAGGATGACGTCACCCATGTATGTATCTCACCAAACTTTTTCCACAGCCATAACATTATAGGTTTTAACGATGGCCCTGGAGCAACGCCAACATGTCAGTTTCTACCAGATACATTTAATCTGATTGATTACAGCAGTCAGTTGTTGAGATGTGTCTATCTTCTAAATATAACTATACAAACTCAGTGGGAGCCTGTTAAGATCGGCTTTAGTTCGCTTACCATGTGTTTATTTCTACCTCATACACTGTCAGAGTCGTATAAAGATCCAGTACTCAATACAGTTAAAGGTTTGGTTGGACACACACGCAAAATTTGGTTCTTTACTTTGTTGATGAGAGTTGGCTGAGAGGATCAACACCACAGGACTATGTCTGTTTCTTGAGTGTTTTCTTCCCATTAAAATGTTTTGCTGTAGCGCCCAAATCCACATTAGCGGTTCAGACAAACACCGAACGGACATCAAAGAATTAACTGCATCAAAGGTTGACTGTTGTCTCAGCTCACGTATCCTGCGTGTCGGCCAAAAAGCTGCACTTGAACACTCGACCTGCGGCCAACAAGCTCGTACATTCTGTGCCTCCGTCAAAGGAAATGCTTCTCTGCTGAAACACAAACTGTTGTCCTCATTAAGCCACATCTTTTGACACCTAATTTTTCTAATTGAAAATACAAATATGGGTGAAGTGATTGATATTTCAGCGACAGGCTCCCTTTCCTTTTTGATCCACTACCTGAACAGTCAGAGGGATCTGTGCAATTGCCCAAAACGCCTCCGATAAGAGCCGTCCTGTGCCCCACACCGACTAGAGCCACTGATGCTCACTGGCAACCCTGACACACCAGCCATAAGAAGACTACATGTAGCAAGGTAGGTGCTGCGGATATAAGTGATTGGGGTTAGGGTAAAACAAGGAGGACCACATATCAACAGGGAAACTGACTTCAACACATGCAGTTTTTGCCCTTTTGAGTTTTAGAAGTACCAGACTCAGGACCAGTAAGGTCTGACCAGTTTCTGTTAAGGAACAACCATCTGAGCAATTCAGGTGTTCAGGATTTTTCTTCATTGTACACTACCTGGATCAGTCCCAAGGGGAAAGAATTTAACGTCCTTCCTCCAGGCTCAGAGGAGAGAGCACAACAGAGGAGGACAGAGGCATTCTGCAGCCCAGCCTGGCAGCACAAACACACTCCTACTGGTTTGGCTTTTACTAAACTCTTTTCTCTTTGCTGATCTTTTCGTGCAGTCAGGAAAACACAGCAAATCATCCCTTACCAAACCGTAAATCAAATAAATCCCCTTCCTACCGACTTTGACCCCTTTCTCATTTTGCTCCACTGTTCAGGGCCAACAGGAGAACATGTGGCGTGGCGGAGGACTGACGGGGGGGAGTATCTTCTGGATCGCTGGCAAGTACCGGACAGAGCCCTGCAGAGCAATTACACCCTGTTCTAAATCCATGTGTGAAAACAAACACTGCTGAAAAACTAGAAAACCCACACAGTGACACACACGATGAAATCAAATCTGCCTGAATCAGTTAGAGAGACAATCCTAAATCTAAACCACAGAGTCTGCAAAGTCTTTCAAGTTTATTTGAACTTGAGTGCAGAGACGAGACCATTTCACCAAAAAATGATTTATTGATACAGAAAGTTTGTACAAAATATGCTTCAAACTAAATAAAAAAAATATCTTCCACAGATTTTATTCAAGATGGATGGATCAGCAGGAGATAGTGAAGACAAAAACATTACACTGAAACTGCGATTTTGTCGATAAACTTTGCCATTTTGATGTCCCGCTTTGACAGTCCTCCACAGTCATGTGTAGTGAGTGTAATCTGGACCTGTGGGGACACAGACACACTGTTTGCATTCACAAAGCTAGAACAGGTCAAGCAAAGGAAGGTTAATGTCATCAAGTTAAACACCTGCTCTTGGTATCTATTTAGCAAATTTCAGCAAATAAAAAAAATCTCTTTTTTAATTTAATTTAATTTATAGTTTTGTTAATTCTCTCATTAATTGGTCTTGGTTTAAAGCTTTTGAGTCAATATAGGAGACGTGGATTTTGCTGAAATCAGCCTGTCCTCACAAGAAAATGGACATTGGTTTTCAGGCAGCTTATTATGACCCATATTTTGGTTCATTGCTAGGTGCCGACCTCTGGTGGTGGAAGTAAACATGATGGAAACAAAAGAGGAAGTCAGGTGATGCAGCATAAAGAGCAATAAAGTTCACACATCAGAACACTGTTTATGTCCCATGTGAAACCAAAAGTCAACACTGACTAATTGTAGGAACGTTTGCACTGGGGGGTGTATGAAGGCCTGAGCTGGCCAAGGAATATTTTAAGTTCATGCCAATAATCACAGGTGTTGCTAATGTGACAGAAGCAGTTTATGGCTGTCGGATAAGATTGTGGATTGTGTTTGGCTGGAACGTTGTGTAAAATAGCATGGGCACTGGTAAGAAATCAAGCTTAAATTGAATTATGAAGTATTAGTAAGGGGTCAGTGTCCTCTTTTCAAGTGCACGTCGAGACAACTCAGCCCAAACAGGAACCAGCAGCAGCTGAAGTACAGACTTTATCACTACACATTTTAAATCAACATAACTTCAGCTAACATTCACATTTGAACTCAAACCATGATCTCCTTAAAAATAACTAAACTGTAACCATTTAACAACGTTAGCCATGTGACAATGAAAATCTGGTACACCTGTCACTGGTACACGCCAACGACCATTTACATGTTGTTTTGGTATAATTGTCAATTGACCCAATTATTCCTTTAGGCACGAGGACGTGTTGGTTGAAATAGTGATTTTGTTTGTTTTTATATGCTTTCTTGTTTGTTTCTCACCATGACTCTAGGCCAACACTGTCATCACTTGTAGCTGCTGACTACAGCTGCTGTTCTCTGGAGACAAACAGACTTTTCAATGCTACTTTTCAAGACTGCAGGAGTTCAGTGTTTGAACGTCAAGACAGTTTTTCATTAGAGTTTTCCTTTAAATGTCACAACTCCTGTTTAAACAGTTTTTTGGAAGCAGAAGCTGATGTTACTGTATGTTGGTAACTGTATACTTTTGTTGTTTTTTGCTGTTGCTTTCTCATGGGGAGTTTATCCATCAACCGAGTACTTCTGTGTAACTTCTCCAGTGGCCAGATTCAGACGACAGGCACAGGTTTTGGTTTGGTCTCTGTGTGACATTACTGTCAAGCTGCTCACAGGCACTGTGCCCAGCTAGTGTTGGCAAAAAGTAGTTCCAGCACACAGCTCCCCCTAAAACCACAAGTTGATGTTTAGTGAGCGTCAGAGGTGTTGGTTGGCATTTTTTTTTATTTATTTATTTTTTTTATAAAGAACTCTGGACAGAAAACAAGCTACCGTTCACCCATCGTTCCTGTTTATGTTTGATGGCTGACTCCTGCGCTGTGCTTTAAGGTGCAGATATGAGTCTGATAACGATCTTCTTACCTCAATTTTGGAAAGATATCAGACTATAAATGAGGCATACTGCCAAGAAAGCTCAAACGGAAGCACTGCAAGTCAGGAGCAAAAATATCAAATTGAATAATTGATGAACAAATATGAAAAATAAATATCATAAAACACAAAATAATATATAATATGACCATTATTCAAACAAAAGTAATATACTGTTTTGTGCAGGAATGTGCAAAGTAGTCATGAGGGAGTGTGCATTAAGTTCACAGTACGCAGTGTATTTTATATGAGTAGCAAGACAGTAATCCAAACAAGATGCGTGAAGTAAAAAGATGTCCTGTTATATGGCAGGAACTGTGATAAATTCAGTGGAGAGTTTTTTTTTTTGGATCCACCCACTGAGGTTTGACTCGACCAATGAGGTTACTCCCTGGAGAGCAGCACTGGCTCAGAACCACATGTTTGTAAACTCGCATCTTAATACTGAGAGCCCAGAAAACGGAGCAGAACATGAGCGAATATTAAGAGGATATTAGCAGTAGCTCAGTATACATCATCTATTTTGTGAAAGTGAGTGGGATTTATGTGTCAGTGTCTGGTGGAAAGTGCTGTGGGGGCCCAGAGACCTGTAGCACCGTTCTACAGCCACTTTAATAAAGAGTGGATTAGGAGCAGCATTCCTGTCAGAGCGGCCCGGTCCACCACACAGTAACTCAGTGGCTACAGCCCTAATGCTGAGAGATTTTCAGGGACTGCGTTTGTCATATCAACCACCACTTTATTTCTGAAGCAGGGAAAAGAGAGAGTGCGTGTGAGTGTTGAGGTGGTGGGAGCTTCGTGGAGGCGAGGTGGAGATATTTGCAGGGCTTTTCACAAGAAAAACGATGGGATTATAGTGAGAAGCTACTGTGTTTTTTTTTGTAGTTCTGACTAACGGAGTGTGTTTCAGGCTTTGAGTGGACCAGCGAGGATTGTTTGACATGGGAACAATCTGACTTTATCCAGAGTCGATTGATCTCGGTGTGCCTGTAATTTGTTATAAACCAACCGTAGCACTGTCAATATGGCATGATGACACTATTTGATTGCACAAGCCCGGAATTCTGTAATGAACACTAAACAAATTCTCCACTGTAAGTGACTCCTCAACCACCTTTTTTAAAATTGTAATTTGGGCCACAACATATGGAAAGTTCTTACCTTATTATAAACGTTGAACCACTCTGGGTGATGGTTCATCTTCTCTGCCTGCAGAGCCACCCGGGACATGAAGCCAAATGCCTGGTGAGAAGGAAACAATCAGCCGTCAATCAAAATCAATTCAGGAAGTTAATTTCCCCTCTTACAAATCTGAAACTTTTTTTTTTTTTGCAATTCCTTGTGTGAATTTTAGTCTAGTCTACCCTGACTGATATAAATGCAGTGGACAAAATATAATGAACATTTTTTTAGTACAAGATGAAAAAGGCTTACACAGCACCACAAACAACAGCCATAAAAAAAAAAAATAAATCACTGTTCAGTTGAATCACCATTTCCATAAAATAGTTTCAACAAAAGCAGAACATTATAACTCTCGTAAGGTGAGATTTATTGTAGAGCTGTTGTTTACGGTGGCAGGTATGGACGCCCTTAAAACTCATGAGTTTAACAGATTATTTCCTCATTTTTTCCCGTGATAACGAGTCAAATCCACTTGTGTTCTCGAGATCCCAAGTTATTTATGTTGATGGAATAACAAGAGTTGTTTTGACATGATATCAAGATCATTTTCCCGATAATTTTACTTTTTTGAGTCATTATAATGCAGTAAATGTTCAAATGTTCAAGGCCCCAAACTGTACAAAAGTACCACGTTTCATGCTTGGATTATCTGGACTAATAACAAATAAACGAATGGAAAAGTGATCCAGTTGTCATGCCATCATCAAGCATGTAGGATTTAGACTCTGATACAGCGGCACCGCTCCGCCCTGCTTCTAATTTTGTTAACAGGACATCTCAAACTCCAAACATGGTCAAATTTGACTTTCTATTGTTGGTATTTGATCAGTTGAGAAGTTGTCTGTTACCACTTTAAAATTACCATCATAGACCACCAAGAAAATGGGAACATATCAATATGTGAGAAAGAATTTGGGGTTAATTTCCTATTAGCTGCATCCGAGAATGAAAAGGTAATACATGAATCACGGGGACATAAAGTAAAAGGAGCGCTGCTGCTGTCGGAGGCACAGAGAGGCGCAACACTACTTCTCTGTGCCTGTAGGAAACACTCATGAAGGCCTGTATGTGCATATTTCCACACCCACGTCAGCAGCGGACAGCATGCACACACACACACACACACACACACACTCAGAAACATACACACTCTTCATATTTCGAGTTTGGCATGTGGCTCTCTCCAATCACAGGCCATCCACGGAGTGATTACGGTTATTCTAATTATCTACAAAGACGAGAGTGAAATCCCTCGTCATGCCCACACTGAGGAGAGAGGGGGGGGTTAAATCAGGTAGGCCTATTTCAGAGCAATTTCCCACTGCAATCTCAATTAAGCCCCTAAATACTTCCTCCCTGCCTAATTAAATCAACTGAACGCCATTGTTTACAGCCGTGGCTGCGGCCCCGTCCACCACCTGACATGACGAAACAGAATTACTCTCACAGAAGAAATGGCATTGAGCTGTTTTAGTGCGTTGTAACCAATTTCTGAGACGTCCTGTCCGCTGGCCCGCGTGGCGCGACGCGTGTAACACGATCGGCAGCTTGATCAAATTGGTTATCAAGGAAACCGTCTCCTGATCAATTTAAGTAATTGGCATATTCCTGCAACTTGACCCCACTGGCACCAATTTGGAGAGTGAGGCGGTCTGCTTTTTCTCAGTTCTCATTGGCTCTAATGGAGATGGTTAAGCAGCCTGTCATGTCAGGTGTTGTCCAAACATGTCCCCCCTCTCTCTCTCTCCTCTCTCCCTCTCAGGGCCGAGCTCCAGCTAATCTGCAGCTGAGGAACATTGAGTGACAGGTAAAAGGATTCTGTGTGAACACTTAAGTGTTCCTGCACATTGTCCCGTTTCAAAACACTGCGTTCTTTCAAACACTCCACTTCCCAGCCTGGACTCTGTTATTGAACAAAAACTCATCTCCTCGCATTTATAAGACACTCCCAGTTTGCCAAACTTGTGTGACGACAGTTTTCTTTTTTTACACCAACAAATCATTTTGTTTTCAATTTTTGCAAACATCACTGGTACCAGGCAGGTGACAGATCTGCAGATGCTAATGATGCTTGTTAATTTTTTTTTTTAAAAGTACAGAATTATTATAAAGTGACTTCAGTGTTTGTGTCAATTACACACCAACATAATGGAACAATGGAGCTGAATTTGATCACTGTTGGAATTTCCATTGTCATCAGCAGGGGGCGCTCTGCATCACAGATCACTTCACAGACAGTGAAGTCTTTATCTTCTCACCTTCATGCCGATGGAGAGCACAACAGAGGTTCACAGTGCATTAAACATTCCTGGAGCTTCACAGCAAAACAGCATTGCATTGCGAAATCTTAACTGTAGCTGCTAAGCTAAATGCGTTAGCGCACATCCTGTCTGAAGCCGGTGCACAAGCTTGACTGTCCATTGAGGATGTCAATACTCAGGGATTTCGGGGGCTTCTGGAGACCTGGATTACGCTGGATGAGATGTATTTTCTGTTTTTGGTCAGGTTAAATCGAGTCCCCATCCACTTAAGTTGTTCAGGAGAACGCTGCAACACTGTTTTGCTGTGAGGTTCCGGAAATGTTTTGGGTTTGGGTGAAATCTTCCTTTAAGTCCAGAGCCAGACCAATATTATTCGCCAATTTTGACTTTTTACAGACATGTGTGTATTAGTGTATATGCTGGCTCAGAGATAATCACAATTGTAAATTGCAGTACAAAAAGATTAAATCTAATTTACAAACAGTTCCACCAAGTTTATTTTTCAACTGTAAAATATTCTGTTCAGTGCCTTTCTCGGTCGCAATTTAATGCCCAAATTGGACGCATCTTCATCAAAATTGTTTAGTTATGTTATAAAATGACTATCAGACGTTATGATCAGAGTTATTTTTATCGGAAAAATACCAGTATCAGCCTCAAGAATCCAGGATCAGTGGAGCTCTACTTAATGCCAGTTTAATTCCTCGGCTGCATTTGAGGCCTGTGGTCAGCAGTCCAAATTGCTGTCTGCTGATTATAGCTGGGTTACACAACTGTAAGAAAATAGGGTTGCATTTTACTGGAACAGTTTCATATTTGTTCCTCCTGGAGACGAACTGTTTTCAGGCTCTTGGCCTTGATCAGCATGTGTGAATAATGGCTGTACTTCCCCACTTAATACAGGGAGGATCCCTTTTCAACACTACGCCTCTGCCAACTGGGTCACACCACTTTAAAGCAACATTAACACAATAACACAACTGTAGATGTAGATTCACTGACATTACAAGTCTACAACTGCAAAGATCTGCAGTCACCTCTTCGTGATACGTCCCCACAGATTTCTATATTTGGCAGAAGAAGGAACTCCTAATGTGGAACAACAATCGGTCTCTCTCAGTTCAGTTTTAATTCAATTATATTTTCCAATGCCAGCTCATGGCTGTTTGCTAATGATTCAGAACAAATGCTTTATTTGAAACCAAATAAGTGTGTTTTTGATTTGTATTTTGAGTCACTTGTATTGACAGTGAGCCAGCCTTCAACCAGAGCTTATACTCATTATCCAAACTTCAAAGTGCTGCAGAATACGCGAGAGAAGTGTCACACTTCCTTAAAAATCACAAGTCCCCATTTAGACCTCACTGATGCACAAACGAACCGCAGTGCAAAATGTAATTTGGAGGGAAAGTGGAATGTGAAACAGAAGATGAGGAGTTCAGCCTGTTTGCAACATGAACCCTCAGAAAAGACTCTTCATGTCCAACAAAATATGGGGAGAGAAAACGCGAGGAAGGCAGTAATCTCCCACCACAAGACCTGAGAAATGGTGGCCTACATCGACCCCTCTCTCACAGGTGGAGGTCCCTCGGGGGCAGTAAGGAGAGTAGAAGGACACAATTGTGGCGGAGTGGCCCGTCTGTCACCTGTGGGTCAACTCAACGCCAAACAAGAATATAAAACCGACCCTCGACTCCCAGCTGAGGTCTTATGTCAACAGAGGTCAAGGACTCTCCCTCTCAAAGTGCTTTGTTTACCCCATTTGTATTGTACGGGCCACACTTCTCGAGCCAACAGGTCAGCCAGCCTGTCGACTATCCATCCATTCAGCCAGCCAGCCAGCCAGCCAGCCAGCCAGCTCTCTCCAACTGGCCCAACAAGCTGTAGCTGTCAGCCTCAGATAATTTGACATGACATTATGCAGGCCCCATCTCAAATAATCAGAAACACCCGACGGCAGACCCCTTGCTATGCCCCTTTCCCCACGTTCCTGCTTTTGAGGAGCCGATTGGGTGCTATTACTGCATGATTGTCACACAACACTGCATGAGACAATTTGACGTCGGTGCAGAGTGGTGTTCTCTCTCTCTCATTGCGGCCGTGGGCTGGAATACAGGACTCAGTTTCAAACACATGTGTCTGTTATTTACAGATCGGTTTTCCACCGCCGCGCGGTCCAGGGGCTTAGAAACGCCTGCTCTGTCTTGCCAGGACTAAGTGCATGCAGATTGTGCCTTCTCTTCACCAGCCTCTGACGGACACACACACGTGCACGCCGATGCATGTATAAAAGCACACATGCAAACCTCCTCAGCATGCACACAAGTATGTGCCGACACACACATGAAGACAAGCCGCTCTCCTCCATTACACACCACCACGACTACCCAATGATTACCCTGCGAGCCCCATCATCACCCGCGTCAGCGTCAGCCCCCTGGAAAACCTTCGCTCCTCCGCAGTGAAAGGCAAGAACGCTGTGAATTGCACAGTGGTGGTGGTGATGGAGATGATGATGACCACCACACCTCTTACGTCTCATTTCTCTCCTTCCACAAACAGCTCTGCACAAGCTTCCAGCTGGCCGGACAAGGCTGCCCGCTAAGTTGACATGTAACTTAAAGCAGAATATTGAATAATTATGAAGCAAAGCTGCCAAGTGCTGGAGTCCTTTCATGTAGCAGAGGGCGCTCTGCTGGGTTTGTCTAACATCGTAATCTTCTCAAGTTAACGTCCTTAAAAGTTGAGAAACACGACGAGGAGCTTCAATTTGATACCCTGACAAAAGGTGATACACGCCGTGAACACTCAGTGACTAATATCCTGTGTAACAAATGTTCACGCAAGTCAGCTCCTATTTATGTAAAGAGTGTCATGTAATGCTCAAGCACGGCGTTGAGGCCAACTTATGCAAACCCCCTCATTAACTGCACGGTTACCAGCCCGGGCTTAAAAAGACATTGGGCTCGTCAAAAGACAGCAGACGTCAGGGCCATCTTAGCTTACCCAACGACTGATAGCCCGATTATCTAACCACCTCCGCTCGGGCGCCACACCTCGCCACTGCCCTCCAGCCATTTTGACAAGACGAGTTGAATGCGGGACGTCTGCAGTTCCCAGGGAAAGTTCCATTTTGGAGACGGAGGTGGGAACTGAACACCGCTGAGCCCATTAACCGGCCCCTCACTCCCACAGCATGAGCGCTCGTGTACGATGACTGTGTGTAAATAAGGTTTAGATGTGGAACTTTAAACAATTTTTACCATTAAATGACCAATTTTCTGACTTTAAAGCTAAAATTTCATTCCAAGATGCACAGAAAGTTTATTCACAACTAAAACTGTCCACTGGTTAAAATCAAACCCATTACACAGATAAGAAATTATAGAATACTCAGGAACCAACACACTAATTAAATTAATTAAAAGATTTACTGGATTAGGACTGACCATTTCCAATACTGTCAAGTCTATCCATTAGTTTATTCATTAATAATTGAATTCGTAATTGTAATCGTAATTCTATGATGACACTAGTAAACCGTGCTAATAACGGTATTTTTAGGGCTGTAACCAACCATTTTTATATTATTTCTACTAATAAATAAACGTCCAAAATAGCCAAAGTATTTCTCAATCAAGAAACACGTGTTTGCAGTCATTACACAGAGAAAACACCACCGAATAGTCAAATTTGTTAATTGTTTGTATGTCAGACGAGGACGGATTTCACAGGTAGGGAACACAAAGAGCCAATACCAAGTGACCAGCGTCAGCAAAGTAATTCATCTGGCTAACCTGTGTGTATGCGTACTGTGTGTGTGTGTGTGTGTGTGTGTGTGTGTGTGTGTGTGTCTGTGTCGGTGAAGCAGGAGGGGGGAAGGCTCTGAGAGTTTGGTTTACCCAGGGGCTCAGTTTTAGTTGTAGGACAACTTATTCAACACAAGCAGAGCGAGGCCCGTAACGAGAGGCAGAGGCTTGAGGGAGATTTGGTGGAGAGGGAGCCCCTGACTGAATATAAAAAGGGGGATCAGCCTGTGAGAGCGCAGCGGAGGGAGCGGAGGGAGCCGTCGGCACACAGCAGCAGCTCTACTCAGTCTCAGAATTGGAAGTCCAGAAGCTGTGCGGACGCTGCAGCGTTTTCCGGTGCTCGTAATGCAGTTATTGTCTGCGGTGAACCGCATCTTTGGCGTGTTGTTTGACACACAGTTGTGTCTTTTTTCCGTTGTTGTAAATGTTAATATAAAAATATCTATTAGCATTCAATGTTTTTATTTTGTCAAATATTTCTAATGAGCAGATTCTGAAGCAGCTTTGTGGACTTTTGACTGCATCACGGCTTCAGTCTGTAACATGTATATACTCATGTTGAGGCTGCACATGGCCGACTAACACATCTCCCTGCACATTTAATATTAGGAAGCCTGAGTCCCAGAACTTGCAAAATAAATATATTTTCATCTTATACCTGTACATAAATCACAGAACAGTTAGGAGAACATTAATAGAGTCATTAGCCTCTACTAGGAAGATACTACTACACAGAATGTAACAATTGATTTTACTTTCATTTCATGAATCTTAATTTCACTTGGACATGTGAGCAAAACCTGTTTAATACTTCATTCTAAAATGTACATTGAGAACAGTTTGTTCAGCAATTAAAGGAAAAGTGACTGTGAAGTAACTGAACTTCACTACTTGCCCTCATGTCGATGGAAAGTCAGGTGAAACGCTGAAGTCCACAAAATATTTCTGAAGCTTCACAGCGAAACAGCATGAGAGAATTCCTCTAAACAACTGAAGAAGAGATGTTTAAAAAAAAAATGGTTGAAAAAAAAAAAAAAAAAACATAAAATGGCCCCATACATCTTGTCTGGCGTAATCCAAGTCCAAGCCCCGAGATCCAATACAGACAATCCAGGAAATTGATTTGCAAAGACTATTTCAAAACCCTTTTTAAAGCCGGAATCTTCACTGTAGCTGCTCAAAGCGCCTGAAGTGGGTGCATCAGCTCAACCACGTGTCAGGGAAATAAATAATGTCTTCTCAAATAAATTTGGGATCTCTGGACTTCCAGAGACTTTGGATTATGCTGAACGAGTTGTATGAAGCCATTCAATGATTATTTTCAGTTGTATAGGAGAGTGCTGCAATGTTGTTTTGTTGTGAAGCTCTGGAAATGTTTTGTGGAATGAATTTTCATTTTAGGGTGACTGTTCCTCTAAAAGTTAAAATATATATATATATATATATATATATATATATATATATATATATATATATATATATATATATATATATATATATATATATATATATATATATATATATATATATAGTTTGAGGAGTTTAACTTGAACATGAAACAGGAAATGATGTCAATGTGCAGGGTGTTGTTGTAAGAAAAAAAGTTAATTTTTAGACTCGTTCCCAACTTGTCAAATACTGACGCTCTGGGCTCGTAAATCTGGTCGACCGCCATTCCAAAGTGTCAGCATTTGACAACCTGGGAATGAGACTCACAAATTTAGTTTCTGACAAATCAGACCTTTAAACTTTGCTTATTTCTAGCTCTTTGGTTGCCGTAGTATAATGTATGCATTATGTTACATAGGGTACGAGTTTCCCTCACTTCACAACACGGTCTTGACTTTATCAACTACTCAGTCTGCTGAAACAGATGAAACAATTGAGCGATTAACCGTTCAATTGTTTCATCTTTAAAATGTCAAAATAGGTTTAAAAAAATAGCAATTCCCCATTATTCAATGTGATGTCTTCAACTGTCTGAACATCAGCCTAAATCCCAGATGCCTAATATTTAAAACCTGCAATTCTGTTCAAAATGTCATAAAACAAAGACCAGCAGCAAATCCTCATGTTTGGCATTTGTGCAAACAGTTCATCAACAATCAAAACTGTGGCCCATCCAGTTTTTTTGTCAATCTACCACCTGATCAACGTGCTAATGATTTCACTTATAACTCTCTTGAAAACTTGTTGAACTCTTCACTGATGGACATCCTCATTCGCCGTCTTAACCTGTAACTAAAACCAGTTCAGTGCACTTGGGACTCTAACTCAGCGAGTTCACTTTACAGGAGAGACTCCAGCTATTTTTCCATCCCAACTGCAGCTTTTTGAGTGTTTTTTTCCCACCGCTGCAAGACTGAATATCTGTGGGAAAAGACGGAAGACCATCGTTGTCAACTTCACCTAACGTAACACAACAGTTGAGCAAGCACAGCTCACCTCTCCCGATACAAGCTACATCTTAAGGCTACCCATTTCACTTGTGTCGCATGAATGTTTCCACTTCACCCACCGAAACGTAAAGCAGATGGTCATCCGTAAACATACATAACATAGGCTTTATGCGTAAACAATATCAGTGAGTGCAACTTAAAAAAAAAAAAAAGTATAAATAAAAAGGCACACTCCCGACCGAAATGTACAGTATCAAAGTTGCACACACACAGATGTTTCCACATGTGATTGCAGGGATTCTCACTGACCAAAGCGACTCCAGAAAGAGGATTTCACCTCTCAAACTTGATTAAATATCACCAGACTTGATGAGGAAAGACCACTGCCACTAACGATCCGCATGTCGCAGATAAATTATGGGCGAAACGGCATCATAACACTTTCCATTCGCTGCAATCAAAATGAAGGAAAATGAAGTTTAAAAAGTCCAGCTGTCATCTTCTTTTTTTTGGTTAATTCACAGCTTTGAGTGGCCCTTTCTGTGTGCAGCTCCACTTCAACAGATGTATTCATAGACACGCCTCTACCGCCCTCTACAGCCAAAACGAAGAAGTGTTTCAACTCACAGATAGAGGGGATTTGTTATTCTCATTATAAACTCTCGGGGATCTGATTTCCTCAAGCCCATCACTCGCAGATAAGTGGCGAGTGGAAATCAGCCAGCATGTCGCTCCTCATCTCCATTCCCCTCCGGTAAAAGCCCTTTAAGAACAGCCATGAAAAACGAGCTACATGTAGAGAGTTTGTGAAAATGCATCAAGAGAATTGCAAGAGAGAGAATAAGAGAAGGGAACGGCGAGACAGACAGAGAGAGCTGCCAAACATGTAAAATTGGAACAACATGAGCTCATTCCCCAATAACATGGGGCACAGAGTGGGAATGAGAGACAGACGAAAGACGGAGAGACAGAGATGAAGGGGAGATGAGGGTGGCAAGAAAAAAAAAAAAAAACAGAAAGCAGCGCACATCTACCAGAAGGAATGATGGGGTTGTTAGTGGTTTGTGAACCAGATGAAACATTTTAACCAATTTGATTGTTTGTGAAAGAAATCATTCTGATCGAAACCCCAATTGCTGCCAACTGGCCGCCTGGCGTGTCTCAGGGTAATGCAGCCTGACATGTCGGGGTAAGAGGAGAGGCTTTAGAGCCAGGAGGAGCAGATGGGGGAGGTCAGCGCTCGCCGCATCGACTTCAAACACGGGGAAGTGTAAAAACAGACTATTTTAGAGGCTAAAACAACTAACGACAGGATTAGAGGAAGTCCGCTAAGTGGCCTTGAGATGTTGCAGTTTACTTCGCCCACTGTAGAGCTGAGGCAGCGGAGCAAACCGGGACAAAAGACGTTTATATGTAACTTTTGGTGTTTCTATTACCCTCCAGAAGTAGAGTATGAACTCCATCGAGGGCACAATGGTATTACTTGACTATTGTCAGACTGAATCTGCACCTGTCTGGCACATCAAGCATGCTGAACCCAACACTTCCAGTTGTTTGTAGTGCGTCTTGTGGCAGATGCTTACAAATGTACTCAGGAAGAGCCTCGTCACGACAAAAACATACTACAAACTCAAATCTGTGGGAACACGAACACGTGCTTGATGAAATAAGCTTATCTTCACTAACTGGCGTTTTCGGAGCTTTCAGTCGTAGCGAGCTGTTTTAACAGCACTTGAAGGGGGAAGATGGCAGCACCTGCTTCTGTTCAAACGCTTGTTATCATGTAATCAAATCATGTACTCGGGTCATAATAAGATTTCATTTGCTAAATAAGGCTGCAGGATATAGTCCAGATCTCTAGAAAAAGCTATTAACTGAATATTGACTTGAATATTTTTAAGTGTTGCTTTAAATATTGTATTTTCTTAATTTCACAAGCTTTGGCGAATGTTATGGAAGTACAGAACGCGGCTGGGCAATGAGGCCTTAAAGTAATCCTGCTGTATTTTTCAAGCTTTATCACGACACACTCAGTATGTCAATATTTCGACAATTCATAAAAGGATGACTGTTGGTGACTTCACACATTAAACTCAATGAGATCATCAGTAATGTGGATCTGATGACAAAGTGTGTGAAGGCAAGTACCAGGAAAAGACAACACTTACATCATATCACAATATAACCTCACCATATAATCTCATATTATGAAAACGGTACAATGTTGATGCATTTCGCAGCCCTAGTACAGAATATTGTAAAACTTTATTTAAATGTTAAAATCTTCTGACAACTCATCAGGACAACATTAACCATAAACCAACGTAAAATGTCTTTAGTGTTACATCCACATCACGTATGTCTCTGATTTAAATCATATGTGGGTGTCGTGAGAAGCATGTGAAAATTGAATGTTTCGTTTTAATAATATCCTCTGTGAATGAAGAATACAGATCTTATGTTCGATCAAACACGTGACACTCAGCAGCATGAAGTGCCACCCAGGATGCAGCGGTAAATGGTTTGAAGGCACACCTGAATGAGTTATGACACCTTTTATATTTGCAGTCTTAAGTTATATTGTATTGGTGTTATTAGTTCTATATAAATATATTTCAAGTTTACATCAAGTTTTATGCATGTACAGAGATAATATTTTGTGAAATTAAAGTGAAGAGTTTGTCCCATGATATTTTCTGAGATGTTGATCGTACTGTGATAATCTCATGCTGTTGCAACAATTGAATAAGGGCCAAAATGTTACTGTAGAATAAAGTAACTAAAGATGCTTGTTTAGACTCATAGCCTGTCTTAGTTATCCTCTGATAAAATGTTTCCTGACATAAGTCATAACTGTGGTAGTTTAGACTGTGTTTTACTTGAACCAAGTGGTTGCTGCAGCTTGTACTGAGACAGCGTTAAACACTGATGCACTGAGAACATTAGCCTGAAATTAAAAACAGAAATGACCTCACGTCTTGGTCTGGGACAGGAGGTATTTCTGCAGAATTAAATAAATACTGGGATTACTTTGTGATGCAATGATGAAAATACAGTTCAAACAGAATTATGCCAATCAGACTATTCTGGTCTAAAAGAATAAATGTGTCATAAAGAAAGCTTCCGGATTGTATTTCACTATTTTGTTTGCCACGTTATTATGTTTTTGTCCTTATGTTTTGTTTGGGAACATGTGCACGGCCTTTGTTTTTGTTTCAACTACAGGAATTAACATTTATTTATATTGAGAAAACATGTTGATATTCCTCAAAGAAAGGGATAATGAAATATGATTTTGGTATGCCTACACCAGTACTGAAAGAAAAAGGACGTGATAAACCGACCCATTTGTTTTTTACCAAGTGATTTAAACAGGCACTAATCGACTGTTATTTTTCATAGTAACATAAAGATTAACATACAGTAACACGACATTATTACTGCGATTAATATCCCCAACATGCTCTGTCTCAGTCAGAGCCCCACTGATCAGTGAAACAACAAGCAGGAATAATACCTTCTGTCATAACAACCTTTCAATAGTCCTCAGTGCTTTTTCTTTGCAGGCAGGAACAAAGAAAAATACATGAACCAAACGAAACCAGTGAAAGCAGAGAGGAACCTGCTCCACCTGCAACCAATCAGCACATAAACACAGATGAATTTGTGTGTTTCCGATGGTTAGTGAAAATGGCCGTGTGTCTGGCGGCCCGAGTCCTGATCCCCATCAAGCAAGCCTCCAGCCAGCTCACAGCAGCCCCCCTGAAGACCACAGCAGAACTCTGAGGCCGACAGAATTCAGCAAAAACTGCACAAAAACTGAGTCTGGAGTAAAAAAAAAAAAAATAGAAAGGCAGAAGCAGATGTCAGCTGCCTGAGTGTGTGTGTCCATATCCACGCTGTCGAGCAGCAGCGGGAGGCAGATTTGTTCAAATTTTGTGATTACTTATGACTTTTAATCTTAAAAATTCTAACAAAACGAATCATTTGAGCTACTTATATCCAACTCTTTGTTAGAGTTCTTTAATAACGGCGGTGAGGTCTTTTAGTGCTGACAACATTCAAATCTAATTCAATATGGAAACTAAAATCATGTTGATTTCTGTGCATGTCTGCTTGAAATCAGCTCTTCAGCACAACTTTCTTTTTGAAATAATGAGCTGCTACAGACTTTGTTGGAAACAAGAAATCAGATACACTTAACTGTACATGATTATAGAGTATGTGCCCGACTATATTGACGTAACTGCCCGCCTTGTCTAGATGTAGTCTTAACCTTAAAATGAGGTCTAAATCCTAAACTCAACCAAAGAAAGTGACCCCCCTTTACGAAAATGTCCTTAAAAAAGGTCTAACACATGAGAAGTACATCAACATAAATACACACACACACACACACACACACACACACACACACACACACACACACACACACACCTGATTAAAGTTTTTAAAGTGAAGCTCCTTGAAGATGGCATTGCGGTCTTCCACCTCCACCCAGCCTGTGGCCCTGAGCTCCATCACCAGCTGATCGCGGTCTGCAGGGGAGAGCCAGTGGGAGTCTGAGGACTGGAGACAAAAGAGTGTATTATTTTTTCATTATTTAGTTGTTCTTCAGTTTTTATTCACTTCCCTAAAACACCGACACATGACATTCTATCAAACCTCCATCTAATTCTACGTCAAAAGTTCTACGTTGAATTATACCTTAAAGTAATCCATATGTAACACATAACTTTTATGGATACTAACTTAAAAAGTTGCATTAACTTAATTAAAGCAGACCAAATTGTTTAATTTTAATCACATCGATGACAAATTACATACTGTATGTAAGCAATTCTGACTTGACAACATCACATCTTCGAAACTGGTATTTAAACTGATATATCTCACAATTAGTTCTTGGTTCATATTTTTAGAATTCTTCTAATTTAAGGTTACTATAATCCAAACGTGTTGATTCAGTCTTGACTGCTCCTGTAAAAAAACAGATTTTAGGTCAAGTTTGAGATTTCCTCCATAAATGTCACATTAATTTTAAGTTACCTGAGTGTTATTAGTGCTGCAGCCACAAGGTGGCAGCCTAGCACCAATAACGAGTACCAACGCTTGACCAAACAAGACAAACTCACATATGTGATAGTCATATTAAACTATGTATACTGAACTGAAATCCCCCACATGTAAATTGGGTGTGGAAAACACTATCGAAATCCTTTAACAATTCTTATTCTGTTAAATATTGGCTTAATTATTTGCAAACACGCCGTCACAATAGTGTGAATGTAACACCTGTTTAACCTGTTAGAACCTTATCTTCAGTTCGGCTCATTAAAAATCAACGCATCAGAATTTAATGTCAAAATATTCATTTTTTTTTTCTGACAAATGCTTGCAGAACTTTATTCCCAGGTGAAGACTAACCTTACTGCATAAGGTAACGTTAGCTTAGTGAACGAGCCCGGCTGAACTCGAAGTAGAAACTTTAAGTTAATATCGCCTGTTGAGTTATATCAATCAGACTATTACCGCCGAATTAAAGTTAAGCTACAAAGCAATTCCAAAAGTGCAAAAAAAATATGCTCATTACGGTGTCAGTTTACAGATATGGATGTAGACCTTAAATTCCGAGTGTTTTGAGTAGAGTTTGGCGTACAACATTCCATGCGACAAAGACTTGTGTTTCACTTGCTGTTTCAGAGTCTGCAGCGTCCTACAAGTCCTCCTTCTCCCGTGGGATTACGCTCACACACATATATCTCTATCCTCGTATCTACCTCGTAGATAAGATGCTTAGACATGCTAATGCTAACTGTCACCGCAGCACTCACCATTTTAGACGAGTTGTTCGTGGAGAGCTGAGGCAGCCACAGCCTGCTCAGCCCCAGCAGTCGGCTGCAGGGCCATGAGCTGCTGCTCCTCAGGGTAAACATTAACCCAGACATGACTGACCCTTTGTCAGCTGTCCTCCTGCTGCACTGCCACCTCCTCTGCTCTCTCCTGTCCTCTCACACTTTAGCTGTTCTGCTTGCTGCCTGATTAAAATCCCTTATTTTTAAATGGAAGTCTTGTTATGCAGAGAGTGAGCGTTCCATGCAGTTATATAAAGGTCTATGACAAAATGGGTGCAAAATTATAATTATAATTCAAGTGGAATATTAATGAGTATATTCATACCCAAGCCAAATTTTAAAGGCACATTATGTAGTTTTGGAGAAGAAATTCAAACTCAGAATTTTGATATTTACAATGTTAAAGGTAATAATAGAAACTCAGATGTCCATAACTGAATAAACAACCTGTTCTCAGAGGTGAATAAGGTCCAGAACACTGTTTCAAGCTGGAAAGGTGGCAGGGTCCGCCACATATAGTTTAGAATTTTGTTGTTTCTCTATTCAGTTTATTAAGTCATAAAGATGGAGTTGCTTTAGTTTGCTTTGGCATAAAAACAAATCAGTCAATGAAGAACTTTCTCTTCCGATTGAAAGTTTTTCCCAAAAACTACATAATGCTCCTTTAATTAGGAGTTAATACAATAGGATTACTTTGAAGTAAAGTCTTCGTCAGCTCAACTCACATAAGAAACAAATGTAAGCTGAGAAGAAATGTCGAATAAAAGAAATAGAAGATGACTAAACAGAAAACAGAAACAACAGTCCAAAAGCCATGAAACATTAACAGCTACAAATCATTATAATCTTTATTATAAATCACAATGGCTCACATAAATTAATTTTGTTCATCAAACACTTGAAGCATAAACAAATTAGCAACTGTTAATTTTAATAACAAAGGAAACCATTTATCCAATCATCATGTACATCCAGTGACTTGCAGTCTGTGTATGTGTGCGTGCTTTCAGTCCTGGTGCTCGTGCTCCTGTCCCGGTATGAGCCAGCGGATGCTGTCAGTCCGCAGGATGGCGTACGTAGTGAAGCCCATGATGAAGAGGACAGAGAAGACCAGCAGCCAGTCGATGCTCTTCACCGGGACGCTGGGTAGAGGGCCGACAAGGTCTGCGTCCATCACGTTTCTGTCGGAGGCGGTGTCAAACCCTGGAAGAGTTTATCAGAAAACACAGCATGACTGATGAGACTATTTATTGTCTTAAATTTTAGATATTGTGGTATGGCCTAAGTGTTTTCTTTTTCTGGTTTTAAAGGGTCAATTACAGCAAAAAGATGTCATTCTTTTCATTTACCAACACTTTACCAAAGCACTTTGTAAACTCTGTTTTCAAAAGGTGCTTCTGTATATAAATAAAGTTCATCAATTATATCAGTTGGGCGATATTGGCCTATCACGAATATATTGGTATGAGTGTTTATGTTATCCAATATGCACTGATATCAAACTGTTATTGTTAGAGATCATGATGTTTTGTATAATTTTGAATTGTTGAATTCCCAGTGAAGACTGATGTTTGAGTGCACTGGTGTCATTTTAAACTAGAAAGATTGTTGTTCAACAGCAAAATATCCTGCCTCTGTTATCTTTGTGTTTGATAAAAACATTTGAGGGATTATTCAAAACAATGTGTGTATATCAGCTGATATATCAGTTATATTTTTTCACTTCTCCTAGTGTCACTGTCAGGCTGAAAAATTAACTATCAATTGGATTCCAGTAGAAACAATCTCAAGATGTATTTGATCTTGTAAAAATCTTTATGTCTCATGCAGTCAGACATGACGGTGAGTCAGCGAATGAGTTGAATAGAGAAATCAGTTTGAATGACAGGGAGCTTCCTGCTATTTATTTATTTAGCACAGACAAAATGTCCTAAATCTAAATTAATTAATGTTTTCCAGCTACAGAAACAAAGCCAGTACACAGAGGATATTTATAATCATTGATGGTGCAGTTCTAAACATAAAAATCTTCAGACTCGGTTTGTACCTGTCTGGTTAATGATGAAGGAGGTGAGCGTCTCCAGAGTTCTGTCGGTGTGGTTGAAGCGAGCCATGGGTTTGGCTCCCTGGAACAGCAGGATGTTGGGCACCGCCACGGTCCCAAACCTCGTGGAGAGGCTGTTTGAAGATGGAGTGGACAAGAATTACAAATGACAATTGAGTTCTAAGTATTCAGCTGGCATGCTGATCTGAAGTAATCCATTCAACCAGTTTAAACATAATGCTGAGTTAAGAGTAGTTCAAAGGAGTGTTGATTGAGGCTGTAGTTAATAGTGATGTTGTGTTGATCTGCATTATGTTTAAGAGTGTTTCTCAGACAGAATCTTATAAGGGCCTCTCACTGAAACAACCCAGCACAACACCACCACTGAATAAACACTGCCATATGGGAATCAAAATATTTGTTCCGGTTCATTATGGGTCCAAACCTGGAGGTGGTCCCAAGATAAATCATAGAGCTCACCACCTAATTAAAGTGAAAAAATTAAACAATAGTACACAGAAATGTTTTCTTATATCACTTTTCTCAGATTTTTGCAATTTATTCATGCAACACTGTAAACTTTGATCCCACGAGTGAAGCAAAATCCAGGAAGAAAAAAGAAGCCTTTAGTGGAACTGCTCACAAACCCACAACCACATTGAGCCCATAATCTCCAGGGATGAGCGATGAACAGTGGACATCTGTATTTTAGGGGCTCACAAGTCAAAAATGTGGGAAACAACAGGTCTAAGGTTCCAGTTTTATCTGTGACCACAAGCAGAAACTTTCTGATGGATCTCTGTCCTTATTAGCTTGGTAACTCTTTGGTAATTAAACTGTAAGGCTATATTTCTACCAGATAAAGAACTGATGTTACCTAAGCTACATACCACAAATAGTGATGAGAGTCAGAAATTCCTAAATGCTCTTTCCTTTCACAGAGGGAGGGAAGATACACATTAATATCATAAACAAGACTCATCACCTGCTGTGCTGCGAGGCATCCAGCGCCAGGAAGTGCATGCTGGGGAAAACTCTGGGCAAGGCGTTGAAGTGTGGTGCCAGGTTGGCTGAGAACTGGCACCAGGCGGTGAAGAATAACACCACGGAGCACTCTGTGCTGTTAGCATTCAGGAACTCCATCAGGTCCTGAGAGAAAAGACATATAGGGACACAGACTGAGGAATGGAATCCTCTCCTCTGCCACTTAATTTGAAAAATTAAAAAAGTCGTGAATATCAACATAGTCTGATATCATCTTTTACAAAAGTAGGTGAATGGAAACACCACACGTCCAAATACTGTTTGGTCTTATTATGCTGTCTTGGCTTGTTTTAAAAGGAGCAGTAAAGAGTAGCCAAAGTACAGCTTCCACAGCTGTATGAATAACATCAAAGTTTTGACCATAAATGCAAAACAAAAAACCCTGCTTGTAATGTAAATACAGAAAAAATATCCAGCTGTTAAGAGTGTTTATGACACAGAGTCAGAGGGCAGCATGAATACCTGTGAAGCATTGAGGACCTGCACAGTGAAACTGTCCATTCCTGTGATGTTCCTCTTATCACAGTTCACCTTGTACGTCTTGGCGGTCTCTGTGGCATTCTGCTCCTCCACTGGACTGATGTCCGCGTGCACTATTTCAAGAGTGACCTGAAGGTAAACATCCAAGGAGAGGTCAACGTCAGCAGTACTGCCTCTCCTGTTTCAACTCATCACTGTGTTCGTATCAAATGGTTTTAGCTGAGTCATGGTTCTGCAAAATCAGGCATGGAAAAATAACTGAACTTAAACTATGACTACAACATGGATCTACAATGATGTATTTTTATAATGATCCACAGATTATTTCTTTTCTATTCACTGATCAGTTGAAATTACTTAAAATGTCACTAAGATGTCCTCAAATGTTTTGGGGCAGTATTAACTTTTTTAAATAACATTAATGGACGTCAAGAGACTTAAAACAAACTGATTATAAAAAATATTGTAGTGACCCTTTGCCTCTGAAATAAGTCTGTCAGTCATTGGCTGTCCAACACAATACAGCAGAGTACCACTATCTCTGTGATGAGTCAAATCACTGACAAAAGAAATATAACATTTCATTTACAACCTGCCAAATGATCAAAAAGTGTTTTCCTCCTCCTAGTCTGCCACATGTCTCAAATGAGGCCTCTGCCTCCCTGACAGTGGCAACACTCTATCAAGTGGTGAAACATTTACAAAAAAAAAAACAAAATCTTGACAAAAATGGCTCTTACAAATATAAACAAGCCTAAATCAAGAATGTGAAAATTCAAATTCATTTGGACAATTTAAAGAGATTTTTCTTTAATCCAGAAATCACCTTTTGACTTTCCCAGAAATAATTTGTGAACTCCTCAGCCAGCTAGCCATCGTGATTCTTAAGCCACAACTTTAATTTTAAGGAAACAACTCACAGTGGTATTTTGTCACCAGAAGAAGTGACACAGAATAAAGATTTACTGTCCAAACTTTACCATGGTTTCCCTGGAGTCATATTCTTTAACTTAGAGCAACTCATATTCACACTATAGCGCTTCTAGATAGTAACCTGCTGTGATGATTCAGAGCTTGTCTCCTCCAGTGATGCTCCATTAGCAGCCACATCATGTGCATCACACTGGGCACTGTTGTCGTCACAAGGCGGGGAGAAGCCTGACTGGAAGTCTTTCACATTTTTGGGAAAGAGGGATTCGATGTCAGATGGATCTATGGGGGCTTCTGTTCCCATCACGGCATCTGCGATCTCAGCCGTCTTGAACTGCCTCTTCGGCAGAGATTCCAGGTCGTCTGACTCCACAAACTTGGGGCTGTTCTCCAAGTCGGACACTGCATCCTCTGACCGCATGAGCTCCAGTGACTCATCGCTCCCTGAAAAACATCAATTATAGTTCAAGGTTAAGACTCATGTTAGATCACATTATCCCTATTCTTTCCTTCCTTCCTACATTTACTGCCAGTTAAAATTAGGATTTACTTCAAGATTCTTTTGACAGCTTTTAAAGCCCAGTATGGTCTGGCCCCCACGACATTACGAAACTACTAACTCCCTATGCTCCATATCGTAACCTAATATCATGTTTCTCATGTATTCTTTGAAGTTTATTTTGACCTGTATTTTATGTGACGCACTTAGTGACCTAGTTTAGATAAATTACCAGTGCACTTAGCTAAAAAGCTAAGGTTTACACAGCTGAAGTGAGTGCAGTCTAACGCAAAAGCCCAGCATTAGATCCTACCTTTATGCAATTTAGTATTCAGATTTTATTGAAATTGCTTTAAAGAGGTGTAGTTTACAGCTCTAGCTCAAACTATAATGCACGTAACGTTAGAACAAAATTATTAATTCAGCATTACGGAGATCGACATAATGTTTTGAGCAATGAGCATGGTTCGTTTGGTTAAACTGATATCTTATTAAAACACGAACACAACACTGCGACAGCTAGCAAGTTAATATTAGTGTGATAACCAGTTAGCTGTTAACAATAACTGTCAGTTTACTGTTATGCTAGCACTGTTAGCTCACGAGCGTCTGTCAGTCTCTTACCTTGTGCCGCCACAGAGAACCTCAGAACATCAGAATGAAACAGCATGAATAACAAAACAAACGAGATGTAAAGTTTGTTAAGAATGCCCGTCATGTTTTTAAAATGTAGCTGGATACAAATGTGAACGGTAATCACGACATGTTGAGATTTTTCATGATATGATGTTCGGCTTCGGAAAGAATGTTTCGAGGTACGGCGGAAGAAAATAAATGCAACACCTCAGACTTCTGCTTCCGGAGGCGGACATTAAACCATGAGGGACCAGGTGGACGTTTGTTGCAAACGTTGCAATGTTGTGATTCTCAAGCCAAAACACATTTTTATTTTTCTGTTAATGAAAATTTGCTTTTGTTGTAAAAAAAAAAACTTTTTCCCTTTTAATTTGAAATCTGGTACCCAAGTTATGGAGAAACTGGCCATAGTTTGTTTCAAGATTTAAAAAGAGGGATAAAAAGAGAATGATTCTTTTTATTACTTACAGTTATTTTTAAGTGATCAGAGGTGCCATTCCAACATGCATAACTGGCATCTTGACAACTGTATCAACAAGTTCCAGCCAATCAAGGACTCCATATCATCCATCAACAATTTAGACTGTACATCAGCCTTTCCTCTTTGTACACTTTCATACTTCACTACCATTCAAATACCAACCAATGTGGGCTGTTTCTTTCCCAGTAACTCTATCCCAACTAAGACTATTTTGGCTTTAGTCTACTTAACAGTAACACACCTGCCTTCAGTTGATCCCTGTACAGAAAGCTTTTGTTTCATTCATGAAGCTGTTTTCTCATTATAAGTTATCTCTTTAAGTCAAGAAGTCAATCTATTTCGTCAATACAAAAAGATAAATACGGCAGAAATGTATCATAAGAGCACAATCTTTATCTTGGCATAACAATACAATTCACTTGTGATCTCAAGACAATGGATTTAAATTAATTACAAGTAAAGTCTGATACATTGGTCAGGAACAGGTTCTCCTTGATCTGACATTTTTAGCCGGAAGCAGTAATAATTAATTTATGATCTCAAGATTAAAGCATGAAGAAAATGATTGCAAGCAAGCCATTATCAGCCTCCACATGAGATCACATCACCTGCATTATTTTAATTAAACTGTATTGATTTAAGTTGTTACATTTACTCCTGTAAGTTGAATCATTCATAGGAATTTGCACTGTTAGAATAGAGATGCACCTCAACTGTCACACCACTCCTCTGCCTGGAAGTCAGCACAACTTTATAACTCTCACCAAGACTTTTATTTACTGGCTCAGCTCCTCCTGCTCTGAGTGATGCAGCTCTGACATTGGTGGTTCCCTCCTCTTTCATAGATCTGCCAGTGTAGAGGAGGGTCTAGACACCATGTGATGAACTGTAACAGCTGATTGGCTCATACACTACAGACCAGTGACTAAACACCAAGGAAATGAGCTCAGCTTTTATCTGGAAACAGAAAGTGAAACTTAATGACATTCACTGTCGTCTGGAGGAGAAATGGCGCAGCAAGTGATTCAACTGGATCGAGAGAAACTGAGCTGTTCAATCTGTCTGGATCTTCTGAAGGATCCGGTGACTATTCCCTGTGGGCACAGCTACTGCATGAGCTGTATTAAAGACTGCTGGGACACGCAGAATGACAAGGAAGCACACAGCTGCCCTCAGTGCAGGCAGAGCTTCACACCGAGGCCTGTCCTGGTGAAAAGCACCATGTTAGCAGAGTTTGTGGAGGAAGTGAAGAAAGCACAACTTCAGGCTGCTTCGCCTGATCATTCCTATGCTGGACCTGGAGACGTGGCCTGTGACTTCTGCACTGGGAAGAAGCTGAAAGCCTTCAAGTCCTGTCTGGTGTGTATGGTCTCTTACTGTGAGCAACACCTCCAGCCTCACTACAGTGTGGCTGCATTAAAGAAACACAAGCTGGTTGAAGCCACCTTAAAGCTGCAGGAGAACATCTGCTCTCGCCATGACGAGGTGATGAAGATTTTCTGCCGCACTGATCAGCAGTGTATCTGTTATCTCTGCTCCATGGATGATCATAAAGGCCATGACACAGTCTCTGCTGCAGCAGAGAGGGCTGAGAGGCAGACGAAGCTCAGGGGGAGTCAGCAAAAAATCCAACAGAGAATCCAGGACAGAGAGAAAGACATCAAGGAGCTTCAGCGGAGGGTTGAGGTTGTCAATCTTTCTGCTGACAAAGCTGTGGAGGACAGTGAGAAGACGTTCACCGAGCTGATCCGTCTCATTGAGAAGAGAAGCTCTGAAGTGAAGCAGCAGATCAGATCACAGCAGAAAACTGAAGTGAGTCGAGCTAAAGATCTTGAGGAGGAGCTGCAGCAGGAGATCACTGAGCTGAGGAGGAAAGACACTGAGCTGGAGAAGCTCTCACACACTGAAGATCATCTCCATTGCCTGAACAACTACATCTCACTGTCACGTCTGAGCGAACCTAAAGACTTACCCAGCATTGTTATACGTCCTCTGCGCTCTTTTGATGGTGTGACAGCAGCTGTGTCGGAGGCCAGAGATAAACTTCAGGCTGTCCTGAGTGAGGAGTGGACAAAGATCTCACTGGCAGTGACTGAAGTGGATGTTTTACTGCCTCAAGCAGAACCCAGAACCAGAACTCAACTGCTGAAGTATTCTAGGGAAATCACACTGGATCCAAACACAGCAAACAAACGTTTGTCATTAAGTGAGAGGAACAGAAAAGCAACATTAATGTCAGTAGACCAGATATATTCAGCTCACACAGACAGATTTGGTGAAAGGTGGCAGGTCCTGAGTAGAGAGGGTCTGACTGGACGTTGTTACTGGGAGGTGAAGTGGAGCGGGTATGTTGAAATAGCAGTTGCGTACAAGAACATTAGCAGAACAGGGACCCCTACTGAATGTGGATTTGGATATAATGACAAATCCTGGTCATTACAATGTAACAGTAGAGGTTTTACATTCAGACATAATAATACTGATACTTCTGTCTCAGGCCCTCAGTCCTCCACAATAGGAGTTTACCTGGATCACAGTGCAGGTACTCTGTCTTACTACAGCGTCTCTGAAACCATCACTCTCCTCCACAGAGTCCAGACCACGTTCACTCAGCCGCTCTATGCTGGACTTTGGCTTCCATATCTACTACCTGTAGGTACAGCAGAGTTGTGTGAGCTGAAGTAGACAGGAGATTAAAGAGAGACTCACCTGTGGTGCTGTACATGTTGGTGTGTCTGCACTGATCAGACATGGGAGGTGAGACAATGATGATTTTTCTTGGATTTTATATTGTTTTTGTTTTTTTTCCTCAATTTAGTGAATATCTTTTGTTTGATATGTCTGCTAAATTTACTGAACATTTGGGAAATATTACATATGCAAGATGTGAAATGAAGAATCGGTTTTTCTCAGGCTTACTTACATCAAGAACATGTGGCGTGTAAAATGTGTTGATCAGAGACTTAAGATTTTTATGTCATTTTATTTGTACCAAATCTTTATGAACATATTTTGTGTAATTTGATGTTTACTTATTAGTTTTCCATATTCTTCTGTCAGTACCACATAATGTGCCTCTGTTTTAATGTTTCAAATCACATTTCCATTTTCTTTATGTAACCACAACCTGCATGAAAAACATCAGTGAAATATCAGTTGGTATAGTTTCAAAATGAACCCTCTGAAAATAGTTTGTTGGTCATATCATGTCGATATGTAGTAACAAATTTAAAGAAGCATTTATGAAAAGTCTTTGTTCAAAACTTACAAATAAACTTATAAATGAATAGGTGACTTATTTTTTATATTTTTTTTATATAGTATTTTTAAAGGAAAAACTGTGTTCTTACTTTAACTGTCAGAATATCACCAAAACAATTTGATTTCCTCCAAAATTTAATGTAAATCAGTCACTTTTTCAAGATGTTGTGGGAACAGAAACACACACAGGGAGATCAATAAAGGCAGTCAGATAACCTCTATATATCATGGAGCTGATGGCTAACTTCAGCAGAAATAGTACAGTTCTGAAATGATTTGAAGTTGTTCACATGTTGGCTCTTTCATGAAGGAAAACACTCCAAGAAAATATTTCAGGAGAATGTGTTACTTTCAGATTTATTACACAACTTTTTTGTAACATTCCACAACAATCATGCAGGAGTAAAATGGGAATAATACAAAGCTTTACAGGCTTCCACCAATCACACTTCAGGAATAACTGGGCTTCACGTCTTCAAAATGTGAGGTAATATTTTTGGAAATCATCGTCTACAGACAACAGACTGTGTGTTGATTGAATGCTGAAGATGGTGAGAGAAAAAACACAAATCACAAATAAACTGATAAAAAAAAGCAGAAATAACTTAAACTATCATATTCCTGTGCCCCGTGTCAGCACTGATGTAACTCACAAATAAAAATGACAAATATATCAATAAATGAATCGTGTCAGTGAGTTTGTTTTAGGTGATCTACTTTTCATAATCATCCCTTTGTCTCTTCTCCCTTCTACGATGTCCTCTTTGGAGGGTCGGCACCCAGAATGTCAGAGAATTCCATCAAGTAACAAAAGTCATGAAAGAGATATTTTTGTCACATATATATGATTTTACAGCTTGTCCAAATATTTAAAATAGTATTTCAGAGAACAACTTAAAGCAACAAAGTAAAAAAAGATGTTCACAAATGTAGTCACACATAACAGACTGCAAATACTGGATTAATCACACTCTTAAAGGTTTTTTCATTTTGGATCGGAAAATCTGCAATCAATGAAAGATTGTGTGGATTTCTACAAGTTAGTGGCAGAGAGGCTCGTCACTGTTCCTCTGTCGAAGCCTCATGGGAGCTGAAGCTGTTGAAGATTGACAAAGTAATCAAGCTTGTAAAAAAGCCAAAATGTTTCATCTTTTCACAGCAAACATTTACTTGAAACACAGGTGTTACTGGTGACGTTAACCCTCTTTTCAAGTGTCAGAATAATCCGTGACAGTGTGACAGCAAGGACCCTGGAACTGATGCAGCTAAATGGAACTGAGCCATCACTCATTGTATCATTTACAGCTGTGCTTTAGTTGGTATACCCTGCTAATGGTGCATCCCTCCAGCATTTCTATCCCATCAGGCTCCACCTCATCATGTGCAACTGGATCCTACAAAAAAGCAAATGCAACACCAACACCATTAAAGATATGTGGCCGGCGATCATTAGCAATGCAGGAGGAAGACGCTCCCAGATGAACTGAAACATTTTATGCTCGCTTCAACGTCAGTGAGTCCGTTTTATGGTCTACTCTGCCTCACGACGACCGCCCATTGTCATTATCCACAGTGGGTATGAGAAAAAAACAGCTGCGAGTGAATGTGAGTAAAGCTGCTGGGCCTGATAACATGCAACTGATAACCAACAAAACCTATATTAAAAAAACAAAACCCAAAATTCAGAATATGAGACAACCAGGAATCATGTCAGCCATGACCTTTAGTTAAATATCAAACATGGCTACATAAGAATTATACAAAAAGAGAACTACTTTCAAAGTAGAATAACTGATGAATATAAATACAATAAAATGCAAGGAAATAAGTTTACATCATAGCAATTTACAATGCATTCAAAAGACCTGCTTACTATGAAACAATTTAAAGGTTTATTTTACTAATCCAAACAATCAGACTATCTTTTATGGGATCATGGTCTCCAAGTGCTTCTTCATTTATGATCTACACAGTAATTTTCATGCCAAGATTAACGTGTGAGATGTTGAAGTCTTTTTAAAAGTCAAATAGCATAAACGCTTACAGGTTAGATAACATCATATTCTTTGGTCAAGGAGGTGAAAAGGATGTTTGTACTGTATCTGACGTTTCAGTAAACTTTGTTAACACCACACACATCAACAAAACAAGTGACAGAATGAGTTCTACTCAAGTATAAAAATACAACGATAATAAAAAGTGATAGTATCAAAGTTTTCACAGTACAATACGTACAACAGATTATTGCACCAAATTTGAAATGTTTTAAGTTTTGTCACGAGAGAGTAACACAATGAAGAAATACTGTCTCCTCACTATCAGGGTTTGAAATGCCTGTATATAAATATAATACCAAAAACTGAATGTTCACTGGTGCAAGTTTTAAAGGAACAGTTCAGTCCAAAATGAAAATTCAGTTAGTCGGGTGAATTTTCATAGTCGACAAAACATTTTTGGAGCTTCACAGCAAAATACAAACTGAGGAACTGATGTTAAGAAAGGCTTTAAATAAAGTCGTCTAAATCAATTTGGGATCTTTGGGCTTCCAGTAATTTGTATTATACTGGACAAGCTATAAGGAGACATTTCATGTTGTTGTTTTCCTTTGTCTTTCTTTCTTTTTTTGCTTTGAAGCTCAAGAAACGTTTCGTGGAAACTTGATCTCAGTGTCCATCATCAGGGAGTGGAGAAGATATTGACTGAATTTTAACTTTGGCTGAACTGTTCCTTTGTGATTTATACTTAAAATTGTGTCTCTCTATTCTGTTTTACGCTTGTTTGCACTAAATTATTCTTATTAATTATTAAGTCTTCACCAACAGTCAGATTCAAGTTCTCTACAGGGCCGTGGTAATGTACCTAAAACAACATAATAAGTAGAAACATTGAAAACAGACATGATCTGACCTCGCCATCTTTAAAAATCAAAACTGTAAAGTCTGGTGATCTGTACTCTTACTTTATAATGTAGAAATGTTTAATGGCCTGTTCACTGCTCCCCTCTGCTTCTAATGAAGCTCCAACAGCTTTGGCTGTTAGCTCTGGAGGAACAGCACCACCTGCAGCTTCCCCAACAAACACAACCTGCTGGCTCACAGTGCAGGAACACAGAATAGAGGCCAGCAGCTGCTGACAGTCTTGTCAGCGATGGTCTCATCTGTTTATGGTTCAGCTTTAAAATGCAAATTTTAAAAAAGCATCTCAAGTACTTTCTTTTTCTTTAAGCACAACCACAAATAAGATCTTTGAGGCTTTGGTTCACACAAATATGACATCAAAAAAATAATGCTTTTGTGTAACTACGATATTAAGTGCCAGATCAAGCAAAGTCAGTGCATTCAGAGACACATTCATATAACAGATAAGACTGCATTTTGAATTTTTACTGGGACAAATGGGGGAAAAGTTTAAAGAAAAATATATTGAATTCTGCCCAGTATCTATGTTTATATCCAATTCTACACCAAATGATGCAATTAGTGGTTTTGATGAATAACAGAAAAGATACGCACCATCTAAAACGTGACGAGAACATGTTAGAAGAACCATTGTTCTGTACAAACGAGAACCAAACACTGTCAGATATCGAAAGTTGAAATTGAATGCCTTTTGGTTTAGTCTTGATACTGATTTCCTAATATAAATCAAAATGTTGCCAATTTAAGACTTTCAGCAAACCTCTTCTTTAGCTGCTTTGTGCTGAGCCAGTTATAACATTTAAGATTTTGATATCTAATAAAGAATTTATCTAAATTTACATCTAAAAGACACTGAGATCGAGGCAAGCTGACAGATTGGTGGTCGGGGTTGTAAACTGTCTTGCGGTCGAGATCAAAATACCTTAGATTTGACTGTAAGGAGCGGCAGAGCATACAAACACAGTTCATCTAAACATTTACAGGTGATTAAGGAGCAACAAGACAAAACTGTCCACGTTAGCCGGTTAGAAGAAAAGCAGGAGGTAAACTGTGTTGATGGGAATGTTTGTGCATTCTTTACGTTTTATACTTTTGGTTAAAAAAAAAAAAAACTTGGATACAAGTCTTATTCCTCACAACAATCTGTATGTTGATTTAGTTGCTTTGATGACATTTGCATGCAGATAATATGTAGACAGGGTGACATTTAGAGAGTGAACTATATATCATATTAGCAGGAGTCATGTTTTGTCAGTGTTGATTCTGGTGCAGGGTGGAAAAAGTTGGATCAATTGGGTTTCTGAGGATTATCTGTACATCTGTCTTTGAAGTGCCACTGAGCAAGGCACTTGACCCCCAACTGTTCCTCTGAATCTTCTTAAAAGCAGAACACTCAAAATAAAGAGATTCAATCCGGAGTCTAACGAATATGACACATTACAAAGGTGCTACATATAGCATTTAGTTTTTTAAATGAAAGACTATATTTACAGCAAACATCCTGTTGCAAAGGCAATGTTGCTACGTGTCAGTGTTTCCCTCCTTTCTTGCTTTGCTTGTGTTTGTTTAAAGAGCAAGAATGAGAGCGAATATCCAACGACATTAGATAATAAGGAACTCAAACTGTAGTGTGATGAACATGAGAGTAAAATGTGTGTCCAGCTCAGCTCAGGTCGTCTTCTCATGATGGCCTCCTTTGTTTACAGTAATAAAACATTTTAAAATGAATGTTTCCATCACTCAGCTGTGTTAAAATGCTTCATGAAGCACACTGAAATACCTCTACAGTTAGTAACATAAAACTTCTTGCTCATGTGGCATTACTTTTTTTTCCCGCTAAGAAACCAGACACAGCAGCGTGTAGTGAAAGCTTCCACACACCATAGTTCTCCAGCAGTTGCACCGAAAAACTAACAGTATTATATCAGGTGGCAGGCACACGGATGACACCAACACGAATAATAGAAAATCTCCTCCTTGCAGCCTCACAGCAGACTGGTACAGATTACAATCACCACCAGTATCTGGCAGGAATCCTGCGCTCATGTGTCTCTTTCTTCAGCTGATGGAGGGTGAGTAGAAACAGACAGAGATTTTACTCATTAGCTGTCTTCTCTTTGCAGGAAGGTTCACAGAGGATTTCCTTGTGTGGTAGAGGATAGGGGAAAGCCGCGCCGCTGCATGTGCTGCCATAAGCCAGTTTGTTGAGGCGTGAGACGCCTTTGATGCTGCCGGGAGGCCGACCAGGACTGACCTTGTATCCCGCCGCTCTGGTTGTACCCAGCGGCCTTCCCGGGCTCGTCTTGAATCCAGCAGCTCTGGTGGTGCCGAGGGGTCGACCTGTGCTGGTTCTGTATCCGGCTAGCTTGGTGGTTCCCAAAGGCCTACCGCGTCTACCTGTCTTCCCCACAGCCTTGTTCTTCTTCTTGCCGTCATCCGCTGCTTGATCAGTGCTTTTAACGCCGGGTATTTTTCCAGGCGAGCGGGGGTCACCCCCGAGCACCTCCTGTCTCTGGCACACCATGGGCTTGTGGCTCTGGGTGGGCAAAGCCATGGGACCCAGCGTCATCTGGAGGGACGGGGGAGGAGGGTAGAACTTGTTGGACTGGGAGGTGCACAGTTCAAAGTGGGAGGCGGGGTGGTGTCCGTCCTCTGCCAGGCATGACGGCCTGCTATTCATGCAGAAATCACTGCTGGTTACCTGACGCATCATCTTCTGCTGGGAGTCAGAAAGAAGTTGCAACTCTGTTAATATCACACACAGATAAAACACTTCTTTGTAGAGCCATCTCTTCAGCTACACAAAATAAATAAAAACTATCAATATTTTGATCTGAGTTAAAACCAAGTGTGATGGACGCCATAATCTAGTCTGATCACAGATGGTTGCCATAGAAAAAAACGGGGAAGAGGCCGTGTGCTAACTTGATGTCCAAGGAAAGTATTTTCTCTAAAAATCTGAAAAGTATTTGATTGAAAACACATCCGGTAAAGCATAAATCATCTCTGTGGGGCTTGTGTTACTTCTTTTCCTTGGTGTGATGCACAAAGCAATAATTGGCTCATTACTGTCACCCTCAGGCCAGAAGCCCTAAAACAGCCAATGTATGTTATTTTTAAAAAAGTGAGAAAGGGGATTTATGCTCAGTCTGCTCAATCAAGCTTTTCTATGGGAGTTTTTTGGGGCACGCTCCCTTTTCAGCCACTAGATGTCGCTCTACAGCACCAGCGTCTCAGACCAAAACAAATGTGCCTGAGCAATTTGTTTCAGGGAAACACTGGAGGTGTGATCGAACATAAGTTTGTTTTATCATTCATTCAAACATATTTTCCTATTTCTTTGTTCTTTGGGTTCATCTCACTAAGAATGAGCTGCTCGTCAATTAGAGGTTTTTTTCTGAATTGGGTTTCATTCCTCGTCACTCTGCCTTGCAGTGGATTTTGGGAATGAGTCAACTGTGTCAGTATATGAAGTTTTGTCATTGTTTTGTTCTGCCAGTGTGCCTGGATGTTAATGCTGAGGATGCTTTGATCTTCTGTGTTATGCTGGTTCTCCGGGCCTGGGTATCTGAACCCATACAGTACTTTGATTTGTTGCTTTGTTTTACACTCTGAGTCCTCACAAACAAAAAATAGGTTAATATAAGTTATCTTGTTTTCTTGTTTTAACTCATTGACCTGATTTTGAGTACACCAACCCAATTGTGTACATAAATAATAACTGTGGTACACTGTAGGTAGGGGTAGGGACATTGGACGGTCAATACTGGCGTACATGTCATCTTAAAGAGTACAGATTTGCAATTTTATTCAGATATCATTATGCAGAAAGAGATGTGCGGGGTCATTTTTAATTCCCTGTGAGACAAACTGCTTCACTGCACTGATGTTATTTTTAAAATTGTATTGTTAAAAAGCTAAACATCCTTCCTCAGTTGCATATCTTTTCCACAAGCATTTGATAACCACATTGGAGGAGCCACTGCAAAACTTTGTATGTAACAGCTGATATATTAATGTCCAATCCAAAAATCAAGTATCGGTCGGGTTCTACTCAGTGAGACCTGTGTTAGAGGAAAAGTTCACCCCAATTTTTTACTTCTGTCTCTATTCATTAAGCCCCAGGCCAGTTAAAAGTTGAGTGAAGCTTTGCAGTCCGCAAAACATTTCTGGAGCTTCACAGTAATACAGCGCTGCAGCATTCTCCAGGACAACAGAAGTAGACAGTACTCGTATCAAACAACAACAATAAAACAACAACAGGAAAAAAAGTAAATTGAATGCCTCTTTGTAATCCAAGTCTCTGGAGGCCCCGAAATCCCAAATTCATTTGAAAAGATTTACATCCTTCTTAGTCGTGTCGTGTTTTAACTCGGTCAGCCAGTGTTACTCTGGAACCAGTTTCCTGACCAGTTCTCCCAGCAAGGTAAACTTGTTTCAGAGCTGCACCAACACTTTGCTGGTCTAGAACAAAGTACTGCTTACACCAGGGGCCGGGGGAAGGATCATCGTGACCAAGGACCAACTAGAACCACTTATGATCACCATTTTAAACCATCAGAGCGTGTTCTGACTTACCCACTGTCAAAGAAACAAAAGATTTGATCTAACTTTACTAATCGAAGCAACAGTGGGCCGAGGACCAGTCCCTGTTTGGATGCCAGTGTAGGCACACAAAGTCCGGAGCAAAGAGTCACTGTGGTTATATTTACTGAGAGATCCACATTTCTATAGCTTTTCTTAACAGTGCTCAGAAATTGGAGACACTTAGAGTGACCGAATATAGTCACTTACTCACACTGCCCATGGAAATAGAAACCGGCTCTTAAAGGCTCACAGGTTGAACCAACCTTGAACCAGCACCAGCACCAGCCCAGAACCTGCACTTAGTTCACTTTGGTTGAAAAGGGGCGTTAGTGAAGCACATTCCTCCAGCAGTGCTCTCAGCACTTTACTGCACCAAGCCCAATCCAACATCAAACTTGATAGCTTTATATAGCTCAAAATTAATAAACCACCCAAAAACTATTCATCATGAACATCATTACTCATCATTATTCCCTGAGAAACTGAAGAAATAATGTTTATGTTAACCTCCCAATGTTAAAGAAAGTGAGAATAAAATCTATTCCTTTATCAAGAACCTGCACCAAAAGTTGTTTGGGTGCATTCTGGGCTGAGACGGATCCTGCACCCAAGTTTCATGGAAATAAGTTGCGTAGTTTTTGTGTAAGCCTGGTCACAAACCAACCAAGAAACAAAGGTAAAAAAAAAAGAAAAAGGTAAATAACCATCTCTTCAAATCAAGTTGGGATTACTTTGAGCACGTTTTACTTTTTTAAAACAGGTCCCCAACTTCTTCATTTATTTCTAGGCAGAAGCTGCAACACTGTTTTGCTGTGAAGCTCCAGAAATGTTTTTGCGGACCACGAAACATCATCCGACTTTCCACCACCATGTCGGGGTGAGCGCCTAACAAGTGAATTTTCATTTTTGGGTGAACTCGTCCTTCAAAGACCACGAGAACAAAACATACAGTTTAATAACGCCGTGCTGAAAGACGCTGCACCTTTACCTGGTGGTCTGCAGCTGACCTCTGACCTCTGACCTCCCTGTTGGGGGGGAGTGAGAAGACTTTCTCTTACATCATCACTCACAGGATTGCCTTGCCATCACAATTAGCTCACAATCTGACTGTTCACACGTGCATTTAGTTGCAGCAATGTAATCCTGATCATTAATATTTACTATGAACACATGAGGAGGCACATAAAGACAGACTGCTGCTGCTGCTGAGATCTTCTTCTGCAGAGGACACAGGCTGCAGGGAGGTGTGGACTTTACTATCACATACACTACACTGTCTGTAGTAATATTCATTCACAAAAAATATGCACATGGATTCCTCATCTTTTGCATCCAGACGACAAAACCCTCCTACTCTCTCCGTGTCACTCTGCATCCGTGTAACGTTACAGCACAAACAGCTGAATTCAGCCTCGTTTTTGGCCTCGTTTTGTAGAAAAAGGGGTTTAAAAGCTTTGACGAACAGGGCGGAAAAGTCCGACGATAGCCGATTTCACGTCTTGTACATTAGGCCAGTGTAGCGAAGCAGACAAACAGAGCCTCCTGTCACCAACATCAGCTCTTAAAGGTTACTGTACCTCGATTGTTCGCAGATCTCGGAGCAGAAAGGGTTAAGGAGAAAAATGATCTTTCATCCCTCAAAGCGAGAGTCGATCCATTTTTTTTCCTCCCCCACGATTGTTGTCGCGCCGCAGGACAGTCGGCCGGATGGACTTTAATCAGCACGTCGGATTGTTTATGGACGAGATGTGAAATGGTTCACACAGGCAGTTTTTTTTTTCATATCCCAGCTCCAGCGGTTTGGATGAGAAACGCAGCCATTTTCCATTAAAAATTAATAAGACGGGAGCGCAGTCTGAGCATGCGCAGAGCAGCGAACAGTGGGGAGGGAGGACGTGAAGAGGCTTCTCCTCCTTCCCCTCCTGAACTACATCCAAACATGTAACGTTTTCACTTTAAATAAAAATAACATTGTTTATTTACAAAATATATATATATTTTTAATTTATTTCTTACTGTCATAGTCTCGAAACTGAGACATAATCCAGTTTCAGTGCGAGCAGCACGACCCACTACTGATGAATAATATACAAACGAAAGCTTGTTGAATAATTTAAACATTCAGTAAGAGCACACAGCATCTATTAGACCGGTTAATGCAAACAGCTGGACAAAAAAACAATTCATTTCCTTAGCAACACACTGTTTTATTGTGAGGAAAAGTAAAAACATCTGGGATCTCTTTGTAAATGATTGGTATGTTTTCTTGTACATACAACAGGGGGAAATATGACAACAACAAAAAATAACATTAAAGAGAACAGGTCATATTTAAAGACATTACAAATGGCTCAATGACACCAGAGGTCTACACAGCATCAGGTCTGATGCTTTTGGTATTTATGGTCTGTCAATATATAAAATCAACTGAAACTAAGGAAAAAAAAAAGAAACATTCACTAAACTTAGGCCATTGAAGGAAAGATTATTAAAAAATATAGACTAAAATATTCTTCAACCACTTTGATGCAACAGTAGAGATGACAGGAGACTGGTGAGAGATGGAAACGCCTCCAGAGAGCCTTGCTTCCTCCTCTACAACACTTTGTACCGGCCTTTGCTCGTCGGCTGATACGAATTTTGCTAAAAAAAAAAAAGGAGGGAAAAAGACAATAAGCGACATCTTTCATAGATATGTGCTGAACACACACCTGCTCTACATATCTAGTGAGAGACAAACTCTCAGACAGGCTCCTTTTTATCTTGATATCAGCATGACATCCAGCAGTGTGATGAATACTTACTAATCTGATGAGCTCCTCTTTGATTAAACGTGTAATCTCTGTTTTGGCTTTCTGTACAGCCAGTTCATTTGCACCTAGACAACAACACATTAATGTACAGTATTAGACATCAGAGGTACATGAAATATTGGCATTCTGGAGAGGAAAATGGAAATATACTTTCCCTGGCACATACTTTCAATAGCCAGGTAGATCTTGCGTTCTCCCTCCTTGGGCTCTTTGCCTGGAGGGAAATAGGTTCCTCTGATGGTGATGGCGGCTTCAGAGTATTCACCGATCCTCTGCAGAGCCTCTTTAGAAGTCACCTTCCACCTGGCCGTCTGAGCAAGAACAGAAAAAGAAAAAGGGGAAATAGCAGATACCAAAGTCTTAAGATAACAAAAGTATTTAAACACACAATCAGCACAGTGACTTGCTTCAACTTCTTTCAACATTTTAAAAACACCCTGAAATCAAAATGATATAATCAGTTTTTATGTTGAGAGATGTAATCCAACGTTTTGATAGTTTCTCAGGTTTGTCTGATGACAGTTGTGAGGCTGTTGTTTGTGTAGCCTCCACTGTCAATCAAATCACATCGACACATTCATGATCAACTGACCAAAACAGAATCTGGATTTATTCCTTTTTCTCTTTTTCACCGTTTTCAGCTGTGACCCATAATAAAAAATCTGTGGAGTTCAGGGGGATTGTTTCTTTACTTGTGAAGTGATGGAAGATATTAATTTTTCTAGATAATGAGGGTTGGTTTTAAAAGATGAATAAATAAACAGAAAGAACAGTTTACAACAACCTAAAATTATATTAGGCAGGTTGAAAGAAATATTTAGTTCTTAGTTTCTTATCAGAACTGCACCACAAACTTTGATCTTAACACTGACTGACAACGACACGACTGTCTCCACGATGCACAAGGGGGCGAGATGTGTTAACATTTTGAGTTTATCTGTAAAATCTGCAGAGTTGTCATTAAAGTTCGTGTGGGCCTGCTGACGAAGCAGATTAGTTGAGCTTTTGAGCGCTAAACACTAAACAAAAAAATAATGGCAAGGAATGTTTTATGTAAGCTTCCTCATTTAATAAAAGGGTGGAATCTAGTAACAAATAAAAATATCTTGGACAGTCAAAGATATTTGAAAAAGTCAAAGAGCTCCATAAAAATGAAACTTCAGATTTAAACCAAAATATTATATATATTATATTTCATATTATCTGTCGCTCCTGGACACTTACGAAGGCAAACTGAACATGACTGAGTAAGACTACAGCTTGTGGTATTAGCAGAACCTCTCATGACAAAGCGCACACTGCTGACCTGAGGGAAGTCGTTGATCTCCAGCTCCTCTTCGTATCTCTTGACGGTCTCAGCCTGTTCAGCCGCCTGCCGCTCCTCCTCCAGCTTCTCCACAGGGGTGTAGTTCAGTTTGGCATTGATCTTCTCCGCCAGCTGCTCCGCGATGGTCTTGGCTGACACAGAGGGGGTCATAATGGTGCCTCCACGCAGGATTGCGTTGGTGGCCTGCTGCATCACGTCCTGTACAGGAAGAGAAAAACAAGTTTGATTTTTGTTGGAGAGCAAGAATACAGAAACATAAAACAAAACAAAAATGAAATAAATGGCAAAAGAAACGAGACATTGACAGCGTCTGTGTATTTCAAGTGAAATAAATAAGAACGTAAGGTCTCTTTGAATAAAATCTATGCGTACTTGGTCCATAGTTCTGTATGCACTGATTAACAGGTAAAACTTGTCTCACGTCTCACCGTGAATACAAACACACTTCCTGCACTGACACATTTAATCTCAGTTGGACGTACCTGAGCCTCGGCGCCCAGGTTCTTCTGAGCGTTGATCTTGAGCGCCAGCCTCTTGGCCATCTCCAGTTTCTGGATGTTTCCTGCAGACGTGGGTCCGAGGCCTGGCAGCCCTCCGGGAACAGATGCAGTTGAGGTAACGGTTCCTGTAGAGCCGGTGGCTGACCCAGGAGCAGACAGATCCTTCACCCTCTTCTTAGAGTTGAACATGCTCTCGATTTGCTCCTCAATCTGAAAAAGGAAAGATAATTCAGATAGATTTGAGCTGGATATTATTAACGAGTATAATTTTGAAATTGTAACTGGGAAACTTAAGATACCATAGAGTAACAGTTGAGCATTTTGTTGCCAGTCACAAACTGTGAAATTTAAATGTTCGCTCACATCCAGGGCTCCGTCCTCGTCATCAGAGTCCTGCAGTCCAAGAGCAGCTTTCTGCAGCTTCTTCCTCTCATTGGCCAAGGCATGCTCTGTCTCGTCAAACTTGAAACCTTTTCCTGAGAAGCCGCTGCTGCTCTTAATGGTCTTACCCTCCTGCATAGAAAAAGGACAGGAGGGAAAAAAAAACAGTAAATTAATTCCTTTGTCAAGAGTTTCCAGCTTATCAACCGGATCTACTTGATAATTGATACAGCACAGCTTATACATATTTACATGTGTTTATTTGCATATTGATGTACTCATTCTAAGCAAATCTTCTTGAGAAATGATGAGAAAATGATGAGTGACATATCCAACAGTGAGTCAGTGCTCTGTAAGTGTAAAGGAAGCCAAACTGGCTGGTTGAAACGTTTAAGAAAAAAAGACAAAACTTAAATCAAGGGACAGCTTCATTTTCACCACACATACACTGTGATAATGACATCTGTAAAGATTTCAGAAATTCAAACAATTTTCTCCCACTGCCACGTGATGCGCGCACACTGTTAACTGTTTTAGACATCCTTTCCCCTCGTCTTACCGCTTTCTGTTGGTCTTTGAAGGAGGCCCAAAGCTGCTCCAGTTCGGGTGGGACAGGAGAGCCGGACAGCTCCAAGGCTTTGATGATGTCACCAGCATAGCGTACCTGATCCTCAGTGATAAAGGTGTAGGCATAACCCTAAAAGAAGGGACAGAACGTAGAGACACAGAAAGATGTTAACGTCCATAGGCTTAAAAATAAGCATCAGAAACACAACACAAATTCAGTTTGAAGAAGCCGACCTTGTTGCCTGCTCGGCCTGTGCGTCCGGCTCTGTGGACGTAGTCCTCATAGTGGTTAGGACAGTTGTAGTTGACCACCAGGATCAGCTGCTTGACGTCCAGACCTCTGGCTGCCACAGAAGTGGCAACCATCAGGCGACATGCTCCATTCTTAAAGTCATTGATGATGCTGTCTCTGTCGTACTGGTCAATTCCTAAGAGTACAGAAAGAAAGGAATTTATGAAATACCAAATATTAGACAGGATTGTCCAGTGGCATTTCTTTCCTCATCAACTTGTTTCCAAACACAAGCATATTCTTCTTAACCAAGCTCAGAAATTTTCTCTTAACCATGTTATCCTTAATGCCTTACACTGAGATTAATAAGTTCAAGTTCAGTCAGAAATGTTTAATTCTGGATAGAAAACTGTGAAATGTAAAAACATCCAGCTAACGAGATGTTATGAGTGCATCCTAAATGTGACCACTCACCTCCATGTAGGGACATGCAGGGGTACGAGGCTTTCATCAGATCTTTCAATAGTGCGTCTGCATGCTCCTGCTTGTCCACAAAGATGATGACTGAACCTTTTTCTTGGTAATGACCAAGCAGCTCCAGTAGCTTCAAGAACTTCTTGTCCTCATCAATCACCAGCTACAGAAACAAATGCAAAATAAGGAGAGGTGAATATGGAGAGTGACGAGGGTCTGATTTGGACTGTGTTATCAGAAAAAAATAATAGGTGAAAATCCAAATATGGCCAATAAATAAAGCATTATCAATGAGCTAGAGATGAAACGTAGATTTACCACATGCTGTTCGACGTCAGAGCAGACGACACTGCGGCCTCCCACCTGGACCTCAATGGGCTTGGCCAGGATCCTACGAGCCAGCGCCTCCATGGCTCTGGGGAAGGTGGCCGAAAACATGACCGTCTGACGGTCTGGACGCACGTTGTCCACAATACGCATCACCTGGGAGAGGGACCAGACGACAACTAGATGTTATTGAATTCTGTAAATTATTATTTTTTTCTTTTTAGAGTATTTCATAACAATCATAATAACTCAACTCAACTTAGTTTGAGACACACGGAGAACAATTCAAGAAAACAAAAATCAATAGAACTTTAACATGATTCTTGCACAAAGCATATAAATTCAAGCACTTTCAATGACCTGTATTTATTTATGTCTACTATTGAAAACTTTCAAAGCCTTGGTTATTAATTCACAAACTTTCAAGGATTTCAAGCACCCATGGGACACCATCATTATACAACTAGTTTCTACCGTCTATGTGAGATAATGGCTTACATAAAGACTGTTTTCAGAGACTAACATCATTGTTATGTAAATTAAATGTTTTACTGACCAACTCATTTTTGCAACTATACTGGACTCATCGTATATGCATTTCCAGATAAATTAAAGCATTTTAAAACAAAACTGTTTGAATACCCAGGAAAGTCAGCAGGCGATACAGAGAAAGAATGAAATATAGTGGGACACCCACCTGTGGCTCGAAGCCCATGTCAAACATCCTGTCTGCTTCGTCCAACACCACATATGTAACTCTGCGCAGGTTGGTGACCCGACCTACAGACCGAGTGAGAGGAGCGAGACGGAAACAGTTAACCACAAATCAAAGTAAGTGCTGCTTTCCTCAAAAAACACCAAATACCAAACACTGACAGCCTTTTTCAGGATACAACTATTCAACATTACTTGACAACAAAACTTCAGCACATTCTTCTGAGAACTAGTTTCAGCTGGCCAGGGTTTTATCTTTACTAATACTTCAAAATGTTTCTCTTTTTTTTAAATTTGTTTTTGGTTGACTCTGATCTTGCGTACCATCTCAGGGGCATGAGGGACCTGTAAAAGTCACAAAACAGCCTCAAGATACAATACAAGAGATGGAGCCCCATCAAGCATTATCTGACCAAGCGCCTTTTCACCTACAAGGGAAACATATTACAGATTACCTCGCATGTGTGGAAACAACAATAATCCCTTCTATTACAATACAATGAGTGCTCAGAGAGCCATTAAAGATTCATACACGTACAATAAAACATGGTCAGCAACAACAATATCACAAAAAGATTTCTGAGTATTTCTTCACATTTTTATGTAAATGCTCAGCGCTGTGCAGGGCTCTACAATGATATTTATTCTCAGGAGCAACATGAGCTCCAAATTAAAGATAATGAGGGAGACAGCTCAGATATTATGGATGTGAGATTTGTGGAAATAACTGGATAATCTCCATCTGTGCTTTGAATATTAAGATGAGCCTTTATCTCCTCTAGGCAGTTTGAATTAATTCACGCAAGTATAAAGTATATAGTAAAACAATGACATCATAGAGCCCTGGATGAGAATTCAAGCTGCTCTGATTTAACATCACAATTTACATATCCTGATACAGAATGTTACAGTACACTTATAAAACATTTTGGTCGTCACTGGCAAGTGAACAATGATCAAGTCACAATTGTGAGGAACCACAGAGGGAGCAGCACCAGATTCACCTACCTGCACTTGCCCTGATCTTCAGGAAACACATCACTGTCTTGTGGATATGACTGATCCCAAAGGTGGTCAAATAATGTCGACAGTTTAGTAAGTGGTACTGACTTGGATCATTATGTTATTTATCATATTGTAACATTTATTACATGCGAGGTAATGAACAAAAGGTTCACAAGGCATTAAAAATGCTTGACAGCCTATCAGAGTAAAGAAGTGAGAGGGTCCAGGTGTGTGAACTCACCGCTGTTGGCCCCCAACATGTCAATCATTCTTCCCGGTGTGCACACAATTATCTCAGCTCCTCTCTTCAGCTCAGCAATCTGGAAACCAACAACAACTGACAGTATTAATGCAACGCTCAAAGTCCAAATGTAAAGGCTGGCGAAAAATAGCAGTTCTTACTTATTTTACAGAACATCTTACAGTTAGTTGGAAATCAATGTTGCAACCAACTATTACCTTATCAGATTAATCTGCTGGTGTTTTTCTTCATTAATAAATTAACTGTTTCATCTAAAAGTACTTCACCAATTAAGCATTGCATTAGTACATGATTGTCTGATGTTTAACGGAAATAATACACGGTGCCAACGATGCAACTTGACCACCGACAGATCAGTCAGAGATTTGGGTGTGTTATGCTTGTAGTGGTTGAAGCAGACACAAGCTGCAAGCGATGAGGAGCAGGCTGCATAGGTATGTTAAAGCTCACTTTCTAAGTGTCAGATTAAAGAAACAAGAAGAAGCATTTTTAATGTGAGCTATGAAGGTGCTGGGTGGCATATTTTGTTAACTTTAGACAGGGACAGACTAGCTGTTTACCCTGACTCTAGTCTTTGTGCTTGTGCTAAGTGAGCTAGCTGCTGGCACTGGACTCATATTCACCATACAGACATGAGTGGTATTAGGATTGTACACTTGCAGATATTTGCCCCTTTCATATCACAGCCAAATAATTTAAGAGATTTAAAGAACTATATTCAACAAAGGACAAAGAATCAAGAAAATAAAACAATAACTTCTGAGTTTGTGTCACAAGTGGAGCTGGTCTTTAACGTAAGTAATGTAATTATAAATGAACAGGATGAGTAAAAGGTGGGACTTGAATGAAATGACAAATTGAATCATTGTATGACAACAAAAGCCCTTGGGATCTAAAATCAAAAGGATTCATTTTGTGTGTTTACCTGTTCGCTGATACCCGTGCCTCCATAAACACACACCACTCTGAGTCCAAGCGGCTTAGAGAACTTCTTACACTCTTTGGTGATCTGCAGAGCCAACTCTCTGGTTGGAGTCATGATTACCGCTGTTGCAGAAGAAGGAAAACATGATGAGAATAGAGTATTTGTTCATTTTTGAATATCTTGAGCACTTCTGTTTTCACAATATTTATGAATACGTGATGTAATATATTTTACCAAGAATATTAACTGAGATAAAATCGATTTTTAGGATGGCTGATGAAGATGAGCAATGCTATGGAAGCACAAAACAGCCAGAGGGTTATTAAAATGAGTCCTATTTTAGTCTTCCTTTGACCTATATTCGGGCCTTAAACCACATCCTGCAATCCTAGTTCTTAATTTCTGTCTCAAACTACATCAGTTATTCATTTATTCCATTTGAATAGGGTCAATAAAAACAGGAAACATTACTGTCAGAGTGATGGCAGTATGAAATGATTTATTCCTTACAGATTGGTCCCTCAGACTCCTCTAGAGGCCTCTGGTCCATAATGTGTCGGAACATGGGCAGAAGGAAGGCGATGGTTTTCCCGCTGCCGGTCTTAGCGATGCCGATGAGGTCTCGGCCAGACATGATAGCAGGGATTGCCTGAGCCTGGATGGGGGTGGGCTTCTCATAGCCGTGCCTACGTGCATTACAGAGAAAGGAATTTACAGAAATATGAGTTGTTGTTTTATGGTCAGAAAGTTTAAAATATTGCACACAATCTGCATCTGATTTTTATTAATAATGTTATAACACAAAAGACATTACCTCCTGCATTACCTTCAAATTCATATCCAGTTGAATTTATTTCATATTTCGAAAACATGAGCTCCCGCACGTGAACCTAAATCAGTGCTCGAGCCATTTACACACAAACTGCCTGCCTCACTATCTTTTTAGGATCATCTTTTTGTGACTTTCTATTGGCAAAATCACTGATAAATCACTCTCTTGCCACTCATCACACTAGCAGTCACCATGAGTCAGACTCACTTCTTCATAGCACTGAGGATCTTCATAGACACTCCACACTGCACCCAGGTCTTGATGGGTTTGGGACAGCCCTTCCCTTTGACGATAATCCCTTCCAGTTCCAGCCTGAATGCATTCACATCTGTAGTGATTACAACATGGCAAAAAGAGGATGTTCAATAGGCAGTGAATGCTCATAAATAAAGATATTCTAAAATATACAATGCATGTGAGCTGATACAATTTGCTTGTTTAACTGATGAAAAGTTGTGAAAACTGTTTTATTTTATTTAACGTTACCACCATAAATTAATAAAAAGGTGTGTGCAGCAGAGTCAGTGCCTTATCGTAAAGCTTCCACGTGAAAACAACACTACTGTAAATTAAAACAAGCACAAAAGGCACTGCAGTGGATACATTTTTTGTTTTTGTAATGTGATGTCTTGAATAGATGCAGCTTTTCATTTGTAGTCTGCTGTAGTCTGATTATTTCTGAATGAAATGGGAATTTAAATGATGAAAAGTAATAAGAGATCATTAAGGATGCCATACACTGAGATGCATCCAGAATCATTTTGCCTTCAGATCGCTGACAGCTGCTTCATACTCGAATTGTGGGGCCATTGATGATTCACATGTTTATTTAATAGATCACATTAATGCTCAGTAAGGCTGCTCTAATATACAAGCCTGATCCCTTCCCATCTCTTATTGAAGCAGGTGACTTCTGTTTGTCCTGAGTTTTTATTTTTATTTTAATGTTGACAATCAACGGAAAACATTTAATGAATATATTAAACCAAAATATGGACAAACACCACTGACTGACTAAATTATTGCCACTGTATAAATAGAACCAATCCTTCATTTTAGGTCTTAGCATTTTTTATTACTTCACATATTGTCAGGCTTTAACATTTTTGACATTGTATCTACTATGATAGCTGAGTTTAAATATTTTCTGTCGTATTTCATCCCTTAAACAAAATCGAACTAATTGCTGAATGTCAATGTTACATAAAGAACTTCTTCAAAAGAAAAGTACAAAAACAAAAAAGGTTTTCTCACTTAGATAAGGAAATATCTGATCAAAGAATAAGTAAACAGGCCTATAAATATGATCAAATAATGAACTTAAACTTCACTTTTGATACCTGACATTTCATACACAGCCCAAACCGCCAGGCATATCTTTGTACACACTGACAGCAGAAGCTTGTATTTCAATGTGTACAGCTAGATGACTTTTGTACAAAACACATTATATAAATGTCCTCTCAATTCTACTCAGTGGTGGGAGAAGAGCCAATCAATTTGATTAACTGACCTTCCTGAGTCATCCTGGTGAGCTCGGGGACCTCCACGTAGAAGTTCTTTCGGTATTGCTCGTATTGGATCTTCCCGTGGTCGACAGGCTCGAGGACCTTCCTCTGTTTGGTCTGGAAGCCCGTCAGAGCCGTCTGCAGATCCACCTCCTCCTCCTCTGATGAGTACTGTCAGACACATTGTTAATGTTGTGAATAGTCAGAAGTGTGTTCCATCAGAAGAAGTTCTTCAACTGATGACAGATTAAATCAGAATCTCTACTTTATGCACAAAACAGAAAGAAAATGCTTTAACATTTAAATTTGAGAGAGCACTCATGTTGCTTAGGTAAAGGATAACTTATAGCTGATGACAAATCAACAAAACATTGTTAGGGGCTACAAACAAAAAACTCACTTCCATAGCATCCTGGTCATTCTCCATCAGCTCACCCTTCTTCTTGTGAGTGTGGGGTCCTTTTTTGGTTTTAACAACTGTCACCACTTTAGTTACTGTCATTGCTCCTTTCTGTTGAAATGTTAAACAACAAAACACACATTTGTTGACAACTGACAGAAAAGAATACAAATGTTTTACAGTCAATGCAAGGATAACACGGAGCTTGCATATGGTAAGATGTAGGACTATGACTAGCTGTAGGATATTTTTGATTGATTGTATTTAAATGTATGATCCTCAGGAGGTTCTGACACTTTTGGCTTTTAAAAGACACTGTTTAATGCATATTTTGATATGTTCTTCTGTTTGGTCAGTGAACCAATTAGTGATTACACTCATCTCTATGAGGCTGCAAAAACAATGATACCTCTTTAGAAAAAAAAAAAAATCGTTATTGTTTTTTTAATTAAACAACCTAGACACATAGGTACAGAAAAAGTCACTAAACATGTACTTTGTAATTGTGTTGAACTGTGCAGCCTTGGGTTAAAATCGGAGTGTCCATGTGTTTTAATTGCAGTTAAAACAATTTCACAAATTGATTTTGGATATCTAGGTATCAAAAATACTTGTGTGAATTGTGTACAGCTAATCAGAGCGACAGTATGTAATTCTCAATGTTGCTGTGGTTCTTTCCAGTTTCGTATAGAGTTAAACTATAGTGCTCATTATTCAAAGTCACTGAAATGATTAGCTGCTACTTGTGGCTGCATGTGAGATTGCCCTTTAACATCGTTTAAAAACGACATTTCGTAACCATGACAACATTTAACATCAGAGGACTGGTCCCTGGGCTTAAGTGATGCTGTAATTTCCCCTCACACTCACCTTATCATTTCCTCTTACGCCTCCCATGTTGAACTTCTTCACCTCCTGTTTCACCTCCTCCATGTAGGCGTCCAGAGGATCCACATCATCCTCCTCGGCCTGCTGCTCCATTGGGGTCTCCTTCTCCTTCTCACCATCCTCTGTCTTTTCCTCCTTTATCTCCTTCTCTTTTAAGTCCCCCTTTCCTTCCACGTCTTCATCGTCGTCGGCCTCCATTGGAGCTGAAATATCCTCGTCATCATCTGCAATGAAGAGTAAGATGCAATGTGAGGCTAATGTTTGTGCTAATAAGTTTATAGTGTTGATTAACTACTTACAAATACCTAACATTTGCTGGCTGCTTTGTTTTTACCAAGACAACAGTAAAACATATCAACGTGTAATGGGAAATAATAATAATCAATGGTTCACCTGACAATTAAAAAAATATTTAAGAAGTGAGATATTTAGGAGCATTTTGGGGAATCAGGAGAATTTGTCATCTCATGTATTCACCAGGGAGAATTAAACTCACAATCTTACACTTTCAGATCAAACACTCTAACTACAGGACAAATTTAACTGAGTTACTACAGCTCACTCCGAGTAAGTTGTTTATAACAGTGCTTCCTCACCATCATCATCCTCCAGGCTCCACTTCTTGCCCTGCTTCATCTCCTCCAGTTCTTTCTTGATCTCGCCGATGTTTTCGATGGCCTTCTTCCTCTGCTCTTCCCTCCACTTCTCCACACGCTCCTTCCGCTTCCTCATCTCCTCCTCCAGCTTGTTCTGGTCAAAGTCTTGCTGCATGAAAAAAATTAAGATCATAAACATTTCAACCATCTACTATATGGTGATGTTTCAGAGGTTATCAAGAACTGAATACATGGCACTTACATCTTCGACTTTCTCATCCTCTTTCTCCTCTTTAATCTTTTTCTTGTCAGATACAGGATCAACGCTGTCTTTCTCTCTGCTCCTTGACCTGTGGGAAAGAGGGCATTAAAGAGAATACTATAAAAAGGTAGCATGTGAAAATTAATCTTGAACTTGAGAAAATCTGCAAGGCTTTTGACGGAAAACCTTCCCATTAAAATTATATGTCAGTATGTTAACGAGAAGAGTGTTGCTGTTTCATAAAAAGGCGTAAACTACCTTCATCTGGTTACTGTACATACAGTATCTGACTCAGAGCTGTTTTGACAAATTTTAATCTGCCACCTAGTGTGTCCACATGTGCTTCTAAAATATGAAAGCTGCACCAAAAAGAAGAATTCGTTCATAAATTACACTCAGTGCTTTCAGGTGTTGCAACCACTGTCTGTCTTGACATGTTTGAATATATGAAAACCTCACTTTTCCTCTCTCCTGCTCTTGCTGGGGCTACCAGATCGGGACCTCCTTGCTCGGGTCCTGCTGCCAGACCTCCTCCTCTCTCGGCTCCTGGACCTCCTCCTTTCTCTGCTCCTGGAGCGTCTGGATAGCAAAGGCAAACACAAACACATGATGTGAAAACATAAATAACAGAGCGCGACAATACTGATCCTTTTCACTTTTTAATCTCAAATGATTTGTCCATTGTGCACACATCACAGGTCCAATCCACCAAAAATTGTTTACTGTAATGAACACAAGCATCTAAAAGTAAAACTTCAACATGTCTGCTGCAGATGATCATGGTTTATTCTGTCACAGGTACAACAAATAAATATGAATCTAGTTGTGATGTTGCTGCAGCAAAACAGTTCTCTTCCATGCCTCTTCTTCAGTCTTATATAGAATATCTAGCACTGCACAACTCTGAAAAACTGCATGAACGTGGTAAAATCAAAAGCTACCACTGGTTACACTGAAATGGTAGAGAAAACAACATGTGGTCTGAGATTTCATCAGCACTTTCATTGCTGCCCTGCAAAGCTGTAAATACAAACAGACCTGAACCCACTTGCAGCCATGACACCGTTTATATAAACAGCTGCAGTTTCTCTCTTTGTCACTCATGTGTTGTCAATAAGCGACAGCACAGAGCACCCACCTGGCTCGTTTTCTGTCTCTGGACCGGGACCTGCGGCGGTCCCGGCTCCGTGACCGCTCTCTCCTGCTTCGGTCTCGGTCCCGCTCGTCTTTCTTGGAGCGTTTGTCCGGGGAGCGACTCTTTGATCGGCTACCTGACCTTCCACGAGACGCCGAGCGCTTCCTGTAGTGTCTGAGGACCAAGCAGAATAACAATCATCTTAATTAATATATAGTTACAATTATAGATAGTTACAATTCATATTAATTCAGACTCCACGGCTATGTGGGATTGACTGCTGACTGATATGCACTAACATCAGACTGTCGTAGCTAGCATGCTAACCGAAGTTAGCCAGCGAAATTAAAACGGCTCAAATTTAGCAGCCATAGCAGTTAGTCACAATCTGTTCAAACGAAGATAAAAAAACACTTTATTGACCTGATATTTCCGACATACCTCGACTCGCGCCCCATCGCTATTCCACCAAGTTAGGTGTCTAAATAAAACTCAAAGTAGTTCACAGAAAATGACGACTGTAGTGCGGTGAGCGGTTGTTTGTGCCTTTCAACCTGCACGTAAGAAAACTGCGACACCTCAATGCACAAACTCGTGCAGTGAGCAGCGTAGAGCGCCACCACGCGGCGGGAGGTCAGAAGACACGCAACAACAGAAAAGCAACTGGTCCAGAGGCACCAAGAGGAACAGAAACTTACATCGGATCTGAGGTGGTACTGGAAGTAACCTCCACCAATCAAACACACTTTATTGATGTTATTGATATTGATATTGATACACTATTATTGATATTATTGATATAGAATAGAATTACTTTATTGATCGTGCTTAAAAAACATGGAATATTATGAAAACAAAAGCAGTTGTAGAGAGTAATGCACAACAATTGCAATTAAATGAATAGTATACACGATAAAGAGCAAATGATAGAAAAGCAATAAAGATTTTAAAAAGGATAATATAATATAATATAATATAATATAGAAATGCATTTATTTGATGTAGTCTGTAAAACCATGTGGTGCCTTTAAAGACAGATGGAGGATTATTTTGCCAATACCAATTTATATCTTTGTATTCAAAATCCAAGCAAAATTACACAATGCAATGTATGAACCAATAATGGTTCACTGTAATGTAGCTAAGAGTCTCAAGTATTTAACTGTCATGGGAAAGTTTATTATTGTGCACTGCCTCAGTCATATAACCCCACAAACAAAATAAATTAAGCAAGTGAGAGTCAAGAAAAAAAAAACAGAGTCTGTCACACAAGTAGTATTTATTTGGTTTGAATTTTTCAGTTAATCATTCCGGTGTATGTTTCATGTTTACATCATGTTAACACTGAAGTTGTTTCTGAAGTTCAAATATGTATGACACTTTAAGAGCCATTAAAAACAGGTATTCTGTAAACATTATCAAAAACAATCAAGTAGGTCAGACGAGTTGTAGGATAAATCACACAAATTCATTTACATGAAAAAAAAAAATATTCACACTAATAAATTAATTTGGATGAAGTTAAAAGGTACAGAGAGCGGACATAACCACACAGAAGTAGAGTATATATGAAATATGTATGAATGAAGCAGAGCGGGACACATCACCAGAATTACTCGACACAAATAAACTCCCTCTGGCTCACACTTATTTACGGTAAAAACCCAAATCATTCCCGTCAACCTCACTTCTCGATTTGTATTTACATTGTAGGAGGTTTACTGCGTGTTCAAGCTCATAGCCGTGCAAATTAACACACTCCACATTCAAGGATTAAATGCTTCTTTTGACTCCACAACGTAAACTAAACGAGGAGAACTTGTCCATAACACAGGTGGACCCTTCTGAACACTGGAGAGAAGATCTTAACAGAAAATATGACATAAAGATCTGTCCATGAGCAAATCTGTCACAACACAAACACATATGATTCTTATCCACCAATTAAAGGAAAGTTCAAGCTTTCAAGACACCAGTTAAGTAATAATATTAGGATAAAATAATTTGCTTGATCGATAAAGGTTAGTTCTTCAGTTGATGGATGAAGAATTCAGCCTCTTTTGTTCGTGCAAGACAACAATACTACAAAAAAAAACATTATCACGGGGAGACACCACAGTGAAAAATGTTTCTTCATGCACAAGTCAAAGGTGTTTTATATCTCAACCCCCAAAACACATAATTGTGTATTTCTGTAATGGCCGTTTTCGTCAGCAGTGCTTGCTTACTTTTTTTTAAAGGCAGTTTTTAGTTTTTAGAAAATGTTTCTGTTTTATGAAGTGATAAAAAGACATCTAACATATGTCCTGTGAAAACCTTTGACTTTTAAAATCAAAAGGAGAATTTGAAGCCAGGTTATATTCAATGTTCAGATTTCTGTATATGCAAATTGGTGCATTTAAACCAGATAATGCCTCTTTGCCATTGAAACTGCCAAATTTCATGAAACGTGCATACAAAAAATATTTGTCTTAATGTAAGCAATCAGGTGAGGAAGTTTAATGGTGAAATTTATTAATTAACATTTGTTACCCTATTCACCTGTAGTGTCTCCCCCTAGATACTCAAACTATTTACCACTTTTAATTTCCAAATAAGCACGTGCTGGAAGGCCACGTGAGTCTCAATGTTTCTTGCACTCTGACACCTTCAAGTAATGAGCCGAGTTTGATCCTATGCAGAAAAATTTCATTTGTCTTCAATCACTTTCTGTACTTCTGCCATCTCTCTTCTGTACTACCCCCATGTCAAGATATTAAAACGGTAATCAAAGCTCTTGATCTCAGCTTATTGTGATGAATATATAGAGCAGTCTCTGACATAACCAACAGAATCATACTCCTCCAACTAGATCGTTAGTGTGTTAAAAATGACCACAGATGGCTATAAAAATGTGGCTGTGCAGCCACGTGGGATGTCAGCATCGACCTGCATACGGCTGATGTTTGTATGGCAGAGCAGAGGGAAGGACCACATGTTAAAAAGTGCCAGATCTGAGATTAAACAGAACTCACAAAAAAGAAGAAATAATTAAAGGTCCTCTTGCGACTAATCACAGAGCAGAGAGTTTTACAAAGCAAGTGTTTTGTCGGACCTCCGTGACGGTTGCCATCTCTGACACTACAAAACTTCCAGGTTGTCAACATTGTGACAGATCAGCAGAGGAAATGAGATTATTAATAAAGGGACTAAGAAGCCGTCTACTGATGCTCCTATTGTCTAACCCTTTAGCTTAATTCAGTCAGTGACTGTTAATCATAACGGATCAAAAACCTCACTACACCTCGTCCCTCCAAGAGTCAGTGTGGTTCATTCAGTTGTCATATAGTCAGTTCAGTTAATTTTACACTGAACGGTTGATTTTGCTCAGCAGGCTATCAGACTTCAGATTCAGGTTTCAGCTGTATAGTAAAAGTTACATAATCTCACTTTAAGTAAATGTTTCCACTCAAATAATGTGAGTTTTTAAAGTCGTGTTTTTGCAACCCTGTATTGGTTTAACTCCACATTTTGCTGCAGTGACGTAGAAGCGTACTCAAAGACGTGTCAGTAAATCGTGACATCACTGTTGGATGTGGTTACCATACTTGCTGACCCTCCCAGTTTTCACTGCCCTCTCCCTCCTTTTTCTTCCAGGATCCCGATTTTCAAAGTGATTAAATATTACTTTAAGCCACAGATTTACACAAGTTTACACTAGAGATCGAAGTATACTACACTGTTTCATGAGAATTCAAACTAAAATACATGTGGCAAAAAAATGCTGTTGCAGTTTACTTTTTAATTGTTTTTGTCATTATTAATTCTTTAAATAAACACAGTTCCTGAATCTCAAATTTTTCAGAAAACCCACTTTGATTTCGTAATCCTCCCTATTTCTGCGCTTTCAAGGTCGGCAAGTATGGTGGTTACATGTGAAATACCCTTAAAATCTTCAGTCAGAGAAGCAGCAATGCATTGCAGTTCAGCCTGATGATGAGTTACTCTCTGAAATTTCAGTTTGTGAAGAGTTTTTCTTCTGTAACGCAAAGCACTGGAGCGCACAGGTTTGATTATTCTGTGTGATTTAGCATACATCTGCCATGTTGTGATGTGAATCTGATTTCTGCAGAATCAGTCATGTCAGTTTCAGATGTCAGCCCCTGAGGGACTCCAGTGTTTCCCATTCACATGTTCAGCAGCTTCCAGACTGATGATAAACTGAACTACTGTCCGCTCTTAGATACGACATTTACCATTTTCTGTGCTCAACCTTACGTAATGATATCACTCAGCACGATGAATTCCACTGTACATCTTTCTCACAAACAAACACTTTTCTGTTTCTCAGCTTCAGCGCGGGGAAAAAAAAAAAAAGACTTGTAATCTGTAATCTGATCTGTAACAAACTCTGAACTCGCTGCTCACATGTTGGTTGACCTTAGTGGAATCCTGAAGCGCTGAATTAATGAGCACTCGTCCAGCTGACGTGCAAATCTTCCCTGATGACAAGGCAGCGAGGATTTGTTGACAGACTGTCGACGACAAAACAACGTCAGCCGGCGTAAATGACCCTGTCTCGTTCCTATGGGAGACGTTAGAAGAGGACGTTGAAAAAGGGAGGCGAGGTTAAAGAGATCTTCCTGGTCCATCAGGGAGTCTCTGAGCCAAAGAGCTGCAGGATCTCGTGCGAGATGATGAAGGTGAAGAAGTAAACACAGAGGTCGGCGAACACGTCACCCATCCTCCTGTAGGTGTCCATGGAGCGGTTGATGACCTCAGCGGGGATGCCGGAAAGAAGCAGGGCAGCGGTCAGCACAGTGGTCTGGGCCTTCTTCTCTACCTGGAGGAACAAGAAGATTAAAAAAACTGCACGGAATCAAGTCAGAAAAATTAACTATTCATGGTGGAGTGAGGAAGAGCTGAGGAGAGAAGCTGCTCTGTAGGCCGGTAGAGACGACAGCAGGGTGAACAGACTAGATGCACAAACAATACGATGCTGAAACGAGTGATCGTTGTGTCGGAATAAATTCATCCAATTTATTTTTCTTTTGTAGTTAATAAACTAAATGTTAAGTCCATGAAATGTCAACAAATTAATAAGCACTCACATTTTTGCTGATAAATGACTCAATGTTACAGTCTCATGTTTTGACTTAGTTTAGCTTTGCATGTAGACTGACAGAAACAGCCAGCCCAGCTCTGTCCAAAGTTAAAAAACACACCCACCAGAACTGGTTATACGAACCGTATATCTAAACCAGTTTAATTAGTTTAAATATGTACATAAAAACAAAGAGTTCTGGTGTCAGAGGGAGTTTCAGGAACTACTTCTTGGCAGAACCGGTGACTTCCTGGAGCCACCAGGTGATACTGAAAAAGAGAGAGAGACAAAGACCCAAACAGGCAGCTAGTAGTATTTATGCTACGCTAAGCTTCTGAGAGCTGTTTCAATCTTCCTATCTGACTCTCAGAAAGAAAGCAAATAAGCACATTTTTTTTCCTCCCATTGAAAAATAATCTAAAATAACAATGATAATCACTGTGGGTGTGTCCAGCAGTGACAGAATCAGCAGCCATGGCACAAGGACATCAGAGGAACAGCAGTGGGTCACATCTAGATAGGACCGTAATCATGAAAAAACCTTTTTGAACCTTTGCCAAAATCTTGTATGTCAATTTCCACACTGACACCTCCAAAGTGTCTCTTCACATCCATCATTAAAATGATTACTTTCTGTAGGCAGATCAACCTGTCCACATGTGTGTCACACATAAGTCTGTGAGAGGACGGGATCACGGAATATCAAGTGCACACTCACCTTTGGAAAGTATTTGGACAACCCCATGTAGGCCAGTTCCAGGGTCAGAAATGGAGCAAATATTGACTAGAATGAAAAAAATAATTAGAGTCACATAATAACAAAATTATGTTTCTGGTAGTCAGACATATTATTATCAAATCTGGGCCAATATCAGTAAACACTTACTCTCATGAACGTGGCTCTACTGTTTTGTGATGCTTTAATGATTTTAAATCATGTTGCTGAGGTCGCCTGTGTTGTCCCGTAACTGTGTTTTATACTTTTAATGTTTATCTTCTTAACAGAGATGTTTTCTCTGCCTGCGGACTGCAGATGCAAATAAGCTTATGGCTAACTCTGCTACAGCTGATAAGCTGTGCACTCAAACAAATAAATAAAACCAGATAACAACAGTGAATGTGACAACACCACAAAATGAATGTATGTAAAAATAAAAACACATTGCATTTTCAGAGCTCGCACAGGTCTCAATCTTTCTTATCAACATGTTTATTTTAGAAGCTTTTAATAGTATATTTTTTACTGACCCTGAATGTCATGATATGTTCATTTTGCTCTTATTTTCAGGTAGTGCAGGTCTGTACTGTTGAGTTTGAATAAGAGCTCAGATATATATAAAACCTGAATTATTCATTTAAGGCCCTTGGGTGACTTCAGTGTGTGCACTGTCATCAGTTAAAATGTAAAAAGAGGCATGAGCTTATCTCACATTCATCATATCAACACAGTGTCTACAGCGAGCAGACTCACCAGATACCTGCAGACAAAAACCCTAACAAAAACAGCGAGGAGGATGCTGCCGATGAGCCTGAAGATTCTGAAGGGATCAAACTCCTCTGTTTCCGACCCTCCATCCTGGGCCGGCTTCTCATTGGCCAGCTGACCCCGCAGTTTCATAGCATCATCAAATCGGGACAGGTACTTCTGGAGGCCTCGACGAGGGGAGCCGCTGATGTCGTCCGACACCCGCTCCCCCCTCGGCCTCTGTCGGATCCCTACGTCATCTTCCAGAGAGCCTCCGTGTGGCTCACAGATGCCTGGAAGAGGGGAGCCCCTCCTCTCCGGGGTGGCGCTTTGAGAGCGGCTGCTGAGCCCCGAAGCCTCTGGCAGGAAGGGAGACGGTCTCGGGGAAGAAGACGACGACCAGGGCTCTGTCCTGTCGAGATCGAGGTGGAAGTGGGGCTCCGTGGGACGCCGGGTCACTCCAGCTGCAGATTGAAGACAACTTTAGATTAAACTACTGAGGATGGGTCTGTGCCATCCTTTCACACTTTAATTTTGATGTAGGGTTTAAAACACAAATACATTAAATGAGCCATCATGTTCAATGGAACTGTTATGTCTAGTATTTATTAAGGATGTAAATCGCAAGTTTGATCACGATACCATATCATGCTGATTCTTTGGATGACGATACGATATTTGCTGATATCACAGTTTTTAACAATGCGATTTCAATTCGATTTCGACACAGGAGCCTGCGATCAGTATGAGATCATATGCCCATTTAACACAATCAGCCACATTTATATCCGATCACAAAAAGCAGCTAAAATATGATTTGACAATGTTATCGTAACCTTATTTTAATAATCGTTCCAGACATTTAAGTGGAAAACAATCTGTTCTTTGTGATAAAAACAAAGCACTATTTAGAAAGAAGTTCTGAGTGGAGGGAAGACAGTGACACAGACGTTTCAAAATAAATGCGTATTTTAAGGATGGTGGTGACATGACTCTCTGTTCTCACTCTGCATAGATGCTATTGGATCACTTATTACTGAATCGATATATCGATCCGGATCTTTGTGTCGTTATACCCGTAGTATTTATAATCCATCTGTCCTGCAGATGATCTGTGTGGCCATCTACAATCACGTCATCCTGATTGTATAATACTGAATTTTTTTGCTATGTTGGAGTGGCTAGCTCTTCCTGACGTGTCATTATTGCGGTTGTCAAAGCGTACCGTTGATTTCCGAATCGTTTTTGGTGTATCCAACGATTCTGTTCATCCTGTCTTCTGAATTCATGAGCAGTTTTCTCCTCCGGATCTCTGCTCTCCTCTGCGCCGCCGACATGGAGCCTGCCTTCTCCTCGCTGCTAGCATCTGCGGACTCCATGTTGGAATAGATGAACGTTAACTACAAATGTAATTCACCGCACATTTAACACACACACACGCGCGCGCGCAAAAACAGCGTTTCAAGTGCTCACAGGAGACGACACAAAAGCCTCGGCTAACTGAATTAAACGGTAAACACGAGCGAGCGCTGGCTGAGGAGGGGGCGCACGGTGATGACGTCACCGCCGAGCATGACAAAGAGGTTTGGGCTGTTTTAAAGCCCTCAACGCTGACTTGCAGGAAACAGAGGCGTGTGTCTGTTTGGTGAGGTGCGCATGATGTGCTTTTAGTGCACCTGAAACCGAAAGAAAACAGGCCAGACTAAAAAAAAAATCCCTGAATGAACAGGGGCAGGCTGAGTGAGTTGGAGGGTGACACCATGCCACCCATCACCAAAACAATGCACACCACCTTTGGCTCGGAAAGAACTGTGATAGTTTGATGACTGCCAGCATTATGATTTTCTTCATTTATTTTAAAACAGATGCAGATTTCAAGAGCTTAGGTTTTTTGTTGAAGATCAGAACTCTTCTACTGCTCGGAGGCCACACCTTGGGCCAGCTATCACCAAAGCAATGCATATTCCACATGCATGGTACAAGGTACTTTGGAAATGTTAAAACACCTTCACTCTACAGAAATGTACAGACATATATACAGTTATTAAAATAGAAATATAGATGAACACCAAGTGCATCTTTTGAATCTGCATCAGGATGAATGTTAACAGCAGCAACAAGATGGTGGTGATAATGTGGTCAGGTTGACTGACCATCAACTTTGACTGTGTGTGAGCACCGAGCATCGATGTTAGTCCACCAATGCATGTTCAATATGTAGAGTTATAGCCTGTTCAGATGAAATTAAAGCTACAATTATTATTTCCAAAGTGTCTGATAAATCATTCTGTTCATAGAATGTCAGAATACAGAGAGAGATGTCCACCAGAGTTTCCCACAAACAAAGATATTCAGTTCACTGTTAAGCTATGAAACATTTAGAAAACCAGAGACTTAAGTTGTTTTGCTTTTTTTAAAAAGACTTAATTGATCATCAAATTAGTTGCAGACTTATTTCCTGTTGATCCATGGACATGAAGTGATTTGTTGGTAAACGGTTCATACTGTGTCAGTATTTGATGACCTGCAAATGAGGATCAACAATCAATTCTGTTTCTTCAGAGTCCCTTTTTGTACCTTCTAAAATTAGGTTGAACTTGACTGAAATCCAGCCTGTGCATGTACACCCACGAAACAGAACCATGTGTATCACGTCTTGGTAAATCTGACAAAAAGTGTCTTTGTGTATATGTATTTTTGTCTTGCTTCTCAAACTATTAAGTACTTGAATGTGCATAATGATTTTTGCATCTGCTGAGCTTGTCATGAACAACATTGAATCCTAATGCTAACCTGGAAAATGTGCCAAATGCTAATCATTGTCTATTTTCAACTCCGTCCTTTGAGGTAGTGGAGCTTTAATAGTCCAACCAATTTGCTCAGATTTGAATTGACAATACTGACTTTTTCCTACAATTGGATACTCTTTGATAATGCATAATGTGATAAAACTCTAGACTTTTTATTTTAGAAGAAAATATCAAAGAATGGAGAAAAGTCTGAAAAACAAACTTAATATTGTGAAACAGGTTTGATTTCATTTTTTAACCTGCCTCAGTATTTACTGCAACCCAGTAACCCCTCAGGTTGGTGGCTCGCTTTGAGACATTTCCATAAGCACTTTGGCATTGTTATCAAAATTATCACACGATCTGTAGTTGCAAATTTGTGCAGGAGATTAAGTAGAATTTTTACACTGGGGTGGACCAATCCTGATCTGAATTTAAAAAATACAGAGGCTTACTCATTAAACTGCTTATATCTGAACTACAGACAGAGAAACAAGAAGGAGAACTACAAATATATCAAATTAAAGTTGAAAGAGCAATGAACTTTATAATCAAACAGTGTACTGATAAGGCTGGTAACTATCTGATGTTACTGCTCTGTGACCACTTGGCAGAGCTGCAGGGACGGGAACAGATTCATAAGAAGTTTGTCTTGTGTTGAGTTTTCAGCTTTACAGAAAGTAAATGAGAATAAATTAAAAAATAAATAAACTGCTCTACTCTTTTGGATTCATCTCACCTCGAAGAAAAATATATACTGTTAGTCATGAGTTACATCAAGACACTGAAGTTGACTTGATATTACAATTTTCTTCCCTACAGGACATAACCTGATAAACTCCTGTCCTTCTAATATAACAGCAGAATTCAAAATAAAAAAAATGTCTATTACTGTTACAAACAGCGACTCTTTTTCAGAAAATAAAATACATCTTTTTTTTTTACTTCATCTGTTTTGCATGTTCTAAGATTTAAAAATATACACCCATTATATTTACAGAAAAAGAGTGAGGAAAATATTGATTATAAACATCAAGAACTGTATTGTTGCATCAGCTTTTGGACATTCGTTACCTGGAGCTGATGGGCGATGACAATTTACCAGAGGTAGAGTGAAACCCTTTTTTTTTTGCAAATTGTGGTAAGTCTCCAGTTAAGCTGACGTTGTGAACTTTGTGTTTCAGGTCCTAAACAAGTTATTATGATGTGCACCTTCACCGTGTTTGAGAGGGCTAACTGAACAACATTTAGTGAAGTTACAGGGATAATAAAGTGAATCATGAGTTGATTACTTGCAAGCTTAATAATAACATCATATTTAATCGTAGGGTTTGCAGAGGATATTTAAGTTATTCTACAAAAAAGCCCACACGAGGTGAGGTCATGATATTTCTTTTCTTTTTCCCTCCCTTGTGGACATCTGAGGTCATAGGTCATTGGTGTTAAAGGTCCCATATTGTAGAAATGAAGATCTCCTGTCTTTGTTTTTATTATCATAAAGCAGATCTAGGTTCTATAAATATATAGAAAGTATCAAAGCGCTCAATCCACAGACCCGTATTAAGAAACCGTGCCCTTAAACAAGCTGTCAGGACCTCCATGAGTTGTGGTTGCAAAAGCAGCAGCAGGGCTGTTGCAGAGACACAGCTTCCAGTGTCTGCTCAGGCCTGTGAGAGCTGACCAATCAGAGAAGACTGGGTTTTTTGGTAGTGAGGGGCTTAATGAAAGAGGCACTTAGACAGAGGGGGAATAAAGGTGTTGCAGCAATGGACAGCATGACAAAAGTAAAGTGTCATATTTTCTAGAAGACACTGAAAGTAATAGTATAAACCTGAAAAAAGAGGATAATATAGCACCTTTAAAGTCTAGGTTGAGTTGTAGATCTTAACTCAAGTCTCGACTCCACGCCTCTGCTCTGTACTCCGTACAAACACAGGCTATTTTTATTTTCATCAGATTTTTTTTTTATGAAAGACAATTTTGTGCATGAAGACCAAAACATATTTATCTGTTCCTAAATACATTTTTGCTCATTATAATACATAAATTACAAACTGTATGAAATCAGATCAAATCAAAAAAACCTTCCATCCGTGCTCAGTCAAGAGAAAAATTGACTGTGTTGGTCCATTTTACGTTTTGCTGTCTTCATTTCCACTGAATAAACACTTTTCAGCCACCAAACACAAAACTACATTTAAAAAGTCCCAAACATTTTATTCTCTTAGCGTCATTTCACCTTAATGTTTATACTAAAATCATCAGCATTTCTTCACCTTTATATAATGCAGTCTTTTCAATATACAAGTATCAATAAGCATGATTAAAAGATCACAATGGCTTTGTTATGTCTGTGTTAAAGAATTTCCCATATCCTATTATATTAAAATATCATATATATAGAGTCTGTATTTGAACAGAGGTTTTAATAATAAAAAGTGAGTTCCCATACAAGGCAATTATAGAATTTAATCAGACTGGGAGTCTCATAAATTATTAGATTATCAGAAAAAAAGAAGAAACAAACAGAACAGCGATGTCGTCAGAGGTGTTCTGAATGTCCAGAGACAGAAAAGATGACAGAGTTTCTGAAGGACAGATCAGACCAAACGAAAATGACTTTCCACTGCCGAGTCCACACATTCAAGGCAGCGGTGACGGCGAGGTCGATCCGCCCTCATACACCTTTAACATTTCTGCCGTTTTACGACAGACTATGGATTTGTTCGACAGACAATTATAATGACTGAGAAATAAAAAGCACACGTTCTGTCCTTCGGGTTCAATATTAAGAGTGTTGTTACACCTCAGGTGTTCTGTGTATAAACACTCCTGGTGACACCCAATAACAGTCTTTGAGCGCAAACATACTAAACATCCTCATTACTCTAGTCTTAAACATACATACACACATACTTGTTTTTAGTAAAGACGACTGTGCTTTTGAAACAAAAACACTTCAAACATCCGCTTTCCTGGACTGTATCTGAAAGATACCTCTGTAAGATAGCATTGTTCTATGAGAATAAACACTGATTCATTTAATCACTGACATACATCATCATCATTGTGGATTTCTTGCCTTTTTTTTTTTCTTTCAAAGCGTTGCTTCAGCTGGGTAAAAAGTGCCAAATAAGGATCAGAATCGATTCTAAGTCACTGTCCGTCCTCGCACTGTCCGTCACGTAGTTTGATTTGAGTGACGCTTTACATCAGTTCAGCTCAGGGTTTTTTCCTCAGAGAGAGATGGTGCATCACAGCTGGAGATTCCTTCAGTCCGCCTCCCACTGCTTTCACACATACATATACACATACATACAGACACACGCATACACACACACACACCCACACACCAATGCACGTCCTCACTTCAGTGCTCCCTCAACCCAGCAGTCCCACTGAAGATTATTTGGAGATTTGCTGCTGGACGTGAAGAAGGAACTCATAGTACGACAGGGCTGACTCTGTCCGGTCCTCAATCATGTTCTGCATGAAGCTGATTTTCCGCTGGCTCTCGTCCCTGAGAGAGACAAATGATTAAGGGTTTTGATTAAATTAGTTTTTCCCGTGCTCTCTTGCTACTTGATTCTTAACTCTTTTAAGCAGGATATCGTCTGTTGCCCACCTGATGACTTGCAGGGAGGGGAAGAACGGCCTCTGATCCCTCAGCCAACCAATGAAAGCTCTGGTTCTCTGTGACTCGGCAGTGTCCAGCTCTGGCAGCAGATACTGTGAGAGGAGAGAGCGAGAATCACGTTTCCATCACCAGGGAGGACAGAAACTGTGCTATGACTGTTATGTCATTCACAAGACAATTTATTGGAAAAAAGTGGCACACAGATTTATGTTTGAGGATGGAGTGGATGAGTTAAAAAGCAGCAGGTGGTAACAATGTTAAATAAGTGTGACTCCTGCAACAGGTTTCATACCAGATTATCAGGCACGGCAGCGTAGTTGGGAACTCCCAGAACTTGTGTGAGGAAGTTGGGGTTGCAGTTACGTCCGATCCACAGATACATCACCTGTTGGACCAGAATAAGGCATATATTAAAAACACTACCACAGTACCCACTACTACACTACCCTCCTTACTGGGTGCTTCAAATATTAAAACATCATTTTCTGTTCTGCCATCATTCCCACTCTAATTGAATACTGTAACCCACAGCTATATTCAAATTATTTTAAGTGTTGGAAGAAAGAAATTCAGAAAAATGTGGCGACTCATTAAATGACACTTTTCCTCAGGTTTCAGCCAGGTTTGGGAAATAAGCTTTGTACTTCTGTTGGCTTGTTATGAGAGCTAAAGGCACCGTACCGTTCCAGCATCCATGAGGAAGGCGGCCTCCCTGCTGAGCTTCTCCACAGACAGCTGCAGCAGTCTGGGCTGAGGGATGGTCCGCTCATTGATGTTCAAAGCTCCCTGAGGATGCAGCAAAGAGAAGATTACTCATTAACAGCGAGACACTTAGAATAATGTTGCAAAATACAGACTGTTCTGGTTCAGCCCAATATTAAAATTAAAACACCTAGAATTTAGAGTTTAAGCCACTTAAACCTATTTTTTCTTTTTTAATCTGATCACATTATCTTTATGAACAATAAAACAACAACAACAAAAAAATGTTTCTGAAACTACATCCAGGCTTATTACTTTCAGGGATCTAATATGTGAAGGCACTGAGGGTAAATTTCCTCCTTCTTACCTCATCAGTCAGATCATCGATTCGGTACAGGGCAGGGTGGATCATCAGCATGGAGTAGGCCAGCGGCTGGTACTTCAGTTGACACATGGCAAACACCCTGTCATCCAGCCTGGTGCTGGTGCCTGTCCTGAAGGCTTTCTGCAGGCCACAAACGCACAAAACAGGATCAATAAGGAATGGAGACAGTGGTTTACAACACAAGATCCTGAGACTGAAAACTGTTGAATAGTCTTTTGATTGTTTTTTGAGTTCATTTCATGAGTGAAGTAATGAAGTTAAGGTGTTAACCTGTTTCAGCAGGGCAAGGATGAAGAGGGGGAAGAGTCTGAGGCAGGCTGGAGATAGCAGGCCAGGCTGCTGGATGGTCAACACGGACTGACGGTACGACGCCAGCGAGTCAATGGCAGCGTTGGTCATCGCATCTCTTGCATCACTCAGACTGGCTGTCACCGAGCGGTCCACAGCTGGAGAGAAAGAGAGACACACACATCTGCAGGTGTCAGGAGGAGGAGTTGGAATGTTATTCTTTATCACCGATGTGGAGGAGTTTGGCACATATCTCGCCAATCTTCACAAGTATTCGTCTCATTTTTCTGGAAAGAAAAACCATCAACAAGTACAAGAAGTTTGCTGTTGTATCAAAATGGGAGGCTTTTGACTTTCTTGAACTGTGAGCTTGACAACATGTGATTTATGCATTTATGATCAAAGAAAATGTTAAAGAGTTTGACATTTAATTCAACTCAACTGTAAGACTTGTAGTATTGTGTGCATTAATGGGCAATCTTGAACAGCTGTGGGTTATTAGTCAGAGCCATTCTGTGCCATATTATGAAGAAAGCAAAAGATCAGCGTCTGTTCTGTAAGATGTGTGATGAGCCAGGACAGATCTGACTGCTCAGTATGTGATGGTTGCTCGGCAACCACAGCTGTCACCACTCATCTCCGTCTGTCAGTGCTAATAACAGTGCAGTGCATGAAAACCCTGTAATGATTGAGTATCAAGTCAATCAAAAGACCATTAACTGAAACAATGAGGAATAATTTCAGAGTGATGCTAAATAGAAATCCAGCTTCATCCATATTACACATGCACGTACACCAAACTGACGCCTCTCTTTTAGGGAAAATATTTCAGTAGAAAACATTCTTCCGGTGATGTAATTAAATATCCAGAAAATTGTTAATAAGGCTTCATAGATTGACAAAATAAATGAAAGAGCTCTGATACATGGGCAAACATCTTACAATGCCAAACTGCCTTTTCAGTTCTCAAATTGGAAAAACTACTGCAGATATTGACAATGTTAATAAAAGCAAATAATCTGACATGACATTCAGTTATTATGCACAAAACCAGGATCTCTCACTTCTCAGCTACGACTATATTTAAATCTACCAGATCAAGGCTTTGGTTTTGAGCTACATCAGCTTGTACTGATAGATAACAGCCACCTAAATATGCAAGATTCTTCCCATACATATCCATGCGGTATTCCCAGAGAAATATTAGAAAATGTAAAAAAAAAAAAAGAAAAGAAAAGAAAAGAAAAAAGCCCCATCTCGCAATTTCAAATGTGAGAAAAAAAAAATCCTAGATTGACCCCTCTATCTGGATCCACACCAAAAGTTTAACAGGTCTATTCTGGACTGAGACTCACTGACCATCCAAGTTTCCTGGAAGTATTTTTTGTTTGATTTGGCTGTCAAACCAAACAACCAACAAACGGACAGAGGCAGAGGTGACAAATTGAAAACTTTCTTAAGCAGCTAAGCATCGTGTTGACTTTAACTGCCTAATCTGACTTCTTTTGCTGAGTATTTTTATATGTCTTAAGACATGTCTGGTGGGACGTTCCAAAAGGTGTAAGATAGCATGGTACGTACCCATACAAGCCAGCAGTCCAGTGATGGCTTGAACATCAGCTCCGGCAAAGATGTCTGACAGAGAATTGACCACAGGGAGACACAATGTGTGGACACGGATCCTCCTCTCTCCTGTAGGAGAAAAGATGTTATTAAACAGGAGAAAGTTTGATTACTTTTTTCATTTCATAATGGCTATTGGAAAGAAAAAAAAAGAAAAAACAACTGTGACTCTGTGTTAGTACCTTTGCTGGACGTATAAAGCAGCGCGGCCTGGAAAGAGACGACTTGCATGTCGTCCAGGTTGTCCTCGATGGACATCTGAACCGCAAAGCCAGCATCTGGGTTCACGTTAGGGAGGGACAACAGATCGGTTGAACGCACAAAGAAGTTTCCGTGGAACGTGTGGATGGACAGACCTGCAGAGATGGAGACACAAAACTCAATAAAACTGAACCGAAACCAATAAAACACATTTAGCTCAAACTTTAAGGTCACATAAATATTACAATCACAGAAATATTTAAAGGAATTTCGGGGTTGTAGAGGCTTAACTGTCTGTGAGGACAGCATCAAAATTATTGAAATATTTCTTTGTGCAAAAAATTTAAATAAAACTTCCAACTTTTAACAACAAATAGTTTTACAGCAGCGGGCACCATTATCTCCAGGAAGACAACAGATAACCTGATTAAAAGTCTGCAGAAATCATGATGAATGAAAAAAAAGCACAAACTGAAATACATTAATCAGAAAGAAATGAGAATTCCAGATGTTTAATTTTCACAGTCATATCTGAGAATGTGTTTTCAGACGGACCTTTGGTGCAGCGTATCCTCATGACGGCCTCAAAGCCGATCTTCCTGGTTAAGTATCTCTTCAGATCCTTCTGGAAGCACTCCACCTGAGCGGGGTTGTGTTGGTGGTGGTAGGAGGGGTAGTAGTAAATGCTCCCTGCCGAGTATCTGGATATGCAACCTGGGAGAGAGAAGAGGCAACGATGCGACACTGATTGTCTCATTTTTGACAGAACAAAAATAGATTCATAGACCATCCACCACTCTCTCCTCCTGTGCCCGCATCTGGTGTTATGCATTACCAATGACAGACACAGTATCTGTGTTGTGTTTTTCACTTATTTTAAAAATGAAATGACTGCACTTAGAGTTTTAAAAATTCGGATGGTCCAACACAAGATTCCCAAAGCTGTTCTTTCCCTACAGGTTGATTTAATAGGAAACTAAGGCACTTTAAATGCATTATCATTTTCACTGTTAGTATGACTAAAACACCCTAAACTAACTAGAAATGTGACTCTCATGGCTAAACCTAAACCCACAATATCAGGTCTGTGTATTCTTGATTGAGTACAAGACATGAAAATAAGCAAATCTGTCCAATAAATCCTGCCCCTTTGTTCTGCCCGGGACATACCAAGTGATGCCAGGTCGCAGTACTGAGTGCTGAGCAGGAACAGGTCAACCGCCACCTGCTGGCCCGAGCAGTCCAGAGCCAGCTTCTTGTAGAAGTCTGTCGCTGGGGATAAGTGCTGGATGTCCTGAAGGGAAACACACCAGGTGGGACCATGAATCTCAGGAAAGAAAAAATCTCTCCTGAATCAATAACTTTTACATGACTTCCAACAACTAAGTCACAGCACTGTTATGACTAAAATAATTCTGCCTGTTGGTGATGTTATTTTGGGCAGTTAAAGAAAAGAAAGTCTGCCTTCAGTTTCAGTGAAAATGTCAGAACAAGCAGTCAAAATAATGTTTAATATATTTGACCTTTGACTGATTTATAATACTCTAAATCCTAAATATTGAGCAAACAGCTTTCTAATCCTGATGTATGACGTCTACCACAACAGCTTGCCATCACAGCTCTCACCTTGGCAGATGCCCGCTGGTTGGGGTCCTCTCTGGACTGGAGTGCCCCCACACCAAGGTTAGGCAGCTGGGTCTGAAAGACAGTCATGCGCCCTCCAGTGGGCGACAGCAGCTTGAAGGCCGCTTGCAAAGCTGAACCCAACGCCGACTGGGTCTCCATGGTCTTTTCAAATAAACTTGGAAGGCTCTTCAGCAGATCCTGCACAAGCTGAAAAAAAAAAAAATATATGACCAGTTATTGATCACTGAGGGAAAATGTTTGTTTCTCATTCCATCTTCCCTCTGTAAGGAGGTCAGAGTGAGTTTTTTTCTTTATTTACAATAGTGCCATATGGTCTAAATACACAATAGTTATTAATGTTTATGTCTCTATAGATTAAAAAAGAAAGAAAAAAATATTCTGGTTCACGCTGCTCGAATCAAAGTTCCTACCTCTTTGCATTCATTGAGGTTTACTAGAAGGCTGTCTGGTGTTGGTAAAAAGATATCTGTGGAGCACAAAAAGATGTTATTTCAACAAATAAGAGGCTCTGATCTCTTGATACCCAACATATTTTTTACATCTACATTTCTGCTGTAAGCTGGCACACAGCTGGTGTCGAGCTGCTGTAGAATTGAGCGTTTGACCTTTGCTGTCAGCTGCATCTCACCTTCGATGTCAGACACAATGAGCATCTGAGGCTGGGAAAGTCCCTCCTGGAGGTTGTAGAAGTGGATGGTGCTGTCAAAGGTGATGAAGCCTACCTTCGTCCGCGAGTCTCCAGGAAGCCTAGGACACAGACACACACAATTAAAAAAAGATAGCACTCAGCTTACAAGAAAATATTCTTCTTACATCTATATTTCTATTCTATTCTATATTTTCATTTAACTTCAAATTATCATAATAATCTAACAGTTCTTCTTGATTTCGCCACTTCCTTTTGAGAACGTGTGTGTTAAATAATGAAAAACCATGAACAAAAAACAATCTTAAATTACAGACTGAAGTAATCAATTCATCTACACATGAAATGTCGACATTTAAACTGAATTTGTGTATTGGCCCTCTGAGCACTTTAAAAGCACAACAGGGCCAATACATGAAAGGTCTTCCGTTTTCTCAGTGTCTCTAGTCATTGAAAATATAAAGTTTTACATACGAATTGATGTTTTCCAGCAGCGACTGGCAGAACACATTCAGGTAGCCCGTCTCCACTGCGTTGTGGGATACATCAAGAATGAAGAGGTAAACAGCAGGCTGCGGGGGCCTCAGCTGGGTTTAAACAGGGGGGAAAAAACATGTCAAGGTCAATAAGATTTGTGTACAAATTGCACACATATTACAATCACACAAATGTATTTTATTAAATAACTGTCTTATTGAGTTTGCTCAGAATACATTTCAATGTCAGGTCAGCGGTTGAAACCTACCATGTATTCCGAAGGAGCGATGAATTCAATGGTGGCGTTCTGGACCTCGGGTCTTTTGTGTGGCTCTCCGTACGATCTGCTGACTGGGTTGTACATAAACTCCTCTGGAACTACACACAAAAAACATAACATCTATTGAGACTACAGTATTTAACCGTGCGCTCTATACTTTGTACATAATTCAATATTTAATCGTAAGGATCATTTATACACTTGTTAGTAAGCACCTTTTAGAAAACATGTGACTGTTATAAAATCAATGTGAAAATGAAAGAAATTTTTGCCTTGTCATTTTCTTTGTCTGTCAATTAAAGAAAACACTGTACATTTGTTACTGATCCCCTGCGGTGTTCTCACTAATGGCATCTCTTTCACCATGATCTTATTTCATTCATCATTCGTCCTCCCTTTCCTACCATCATTGACCCGGTAGCACAGGTTACACTTCCACCTCCTCTGGTCCAGGAATGAGACGAATGGGTTGATGTAGGTTCTGCAGGACCGACACCTGACAATGGTGCTGGATGTCACCACAGGTAGTTGCTGTGGCAGAACAAAAACAACCGTTGTGTGAAAAGTGCCACAGGGAAAACTCATTTTCTTGTTTGCATCTAGCTGTGACTGGCACTTCAATAAAGACTTGCTTGCCGCTGTTCAAGTTGTGCAATAACTCTGTCAGTGGTGACCTCGATTAACACGGCAACAAACACAAATTCAACCTGACAGATTTTGCCAAGGGGGCTGATTTAGTCACAATCTATTCTGAAAATGTTGGGTGGATTCTCAAAGTTTAATCAGTAATCAGTAGCTGTGGTATTTTATCTCAATCTAAGAAACTAATTTAGGATGAGGCAGTAGATGATTTTTAAACTTCAGGACAGCCATGTGCTATGATGTTCCCTTTCATCCTTTCACATAGCTGCCTCAGAGACACTTTCCCTGTCTCAAGTCTTTCTTGTTCCCTTGTTTAAACCACTAGGGAGCCTGCTTTAGCACAAACATGGCCAGAAAATGAAGTTTCCCCAGAGAGAAATGTATTTGTGTTTACAGAGTTCTTCTTAATCCCTTGCTACAATTTAGTAAAGGTTAGGTTAAACGTTAGCTGACAGTTTAAGTTGATCTAAATGTAAAGACTTCAGTGTGCGCACATCAAATATTTAACTGGGGCATTACCGAGAGGTCTTTGAAGGGGTGGAGCAGCAGCCCCAGGGGCATCTTGGCTTTATTGAGCAGAGACTGAGTCTGGGGGATGCTGGTTAGTGTACTCCGAAAAACCCTGGAGAGACACACAAAAACAGATGTTTATAGTTGATACCTGAATTTCATGTGGAGTTCATGTTTTCCCCAGTATTTTAACAGATACTAGCAGAGTATGTTGGCAACTTGGTTAGGTCAGTGGTGATGTTCCCCTTTTTGCCAAGCTTTAAATATTTTTGTTTAGGAACAATATAGCCGTGCAACATGCAGGGCAACATATGGACAGAAAAACGCTAAACACTGATCTACTGTAAAATGTGTACAGTTGCGCTAAAAGCTAACAAGCTGTTCCTCATTTTAAGAAGTCATGCAAATACAAGTGCACTTCATAATCTTCTTTAAACAAGTTTGAAACACTGACAGTAACATCAGTTTAAATGTTGATCAAATGGGAGAGAATGAATATAGACAACTGTTGCAAATAGTAGGTCTCTATGGCTTACTCTGGGTGGCAGTTGATCTTCTGCAAGTCCTGCGGGAGGCAGGGTGTCGGGGCAGGGATCGGGCTTGGTGGCAGCAGGTTCCTCTCCTGCAGCAGGTTGACCACTCTCAGGGCTTCTGGGGTGCTGGACTGGAGGCTCATGGCCGCAAGGGAAGGACTGAGCTGGGCCGGCCCTGGGCCACCGGGTGGCTAAGCAAAGGGGAACAACAAGCTATTTAGGGTCTCTATTTACTAAAAAAATGATGCCCATTCAGTACAGATGGTCACTCATGCTTTGATCGACTGGGATTGATATCTGCCAGGTAGCCAAAAATGTTTTATATTCCTACCTGAATCATTATTTTTATACCAATTGGTCAATCTAATTACTATGTAATCATCTTCTGGCATAAACTGTGTGAAAAATGTGTATTGTAGTGTTGTTATTAGTTCTTTATTGTTCTTAGTTTTGTCAGATTTGCCTCTTCAAATGCTCAGAAGTTATACCTCAGTGGCAACTTAATATTTCCATAGAGCTTGGACAGACAGAGGGGTTTTGCATGTGCACAAGGTGAAAAGCAAGTGCATGACAGAAATGCTAGACCACATCTTTACACCATGACAAGCCAACAAACAGTGTATGCAAAAAGCTCTGAGTTGCTGAGTTAGCGCCGGACTGACTCTCCTCTCACCTGCTGGTATGGCTGAGGTGCTTGAGTGTAAGGCTGCGTGGCGGCCTGCATCGCAGGGTGCATCGGAGAGGTGGCGTTGTGAGGGGCTGAGGTGTTCTGGTACCCGGGTGGTAGGGAGGGGTAGTGACCCAAATGCCGACCCGGTGGTCCAGGCTGAGGCTGGCCAGCTGTGGAAGAAAAGGGGCAGAAATTAGTTCAGTTTGAATTAAGTTACTGCAAAAGCAACTTCTATATTTTTTCTTGCAATTAACAAAAACACCAAACCAAGCGCTGGTTTATTTGATTACTCCTAAATAAAGAGTTTAACTTTTTCAAAAGACTTTGTAATCTCTTACAACGGAGCACTGTAATTTTAAGAAAATGTAACGCAGACAGGAGTAAATGTTGAATTAGGAGGAGACTATTTTTAGCTGCAGATAAGTACACATTTGGTGGCTGATGACATGCTGTAAACTGTATTACAGCAGCAGCATAGTTTTTGAAGGGTTAAATCAAGAATAGTGGCAGGGTTTAATGGAAATGAAGGAACCTGTCACCCAATATAATGGTGTGGCTCATGACTGTGTCTTTAATAGTGAGGGGAGATCAGGGCATGGATACCCGATCTGACTGGCCAGACTGGGTACAGAAAAAAATGTGGAAAAGATGTCCAGGTTAGGGTCGGGTTGGTCCCATCAAATAACATGGTACTGAATTTAAATAGTATGTTCAAGTTCTTTAGTAAAAGAAAATAATGTGAAGATACATTTCTAAATGAAGTGATAAGTGATACTAAGTGATGACAGATAATAAGTGATAGATCTCTGTCCTGTTAAATGTAGAGCTTTGTTATTAATGTAACAACATTTTTAAACGAGACGAGTGTTACTTTCAGGGCCATGTGGGACATGCGAAACAGGATAACACAAACTCACGATGCAGCTTACATGAACTTGCTCGAGTCGGGTTCATATGCAAAAACCAGAAAAAGTTTTCTAGTTTGGGTCATATATTATAAAAGATCTCTTCTATTTACAGCGTGCCAGTCACTGATGGGCTTTGTGAGAGCTTGGGTGAATTTTCGGACCAAAAAAAAACCCCAAATGCAACAGGTCTTAATTTGTAAATGTTAAACTACAAAAAGAGATTAAATATTAAAAGGTATAAATATTAAATTAAAATATCAGCCAAACACTTTTTTAAAAATGCTTTGCCCTTTCCTTTTCCAAAAACTGATCTGAAGTCAAAGAGGACCGTTTGTACTATTACCAACAGAGTCTAGCTGCGATGAACCCTGCTTGGGAAAGTCAGACTATAAACGTGGTCAGCGTGAACAGAATCTAATATGTGGCAGGAAAAGGCCTTACCCATTTTGTTGTCAACATGATTATAGCTGTTTGGTGCTTGTGGGCCATTGCCAGCCACGGATCCTGTTTCAAAGCAAATACAGATGTGACGTGAATAATTTTAGGGATATTTTTCACCATTTCTGTCACAGCGTTGCTAACCACAGGCGATGGACATGGAATGATCTGACCTACAGAAAAAGATAAAGACTGGAACAAGGGAGACCAGAAGCACAACGCCGATGAAGATGATGACGATGATGATGACAAGAAGTGATGTATGGTGTTTTAAAGAAATATTAAGGTCATATGGTTGACTTGGAGAGAATGGATGACAGTGATGCAGACAAAATACCAACAGGAAATGTGCTACCAGGGATGCACTGATGAGGGCTCTAACAAAGATCATGTCTTTTGCATCTAAAGCTGCGTTTCATCTCATTAGATTATTTTTTTCTTATTAAATTGACTTTTCTTAATGCATATGAGTGAACCTAACTGGTAATTCCTATGGTATGAAGGTCTTACCATCTTATTGCACTGCTTTAACTGGATTAAACAGAGACAAAAAAATGCACAACAATCAAATGTGGATCCAGGTCAGAATTACAAATGAAGCTTTGAACAAACAGCCCCAGCACTGATTCTAAACAAGATACTGAGCTAAAGCAGCTGTAAAAGACAGTTACAGAGAGCAAAAAACCTTGGCTGATATCTCGGATATCTTTTCTTTTTTTTCGTATAGGTCTCTATAACTAACATCTTGGAGCCCTGTATCTGAGGATTCTGCAGCCTTTCATATTTGGAATAAGTTTAAGGAAAGAAAGACCAATGAGTGCATCCTTGGACACAATGAACAACAGCACGGAGAGGACAGGATGGGCACTACAGCACTGATACGACATCTAATAACTACTGACAGATTTGGCCACACCTGGACATTCAATATCTCCCTCCTGGCAGTCGGGCTCAGTGGGGGGCAGAGTGTGGTTAACAACCCCCCCACACTGAGCTGGCATGTGGAGGAAACAATGGAAGGTTATCAGAACAAAAATGGCCATCTTATAAACAGGACATACAGTTAAAGTGATTCATGATCATCACTGACAGTGTTCTGATTTTACAATCAGCACAGACCCACAACATATATGTTTGTGCATCAGTACTACACTACACTACACTACACTACACATTGGTAGACATGCCTAATTTGTGACTACCAATGTTACCCATACTTATTAACCCAGTTAAAACCTAGTGCCATTGCTCTGAAATGCCAACTCTTCTTGGGTGACTGGTCATGATATTTATGCTAAGCTCATACCTGGGCCACCAGTGGCACCTTTAAGTATCAACCAGCCAAAATAAATCAAACAATCTAAACTGTAAATAAATATAGAACGTACAAGAGCGAGTATCAAGACATTTGGGTGTGGCAATAATTGCCACTAGGTTGCCATGCCTGAGGAGAAAGCACAAATATCAAACGTGCCAAGATTAAAAGAAACCCAACAAAATCTTACCATCTGCCTTGGGGGGTGGAGGTGTGGCACTGGCCATTGGGGGTCCGGTGGGAGGAGGTGTCGGTTTCATGGTTGGGGGTGGACCTGTAGGTGGAGGGCCATAGGGAGCTCTGCTTGGTTGGTATGTGTGGGGGGCCATGGGATTCATTGGTGGAGGGACAGTGCCTGGTGACATCAACAACATTAATTCTTCTTTTCTGTCTTGCTTATCAAATACTTGTGAAGAAAATTGCTAAAATATTGTCCCATTTCTTTTATTAAACAATTCCCACAAAGAAAAAGCAATAAATCCTCAAATTTCAAAAGCTGAAAACATTTTTTCAAAATGCTGTTTGATAAATGACAATTAATTAAAAATCAAAGTTTTTATTGAATCATATTCTTTCAATCAACTTCTCGCTTCAGCAGTCATTTTTGTTTAGGTAGAGATATGACATGTAAAATAATGTCAACATTACTGTGTCATGTCAAACAAGAGCACCCTGTGTAGATGCCGCATATCATGTAGATATACGAGGCATCACTGATGTGTAACATTATCAGCTCTGACTAGAGGTGACAACAGCTGGTTGCCTGACTGACCCACAGCCAGTTAATGTCAGAACAGTGACAGTGATGCGTTTATCTCCACATCAGATGTGACTGAACTCTTAAGATATTCTATTAAAGAATTTATTTGTACATAAATGTGGAACATTGTTTAAGTTTGATTATTCTTCTATCATTGACAGAACATGGTAAGTGCCAAATGGACAGCTGAGTCCATGAAAGGAGACCCGCTCCGTCTGTAGATAGAATTGTGCTCATTCCAAGATAACGAAAACAAGGTGATCATGCACTAATGAAAACATAATTATGGATATCATATTCCACTTCATATTGTATGCCCTCTGAAGACCACCCATACCCTTTACATTAGACTTTTGATAATAGGGATTAAACTATATTAAACCACACTATGAAACAGCAGCTCATGATTATTTTGGCTGGTGGTCAAATGATGTGAGATTTTAGAACTGCTTGTGACACGTTCCATTTTAAAACAACAAAGCAGTCGACGGAGTACACATTTCCACGATGACCTGATAATTTCTCCAGTTAGCTGCTACTTTCACTGTCACCCTTGTACTGGGAAGATACGCCCTGATGGTGCTGCTGGGGGAAAGGTCAAAAAAAATAAAAATATCAAGCAGACTTGTGAACAGCATTGTGAACAGCAATTTTCAAGCCAAACTGACCGTAAGATTAAGAGACATGCTGATAACAGACATATTGAGTGGATCATGTGACCTCTGATTCAATGCAGACGCACTGCACTGAGGACAAAAAAAATCTAGGTTAATTTACAAAAGGCCATGACAAATCATCCAGACACTGTGACCACAGATTACACAACCAACTTCTATAATGCTTATATCACTTAACAAAACCACTTCCTCCAGAGAAATGACAACTTTGAGTAAGAGGTTACTGAGATTTGACTGAAAGAAGTCTTTTGTTTCTGACACTGATCTGAACACTTGTGTGGAAACGAACTCTAAACTCCCAGAGCAAGAAATTAAACGAATACCAGAATCTCTAAAAATGCTATAAAGACAGAACGTGTGTGCATTCTGCAAATATCACCAGTAGAAAGGTTTGATTTTAGCAACACAAACTGCATCATAAACTGAAATTACAATTTGGATTTGTCTTAAAAGCCACGTCACACTGCTACTTAAGATTCGCACTGGAAACAATAAAATTCTAATTCGAACTTTGTACCAATTCAGAGTAAACGAGTCTCTGTGCCTGGAAGGGAGCCAGAGGCAGCAGTGAGTTGATATGTTCAGTACCGGAGCAGAGGGCAATGTCCAGCTCCAACATGTCAGCGTTCTAGATTTGCATATCTGCAGAACATGTCAGTAACAGACGACAATGACAGCGAAAAGGCACAAGACACAGGAGTCAAGAGTTACTGGAAGGGCATAGTGATGGATATTTTTTTAAAAACCATGTCTTACAAAATTACAGTGATTATATGATGAGGACCCATTAATTAATTGGACAAAGTTCACTGGCCTGATTTTATTGAACCTGAGTCATCTTTTTATTGATCTGACCCAAGGAGTGGGTGCATCATTAGTTTCTCATTTGCCACAGCAAGAATTATCCAGTCTTCTCTGCAATCATTTGATCGTTTGTTGGAAAATAAATGCATACAATGCATTGGACTGTAGTTTGGACTCCAGCAGAGCCTTTGTATTCCTACTCAGGATATGTGCAATAAGTAGGCTAGTCAATTAAAGTGGCACCAGTAATACTAATTGTTTTTTTTGTTTTTTTTAATGTTTCTTTTAGGAATGCACACTTTTAAATTGCACTGAAAATGTCCCCTTTTTTTATTCCAGTACTAATGTACAGAATGTGTGATGTGTGATGTTATGCAGCCACCAGCTACTGTAACATATTCTTCTTTTGGACATTTTTGATTGACCTTAGTGATTAAATCATGTTCAATTTTGTCTGCCTTCTGAGTGTTTTCCATCTTTTAGATTTGTCAACATCTAATAATTTAAATGTCTAAGGAAGGGAATACAGACATTGAGTAAGAATTCTATATATTAATGTAATTAATATTAATCACACACACATTTTTTGCGGTGATCCCTCAAATGTGGTTATCCAAAAAGATGGAGGCAGGATATTTTACTTAGGGATATTATTCATTAGGAACATCCTGAATTCCTACCTTGCTGGGTGTATCCGTGTGCAGAGGTCGGGGGCATGCTTGGGCCCGGTGGCTGAAGGGCACCGTGGCCCACATGGGCTGGTGGTGCTGAGCTGTAAGCTGCTGATGACAGTGGTGGTGGCAGTGGTGCTGTCGAGCTTGGAGCTGGGTTCACATGATTAGCCACAGGGCCACGGGGAGGTGCATTCATGGATGTGGGTGGCCCCATCATTGGGGGAGCTGTGTTATACTGCCAAGCTGGGGCCATGGGCTGAGGCTGCTGTGGGTTCTGGTAGTAGCCACTAGAGGACACAGGTGGAGGTGGTGGTGTGGCCTGTGCAGGGGGCACCCGAGGACCAGGGCTGGGGCTGGCTGACTGTGGAGGGGTGTGTGATGGAAGGCCTCCCATTGGAGGCCTGGTTAAAAGTGTCTGGCCTGGGGGAGCTGGGTAGGACGTGGGTGGTGGGCCAGGCTGGTAGGCGCTGACTGGGGGAGCAGGCTGGTAAGGCCCAGAGGGGTAGAGTCCAGGGCCGGGGGGTATGGGAGCTTTGGTCTGCATTGGATTGTAGGGTGGTTGGTGTGTCATACCATAGTTGACCCCTGGCAGCTGCTGCAGGGCTACTGGATTCTGTGACGGACCTGAAGATGACAAGAAGAAATGCAGACATGTTAAAGAGATTTATACAACAGGTTTATTTAGTCATTACATATTTCATGTACCCAAAACCACACAGATTCAGTCATGTCCTGCTTGACCAAACCCATTATGCCAAAGTTCTGTAAGGTAGCTTTACATTCAAAAGCTCAAAAGCATTAGCATCCCAGACAGATGATGCCTGCAATGTGATTGTATGTCTGAAAGGCGCTTCTGCATGTGATTCAAGTGTCTTTTAATTAAAGAAAATCCTTGGGTTTAAATCTGTTCAATTCAATAAGTTAAAATGAAAAACAGATGGCACAGCACTAGGACTGACAATCACTCCAATCCACCAAACGACCAATGAACTGGCAGCCTGGGGTCTAATCCTTTTACCTGGATTTAATTTCCCATGATCTGCCTTCAGTGACAGTGAGTGTGGGGCTCTGAGCCACCTTACTTGACTGAACAGTTTTGCACAATAAAGAATGCTTTGATGGCAGAACCACGACTGAAATGTTGCATTTGATTCTAAAACTCCATATGAATGCCATATATCAATAACCAGATGCACGATGTCATACCAAATATCAAAGTAGGATTTACTCTTTTTTTAACTAGCAGACAATGTGAGAACTTGCCAATGGCAACAAACAAGTAGTTTTCTAAGTCTTTGTAAGACAAATGAGAGATGGGGTCAGAGTGGCAATTCATAACAATAAATGTTACCTAAATACAAATCCAGTGGTAAACAGGCCACATAACTTAAACTGCTGCATCAACATATCGCTGTTTGTAGACTAAATGATTACATAATGCAATTCACTGTGATCCACTCAGTGCAGCACTACATAAGTGGACAGAGCTAAATTAGCAGAGTGAGGAGGGATTAGAAAAGCAACTCTTCTTAATGTGCAAAGATAGATGAAGGTCCATAATCCTCGTCAAATCTTTGTCCTTCCTGAAAGCAGGGAAATTTTAAGAACTAAAGCCCCCAGTCAGTAACAGCTCTTGTCCAATTAGAAAGAGCAGGATTTGGAATAACACTTATCAGCCAATCACAAATCACCTCATTGAAAAGGGAAAACATACAGGAAGTTGGTTTAAAATTAGCAAATTAAGATAACTGCAAATCCAGAGTTGAGGCAGTAAATATGTATATAACAAGCTAAAGAGAAAAAAGGACCTATAGAGACCATTTCATTGCTACGGTCATGTAAAAGGACACTTGTTGTGAGAAAAGTTTGGAATGGTGAGCACTTGATTAATGTATGTCTTTAAATAACACCTGATAAATTAACTCCACCCCAAAAACTGATCCTGTTCAAATAAGAGAGCTTTCAAAGGGGGAGGGGGATCATTTAACCCTGTTTCATCATAATTTTAAGCCTGTACTGCCTGAAAAATGTGTTACTCTGCTCAGTATAGTAAAGCAACCAAGTAAACCTTTGGTACTTTAATCTTTGGCACAAGTATAGCGCACTACAACTAGTGGCCTCATTGAGATCAAGAGGCTGTATGATAAGAGCAGAATGGGAATCAGCCAACAGATGACATCCTCTGGTCTGAGCTTGTTTACAGAAGGTAGGTTCAATTTAGTTCCTTTCAGTCTGTATGAAGGCTGCATACTGTATATATGTGATATGATTCCGATTAGTGAGAAAAATAATGAGTGTCATAGAGTGTCACAATCATGTGACATTTGTTGGGGCCTGCACCAAACTAACATGTTTTCTTACATCTGGAGAACCAAACTTGTAGGCCAGGACATCTCTGCATTACACTTATCTTTATCAACAAAAAAAGCAGCTTCTTGTGATCTGGACATTGCACTTGGCCAGTAGCCATTTCGTCATTTATCATGCAGACCTATTCTTTACATGTGAAACTTTAACTATGTCATCACTGTTTGCTCATTACTTGTGACAACAACATGCAACACACTTAAACAGTCTGGTGTGGGAATATATAAACACTAATCCCTTTTCTTCATGATTGATTGATTACAACAGCCCTTAATCCTGTTGGGTTGTACATTCACATTACAGATAATCTGCGATAAGAATTAAATTACAGACTCAGTCTTAAGGAGTGACATGCCTTCACATTGTTCGCAGATTGATCAATGAACAGAGTTGGATTAACACCTTTGAGTGACCTATCTGATTCAAGAGGAAAGTAATGAACAATAATAACTTTGGATAGACATGTCTATAGATTAAGTAACCACGGAGGCATTATAAACTGGAGCTGCAGTTGCTTCATCTGCACTGCTCCCTCACACACAGCAATAAGAAAGGCCACTGAAGGCTGCGTACAATCAAACTTTTGTCAGCTGCCACTGAGTACATGTGGATTGTTGTTTATTTTCTCAGCGTTCATAGGAACCCTATAGGGATGTGTGAGTAAAATCAAACTGGTTGAGCCCAGAGAAAGCGGTGCAGTGACATATCTGGATCATCCCCAATATGCCACATGTACAGTGAAAAGCAGAAGGCAATCAACCCTGAGCTATTTAGCCAGCTCAAAAAATAGGCATTGCACAATAATGAGATGACAACTTAACCAGCAAAGTGCATTACTCACTGGCAATGAAACTACAGTGGGAAAAAAACCCAATCAGACAGATGGGAAAAGGCAAGTCAAAGCTCGTTAGACGTTTATATGGCAGGGAAAGTTCTGGCTATCGGAGCAGTTTGACAGGAGAGGAATACGTGCTAGCTTGTGATGTGATCTCATCTCATCATCGCCGTTTTGTTTACAGGGAGAAGATGGCACATCCCAACACCTGGCTTAGACGTAACGATACCTGTTGACTATTTGTCAACCTGTTGGTTTTCCACCTGGATAACTCTAAGGTGGAAAGCATTAGCTGAATTTAGTTAGCGGGGGTTAGGTTTGCCTGTCGTAGCGATAGGCACTATTTTCTGCCGTCTTAAGTCAGTAAGGTAATACAGGTCAAGATTAACTTCAGTTATCCCAGCGTAACTATACCTGCGGGCACTTCCTCTGCTACCCTTAACATAGCGTTACTTAGCAAGCCACTTAGCTAACCGCTAGCAAATAGCCACTGGGGCAAGATCCAAGAACTGCTGCTAGTGTTAGCTTGTTAGTTTGCTAATGTCAGCTTCATTTTTTTCATCACTTTCTTTAGTCATATTTTGAATGTTACTCACCATTCGCGTATGTCTGTCCTGTCCCTGTCCCATTCTGAGAGTTGAACCCCGCAGTTGACATTTTGAAATAGACACCAGGATCTAATTTAGTGGTGCTTGGTTGGCGAAAAGCTAGCTGCGTCTTTAGCTAGCTACCTAGCTGGCAGTCGCGGGGTAACGTTTAAACCTGTGGCTCTGACGATGTGGCGTTTAGTCAAAGCGGCGTCTACGGTGACGTCTCTTTATTCCTTAAAAAGTTAATTAGCTGACTTGCTGGCGATCACAGGGCCATGGCTATTACCGAGACCCCGCTAAACTAGCTACGGGTGAGTGACGATAGGCCTTGTCAGAGTAATCGTGTAAGACACTTCTCCTCTTTCACCGGAAGTTGGGATCACCCAGCAGGATCAACGTAAAAATCGTCGGGCATGCGCAGTGTGTACACGTGGCATTTCCTCTGGTGCTCTTGATATTTCAGTCTACTGGAAACAAGAGCTGGGAGTGAAATCTCTGAGGTACAGTTAATGCCTTTTAAAAGGGTTTACTTATTTAGTTGGATGTTGCGGGATTGGTGAAATACCTGCCAATAATGCCACTTATATTTGGATCGATCGCCAGAGTAATTGCCGTCCTCAAAAAGTGACATTTAACACGATTTATTATTTTTTATATAACTTTACTGGCTTGACAGCACACACTATAATCTGACAGAATGTGAGCCATCATTTTGTTAGTAATTCATAGTTTATATAAAATATTTGCAGCTACCTTAATAAAATATTGCATTAAAAAAAGATATGTGTGGAAATTGTAAAATAAGAACAAACTCGACCATCGATTTAGTTCAGTTCACCTGCCGGAAAGATGACTGTGAAACATAAACAGGAAGCGGCTGGGCAGAGTTTAGGGGAGTTGTTGGACAGCCATTGCAGTGTCGTGGCTGAGTAACAAAACACGAAAAAGGAGAGGAAGACCTGGCATTTCGCAGGCTCTCTATTTTTCGACCGGGAGACCAATTTACATGACTGTAAGAGCGAACACATTCGGTAAATTACTCTACACGTAAATAACGGGTAAGATTTTTGAATCATTTTCTCAAATATGGTGTGAAAAGAGTCTTGTGTGAACGTTCGGCATCTCGGCTAGCAAATTGTCCCGGCTCCGAACGATGCTACGTTAGCATTGCTAACACCAAGTTGGCTAACTTCTTATTATCTAAAAACCTGGACTTGAATAAAAGCTGAAGTTGACCCGCTGTTGTGTATTTTCTTAACATTTTTTTATTAATTTTTTTCTGGAAGGAAAACATTAACTATTACGAGTACCTGCTGTTATTAGTGAAGTATTTACTAAGCTAACTGCTGGTTAGCTAACGTAGCCTGTAACCCCTCGATGCAACGTCGCCTTCAGGAGAATATGACACGTAGCTACTGGCTTCCTGCTAGCCAACCTAGCGTTACTAACTAGCCGGCCTCACCCAAGCTTTTTTTTTTTTGGGTTAGGGTTACCCCTGACTTATATTCATGGCTTTGATTTGAATTCTTATTATGTTAATATTTAGACCATTTAGGGTGTTTGTTCGCTTGCGCGGAACCTGTCGGAGACTGACCATCCATGTAACGTTAGCCGCGAAGGTAAATGTTAGCTAACTTTGCTGCTACGTTGACAGTGGACTGTTTTTTTGACAGCCGTGTCAAGCCGCATCCGGCGCCTTTCACTTGATAATGGATTCACAATTTTCCCATTTAATCTATGAGGGTTAACAACAACCACCTTAAGTATTATATTACGAAGGAGACCATAAAGGAAACTTAAAGGAAAAATGTGTCCGATTATTACTGAGCATGTTCATTTGAAAACTGAGCCACACATCTGAAATATCACTTACATGTGTGTATAGTTAACCTATTTTCAGGTCCTCCTTATTTGAGGGGATCTGGGAACTATTTGAAGTTGTTGCAAAACATTGAAGAATTAGTTTAGAGGATGGGTAAGGGGAAAAAAATGTCAAAACATGCAGCTTGGTGATTTTTGAGAAAGCATACTCCTCTTCAGCCATAGATAATCATGTGCTGAAAGACTTCATTTGAAATAATGTTCATTAACCCATGGGAGAGATTTAAATCATAACATATGTCTCACTGATTAGGCTGTATCTTAGAGCATTTCTAGCAAAATTCCCCTCATGATTTTCACTTGGTAAACAGTTTGGGTCACACATTACATTGCTGTCATTCAAATGTTGCTGGTTGTGCTTGTTGATGCACAGTTTTGTTTGCTCACGTGTATAAATTGGATCTGTATGAACTTGTATTTTCCCGTGGTAGTTGTCAGATATTGTCAGACTACGTCCCATTCACAGCTGCATCACGCCACACGTGGGAGCGTTGGGATTCTGTAATGCCAGCCCACACCGTCATTGTAGCCAATAGGTGCAGGCGTCGGAACATATGGGACTGGAGTGTCACAGCAGCTGACGTGTAGTTCAGCTGTATTTGCATGGTCTTGAACTTTGGCTGCCGTATACTTTAGCCCTTGAGTTGTTTGCATGTTACGTAATCAGGGCTAGAGGTCAACATCAGCTTACCTTATGCTGATGCCTCCATAATAGTCACAGTGTGTGCGTAGGTCTAATGTTGCAAGCCAATGTGGGTTCAAATGGATAAGCTTTCTCCTTTTCTTAGATTTTCATAACTGTTAATGAAACTTTTGATCACATGTCACTTAAAAGAAGAAAATTAGAAGCCTGTGTGAACTACAATAACAAATGAACAACACTAGAGTTTATTTTACCCAGAAACAGCAAGCTGTTGCTTGTAGCAACTCAGAACTGTTGATTTCACACCGTTACAGCAGGTCTTATCTCAGATCCATTTTGTTTTGATTGAAATACAATCTGATTAGCTTTTCATGAAAGGTTAAGATTAGGCTTCATTTCCAAGTCCCTTGCTGATTGGTATTGTTGAGGAGCTGTCAGATGGTATGTGATCAGTGCTCCGAATCTCCAGTCCTGCTGTCCAAAGACTCCTACTGGAACAAGCTTATCATTGGCTGTAGAAAGCCAATCATTGTTCTTATCACTAGTTGCCAGTATCTGTTTGATAGGTGGAAGCTGTGCATATGTAGAGACGGAGTGCTTTGGGTTTGTGGTGAGGGCTCCTGATTGGTTCCTATTGATCATACTGTCTGTCTCCTGATACTTTTAACTGGGTCTGTTTTGTCTCTTGGTATTTTGTTGGTATTTTCCCCCTGGAGGTTTTAGGAATGAATAGTAAATAAATCTGGATGTTTTTTTTGTTTTTTGTTTTTTTTGCGTAAATAACAGTGACAGTTATAACTGTAGTATTAAGACAGTATCATCATCCATAGATGAAAAGGTAACCAAATTTGTTCTGGAATTTCCCAGTTTATGTCTATATTTATGCTCTGATCAAGATTTTGAATCTCAGAAATAGACAATACATAAGTTTAAACATCCAGATTTCCTTACTGCCCAGTGTTTCAAGCATGTGATCTGTAGAGCATCATGAAAACGTAAACAACTTGGAGTTTCAGAGGTTTTACGAGTGTTCCCTGTTGGATGTTGTGGAAACTGTTTTGTACTTAACGATTCTGTTCATGCTGGAGATGAAGGATACTGTCTTAACGCAGCCTTCCATATCCCCTACAAAGTCTCTTTCTGCAGAAATGTTAATGGTGACATTTGTTTCTTTCCAAAGCGTAGATAAAAACTCTGTCTATAGGCAGGAACAGAGGCTCCGTAAACTGAATTTGTTGATGAATATTCAGTGGGAAAGTAATGGGTAAAGGCCCAAATGTGATAGAAGACTTGTTTAAGGAGATTTTGTCATGTGGTCTTGCTTCAGCTTTGCTCATGTGCCACGTGATAATTATGGATGCCAAAGCCAAAATGTTACTTTTATTCTTCCCAGATCTTTTATTTCTCCTTCTATGGCCAATCACGTATTCTTACAGCTGATTTTTGTCTTTGTTGTTTTTCAGGATTCAACAGCTCCGGATATGTCATTCATATTTGATTGGATTTATAGCAGTTTCAGTAGTGCATTACAGTTCTTAGGTAAGTGCTGCTGATCACATGCACACCCCCTCCCCAACACATACATATTAAGTTTTTAAAGCTTCAGCAGATTATTGTGAACAGTTTTTTTTTAATGCTTTAGTATTTTAAGTTAAGTTTATGAATCAAAATTGTGTGGCTGCAGTGTGAAACACAAAGCTATTTTTAAAAGTGTTAGATAACATGGTGATGCGGTTGGTAATTTGAGGGAGGATTTAGTCGGAGTGTAATTTGATTGATTGATTAATGTCTTCAGTGATCACAAGAATAACTTCAGCACGTCAGTCCTAAAATGTTCAGTTAAAGTGGGGTTAACGGTCTTCTGCACAATAGTCAGCTTTCATTGCAGAAATCCATCCCTGTTCTGTTAGAAGTTCATGAAAGAAGCAAAGTTTGGGTCTTCTGATGTGGCATTGTATGAGATATTTATCCCTCTCAGTACAATCAGTACTATTGCCTGCAGTAGATGACTGCCATCTCGCTGCCTCTGTGAGAGTTCAAGGACTGCAGCAGGAAGCGTGGCAGTGTACTGCTCGAACCATAAGACAAGACATATTTTAACTACCTAAAATAAGTCCCACCTCAAGAATATATAGCTGTTTAAGTATATGCTATTTTTTAAAATATGTTTAGTACTTTACATTGCCGTCAAACAGCCTCTTTTGCCACTGCACTCCACTTGTGCATAGGAATATGGACCTTGTACAGTTGAGAGAATGTTGCAGAGAGCAGACAGTCACCTACTGCAGGTGATAACACAGACTAGGGATAAGTACCTAAAACAGCCCCACATCAAAAGACTCAAACTATCCCTTTGATTTTCAGCAAATATTCCTCCTGAGCTTTAATTCTTTATTTTTGCGACAGTGTACATTAATGAACAGTCAAACAAATGTAAATGCACGCAAGTTAGCTGAACGTCTAGTGTTCATTGGCAGTCGCTCATCCTGATGTTAATGGGCATCCTAGAATATCCCCCTTGTTGGGCAAAACACATTTGCTTATTTATAATAATTGGAGACATTACAAGGCCATTTCACACTGACAAGTTTCTAATCATGTTGGAATGAAATGAATCTCTATCATCACTGTTGGCATTAAACAGCCTTGATGGCTCCATGGCTGGAGCACCAACACAAGCTTGCTTATGAGCCTGACTCCCAGTGGGGCCACACATGCTGTTTATGTTTCCTGTAAGGTGGTTTGGCTAAAAGCATCTACCAAATGGTTTGTAATGTTGTCTTGTGCTGGTTGGTGACCTGATTGACTGTTGACAACTGAAGAAACACTTGTTCTTAGATAGTTTGTCTTCCTGCCCATAATAATGAACTAAATTGTTGTAGAAGATAAAATCTAAAGTCTGACTCCTACTGTGTATTTACAGTGGTTGTTTGTGGTGGAGTGGCATGTCTGTGTGATCAACGTTGATCAGTATAAGTGACTCTGCTCCTTAACTTAAAACAGCCTGTTAGCGATCCCCTTTTGCTTTCTAATTTCATTCGACCATTTTCTAAACCATGGTTGAGTTGGTGTCTTCAAGTGTATGAGAATATTTTTATTTGCTAGTAACATGCCCATTAATAGAGCTGTTTTGATGTCCAGTCATGTTTCTGTCAGGAGAGAGAGTCTTACAGTCAAACCCAGAAACACCTCTTCTCATTTCATCCTTTTACCACATGTCTATTTATTGCAGCACCAGCTCAAGTGTGAACTTTGTTTGTGAAAGCATGCATGACAGTTGACTTTGTCTTGAAGTGAAACTCTCGCCAAAAAGCAGCCTAGGCTTTATTTGTGAATGTATATGAGTCAAACCTTCGTGTAAATGCATAATTACAACGAAATAAGCACTTTAAAGATTTACCGTAGTTTCGTTTTCGAGTGCATGGGGCACTCTTACGCTAGCATCAAAATCACTATTTTTAAAACAATAAGGCCCGACACAACATGAAACTTTGCACCGTCACCATGGCAGACAAAAAGTGACGATCCCCGAGTGTGACCTAACCGGTAGGAGGTCCACCATTTTTCTCCTTCTTGTTAGGTTGCACCCGGGGATTGACACTTTTTGTCTGTCATGACGGCAGCGCGCTGGAGATGCAGCTGCTAATGTGAGTCATTCAAAAACCTTCTTATTAGTGTGTACACAAACCATGTTCTCAATGCTCGTGTTCATGTGTAGAGACCCTGGTGATACAACGATACGCTCCATTGAAAATGAGCTTGCCTCTTTCATTGTAATTATGCATTTACACAAAAGCTTTTTGGCGAGAGTTCCACTTTAACACATATTCACACTCATGTTTGAAAGAGATCACACACGTATTGTGTTTTGATGAAGTCAATTCACAGCATAGTTTTTCACATGCACAGTTTTCAGTTTCTGTTGTCAGACGTCGAAAGTAGTTTAACATTTTTTCACAGCTCATAAATACCATCTCAACCTGAGGCGATCAGCTTGACTGCAGAAAAATTGCCCAACCATAATGTTATGTGAACATGAAGGGAACACAACAAATGTCTTTCAGAAACGTTCTGTGACTTTTCACCTCAGCTTTTTAAATGATACATACAAAAAATCTGCTGAAGATTCTTGTCTTGTGTACCAGCTGCTCTTCTACCCAACATGTACTGTTATAGTTTCTAGGCTAGCAATGCTCCTGTGAATCAGTCTCTCCTGTTCTTCCTGTCAGACAGGTATCAGTGCTGCTGTGAGTAATGGTGACGTCTGGTAGAGCTGACACAGTGAGAAATTTCACAAATCCGCTGGGTATCACTACACTGACTCAGTGGCTGAACACAAAGCCTTGTATTCTTGTCAGGAAAGTAAAGGAGTTGCACCCTTTCTCCTGTATTCATTTAGAACCTATCTAAGACAAAGAACAATAAGAGTAAAACAATATAGGTTTTTAGTTTTTGAAGCAGAAAAGACTTTTGTGCATTTTAATTTCAAAGGTAGTTTAATTGTGAAGATTTATATTTTTACAGCTTCACACAATAGAAGATGCAAGAGTGTGGCTTAACTTGGGCCAGAATAGTTCCACTTTTTGTTTCATTCAACACTGATAATGTCGAGCAGAGACAGCCACCTGCGCATGTTTTCATCATGCATCAAAGAAGCTGTTTATATGTGTGACTTAATTATCTATTGCATGACTGAGAACAAGTCTGAACTTGGCAATTCTTTTGTCGATTTAAATCTTCATGCTTTAAAGATAGTTTTTTATTTTTATTTTTCAAACCCCAGTTATTAAGCCATGACAGACCTTCATCCAAGTCCTTTTTAGGCAAGTCTTTCCACTAGGCAACTATCCTGGCAGCATCCTTAGGCTGGTATTTTGGACTAAGAAGACCAAGCCCCATCTTAAGGAATGGGGAGAGAGCAATAGCTTCACTTTCAGTGGTCACTGTGACATAAAAAACACATGTATAGAATCACCAGTCACATCTTATAAAATTTTGTGGAAGAGTTTTGTGAATTTGCCCCAAAATAAACTCAGGTTTTGTTTCCATAACTCATGTGCGAGGTTTCACAACACCAACATGTTCTGGCTCAATACAGAGTCCCTCAATGGGCTCATCAGCTCATCCCACTCACATATTTGAACAAATGCAAGCTTAATGTCTAATATATGAATAACTTCACCTTTCAGCCTAGAAACTCTTTACATTAGTGTAATATCCTCCTCTTCAGTGCTTATTAGGAGTCTGGCTGCAACTGCATTAAACTGTCAGTGCAGCAGCATGATTGGCCGATACGTTTTCCAGTTTGGCTATCATGAAGCCGATGATTGGCTTTATGGGGGCAAGGGGCAGGTTAGGCATCACACCACCATCGCTGATTTAACAGACTTCACCAGAGTTCACACGTGGTGACGTTTTCTCTTGTGTGAAATTTTCAAAGATAAAGCAGTGTGTAATGTTGCTAATGTCAGTCTGAATTTAAAACAAACAATTATAGTGTCCAGACTTGTAGTCTGAAATACTTCTGGCTTTGTTTCAGGACTGTACAAGAAATCCGGCAAGTTAGTATTCCTTGGCCTGGACAATGCTGGCAAAACGACGCTACTGCACATGCTCAAAGATGACAGATTGGGACAGCATGTGCCAACTTTACATCCAAGTGAGTTGGTGGTTTTCTCTGATACACATGCACATTCACACATGCTCACTCATGTGCTGAAAAACAACCAGGCAGATTCCTCTCAGATAATCATCTTGCCATTTTTAGACAAACAACTGTAGTCTGATTAAGTAATAGAAAGATTTGATTTGATATATTCACTCAGTTATTGTGGGTTAGTGATTTTTGAGCTGTCTGACTTTTCAGATTTGTTCCTGATAATTTTTCCTTTGATTCTCTAGCCTCGGAAGAGCTGACGATTGCTGGCATGACTTTCACCACCTTCGACCTTGGAGGCCACGCACAAGGTATGTTTGTGTTTACTGGTCATAGTCTGTGTCAGTGAAGCTCCAATTAATGCTTTTTTCTCTGCTTCTATGATCTGGAAATAAAATGACTGATAATATGATACTTCACAGAGGTGACACTGAAATCATACAGGACTGACCTTAATGTTTGTTCTTGTTTGTTGGTGTGTTGATTTAAACAGCCCGCAGAGTGTGGAAAAACTACCTCCCTGCCATCAATGGCATCGTCTTCCTTGTGGATTGTGCAGACCTGACCAGATTGATGGAATCAAAAGCAGAACTTGATGTGAGTACCTGCTAGATCACTGCGAGATGGTAGAGTAGTGTTTTTGACAGCATTCAGAACTCTCCTTAAAAACTACATTTTTCTCAAGTTTAGTTTAGTTTTTTTTAGCTGTTTAATGTTGCACGAAAGCAAATGAAGAGATAAAAGAACCATCTGAAATTTTGGGGGGTGGATATATCATGTACGCAATGCAGGTGGTGCAAGAAATTTTGTATTCGGGCAAGAGATTTAAACCAAGTTCTTCAGAAATGTAGCCTCACTGTTAGCCTCTATCCTTAATAAAAATATCTTGCTCTTTACTTCTTACATATAGAACTCAGTCTATTCTTTATGATCTTAGAGATATTGCAGAAGTAACATACAGTCCTCGCAAAATGGCACCAGTTATCATTAACATTTTGAGGAATTATAATATAGTGGTGACTAAGAGTCTTGCCTAGTGATATTTTGTCTACTTTCCCAGGCATTAATGACAGATGAGACAATTGGAAACGTGCCTATCCTGATCCTGGGCAACAAGATCGACAGACCAGAGGCCATCAGTGAGGAGAAGCTGAGGGAATTGTTTGGATTGTATGGGCAGACAATAGGCAAGGTGAGTGGATGTATAGCGTATCTGTCGGGACAATATGTTTTACCACTTGTTGGGTATCTGATCGTAAAGATTATAGTTCAAGTATGTAAAGCAAAAAAAAGGAAATAAATATTACCTGTAACTGTTGCCCAGACTGGAGAAAGAATACAGCCCCTTGTACACAGCCTGTTCAAGGTGGGAATGATGCTCCTCCTTGTTACATATAAAAGGTATGAAGACAGAATGGGGAACCATTATTGTTCTGCCTATCAGCCATCAGCAGAGTTAAAAACAGAAACAAATCTACCTCAAAGCTACCTCGAAGAAGAATAGCAAGTTTAAATGTCTGCAAATTGGGAAGACGGTGATGTCTGAGAGCAACTTAATCTCAGAGCAGAGGACAAGATCAAAGGGCATATAACAGGGATTGTAAATGATTGTTATTGCCATGTTATGTCATTTTATAGAAAAGTGTTTTAAATGCATTTTAGGTATGTAAAATGTCACATCTAATGCTGACACTTGTTACACATCATGCCAATACTTTTTGGCCCAGTATAGAAAAAAAACCAAACAAAAACAAAACAGCGCACTCAAGCTCACTCTTGAAATCCTTATAAATTGCAATACTAAGTCACGCAACAAGAGCTGATATGTTTTATGTGTTTTGATAACAAGAGTCAATCTGACACTGGATAGTAGTGAAAGAGTTACTGAATTGCTGGAAACATGGCTCTTGTATAAACTGGGCTGTCTGCCTATTAAAGTTGTACAAAATGTCAGCATTGGTGCTACAGGAACAATATGATGCTTCTTTCATTTGACAAACATTCTCTAATGAAGCAGGATGCTAAAGTATGTTTTTTTAAAGCATTTTAGGCAAAAATAGGCATTGTAGTTACAGAATCATGGTTTATAGTTTATCAACACTGCTTATCAATTTTTGAGACACGCCTCCCTGAGAGGGAGATATTACGCTACACTGTTTGTGTCTGTGGATGGGGGCATACTAATATACAGATGTCACAACAAAAAATGCAGAGCTTTGGCCGCTGGTAGAATGATGAGATTTACCATTGTTGAGTTGCATGTACTACCAAAATTGTAGTTATGCAAAGCTGGTGGAAAATCTGCAAAGTCCCTGATTAAGGCAGAAAAGGTTATTGCTTTCTCTATTAATTTTCTCAGGGAAAAAAAGAAAGTGGATTTAGTATGACTTTGCCTGCTTTTCTCTCAGGGCAACATTCCCATGAAGGAGCTGAACACAAGACCACTGGAAGTGTTCATGTGCAGTGTGTTGAAGAGGCAGGGTTACGGAGAGGGCTTTCGCTGGCTCTCCCAGTACATCGACTAAAGCTGCCGAGCCCCAACACCAACACCACCACCATCAGGAGGGGGGCGCTAAACCCAACCACTCAAGACGCCCACCGTTGCCACCAGTACCATCATACTCAGCCCCATGTTTGGTTAAACAAGTCTGCCTCCACCTTCAGAGAAACCAGTACAACTTGATCCCAATAGACTTTTATTGGTCGAACATTTGGTTCTGCACTTACAGAATTCATACCTGTAAACACAGAGACACACACGCACACACACTCGTTTCCATCTGTCTTTTTCTAAGAGAGTAACATAGCATTGGTACCACAGCAAAGGGTGTTTCACATTCAAACGGATGATCTTTTCTATATTGTGTCTGTCGTTTGCTCCCCCTCCCTTCCTGCCATCTGTTGAGTGTGATGATAGATGCATAACTGTAAATCTGTATATGATTCCATTGGTATATCAACAATCCCTGAGGCCTCTTACCCCTCTTCAAATCATTTTGAGCAATGAGAGAGAGTGACATAGTTGTATACATTGCAGTACACTTTTTTAACAGTAAAGACATTCATTCCACATTGTATTTAATCAATGCATTTTGGTTTGTCTTGGTTTTTTCTTTACATTTCTTTAAATAAAATGTGTGGCCACGTATACAGCCTTCACTATAGACGCATGGCTGTCTCACCCATTTATTAAAATGGACCAGTGCATTAACTTAGCGTATCAGAAATTAAATTGTTTTCTTCAGGTTACTTGGAAGTTAAAATCCCTCTGTTCCAGACTTCCATCTCGTGGGCACAGTAGCATTGAATGGATCCAAGTAGTCTGCCGGTTTCCCCCCCTTTTTTTAAAGACTAGCATGGGGTGGTAGTATAGCAGATGGGAGAAGATTTTTAATAGAAAATAATACTGGCTGTAACCCAGGCGAGTTTTCACAAAATCATGTAGATAGCACAATGGTCAGGGGGTGCAAATGATACTATTTAAGTGAATGAAACTTTGAGATAAATGGGATAAAAACATGCAGTAAGAGATGAAGGGAGGAATGAACAGATGGTTGTAACATCTAGTAATTGTCAATTTTTCGAAGTCCATCCTATCAATGTATTTTCCAGCGCAGACCTTTTTTACGGGGTGAATATAGTGACCAAGCGTAGATAGCGGAAGACACAGTCCCTCAGTGGGAACAGGTAGATTGGCCTCAGACGCCTCTAAGAAAGGGACCATATATATGAAATGTACATGAACATCGTACATGGATTTTGTATTTATAAGTGGTATCCTTTGAGCTATGTGCATTACCAGAACCTATTATGCATGCCTTGTTCTTTTGATTTTTAATCCAGATATTCCAGAGAGTACAACAGGAGGGGAAAAGATGCCAAAATTTACAATGAGAGCTGATTGTCATTTTGTTTTGTTTTTTAACGGAAACAATGGAATTGCGCTTAATACACATTTTTTTTTTTCTGTCCCCGTCCTTTTGTGTCTCTTTCATTCCCTCATGACTACGTGATGAGCTGTTCCAACAACGGGTGGGACTCTCGCTGTTGTTTGCATCTTAAAAAAATGTAATAAATGTTTTCAATGAATAACAGGCTTTAACATTGATCCACAATGCAGACTGATTTTTCTCTTTGGTCAATTTTCTTTGTTGATATACATAGTAAATATTCAGTTCCTTTGGTAAGTATACATATGAAGGTCCTTAATAGGCAATAATAATAATATTAAGATGATTGTTAACATTAATATGTTATGTAATTGTTAATGGAATCATGAACAGTTATTGTTAGATGATAAGACACATTTCTTAAAATTGTTTGAAATACTTTTACAGACACTTTTGAGTTAAAACTGACTTGCCTATTGTGTCAGTAAAACATTCAATAATCTTTTTTGTTGCTTTATTAAGATTAAAATGCACTTCATTATGCATTAAATAGTAGTTAACTACACTTTTTGTTGCCAAAGCAAGAACAATGCCTTATCAAGATAAATAAATCCTTTATTATGCAACTAAGCATTTTATAAGGACCTTTAAGCATCTTATTACCTATTAACTTAGACTTATTAAATTTACCTTAATATAAAGGTTTACTGTCCCCCACTTTAAGTAAAGGTTCCACTACAACAATATAAAAATAATACACTGTAACTAATTTCAGCCAGAAATATTAAAACTGAAAATACCCCTGTGATATATATTATTACTATTCCATGTACAACATTGGATTGTTAATATTGTTGCATCAAGCTCTTCTAACTGTTGTAGTAGTTCAAGATGGAGCTTAAATGATTATTGTTGGATTATAAGACATTTATAAGCAAGAAAGTTAACAGTTTATATATGCTTAAATAAGTTAATTCAAGCCTTATGAGTTGCTTATAATTGTTAATAATCGTATTATAAACACTTATAACAGTTTAAATGACTTACATATTATGTCATTGTTTAACCCCCATTAAGCTTCTTTTTTCCTTTGGTATATCAAGATTAATACAAACCTAAAGAAACATTATGTTGAAATTGGCATTTTGTGATTAGGTTATAGTTATAAGATGATAAATAGGGTGGGAAGAGGAAAAAAAAAGGTTCTGCAACGCAACTATGTACTGACGTTTGAGTTCTTTATTAATCTTGGTTGTTGTTGGAATAATGGAGTAACTTATAACTTAAGTTAAACCGTTTGACTAACTGGGACAGGAAATCCTACAAATAACAATTCAGTAACTTCTGAAAAGTGACACGATTCATACACAGCTTTTTCTGTAAGAGGTCACAAGCCAAAAATGTTGGAAAGCAATGGGTTAATCTACAGTGATGTGTTGAATTTTGTATGAATCGTGTTCGTGTATAATTTTACATGAATATCCTGAAGTATTAGTACCCTTAAAGTCTACACAAGTATGATCCTTCAGTAAATGTATGTAAACTGAGTGAGATGACTGTTTGTTTATCCAAATCTGACTGCTAGAAATGAATTGAATGGGGCAGGATGACACAGCAGCATGTGCAGACAGTTAACTGGAGGTTATGTAAAAACCATATTAGCACCATATAATTTAGCCTCAATACAATCTCTGTACTATCAGGCCACTGGGTGGTGCACATGACATGGAGAAGTGTATTTTTAGACGTGCTGCATAAATTGCTGTGAAGATCAAATCTGTCACAGGTGCACCACAAACTGAAAAGGATCATAGCATGTTGGTTTTTATCTCAATTAGATGAGAATCTTAAACGCCTCGTTCGTGTTCATTTTAGATTAAGTTCCAGGCAGCCATTCCATTCAATAATGCAACAAACACAGTAATACAGCTGATGTGTCAGTTGGTGTCACTGTTTTTCTCTTTAGATTTCTTTTTTCCAGTGTCCATCTTTATCAGTAATATGTATGTTATTACTATATCTCAGAAATAGTAAAAGGCAAAACTTTATTGTTCACATGCAATAATACTAGACAGAAACATCCAGAAATATTAAAACTAAAAATACCCCAGTTATATATATTACTACTATTCCATGTACAACATTGGATTGTAAATATTGTTGCATGAAACTTATCTTACTTACAAACTTAAAGCAACATTATATTAAAATTAGCATTAGGTCACATGCAGTAATACTAGACCTCACCAGGTTATCCAATCAGCAGGCGGTTTATGAGACTGTGCGCTCGAAAAAAAAAAAAAGAAAAAGAAAAACCTGCTTAGTTTCGCTCACTTGTTTACGGAGCCCTGGAGGTGACATGGATGCTATTATGTTATTTGATCACTTAGACACTCAACAATTGAGCCAAGATAACTCCGTATTGCTGTTTGACACAACTTGAGACTGCACCAAATACATCAGGGACTCTTTTACTGCATTCATTAGTTTTTGCCTTTTACATGGCAGAAAAACTGTTAAATTCTCCCAAACTACTGCATCTTCTAAAAAGCCACATGATGTAGAAATTGGCATTTTGTTTGATTTCTCAATTTCCATTCAACTGAACTTCTCCTGAAACTGTTTGGCGCCCCCCGGGGGAGGTCTGCATGCCACTTTGAAAATCTCTTCCGTTTGAATATAAAGCCATCCACGTCTTTCCCGTGCACATTACAGCCTTCTCCAGTACGGATATCTGTCACACAGACTCCAACATCTACCAGCAGGGAGAAGACAGCCAGGCCAGCGGCCAGCAGCAGATGCCCAAACACCCCCACAGTGATGTTTCTTTCTCTGAGCTGCTCCTGCATCTTTCTCCCTGTGTCCTGGGGCTTCGGGTTCAGTGTGAGGTCAAGACTTTGGCAGTGGGTGCTGGAACTAGTTTGCGATCCCTGTTGCTGTTCTGGCTGAAGCACAGTCTGGATAGACTTCATATTGTCTGTGTGAACGAGGGAAATGTAGCTGTTGAAGAGGCTGATGGGTCTGAGAGGAACGTGGAACCTTGAGCACCTATCCTGGCCTGCTGGATGATCTGATAGTGTCCCTGGATAGAGGATGTTTAAATGAATACCTGTACAGATTTTCATCCGTCAGTCGTTGGGATATTTCAGTCTGGACATGGTGGACCGTCAGACAGACCGAGACCAACGCTCCCATCCCTGCAGACCATTACTACTATGGTTAGAGATCATCCCTAGAAATGTGAGTAAGTGGAAATCTACATCAATAGCTTTATTTATAGTGCTTGAATGGGACATAAAGAATTTCGCCCTGGGAGCTGAAGCCCCCACACTCCTGAGGCACTTTCAATTTATGGATTGAATGTTGCGAGTGCAGCTATATTCATCTGAAGCCATTCTTATAAATCAGGTGAATGTACAGTTTGATAAAATGATGCCGAGATGAAGTAGAAAATTCAGTTACAGGACATTTTAACATATGAGGCCCTCGGGCCCTCTGCATGCAGTCTTACTAGACTGGCAACCAAACAGAAAACATCAGAAACATCATCCGGAGAAGTTAGTAGTTTGTTTCTTTTATTTCCTTTCTCTTACAGTTTCACAAATAAACTCACTTTTGGTTTCATTTCATGTACTTCCTCCCTTTCTGTTAGTAGCCTTGAGTCATGGCTGTGACAGAGGGTGACAGGGATTCATTAAGACACACAAAGAAAGAAAACAAATTGACCTAGAAAACAGCGACACAGAGACAGAGATAATAGAAACACTTTTATTGTTTGTCACCCTCTCAAAACAAACTCTTGCCTCAGATGAACAGGGTGAGGAAGCGTGGGACTTCTTTTTTACTGGCTGGTTTACAGCCATCGTGCATCATCACGTATCAAACGATGGAAACATTACCGTACATGAAAAGTGAGGCAATTAAATGATTAAAACCGCAGCTACACTGCATATCCTAGTATAATGTGTCTTAATGAATATGTATAAACATACAGCGAGGAACAGACTGTTCCGCCCACAGATCCCATGTGGCCTTCTGGAAATGCAGCTATTTTAAAAACTAGCTATTATTGTCAGTTAACCAATTACCCATTATAACAGTACTGTACGTTGTCCTGCCCTGAACTGGCTTGAAAGATTGTCCTCCTGTCTCCCCTTAAAGTTATAGATTTGAAATCATATTTGACCTGTGGCGGTTCTGGCAGTACAATGCTTACGGCCAGCCCAACCTACATAAAAATATACAGAAACAACATTTAAATCTAGACGGGATGCCCCATGTCACTTACTTGGACTATAAACCAATAAACCAAGGCTTCTTCAGGGAATAATCAAACTGAAAGGTGCTCGTACAAGCCCCAGTGAAATAAGATGTCAAAACTGAAGGTGTACGGGGTCTTGGGTTTCAAGAATGAACACAGTAAACACAACAGGACCTTAACAGACGAGAGTTACTGGCTGGCAATCTAAGAGAATGAGGTTCTCATTGATTCAGTGACAGATTCAGAAAGAGTGAGAGGGCCACCTGGGTGCCATTCCCCACCTCTTTTAAGCCTTCACAAAAAGGGCATTGTCACACCATGACTGGCTTGGAGGGGAATGCCGTATGCTGCTTTCACTCCTCAATCAGGAGTCAGTCTCCCAGCCCTCAGCACAGGTGATCTGAATCTCCTGCCAGAGGGGTTTTGAAAATCAGCCCAAAACGATGAAAAAACAAACAGAATATTTAGATTTTTCACTAGACTTTTGCTTTAATGACATCATGCACTTGAGCTTGCATGGACTCCACAAGTCATCCCAGCTTGATTAGACAGTGTCAAACAATGCTCGGCTTAGTCTACAAGCAGCCCCATAAACATTAATGGGGGTTGAGGTCAGATGACTGTGGAGGAGAGTCCATGGCAGTCAGGACTCCCTTCAGTTTTGGTCTTTATATTTGTGCACAGATAAATATTTATTGGTATCAGTGTATATGTTGTCGTTATTGGCTGCAGAAACTCTTTGGATAAAAAAAAAAAAAAAAACAATGCTTGGAGGGATTTTAATTCACTGTTTCTGTTCACTGATGTCACTTTAGACAAAGATGTTTGTTAAATTGTAAAATCACCCCCCTCCATTACATTTTTGTCACAAGTGTTTGATACCACGGGTGAGGGATCATTGCAAAAAATGCGTATATATCAGCCGCTATATTGGTATTGGAATATTTTACCTACTCTACTTCAAATAGTGCTTGCAACGCTTTGAGCTATGTTTGGGGTCATTGTCCAGCTGCAGTATGAATTCTCTCTACAAAGATGCCAACCAGTCGGATGCCAACTTGGATTCATAAGTAAATATAACTTGTTTCAGTCATCCACTGTAAAATTCTGGTATTTCTTAGCCAACCTCAAGCGTTTGGCCTTATTTCCCCTCCTTAGAAGTGGTTTTAGAAACTGCTACTTGTCCTCTAAGACGACTACAAGACGTCCATCCTCTGACAGTGTGTCTGCTAATAGGAGTTTTTCTATATAGCAAATTATAAATCTGTGGTGACACTTTCGCCTACTCTCCGAATCCTCCGATTTACTCATTATCTCAAGGTTTACATGACAACATTAGAGATTTTCAATGTGGTCTGAGACTTTTGACTGCACTGTAGATGGACACATGCACTGCACAGTTAGTTTCCACAATCATATAAGAGTATTGTGCACGTTGGGCCACTTGGAGGTTTGTTCTGGGCTGGATGTGGTCCACAGGCTGCCACTTAAACAGAGCTGCTGTTGGGCTCTAATGTTCTCTCCTGTATTTTCCTTCTTTCTTTGTGTGTCTCTTTCACCTTCCCTTAATCAACAGTGTGGTAAACATCCCTCATCTCTGAAAGCAAGGGTAACACACGCACACACACACGCATGCCACACACAGGCACACATAAACACACGCGCTGCAAAAACACTTGAAGCTATTTATAGTGGCAGGCGGAGGGGAAAGGTACACAGGCCATGGAGATGTGTCCTTCACCACCGCTGTGAACAATGCTGCCTGCCAGACTCACAAACAGAACACGCAAACACACGCACACATACGCCCGAGCTCAACATAGACATGCAGGGACCTCGGTTAGTGTCGTGTGATGTACAGTACAGACCACACAGTACAGTACGGCAGCATACATCAAGTAAAGGTACACATGTAGACTTGCACACGTGCACACAACACACTTGAAAGGCAAGACAACTTTTTATGCACACACAGAGAAAATAAAAGTCTTCCAGCTCTGTTTTTCTACCGGCTGAGAAAGATCGAAAAAAAAGGAAATAAAAAAACTGAAGCATGAATAAGAGAAAGAGAGGTTTGGAAGGCAGAGTCAAGTTTTCAGAAGATTGTTTGTCCATGTCCCTGGAAGTTTACTCTCCATGGTGATAACCTACTGACACAGGAATGGAGGATCATTGCACAAGTGATATTATTGTTGTAGGTGTTCATTTCACATACGATGATCTCAAAGTACAATTTTTTGAAAAATCTTGACCCTGTGCAACAAGGTTTGGAAGTTTTGTGCAGCAGATTGGTCAAATATGTGCTAAATACAGGTCAAATTGTAATTTTTGTGGGTATCATACTGTTCTACTAAGAGCTAATGTTCAACTTCATATTCTGAAGAAATTTCCCATGATACCAACTTGCATGGCATTTTGCGGGAAACAAAAATGATGGTAAATTATGGGACCTGTAAAATAAAGCATATTGTTGAGCTATGAATATTTGTCTCTATGATACTGATGAAGATATTGTGTTAAGCATTTGCATAGCAATGATTCACAATCTAATTATTGCCTTTATCGTTTTAGCTTGTAACATTTCACCGGACAGACATTTAAATAAGTTGTGTTCAGGTGCGCACGGACAAATTAAAGTTAGTTGTGGATCATTATACCTCATTATATTTTTTGCAGCATCATAGACAAAATGAAGATGGGGAATATAGCTTCTTGTACAGGGGTTACAGAACGCACTGATCATTGTATTAATGCTGTGGCATGCTTTTGTATTTCCATTTTAAGCATGTAGAACAAATCCATGTGAGCTGTTTGTCTCCGCAGCAATGCTATATTAAGATGAATGGCTCTGTGTTTTTGGCATTAGGTGTTGCAGTGTTAGCTGAGGGATCTGTGGCGAAAGAGTATTTTCACCAGGCAATCAAATCATGTTCGGCCACCAGAGGGCAGTACAGGAAGGCAGCTGAGGGTCTCTGACATTGTTGCCCATCTTTGTAGTCCTTCTGAAGCAGTCCCTTTTGGCTGCGAGTGATGAAGCATTAGTCTGAGGCATCCATTCCTGTAGCAGATTCATTTACTTCATTTACAGGATGTAGGTGATAACAGTAGTTACTCGTATAATAACAATGATTAGGGTCATTTTCCTCAGGTTTTCTGGTAAGCTCCAGTAATTTCACTTTATCAATTTGAAACTGTAAACAGTGTTAGGACCTGCTTCTCTGAGTCAAGTTTGTCAATACACTGTTAACTTTAAACTCACCTCTAAATTTACTAACTAGGGATACGTGAAACATAAGGCAGACATATACATTATTGCCCTAATAACAGAAAATGTACATTATCAGTCATCTGCAGATAAAGATATTATAGCTGATAATTCCAGCTGGTAATACAAAGCTGAATAGTCAACAAGTGCAGCATCCACACACAGCAGGATGCGGTTTGCGCCTTTAAACTTGTCTAGCGAGCAGCCAAAAAACACAGAGAAGAAGGAACAAAAAACACACTGTTGTTGCGCTCATAGTGCCAAACTGCTGCACCTGTATAGAGCAAGGCAGTGTAGACATGAGCCAAACATGTCGTCACTGGTGTGGACATTTTTGACACGAAGATACAACGTAAATGTTTACACAGAGAAGGGAAAGAGTCTTCACGTTTAACCACAGAGTCTTATCTCAGCTATGGAATATCAAATAAACCATATTTGCCCACTACATCTTAGCCTTTCTTTAACTCAGGTGTGCATGAAAGAGCATTAAAATGTTGGCATATTATCCATCATTGGTATCAGCCATGACAGTCAGTTATTGTATCAGCTAATAAAATCCATATTGTGCATTCCTATTACTATCCTCAGTTGTCACACGTGTTTGATGTTTACAGAGCTTAAGAAACTCCAATAAATACATGAACCATTCATTTATATAAAACGTTAAACTGTTTAAACTATGCACTATAGAGCAAAGGCAGACTCAACCATACGAAAATGTTTAGCTGCACCTCTGAGCGATGGAAGTGCTATTGAGGAGACTTCAAAATATCAAGATTATAGATCAAGTATTTAGTATGGAATAAAAAATAATACGATATTATTTTAAGGCTTGCCAGTCTAGACCAACTGCTTGAAACAGCTACTGCTAAGCACAAAGCTAACCAGCTAACATCTTTGCTTGTGCTCTTCATGGCCAAGTTTAGTCAATGATTCATTATTGTATCAACAGTTTAGATTTGTTATAGTTTAATGTTATCTCCCTCTGTACACCGCTCTGTACGTTGTGTCGATAGAATGAACTAATAAGAGCCACAGAGCAGAGATAACAATATCAGCCGTCAGTTATCAGAGCTGTGTTTGTGACAGTTGTGGCCTTTAAGCAAACAGACTGCCTACATTTCAGATTCAGCCATGTGTTCTGCCTGTCCTGGCGAGCTGTATCATATAATCATTAACATAAGGACATTGGGTCTGTTGTGTTTCAAGCTGGGCTGTGTCTGGCTCACACGGCAGCACCAGGAACAACGTCCACGCACGCCACCAACAAATATACACCCTCTGACAAACTTACGCATTAAACGTTACCATTACCAGTTTCTTTATTGTGCTCGCTGCACAGGTCTGTGGAGGCAGGTTTTGTCTTACTTTTAATTTAAATTCTTCATCCAGTGTTTACGCCTGCAGGGAAAGAGCTATTTTATGTACATGCACGTCTTTAGAACTAGATTTCTGGTGAATTATTTGCCAGAGGGAAACAAACAGTTATCTGTGTGATTACAGATGAGGTTCAGGTGCTTATTCTCGTGTCCTTGTCTTCCCCAGGTGTGACAATGCACTGTAGGCAGCTCTATACTTTTCATTTCACTATCTGAGCAGAACACCCCATTGTCTGTATTCATAAAAGGCAATTACTTGTCTGAGAGGAAGATACATAGCAAAGGAAACAACCGTGAGGAATAGAGGACCTGAGAAGGCATTTTGTGCTGTGATTATGTCCAAAGTGGCGAAGAAATACCTGCAATGTGAATCTGAGTACCCATAATCACAGTGGAGAATGTTCGTAAGGTGCTTAAGGTGATTGCTTTTATAAAGATAAGAACCAGCACTGTAGGGAACTCTTTTTTTCACTGATTGTACAGACAGAAGAAGGTGGACCTGCAAGCAAATAAGGTCCAAGCACCCAATGCTAGTTTAAATCAGCGGATCACATAATAATGAATTAGACCCTGTTCTGACCAGGTATTACCAACCACCCTGAGAGATCCGATCATAAGTAGACAGCTCCAAGTACAGGTGTGAATGCTCCAATCCGCATAGAGGACGCATGAGATCTTGATCAGATCCCTCAGACCCAGGCCGTCTGGCATGGTGGCCGCTTGTGGAATTGCAGCAAGAAATTCAAAAGCCACTATAAAAAAGAGACATCTTTAAAACTGTTGACAGGATGCCAAATTTTACAGATCCAGTGAACAGTACACAACAGTAAACAGTAAACACTATAGGTAACTTCTGTGTCACCTGTGGAACAAGACATCAGACTCCCTTAACAAAAATATCTCACTCCTGTGAGTTGTTGAGTGTATAGAAATTCTATGAACTTTGTGAAACTTTGTCTATAATAAATTCTTAACTATTTGGGCCTTCTCGTAAATTCAGCAAATGTTATATATGAAGTGGTCGCTTGGGACACAGTTGTAAAAACATGCTGATGACAGGTTTGAACTGATGGACTTAACACTGTCCTAATAATGAATGTTAATGGCAGCTCTGATTGTCCTCCAGGAGCAAAGTGTTTAATATCACTAACAGTCAGATCTCAGTGTCCTGCAGTTCGGCCACTGCTGCTTCTTTTTCTGCACAAATCAGGAACATGGAAAGTATTGTGGGCATTTTTCCATCTTCCCATTGTTTTATACTGATTTAAGTGTCAAGATACACAATGAGCTGTTTCTCTCTTCTTTTGCCATGGCCTCTGTGCATGTAAAGCTTGTTGTTAACAACTCTGCAGACTTCTGTATGCGCATCAGTAACTGCTGTGTGAACTCCTTTGAGGATATTCTTTCCTGGGATTGGAGGCATGTCTGTGTGCTGATGATAATTGGCTGTCAGAAGCACAATTACTTTGAAAAAAGGTAAAGTGTGGTTGGTTGCTGACATGTGAAGGCGGCAGGTTAAAAAGGATTCAGGTGCGACGAGGATGGGATTCGAACCCACGCGTGCAGAGCACAATGGATTAGCAGTCCATCGCCTTAACCACTCGGCCACCTCGTCACGGAGCGTAGTACGTGGTCGTGTCAGCACGTGGTGTGTGATCATTAAAAAGCCAAGACAGTTGGCCCGGTCTGATCGCAGTACTTTGCACGCGGCTGCAAGGGAATTGGATCACATGGTAGAGCGCTCGCTTATCATGCGAGAGGTCGTGGGATCGATACCCGCACTCTCCAGGAAACTTCAGGTTCCTAAAGTCTTCCTCATTTGTTGTAAAGTTAATGAGTGAAAAACTCTTAGATGTGTGATGAACAACATGCTGACAATCAACTCATTTGCTGTTATTAGTGCTTTGCAGAAGAATAAAAAAAAAAAGAAAAAAGAAAAAAAAACTAAAGCAACAACTCTCTCTCTCCTTCAAAAAAAATAATTAGTTTTTTTTTTTTTTTTTTTTTTTTACAATTTTCAAGACATGGGAAACAAACTGTTTTTCATCTTAATTTTCATCTTCATCTATCACAGAGTTCATCGTTGTATCGGCGTTCTTACTGTATATTAGTTGTATTACATGGTTTCCAACACTCTGTGTGCACACTCTTTAGTGCAAGGCCAATGTGCCACCTCCTGGCCGACTGAATTAACACCCCTAGTAGAGGACAGAGAGACTGAGGCTCAGCAGCTGAGGTGTGGCTGAGGTCATGTACTCTCTGTTTATTTCTGGGTGTTTGATATCTTAAAACATCTATCCATCCATCTATCTACCGTCTGTCTGTCTGTCTATCTATCTATCTATGATAAAACTCAAATAAAATCATATCTATCATATTATTAAAATAATCATACATGATTAATTATTAAAATAAACAATTACATATAATTAAAAACTGCAAATTTTAAGTTAATTATGCTTTATTTAACCGTTAATTCACTGTTAACAAGCAATTGAATGCTTTATAAACGACTTATTAGCAACTGTTTATTGGGCATTGCTACTGATGTTCATTATAATAAATACTGTGTTGTTCATTAGAAATATTATTTGGATGAGTTTAAACTGATGTTTGTTTTTTTCACATTTACAAATACTTAATAAATGTTTTGTGAAGCATATTATGTAAAATGACTGAACTATAGCATATAAATACGTTTAAATTAGTCTGAAACATTCAAATCAAAATATTTGTACATATTCATCACTGACCTTTTTCTTCTTCTGTTGGAATTTGATTCCAATTTTTCATCCTTGACATCATCTCCTAAGCGATTACTGGTCCTGTCGAAGTGCAGAGATGTGCACAGATTTATACTACAGTACATACTACAGTGGACACGGGCGGCAGGACCTCAGTGTTTCTAAAACCCTGGCTCCGTCCTGGACAGAGATGGTTGCCTTCCAGTTTTTGTGGTAAGCTAAGCTAACCGGCTGCTGTGCTGAATTTAGCCTTTACTGAGAGGACAGATGTGCGATGTGTATCAGATTCTCATTTCTGTCTCTTCTGTCTTCTTTAAGCGTTGTTTGAAATAACACCAACAACAACACATTATTTTAACTTGTTATACTTGTTTGTAAACTCCAAACAAAAGAGGACAATAATCAGATGTGGTGACGGTTCAGTGTGGCTATTTTAAGCCATTTTTAAATTGAATTTACAGACTGTTTACTGTGTAGTGATACTGTTACCATAGTATAAAATTTCATATACCATGATGGAAAATGTTGGCCACGTCACCCGCCTCTAATTGTCGTCAGATTTCTATGATTAAACTCTCAAATACCATGAATCCAGTCTTCACTCACAGTTGAGGAGCTGAAACTTGCCATCGACTGCTCTGTGCCTTCTCTCCATCTGTTATTTTTTCACAGTCCCTCTGTACTTCCACCCCACCTCCACCCTCCTTCGACTCCACTAAGTATTTATAAATGGTCCCATACGGGAAGCGCTTCGTCACTTACTGCAGAGCGAGTCTCCTGGACTCGGACCAAGAGCAACAAAAACAAACTGTCTTTCATGTCCACAGGGTCTGGTGTCTTTCTTTCTTCTTTCTGAGCCAAGCCCTCCGCTGACTCCATTGTTTGTTGCTCTAAGAGGAACTTGATGACTTATAATTCATCAGGAACACACTAAACCCCAGTGGCCTCTTGACATTTCAGCCTGCTGTTGTACTGGATGGCTTCAACACCCAGCATATGAAAATACTGGTCTGGGCTGGATGTGTTAGTGTAGTGGATAAGGATTGCCTGGGAGCAGGGAAGGATGGTGTGTATATGTTGTCACCGTGTGTGAGTGTGTGTGTGTGCAGGACAGTATATCAGATTGTAACAGATAGAATTGTTCAAACCCCCCCGAGCAGAGCCGCCCACCTCCTTCCTCTGTCGGTTGCTGGACGTCCTGAAACCAATGTGGATTTCACGGTTTCACAGTGGTGGATGTCAGCTGCCAACAGTTTATCCTAACAGTTTTCTGCTCTCTATTGATTTCCCAACAATGTGTCAGATTAACTGGCTGCCGGCACAAAACGCTGTTAAACGGACGCCTTGACATTTTGTGTTCTTTCGTCCGCCATTTTTTCTTTTGCCAGCCACTTTCCCCATGGTGGGGGGAACTACTTTCTGCCCCGTGTCGTTTCGGGCGAGGACAAAAGCTTATCAGCATTCCTCATTGAGCACGTGTGTTTGCTGGGAAGCTAATGAGCTAGCTGATGACCCACAATACTTTGCATGCCTCACTGACACATGGGAGGACAGTTAGCTGTAAGAATAATATATTTAAAGGATATTAGTTAAACTTCTTTAGGAGCAGTAACGATATGTGATGCATCAGTAAGGATCACACATGATATGACAAATTCATGGAGAGGAAAACAAAATTAGCTGCAACTTAAAGCTCAAATTAAATCCAAGTATCTTTCATCTTTAAAGCTTCTTTAACCCCCTCAGACAGTCCTCAGTTATCAGCCCACTAGATTTCTCTCGCGTTTGCGCCGTTTCAGTCAGTCAGGCTTAAATTTCTGCACCGTGGGGGTAAAGGATCAGTTGACAGACAGGGTGAGAGCTGCCCTCGAGTGCATGAATGAAGCTGCAAAAAACTGCATCGAAATGTCACATTTCTTCACTTCAAATAAGAGCAGAGCATCCCGGTTTATGGGAACTGAACTGAAAACAAACGCAGCTAAATCAAGATCCTTCCTTGTGATTAGGTTTTCCTGAAGGTGATCCATCCGTGTCAGAAAAAAAACAAGAAAACAAAAACGTCCTCAGATCGTCTCGCATCTGTCTAAGAATTTGCCTCCACCCTGATTATGATGGAGTGAATGGAAAATTTACTTGTTGCTATCACAGCATTGAAAATGACACTTTAAACAAATCAACAGCACCTCCGTTATTAGCAGACTGGTTTGATGGGAAGTCGGTACAGTTTGTGGCAGCCAACACAGGCATTTGAGGACAAAACTTAATCTTTTTCAAACACTTACCAAGTGCCTTTTGTGCCGGAACTAAACCAGATCCTAATCACAGCATTGTGAAAATTGAGCCCAAAGAAAAACATAAAGATGCAGCATAAATAATTATTTCAACACGTGTTGGTTTGCAGAATCGTACATTGCCAACATTTATTCAGGTGATTGTTTTTTTCTTTTTTTTGTGCTCTTAAATCTTGATCACAGCTATTTTCTGAGAACTTCTTCATTTCCTGTGTGGGTAAAAATGTTCATACCAGACACCAGAGAGAATGTGTAGCATCACAATTAGCGGGGAGGGTGTGATGTTTTTCTGCACTGCAGTCGTACCTCAAGGTTTAGGCAGATAACGCAGGTGTGTTTTTACATGAAAATCTTGCCTACCGCAGCTTAAATAACTGCTGCTTGTAAAAACACCAGGCGCTGTGGCAGGTGCATGAAAAAGTTTGCCCGAGTCCCCCGTGGCACACTGCGCTCTGAAACTTTATCCTGCTGTTTCCCAAACACCATCTGAGGATGTGGACCTGGATGGCAGACAGGAAATAAAAAAAAATATGGTATCCAGCACCGCTTTTCGGGGTCCCAGAGGGTGCAGTGTGATGGAAGGTTAGCAGTATAACTTCACAGCAGATTGAGCCAGTTAAACCTTCACAATAGACTGGAAAAATAACATTTAGATTGAAAAACAGAATGATTTCCAAAAGGTCCCCGTGGGGAGAGAATTAAAATAAGAGCTTTGTGAGGAGAGCCAGTTGCATGAAGTCTCTCCAGGTGCTTTTTCTTTGTGCTGCTAAATTGATTTCCATTATTATGAATATGTCTGTTTGTTTGGCTCGCTTCCAGGGTGTGTTTGTGTGAATCAGATAGATGAGAGAGTTGAGGTCTGTCTGCATCAAAGGGAAGGTTTCAGGCTGTAAGGCAGAAGGCAGAAGTGAGGTGGAAAACAGGAGGAGGATATGGTCAGATTTCGATGGAGAACAGCTGCAGTATATGAAAACGCTATGGAAAATGAATTGCAGTTAATTTATCACCCCTTGTTTCTCGCTCTGAAGCCCTGAAATAAACCCACAAGTCCATATTTGCCGGGCCTTCATAAAGTATTGACAGTCTTTTTCGATGCATTTTATAGTGCTACTGCCTGAATTGAAAAATCATGCAGAATGTATCTGCTTACTTAAATATCCTCCAACTTAAAAATGTTTTTGTTGAATGAATCACAAACATACAGACAAAGCACAAATAACATAACCTTTATATAACTTTTGAATACATATTCCTGATCTCCAACCTTGTGTGCAGGTGATGAGTCAATCCTTCCCATCAACTTCTTGATACTTCTTGAGAGCACTACTGGGGCTTTTACGCTCTTCAGACCACCTCACCTGATGTTAAATGGATGGTATTTGAACATATCTTTTACAAATGACTTAACAGGATGAATTTGTGCACTTTGGCGCAAGTGCTGCCCGCAATTTGAAAGTCAAAATGAAAGTTATTTGCACGCAGATTGAAGCGATTTGGCTGTAAATCCAGTAGTCACTCTCCTTTTGGATTCCTCTGTGAAATATCTGTCTCTCTTTCAAAGCTGCTAAATGCCTCGCAATATTCACCAGCCGGTCACAAACTCGGTCTCTCTGTCATATGATGGTGGGCATACAGTTATATGAGCACAGACTTTTAAAAACAGCTGTCTACTAAGCTAGCAGGGCTCCAGACTGACTTTCTCACACTTGTTGCACTTTTTCATGGGGTCGCACCAGCACATAACGCAGGTGCAGCCAATAATACTAGTGATCGTAAATCTTTAAATAAAGGTGCAATGAAATATTTATAATTCATTTAAATCACATCAAAAGAAACAAGAAATTGAAACTACATTTTCTTAAATACATGCTCTGAGTTATCTAACCTTCTGAATGTCACCAAGGAGTTTCAACATTTGTATGTGTGACACCACCGGATATTTTTAAGGAAAAAATACCCTAACCCTAACCCTAACCCTTGGGACATTTACATCCTGTTTGTGGAGACAAAACCAGGTGTTTTTATTGAGACCTTCAGGACATTTCAAGCTTTGTTTGCGGCATCCAAAACAATGTTTTAAGCCAGACTGTGATGTTTTCCTACCTGATACCAAGTGTTTTTGTGCCTAAACCTAACCAGAGTAAAGGCACAGCGCTGTGAGGAGGGAGAAATAGACAATTCAACCTAAAGAAACATTGCAACATAAAAACAATTTCAATTACCTGTGGTTTCGTGGAAACGTTGCTAATTTGTATTCCTGTGATTGGTTTGGAAGGGAGGTAAACCAAAACACTTGGATCTGTGCAAAACCCCCCAAAAAATAAATAAAAAAATAAAAAAAAGAGCTGAAAGATGCTAAAACACTTGACACAGCAGGGGTGATAACTTGTCACCACGAGGCATCCATTTCACAGCACACATGGTAACCTGATCCACTGTTAAAAGAATAATGATCATGACGACGAGGCTTTGTCACAGCTCTTCTGCAGCTCTCTTTGGAAACATCTGCATCAGCTCAGCACCTTTGGACTTCGCAGATACGGCTCAATCTTCAAGTCATTCCACAGATTTTCTCTGGGAATCGAATCTGGTGTTTGAGCTGCTGCTCAAGGACTTTCACATTCTTTTTGTGAGGCCACTCCAACGTTGACTTGGCAGCACGTTTGAGTCCTGTTGGAGGAGAAATGCGTTGGCCCCCACTCTCAGGCCTTTGGCACTCAGAAAATCTGCTCTCCTCGAGATTCGCTTGTGTTTGGATCCCTTCATTGTTCCTTTGGACCGCTGGCAAACGCTCCCTGTCCTCTTTGGCCAAGTGTGAAGCTGCACCACGATGGCGCTTTGAGGTATGGATGGTGTTAGACGGTTGATAAGCTCTGCTCAGTTCCAGCAGACACAACACTTTGCATCAGCTGAATCTTTTTGGATCTCATTTCATCAGACGTCAGAATCTCTTTGCGTCACGCTCTCGGTCTTTCACACGTCGTCTGACAGGTTCCAGGCTGCTGCCATGCGGTGACTTTATATGAAGGCCCTTGCTGACAGTTTCTGTCGTGGCAAGTTATTTTTTCATGATTGAAGAACACTAGGTTTTTTTTTTTCTTTTTTCGGAGCGGTGTTGAGGTTCTTGACCGCCTTCCTGATCAACATCTTTCTTGGCAGGTTGCTCCGTTTGTTCAAAAACCAGCTGTAGGAGGAGTCCTGATTATTACATTTGTGTAGTTCTGTCTCTAAATGGTGTGACCTGCTGTTGACTCCCAAACCTTTTCTAAAGTGCCATTCTCTCCCCCTCGAACTGAGTCACAGAAAAAGTTCCTTTTACAGTGATTTCAGTGTAGAGTCTAAACAGCCGGTAAATACTTTGTGATGGCTTTCTTCGCTCTCTGTGACGTCACCTTGGTCTTGTCTCACCTGCTCATGTTACGACTGAAATGATAATTACATTAATCAAGAAATATTCTGCTGATAAAAGGTAGAACATGAAACATTTCTGCATTAAAATGTCTATAAATGACTAATCTTCAGTTATATATTTAGTGGAACTGTGTACTCGTGTTATCCAGGATGTTTCCAACAATGTTCAAGCACACAGAAATCTGGCATTTGGCTGAAGGTCATGGTGTAACTTGGTGGCCTGTCGCTGTAACTTCCAGGACTCAGAGTGAGGAAGAAAAACTAATGAATGAATGAATTTTACCATGTCCATGAACATTCAGTTACATCTGATAGATATTTATCATCAGTGGTGGTTGTTTAACATCAATGACAACATCCGGAACTGCATCCTTTCCTTGTGCAACGTTTTAAAGTAGCTTCAACTGAAGTCACTCAACTCAGGTGCCATTTTAGATTTCTGCCTCCACCTCAAAAACAGCAGAGACCAGGGGAGTTTCAGATGAATCATCCACATACCTTTCTTTTCTACACTGACGTTACATCTGTAGATTAAGAGATGTGAATGTAATTTTTTAGCGGAATGTCTCAACAATGACATTCAAAATGTCCAACTTTCATCTGAAGTGCATCATAAACGTGTCAGACTACAGAAAATGTTAAATCCAAGTAAAATCTTACCAAGTTTTGCTCCTTGAAAGCTTCTATATTTCTCTGCTGATCCAAAACATTTAACAGATTTTCTTAAATTCAAATAAAGGGGGTTGCTTTAATATAATTCTAAATCTATTTATGAATGTGCAGCAATTGATAATTGAGGACAAAAAGGAGCATTTTGACAACCTAAGTCAGAAAACCAGGGAGCAGCGAGATCTCATGGTGTGTGATGAACAGAGAGGCAGAGAGTTTTGTGTACACAGAAAGCACTGCTTTATTGACTGCACTGGACTGGACTGGATTGGTCTGGACTGGATCAGGTGGGACTGGGACTCCATCAGATGAAGGTGGGAGATGAAGGGGGGGTGGGGTCAGAGTCGCGGGGAGAGGGAGGGGCCAGACAGGTTGGGGTTTGGGGTGGGAGGGATCAGAGTGGGATGCAGCCATCATTAAGGCAACACAAACAGCATGCAGATACAGTCACAGGAAACATCGTCATCATCATCATCATATTGCTTTTCAAAGTCTCGCTTAAAACATCGAAATTGTACAAAAAGGAAGAAAATAGGTTTTTCGCACTAATGAAAAATACATTTTTTGATTTTTTTTTCCCTCCTACAAAGAAGATTCTAATACAAGAAAATAAATATAGCAAAAAAAGCCAAAAAATAATTTAAAATAGCTCTTCTTTTTCATATATGTTCAATAGTTCTCTTTGCTATTAACAAATGGCACAACATTCTTTGAAACAAAGAATACAGAAGGATAAACTCCTGCAACATTCATATTATTGTATTGAAGAACCGATGCAGAGTGGAGGAGAAACTGGACACGACAGCAGAGATTTGAACACCTTTTATAAGGACAAATAAGACAGGAGGAGGAGGAGGAGGAAAGAAAGCCTTGTCCAGCTCTGCTTTTGATTGGATGATGCTGATTGGTGTTCAAATTGTGCCAAAAATACGACCAGTGTGATGCGAAATGATCTCATGATGCAGAACGATAGCGAACGTGTTTAAAAACGAGAGAGAGCGGAGAGAAGGGAGAAAAACAAGCCAAGAAGCAGCTTAATCAATTAACCTCATTCAGCACAGGGGGGACATAACAAGTGCTTAAAATACCAGATTCACATAAAAATTGGATATTCATAAGTGCTGATGGGAAAAAAATACTGAGACCAAAACCAAAACTTGACTGAATTCTTAGTTTCATGAAGTTTTATTTATTTATTTTTTTAACCTGAGGGAGAAAACTTTGCGGAGCGCGGGTCAGGAGAAGAGAGCGAGATCAGATGTTATTAATGAGTCAGAAAGCTGCCTGCTGTGCACAGAGCAGACACGGAGGAAGGGGACGGAGGAAAAGTGAGTCAGAGTAGAGAGAGATGTCGTGGAGCTGAGAGTGTGACAGAGAGCTGCAAAAACAACACAAAGTCAGAGAGACAACGACCATGAATAAGAGGGAGAGAGAGGGAGAAGCTGAGGAGGACGTCAGTAGGAATCTGTGTTGGTTCAGCGTTCACAATATAAATAAGTCTCCTAAGTGAAGCTTTTTGAAACCCTCATGTTTGAGATGTTAGACACAGTAAACAAGCCGTATTCATGCTGATTTTGGTTTGGTAAAAAAGAGAAACATGAATTGAGGCGTGAAAATATCTCCTTTCTTGACACACTGTGATATTATTTAGGTTACTTTTATAGACTGATTAGCAGACTCACCACTGTGGTATAAGGTGGTATTATGAGGCAGAAGGGGCCGGGGCTAGCTGGTTAGCATGCTAACTTCTCTGCTTCACACTACATTGATGTCTTTGACCTCAACACTGTTGTTCCTTCGATCTCTGCTGAGGAGTTGTTCATTTGTGCCTCTTTGCAGACCTACAACATAGTGAGTGGACTTCCAGCTCAGTACAAATATGTCTGAACTGTACGACTGTTCAGCTTGTTGAAACAGATAATCATAATTATTTCAAACAGGAGGATGCATTGCTATGAGCATTCTCATTCTCATTTTCCCCCTTTTGAAGTTGGTGGATTCTGCATCAGTTTGGCCCAGAAACTGTCTTCCTGCAGCAGCGGAAATGTAAATGAGAAAACCAAATTCCTCTAATGGGCAGCTGTAGGTTGGTTTTCCCTTGAATGCATGTAAGCAAACAGAATATAACAGCATTTGTGTTTCAGATTTGAGATTCATTAGGTTTCTTTTTTACATGTTCAACGAGAACAAATGTAAGATGAGAATTTAAAACTTCCAGTCGGTGGTCATGGAAGAGAACGAGGCCACGTAACAAGTGTTTAACCAGCAGAGAAACGAGACTGTGAAGCAGTTTTGTTATTTGCTGACTGAACCAGGACACAGAAGAAGTGATTTAGCTGTTTCCTCGCTCTTGTTCAGGTATTTAAGTGTGTGACTTTATGTCTTTTAGCCAGCTCAGCGTGGACAAAACCTACTAGAAAGACAGACTGTTCTCGTTCACTGCAGATGAAGAAGAGTAGGAGGAGGACACACACTCAAACTATAATCCTATGCTTTCTGCAACCACACAACATACACACCTGTCTGCACACACACACACACACACACACACACACACACACACACACACACACACACACACACACACACACACACACACAGGCTGTATTACAGAGGGACTGTACGTTCCCCCATACATGTCATCAAAATATATTTTCCTTCCCTGCATGTTTGAAAGATAGGACAGTGGAGGCAAATAAATACCTATCTGCCTCAGAGGAAGGAGATAAAACATTTTGTGTGTGTGTGTGAAAGAGAAAGTGAAGAAGAGCAGTGAGGACGAAGATGAAATAACAGAAACCAGGAGAGAGAAATAAAGCGGCGACAGATAATGCGGTGAAATGATGAGTGGGAGAGAGAGCAGAGACAGAGTTACAGTGCAGAGGGCCTCTTAACAAACGGCCGTAACCTGCATTTTAAATTCAGATTGTGTCTAGACGTGATTTATCCAGATTACTTTTACACCTGGAAGTGTTTCCACTGAAATACCTCTTCATAAAACAGACCCACCAGCGTCCTGTTAGATTTACACTTAATGTAGGATCTCTCAGCTGAACTCAAATTTACGCTACCAAATCGACCGTCAGCGGGAGACGTTGGCTTCGTCAGTGTGACTCGGTTGCATTTACACCTCAATTTGTCCGCAGTGATATATACGTCTAACCCGAACCGCCCAGGAGTGTGATGGTGAAACCAGATGTAAAGGGAGGAAGGATAAATCGCTCAGATTGCGAGGGAGCCATGTTTCCATCCAGGTCTCAAGTTCGATTGCAAAATATGATCTTAAAATGAATTTGATGTGAACACTGGATTGTGATTGTTCTGATTGGGAGCAGATGAGTTACAAAAAAAAATATTAGTAGTTTGGCTGGATGATTGTGACATTTAAAGAAAATAGTTTGTGTTGGTCTAGATTTTTCTCAATTTGTCTCAACGCTGGAGACGATTTTGCATCTATTTTCTTTCCTTCAAAATGTCCGGTCCAGAGACCAAAACATGGCTGAATCATTTGATCTTTCAGGACTTTTTGTGCCAGATGGGTGAGCGAGATCATAATGTTTTGGTCTTTTTCACGGGCTTTATTGACAGCGAGAAAAAAACGTTGCCGGTAAGCCTCATTCATTATCCGCAGCGAAGGCATCAGTGAACCACATGTAACCGCAGAGAGTGATCTGTGTTGAAGGACGCGGTCAATGATAAAATACTCGGCCATAAAAACGGATTGTCTTCCGCGCTGGTCGTGCCATTCAATGCAAATCTTTTACCAGTTTCCGTTCTGCCTTCCTGATTAAATTTTGACAAGTCTGTAAAGGAAATACTGAGATGGAGGCCCGGCTGTAAGGAGAGAGAGAAACAGAGAGAGAGAGAGAGAAAGCACAGAAAAGAGGAGATAGAGGAGGGGGGCGAGGAGAAGGGGAGGGCCTGGTGTTGTTTATATTAGCTGCTTGTTAACTTGACTGTGCGGACAGGCTGCAAACAGAACACAGAGGAAAGAACAAGTTGTTCTCTTTCTGTCTGCTTCTCCGGCTCCGGTTCAGCAAACCTCTCCCCCTTCTCTCTCTCTCTCCCTATCTCTCTATCTTTCTACTCTTTCTAGCCGTCTCGTTTCTTTCCTCTTCCCTCACTCCCTCTCTCCAGGCCAGAGCAAAGCAGAGTGCAACATTTTCCCCTCCTCACATGTTCTTCCACGACATTGTGTTCTTCCACACTGTCATATTTGTCCTTAAAGGGTAACTTCAGTATTTTTTTTAAACCTGGACCCAAATTAGACAAAACGTGGGGTCTGAATGACGACTACGTACAAAAGTTTTTTTTTTTTTTTTTTTTGGAATTTGCAAAATAGATTGTCAGATTGTTATTGTAAGTGTTTGACAACGTTATGGGAGCGATCCCAGCAGAGACAGACCTTTTCCGTTAAAGCGAGAGATCCAGGAACAGACGCTGCATCGCTCCGTTCAAAGCCACCAGACTCTATTGAAAACAAAAAACAGCAATTTAACCTTGCAGAACATTGAAGTCGCATGTCTACCGCTGGGTTAGTTTGTTTGCGTGACTTTGGTTTGGGCGCTTTCACATCTGTCGTTTGGTTCATTCTCTCCGTACCAAAGAGAAAAAATATACACAATTGTTTTTTGCATTTGAGTTCTGGTGTCCTGTTCACACTGACTTTTAACAAATGAAGCAAGAGGAGTAAACATGAAGTTACTGATAGGTAACTTGTGGATTGGGCTGTTTTGGTGATTGTCATCCTGCATCATCAGGACCCATGTGGGTATAACATGGCATCGAAAAAGACCTGGATAGATTTAATTGGCCGCATTTCCAGTGTCAAAACCTAATTTAGGGGCGGAAATGCAGCCATTTAGTCCTTTTAGACTGGAAAATGGGTTGGAAAAAAAAAGTCCCAGGTTTCAAAACGCTGGAATTACCCTTTAAAGCTACAGACATCCTTTTATCTTCTTTAAATCATTCTATGCTTGAAACACAATTTCAAATAGAGCCACATGCCAACCAAGGAGGCTGATCACCGGACAGGAGAGGAGGAGAAAGGAGGACTTGTGGGCAGGAGGGACACAACAGGAGGTGTTTTATAGGGATTCAGGATGGAGGAGAAGAGGGGTTTTCTGCTGGTGGTGGGAGGGGAGACATGAGCACGGGGGAGGAAGATGTTGGGTGGTGGAGGCAGAGTAAGGTGCGGAGATTGTACAGATGGGAGCTTTAGTTTTAAAGACATTATTCGGAGCGTCTCTCGAGGCAGATGTTTGCGTGAACCTTAGTGGGCGGAGCCAAAGAGTTTCTGACTGAGGGACGTTGGACTGAGAAACATCAGGTGTGGGGAGCTTCTCTTTAGGTTTACTGTGACATGGGAGTACACCTGTGCTCTGCTGTTTTCTTGATAACTGATTTATTGTTACAGTTGATGCAAGATAAATGGAAAATAATCTCCAGTTTGGGTTTCTCACATGTGGAAAGTTGCTGCCGTTTTGTGTTTTTCTTTAGTTCCAAAGTGAATATTTTTGGATGCCGGACTGTTGGTTGGACATGTGTTGTTGAGACGTCTCTTTTCACGGACCAAGGAATTAAAAAAATACATATCTACAAATAAATGAATGACCTCCCCTTGTGTACTTTCGTTGGTTGGTTTGTCAGCAGGAATACACAAAAAAGAACAAATAAATTCCACGAAAATTGGATGGAGGATGGGTCTAGACCCAGAACAGCCCGCTGATCAGATGAAATTTAACACTATCAGATGGGGCGAGATTCAACACATTTCGTTGATTTCTCAGGGAATAATGTATGGATCATGACGAAAAAGAAATTTAAATTAAAATTGTTGTCTTCAAAGCTACTTAAGTGGTGAAATTTAACTGAGATGTGTAATCTGTACACCCACGGCTGATGATTGTTTTCGTTGTCAATTAATCTGACAGTTGTTTTCTTAAAATATCCGAAAACATTAGAGAAATATACTCATTAATGTTTCTCACAGCACATATCCGACCAATCGTGCAAATCTCAAGATTATTTTTCTTCTTCACTGACTTGCAGACTCTGATCCTCACATGTGAGAAGCTGGAACCAGGGAATATTTGCCATGCAGCTCTAACAACTGATATCAAAGTAGCTGCAGAACAGTTTTCTGATGTTTGACAAAATGATTAATTGGAAGATCGTTTGAGCTCTAGTGATCTGCAGTCTATTTGTCAAAACAAGATATGTGGTCCAGGCATAGCATTTTCTAAGGTATGATAATGCCCATTTCATCTTGTTCCTCTAACTAACTGTGCTTGCCAGGATTGATCTTGGTCTACCAATTAGTTACCAAGATCGCCCTCTGATCACATCCCTGTGCTTCTCTGACTCCACCACGTCGGGCTCCACTTTATTCGTCAATCGAGCTTGTTTCTGCCTCCACAGCCGCTCAGTTTGTCTGACTAAACCTCCGATCTGTGCAGCGTGTCTGGGTTGTGGATATTGAGACCTTGAAGCCATAACTTTGCTGTAACGGAGAGGAGAGCAAAGCGCCAGTAAAAACAGAGGAAGCAGATAATGAGTCGGCTTTCTAGTTTGATACGAGCCACGGCGGCCAGCTAAAGCATTACAAAAGAAAAAAAAACAAAAAACAAAAAACAGCTTCCAAAGGCTTTTTCAAAACACGGAAAATGAAAATGTTTCTAGTAGTAGTATTTGAACAGTATTGTACATTGTTGTATAAACTCCAGCGGTACGTAGGTAGGTGTGTGGGTCGGTTTGAAGGGCTGGCGTCGGGCAGTAAAGCGAGGATTACGAACAGGAAGCACAAAGTAGTTAGTCCGCATTTCCAAATGATTAAACAGTGACAGTCTCTGGTCAATTTGACAATTAATTCAACTTTGGTCAAGGATGCTTTTCAGGATTTAAAAATCAAAATGTGAACCGCTGCGTTGTCGGTGATCCCGCTCACCTTTGTGACAGAGGTAACATCGGCTCTCACTTGAGCCCAGCAGGCATTTTCTGTCCTCCGACTTCTTAAAACAAAATGCTCCGTGGGGGAGAAGCTGAGGCATGAAATTAAATCTAACATCACTACAGATCCTGGCATTACCGACCTCAGCACAGCCTCAAACCACTTTTCTTATTGGATGAAGGAGCAACCACAGAGGAAGAGAGACATCGTGTGTACCTGGACACCCTGATGCCCTTCTACTTTCTCAAAACCACCTCAGCGCACATCAGTTTTTATTTTCAGAGTTGCGGAAATTAAACTTTTTCATCCAGCATATGCAACACCTTGAGTTTTTCCATTTTCAAATCAAACAGATGGTTCTGTTGCAAAGACTTGGCAGCTCCCAACACGCCTCGCTGCAAATAAAAAAGCTTTAAATATGATCTTTGCTCAGCTGAGGAGGTTCTGAGGAGCCCAGCCCTGCTGGTGCAGTGATGTCTTTCCAAGGGGTTTTACAACAATGTCAGTACAGTAGACGGCAGCTGTGTGAATTACAGGAAAGGTTCCAATCGCCTGCAGCAATCAGTGCTGGCCTTTAACCATCTTTTCAGCACAAATCTAGGTGGAATGCACCACTGTGTGTAGGTGTGTTTCCGACCTGCCATTACGTGCACGATGCCCACCAGCTTTATTTCTGTGGTGTAGCATTCATGCCAACCGGCTCACCACAAAACCGATTATGCATTATGTCTTAACCGTGCACTCTTAATGGTGAGCGTGCACAGAGGAACATAACCGGCAACATTCCACCAGAGCTGATTCTACTGATACTGACAGTGATGCAAAAAATTGTAAACGCCATCAAAGATATGACAAATTAAACCCAGAGGAGAGACGCATCATCTAATCAGGATCTCATATCATCTGGATATCCGACCTGACCAGAGCTGCAAAATTCAAAAGATCATCAGAGCACATTTCGGGCTGCGAGCCAACACCCACACCAGCGTACCACACAGAGGACGGTGATGCTTTTGAAGTATTCTAGTGGATATTGATAAAAAGAACCTGCAAGAGACTCCAGTCTACAGCATCTAAGAAGCGGAAGGAGAGGGCATTGAAGCCACACTGTAAATATAGAATAATAACCAGTTTGTGTATGCCAAGGCTGCACAGGATCAAGGAAGAAAAAAACATAAAAAATGCAATTTGCCTGACAAGGAACTATGGAGTTTTTCTGGGATGAAAATTTGAATCTTTAGAGACTCACCTAACTACCTCCACAACTTTCTGGAGAGGAAAATCAGCCTTCCAGCGCTGTGCAGCCTCGGCATTTGCTACTACATGTTAAGGCCGTAAATGTGAGGCCTTGTCTAAAACCACTGTCTACAAAGTCAGGCTACTCTGAACATTGAATATTGAAACCGAGAGTACATGTTTCTGTCTCACCAACACATGAATGGTAACGATCACCAGGTGGAGGACTCTGGGGCAAAGTAGTGATGTGGTGCGTTCCATTTGAACTGGGAAGTCAAGACTTTTTGGAGATCCCAGTCTGCAATTTCAGCCGGGAATTTTAACACATCGCCAACCCTGACCTCAAAATCCAAGATGGCAGACAAGAAAGCTTCACCTCTGGCATCGTGTCTCGTTAGATCAGTCTTCCACACAACCTCTTTGTCCAATTTCTAACTGTGAACATGCATCGTGTTCGTATGCTGAGAATCCGACATAACGCTCTGGTATGACGTCACTCCCAGCTCCAACTTCCGAGGTAAAATGGAACGCACCAACACTTCCCCACATCCTCGATTCAAAACACAAGCTTTGTTGCAGTTATTGTTGTTGTATGTGTCGTAATGGGGGTTGTAATAACTGTAGCAAACGTAGAAGTCCAAATTCTGTCCACCTGTCCTGCAGCTGTTTTTTTTTTTTTTTTTTTTTTTTTTTGTTACGAATTCAGCCACAGTATTAGTGAATAATTTAAAACAAAACCCTGCCTTTCGAAAGAGAGTTTGGATTTGAATCTTCTACGATGGCTACACCTGAAGCTCAAAGGAGACAGAGTCACTGCGCTGTCACCTGTAATAACACTCTCCTGCTGTTAGGGGGCGTTTCACTCTGAGTAAGCTCGTACTTCCTGATGCAGTCAGGACCACATATACATAAAAAACTAGTCATCTTGTACATTATAACCCTGTTATACCAGCTCTGGTGTGTGTTAGAGGGTGTATGTGTGTGTATGTGTGTGTGAGCTTTGTGGTGTGTGTTCAGTTCAGCAGCATTTGGCTTTTTCTGAATGGGGGTTTAACATGTGTGAGACTGTGTTTAATGACCATCGCCTGCACATTAAAGTGGCAACAGGCAACTTTTTTTCCTTTGAGAAGCAGATCTGGGAGAATCCAGGTTGGGTTTAATAGTTGTAGATTTGAACAGTGCCCCCTGCAGTATAGGAGGTCACATAACACCACAGAACATTTGACTGACACCAGGTTGAGATTTGAGTCATATGACCTCCTTATCTAACATTCCTCATCTTGAAAACCAGAGACAGAGCACGTGTGTGTGTGTGGATTAGATGTACATACGCTGCCTTGATACACAGATCTGTTCTTTGGCGTGGTCACTTCAGACAGATTAGAAGCTGTCCATACAGAAAAAAAAAAAACAGAGGAAGTAGTTTGGACCTGCACCTCTATTTAAGTGTCTGTTCATCAGGCCTGGGTCAAGCAGCCCATTAAACAAAAAAGAAAAATCTCATGTGATGATTTGCTGATTTGGGACCAGACAGGTGGGGTCGTAGCTGCAAGAAAGCTGAGAATAAAAATGAAGTCCTTTCTTGTAGCTGACCATCGCTGTCCCATTCATCTGGTGGCTCAAACATGACAAAATGAGCATTAATTATTGGGTGAGACTACTGAACCCAGGGCTGATGGTCATATGGTCATACTGAGAGAAGGAACATGCTCAGTAGTAGTCGTGTAGGAGTTCAAACAGTGAAGCTTGCCAAATAAGGAAGTTTCTAGACATACACACATCACTTTTTATATATATACTGTATACGATATAAAATATGTATGTATATATGTATCTATGTCTTACGTCGCTTTTTCCATAAATTTTTCTAACCTTTTATTCTTTTTTAAAGATTTTTCTTTTAACCCCTGAGAATACCATGGACTGCTTTAAGTACAAAATACAACTCTCTGAGAGGACAACAAAAAGTCTTCTTTTGAAAAACAAATTTACAAACAACTCAATTCAAGAACTCAAGAGCGCAGGCCTCTGAAGCTGATTATTACATCGTCATCATTCATCTAACAGGAGAACAGGCGCAGCAGAGCCGTCAGTTACCAGAGTTTGCCCACGTCAAACCTACGTGGCAGCCATGTTGGTGCTGTAAGTCTGCTCAAACGCTTAGCTGAAGAAAACAGTGTAGGGCTTCTCACGATGCCGATATCATAAATTGCATAGATACACATGGGTGACATAAAGTATGACTAACTCGCATCTTTACAGCTCTGTGATTGTAATGTCAGGCCTTGTGATGACATCTGAGCCAGCCAAGACTGAGGGAGTTGTGGTGGAAAGCTACAAAAGCCAGTAAGTAGACTGGGGGTGTGACAACTGTTGAAATTGTAATTCAATTTGAATACAGTTTTAACAGCACTGGAATACAGCTATGCTATTGATAGACTATTGTATCTGGATTTGTGAACAACTATCATTCAAATTTTAAAGTTCTTCTTTAAAAAGGTAGGACAATTTCACAACAGCTTAAATTTATCTTGGTTGTTTTTCGCAGTTCAGGGTTTCTGGAGTGTTTTTTTTTTGGATGTGTGAAAGTTGGCAGAGGTTGAAAGAGAAAGAAAAAAATTTATTTTGATTGGGGAAACTAAAAGCTCATTTCAAATCGATTTTTTCGATTTGGGAATGAAATGATGACACTTCGAGTCGAGATTATCTTGTCTCGCTTTGTCTGGTTTCTTCTCATCAATTCATCAAAAGCCAAATGAGGACAGTTTGCAGTGACAGGCAGGCTCTTGTGAGAACTTGCACATAATTTAGGCACATTTGTACGTGTGAAACATGATTAATGAAGCATCGATCGATACCACTGACATGGCTGCTGACTGAGGAAACTGACTCCTCAAAAACACAAAAATTGAAAACTGTTTTGACACCAATCTAAAAAAAACAAAAAAACCCAAACGGTCAGCTAGCAGGCTTCTCCATGTGTATCTATTGTTGCAGCGACATGGTGGTCACAGTGTAACCTGGCCAAACTCGGCTTATCTACGGCTCTGGACTGCAGCGGTCTGGGGGGGGGGCACAGAACAGTAGGCAGCTCTTTGCACTGATAGTACGGAGTGGCTCTGCTTTGCTATTTGTTGCAGATACTTTGTTGATTAATGGCAAATGCTGCATTTACATCCTTGTTTTAGGCACTAGACAATTGTTAAGGTGACAAGGAGCCCAATGCTGGCTACGCTCTGTAACCAATCCGAAGGGATTTCCTTTTGGTTTGATTGTTACAAATCGGATTGAGAAACGACTGATTAATCTACTGATTGTTTGGTTGAGTGATAAGGTCGGGGGGATTTGAGGGGAGGTAGGGGCACAGGGCAAGCGACAGAAGGCACAGAGTTTCTACGATGAATTTTTCTCCAAAGATTCAGGCTAAAACATTAAAACAGAACTCAGAATTAGGAAGAATTTGAAAGCAGCTGACGAAAGTCAGATCGAAGATTTCAACGGCTGTGATGTGAGAAAAGGGATTTGCTTATAGTAGTTATGTGTGTCAGTATGTCTGTGTGTTGGTGTCTCTGTGTGACAATCTGAATGAACACCAGGGTTGGGGTCAGCTTAGGAATTAGGAATTTAAAAAAAGAGAGTAGTCGGAAATCTGTTGGGTTTTTTGAGTCTGATGATAAATTTGTTGGCTTCAGTCGAAATTTTTCAACCAAATTAACATGAGAACTGACCTCAACCCTGATTGAGCATTATTATACACACGAGTGCTGACATTACAGCTCTTATGACTAGCTAGTTGTGCTTTTTCAAGGCTGAATACATGTTGTCCCATGTCACCATCTGTACATATTCAGACCAGCTCTGGTGTGAAATTGTCTTTCCACTGAACATATTCAAGAAAACAAGGACTCATTGGATGCATCTCAGGCCATAAAAGACCGAGAGCGAAGCAGACCCTGAAACCAGCTTGAATTATAATAATAATAATGCCCCGAAGTGTTTGTTCCCATGTGTGGCAGACACCACAGACATGAGCCCAGAAATGGGTACTTCAACGCCCAGAAACAACATGACTCTGAAATACGGAACAAAAACAAAACAAAAAAAGAAAGACTAAAGGTAATGTTTGTTTTCCTATTTGTTGACGGTCTTGTGGTATTCTAACGAGGGTCCGGTGGAGAAGCTTTACTGTAAGACAGGCAAACAGCTACATTCAAAATTCACCCCAAAAACAAAGCAGGTAAGAGCTGAAGAGATTTTCCACTGGTAAAGGAGACTGGGATTTGGTTGAACAAAGCCATACAGCCATGTTTAGTATACTGGGCACAGATGGAGAAACAATTAGCCAACGGGACTCTGCTTGGATAACTGTATGTGTGTGTGTGGGTGTGTGTGTGTGTGAGTGTTAGTTGGAGTCTCAGTGCTTTAGGACGCCAGCACGCTCCTTCTCAGCAGGTCCTCGTTCCCAGAATGCAACTGCGGCAAGCGGAGTTTGCGTCCGCCAGAGCGTGTGTCCGTATCGCTCTGCTCGCCATCAGAGAAGTACCCATCAGTCTCAGCAGCGTCCAGCAGGGATGTTTCCTTCCCTGTGAGTGGTAGGTCCACAGACTCCAGCCCTGATATGCCTCCACCTCCACTGAAGCTCCTCCCTCTAGATTTTCCCTGGCGGGACAGGCGGAGCCGCGGCGCCCCGCCACGAAGGATCACCCCTGTGTCGGGCACTGTGACCCCAGGGCTGGAGGCCGGTGGTGGAGATGATCCCGCCCCGGATGCAACACCATTCCCTGTGTGGATGCTGTCCCAATGGCTGGCGTCCTCCGAGATGTGACAGGAATCCATTTTGGAGATGGGTGGCTGCGGCGGAGGGTCCCTGTGCAGATCAGAGCTCCTGGTCTGGTGGTGATGAAGGTGGTGGTGCAGAGTCCTGGAGGAGCCCCGGGACCGTTCCCCCTTCCGACCCACATGGCTGGACTTTTCCTCCGCCACACTCGCCCAGAGGCTCTTTGCAGTGGAGGCGCTGCAGGCGGCGGAGGCAGCTGCAGCAGACAGGAGCGTCTGAGGCTGGGTGGGGGTGGTCGGCTGCGAGTGTCCACGGGAACGGGGCTTGTTGCTCCCCCGCGGTTTGCGGCCCAGCTGAGGTGTTTTCCAGGTGGACTGCATGGAGTTCTCCATCATCAGGTTCAGCAGACTCTCCTCGCCCTGCAGGAGCTGAATGAGAGGACGGGAGGAAAGGAAAGGAAAGAGGAGATGAGAGGATGAGAATTGAAAGAGAATTGAAAGAGAAGAAAAGAGCTGAATCGGTTCATGTTTTAAGGATACCTACATGCTTTTTATGGCCCTTTAAAGAACATTTTTAAACTAAAATTATTCAAGCATTGCAGGCAAGTAACATATACAGGATGTGTCCAGCGCAGAGGCAAGTGTAGGAATGTGGTTATTAAGTCAGTGTTGTTGTTTTACATTAAGCCAACAGGTAACGTCTTAAGATATGTGGAAATCTGGACTTTAAAGCAGAAGACCTTGACTCATTTTGAAAAAAAAAGAGACTTAATTAGACTAGACACTGAGTCACATTTAAGGCTATCAAATGAATTCAAAGGCCTAATATTTATGAAATTGACTTTAAGCCTTTTCAAGGACCTGCAGATATTTTGCTCTCTGGTTTTCACATTGTTGCTGGCAATATTTTGGAACCAAAAAACTCCCCACCCACCAACACCATCACCATCACCACCACCACCTACCCACATTTCCAACAGCTCACAGTGGAAGATGTGAGCAGTGATGTCACAAGACATTTTGTTGTCAGCGAAAACATCTAAACACAAACTGTTCTGCTGAATCCCTTCATGGAATCTTTCTGTTGACCTTCCTATATGTAGGAAGGCTATCAGGTTTTCATATTAAGGTCTCGTTTGGTTTGACTGAAAAATGTTCCTGAACACATCCTCTAACAATGGAGTTATATCATGCATTCTGGTTTGAGCCCCCTGCCAATCAATACACAAACAGAGCACATTCCTGAGGAGAACAGCGGGTCAGCCACAGTGCAGCTCTGCTCCGACCATCAGCTCTCTCATCGAACTGCTCGACCCCCAGAGGACAAAAACCCTCACAACTCCACTCGTATGAAGATTCAGTCTACAGGTCCAGATCCAGAGTCTACGTCAGTCTAAATAAAAGGTGGATGTGGTTTCAAGTGTGGAGGCTTAACTCCTCTGTGGGTTTGTGACATCTGACCCATGTGGATGTTTTTTTATTCAGTTTGGGAAACTTAAAAATGTACCAAAATGAAAAAAAAAAATTACAAACATGCTGTATGAGCTGCTTTTAACAGTGACTACCTTTGTATGAAACAGTTAACTTCTTATAAAGACTCAGCCTACACACATTTTTCAGGTTTTGTGGACAACACTTTAGCCTGGATTTTAGCCCTTTTGCCCCTTTGTCAAGTTTTCTGACAAGGAACTTCATGTAACTTTGTCCGTCTTGCCTGTGGGCAGGAGAGTTTCTTGTTTGCCTCCTGCAACTGGCTTTGTCCACCAGTGAAGTGGACTATAATTCAGTTCAAGAGGTGATGGATAGTTTGACGCTGCTGCTGATTTCAGCCTTTTGAATTTTGCAATTTGTGTCGCTGTTCACCACCAAGAGCGAAAACTACAGCTCTGTCTAATATAATCCTCCTCCTTCTTTAACTCTCTGATCTGTGTGCTGTCTGCGCATACTGACACTGAATTTTTTTTTATTTTAGAAGTATTGAATGAGTAAAACATTCCCAATGGACGTCAATCTATTGTGGCATCTACTGGATATATTAGTTATCATAACCTCCTGCTGCTGAAGCCTTACCTGATCAGAGAGCAGGCTGCCGCTCTTGTCTCGATGTTGGGCGCCCAGAGCCCACTGGCTCAGCATGTCATCAGCCGTGATCTGAACCGACTGTGCGAGCCAGCTGTCGAACAAAGAGTTGTCCAATGGGAAGGACTTTGACAAACCTGGAAGAAGAGGAAGGGGGGGAGGCGATCGATAGTAGCAAGACAGAGGCAGACGGAGAGAAGGTGAAGAAAGAGTGAGAGTGAAAAAATGGTAAAGGATGAAAGAAAGAGGGAGACAAAGAAGAAGAAAAAAGTGAGAAGTGTTATTATTCATTAAAAAATATAATAATAAAAATACAGAAACAGTTGTAGTATAAGTGTCAGAGGAGATGAAGGGAACTGATCCTCGAATGAAATCGAATAAATTAAAAAGCATAGACAGAGCGCGAGCACTGAGGCTCTTTCAGTGCTACAGTGCAAGACATTTATGCCAAGCCTTAAATCCTACATTTAAATCACGATGCAACATGTAAGAATCGACTGCCTGTTGAACTGAAAACAAATCTGGGTAACCGCTTACTGCCGCCAGCTGCCGTAGGTAGTTAGCACAGTTAGCTGTGAAGCTAGCAGTGGGAGCTCAGAGAGCTGGGGTGTGTTGATGCTGACATGGAGTTTTAGATTTGGACTGGTGCCGGCTAGCATGCTCACTTCAGTTTATATCTTTGCAACACAATAAATAGATGCCAAAACATCAGACCTGTCAATCACATTCTGTTGTTTTCAGCTGAAATGATTGCATATTGTATGTAAATAAAAGGGTTAGCTTAGTCAGTTCACTCAAAAGTGACACTTCAATTCAAAAAAGATGACGGGGCTTTGTTTCTGATTTCCACAAGAACAGATTCATTGTTGATGTCAAAGACAAACCGCTCTAACTTGGAGGTACACAGTCAAAGCACAGATCTAACACAAGAACATGCAAAGTTAACTGATAGACAAAAAAGGTTAAGTCTTCTTGCAAAACAAGGGATGCACATGATGACATGTCAGCTAATGTGTGTAAGGAACAGAGATGTTTTAAATCCCAGCATCTTCCACAATCTAAATATAATCTGGTGCAAATAAGCCTTTATAGGTAAGTGGAGCCTCCATCAGTGATATTTGTGTTAATTATACCGACATGTCAAAATGAATGTAATCAAACGTAATGCAACATCTCCAAATTGATGTTAATCTCTAACATAGCACCTGTAAATGTTATAAATACAGGAAATAAAGAGAGAGAGAGAAAAGAAAGCGACACAGTGACATTTACAGAATAAACACCTAAATCTATCTAAACACATTTCTGTTGCCTCATAAATAATGAACATATAAACCCATTTTACAGCAGAAATCCTGTTTCCTGTCCCAGTCCCAACACTGTGATGTGTGTGTGTGTGTGTGTGTATAATTAGGAGATTTTCATGGCTCCTTTTCTATCATTGTGGGCTGTGAAAGTGCTGCCAAAGCAATGCATGTCTGTCTGTGGCATTTTAGTCTTTGTTACTCTCTTACACACACACGTACGCACACACACGCACACAATGCAGTGATGCGAACAGAGAATGGGGGGGCCCCATTCTCCCGCTCATGCACTTTTCTCTGCTGTTCCCACAGAAGAGGATGCTTCACATCTTTACATCCCCAACACTTTGTCAAATGTATTTAGTGTGACAAAGTCACAAAAGTTATAATTCCCTTAGTAAATGAGAACTAAAAATCAAGTTATATTAGATGGAATACATGTTTGATATGTAGTTAATTTACTACCACAGTGTTTTGCAGATTGTTTATTGCTGATGAAGGAGAATAAAAGATATTTTTACGTATTTGGAGCAAAATTCCAAATGAAACATACCACTCAGTTCACTCAAAACTTTAAACATTTTAAGTGTACTGTCCAATCGTATCTTTCCACTGACTTTGTAAACATCTACAAAACCTACTTTGACTTCTGTTGGATGTCTGTATCCTTACGTTCTTCACAGATGACAAAACTACCCAAAATTATCTTGCGTTGGAACACCAGACAGATGAAAAGAAGGTCAAGCTTGGAACTTCATTCGGCTGAACTGTTTGAAAAAACACGCTCATATTTGCACATCATGCACACCAATAGGCTGGCAAGCTCTCGGATGGCAGGTGTGGGGAATCATCCAAACTGCCCTGTGTAGTAAACATCTGAAGACAACGTGATAATCAGAACAGTACATATGAGAAAAAACAGGAGGAAAACAGAAATCCACAGTTCTCCACGAGGGAGACAGCAACAATTGTAAAATCATGTCCAAAATTGGGCGCCAATCAAGATGTCTTCATGAAACTTGTGTGGCATCGAGGTCGGTGTGAAAGTGTAACCTTCCTTCAAACAGACAGATGCACGTGAGTCATGAACCCTGATTTATCAACAATCTGTGCTTTTAGTTTCTCATGAAGTGGATGTTCACAGAGAGTCGGATGATAACGACCTCACCCACACACATGATGGCAATTTTGGACTTAGGCTATAACCAGCCCACTCTCTTATTTTTTTTATGAATAACTGTAACATAGAAATAACCACAGAAAACCCTGTCCAAAGTCTAAAAAAATGCAATCAGCACATTGAGCTTGTGCATGAGAATCAATCAAGGCTATTTCCTCTGGTGAAAAATATGTTTTTTGTGCTAAAGCAAAATCCTTAATCATGTGCAGCAAAATCAAAATTATCTTAGACTCTGGAGGGTGTATCATCTAGCGAATGGAAACATAATGACATTTAGTGTTCTTAATTAGCCAGAAACAACCATTAACCTCTGCACAAGAGCACTGGGAGTCTGTATTATCCACTCTGGAGAGCAACTGCCTCTTAACAACCCATAGCACCATGTAAATATCAGCATAAATTAATGCTTACAAAACAAACACATTAAGAAAAATACGGATAAGTGCATACAGATTTTCCTCGTTCTCTCTCTTAGTTTCTCAGTTTTTTCCAGCTCCACTGTAAATCTTCAGTGCCTATAATGATCTGCCAAGCAGGACAGCAGGAGGTGCTGTTAGGGTGGCTTTAACACCAGCTATCCTCCACACACACACACACACACACACACACACACACACACACACAGACCGAGCCGGTCGTTTCCATGACGCAGCATGTCTCTGCAGGAGTCGAGAGAGCTCTGAGGGAGGGAATAGGTGACAGAGGGAAGAAAAAAGAGGCAGTGAAGAAGTGTGAGGAAGACAGGAGGGGATGATAGAGGAGAGAGTAGTTCAGAGAGACAAAGCCAGGGAGGGAAACCTGAAACATGCCACTGTAGTCTGCAGCTTTGTTCAAATCATATCACATACTGTATATCCTGACATTATTATTTATTTATCAATTTTTTACTATACTGCAGCTGGGAGAATATAGAAAAAGACCAGAGTCTGCAGCCATGCTAGCAGCTCTGTGAGACTGTACTGAGTCACAGCAGTGATCTCAGCTACATGCTAACATCAGTATGCTAACATCCTCACCTTGATAAGGTTTACATAATTTTCACCATATTCACTATCTTAGTTTAGCTTGTTAGCATGAGAATAACTGCTTATTAGCACTAAATACTGTACAAAGAGTACATGAGGCTGATGATCTACTTATCAATAAATTCACCAATTCATCTTGAAAGGGACATGACTGCGTGTACCAAATATCATGATAACCCATGCACGAGTTTCAAGTCATTTTACTTAAAATCAAAACAGTAATCCTGATGGTGGTACTGCAGGAAAAGAAGCCAGATCATCAAAGTCAGTAGGATGCTTCCTCTGGTTATCATGTCTGCCGTGGCACCTTGTACTTAAGATTAGTGACGTTAACAGCTAAGAAAATATTTGATCGGTTATATATGATACTCTTTAAGCTAATTTGAATACAGATAAACTGTTCACTCACGCCTCTGCTAGAGCAATCTGAGGTAATAGGTCATTAAAAGTCATCGCCCTGCTGCCATGTCAGAGGTTGACTCGCAGCCAAAGATTATATCGCTGCAGGCTGACAACATCACCGAGATACTGACTTTACATTCATTGCAGCATAACAAGTGGTTTTTTTGACTAATTTATTGAGTGTTTAGCTGACATTGACATTTTTTTCCCAAGATCTAACATGGTAAAAACTGCAGAACATTATCACTTTCACTCAAAATCAGTTTAGAGAACAGCACATAGAGTTTTACAGCTGTTCTGTTTCAAATAACTGGGAGAAATCAAAATCAAATATAGTCTTTTCTTTATCTTCTATCCAGTGTAACTGTATTGATGAATTAAATGTAATGCTGCAATCTTTCTGTGCATTTACTCTAATCAGTAGTTCTGGGATTTACTTATAAGACATTATGAGTTGTGATTATTTCTATTCTTTTTCATGCTTGTTTATGTTCATATGTGGGACAGTAGTAGTCAAAATCAGAAAAAGGATCCTAAACACCGAGTTAGATTTAAAATGTCAGTTATGTTCAGTCTCCAGTGTTCTGGGATGGGGAGAAAATGAACGCAGTGTAAATGTTTTTCTTTGTGGAACTACTTTATGTATCTTAAATGTAAATATAATGCAGAAGCAATATAGCACTAGTCTTTAAAATCTTAAATATGCAAGAGGAACCATAAAATATTAATTCCAGTGGAAACCTACTGATTATGGAGCTGTATCTCTTAAACCAGATAACGACATTGACTCCTTCTTCTTCTTCAGCAGCAGCTAAACATGTTCAACTAATGTGAAGATGTAGTCTAGTGCTATGTATCAATAGTTGCTGGTGCCGTCTAAAGCACCTGTTCAAGGCTGTGTTACGTTACAACAACAGTGTAGGGAACAGTCGACCTCAGTACCAGTGCGCACTAGTCTCACAGCAATAAAAAACCCCAGGATGGCAAACAATGATTCGCTAGCTAGCACTACTAAGTCAGTGCGGGGTAAGGAATGCACCAGCAGCATCACAGCGCCAAGACCAGGCCTGTAAACGAGTGAAAGCATGTATGTGTGTGTTAGTAAGTCTAAAGCCCTCACTACAGTCTGATGATTGTTCTCCGGTGCCAAACGTCTGCCTGGAAACTCCAGCAGAAAGACGGATATAGAAACAGAGAGACTGTAACAGAGTCAAGGTGCACGAGGAGCAAGAGAGCAATCAAAAGACCCATCAGAGCGATGAAGGAGAGGCACGAGTGCAGCAGGTGGAAAAAGAACAAACTGAATGCCTCAATAAAGACGCAAAATCACAGAATAGCGGACGATAATGGCAACCAGAATAAAATGCTCAGCATGAATCAACAGGAATGAACCTGTCAGAGTTGTTCTCTACAACAAAAGAGACACTTTACTTTTCTTGTCTCTTAAGATACTGGTGTCAGAATGATTACATACTATTCTTATCTTATCTATTTGGCTTCATTATTTTTTTGACCACCTGAGTGAAATGTCAGATTTTCAGATTTTCTTTACTCTATTATGTTGTGATGCTTGATGGTGACAAAAACAGGGTTTTTTTAGCCTGTTTGTTTAAATTTTTTTTCGGGAGCCACCACACATGACTCAAAGACACATATTCCCTTACTAACAAAAGCCTGAAAACACCAGAGTGCACCGTAGCCATGATTTGTAATGCTTAGAGTGAAAGGCAGTTTTCTCAATTGGTAACAGTGGCAACAGCTCAAAGCTCTTTTTTATTTTACTGTCACCATCTGGCACAAATGTTGAAGAGAGGGAATCACAAAAACAGCACAACACCCAAGTATGTGCAATCACTGATTCACAGTAGATTACTTCGCAATGGGAACTGGGATTTTTTTTAAAATTGCTTTTTATATATGTTTTCTTTTTTTCCCCTTTTTTTTAGCCTTTTGGCTTTTTATTGATAGAACAGCTGAAGATGTGACAGGAAACAGGTTGGGGGGGGGTGTGTGTGTGACACACAGCAGGTGACACCCAGGCCGGGACTCGAACCCGAGGACGCTGCAGGACAAAGCCTCTGTATGGGATGTCTGCTCTACCCACTGAGCTGGACAGTGCCTCTTTAGATATATTTTCTAATTAAACTGAGTCTGCAGTACCTTTCACAAAGTGGCACCTGACTTTGACCTCTCTCACTGTATTGAACTCAAAGGGCATTTGCTTTGGTCAGAGGTGTCCTCAGTAGACACAGACCAGATTTATTTTGCAGGTGATTTGTTCACTTCCCTCACAGGTATTACTTCAACCATGAATGTATTTGCTGAAATACAAACTTGCTTGAATGTCCTTGAGTACTCTTTGTCATTCTCAAAGTGGCTACTCAGAAAATGTCATTCTGTTTGATGATCCACTGAAATTAGTTACTGTACTGAATAAACTCTATGCAGGCAGCACTTCAATTTATGCAATGGCTTGTTTCCAACAGGTAATGTAGGTTTTAGGAGTTGTTCTCTGGGTTCCGAGGGTCCTACGTTACCCAGTTCACATGTAGACCTCAGTTCCCAGAGTTAGGGTTACAGTTCTGACCCGGACACCATGAAAGGGTTAATATATGCGAACAGAATACTAAACAAAGGAACACAGGACCTTGGAAAATTAGACCTGGGGAACATGGGCCATTGGGAACTTAGACCAGGTCTAAGTTATGGTCTAAGTTATGCTCCTGTTTCAGAGCTGGGGAGACAGTGACTCATCATCTAAAAAAACTCGTCACAGCTCGCCAATTAAATCTTTTGCGGATGTTTTCCAGTCAATGTTAATTCATCTCACAACACTAAAACATGCAGATTAGTTTGGGAAACATTTCTAACTGAATTCTTCTTTATGGATCTCACTTTTAAGGATGAAACTCCTCAGTGCCTGTGAGGGTGAATCTTGGGCAGATTTCAAAACAGTCTCCCTTTTCTAAATCACCGCTGGCATATGGGCGCTGCTAATAAACAGTGGGGATTGGGGACAGTACATCTGAAAAAGAGTTCTGGTACATATCTGTCTTCTTGATCCCAGAACACTAAGAGGAATACAAAGCCCTGGGAGTCAGGACCAGACCCGACAGAGAACAGATGGCTTGACACACAAACACACACACTGAGACGGTGAGATATGAACACATACGGCATGCAAAAACAAACACACAGATGACACACTGAGAAAGGAACGATATATATATATATATATATATATATATATATATATATATATATATATATATATATATATATATACATATATATGTACAAATGCGCACACACACACACACACACAAACACATACAAATGCAGACAAGTGATATGGCTGCACACAATGTACAAGAAGTACAACACACACACAGAAGGGCTTGTTTGTCATGGAAACACAATGTGAGGGATGATTTCCCTGCATCTATTCAACATCAAGTCGCAGTCCTTATCCCTCTTCAGCCAGTTAGAGACACTGACACGGAGAAAGCGAGGAGCAAAGATGGAAGATAAACAGAGAGTGTTACAACACAGAGCCACAGAGAAAGAAAGAAAAAAAAAAGAGACAGAGGAAAACCAAAGGAGATAAGTAGAAATGGACAGGAAGATAATATCAGAACAGGAAGCAAGTGAGGCAGAGCCAAACTCCTCTCCTGTCCTGTGTTATCATCTCTTATTGATCAAATTCTTCACAACAGGAAAATACTGTTGGCTTGGCGAGTCACTGCTCTGGTTAAATAAGGAAATGAGAGAAAGTCCTGCGCCATCACTGACAGTCTCTGTGTGAGTGGGTGAAAAGCTCAAAACAGCTCTGCCAGATTGCATCTTGATGCTGCAAGACACAAATGCACATATGATGATGGACATCCTATATGGACTGCATATTGTAAATGAATGCTGGAGTTTAACCTGGTCAGATGTTAAATGATTGTCTAAATAACTGCTAAATACTAAAAACATACAAACTAGGAAATAATTCAGTATTTCATTGTTTATATTAAACACATTATAACATTTTATTCAGAGCAGATTTGAATGTTGGGGTTTATTATTTTTTGCGTTTTGACTGTTATTCCTGTTTGCAGTAGGAACATTTCATGTTTTGCTACGATCACACCGACAAGATACATTTAGGGAAGCATGATCATCTAGAGAGTTTGTAGACAAGAGACACCACAGTGAACAGTTAGTTGGTGATTATCAGATCACAAGATGTCCAAGATAAACATCAGCTGAATAAGATGTAATAGCAACACATTTTAAGATGTGTAGGTTACATATGAAACTTAAGACCAGTTTTAATACAAACCAAATGGAAAGTTTATCTGTTTTGGAAGGGAAAATGAAAGTGCACCAGACACATCCACTTCTACAAAACAGATTTTAACCAGAAGTTACAAACGTCACAACATTTACTGGACAACAGACGTTAAAGCCACCAAGAGGAATAGTGGAAAAATGTGTTTACAGTGTTTTGCTCCTGTTGCACACGCTACCAGACTGCAGCTGCACCTCCAGATGACAGCAATAAGAATCATGATTTTTTGTTGAATTGAAAAGCTGTGTGTTGAGGGCACAGTGCAGCATGCACACACACGAGTTATCTGAAGTTCACCTTGAATAAAAGCAATCATCTGAGCAAAAGGATTTACTAGCTTAACACCCTAGTGTGAAGTATTTTGTACATGATTTGTATGAATATGATCTTCCAGAGATGCAATAGAAAATAAGCTGGCCAACCAATACAGCCTAAATCACATCAAAACATCCAGCCGACACTGATCAGGAAGCACACACACAAAAAAATGGATTAAAACAATCTGCTCCTGTACACACAACAGGGAGAGCTCAGAGGCAGACTGAGAATTAAATTTACACAGGAATGTTGGACGGCAAATTACTTTCATTTAATTATTCTTACATGCTTTCAATTGTATAGCTGTTGATATTTATGAAAGCTAAGAAAAAAATGTCATGCTCTTCCACATTTTCTCAACTTTTCAGCTTAGTCTGACTGTGAGCTTCACCAAGGCATGATAGTTAAACTGCTAGTTAAGTAACATAATGTATATCAGAGGACCAACTAAACAAATGTTATTGTGTAATAGTTTCAAAAACAAAGATTACCTAGTATCAGACTTAGCTGAGTTCCTGGAGCTATAAAACATCAAACTAGGAGAGAAAAAAAGCATCTGCACACTCAATCTGTTAAAAAATATGTTTAACAGTGTGCAAACTTTCCATCTGAGACCTTCTTCAAGGCTTTTTCTTTTATAATACTGTAAAAAGAAATGTTTGGTTAACACTGCACTGGAGTCTGAAAATACTGCCCCGGTTCTGTATGGAATCGTGACACCAAAAAGTAAAATCAAACCAGTTGTGAGGATTTGAAAGATTCCCTCCCTGCACTGGCCAAGCTGAATGGTGGCAAAAAGTACAAAAAATAAAGCCAGCGTTGCTCCAAAGTGAAACTGCCTTTTGATCAAAGTTACTGTAGGTGGCAGGACACATCTGAAGTTTTCTGAAGCTGCTGAATAAAATCTGACAATACACAAGTCCAACTCCTGCATCCAACACTCCTTCAAATCCATGCACAATATCCAAGCTGACAAACTCCACCACTTCCTGACCTGTTTCTCAAAACCCTGCAGCTGACGCACAGAGTCAAAACTTCAAACTCCTACAAGTGGAAACTGAATCCTTTCCGGACGTATGGACGGATTTTATGTTACAGAAGTGTTAACAATAGAGCGAAGTTAAGCTTAGCTGTATATAATTCCTACCAAAATGCTTTAATCCCACTAAGGCAGAGGCCCACTTCGTTATCAACAGAGCAGCTCCAGGTTTCATCCTTTGATGACAGCATGACGTCTTTGTTGGGTGGGTTTTTGTAGCTTTGAGCAACGTTCTGTCATGTTCGTTTTCCTGAGATCACAAGAAGAAACAGAGCTGCTTGCATGTCATCTTAGTGCCGCTGCCGGTGTGCCAGTATGTCCTGTTTGCGCCTTTTCATGTGTCTCATGTGTTGTTTGTCTTCTGTTTACACTCTCATTAGCTGCAGGACCCCGATGACCTGACCTCTGACCTGTCTTTGGATGAAGGGATAAGTGAGAAGAGAATTTACCCTGCAGGCTCCACAAACGTATACAACACTGTCATTATCCACCATGTAGGTGAACTGCTTTTACTCATGCGCATTAAAAGGAGATTAAACGATATTACAGAGCACAGCGAGTCATCAGATTTCGTTTTCATTTAGGCTTCTCAGATATTAATCATGTACAGTAATTGTCTGTGCAGCCCACAGCTTTTTACAGAATGTCAGCGCAGGAATATTCATAACTTATTAGATCTGGGTTCATATAAACAAGGATTATGTAAGGCTACAAATCCACCCACTTAATGTCCTACATATACAAAGCTATTCACAGCGGAGGAGCTTGTTTTTAGAGGAAGCCTGAAGATACGGAGGACTTTGTTTTTCATTATATTCGCCCACACAAACATGCCGTGTATCACAATTTGAGCGTGTCTCTCTAGTCACCGTTTGCATGTTAATTGTTTATTTTCATAACAAAACTTTAATCACATCTTGATCTTAAACTTAGGAGTTTTACCTGCAACACTAAAATACTTTAGTATTATTATTACTTTAATATTAATTGGCTGAAGCTCGCTATTCAATATTTTCAACATAATGGATTCAGTCTATGTTATGTCAAACATGCGATTACCTACAACCTGACCTTACCTCGCTGTCTCTCACATCAGAGACTGTGGATGTAACGTTGTACCGCATTTTGGGATGTCGGGATAAAATATCTTGCGATACCATCGTGAGACTGTGACGACGGCTACCAACATATGGCCTCTTTCCCATTCTTATCTTGTCGTGGACTATTTTATCATGATGATATCGTACTGTGAGTTTTAGGTATCATTTCATCCCTATCAAAGGCTCAAGTCAAAAAATCTTGCAGCTGTCGGTTGTCACATCAAATCTGTTACCTCATCCATTGAACATCAGTTTAAAGAACAAAGAAAGAATCTGAGATGAAATGTCCAAACAAGACCTCGAAAAACTCACCCACGTCTTTTTTTCCAGTATCTTGGATTATTGTGACGTTCTGTTCACAAGGTTCTCAAAAAAGGTCTTCAGCAACTCCATCGTGTTCGTTACCTGCTGCCAGTGTCCTGACGATAACTAAGACATTTATCTGATATTTTAAAATTGATCCCTTTATTTTTTGTCTTGTACTTCTTTCATCTTAAATCTTGTCTCTTGTAGTACTTGTCTGCACTTCTGCACTTTAAAATTGTTAAAAATGTTTTTATCTTTGTTGCATCTTATCCTCTAAAGTGCTTTGAACTGCTTTGATTTGAGCAGGTTCTTACCTTTTTGAATGTCTTGTAATGGTTATGTAATTTTGGAGGGAAACATTTCCAAAATAAGAGCCTGTAGGAGAAGAAACACTGTGTTTGATCCTGACAGCGCGCTCTGGTTCTGCCACGGCCGACAGCACCAGCTCTCGTCAAACTGTCACAGCTCTACTGCCCCATGAAGCAGCTGCATCTGAAAAAATAAACTGAGGACGTTTTTCAGGATGTCAGGAAATACGACATAACTGGAGCCGCAGACACATTTGAGACTGGCAACTTTCAAAAACAAACCTGTCTACCTCACTGAATGCAGATGGAGAGGCAGAAGGACAACTGTTCAGTTTCAGAACTCGAAACTCGTGTTTTTGGTATCTGCACCCGATTTAACACGGCAGTCAACACATTTCTGGTCTCGTTAACATAAACCAGCATTATTTCCTGAGAAACTCAAGATCTCAGCCACAAAAATCAGCGACTCACAGACTTCTCAAGGCCAAACATGTCACTCCTGCTCAGTTAAAAATACAACAAAAATCTGCTTAGTGATGGACAAACTGCTTTAGAGAACAATATCTTTCTCTTTTGAGGATGTCTGTGCTTTGAAATGTTAATTTGCACCCCAATAGTCAGGCAGGTGGCTTGTCTCTTGTCAACAACAGTTTTAATCACCACAGATGCCAGCGTGTGTCCATCAGCAGTCGAGCTCGTGTCCTCCAGCCTTTATCCCCCTCGTTCGATATGAGTGTCAGCTAAATGCCTGTAAATTGTCAATGCTACAGACAAATATCTACATAAACATAATCTGTGTGCTCACTCTCCATTTTATATCTGTCTCCTGAGCATCACATGTAGCTGTAATGATGGGTAGTGAAGAATGATCACCTTCTAGCACGACAGACAACTATTATCATCCATCCTCATCTGACTAATGATGAGGATTGGCAGCGACAGGCCCCTCTCCCTTATTCTAACAGTGTCCCTCTCCCTGTCGCTCATCAGTGACAAAGATTAACACCGACATAGCTTTTACCATCATGTCTATGCCTGTTCTCTCCAACTCTTATACCCAACTTTCACGCCTTTTAAAATAACGGAAAAGTTTAATTATAGGTCAAGTGTGTTTACTGGTAGAGTACTACAGCATATTTGACAAAAACAAAGTTTTTAACAGCATTTTGTGGCTCAAGAGGAAGATGCCTCTAATTTGATAAATAACCTCCAGTGGCTTTGTGGGTAATGTAAGTGGCAGTTTTTTTCAGGATTGCTTTTCAATGAACAAAGAACACAACAATAAAATCCACGGAAACATTTAAACATACAAGCTTCAGGAGGAGGAATAAAACATATAATAATGGATGATTAAAACCATAAAAACACCATGGATCAAATGTAGAAACAATGAGTAAATAGAGCCATGCAGGACTATCAATCCATAGGCAGCAACAAATGCTTAATCCAAACTGAACTGGGACCTGTGTAGAGGAGAATTGAACAACGGCTCATCAGCTGATGAGCAAGATTACCCATCAGTCATTTTACATTGTTGGAGGGCCAAAAACACAAACAATGCTCAAAGAGGAGATTACATATGTCTGTACTGTTGTTCTTGGAGGAGTGGAAATCTCCTTACGTTTGGCATTCTTGACTTGACAAGTGATGCAATCAATGAAAACAATCCTTTTTAATTGTAAATGTAATTTTCTGTTGATTAATTTCATGTTTGTTCATCCGTGTGTCATCTTTGGTCGCTGTGATTGTGGGTAAAGCCAACGTCAGAGTACTGCTGTCAGATGGTTTGGAGTTAACCTCTTGCTTCCACCAGGCTTGTCTCTGTGACCCGGTCTGTGCAGCCTCGCAGCGGCTTAACCTCTCACTGCGAGTGTTCATATTGGTGACTTGCTCAGATTGCTATTTATCTATTTCATATTTTTTTCCTTGATTTTTGTGATTGTTTTCAGTAGGCTATGTAGTTAAATGCTTTCGTCATTTGTCTATTTTAAGGGTGTTCATTGTTGATATTTCCCATTTTCAGGTGTTTCATTTTGACAATTGACTGAATGTTCTGTGCTGTTCGCTGTCTGACCTCCTGTCTGGTTCGATCTGCTCTGTGTAGATCGATATTGATCGTTAGCTTAGATTAAAAGTAGACTTGGTGCGTAATGTCTGAATCTAGAGCTGCTTCTGGGACGCTGCTGAAACGTTGCGTGGCACTGCCAGTGGAAACACCAGCATTGTCTAGTGGAATCTGATGCTCAGTCAGTCACCCAGAGGACTGAAGCTCAGTTTCCATACTTCCCAGTATGATTGTAACTCATGTTGTGCTTCCCAGAAGGAAGTTCTGCAGGCTCAAACAAGGTGATTTATTTCTTATATGAAAGCTGAGAGGAGGTCTGAGTGATTTTAGAATATCCAATTTTTCTCTCTCTGTGAGTGACGCTATGCTGCCAACAGATTGCATCGGATCACACCTTCAGGGCTGAGCTGCAGTCAACTCCTATTAAAGACCGTTGCACCTGACACCTGATCTACACCAAGCAACACGCAGCAAATGTATGACAGCACTGATGATGGAGGCATGAAGCCTGTAATAAAAAAGAAAAGGCCAGCATGGAACAGATGCTGACCACAGCAGAATTAAACAGCTTTATGCATCAGTAATTTATCTATGACAAAGTTTGTACTGGAAAGTCTTTATCAGGTCAAATGAAGCAATAGTATCCTGAAATTTCAAACTTTTATAATGTCTTGCTTGTTTTATTATTGCATTCTGCCCAAAACTCTGCCTCAAATAAATAATTGATGCATGAGGGCTCTGAATGTGCTGCAGGCTTTTAGTCAGCAGGATCTTTCACATGGACACACAAACACACACGTATGTGGCATACGTTCAGCCAAAGAGGTGCATTTGATCAGTTTACAAACACTGCAGGGCGCACACCCGCCCACGCATGCACGCACACATACACACACATGCACGCACACACACACACACGCACACACACACACGCACACACACAATGTACCTAGCTCTTTTAGCAGGGAGCCGTTCTCTGCCTTCAATCTCTCCTTTTTCTTCTCAGGACTACTCTTCCTCCTCTCCTTCCCTTTCTCCTTCACTCCATTCTGCTTCCTCTTTTCTCCCTTCTGGGTTTTCTCTGCAGGGAGACATAGAATGGATTTAGTTGATTTATTCAATTTTAGCTTGATTTAGGCATTAAAAGGACAGTAAAGTTTATGAAATATAGTGGGAAGAAAAGATCATACTGGCTTATTGAGAGTTTATTCTTGTTGCTACAACTTGGCTGATGAAACACATCGAAAACTAACTTCAGATTTCTAAAACAGTAAAAATGCGTTCAACTTTGGGATGGTTTCTACACGTAGCCAGAGGGAGAAATAAAAAAGGGAAAATAGAAAAACAGTAGAGAAAAGACTCAGGTTAACTTGAATTTAGGGCTTTTAGAGGCCTCCATATATCAAAGATCCCTGATTGTGTTGAATTGCGATAGCGCCACAGCACTTACTCTTCATGTTTTCAAAGTGCACAACAAACTTTTACAGGTCATCATCAAGCTGCAAAGGGAAGGTGTCACTGGCTCAATGTGACAGAACCAGTTTATCTTCAGTGGCACATTTACACATAATGCTTTACTCAGATGAAACCAACATGTTAATTTTCCTTCTGAAGATTGTTTAGTATTCTAGCTTAAGTTAAAGCTGTCAGAATAAAGACTGATGTGGCCTTGAAGAAACCTCACCTTCAAAGTTAGAACAAGAAAATAGAGACTAGTCATCGGGCCTCACTGTCAACACAGTGCAGGGTTGTAAAAAAAGGTGCCAAAAGTCAAACCTGTGTGTCAGTAAAGACGTCGTGTTAAAATAATAAGTCATACATTCAAATAGTACTTGACTGCAAGTCTTTAATTATCTGACATTAAATGCACTGTAAGTATTCAAAGTCAAAGTCAAAGTAAATAATGCATAAATTTATATGTATGTATCAGTTGACCCACACTATACACTATCTACTTCCTGTATAGTATGGGTCAACTGATTATCAGACAGGTTAATGGAATCTTTTCTTTGTTTTGTTATCTAAAATAAATCAACTTATTCATGGCCTTGGCTCTGATGCCACATGCAATCTGTAAAGACACTTAAATTATCGAATTAATGTAGTTAGTAAAATGGCAATAGAGTCTCCAAATTGTAGTGGAACAGAAGAATAAAGTAGCAGAAAAAGGAAATTGTACATTTAACATTCACATAAATGCACTTACTTATCCATTTAGTCTATTACTGTTTGTGTGTGTGGATACACTGTGTTGAATGTGCTTGTGCCTCTATACACTATTACACCAAGATTTGTGTGTTTAAGCAGGATTCTTTTTACCCTCTAAAAATAGGCGTTTGACTTTTTAGCATTGCCAGAAGGTGCGTTTGCCTTTCTTTTATTTCCCCCATCGTGTGTCACGTCTGTCATCACAAATGCGGCAGAAAAACACAGAGCAGCAAGGGATCATATCAGCGTACATACTGAAGATGTTAAACTTGATTAAAAAAAATAATCTTAATTAGTACAATTGTAAATTCAATCTGGAGCTGATGAGAGACGTGGCTAAGGAGTGAGGTGTCTCATTTTGTTCTTTGCTGTGTGCTCATCGCAGTCGGCAGACAAAGGAGGTGATAAATACAGGTGGATATTGAGTCAACTGACGTGGGAGTGAATGTTGATTGTACACATTGACAAAAGACAGATCTTAGCGACTGTTAATGGGCTTTTTTTGTCTACTGTGAAGGGATTTAAGTATAAAAGTCTAATCCACCTTGCAGGCTTTTTGACAAGAAGAAAAACAACAACATCCGACAGTCTAATACAGAAGTCTGACCTGCTGATATTTGAATCCACCTGTTTTTCTCCACACAGATGAGCATCGTAACAGCCCAGATTTTACCCTTAAGTTGCTGAAACAACATTGATTTCTGATTTTAATTTAATCACTACAAATGCTTTTGCTAACAGCATTAACGATCCATCAACACTCGACATTATAACAGATAATTAAATTATCTGGTATAATTGTTTCACGACACTAGTTTACAATGATTCAATTATTATTATCAAATAATACGTTTCTTTTCCCACAATTAATCAAATAATCATTTAGACTATTGAAAGAATGAAAATTCTTTAAAAAATGCCTGTCACACGTTCCCAGAGCCCAAAGTGAAGTTTTCTCTCTGCTCCAAGCTGGAGTCAGACAAAAAAACATAAAAACCTAAATGTTAATCATTTATCAAAAAAAGCTGCAGGTAAAGTTTCTTTCCAATTGATTGGTCGACCGGTCTACATTCAAAACCACTATCATTTATGATGTGGTTCCACTGAAAGAAGAATAATGATTAATGTTCATACACATACACACTGAACACACACACACACACGTCTGCACATACAGACACACAGCATGTAAGGAAACGATGCAGTCACACTCCCCTGACTCTCACATATAGAGCACAGTGATGATCTCTCTCCGTCTCTCATTCTATGACATGGGAGGCCTTATTGTTGGGATGTCTTGTTGTTACAGACTCCTGCTGTCTACACAAACACAGAGTCCTGACTGCATGGCTCACTAACTCTCCTGCTGCTGTGTATCGTGTTTATATACTGTGTGTGTGTGTGTGTGTGAGTGCGCGCGCATGCATCAGGACAGCAGGTGGCACCTGCCGGTTTATTACAGCTATACTGAGGTTTAGATAAGCTGATTTTATTTGTGTGTGTGTGTGTGTGGCTCAGCAGTCACCGTAGGGTGAAATAGTCGACATGGATGATCTGACACTGACAGCAAGTGTATCAGCAAGTATCAGTAAGTTAGAAGCGGTGTATGTAGGGCTCATTACTGACAGAATTTTGCCAAAAATATGTGTGTGGTTAATCTGGCAAACTAAAGGGAACACTGGAATATAACATAAGATTTGTTTGAAATGTTCTTGACTTTGTGCTGTATAACAATCAGCTCTTTTGCACATGATTGTCTTTCACCTCTTTACCTTCTCTGAGCAGAAGCAGCTGCCTGACAACCACCAGACAAGCCCATTCACATCGGCAAATGGAACAATGTGTAGGAATGTCGCCTGCCTATCTCCACAGCGCTGTGTCAGCTCTGGAGAAAGGTCTGGCTGCACCGATTCTCTTTCTAGTGTGAAAAATGTTGTCGTGCCCTGGTTTTAAAATGGCTAAATCCCCTCAAAAGAGAAGGTAACCACTGCTAGCTGCTAGCTTGTATGCGTTTATGCCGTTAGCGACCAGGTTACCATTTGAGTAACCTGCCAGTTTCAGTGTATAGGTCGCTAGCTGTTGTCGGAGGCTGTTGTTGTTTCAGGTAGCGGTATTTGGTGATACCCAAAAGTACAGGACACATTATAAATTTGACCTGCCTCTATATGAAAAATCACAGTTAGTACAGTAACAGCTAATCCTTTGTGTCAAGATGTGGGTTTTTGGTTAGTTATATGCTGGTTTATTTGGTAGATTATATCCTCATGTGTTTCACTTTCCACATCCAGTCTTTGTCTGTTTTCTCACCTTTATTTCATTTGTTCACTTGACCTCGTGTATTTAAATCTGTTTTTTCCTTTAATCTACATTGGTTTATCTGTGTCTCCTGCATCTCATTACTTCCGTCTTTTCCTTTGCCTGCTTTTTTGCTGCCGGGATTTTTGTCGCCTGCTACTTCATTGCTCGCAACCTTTTCAACCTAGCTGCCTCTGTGTGTGTTGTAGGGTCCCTTTTGGGAAATTGTATTAAAATGCAATGGGAATCCAAACATATGAAATGAAATGATACATTTCAGACTCATGGCAATGCTATGGAAAATTTCAGGGTTTCCCCAAAGACAATAAGATTCATCCTTTTTGAGGACAGTGAAATTGCAGTGTGCAGTGTCTGCACAATTTTTATCTGTATCCCGCCATTAGTTGTTGAAATATTTCAGTCTAGACCAAAGTGGTGGGCCAACTGACAGATCAACATTCCCAGACATACAGCCGTGCCGCTAGAATGGCTGAAATGTGGAGCTTTTAGCTTTAGAGAAAAGCTTTGGTATCATATTCATGCTGTTCTGAAGCACTTTGAAACTGTGTGTGTGTGTGTGTGTGTGTGTGTGTGTGTGTGTGTGTGTGTGTGTGTGTGTTGGTCAGTACAATACATGCCTACACTGCGTGTGTGGCTGTCATAGCCAGCAGTGGGCTGTCCTCATGCTTGCTTTAGCATGGAGGAGCAGGACATGCATGAATGGAGCTGAGAGAGACCAGAGAGAGATTTCACACTGAGACAACCCTGCGTGTTTCTCCCTCTCTCAGAGAGGCGAGTGTGACAGTATAGTTCACTAGGAGTACAATACTTAATGTTTGGAAAGAGAAAAAAAAAGAGAAAAGAACATTTTTGTGGGCCTGAAAGTTTCTATTTTTTTGCTCGGGGATATTTATGTTTTCAAAGGGCTACAAAATGTCTTCCTGTTCAAATTCATGCGCAGTGAATTAAAAGTAATGAGTGTGAAAAAACATGCACCAAACAGAAATATGGCCACAAATGATTTGATGCTGAAGCTGGAAGAACAGCAAGGTTGCTTCAAGTGAGACATTTAAAGTTTGTTTGGTATCAGAGTTACATATTTTTATTTGATACACTTTTTAGTGATAAGCTTTGTTAAAGATGAATTTGTTTTTTCATTTTTATAGCTGCTTATTGTCACTAGTCATATTTTAAGAGCTCCTGTCTTTGTTTGCAGTGAAACATTAAAAGAAAAAAGGCTTATTGAAACACTTTATTTACAAATGCTTTGTTTACTCGGGCCTTGAGAAAAACTTCTAAATATATTGTCTAACTGTACCAGAAGTCATGAGAGTTGCGACAATAAAATGAACTGCTTGTCATGAATTTTAAAACACAGATTTTTCATTTGCATCCGGGATCACATGCAGATGCTTTTTTCCAGTGAGATGGTGCTGATGATGGGGACGCTTTACATCAGATCTTTACAGCGGATAAGTTTACAGGACGATGTTGGCACTTGAGATGGTCAGAAACCAATTTTTTTTTTTTTTTCCAGTTTTGTTTTTGCATTTCAACCAGAGGAAACAGGGTCTAAATCAACTTCAGTGGCTGCTTTCACCGATCTTTCAAACGTCAGTGATGCAGCAGTAAATCGATAAGAACCTCAAGATGACGTGTTGTTGTGTGAAGGTGGCAGAAGCACTGTATGACTACTACTGTATAAAACAAGCATTTGTATAAGAGTGCAGCTACCTGACGTCTCTCCCCCTTCTTCCAATTTATTTTATGGCTGTTGCTGAAATTGCAGAGGCCATTAACGCCGGGGGAACTTTAAAGGAGCTCCCAGAGGGAACGCTTCTTCACACAGCTCCAAAAATTTTAATTTTGTTCCCCCCCCCCCACCGTTTTGACAGGAGGGCCCTTCTTATCCTCTGATCTCCTAGGGACCATTTTTCAACATTTTCTCCCATTTTTTTCTGGTGTCTAATCTGATCTTTCTCTTTTATACGTTCTACAGCTTGGAAAACTAGTCTTTTAGGTTTTCAAGGACGCCTGCAGGCTCTGCTTGAACATGTGGAAGCTTTCCCCCTGCAGTTTGTAATCTCAGCACAAATCCAACTATCAGCAGTGGAAACCTTTTTAAACACTTTTTTGTCAGATCTGTGCTCCCTCCCCACCGTCCCCGCCTCTTTTGTCTTTAAATTCTGCTGTTGCTTTTCTCCCCATCTCTCCCTCCAAACCCTCTTCCCTCCCTTGTTTAGAAGGTGCAACAGCAGCAGGGGATTCATCTTTTTGAAGTGTGTGATTAATTTCCCCTCTTTCTAGGTGCACTGAACTGCAGCGTGAGTCTGTGTGTGTGTAGCCACTGTGTCCCATTTTTTACCTGAGCTCATTAGTGCAATGTGAAAAAGTTTTTTTTTTTTTACTGTCCTTTCACGCTGCCCTCCTCCTCGCTCTCCCTGCTTCCCATCCACTGTTTCTCTTCCTCCACTCTGCCTTTCATCCTATTACCTTCTTGTCCCTTCCCATCCTCCTCTCCCTCCATCCTTATTTTCTCTGTCTTCCTCACACTCTTACACACATACACACATACACACACACACACACACACACACACACACTTGCTGAGAGCAGATCAGAGAGGCCAATACTAACTACTGTCAGCTTGTCACAGTTCGGTTTGAGCCAGAATGTAAATGTAGTGCACTTCCTGCATAACAATAATACTGTGTGTGTGTGTGTGTGTGTGTGTGTACATGTCCTACCTACACTAAAGCACTATAGCTAAACCTGTTCATTTTATGTGCATCAATATGTTTTCACCAAAAAACAAAAAAGGGCTTATCTACAGAATACAGGTCTATACTGTACATGTGTGTTTAAGTAAGATTGTAGTGCTGCATTCAAATCAAAAAGAGAGCATTAACTACCAACAAAACCCAGTTTCACCATCAGGTTTCAACTGAGAACCAACACAGAGGAAATCCTGTTATCTTCAGTTCCAAAGTGAAGCTTTATGCTGTAAACAGAAGTGTGATAAGAGTTACTTTCGAGTCAAAGTGACTCTTTCTATACATGAATCATGGTTTTACCAGTAAATTAAATAACAGGTCATCTTGGTCTTACACAAGAATTTTATTCCTGCTGAGAAAAAGCCTGGACATCGTGGACATTAAAAAAATATTCTTAGAGGATCGATTTCTGTTCCCTGGTCCTTAAAGTTACTACGAGTAACATTCATCGTTTGCTGATTCTGGTGGCTGCTTTCAGAAAATACATTTAGAGCAAGCAAATTGTGACATTTAGACCTGAAGACTCATCGTGTCGTTGTGGTTATGAATCACCATGCTGAGGTTTTACTTATATTATCATATGTGTGTTACTTCATACAGAATGATACCACAGGCTGCATCATCATGTAGACTTCCTTGTAGTTTCAGCACAACGACTCTCCGTCTCCATGTGGGACTACAGGGATATCAGCCGCCCGCCACTAACATGCTAGCGTTCACAAAGCATGACGAGAGCAGCCCTCAACATGACAGACAGGCAGATAAACATGACAGACAGACAGGCAGACCGGCACACAGAACGTGGAACATGACATATTAAGTACCAGGAGAGACAGACAGGCGGACTGAGGTTTGTGGTTCTGTTTCAGCTGGGTTAGAGGAGCGACGTGTGTGTTTCCCACATGGAGACAGGCCCGGAGGGAGGATGGTGGTGCTGGTGCATGGTGAGCTAGAATCTGAAAATCTGATTCTACAGCTGTAAAACCTGCCAGTGTTGCCTCAGATTGGATGTCAAGACTCATTTTACCAGCCAAAAACACTCATCACTGACCAAAACAACCTTATTTAAGACCTAAAATATCATTTTGAAACCAAGTCAGCAGTGTGAGCACATTCAGGGTACAGAGACATGATGTCCTACATGTTCAGCTAGTTGTTTGAGGTCCGTTCTGCATTTATAGAACATAAACATGCAGTTCACACACGAGTGGCTGTCTTGATCTAATTTTACTTAATTTTAATTTACATGTTGTAACATGTTGTTTTTCTAACTTCATCAATATAACCGTCTCAACACAACTTGTCTGTAGAATTGTCTGACAAAAACTAAACGTCTGGCAGTTTGTGTGGCCAGAAGGACAAAAGCAGAACAAACTGAGATGACTGATGGACTGTCTGAAACACGGTGTTGGATCAGACAGCCAAAATGTGATGGAGGAAGGAGAAAACTGTAGAAAATATAAGCCTCGGAGGACACCGCAAATGAGAGAAAGAGAAGGAAAGAAACAGATGGAGGAGAAAACAGATTAAAGACGAGGATGGAGAGTGGAAAATAAGAGAGAAAGATAAAAGAGGCAGTGAGAAGAGGTAGATACAAGGTGAGGGACACGACAAATCATTATAGCAGACAACCTCATCCTTCACTCTCTGGTGCACGCACACACACACACACACACGCACACACACACACACACACACACACACACACACACACACACACCCCAACTATCCTCTCTAATCTACAGTGTGAATAGATATGGCTGTTTAGTGCCAGCAGCACAGCTCCCGGTACCTGATGGCAGCAATGTGCTGAGTCAGGAGCTTTGCACTGCGTGAGTGTGTGCGTGCGTGTGTGTGTGTGGTGTGTGCCTTTGGGAGTGTGTGTGCGTGTTAGTGAGACACAGAGGGAGTTAGAGAGTGAAAGTGCTTGTAAGATTTAGTGGAGTGCATAGATGTGTGTAGCCTTCCTCGGGAATGATGAGCACTGCAAATTGAGGACTCTAACCACACACAAACACGTACACACACACACATACACACACACACACACACACACACACACAGGCTTACATGAGTTCACTATCGTTGCCATTATACAGCTGCAGGTCATGAAGAACTACTACAGCTAACAGGGTTCTTTCCCATTATCGCAGACAAATACAGGTCACTATCGTTTTATAACACCTAAACCGTTAAGTCTCGTCTCGTCTCCATAACCAGGTCTCACAGCCATCGCCATAACGATGACAGACAGAAAATAAATATGGATGTTATCCTTCTTGAGATATTGTTGTTGCAAAGGAGCTTCACAAGGCCTGTCACAGTTATTTATTGCATTTCATAATGTTCTCGATTAGCCTACGAGGTGGCACATATTATCAATGACTGCGAGTCTGAGGAACGATTAAGTCAAAGCCACAAAAGTGGTACTCGTGACAGCATCGGTTAAACAACACAAATGAAAAAGTAGATAGAAATTCTGAGTTACAATAATATAACATATGTTCATAAAAACCTTGTTGAATAAATGTGATATTTCCATCACGATTTCTGTGTTGTTTTCCACTGTTTGAGGTTTGACTGGCAGCCTCACACAGTGATGACATTTAGTGACTCATTGTTGCCCCTTTATTCTGCTGTACTTAAATGGCACCCGGTCGGAGAGTTAACACCGCCAACTCAAGGCATTTAACTTCCAGTTGGGATGGAGGGGGACATTACTTTGCATTGTCTTTTGAAGATTTGCTGTGTATTTGGTGTAACATACAGATGGAAACCAAATATGATGATTGATAGAAACGTTGCAACGAGTACAGTCATGTGTGTTTCCATCAGCTGGTTGAACACAAGGTTCCCATGTCAGAAAAAAAGGGGAATAAACCTTACTGCCTCAGGACAGGTTCATTCGTTTCAGCTAATATTGAAAGCATATGGGAATTGTTAACTATTATTTGGATAACAATGACATCATTTATTGTTTACTCTTGGTTTATTTGACTGATATCTTCTTTTGATCTGAAGGAAGTTTTGAACTCCCTCAAAAAACACAAGAGACTAAACAATAAGAGCTAACATTTAGACTTAAGTGTGAAATATGTTTTTATCTTTTATCCATCAACAACTTCTAAACAAAAAACTGGCACAGAGGGGTGGACTGAAGTTGAACTGTCCTCAGAAGGACTGCCACCCTCCGCTGTTCATGGATCATGGGGAAAACAATGAATGATAGACTCAGTTGGTGTTTAAAACAACAAACCTCGATCTAATCTAATATATTCATAATGTTGAACTAATGAAAGAACTCAGTAACACCTTTTCCAGTCTATCAGGAAAGCTCACTGTATAGAGCTGCTCGTCTTCATCAGTTTTACCAGCGGTCTTAGGACTGAGATGTCAAACATAAATAGATTCTTGTAACTTCCTGTCCCCTGTCTCAGCCACAGCTCACTTCATCGACTCCAGCTGCTACAAATCGCAGCTGTGACTCAAATAAAACATTCTCAACAACAAAATAATACGACAATACCGCTCTGGATTTTGCTCTGCACCGACTCTCAGTCAAGGTTTAAAATAGATTTCAAGATTTTACTGCTAACTTTTAGTGAAACTTACCCTGCATCCCCATGTGCAGCAGAGCATCGTGCCAGATGCTCAGATGCAATCTTACCAGACGTACTTAAATCCAGATTGGCGTCAAAAGGTGATGAGTCCACAGGCTCTGGGGGGAGTCTGGCTAAGGTTTAGCGAAGTAACTTGATTTCAAAATCTTTATGAAAAGGCACCATAATTACTCTGCTGTTCCTAGACCACTTTACTGTGAACATATTGTTTTAAATAACATTAACTGTCCTTTTGACTCAGTTTTGTCTCTGTTGTGTTTAGTTGTTTGAACCAGTCTAGATATCTATCATTTGCGTGGCACTTTGCTACACTGCTAGAAAGATAACACACGTGTAAATACATGTACATGTACATTTACACGTGTAAAGTTTTATTCATTATTGTTTTATTGATGATTTCACTATGGTCACATTTAAAGCTAGCTCCTTTAGGTTAGTGTTGTTTCCAAGTGATATGATGATAATGCAAACAGTCTAAGGCCCACTATAAGAAGTGATACACATATTCTTTAACAGAGTAAATTCTGAAAGTGTATTAAACTTAACCTGGTTATCCCACTACGATTATAAATGTAATTTTCAGCAGATATCTAACAAACCAAGCAGCCAGCTTCATCCCTTCTGTCCTTCATGACCGAGCAGCTGCATGAAATGTGTCGAGGTCAGTCATCTGTGCAGAGTGGATCAAAAATCGAGCTCCATTTATGTGGATGGTGTGCGCAACAATATCTAGCTGAACTATTATTCCAGTGTTCTTTGCTGTGCAGGTGTCAAGTGTGGCCTGCTGTGCAAAAATGATGACAGGCCATTTCTAAAAAACTGTCCACCCACTACACTCAAGGGTTTGGATGTAACTGTTACGCGCTTGTGCTTTCCAAACTGTGTTTTTTTTTTTTTTCTTCGGTGGACAGAGTATGTGTTGGCGGCCTTGGCTGCAGTGCTAAAGTGGGTGAAAGTAAAAGGTTTTTACACTGCTGTGTTCAGATGACTGGAATTGGAAACATCACCACAGACACACACCCATGTGTTCTCTCTCTCTCTCTCTCTCTCTCTCTCTCTCTCTGTCTTACCTCCAGCGATGTCCTCTTCCAGTAGCTGTATCTGTAGGTGGAAGATCTTCTCCTGGAGGTCGCACAGGGTGTGTTTCATTTTCTCCCTCCGTGTCACCATGTAGCACAGGTTACGCACCTGAAACACAAGACAACGCTGTCAAAAGAATCACAAGACAGGGGTGTGACATCGGCAGCATGTCTCATCTCATCATGATTTAATGCAAATAAACCCAAGAATAAGGGTAAAAGACTCATAAAAATTATGACCAGAAGACATGAGGGCTCAAATATAAAGATTGCCCAGGACAATTAAAATGGGACTAGCCACATCCGGCTGGTAAATCTATCAACTCACCTGCCTGATCAGGCAAGTGGTAAACAACAGACACACAAAGTTAGCAAGTAGCTGGTGAAGAAAGTGGAACATTGAGGAGCTGAAGGCATTTCTATCTGGGATCAAACCACGGCTAAACAGGAGAGAGAGAGTGTGTATTTTAGACTTCATCAGATAAATGATTGATAATGTTGCTCTGTATCTGCTAAAGTTATAAAAAGGCAACTGTCTGCTTTAAAAAAGTAAAAAAAAAACCCCTCCATAATGGAAAAAGAAATATGTTACAGATGTGTGCTAGTTCTGCTAGTTACCAGTGACAAATATCACATCACCAGTGATCAAAGCGAGGCTTAAAACAAGTCTTAAGGTACAGTATATAACATCAGAGGTTTACATTGCATCCAGTAATTAAGTCAGGAGACAACTTCCTGTTTCCTTCCAGTAAATTGGATTCCAGACTCCTCTTACGCTCAGACTCAAACTCCAGCTGAGCCCTCCTGCTCCTCCATGTGGTCAAATTACTATCATATGGCCCTATAAGCTGCATACAAGTGTGTATGCGAGTGGATGGAGAGCTGGCAGATGAACGTGCGAGGGTGTTTGTTAACGTTAAACACACGGATGTTTAAAAGAAAAAGCTGGTGGTTGCAAATGTTTGTGTGAGAGGAAAATAAGACGGAGAAGAAAGAAGCAGGTAAGGAGGCAGAGGATGAGACTAATGGAGAGACAGGTAGGGAGAGAGACCGACAGGTGCAAAAGGCTGAGTAAACAAGATTGAAAGATATAGATATAGCGAGCTGAAGCGTGGCCCCCTGGCAGCTGTGGATGCTGAATGCAAACAGAATAATTTTACAGAACTATCTACAGATAAGACAGTAATTACAGACAGGAGAAGCCCGCGCCTTAAAATATGGACAGAAAGCTCAAGGTTTCTTGCAAGCTTTTTTTTTAGCTTGTGAGACAATGGGAAGAAAAGATTCTAAAAGATTGTACTCAGACAGACTTATTCTCGTTTGGTCATGAACGAACCCCACCTTCTTCACCTGGTGCAAAGTTAAATCTGAATGAAGTTTAACACGCAAAATGATCAGCGTCCCCAATGTCCAGGATGGATCATAATGGAAGTTTTCATTTAATCAGATTTTAACAAGAGATGATCTAAAATTTGTGTACTGTGATTTTGCAAATATTCCCCTCTCTACAAACATGTATCTGAAGTTCTTTTGTTTAGTGTAAAGTCTACCACAAGGTTTGTAAACGTGCACGTGTCATTTCATGCCAACTCAGAATGTTTCCCAAAAGATATAATCTAGTATGCAAAAGCCAGGCCATTATCAGAAAATATGTCAAATATCATATCAGAATAAGACAGAAAACCTTGAAGTGAACACAGTACAAATATGCACCCATGGATTAAAATTACTGATCGTAATATTAGTGAAAAGTATGAAAAACTAACAATCTAGAAATGATAAAATGCTGAAGTACTGTAACATCTTTGTTTCAGGGTAATAACAACCCAGTGGTTGTTACTGATTTTCTACTGCATGTTAATGTTCTATCTTATCTTATTTCATAGTGAAAAAGTAGGTTTTTCAACTCTAAGGTACTGTGGCACTGCAGGACCAAATAATTTTAAGATGAGGTAGAACTATGTTAATACTACACAGAATCAAAATTTAGACCCAAGAAAGTGAAAACTAGTAGAGATGTACATTTTTGAGAATGAAATTATTTTTCGCTTGAGTAGAAAGTGATTTATTTGTATTCACTTGATTACTGTAAACATTCTGCAACAACTGTTGACATCAATACATGTTGCAAATCATCCTGAGGGTCGCTTGGATTTTCAGAACGAATCTCAACCCAGTACGCAACCGGTGCGGAGTAGATGATACATGCAAAGAACAGTAAAATCAATCAAATTTAGCTCAGAGGGAAAAACTTCAAGAATAAAAATATAATAATAACTTAAAAAGTGTTTGGTGAACAGTTATTGGATTTTGCCACATCCAAAGGTTTTATTCCAAACTTTTATGTAATTTTTTTCCTCATAAAAAGAACACAACCTACTCTGTAAACATAGATTTAACTTTCATATACTTATGCTATAGTTTTATACAAATGTAAACAGTGTCACCACAAAAATAAATGTAAGGTGATAAATATGCATTGGGAGATCAGCTTGTACATGTGAAATGGGTTCGCGAATCCCTTCCTGTCGGTTAGTGAGCCGGCAGACACTTACTGTACAACTCTGATCTGTGAATGTTTATTCAACGCCACCTACAACACAGTAAAGCTTTATAGCTGTTGAATGTCCTCGTAGGCGCCGTTGTATGTCGGGTTCAAAGCAACAGACATTCATATTTATGTACGACACAAATGGCTGATCATCTCAGTTTTGTTTCAATGTGTAAAACTTGTTGTTGCTTTCCAGCTGTGGATACACTGCACGTAATATCCAACATGACAACAAAGTGAGGGAAGATGGGGGAGACGGTGAGAACGAGAGAAACAGAGAAAGAGAGGGAGGCAGGGAGAGAAACTAATTGGGTCCAAGCCAGAGCTCTTGAATCCCAAACTAACAAGCTGAAAATCTGGATCTCCGCCAACTGGATTTCTCTTACGACGGTAAATCGGTAATCATGTGTCTCTAACCACTTGTGCGAGTAAGTGTGGCAGCATCATGCATGCGTAAGGCTGAAGATCTGCCATGGAGCTAATAGGACAGGATAGACTGTGCGCGCGCACAGTCACACAGCATGTGTGTGTGTGTTTGCGTGTGTGTGTGTGTGCGTGAGTCTATGACAGCATAGATTCAGGTATTCAAGACAGAGAACATAGAAGGGAATAGAGATATAAATACATCTCCCAGGAGGATATTAGTCTGGTGGGAACATAACTGGAAACAACATGATAGACTGGAACTACCTGTGCATGGGTGTGTTTGTATTTGAATGTGTGTGTGTGCATGTATGTGTGTACAGTAATGGCTGTGCGACTTTGCATGAACACTGCTGACTACTGTGTGGCAGATAAAGTAACAAAGCTGATTTATTTGTTTACAGTATGTATGTGTGTAAATTACCCTGTGTGTGTGTGTGTGTGTGTGTGTGTGTGTGTGTGTGTGTGTGTGTGTGTGTGTGTGCGCGCACTAGCAGTTCAGCAGGCTGACTGTTTATCTGTTGGTCTTGATGGATTCGTCAGCCTGGCCTATCTGACCCATTCCATCCCTGTTAGAGCGCTGCAGATAAAAATAGCTGCTCAACTGGGACACAATGTGCAGAGCCTGGCTTTGATTAGGACACTCTGTAAGTGTGTGTGTGTGTGTGTGTGTGTGTGTGTGTGTGTGTGCGTGTGTGGGTGTCTGTGTGTGTGTGTGTGTGTGTGTGTGTGTGTGTGTGTGTGTGTGTGCATGTGTGTGTGCGTTTTCAAAAACAACTACCTCTGCCTGGACCCATGACAGAGGGAGTGGAGGGCAGGATGGGAGGTAAAAGAGGAGGAAGAGCAAGAAACAGAAGAGGAGTCTGAATAAAATACCTCTGTGGAACCTTTGTGCTTTTGTTTTCTTTCTCCTTTTCCCTCTCTCTCACCCTTTACTCCCACATTTTTACTGACTACCTCTCTATTTTTCCTCCAAACCCTGGATATCAAGGCCAGTTTTCTGAAGCTGATAGCAGTAATGCAGCCTTTTTTTCCTTTTCATTATTTCAACAAACCGCAAGTGAACCAAACCAGAATAATTTTACAAATAACAAGTCTCGTTGGATCAGGGGGGTCAAACATAAATATTTAATGTTAAAAAAGTACAGCTTGTTGAAATGTACTTTTATATTTCACTGAATGTACGAGCTGATGGACAAATAAAACATTTCGGTGCAACAAGAATGTTGAACTTTTTCAAAACTACATGGAACTACAGTCTTTTGGTAGATGTGTTAAAAAAATCCTAAAAGATTCACCAGTTTCCACACTTTACTTTTTTAAACACAGCCTAAAAATACTGGATATCCACTAACCCTAACCCTATAAAAGAGACACAATATACTGACGCTGAAGTTCATAATATTATCATGGCTAACAGTACAATAGGTTAAAAAAAAACACACTCCAGTTTTCTCATATTGTCCAGTGCAGTATCTCAGTATTCCCCTCTGATTTTTTTTTGTGTGTCTGTCTCTTTAAGGCCCCTCCTCCTGAATACCCAGTCTGCTCTGATTGGTCAGCTCACACACGCCTGACCCAGCACCGCTAACAACAACAGAGCAGCTGTGCTAAATCAATGCTTATGTACATAACTAGCCATGAAGCATAAATTATACAAATGTGTGACACGATGTAGTTAGATGTCCTGAAGTCACGGAATTACAGGTGGGCTACTGATGAGGTGTTTAAAAAGCAATGTTTTTTGTGGGTAAGAGGGGCTTCTGTTGGTGTGGACTTTGGCCTTTTTTAACTTTCAGTGTCTTTTACATGTTCAGGAACCTTTAAAAAACACTCAAGGAAAGGATCAATATCTTTAAACAGCCTAATAGGTCAGCGAAATAAAATTTAAGACAAAAGCCTCAAATGAAATTAAATACACTCGCTGTCCTGCAAAAAACAAGTCTTGAAGGCATGAGATCTGGTAAATATCCTCAGCTGACTTTGCCTCATATTTTTTCTGTTATGCTGGAAATTCTGCTAAAGGTCGGAGTGGTGATTAATTTGTATCTTGTGCTGATTTGTTCCATATTCAACTGAGATTTTCAGGTCTTCTAGCAAAGGACAGCAGAGTTGAAATGAGCTGAATTGAATTTTCTTGCTCCTTTGACACAAACAGCCTCTGACCTTTTCTCCTCTGTCTGGATCAACTGTCTCCTTTGTCATTCTTTCCTCCTTTGCAATTTAATCTTCAATCCTCCCATCTGTACAGAATTTTCCCAACAATTTATCTGTACTTCTGTCAGGCTTTTTTCTATTCCTCTTTCGTTCCATCTGTCTTTGTCCCATCCTATCTCGATCTGTTTGGGTCTGTTCATTCATCCATCTCTAAATCAGCAAACGCAGCGCTTCTCCATTTTCTCTGTCCCACTTGCATATATTAACCCACAGACACAAATCTGAGAACATGTGTTCGGGTTAATAGAAGATTCCACTATTGTCTATTCTCTTGAGTAGACTCGGGTAGCCCCACTGATTTCCTGAATCAATTTCATTCTGATTCACAAGATCTGAATCCTTGAACCCGGTTCATTATTAAACATATTAATGTTTACATTGAGATATTCAATCGTTTCAGAGAGTTGTGGTTAAAATCTCACTATGGAGCAATGGATGTGACAGTGTTATGATTTTAGCATCGAACTGTCAAAAAATGCTCTGGTGAAATGTGAACGTACCATGAAGTCCTTCTCCCTGTGTGTGGAAGGTGGGAAACGTTAGAGATCACAGAGTCTCACACTTTCTTACCAAAAAAACATTTGAAAACCTCAGTTTCACACGTCTCTCTGACAGGGAGCCAATGAAACCAAAGCAAAACAGCACTTGTTTGTCAGGATGGAAGAGCGGATGAGAATTCATTGTTTTCCTTCCGATAAAGAGAGATTTTATTGTGGTTGCAGTTTATAAATGTGTCAAGTGAATTACTTGTATTTTCACTAGTCTTTAATAATGGCAGGAAATGACTGCTCAGACAATTTCCTTAATGAAATCAGCAAAAATCAGCCATGCTGTTGTCAAGAGAGGAACAGTTTATAGTGAGTATGAATTTAAAATATATCATATACCCTTTATTCCTTTTTAAATGTCATTTTGTTATTGACTACTAAAATGAGATGCTTTCTTGTTCACGGCCGTCTGGTTGATGACCAGTCCAGTATTAATTCATTTGGCCAGTGTAAATCAGATGTGACAGGTAATTTTATTTGTGGCCGGTGATTTAAAACACGGGTTACTATAGAAGTAATGCAATGAAATCTGCTTGATCAATTCATCAATGTAGTGTGCATTTAAAATAACAAATAAATAACCAACAAAACAGAACTGTTGAAAAATTGCTTGAAACCAGCAAACAGCTGCGAGACGCCTTCCTCCTCCTCTGCTGCTGACCATCCATCCACGTCTCCACGTCTCCTCCTGCCTTAATCCCTCCCCGACCGAACCCACCTCCTTTCTATCTCATCCATCCATGACATGATAGGCTGGAGATAATCAGCATTACAAGTGTATTAAGTGTGCTGAGCAAGGCCCAACGCCTCTCACACCACGGAGTCCTCTCCCCCCTCATCCTCTCTCTCTTTATCTGCAGTCATCATGTCCCTCCTGTCCTGACAATTAATGCACACACACACATATGGGATCATACACTAACTGTACATACACACGATTACCTGCTGACTGTTTCCCTCTCTAAGTCACACATACACACACACACACACACACACACACACACACACACACAGAGCGGTCAGCAGAGCACTGGCTGTCATCAACCAGTAATTACATCAACAGGTGTCTGGCAGCAGGGCACCATGCCCTTTGTGTGTGTGTGTGTGTGTGTGTGTGTGTGTGTGTGTGTGTGTGTGTGTGTGTGTGTGTGTGTGTGTGTGTGTGTGTGTGTGTGTGAAACAGTGTGCAGAGAGAGACAATTTGGGTACCTTGAGCAACAGGAATTATCTGCTTACATCCAACTGATGATGGATTTTTTGGCCGACAGAAACAAAAATTATTCAGCTGATATTTGGCTTTGTACTTAAAATAAAAAAAAAAAAAAAAAAATGAAAATCTATTTGAGTATTTATGAATATGTTCTGAGGTTTGAGACTCCAGCTGTACAACAAACTTTATTAGAGATTAGTTTTTATTAAACAGAGCAGTACAATTAATTATAATGATACTGAAACCACATTATGGTGAAGTGTTAATACTCAAATCAGAAGGGGTGACGCTAGGGCCAGGCAATGTATTCATATGTACAAAACAAAAAGTTAAAAGATGAAGGTAGCCAACATGAACAATACCAGAACCATGAAGGTCAGATGCACATCAACAACATCCTATAAGACCTATAATACTAATCTGTGATAAAACACTATTGGCTGATAACTACTAATTCTGCCTATATACTAATCAGGATCTATAATGAAAATGCTTTCTATGTGAAAGCATTTTTTGCTGCTCCACATCAGATATGAAATTTGTGCTACTTTGATTAATTTATTTCCTGTCCATGTCTACCACTTGAAGTTTTTGTTTGCCCCATAGTGACAATATGTCAATATTTAGTTTACAATAATGATAAACAAACAAGAATAATCATTTCCAATAGCATTTATTGAATGTTCTCCTCCACCGTCTCCACCTCCAGCAACCACTGAAACTTTTTACTTTTATTACGTTTACTTAGGTGGGTGGTAACAGTTTTTAATGATGTGAAGATGAATTTGTGTATGCGTGTCATGTCAGTCAACTGCAGTATTAGCATGTGTGTCCATGTGTGTGCTGCCCCCAGGCAGAGAGGCAGGAGCTGCGTCAAAACAAATTCCCAAACTGATCTCTGAGATAGAGATGAACCCGTTGGGACCAGAGAGGGAATGCATGCCTGTTGTGTATATTGTGTGTCTTAGTGCCTGTGACTAAAAATGGATTTCACGGTATTGACTTAAGTGATATGTGACGCACATGTGGCAAATTACCGTGACGACATACTAGGAGAGGGAGCGAGGGAGGAAGAAATACAAAAGAACCTGATGTAAGGACGCTGCTATTTTCATTTTACCGACGAGCTGTATCACTCAGTCGGAGAAGAAAGAGTAGAAATAAGCTAAAAAAAACAAAAAACGAAAGAAGAGAACAGTTGCTTTCTTTCTTTACTCCTCCAACTAACTTCGAGCTCAGATCCATACTGACCTGACCCTCTCAGCTCCCAACATATTGACTCCAAACCTGTGCTGCTTACTAATGAGCACCATCGACTGTTTGTTGGAGCTGAAATACAGAGACACAACTGTGAAGAAGCAGCCAGCTAAGAATCAGGATTATTGATCTTTAATTGGCCCGATACCACCCCAAACCTAATATGGAGAACCTGAGTCAATTACTAACTAGACAATCCCAACTGGAATAATTAAAGTGGAGTGCGCACTTAAATGCAAACAGCTTGTTATAGAAGGATCTCTGCTGTGATTACAAGTTTAAACATTTCGTCAATCTGTCACATGTTGCTCGAGTATGTTTCACCTATTAGTCACACCGCTGGGATTACTGTGCTCATTAACACCAAAGTGTGTTGCTGTTCACATCTTAATCAATAATCATAAAGATGGCTATAAAAAGGTTTAAATCATTCAAGCAATGGAAATGGATGCTGATGCTGTTGATACAGTTGATACAATGTAAACCTCATTCATCTATTGGAAAAGGCTCGCACTCACAAACTTTTAGCAAAATATTTTGTGTCCAGCATAACTCAGTGTTTTTATTTTGTTGAAAAAGAGCACAAGTTTTATGTAATAAATTGGCCTTCAACTAATTAGGCATTGCTGGCCCTAAAAAAATAAATCATTAACACTGGAAACACTTAATATAACACAATTATATCAGGCGTCCAACGACTGACTTTTTGGAAGTGAAAATGAGGTTTATATATCTTTTTGACAGTCCTTTTGTCCATTTGTGCAGATTTGAAGATGAATATTGTGTGTACAGTAAACATTTTCTGCACCACTTTGAATGGCACCACCATTATTCATATTTTACAAAGTAAATCTGACAAAAGTGGAGTCTCAGTACCAGGCGCTTCAACTAAGAACAGCGCATTCACTTTTATCCTCACTTTGAGCCCAGACGGAGCAGAAAGTCTGCTGACTAATTAATCTGCACTGTCTCTGTCGACTTCTGGTTAGTCTGCAGAGAGCTGGTCGACCTCATAACCAGAGATAATATCTCCTCAAAACAAACCAAGAGCTCAGATGAGTGCGCAGGAACCGTTAACAGTCTCTCTCTCTCATATGTGTGATTTCTAAAACTGCTGGCGGGTCCACATAGATGAAACTATTCAGGTCACAGCTTATGTGACTGTGACTACTGCCTACAAATAGCATTTAGAGCAGATGTACATGTTGAGTCAGAAGAGGTGAAAATGCGATCTCAGGATTTTTAATGATGGAATTTAGATGATTCAAACAAAATGATGGGGATTTTTTTTTTCTTTAATACAGCTTTAATGAACATGAATTTGGTGACCTGAGTTTGATAAGACAGCTGGAGGTAAACTCTTTAAACCTGGTGAAATGTGGTTTAAAAAGTTGAAGGTAAAGATTTAAGCTGCTATACTAAACAATATGCTCATGTTTGGAACATATAAAATGACTTTTTGTATACTTAAGGGTTGAATGCAGATATAGAAGAAAAAAGGAAAGCACCAGTTCAATAATTGAGCAAAAAAAAAAACAAACAAAACAAAACACATTGTTTCCCCTGTTCAAAGTGGCCCCAAAAACAGTACTAACACTTGTGGTAGTGTACTACTAGTAGTACTAGTGGAAATTATTTGTCCCCAAGACTTTGCCTGATACCTGTGAAAAACTGAAAAGAACATTAAAAAAAAACAAAAAAAACCCCAAAAGCTACTCCGTCTTGTAAAACTTGCCTTTAAAGGTTCTCCTTCACAGTCTGATCCTCAAAAATATAACACTCCAGTGACCTGCACCATCAAAGCAAAAGGCCTGTGCAACACGTCATAAATCCTTTTCATGATCCAACAGGGACAGTTAGATAACTCCCACACATAGCATCCTCATCTGTCACAACATTACAAATTTATTGAGTGCAAATAAAAACCTGTCTGAGGGACGTAAATTTGGTGAATGTAGTGCTGCTACCTCAGAGACTGAAAAGAAAGTTTAGTTTATGGTTGCTGACTATCGTGACGCTGACACATACAGTAGAAACACACTACATGAGTGATGCTTTAATCATGGTGGGTGGACAAACAAACACCACAGACATGTACAGCTCTTGCATTAATGTTGCATGATACAGACCTGTGGTGAAGAAGCGGCAAATTGCTTATCGGGAGTATTGATCTGCCTCAGCTGTTTGCTTTTGATAACAGGATACAGAGTGCGAACCAATTAGTGATGAAACACACCAACAAGGAGCTGACTGGATGATGGGGATGGTAGTTTCCAGTCAGAGCATTAAACTGGCGTTTACACATTGACTGATCACGTGTTTTCCACAATAAGAACAACTTCTAGCAGAAAAAGGGACCTTTATGATAAAAAAAAAAAAAAGTTTTGTTTTCTGTACGGTAAACCAGCAGCCAGTTAGCTTGGCTTAGCATAAAAACTAACAAGCTTGGCTCTATCTGAAGGCAACAAAATCTAAAGCAAGTCTGTTCTCACTCCCAATGTATCAAGTAACAGCAGCCTGTTCAGTGGCCATACGCTTCCAAGTTTGACGCTGCACTTAAGTCCTCTAGCATCAGTTCTTGAAACGCCCTCTGGTGCAGTAATATGAAGAGTGGGTGGACAGGACATACACAGGACTTTACCCCCCACAGACCTCTCTTACATAATTTTTTTGCCAATTGCTATGCGTGGTTATTCTAAGCCAAAGTATGATCCTTACTTCAAGATTACCAAGTCGTTTTTTGAGGGGTCAGGTAGAGCGTCATAGTTATTGTGTGAGTTGAGAGTGAGAATGTGTTGCTAAAATTCACTTTTAAATGTGATACATCTAATATTGGTTTGTTTTTTGTTTCTTATCAAATGACAAGTTGCAGTGAATCAGGATAAAAACACTTGAGATAATTTCAGCTAAGCTACGTAAGGAAAAGAGCTTCCAGTGTATTCAGGTGCCGTACATAAGAGCAGGTTAATCGTAACATGAATTTTTCTATATGGTCCCATGTCTAGATTCTCAGTGGCATTTAACAGGAGTGCATCGCCTGTGAGTGCAGCTATTTCTTCAAAATTGCATCTGAGCTTCCCTATTTTTGTTTATGCTAGGTAACAGTTGAGGCATTTTAAATCCTGTTTCAAAACTGTACAGATACCATACACATTTTCTCTGAATCTAGAAGACACCCTGTATAAAACTCCCCCCTTGGAAAAAGAGACACTGCAGATTTCACAGAATATATTGTGTCAAAACTGGATATCAGCTGCATTCTACAGTAAAAGGTAAACTTTAACTTCAGGCTGTCACCGATCAATTTGTATCTATTCAGGAAATTTTGTTGTGTGTTGTGGTGTTATACTAAACCACTATTCAAAACGAATATCATATTCTTCTACCCTGGCTCACATCTTCAGGCACATAAGAACTGATGTGTTTTATATTTCCTGCAGCAGGATTGGAAACACATCAAGAGCAAGCAGGTAATAACAACCTTCCTAGCTAGACAATGTTGAGCAAAAACACAAAAGACACAGAAGCACAAAAAAAAGAAGAAATAAAGGAAGTCCATCTGTGTACAAGATAGGAATTTAATATCACCCTTACATCCAGGCTTATTGACTCCAGATATTACTGCTATTATCTTGTGGGCACCCACTCTCTCGCCTTACATCATCTATTTTGGGTCGTGACCAGTAGTTAAAGCACCAAGATAACACACATTGGCCGGCGATCCCCACAGTGAACAGTGTTATTGCTCTGTGATCTGACAGCTTCAGTGGGTTAAATCGAGGCACCAACTGTTTTAGGGTCCTCTGAAGGGCACTACAAAGAGGAAGGTAACAAATTCACACCGAGCTCCTTTATCCTCCAGGTAGCTGATATTATCTGAAGGTCTTTACAATTCACAACACGGATATTTGTGTTCCTGCTGCCAGGATCTGCTTTTATGGCAGCTATTATTTCAGCCCACAGTATTTTATACAGTCTGTTTATGTTGCAGGGACTTGTGGAGGATTTGGCGAGGCAAAGCAAGCGTATTTGTATAGCACCTTTTAAAGACAAAGACGTTTCAAAGAGCTTTACATATGGCGTGAGACGACACTGAAAGCAGGAAGAAAAAGAATTAAAAGGGGAAGAAATTATCACACTTTACAGTGATCAAGTGCGTCAGCTTTAAAAAGCTGCAGTAGACAGCAAAGGTCTTCGGCCTTGATTTAAAAGAGTTACCAGCTAGACGAGACCTCACTTCAGTTAGATCCAGATATGTGACGCATGAAGCTAAAGGCTGCCTCAACATGTTGTTTTAACCCTCAGGCCAGTAACCAGTCCAGTCCCACAGGACCTGAGAGGTCCGGAGGGGTCTGTAACACAGCAGCAGCTCAGAGATGTACTTGGCTCTAAACCAGTTTGTGCTTCATAAAGAAGTAATAGTATTTTAAAATCAATCCTTTCACACGCACACACATCCAGAGCAGAAATTTGAGAACTGTAGTAACATGTTCTGCTCCTGTGATGCTGCTCATCCACTTAATCCAGCCCACCAAAATAAAAGCACTGCAACAATAAAGGGATTTGTTGTTTTGAAGTTAGAAATTCCAGTATAATGACAACACTTGTAGCCTATCACTCTGAGGTTTGGCGGCACTTTGAGTAGGTGACAGAGGTGCTAAAACCACTCAATCTGCGACTACGGACCGCACCATTCATTGTTGGATTTTATGTCCATTTTGTGCCATGCCATCAAGCACAGCTAGAAGTCCTGTAGGCATCATATTGGTTGCTTTTAACGAGATGTGACAATTCCTATATGTGCTGTTCCTGTCAACTGTTTTTATAATCGATTTATTGTTTTTCATCATTTGCGATGTTTCACGGACTCAAAGCCTTTTCACAGCACTGATTTTGTCCGAAACGTTCACATGAAAATGTTTAAAAACTGATTTTAATCGGTTCTTATTATCAATGCACACTGGAATATACCTGCAGGGGATAAAATGTTTAGAAGGATCAAGTTTTCAGTTCATTCCAAAACTGAGGTAGTCGTCATGCGTTGCGGGAAACGGCTCAAAATTTTGAATAAATAAATTGAGACAAAGGTAAAGAAAATGCACAATCACAAGCGACGAGCTTTGAGATCTTCAGCTTGTCAAAATTCCAAGTCACATAGGAGTGAGGCAAGAAAGAGATTAAGGGCACACGAAAGAGACAGATGGAGGAGGGACAGAAAGATGCGAAGACGAGGGAAGGAAGTACTACAGACTACGAGGAAGGAAGATATGACTGAAGGAGCTAACAAAGGAAGGAGAGAGGGAAGGAAAGAGGAGAAAGTGGGTCAGACAGGCAGACAGTGGAGGCTGCTGCAGCTGGATACGGCAGACTGAAGCTCTGAGAAACCCTCCCTGATGTGCAGCACACACACAGCCGTCAGACAAACACACACACACACACGCACACACTGCAATCAAGCACACGTGCCAAAGTCTATCCCTTCCACACACACATACAAACTACATGATTTATTAGCTCCTGCTAGTCAGTCACAGTGACAGTCTAGCCACGCCCATCTGGGATCCATGGCAACATCATTCGCCAATCAGAGGTTTTGGCTTTTTTATGTGTGTGTGTGTGTGTGTGTATTCCCAACATGCATCTAAATAAAATTAAGCTTTTGACTTTGTTTATCTCATAACTTTCTTTTTTATATGTACATGTAAAAACTTTCTCTCACTTTCCAGTTTTCTCTTGGTGCATCTTTTACATTTAAAGATTTGTGTCTGTATGTATACACACACACACACGCACACACACACACACACACACACACACACACACACACACACACACACACACACACACACACACACACACACACAGACATGCGTGCTGGAGGAGTATGAGGAGGGAGTTTGGAGTTCTGCCAAAGCAATAAAGTCTAAATAAACCGTGTGACACCAACACTCTGCTCCTCCTCCTTCTCCTTTCATTCCTCTGCAATCACACACTCTTTTTTTTTCTTTGTCCATATGCACCATTCAGCTCCCTTTCTCCATTTCCCCAGTCCACATGCATCCTTCTCTTTGCTCTCCTGTCTCCTTTTCCTCCCCCCTTGCTTGCACTCCTTCAACAAGCTGCCTACCCGTCTGTTCCATCCTGTCTTCAGCTCTACCTTTTCTCCTGTCTATTACCCCCTCCGCCTCTCCAGGTTCCTCAAGTGAGAGAGCAACAAACAGGAGCACACAAAGTTTAATTAAAAATGAGAGGACAGCGTGTACACACTATGTCTAATAGCAAATATGTAAAGATCAAATCCCGGTTATGAAAACCTTATTACTCTAAAGCCCTCGTCTCCATTGGATTGGGGCTTTATTGGACAAACTGTTTCATGTCAGCAAACAAAACAGGATTTGGGAAAGGGATTAAATTGTCTCCAAAATCTCACTTGACAATGTATCCAGACAGCATGGATCGCCTGTCTTGCATGCAGCATGCATAAGCCCTGACAGGATTAAAGAAGAGACTGATCTGAGCTTTTGGAAATTTCTAGTCCTCCTTGCCACAGTTCTTTAAGGAATCCCTACTGCACAACATAAATGCAGGCTTCTACTGGTGGCCAGCAGCACTGCTCACAATTACTGTGTGTTTTTGTTGCTACGAATTCTGCTGAAAACTGCCTGTAAGAAATATTTATGTGCTTCATGTCCCACACAAACTCGTCTCTTGTCTTACTTTAAGACTGAGTGATGTTGATGACAACGTCACACAATGGTTCTTTGGTTTCTGTGACTCTGTTTCTACCCCACGTTAGCTGACTAAGAATGTGCATTTGACAGATTATCATCTTATCAAGATACATCGAATATGACATTTTGATTCCTTGATGAGGAAATTTCGAGATGATTTACTTCTTGAAAGCGATGGATCACAAGAAAGGAACACGATTCAAATGATTCAAATCTTCTTCAGTCATGGTTCTGGGTCGCACCAGAAGCTCACCTGGTAGAGTGTACGACCCAAATATGGAGGCTGAGTCCTCGGTAGCAGCAGCAGCACTGGTTCCATTCCAATCCATGGTCTGTTAATGCTTGTCATCCCCTCCCTCTCCCTCATTTCCTGTCACACGCTTAGTGACAGGAAATATTGAATTATTTATCTCATAACAGCTAAAAGCCCCCCCCCCAAAAAAAATAATCTTTCAAAAGCTAGCTAGGGTTTCTGTTATCCAGTAATTACCTTTTTGTCCCACAGATTTAAATCTCTCTGGTCATAATGTGAAAATAATTCCCTCTAAGCACAATCTATAATGTATTTCGTGTTGGGCAAGCAATTCTGCAGAAAGATAAGTGATGTCGAGTCTCGTTTCCAGGTAGTAAGCTTTGGGTTGGTGGATCAGACCGAGTCAGCGACAAAATAGGACAGAACAATCAACTACATTTCTACTCTTTTCCAACTATTTTTGATTGCTGAGTCTCATTCCCTGGTTTGTCAAATACTGACGCCTTGAGTTGGTGATGCTCGGAATAAGCTGCATAGCACTGGAAAGAACTGACATACCGTGATCTTTTGGTTTTCCTCAGTATGAACTGCAGTATGAAACAACTGAGGAATTTTTACCAGATGACTTGAAGAGCACTATTTGGAAATGATTTGCAGATCTGGAATGATTGAGATGATCTTCTAGTGGATTGCATTTCATGAAACAAGCACAGCAGGTTCTGCTTTGTTTGTAAATCAATCAAGAATAATCAATGAATGTTTACAGATCGTGCACGTCAGTCAGAAGCAACAATCTCCCATGCATCCAAGAACCAAACTGGACAAAATGATTTCATATATGATGGGCCTGTCTAATAGATTATTCATGGAAAATTGACTGAACGTGTTTGAGATCATTTATTTAACTTGACATTGCGAAGTGGATGCTGAAACGATGTGCACTGTGCAGCCTTAGCGACAGCAGTCTTAGTTAATTGTTTCAAAGCTCCATAAACACTGTTAATATTTGCCCAAAGTTTCTCCCGTTTCTCCAGGACCCTGAAATCTAGCTGGACAACTGGAACCCTGTCTTGAGCGAACGCTTGTAAATAAACACAGGAATTCCAGGAAACCATTACAATTAATCCAGATGCAGGAAGGACAGAAAGACAGCCAGTCTCTTGTACTGTAAATAAATGAACAACAGACACTTCAAAACTAGTATTGTATGTACTAAATGGTTTAGGGTTATGAGGTGGTGCCACCACTGGATTAGTTTCACACTATTTGGCAGGTAAGGCAGAGAGGTTCCTCTCCATTCACCTCCTCAGAGGAGGGGAAGTCAGGGAGGAAGTAATTCAGACTCAAATCATACTCAGCAGCAGGAGAAGGGCTTCACAGCAAGGAGTAAAGCCTAATTGGCTATGTTTTATTGGCCAGCTAGCCAGGGGTAAGTGGAGGTCTGAGGAATGTGTTTGCAGATGCTACAGGGTGCTCAGCAGGGAAGCTTTATTCCATAATGGTTTGAGAGGCTGCCTGGGACAAAATTACAGCATGTGAGAAGGTCAGCGAAATTGCGCTCTGAGCTTTAAAGTGAAACTCAGTTAGGAAAGTGATGGATTTTGGGAGCTAACAGGGTGGGCCCAGCTGACTGTAATCTTTGAAACCTCCCAATTAGTTTCAATTTATTGTACTGGATTTACAGGCTGAGGACAGGCTGCCCTGCTGAAAGAGAGCAGGGTGGATACTGTACACTCGGTCTGCCCTGACCACAACAGCAAGTTAAGCAGGTGATAGCTGATAATAAAACCAAAGTGTGGCTATGTATTATGTATTTTAAGACTAGATCTAAAATCCTCCTCGTGCTCTCTGTCAATTTGAGCATGTTCAAACTACAATTATAGCTGTGACATAAAATTCTCAATTCTCAGTTTTGATTCTGATGAATTTGATGGCTGGCCAATTCTTGCAATAATATAATAATATGCATTGAAAACCATTGTACTCATTATAGATGCCAAACAAAGTGTTTTTAGGTTTTTTTTACCTTCGTGTACCTCACAAGTGGTTCAGTCCACTATACAAACCTGCAGCTGAACAAACATTAGCATAGGTACAAGTGTGGCTGTTGGTGGCTGACCGCTGGTAAAGAGATACTTTGCAAAAGTTAACAAAACAAAACGTGACTGACATTTTTATTTATCTTTGCCATTCATAAGTATAAAAAAAACATTTACACTCATAAGCAAACTGTCTTGTGTGTCCATTGCCTCAAAGTTGAATCCTGTGCGTCACGGCCACAGTATTTGTTCTTAGCAGACACGCCTTTAACATGCAGATACAACCCTAAAGTTAACAACCTTTCAGTTATCCTGTTCAGAAATCTCTCTCTTTACTGTCCTCCCAACAGTGAAATGGAACATCTGCCTTTGGTTGTGAAGTACTCTGTGTGATCAGAGTGGTTTTCGTGTCCACCAGGCATAGAGATGTCATGGTGGGCAGTGGGTGATGACTGTGTCGTTATCTTTAGTTTCAGGATGTGATGCGAAAAGCATGAACTGACTCAATAACTGAGTTGCCAAACAGCTGTTACCATAACTTTCCTAACCTTAAAACTGTGATGACAATATATATTTTAATTACTGATGTGATGACGTTATGTGGTAGTGCCACATGCCCCCGCAACAACTCATAGGAAAGTTTCAAGTTTCCTCTAACTGTAATAAAAGTATCTTCAACAACCTCCTTAACTGCCTCCTTAAATACGCATCTTCTGACTGTGTTACCGAGCCCAGACGCTCGACCCCAGCTCATTGTAAATGACCTCAAACACACACCTCTGCAGTCACACTTAATAAATCTGAGAACAGAACCAAACAAAACGTCGAGCAAGGCTGGCAGTTTGCAACAGGTTTGCTGACTGAGTGACACCAGGGCAGCACCTGTCTGGGTCTGTTGGTGTTAACCATAGAAGCAGATTCACTTCGCGCAAAGCAGCGACAACCACACTTCAGTTTGTTTGAGATGAGTTTTTTTCCCTAGTCCTTGGTTTCAGTTCATTGCTGAGTCACTGGAGGACACTTTCAGACCTTCGGGGAGGTGGAGCGGTCTTATCGCTCTCTTTCATCTTCTTTTAAACACATAAATGAGGACACGGTTGCACTAGAAACAACGCAAACATGCAGAACTAGGTCAATGGAAACAAACGTCTTATTTTGTGCCTCCATTTCGACTGAAACTAAAAATCTGTTCTGATCTGTTGCACACTGTGTGATTCTAATCCGTCATCCTCAGCCAACTACGATGACACCCTGAGAAAAACACTCTTTATGTAAATACCATAAACTGTCTTATAAAATCGCGCTCTTGCAGCTTTAAAGAACTTCATGTCCCAGCAAATAAACACCTGTCTCCAATAAATGCCTGGTTCAGGAGACTGTTTACATTGCAGGTCATAAAACTGTCCACAAAACCACTAAAATGTGCCTGAAGCTGCCATGATAACATCACTGAAGCATGCTGCCAATGTAATTTAGGTTTTTAATATTTAAACTGGACACAGAAGTGGTATACAGAAAATATGTGCTGGTTATTAAGATAAGTTTGTTTATAGCATCTCGGTTTTGATGTGTAGGAAAAATAAGTCTGCCTCTGGCTATAAGATCTAACGTGGTTATGTGTGGTTGATTCCATGCCTGAAACAAATAAAATATTAGACTATTATTAGAAGTTTTATCAAGAAATATACAGCAGAAAAGGCCAAGTGGAAACAGACTCAATGTCCAAGTCTGATACATTTTGTTCTTCTCCTGTCCTTATCGGAAATGTTACTTTCACTACCAGCTGTGTGTGGGCAGTGGTATCTGTGTGCCAGGTAGAAGACAAAAATACACACACATCAAGTGTAAAATAGCAGCAAGACTTCGATAAATAAATCAATATGTCTGGCAGGTACATTTAAGAGACAAAAGCTTTTGGGTTCCTCTGCTCCAGTGGAAATCTAACTTTCTCTGAATGTAAGTCAATACAATCCAAACCAAACCTGATTGGCCTCCTGCTGAGTTGATCCATACTAAGCAGAAGCACCAAAACTTTCTGCTAAATTTTCTCAGCTTCTCTGTCGTCCGTGAAGTTAAAAAACACTTTCGGATTTGAAGACGAGTGGTTAGACACTTCAAAACATTCTCTTGTTATTCAGAAATTATATTGCACTTATTAATCGCTGTGGTGGAAGTCAGAGAGTGTGAATTTTTAGCAGAGAGATGGACTGTGTGCAAGCAAGCAAACAATACATATTCATCCTTCAGCTGTTTTTTTTTTCTGTGGGTCGTTTCTTTTTAACCGTACCTTTGTTATACATTTTCTCTCCTCCTGAGTGTAACTAGCTGGCTAACTGTCTCTGAACTGAATAATTCATAGCAGAAGTGAAACAGCAGCACTTGCCCCTCCCTCATTACTGAAGTACTCTTTAGCAAGATGCTTAAAGGATCAGTTGACCTAAAAATTAGAAGTCAGTAATTAATCAAAAACATTTTGGATGGATTGGTCATTTCAGCTTAAAAAGGGTGTAAATAATGTATTTCCACATCAACTTGGTATCTTGGGGCTTCTGGTGACTCGGATAATGCTGGACGAGCTGTATGGAGCCATTTCATGTTTTTAATTCCGCTGTTTTACACTTTAAAAACACGTCCCCAGCTACAGTTGTTCATCAGTTGTTTACAAGAATGCTCCAGAAATCCAGAAATGTTTCGTGGTCAAAGTAGCTTCATCCAACCGGCATGAAGGTGACATTGAAAATCCAACAATGTGTTTATACTGATCAACTTTCATGTGTGGATGCATGTAACCCATCAAAAAAATCTGATTAAATAAAAAAAGAAAACACCAAGCAGTCCAAGCAGACAGATCACCAATTTTTTACTAGCCGACATCACAAGAGGTCAATATGCATAAAACGAAATGCTAACATACTCCACAAAGCATCCATACCGCTCACATGCTTAAGTAAAATAAAAACCTAAAGCTTGAGAATAACAAGTCCTATATCCCAAAAGGCTTAAGACTTCTACCATGCATGGTAGCTTTTAATCTTACATATGTAGGATTTAAAAAAAGTTAGCGCTATTTGAGTTGACTCCATTGACAGCCTCTCAGAGGATGTTATTAAATTGGCCCTCAGAGGGCGGCGCTTGCCGTGGTCGAGTCCTACGAAGTGAGATTTTACGGTTGAGTTGCAACAGCGTGTCGGCTGGTGCTGTCTGAGAGCCCCTAATGTAAAATATTAAAGGCTTGGGTCAACGGGGGGGGGCCCTCATATCGCTCTCATTACTTATTGACGCGCCCCTATCTGTGTGTAGCTCGGCTAGTGAGCCTGTAGGAGTGTGAGTTTGTTGTGAGCATGGAGATGGTTGACTCGCCAGTGTACAAACGCACACTCACCTTCATGCATTCACACGGTCAGAAATAGACTTGAATGGTAACCTGAAAACATGGAGGCACACATAATGTAAGTCACATATAGTAGTGATATACATAATCGGTGCAGCATTGAAGTGTGTGCATCAGTGTCTAGGTTCAGTATATGGACATTAAGCTAGGCCTGTGTGCATGTGCATTTATGACTGCTGTTGTGTGTTATGGTTGCATGTAAGCTTATCAGTATGTGCCAATGTCTGCATTCAATTTCATGCATACATGTTTACGCAAGTGTGTGTTTTCATGCATGATTACTGTACAACATGATGTGCGCAGGGTTGTGCCCTTTCATGCATTTATCCCGACATGTGTTAGCGAACATATGCTCAGTGCCAGGTGGTGTGTGTGTGTGTGTGTGTGTGTGCGTGTGTGTGTGTGTGTGTGTTCTTATTGTCTTATCAAAGTGATGTGAATTTAAGGTTTAACTTTCAGTGAATTATTTATCCCTGTAGCAGCTCTGGCACCTGCACTGGCCAAGGGTCTGAAAGCATACACCAGTCACACACACACACACACACACACACCTTACATGTACGTACGCACACACACAGTGCAACAACACACTGACACGCAAAATTATACAGCCGGAGCAGCTATAAATATTTATCCCTCTTCCTCCTCATATTTATTTCATCCAACAGAGCTCATATCAGAGGGGCAGCGGGATGGTGAGGAAATCCAGAGAGAGAAAGAGGGAGAGGGGAGGAGGGGTGATAGAGTGAGGGAGAAATAGATAGATGGAGGTGAAGGAGAAAGAAAAAGAGAGGAGGAGGAAGAGGAGGAGTAAATTCTTTTTACTAATGAAAATAAAGATGCAGATGGAAAGAGAGAGGATGATGAAATTGAAGAAAATGAGGCCACGAGTGAGATAAGAATAAAAAGTAGGGATTGACCGAGATGATTTATTCTGGGCCAGCACCAATTCTTTGTAATCATGAGACCAATAACAGACATCTGCAGTAAAAAGACAAATCTCTTGTCAGTTTACTGCACGGTGAACGATACTTGAGGAAAAGTTTTAGATAATTTACTTGAGTATTTCCTCTCTTTTACATTTATTTGATGAATTTAGTTAGTAGTTACTTTACAGATTCATACATGTATCATTCAGTGGAGATAGGCTATTGCTTGTGACATGTAAACAGTCAGATAGTGTTGTGGGCGGGTCAGTGAGTGAGACGACAGAGAGGTGACGACACACGGAGAGACGAAGCTGCATTCTAAGTAGGAATGAAAAAAAAAACTTGGCCACCTGCAAATCATCCACACTGCTCACATGCTTCAGTCAGAGGAGAAACTAAAGCTTGAGAATAACAAGTCTTATTTCCCAAAAAGCTTAGACCACCACAGGAACCAATTGTCACACCAATTGTGGTAGCCTTAAATATTAACATATGTGAGATTTAATTGAAGTTCTACAAAGCACTATTTGAGTTAACTCCAGAACTGAAGTAGCACATTGTAAGCCTTGGCCGCCTGTTGAATTCAGTTATTGAAAGCAAACAGGGGTAAGCATACCACCAGAGTAACAGCTAACTGCTGCTAACTGTAGCTGCCATTAGCTATTTAGCTCGTTTAGCCATGCATCTAGTGGTCCATACTGGGAGATCAGAGCACCAGATGAGTGCTGGTGTTTACACCACTGGCACAGGAGCTAAATTCTACAGATATCTCTGCATCACATAGATCAACACATCATATCATATAGATCATCATAATGTTAAAATTTGGATTTCTTCACATTCTGTTGTTCATTTTGTTTAATTTTAAAATGTTTTCGATTTAAATGCGAACATATTTAAATGAACTTACTTTGTCAGCAAACAGACACAAAATACACTGTTACAGATAATCAGAAAGATGCTGAATAACGGCCTTGAATTAGTCTATCCCTGATCAAAAGTGTGAAGGGACGGAAGGAAAGGAAGAAAATATCTGCGATAAATGTGATGGATGTATGAAAAACCTGAATGCAGCAAACATAGAAAAGGGTCAGGACAAAGACACCAACAAAGAAGAAAGTACAGAAGATAAAAAGCGGTTAGAGGCAGAGTGATAGAAAGTGAGTAGTGAGTTGAAGTCACTCAAGAGAGTCATTATCGCCACTATCCAGCAGTCTAAACAGCAGCCGTCGAGGTGCACAATTGAATCTAGACTACTACACCACTTAACTGGGATAAAAGGCTGCATGGCCTGGCTTGTCGCTCTGACTGGAAATGATTGACCAAAGGGTTGGAGCAGCCCGGCGGGAAATGTCGCGGAAAAATCACTCTGACTCTACAAATAAAAGTAAAAAAAGGACACGGAAGCACAGAAGTTGCTTTGTTCATCAAGGGTTGATGATATAATGTATATTCCAGCAATACGTGGATGCCTCCAACAGTGGATCTATGTGGCTGCTCATCTAATTATGGCAAGAAACACACACTGCAAAAGATGAAGACTTAATTGCTATAGGCAGTCAAAATCGCAACTATAAGAACTAGAGCAGGTCATCCAGTAACCAGAAGGTCAGTGGTTTGATCCCCGGTTCCCTCTGCTGCCCATCAAATTATACTTGGGCAAGAAACCCAACCGTAATTGCTCCTGATGGCCATTCCTTCAGTGTGTTTGTGTGAATGGTTGAGCATGGAAATATCCTGGGGCACTTTGAAAAGGAAGCGCTAAATTGCATCTGACGAGCAGGTCGGCAACTTGCAAAAGAGTCTCTGCCGCATCACTGTATGGCTGAAGGGTATTATCACACCAAAATATCTTCAAAAACAATATTATTGTCTTTCAGCAAAGACTCATTCAAATCCCTTGGCTCGTCATATTCTCTCACTTACATACTGCCAAACTGCTGAGCTGCTGTCTTCTTAGGAACAAGTCTGTATGTTGCCGCTACGTCAGGCAAATGAACCTGTAATAACCTGCGCCAGCCCAGTCTCACTCCCACCTCGTCAGTCATCAACGTTCATTGTGTCCTTTTCAAAATAAAAACCCAAAGATGCTGCAACAGCTGTTAGATATTTTATATTGTGAAACATATTGTAAATGACCTCAAATATCGAAAATATTTGATAATATCTCATACTGGCCCAAGCCTAATACGAACATGTGTATGAATGGGAGAATGTGACGTCTGACTTAAAGGGCTTAGAGCAGTCTGTCAACTAGAAGAGTCGATTCAATATTGATTCACTTGTATCCCTCAAGTAAGTTCTTTCATGAAGAGTTCTGGTTTTAGCAGAACAAACCTGGTTGAATCTCAATGTGTTTGAAATTTCATGATGTACCATGTCTTGCACCTCACATGGTAGAATGCCATGTGAAACTCTCAGTTGAATATCTCTTCCTCCACCAGTATAACCAAAATACATGTACTTTCATTGAAGTCTGCGTAATTAAGTGTTTCTGATCTCTCCTCGTACCCCGGGAGGCAGCTTCGTGACCTTGTGGCAGAGTCTTATCAAAGACGAGGGCCAAAGGAGTAGCTCTCTGTAAGCTTTGAAGCCTGAGGGCTGTGTAACAAAGTCAGGCTTAGCATGCAGCATTTTAAACAGCAGAGGATCTCAACAGGCGGTTTCTAGCAGAGTGAATGGAGCTCGAGGCGACCTGAAGGTGTGAAGCCTGTTCTTGCCCTCAGCTCACACAGAGTGATGCAGTCAGATTCCAGAGGAAAGAAGTGCTATCACATTTATATTGTTTTAAAATTTATTTGAAGATTCTGGTTTATTTATCTGTTGAGACTACTTAGTAGTTAGTGAGCTTTTACACCTTAGACAAAAATGCCAAACTCAAGAATCAAGGGGAATGTGTGTTTGCTGTTTTTAATTTTCTTTTTATCATAATTAATGAATTATTGAAGTGTTTTACTCTTTCTGGTCAGTCTTTAGCATTAAAGAATAAATGTAAATCAATTTGGCTTTTTCATAGTCCCTACAGTGTCTGGTTATATATATTATGAATACATGCTTTGTTCAGCATCTTATGTGCTTTAAAACACAAATATGGCTTTGCCAAGAGTGATGGTAAAAACTGTGATAAATTTATGGTACTGCAAAAAACTGATTTAGACAAAGCTGCTCAAAATTCAACAAAATGTTTAAACTAAAAGTTGCGTAAGACAACTTTTCCCCCCTTGTGTTTTCAAGTGGTACTCTTGTTGCTGCCACTGTTGCAAAGACAAGTGGCTCAATCTACGCTATTACGCTACGCTATTATCTATAGCCATGAAGATTAATAACTAAACATGATAATATTACAACAGTATCTCCTGAGCTTGGTGGTTGGGGAAGCTTCCACCAGATGAGATGTTACTAAGAAAAGCTACAGTTATAAAAATAATTTCCCACCTGTATGGACATATTTGAGAAAGAGAAAGCAGTCTTCATGTTTTTCTTTTTGTTTGTTTCTTTTACCCAAATTTGTTTGATTTAAAACACACCTCACGATATCAAATGTGCTGATAAATCCCCCTGGATTAGTACACTTAGGATGCATTTGGTCCCATGTGAATGAGCTCAGACACATTAAGTGACGTGTCGTGTTAGATCAATACTCAAAAAACTATGTGTCCAAATCCAAGTCGTTTTAAAAGTTTTTTGATGTATGGGAAGCCTCTCTGGAGAACCCATCAGCAAGCAAGAACACAGGCCAAAAAAATCCTGCAGCACAGAGCTCATAAACTACAGCGAGAACCAGACTGCTTCCCTCAGGAGTCTACGTTACTCCACCGGTCACTTTGGGAGCGAGCCAGCCGCGATTTCCAGCTCCCTTCCTAAATCTACAAATGAGACCTGGTTGGCTGGTAAAACACTTAAAGTGGCTGTCGATGTTGAGATTGAACAGGAATGGTTGCTGGTGGACAGAGAGGGCCCTTGTCTTGGATCTCTCTCAGTACCTTGAAGCATCTTCAAAAGGACAGCTGCCTAAGAAGAAGAAGAAGAAGAAGAAGAAGAAGAAGAAGAAGAAGAAGAAGAAGAAGAAGAAGAAGAAGAAGAAGAAGACGAAGAAGAAGAAGAAGAAGAAGAAGAAGAAGAAGAAGAAGAAGAAGAAGAAAAAGAAGAAGAAGATGAAGAGGAGGAGGAATAAGAAGGGGTTGTGTGTAGCAAGCCATTATTAGGTTTGGAGCAGAGTTGTGTGTGCAGAGCCAGGTTGACGTTGATCCAACAGGGTGGGTCTGTCTGCTGCATGACTCGGCCCGTCTGGCCCGCAGCTAGAACCCCCCCCCCCCCTCCGCTGGCAGTTATGTGTGTGTAAGGGTGTAGGAGTAGGAGTGTGTGTGTGCAAGCCATGCATGCCTCTGTCGGTACGCATGTGGGTGATGAATTATTCTGTGTGTGCGTGCGTGGCCTTGTGTGTACATGTAAGTGGTAGTGAAGCATGTAAGTTGAAATTCACTGTGTATGTGTGTGTGCATGTGTGTTTGAAAGAGAGAAAGAAAAAGGGATCTTATAACGGGCACAGCACCAGAGTCGGTGCCGCTCTTTCCATGTCTCTGTCCTCTCCCTGACCCTACCTGACGTTGCATAACACGAGAGATGGTTTTATGCCAGATGAGCGGCTGGGTGGGTGTACGATGCACACGGGTGAGGGTGCCGAACGAGGGGTCGGGACGGTGCGGGAGGTTACGTCTAAGACAATCAAATGACATATCTCTCACCACCTGCAACCTTCTCTCTTTGTTGTCTGCTCTCTTTTCTTTAGCTGAACTGAACGTGCTGGTTATGAAAAGAGCAATAAAGTTCGGGAGAGGCTGCAGGCGGAAGAGAAAAGATGTACAGTACACATGGTGCTGTGCAATATGCCCACAACCTCATATCCTGATGTCAGTCCTTTCATATCCAGGTATTAATATACATCACAACACAACACATTTTGAAATACATATTTGACAAACTAAATGCACACACTCCTTTACGAGAGTTTAATGAGAATACGGCAACTAGGGCTGGTCAATATCGTTATATCATGATATGGCATAACTGTGCTCTTTTTCTGGTTTTACAAGCTGCATTACAGTAAAGTGAAGTCATTTTATGAACTTAACAGACTTTTCTGCTTGTTCTAATACTTGCCTTTACCGGTTTGTTCATTATAACCACATTACTGATGATTATTTCTCAAAAATCTAATTATGTATTTTCTGCAAGTACCAGCAGTCCTCACCACAATATTGTTGCAATGTCAATAACTGCGTTTTCATTCTCTTGTATTGTGCCACCCTCCCTGTACTCCATGTTTGTTTGTGTTGCCTTCATCAGAATTTGCTGCCTGCATCCCCGCCGTGCATTGCGCATTTGAAAAGTATTGCCACAAAGAGTATGATTTGCAACACAACAAATTCTAAACATGCACACAATTCCAGCTGTAGTTGTAATTCCAGAAGATGAGGCTCTTTTCCAGAGTCAGTCGCAATCAGGTTAACACTGTAACGTTTGAGGTCATTTTTGCAAGTTTGCCTCAAATTTGAGGCGTACCACCAATTTTACACGTCAAATTCAGTTTATAAGAGCTATAAAGCCAGCAAAAATAGCTTTATAATGTCTTCTGTGGCTCTGGAGGAATTTTTCAAAATATCTTGGACATACCAGAAGGCCTAGGTAACGAACTGGAAGTGCAGAGTTCAGAGGGATGTGACATTTACCTGACGGGGAAAATATGTTGCATAGGATCCAGTGTCTTTGGAGCAACTTTCAAGCTTTAAATCAGGATATTACTGCCTCTACTGTACCTGGAATAAGTAACTTTAAGTGAGTCTGATGCTTTTAAGACGAAAGAAAAGTTTAAAGTATTTTGATTGAGGAGATCAGGAGATGATGTTGAGGCATTAGGTTGTAGATTATGAGATCAAGAAAGCATTTATAAAAACATCAGTGATTTGTCTCTTTATCGTTTCTGCATGTCATTTGTGTCCCAGCACAAATCAAAGTTTCCCTCATCAATTGTCTGCAGCATAATAAATGTACTAAAAGCCTTCACACTGTTTGTACTAGTTGTAAAGAGTGAGACTTATTTCTAAATCACAAGAAAGGGCTGGGATTGCAAAGGATTCATTACAAATAAAGAATTAGTCAAATAAAAAAGGTCAGCGTCCTAAAAAAACGAAAATGACTCATCCAATAATGCGTTCCTTGGATGATCGTACAGAAAAGACATGAGTTAAGTAAAGAAATAAAATTCAGGACAAGAGTCCAAGATTTTTTTTTTGTGGTTCTTCCAACTACAAACTTCTGCTATAAAACTAATAAAACACAAGAAATTGGAGACGTTGGACGACTTCGTTCGTGGGTTATGTGGATCTTGGCATTTACGAGTTGTGGATGTGAGTCAACACAGGCCTCAAAAATTGTAGGATATCCATAGATGCTGGCAGACTTGAGATAATAGACACACAAGTGAGCCTCATCTGCCAAGTAACTTTTTTTTGTTCTTCAGATGTGGAAAATTCTTCTTCTTAACTTTTCCCTGCCTGGATTTTCATTGCAACTGTGAATGCAACTTCTGGTCTCAAGCTTGTGTATATTCATATATTTCCCCTCATTCTTCACTTTGCTTCAAAACTTCCTCTTCACTCTTTTCAAACAGAATGGAGCACTAGGGGGGAGGCTGTGGAAAGAAAACAAACTGTGAAACTGTAACCTGTAGCCAAGGAAAACTAGCTGACGGGCTTCCCTCCCCCTCACCTCGGCACGGAGTGTACCAACAGCGTCTACCTGACAGATATCACTCCTAAACAACCCTGATGCTTCCAAACCTGCAGCTAGGGGTTCAACGTGCTGCCACTGGTGCCTTCTGTTGAGGTTTGGCTCTCTACAAGCCACATTTCTCCCCCTCAAAATCCCTACTTTTTCACTCTCAGGCCTCAAGTTTTCCTTTCTTACACTTTCCCATTAATACCCCTCATTCTAATCACATACCATTTCACTTCCCTTACCCTACTTCTACACTCTCTGTTGTGAAAGAAGATATATAAAACATATGTTAGCGACTCACAATCAAAAGTTTCCCTTGCCCTCCCTCTTCTTAAGTGGACTGTTTCATAAGTGTACTGTTCTGCTCTGCTCTGAGGGCCTCCTGGGTGTGGGACTGCTGCTGACCTGCTGGGCCGAGTGTGCTGCCAAGTCTTTACCGTGAGAGAGTGAAAGAGAGCAGAGGGCAGGGCTCAGAACGGCACCGTGCCATCGGACACTTTGCCAGCCTTGGCTGGAGCACCGATGTACTGACGGGAGGGAAAAGACTAACTGCAATTGTTCGACTCAAGTGGTTATAGATGTGAAAACATACAAGAGGAAATGACTAAGAAAAAGGGATTCTTTCACACCTGCTTTCCCTCCGACAGCCCCAGCTCTCCCCTGTCTCCTGTCCCGGCCCGAGACCTGGCATTTCCCCCGTCTGATTCATCCACCCTTCTCTCCAGGCTTCAGCACCTCTCCTACAGTGTTTAGCCCTTTACTTAAACTGTAAAGTCCAGTCCTGCTCCTTCCCCTCTGTGCCTCCAGAGCCTGAGCCTCCACCCTGCACTCTTCCTCGTCTCTGAGAGTAACCCATTATCACCTAGCTCCAGCTCGCTCTCTGCTTGCCTAAACCTTTGCACACTTATCCAGCTAAAATCATGACCCCATGCTTCAGACCTCAACCTCCTCCAAAATCCGGCCAGTGATTGTTAGGCCAGCCGGTAGGGAGGACATGCAGAATAGACATAGCTATAGAGCGCTACGGAGATGTGTTACTTTTGTTGGCAAACTCTGAAGTTAGCATCCCGCTCGCTCCCTTTAAAGCTGAACTTGAAGTTTGTGATACGTTTTTTCAGCAAGATAATCTTAATGTGTTTTGGTGTAAATGCATTTGCCTTCAGCAAACTAAACTACATCATGCATCAAGCATGACGTGGATGCTTTTTAATTCAAAAGGTGGGATACAAAACATGACAAAATCATAAGCTTGGTTCAACCACAGACTTAATTTCAGGCATTTAACAAACATACACATTCAAACCTCCCATTTACTTTTTCTGGAGGAAACCAGAAGTGCAACCATGCAACCAAGTGACTTCAAGATTTTTGGACTCATTCCTGCATCAATTTGTCGCTACCTGTGCAAACACAAACTCAAGACTAATACCTCACCTGACACCGAGGAACATAAACACAATTTTTCTGTTTAACTCCACAATTTCTGATACTATGTGCTTCTTAATTTCAAGTTTTCACAATAAATTTTGGAACTTGAGTTTGAGAGAGTAAATAACTATTTCAATGGCGTATTAATTACTTTATACCAATATAAAGGGAATCCACCACTGTGTGAACTATGTAGTCGTTTATTAAGGGACAATCCTGCGGTAGATCTTGGCAAATGGTGCAGGGATTTGCCGTGACAACCTTCGCACAATAAGTAGCCTCTGCAGCCTCAGTCAAGCATCATCACTGTGTATCTGTAAGCACACACACACACACACACACACACACACACACACACACACACACGCACGCACGCACGCGCGCGCACACACACACACACACACACCTCCACTGCATCTTTGGCCTGATTATAAAACACCACACAAGCCTAATGAGAAAAAAAAAAAAAAAAGACGGAGAAGGAGCAACATTTAGCAGTTAACTTACACTACCCAATCACTGTGCCACACATTGCTTCGACATGTTGCACGCTGATTGGATGGGTGATGTGGGTGAAAGGGGAGGAGGAGAAGGAGGAGGAGGAGGAGGAGGGGGACACTCAGGAGAGGAGAGGAGTACAGAAATGGAGAAAGCTCACCAGTGCATTAGGGACAGCACGATGCAATTCGTTCCATTGGCAGCACTTCAAAGAGGAAGAGGAGGGGGATAATCCACCCCAACATTAGCCCCCGGATTCTTCCACCATCACCACCACCAACATGCACACACACATTTATTCACAAAAGCAGCAGGCTGGAGGGTTTGGTCGTGGGGTCTGATTGGGTTGGGGTCTAGGGATGACGGGATGGAAGGATGGAGGGGATTTTTCAATTTGCCAGCAAATCAGAGATGATTGGAATACTCTCTCGCGCACAGATACACACACTCGACTTGACGTGCGCGCACACACACACACACAATTCAGACACCCACCTCCATGGAAAAGACCTCACATTTGAACCCAGCGAGGAATAAAATAAACAACAATAAAAAAGAGGCTCACGATGCTAAAAAGAGGCAAATATGGGTTAAAAATATGGGTCAGCAATAAACATTTAATGTGAGAAACAGTTGCAGATTCCAGGAGTGAAAAAAGGAGAAGATGAAAGTGGTGAAGGAAAGTGAAGGAGACAGAAGAAGAGAAAGATGGCTTGTATATCGACAGCTACTAGCATTGGCACCGGTGAGCTGTCAACACTCCCTCAACCGATACTTGACCAATTCATGATCAATCGTCCTCATGGGAAACCTGCCAGCAGCAAACACAATCAATCCTCGTCTCTGTCAGACCTTCGAGCAGTGTTAAAGAGGAACGCCGCTCAATTCGAAGCAGCAGCAACGGCTTGTTGTCACTTCCTCAGTTCAAGTCGGCACCCACTGATGACAAAGTCTCCCCGTGGAACAATCATTAACACATGTCACCGTGTTTTGATCTGCAACTGTAGCGTCAATTTCGGGCTAATAAGCGCCACAACAGAGACGTGAGTCCTGACAAACTCCAGCCTGAAGTGCTTGAGATACCATGTGTATAATGGAAGAGAGAGCTGGACGCTCTGCAACAAACAGAAAAAAGACCAAAGTGATAGAAGATCTTTCAAATCAAATAAGGAGAGCGTACTGGAGATGTTGGCCACACAGGGTTTGTTCCACTGCCTACACTTAATATTTGCTGGATGGATCTATATCTGTACATAAAAGGGGCAGAAATAAGCCATTAAAGCCTAACAGTATAATACATAAGACATGATTTTATATCGCATCTGATTGGTTGACATTGTGACATATGCAATACTTTCATCATCTCTGTCATCAGTGAACAACCAGGTGCACAGACAGTTGTTTCTGTGGCGCTTTACATACAGTCAGATCAACGTTTAACTTTCTATCGACCGTCTTCAAATGTTTTACCGTTTATTGATGAGATAAACAGAGTTAACCTTAGAGACTTGAAGTGGTAAGGTCGACTTCTACAACACACACATCAATAATGGGTGGTCTGGAGGGAGAAGAGTTATGGAGTGCACAGATACACTGAGTGGTCAGGAGGTTCGCAAGGCCTGAAGCAATCAATAAACCCTGACCACTGGAGACCACTGTGGTATGTGTACAGTTACATAAGTGTATACGAAACAAACGCCTCTCTGGAGCATTGTTTAAATCACAGAAACTAAAATGTATTGCAAGTAATCAGATGCAGACTCACTACCTCATGTGCACCCAGAGTAAAAAGGTGGGTGGTTTCATTATTTTGTTCCCAGTTGCGTACTGAACTTTCAGCCACTTGTAAACTGCTCAAACCCACTTTTGTGACTATATGCTTTGTGGGAAATCATTTTTCACGCCACTTTTCGAGTTAAGAGGTGATAAATTGTTATCTAAAAGCCAAATTAACCCTTTGGGATGCTGGGCGAAGTGCGCTGATCCGTCAGCCTAATCAGAACTCCTTAAGTCCACTCCAGTGGTATTACCAGCTGGGGCTAAATAGGTAAACCAATGAGCAATTAAAATATGTTGTCCAATTATTTCTGGGGTTGTTGTATGTTATTCTTTTTCGTTTGTTGCAGTGCAGTGGGTCATTTGGTTGATATGCAGCTATCTAATTGCCAAAACCTTCTCCTACTGTGAGCCAAATTAAATCGACCAAGCTGAACCATAGTGAGGCAAAACCAACCGCACCGTATCAAATCACACGCCAAAGAACTGAAGGAAAAAAGTATTTAGGACACCAGATTATTTGGTTTTATCTTACAGTCTGCTGAAAGAAAAAGACATTCACATTGGTTTTTAGGGGGGTTTGTGGGGGAAACATTTTCAACATTTGGGAGATTTAGTATCAGAAAGTAAGTAAATGCCACATGATGTATGTTAGATTGTGGTGATGATATGAAGCATTTGTCCAAACATAAGAGGCAGCACAGCCGTCTAGCCGCCAGTCCTTGGCAAACCAGAATTAACCGTAAACCCCCTAAACTCAGGTTGCAGTCGGTGTTTGGCTGTGGGCTGCCCGCTGCCATTCAGATTCTGTAGGGTAGATTGCAGGGTCAGAAAGAGGTTTTGAGAGCACCAACTGCAGTGAATGCCAATCAACTATCAGAGCACTGCGAACATGAGCCTGCAGTGAGGTTATAGGCATGCGTGCAACCAATCCCAAAAACTGAGCAAGGAAATTTACATAGTGGTTAGCATTCAGCTGCCAAGTGTGAGCTATGATACTGAATGCAGTGGGGAAACACTTCAGCATTCTGACCTCAAACTATGCTACTACAGTTTAAGCTGAGGTACTGAGAGAGCAGTAAGCATTTATTAGATACACAGAGGCCATGAGTTGCATTAAAGCTTTACGTTGTTCATTAATAAACACTAATTTTTGTTGGCAGACAAGGCAGATAAAATACATAAAACCGAGATGACAAGACTTTTCCCTGTCAAAAGCTATGGTGGGTAACCATGCAGTAAGGAACCGTGAAACCATAAAGCCAAAAAGAATGTAGTGCATGCAAGTTACGGTTGCAGTCTGGCATTAAGACTGAGACATCAAGCAGCACTGAAGAATCAGCCGAGACAGCCGAACAAAATCCAGAACATCTTGGAGCAAACTTACCCACCCTTGACAGAGACTTGTCCACAGAGGTCTCTTTCTTCATGTCCACCCTGACCCTTCTCTTCATTGTCTCTCTTGCCTTCCATTGCCTGTCTGTCTTCCATTGATTTATTGAAGAACAGGCCTCCTTCTTTCACTTGAAAGTTTATGTTGCCCACAGGCAAAAAACAGACACAACATTTGCTCACAATCTGAAGCCACGATAGGCAAAGGTGACCAGAACTCCCAAGCAGCTGCTCCACAAGTGGGCTTTAAACCTAAACCCCTTCGACTTATTGTCTCCAACTTTCCAGGGAACAAATTCTTCTGGAATTGCAACCTCGCAGACTGTGGCAACTCCTGAAGTAAACAGGTGGTGACTAGGGTTGCAACGGTGATGAAATTTTACCACCAACTAATAAGCTCTTGACGACAAAGAAAAGAGGCTTGGCATCTGGAGAGCGTCGTGTTAATTTACTGCTAATGCAAACCAAACATTTCCTACTGTACCTTCACATTAAAAGCATTTAATTGATGGAACACAAGTTAACTTTCATTAAGAAGTGGGTTAATCAGAGGAAATGCAATGGTTTCATTGAGTTCGGCACTTGTGGCTTTCATTCATCAAAACTGTGTCAACAACCGTTGATTTCAGCACCTGTTGACAGTGAACACTGATGACGAGCTGCAGGTGTCAGGCTGCACACCTCCGACCTCTCAGTGAGGCAACCAGCTCCGTTTCCCTCATGAATGTTGTCAGGTCTCCACTTAGCATTGGGTTAAAATCTGAAACATTTCCAGTTAGGTGGTTTTGCTTTTCGCTTTGTCAGTCAATTATACTTACTCCTGACATGGCGCAAGTGAGATGTGACTCCTTCTGTGACTCTGCTACAGGCACTGCTTTACAGTGAAGACACCTTCACTTTATCACTGACATGTCCGTCGTCTGACTCAGTATTGATAAAAAAGAAAAGAAAACATCCGCAGAGGCTGTAGGCCAGTGATGTACTTGGTGTATGCCAGACCACCATCTAACATTGGTAACAACCACTACAGCAGCAAGCCTAGAGGATGTACATATAGATAGAGGATGGACATATCTACATAACATGATGACATATGATGACATGATGTCATTGCCCTCTGGCCTTAGGTGTTCTGGATGTATGACGTGTAATAGGTTATACTGAAATATACACCATGCTTGAACATGGTGGTCATCATGCACAGTACATGACTGGCACAGAAACTCGATGCTCAGCCACCTTTTTACTTGGTGTTAGATCGAGCAGGCTGTTAATTCTGAGGACCTCAGTGTTGAGCTCCCTCAGCTGAAACATGGCGTCCCTTGTCAGCATCCTCTTGTGCCCTCTGACAGACTCCAAATCAAAGGCTTCCTCTCCATTACATGCAGTTGCACAAACATTACCATATCTTCTTTTTCTCTTGAGTCTCTCAGATAAAAAGAGAGGATTCAGTCCCAACTATCTCTAGTTGGTACCACTGCACCTCCCACACTGTGCTACTAGGGAGGTATTTTTCACATCCCAAGAGACATCCATATGCTAAATCCGTGCTCTGGGTTGTCTCAGACTGAATTTGAAGTCTGTCTATCACAAACCCAGAGCCACAAGCACCAAAACACTCCCGAAAAGTCCTCGAGTGCTCTGTGCTGACTGGCTTTCACATGCAGTAAATAAACTATCAGAGTGAACACAGTTCACAGGAAAATCCACACCAATTCTGTGTGGTGGGTGGATTTTCACTTTAATTTTCGACACTGGGCTATCACTCAATCACTCATTATAGCATTCAACCATTTCATTATGCCTTCATCCTTCAGGCTATTCATTCATGTAACATTAATATTCATGAAAGCCAAAACCAACTTCATATGATACTGTCACTGATCTTTTTAATTACCTCGCAAAAATGTAAATTACCCTTTAAATATCAATAACACTGGCTGGATCAAGCTCTGGGCATGCACATACCCACATGTGCAAATGCACTGACACAAAAGCAACAAGTTTCACGCTGCATACCAAACACACACAAACACACACCACACACATATCCAACTCACCCTCTCCAGGTCTTGTCGGAGGTGTGTGAAGAGTTTGAGGCGCCTGTAGAGCACGTCCTGCTCCTGCTGTGCCAGGTTGTCCACCTCATCCCTCTTTAAGGTCACCAGAGGTCGATTAAAGTTGGCCTTCCTCTTCAACTTCCAGAACTGGTATAAGAAATCCACCTTGAAGAGGAGACAAAACACGCTGCAGTTGTCTGGTTTCCTCTCATTCAACACATCCAAACTGATTTATCTCAAGGTCATTGAAGGTGATCATTTACATCGATCTCATGCATCTGAAACAAAATGATTCTATTACACTTTTTCAAATGTAATCAGTGCGAACCATTATTCCATTAAAACATGCTTCACGGTTTCTGTCCCTGCTTATAGGTGTAGCCTTCCTTTACAGCAAAAAAAACAAACAAAAGCTCTAGCCTGCAGCAACGACCATGTTTGGAAAGCACAGACCAGATAATTACAGCACATTCTCAACAAACGCCTGTAATTTATCAGGCAGTTTACCTGTGAATAGGGAGCACTTTATTTGACGCACTAGAACCGGCACTCTAAATGCAACTCATCAATATCACATCTGATTAAATTTAATTAACTCTGGAAGCCAAAGTTAATCGTGAATAATATAATATTGAATGTGCATGCAAAACACTGTGTAAAGATCAGAATGATGTCTCGCAGGCAAATAAAGTGACCTCATCAAGGTTTTAGTCATTATTATAATATTTATTAACATATTCATTATTCATTATTAACATAAAACATTGTAAGTCAACATGGGCAAAAGTTTTTAAAACCCTCACACAGAGATATTGTGTTGTATATGTCGGATCAGGAAGTGTACTCCTGTCTTTCTGTGCGTTCGTGTGCTGTCTGTCTTTGTCACTAAATCACTGGAAACAGCTGTCCATGTTATGTTAAAGCACTCTGAGCGACGACATGCTGAACAGCTTCTTTTTAACCGTCTATGCTGCTTCCATTTCGCCATGACGCACATGAACACATCAAAGTTTAACTTCCTAACAAGTGTCCCCAGTCACAAGCAGCTTTGGCTTCTTCTTCTTTGCAGACAGAAATGTAACTTCACGGTTCAACGAACTGTGTGAGACAGTGAGACGACATCGCTGTCACATTATCTGCGTGCTTGTTGCCTGTTTGCAGGAACGTGTTGCTCTTCTGACCTATCTGATCAGTGAGCTGTTTTGCCAGTGTTGCCCTGTCAAGCTTTATGCTTAAACTTCATTAATACCTGACTCACTGTCTGGAGACTTATTTTGGTAAACATGGAGGTGTAGCTATTACTGTGAGTGTTATTTATTACCATTTTATATGACAAATGCTAGTGTTTCAGTTCCTTAGCTTCACGTACCTGGGGGACGGGCAGCGCCAGGTTCTCGGCCACCTCCCTGGGGTCCACCAGCTGGTAAAACTCATCCTCCAGCTCCTGAAGCTTCTGTTTCCTCTGGCTCACCTTCTCTCTCTCCAGCTGTTCCCGCTCAGCTCGCTCTGATGCCGACACCGACACCGGGTACAATACCGACCTCTGCTCCAGGTCACTGCTGCTGTTTGGTTGGTGCTGCTGGTCGGACCGGTGCTCAGAACCGACACCGGTGGTGGCCCAGTCAGGTCTGGCTGCGCCGTGTGCTCCGTTGGTGGTGGAAGTGGCGGTGGCGTGGTTGCCGTTGCTCACACTGGCCAAACTGGAGGTGCTGTTGATGGTTGCACCGCTGTTGCTGGCGGTGCAGCTGTGCTCCAGGCAGAAGGACTTGAAGCGCACTTCGTCGTTCTCTGCCAGGATGGTCCTCATCTCCAGGCCGTGGTCGAAGGCGCACGTCACATGGAAGGCCACGATACAGGAGGGCATGGAGCACTGGGAGTGGAAGGATGAGAGGAAATACAGTTAAAGTCAGAGATGGAATAAGAGGGCAAAAAAGGAACGAGGAAAGTAGAGCGGGTGGTAACTGAGCCAAAACATGACATACTTCATTCAGCCTAGCAAAATAATAGTCTTGTCAGACATAAATCCTTCAGTGTACGCTATATTTCAAAGGAATTGTTGAGCATTGTGAGAAATAAGACAGACAAAATTAAATGTGTTTCATGAACCTTCTGTGTTTTGCTGGTTAGTGAACCTCATTTCTTAACCAACATTAGCGACTGCTGCTATCTGTTAGCTGAGTGAAGAGAGGCACTGAGACGAGGCACTCGAGAATGTGCATTAGTCACATCCTGTGGACTGTGTGAAATCTGACCGTAGTCCTTCATAAAGAAATACACAGTCCAACAGTATTAAACAACTTAAAGAAATTGTCCACAGGCTTGTATAAATAACAGTAAATAAAGTCACGTGAATAATACATGTACAAGGCTTTAATTCTTACATTGCCCCTGTAAAGTCAGCTGAAGCACTGAGTTTGAGATTGTTGCACGCACATAGATATCAAATTAAACATACATGATCATGTCTTTTATATCTCTGGTCATGCACATACAGCCTAAACACAGACAGTGGGTCGATCACTTATTATCAGCTATGTTTATGTATTTTTTTAGACTATATTTTGAAAGAACCATATGAATGAATGCACAGAGATTGTGAGAGGAGAGAAAAAAAGTCAGAATGGAAGTTGAAACAGTGACTGGGAAATTCCTTTTCAGTGTTAATTCTGTCTAGGTTGATTAAAAGCAGACAAGCAGATTGGAAAAGGAACAAACTGTTTTTATCTTGGAGCGACTTAACACTCTCTTTGAAACGCGTGCACACACACACACACACACTCAGTTTCTCAGGCACTTCTGTCACAGCTATTTGTTTTTAAGTGTCATTCTCAGTCCATTTGTGTTATCAAGGTTCCAACAGAAGTGCAGCAAAGCAGAAAAAACAAGCCAAGTCACAACAAACACGGTTCCTCCATTTCTGCTGACATTTCGGTAACTTGCGTGCGTGTGTGTGTGTGTGTGTGTGTGTCAGTGCTATCCATTACAGGTCATACTAAGAGGCCGCCTCCTGCTGAGTCCCTCCAGGCATGGTGTGATTCGGTGTGTGTGTGAGCCCTTGTGGCTATGTGTTGTTGTCACAGCGTGTACATTTGTGCGTGTGCGAGTGCAGGTCGCTGCTTGTATTTGTCAGAGAGAGTTCAGCGTTAGGCAGGATGGTGACTCTCTTCTCTGTGTTGTTTATGAGAGTGGTGACAAAAACCTGACTGATCCCACTGACTCCACCATCTGGGAAACAACACTTTTCACCAAACAACTTTTCCCTCTCACACTCCTTTAATCCCTTAATTGCTTAACTGCTCACAGAAACTTGAAAAAGATTCATTTGAAAAGCAAAGTACACAGCAGCCCTCAGATAACAGAAAAACCTGCTGTACTATTACACAAAGAGGCAAACCTGTGAGTGGAAATGTGAATGTTTAGGTGATTCAGCATAGCAAACAATGAAAGTTGGATGCACTTTTCCAATATGTGAATCATCACACATATTCTTGCAATGAAAATCTACTTCCATCTCAAGAAACAGTCCCTATAAAAAGTATTTAATTGGTGCCGAGCCTCAGAAAATGTCCTAATGTGGTTTCTAAGATGTGGCAAAAAAAGGCTTTAAAAGGCTATTATATCCTGTTTTTGCAGCAATTACCTTGAACTCAGGCTAAGTCTGCTGCAATTATCCTCACTGCTCCCTGTCACACCCCCAACAACAATACACCGATTTGGATCTAAAGCAGGTATGCAAGGTGAACCAGTTCATCATCCTAACCTGTCGGTCTTCAGGTCAACATGAAATCTGTGTGAGGACACAACCTAAGAAGTTCACCTGTCTACTTTTCTTTATTTGGTAAGGAACCACAATAAAATGCAGAGCAGTTTAGTTTTGTTTCTTCCTTTTCACTCAGTATCGAGGCATTTGCTGCAAGCCTTCTGCTGAGGTACCACAGTGACCCGATAATAAAAGGTGGAATTATAAACGAGGAAGACCGCTGATTGGTCAGTCGGAACAACCAGAGTCACCTCGCCTGGATGATTATCACGCAAGTTCCCGTTCAAGTTCAGTAAGTTTGGGTTCACTGATGTCATTTTAGATGATAGTTGGAGTATCATTTAGTCATTTCATGCATACGGATGAAGGAGGCCATTTGTAGAAGCAAACAGTCCCTGCAGATCTCTGCACACGCCCATTTTCTCACCATCCAGTCATATGGCAGGGATATAACTGAACGAAACTCCAACCACTTATTATCTCTAATTTGGAAATACATCAAATTACTGAAGCTAAAGACTTCTGACTGTTTAGTCTCAGTGTCACTTTGCTTTTACAAGTGACATCAACTTCGATGTTTAGTCTTCCGATGTTGTCAACTTTAGACTTTTAAACATATTACGATGAGACAAACCTGTCCTCAACCCACTAAATCACAGAATAAACAATTCAATAATCACAAATACAGCATGTATGAAACACTGCTGTAGATACAGCATCTTGTTAAAATACTGGAGTTACAGTCAAAGGTGTACACTGTTGACCCGTTTCATTGCTAACCTCCCCAAATGTCAGGTTAAGCCCGCTGCAGCTGCTATCACTTATTTGGTGTCAAAAGGCAAAAGGTTGAGCACAGCATGGAGCCGCCTGGACGTGTTGTTTTGATACGAGCCGAGTCATCGCAGTAATACTCATCTGGCCTTTTGGACTGCACCTGCTCAGTTCTGGAGGAGGTTCATTAATAATGTTTTCATTACACACGCTGAGTCTTTCCTCTCAGTACTTTTTAGGCGTTTGCGGACAACAGCATGTTTGTAGGACTGTGCAGTTATCTTGTTAACGCCATAATGTGACCGATCCAGTCTGTTTTTCTGTTTAAGCCATTTCAAACAAATACAACAATCTCGGTCCAAACAGTTCTAATTAGTGTCTAAACAAACACAACATCGATACTTCCCACACACACATCTGCTCAGCCATTCTAAATAATTAAGAGGTGGTAACTGGAAACCGAGCAGCAAGGATTTTCAAGGATTTTTCTAACTGCTCTAAAATTGTGTAACAGAATTTAAGAGCTCCACCTGACAGGCTTCACGTTGAGACATTTGTCCTAAAAATTCAGGCCTCCCTTTTCATTTCTGTCCTTGTCAAGTGAGGAAATCCTGATGAAATCCAGAATTTTAAGACTTGACAGCACACCTACAGTATACAGCAGTGCCTACATCCATCACACAGTTTTCCTGAAGATGTGAAGTGTTGATCCTTGGCTGCAGAGAGAGCCCGACACCTGAGGAATATTGATGATTTGTGCTGCTATATTTTATTCATTCGTTTTCAAAACCTTAGCTTTCGCTCAAATCTGAAAACATTCAAGGATTTCCAATGCCCAGTTGGAATCTAGGCTGACATGGGGTATCTCTATTTTCACGTTTTCTTCCTTCACCCCTCAGACATGGAGCTGTCTGAAATGTAGCCGTTCATGTGGCGTCCCACATGGCGCTGGCCTAACAACATTATGCTCAGCTAAAACCTCTCCATACAGGAGAGCATCAGTCTGCAATTCAAATATTGAGCTCTGAGGATGGCCGCAGCATTTCATAAAATGAAAATTCATGTTTTTGTTTCATTTTATACATTAGTATTTTTAAAAATGTTGTATTCCCACAATAAGTCCCTTGCGTTTGCAAAACGTTTGGCTGCACAGTGTGAGTTTTTAAAGCCTGGCTGTAGGCTTTTAAATCAGAAGGGCTGTCGTGGTTCTCTAAAATCTGTGAAGAAGACAAACTAACCGTGAAGCGAGGGTGCTTTCCTAATTAGCTGACTGTGTCGTCCTATTATTGAAGACTGTCGTTCACACACGGACTCTCCACTGCACAGGCGTGACTAGTTGACCTTTCCCGTGCACCTTCCTTTAATAACGCACTAATTAAGAGGCTCATTACACTTGGAGAGCAAGCCAATTAATACAGCAGGTCGTTAAATACAAATATTTAGATCCGAACACTCCGACTGTCATTATGGGAGGGACAGCTACAGCACGAAATGAACACAGCGAGGTTTCTTTTTAGATGAACAAAAGCTTGTTATCATCAAGGCTGAAATGACCAAAGACTTGAAGCAGAAGATCTTAGAGCAAGATGGCCAATACTCTGCTCCAAGCTTTCTGACCGACTGGGGAGAGACTGAATAAGATAATGCACTTTGCGTATATTTGATTTATTGAGATTGTATTTAAAATGCTCAACTATAATTTGCTAAAAACTGATGGCAGGCCTAAATGACAGTGCACGACGTGTACCAGCACAACGAGCTTTTTTTTGTTGTTGTTGTTGATTCCGGTCTTGATCTTGATATGGCTGACATGTGACAAATTATCAACATTGCTTAGGAAAGTTATATCTTCATGATAAGAAGCTAACAGCAAGATAAATCTCAGGAACAAGGCCAACATAAATTCTACATTATAAGTCTCTCTCTCTTTTTTTTTTTTTTTTTGCTGCCATATGACGATACAGACGTATCTGCTGCCGTACCACCAGACGGCAGATCAGCCTTTTTCTTCAGGCTGTGAAACAATTCATCCTCAAGGCTCGGACATGAAAGAAAAAAACAAAAGAAAAGAAAACAAAAAACATTCTTATTTGCTTGAGGAGATCATACAAAACTGTTTCATCACCAGTTAAAATTTCCATCTAGTATAAAAAAGAGAATTATCACTTTGCGGCTGTTGCCTCAGCACACCTGTTGCTGTTCCTGAGCTGTGGTGCTGAATAATGATCAGAACATTAGACAGAATATTATGATGCCACAGTAAAATTGACCTTTGACCTTTTGGATATGAAATGCCATTTCTTTCTCATTTTGTTTGTAAGAGCTACCACCAACATCTCATCATTTCAGCTGGGAGTCAAAATGAACATTTGTGGCAAGTTCGAAGAAATTCACTCAAGACATTCTTGAGACTTTGCATTCTAAAGAACTGGACAGACGGTCGGAGGGACAGCCCGAAAAACACAATGCCTCTAGCCACAGCTATCGCCAGAACAGAGGCGTCGAAGTTTGAAAACCAAAACTGACAATATTCTGTTGTATTCTCTCTCAGACACTCCTGTGACTAAATCTTTCCGCACAGAAAACTGATTTGTAACTGTATTTCATACTTTTATACATTAAAGCCTACACAGGACTCTTGCAGCAGATCAGGAAGAGAGTTTGCACAACCGCCTGCCTCCAGCATGGGAAACACGGGAGAGAAACTCTGCCTGAGAGGGATTCTGGCTCAAGGACTCGCTGTTAATCTACAGCATCAATACTGTGACAGCAAACACCCTCCACACTGCACAAACAAGCATCTGAACACACTCCAGCGAGCACGAGTTCATATACACCAAACAGACGGGCAAAGGTGGAGCTCAGGATTGAGAAATCCAGTTTGACTCTAGGGCACTTTTAACGCTGAGCGGTCCGCAGGCTAATAGCTGTAAAGTGGGTTAGTGTTCGAGTGTCAGCGGGGGTTTTGTTTACGTACTCAGCAGCTCGGGTTCAAACGGATCCAACCGCGCCCAGCGGGAGGCTAAGAACTACGATGATCTGTGATGTTGAGAGACATTTTGAGTGAGAGTGTGTGCCGAGTTTATATTATACAACAACACTGCGAGAACTTTGCTTTGCATACGTGCGTGTATGTAGGTTTTCTAGTTTGTGTGTGGGTGCGCCTGTAAGGCTTTATTTCAGAGCGTACAACGGTGAGTGGGCTTGAACTTTGATGCCGCTCCAAAAATTAAACCATAATATTGAATTTCATATACAATTTAAACTTTGCCCAGGTTTTCGTCACCCTTGTTTGCATTCCAACTACACCTCCAGATGTACAGGATGCACACAGATGGCACAAGGATTAGATTAGTAAGAAGACGGAGAAGAGGAACAACAAGAAGAAAGGAAGACGAGGAGGTGCATCTGATCAGAGCCATGTAATGTGATTATTACATCCCTCCTACACAGAAGACAGTTGAAGCTTTTGGACAATAATTTTTAATCAGTTCAAATAATAACCTAACAGCCTGAAGTTAAAGTGGCAATAGTTAAGAGTGGGCAGCTGAATGTGTTAATAAGTCCTGAAAAAAACCTGAAGACAATAACAGAACCTTTCAATTTAATCACACAGAGGTCGCTTCATTTAATATATCACAGCTGATGCGTTGATCAAAGTTTATCTGACGTACCTGTATGCAGGTTCCTGTGTGTTCTCGACACAGGCTGCAGGACAGAGCCCAGCGGCTGGCGGGGATGTGGGACACCTTGGTAATGGGCTCCATCTTCTCTGGACAGCCTATACTCACCTGCAGGGGACACATGACAGGTAGAAATACATATGTCAGATACAAAGCACTTTCTTGGGCTAAAACAGGTCAGTGGGATCCCTGATAACACGTAAGTGCACATGTAGGCTGCTATTTTTAATACCTTTCACCTTACTTGTTTTTAACTTTATTAGTGAACATGCTGAAGTGAGAGTTCTGTTCTTTTTTTTTGGTGCCACGTCCGCATTGTTGTGCACCCGGGGTCAGCTGATTGCGTGATATCCCTTCAAAAATCTGACGACCATCAATAAAGTATGATAAAGTAAGTTAGTATTTCATCTGTGGCTCATGCTTCTTTTGATGTAGCACAAAATCTCTGGATTACATTTGGTGGTTCCAATTTGAAAAAGTGATCACAATTTCCTAAATGTTCTTGTATTAGAGAGTCTGTCCTTGGAGCAGGGACGGGAACACCTGTTCTCCTTGGAAAAAAGCGGTACTGTTAAGCCCAGTGTGACTCACTCTCTCTGTGCAGTCTATTCAGAAGTGCTTTGGCCCTTAAAACCTGCTTCACCAAATACAACCAAAATGTCATTGACCTGTGCCAACCAGCCATGCAGAATAGAGTGCAGAGTGGAGAGCACTCATCACCAAAGAGCTGTTCCTTCCTTCCTTCCTTCCTCTGCTTCTTATTTCTTTCCAAAAACCATTCCACCTCTTTCACATTAAGTCATTCTCCTATTTGCGGGATGGCCCTCCTTCTTTGTCCTTCACGCTTGCATTAACAAGCTGACGGCTGGTTTCCGTGGGTCACGCCTCCCTCCTCTCTCTCTCGTCACCCACTCATCCCTCTATCTGATTTCCCTCTCCTCCTCTCATCTGCTCAACCACAGGACGAGCTGACGGCCTTGTTTCTTTCTTTTATTATTGATGTCTTTTGTGCAGCACACTCGATTGGAGTAGGGGTCAATTTTCGCTCCATTGAGGATGTCAATGGAAAGCGCGATTCAGACAACGATGCCACAGCTGTTGCCGCCAATGATCGCTCCTTGTATACAGTTGATGTACGAATGGATCAATGGCAGAAGGATTTCCAGTTTTGAACGCTGTGGTTAATTGATTGGGTTGTTCTCGACTATGATGCCCACACACACACACACACACAACCACAACACACTCACATGAGGCTGCACTTCACACCATGCTCACATCTCTTGGTTTGTCAATACTCCAAAGACTGAAAAGTCAGAGTGGTCGCCATCTTTGTATGTGTGTGTGTGTGTGTGTGCGTGTGTGTGTGTGTATGTCTGTTTGTGTGCGTGTTTGTGTGTGTGTGTGTGTGTGTGTGTGTGTGGGCACATGTAGCCCTAAGCTTTTCTAGTTTTCCCCGATGAGCATATCCCAGCCCCAATTACTTCACATTTCAAAGCTGGTAGATGGAAAACTGACAACAGTTGAAATCACTTCAGTGGAAAAGGGGGAGAAATCACAGCTTTAAATGAAAAGGCATTTTAGAAGAGGGGCTCCATGTCTTTCAGCGTTTCTGTGTCTGTTTATGTGTGTGTGTGTGTGTGTGTGAGACCTCTCTCTGGGGGTTGAAGGCAGAGGGCAGCTACACACACAGCACTGCGGGGGGGCTGTATCGTTTGAAGGCTGGGTGGTGTGTTTCACGCACACATAAACACACACACACGTTCACCAAACAAGCGTCTCTATGAATGACACGCTCACACACGGAGCCTCTTTTCTGGAAATTTCCACTACTATCATATTGAGCAGAAATTCGCTAGCCAGTGTTGTGATGTGTGCGTCTGTTTATTTGTGAATCTGTCTGCTATTAACGGCTCTTTAGCTCATGAAATCACACATGACTGAGTCTTTGCAAGGACACGCACACAAACACACACAAAAAAACGCACATACAGTGCAGACATGCAAATTATCTTTTCTTCCCCTCCACGGTAGGAAGAGAAAACAAAAGCGCACGGAGCAACGAAAACAATTAGCCCAATCAAGGGTGACAGAAGGCAATTAGAAGTAAAAGGTTTGAGCTGCCAAAAGCTACTCTATTACTGAGAAATCTGCTGGTGGAGTGTGTTGGTGAATAGGCTCAAGACACATGACTGACTCTCTCAACAGTTTAAAAGGTGTGTGCAAGGCGTGAAGCAACATCCGGCCCCTGAAATGAGCGGCTGCTTTCTGTCCATTTGGAGCTTTCATATGAGAGACGTTTCCAAAAAGGTATCATCAAGACACATCACGCTGAAATTAGCGGCTGCTCGGCTACGCGCTTGACAAAGAGGTTCCTGGTGAATCAGTTTACAATTATCTCTGAAAAAGAGTGAGGTTTTGCTTGAGGAAGCTGGATTAAGTATTTTAAGCATTTAGCGTTAACAAGGAGGAGAAAAAACACACAGGTGCGAATATTTCTAAAAAATCTAGGGCACGCTTCCAGTGAACCCTTCTGTTTTGTTTGTTTTTTTCAAGTACACTCACATGCCAGGTGTACGAGTTAACAAAATCAACTGAGAATTTTTTCTGAGAACTGAGAACATTTTTGCTCTTGGTGTTTCTGTGGAGAGTTACTTTCAGGTACTCAGTGTGTTGCGGGGTAGTGGTGTGGAGGTTGAATCGATTCTAAGATGAATTATGATGAAGACCTGGGAGATTCTGCATCGATCGCAGAGACGGAGCGTAATCGGGAGTTTGCGACCTGAGCTGGTTGTTCATTTTCTGGCCTCGGCTGGACAAAAAAAGTTCAAAGTCATGTTGCACCGTTGCTCTCTTGCATCGAAATATGGACCAATGTCATTTCTGTCAGGAGGTATGGCGAGGAGAAAGTAGAGATCAGCAGCAGGTGGGAAAACGCAGACATTTGGACACATTTCAGATGGTAAGAAATTGGTTGGAATCATGAACTAGAGAAGCTGTGTGTTGTGGGTAAAATCTGCCTCGCAACAATTACTAACTGCATTAGTCGTTTTCATGTGAAGCTAATGTCTGCTAATCACCCAAGTACCCAAGCAGAGGGGCTATCAACTCTGCTATCCAACTCTGAGTGCAGCAGTCGTGTTTGTGCTGTTTGCCACATTCAGTAAGTGCCTTGGAAAAAGATGTTTTTTGTGGATGGCAATGTCACATCATCCATTTCCATCTGCACTATCCCTGCTCACTGGAAGGGATTTTCTTCCACTCTGAAGCATGAAAGATGGGTTACAGCGTGTTCCCGTCGATACAAATGGTGGGAAAGAAAAACCCACTGTACCTGGGAGAGAGCGCGGTGCGGCTACGCTTTTCGGAGACGGATGTGTTGTTGTTCGGGGCGAAGATCAGGAGAGCCAAAATGAAGTTCAGTCAAAACACAAGCGTAGAAGTCTAAATAATCTGTGTGCGGGTCTTCATCAAAACATGTCACACACAACACGGTCTTTCAGGTGGTTTTCTGTTCCGCTGGTGCAGACACCTTGTCCAACAGCACCTTGTTTACATACTTGTAGCACCACACACACAAACAGTAGCGCACCAAACATCCTCACGTTCATGAAGCTGCTCACTCAACTGAGCTAACGCAGGATAGATGGATTTTTACACTCATTTTGACAATGACTGCAGCTGCATGCACTCAAGCAACAACGACTCACTCTCCAGAGCCACTTTGGACCAATATTCAAGTCACAGGTAAAAGTGGAAACGGGGGGATGCCAATTTCTCCATTCGAAGTGGCATTAAGTGCAGCCACAAGATGGCTAGATTCCTGAATGCGCTGTGTGACTGGGATCATAAACAGAAACAGCCAAGTGTACCCACTAAATGATGACAGTTTGAAGCCAGTGATGTGTCTACAGGCCTATCGGTGGAGGAATCACGTCCAAGACCAATGACAAGAAATGTAAAAAATAAAATGAAAGAAAACAAGAGGAACACACAGAGGCCAACTGAGGACTTGCATGACAAAAAAAGGAAAGTGGAGCAGTAATCTACACCACACTGGCTGTGTCTCTCCTTAGGTCTCACCTCAGGGATCCATAAGGCACAGCTGACGTGGACCCACTTGGTTCCACTGCGGGTGGGCTTGAGGGCCCCACCTCTCTTGGGGCAGAGCAGACATTTGGGCTGGACGCCCAGAGCGCAGGTCCGACACAGCCAGTTCCCCTGTGGTACCTTCAGGATGCCATAACACGCCTGAGACAGGGAGAGAGAGAAGGAAAAGTCAGGCGAGACACTTAACACGAACCTATTCAGATCAGAAAACGCAATATAACACGCTACTTTGTAGCAGAAAAGATTCTGTCATCCTCAGATAGAGCCAGGATAATTCTTTCCCCCTGCTTCAATGCAAAGCCAACTGGCTGCTAGCTGTAACTTCTTATTATGTGGATAGATATGTCGCAACTGCAGAACATTTTCTTAACCTCTCTTGGCATCAGCTTACAGATATGACAGTGAGGACGCAGCTTCTGTACACGAGGCGCAACTGAGAATAAATCAAAGGTGTTTCAGGCACTTAAGGAGCAGTGTTTTCTGCGCACTTCGAAAGTTTCTACTCAAGAAAAACAAACAAACAAAAAAAAACATAAAAGGTCTCCTTCAAAATGTAAAAATGTAGTGTCCTTTGTACCTGTGTCTGGTGTCATAAGTTCTAGTGACCTTTAGATGTCAGTGATTGTTGGATTAAAGAGGTACGCAATGCGCAGGAGGGACTGGAAAGATCACATTTTCTCGTAATAATCCCATTTTTATTTCATATACAGCAGAGATTAATATAAATTTAACAAGTAATTCTTTATAAATAATTTAATAAATACAACCCGGTTTCCAACAATGGAGAGAAACACAGTGTGTAAAACATGAATAAAACAGAATATGATTATTTGCTAATCCTTCTTGGTATCTGTTCTACTGAACACAGTAATGTTCAAAAACACAAAGTTGAATTATGATTGTAAATATATGCTTAATCTGAATTTGATGCCGGCAACACGTTTCAGCATATGAGGCTGGTGCGAATAAAGAAAAAATAAAAACAGCAGTTTGGCACATTCCTCCGAACACGAGATGGTTCTGCAGTTGGAGGCAGCTTAAGTGGAGGTTAAGTAGCTGCAGCCTGATGACACTGACGGTGTGTTAGTGCCAACGGGGCTGCTGCAACAATTAACACTGTGTCAGTGTGTAACAAACACAGCAGAGCCGCCGAAGCCTCAGGTTGTCACCGTTCGTGAAGCTGCTACTGTTTGTGAACTTTCATGCCGCTGATAAATGAATTCAGAGGGAAGAAAATACGAGTATCACACCTAGAGCCGCTCCGAGGAAAATAGCAAAAACCTTTCCCTTTGAACAACCTTGATTTTGTATTTTACATTCACGCTTTCAGCATTTTAAACGGTTTCCCCCCCAAGAGTGACTTGCTTATTCTGAAAAGCCAAACGGATTTTTAAAAGACACACAAGCACACAGGAGCACACACGCGTCTGCACAGAGGGATGAACTCTTAAATCTTTACCTGATGGACGCAGACGTTGCACTTGTCGCAGAAGACCATCTCGTTGCCGTCCTCTCCCTCTGGCGAGCGGCAGACGTCGCACACCACGTCTTCGTCGTACTCGATGCCCAGGCCTTCCTCCGTCTCGATGGCTTGCCGCATCTTCTCCTCGCACACACTCTCCAGCTCGACCAGCACGCACTCCATCGTCAGCTCGTCCAGCTCTGGCAACGCTGGCGGCGGTAAGACAAAAAGAAAAATGATTAGTTTTAGTTTATCCTCTCATTCTCGACTAGAGGACCGAGAATATTCATCTGCAACTGTGGTTAGGCAGGAAAGGCTGAATGTTTGCTGGTCGCTCTTTTCCGGAATTCAAAAGTGTTGAGAGCAGAGGTTGAGACGTGACTGCTGGTTGTCATGATGAATATTTAAGAAAACATTCAGTGAAGTACAGACCAATTCAAACCGGGTGTGCGGCAGCAGGGTCAACACTTCCAACAGTTTTCTTTTAGTTCACGTTATCAACAAGGACAACAGTACTAAGAAGCTGCACGCAGGAATCTCAAAATGAGTGAGCCAAATTACCAAATTCCAGCTATTTTTGGCCAGAGCACTGTCTCACACTTTAATTGGAAAGGCACACAGCTTTCGTTTTCGCAAGTGCACCTCACACAGGTCACTGTCTGTTTACTTTTTGGATTAAAATGTGCTGAGAATTAGCTGCAGGATGTGGGAGTATGTGGAGCTGCAGCTGACTCCGTGTTAACCCAAGAAAAGCAGCGAAAGGCTACATGTGCTCTGTCACTATGAGAACATTTTACTATCAAAGCCAGAAAACGATTTAATTTGCCAGTGAGCCCGTCTTGCCGACAGCTCAGTTCACCATGCCAGTGTAGACATTAGCATTAGTGTCTCTGCCCCGTTTGCATCTCAAAGTAATGCATTGCTCCAAGGCTGGTTAATAGTTTATGAAAACTGATTGAACTGGCTATTGCAGGCTTTCTTCCTCATGAAAAAATTAAGCATGTGAGGTAAAAGGAAAGTAAACAGTCTGGTTTTTAGGACGCTGCGATGAGGCATACCATTATCTCATTACATGCAACATCATGACAGTGATTATGGTAACAGTGGGGCATGAAATCAAGATTTTCTGAAATAAAGATGATTTAAAAAAACAAACATTTTAGATTATGTTACTGGGAGACTCAATTATGGCACAAGGTCATTGCAACTCAATCGTATTTTCAAGTAATAGAAGACATTAAGAGGATCGTTTTTACATTCAGTATTTACATTGTTCTGTCACATTGTCTCTTGCTGCCTCGCCTGAATGCTCCCAGCAGCAAGAAAGAAACTTCTGCTGTCCGGGCTTCTGTAGTTGAGGATTATTTATTGATTTATTTGAAGGATTCAGCACTCCTTTGGGAGTTTTTTTTCTTTTTGTGGAGCTGAGCATCCTGTGCCTCTATTATTTATGTCACTCAATCCCTTCCCATCCAATAATAAATGAAATCAAAACTTTATTTACCCATTCTTGGGCATCTCATTGCGAACGCGGTTAATGTGCAAACAAGTTTCGACGGAAACATTGTCATTCCACATTATTTTGAGGATGTAACATCAAGTTAAGTTTTTAAGTGAACTCTTGAAAACAGGTCAATGTGTGAATCATATGCATGTCATTATGTAATGAAGGACTGAAAGGAAGAAACTGTGCAATTGTTCTGTTTTCGTAGATATAGAAGCTGTAGGAAGTGGAAGGAAGTAGAGTTAAAAATTAACCGGCTGTGACATTTACGTCACAAACTCGTAGTCGTCTGTAGTACTTCTGTGTTTTTACTTTTTTCTTCTGTCGGTTTTCCGTGTTTGTACATGTAACAGCAGTGTTTTCATGCAGATGCACATTTGTCATTGTGTGTGTGTGCTGATGACTGCACCTATCTGCCTGAAAGTAAGACAGCAGCCAACATGCACGTGCACACAAGACAGACACATAACCTGACATTTCTACTTTATTAGTAATATCAAAACGCTATGAGTCCTGATCTGAGGTACCAGGTGTTTTGTCTCTTACTGCTGGGATACAATCGTCAAAGTGTCATTGCTATTTCCTGCAGACGCCCTAAAAACTCATTGCTTCCTCTCTTTTCCAGTTATAATGAGTTAAATTATATTTGTTTTGTTGAGCATGCGGGTTATTTATATCATTATCACGGGATAACAACTGTTGTTTCCCAGAGATCACAAGTTAATTGTGTCATCGTCACACGCTAACACTGTTAGCACACTGTTGTTTTTTTGCGAGATAATGAGATCCGGTAGCCAAAGCTATATACTGTAAGACTCCATTCACTGCAGGAACCCACTGCAATAAGTGTAGCAATGTCAGATGAACAAGGCATATCAATCGTTCAGTCAATTTCTTCAATCAAGACCTGACACAAGCCGAAATTGCTTCAGTCAGATTTGTATTCACTCAAAAACTCATTTAGTGAAAAGCATAAAAAGCCCAAAACAAATGCAGAAAAAAGCTTTTCTGCCTACACAAGCGTTCAAGCCGTCAAACGTCATTGCTCTGCTGTGATCCTGAATTAACAGTGTCGTGAAAACAACGCTTGTTGTCTGGAGATCTCGGCACTATTACCTCCTTAACTTATTCAAACACCATTTGTTATCCCGTGATAATGACATAAACTACTTGTGATCTCAAGAAAACAAATACAATTTTATCCGGCAGCTGTTATAATGATGGCAGCAGTCGTGGTGATGATAACGGAGAGGATAATAATAATGATGAGGATGATGATGATCACTGAGCTGCTCGATGTGAGGGCGACAGCAGTGACGGAGGATGATGATAATAAATGAGCGTCTGAAGCACCTTTTCACACAGACGTCACGACTTCAGCAGGCCTGTAACTGACTTACTTTGTGTAACTTACTTACTTTCCAATCCTAAGTAAGTTACAAGTTTTCATGTTGTGTAAAAAGCAGTTGTACTTGTGCCCACCTTTGTGCCAATAGGTGTCTTAAAATAAGGTGTAGTAAGGCACATTGATGGCTATCTTGAGGCAGCAGAAACTGTATTGCCCCATTGACCAACAAATACCTGCTCCTGGTAAAATCGGCTCTTACAGGGGATTGCAGATGACACTCTGATTGGTTTGATTTATGCTGCTCCCAAAACACACCTATGATCAACTAAAAGTCTTAAAACAACCCCTTTTTTCACCTGCACTTCACTTTCACACCAAGGTTATGCTGTTTACCAAGCAAAAGGAAGTCGGACACACCCTTGAATGCACCTGCACCATGGATCGTTTAAGTAGGACCAAGACAGTTGCTTCGCTGGATAATCTTAAAATCTAATTAACCCATCTCTGGACCCAACTGAAGAAAGTGTTTAAAAAAACCCACAAAATTACAGCATGCCCAGTATCAACACTCTGTCTCCCAGTACACACACTTTGACACACGTATACTGTTAGTATTAGGGCTGAGATAGGAAATGCTGAATCATCCCACGATGAGTCAAGAGACATACGATCTCATCCAGCAGAACCAATCAACCTGTTTGTTTGGTCTAGCATTGAAGGTTATGAGAAACAACCCACTTCTGCTCCTGGAGGAGCCTGTGTGTGTGTGTGTGTGTGTGTGTGTGTGTGTGTGTGTGTGTGTGTGTGTGTGTGTGTGTGTGATTAAGGGACATTGCGTCCCAGAAATAAGGTCTGAAACCCCAGCGGGGATTTATAAACACAATTACTATGCTTTATCTGAAAGGAGGCGATCAGATATCAAATAAAATGGTGGAGATGGGAGAGATGCTCGGGGTCAGCAGTTGTCACCATGGCAAAATGGAGGCTGGAGCAAAGCAGAGGAGGGAATGAGGGACAGTAAATGTAAAAGAAGAGGAAAAGAGAAGATGTGGAGAGTAGGTGGTTATAAAGACCTTTCAGTCTTTTTAAAATGTGACCTGCAGGGTGAACGAGGGGTCTAAAGGAAGTTCAGACGTTAAAATAACAAGAGAAAGAAAAAGATAACTCTGTGAAATAATATCAAAATCAAATTTAGCTCAAAACCAAAAACCACCCCTCTGCCTGTCTAATCTTTCTGGGAACCTCGGATGACGCGATTGTTCTGTCAATCTGCAAAAATCGGCAGCTTTAATCATCCATGTGTCTGTTAATACCAGTTTATGCTACCCCAGCAAAACACCTCCGAAACAACTGAGTAATTAAACAATAAATCAACGGCCAGAATATTAATCTGTGATGTAATTTATCACAATTTTGAAAGCAGCCTTCAAACACATGAACACATACTTCCTGATCACACCGACACTTGTTGGCCAGCTGGGAGCAGCTAGTTCACTACAAGTTACATCAAATAACAGTCATATTAAATGTCAAAATCAGATAATCAAAGTGAAATAGCACAAAATGCTTCCCGCTCTCACTGTCGGTGGGGTGTGTTGTGCTTTGTGCTAACCGGATTAGCTGCTGAACGACCGTCTGTTGCTACAGCAGCTCGTTCTTTAACTCACGAGCTGTGAGCTGCGTGTGTGTGTGTACATTATTGTCATTGCTAACTGTGTCCAACTACCTCATGTCCCATGCACATGTAAGAAAATACTGAACATCATCTTGACAAAAGTAAGAAATTAAGGTCACCTTTTTCAGAACTCATCGCTGTCAGGCTGGCATGTTAGCAATGGGAATGTTTTCATCGTCAGAGCTTTTTTTGAAAAATATAATTTATCAAATAATTTATCAAAATGAGCCTGTGAGTCAGTGAGCACTCACCCATCTGTCTGAACTCGTAGTTGACCAGCTCCAGCCAGGCGACGTCCAGGTCGTCCAGGTCATAGCAGCTGTAGCGCTGGGTGGGAGGAGGCTGGCTGTTGCTCTCCTGGCTGTCGTTGGACAGACCACCTGTCAACTGCGGCAGCAACCTGGAACATGCACAGAGATATTCAGAGAGAGTTTATCATGTGGTCTGGAAATACAGGGGAAAAAAACCTTGTCCCAACATCTTAAAAAACTTGCTTCAAGTTTGGATCCAAACATGGAGCCACCACTTGTATTACAAATAACTGAAAACAAATAAAACTAATTATTGGACTTGTTAATGGGTAATATCCAGCTCTTGACTGACAAATGTATTAAGTAATAACAGAGAACATGGAGTGCTGTGGTTGCTGTATCAGCACAATGTTAACCCTTGTCCCAATACGACACAACCTCAAGTATGTTATTGCTAAATGCCTCATATACAACATTTGCAGCTGCATCACACATAAAAGTGAAAACGTTGGATCATAACAGTTTTATTTTAGCTGTAAATGCATTTTATTTTTATAGTCCGTCCTCTAATGGATTCTGATACACCATCTGGACTGGAGATTTTTTTTTCTGCATCACATATAAAACTGTATTCCTTGAAATTGTACTTATTAAACAAAGACTGAATCAACTCTCACTGTAGGTTTGTGTCACATTCATACAGTTCAATCCAGGCATCAAAGGTCAAGGCACCTAAGATCCCAAGATCCACATTTAGGTGTCATCAATCAAAGAGAGACAGCAGAGTTTCTCTCACCTTGGAGCTAGCTTGACAGCTAGCTCAACACCTTAGACTACCTCTACTGAAATAAACATATTCAGATATATGAAAGAAAACAGCCACTGGACAACAGCATTTGATAAAGTAGGAAAAAATTCAAGTAAAAAGTTCAAGTACAAGGTCTGAAGCAATGTTGTCCCATCCTCATAATTTCTAATGTAGCACATATTCTAACAGCATGAATGTCTTGATTATTTTTCATAGACAAAATATTAAAAAATAAAAAATTTAAATTACAACAAACACTCATAAAATATTGTCGTCACATTCAATTTTAGGCAACTAGCAGCATCTGTCAGCTGTACAAGAATTTTGGAAAGCAAATGAATGATATAAAGTTTATATATTGGCAGGTCTTACACAGAATCTGCATGAAACCCAACATATTTTCAAATGCCGTCCGTGAATGCTCTCTGACTAACAACAAAGTCCTGCACTCCTCATGACAACAGCAACGACTGGGCGGCCCTTCTCATGTCTCGGTCTCTCCCTTACAGTCAAGTCCTGACCTCGTGGTCCAGAAAGACGGAATCAGAGTTTGACAAATGCCAAAAAAGCCACACACGCACACAGAGCCATCAAAACAATGACAAATCAAGTGGTTGTACGCAGCAGTGACAGGAAGCTCCTCCAGGCAGTGTCTGGTTCTCTGGAGCCTCGGGCCTGAATGTCTCCCTGTCAACAACGGCAGGAAATGGGGTCAGGAACTCTGCTTGACCCACTGGGAACCAATAAAGACTCAAACACGCTCATGCACAAGTTCGTGCGCACACACATGCAGGCTCACATAAAACATCTGGACACTCTGAGGACTAATAGATACATAAAAGTAAAATAGTAAAATAAGGCAGATGCGCACTAAACACACACAAGCCACCAGACGGGGGGGAGACACCAGCCGAGTAAGAAGAGGAGCGCTGACACACTGCATACATCACACACACTCACACACTGTTTCTCCACAACAGCTCTGTGTTTTGCGTAGAAACACACAAATCACAAACGGCCGATGCTTCAAACGCCCGCCTGGTGCAGTCGTGACCTTTGTGTGAAAAGGTGAAGTGCTTCAGTGATCACAACAACAAAACAAAACAACCTTTGACTCGCTGTCCCCCCCTCCGTCTTCAACACCTCATTATCACACCGCTCATCTATTATCATCATCCTCCGTCACTGCCGTCGCCCTCACATCGAGCAGCACTGTGATCATCATCATCCTCATCATTATCGTTATCCTCCCCGTTATCGTAACAACAGCTGCCACTATTTAATTCAGTAAGCTTTCGATAGAGTGATATTTCACATGAGTTGCTGGTTGCAGTGGGACATGGAGAGTTACAGAAACAAATACATACATGCTTTTCATGATAATAGATAGAAACAGCTAAGGAGAAATAAAATATTGTCATGTATTGAGTTTGCACTGATGTGATTTTACTGTTGCACCACCATCATCGAAATAAGAGCTGAATCAGTGTGGGAGTTATTCAAATACACCAGAAAATATGTAAATAGGTATAATTATAGCATATCAAACAATAAAACATCTAATTATGTCCACAGAAAATGTTTAATTTTTAACTCCTTCCAACTCCTCCAGTTATCTCTTTCTGTCTTCATGATCTGGTCCCTCATCTCTTCCTGTCCTCCATCCATTCAAGCATTCAATAGTGTGGACGATGCTCCCCGTGGCTTATTTTGTGTATGTGCAGATGGATCCTTGTATCACCATATCAACCGGGCTCAAGTGCATTTCCAATTTTTTACAGCTATTCCTCGTTCTCTAGTGCATTCTTGTTCCTCAGGACAGCAACAAGAGGTAGTGGTTGAAATTTCCCCCTTTGAAACAGGACAACCCTTCAAGACCCTCATGCATCATCAGTTGTCGTTCATGCTCCCATCCTGCCAGTCTGCACTGATATTACAGTTGTAGTATCAAGACCAGCACCTTTGCTTCCCTACTTTAGTTCAATTTCAGGCGCCATAAATATTTTGCAGAATTTGCTTATTGGCCTACTGCTTCTGCTTCCATCTCTGCTGCTGTACGACTGGTCAAATTCACAAGGGTGCCAACAACACAGAGGTTTTGAGCTATCTGACAGGGGTAAGGGGAATATCTGGATCAGGCCCTCATCAACATCCCAGTGTTTTCCACTGCTGATGCTGCAGCCATTAATGTCATAAAAAATATAGATCTGATCCATGTCTGTCGGTTAATTACCATTTTAGATCATCAGTTCACAATCAATGGAGAAAAAGGTATAATCTTTATTGAATCCAGAAATCTACTATCTTCGTGTGAGGACAAAATGGCAGAAAACTGAACCCTGTTTTGGCCCGGTATCAGGCTGATATCTGATACCGGGCAAACAGGCCAGGCCGGTCAACTGGCAGGGGAGAAAGGACAGAGACAAAGACACACAGGAGACACACACACACACATTCACAGGAAGAATAGGTTTCATACTGGAGACACTGGGCCGGTTGTTTCTGTTATGTAACGTTAAAAGCAACTTCAGCGTCTTATTACACTGGTGGGCGGTGTTATTGCATTATCAAAGGCTAGGCCCGGTGTTGTTCTATAGTTCCTGTTACTGTCAACAAACCAAATGAAAAGACCAAAACCAACAGTGTGTCGGTGATTCTCACTTGTTAAAAAGAAATAAGGTTAAATCACTGCAGATTAAGACACACACTTGCTTCCCTGATTAGCATTTAGGACGGCAAGAAAAAGACATTAAATCTTTGGATCTACGGAAAATACTTGGTTGATTGAGTCTAACCAGGCAAACACTGACTGCCAGGTCATCAATGTGATAACCAGCCAGTGGTGTAATACACTGAGATGTTATCAGCAGAGTTCTGTTGGGGTTTATGATATTCTTGGCTTTGTTTATTCTAATATGGGCTTTATTAAATTTAGTTTTATGAGTCTATTGCCGTTTGTTTGGCCTCTAGCTGTGACTGGCAGTGTTTTGCTTCAGCAACACTGGGATGAAACTGAAAGAGTAAAAGACGGAAAAGGAGAAAAGAAATGAGGATGAGAAGAACAACATGAAAATAAGACATTTGGAGATGATGATACATGGAGCAAATTGAAAAAAACTGAAAGTGAGAGAGATTTAAAAAGTGACATAAGCTCATGTTAGGTAAATTTACTGCGTATTTCTAACCCGCCTGTCCAGTATATTATCTCTCTATCACTGGCGTGGTGACATTTAAGGAGAGCTCCTGGTTCGGATGTCGGAGGTACAGGAGCCAAAACATGAAGTGAGACATGAAAGGAAAACATCGCCTCATAATAATGTCAAGCCATCCCATCTAACAGGGTGTGAGTCAATAGGGGTCAGAGCACAATGTGTTCTTCCACTGGTGAGTATCATGTATCCTACACACACACGCACACACACACACACACACACACACACACACGCACACACACACACAGATCTTACATAATGTAGGTAAACAAAACCATGTGCAAAAGGTCTCCAGACCGTCCAGGCTTTATCATGACTACAAAGACGGAGGTAAAGTGCAGAGTCATCAGTCAACACTGAAGACAATTACAGCTCTTTGTCAGACTGTAAATAGATTTTCTGTTTTTTGTTTTTTTATGGGGTTAAGACCAGTCTTGAGAAATGTATATGCATCTAAAGAGCTTTAAAAATATGGACTCAATTTAGATGTTTTTGATTTAGATTCAAGTAATATCAAAGATAATAACTGTGAGTCAGCTCAAATATTATTCCCAAGTGTTTCTCAGTAGTAGTTTGGTTTATGAACTATGTTGTGATGTATTTGTGTAAGTAAGCATTATTATAATGGACTTATGATGTTTTCACCATACATTACCTTTTATTTCATTTCTATATCTGTGGTGAGAAATATTGGAAAACATTAAGTAAAAACTATAAAATTACATTACAAGTAGTCATTTTTTTGTCACAGGCAATAAGTTACTTCTACTAAAAGATTGCACCGACACCAGAAACACAGTATAACCGATTTCTCTTCCGAATACAGAAAATACAGATACAGAAAAAAACTCCAAACACATACAGACACATTTGTATGAATTTCTTTTTGACAGTATCGTATGCAGATATGGTATCATTTTAAACACAAAGTATTAATTGAGTATTTAAAAAACAAACAAAAAAAACAATACTTCTGACAACCTCACACAGTTCAGTAGAGGTTGTACAGCTAATACAGCATTTTAATCACCAACTTGACTCTTGTACATCAAATATGTAAGCCCCCGCCCCCAAGCCCCCTTTGAACCAATCATCAAGGTATAGTTAGAATATTTCTAGAGAACAATAACAATCTTAAAGAAGCTTTCTAAATCACTTCTGTTTACATTTAGCAGTCTTAATGAGGAGAGCAGCGGAGGGGGAATATTAAGACGTTCCCTCCTTGGAATCACAACAATACGACGGCTGAGTTTTGCTTTGATCTTAATGGTGCGTCCCATGAAATATTTATCAGGAGGAACTACACACCGTGGGGCTCTGATTCTTAAAACAACGCACCCCAACGCGCCCCTCCATCCCTCTTGCGGCTCTGAGGCCCTGAGGAGAAGTGTTTTTGGTTTACGACACAGGATGCGTGTCTGGGGAGCAGCAGAGTGGGAACTGTAAAGTATATCTTGTGGCGTAACACTGCTGAATAGGTTGTTATATGAGCACGGGCAGGGAGGACAGGTGATTTATATGTTTGAGTGAGTGCGTGAAAGAGAAACAAGGAGATAGCGCGAGCGAGAGAGACCTGGGTCAAATAACTGATGCGAATACGTTTTCTGCATTTGACCGACTTTAAATAAATCCTCAGGCAGATCAGTGGAGTCAGCTCCAAACTCAGGATGATGTCTCTTAAAAAAGTGAACTTCAAGTAGTACATATAGTACTAAAATATATTTGATATAGTGCCAGGAAAGTAAGATACCTAAAATTAATATCACTTCGAAGTATGATATGGCTATTTTAGTTTTACCATGGCAGAAAAATCAATGTATTTTCACAGCTTTAACTTCCAGAGTAAACAGAAACAACAGGCTTCATATGTAAACAAATTCCTATTTTACATCACTCAGCTTCATTCATAAACTGCAAAAATATGTAAATAAACACACTAATCTCTCTCTCTTTCTATATAAATATATATATCTATATTATATGGCAGGAAAATAAGGTTTGTAAGATTTAAGTTCTCATTTTCTCTCAGTACGTAAGTTAACTAGCACACTAATAAATATTAAAGTCCACATTAAACAGAGGACTGAGTATTTGCTTCTGCATATTTGCGTGTTTCCTGTAAAAACAGTCAGGTAGTGAGGGGCTTGTTATTGTAGCAAATAGCTGAATGTGAATTATGCCCCTCGCCATTCAGGTACAAGCAGCCGAGTCTGTCTGACCGGATAAGTGATGATAGAGGCTGGCCAGCCACGCCTTGAGCGGGACCTAACGCAGCGTCTAAGACTGACAGCGTTCAGTTTGATGACAGGGGATACAGAGCCAAGGCACTTTTCTTGCAGAGTTTGCTGCATGACTAAATGAGCAAGCGGTAACTCGCTAACAGCAGCTGAGCTCTGTAAACCACCTCGGCACTGGATTCCATGTTTTCAAATTGGTCACACAGTTTGGACCCGACACCGGCTGTGTTCACTCGGAGCTCTGCACAGTTAGCCGCCGTTAGCTGTAACTCTGGCCACAAGTGAAGTCATGTGTTCATCAGGAAACTGTAAATCACAGAGGGTTCAGAAAGAGCGACTGAGGGACATTAGAGGGAAAAACTAGAAAGTGTTGTCTCCATAAAAAAATGATTCAGTTTCATCCAAATCAGCGAGTGAATTTATAAAATTGTATTTTTTGTTCAGTAATGAGTGAAATACTCCAGTGTCACCAGTGGCGTCTTTTGGACACAGAATCTCAGTTCTGTGCCGCTCCAGCAACTCTTAAAGTTCAAGATTGATTAATGCATGGATATTATGGGCTGACATTTGTTGGATTAATCTTATGTAAGGGTACAAATAAACTGATTTTAAGTCATTTTTTGTTAAATAGGTGCACAATGTGACTGTGGATGTGATCAAACATGGTTGAAAGTTTCATTTCAGCTTGACTTAAACTCAAATATTTGTACATTTTCTGACACTGACATTGTCATATATTATCTGGGTTGGAGAGGTGCTGTTGAATCAAATTGTGTTATACTGAGAGATGATTTCTTATCTCTCAGTATGACACAATATGATTCAACAGCACCACAAACTACGGCCTCCGTAATGACCTTAGAGTTGAATCGGCACCATTAAAACTGAACATTACACATTACACGTTACCTCGGTATTGTTGTATCAGACCGCATTACGTAAGCTAGATAAAAGAAATTGTGAATGAAAGGCTGTGACATGACAAATGACAGCTTTAGAACTTGATATTAAAAGGCTGACAGTCAACCTAGCCTTTGCTCCTTGTCCTCACTTCCATATGTTCCTCACCACTGTGTAAATCTCACTTTCCTCCTTTTCATAAAACGTCAATAATAATCTCCTCTCAAGGAGCGATGAAGTGGATGGTGTTTACATAAGACATTTCCAGTGTGGGCAGAGCGACAGCGGCTGAGCTCAGCTCTCGGTCTGACTCCCTGCCCACACAGGACATGTCTAGTTTAAACAGACATCAACTCCTGACAGATCACTCATGAAGAGCAGGAAGTCCTTCTAAACCAGGCTGGAAATGTATATGAGGCTAAACGGAAAAAAAGGGGGAGGCAGAGGGTCACGAACGGCAGAAAGTAAGAAACAGATGAGGGAGAAAGACAAATGAGCTCGGAAAAAATGGGGATTAAAGGGAGAGGAGAGAAAAAAATGGAGGATGGAAGGAATTTAGGGATGATATGATGAAAGAAAGACATCATTAATATTATGAGCTTCAGCCTTTGAGAGATTCCAACTACTGTTCACATCTGCCAAACATCCCTCACCAACTGCTCTGCTACCTGAGTTTTTAAACTACCTCAGAGAAATCCTCTTATTTTCAGAAAAACGTTCACTTCTTCAAGATGTGCGAAGACAGCTTCTTTATGAATATCAGCTTTAATCAATAGTGTCAGTTTTAATGTCTAATATTATTATTATTAATAGTCTCAAGGTTGCACACAGCAAAGCCAATAGAATGTTAGTATAATCTAGAAGTGACAGCGCTTGCTCCACAGTCTGTCCACATCTGAAGTGGAGGCAAACAGCTGAATCAGTTACCATCACGTCGGGAAGTCTGAGAAGAAAAACCTCACTGCTAAAGGTCAGATACACCAGGCTGATGATCGTCAATTAGACATGTTTTATGCAAGAGAGTTATTTATCAAGTTATTTTAAAGTTCTTATTAGTCAACTGGAATCTGAAGACACACCAGAGCCGACCACAGACAAGGTGAGCAGAGCTGACTCAGGCATGTGTGAGCTGACCAATCACAGCAGACTAGGGTATTCAGGAAGAGGGCCTTGAAGAGACAAAGCTAAATCAGAGCATTTCAGGTGGGGACAGTGCTGCTGCACCGGACAGTACAAGAACCTGAACATTAGCAAAATATGTCTTGGTTAAAGCTGCACTCTTTGAAATCACAATTTCAACACAGGAAAAAGCAGTGAAGTCAAACGAAAGGGTGGACTACAAGAAGAAAAAAAGAAAAATGGAAAAAAGATGAAGAGAGCTAAGAGGGGATGGAAATAAGTTTTGAAAAGCAGAGGAAGAGAGAAAAAAGTTAGGAAGACAAAAAAGCTAGTAGTTGAAATACGACTGAAGGATGCTCTTCGTTCAGTGTTTCAGCAATTTAACTTTAAATTCAAAAGCAGTTTTCAACAAGCTCCTCTCTTTTCCTGACATGATATCCACTGACAACATGTTGAGTGAATGTAAAAGCTGCTAACAAAGCTGCACTGTATATTATCTGTGCAGTCACAATGTCACAGACAGCAGATGTGACAGAAGAATACGTTTCTTTTACTCTCTGCAAAGTCTGCAGACAAAACGCTCTGGTTGGTACGCTCCAAAAAACTTGACGATAAGGGTGTTACTCTGAATGTGAGATTAAACCACTTGTTCAGACATACCATTCTTGTCAGATGCAAACAATCACTTCCCTGTGCGTTTGCATTGAGTGTGTGTGTGTGTGTGTGTGTGTGTGTGTGTGTGTGTGTGTGTGTGTGTGTGTGTGTGTGTGTGTGTCTCTGAAATAATCTCTCATTCTTGAAATACCTCACTGTCACAGTACGGCTGAGAAAACCGGCTAGTCCCTTTTCTTCCCTGTAATCCCTCTTTTTCTTCCCCTAGTTTTCACACCAGACTGTGTGTGTGTGTGTGTGTGTGTGTGTGCGCGCGCATGTGTGTGTGCACGCATGTGTGTGCGTGTGTCCTGTGCCAAGAGCCCCTTATCCTTGGGCGACCCATACAAATACCCCCCTTCTCTAAAACATACTCCCATATCTGCATGCAGACTGGAGCATCGGGCAAATATCCAATAGGACACAGGGTTTTTTTTCCAGGGGAAACCATGTGTGTGTGTGTGTGTGTGTGTGTGTGTGTGTGTGTGTGTGTGTGTGTGTGTGTGTGCTACATCTTTCTGCATACTTTCTTATCTGCCTGTGAATCATTTTTTTATAGGACTGGGCAATATGACAAAAAAATAAAGAAGAAAAACACTGTCTGTATTATTGTCTGCATATGCAAAGACATACTTAAACCTTATTATATGCTAATCTGACAGCTGATGAATGTGTTGTGCTCTCTCTTTTTCTCTGCACTGGTAGAGTCAAACTGAGCACATTACACTTCAAATGATTCTTTTTATTGGCGACGTGGTGACTGCAGAAGCAAATCACAACACAACACTGACATATTGTCAACTAATGAGCTGACAGGGTGAACTAACTTCTTGCCTACTCACACGTTATGGCAAACTAATGACTTAAGTTTAATATGCACTCTCCTTTGAGCTCCATTTTGGGTCTCCACCAACTCTATGGCTGCACTATGTTCACTAATTATTCACTGCTGTGTTGACTTGTTCAGTGCTGGTGTACTAGGGGTACAATTTAAGCAATTTTTGTTATTGGCAAAGGACTGCTATAACAATCTATCATTAGTTGATCATTAATATATAAAATACATTGATATTTTTCCATTAGAAATCTGTTTAAACCACTGTCTTGTTCTATGTGGAATCAGGCTACATTAAGAGTTAGATGAACAGACAAAGTAACCACCAAGTTACATGAATGTTAAACTAAAAAACACAAAACAATGCAGAGCTCCTGTTTGTCTGTTTTCAACACCTGACTCAACTCAATTTATATCTGCATATGATGTATTTAAGATTTTTTTTATATCACAAATGACTTGTATCTAATTAAAAATAGGGCAGGGTACTCCCTGGACAAGTAGCCAGCTCATCGCAGGGCCCTCACTGATGAGCAAGGTGGGGTTCAGTATCTTGCTCAAAGACACTTTGACGCCCTCTAATTAAATACAAAACAGTAAAGTAAAGTTGGCCAGAAAACTAATGCAATGAGCTGAAAAACATTGTACAGCCTGTGGTGTGGCCTGAGTGAATGTGGAAATATCAAATCTTTCTTTCATTTTATAACAAATAAAAGACATTAAATGCTGGTGCAGAAATAGAAGCCTTTTTTTTACGAATGCCTTCGACCCTACATTGTCTGCATATCCTGAAACACACTGACACATAAGCGTGTATGAAGACGCAGGTAGCAGAGAGGGGAGGAATTGGACTGACAGAACCAGGCAGATGTTGATAAATTGTTGAAACGTGAACACACACATATATTTCTGGATTGCTGCAGTGCTTCTTTGGTGAAGTGAGTCATCTTCATGCCATATTTATGTGGAAGAACACAAAGAAATCCCCTCTGCATGGATAGTCCATCTGTTATATTCATGTGCGATAAATGATGTAACTCTTTCCAAAACACGCAGAGATACTGTTATACAGTGTCTGTGTGAGCGGTGAGTCATCCTCATGCCATATTCATGTCAATAAAATCAATCATTGCCCGAAACACACAAATATCATTTGCACAGTGACCTTTCAGAGATGACTCACCCCTGTGTCGCTTTTATAGCAATCACCTAGAGAGCCACACACACACACACACACACACACACACACACACACACACACACACACACACACACACACACACACACACAGTCAACGATCATGTAAAGCAGTCTTTACAAAATAATCCCCTTTTCCTTCAGAGCGTGACCATTTTTCATCTTTCCCTCTTTAACTCGACAGATGCTCAATAAAACTGTCACCAAATCAGATCAGATGATCACGTTAAATGCAATATTAATTATCCTGGTTGGAGAGTAAAATCATCTTCGCACTAAGTATTGTCAGGCGGTAGAAGACAGAATAAGTTGTGAATATTAACATCAGAATATTAAAATATACTAGAACTAAGTTTTCTTGCAGCAGTACAAGAAGTTTGCTTGGGGGATTAAAACAGAATCGTTAATGTGAAGAACTCTCCCAACTTTATTCAACAGAAACACCAAGGACAGGATGTTACTGAGCTGCCCACACTGTTTGACTGACAGTTGATCTCTGGGAGGTGCAGCGTAGATCCACCGCAGTAATGAGTGCTGAGCACCAAAGATGGAGATAACATTTTTAAAAATGGGAATCCAGAGAATTTCCATTTTAAGTAGGAGCTCATGAATGAAGAATGTGGCTTCATTATAGTCTCTCCTCTCTTTCCGCCTTTCTCTCCCTCTGTGTCAGTGCCACTCACTCCTGCACTCTCCACCTCCTACTCGTTCTGTTTTTGTACGCGCTTTAAAATATCTGTCCATCACAACCAGATACATCAGCCGATGTCTGTGTCAGGACTGCACAATTGATCTCAAAGATATAGTAGATACAGTACACAAAGACTCCGCTGTGGTTGAAGATGGGCGTGTTCAAATGTTGCCAGCTCCACTTTTGAACCTTTGAATGAAAGTTCTGAATACCTACAACCTTTCCAGGACTATTGATTTAAAAACTTTTAAAAACAGTATTTATATCTATTCTATGTGTTTTGTTGCTGCTATAAGGCAGAAAAAACACTCTTAAACCCTGCAGACAGACACACACCTAACACAACACAATGCTGTACTATTTGGTTAGGAGCTACATGGAAACTCCAGGTTAAAATCTTGTCTTAGAAAATAATAAAATATAAATTAATCTTTTATAGATTAAGGAGTTACAGTCACAGGTATCAGGTGTATTATCGATGAACTACTTTCAGTTATTGACAAAATATTTTGACAATCAGAGTCCATCTTTTCAACAATTTAAAACTCTAAGGGTCATTTACAGAAACAATAGTTGTTCACATTCAGCACTGTCAATAAACACACACAGACAACTTCAGGCATTTGATTCTGCTAAAGCGAGGATGTGTAGTGTGGAGATGTACGGAAGTTAGTATGCTAACCAGCTAGCCTGTCCTGACACAGCTCCACAGCTACATCTGGCAGTGAATAGCAGTGATTCAAGTGATCTGCTGCCCCCCCCCCCATCTCTTTTTAGTATGAATTTGACATGTGGCTAATTCTTTATATACTGTGCCTTTAAAATGACAGGTCATGGCAGGATTTACAAAGAAACTACACCGCTGCTAATTTCATTTTTAAAATCTTGGATAGTTTGAAAGCTTGAAGTTGGATGTCACTTCTAGAGAGACTATGAAAAAAAACAATCTGCATGAAAAAAAATCATGTTTGTGAGCGAGTCGAAAAGATGTGTAGCTGTGTAAACAGAATATGTGAACTTCATGATATTTCTGAGGCTATCAAACTGCGGGGTCAGAGATTAAGGGGATTACTGTCTCATCCCCTGAACTCGTGGGGTTTTTCAGGAAGCTACTGTCACTGTGTGTGTTACAGTGGGCTGCCATTTTGTTCTGTGGTTCAGATGCTAGTACAGTCTGCCCGTTGTCATGGATATGACTCAGACTTATTAACACCACTAAAGCACTGCAGGCTATCGCACACACAATCACACGCATGCACACAGTGGAGCTACACACAGATACCGCTGAGTGCACACACAGATTGGCATGCAAACACACAATCAGAAGTTCTCAAGAGTGCACAGTGCAAACATACAGGGTACGCGCACGCTCGACTCTTGGTGTGTGACGCTGTTTGCTTTCCCTCTCCCCTCTGCAAACTCCCACTGTTCCTCCACAAACAGTTAAATAAAAAAAAAAGAAACACCGAAACTCATCCCCCCTCCCACCCCCAGCCCCTTTCTCTCTGTCCTGTCCTCAGAAATGTGCAAACAACGTTAAACAAAAGAGACGAAGCAGAGGAGAGGGAGGGAGGGAGGGAGAGAGAGAGAGAGAGAGAGAGAGAGAGAGAGAGAGAGAGAGAGAGAGAGAGAGAGAGAGAGAGAGAGAGAGAGAGTGTTTGTGCCTGGAGCAGGGTTTGGGCAAGCGAGGCGGGGGAATGTTTTCATTCATATTTTCCACCCAGTTAGTCGGGAGCCAGAGAGGCAGGGAGACAGAGACAGTGAGAGGGGCCAGAGACTCAGCAAGAGAGGATAAAAAGTGGAAGCCAGAGCAGACAGGAGACCAAAATGTATTGTGGCACACTTTCACTTCAGCTCTCCCAGCTCTCTGTTCTTTACCCTCCTCACCCTACATCCACCTGTAGCCATCCAGGGGTTAGAGTGCACGTTATGAACCCTGAAGCCAGTTATCTTAACAGTTTAATTCATCTTAATCCTCCTGAATCCAAATCCATCTGGGTTCAGCTTTCAACATTTTGAACACTACAGTTTCAATGGTGCTTAAATGTTCACAACCTGTAGCTACAACCTGCAAATTAGATGAGCAGCAGAAGAAAGTAAATATATATATGACACATTAGAATAAAAGGTGAAGTCTACAGAGCTACTTTCGCTGGAGGTCCATATTCAGAAGTGTTAGACTGGTAAGTTTCAAGTATTCATCAGAGATGTAATAAAAAATTAACTGGGAGATTCCAACCAGAACCAGAACCAGAGTCAACCCTCTGTTGGTCTCGTTAAACTCAGTCCACACATGATCACACAGTGGCATGACAATGTGAAGTTTCCTCCTCTGACAAACCAACTAACTATTTAGTTACTCGTGTTAGTAAACTTTTAACCGTTACTAAAATACTGCACACTTTTATTAGTAACTATTTCAGTAATCACATTTTAAATACTACTATAAAAAGAGAAAAAAAAAGTCAGAGCCACATTAAATAGGAATGTTTTTTTCATTTTTCTTTCACCGACAACCTGCATGCAATGCTGATTTTTCTTTCACAGCTTCTATACTTTCGATACTGTCAAATTCAGATGTATCTTGTTGAACCTGCAGTTTTTACCAAGTATTAAAATATTGATGCTTTGGACAACCTAACATGTCGGTATGTTAATCATCTACAACAGATATAAGCCTGCCACACGGTTGTTACGTTTTCTTAAATATGTGAAAAGAGAGAAGGTTAGATCTGTTAACGCCGGGGACAGGAAGATCCTTTATTCAACACAAGGACTCCTATCAGTGTGGAACAATACAGAACTGGCTTTCATCTCATGCTGTTTAGTGGCTCTGCGTCATCCTTGCATCTGTGCATACTTGCAGGCTGGACGTTTGCAACTCTACTTTATTTAGATTGATGTTTGTTTTGTTGGCAGTCCTCTCGTCTTCTGTTGGTACATTCACACAACAATCTGTTGATCGGCAGAATGACGTAAAGCGGTGTTGCATTGTGTCACATTAGTGTGTGTTCTCAGGCCCGCATGGACAACCTTGAGGGTGTGACACCAACAAAATCTGGACTCACTCTAAAAAAACAGGCGAGGGAAGCTTTGTATAACTTCCAAACACACAAGTTATTTCCGACGCCACTGCAGTAAGTGATGTGGCTGTTTAAAAGGGACAATAATCATTCTTTTTTTTTTTTTCAGAGTGCAGTGCAGTAAAATTTAAAATCTCCTGGACGAGGAAACAGTAACTCTGTCAGCCTGCTCATTGGCAGAAAAGAGTGACTGCCAAGCGCTCGGTTACTGTGCAAGCTGTTCAAGAGAAATTAGATTATCACTTCATGCCTTTGTTGGAACCAGATCCCATTCACATCAATAGTTTGAAAGAAAATCAGAGAGAGACCGACATGCATTGCAACAGTCCCCGTGTATGGCGGCCATATGAATTTCAATCGACTTGGATCATGCAGACGCTTCCAGCAAAATAAGGAACACATTACTTCACTGTGCCAATGCCATTATGTCAAGCTATCATAATCAGAATATTAACTTCTACTAAGTGCCCGCTCTAATGGCCCGGAGCATTGCAAAATAAAAAAAAAAGAACGTCAAAGAATTGGCACTTCATTGTTTAAGGAGTTTATATTTCAGGGCCTTGATGTGAACAAGTTTTGAGAACCAACAGCTTAACAAGCTTTCCACAGTCAGTCTGTCCTCGAGGCAGGAGAGGAATGTCACCCAACTGAGCCACAATGTTTCCTATGTTCCTTTTAGGAGGAAACACTAATACCTCTTTATATAAATGATTACACAACGCTTGGCCAGTGCACAAGGAGGGGCGCCATGTCTGTATGTGTGCATGTGTGTGTACGAGTGAGAGAGAGAATGTGTGTGTGTGTGTGTGTGTGTGTGTGTGTGTGTGTGTGTGTGTGTGTGTGTGTGTGTGTGTGTGTGTGTGTGTGTGTGTGTGTTAGAAAGGGGAGGAGGGGCTGGCTGAAACACACACAGATAAACATACACACTCTTTCACACATAAAAGACAGAAAAACAAACAAAAACAACCAGGCACAAAAACACAGATAGACGTGGACACACACACACACACACACATACAGACACAAGTAAACACAAACAGAAAGCAACAGTGTGTACACACACACACACACACACACAGACACAATGAATGGGACACACATACACACACGGATGGGAGACGCCTTCATTGTGCAGATTTCTTCTCATATTCAGCTCTCTGTTCTGCAGACATGCAGTCTGATTTTAAACATCAACTGGAAACACGCAACCAAATTTCACTCCAGTTTCTGCCACACTCTCCTCTTTAGTGATGTAAATTTTGAGGGGCCTTCAAAACCAAGAAATGACAATACTTATGCCCTATCGCAATATAAGGATTTATAATCACAATAACAAAGTATTTTTGAATGTATTAACAAGCCCTGCATCATACCGCGTATATCCACCCTCATTAGGCTTCAAAAAGATTTTAGGCAAAAAACAGTTTGTAGAAGTTGATTTATTATCGAAGTGATTTCATGTTTGAGTTCAGAAAAGACATTTGCTTTATGGAGCCTGCCGTCACTCCCCACATCAGAAGCTACAGGTCTGTAACATATTAATAGATACTTTGCAGCTGGACGCCACGTTTGAAAAAAAAAACAAAAAACCACATGTTGGACAGTCACATGGTATCTGAGGCTGCGTTAAAATCCCAACATCAATGTGAGGATGATGAAAACAAGAAGACTGCTGTGCCAAATTTTGACAGCTTTAGCTGCCCTTTGCTTCTCTCTGAGATTACGGCCGGGATTTTAAAATGTGACTCCCCATTCAGATCCAATAAAACTCTGCAGAAAAATATACTGCGGAGCAAATAAAAGGTCTTGTGGAAAAACATGTTGACAGGCTTTCAGTCTGATAGCACTGCCTGGCCTCTGTTCTTCAGTGTGTTTATTATCGCCGTGTTTATGAATATGAAATGGTGTCAGTGCTCGTGCAAGTTTCTCTGAAAACCAAATGCATCCGCAGTGTGGGTTTTTTGGTGCGTGTGTGTGTGTGTAAAAATAAGCTTTATTTTGTTTTGGAGGGCTTGGGCCCTCATTACATGCATGAGGCAAATCGCAAATTGTGCAACCTTATTTGTGTATGTGTGTGTGTGTGTGTGTGTGTGTGTGTGAGTGTGTTTTGTTTCTGCGCTTTTGTAAGACAGATCAGAGTAAGCGTGTGGGAGTTGTTTTAAAAAGCTCCCTTGAAAGATAAGAGACCAGAGAGAAAGGGAAAAGAGATAGGGGACTACAGAGAGCGATAGAGAGTGAGAAAAATAAAGGAATATAAAAGGCAGTGAGATGAGGTAGAGACAGTAAAAGGGAAGAAATGAAAAAGAGAGGTCACAGAGAGACGAGGAGGAAATTTCACCCCTCACATGGCGTCCTGCTTTGGATGATGTCATGAAAGTTACATTCTATACATGTTTTGTGTGTGTGTGTGTGTGTGTGTGTGTGTGTGTGTGTGTGTGTGTGTGTGTGTGTGTGTGTGTGTAAATTGCTTTTCACCTGCTGTGGGATAAGGATGAGTCGCTTTGCTAAGGGAACAAATACGTTCTACTATAGCGTGCATATGCACACAATACAAAGAAAGCCCTTCCAACAGTTGATAGCCAGGATTACATTTCTATACGAGGCGTCAGCACAGATAGAGACACACGCAGGCAGCCGTGCTTTCACCCCCCTCTTTCCATCAACATCCATCACTTCCACACTTTCACACCTGTGACCACCTCAGTATGTGACAGGGTTGCGGTTTCATGATATTTGATCGAATCTGGAGACAGCACTGAATCCACAAATCAAATCTGAATCCACTTGGGTTCAGCTTTGAACATGATTACAATATTTGAAGTTAAAGATACGAGGATTGACTTCAGATCTGCTACACATTTGATTGCGGCCTACACTACGCTGGAAGTGAGACAAGAAGCAGAAGATATGAATTATTGACAGATTAAAGAAACAGATGTTGTCTATTTTTGGACTCCACAACTCATTTTCACGAGTTCTCTGCTCCAAATACTGGAAGTCCTGATTCTGAACTATGATGCTGACCAACTGATAAACTTGTGGCGACATCCGTGTGACTGATTACATCTCATATTTTACAAGAAAAGATTTGTATCCATGATGCTCACTGTGTCTAGCAATGTATCAAATAAACATTTCCTACAGCTGCAGCTTCAGATGGAAGGCATTTAACTGGTGAAACACAAATTGAATTTTTTATGAAACAGCCATTGGAAATGCAAAGTTTGTTAGTGCGTGTCACTTATTTTCGGCAGTCTTTTGACATCGGATCAGTTTGAAATCTGCCGGGGGATGAAGAACTAAAGGTGACAGGCTGCACACCAACAACTTCTCCTTCAATAAAGTTACCAGGTTCTATATTTGCATTGGGCTTAAATCCAAAATATTGTTCACAATAAAACCTCCCACATCATCTTGTCGGTCAACTCTCCTAACATGCTTCACTTGACAAGGGAAATGTTGCTCATGCTACTAATACTTCAAAAAAAAGCAAAACAACAGTGGGCGAATTGGGCAAATGATATAATCGTTCTCTGTCATAACACCCTGAAACACTCGTAACACAAACTTCTTGGGTGAACCTACTTCAAATATTGCAAGACTGATAAAGTGTCACCAGTCAGTGGTCTTGATAAAGTGCAAAAACAACCCCCTTGTCACAGGAAAGTTTTGTTGCAGAGTGATTCTTCATTCTCCAACAAACAACCTTGGGCCAAGTACAGACATCAGCTTGTATAAAAGCACATTAGCCAGACAACACGGCAAAAAGTTTATTTTAGCCTTCTGGCAACACACTAAGGGATTTAACATTAATTATCCAAAGCTGATACAATCTGCTGGCGGCTGCATTTCTTATTTCCATTTAACTGGCAAAAGCAGCGGTCAGTGCTGGCTAAAAATCAGATGCCTGAAGCATGCTGGTGGTCTGGTGGATTACAACACGATGTGTGGCTTCTACGCCCATGATTTAATACTGGCCGGGACCTTTGCTGTTTCCTTCTCACTCTCTACGTTTCGAATAAATCAAACAAAAGCGAGGAGGAGTTGTAGTAGAACAAATAAATCATTCATCAGAATATTCAAAAAATACATTTGATAGCCTTGAAGTTTAGTTAATACCAAAGATCCAAATCCCAAATAGCTGCCAGAGTCCAATCCCATGATGCAATGACGCAGGTTGTCTTATGGTCACAATCCTCCGTTTGCACTTCTTTTATCTGGACACTTTCATTTTTGTCGCTGCAGGCTGCTATCTGCTCCAGAAATGACCCAATTTCCCCACAGGGATGATTTAATCAAACTTAATCTAATCATATCTAAATCTAATCTAGACTGGGATTTATTTATGAAACCAATATCTACTATTTCAGAATAACAGCCAGAAGACTCTCCTAACTCCCTCCTTCTCCCTGTCAAAGCACAGTGTGCTGCCCTGAATCCAGAAAAACGGGTAGGGAGAAAAAAAACAACAACAAAAAAGATAGACAGAAACGCGTATAAATACAGAATGAAGAACCTCTTCCCCAGTGCCCTAAATGCCACAACACACACACACGCACAGCAAGAGAAAATGATGGGAGCAGACAGTCAAGTGTTTTCAGTTCTGTGAAACATATACAGGTCATGAATATTAACACAAACCAGTTGGTGGCTGAGGGAGAGAGACAGAGAGAGAGAGAGGGAGAGAGAGAGAAATGTGGTTTTGCTGTCATGTTGTCAAGGAAGAAGCAAGAGTGTGTGTGTGTGTGTGTGTGTGTGTGTGTGTGTGTGTGTGTGTGTGTGTGTGTGTGTGAGAGAGAGAGAGAGAGAGAGAGAGTTTCTGGGAAAGAGTATACAACCAATTAGCTGCAATAAACTGTCCTGAACTGGTTCATTGTCAACAGCCTTTTAACAAGTGGGGGGAAAAAAACACTGAAGAGACTGAAACAGAGTCATGAGCTCTGCATTTTAACACACACACGCCCATCGTTGCTAATAGGCAGATAAATAACCTCGAGGCTTGACTTTCCATACACAAACTCACAAACTGACACAAAAGTGCACATAGATACACACACACCTACACACACACACTTGTTGTGTTTCCATGAACTTATTTTAATTAAAAGCCCACTCCATCCTGAGGTTTTCAGGCTGATACCGATATTAGGGAGCAATGAAATGTCGATATTTATGTATCAACCAATATCCGTACATGCACGTTTCATATACGATACAATGGCTGACAGATATATCAGTGTGTGTATTCATTCTAAATATCACAGAAAAAGGCTGATGCAAAATGTCAAGATTAGAAAAAAAACTCCTCACTTTTACAAAAAAGCTTTAACACCCACTTGAGATGGATTTTGTGGAGGGTTAATGGACTTCAAATGAGATGAAAACACCTTTTCTGATTTCTGCTATGATTTGCAAAGCCTACTTTAATTTGCTCAAAACCAGTTGAAGGAAAAGGCTCATTTATGCTCAGCGTTAAATATGCACATGGCGTTCATTTCGTTTTACAGCGTTTTGATCATCTGTATGATGTTACTTCACCCGGGCACAGAGGCAAAGGATGCATGGAAGTATGTGGGCAGTGAGAGTTGTGTCGTTTGAAATGACTGTACCTATTTTCATACGTAAGTGAGCGTATATCAACTCATGGGCATATTTTTTTTTCTTTTGTTTAGTGACATTTAAAAAGTTTGCATCAAATTAACTGAACAGTTACATGGTGAAGGCCCAGATTTAGCACACTGCACCTGAGCATAAAGCCCGTCCACAAAGATGCTTTTCTCTCTCAGTTTGATGTGAAGAACTTGACTAGCCTGCAAACAGAGTCCTGACCTCAACCTCACAGTAAATCCTGTGGGATTAATTGAAATACTGTGAGCAAGGCATCGTCGCCGTCATCAGTGGGTAGTCTCTCCAAGGCTCTTGTGGCTGAATGGGAGCAAATCTCTGCAGCCACTTTAAAGAAAGAAAGTCTACCCAGGAGAGAGGAGGCTGTGAAAGAAGCACACTGGGTCAAACTAGGGATGGGAATTTTCCTGACAGACAAAGTGTGCAAGACAGACAGTGGAGGAGAGGGAAAACCTGAAGAGAAACTTTTTATCGGCCCTTATTTTGTTGTCAGTGCACACAAAATTAAAAACAGAACTGATAAAACCTTCGGGCGCAGGAATGAACCCTGTGACACACTTGGCAGTATGAAGCATATTTGATACGGCGAGGCCTCGCTCAGGTCGTGGTTGTAGTGCTCCACCGCAAGGACGGCGACAAAGTCCTGCCAAGTTCGAATTCCGACAGTCTGACTTGAGCGCATCGTGAACCTGGCCTGAACCAGTCTTAATCCCACAAAAAACAAAACCCCAAGCAGGGAGGGAGGTGAACACTTACTCCAACATCTCTGCACGTCTGCTCTTCTGCGTCTCCCTCAGACGAGGGTTAATAGGCCAACTCTCTGCTCCTCCAGCAGCCAGATACTGAGAGCTGCTTCACTGCGGAGCCTCCAGCTACCCTGCCGGCAATTTGTATTTTTGCCAACGCGAGGGTTCCCCCCCCCCCCCGGCTTTTTAAAAAAAATATTTTGCTAAATCAACATTTTTCAGGCAAATACAGCACAAACCTGCAATTTGGTATATTCAAGGTGTTAAGTGTAGTGTTTTTAACATCAGTTCATCATTAGCTTATTCATTTGGAGGAGATTAGTCTCATTATCATAAACAAACAAGGTCTTTGCCAAAATATATGGTTGCCTCTACACACCCTTACATTGTGGTTAACTGAGGCAAATGTTAAAGGAATAGGAAGTCTTTTTAGATGGGTACAGGTGCTGAAATATCAGAATTGCACTGTAATCCATTAGTTCTGTTATCAATTAGATAATTACAGTAACTGGCTCATCTCTGCAGAAGTGGTTTTTTTAGATTTCCTGAGCATCAGGCAGTTTCAAGAAGCTGGCAGCAAAGATGACAGTATGTGACTGAAGGATATATTCATGATGTTGATGCCACAAATTGAGGCCAAGTCATTTCAGTCTGAGTGAGAACAACAGAAGCGACACATTCTTTGCGCAGAGATCGCGGATGATGAGACCGTCAGTCAAGGTTGCTTCTGCACCGCCAGGTATGTCCACTGTCCCCCCTTCTTGGAATCAAGTACACTTTTCATTCCAGAGTGCAAACCGTGGTGCTGATTGTTATATGTTAGCTAGCTGGCTAACCTGAGATGTGACTTCAGTGATGTGGATCTTCAGCTGATGGTGACGTCAGCCCTCCACACCATCTTGTTAACTTGATCTTCTTTTCAATATAGCTGAAGTGAGCTCATAGCACATGTCCGGTTACCAGGAAACAGGAAAGTTGACCGAGGTTCATCCAGCTACTAGGCTTGCTCAACTGTTGATGTAGCGCAGAGTGAAAATGGGCGGGATCATCATCCTACTCACTGAAGATCGGAACATTAAAATGGTGACAAAGCCTGGATGAGACTGACACAGCTTTGCACCATTCCATCTGACTTGAATCAACATTTGCTCGATTAATGGGAATTGTTAACCACTGAGTCGTCACTTTAGTAATTACAAATGTACTGAACGCAGGTGGATAAAACAAATACTCAGGTTACACTAATAACACTGAGTACCCAGATTTTTCTTTAATGAGTCGCGAAATAAGTTTTACCCTCCAGCTACAGTGAACACGTGACTTACGCGGGCTTGATGTGCAGAATAATGTTTTGTTTTTTTTCTGGCGTGACAACATTGTTTCCAGGATTGCGTCTTCAGCTTTTGGACGCAGCACAGTGCTGTGAAACTCCAGCTCTTCACTGAGTTTGTGTCACATGTTTAAGTTAAGATGTGCAGACTACAGTAACAAAGCAACACCAGCTGTTCATGAAATGCAGACAGGACGATCAAGACCCCACAGCGGTATCCAGCTCAAATCATTTCCTCCGTACAGGGAGTTTAATTTAACTAAATACTGACGCTTTATGAGGCGTTTCTGTGAAAAAGGACCGCACCTCAGATAAAAAATACAAGGAGAAGACTGTTGTACGCGCCTCCTTCGGGCTGCTTTCTCACCTGGTGTTGATGGTTTCCTTGATTACAGTGGAAGCACAGTGTTGCAGCAGCCTCTCCTTAAACAGTCCGCATACGTAACTTGTTCTATGTAGCCAGACTGTTAGTCCTTTAATTTTATGTCTTTTATTTTAATGTCAGCTCCTCATTAACCTTCTTCCCTTGTTAATTAAAAAAAGAGAGACCACAGTGGAGTTGCAGCCAGATGTGTAAAAGGCTTACTTGTTTTGTACCTCACCTCTTTCCCTGCAGCTGGCAATTCACACTCACTAAACACAGACACTCAGACATACACACACCTGGCCTGTGGTTAAAGGATAAGAAGGGGCTTGATGAAAACGTGGGATGCGTATGGCTGAAGTTTGGAGGCTGGCTGAAGGGAAAACTACAGCAGACAGAAACACTTAGCGAATCTCAGCTGGATACTTTTCTTCCTGAAATAGATGTTTGTGACTGGAAGGACATTCAGCTTCGTTCCACAACAACTTGTAGCTGTCATGGAGTTTTCACAGCTGTCCAGACTTCAACAGAGCCAGACTTGTTATTATTGATGTATTGATCCCAGTTCCTTCTGATCCAGGAAGAATCACCGAGACTGTGAAATATGACAGGGTTTCTGTTCCTCGACTGGCACACAGCCAACTTCTTGGTGACATGAAGGTTGAAAACTGCCTTGTTGTGTAATTCTTTAGCAGTGTTAGTTGCTTCATGTATTAAACCAAAAAAAAAAGTTTCTCTGATCATTTTACATGTTCCTGTAGAGTTTACTGCAGTAATCTCATGACAGTTTGAGCTCTTTAAGATAAAGCGGGTTGGTATAATAGAAAAATGTAGAAGGTTCATTAACAGAAGTAGCAGAAATGATGGTTTGGTAATAGATACATATATTTAGACAGTCGTAGACACAATGTAGGCAGTAAAAGGTTTTCAAGTAAGAGGCACACACGTACTTGAAGAGTAAAGGCTAATGGCTAGATTCATGAAAATATTTCTTTTTTTATGTATCTTTTGGCTGATTTATTTGACTGAATTGCCAGAATAAATGTTAGCTAAGAAAGTTTCTGCAAAACCAAAAACCTCAAACTGCGGTCGCCCGTTTGTAACTCTGCCACCGCCTCCTCTACCTCCCCATGTAAAAGTCAGTTAATAAACATGTAACAAGGACATCATTTAACACACAGCCTGTTACAGGTACAAACTTTTAACTGCAAACATTGTGATTTGATTTATTACACTGAACCTCTTGTGCTGGCTTTATGTATCTGAGGTTGAACAGTAACTCAAATATCCTTTCTTATGGTAAGTTATAGCCTATTTGTCTAAGATGTTTTTGAGTCTGAATTTTACTGCAACTTCAGTGAAAGTTTTCTGAAGTAAGTTTTTTTGTTTGTTTTTTTTCTAGTAAAGTGGTTCTTTCAGTGACAGTGATGAATTCAGCGGGTTTGGTACAAAACACTTCACTCTTTCAATCTGCTGTGAGGGTTTGGGGAGGGAATGTAACAGCTAAAAGGAAAAGTAATTTCTAATATACTGCTTTGTCGAGCAGTCCAATAATTGGCTTGGATTCTGAGGAAAAACTCAATGCTCCCAAGAGAATAAAAAGCGTCAACCCGACCAGACTGAAAAAAAAAGCTGAGGAACGATGTGTTGATAATCTGCAGAAGCTTTCGAGTCTTTTGATGCGCTCCAATGTTATGATTCTTCTCCTGTGATGCTTCAAATTTCAAGGAAGCTGATCCAAATCTGAACCGCAGGGGGCTCTGGCTGATCGCTGTAACATAGCAGCTTTTTAGTTGTATGAATTTTTATCACATCACTCATTATTTTTCTCTTATTGTTCTCTGCTCAGGGGAGCCCAGGATGTTTACATACCACATCTTAAATGGGGATGATATCAGTAGTTGTGGTGCGTTTGTTTTTTTTCTGTCGTTCTTTTCCTCATGGGACTGTGAAAATAATTTCCTCTGGATGGACAGTAAAAATGACCTTGGATGTTTTTTTTCTGAATTTAATCATGGTTGTCAAGGGAAAACTTTTTTTCTCCTATTTATTACAAAATTCCTAGCTGTGTTTACAACATGAATCTTGTATATTTTCAAAAATGGTGCTCCATTTAGGCATTAAAACCTCGCCCAGTGTCAACTTTATTACCAGAGACACTGTAGGAAACCCCTGTGGGCTTTGAAACTGAAACAAGGGGGGTGGAATAACGAGCCTGAGCGATGAAGCCATGGGCACGCATGCACGCACACATACTACACATATGTACACCTCAAGAGTGAGGGGCTACCCCAGCCCTGTCTCCATACATCTTTCTCACACACACAGGCTTACACCCTCTTCCTGCATTCCTCTCCTGTCTGACACACTTCCAGTAAGCCCACCAGCACTTCAAAAACAGCCCACCACCACCACCACCAACACCAGCCCTCCAGACAACAGCGCCTGCTAAAAACATGCACAGCTCTGTCGCACACAAAGACACAAACACCGACCTCTTCTTGGAAACTATGAGAAAAACAAGCAGCAGGTGTGTCCAAACCCCTGGCTGGGTGTGCTGCTTCTGTACTCTGAATCGTCCTCTGAATTAGTTGAAAAAATCAAGTTGCTCGCAGTTGCTGAACTGGATTTACTGTTGCTTCTTTTCTGCTCTACAATCTGAACATTACAGCTGAAACGATAAATCGATCCACACTAAATTGATCCGCCGTGATGATGTGATTGCAACGATGCCCATTTTTTGCCTCTCAATTCTACCAACCACTATGGCACCTGCCAAAGTACGTAAAAGTTGCTCATGAGCCAGGTGGATTTTCTGTTGATTCCTTTCAGCACTATAATGTAAAAATTTGAGCTGAAATAATTATTTGATCAACATAAAATTGATTAGCCTTTTTTGTTTTCTGTGAAAATAAAATAAACATCTTGGAGTTTTGGATCTTGTCGTACAAACCAAGTAATCTGAAATAGAGCTGCAGCAATTACTCAATATTCAATCAAAAGGAAATTGCCAACAATTCTTACAGTTGACTAATTGTTTCATTTTTCAAGTAGGAATTTCACTGGTTTGCTGCCTCTGGCTTCATGAATGTCAGGATTTGCTGCTTTCTTTGTCATTTGTGATAGTAAACGAAGAGTCTTTGTGTTTGAGACTGTTGGCTGGACAGACGAAGCCATCTGAAGACACAACTTTGGGCTCTGGGAAATTGTTACCAGCATTTTTCCACTTCTTGGACATTTGTTAGATATAATAGCTTGTCAATCAATTGTGAAAATTATCAGCAGTTTAAGCAACATTTAAAATAATCACAAGTTGCAGCCTTAATTTGAGGACTGTCTCCGAGTGGATATTTCTGACAAATTTGAAGAAATTCCCTAAAGGTTTGTTCACGAGAGTGGGATGACATGGGGTCACAATGCCCTGGACCTTTGACCACCAGAATATCATTAGTTCACCGTCGAGATATCATGTTTGGAAGATTTAGACGGACCAACGGATGGACAACCCAAAGACACAGTGCCTCGGCTCACAGCTATCACTGGCACAGAGGCGTAAACAACAACGGGAGTTGAAAAGACAGAATAAGTTAACTTACTACTTAATTTTTCCCTTTTTGTCAGGAAATAAAGGATTTTCTTCTCGCAGTGGAAAACTCTAAATGTTCTTTGTTGATGTTGGAGCCTAAAAAATCCTCTTCGCCTGCTGCTGGGCCGTTTTGATGAGCTTTGTTTCACTTTCTTCTCTGCGTTAGGGCACGCTGCTTCAAGTCTTCTCCTCAGAGGTACGCTCCCACTAGCTTTAATTCTGTGCCTGAAAGCTTCGATTAAACCCACATACACAGAAAACGGCGGATAGGCAACACAAGGGAGAGGGAGAAGAGAGGCGAACGAGGGTACTACTGTTATTTGATAAAGCAATGGCAAAGCTCTGTTGTGTGTCCATCTCTCGCTTTCGCTTTCTCTCTGTCATTCCCAGCAGATCGACAGTCATTGTACCGCTCCACTCAACCGCCTCATCTACCTGTTTGTTTACTTATTCCCTCAGTTCCTCACCCATCAACATCCCTCCTCCTCCTCCTCACAGTGTTTCCATCCCTCATTCTCTGGACAATTCACTCAATCCACACTTTCTGTCTAAATCCCTCCATTTCGCCCTCTTCTTCATCCTTCCATTTCCCCCCTTTTTTTCGTTTATCTTTAGTCCAGTGAAAAGGGAGTAAGACAGTGAGAGAAGAACATCTTCAACACTGGGCAGCAAATACCATTGCATTGACCTCTAAACAACTTTTAATGCTGATTGAAATCCATCCTTTAAAATTAAATTATAAAAAGGAAAACCAATACATGACATACTATACTCTGCCCAACTGCTGTAAAACCCTGTATGATTATCTATGAGCCATGCTGACAATTGTATGGTCCTGTTCTGTCTTAGCTATGTGTGTTGAAACTCATTACGAGGCCACAGGTGCCTTCAGGTTCCCCTTTCCCAATCTCCCCCATCAATCCTTTACAAATCACACACTGAGCTACCCTGACGCTGCCAAATGGCTTGTTACACCAAACCATCTTAGACCGCACCGTTAGAAACTGTTTGGAAAAGGGCAGGCACTTTCAAAACATACTTGGCAGGTGACTGGATGAACCATCTGTCTATCACCATGTATTACTAGCAGACAACAGAGAGTGGAGAGTGAAGCCATCACTGGAGCCCGTTGGGAAATTAAACTCATACCAAAGCCAGTCCGGAGAAGACCGGAAACATCTTTTCCACTCCATTTCCATTTTTTATTTTTTTTGCTCTTCTTTCAGGGAATAAACCATCCAGTTGTGATATAACTGATGCTACAGCAGCTTCACTAACGTCTTGAGGAGCTACCACTGCTTTTTTCAAACGAACAGTCCCTTCTCATGCTGGTCGTCACACCCAAACCACACCCGGGGCTGCCGATGGCTCCCCAAAGGACGCTGACTGGTTATCACCTGTGTGGTTACTCACAAGTGCATAGTTGGAACCCTCACAAAATGGATTAGCGAGAGCTGCATCACACGGTAAAGACTGTGGTGGACCTAACAATTTGCACACTGACTAACTACATTTATGCTTTTAAACTATAAGTTGAGACATGGAGACATATGCTCCAGATTTTTCTGGACCAAAGTTCTGGTTGTGGGGCCCCTGCTGCTGCTGTTGTTTTGCTGCATTCTGCCAAATTTAAGAGATTAGATGATGATTAAAGTTTGAAATTAATTGTTGAGGTTTGTCTTTTTTATTTTTTGGGCTAATAGAAAACCCTTGCTGCATGTGAACAACATCTACTTATCTGACCTTCCTTTATGTTGCATGTCCACTGTCCAAATCAAAATGAGATTGCTGTTTCGTGGATTTTCTGAACATGTGACTTGCTCTCCTGAAGTCTTTGGAAATGGCAAGGCGGTCATATAATCGGATTCAATTTTGTCTCGCCGCTCAAAACCATGTCCATCAATCTCTATCTGTCCATCTTGTGGGATAGCAACCTTTTTCCTATCCATCCATCCATCCATTGAAATCCATGGGGGGGATTTTATGTAAGGTCTGGGCCTCAGGCCTCCGCTGGGAGACAAAGTAGCAGTAAACAGTGTTTACTCTCCTGGAGGCGGTTGGGTTTAACTAGCCATGCAGGGTGCTCCAGCCTCCCTTATGTGACCGTTAAAAGTCAATGACCTCGCCTTAGAAACCAAGCTGAGAGTGTTCGTGGGAGGACGGAGAACAAGGAGGTTGGGTTAAATGAGAAATGCACAAAAACCTGCATAAACCCTTACTGAAGTGACTCTGAGCAAGGCACTGACGCCCAGCGAGGGAGATAAGGAAGAGGAGGTAGGAAAGGAAGTGTCAGTTGCAACCTGTCATTTTAAGTGTGGCATGGGATAAGTGGATGAGAGAGAAGGGGAACTCCACTACCTACCCTCCATCTTTTCTTGTGTCTCACTCTCTCTCTCTCTTCGTCTCTCCTTCACTCACACACACACACACACACACACACCAGTTGGCAGATGGTAGGCTGGTAAAAGACGGACGCCGTGGTCCAGATGTTGCTGAACCCACAGTGCAGAAGGCAAAGGGCTTTGATCTGCCACACCACAGAGGAACTCCTGTAGGAGAGGAGAGGATGCTGACTGGTCCTTTAAAGAGAGTGAAGTGAAGTGAATATGTGTGCTTCTAAACAAGAGGGAGAGTGTGTTGGTGTAGTGGAGCGAGAACAGAGGAGGATGATATTCCCATGCGACAAAATACCAGGGGTATAACTCACAAATACGCACATACATTAACTGCACATCCACTAATGCTTAACACACGTGGCCCAGACTCCCACACATAGCTCTTGGGTTTACTCATATGACACATGACATCCATGTGGGGAACAACAAAGAGGCATGCATACAAACACACATACACACAAATTCAACCCACACTGAGCCCGGGGGTAGCCTGCAGTAAACACCACAAGCCACACATGCTGAGCTGTGAACTGGGGAATTGCCTTAACACAAAAAAACACACACACAGTCAGAGCCGTTTTAAGGAAAAGCTGCATCCATTTATCAACTATTTACTGCCTTTACGATAAAGTTTCCAAATGATTTTTTTTTCTGTCACTGACACTTAAAAACAGCACCCTGGGTGAATAAGGGTGAAATAAATCACAAAACAAGTCAATGTCTGGGTGGGGAATGTGAAGCAGGCACATGCAAAAACATTTAGGTTCTGGCAGGCTGCATTGCCAGCTCAAACACACACAGCTCAGCAGGTTCAAAACGATTGTTTGGAGGTGAACTGTTTAAACGTCCCAGGTTACAGTCCCCAAACTTTGCCCACAAGTCTCCAGAGGTGAACGGGTTTAGCTGGAGTCTGACTCACTCGCTGGAACCAAAAAAAAAAAAGGAAGAAAAAAAAAAGACGATTCGGTTCTGGCCAGCGCTCAGTCACTGTGGTCAGAGAGTCAGCCTGCCAGCCGGGCAGGCAACTAGTCATTCAGTCAGCCTGCCAGCACTGACTTTTCAGTGAGGTCGGCCAGCCAGTCAGAAAGCCAACAGGTCAGTCAATACAGTCAGGCAGCTGGCCAAAAATGCGGTCAAAGATTGGACCACACAAACAGTCATTCTGCTGTTTGGCTGGATAATGGCCATGGGTACAAGTAGAAAGTTCACTCAGCCTGCCAGATGTCAGTCATTGCAATCAGTCTGTAAACAAGGCAGCTTGTCTTTTATTTGATTAATAATGCTCCTGGTGACCCTGCCACATTCTGAGGTGATGAGAGGGAAATGTTTTCTTCTTATTTTCATTCAACCGCTCATTGACCCTTTACTCATCCGTTCACTCTGTCAAGGGGAATGTCTGTTCTGCCAGGCGGTCGACAAGAAAGCCACCCAGGCAAGCGGTCGCTGTGGTCGGTCATCCAGTCAGGCAGCAAGCCCAAAATGTGGTAAGCGACAGCCCCGCTGACCCAGTCAAGTGGCGAAGAGGCAGAAAATGTGTTCTTGAATAATGGCATGGATTTCACCTCTGTATTGTGTTTCATTAAGTCAAGAGAAAAGTCTGACAGCCAAGTGGCAAGCACCTCTATCAATGGGGCAGCTAATCAGTCAGCTATTTACCCAATCAGTCAATAAACCTGTCACCCAGTTAGCTGGTCAGTCATTCTGCCAGTCAATGACTCAATCAACCAGGCATGCTCAACCACAGAAGTTGTCTCCATTAAATGTGGTGAAAGATGTACCCGGCGACTCTGAGCACTCGTCCAGAAATGAGAATGTATCATTATTTTTGCTTTATTTGCCATTACAGTTCCCCCTCCAGCCTCAGTGGGAAGTTTGTTAAGCCCCTCTCCCCCAGGAAAGACATCAAAAGCTATTTCTCACCATAACTTGTTATTAGTTTTGTCATGTGGGGACCCACCAGATACAGGCTCAAGGGTCCAATTTGGCTTCTTAGCCCATACTTTAAGAAAAATAGTTCTCGTATTCACTAGCCCATGTAGCCAAAAGCAACCAAATCAGCCTGCGGTCAGGAATACACCCGCTGACCCCTCTTAGCAATGCGGTGATGAGTTAATGTGGGTGAATTTGGATTTTGTTGTAGCCCTGACTGCCCATCAACAGGTCAGTAAGTGATCCATCCAATTGACTGCTCTGGTCAATAAGCCACTGATTCATCTCTGGCTGCCATTCATTTCATCAAGGAATCAAATCTGTACACAAGTCATCAAGTCAGTAAGTATCCCATCAATCAGTCGGCAATTTCACAACACATCTAGTCAACAACTCAGCTAGATCTTATCCCCTCTTCACTCCTTGTCTGTAATCACTCTCTATTTAGCGCAAAGTGCAATATATTTACTTTGACATTTTATTTGAGTGTTATCAGAGCGTTGAGTGTTCTTCATGGGAAATATTTGCAGTCGATATTTTCCTGCCCTTGCTATGTGCGTAGGTGCACAGTAATGCTGGGATAGGTTTTTTAACATTACCAATTAAGGTTGAAGATGAGAGTTAACCATTTTTTACTGGGAGCAATTATAAAACTGAGAACAGCACGGGAAAACAAAGTAGGATTCACGAATGTACCTAATGGGACACAGACCACCCAAAACTAGTGGTTTTAGCAGCAGCAACATAAAATAGTTTCTTAATGGTCTTTCGTCTCATTCGTTGCGATCGTACTGAAAAGGACTCACTCAATTTTGTTTTGAAACCCTGGTAATGTTGAATGATACACAAATGAACCATGTAAAACTTGAATATCTTGAATGTTCCAGTTGCATCAAAAATTGTCACAGAAAAAGGTAAGTTTGATGATTTAACATACAGTAAAGAATATCTAAATGTATTCCACAAAGAAATTAGGCATAAGACACACCAAAGGTTTCTAAATTTCTTCTACAGAACACCGAATACTCCACGAACATAGTATACTGTTCAAGTCTGAAGGTCCTTTTGCATGAAACAGCTTCTCAAAATCTGTATAAAACAATAATCTTTGCAGCTGATACAGAGCAGCAGGACTAAGACATCTGAATGAGGGGTGCAAGTTGTGATGACTTTTGTAGGTCTAGTTCCTTCAGCCAGACAGTAAATCATTAATTCAAACAGTCTATAAAGTCTACCATTAATCAAATCCATCTCCCACTTTACATATCTACTCAGTCTGTATGTCATCCATGTAGTCAGTGACTCCCAGAGCAACAGGTTCAACACGTAGATGCAAACCAGCCTGTCAGTCCTTCATTCATCCATTCAATTTTCTGGCAGTCCGACATTTACAGAGAGCCACAATACAACATATGACCAAAAAAAAAAAAAAAACTTGAGTAGTGTGTGGAAGCAATCAGTCCATGTGCACCCAGTGACCCTGTACAGTACATCATGGGGCTGGTGATGCTGCTCTGAGTCATCTTATTATCTGATGAGGAGCTGCTTTGGAGAGAGCAGAGGATATCTTGGGGGAATTTCCAGATGCTGTTGTGGACGTTCTGATACATCAAACACGCGTCGGAGAAAAGTGTGTACATACAAAACACACTCATAAAAGTGAAAAGTGAACACACACACGCACATTCACACACAGAGCGACTTACTAATGCGCTGGTGGACCAGGCTGCAGCTGGGCCAAGCGGTTAAAAATCCCAGAGGGGCTTTTTCAGTCATCTAACACTGTTCTTTCCCTGCTTCCCTCGCTGTTTTCCTTGTGTTTTTATTTTGTCACTGATGTACTAGTACAGGCATTTTTTCTTCTTCAGATACATTGAGGAGGAATAACACATTTTATTTACATGTCCCTTCTGACTCTCTTACTTTCAGATGGGAAAAGTTACAGAATTTCTCCAAGGATATGAAGGAATATCATGTCTTTTATGTGTTTTAAAAGTTCCTACACCTTATAATATTTGACACAGAGCTGTTTTGTGTTCCTCTAGCTCTACAAGTATTGCAAAGCAGACTTCTGTTAGCTGAGACACAATATTCAAAATTGTGTAGATGAGCGTTCTCAGTCTTAAGTGCTGTATCGTAGGCAAATGGATTTGTTTCACTTTCTTGAAGACGTTTCGCCTCTCATCAAAGAGGCTTCATCACTTCTAACTAAGTGGAGAGGAGTTGCAGGCTGTGTGGGAGTGTCCTTACAGTTAAGGACATATTTGAGTTTTGCTCTTCAGAGTCGTTGGGGCCACTTGCGGGTCGCTGGTCAAACCGTCCTCCGTGTGGGTTGCTAGGGCTAGGTGAGCCTGGGTGTGAATGGTTGTTAAGCTGTCTGGGGAGGGAACTCAGTACAGCATTGTTGTGGGTGATAAGTAATATTAAATGCCACCTTTTCTGTTTAAAGTTGGTCATTCCAGTTTGACATAGATGGATTATTTTACTCCTCTGTCAACCATCAGTCATTTCTGGCTGAGATGTTTACATTGTTATCCTGAAAGGAATGATTTTTCTCCTTCAGATGGACGTGGACAGCATGGTTTTTACCCGAGGAGCTGGCGCTCCAGTGTTGTGCCATTCGTTTATAGAGAGGTGGTTTTGTCTCCCCAATGTACAAACGTATGCATTCCTGGCTGCATTGAACAGCATATTACATTACTCTGTTTATGCCTGGGTGTTGTGTCCTCATGATGGACAAGTTTCTGCCTCAGTGTGTTGCTATGTTTGAAGTGAACAGAAATATGATTTTTATTTAAGATCCTCCTGAGTTTCTCAGGTGTTCCCGCAATGTTAAGAATGACACCAGCATGATGAGAGAAATAACACTGGACTCAGACTTTTTACATGCATTCCCACTCAAGAAGTGGTACATAAGGTGAAGAAACGCCTGCCACAGGACAGCACTTTATCTAGATGAACCACCAGAACAGATAATGAACATGAGCTATGATTCTGGGCTAACTTGTGGTATGCTGTGTCCCAAAACTTCAATGACATGTCGTAACAGTTTGAAAAAAACGATTTAGCTACAACACGTAAGATAAAAACTAAATTAAGGTCAACAATATAACAAGAGCATGGGTGGGGGAAATAACCAGCAGTGGCTGAAAATGTCAAATATTAAAGCTTTAAATACAACTGAATATAACATGACATTTAGACTGTCTTCGTTCTTTACTATCCAGCCACTTGTCCTTCTCACCATCTCTCTTATCTATCTTACTGCTGTCAGGCTTGCTTCAATCCATTATCTGTGTGTGTGTGTGTGTGTGTGTGTGTGTGTGTGTGTGTGTGTGAGAGAGACAGTCACTGAGTCATTAGTTGCCGATTAGCCTTTTGACCCGCTGCTACCCTGTCTTACTTACCCAGTGAAAGGATCTGTGTGTGTGTGTGTGTGTGTGTGTGTGTGTGTGTGTGTGTGTGTGCGTGTGTGTGTGTGTGTGTGTGATCAGATATATTTGTTTATATAAAGTATGAACAGAAGCTGCCTGTTTAATGAGTAACAGCCAGTTATTTTGCATACTGTGTTATGTTCCATAGGAAAACATCTATTCAAATGATGTCGGCTGGCATTTCCTCTCCGTACCTGCAACCTGAATGCAAAGCTTATGGACATATACACTTCCCCTGAAAGCCCCCATCCCAACTCAATCAGTTTTACTGGGATAGGTCCAGGGCAATTATAAGTTGACTCAGTCCGAATCTGCCAAGTCTGTAGCTCTTACAAGTCCACAAAGTGCAAAAAAAGCCCTCACAAATCACTGAATGTTTTTTCAGACGTGCTCAGTGTGAACTGACATCTCTGTAATGTTATAATGTGTTCAGTATTTGGCGGTTGTCAGATTGTCATAATACGGGCAGGCTAATTGTCGGAATTGACTTTTGAGTCTGCCCCCATCTTTCTGTTGTGTTTAAGTTGATGTATTTTCTACGCATGTATGCTTGAAGGACTTGTACCAAAAACTAAACATGGCTTTTTCAATAATATTTGTCTAAATTGCTCAAATGTTAAATGGATGAAAAGCATTGCATCTCCTTTTTTTTTTTTTTATCCAGTGGTGAATTTGCCAGGTTATCTCTTCATGACAAGACTGTGTGTTGGACTGAATTAATGTTTTTATTAATTTCAAGTCAATTTAGACCACTGAAGCACTTAAAATATGAGGCAGCATAATTCATCATTTCAAGTCTTTTGACTTGAAATGGTGAATTATGTGAATATATTAGTGGACTTGGACTTTAAAACTCTCCTGAGATCCGTCTTTTTCAATATTTGTAGAAAACAAGAGATGCACATTTGCGATATGTCTGTAATATATCTGAAGATAAGCTCTGGTTGTTTGTTCTCACAATAATGAAAACATTGATATCCATGATTAAAGTTAGTATTGAATTCACTCATTACAGCATCACACTTTACACTTAACTGGGAATAGTTTCAGTACTGGAATAAAGTAACTAAGTTGACTTTTTCATGCTGACATGTTGACAAGTTCAATTGTGTAGCTGAAGCTTAACTAAGGGATGTGAGTACAACTGAATGACCGGGTTAAGGAATTAAACCATTGTTTTTACAGTGTTCTTTTTTGTTAATATTTTGATGCGTGGGTTATAGTAAGTGCAGGATGTCAGAGACAGAATAAAGCCAAACCAAACTTGATCAACACACTAAAGGCACTGCTGCATTATCCAGAGACAGTATCTATATCCACTCTCGGTGTCTGTCCACACCTCCCCTCCCCTCCAGGCTGGGATTAACGCATGTGGACCAAAGGTTTTACATGACTTCCATGCCTGCCTGACCCAAGTTTTGCATATAATCACAGATGCTGGAAACCTGACCTTCAGATATTCCACTACTGGGAACCACATGATATTCACCAGTGTCCTGCAGCCTTAGTTTTACATCTCATGAGCGCCGTGAATTCTTGATTCTTGTCACCTAATTAATCAATAACTTCAAATATCACAGCTCTGTAGAACTGTAAAAACAATCTGAAAGCCAACCAAGCAGTTGAGCAATTGAAGGTACCATCTGCACAATCGATCTTTTTGTCCAGCAGCACATAAAGCATGTTGGTAAGAAGTCTCTCCATGTAATGCTTCCAGTGACTGCCCGCAGCTTTACACGCTGTACTGAAAGCCAGCGTGTTCAGCCAAACCACAAACAACGGGTTCACATTCACCGACGCGGCCACCAGTCCGCGGGGGGAAAAAAATGAAGCAATAAATAAAATAACCGCTATCTCGTTTCTTTCATTTTGTGAAAAGGGGCAGATCTTCTCATGTGTATGTGTAATTATTTTCCTCTCCGGCTCGGCGTTGTCACCAGGGACCGAGGCTGTCGAGTCTCTGCCAAAGCCCCATTCACTGTCTGCACATAGCCAGTGTTATGCAACGGCTAATTACTTCCACTCGGCCCCAACAAAACTGTGGAGAGGGAGAGAGAATGAGAAAGAGAGGGAGAGAGAGAAGGGGGAAAAAGAGGGGGAAGAGGCTGATAAAACAAATAGACGGAGGGGAGGACAGACGGCCAGACAGGGGGACGAGGAAGAGGAAGAGGAAGAGGAAGAGGCAGAGGGTGGGAGAGAGAGACTGGGGAGACAGAAGGTGAAGGACAGAGAGGCAGAGAGGGATAGAGAGCTGAGGAATCATCATCTTCCTCCTCTCTCTGTGCCTCTCCAGTAGTGTTTTGTTAAGCAGAGGGAAAAAAAAGCGGCAACATCACACCCTAATGACCTCTACACCAAACAGCACAACAGCTTCACCAAAAATCATGTTGCAGCAGCCAAATCTGGTCCAGAGAGAGAGAGAGACATGTGGAAGATGAGTGTTGTCAAAGCCAGACGGGGCCCGCAGCCCTTTTCCTCTCCAACAATTTTTGGAGATGATGTCATTATTCATAAAAAAAATAGAAAAAGAAAAATGTGTCTGCGCCTCCGGCTCTACTAGAGCAAAAGTAAGAGGGGAAGGTGGGAAGCCAATGAAAGATGAAGACATAGACAGATATAAAAAAGGAAACAGGAGGGTTGGATCAGGACAAAAATAACTAAAAGAAAAGAAAAGGAAACATCAAATAAATGAAGAGGGAGGAATTAACTCAATTCCAAATCATTCCTCAATTTACTCTCAGTTTTAGGTTGACAAAATCTCTTCAACACGAACAAAGCCTAGAATTAAAGATACATCATGTAACCTTGAAGGAATAATAACTATTGATTAGGGAGCCTTGTAGGCGCTGCTGTGTAGATTTTGCTGACATTTGACAGAGCCAGGCTAACTGTTACCACCTGATTCCAGTCTTTGTGCTAAGCTAAGCTAACCAGCTGCTGGCTGTAGCCTTAAATGAACAGAAATATGAGTGGAATCAATCACATCAGCCTTATAGATTTTTTGTTTTAACTCCCTACAAGGACGGTAGCTCAGATACCAGTATTGGAAATGCCTCTGATCCTGCCTAAAATGCTAGAATCAGTATCGATGGTTACACAATCAGTCTATACACCCATCCCATACCACAAGTTATTTATGAGAAATGAGACCTAGCTACTTCCCAGCAGCGTGCAGAAACGGTAAGTGAGCAGTACTAATTTCGGCCAGAACACACAGACTTCAGTTATAGTAATCGATATTAGGAAGTAGTAGTAGTAGTAGTAGTAGTAGTAGTAGTAGTAGTAGTAGTTACTTTGGCCTCCCAGCTAAGCACCAGGACCTCTTATACATGATTTACGGCAGAAGCCCGTCAGCGCCCACTGTGCACCAGTCTGATTTTATGCCAGAACACTGCATTGTTAGTCTCGCCCCAATTTCACAGAGATTCTCTTTTTCTCCTAAAACTCAGTTGCTTGAAATTCTTTTGTTGTCTGCCAGACGATGTATACTCTCACAGCGGATATCTGAACATCCTGTTATAACGCAGTGGAATAAAATCTACTCAGAGTCTTCCAAGGCTTCCAACGAGCCAATTCAGGACTTTGTGTACTTTAATGGATATTACGAGCACAGTCACAGACTGATATATTAGTATACGTTACTCTGCGGGACCCTCACTGCTGTATAGGAACTTTCACTGGAACTACCAGAAAGTTCCACTGAATTGGAACCAATGTATTGTAATGCAATGTGTCTAATGCATTGGAACTTCCTGGTGACTTTTTAAATGCAAAATCTGTGACGTTACCTGAAACCTTGTCACAGATATAGATTGGCGGCTTTGTGATAGTTTTATTGAAGTTCTGGTTTATGCTCAAATATTAACTGAAAAAAGTCCTTGTTTTTTACCCTGTACTGAAAAGACATCACTTCTGTGTGGGAAAAAGGTTTCCTACCGCTAATTCTGCCCCGACCACAGGGGCTTGAATGGGAAGTCTCAAGCATCGCCGGTGATCTCAGCTCAAAGGGACAGAGCGAGGAATGGAAAAGAGAGAGGCAGAGGGAGCAAAGCGCAGTGGTTTCGAGATGACTGACGACAAAATTAAGATGAACATACCTCTGTCGGGGACTTTGACGGAGATCATCAGCTCAGTCACACTTACACTCACCCCTCTTCTCCTTTATCTCCCCATCTATCCATCATCCCTCCATTTCAGCACCACTGTATGTCACTGCATCATTTTATCACACATCAGATAATATATAAGCCCCCATTCATCCATCTATCCTTATCTGTCTTCGCCATTGCTCTTTCTCTCCCAATCTGCTCATCTATCTCTCTGCCTTCAGGCTCTTTTCAATCTGTCGGCTCCATACTGTTTGTGTCTATGTGTGTCTGTGTGTGTGACATATGTGTTTGTCTACTGAGACATTAACCTATTAGACGGTGTAAACAGTGAGGGTGAAACATTTATCCTCTCACATCTTACAATGATGAAGATTAGGCACCATAAAAAACATTTTCATCTACATTGTCTTCTGCCCTCGTTCAGACTCCAAAGGATGTTAAACAGTCTTTGTAGTCAAACTGCACGTTTAAATGTATCATTTCTTGGTTTTTTTTAGTACGAGAAGTCGATTTCTCTTCTCAAATAAAACTGCTAATGCAAGCCTTTTCCACTTGCTGGTCAAAGATTCATTTCAGTTTCTCTGGTTTCCACATTAGGTATGCTATTTCATTTGGCAACACTGAGATATGAATTACGTTCTGCTTGTTTAATTTTAAGTGTTTATTCATGTCATTGGAGCTGACTGCCATGTTTTCAAATGCTCACTTAGTGCTGCTGTTAAAGCCCTGCAGAACAGTTTTCAGTTTTTGTGACAATAATCAAAAACCACCTCGTTTTTTCTGCAGTTACAGCCATCAAAAATAAATCTTGTTTGAACCGTTACGACTGAATGTATTTGGTGGAAACTGAACTAACTTAAGTCTTTGACACAGCACCTCTTTTCCAATCTTGTTGTTGAACTGAGTGAGATAAAAGAAGCCAAACAGCACAAAATGCAGCAGAACTCGGGCCGCTCGAGTGTGAAAACATGAAGACACACTTAAACCTTGACCGATCAAAGAGGTGAAAACGACTCACCGCAGTTTTCAAAGTATCATGTGCGAAAACCTGTCTGTGAAAATGAGATACCTTAGCAGATGACGGCCAAAAAAAAAAAAAAAAACTGTTGGATAGAGAATGTCTGACTGAATCTCACACGGTGGATCATCTGTCTGTCATCCAGAGAGAATGTATGCCTGTGTTTGTGTGTGGCCTCCCAGTGTGACATATCCGTCTAATGGGCATTACTCTGCAGTCTGAGCATTTTCATTAGTTCCTAGAATGCCAACATAACCACATGGGTATGTGAAGCAGCTGCAGTAGTACTGGTGAGCCACAACAACCTGCCAGGGCAACAGAGGGAGAGGGAGAGAGAGGCAGCAAGCCCAGGCTAACCTACACTGTGAGAGTGAAGATAAGTGGGTCGAAGAGCATGCCTGCACACATCTGCCTACCAGCCTGCTCGTGTGTGTGACATTGCCAACATGTGCATCCAAACCTGCTGCACGTAGTGTGTTATTGTAAGAATGAGTGAAGGAGCAGAGAGTTGATGGTCTCAGTCGGTGTTGTTGTGCATTTTTTTTTCTGCCATGTCCATGTGTATCTTACATGAGGTGTAAAACTAAGGTTGCAGGAACATGGTGTGTGTAATGATGTACTTCATTCCCAAATGTGTTTATGAATATTCATGAATATGCCAGCTGTGTAATTCAACAACTATTCCTTTTGGTATCTCAACTCACTTTGTCACGTTTTTTTCAAATTAGTTCAGGAAATTAATATCCACTCACAAATACAAATACTTTATGTGCTGGTCTCATTTACATGACATCAGTCTCAATGCATGAGTTATTGGCTGTTCATGTATGTGTGTGGTGTGTGTTTCGGTGTGTGTCCTACCTGACCACAGGCTCTGGTATGGCCTCCAGGCTGGCAGGGACCTGCACCCCCTTCTCCCACTCTTGTCTCCACGGGTCCGAGAGCACGTAGAAGTCGTCCGGGCCGAGCTGAGCCGAGTCCGGCAGCTTCATGGCCGTGATGAAGTCGGTACGAAATACCTGCACAGAGAGGGAGGCACCAGCGTGGTTTATATGTCAGGTATACACTGGTGCTGATGCGTTCACAGGGCACATTCAAGCTTCTGAGGGAGGAAGGTGACACATGCTATTCTGTTGGAGTGATAAACACGGAACCATATACAACTTTCACTGTTGGCAGCTCATCATTCATGAACACTTTTCTTTTTAGGATCCATCTAAATCTGCATATCGGCTGCATATAAATGTGTTTTTGCAACTGTTCAGTCAACAGACAAGGTGTGCTTCTCCTTTGTGGCGAGGCTGCTTCGATCGCTTAGTTGAAAATCCCTGAGTTTTTCAGAAAGGCGTTTGGGTCATGAGCGTTGCTCTTTTCAGGAATTCAATCATATGCTAGATAAAACTAAAAAGTAGGTATTAAAATCCATTTCGTCTTTGTGCAGGCTGTCCATTAATATCATCATGAGCTAAAGGTGAGAGGACACAGCTGTAATGGATAAAGTGTGTTATAAAAGTCATAGAAAAGCTACCACTAACACACATCTCATCTGCAGTCCGATGTAACCTGTGGCTCTAAAACAGGGAGGCTCTGTCAGGTTCTGCAGGCAGACTGTGTTTTTCATGTCAGACCTTTAGCATGTCAGACCTTCCTTCAGCCCCGACAGATTCTAAAGGATTTTCACGGTCTGCCAGCTCAGGCTGCTCATGATTTAGTCATTACTGATAAAAACAAACCTTCAGGCTCAAGTATGATTCCATGGTTCAGCTCGAGCATAAACCTGTATTAGTGTCACAAGAGCAGGTTGCAGAACATGAAGAACAGATGCGGGAAGACATCAAGTAGTTTTTGTCAATGAAAGCACTGACCCCTCACTTTGCAGTGTTGACTACATGCATATCTTCAGCTCATTTAGGTGATGAGTCAAAGTCTCTGTAAGCTACCCTTGGAAGTTTTCTTTTGGTGAGTTTGTGGAGTTACTTTTGACTGTCAAAGGTCAGAGGCAAGAGTGTGACTGTCATTCTCCTCTCATCCCTGTGCTGATGCAAAGTCGGATGAGGTTTAGTTGTCCAGAAAAACATTTCAGTCACTTCACAGTAATAACTTGTTGCAGCATTTTCCTAAACAATTCAAACAGATGGGAACAAAAAAAATGAAAACTAAACAAAAAAAACATATAATACAGACTGTCCGGTGTAATCAGAGTCTCCGGAAGCCGAGATCATGATCAATGATCCAAGGCTTTTTTGCTGTGAAGCTCTGGAAAAGATATGTGAACACCTTCTCCTTAACATACAATATGTTCTTCTATCATTCCTTTGTTTTGTCATACTGGCGCTGACAGTTTAAACTGTACAGATACAAACACCACAGGTGACACCATCATCAGTAAACTGGCGATGCTTTAGATCTTGCTAAAAGGGAAGGATTTTTCATGTCATTACAAACGTGTTTCCGCTCTCCTTACATCTTTTCTTCACATCTCCCAGCAGGTGGTTCTCATCTGTCTCTTCATTTCCCTCACTTACATCTTTTCGTTACATCTTCTCCTCATCTATTACATAGGAGGGGCTGGGATAGAAACAATTCATTTTAGATATGTGAGAAGCACCTACTGGGGAAGCGCAGGGGTAAGAAGAGAGAGGAGGGAGGAGGTGTTGCAGTAACCACATTGTTGGCATCAACCTGGAGACCTTTACAGGTTAACGCCAGCTACACCATGTACTGTTTGGAGGAGGCTTCTATAAAAACAAGCAAGGTGGCCTTGTTTGTGACGCAGTGTTTTGCAGACCTGTGGGAGTGGGTGTATTCAAGCAGACACAATCATTCTCACACATAACGACACACACCTACGCTGACACACACACACACACACGTACAGTCTGTCTCTGTCTGTCTGCTCTAACCGGGACCCGAAGCAATGATATAATCAGTCATATAGTCAAGGACATCAGGCGAGAACACACACACACACACACACACACACACAAATACACGCAGGGAAACAAGCAGCACACACACATACACACACGGCAGTGCAAAATCAACCGTAAGGCGTCATTCTACATTTTATCATTACTTTCTAAGCCTCCTTATCCCTGCTTTATTAGCTCTTCTCCTCCATCCTACTCCCTCGCTCCCCCTGCGTCTCTCCATTAACCTCTCCATTTCCCCTCCCTCTATCCCTCCTCCTTCTCTCGCTCAGTCCCCTAATATGGATTTATTTACCTTCGCTTATTTTGACGGGAGAGACACAAAACAGAAAAACCAGCCAGACAGAGACCGGTGAGAAGAAACAACACGGTAACACGGAGGGATGGAGAGAGTGCGACAAAACGAGCTGTGAAAGGAAAGAAGCAAATTAAATATTATGAGGAGAAATCCATGAAACACAAAGCAGGAGAGGGGCTGACGGAGACTCACTTTTCCATTGGGTCTTACTTTAGCGTGCTAGCATTTGCTAATTAGTGCCATATGCAATGTACGACTGAGTTTGATGGGAGTCATCTCCCAGCAGCATTGACCAATCACATCTGAGTGGGCTTCGTTTGCGTGCATGTAAACAGTTCATACCAGGGTTTTCTCTAAACTCCTACTCCTTTCTTGCGTCTCGAGTTGCTAATTGGACTTTTGACAATTAAATCTGCGCAGAATAGAAAGTCTCGCTCTGGATATCCGTTATCCAGACATCTGCTGGCTATAACAAAAGTCCTGAGACCGACCATTGTCCCAATGTGCTAAATCAACTTCATGATTGCATGAATGGAAAAGTTATTATAATTCATCCTGAGGGTGAACTGGTGTTCTGTCAAGGAGCTGCACTCAAAACCAAAAAGTCAACCTCATGCTGGCTATAGAGGAAACACTGCCATCCCAAAAGCAACACCGCTACTGTGGCAGAATCTGATCAGGCCAAGTTTTTTGTTGTTTTTTTTTTGTTTAAAAACCAGATGATTTTGGTTGGTATTCAAAAAGTTCAATATTGAGCTCAAGATGTATTTGTGACACTTCAGAAGTTTGCATAAGAGAGGAGCAAAAAGATACTCACAGAGGAAGGTAAAGAAATGTGTTAACAGGGAGGAGGCAGAAACATGCTGTATATTTTAGTTGACTCTCAGAGGAGCTGATGTTTCAGACTGGACTGCTGGAAAGAAATAACTGTTGAGGGGAGGGGAGGAGAGGGGAGGAGAGTGATAGTGATGTAGGAGGACGGAGTAGCGATGAGGAAGAGGAGACCGATGTTTAGCTAAGTGAAAAGAGAGGATTGGAGGTCAAGATCGAGAGGACGGAGAAGGAGAAGACAAATCACCGAGTATGAGAGGAATGTGAAAGAGCGGGTGAGAGGGAGAGAGAAAGAGAGAAAAGAGGGTGATATTAATGTAAATGGAAGGAGAGATGAAAGACAAGGACAGACGAGGGTGGTGTGTGTGTGTGTGTGTGTGTGTGTGTGTGTGTGTGTGTGTCACAGAACAGTATATGAAAAGGCCATATGTAAAACGCACTATCCTCCTTCTGCTGCTCAGCTGCCTCAACTGTCTGCCAGCACAAATAAATAATGCAATGGAGCAAGTCTGTGTGTGTGTGTGTGTGTGTGTGTGTGTGTGTGTGTGTGTGTGTGTGTGTGTGTGTGTGTGTGTGTGTGTGTGTGTGCAACTCCAAGAGTATGTTGAGTGTTTCCTTCACGTACAACTCGACTCAGTGTGAATGATCGTGTGTGTGTTCAAGTTTCGTCTGTGTGTGGGTTTGCAAGTGCATGTTTATATGTGTGTGTGTGCGTGTGTGTGTGGGTTTGTGTGTGTGTGTGTGTGTATGTGCATGTGTGCGAGCGTGCGTATCTGCGTGTATGTGTGTGTGTGCGAGCCAAGGCCATGATGAATATTGCCTTCTCCTTCAGCAATAAGAGAGGAGGACAGACAGAGACTGAGGGAGATCTACTCCTCCTTAATCTTTCTCTCTTTTATCTCTGTCCATCTTTTTCTCCCCTTTCACTGACATTCTCTCGTTTTTTTCTTCCCGCTCCTCATCAGTGGAGAGAAGAGACGAAGAGAGGGAAAAGGAAAAGAGATGAGATGAAGAACAGTGGAGATATGAGGTAGAGAGATAAGGAAAGGAGATAAATAGGTTGACAAAAGAGAAGATAGAAAAAGAAAAGAGGAGAGGAGAGGAGAGGAGAGGAGAGGAGAGGAGAGGAGAGGAGAGGAGAGGAGAAAGGAAGTGAGGAGAGGACAGACAAAGGTCAGAGGGGGAAGGAGGAGAGGATACTGGAGGAAAAGGAGGAAAAGCAGAAAGGGTCAGGGAAAATCAGTGGAGGACATAAGGAAAAGGGAAAAGAGGAAGAGAAGGAGGAGGGGAAAATGAGAAGAGAAGAGAAAAAGGAGAGGAAAAGGGGAGGAAATGAGAGGAAAATGACTAATGGAAGAGAGGAGAGAAGAGGAGAGGACAGCAGAGGAGAGGAGAAAGGGAGGAAAAGGGAAAGCAAAAATAAATAAAAGTCTCAAAATTATAAAAGAGGGGGAAACTGACTGAAGGAGAAGTAAAAACTGAAGAGAAGGAGAAGTCCAGAGAAAAAGGAGGAGACAAAAAGGGATGGAGATGGTCGGGGATATGAGAAGAGAAGTAAAACAAAGAGATGAAGAGCGAAGGAATGGAGAAAAAATGAGACAAAAGTGGAAGAGAAAAGAAGAGGGAAAAAAGCAAGACATGCAGGGCTGAGAAGAGCAGATGGAAAAGGAGAAAAGGAGGAGAGGAGCTCAGTATATCAGTTTTATTACTGAGTGTTTGTACAGGAATGACTGCAGCTAATTAATGTCTAGGAAACACTATTACAAGCTCCTGCAGTTTTATGTTCTGCCTTGTTTCTCTCTCTCTCGTCAGCCCATCTCCACCCTGCTCTTCCTCTCATCCACCGCCCAGCCTCTTCGTCTCTTTCCTCTGTCTGTGACAGACAGTTGGGAGTCACCCAGCTTCAGTGACGGATGATGGGCAGGTAGTAAAAAAATATATTAAAAAAGAAAGAAAAAAAAGGTAGACGGGCAGAAAGGCCGACAGGTAGAGGGCAGATGAGCAGACGCTGTTGCCAAACTGTCAAGCAAATTTTACGCAAAATATAAAATGCAAATGAGCTGCCATTCCCTCAGCTTTCAGGGTTAAAAAACACATCAGCTAGGAAAAAATGGGGCAAAAACAGAGTCCTCCAAGAGCCGATTAGATCTGAGTAACTGTTTGTCTTGTCCAGAGTCAGTGGACGTCAGCTGTGCTTCATGCAAACACGAAAGAAATGCATTTGGCTGTACTATAACAGAGCAACTAATGAAGAGTTATGTTCTACAGTGACAGAACAAATATCATTTATGGCTGGTTTTGCTGGACAGGGACTGTTGTGCAATGAGCCCGGGGCAGCCATGGAAACTCTGTCAGTAATCACTCAAAGAGTGCGTTTCTTTTTTTTCCATTTATCACATGATTTATTCATTGCTGGAAAGATTTTCCACATCGATTAACTTTAATAACTTTTCTGAGGACATGTGATTGAATTTTGCCATTTCCACTCTGCTTTCCAAATTTGATAATAAATCATAATTTGCAAATGAAAACATTGAGTGCGTGCACGACTCCAACAGAGAAGCAAATGATAACAGTACATTTTCCAAAACATAGACAGAAAATCCCCTTCAGCATGCATTTTATTCATGTCATTACAATCACCCTCTGTGTTCAGCTGCTCACAGACGTCACTTATCAAGTTTGATTTAAATATTTTTCTGCCGCAACAAAGTGAACACAGTAAATCAGTGGTGAGATTAGCTGAAAGGAAACGGCTCAATTTACTCTAAACACCAGAGAGAAGGCCTGTGACAATTCTGAAACCAAGAACAAAGCAGTAGTATAATCATCCGCCGTTTCCAGTCACTGTCCAGTTTCACCGGAGCTGTGACTCCCCCTCACCAGCCCACAGAGTCATAACTTCACCACTTCTACTGTCACTTTCAACCTGACTCACATTAATGTGTTGGAAAACGTCCCCTTCTGATGGTACTCCTGTCCCCAGAAGGTCACACGCTGCAGCCGCCTGCCTCTGCTGACCGCCTGCGCTCTACCTGGTGTCTTCGTAAATAGCAGCTAGGTTTACACAAATAACATTTCCTCATTCTGATTGAAGATTTCGGGTCTGTTGTTTAAATGGGTAGGGATTATTAAAGTTTGGTGTTTTCATGCCACAACGTATTCAATCAGAACAGCTGGGTGACAAACACAAAAGTGGTGTGAGCTCATGTATTATGCTGTACCCCGTCCTGAAGATGGATGCCTATCATGGTCTATGTTAAGTTTTCCAAGAGTTTGTATTAAAAACACATATTCTGCAGTTCGCTTCTCCACATACCTGCTACTTTTGGCAAGTGTACGACACCATGCACTTGTGTCCAGGCGGTGGGCATGAACATAAAGAACGCAGATGGAAGATAATCAGGTTATATCGTTTACATCTGGCAGTTTTTTTTATTGGTTTGAATTGTTCGGTTTTAGCTTGAGATATTAATATGGAGCATTTTCTATCACACACACACAAACCAGAAACACAGAAACAAAACAAAATGAGACATGAACAGTCTACTAATAACTTCCTCTCAAACCAAGATTCAGCAACAATCAAATTATTTTGTCTCTGTGTGCAGAGAGCCCGCCTTGCCTCATTTCCCCAAATGTGACAGGCTGTCCTGATGCAAACGTCGCACTCATTTGCATTTCAATAACTCAAGTTTATTTTTTTTTGTTCCGTCATCGGTTTGCTTTGCATCACAAGCCATCCAATCACGCAGCACCGAGTGATCGATGACCTCTCGCTGAAATGAAATAGATGAGATTCAGCCGCTCAGATAAGACTCCTCAGAGGACTCCAAAACACACACATACACACAGAAACTGTTGCATACGCACACACACACACACTCTCACAGAGCAGACAGTGGTCAAACAAACACAACTAGTCCCTGTCACACAGTCACACACAGCTTTACACAAACACCCACACACACACACACACACACACACACACACACACACACACGCGCGCACACACACACACACACACATTTACACACGTAACTGTGGCCAGTCAGTGAGTCAGTAGGTCAGTATGCTATGCTGAGTTATGGGCTGTATGCATGCAGGGCTCTCATTAAGTCCAATCTAGATCTGGACCGATGACATGACCAGGGGCTGTGGAGCGTGTGTGTGTGTGTGTGTGTGTGTGTGTGTGTGTGTGTGTGTGTGTGTGTGTGTGTGTGTGTGTGTGTGTGTGTGTGTACCAGTAGGGGGGCTGAGTGCCTGACAAGCATTCATAATCACACTGAAATACACAGGCACAAAGAGCACTGTGTCAAAGAATTTCTGTCTGCAAACTGGTCAAGGCGCTATCACTACTATCAACACTTAGAAGTACTACAACTACTGCCAATACTGTCACTACCAACAATACTATTACCTCTTCTTATACTTTTATTACTGTGTCTATAGAATAGGAAACATAAAACTACACTGCTAATGCTGTGGTACCTATGATAACTATTACTAATACTCCTCCCAACAGTGTTGCCGACTCAGGCTCCGCACGACCATTATCATGATATCTATTGCTACTTCTAATGGCTCGTGTCCACAGAGCTTTTTTTCTTTCTTTTTTTTTTTCCCCAGCGCCAGCATCCTTTTTCCGAATTGAAACTCTCTCAACTTTTCAGAAAGTTGCTGGTGATGTACCGAGCCGATAACATTCACCACATTTTTGTCAACCATGGATCATGTCACGCACCCACATCCTCCCTGCTCTGATGTCCCAGCGGCAGGTAAAAAACAAACATCGGTCACACAGAGGTGGGTGTCAATATGTTGTTGTCATAGAGACAACGACGCACGTGCAGTGTTTTTCATCAGTGCTTCAATCTGCCAGTACAAAGTCACTGTAGAAGTGTAACAATAAGAGTTTTCTTGCACCGTGTAACTTCTCTAAGTTACACGGTGCTTTACAGTCAAACACTCAGGCCAAGTCCAAACATACACAGGCATTTTTATAAACAGGTTTTTAATAGACATATATCACATGCCCATTCACATACACCAGGTATTCACGTGCTGTTGTAAACAGGAAGCAGACTGTATATTGTTACTTGGTTATCTGTTATTTGGTTACAGAAAATGTACAATGGAGGAAACTGCTTCTAATAGAAGCTAACTGGATAAAATATTTTGATCCTGGCCAAAGTCTTCCAAAAGCTCAGTTTTCAGCGACCTAAAATGCCATTTATGTGTGTGAAATATACTTCATGAGACTTTAACATTATTTTTACTCTCCCCACCACTGCTGCTACCTCCACTGCTCTTCCTGTTGTGGCATGTTCTTTGAAAGTCTTGCAAGCCGTGCCATCTTAACTCTGCAGTCGTGATTCTGCTGCCTTTATTTGGCTCATGTGTTCCAACTTTAAACAAAAAAAACGAAACATTCCTGAATCTAACGAGACGTACAAGACTGAACCGACGCCTCATCTCGCCTACACACACAAGTCAAAAGAAAAGATTTATATCAGCTTGTTACATTAGCAACTGCCAATACTCTACCACTGCTTACTGCCACTGTTGGTGCTGATGCCATCGTCAGTAAGAGCATAAACACTGTATTGCTGCAACTGGCATTTCCATGACCTCCACTCCTACCACTTGTATAAGCAGACTTTTCAACAAACTACCCTCACCTTGCTCTGTAAACTGTGAGCCAATGCCAGCTCTGTCGTGTGCTGGATGAGGCTGCTTGCCTCATGCAGCACTGACTGACTGGGACTGACTCGTATCTCCATCTGCGGAGCGGTGATAGATTAGCACTGTCTGCTTCCCCCTCAGCCGAACAGAACAGAAACCACAGAGGATGACTGTTGAAAGCTGACATTTCAAATCAGGAAACACACTCTCACTCAGGCAGATAGAGATACACAGCGACGTGTTCACGCTGACACCAAAGCAGCAACACACACTGACATAAACACAGAAGCAAATACATGTAAATATGGAGGGAAGACGTAGATGAAGACGAAGAAGGAAACAGCTAAATACAGGACAAAACACACACATGAACACAGACATTTGCATCCAAGTACATGTGCTTTTGAAGGTCAGCTGACATCACACAGTATCAGTGGACTCGCCAGTTAACTAGAGAAAACAACAAGTGCTGATGGAGAGGGAAGGAGAGAGACTCGCCTCGCTTTTGTTATCACACTGCTGAACCTTCTTTACTGTGATCATGAGATGTGATACTTTTGCAACAGTTATCGGCATCTGATAAGATGCAAAGGAGCCAAAGGGGCAGCACATGTCCAGCTCAGCGTTCTGAATGTACGCTGATAAAAAGACCATTCCCTCGTTCTTGACCAAGTTCACCATATATGTCAAGATGTGCGAACATACATTTTCGGTTAATGACGTGACAGCTCACAGTTGCTGGTTGTAACGCTGCATGCTCTGAGATTTCCAGGACTGACAGAACAGCGCAGGAAAGATCTGTCACTTCTAATACATCTCAGCCTTCAGCTTGGACTGAGTCGGCATAAGGAACTGAAACCAAGCTGAAAAGTTAAAAGCAACTCGCTGTTCCCAACCATAATGCCTCATCTGCAGAGGAAAATTGTTAGATGAGGCACTGAACACAGGTAGAGTCTAGAAGCATCAGCACGAGACATACCATCCCACACAGCAAGGCTGCTGAATGCTTCAAAGGCTAAATAAAACAACCAGAATCAATGCATGTGATGTTTGCATGTTTGCTCTCCTCAAATATCTAAACTTAAGGCCTGTTTTACTTCTGAGCAGTGATGCATTCAACAGGGCTCCAGGGTGCGACTGTTTTGGTCGCACAAGCAGCCAAAAATCTGTCGAGTGTGACTAAACATTTGAATTGTTCGCACCAGTGCACCTGAAATTTAGCAGGTCAAGACCAACAAGAACCATGACAGCTGCCTATGAGCAAATATTTGCCTAGCAACATATTTTCTACATCATTGTGAACCTTCATATTAATGAATGTTTTTCATAATACACATTGTGATAGAGGAGTTATTGGGTGCACCTAAATCATGTGCTGGTACCCTTGAATCATCCAAATACAAGGCTTCACTCTACTCAAAGTTTATGTTAAATTGAAAAAAAGGGGCGCCAATTTGGGAACTGCTGCTATAAATGACCACATTCAAAAGTGGATAACATGAGTTAAATGACACAGTAAGGGGTTGGAATTCCTACAGTTCAACACCAAGTACATCCTCTGTACATCCACTGTGACAGATTCCTACTGAACAAGGTTTTTTAATAGTCACTCTGTTGTGTCAGAATGTGTAACAGACACAGAGCCAGCAGCAGTGTATGGTGAAAAAGACCCAACACCTGAGCCTCCAACAGGTCCAAAGATTTAACTTTACAGACTCAAACTGAGGCGTGAGTGCACATCCACACAAACCTGCTGAAGACAAAACGGAAGACACTTTCAAACTGAGGGAGGGGTTAAGAGCCATTATTAAGAAGAAGCGAGAGGAAAGGAAAGGAAAGGAAAGGAAAGGAAAGGAAAGGAAAGGAAAGGAAAGGAAAGGAAAGAATAAGGAGCAGAGTTTATTCTCTGGGCATCATGGCTACCTGGCTCTCCACAGTGCGTCATGGCGGATGTCGACTCACAGAGAGAGAAGTCTAATTTTAGCAGCCACATCACAGCACAGGGACGGGCTCTGGTGATTGGCTGCTTGGAAGGTCCACAGGACTCAGGGATAAGTGTGTGTGTGTGTGTGTGTGTGTGTGTGTGTGTGTGTGTGTGTGTGTGTGTGTGTGTGTGTGTGCGTGTGCGTGTGCATGTGTGTTTGTGTGTGTGTGTGTTTGTGTGTTGAGTGTTGAGTGGGTGATTAAGAGTGAGAGAAAGACAGAAAGGAGAGAAAGGGGGTTGATGAGAGAGTGACAGAATGAGACAGAGGAGAAGAGATCTTGTGTGTGTGTGTGTGTGTGTGTGTGTGTGTGTGTGTGTGTGTGTGTGTGTGTGTGTGTGTGTGTGTGTGTGTGTGGGTGCATTAGTACAGTGACTCAGTGATTTCAGCAGGCACAAACACATGCAGACATTTAAACACACTCTCTCTAACATGCACAAAGACAGCAATCTGGTACCTCGATACCAACAGAGTCAAATTCATTTGACTGACGGATGATACACGACAAATGCATGTGTGGCTGCACGTTTTGCAATAGTGGACCTAAAAGTAACCCAGACAGCTGCTCTCTAGCAAAAGGTTGAATGAAATAAAATATAATAGGTACTTCAATAACTTTCAGCAGGAACTACGTGTTCTTGCAGGCTATCACAGTAAGTATCCGCAACAAAAAATGCCTTTTTAAAGACACGTAAAAACCTTTAAAATTCCCAAATGGGGAAAAGGGGGTATTTCTATTGTTGCACAGTAACACACACATATTTCTGAATCTCCTCGCTGTACTGGACCATCTCCTTCATATTTTTTGTCGACAGCAGAAGCAATGTTTTGCCTGGATTTTCCACATCAACAGGCTTCTGAAAAAAGGACACCTTCTCTCCCATGTATTTCTCCTCTGACCGAGTTGGACAGGGAGGAGGAGACAGGGAGGAGAGCTTAGTGCAAGAAAAGGCAAAGATATATGTTTAACAGACAGACAGGATGACAGTGGATGAAAACATGAGGAGGAGAGAAAACATCTGGCTGGTGAAACGGGTCTCCAGAGGAGAAGGATGAGAAAAAGAGGAGGAAAGGTACAGCAATGTAATGAAAGAAGGGAAAGTAGAAAGACAGGAAATAAATGGAAGTGAAAATTCAACTGGGTGGTATCTTTTCCTCATGATTTTACCCGGATTTCAAACAATGGATGAAAAAAAAGGTGAGAAAAGATAAAGCACTCCAGCAGGACCAAAAATATTTTTCATAGAGTAAGATAGGCTATCTGGAAGACCAGTATGCACTGAGAAACTGTCCCGTATCAGCCAAGAAAGTGCCTGGGAATATAATCAAGGCTGGATTAGTGCAGAGCCCAGGTGTTCTTACAATAAATATCCATGACATTTTTCATAACGTGCTACTCTCAATCCTGATCCACTGCAACCAAGGTTCAAATTTTAACCAGTTCATTAAATCATCTACGATTTGCTGTTCAAAACACCTGCTGGAGTTTCTTTTCCAGGACAAACACCTCACATTTCAGACAGCAGCACCCACCATTCGCTATCAATTTTTTTCCCCTGCTCCTCTTTTTCAAGTGCCCATCGGAACGGAGGGGGTAGTGGTTTCAATCTCACATATCTTTCAACACTCACACGTCATCAGGTGTCATAAATTTTGACAACTGGCCATTTCCATTACACCGTCTGCAGCTGTGGTGACTTCTCTTGCGTGACTATGCTAATCCTGCCATTATCACAGTCATATTTACCATTTATCTGATGGAGACAGACAAGCAAAGATGCTCACAACTGATTCACGACTTCACACAATCAATCAAGTCATCAATAAGAACACTGCTTCACTTCCTGGCAACTAGCAGCGCTTCAAAGTCTAACATTAGCAAATTACTAATATTAGAGGAGCGGTAGCATCTGCAGAAACTTCTCTGATGGACTTCAGCTACATTTTTGGCATCATATACCATCAGTGCAACACTAAGAAATTGGCAATATCAATGTAATGTTAGCTAACTAGTTAGCTATCAAAACATCGGCAAACTAGCAATGATTGTTTGACGCTCGTTCTAAAGAAAAGGACCAGAAAACACTGAAGTGACACAGAGTTCTCATGACCACTGCAGTTTCAGCAAAGCTCTTGTCAACAAATGGTGGTAATGACAAGTACAAACTCTTCAGCTTGTACACATTATACAATACACAATTCCAAATCAAATTAAACAGACACTATCCAAAAAAAAAAAACTTTTTGAAGCAAAACCTTTTTTAATGACAGTTGGTTACATTTATGCAACTTCCTTGACAATCCACCTGTGATGGATTTTACAGATCAGCCTAAAGATGCAAAAATATGTTGTAATCTTTTTTCACCATCTATGGTTTCAGACATAGCTCAGATGGCGGCTTGCTTTATCATGAATGTTGTAGAACAGGCCCCATGCGGCGTAAAGAGAGCACGGGCCTCCAGAAACCATTCAACGGCTCGATTCACTCTGCTGCAGCTCAGGACGGATGAGAGGGAAAGAGGCGTAAGAGCAACAGTGAAGGGAGTCGCCGTTATTATGCAGAAACATTATCTCTTGCTAAACCGAATCGCTCACATCAACAGCCTTTACTGACTTGACACTTTTCAAAGAACACATAAAGGATTTGATAGGGACGTGAAAAGGATTTCCTCTTGCTCTTTCTATAGTCCCCTCTCCCGTCTTAGATACGAAATGTCACATCCGCAGCTATTAGCCAACTTCGTACTGCTGAGCCCTGAAAAGGCACTCAGCCTACAATTTATGCCCCTCATTAGCGTGAGACGAGACAGTGAACAAGTCCTTTTGAGATTTCTCTGAACGCCAGCTCCTCATCACAAGCCCCTGGCCTGAATGATGCGTGGAGCGGCGGCGCTCCCCTCCACGCCAAGGGCAGGCTGATTGCCAAGGCTTCACTCAAAGGTCATGCAATTAAGCTTTGTTCCCGCTTCAATAAGGATTTGACTGACTGACTGTGCTCCTCCGTTTGAACAGATGTGATTTTTGGCCTCTAGCAAGCGAGAAACTCTGCCCTCTGTTCATGTTCACGATCATGTATTCAAGGAAATTAGTGCGAGATAGAAGGATATTCTGAAGAAAAAGGCAGAAATTGCCCGTGATCGTCCGCTCAGCTTGTCCACAAATGTAAATGTAAATATCAATATTCAGGACTGTAGTCCATTTACAGGTTAAGTATGCAGGACTTTGAGCCAGAGGCTTTCTGAGCTGGAGTCTGCAGGGAAAAGCTCTTCTTTTCAAATGTCCTTGGGCAAGGCATTTAACCTCCAAAATGCTTAACTAAAGCTATTAAACGGCCATATGTCAAAGAAGGTAAATGTGCTGGGCAGCTTGCACGTGTTAAATAATGTGGCAGGAATACTAAACAAAAATTACAGATTGAGAGTATATCATTTCTTTGATTATAAGAACTTGTGAAAGGCATGACAGCTGAACATCTAATTTCATATCAAATTCAAGCTTTCTACACAATAACTAGCTTCCACAAGACATGTGGCCTCCAAACCGCTCGAGTGGATCTGCTATGTAGAGTCTGTGCTTGTACTCTGCAGCTCCCAGGTGTGAATGTGTGTAAAATCATGAATATGAAGCAAGATGTTTCGGAGAGAGGAAAAGATGAGGGAGGGAAGCAAACATGCTCAGAAAAACGTTCCCTCAATAAATAAAGGTTAAAAAACTGGGTCACTGACAAGAAAGAGTGAAGGAGACTTAAGAGGCAGGAGCAATAAGCCAATTTCCCCCCACAGAGTCCGATGCAAATATCATCCCTTCGTATGGCGGGCTCAGGCAGACGATCTGGTAAAATGGCAAGCAGAGGCATGGGGGGGGGGGTGTGACCTAGTTTTTGGCGAAGTGGGCTAAAAAAACAACCAAAACAACTACATGATTAATGCTGCTTTGCATGTCTGCGTCTCCTGCAACTTCAGTCGGCTGACACGCTTCACAGCAGCAGAATTTGCTAATAGGGAATAACGATTAAACAGAAGTCAACGTAGCTGTCCGCTCTGAAGCTCAGCAGGTTTACCTAAAGGTGAAGCATGAAGAATAGGCACCATTTACGCACCATTTAACAGACCAGTAGCTTGATTTACCTTATAGAGAGTGACAGATGGGTGCAACTATGCCCACCCGTGTGCAGGCCAAAATAAACGTTAAGACTCGTAAATAGGAACTGGTCTTATAACAACACACTTCTTCTCAGCTGGCCTCATACAGTAGGAACGCCCACTGTTAACGCTAAGAGGTTGTGAGTCATTTTAAGTAACAACCTCTCATCAAAAGATCTTTTCCATTTTCTGAAATGAAAAAAAAAATCCAGTCAGACGCTCTCGCAGAAAAATGTCGTCAATCTATGATGCTCAGCGCGTTCAAGGAGCTCTCTTACTTTCAACTGTGGCGCTTCATCTTTTTTTTTCCTCAATACAATCACAAGAAAGATTTTTCATTACACCTACAAATTGCACATGGACGTTTTACATTGAATACGTGAGAGATTTTCTTCTTGTTGAGAAAAGCAGGAGATACGACATATCTCGTGGACGGATTGCATGTTGGACAGTCCATGCTTTTGCCAGTGTTATTGTTGAATGTCAGTGAAGCGTGGGGATCCTGAGGGAAAGACATCAGTTTCCTGTGAATATTTTGATAATCGTATTGCTGATTTTTTTTTTTGTTTGTATCTTTAGTTTGAAATGATGACAGACTGCTGTTAGACATCAAGGAAGGCTGTGGTTGAACTTGCTCTCTAAGTATTTCTGACTCACTGCATAAAAAATGACACATCTTCTGATGGTGACTACGACTTTTGTGAGTCGAATGTTGGATTTGACTTAACAATACAAAGCTATGACCAATCATTTATTTATTTTTTTTTTCATACAAACTACCGGCAAAAAAACCAACTGAAACGTTTCAGTGATAATTTCAACCACATTCACATGTTGAAATGCAACACATGGTAACATATTTCTGAGCACTCTGAATCAATAAAGACAGGTGTATTTGATGTAATACTTAAATTTTGAATTTCAAGATTTTTCATGGGATCTTTATCGGATGGCGACACTAAATCCTTTATGTCGAGCTCTCTTTCACTGTTGTAGTTTTTCCTTTTACTTTATCCATTACCTTCCTTCTGGTGTATTTATTTTTGCCCCGCAGCATCGCAGCCTAGCCCTCTGATGTGCTGCCATCAAGCCATCACACATGACTGGCAGTGGAAATATATGCAACTTTACCCACGAAAGACTAACAGAGAGAGAGAGGGAGACAGATGCTGATGGAAACAAACAAGACACATGAAGAAGTCAAATGATACACGCAAAATCAAAACAAATTCCCACGGATGCACAAATATTCACTTCCCTCCCCAGACAAAATATACACAATCTGATTACTGTTTATATTGTCCGGAGAAAAGTTTATCTGTCGACTGCAAACATTTGCTCTCAGAGATGGAAGCATGACGTCTGCGACTCCAAAATAGCTCTCTTTCAGCCCACAACAACTTCCGTAAGGTTTCTTTTCGCTACGCTTGAATTAACTCTTTGCAAACCGTGACTGAAATGCTTAAGAGGAGACGACTGAAATATCTCCAAAGAATGTTTGACCATTAGGGAATCTCATTTCTACAGACAACAAGCATTAATAGAGTAAAGCACTGTTCCAACATGGAAAAGGAGGATGAATGAAACACTGCAGGGTGTTTTGATTAAAAACTATTCGTTTAGGTTGAATCATTCACAAGTTTGATACATGTCGAAAGAGATCTTGTCACACAAACAGCATCTTGCATCACAACACCCTGTCAGCAGTCTTTGAGATGAAAATAAAATCAATCTTTGAGGAACACTGTGATATAAAAGCTGGTATTTGCCATCGATTTATCATTTCCTCCACCCATCATCTGTATTCATTTAATCATCATCCATTCCTCCATCTACGCACTTTTTCTGTCCTTCACCCATCCTTTTATCAACGCACCCATCAGTCCATCCACTCATTTCTTTAATTCCCCATCCATCTACCCACCTCTCTATCCCCCACTTTATTGCTCCTGACCTTCCTTCTCCATCCATCATTCCCACCAATCATTTCTATCTCACTCTGTCAGCCTAAGCCAGCACCTTCTTCAGCACCCACACTTCCTAATCAGTCCTTATTTCCTTCACCCTCTCAGCAGTGAGAGTAAATAGTGTTTTGGGTTTTTTTCTCGAATACCTGGGAGGCGAGCAACAGGAGCAATACTGACAGTTTAATATAATGGCTGGAGGCTGTGTTGGCCCGCGTGTGCGTGTGTGCATGTGTGTGTGTGTGTGTGTGTGTGTGTGTGTGTGTGTGTGTGTGTGTGTGTGTGTGTGTGTGTGTGTGTGTGTGTGTGTGTGTGTTTATTTGCACTCATCTCCTGGCTGGTATGTGTCGACATACAAAGCTCTTCACCATCGAACTAGGCTGTCCATTCACAGGGCTTAGCACACAGACTGAGTGTGTGTGTGTGTGTCCGTGTGTGTGTGTCCGTGTGTGTCCGTGTGTATCAACATCAACTTTGTGCATTCCTACAGCTGTTTGCATCTGGTTGCCATGGAGTTTCACAGCTGTTTCTACCAGAACCTAATGAGCTACAGCAGCTGCTAGCCTGATAACACACACACACACACACACACACACACACACACACACACACACACACACACACACACACACTCATATATAAATACCCACGCTTTTATCTGTTCACATGATCACTTAACCATTTATACTTGTCCAACAGAATTCTACAGGGCTGGAAATTGTAATGTCTTGCGAGGATGTTGGCAAGTTGATGAGTTAACACAATAAGGGATAATGCAACTTTGACAGTGATCCAGCTATAACATCTGCACATCTGGGCGCAGCTGCCTCGGACTCAAAAGTTTAACATACAAGTTGTTTAAAAACACGAGAACGGTTCGCAGAGCTCGTCAACAGCCCAAGGAAATTTTCCGATATCCCTAATTTGATTGCGATATTATCTCGGCGAGCGCAACCAATAAGGAGGAAAACGATGATCATCAACAGGCTTGCTGTGTTTTCCATCAGTCAGCTGCTGTTTCTTAACACAGTGACTTTTCCTTGGCTTACTTTCTGTAACAACTACCGCACTTTTCTTTTTCATGGATTATTTACTTGATCACTGGCATTTTTCACTTTTGAACCCATTCACAATGATTTTCATCTGTTCTCATTTTGTCAAATTGGTGGTTGTTTTTTTTTAGCATTTTCAACTTCTTCATCTTGCTCACAACACAATGTTCTATGACTCTGACTATTAGTAAGAAGAATTACAAATTTGCACAGAGAAACTTCCCATTCTAGCAACAATCTGTTATTGAAGATGCTAACATTAAACATTATGACACCATGACCACAGCAAAAATTATGAAGTCAGTTCTTAAGAGTAACACTATTGCAGAAACAAACATACAACTGATTACGTATTGGAAATGGCTGGGCGTTATAGTGATAAAATAATAACACAATAGTTTCAGGCTATATCGCGATACACAGCACATAAATGTTAGTACTGGGCAACAAATAAAAGTCAAAATAGTTTTTACCAAATACTGACAAATATTGCAGGAATGACCATTGTCACTGTCAAATATGGACCCAAAGAGATTTTTGACAAGTGGGAAAGTACAATATGCTAAAATGGGTTACCAAATATACTTAGGCGGCAATCAATATAACAGGGTGGTCTGACCTTATAAAGTCTATGTGTGGGAAACACTGGACATTAACTCAATATACTGCAGAGTCCTACTACTAGACAGTGAAACAGTTTTTTGTGAAGTAGCCTCCAAGTTAAGACAATAATATCCTCAAAGGGAGTTATGATACAGAAAAAACACGACGTGATGCAGTTATTTTGTAAATGACTAATTAGTTTAATATGTTCTCGCTTAGACTCTGAACACATCGCTAATAAAATCTAGTTCTATTTAGTAATCATCAAGTTTCACTGTCATTTTGCCTGAGGCGAAGCTGCATGAACACAACATGTGCATTACAGATAAACGTGCATCCCACTGAGCACCAACACCTTTGCTGCACAGTCAAAGATTGTTATGGATACAGTTGCATCACATAAATGCATGTGCACTTGACTTGCACCTTCACACACATGCAGTTAGCACAACCTTATTTATGCCCATGAAACAATGATGCTACAAAGAGAGAGTTTCACACCTGCTATGTCATTTTGTTTTTGGCAACCTCCATCGATACCACTTCCTTCCTCCTACAGTGAACGGGGAGTAGCTTGCTCTCTTGATTTCACTTGTTGTTCGAGAACCATTTCTAGGCTGCAAAACCTCAAACTGTACCAGTTAGATAACGTTCAGCTTTGCTTGTTACCTATCAGAAAAACTCTCTTCACTCACTTGGAAGCAAGCTGGGAAACTATGAAACCCGATCAGACCTTCATTAAGTCATTGTCCTTCCACCAAAACACAGAAAGGACAATAATAATAGCCAATATGCTTTCATAGAGTGATTTCAACAAGCAAAGTGAACTCACAATGTTATGTAAAACTGCCTGAAAACTAAAAGGAAATAATGAGTGCTGCTCCTGGTTTTGTGCCTTCTTCTTTTCTCACTATGAGCTCCAGTACATGTTCACCTTACAAACTGCTACTCTTAGTATAAGCTACATTTCCAAGCTGTAAATTATGAGCTGAATAACTTTTAAAAGAAACTGTGCTGAGCTTGTAATATATGTCAGAAGATTACAGCAGGTCCTTACAATATTAACCCAGTTTGAAGGCACTCCCCAGAAACAGTGAGATCTGGTAAAACCACAAAGATCATTCGGCTCAGCCGTGCCCCATATTGCATCATCTCTGACACTTCTCTCGTTAATATTTAATTCAAAGCTCATTAAAAAATACTTTTGATCAGATGTAGCAACCTATTATTAAGTGTGGTTGTAAAGAGAGAAGTGTGTATCCCTTACATACAAACACTGAATGAAACAAGGGATTTGAATACAGAGATTCCCCTGTCCAACAACATTTCAATACCACAAGCCTGGTAGAAACCCCCAAGAGTGCAAAGTGTTTCTGTATTCATGTTTCGGTCTCAATATACTGTGTCAAGCACCCTCTAATGTGTGTGTGTGTGTGTGTGTGTGTGTGTGTGTCCTCTGCCCATGCTGCTGTGTTTTGACAAGTGTCACACAATCCCTTAGGGGAGCGCGGGGGGGATTTCTCTAAAGAAGTGGAGCTCTGCTTTTGTCAGAAGAGACGAGGCCAAGAGCTGCTTGTCCTCTCTGACCAGTGACTCAGTTACACTGCAGCTACTTTACATTACACTGCATTTATTTTCTTTAGACAAGTTTTTTCTTTTTTTTCAAAATCAGTAAGATGTGCATGAAAGCACAAACACACACTTTAAAAATTCATGCTACTGTTTTCTGTCCCCTAAACCGTTAACCACAAACTCAAATACTGTGCCGCCTGCGTGTTTACTTTATGTCATAATGACTTCCTGTTTGCCTTCAACATTTTTAAAAATCCTTAATCTGTGTCTTCATCTAAATTGAGATGGAAAGACAAAAAAAGGAAGCGTTTCACTGTGTCCTCCTTCCACCGTTTTTAAGCTTTCGAAACCACTTCTAAGAAAAGTCAAAGCTGGAACGAAAGGCGCAAATAGAGCCGGCTCATTTTTAGAAAGGAGCTACGTTGTCATTACAAGTCCACAGTGTTTACCATCCGCCACACCTCCCTTTAACCAAGGGTGAGTCTCATTCCATAAACGTGTCCGCATTTTGTAGCCACTGTTCAATTTTCTTCCCAGTAGGGATGCACTGATGAGGATTCTTCACTGCCTAAAAATATCACCCTTTCTCGACCTTGTGTTGTCGTTCTGTTTTTCCTCATCATTTTAAAAAGCACTTTGTTTGGGTGATGTCCTGCTTCTATCGCTGTCAAACATTCATGTCGTTTCAAATCAAATACACGTCTGTGTTAAACCACAAATAAAAAAAAAAAAAGGTGAATGTGTGTGGGTGAAGACACGGCGACCCAGTCCATCAGCGACATGAAAAACCAGATGCAGTTATGTCATAGGGCTGATCAGCATCATCTGCTTACAGAAATTCTCACCACATGCCATATGTTAATGTGACATTTGGTGTTGGTAGCTGTTTCTCTCATCTTTATGATCCTGATGTATCTACAGCTTAGATAAACAGAAAGTCATTACATCTTTTTAATGAGTCAGGTCAAAGGGACAACAGTCTGCGTCAAGCTCACTCCTCCCAAAAAGCTGAGACTTCACTCCACCACTCCACTCTCGGCTGCTGTGGTGAGCCCTTTCCAGACTGTTTTCTGTTTGTGACAAGGCTTCTGCGCATTGTCTTTACAGATTTTTTATTTTTTATTTTTTTAAGTTGGTTGGACAAACCAAAAGATTTCAGATGCTTGGCAGGTATGTGTGGCAATGCTCTCTGCAAAGCTGAACAGTAGTTAAATGCGCTGAGGGGAGTTTTCATACTGTCTCAATGTAATAATGATGCCTTTTTATGACATCAGTAAGTAAAACCATCAGCTATTTAGCTATTCTAAATGGCTGCAACCCAGTTGGATTCTCTGCAAAATCATAACATTGTAAAGGAAAGTTGATAACTTCAGATTTCTCAACAGAATTACTATTATCAAGCAACCAGAGCTGTCAGCTGCAGGCTACATCCGCTAAAAACATCAGCTTATATTACAGTTATTAGCCTTGCATAGACACAAACAGACACATTACCCCATCACAGTGCATCCGGCAAAAAGCTATGTTTATCTGATGAAAATAGTATTAAAAATGTTATTTTTTTTTCACTCACATCCAAAATAAATGTGCATGATAGTCACATCACGATCCTTTATTACAGTTGGTGGTTGTGCCTGTTTACAGCGGCCGCCACAAGCAACAAAAAGGGAAAGTTCCAGCACTTCCTAACAAGAGAGAGAGAGCAACATGACCTCAAATGTGTGCCCCAGCTTAAAACAAGGCCATGACCTCTGACCTGTAAATCCCACTTCAGGTTGTTGCTGTCGCCTCAGGACACCAGCAGCAATTACAGACACTTCTGGTTGAAGTGTTGACGTGCAACCAGTTGTTTCTGAGGAAGTCCTTTGATCAAAAGCTGAAGGACAGTTACTTTGTCACAATACCCAATCAACAAACAAACTGCACGTGCTGTCTGAGGTGTTTAAATGACGCAGGTCACATAACATTTTCCCCAGCATATCTAGAGGCAAAAAACACCTGTTAGAATCTAAGCCTGTAATATCTCACTGCTTCTTCCCAAGAATTCTGTGTCTTTTGGACGTGTTTGTAGTCTCAATGTTAAGTCTTGTATGAAAATAGCAAAGCATGCACAGTCTGTCCTCGAAGGCATTCATGTTGCTGCACATTTGAACTAACATCACTCTTTGTTCGTCACAAACTTAAGCCGACTATGACAAAAAGTGAAACTGTCGCAAAGCTCCAATCTCTTAATTTACAAGACAGATAATGTTGATGAAGTGGAGATGAACTTCCCTAATGAAATGACTACACAAAGTTACATCATCGGCTTGCACTCTCAAAAAGCTAATAGCTAATATCCAAACCCTTCAAGCAGTAATGTTTGAATTTATCATCATTCATCTAAACACAAAGACACCATTTAAATGAAAAGTCATTCCCCCATCAGGGGCTGGAGGGCAAAAAACTGAATAATATGGACGACAGAATCAACAAGTGAGCAAACCCTGAAAAGAGCAAGTAGCTAAAAACTACAAACCAAAAACAGGGAGATCTGTCAATATATAAGACAAATGCCTTTTCAGCCTTTCTGACAGTTCAGATGCACTTGAAACATTCCTCACTTGACAAAACTCTGCACTGAACCTGTCAGATATCACCCACACTTTTTCCTTGTTCAACCTTTCCTGTCGCTCACTGCTATCGATAAAAGCAGAAAGATTACTGAAAAACATCCCCCTTTGCAAAAAGAGCAGGGTGCCCCGGAGCAAGGCGAGGCGAGGACGCAGCGTTATGAAAGGGAACGTGGCCCTTGGCTCTTCAGCTGAAGCCCCGGTCAGAGCAGAGAGCTACAGTAGTAATTACTGAGAGACTGATTGCTGACAGGACCTTCCAACAGCCTGTGGTTAAACGGGTTGGAGCTGAGGGGGAGGAAGCTTCAAATGCACAGGCATGACAGATGCTCTGCTGATGACTTGTACTTCAGGGCGGTTCGGGGGCACGCATGCCATTTTGCTCTGTTCATTCTCCTTTCCAAAGTTCCAAAAAGAGAAACATTTGTGCTCTTAAACTTCAGATGGTTTTTGACTGGCTTTTCAGAAGAAGGATAGGGAGGAATCATGACAGAGGCGAGAACAAATTACCCTCTGAAATGGTATTAATTCATTTTGCAAAAGACTTTTTGATTCAAGTGCTTCATTGAACATTTTCAGAATTTTTCAAGTGCCATCAGAGGCTGTTACCTCCCGTTCTTTATTAAAAAAAAAAAGAAAAACACAATTTTCCATGAGAAGAACATGAGAAGTAATTCATTCCAAATGGCATTGGGTTATTTTTGGAGCGAAACTCTTCAAGCAGCAAGAGAAGAGTTCTCCTTAAACAGATTTGAACCCACTTCACTGACAGAGTGGGAGGAATGTGTGATTGTGGCGGGCAAAGCATCGCCACAACTGGTATAGTGCACCATTTTCCAACTGGTTTATGCCAGTTTCTTCCCCAGGGTGGTCATTTCAGAGCCCTTGGGGTTGTTCATCATGACCATATGGATGTTCCAACCTGGTATTTTAGCCAACCAATCTGTGTGCCATCCATGCGCCTGGTTGATTTAGCTGTGGTGACGGAGATGGCTGTATTTACTTTGGACCGAAGTGTTTGCTCCAGTTAAGAGCGGATATATTGCTGCAGTGACTGTAACAGAGCTTTCACGATCTTAAATCTAGGAAGGACACTTGTGTGAGGCCACAAATGCTCTCTATTCATCTAATTTGCCCTGGTGAATACCTACATCTTGTCACTTTTAATTGTCCCCAGTAGAGGATTCTCACAACACTCTCACACACACACAGCCGTAACAGTTTGCTTTGACAGAACAATGATATTGCTTTTTTTTTCCCCATGTGTTGTGGTGCACAGGGTTTTGTAGGCTGTTGCACAACATCAATCTGCTCTGTACAGGAAACGACCCAGTAGCAGTTCTGCAATCTGAGCTTGTCCAAAACCATACACAGCCCTGCGTTTCGGTTGCTAATCTGGTTTAGATTAGCCACTGAATCATAAAAGCTGCACATCATGCCAGTGTTCAGCAACCCTCAACAACCAGACACAATGCTGGAATCTGACCATTTATGACAATTCAGCAAAGCCACAACAAATACCAGACCGCAGTGAACTGAAGCAAAACTGTAAGCTTGTAATGGCCAAACAGAGACTGTGTTCCATTAAACACATTTCTGTGTACTGTACATGTCTGGTTGACTGAACCAAACTGCCACACTGACTCACCTCTGATGGTTTCTTGTGCTGGTGGCGGACCCATGTGCTGCTGGTGCCAGTATTCTTGGATGACCTGGACCACGACGTCACCTGACCTGCAGCAAATAAAAAAAATAAATAAAATAAACAAGGCCAGTGTAATTCAATTCAACAAACTTTTCAGTCTTATCTCAACCTTGTCACACAGTTGTAGTTAAAACTATATAAAATTAGAGATGCATCGATCGAACGACCAGGGATCCCACCCGGGCAGTTTTCAGCATGACCAGCAACGGCCTGTTCAGAAAGCCTAAATACAATCACAATACAATATGTTGTTGTTCAGTGCAGTAGAGAGTCGGATGGAGACCCTCTGAAGATTAAACACCCAGAGTCATATCAGATTGTGCTCTGATCAGGAGGTGTTAACCGACAGGAGGGGAGAGATTACTTTTTAACTTGTGGGATTAAAAAGCGGATTAATCTTCACTCCTGCAGCAGCGATCCGCAGAGATGACTTCCATTGCCGGGTGTTAACACACTGTAAAACTGACTGCTGACTGGAGCTGGAGGGGAAATGTCTTACTTCATGAATGTAACGTTACAGAGAGGAGAGGGCAAAAGTAGAGAGGGCGAGTGCCTCTGGTGAGGGTTGAACTGGTGCGTGCCGTTGCTTGCTAAAGTCAGTTTACAGCTAATTTATAATAAAGTAATCTGTTTCAGGGAGATAAACACTGCCAGAGTACCCTGAATAAACACAGAAGATTGCTTCACATGTGGATAATACAAATCATTAAACAACCACCACTTCTGATGAGTATTTATCTGATGTGACTCGGGCGTGTTCACAGACGAGGTAATGTTTGAAAGTTTATTCACGTTAATTTAAGTCTTAGTCGCCGATTTACACATCCCGACGAAAAGAGACAAGATGACTGATAATATATCTTAGTGGTCAGTGTTTCATTAAAACCAATAACAGAATCGGCAGGTCAGAGTTGTAAAAAATTTAACATTTTAATCGGCCAAGAAAATTGCAGTCGGTGCACCTCGATATCAAATCCTGACAGCAGAGCATCTTACGGACTTAATCTGTGTTTGATTTGTCAAGAATGAGCATTCAGGAGTGTGAATGCTAATCTCCAACGGAGCGGGGGAAAAAAGGAAAAGGTGTTTGATTGCAGGTCAGACTTCATGTCCACAGCATACATTTTAAATCCACTCCATTCGTCCCACCGGAGACATTTGTTCTGTAGAGACGGTTTACAATACCAGTACAATAAAAAAACGCTGTAACATGAGCCGTTACGGGCCAGCAGGGAATCAGTTACTTAGCGAGATTTAAAATGAGCATGTGATGGAGTTCAAGGCTTTTGTAATTCACACTGTTGATGGGGACAATTTAAACACTAAATCACTAAAAAACACAAGAGCCAAACTAAAAAAACATGTACGGTGACTTTTCCGACGCCTGTGGCCGCGCTACTACCACACCGAGTCGGGCCTTTAATTGAAGCGGAGTGATGATGATCTATTAAGAGGTTTAATAAGTAATGACAGTATAAATAGCATCTTGTTAAGCACTTAGTCCACTGTGGTCCTTTACAACCTCATTAATACACAGCCCTAATGGCAATTAAGCAGACACTGGAGCCAATATCCCACCCACCGCTTCAATCAGCAGCCCTGTGTGTGTTTGCCTGTTTGCCCACGTATGTGAACAGAGGAGTGCGCGTGTGATTTCATATTCGCTGTTCTTCTTTTTGTTTCCGAGGATCTCCGTGCCATATTATGTAGCCGCAAGCTGAATAGCATCTCTGCGCCGTCATTAGAAATTGCATCACGTTGGCAATTAAATTACATCACACTGACATAATGGAAAACACAAATTCGCCGATACTGTGTAATATAGCACATTGTGACTGTGACAGTACGTGTGTGTGTGTGTGTGTGTGTGTGTGTGTGTGTGTGTGTGTGTGTGTGTGTGTGTGTGTGTGCATGCGCGCTACCTCCTACTCAACATATTTCCCTTGCCACCACTGAAGTACTGCCACCGTGCTAATTTTACTCGTGACGTCTGAACAACTAACAGCGCCGAGGGCAGAACTGCTGTCAGGGTTGTCTTCAGAATTACTGACTCCCTCTCACCCTCTACACACACACACACACACACACACACACACACACACACACACACACACACACACACAACTCACGCACGTACATACATTGCATATACAGCTGCTAAGACACCCATGCATTTTCCACACATGTAGCCTCACAGTCACATACACCCACACTTTGGCCCACCATCACACACACTGTGCTCACGGTGTCTCAATCTCTCAAAGACTTTTATAGATTCATCATTACATACAGTCATTTCCACAGCACGACAGGAAACATGGCGTGAACTGACAGCCATTCAAATCAATCCTCCACTCAGCTGCTCTGAGTGCTGGTGTCAAAGTATACCACCTGCCAGACTGGGACAGAGAACTTCTAGTTTGTCCAAGAACTACGTCCAAACAACAAAAAAACCTCTTGTCAGCACAGATGTGATATAAAATGTCTGTTTGATTTGTGCTCATTATTTTAAGTTTTTAAGCCTGCCGTGTGCCTTGCTCTTGTGTTATGGGGGCTTTTTGCGATGAATTTTGGCCACACATGAAAGTTAACATATTGTCTAGGTTTGCAGCACAAGTTGCAGAGTCGCATCTCTTGAAAATGTCACAACTCGGGTGCACCACGCACACAACTGAGGTATGAAAAGGTGGACAGAACAGTCAGAAGGTACGCATAGCAGATCAAACTGTGATTTTTGTGTTTTATTGATGTTCACATATAGGCTGTAATATTAACAGCCAAATTGGCCGTCAAAAATAAAATACTCTGGCTAAACTCTGGGTGTACCGTGTTATTTGCAAGTGTGTACGGTTTGCATACACATATTTAGTGGGACTGTGTGCTGTGTGTGTGTTTGTGTGTGTGTGTGTGTGTTACATCCACACACCCCCCACAAGAGGCAGCTGCACCACTCCATCACTGTGGCCAGATAACCAAGCGGGCTGCAGCGCAGTTGGAGGTTACCATCATGGCCGTGTGTTAATTAAAAGCCCCGCTTGGCACACGGCAGCCAAAATTATCATGGGCATCCTTCAATTAGAAACCTGATAACCTCATGTCAACAGATGCAGCTGGAGCCCGTGTGGCTCTGGCCAGGGGAAGCTAACGGCTAACAGCTAATTATAAAGCAGGCAGTGTGGCCTTCAGCAAGTGGCTCAGTCAGGTCTGAAAAACAGCCCGTTAAACCTGCTGTAAAATACTAAAGACATGCAGACCTGTGACCACATCACAGTTCCACCTGCACAAGGTCACCGCCCCACTGCAGTAAAAGAGCTTTTTCAAGTTTGAATCACTGCATTACCCAGAATTCACCTCCAATTCCTCACCATGAAATCCTGCAGATGATTTTGAGAATTTCTTTTTAACTTACAAATGCAACAGCCGTGCCAAAACATTCTCTTTTTTTTAATCACTAAATGACCACTGTTCTTTCTATTTTAGACTAAACAAAATCCCAAATCAAAATGTTTTGTTAAATGTTTTATGAGAGGGATGTTTCACTTTGGGCTGTCTAGGTCAGGAACCTCGAGAGTAACTTTTGTTTGTTCAATAAAGAAATGCAAAACTCTAAAAGTTGATTAAGCCACTCTGCTTTTGTCCAATTTTTATCCTAGCATGAATAAAATATCTGCAACCCTCTTCACTTCGAAAGAGATGAAGTGACACAAAACCGAAAGTCAGGTCCTGTCTGGTTCCCAACAGTTTGTTTATCTAATCATCTGTCCCACAGTGTCAGAGCAACGGCCGAACAAATGCATTTGCTTATTGTTGCAAAATGCCAAAAAGTAGTCATGCCGACCTGCCAAAAGCCATGAAGGATGACATTTAAAATGAAATTAAAATCGCTAGCAGTGACTACATCTGTGTATTTTGTAGTCAGTAATCAGCTGTGAGAGCCAAGCGTGCTTTTGTAACACTGTGCTGGTGTCCAAAGACTATTATGAAATGATTTTCCAGCAGCAGCTGCCAGTGCAGGTAATGTGTTAGACTGGCCAGATGTTCCTATCATCATACAGCGCGTCTCTTCATGGACGTCTGCCTCATAGACTGTATATAAAGATATATACAGCCCATGAGACAGTCAGAGGTTATATCTAGTCTAAGTGGCCGTTTGAGCCTGTGACATGGGAAATGTGTCTGACAATCTATCGAACTATGCACCCAACATCAGGCATCCATTTATCAGTGAGCCTATTAACTACATGTTGCATGTGCTAAGCATTGCTTCCAAAGCACATCAGGACAGATTTGGAGCCATCATCTGTTTGTATAAGCTTCCTGATTTACTAAGGCAGCAGCCTGTGACGCAGTCAGCTCATGAACTGCACGGTCCATTCACTCTCTGCAAGTGAACAAGAGTTCAGCTAGGCGCAGGTCAGCTGCGGGATTTGTCTGAGATCAAGAGATCTCAAAACAATTTGACATAGTGTGATCTTTCAAAACATTCTTTTTATCCTGTGCAACTCCATCTGAGTATGAGCTTTTCCAACAGGCTAACAACAGTATTAGCTTTTCCATCAGGCTAACAACAGTGTTTGCTCCTCTATCAGGTTAACATTAGCTTCTCTGACGGGCTAATCTCCAACAGACTAATATCAGGATTAGCCTCTGCAACAGGCTAACACTGATGAGAGCTTCTCCAACAGGCTAAAATCAGTCTTAGCTTCTCCAACAGGCTAATGTCAATGACACCGTCTCTAACAGGCTAACAACGGTGTTTCCTGAAGTCAGATGGAACTTTCTGCCAAATGCAATTATGATGCACGTTTTATATAATACCAAATATTCTAGATTTAAGGTTTATTCGTGCTCCTTTTCCCACCACGATGTTTAATGTAGTGTAAATCTCATCTGCACAGTCTTTCAGTACTCTCATATTCCATCATGCTTGCTGTCTTTTGTGCTACCTAATCTTATCTGTATTGTGGCTGTGGTTCAAAAAGAGGGAGTCTTAATGAGTAGAGGAGGGACGACAGTGAGACAGGAACATAATCTATATGGAGAGTGAATATGAGAAATACCCTGCGAGAGTTGACTAAAACCAGGCAGCTCGCTCACTGTAGAGCAGCAGCAGCACAGGAACTCACTTTCCTGACACCCTCTCTCTCACACACACACACACACACACACACACACACACACACACACACACACACACACACACACACACACACACACACACACACACACACACACACACTCCCCCCTCCCTCTCCTCTCCTCCTGAATCTCTCTCTCTCTTCAACTTACTGTCGGTGGTGTCTGAGTCGTTGCTGCTCGTGGAGTATTTTCTCCTCTTCTTTTCGCTCTCCATCTGTCAGGGGGGTGGCAGGGGGGGAGGGAGGGAGGGAGGGAGGAAAGGGGGGCAAGAGGGAGAGAAAAATGACGAGTGAGAAGATGTTCACCACGAAAACACAAGTGTTAATGAAATAATGCGCTGATGGCACCAATCTGTCAGAGCCTCCAGCAGGCAGCCTGCCAGAACAAACTGACTGGATCACCGTTACACATTAGCGCCGCGGACTAGCCGGGAACTTCACAATGACACAGTTGTTCGGTTTCTTCACGTACAGTGGGAGTCCTTGTGCGTCTCGACTGTAAATTCCTCCTGTATTACTGCTGTATTCACTGAGAGTTATTGTGGAAGTCCCCTTTCATGCATCTGCTTTAATGCTGGAGGCACCAAACACAACACAAGATATTCTCATCCGACTGAAGTGAGGACAGTTTTTGAAGCCATAAGCAGCATACGAGGCTTTTTTTCAGTGTTTCTCAGTAAAAAAATGAATAAACAAATAAAAAATATTGAAGCTATCAGCAAAGTTTTATGCACAGGGATCTACAGTGAGCTAACACGTTATTTTCTGCAACAAAGACACCCTTTTTATTACCTTTAATTTTATCTGCATGGTTTATCAAATGAGGTTTAGCATTATTAGAATTAGATATCATGATAAAGCCCATAAAAGTTACCCTGTTGAACTTTAAAGTTTGCAGGTAAAAAAAATGAAGATCAAGAATTAATCACATAACATTAATCATCAATGTAACTCTACTGCAACAACATTACACCGTATTTCTGCCACAAAGCATCCACCAAATGGATCCTCTCATCTGGAATGAATGAGTCTCCATCCCAAGTGATGTATGTGTTTCTGTGGTAAGATGACTGCTTTACAGCACATAACTCTTGCTGCTGAGTCTACACACTTAGACGAAGCCACAATTACACAATTTTTCCACAAGGATCAACAAGTGTATTGTTTTCCAATCCACAAGTGTTGTATATTTTTGCAATTTCACTTCAATTCTCAACAGCCACAAAACACTCCAACGGTACTACTTTAGAGTATAAGTCTCACTTCAGATCTCGAGAGGACAGAAGAAAATATAAGCAGAGAGCGGAGATCGCAACGCGGGGATGCTTACAGGACATTCACTGTATTTCACAGACAGACACTGGAAGTCTAAACACATTTTCCTGCTCAGAAAGTGGGGCAAGAGAAAGAGGTTTAGAGTAAATACGGCTGATGTTACACATGACAAACTGTCAGAGAAAGAGGAGCAATGGCAAAGGAAGAGCATAAGAGAAAAAAAAATATCAGTAAGGGAATTAATATCTGACTATCCAGCAGATGTGTGGACAAGGTGTTCTTAGATGTTAGAAGCTAGTTTGTAAAGAGTGGGAAAGACTTTCAGCGTGGGCGGTAAAACGATTACAACCGATGAGACACTTGACATCTATAGCAAAAAAAAAATATAGATTCACTGAGATGCATTAAATCTTTAATCTGCTATGAAACCTAACCCACAAAATGAATACACCCCAGCCTCGTAAATAGCATAATACATCTCTCAGTGACGGGGCTTGCTACGAGCCAATCATTTAACAGGTGTGTTGATCAGCTGCACCGTCAACATGTGACACAGCGATAGAGACAGCATGGAGCGAGAAAATGAGCACAGACACCAGACTGTGAGGACATTATTCATAAAAGAGATCAGGTCAGTTTCACAAGAGACGATCCCTCAGGCAGTCCACAACGGAGGGGAATGAAGAAATATTACCACGTGACAGCCTCTCCTGGTCCGTCTTTCAAACAACAGACCATCAAAACTATCAGCAATATTCGATATTGACTGAAATTAATTAACATTTTCTTCAGTCCCTTCTCTTAGTTGAAGAGAAAGCTAGGAGCAGAGACAGATGAAGGCACAGATAATGGCACTTACCATCATGAGTAACTACTTCAACCTGACCTTGTGATTTTGTCGGAACAGATACAGACAACAACAAAACACATGCTGATAAAGATATCTGCTTAAGGCTCGTTGAATGGTGTGAATCACGAGCTACGACCTTTACCGTCAACAGATCTCCACCCAATTGAACACCTACGGGAGGCGTTCGGAGGGCGTTCTTCCCACCAGTACAGAGCCACAGGCTTGGTTGATCTACATTGTACTGAGGAGCACTGAAGCTGTTCTAGCTTTTCTGTTCACGTGTCTTTCAATTTGTCACCTTCTCACTTTTCCTTTCATCACGTGTTAATTTGTGAAGTCAAGTAACGGTGGGCCTCTGAAGAAGACTCAGGTAAGAAAACGATATCTGATGGTCATCTTTTTAATATGATGCGACATTATGATTCAAGGTTAAACAAACTTATTATAACAAAGTCTGAGATTTATGATTAAAAAAACTCCCCGCCGAGGATTAAAGTGAAGAGACAAAGAGAAGAAACAGATCATCAAGACCGGCTGAAGAAATGTTTCATCTCCTGCTCTTGTTGCTTGCGGGTAAAAGGAAGAAAATAAGGAGTGCCCCTAAGAGGAAAAAAGGAGGGCACGGGTCAAGAGAGTCTCAACGAAAGAAAAGTAAAGCAAAAGACGGCGGCAGATAGAGTCAAGAAGTCAAAAGGAGGCTTTAGCATACTGCTGGACTGAGACAGGAACGCCAGAAGAGGAGGAGGTGGGTTACAATCTTCAGTGTGGGGAGCGGAGATTTATGTGGCCATAAAACTGGGCTATTCCCTCTTATATGGGGCTCTTCCTGTACCCCAGCCTCCCCGCCTGCCCTGCACACACTTAACTACTCTGACATTTATGCTGACACAAAAACACAGCGCTGCTTCTTCTTCGTCTCCTCCTTTGCCTCTATTTCCATTCCAAGTCCTGCCATCTTCCTCTTTATCCTCCCCCATCACCCCCTGCCTTACAACAGCAGGGACACAGGGAGCTTGCAGGGTGAGGTTAAGTACATTATTGACTTCCACAGCCCCTCACGCTTCTCTCTCTCCATCTTTCCACCTCTTCCCATCTGTCTAGCACAACCTAGTCTTCCTGCCTTTGAAGAGAGTGGTTAAGTACATCATTGACTTCCTCCAGCTACGTCTGTCTGACTTCAAGTCTGCACGCTTGGATCCATCTCAGGGTTTCCCCTCGCCTATTAAACTCTCAGGCGACCCACTTAAACCACACTCAGGGTACTAGCTTTTTTTTTTTTTTTTTTTTTAAAGCAGCCAGCTAATTATTTTTTTCTGACCACCCAGAGGAAAATGTGAACACTCAGAAAATATGTGACACTGAGTAATTTCAAGGATGCGTGTATTACACTAGTCTTAGTCGCTTTACAAGTTTTCTTGAAGCATTTACAAGGACAGGGCATTTTTTGGAAAAGTGGCATGGGCTTAACCAAACACGAAGGATAAATACACTTTTAACCAACCGGTCATCTGAAAATATTTACTCAGGTGTCTCATAAGGCTTTGATTTGTTACCTTTAGATATATGTATATATAAAAAAAGCATTTCTCATGAGGTAAGAGGCTATAAACACTGATAGTTTGGAGAGATAAGACATGCTAGCAACAGTCCCACTTAAGCTCAAGGGTAAAAGTTTTACCCTCTTTTAGTCTTGTACCCTCTTAAGGCCGATTTATGGTAGTATGAAGGCTCTACACAGGGTCCATGGTAAAACCTACGCAGATGTGAGCATTTATATATGTGCACTGACATGTTTGCTCTAGGAAGAGTTGACCGACCAAGTGTCCGCAGGGAGGACTGCCCCTCGATACACACCAAGCTTGTACACAGGACTTGGTTACTGCAAGGCAGAATTTGCAATGCAGTGTAGTTTCCTCAGTAAACGCATCGCTGCTCCTCTTGAGTTTTACTCCTTATCATAGACTCTCTTTGCTGATGAAGTGTCTCTAGGCTAAAGAGAGCGGACGGGCTGGTTGTCCACAGGGCAGGCTGCACCTGGACGTACAGCAAAAAGCAGCTATGATGAGAAGCATAACATAAGAAGAGCAGCAGTGTGTTTTGTGGGGAAACTACAGGTCATGGTCCCCCATTAGCACCACTGCTAAGCACCGGTGGAGAAGAAATACAACACCACCAAGCGGACGATTCACAGTCCTTGTGGTCTCCAACGCTGCATCGTGCAGTTACATATCTGAGGATGAGCCTGTCAGGCTACACGGGGCCTATACAAGCATAGGGAGACTCAACGCAAAGGCATAAATCAAGCTATACACTTCCACGCAGCAACCTTAGCTCAATTAACAACTAGACACCCATTAATCTTTCCTAATAGAACTGCTTGCCGACAGTTGGAGAGGCAGCTGCTGTCTCCAAGTGTATCGAGGAAAACACACATCTGTCCGTAGTACAGATTTAGCAGCATAATGTATTCCAAGAAAGCACCAAATCATTCCAGGTAAAGCTGCTTACTCCCACCTGGCTAATAACAAACAGCAAAATTACATCATACTGAACAGGCAGTTACAACAAAAAGTGGGCAATCCCAAATTACATGGAAAAAATGGAAGCAAACAGATGGAAGACTGTGCATGTCAAAAAAGCTTTAATAGGTGCCAGATCAAAACAAAGACAAAAAAAAAGCACAATGCGTTTCAGGATCCCAGAACATTTTATACATCAACAGTCAACAGGGAAGTGCATAAGGCCATTTTCAAGGATGTCTTGACATTTCACAGCAGAAAATCCACCTATATAACAAAAGGTTAGCTGAATTCCTTAAAGGTAGAGTTAACCACAAAATCAAAAATGCATACTGTTCCTGTCATCTGTCATCATCAGTGAGTTGTTGGATTTTGGGGATATCAGCCAGCAGGATTTCTGCCGTCTCTTGAGTAAAGTGGAAATAGATGCCAGTCAGTTTGTTGTGCTCACAAGTGCCAAAAAAAAATACATTTAGAAAACTCAACAGCAATATGTATTTCCAGAAACCGTTGGCCACTTACTTGTTGTGAGCAGTTTCATGTAAAAACTATTACTGATTGTTATTTCATTATTATTTATTTCTAATGACCTACACCTACCAACTGTGTCACCATCCAGAAGGAAGTGTGCGTCTACCCATGTATGTCTTTGACCCTGAACTATCCCTTTAAATCTCCACACACAAATGTATCATGTCTGTACATTTGGCTTCAAAGACACAGAGTTAAAATATCATGAATTTGAAATTGGCTGATCGGACCATCAGTTACTTACATTTTTGCTTTAAAAATCTTAACAAATGAGGTGCAAGTTCTTCGAAGCAGTATGAAAAGATAAATCCATTTGGTTTTTGCACACTGAGTGTTTATTTTCACCACATTAGGCATAAACAATTACCTCAAGTGGATTATTCACCATCTCCCCTCTCTGCTCAGCAATGCCTCAAGTTAGCTGCTGCCACTTGAAAATCTTTCACAACAGGTTTTGCATCTAACAGATGGTTGACACTTCAGCTTGGAACAAAAAGTTATAGCCAGTCAACCAGACTCTTCACAAGAGAGGGGAAAAGTTTTCACACTGACATATCAGTGAGCTTGTGGCTAGCTGCTGACATTTGGTTTTCATTTGGTTTGCTGACAATGCTAACCAGCCGTTGCTTGGCTAAGTGCGAACATCCAGAAACGTATTCCCTGTTGTGCGAGGACAGCCTTCGGTGATTCTCCCTATAATTTGGTGTTTTTCTTACAGCAGCAGTTGGAGAATAATTTTGACTTTGGTTCCACTTTCAGTGTTTAAGTTGGAAAACTGGGTTTTGGTACGGATGTTATGATAAAAACACTACTTTCAAGAAGTGGCCAAACTTGATTTTATGCCTACTCTGAAGGGAAAATTGGGCAGCCACTTTCCACACTGTATTGACCAGAGAAGGAAACCATCACCAGCCACCCTGACGAATTTCATCTGAATGTTGTTTAGTCTACCAACCAGTGGTGGACTCAGGTTGTTAGAGGGGCAGGGGCGGAAAAAGAAAAGAGGGCACCAGCTGTATGTGGTGGGGCACCAACATGCATAAAAAGGGAACTAGAAGGGCACACAAGAGAGCAGTTTAGCATGTTTTATTTACCACTGGGGCACCCTAGATGGCATTTCATAACCTTTGATCCACTGGAAATAGACCCTAGATGGCCCTTTATCATGTTTGATTTACCATATGAGCACCTTAGATGGCACTGTATCATATTTTGTCCACCAAAAGGGCTACAGAATTACTTTTGCAAAATACTCTTACTTGACTTGTGCTAACTTTTTATGTAGCATTTTAGGCCTTTACTGGCTGCTAGTATTTTTAATGATCGGATCAAGGGTTCACATGTAGCTGTCATGGGGGCTGAACCTGTGATTGTAAGCTGACAGGAAAGTCTCTTTAACCTCTTGTTCTGGTGGCAGCCCAGCATTTATGAATGCATATGTGAGGAGGGAACCGCTGACCCGTTAAAGTGAAAGAACTGGCGGTAATTGGAAATGTCACTGTATCTTCTTAAAATTCCTCTCCCTTCAACGTCGGAGCTGGATCACCCAAAGCACGAGGCAGCCTAACAGCTCTGCAACTGCCAAGAACAGTCTCCAAGTCCATTTTCTCCATCTCTCCATCACTTTCTCTGTCTCCACCTGATATCCCTCTTTTTCCTTCCACTCTTTCATCTTTAGTTTCCATGTCTACTGCATGTCTCTCTGTCTCCCTTTTTCTCACGCAGTACACACAATCCTGTCTCAATCAGTCCAGTGAACCAGAGCCCAGACAGTAGATTGAGATATTACTTGTTCTCTGGAGGGATGGAGTGGGTGAAGGAGAGAGGGGGAGATGGGATAGACTCTCCAATGTACGACTTCATCTTAATCAGTCCAGTGAACCAGACTCTGGGTCTGCACTGGGTTACTTCCTGAACACAAAAACAGAAGAAGAGACAGAGAAAGAGAGAGAAACAGTCTGCAACAGTCAGCCTGCTGTCTTGCCAAACAGCTATAACAGATGGTACAAGAAATGAGTGCTTTTATCTCTAGAGCCAGAATTCAAATATTTCAAGTCACATTTTTTTTTAAAAACGGTACCCATTTTTAATTTGACTTCTGACTTTGATTTTGTTGCTGCCTGAAGGAGCAATTCGACTTAAAAAGACTTCATTAAATCTTCTACATTTGTTATTCAAAACACTCAGGTGTTAAGTAGCTCCTTCCTGAAAGATTCCACTTGAGAGAACAGGAAGTGATATCTCTTACACTCCCAGCAGCAGCTGGTTTAATTCGAAAGAACAACAACAATGACTGTTACAGAAATAGCTTTCAATCGCGCCACTGTAACTGGTGTAGAAACGGCAGGTTAATATATGCATTCAACAGGGGATCCAAAATGAAATATTTGTGTTGTTGATCTCCTTTAACAAGCCCACCCATGTTATCACAAACTGTCGTTACACAGCTTACAATGTCTGGTTATAAAACAGTGATGTGTTCTGCACAAACTGTTGTCCTTTTCCCAGATCCTAAATTCAGTACTAACATAAAAATAAACAGAAATCGTACGGTAGAATGTAACAAACTCAATTCTGTTCCATCATTAAACAGTGATGTGTTTTTTGTTTGGTACATTGAGGAGCGAGTTGGAAGAGATGCACTGACGTCAAACATAATTGGACGGGTCTGACTTGTTATTAGCCACTCATGCAACAAACCATGAAAGCCAGGATTGTGAAGATGTTAAGATTCCTACATCATTCTGCAAGAGTGGACTGATTTGTTGCATGACAGTTTGGAACTTTGTGATTCACTTTTAACTGTCATGTGCATGATTCAGAGTGCAGTCCTGCAGAGCCAAACCAATGCTCCATTTTGTGGGCCAAAGCCAATGTCAAGAAATACGAATTTGATATCAATATATTATACATAGATTGTTTTTGATCATTTCACTGAGACAATAAACTAACTGGGAATTGAAACATTAGTCATTATTCTAAGCACCTTTTCAGGTGCATTATAATTTCTAAAAAGAAAGTTTTCATATCCCCGCATATCAGATGACATACACGGCAATCACATCGGTCAACTGATTCATCAGTCAGACTCTACAGTCACACTTGTTCACCCCAGCCAAGGGGAACAGAAAAAACACACAAGGAACAAACAGGAAAATCCTCAATGTGTCAGGAAATTGATCAACAGAAAATCATTCCTCGAAATGTTTGATAATCAATTAGGGTTCCTGCTGTATACCTCTTTAAAGGTGGTATGAAAGTTGATAATTATCATACTGTGTACATTTGCCTTTAAGGGCCACTGTAACTGATAATAAGAGTAACTGTGTTATATTCTACACCGTGATCATGAAACTGTGATATTTTTGGAGATCTCATACACACCACCTTAAAATCAATGATTAATTTTATTTCCAACTTCTTCAGTGTGAGTTTTGCTGTTTCTGCCAGTCTTCCATGTAATAAATCTAATATGTTGGGTTATGGACTGTCAGTTGGACCAAACAAGAAAGCTGAAGAATTGAGAAACTCTGACATCAATCTTTATTTGCATCACACTGTATATCTTGTAATGTGTTGCTGTATAACATTGCAGTATAGTGTGTATGTATTACACCACCTTATCATACTATTGGTTTTTGTTGCATTTGATCCCATACTGTACCAGCAGTGTCTAAACCTGCTCTCTGTCAGAGTTGAAACACGACAATAGCTGGAGGCAACCAGCTGTCAGAGTCAATGAAACCATGTTGTACGAGGGAGAGAACACTATCAAACAGAAAAAAAATACAACCATATTGTGAAAATAATGTGGTTCTGGTTTTGCTGAGCATTTCTGACAAATAAAAAAATAGGTCCCCTGGCTAAAAGAAGAGAGGAGAAATCAAGTTTGGAAAGGAGCAGAGACAAGGAAGGAGGAGAGTCAGAGATTCAGAGATCAATAAGGGAGTGAGGAGAGAAAAAAAGGAATAGGAAAAATGAGTGATATGAGAAATGATGGATGAGGACATAAAGATGAGAGGTGGACTGGAAAAAAATCCAGACAGTTAGACAATATAATGCCAAGACAGACAAACAAGCCGGAAAAAGACAGCAGGGAGCACACAGAGTTAAAGAGGCCAACAGAAATGTTCCACATAAACTAAATTACATTAAAAAAAACACAAACGCACAGTTTATATAAATCACCGAACACTGGAACACAAGCAGACATGTGCACGTAACACTATTAATATGAACCACCTTAAACATTAAGCTCCCTACATCCTGCTCTAATCACCATGCTTTATTAAACAAAATTAGCTTTGCTAATTTACACATCCATTTACATTCTAAGCCAATGTTGTGAATGTGAACTCCATGTCTTAAAGAAACCAGGAAAAACAGTTTAAACTAAATCTTAATAAGCACATCTAATAGTATGGGGGAACCTGTCGTCCTGGGACACATCGTCTACATGATTGTGGTGGCGGAAGCATTTAGCAAATACAAGTTGTATAAACTACAAACATCTGCACACATTAAAGCACATACAAACACACACCCGTGCACAATGTGACAGTAGTTGGCATGCTTTCGCCTGCCCTGTGGCCAAGCTACGATACATTAAAGAGCTATGTGACTGGATTGTGGCCTCCTTTTCAGGCATAGCTCACATTAGCCAAGGGGAGATGAATGGCAGACAGACACTGCACTCACACACACACACACACACACACACACACACAAACACACACTCACATGTACAAACAAAACAGAGGAAATGGCCAACAGCATGGCTAATAACTGAATCAGCAGGATTTGGTGTGATTGGTCCAAAGGTAATTATTACTTCTGCTGAAGGTTAAATACTAAAAAATCAGCCAAGAACACTTCTCCTCTCAGTGTTCAAAGAGCAGCCTGGCCTAATTTAGTCCAGATTAATCAAGGTTACTTAGTTAAATGTAACCTACTCTAGTCTAGAGTTCATTAGTGTCTACTTCTAAAGGTTCACATGCTTACACAGGTGTTTTCAATTACTCTGGCTGATTACACTTCCAGTGGTCTTAAAAGCTGTGCCGAGAACGACACATCACAAAACTTTGTGTAGCAATAAGGATAATAATGGGGTCAACTGTTCTGCCCTAATGAGGGCAAATGAGAAAAACCAATAGCATGGTAAGATTGATGTCAATCAAGAATAATCTATACACACGAACAAAGTCCAAAGAAGAGGCATAGTCAGGCAACAAACATATAATCCGGATAGCTTTTTATAATTTGCATTATTAACAGTATCAATCAGGACTGACATTTCTGTCATGCTGAAACACAGAGACTAGCCTGACAATCACACTGAATTGAGATTTCATTTTACTTGACGGGGCGTGGCAGCCAATCGTGATAACCAATCAGTGGTGAGTGGCACATCTGCACAGAAGCTACAGTGATGGATGCTAAGAGAGAGTTCTACTGAAGAACTATAAAATAGACCAAGAGAATCTCATCTACACTTTAGAGATGGGTATTCTAAGCAAAAATGCTATTTCATAGTCAAGTATTCAATGATTATTCAAGCTACGTAAGAGGATGCATCACCATTCTTTATAGCTACTGCTAAAATCTGATTGGTTGAATATTTCTCCAGCTTGTGTAAGCAGCTATCAGTGAGCACAATGTAATACTTATCTAGATCGAGAGAGAAAGATTTGGCATCACATAGTTGAAATGAAGCTAAACAAAAACAACCACCAGTGCTTTATTTATATAACCTACAGTGGCCATCCGTCATGAGCCCAGAGCCTAAATAGACACAAATTTCTCTCTTAGTATACCACCATCATCATTTCAGCAATAGAAATTAGCTAAATCCTTGCAAAATATCAAACAATAAAAACACAAATATCTCAAACGTGGCCCAGAATGCACAGGTTTCACTGGGCTTAGACAGCCGCCTCCAGCTCTCATTTCTATTGCTATGAGCCGGTGTGAGCCACATTTTCTGTGCATAGTTTAGTGTCAGCCCGAAACATTTACAATAAGACAAACAGTGAGAAGGTTGACTAATGCATGCTGGGAAGGCCAAGTCGCCTGGGGAGCTAATTAATTGGCTGACTATGACACTGCCGAGAGCACCACGTCTGACTGAGCATTTAAAGGGGACCATTCTCTGCAACGTGCAACAGATCAGGCCTGGGAAAACAGCCGTATCTGGACACCAAACTGCAGGTGGGAAAGAAAATAACGTGTCAGCTATTTTAGCAGCACACGAGATCTGTAACACAACCTGCGCTATTAAAGTAGGGTACGCTTCAGCACAGAAACCCAGTTTGAATGTTGGAGGAAAAAGTCGGCTGAGAACAGCTGTTAGTGCTCAAAGACTAATAGTGTATACTTGATACATGGCTGTTCGAGGGTGTGCTCACACTCCCAGCACGTTTATAGCAGCTTATTCACACTCTGGAGCATTTCCACCTTTTAGTTTAGCTCGTTTGAACAGGTGAGAATAACGCTAGTCAAGCTGCGGTTATCTGCACCTGAAAATCTCCCTCAGCCAACTATGACTAAAAACATAATATTCAAGAATTCTGCATTTAAAAAAAAAAAATCTAAAAACAACTAGACCTTTGTTATATGTTTTTGTGGAGGACTGCACTCACATTACTGCTAATTCACTCAAGGTAACAGTGCATTTCACTTGGCTGCTGGTTGCTTACTTCCTTGACAGAATCAGAGGATGAAGAAGGTAGCAGAAAAATGAGACTATGTCAGATAGATTTTCAACAGCGGCGGTGGTTGTCAAATGGTGTTCTGTACCAGCTAAGCAAGATGGACCACATAACTCTCAATACCGGATTACTTGTACTATAATTTAGCAGTAAGCCAGCGAGCAACAGCACAAACAGAGGGTGTGTGTTTGAAGTCAAACTCTCACTCAGCTCAGCACTCACACTGACATCCTCTCTCTTCTGTTTCCCCTCTCCTCTTTGCAAAGTGCATGAAGTAGATTTCCCTTCTAACCTCAGTTGACAGTCAACATTACAGAACACCAACACCTGACAACGGAGGTCACCTCCACCAATCACTGCTGCAGTCACACTGATAAACAGGAGTGGCGATAAATCCGCTGTTTAATCCCAAAACAGTTTAAAAGTATGTCCGAGCTCTTCTCCATCTCAAAGTCAGACAGAATAAGCTTGAATAAGATTTCCCTTGACTTGTGTTGCCTTGAATCCGTAAATTGCACATAACTAGACGCTGAGAATCTAAATAAACTAAACAAAAGAAAAAACAATTCCTTCCTTCATTTGAGCTACTAAAAATCTAAGATCTAAAAAGAAAGTCCAGGGTTCATTTCCTTGACATGGCTCCTCCAGGGTGCAGTTCTGCCTGTAATCCAGTGCAAGTTTCTAAAATGATGTGATGGACTGGTGACCTTTTCAGTCGAGCTGTTTCCTTCACTTCCACCCATTGTATTCGAGCACAGGCGTCACACTCTTAACCACTAGGAAGGGTTGGACGTGTAGAAGTTTCAGAACTGGAGGCTGCTAGTTTCATGCCAGTTTTGAATAATTTGATTTCAAAACCATGTCGTATTGGAGGAAGTTGATACAAACAGCACTAAGAAAGAGTTTATGCAGCCACTGAAACTTCACCAGCGTCATCACCAAGTGAGCAGATGCCTCTGCAGATGAAAATGCAAACGAAAGTGTCATAGAAAGCCTTGTTTGATTTTCCAACATCTTGACAGCAGCATGCGGTCTACGTATGGCAAGAATAAATGTGTTCAAAAGTATAACGCTACAGTCAGATCATATCTGTCAATCAAACTCTGGGAGAGTGGGACTCAGAAATCCTTTCATGTCTTTAGATTATCAGTCCATTGTGTCACTTCTGTTGTTAGTTATTCCATTTATTTTGATATTTGCTCTAAATCAACCCTGCTGCTGCTGCTGCTGCTGCTGCTGCTGCTGCTGCTGCTGCTGCTGCTGCTGCTGCTGAGAAAGTCACTAATGATAACACAGCGCTTCCCAGTAAAGCCCGACCAGATAACAGAAGGATGAAGAAATGATTGTTTCTCTTGTTGATTATTTACACATTATCTTTCCAACTCACCTATTCATTGTTTGATCTTTACAACGTCTAACAGTCCAAAGCCAAAAAGATGATGTGCGGACGAGGGTATTATAAAGCAAGTAGCAAATGTTCATATTAAAGAAGCTGGAAGCAGCAAATGTTTGGCCGTTTAGCTTTGTAAACCACTTTACCTATTATCAAAATTGTTAGCAATTAAGTGCCTGCTGATTAACCAATCTATTAATCAGCTGACGGTTTAAGCGGCAGATTAAACCGTGACTGTTTTCTCGATTAGCGGCAGAGTGTGATGAAACAGACGTTTGTCCAAACATAAAAAAGATCCTCCAATATAACAAACTGTTTTATTCTGAATGTGAGAGACAATTTGCTGGACATTTTGTCCGTCTCTCTGTCTGTCTCCAAACATCCAAATCCGTCTGACTGGCTGCGTCCCATTTGTCATTCTGTCCATCCGTCTGTGTGCCTGTAAGCTTGCCATCTGTCCTTCTGTCTGTCTGACTGCTTGACTCTTTGCCTTTCTGCCCATCTACCCATTTGCCTGCCATCTGTTTGTCTGTCTGCAAGTATGTCACCCCTCTGCTTGGCTGTCTGTCTCTCTGTCTGTCTCTCCTCTGCCACAGTCAGCCCCGTGCAGATGACTGTGCAGTTACCTCAGCAGAAACGGTGATGTGGTCTGGTGTCTTTTTTCAGCACTTTGCAGCACTTAAGGTCAGCAGCACACTACAACAGTTGCCATGATGGTGATCTATTATTAAGAGACTGTAGCTGCAGAGGCCTAGCGGGCAACACACACACGCGCACACACACACACACAGAGTACTCTCTTGAGATGAGTAAGCAGTCTGGCTGTCAGGACATTAAGTGAATGCTTGAACATCTGGACACACACACACACACACACACAGATGAAGATAACATATTTGTTTTTAATGACAAAAGCACAACAAGCGTTTAAACTGGATATCAACAGTGCTGATGATGAAGCAGCGCCGTGCTTGCACACTAAAACACACCTAACTGTCAAAAGCATCAACTACAACAATGTGTGGAAGTGAAGCATTTCGCCAAGCAGCGTGTGTGTGACACACACACAGAAACATACGGACACACACAACTGGCCATTGCTCAGAGCTCCTTGAGGAGCCAGAGGTCAGTCAGTTTGATAAAGAATCCTTGCATATAAATTGCTTCATAACAAGGCATCTCTCAGAGGCAGCGCTGCATCCGTGTGTCTGTGTGCAATCATTTGTGTACCAGTGTGTGTTTCTACTATGATCCTGTGTGTGTGTGTGTGTGTGTGTGTGTGTGTGTGTGTGTGTGTGTGTGTGTGTGTGTGTGTGTTGATTGGACTGAGTAAAACCAGCCTGCCAAGGGAACAAAAAGCCACAAAATAAAAAGGTCTTAAAAGCCTTTGGCAACAACCAAACCAGGATGTGCAGAGCTGCTCGCCCTTCAGCACTTTCTTCTCTTCTTCCTCTCTCTGTCTTGCCCTTTTCCCATCACCTTCAACTTCGCACTGCCTCCCTCATCATCTCTTTCTATCACAGCATCTGAAAGGTGACATTTGTGAGAAATGGCCAGAATTCAAATGTATTGTAGCTCCCAAACTGGACCTGCTAACTACCTTTGGCTGTAGCTGCCGTTAACCAGCAGCTAAATTAGCTGTGGAGATTTAGTGGCCGTATCAGTTGATAGGAGTTTGCCTGCGTCTCGACCTCAGATGATGAGGCAACAGCCTGAGTCAACCAGTCTCTGAGCCAAACAGAGGCCAGTCTGAACACGTGGGGTACAGTACGGAGGTGACGTTGCGACCAAGACTATGAGTCAAAGGATAAGAAATGAGGAACAAGACAGAGTCAGGCATCAGCAGCATGTGAAAACAGCGTGCAGTGCTGGAATATTTTCATATTGTACTCAGTGAATTGAGGAGACTGAGAGGTTATTCCGAAAAACAGACCAAGACTGTTTTGGTGAGTTTAATTTGGGTAAATTCAAAGTTTGGATGAAGTGTGTTTAAGATGAGTTAATGAGGAAATTGAGCTCACCGGGAATGTGAATTCAGATGATGTATGGTTGTATTTTACTGTTCAGTGACATAAATAGGTGTGAAAATATTTCCTTTCTTGAGTTTATTTTGTTTGCAGGGGCTGTCAGAGTACCACTGCTTGAGGTATAAAGTGGTCTTTAAGAGACAGGACAGGCTCGGACTAGCTGGTTAGCATGCTAACTTATACTAAACTAGACATCAACACTGTTGTTGCTTCACACTCTGTTGATAATGTGACTTCATCTCCTGCATGTTTTGAACTAACACTCTTGGGATATGTTACTCTACACCTTCCAGTCATCCGTCCGTCATTTTTTTTCCACAGCTCTCCCTCAATCACCCTTTGCCTCACTCCCGTACTCACCTGTCACCCTTCCCTCCTCTTTCCCTCCCTGCTTGTTCTCATCTCACTGACACTTAATATGTTCTCTTCTTCATGGGGAATAAATAACAGGCAGGCTGGAAAAAGGATGGACAGAAGAGCGTGTGTGTGTGTGTGTGTGTGTGTGTGTGTGTGTGTGTGTGTGTGTGTGTGTGTGTGTGTGTGTGTGTGTGTGTGTGTGTGTGTTGAGCACTTCTTTGCTGTGCACGACCAAGACAGCAACAGCTAGAAGGCATGCAGGGAAGACTGCAACATAGACAGACACACACACAAACGAGTCCAAGTCTATTTTCACTCTCTTTCCTTCAGTCTCCTCCTTAACCCATCTCCCACACACACACACACACATATGCAGAGCTATTTTTGGACGGAGCCGCTGGAGAGAAGGTAGGCAAAAAAAGAGAGGTTCACACCGACAGAGCTTGACAGGTAAAGAGAGAGAAAGAGCACCAAAGACAAGACTCACAAAGATTTAGAAAGTAAGGTTGAGAGACTAGCGAGAGAAAACAGCAAGAAAGAGAACAGAGAGAGTGAGGGAGAGAGAGAGAGAGAGACAGAGAGAGATAGATGAGCAAGGGAGAGAGAGAGAGAGAGAGACAGAGACAGAGACAGAGAGAAAGAGAGGGAGAACAGTGATGGGGAAATAGGGCAACTATTATGAATGAGCTCAAAGAATGAAAATGTCAGGGTGTGTGTGTGTGTGTCTTGGAATTCATGTGTGTAAAAATGTGTGATGTCGGGGATCCAGAATTTACCTCAACATCAAACGCACGTGCACACATGAACACAGACGTGCACGCACGAACACACCGTAAAGATGCACGTGATGCGTCTCAGAAAAAAAAGAAAAGGGGGAAAAAACACATTTGACACACATCGCACACATCAAACATCCTCATCAGGGCCATGCTAACAGGTGTTCCGAAAAAAAAGGAAGAGAGTGCAACCTACTCACACAGTCAGACATGAAAGCTAGACACACACACACAAACACACACACGCACACACTCCTCTAGCTCGACAAAGTGAGCAGAAATCCATCCTTCATCCTGTCATTTTCAGAGGAAGACTTTTTTTTCGGAGCGTTGTCTCGATGAAGCACTGCTGTTTGGGGACACGCTTTGTATGCAGTTCTCTTATTTAGACGTGTCACTTGCAGTGTGCCAAGATGATTTCCCAACAGCGATTTGTCTGACAATAAAATGCTAATAATCTAGACAAGCATGGAGTTATCTATGGCATCTTCATACAGCGGGTGACAAGTGGAAACTGTCCTCTGTTTCATGCGTAGTTTATGACTATCGTAGAGGTGTGTTGTTACCTCCACACAGCTGTGGTGCAACATTAAGCCTGAAATTTGTTACTGTGTCTACTAGACTGATCAGTTTATGGACAGCAAATGAATAGTGAACTATTTCGATGATTGATTGATCGTGTCTGGGATTTATCTCTACTGCATGCTGATGCTTTTCTCTGTTTAGCCCTTGGCGGGTTGGCTCTATGGATGGCAACTTAAGTCTGGCGGTCTGTCGATCAACCACACTGCTCCCGACTGATATATTTCAGCAACTATTTGGCAGACTGCCATGACAGTTTGTACAGGCGTCTACTGCTGGGGATCCTCTGACCTTTCATCTCGTGCCATCAACGGGTTTTAAATGTTTAAACTTCTCCAGTACTTGGCACATGATAAGCCTCAGCTGTACTTTGCAGTTAGGGCTAATTAGCAAACATTAGCATGCTAACACACTAAATCAACATGGTGAACATGGTAAACACAATACCTAGATAACATCAGTATGCGAGCATTCTCATTGCAGGCATGTTAGCATAAGGTTAAACAAATTTAAAAATGTGTGACCTTGGCTCTCATGGTTCCGCTTCTTTTCATCTGTGCAAATCACTCTCCAGTCTTGCTCAATGTCCCGCCCACACCATTATCTGATTGGTTACCTCCAGTGTGGTGGCTGGCTTTCTGAGATTTACTCACCAAACAGAAACACTACCCACTCTGCCGGGTGTTCATTTCAGACCCAAATTCAGAGACAATCAATCAATCAATCAAAAAATTATCTTCGATTAATTAATTTTAAAGATAATAATGGGTGGGCCAAATTAGATTGTTTTAGAAAAAAGAATTCAATATCTAAAAAAAAGCTGATCACTGCTGGACCCTCGATTGGATACATTTTCTAACCTGAGGTGCAAAACCTCCAGTAAGATGAAGCTCACAGATTAACACCACAGCATATAGCTGTGCTTATCTTCTCTTGCTGCAGCTCTAATGTTGTGCTCACGACCTCACTCGATAGCACACATACACACCAACATCTCCTGACTGACTGGAAGGCTCAGAGCCACTTAAGAGCAGTCATGAGTCACTCTCCGATGCCGATATCACCATCACCATTCCCATCAGCCCTCTCCCCTGTGATCCCCCCCGCTGAACACTCCACAGGGAGTCGCTGGATGGAAGAAGGCTTGTTCCTTATGTCAAATAGTGAAGACTGTTGTCTCCGTAAAGTGAATTAGTTTTGTGCTATTACTCTCAGTGGGACCAGAGCTACCCTAAGTGAAGTGTAAAATAACACAGAAACAAAGATTAAATTCTCCCTGCTAGCTGTAGCGTGGTTTAAGCCTAAATGAGGAATGCTAATGACGCTAAGAACCTAGCTCGGTCCTTAAGGGAAACTGAAAGATGTCAAAGATTATTTCCAAATGAAACATCTTGTTCATTTAAATTCATCCCTACAGGTACTTTTAGAGCTGGTTACCAAACTTTGATATTTTCACGGCAGCAATCGGAATGCATTAAAGTAGAACACCAAAAACATGTCTTTCAGCACCAAGTTTCAAACTACAGAAGGAGTAAATCTCATCAGTGTCAGTGAACCAATGAGCATGCTTGTACTGAGATCTAATAATGTTGTGATAAACTTGGGTACCATTCATCTTTGGACTGATATTAGTACCTGGAAATCAGTTCTGTCACCCAACAGTAGCTTTATTCTGTACAATGTAATTATAGTTGTCAACTATAATGGCACTCAGTAGAGCGCACACATCCAAAAAGGCCCAACAGACCCCAAGAATTCATTCAAGCCTTCTAATATCAAACTCAATAGCCCTGTGTCACTCTAAAAACAGCCATAACTACTCAATCATAAACAGATCTGAGATCTGCATCAAATCGTATTCAGTTATAGATACCAGTCACCTGAATTAGCCTGCTTCTTTTCCATCAGGATCGATGCATTGATGCTGAAAAACACTTTTTCTCACAATTAGTCCCTTTATCAACATCCACACTAAAAGTTAATGGGGTCTTATCTGGGCCAAGATTTCATGGGAAATCTTCTCTGCAGTTTTTGTGAAATCCTGCCGACAAACTAACCAACAAACAAATGGACAAGAGTGAAAACAACAAATACGGTGTAACACCAGCACTGCTTTAAAGACGGAAGCTGTTCAAAGATGAATGATCAGCTGGAGAAACTGGTTTACAGTGATGAAGATTTTCCACTAGTTAATTGATTGCAGATGGCGTTGTTCTCCTAATAAAAAAAGATAATGGCTAAATCCTAAAATGGGTCACAAAATATATTTGGGCAGCTGTAAACTGGAATATTTTCTGACATGGTTATCGTGCTGACAACTCTAGAGTAAGTGTAGCGAACAAGTATGAATGTGTTTGCTATCATTGTTTAATAACTAAATTAATAGGACCATAATTTAACAGCGTCTGACACTCAATGTGTTGAGTACTTTTGATTGCTGAGCATAAAAAATAAGGATTGTGAGCAACAAAACTATCAGCAACTTCAGGAATTTAAGGAAAAACTGAGGAGGATGAAAAGGTGCGAAGAAGTGAAGAAAAGAGAAGGGAGTGAGGTGGAGTCAGGGAGAGGAAATTAAAGGAGGAAACTGTGTACTAAGCTATATACACACATACACTGTATATCGGTACACAGTATGGACACACACATGTGCACACCAACCGAGGAGGCGTCGGGCCAAACAAACGAGCCACAGAAATCAAATAGATTTCCTTTATCACCTTGCTGGCTCCAGCCACCAGAACATTAACACAATATTTATTGATGCTGCCACTGCTCCGGCTGCCGCCGCTGCATCATGGGAGCGGGAATGAGGGAGCGAAAACAGAAAAGAGGGAGAGAGAGCGAGAGAAGAAATGAATAAAGATGGAAGAAAAAAAAGAAGGAAGAGGCTGAGGTCCAAATAATTTTCTAACTAAGCCTCCCTCTTCGTCTCCTGAAATCTGCTGACAAACAATGAAGGAGGTGGGTCGGAGCCAGCGAGCCTGGGGCCCTGCCAAAAAGCCAGGAGGAGAGAGTGCAAAAGGGGAGGACAGGTGGGAGGGAGGGAGGGAGGGAGGGGGAAGAGAGAGGAAGAAACACAGGGAGATATGGAGGATTGATCCATCGCTCCACTGCCATCAGGAGTTCATTAGCTCCTGGAAGGGAGTGAAGCGGGGATGAAAAGGACAGAGATGGAGGATGAACACTCTGCCCTTCACTCCCAGTGACCCTGACGACCACCTCCCTGTTTATCTACCTACACCACCCCTCCACCTCCACCCCTCCTCTCCTCCTGTCGTCTTTCATCCTGCACTCTGCACATCTCCTCCTCTCCTCTACCTTCTGTCCCTGCTGGCTTCACCTTCCCCTGTCTTGTCATTTGTCTTCTTTCTCAGTCACCCTCTATCCCTCTCTTCAGCTACCACCCCCACCCACCATCTTTCATCCACTTTTCTAACCTTTCGCACATATTATCCTCTACTTCTTATCCATCTGCAAACTTTGTCTCTATGGTCTCAAAACTCAGCTAAAGCACAATTTACCAGGCATGAAAAGTAACATTATGTAACCGCGTTCCCTCTGAACCTCTGCTCCCCTGCTTCTTTTATTCATTTTGATATATTTGATGGTTTTAAATATATATTAAGCAGGGATGAAATCTTTCGAGGATGACACAGCTTATTTCCATCTTGGATCACCGGGTGTTCAAACAGAAAGAAGGAAGGTCTGACATACTGTTTCTGTCTGTTGTTTACTCACCAAACATACACTCACCAACTCCTGAAACTCTTCCCATCAGGAGCTCAGGCAGCATCTGTCAGCCTGTCAATCACTGTGCTTACAGCCTTTTTTATTTTATTTATTTATTTTTTTTCTAAATAAGAGTAGGAGGTAGCTGGCAGACAGAGAGAGCATAGTCAGATGGTTAGGACAATAAAAGGAGAAAGTAACTACTGGATGATAACAAATAATGATAAATGCTGCTGGAACACAAACATAAACATTTCTGACGGCGCTGAAAAAGGCAGATTATTCACAGATAAATATCTGAGGCAGTTGAAGGTGTCCAGTGAAAACGCCACTGCCAGTCGTGACTTCTTACCATGCAGTTCATCACTGTGGACATTAACTAGACAACCTGACATCTGGTTCTCCATACCTATCAGGGCTCAACGTTAATGTATGCCCGGGGCGAGTAAACCCAAGTGGAATCCGACGCGCAGTTGTCTCATCAATCAGGGAAGTTAAAAATGAATGTGATGTCTAATTGAGACACTGTCAGAAATGAATCCTGCAGTCCGGGGCCGTAGCAAAGGGGACAGTAAAAACAGAGAGCATTCATTTAAAATGGTGGTAATAAATTAGCAACACATACAGCAGAGGTGCGTTAAAGCTAACAGAAGAGCCAGGGAGACAAACTAACGCAGTCCTTAAAGAGGAATCTGATCGGGTACATTAAGTGTTAAAAATGATGGAAAGTGAAGACAGATTTTCAACAGACAGTCCCTCTATGGTGGCTGTTTATGTCATTAGCAACAAAATTTACAATACAAAAACTAACTTTGAACAGAGAAAATATGGTCACAATCAGCCACCCCAATTTACCAGAAGAAGTGACATCTTCAAATTCCTTCCCAACAGTTGAAAACCCAAAATCCCCAAATTGGAGAATCTGAAGCCAGTTTTTTTTTCAGGTTTGTGATTTGTGGATGCCTCCTACTCCTACAAAATATACATTTACATAACAGACCTTTACATGACTGCTGATGTTAATGTGTCATTCACTGAGGGGAAATGAAAACAAACAGATAAATAAGGTATCAGGAAACAAACGAATGGTGAGATATGCCGTGATGATATCACTGTCAACTTTGTGGTAACAACATAGACTTCACAGTGACTAAAAACGGATCATTAATTTTATCTGACAAAACCATCTGCTGCAGCAGAACGTTCACTGCTCTTATTCAGCCGGCGAGGTTCTGCAGGGATGAAGACTTCTGAAGCGCATTCCTGCTGCAAATTACTCCTGCAAAATCCCTCTGTGAAATATGTGCACCGCATCTCTCCTCACCAGTGATGTGTGCAGGTGTGCAGACTTTGCAATTATCCTTATTACTAATGAGGCTGAGTCACAGTGGCAGAGGGAAAAAAAGGGGAAAAAAAGGGAGAAAGAATGAAAACAGAAGCCTGACGTCATCTCCTGCCCACTGAACAGCAGGTTAGCATGCACAGAAACACGCTCAAGAACTCACTAATGAGCTTCTAGGCCACAGCAGGGTTACCTACTGAAAGTAAACACACACAGGATAGTGCACAGAAACATGCCTGCAGCCCTTTAATCCAACACACTGTTGCGAACCTTGTAAGACAAGACGCAGCCTGCACGTGAGGAAGCCAGAACAATCCCACAACAAATTAACACACGCCAAAAAACAAGATTTTATTGATGTTTATCAGCCAATACCAGATGATTTAAAGACTGACAACTGTCGACATGAATCGATCCTGAACATTCTGGCAGGTAATTTTATATATTTGTGGTTTTTTGTCAACTATATTTTCTTTACATCAGTGATAGAAAGACAACAGGATCCTATCTGTTTTCCTGAGAGTCACGAACAACAACAGGACAACAAAAGACTTGACGCGAGTTTATTCAATCAATCAATCCAAAATATAAAGGCATCGCCAGCTAACCTTCCTTTGCCCCAAGGGAGACTGCACGGTAACTGGCAGACATAACTGTATAGTGACAGCGATAGTGTAAACACAGATGGTTTCATTATTCTATATCTGTCACACTGCACGATACAACATTTACTTCATAATGATTTGTTGAGGCAGAGAACTATGGCAGGTTTAAGTACGTTTACTATCATTTACTACTCCTACGATGTCTTTACTTTACATCTTTAAGTATCACTCTTGGATGCTTTTTACAACATTGCTTAAAGGTAATTAAAAATCTTATCTTATATAATAATTTGTGATGTATTACAGCAGAACATACTGTAACCTAGTAAAGCAACATTATGTGGAAATCAGCATTTTGTGCGATCTGGCGCCCCCTGCAGTTTTCCCACAGAAATTCCAGGTAACAACACAAAACATCCTAATGATGTTATTTAACGCTGTCATCCCACCCGCTCACTGTAGTCACATCGTGCATAAACAGGTGATGAGGGCCGAGTGGCTGAGACAGAGACGACATTCACCCTGTTACAACAGACTGGACCATCCAAATGACTCTAAAGCTGTTATTCTAAAGATAAGATGTTACATAATGACATTAACCCTAAAAATGTTTCATATGTGTTTTACCTCTTCTTAACTCTGCCATATTTTCAAGAGAGGAGAACATAATATGAATTGGTTCAGAAATTTTTAATTCTGATGATATTGGAAATCCAAAATTGGGCGATTCTCAGCCTGATGAATCGAAGCACGTGGAACTACACACCGGTGAGAACATGAACACACACGCGCATGCACACACACACACGCAAATCCTTCTCAGCTACCAGTAATTCCCCTGTGACCAACATGCTGGTTAGTTAGTTAGTAAGCAGAGCAGAGCACAGCAGAGAGCTGGTGACATGACAGCTAGCCAACCCGCCTGCAGGCAGCAACACACACACACACACACACACACACACACACACACACACACATATAAATCCATCAGCTCAGTTGGTTCCCATCCTTCTTATCTGACACATATTTCTGACTCACACACACACACACATTTGCCCTGGAGCCTTTCCATAGTGATGTGTGTAAAAAATGTATGTGCATATCCGGACTGGTGCTGTGGGGGGGGGCACGCATGTGCGTATGTGCAGGGGGAATTGAGGGTACAGTTTGCGTGACGTCAGCGGTCCATTCATGAACAACACCCCTCCTCCTCCTCCTCCTCCTCCTCCTCTTCACTACGTAGCTGCTAATGCGATACAGCGCACCACGTGGGGGTCCTTACCCCCTTTCCTGGCCAATCAGGGCTCAGCGCTTAACGCAGCAGACACAAATACACACACGCTACGCTACACCCCCGCCCATACACACGTGTGCGTATGTACACATGTGAGGCTTAAAAGCGCCTGCGTACTCGAGTTTCACATGACAGGCTGTACAGGCAGAGTTGATATGTACACACACATCCTCTCCTGGCCGTGCGCCTACGTCAGATGATGAGAGAGAGTACAGAGTACAATCATGAAAGATGGGGGTGATGAGGGGAGTGATGGCGTGATGGATGAATGGATGGATGGATGGATGGATGGACGGATGGATGGGGAGAAACAGAGCAGTGGATGGATGGGACAGAGGGGAAGGGAAAGCCGAAAGGCTGAGATGAAGGGATGAGGGATGAAACATGGACGACTGGCTGGAGGGCTGTCAGAGAGACGGATGCAAAATGAAAACAGCTCTTGTCCCTGTTCACTTGCCTTGTAAACAACCACTGTCTCTAGGCGAGAGAGGAGAGATTCGAAGGAGGAGGGGGGAGAGAGAGAGAGAGAGAGGGAGGGAGAGAGGGAGAGAATGAGTGAAAACAAGATAGCACTGCATCAGGAACGATGTGAAAGACAGAGAGGGGGGGTAGAGGGATAGAGAGAGAGTTGTTATGCCCCCACACACCATGACTCATCTCCAGAAGGAGGAGGCGTGTGTGTGTGTGTGTGTGTGTGTGTGTGTGTGTGTGTGTGTGTGTGTGTGTGCAAGAATTTGTAGTGAGTTCGAAAAGCATGGTACGTGCATCTGTGCTTGAATATGCACACACAGTTGTTGGTGTTTCAATGTTGATGTCCGTGTGTGTGTGTGTGTGTGTGTGTGTGTGTGTGTGTGTGTGTGTGTGTGTGTGTGTGTGTTTGTGTTGGTTGGGGGGGGGGGTTGCTGTCACAACTGGGAACATTTAACAAGTCCCTAGAGGATCCCGGCTTAATTGATTCAAGGCTGGAGCCAGTTCAGCTTCACGTGTGCCATCACAAAATTAAAAGAGAAAAAGCAATCTGGATGAACTGCGCCATTCATTAATGATCACCATCATATTCTTTTACAAGCTATCATGAAGAAAAGGTGCTGGAGATAAATGCCCCGCTTCCACGCCGTTAACTCCCGCCGTGTCAGCATCCACATGTCCGAGTCCTCGCGTGTTGTTGTTTTCCAGGTGAGGATGCACCAGCCACACTCATCCACACCAGCTACACAGACAACAGCTCTGACTTTGAGGAGGTAAACAACAGCCACTCCCCCCTCATCTAAAGCCAGCTAGATCTGCACAGCAGAGAGCAGCAGCAGGAGGAGGAGGAGGAGGAGGAGGAGGGTGAAGGAGGCAGAGAGGAGTTGCTCTAATTCCTTGATGTGTGTATGTGTGTGGTTGCGTGCTCAGCCTCCCTAAAAACCAGCGCTGCTCCCCTCGCCCCCCTCCCCTCCCCTCCCCTTTCCTCTCTCTACTGAAGCAACCTGCATCTCACACACACACACACACACAACCTGAACTTCATCTTCCTCTATGTGTCTATACATGCGTGTGTCCCAGCTCTCCCTGCAAGTTGCAACTCGCACTCCCTCCCCACACCGACGCAAAATGACCCTATTGGATGCAAATTGCGCGCAGACAGAACCACACTTGGACGCGCTCCAGCTGCCCGCTCGGCGCGCACACTTTGATTCCCATGATGGGGGGGTTTGTTGGGGGGGTGTGAGCGTTCACGTTTACGTTCGCAGCACAAGTTTATGTCACCCTCTCTGCGTGTGCACGGGGAACCCGGGTCATCTGTCTTGCCTCGTCCTCGCTGCGACGCATGAAACACGGTACCCCCTCCTTGACCCACATGCACCGCTCAGGCTGACCGTGACTGACAAGCCCGCTGCAAAAAAGTGCGTACGGACCGGAGCTGCGGCTAGCCTAGCTCTGCTGTAGCACTTGCAACTTCAGATGTCCTGCAACACTCCCACTTTTTTATTTTTTTTATTTCACCATTTCCATCTGCGTATAAGCGGTATTTTTGTATATATTTATATTTTGTTTTTACCTTGATCGCAGTCAGCTTCCGTTGCAGAGACGTCCTCAGTCCTGGACGGCGGGCGATTCCCAGAGATTAGGAGATCATTGGGAGCCAGGCACATGTAGTTTTCACACAGGAGGGTTTAGCGCTAGTTCAGTTTGCCCAATCGGTGCCCCTAGCAGCGGCTGCTAAACAGCCCCGACTCTGTGGATCCACGTTGGGTGACAGGACTGTCCCTTCCCCTCCCTTCCCGTCCCTTCCCTTTCCCCTCACGGTGCGTGTTGACAGCGCGTCAGCTCCGCAAAGACCGGCCACCGAGTCCAAATCCGAAATAAAATCCAAAAGTGTGCAGCCAGACGGAGTTGCAGCCTTTCTAAGTCAACAACAACAAACCCCGCGGTGCCGCCGCTGGTCCTGCTGCTGCTCACGGTGTGGCAGGCTGCGAGGTGCGCACAACACACCGCTCACAGGAAAGCATGTCGCATTTTGCAAAAGCAGCCCCCAAACGTGGTGTCAAAATCCGACTGTGTTTTCCTCTCCGGTGCCAGCGGTACAGGAGGAGGGGACGGAGGAGGTGGAGGAGGAGGAGGAGGTGGAGGAGGAGGAGGAGGAGGGGTGGTGGTGAAGGAAAGAGAGGAGAGAGAGAGAAAAAAAAAAGAAAGAAAGAAAAAGAGAGAGAGAGAAAAGGATGCTTTATTTCCAAACGATGAGTCAGAAAAGATTGCGATCCAGTTTCGCAACGTCCCTCCTTCAAAAATAAAACACTGAGTCCTCCTCGTCTTCACTTGCTCGCCTCGCCTCGCTTCCACTCCTCTGCCCGGTGTACGTGCACACCGCTCTGCATAAAACGCACAGGCGGGTCGTCTCTGGCAAACCTCTTCTCTTCTCCCCCCTCCACCACCGCCGAGAGAGGGAGAGGAAACAGACAACACACAGAAAAATCAGCTCTTATCACCAGCTTGAAAACTCTTTTGGCGCCATATTTATGGCGTACTTTCAATTCAGTGTTACCGCAGGCAGCACTTCCTACTCTGAGAAACGCTAGATGACTGCGCCTCGGAGAGGAGAGGACTGGGATTGAACCTTCACCTGCCAGCTCTCTGCCAGGGAGGCTCTCACATGTTGAGAGTGGACATTCAATTTAAAAAGCCGACTGATCTCGACCAAGTGATTATCATGTTTATATTAAAAAAAAAATTATCCCCCCCTCCAAAAAAATGAAATGAAATGAGAAACCTGTCATGTAATGTAGAGAACAGCAGCTTTTATATATTATAAGAATGTATATTTTAGCCCCCAAAATAGTCAGTTAAATTAAAAAAACAAAACATATAAACGGGACACATTTTGAAAAATCTGTTTTCTAAAAATATGTCACCTTAAAGGATAAGTTCACCCAAAAATTCCTAATTCAGTCATTATGTACTCAGCTGAAGTTAAACCCCTTCAGGTGTGACCTTATTCCAGGGGAAAAGAAAAAAAAAACCTCTGTATGATAGTAAATGGAGAGCAAGGTCGTAACCATGGAGTCAGCAGGGGCGGGGTGGTAAATCTGCCCTAACCCAGCACCACTTTTTAATATGTTTAAAAGTAATGAAATAGAGAGGCAGTGTACTACGGCAACACCGCTTGGACAAACCACAGACAGAACTTTCATACTAGGACCAGGAGTAATAATAACAGAACTTTGTTATAATCATTGATAATTATGATTACATGTCTTTGAGTAAATAGTGAGGGAATTTCCATTTTTGGGTGAACCTACCCTTAAATTGACACTATCAATTAAAGTGTTTTTTGAGCAGTTATTGGTCTAAAGACTCTTGTTTTTAAGGGTAAACACTGAGCAGAAACATATCCAAAAGACATCAGTTCAGTGTTTTTGATGACGTTGAAAAGGCTTCCAGCGGAGAGCCTCTCACCTCTTCTGACATCTTTTTAACATTCATATTAAGTGGCATCCTTACAGGGTTCAAAATCTCATTTTTGCATTGTAATTTTAGAATTCTTTTCAGCTTCAGCCACAGACGTCTAAAGAATCGGTCAAAAGTTTTTATGATGGACAAATTGTACCCGATGCAGCAAAAGCTCCTGGATGGTCTCTAACCCTGGGGAACAACCCTCCCTTCTTTTCTATGTCTTCTGTGACTGGACTCCACAATTACCAATTAATAGAACTTCGATTTTAATCTCAATCCGTCCGTCTAGTTCTAAAGGCAGCGCTTTAATTCTCACCATCACCGATAACTGCTGTCAAAATAATTGGCAGCTGGAGCCTCAGTTCAAAGTGAAGGCCTGTAGTTGCACTTTACTGTAAGTGATAATATCTCTCCACCGGTGATTGATTTGCTCGCAGCGATCCAAAGGGAACGGCTGGCAAGTAAATTACCTTCCTTCACATTTTCTCTAAAATCTATATTTAAAGGGGTGGAGGGTGTTTGATCAATGCGTAATCTACTACCATCCACTGTCTCTAAATCACCGTCCTCCGCCTTTTATCAAGCACGACTACATTTTCTTCTGCTTTCTCCACAGCGTGAGCTCGTTTCAGTTTTCACAAACAAATCCGTCTTCATTCCGCGGGAAAACTCCACATTTCATTGAGTATGTGCACCTTTTTTTTCCCCCATGCATCTACAGCGTGACAGACAACAGATCATCTCAGCTTTAATTCCGCTTCGCTCAGCTTTTTTTTTTTCTTTTTTTTTTTGGCAGCTGAAACGTCTGGTCAATACACACAGAACCAGAGCCAGGAGGCGCAGAAAAATTAAGGTCACTCGGCTGAACAAATGGGATGATTCTACTCGTATCAAACGCAGAGACCTGCAAGCGCATGCACACATAAAACCACTCGACACTGGCAAGGGCTGTCAGGTGCACGAGTGCTCATATCAGCTGTATCAGGTGTCGGTCAGAAAGTGAAGAGAGAGGGAGGAAAAGAGGGTGTGATGCTGTTTTGCACAAAGTGAAATGAGGCGGTGAAGGACACAGAGGAGGGATTTCTCTGGCACGCATTCAAATGCAACAGCAGCATCCCTCAGTTTGTCCTCCCCTCCATCCCTCCCTCCCTCCCTCACCTCCACACAACACAGGTAGGCAGCGTGTCCCCCTGAGGAAACAGCCTGTGACCCTCTCCATGGTCGCTTTTAATGTGAGGTAATTCAATTTCCTGCCCGATGAGATGCACACATTGTTTATTCAGGAAGCAGATCCACCCAGATCTGGGTCAAATTGTAATTGTAGTTTGTTTAATCTGCTGGCTGCACCAGATGGGTGGGGTTTACAGCTACAGAGCCTTTCCCATGCGTGCTACTTGTAACACATCGTGAAATGATTAACCACAACATTAGTATTGATAAGTAATCTTCCACTGCTACCAGCAGATACAGGAAATGGACTGTGTTCACAAGGCAACACCCTCACGAGCTATAGCGTCAAAAAATTACCACAACTTTGGGTAAACAACAACAATCTGAGTGTGAGACTCAGATTACAAGGTTATTTTTACTAGACTACATTGCTCTGTACAGAGGTTTCCAGTTTTATCTTTATGAAAAATGTGTGGTCCTATTGTCCTGCTCTGTCAGAGGTTCAAGAGGGTGGAACAGAAAATCAAACTAACATTAGAGAGCATTTCTCCCTCCCTGCTCTGACCCTACTTTTCGCTTATGGTCAAATAAGGGCCTCAGAACACTTAATGATCTATATGATGAAGATGTTTTCATGTCCTTTGCATCTCTATCAGAGAAATACAACTTCCCCAATAGCCACTTTTTTCGCGTACCTTCAAATGAGGCTGCAACACACAAAAGCAGTTCCCAGCCGATCATGCACACATGTTCTGGACGAGCCTGAGGCTGACCAACTTCTGGTCCGACATATTCCAAACCCTCAAAGAGGCTCTCAGCACAAATTTAGAACTAAACCCCCCGACTGCTCATTTTGGTCTCCCTCCGACTAAAAAGTCGCCCAATGCTACAGAGCGTGTCATGGCCTTTACCACCCTGCTCACCAGCCAGGCGTACTATTCTCCTCAAATGAAAACATGTTTCTCCCCCGACTCACGACAGCTGGATATGCGAAATTTTACAATGTCTGCAGTTAGAGAAGTTAAGCTTTTCACAGTAGGGATCTTTGACAGCATTCCATAAAACTTGGGACCCACTGCTGGCTTATAGTCCTGATGATGCTGAGGAGGCTCCTTAAAAGTTGGAAAGAAAGAGGAACCCCCCCCCCCCCCCAACTTCTGTTCTTATTTTATTTATTTATTTGTTTATTTACTTATTCATTCATTCATTCATTCCTTTTTTGTCTTACTTTACTTTTATTCACTTATGTTGCATATGTTGCTATGTAACTATTTAGTTGTTTACGACCACATCTGACATGGGCTGTCGGGAGGGACAGTGGGATTCATGTTGGGGTTTTCTTTCACTCCACTGCAGACACATTAATGACATAATGTGAAACTGTTGTACGTATTTGTAAGGTCTGCAGAAACTGAATGAACAAATTGGGGAAAAAAATAAATAAATAAGATTAGAGAACTTAACACCATTCCATTGTCTGTAACCACTTTATCCCTTTTCTGGGGTCGTGGGGATTTTTGCTGGAGCCAATCCCAGCTGTCTCTGGGTGAGGGCAGGGAACTTAACACGTATCTTTTAATAACCAATATAATATGATTCTCATAGAATTAAGCCCAGTGGCAGTCGAGACAGCATGAAAGTCAAGTTTATAAGAAAACTAGATGGCGTCAGTTGTCACTGGTTGTACTGTAAAGTCTTTTGAACAATCTCTGGTGTGTGAATTACCGGGGATTAAAAAAGTTCTCTCTTGTCTTACATTATCATTAGGCATTGCTATGCAATCAAAGTCAAAGCAAACACGTTGTCTATCAGCCAGTTTATCATCCGTCTGTCTTTTTCCAGTCTTCAACCTGCATGCCCTGTGTAATCTTGTCATGTGCCCTGCTTTTTGTTCTAGTTTTGTTCTCTTCTTTACTTTTCTTGTATTTCAGGAGGCCTTATCAACACCTCGGCCAGGTGGGGACAACAAATACAGCCTTTTGGCTTACGCTGGCATTCTCATGAATTCCTTTCCATGCATGTTATCCATTTGTACCGTCCCTTCTTAAATTAAACTGATTTGGTCGGCATGTTTACAAAGTGTCTCTGAATAATATAATCTCTGCCAAACTTAAAGAAAAATGGATTCTGTTTTGCGAGGCAGGAATGATCCACTCTGCAAACCGTCTGGTTAATAACTGTTTTCTGTTCCGTACAAGCAAGTAAACATAAATATAATTTACATACCAGAGAGATCCAAAAATCTTGGCCGTGTAATTTCTCCGGGAGTATTTTTGAGTGTTGTCTCACACCTCCCTCACTCCATTTGTGTTTATTCCTGTGCTGAGGCCGCCATCACTGAAGAGCATCCCTTCATTTAAGATCAGATCCTGGGAGACAGGGGTTATATTTGTGTTAGAGGATGTTATAAATACAGCTACATAATATTTAACATTCGCCTTAAATTAACTGCTAAAGTTTGTCACCTGTATGAAGTTATTAGGCAGTAGTGGAAGAAGTGATGAAATCATTTATTAAGTGAAAGTAGCCAACACTAAAAATCTGAAAAGTAATTAGTATCTATGGATTACAAATATTTTAGTAGCCCAAAATGTAAATGTAAATGTAAATGTAAATGTATGTACATTTACCTACGATACCTCTGCAACACATTGGTGGTTATCTACCATCAGCAGGACTTTTAGCTGTAGTGGAGTATTTACAGTACATTCTGCTATTGCTGCAATATTTCTTCTGCCATCGCAGCGAGCTGGCATGCACAAACCAAAAGCAGCTCAGTGAAATTCAGCCATCTTTGATTTCATTATTTACACCACTCTTTTTGTGTCGAAACATCTTCTGTGGAAAAGGTTCAGGGGTGTGTCGACCGTCATGCAGTCACTGTGTCTACAGTTGTACAGATAGTTAAGGATCATATATGGGACAGTACATGTGTGCTGTGTGCCAGTTTTCACAAAAAAACCAATACCACAACAAGAAACTGCACTGCATATGGATGAGGTTTACTTGAGTGGCTGTGCCGTGGTGCATTATTTGTAGCATGCTATGTCACAGTAACATGGCTTTCCAAAGCGTGTCTGCCCTTTTTTATTTGATTTAAAGACAGTGGCAGTGGCAGAACCGTGTCAAAAAAGCACAAAGAGGACAAATAAGAAATTTGTGCCTCCCTTCACATTTAATTCCCTTCACCACCCTGGGACTCTGGAGTCTATTTGGTCTGAAGTATTCCAGTCAAGATAATTAGCTTCAAACATTTTTTTGTCTCTTTCTTCTCCTTCTTCTTTTTGTTACTCACGGGACATAAAGTCTTTTACAAAATGTGTCAGTGTAACTTACTGGTAATATCAATCACGATTGCTCTCCCGCCACCGCAATCCCCACAACCAACAAGACACACACACACACACACACACACACACACACACACACACACACACACACACACACACACACACACACACACACACGCACAGCATCAGCCAACATTACACCATTTTTCCATGACATAGGTTGCATTTTCACCACAAATAAGATCAATATGTGAACACGGAGATGATAGAATTCATCTCGAGCATGCAGTGGGAGCGCTGGAGGAGATGCATGCTTCATATCATGGCCCCAATATCCACGTCAACTGCAATTAGGCCAATAGAGCGGTATATATCCTAATTTTTTTTTTAAAGCGGTGGGTCAGGATTCAGGACCTGAAATAGCTGGCAGGCCCTGCTGCTCCGGCATCCCTACATGTCAAGAGCACTAGTTTTAATTAGTCTGGGTCCCAGGGTGACAGACTACATTTATCACGCGGGTCCCAAGCCTCAACTTTTGAAGCACCTCTCCTCTGTGGGAAGCTAAAGTCAATGCAATGTCAAGTGGTGATAGTCCTGCTCCAAACTACAATGCATTTCAGAGCTCACCCTCTCTCTCTCTACATATAAATATATATATATATATATACATATATATATATATATCAGACCTTTCAATTTATTCAGTTTTTAACAGTAGTTGTTGTGTTATACTCAGTCCCTTGGTGGCTAATGAGTTAGTTTTGCCTCCTACATGCTCAAGCTCACAAGTGAAATAGCTGTAGGGTGTAGTCATTATTTAACAATGGGATTTACGTAAATGTCACTGTCACAGCTGCGGAAATAAAGCTGTGAAATTTGCAGCTGAAGTTTTATATTTCCCTCTGAGCAATTTTCACAATGCTTGGTCTCGCTGAAGTGGTCGAGATGTCCCGTGTAAAGCGAAGGGGTGCAAGGTTAAAAGTTAGAGTTCAAAATAAAAGTCACCTAAACACATTCAGACAGAGGTCTCTTCTGATTTTCTTGCACACAAAGCCCTCTCGTGAGTTGTTTTGTGTTTCATCAGTGGCTGCAATCAGGAAATAACATAAACAGGAAGAACAGAGAGTATGGAACAGGAAGTATGATGTAACACCTGGGTATTCAAGAGGGGGTCCACGTCCCCTTGGGGGCCCGCAGAGTTATTACGAAGGGGGGGCCAAACATTTTGAATATTTGAGAATCTGACATACCCTCCACCTCAGAAAGGCACTTTATGTCAGCCACGCTACAGCGCTACAAGAGCAATTTAATATGTCCTGCAGGAAGATTACTTGTGGCTGTGCTATGCTGAAAGGTACAAACAAACTCAATAAGAAAAAAAATAATTAAAAAAATGTCCCAGCAGGATGTCGGATCAACCAATCAGCTCAATGAGCTACGCAAAGTTGAGATTTGGTCTGTCAAATTTGAGGCCCATCAAGAGTTTGGGTCCAAATGGATATTTATTCAATACAGTCAATATCAAGTCAATTGTCTGATGTCTCTCTGAGCAAAGCACATCATCCAACCTACCATTTAGATGTGTGTGGAGGAAAAAATAAACAAATATTGACTCTGAGTTTGTCCCATTTTGGGGGAAAATGGTAAAATAACTAAAAACGTAACCATCCCTGTGTTAAAGCATAAAATTGAACAGTCTGAGTCAGCTTTTGAAGGAACTATTTGAAGGCTGACAGTGTACTCAGTGATTTACAGCCTGCAATATCCTGATATACACACCTCATTATCTCCTACACCCCTGAACAGGTTTATAATGATCTGTAACAACCTTCTTTCATGTCTGTCCCATTCTCCTCGCAGTAACCTTGATATCCACAGACACTTTACAGAGTGGGTTAATCCTCTTGCTTTGGCACTCCCCCAGGAACTCTGGCTGAAAGGGCTACCTGTTGTCTGTGTGTTTCCCAATTATAGTTTTCTCCTGAGTAAGCATGCATTAGGTGACTCATCAAGAACGGCTGTCTGCCAGCGCTGGCTGGAGCGCAGTGTATTATTTCAGCATCAGTGTATATTTCAGGCTGAGTGAGAGGGGGGAGAGCGAGGCCATAAACTTAATGGGTTAGTTCACTCAATAAAGCGGTGACTTGTATGACTTGGAAGCTGCCCAAAATATAACATACTCAGGAGTGCCACTGGTAGTTTTCTTATGGGAATACGAGAGGAGGTGAAAGTGCGTTTTTATGTGCGCCTACTTGTGTGGTCTCTTGTCTTTCAAGGACTGATGCATAGGGCAAGAGTAGTCTGAGGAGAGAACATTTTAAGGGTCACACATCTTTTAGAAACTGGTTTAGATGACAGGGAGCTTGGTTAGAACATTTTCACAAAAAACAGCTCAGTCTACATTACGTGTCGTATCACGCTCGGATTAAGAGCGTGTGAGCTGACTTCCAGGTGTGACAGCTGGGTGAGAAGGGCTGCAAAGCAAGAGAAATGTTAGAAATGTTAGAATGCTTCCTTAGCATGTGAGAGCGAGCGGGATGCCAACGACCACTGTTCGTTAGCATCAAACCACTGGATATTTTTAAGGAGAGACCACTGTTCAGGACTGTGTTTAAACACTAGTAAGCGTGAAACCACAGGAGACCCCACCGTTGGAAAAGGAATTTTAACATTTGTAAAGAAAAGACCACAGCATATTTTCAACGAGATGCCACTGTGTGAGAACGCCATTCAAGCATGAAACCACTGGATATTATTAATGAGAAGCCAGTGCTCACGACAGTGTTTTACTGGTTTTAAATGAGGAACCACTGTTCAACACAGTGTTTTACCAGTTTGAAGCATGAAACCGCTGGATAGTTTCAACTAAGGACCATCGTTCAAGGCATTTCAACATTCATGAGCATGAAACCGCCGGATGTTTTGAACGAGGGTAAACCATTTGACACAGCATAAACATTTAACATATTTTTGGTAAGACATGGGTAAAAATTTTTAAAACTGGGTATCTTTGACGGGACGTGGGGACAATTTCCAGCCATGTTAGTGGTGACAGAATCTTTACCTAACCTTAGCGAAAAGATTGTTGAGCGGAAACCTAACCGCATCATAATCACACAGTACTGTCAAGACATAAAACTCAAAATTAAATATAAAGAATCCTAAATTTCCAACATGTATTCGAATATTGGGATGGAAAAATACTATGTTGTCCGGTACACAGTGGTTGTGTGCGTGGAATCAAGTGCAGTGTGCAGGGAGAAGATTCAGAAGGCATCATGTTCCCGTCCTAACTGAGTTTGTTCATGTCTCTGCGGCGTGTTAGTGAAACACTTGATCCAGGGAATCAGGGGAGTAAAGCCTGTTGGGAAGAAGTTTTGTAAACCACTTATAGTAAACTGACACTGCGTGGAAATAGAATAACAACGTTCAGAGCTCCATGGAAAACAGGACTGAGTTGAAACATGTGTGAAACATTCAAAAGACAGGGGGGGAGATATTGTAAACTAACACCATTTTTTAATTTAGTCAATCTCAAAGTAAAGCCAACAGAAACACTCAAGGCTGCAGTCTGACTGATTGCACAGAAAGTGGTTTTATTTCCTTCCTTTTCAAATTGAAATCGGAATTTGTTGCTAACCTCGAGAAACGTCTGAAAAGCTGAGACGGATTCTCTCGTCTGTGAGAAACAAGTCATTTCATTAGTGAGTTATGTTTCATATCAAGATGCTCCAGTCTCCAACAAGGCTTCTGCTTTCGGCTTCCCCTTTAGTTCATGTTCAGGTTCACCGAGCCAGCGCGCAGATTCTTTTTGAGTCACAATGGAAAAAACTAAGTAACTTAAATTAGCACCCAGTTGCAGGCTTCACTACACTTCTTAAGCTCCAGAGCGTAAGACAGTCCTTTCATCAGTCCTCGTCAGTTTTCTCAAACTTCCCTGAACGTGTCAGGTTACGTGTTAAAGAAGAAAAAAAAAAACTCTTGTCTGGATCTTCTCAGACATTATTTCATCTCTGCATGTTTGGCTCATGTTCCAACCTGCTCAGTCAGTCAGTCAGTCTTTAGCTCTGTCACTTTACAAACACTGTGAAATAAAAATTCAGGTGTTTCATGAGAGGTTTTATGAAGCGATTAACTGACTTAAGGTTTGTTTTTTATATTTAAAACCAAGTGCGTTAACATAATCCATTGTGTGTCTATCATTCCACCGTTTGCATACCTTTTTATCAGCGCACAGCCTAAACAAATGAATCATTTTCACTTCCTTAAAAAAACATCTTAATCAAGTTTGTATTGACACTTTTGATTTCTTTATTTCCAGTTCAAATTGTGAACTGCCTGCCTGCCTGCTGCCTGTCTGCCTGCCTGCCTGCTTGCTGCCTGCCTGCTTGCTGCCTGCCTGCCTGTCTGCCTGCCTGCCTGCCTGTCTGCCTGCCTGCCTGCCTGCCTGCTTGCTGCCTGCCTGCCTGCCTGCCTGCCTGCTTGCTGCCTGCCTGCCTGTCTGCCTGCTTGCTGCCTGTCTGCCTGCTTGCTGCCTGTCTGCCTGCTTGCTGCCTGCCTGCCTGTCTGCCTGCCTGCTTGCTGCCTGCCTGCCTGCCTGCCTGCTTGCTGCCTGCCTGCCTGCGTGTCTCACTTAATGTTGGCTTCCTTTCCTCTGGAAGCCCTTTGCATATCAATGACTTTATGTAAGAAAAAAATAAAAACCCAAATCCCCCAATCTGCTGTGTGCATCTCCACGTCTGCGTGTGTGTTTGTGCATATCTGTGAGCCTGAATGACTGCTCATAAGCCTCTTTGCATAGACTGGAGGTTAAAAGTCCAGCGTTCTTCTCCGATCATATCCCCGGCAGGCTGGTCAAGTGCAGAGACAGAGAGATGTTGCTCAGCTCCAGATTTAGCTTCAACCTCACACTCCCACAAAATAATTATGTTTTAAATATTGACATTAAATATTTATTTATGCTAGAAGTTAATGTATCACGCCTCCATTTATTGTGTTATTTTGCGATGATGTGTGCTGGTTGTGTTGACACTGTTGCAAACCAAATTACCCCTAGTGGACAATAAAACATTTTCCAATCCAATCTGATGTGTAAAGATTAAATAACTACATGTGATGAATTACAGGAGGTGGAATTTAAAATTAGTTACTTTTATTCATAATACGTGATCAATACACACTTAAATTAACCAAAATGTTGTTGCAGAAGTTCCCCATAACTTTATACATAATAACTGAATGTGACCCTATACACCAAACTTATTTTTATAAAATTACATATAACATTTAAAAATTGAAATAACATCAAGAACACAGAAAACATTGCTCTTGGTTTGGAATCGAGCCTTTACTTCTGCCTCACGTGCATCATTACCTAACAGTTGTTATTTTGGATCACACTTCTGCTCGGCATGACTCGCCCTATCTGCCTCTGATTGATCCAGACTGTTAAGTAATGCGCGTGCATTTAAGACACAGGCAATGCACCATATGAGTAAGTATAAGTAAGTATAGACGCCTATTTTACTAAACCCCCCCCAATAATACCCATTTTCCAATGGTAAAAATCCAACTTAAAACCACTAAGATCAGGATTTTGTGTGCAATGGGAATATGTAAACTTGGCATTTACAGTCGGCTCACTTGACTCTGCAGTAGACCTCTGCTCTGCTCGGCTCTGCTTGGCTCTGATCTAAATGTTAGACACTGGTAAACGTGCTCATTTCTGCTGTGCAAAGTGATGGCACGTTGTCAGTATCCGGTGGACCACAATGGGTCTGTTGTTGAATCACTTCAGGTGACAATCACAGATGGGCTGCCTGGGGAAAATGGGAGGGAATGGGGTCAATATATGATTTTGAGCAGAACGACCCGTGTTTAACCCGCTAATTTTGTTTAAAACCTGAAAAATTTGCATCATATAACTTCTTTAAGTAAAGAAGTGACCGTCATATTATTGGAATAATTTTTCAATGAACTGCATGTGCTCTTAAAAAGAATAGTATACCCAAAGTCTCTAATTTAGATGAAAGGTACCAAACTTCTAAATAAGTAAAAGTCAAAATGTATTCTTTTAGGGGAGGGACTATTTTTTCAGCTTCATTTGGCGATTAATTCTCCACAAATAGTATGTTATGTTATATATCTTTAAATGAAATGTGTTAATATGATGACATAGCTGTGTTTAATAAGTATTACCCGCAGCATTAACCAGTAAGGTGTGCAGGGGGCATTTCCGGTCAGCTGTAGTTCTCGGTTCCACCGCTGCGTGGCGCTGTTTAAAACGCTCCAACCTCAAAAACGACTTCCGAGTCTCGCTTCGCAGAAAAAGGAAGTTGCCTTTGTTGACTTCAGCCGGAGAGGAGCAAGATGTCTACCCTGGACGTGGACGATTTTATCCAACAAAACCGAGCCCTGGCCGACCAGGTGGAGACGTACCGAGGCTACTGGGAGAGCGAGAAGCACTGGGAGCCCCGGAGGGAGTTCATCCTGCGGAACATCAACGACTTCCAGCTGCCGCAGCTCGACCAGCTGCTCGCCCTGTCCATGGTGTGGGCGAACAACGTCTTCCTCGGCTGTCGGTACGTAAACACAGCGTCCTCTCCACAGTTGTCACGGTCCAGCACGAATACGAACTTATCGAACAGGCTTTTGTGGAGACAAAAAATGTCTCTCAGCCGTTAAAACTCCTTCTGACCGGGATGTTTACAGCCTGTTAGCCTAGCTGCTCACTACAGGACCCCCAAAAGAAGACATATCTGCTAAAGTTAACGGTTTCAATTTTAATTTAAAGAAATCACAGAACACATTGTTTGATTTGTCTTCTGATAACGCTCAAAACTCCTCTTTTGGGGGCTTTTGTCCATGAATATTTTCGGCTGTAGACTCTTCTTCGTGTCCCTCTCCACCCTCACGCCGGCTCACTGCTGCCCCCTGTGTCCGCTACACGACAGACCAGTTGTCCCTGAAGCCTCCAGTTGAACTGTTTGTTTTGGTTTCCACCCCCCAAAAAACATGAACACCAGTGGCCTGCTGAGGTTTATTTAATCAGAGCCAGATTGATATATGATCTGTCATACCAGTGCTGACATTTGAGGGTTTTAGACTCTGATAACATTGGCTCTGTTTGACAGAAGTTGCAGCTACAGACATTTTCAGAATAGTTGTGTTATTACCCGCCCAAATGAACATCTATGGAACTAGTTTCAGTTATTTTCCTAAATGCATACCACCAACACACATTAGTGATAATTACACCGTAAGTTCATGTTTTTTAAAAGATTTCAGACCAATATAAAGATGAGAATGTCTCCTGGTTGAAAATGAACTGCTCTCTGGTGGATGGGTTAGGAAGAATGAACACTGAAACATGTTTTTGCAGTTCTGTCCTGACATTTCTTACTACTTGTTTTCCAGCATATACAGAAACACTGATAGATCTACACAAAGTATATTATTTTGAATGAGATTGTTGTCCGTGAATGATTAAATCTAGTCAGTGGTAACCAGACCATAATCTTAAATCTAAATTGTTTAGTACATTGCCTTATCATTACCCTAAAAAGTACCTCCTTTTTTATGGTGTGAATACATTATCAATTTATCTGTTGACTGATTAACAATTTGCCCCATTACATATGAGAACTAGTGGGAAATGTTCATAAAAGTTCAACAGTACTTGTTCAAAGTTCAAAGTTCGTAACAGCGTGGTGGTGATTCAGATTGCTTCATTTGTCCTTGAGTTTATTATCATGTGAAACAAAAATACATCTGAATAACTGAGAAGCTGAAAATCGAGAACATTTGGTGTTTCTGCTACAGACATCATGACAGGTTCTGTCAACCAATCAGAAAGGGTTAGGGTTAACCCTTCAGCTCTACAGTAATTTAATGATTACTAAGACTATAACCTGTTCAGCAATCTATCATCAGTTTTATAAAATAGTACATTCTCCTGTGATTTTCAGTGTGCCCTTTTAGAAACTGCGGGTCGATTATACTGATGAAACATTTCTCTGTGCTCGCGGCAGGTATAGCACGGAGCTCCTGGAGAAAGTGAGGGAAATGGCAGAAGGCATCGAGGTCGTGGACGCACCGGTTTTCAAGACGAGAGATGAGATCATGAAGAAGCAACAGGTACACTTGTGGACGCACACAGCCTTGTTTCCATTACATACACTTGACTCATACAGATACGTTCACAGCAAAAATTGTTCTCCTCTCCCCCCACCACAGGGTCGATGACCGGCTCCGTCGTATCATCCGTCCTGGTTGTGTTGGATCAAGTTGTAAGACAGGCGGGACTCGGTCATGTACATACAGGCTGTGCTTGTAACGCGTCTTTTGGTCCTGAACTGTTTGTAATGGATGTCAAATCTTCTTTTTCTTTTATCAAAAGGAGAAAGACTGTTTCTTGGCGGCACAGATGTTTTTGTCAGTGTTGAAGCTCCACGTTGTTGTTTCGAGTTATTTTTTAAAGTGTGCCCCTTCTTTTACGTACAGTTTTTTTTAATAAATCCAGATGAAAGAGGACACTGTGTCTCGTTCCTGCCTGAAGCACGATAAAGGACGTGTAGTTTCTTCTCATGGGAATTTGTTTAGCCTTTTTATTAAGATCTTAAGATCCTTGTGATTCTGTGCTCTTAGAGATTTTCTCAGTAAACAAACAATAAAGGGCAAACCCTTTCTCTTGTCACCGCCACACGTTTAAAGAAAATGGTAATTGTAGTGAAAACTGGGATATTGATTTCAAAAGAGGTAGACGTGTGGGATCTCAAAGCTCTCACACAACAGTTTCCAGCTGTCTGATTAATGGCTGTGACAAAAGTGAAACATTTTTCTTTTTGCCCCAGTTTGGGTTTGGTTTTGCATCTTAGTTCACACTTCACCTGCAGACAGAATTGTCTCCTTTTCAAGGACAACAAACTTTTATCACCAATTTCGGGCACAGACCAGGCATTAATCATCAATAAATTATTTCCTCTCTGACTTCTGACACTTGTAATTATTTGGGGACTGGAAACAGTGATGTGATGATGGAAAGCCCCAGAGAAGGAAACTAAAACAGATCACTGGCTCATTCTTAGAAAAAATGTCATGCTGTTCTGAATAATTGTTGACAGTTTCACCCACCATGACAGAAAATAAATGTTAATATTATGCATAACAAATACTAAATTATGTTGGGAAAACAGTAGCAGGAAACAAATCAACAGCAAGAAATACTGTCTCAAAGTCTGAAAAATGTGTTTTATTATGTTTATACAGCATATTGTTATAAGTATACATTTTTTTGTTTAATTCACAAAATTTTATAACATATCCCTTCTGCTTTATTAAGATGAAATAAGTCACTAGCCACAATATGACTTTTATTGTCTCAGAAAAGAGGAACTCTTATTTTATAATGACCATCTTTTTTTGTGTGTGGATTATTCAGATGGGCGGGGTTAAAGTCGTGATTTTATACTCAAGTGGTCTTTTAATTGGGTGTCACATACAAAATAAAACAAGAGACAAACGCAGGCATGAAAACAACTTAAGCTTTTGGGAAAAACAGCCGACGTCACACCGTTCAAACTGCTGCAGTTTTTCTGTCGATCCTCTTTCAGCTGCTGTCAGACACGAACATGCATCACGCCAGCTTCTATCCTCTGCTCATTTTTTTCCACTGTGTCATTTTAAGAGAAGGGTCAAAACCACTGACGCTCATGCACATCACAGGCAACATAGATTGTGAACTGTGACAACTGATGAAGGCGTATTATAAGGGGGGGGGGTGTAATATATATATATATATATATATATATATATATATATATATATATATATATATATATATATATATATACATACATATTCACATGACCTATCTTTTTTTTTTTTAAACCAGCACTGATCCTGTCTTCAACCTTCAGTTTCACGTCTGTCCCTTATACGTCATGAGTAAACCATAATAAAGTATTACAAGTACTGTTGATACACTTAAGGCATAAACAGTGAAAAAGATGAGAAGGAGGACTGGTGATTTAACTCATTTCTTTTCAGAAGGGATGGTCCAGTGTACCCTATTCTAAAAGGGAGATAAGAGAGGAAGCGCTGGAGCACCTTTCATTAGCAGTTAGAGAATCCGAGCATGACTGCTACTTAGATGCTTCCTGTTCACTTCCCGAAGTTAAGAACCCTCCAAAGCAAACAAACACTACTGGACCTCTGAGTCTCTCTCAGCCGACTGCAGGAAAATTAGATGCAGACTGATAGACTGATATGGCTGCAGCGTCTCCTCGGTTCAGCCAGGATTCCCTCATTCACACAGTCGAGTTCATCCTTTCCCATCCCAGTGTTAATATTTACTTTCTCATAACACTCCCTCACCAACTTCATCTTCTACCTCACAGCAGAAATGATTAAAATAAAAGCCCGGAGCTGCCTAGCCAGGGAGTCATGATTCATCAGTGCAAGGGAGAGAGACTTGGCGCTGTTTCTGCCTGTGACGTCTGTGAGCTCAAACCTACAGTGTCTCTTAAAATAACAGAGGATACTGGAACAGAACAGAACAGGGATTTTGTTCTTTATGAGCTGAATCCGTGGCTGACTTGAAGAATTCATCAACTCTGAAAGACACTTTCTCGGTTCAGACTCTTCTTCCATGACATTGAAAATCTGCTGATTTGGTCATTAACCTGCCCTTTCCTAAACAGCCAAGTTGTGTGCACACCGGCATACATTACCAAAAAAAAGAAAGAAAAGAAAAAATAAAAAATAAGGAAGAAAATCTGTAAAACTCTAAACACTAACAGCATCAATTCAGCCAAACAACAAAGATATATTACAAATTCTGTTAGCAATAACTTATTTCACATCATGCAATAAAAAAAAAGTAAAATTAAGGACAAGAAACACAAATATAAGATTGATTTCCCCTCCCCAGTTTTCCTTAAAATGTATTGGCAAGCAAGTTAATGTCCATTCTGGTTTGGTTGTTTTATTCTTCCATTTTTTCAGGGTGGCACTTGAGTTTTTCTGATATAGTTGCTGTTTTTTTTTCTTGATGAGGTAAAAATGAGCGACTGAAGTACTGGGATGATGAAGAAGAGAGGGCGATGGAGAGGAAGGAGTAGATAGAGACGAGAAGAAGCTCAGACGTCCACCCAGCTCTGCTCCACGATGGCTGTCACCCTCTTCTCGTACTCCCTCTTGTTTTCCTGATAGAGCTGTGCCGCCTGACTGTTGGCCGGGCTGTTGGGGTTTGGCTCGTCCAGCAACGACTGTGGGAAAAAAAATGGAAAAAAAAACAGCGTTTTCAATAATTAAAATGTTGATTGAAACCACTTTTAGGGGTTTTTTTGCTGCCCCCTGCCTGTGAAGCCAATTTGCTGAATACCCAAGATCCTCTAAAAATGTCAGCTCATGGAAGTCAGGTCACACTTTCCGTAATTTATTGCATGAATATAAGCCTCGTATTATTGGCATTAAAGGACATGGACAGATTCTCCAAATGGGGTGGAATATTGAAAAAATGTTTATGTGTGCCATGTAAATGGCAAATGGCATGCGTGACAAGTGTAAATAATTGAGCGAATTTATATCGAGTAACAGATGCTCTGTGGCAAAAGTATAACAGGACTTGTTTGGGAAATTTGTGGTTGGATTTTTACGTCTTAAAATTACAGACAAGGCAGTTTTGCACATTATTCTCTATATTAGGGATCCCTAGGTAATACTCCTCACGCCCAAACAGTAAGTATTATGTACTTGTATCTAACCAACCTGGATGGAGGTGAGTATGGACGACACATCGTATGTGGGGCTCCAGCGGTTCTGAAGGATGTCTAAACATATACTGCCATCGGCGTAAACTGGGAAACAGAGAGAGGACACATTCAGTCTACAGACATCATTATGTCATCAAAATCATCACTTATTACATCAATATTGCCAAAATAAAAACACTGTTGTTCACTGCCACTCCCTGTACACGTCTCTCCCAACAGTCCCTCCAACTCATACAAATATGCTGCAGCTCAGCTTTTAACTGGCTTCAAAAATGTGACCATATCACTCCTATTTTAGCTCCCGTCCTCATCTTGAAATGGAACACTTTTTGGTTGTAAATCTACCAAGTTGGCTGAACGAACCCACAGAGGAAATTATCCACTTCATTTTGACTTTACAGCCAGCCCCACTGATTTAAGGTGGAAACTGTTTGAGGAGGAAATGTGTTCTTGAAGCTTTGAAATGATGGAAACTCAAACTGTGCAACAAGGACTTCATCTAAAGCCCAAACATTTTGTACTTAATGATGCAAACGGTAGACGACGGTTATCAACAAAGTGAGGGCAGATGTTTATTGTAGCGCTTACCATTAGGGTGAAACATTCTGGAGACAAACCGAACTGTGGGAGGCTTGTTTGGGTACTCCTCTGAAAACTCTATCAGAAGCTTAAATGTTCCTGCAGAGACAGAGAGGGAGAGGGAATGAGTGCGTGAGGGGTTTGCACAAGTAACGTTGTGAGGAGAATACAGATGTGGAGGGGGTTAGAGAAGAGAGAAACAATTACGTGACTAAAAATACAGCCGGCTCAACTAGAAAAAGAAGCTAATCCTTCACCGAGGCAGAGGTGTCGACTCTGCAGGCTAAAAGGAGAGTAAAGGAGGGAGAGGACTAACAAGAGAAAAAACAATAAGCCCAGAGTCAGCACTTCTCTTGCCTGACCTAAGTCATAATCACAAGCCAAGGCAGAATATGAGAACAAAAGGTGTGTTTAAGTGCACATTTCTTCTAATACTGCATGTATTATTCAGCAGAACTGCAGGTTTAATACTACCTGAAAACAACTGAGTGAATGTTCAGCTATTCAGTTACTCAGTAAGTAAACTTTCATTCATTGTAAGCGCTTTGAATGAAAACTAAATGAATACAGCTGGCCATGTCCATATAACTTTCACTTGTACATAGTTGATCTAAATATCAGCAAATATAAAGAAATCTGTCTTTGTGTGTGAAATGATGAAATGATTATGAGGTTCAAGAGCAGCTGCAATTTTGAGGGTGTTCAGATGCAGATGAGGTGAAGAAGGGAGGAATTGTCAATTATTTTATTAGAGCTTATTAGAACAATTAATAAATACATTATTTTTTGTTTATGAACAGCAAATTAGTTTCCAACTATTTTGAATAACTGTCTGGTAATTTCTGTCCAAAAAAAGTGAAACATTTGCTAGTTCCATCTTTGTAGTTGTGAGGATTTGCCGCTTTTCTTTTCTTTTTTTCTTTTTTTACAACTAAGAGCCCACAACCCAATTAGAGGTCATGACTTCGGGAACTGGGAAATTGTGAAGAGTAATTTTCACAGTTTTATACATACAGTGTTTATATACAGCGTCATTAGATGTGTCATGATCTGTTTGCTGGCTACTGTGGACATGCAAACCCATATTCCTGGTAGATTACTCTGTAACAGGAATACAGTATTTCTACTGTTTATCACACCGTCAACACAATGAAAGATAATTGCTACTGTGATCATTTTCTAAAATGCTGTATCAAAGCTTTTCCTCAAGTGTTAAAAAAGACTCCAAGTTCCCAGACTTGTTTCTGAGTCACAGTTTACTTCCTGGACTGCATTACATTTCTTATTGATACCTGAAGCAACACACCTGCACCACCTCAGCCCGTTATGATGATGGTCTGAACACCCACTAACATAATCTATAACACTGGAGGATATTGCTTTGAACATCATTTTGTGCTTAAATACACCTGCCATATTAATATGTTTTGGTAAGACCCTTGTTAACAGTTGTAATGATGACAGAAATTACATTGCTTTGGGTAAAAAATAAGATTCTTCCAGTGTTCATCCATTATAAATTTGAACAGCCTTAAAGCTGAATGGCAACTCTTCAAACTCATTCTCACTTTCATTAAAATTGTGTTTGTGCATGAGGCCATAACCTTGTAAAGATGACTCATTCCACATACTTACAAAGTGCACATAAGTTGAGCACAAGTCAAATTATTATAAAAACTCCCAACTATATTAAAAACACCTCCAGGCCTTAAATCTAGATCATTCAAAACCCTTTTCAAACTCAAGTCACCAAGCGATATCCCATTTGTAACCATTTTAACTCTACAGTAGTTCTCTGAAAATATCTATATAAAAAGTGTGGGAATGTGAAAGTCACCAGGCTCCTTGTCATATTTCTACCACACACCGCCCAGAAGGCTCTTATAAGTGGACCGAATGATGCAACTCTACAATAATGAGAATGCAGGAGGAAGTTCAATCACATCCAGATCTCAAATGAAACGTGCTCCAACTGAGGCTGTACTATTTGGACCAGATAAATCAAAATGCACTTACCATCTTCAAATGGTGTTCCCACAGGCCTGCAGAAGGCAGAGAGAGAGCAAAAAATTATTTCCAAATGTTAAACATCCCCACTGCTACCAATAAGGCCTTGGCTTCTGGACAAACACAACCATCACCATCTACCCATGAAGGACCTGCTCTGCACAGACACCAGAGACTGCATTTATTTACTCAGCCCTTCAAGTTTATACAGTCTGTGTGAAGAGGCCAATTAAATCAGCTGCTGAGACGCGTTACATTTTTGGCAGCTTCCCCTTTGACTTCAAATTAGGTGAGGAACTACTGGTGAGTCTATGCCACGTCTGGTATACTTTAAACCAAAGTGTGAGGCTCTGGTTTGTTTTTGTTTGGATCTTGTTACTTCTGGTCACGCTTGCATACTTGATGTTTTAATATGTTGTGCTTGGACTTATCTGACTATGTTTCTTTCAACTGTATTTCAAATTGCATGCCAATGGATAGCAAAAACTGTTTTTATTCATCAAACATGTTTATACAATTCAAAAGATGATAAAAGACCTCGTGAAATTTTCCATGTTATCATTTATCCTGGCATTGATTGATTGAAGTAGGCATGGGATCATATGGAAACTTCATGTCCCCATTATCCTGTCCAGTATAAGTGCAATTCACAATATTAACCAGCTCAAACTACTCTTAAAACCTTTAAATAAAACATAAAACTACACCAAACCATACCACACCATTTTAACTCTATTTGTTCTCTTAAATAAGTAATCTTAAATCACCTCCACAGAAAAGGATAAATAAATGGTGGAAAACCTCATTTCCCTGGTGTTCTTTTTCCTAGTTAGGAGCAGTAGTATTTACACACAACTTGTTTTTGTGGGGGAAACAATGTATAAACGATGCCTAGAGCCACGGAGACAGCCTGAGGCAACACAAAATTAATCAGGGGATCAATGAGAAGGACAGTACAACAGTGAGCTAGACAGAATTGTTCAAGTCATTCAGGTAAGGATATACAATTTATGGTGGGTGTATTCTTCTGTAATCTGTGATAAAAAAAAAAAACAGAGGAATCATCCCACTGCTAGCATCATAAGTTATCTGCTTAGTTCTTCCGGTGGCGAAGACGAATCCTGGCTGCACTGAGGGACAAAGTTGAGGAGATTCTGAGAGCAGTCACTACAGCCCTTACTTGACCCACCAACTTCCGCCCAACAGCGTCTCCCAGCCTGTTCTAGCATCAAACACCCACTGAGTCTCTACATGCTGCTTTTCCAGACTGTTCTGTGCCACAATCAGGGCTGTAATCAGAAATATTTAAATACTGCAAAGGGGTGGGAGGCTGGGTGGGTTGGAGGGACTCCGTGCAACACAATCACAGTGGCACAGTAAAGACAGCAGGGCGGAGTTGAATTTAGAGCATGACTCACCCAAAAATAACAGCGTTCCAAAGCATGATGTTGTTCTCTGACGGTGCTCCACTCACACCGGTGGGAGGATCTTCTTGAAGTCTGGATAAGACAGAGAAAGAGAAAGAGACATGTAAGAGAAGAACAGAGGGAGATGTGGAAGGACAGACAGAAAGAAGGAGACAAAACGAATGCAGAAGGTGCACAAAAGGAATAGGAAGCAGGAAGAAGGGGAGAGAGAAAAATGAGAACAAAAAGGAAAGATGTGCAGGAAAAAGAAGAAGCAAACAGATCAACAAAGGGGCGTTAAAAAGGTGAAAGAGGGACTTAAATGGGGATTGAAACAGAAACAAAAACAGACAGGGGAGAAAGAAACAGGAGGAGGGAGAAGCAAGAATTGGCGAGAGTGTGAGGATTTTAATTAACACCTTGACTGCAGGATAATTATCAGTCAAAACACGACCTGCTGTATCAACATGACTTCAGTCGACAGCTAGGCTCGCAGGATCAACTGCATACTACCCATCCTGCTGTCACATGTCGGTTAACATAAGCTATACAATTAACACTCATCTGAAGCACTGCCGCACCATGACCGTGTCCCCGGAGAGCATCAAAGACCTGGCAGTGGCTAAGAGCCTTATCCTCCGTCGACCTTCACCTGAAATGACTTATGACTAATGTTGTCATGGTTAAGATGAACTAAACCACACACCCTGATGTTTATCCATTAATACGTGTTTGTTTTGTCACTCCATCACACTGATGACCAAGCTGAACCCCAGTTCATGAAAGCTCTCGTGGAAGTTATTTTCCAAGAAAAAAAAAAAAACAATCTGGTGCAGAGGAGGTGATGGGTTTTACATTTGCAGCAGCAGCAGCAGCACCACTGGTGTGTTGGGAATAAAAAAGAAGAACTGGGTAGTTGGCAGCAGCAGCAGCAGCAGCACAGGACAGAGGAAGAAATGTCACCGAGAGAAAGTCACACCCCGATGATAGGAAATCCAAAGAAATAGAAAATAATTGTTTATGTAACATAAAAACTCATGTGTGGATATGATTCTAACAAGTAGGGCTGCAACTGACTATCATTCATGTCATTTTTGATTGATCTGCTGATTTTCTTTTTTTTTTCCCCCCTTAATCAGTTGGTGTTTTTTTATGGCTGCACAATAATTCAAAGTACAGTCAAAGTTGCAATGTGGCCAAGTGCAATAACCAAATCACAAGAAGCTGAAGAAAATAGCTTTATAATGCAGTGCTGTAGTGCTGCAGAGATGTCCTGGCCTAGAAATCTTGTCCTCCAGATGTAATAAATTTGTTTGGCACACAGCCCAACAAATGTCACAACATCATGATTTTTCACATTTTCTTCAGTGTAATTTAAGAAAATAAGAAAAAAAGGTCAGAGCCTGAGGTGCAGGTCTTCAAATTACTTTCTGAAGTAATTTTTATAACCAGTATAAAACAGAAAAGCAGCAAATCCTGACATCTGAGAACCTGGAACCAGTGGCCTTGGTGACTACTTACAAAGTTCAATATCAAATACATACACGGATAATATTCATATTCTATGTTGGAGTTAAATATGCTCTAGTTTCAGATCAGACATAAGACATGGATATTTTTCCAAGAGCCTCACTGAAACTGAAAAATAGTATTAGTAATAGTAATAGTGTTTTTCTCCATTATCACCATTTCTTTTCAGTCCTGATTATTGGAGCATGAGTACTTCTATCTTGTTTGTTCACTGCCTGCGTTTGTAAAACAAGCTTCAATAAGGAATACCTCACCTACTACACAATAAATCTACCTATGTTTAAAAATTAGGTTACTTGATCTCATTGATATTTAATTTATGAAAACAATCATTAACTTCAGCTCCACAAAGAAAACTGCCCAGTGAATCTGACTGACAACTGATCTCTGAAGTGCAGGGCACAAACAGCAGGGCAACAACAACTGCCTAGCAACAAACACACAACAAAAACAAATGACAAGACAGAAATGTCGCAGGTCAACATTTCAAATTAAGCGTCGGAGACACACATTTCCTGGTTTATGAAACTACTGATATGTAGGCAACAAAACACATTTCTAGAGGATTACACCCACACTGATATCCGGAAATCCAGAATCGCCACAGACTTTAGGCCTACAATCCCATGACTGGTATAAAAGCTGACTTAACAAGAGCTTACAGCTATAAAACAAGGTAGGTTGATTTGCGTGTCTGTGTGTGAGCGTAGATCCGTGTCCCTAGCTGCAGACAGACCCACTGCAATTAACCTCATTTACTGTAATCTGCCTGAGCTCTCTGCTGGTGGAAGGATGCTCCCCTCAACTTCCCCTCTAGATAGACTGATGGTTCATTTATTTTATTGTACTTGGAAAGTGGGGATGACTGAACAGTCTGCAGAAGAAGTGGATAAAAGACATGGCAATCAATTTTATTTTTCCCCCCTCCATCTGTGTGGAATAATGTGGCTTGTGGGGGATATTGCCTGATGGTCATTTTTGTTAAAATCAAACAATTACTTGATTAATCATTTCAAGAAAACTATCAACAATTCTCTTACTTTCTTCTCCAACGTGAGGATTTGCTGTTTTTACGTTTTTTATCCTGATAAACTCAGTATCTTTGGTTTTTGGAAAAAATAAAGACAGACATTTTACAGCAACCAATACATTGATCAATAAAGCAATTGGCGGATTAATAGATAATGGAATAATTTTGACTAATAACACAACAAAGACAGCGTTGTCGAGGAAACCCCACCTATAGAAATGATCTAGTTTAGTAGGATCAAACATAACGGGCTACTGAATAACAAACATACTACATGCTAAATAAACACTGAATGCTGATAATACGTTAACAGAGATAAGCCTGTTTTAAGCTCTGGAGAATGTAGCTCTACTGTCTCTTTATCAAAGCTAAAACCTCACAAAAAAATTACGGAGGAGCAACAGGGCTGTAAAACAGAAACAGAAGGTGGTGAAATGGGTGGTTGCTGGTTTCACAATGTCAATCACTTCTAAAAATACATTTAGAGAAGAAACGAAAGTGACGCTTGTGATACTGAATAAGATCTCAACCAATTCTGATGGTTCATTTGAAATGAAATGAACAAAATTGCATATTTCAAAAGGGGGTCCTGCTGTTGCAGCTCAGTTTCAGGACACATATTGCACAAATAATTTGACTAACAGATCAAACCAGAGAGGTTAGGCAATATCACGCAAGGCTGAATTCAATCAGTCAGCCTTGGCGTGGACACACAGGCTGATCCAGGAATGTGCTATTGTGTTTTCCTCGCCTCGGTGTGTTACAGTTTACCACCTGGGGGATTGGCACAGCAGAGTAGAGTTACGGTGACACCTTATCTACCCTGCTTCATCGGCTGTTCTTAGTTGAATAGCTTAGGATCTTTTTTTCCGCTGACAGGTGTGTGTGAATGACACACAAACGGACACACACACATACTGTAGGATGCCATATGGAGCATGGCAACAGATTGGGGATAGCAGGTATTACCAGCAGCCCCATGCCAGGTGTGCTTCTCCCAGATGACACAGACATAGTCTTCTTGCTCTCACAACTACAGTACGTTAATATTCACTTACACATGAAGGATATGGGGATTTTCTTTTTAATATAATCATCCTAATTATTGACATGGAGCACCCCTGAGAGCACACACATGGAGTTGTGCAACACCTGTGAGCCACGTTGCTACCAGGGGGGATCTGAATCCATGATGTTGGCCGGTTGGGTGCATTTAGCTCCCTTGTAGAAGCAGCATTTAAACCCACAGCTTGCAGACTGTGAGGAGAAATTAGGACAAATGTTGTCACGTTTGCTTTCTAGTCAGGGCTAGTGAAGGCAAGACAAAGGCAGCACAAAAGCTTTATTTACCCTCCAGCTCAGTTAACCTCGGCTAGCCGAAGTTGCACCTACCCAAACAAACAAACTACCCAGGAAAACTGGAAATACCAACGTTATTCCCTTGGTAGAAAACACTGCATAAAACCAACGTCCTCCCATCGAACATCGCCAATTTATTTGAAAATAAACAAACATTCCCTTGTCAATCCTATCGATATCATTGCACATATAAAACATATAAATGAACACCTTATATTCACTACAACTCCAGTCGGGCTTCACTACAGTATTCTTTGCACCAGCAGCTAACGCTAAGCTAAGCTAGCGCCCGACAGCTTCATCGGCTAACGCTACTAGCTACACATACACACAAGCAGAGGAGATGACTGCCAAAACGTTGCGGTACCTTTTAAAATCTCTCATAAGCCGTCTCCTTGCCGGGGTCGACATTGTTGGAAATGTATTAAAAAATAAAAAAATAAAAAAAACTAAACCAGGACCATAAACCGAAGGCTATTCGAAACCAAATCCGGGGTTTCTTCCGCTTGTAACCCTTTTTTTTCCCTTCTTCTTCTTCTTCTTCTTCTTCTTCTTCTTCTTCTTCTTCTTCTTCTTCTTCTTCTTCCAAAACAACTGGCTAGCTAGCTGCTATCTCTGGTGACGTCGGTTGCTTACAGCGCTGGTAAACGGAGGTACAGCCCCCTTTATGTCAGAGGCGATGTCGTGGTAAAAATGTTAATTATAACGCCTTTTTTTAACCAGATCCAACTCTATTTCTGTCAGCGTGAGGTTGATGATACGTCTAACTTTGTTTCGGCCCGGACAATATCTGACTAAACACTATTCGTGTGCTGCGAGCCAAAAGAAATGCAGCAGCCTGTCATCATCATCTCTTATTAGAGGCATTTAATTATTAAAGTCTATCAGGCTATGATATCCCTGCACGACATTACTATATCTCTTATGTTCAATGGTAAATATCTGCATCTGCTATTATCCATGCATTTTGAGAAAAAAAGGGCCCCAGCTGTCTCCTCTAGCTGAACAACTAACTTGTACTCAAAGATCCCCTCAGTGTTGTAAAAAGTACATAAAGTACAAAGTGATGCTTGAGCAAAAATAAAAAGGATGTGGTGTTTTAATATATTAGTTTTGTAAAAGTGAAAGGAGCCCAGGGAGGGGTCAGTCTATGTAATCATGTCATAGGAAATGGTGCACAACATTCCTGTTTTTTTGCATTAAATCTAAATGTCCAGGATAACATGAACCACCACAAGCAGGTACATTTACAACAATGTGAGAAGGTTTTGCACCACTGCAGACAGCAAACTCGAACACCAACCTAATGTAGGTCAAAGCTGCCACATCAACCACAGTCAACAACAGCAGGGAGAGGAAGAGGAAGAGAAGGTCCCCGGACTCCCTTATGATATTGCGCAATTTTGTCAGTCGTTGAGTTAGGGGAAACTTTATAAACTTTGTAAAGCATTGTTTCTGACAAATTCTTAATTATTTGGGCCTTTCTGTACATTCAGCTTATGTTATAGCCACGTATAAGGGGGTGCCGCAGCTCCCTCAGCACCCCTTGTTCCCCCATCCATGCACCCATACAATAAGGCTAAACACAGGGCTATCTTTAGCTCTATAGACTATAGACTCTATAGACTAAGAGTTGACCCTGGGACATATTTCACACACACCCAGGATTAATCTAACCCCAGTACTATACAATTCACACTGCACTTTTACTAGCCTGGGGTTAGCTGTGTGTGTGTGCTTTGAAGCAAAGCGTAACATACTCAAATGTTTTATTCAGGCCTGGGGAGAAACTTAATACATGTAACGGGATTATGTAATGAGGATACAAAAAAAGACAACTGTGTTCTGTCAAAGTTACAAAAGAAAGATGTAATTAGATTGCACATACATTCAGTAAAAAAGAGGATTAGTAACAGGATTACAATTTTTAAAATAAAGACTGATATACTAGTTACACACAACATCACTCTGGTCTTGAGCGAAACCAAATACAAAAGTATGTATTCTACGGAATACACACTTGTTATTATGACCGAATAAAAGTCCTCTGACTGATATTTATTCTCTATTGTCTTCATTTGGTATTGAAGTAATCCAGAAGTAACAGAGAGAAATTGGAAGTTACATTACTTTCATATGGTGCTTGTTGGATTACATTGCTGTCAACATTTTTTAAGAAGTAATTAGTAACTGTATCAAAACTGTATCAACTATATATGTTTAGAATAATCTACCCAACCATAGTACTGGTGGCACTACTCTGTTTACTTCAACGAGTTCTTAGCCTGAGGCTTCCTGGTGATAAATGTACTTAAAGCAACATAATGGGGAAAAAAATATGGCAATGTGGAGCCCCAACAGTTTCTGAGTGCAACACCACTGTTGTAAACACAAATCCCAGGTCTGTAACAATTGGTAGATGTCATGTAGGTCATATCTATGAACACTCTTATGATATCATATCAATGTTGTCTGTTGAAAACTTGTATATTATCTTGAAGTAAACATGTATGTAATGCTGTGATCCGACCCTCTCACTGGAGTTACACAACAAGGGATGGGGGGGTGGAGTGGCCAAGACAGAGACAGCATTCATTCTATCACATGACACTAAATTATGCATATATTTACATGTGTGTGCAAACCGCATTCCATCGGTCGACCGATATGTTCAGCATTTTTATGATCATCAGAATCTTTTTTTATCTGACTGCAGATAAGATATATGGATTTGATGCCTCACTTCTAATGCAGCATGCAATCTGTAAAGCATCTAAAGTTATCAAATAAATGTGGTGAATAAAAAGAATATAGTGCCTTGAACTGAATTAGAACAAGCTTCCAGCAATTAGAGTAGAAAGGAGCACAACAGAAGTCTTAATGGAATTTATGAGAAAAATACATCATGATAAACCCAAACATCAAATACAAAACTCGTCTTCTTGAGGTGTTCTGAGAGTCAAATATTTTTGTGGCTTCCCCTGTTAGTCACACTTGTTGTTATGATATGTTGTTGATATTACAGACAACCTGTGTGTGTGTGTGTGTGTGTGTGTGTGTGTGTGTGTGTGTGTGTGTGTGTGTGTGTGTGTGTGTGTGCGCGCGCGCACGTGTGTGTGTGTTTGTCTGTGTGTGTTTGTACAGCAGTGGTCCATGAAAATTCAGAATAACACGAGATAACTTTAACCGTCCTTGCTTTCATGCTCACACACTTCTCTATGATTAGGACAATACCGCAAATACAACAGGCCCCATGTCAACACAACACTGTGTGAGAGTGATTAAGCCGGCAGTCAGGGAGAAACAAAGACAATATTTGTCTGGCAGTGCTGTGGGATGTTTTTGCCATGTTTTTTAATTGCTTGGTGATGCTCTTGTTTTTGTTGTATTAGAATTATCCGAGCCTCAGAGTTACCCTCGACCATCCTCCTCACTTCTTTCTGTAATTATTTTTCTTTCTCAGTTTATCTTTCTCATCTTGTCTTTTGTTTACTTTTGTTTAATTTAATCTAATTTCCCCTCCACAACTCCTACTGTCTCTTGTTCTTTTTTAATTAATTCCTGGGTATTTTAATTGACTTGCCTGGTGGGTTAAATTCTGGTTCATACAGCAGCGATAACATGTGGAGCTCTCAGATTTTGCTGGCATTGATAGAGGCGAGTCAGAATGTGTGTACAGGGGCCTGATCATAAAGGCCCAGAACAAAATGTAATGACATTTGTGTAATGGATGTTTTTACTCTTCAACAAAATAATCTACAGATTAAACATTAAATAGTCATGAGTTACTGCCTTAATATATTCTGTCATAAATCTGGCATTTGAATTTATGCGATGCCAAGAGCAGAAAAAGAGGGGAATGTAACTTTATAAAATGATGTATACAGCTTGATCACAGTGTTTTATAGGATCATTGGCAGGACTCGCATCATTGCAAACATCTCAAGTATCTTGTAAAGTCACAGGAGACTTTTATGTGTCTTCATTGTCTTCTTATACTGTTAAATGTAACAAATTGTTGCAGAAATCGATCAAGACCAGGATCACATGACGCAGCTCAGTATTCTGACTCACACATGGAGATAGTTGGAGCAGCAGTCCCACTGCAGGGCTTCAGTGAAATCCCACTCAGAGCTCCAGCAAACATATCTCTCTGTTTAATCTAGCTTAATCGTTCTCTTGACCATTTCCCCCATTGCAGTTCGGACTGTGGTCTAACAATAGACACACCGCCCTGTTGGCATTTCATTATTGTGAGAATGTAGGTCACACATAGACAAAAGGGCCCGGCCTCAGCGTTAGTCTTTTCTGGCTCCCCCAAGAGCCAGGAATGAAAAGCATGATCTTTATGTAATGCAAAACACATTTACATCATGTGTTACTATCTCGGCTCTGGGAGCAGAGGGAACAGGTCTATTTATGGGGTTTCGGCACCATTAGGAAGCTTGATTTTATCAGCTGGGAAACAGTGAAAGTCTGCTTATTCAGGGAGGTCCAAGAAACGGACTGAATATTCAGTCTGGCTGCTTTGTGGTGAAAAATGTGACCCCATGTCTGTCTGTCTGTCTGTCTGTCAGTCTGTCTGTCTGTCTGTCTGTCTGTCTGTCTGTCAGAGGCTAAACAAAAGGCCTGTGTCCAGCCAAAATAGGAAAAGAGTACCACTGCTGAGCTCAGGTGCTTTTAATAGAAAGGGCAGAGAAATGGTGCACTGTTTTATCTCTCTAACACGCTGAGAGAGACTGTGTTGTTTCTCTTCATCTCTCCCTCTCATAATATACCTGCAAACCGTTCATGAAACGATCTAAATGATCCAACAAGTGGGAAAGAAACTTGCCTAATGTAAAAGATCAGAAACTTTTAGACTGAATATTTTGATGACATATGACAGAAACGTTGAGCTTTCCCTTACTCATCATATGTATTCTTCATGCACAGGTTGGCTTGGTTTTCAACTAACTCAGTGAACTGTTTCGTCATATCTTCTCTGTAACTTTTCAGTCAAAAATTGTGGTTTTCTTTTTTGGCATTCACAAGGTTAGTTGTTGAGCCTTACTGTGCCTGAATGTATGCTTCCCTCCCTTTCTCTCCCTCTTGTTCTGTAGATGTAGAGGTCATTCAGGCCTTTTTACCTCCCTCATCAGTCTTACCGTAACGATCCATTAGTCTCCACAGAAACCTGCTGGAGACGGCTGAAAGACTCCAGTCTGAGTGTTAGGGCGGGTCCGTGATGGAGCCATTAACGTGTTCTACAGCCATCAGCGCTAATGAGGAGCGAAGCTTTAAGATGGTGCAGGCTAATTGTCTCATTAGACCTGTGATGTCTTGTTACATCTGCATGGGCGAGGGTGGTAATTAAATTACACACTGGGTGAGTGTTTGGGCAGTCGGTTAAGCCTGCGGCAGGTTGGAGTGTCCCGGTCAAATTTTAGGATCTGTGAAGGGCAATGGGGCTTTCACTGGTGGTGATAAAATTTAGATTGATTAAAATGATGCCTTTATCAGATCTGGACAGATGTAGATTGAATCATAGGATGGCGGGAGAGTGAAAATGTTCACAACAGAAGGGTGTTTTTTCCTGCTGATTTCTGGTTTAAAGAAATGGATTTTTCGTGCTTGCAGAATGGGTCTGTGGATGGTCGATAGTCTAACATTTTGATTCAGACTGAAAGACGGTGGACAGAAGAAGATGAACCTTCATGGGTCGGCTTTGGACCACCAAGGTTGCCAAACAGCCAACCACATTTCAAGCCAGGCCAGTGAATATTTGTAAGAACTCCTGGGGATTTGCATCTGTTTTTGTGGCAGCAAAATACCGATCATGATACCTAGGGAATTATTTGGCTGTTTTTGTGGCATGAAAAGCCAGTTTGACCGAAACATTGTGTTTGAAGCCAAACCATGATGTTTTCCTAACCCGTAACAAAGTGGTTTTTGTGAGTTAACCCAAGAAGATCATAAGGGCAGCACCGTCACAAGAGAAAAAATAGGAAATTCAACCTCAACAAATGTAAAGATACGTTTGAACTTATCTGTGGTTTTGCAGATCTGCTCAGCTAACTGCTGATTGGATTGCTTTGGCTTGGGAAGGCTGGTGTTTCGTTTTCCCGGGTGATTGACTGAGCATAAACAGAAAAGTACTCTGCACATTTATTTCATTCCTGTGTAGGAAGAGTCGAGTAGATCAAAAGATGCAAGCAAACTCTGACATAATGTCGTGCTTGTGAAATGCAAATTTCACAGCAAAAACAAGACAGAACTTTGATGAGCCCCCCATTTTTTTCCTTTAACTGCCATTAACAGCTATGTGGACATTCCCATCAGCCTCAGCTGCGCTTCGTGCGTGCCACTAATGATCGCTGACTTAACACGTGGCTAATATGGTGACAGTATGCCTGCTTAACATCAGCATGTTACCCTGTCCATCACCGTGTTAGCATGCTGGTGTTAGCATTTTTTCCTCATAGCACAACTCCCATGAAAAAGCCACTGCTGTGGCTGCAGACTCAGTGTCTTATCATCATGGAGCTTATCTCTCGGTAATGTAGAGCAAAATGTCTTAATCTCAGTGCAAAACACTGTGCCTCATGGAGGACCACAGGAAGAGACAAACAATATGGACTCGTCTAGTTCACAGATTTTCATTCAGAGATTTCATAGTGTTGCTGTTAGGAGCTGTTCATAATCTCTACAATGTAGGGACATGTGTAACTGTGCACAAAAAAACAAATGCAAATGTAGCACTGTCGTTTATTAGGATTTTTAACTCATTATTCATCACTGATGCAACAACAGCGCCTTTTTAGCAACACGTTCATACAGTGTGTTTTAGTAAGGCATTTGAAATAAAGGATTTGCCTCGGTGGCAGAGAGAAACATATGATAACATGAAAATAATATAAAACACAATCAGGTACAAAGTTTCATGCCTCCTGTTATTCTTCTTTCTTTTTTTTTTATCAGGCCTCAATCTAGATGCTGGGCTCTCCACTTCAAGGCTCGGTCGGGTAATTACTGTCATCGAGGAACATGGGAATGTTTGTCTGACTCATCACAAAGATATGTGGTGGTTTCATCTTCTCAATCACTCTGGAAAAAGAATGAGCAAACGGTGGCACTTTACTGAAAAACAAATAAAAAGAGCAGGGCAAAAAAAAAAAATAGGACAGGACATAATGAGATCCTTTGTTCCAAAACAAAATATGTTTCCCAGCCGACAGCTTCAGATGTTCTGAAATCACCACATATACACATCATTCACATACAGAAGGGACGAAAGTGACTGAAATGTGCAGAGGGGGACCAGAGCTCAGGCAGCCATGATTTAAAATGTATTTAATGTGAATCGAGCCTGAGAGAGAGCGTTCAGATCAGGAGACATTTCTACTTTTCCTCATCAGTATTGACTTGATGCTTCCAAAGCTCCAACTCCCAGACCATCTGCATTAATGTGATGAATCGTTCATTCATTTATAAAGTTCCTTCTCGGCTTAATTTGACAAAATAGTTTGAGCTTTCGACAAGATCTTGTCGCAATGATCCCAATCACCAGAATAAATGTTGGCAGTATATATTTCTGCAAACCACAGCTAAGGAAAAAGATTGACATGGGTTCAGTTTTCAATTTTATCTTGTGACAACGCTGTGCTTATTCTCTGTTTCGGTTAAGGGACCAAAAAAACTTGGCTTAAAATACCTTTTTTGGTCGCCACACAAACATGGCTAAACATGTACAGACTTCCTGTAAAGAATATCACATTTTCCAAACTTCCTGTTAAGAATAGCTGACTTATGTTGCCGCAGATACGACTGAGATGCCCGGTGCTGTACTCAGGTACATAAAAATACATATAAGGTATTGCATAAAAAAAGGCCCTTGTGTTTGATTCATTAGCGCTTACTAATGTGGCTAAGCTTTCATTTAACAAACCACTCAGACTGCAGGGTTTTGGGCTGTAAGTGCCTTGGTTTGTTCTCAGCGTGACTGAGGAAGAGCAGCCTGGACTTCCTCTTTGTCAACACCAGGTGGAGCTCAAGATATGATGGGCTGGGAGCAGTAACCTGCTGTTGTCATGGTTTCACGTATCCTGGAGACACAATACTAGATGCTAATTGGTGGAAAGAGGAAGATAGAGAGAGAGAGAGGGGTAGAGGTTGTCGCTCCCTCTCTTTCTACCTTTTTTCCTTCTGGATTTATATTTGTACCTCTATATTTAGTCGGACATGTAAAAACATCAGTTTGAGTAACTCCAGAGGACAAATAAGGTGAGAAAAATGGAGGAATAATGTGGAGAAAATAACAATGAAAGTGAAAATAATGAGGGTAGGAATTAAAACATAATTACTAGTATATATTGTGTATAATGTTTTTTACCCTCTTGATTTATGTTATTCATAGGACTGCAACAACATACAATAAGTTCTTAAAAGTGATGTAAACTCATGTTATCTGTATGACAATTATGCATTCATGTGTATCTCAAACCACCACGGTGTATCTACTCTGTATCAGTCTTCCTTTATTTGGAGTTTCTCGAGGTGAGGCAGAGGATAATCTTCACGTGACATCACAATGTAATGATGTAATGTTATCTACGCCTGATAAGCTACTGTTACACAACCACTGTTTGACTTTATTTTTTTGGAGGGGGTGCACAATGTCAGTCTGTCTCACTCCTGTCAGGGTTTTGCTCTCCTCCTCCCCTCAGCTATCCCAACTATCCAACACAACTCATCACAGACAAACACTCTGATAGCGCTGTTTACAGAACGGTTCAGCCATCTTATCCTGATAGCTTGGCACCGCCATCAAACATGCGGTCCGCGTCTGCTCGCCTGGCATTAAAAGGGCTTTTATCCAACCCTCACGCGGAGATTTTAAATTTAGATTTTTGAACCGGAGCAGCAGGAGGTACCTGCATAGCAGCAGCAACAACAATGAGGCCCGGTGATAAATTGGTGCTGATAAAAGAGCCATGTGTCCTGGTGGATCCTTAATGGCATGTTGGAGCTCACAGAGGCTCCGTGCTGCCACGGTGCAGCTGAGAGTTGTGTTACTTTGGATTAAGCTGCTGTATTGTGTTGCCTGCCATTGTCTCCAACCTCTTTATGAAGTGGTTGTCGGCATGTCATCACTCCCATATCTAGAAATAAATCTTTGGACACGCATTTTATCCATGCTGTCCTAGATCCAGCTACGATTCAGTTTTGTTTACTTTGTGCAAAGGTATGGAAGACACTGTTTAGCTTGAATACAAAGAAAGAAAATAAAAAGTAGTCTTTTTTTCTAGCATTAATGGACTTAACTGTTCCCTATACACCACATTCACACTGACATCCTCCTCAGGGGTGGGAGTTCAGATGTCGCACTGTTGCATTCTAGGAGGAAAGTTGTATAAATGTAGGCAATCTGACAAATGGTTATCGTTCCACTGCTTCCTAATTGATTTGCAACTATAAATGCAAATGGATAGTCCAATCTGGAGGGACATCAGATCATATATCAAGGTAAAACAACAGGACTGATAACCGATTATCTTCAATTAGACAACAGCTAATGTTAGTGTTCAACCATAATCTAGCTAAAGTTACTGTTTTGATATAATTAGGAAAGGTGTAAATTAATTCAGAAATATCCACACAAATTTAGGAGGCGTGGATGAGAAACACAGCATGTAACCAAACGGTAATGTTAGCTAGGAAGTTATTAAATGCTAACGGCTAACAAGTTATCAAATATGTTGTTTTACCTTTAAAGATGGACAAATGTACCTCCAGATTTTCACTATCCTTTATCTTTTCAGTTGGTGATCAATTAAAGCTGTGAAATGGAGACAGTTTGTCAGATTAATAATATTAATGCAACTTTAAACCTGGAACACAGCAGTGTTACGTTATTCCCGCACTGACTTTGGAGGAAAATGGCCACAGTGTGACGTTTTTATCCCAAAGAAAAGAATCTAAAAGGTTCTCCCTGTGCATCATCTAATTAAAATCAGATCCAAGACAGACCAGATAAACGTAGTGCATCACAAGAAATGTGACACCTGTCTTTATTGTTAACCTTCAATAAGATTTTAGCTAAAAAGCTCACAAATAAACAAGGTAAAGGCAGGCCGGTCACATGAGGAGGATGAATGGGCCACTGGGGTGATGCCAGGTTGGATGCCTGCCCGGTCTGCTGACTGGGGACATCAGGGCCACAACAATCACAGAGCCTGGATGAGCTCGCTTCCACATTGATCGATGAAATGTTAATGTGGAAAACAACGACCCAGAGGTCGCTTGTCATGATCTAAAACAGGCTACAGGGTCACTGTTTTAGACACTTGAAACCTGATGAAGTGGAGGCTTATCATGAGTCCGACGGTTTTGGAAAACTGCATCAAGATACGGATAGATTTTTTTAGATAGAAAAGAGATAAATAAATGCCTGATCTGAGATTCAAGTCTGCCTTTGCTTCTGTTCTATGTAAAGCAAAGCTGTTCTCACTGTGAACCTGCGAACATTGATTTTCAATTACGAGCAGAGCACTCTCGAATATGTGGATGATTGCGTGGCTTATTGTTGCAGAAGAGGCTCAATCAGTGTAACAGAAAATAACCACAGTGCGGCAGCGTCTGCTTCTGCCTGGCACATATTATTTGTTTTTTAATAAAGAACGTATTGAGGGACGTGTCGTCGCAGCACACACACATCCTCTGTGGAGCTCTGCGATTGCCGCAGGAAGAAAATAGATTTGATTTCTTCTAAAGCTTAACAAAAGTTGATGATGTTGAACAGATCAACAAAGTGAATGACTGTAATCTGCAAGAAAGCTGTGGCTGTAGCTGAAGTGATCACACTGTTTTGAGGGTATTTTTACATTTTTGACCCAATGTGTGATGGTGTCAAGTGATAAAAAAGAGCACTTTTCAGCAAGAGATCAGTATTCTGCACACTTTAAAAGTAACCTGCCTACTGCATCTGTGGAGTGGTAACAAATCGACCTTGCCTCTGGTTTAATTTGAGCATATTGCCCACCACCTCCAACATTTGTCTCCCTCTGTCATCTTCCCTGGCGTTTCATCATGTGTACAAAGGGACCTAACAGCTTTAATTTGAGAGAGGATGATTATTAATTAAGGTGATGCTTGTACGCGTCTCAGTGCGTCAGCGGGTGGGCCTGAAAGCCTGGATCAGTCTTTGATCGCAGCTCTTGTTTGATGTACGTTTTCCATTTGAGGCAGCGACTAAGGTTTGTATTTTTTCAACAACGGGCCAAATGGACCAGGAAATATAATGTAGCTGGACTTCAACGGTCACACGCAAGTAAACAAACATTACATTAGAGAAACAGGAGCGCCTGGTCAAGATTGATGTATTCTTACTTTCCTTGACGGGGTTGTTACTCATTATAAAGTGTCACTTACGACCTCTCTGGACCCTACTTACCATCCCTGACCACTTCCTGTTGAGTTACAGTGGCCTGTTGCAAAAAACAGAGGTCCAGTTTATACAGTGATTGTCCTACAGTGAGGGGTAAAGAGAGGCTACACATTATTAAACATACAAAAGTAATGACACATTAATGTCTCATGTTGTTTGGCTTGGACAGGGGAGCACATATGAAAGAGTCTCAGTGGCAGAAATCTCTGCACATGATGACGTCAGCCAATCTGATGACTGCTCAAGCATCCAGATGAAAACAGTGTTTGTGTTCTATTTTTCCATTTGCCCTCACAGGCGTAGGCGTCGCTGTAAGTGCTACTGGATTTTTCAGGAAATCACCATGGTGGTATCAAATTTAAAGGAATTGTTCAAGACTGAGTTCCAACATTTCTATGTGTGACCTCGGGACAATCTCTATCCCAGTCTGTGGTGACCAAAAGAGGTGTTTGAAGCCAAACCATGATGTTTTGCAAGCCTGATGTGACAAATCACAAAGTGATTTTTGTGCCTAGACATCACGAGATTCTAGGTACAGCACTGTCACAACATAAAACTATAAAGAGAGAGTTGCAATATAATGGTTTAAATGGTTTGAAACCTTTATTCTAGCGATTTGGTAAACATTGGTTAGAAGACAAACTCTCACATCTGTTTGTTAAAAATGAGCATAAAAAGACGGGAACCAGCAGCTTCCTTGTATACGCCAAAGGTGTGAAATTTCCATCCCAAAAATCCATCTTCATACTTACTGTAGCCTGCATACAGTATGAGAAGTTGGCGTCATTCAAGTCCTCAGCAAGAAAACATAGTATAGAAAGTGTATTTACCAAAATGTCAAACAAATCCATCAGTGTAGCAGAGCTGGAGTTTTGCTCATCAAATTTCACTTTAGTCTAAATGTCATAATAATATTTTTAAAAATGGCTCCCTTCCCTACAGCCTTGCAAATTTGCATTTGTGTGATAGTTGTTAATGGTGATAACAATGTTAGCTGATATGAAAACACATAGAAGTGGTGCGCAGGCATGTTTAGACCGCAGCTTGCTGAGTATAGGGAACAAAACATTTTCTTAAAAGGACAAACTGTACCCGTGATCGTCTAAACCTCAGACATGTATATCCTGTTTGCATTATGGAGCCGAGACAACAGGAAATTATTTCGTCTGAATTGTTATTTTCCCCAGCAGGAGTTCATTTCAAACATAAGCTGAGTCATCTGAGGCTTGATTCAATCTCGATGGAGAAATGAAGACAAAATGCTGAGAAAAAAAGGGTTTTATAAGCTCTGTTTAACATTTGATGACTTCCCCACACAGAAGATCCTCCTGTTGTGTGTTTCTGAACAGAGACTCTCCATACAGCCTACTATACATATATAGATGATTATTTTTATCATTTAAAGAAACGTCTGGTTTGGACTTTACATGATGTGATAACAGCATATTTAGTGCTGTGACAGACAGGTTAAAAAAGGCAAAAACATGAAGAAAAGACTTGAGACTGTACTTCTGATTTATCTTTATTTCCAACAAAGCAGCCTCTTTTCACACTGACGTGAGATGTAAACATATCTTTAACAGTTTGCAGCGTCTCTCCCTCTTGAAGATGTAAAGTCCAGTGCCACTGAAGAGAAAGACTAGTTTTTCCTATAACAGATAGATACTGTAGCTCTAAATGTTTCACAAACAGACAGAAAGATGATTTGAATGTAACATGTAAACTAGAGTCCTGGAAAGATGAGGTAAACTCTTACTGTGCAGTTAAAAATGTCCAAAGTTGCAATAAACCTCTGATCCAGTCCTTCATCTGGCTTCTTATTTACAACTGTAGTCAATTAGTAGTGAGACTGACTTGTTAAAAGCAGTAAAGTGATCAGTTAAACATGACACTACAGGGTGTAATATGTGAGGACTCTGACTTTTGAACCTTTTAAATCCTCCACTCTTGTCACTGGTTTATTTTTTACCATCTTTGAGAAGTTGCTGGTTAACTCATTACACACACACACACACACACACACACACACACACACACACACACACACACACACAATCTAATTCTAATTTTGAGGTGTTGTCAGCTTTGTCCTTTTTGCCACTTAACTTCTGGTATCTTTTATAGGACTAAACAGGACAATGTGGCAGTTTTCTTTAGCACTGATTAATACTCAACTAACAGCAGCAGGACAGTATGTGTAGGATTGATTTAGAATAAATTACCACATAAGTGATCATCGCAATGACAAACAGTGCACGGAGGCAGCTCATTTATGTGGTTTTAATCCCTTTTGGACCACACTGAGGTTCCATGGCACAGAGAAATGAACTGTATGTTTCTTTAGATGGGCAGTCAGCACTTGTTGGTGGGATCATTTTCTGGTTCTGACCTTTTTTCACCCTATTTTTAATGACGACTTCTAATACTTGACTCGAGATCTACGAGTAATTCTGCTTATACACATCAAATATATCATATAGGAAATAATAAAACATGTTCAGTATAACTAAATTCACAGAACCATTTGGATCCACGTGAATCAGGCGGAAGGACCAGCCTCTGAGCTTGTTTACCTGGTGCTGGCCGCCTGCGAAACGCTGACATCATTGCCACACCATAAAATTCACAACATGCTCTCGGGGAGCGATGATGTATTCTCTCTGGGCTGTGTTGGTAACTTCTCTATTAAACGGCCAGCCAATCAAAGTGCAGAGGAAGCAGCGCTCTGGACCAATGGCGCTGCTGCCGTCATCGGCCGCCGGTTGCTATTTGTGGCGCTGCGCTGCTGCGACAAGCTCGCGACAGTCCACCAGAGCGAGACCGGAAGCTAGGTCACTGTTAATGAGGGAAATACACAACTATTTGGAAGTCCGTGATTTAGGGAACATATAATAGTTGTATCAAATATAAATTACAGATCTACAATTTATAATAGATGTAAGGCTGCTTGTGGCTCTGGGGGAAGCTACACTTAATCTCGAAGGAAAAATCCCTCAAATGATGTCACTTAAAGTTGCATTGTGGGTAATGTTAGCAGCAGGTTTTGTAAAGCAGTCCACAGGTCTAGCATTTCGCTCCTATAACACTGCTGGGCTCATTATGAACACTTTAGAAACAAATGCTAAAAGTTGAAACACCGGAAATATCGGCTTTCTTCCTCTTAAAATGTGGCGCCTACATTACCTACAATGCAACTTAGCCACACTATAGGACCACTGGAGGCAAATCTACCATGTATTATAGCTATAAGTTGCATAGCTGAATAGCTATGATGTGTATATATATATCATAGGGGTATTGTGTTAGGGTAAAGGATTTCCTAGAGTCAGAACTAAACATAGAGAAGCAGCGTTCACCACATAACTGGAACAAACTCCCTGAAAACTGAAGACCCGCTCTCAGCCAACTGGTTTTAATATTTTGTTTCTTAATGTCTTCTTACTTGTTTTTCAATGCAATTCATAATGTCTTTTAATGTAATTTGTATGCTCCTGTAAAGCATTTTGTGTTGCCTTTTGTCTTAATTGTGCTATACAAATTAACTTGCCTTGCCTAAAGATATACAATGTCTGACAAGAAAAAGAAAAAAAAAATACACAACAAACAAATGAACAGTGGCTCTTAGGCACCCAGCACTGACAGCGGTGTTGATGTTGATATATTTTATCAGGTGCGTCCAAGTGGTCAAGTTTTACCTCTTGAAATCCTGCAGCAAAGTCACGAAAAAGCACCACTGTATATAAATACCATAGTGTAAAAATATTCCTTTACAAGTAAAAGTCACAGACTCAAAATTTAACCGGTTCAGCAAAATTTGATACAGCTATTGTATGTTTCCTAAATCACTAACTTTTAAAGAGTTTCCCTTCCTTTCAGTCACCTAATGTCCGGACTTGCTCTGGTTGACTGTATCAAGCTTGTTGCAGCAAACACGTAGTGTTCTACCTTTTTCACATACGCATTGGTAAACATGCTTGAATGTGGAAAAAAATGGTGGACTTCACCTTTAAAAACATCTCTGAAGCACTTGTATTTCCATTTTATGACATATTATATTGCTACAGTGAGTTGATAACTTTAGTTACTAATTACTGTACTTTTAAGAGAATTCGTCCACTTAAAAAATTTGTTTAGATTCAATTTAGGATTAAAAGAACAGGGAGTGAGGAAAGAAGTAGCAGGCTAAAACACACAACAAAGGCAAATAATATTCCAATATCTCAGACAAGTCTTTTCCCAGCAGCCCACATCAGTTTCACGTTTGTTTTAAGGCTTTACGTCACGCTTAACAATCCGTGCTTTTATTTAGAAGGTCACAACCGGAAATGCAATGTTCTCTTGCAGTCAGCTCCACACAAACAAACTTCCAGGCGGGGTGGACCAGCCGACTGACGTCTCCCCTCTCCCTCCCTCCCTTCAGTTTTAATTCAGTCAAATCATAGCGACCTGGCAGCCGGAGTCACTTACATGCGTCTTTCCTTCAGAGAGCTAGCAGCACTTTCTGTGTTCGCTTTGTAAGCCCCTGAAAAAGGCCAGAACATCTGGGGGGGAGTAGTCCCTTAACCGAAGCCAGCTAAGGAGCAGCAGCGGCCCCCGAAAACACACAGAAATGGACGAAAAGGCGTTTACGAAAGAAATTGATCAGTGGATCGAGCAGCTCAACGAATGCAAGCAGCTATCGGAGGGACAAGTGAAAACCTTATGTGAAAAGGTGAGACACGTTTTTTTTTTTTCTTTAAAATTCCTCCCCTGTAATTCCAAACTTGCTGTCAGTGTCTTCCCTCTCCTTACCGACGCCTTCCAGACATTCTTAAAATGGCGTCTATAGTGTACATTTCACTGCGCTGCGCGTATATTTGACAGTCATTATGAGTGTTTAGTCGCTTTTTTCTGGGTGTGTAAATCTTTGCCAGTCGGATATGACTGGATGTAATTGATTACTAGCACATGTCGTCGTTTCGTGTGGGTTTACCAGCCAGCAAGGGTCAGCTATACTGGGAATTCTAGTCACATACCACATTTACTGCCTCCCTCATTCAGACTGTCACAGTGACCTGTAGCATCTCTTTTAGCCAGCTAGCAGTGGCAGTAAAAAGTCCACTTGGGTTTGAAATCAAGTGTGACTGACTTACTGTACATTTTGTTTAGCTTCTTTAGGTACAAGGTAGGAGAGGAAAAGATGAATGTCGGTATCAAACGAGTAAAAATGTATGGAAAAAGTACAGTTTTATATCTCTGTATCCTGAAAGAGTTTTTCTTAATGTGATGTACACTAAACTGAAGCACCTTGAAGGTTGGTAACTGTGCAGTGAACATGGGGTGAATCCAGATGAAGTCCTTCATGCATGTGTGCTGCATGTTTACGAAATTGCAGTAACCCTCCATCTAGCTTCTTATTTACATCTTTTGTCTATAAGTACTCAGACTGACTTTTTACAGTCCATAAAGTTATCAACACTCAACCTTGAACATGACACTTCATGGTGTCATTGTATGAAGACGCATCATGTTTCTGGGATACATATCCATGTATAGGACATTGGTTCTGTTGAGACTGAACTTTTAACTGACACAGTAGCATACATCTCCAATATTTTCAGCAACCATTCCGTTTTCTTGCTTTACTTCTGCTTTGGCTGATGATGACTGGCCAGCAGATTCTGCAGACTTCTCTGGTCTGAGCTGGAGCTTAACCCCAATCTCCTCAACATCCTTTCTCCTCAGACCACCTGCTGACCCAGCTCCAGTTTTTCTGCTTCAGAGACAAATTTCACCCTTAAACTCTTTAACACAGTTTATATCCTAAAGTGCAGTAATTTCTTACAATTAAATTTGTTAATAGTTTGCTTAAACCTTCCGTAGCGTTCTACACCATTTTTCCAAAGTGCACATTGTTGTTTCCACCTTGTGTCATGCACTACTTAGCAGGCACCAACTGCTGGATCAGTTGACACCATTCTCTGTTGGACCTATAGCTTCAGTCTGTGGTGGTGAAGTTCAATGTACATGTTTCTGGCATCCCAGATTTCAGAGTTGCCGTTAAGCTTGACCCTGATAAGGGAGGCTAAATCTGGACAGATGTTTTTTTTTTTTTTTTAATTGCCATTTGCCAAATCCGTTCTTCATTCTTCGGTGCAGCTCTGTCCCTTGTAGCTCGTAAAGGGGCTGGAAAGCTAGGCCCACTACCATGTTTGGAGTGCTGTGCGCTCAAGGTTAATGGCATGCTATTTTCAAGTGCTCCTTAAACCCAAGCCTTTTTTCTCATATCTGATATGGTCAGTTATATAACATATCTAATTCTCTAAAAGTTGTATGTTTGTGTTTGGTTTTGTTATTTTCTAGATTTGTGCCATCTTGTTGATGTAGGAAACTTGGGATGACTTGAAGATGATTTTGTGGCTTTTGAAGGACAATGTCTGTTTTTATCTGACTTATTTTGAACTTCACAGGCTTTTTTTCCCATCAGCATATATGCTTTGACATATCGTCTGTCTTGCAAAGCTGCAAGCATCATGAATCCACTTGGGTCAGAGCTGCGCAACATGTGTGGCCAATTGAAGGAATTGATTTGATCTGCAAGAAAAAGAAAAGAAAATTATAATATGGATGGCTGTTTATGCTGGTCTCTTATCCCGAGTATAGTAGGCAGTTTGACAGTTTAAGTCAGTAAATTAAGGAACTTGCAATCATAGTGTTCTCCTGTTCTTAATTCATATCCACAGGAGAGAAAACAGTTTAGACCAGATTTGACTTTTTTTTTCCACTTTTATTCTCAGGGCGTATACCATATAGTTACATTTTGCATTTTAACGATACAACACTGTGGCCTGTGGTCATCTGTTAAGTTTCAGTGTGGGCACCCCTGATTTAGATACAGGAACTGCAATAATAATGTTGTGTTTTTCTTTCCTGTTGCTTTCAACTTCCTCCAAAATGCAGCAGAAATGCTGTAAAAGTAGCCAAGAGGAAACAAGACAAGCTGCACAGTTTCCTCACCCCAAGGCTGCATCATTGTCACAGCTCACACGTGCTCTTATTCGTTCCAAACTGCTGTCTACCTGCATGTACCAATCCATCCATCCATGTGACTTTTGTTAATATATTCTGTGGAATGCACCTACACAACATCCCCCCTGATTTAAAAATAGCAGAGGATATGATTGATTTTTGGGTTGCATCACTAACACAACCAAAGCCATTGTTGCTGAGGGGATCAGAGTGTGTGACTCAGGATTACACTATTCATTGTGAGTCAGAGAGCGGCCGTCTCTGTTTTGGGATGTATGGGGGTGGGAAGGGATGAGATGTGCTGTGTAATCTGTCCTTAGTCTTTTCATTTTCACTTTCCAGCTAGCTAAAAAGGCAAACATGCCAGAGTCTGTCTGGTGGCTAGTGTGCAGGGATGAGGGAATACTTAAACACCTTGTCTTGTTCTTCGTGATCAATGCAAATTTGTCAGTTCTCGGCATTGCAGTGTTTTCCCCTCACAAGGCTATAGATTTGTTTGTTTGCAGAGTAGTGTTTAAGAGTGGAATCTTGTCACCTTTTTCAAATTAAAGGACTGCACACAATGCTCTGTTCACTGGAAATTGGTTTACGTTTTTGTTATTGTACAGAGTAAATTGTAATTCAACTCATGACGTGCTTCAAACAGGCGTATCCTTTTCATGGTCTTTAGTTTTTCTTTCTGTTCAAAAATAAACCTTCTGTGAGTTACATAACCATCGAGACATGTTACACTTCAAGTCTGATGCCCTGTGTCTGTTCATTTGATTTCTTTATGCAGCGCTGCTCGCTAACCATTTCGCGAAGATCCAGCTCATTTATCTTGTATGTCTTGAGTCAAATAAATCATCTGTTAAGGGTTTTACACATGAGAGACTTAAAAAAGGCAGTACATGGTGCAGAGGGCAGCGATTTTACAGAGCTGTAATGAGAGATGGGTAAAGTGTTGTAATCTGAATTTCTTTTCAAATATTAATTTCATCTGACATCATATAAAGTGTGTCAGGCTGATGTAATAATTTGGTCATGAGGAGATATGTTGACCCACTTCCAGTAGCTCAGGTCCCCTGAATGACCTCGGTCTATGTTCAAACCAGTTCGATGCAGCCAGTCAGGGCAGCAAATAAAGCTTTGTTTGCCATCTGAGGTCACGGATTTACTCAGAAAAATGAGTCAGCGACAAGGACTTGTGATGGTTCGTGTACCCACAACAACGTCTGATATATTTAACTAGACTTTCATCACCTTTTAATGAAGCAGAGCGGAAATCCGAAGATTGCATAACACTGATATCATAGACATCAGCTGAAAGTACGCTTCAATGCAGCGACCTCTGCTAACACCAAATCACTGACATTGGCAAAAGGTTGTTAAATACAGCTTGCCAAAATTCACTGCAATTACCGTGCTGGTGCTGATGTTCTCTCTGATTATAGTGCTGTTGTCAGGAAGATGCCTTACTTTAACTACTATAATCATTCTGAGTGAGGTCACTGGTTGTTGTAGTTTTGCCTTGTCGTCTAGCTTAATTCCCCCCACGTCGTCTCCGGGAGCACCTTTGGCCGTGTTTAACTCTCTTTAATGAGATTATATTGCGGCAGCCGGGAAAATGCTGACTTTACTTCTCAGCACTCGGCTAAGCAGTTTGTTGACTGTGTGGCGGCTGACATCTTGGGCACAGCTGTAATCTGGGCCAAGGTTCCCTCCCTAGTGCACCCTCACTGTGGTATTTCTGCTACAGGTGTGGTCAGTACTTTGGGCGAGGTGCTTACGTAACCTCTGACGCATCTTTTTCATTCACAGCTGGACCGGCATCCACAGTAGGAGGTGTGACCCAATTAGCATACTTCTTCTATTTGTGTGTAATATTACATCAGATAGAACTTAATCCAGTTTGATGTTTTTATTGTTCTCTGTGACGTTTTTCTTGTATTGTTTGGTACCTGATCATAACATAAAATCTTGCAGGGTATTTGCTTTTTATATAGGTATAAAGGCAAATGATCTGTGTTTATTTACAGCTACGGGGTTATGAAGATTGGTCTCTTGAGTGGGCAGACTAATTAGAGGATAAAAACCGCATACATACAAAATTAGTGGTTAAATAACACAGCCCACAGAAGGAAAATGTAATTTGTATATGAAGTTGGCTTTGAGCTGGCCTCGCCCAAAGTGCACGTTAACCAAGTTACCATCACTTACGCTATTTTAGGACACAGAGGAGATATCTGGTGTGTCAGTGAACATGTTGCTCATTCAGTTTAGTGAAAGGGCCCAGACACACCTAACCGACATCATAGAAGCAGCAGTGACGAAGGCCTGTGTCCCAGCCAAAAAGCTTCAGTAAACACAACACTGACTACAGCTGATGGCAAGCCAGAAGACTTCAGGCTGCGAGTATACAAACTGTTGTTATGAAACACCAGTGCTTACATTTTTCACTCCACTCTTGCTAGTATAGCCACTTCTGATCAAGAATATGTCGAATAAAAAAGTTGGTTTAAACCAGAAGAAACTGCATTAAATAGGTGAAATAATCAGATTCAACACATTCAATTAGCTAAAAAGCGACAAGGGCTGACTACTGACCTTTCTACTTCTGAAGCGCAGTACAGCCTCTGTCCTTGATTTCTAATCTACCATATAATCTAAAATCATCATAGACCATGATGGAAAGGGTTCACTGTGTGACTTAATGTTGGATTTAAACTGATATAAAAACTGATATATGAAGAAGAACTGATGATTTTGAACAGTGAATGTAAGGATCACAGACTACTGACTTTATGTTTTTTTTTAATCTTCCCCTCATCTCAGTCAAAGTGATTAGGAAGAGTGGATTTGAAAATATATTGCTGCTCTACTTTAGAGTCCTGTATTATACTCTCTCTGGTTTAGCCAACCACTTGCCTGGTCAATCTGTCATCTGCAGCCCAGTGAAAGTTAAAAGGCCTCCTGCCACATGGCAGTACTGGCACGTGGAGAATGTGTATATCTGTGTAATATAGGTCAGCATTGTGCAGTGCTGCAGCACCGTCCTGGTCATTCTGGGTCAGTCTCTCTCTGTCCCATCTGCTACGGTGACAGGCCAACTTCAGCACTTTGCCACTGTCAGTGATCTCAGCCTCTCACCCTGGTATCATTTGTTTTTAAATGGTGTGGTGGAAGCTGCTTAGATTGGGGCACAGATGAAAACGGCTGATGTTTGAAAGGGTTTTTGGGTGTCAATGCAGAGGGACCTTTTCTTTGGAATCACATCTCAATAGTCCTTTGAAAATGGCCACTGCATAAAAAGTGTGATTGTGATTTTACAGATGCCTCACTCTGTGTCCCCTGGTGCCCCAGTGTGTCAGACATGTCTGGTGGTCATTCAGCTCAGAGCATTTCTCACTCAGCCCGAGGATTTATTTGCTTCAAAGCTCCTTAAAAGAGCTCATCCAGCTGACTGACCCCTTAGTCAGACCTGCTGAGCTAGACTGACTCCAGGAATAGTCCCTGTTGTGGGTCTCCAGATTTAGTATTGGTGCTGTTTAAAGATTTCCCACTATTTTTAGTTTTGTTTTAATCAGGAAATCACTGGTAAAGGTTGCAAAATGAGCTGACAACTGCTGACCATCATTAATAGGATATCCACATACCTTTTTTTTTTATATTAAAAGTATCTTTTCTGTTATCAAAAGCCACATAGGCAGTTGTTTAGATGATGCCAGATAAATGAAATCCTCTGCACATTGTGTGTGACTGTCTTGTCTGCCTCAGCAGACAACAGTAGCCAAGTCTTTCCTCTCAAACACTGGCTGTAGGCAAGATACTGAGTCATACGCTGCTGCAGCAAGTTTTAGATTACGCCATGATGAATTCTGGGTAAAATGAACCGTGTCCAAGAAAAACATTTTTAACAGTTCCACTTTTAGATGTAGCGGCTGGCTGTTGTGTTGCCATAGTCTTCATAGCTATAATGGAGTCCTCTTAAAGTAATACTCAGAGGAGAGTTTCATCCAGAATCACCGCGACTGATTTCCTCTCTCTGCATTCGGAGCATCACAGTAATTGATTTAATGAATTGCTGCAGTGCAACCAGATCTGTCGTTTCCAGCACTGTAAAGCAGGCACACAGGAAACGAGGGACACACCCACCCGCAGAGGGTATGGGCTTATTTCCTTGGAGAGATTATGGTGGTAATGTTAGGGGGTTGTGTTGTAATCACTGTGTAGCATCTTAATGTAGACCCTGCTGGAGGCTGATGTGGAAAGTGTCTGTTCCTGAAATATAGATGGAGAACAAAGAGTGACATAGAAAATTACAGTGTACACAGCATGTGATTACAGTGCAGGCTCACATGGATTTTCCTGCATTTTAATGAGCAAATCACAGCAAAATGGCTCAGTACTGGACTTTTTAAGATGATTTAATCCCCTATGACCTTTCATGCAACATGTTTTATTTTTCCTGCTTCATGACCTAAAGTTATAGTATATGTTTTTTGGGTTGAAGGCAAAGGAGATCCTAACCAAGGAGTCAAATGTCCAGGAAGTGAGATGTCCGGTGACGGTGTGTGGTGACGTACATGGCCAGTTCCACGACCTAATGGAGCTGTTCAAGATCGGAGGGAAATCTCCAGACACAAACTATTTGTTCATGGGAGACTACGTAGACAGAGGGTACTACTCTGTAGAAACCGTCACTTTACTTGTAGCACTTAAGGTAAGCAGTATTTGAAACGTCCACATACATTTGATTTGTTTATAAAACTGAAATTCACACATAGCCATGTTTGTTTAAGGTACGCTACCGGGAGCGCATCACAATCCTCAGAGGGAACCACGAGAGCAGACAGATCACACAAGTGTACGGCTTCTATGACGAGTGCCTAAGGAAATATGGTAACGCCAACGTTTGGAAGTACTTCACAGACCTGTTCGATTATCTCCCCCTCACTGCCTTGGTAGACTCTCAGGTGAGACATGTCGGTTTGTTACACTTGTTTGATTAAAAATGGACTGAGCAACTACTGAACAGTAGTTTTTGTCGTAACAGAGACTAACTTTATACTTTAGAAAGAAACCTATAACAATGCTAGTTGAGTTAACAATACTGACATTTTCCTCTCGTCCTTTCAGATTTTCTGCCTTCATGGAGGTTTGTCACCGTCCATCGATACATTGGATCACATCAGAGCACTGGACCGTTTACAAGAAGTGCCCCATGAGGTAAAGATGATACTTAAATTTGTGTATAATTTTCAAAAACAAAGTTACAAGCTGCTTCCTGGTCAGGAACATCAAAATGTAGTTCAATAAAACAACTAATCATCAACAAATGTTTGTAAAAATCTGTAAAAATGTCGTATGTTTGCAGTTAAACATGATGGTGTGTATGTGTTCAACTAATCAAAAACAGGACTGTGTCTGTTTCCTCACTAACATGCTTCTCATCCTCTTCGTCCTCCACAGGGTCCCATGTGTGACCTGCTGTGGTCAGACCCAGACGACCGCGGTGGCTGGGGCATCTCTCCTCGAGGAGCCGGCTACACTTTCGGCCAGGACATCTCTGAGACTTTCAACCACGCCAACCGCCTCACATTGGTGTCCCGTGCCCACCAGCTGGTTATGGAGGTACGTGTCTGTATACAGTACGTGTTAGAGAATGACTGTATATTTGCTGCTGCGGCTGATATAGTGAGTCAAGAAAACAAGATTTACATCAGTTGAGTACACTATCTGATTTTAAAAGTCAACATGTAGTACAGGACAGTGACTTTAGCAGTAAATAGACTTTCCAGCTACAGTCAAAACTTAGACACATTTTTTTCTTCCAACCACCGCTGTTACAGAAAACAGTCATATATCACCCGCTAGCACCTTCACTCTAAGTTCAACAACAGTTCAGATTCATTTCATAGTATCACTCTCTCCTGAATTGTACATCTCCAGTGAATAATGTATCTGCCTCCCCCAGGGTTACAACTGGTGCCACGAGAGGAACGTGGTGACAATATTTAGTGCTCCCAACTACTGCTACCGCTGTGGCAACCAGGCAGCTATCATGGAACTAGACGACACCCTCAAGTACTCATTGTAAGTATGACATAAAAATTGGGAACTCATTTAGTTTAGTTTTTTTGTTTGTTTGTTTGTTTTTATTATTAACTCCCCATATACTACTATGAAATACTGCTACATGATGTGTAAATGTACAAAACATTCATCATAAAATGAGAAATGAGTGCATCCTTACAAATGTGATTTGTTATGTCTCCCTTTTTCCCATAACCAGCTTGCAGTTCGACCCCGCGCCTCGCCGAGGGGAGCCACATGTCACTCGCCGCACCCCAGATTACTTCCTGTAAACTCGTGACCTTTGACCCTTGTACAGTCAGGTCCAGTATTGCCATGATGTATGACCTTCAACCGATAAGAACATGAATGAGGACGGGGTGGGTGGGAGACTGGGGGTGGGGTTACACAGCAGTGCACATTGTATATCCACACAAAGACCTATTTAAGCATTTAGCAAAAACAATGTCTGTGTGTCTATAATGGACCAAACGGTGTGTGCCATAATCATTTCAATAATTAATGCTGAGGACTTGTATTGAGTATCTCCTCCAGTATGTAGAACAACAGTGATGGTTAAAGCTGCTGTAAGCGTTGTTGTCATTTTAGCTAACTTCCTGTCTGTTTTGCAGTTAGCAGTCCCCTCCCTCCTCTCTACGTTGCCACACTTGCAGGTTTCTTTTCTTTTTGTTGAAGCGCTTTGCCTCTTTCTTTTCTTCATATGTTTTTCTTTGCTCAGCCTGTTATGTAGTATAAGCTGTCACCACGAGCGCAGGGATTGGTAGCTTGCATTGGCCTGCCATTGCATTTTAATGGTATCATCCTGCTGTCCGTGCATTCACGGGCAGACAGGACCGCCTCTTTGTGATGTCTGTCCTGATTGGAAAACATGCGCAGGGATACCAGAACATTTCTCTTTTACTGAATGAGCAGGGGGAGAGGAGGCATTGGTTACTGACTAAACACAACAGGACACAGAACTATTTAACACTTATTTTAAAAAGGAAAAAAAATGCTTACAGCAGCTTTAAATTCCTCATCCTGTACCTGTGTAGCTGGACTGATGGCACCGAGGTCCAAGAAGAACATTTGCTACTTTGAATGCGGCTGTTTGAACCCCACATGCCCATGGCTTATATTTAGGAGATCTGAACATGATCTGTTTGCACTTTTGTAAATCTAAAGAAATGTAACATATGTCAAAAGAAGGAAATTATTTCACACTACAGATGTTTGTTTTTTTTTCTTTTTGATTATTTTTTAAAATGACAAATAAAGCCCCCATCAGGCAAGTTTTACACAAGGTTTCTTTGTCCTGCGTGACTTTTAAGGAAAACTCTTCTTCTGCAGTCACCCAGCATGGTGTATATGATTGACAGATGATGGAGTGTTCATCCGCATCAACTCACTAACTCCCTCTGAACTACAGAGTCTGTATTAACCAAACCATTTGAATAATAAAGATGAAGGTGGCTCCTTGATGTGACTGTGCTATTTTTTTCTTGTTCTTGTTCTTGTTTTTATGATACTGTAAAACTTTGCCCTGAAGGTAATGATAGCTGGTGTGTTGATGTGGCTTTAGTGGTCCCTTTGCGAGTGATTTTATTTTCAAATTGAACCAACTGGAAGTCAGCCAGGTCACCAACCAGGGAGTAGCTGAGCCATCTGTGCCGCAGTTTGCTGGCATTTCTCCAATTGAAGAATCAGTTCAGGACGCATGTTTTGGAAAAGTTTACTTCCCTTCTGATGACCTTCTTCCTTTTGGAAATTATTATTATGATGACTGAATTATTTTACACAGATAAATAGTTTTTCATGCATATGTTTTCCCTTGTCTATTTTTAATAGGTTAACTGTTATCTCTATTGAATTGGACTTTCTCCTCTGAAGAAGAGATTTGAATCTCAAGGGCTTCCTGGTAAAATAAAGATGAAATAATTGAAATTAATTTCATCATATCAGAATATCTTGGTTGATATTTGAAATTGTCATTTTCTTTTTAATTATGAAATTATATTTAAAATCTGACATCTCTGGTTCATTCACCACTAAGGCTGCAAAGTTAATCAAACATAACAATTGCAATCTAACAAAAATCAAATCTTGTAACTAAGAAAGGATGCTCAAAATTATGTCCATTGACACATAATCTGTTGTATTTTTCATCCTTTTTTACAATCAAGATTTCAGAACCCTAATAAGATCTGTTATGCTGAAACTGCAGTCTACACTCTGCCAGAGTGCAGTCATGAGGGTCATGAGCAAAATATTTATGGGCGGATCACAAACAGCTTTAAAGGTACATATAACCAACAACTGTATATCGGTGTGTAGCAGCTGTACCTTTCAATTAAGGGAACTTGGCTTCATATTATCATCTGTATTTATTGGCTTGAATTTCTTAATACCCATAAATAGCCTATCATATAAATTTCAAGATACCAGGCTGATGTTTATCGAGCACCTCTAGTGTTAAACTCGGAGCAGTTGCCTTTACATGCAACCAGAAATATTGTAATTGTGAGTGAAACTCTAAAAAGCAGGCAGTTTTAATGGATTTCAGGATGTGGAAGGTTTTGTGCTTACAAATCATCATAGACATAATTCAAGCGCAGATAGTATTACTGTGTGTTTTCCTACTGTTGAATGTCTGTTGTTATACTCATTCATTTAGAAAACATAAAAATGCCAAATGTGCATGTTTAGCAGCTTAAATGCTTTGGTTGACCTTGAAAAAACAACAGCAACAAACAAAAGGACACATTCAAAAAATGTTACATTACTTAATAAATGTAGTGTTGCAACAATTAGAAATGGTGGTAGTCATGCAGTCAAAATCTCAGCATCAAGGCATCGGGGAGTCCATGAACGCACCACAGAATGAGCTGGAAAGGGTCTGTAATGAGGAGAAGGCGCCCCCCAGTGGCAGCTCACAGAGTAACTGAGCATTGTATCCACTTAAAAAAAAAAAAATACAGTATGTCAAAGAATACAGTGCAGTTAGAGCATGAGGGCACACCAGACACATGGACATATGCGTTTTACATCAAAGTATAAAAGCAGGTTAATACCTCAGAGGTTTGAATTAATTTAATGTGTGCAAAATACATAAGTTACAATTTGCACCAAGCTAAAATCAATTACAGTAAACACACTAAGTTGAATATTGTAAAACAAACAAACAAACAAACAAAAAACACACACAAAAACATTGTTTCATTCGTAAATAAATATTTACACTGCGGAAAAATAGAAGAAGTAATAATAGTCAAATTATATTAGAGAACCACATTGTCGCCCACGAAAAAACAAACTAACAAAAAAATAAAACAAAAATAGCGTGCAAGCTTAAAATGCTCTCTAAAGATGGCGGTAGTGTCATAATAATCCACCTGGTCAGATATTAATGTTAAATAAAGTGGTTTGTCTACAGGAAGCCAGCCTTCTCCCGGCCGCCCCCTCCTCTGACAGAGCGAGCGTCACTCTCCGGGCGGCAGGATCACATTCAGACACCAGGTTAGTCCGGAGACTCCCAGCCGCTGTCGGTTCCTCCGCGTTTGTCAGGCCCTGCTGTTGACTACAGAGGAATCTCACCTCTGGATCCGTGTGAAAACATTTTACGGTACGCAGCTTCGCAAACCGGAATGTGTGTACACATTTTGGAAATTGAATTACCTACCATTTTGTTTACATCTTTGTTTGAATAGCCTTGGCTAAGAGGCCTCTCGGACATCGCAAGGCGCTAGCGTAGCGTCAAGCTAAGTTGCTAGCTTTGTGCATGGTAATGCTAGCTGCCCGGTTAGCTTACTGTATAGCCAACGTTACACGTTTGTTTTGGTTGTAAAAACGCATGCCGGCATTGTAGCCGGACCGTTATACACATAACTGCCGTTTTATGCATTGACGAGCATTCTCTTAGCTAGTTTTTTTTAAATGGAACGCAATAGCAAGCTAGCTACTTGATTAGCATAACCGTCGTTAAGCCTGTGTTAACAGGTGGCTAGCTAAATGTATCGTTGGTTAGCTTGGAGGTATGTTGGATTTGCTAATAACAACGCCTGTACAGGTGGCGTTAGGACCTGGTCATTTGTACCTAGTGTTTCGTTACGGCTGTAGTTGATTTATCATCCATTATGTGTACTGTAACGTGCTATAGCCTAGCTAGCGGAATAACAGAAATGGTCAGCTAAGCTAGCTATCACGTCAGTATTAGCCTAGCCTAGCTGTGAGTTTACTTTGTGGTCAATGATCTTATTCTGTTGCTCCACAGATAATGCCCACGATAAAACTACAGAGCTCCGATGGGGAAATCTTCGAGGTGGATGTTGAGATAGCCAAACAGTCGGTCACCATCAAGACCATGTTGGAAGGTATAACTTTTGAAATCACAGAAGTTTGGAGTCTATTCTGTCACCTCACGGTTGACATTGTGCAACATTTGATTACATCTTTCTTTTGCATCAACTCGGGCATTATTTTTAATTACAGCAAATGTAAATGCTGGTATTTATATCAGACTGATGCATGGTATTCATTAATTGTTTGACAGATTTGGGGATGGATGATGAAGGAGATGATGATCCAGTTCCCCTCCCTAATGTGAACGCAGCCATCCTGAAGAAGGTACAGGGCACACATACACCAATACACACCTCACAGCACTCCACATCACACATACAACATGCACATATTTAGGTTAATTGGTGTTCAGCAGGTTTGTTTGCTGAAATTAGAGGACTGGTATTGTTGTGACATGTTTTTTCAGCTTCAGCATCAAACACAAGATGGTGATTGCCACTGTTGTCTTTAATGTATTTGTGCTTCATACTGAGATGGTGCTACACATCAAATCACTTTCTGCCTGTGACACATGTTGCCAGATTCTACATAACCAATTACTGTCAAAACTAGTTTAAATGGGCTGTGATCGAACTTTTATCATTTTGGAGAGTGTAGTTTGTGGTTCTTGTGGAACAATCCAGTTAATGTTCCGCATTTTCCATTTTAAATGATTCTTGCTGGTAAATGAACTTTTCATATCTATGGGAGAAAAAGGCAGTGAAGTGGGGAAAAAAGCAAAAGAAAATGAAAACACACACTTGCTGGGTCATGCCTGTGTGCCAGCTGTAGTTATTTCAGACCACTTTAAAGCTTCACCTGGTAAAAGCGTGTGTGTTCTTACATGTGTGTGTGTATTTTCCTCCAGGTGATTCAGTGGTGCACTCATCACAAAGATGACCCCCCACCTCCTGAGGACGATGAGAACAAGGAGAAGAGGACAGATGACATTCCTGTGTGGGACCAGGAGTTCCTCAAAGTGGACCAGGGCACCTTGTTTGAACTCATTCTGGTAAATACACTTCAACACTTTGTTACATTTATGTTGCATTAACTCAAATTCATTCTTGATAAATTGACACTAATGATGCCTGATTTATTTTATTTAACAATCTGTCACTGGTACTGTAAGCATGGCACAGAGGAGGGGAACAGATGATTCATGAGATTGAAATGGGTAGTTATCTTTACTATGCCGTCTCCTTTTTATGCTAGTTAGCTGAATATTTCCTCCTGCAAGTCGAACTGTTGGTTGTATTGTGTGTCATTTCCAGCAGAGAGACTTCTAAATATTACAGTACAAAATTAGTTTCTGTTTAGAAAGCACACACGTCGGAAGATAGCCTTTAATGACATTATTTGTGTCCATGTTGTAACAGAATGCATATTTCTTCATTTAAGATCCTGTATCATCAAGTCCTCGTCTTTTTTCCTTCCTCAGTTCCAATGTGGTCATGATGAAAATGTTAATATTGATACAGGGAGTACTTTGCTCAAATCTGTTGAAATGGATTATTCACAGTGTTTAACCAGAGAGAGATCAAAGTATCAGCTGCTTGCTGCAGATCTGACCCGGCTCTTTAGACTGCTGACTCAAAGTAATTGTATAATTTGATTCCTGAAGACTTTTTTTTTTGTTTTCATTCAAGAAATATTCTGTTTGAAGTTGACATTAACAGATATTCTCTTTTGCCCCTGTGCCTCTTTATTTGCAGAGTTGTACATGTGTTCACATGTTCCTCTGCTGTGGTTTATTTCAATTATGGCCGTGCAGAGAACTGATCTGTTTTCATTTGGTTAACAGGGCTGCTTAGCAACAGCTGGAATGTTGGTGTTTGGGGCTACTGCTGTAGGAGAGGCAGGGATTTAAATGGCTGTTTTAAGGTGAAACCAGTGGGAATTATGTGGGATTCCAGCTGACTCTCTGTGGGCAGTGAGTGGATGTAAACCAGGCAGAGCACATAAAGGTAACCAAAGTCTCTGGGGGCTATTGGGAAATGAGTGCAGGACAAGTTGTCGGCTTCCACGAAAAGAAACACAAGTCGGAGTGTCCGACACTTGAGTGCTGAAAAGCCCCCTCTGGTATTTGTGAATGTGTTTACATGCACAAAGCAAGATGATGCTGAAGAAGCACAGTTGGTGCTCATGTGCCGCATTAAATTGAATTGAGGCTTCCTTGGTGTTTGTGAGGTTCAGCAGGTATGGCGTGATGCAAGTTTACTGGAACGCAGCAGCAGTGGAGTTAATGATTTGTGTGTTGATTTGGACTCGAGTGGCAGCCGATGGTTCTGAAATGTTGCCTCACTCAGGCGATGAGCTGGGAGTTATGGTTGAAATCAATAATACACTATTGATAAGGATGTTCTCTATGTATTTAGATTGACAAGGAATATATAAATGTGCCAGGCAGTGTCATTGGAACCTTCTTATTTCAAATATACAGGCACCTCTTCCCTGTAGGGCACTCATGAACTTTGTACTGTGTACCTTTTTAGAGCTGACCTGATGAATGAATTTCAGCTGTGGTAATCTAGGATGACTCTACAGCATGGTGTCCTTTTATTAGTGCCATTTTGTTTGTTGATGTGTGCTCTCATTTAGCACAATGTTATATCTAAGCACCTGCTTGTGCGAACGCCACAGCTGTGGTGAACTGGGTTAACAGCAGACTTGTGGGTATTTTCTACCAAAAGACATATGCTGATTCCAGTCCAGACTACTTCGTTCTCCTCTGTGGTGTGATAGCTAATCTTGTGCAGAGTTCTGATCTGATTGTGTGACACTGTTGTGCTTGTGAAGAAACAAAAAGGAAACCCCTCCTGTGTTACAGCGCTTCAGCGTGTTAGCTCTCCTCAGCCTCGGCACTCTGGGAGGCAGATCTGACCTCGCTCCTCCCTTTTTATTCTGTTCATAGCTGAAATGTTCCCAAACTGCTGAAGTTACATTTGTTATTTGACCAAAGCAGCTGCCAATGTTTGTGTCTTATTAACTGACAGCGAGACACTTGATGTCACTTTCGTTAGTGACTGTTGGCTTGACAGCGGTGTCGTTTTTCATTTTTGGTAATGTGACACCCGGCAGTGTCACATTATTACTGCCCCTGGTAGAATGGTGTTATCACCAGGCTCTAGTAAAATGTGTGTAACATGGTCTTTTTCACACCAGGTCAGTATAAGCCTGTGCCAGTGTAGTACAACCACACAGCAGATTTTTTGATATTTAATGCTGGAATAGTTCTGGTGACTGTGGAATAGCTTTTTTGCTTGGACTGCCCATCCCAGGTTATTGTAACTTTCCAGAGTTGTCATTCAGTGAGCTATGTCTGATAAACCTTTAGCGTTCTGAATTTAAATCTGTGAAAATGATTTTATGCTAATTATTTTTTCTATTTTGTATGTTAGTTTTCCCAACTGACAAAAATTTAGTTCAGTTTGATTCTCAGAAGTTCCCTCTGCTTATACAGTCTTGGTTAAAGCTTTTAATGGAAGAATAATTTTGTGCTTAGCAACAGGCATAAGTAATCAATGGACAAATTAGCCTTCTAACAAAGTGGTCACAGGGCTGCGTATGGCCTTCAGTAAGTAAGTCTGTTCTCCCTCATGGATCTGTTGCTCAGACTGCTCCTCCTGGATATTACACCCATTTACACTTATCTACCATGTGATCCATATCTGGAGAATGACTTCATTGTTTTTTCACCAGCTATTAATCGGTGTCCTCCTTATCTCAACTCAGCCTGAATTGTGATTGAATCTCAATGTGCAAATAGACAAACAAACATGGCATTATCCAGGTCAGGGTAGGCAACGACACAGATGGCCTGTGAGTCACACTGGTACCTGAAAAAGTGATGCACACTTCAATGTAGCATCCTGTAGTTTTACTGTGTGATCGCCTGGTACCGGGTCTTCCATTTCCATCAGAGTGAAACCTTGTATTGCAGCAGTAGAACTCGCAGCTATTCATGTGTTGTAGTTCCCAAAATGAGACCAAAACAAACCGGCCTTGGCTGGCTGTTAATACAGCTGTAAGTGTTGATATGTTCTTTGAAATGCTAAGGCATCACTCGGGCCGCTTTCTCACGGCTCCTCTTCATGTCATTGTTGTTTCCCTCTTTTCAGGCCGCCAACTATTTGGACATCAAAGGCCTGTTAGATGTCACCTGCAAGACAGTGGCCAACATGATCAAAGGCAAAACCCCCGAGGAGATCAGGAAGACTTTCAACATCAAAAATGATTTCACAGAGGAGGAGGAAGCCCAGGTAGCTGTTCACTCATCACCTGAGTCACGTCTTAATAAAGTCATTAGGAATGAATACATCACTTCATAATGATGCTCATATCATATAAAACAGGCTTTTATTCTGTGTGAGGGCTCACAGCTTGGACAGCTGAGCTGCCATCCACATGTGTTCGGAAACTCAGTCCAGTCTTTCCCTCGTGTTGTCCGCAGGTACGCAAAGAGAACCAGTGGTGTGAAGAGAAGTAAAGGGGGAGATCCTGCCAACACTACCACACTGAAAAGGAAATGTCCCTGCTAACTGGTTGCACTGGCGTTGTTCATACTTGTCAATATTTACATTTAGTATATTTAGAGCCACATACCCTTTCCCTCAATTTCTGTGTACCAATAGCATGACCATCTTAACTTGCCTGTGTGTTGTCATTAATTTAAATAAAAGAGCTCTTTGTTTCCACAGGTGTGAGAAGAAAAAAAAATAGTTCTGGTTTAATGGCTTTGTACCCTTAAAGATTAGAGGACACTCCTTTCCTATTTTCCCTATTATTAATCGCAATGGTTGTCTTTTTTACTGGACATGTTTGTTTTTTTCTTTTAGGTTAATTGATTGAATAAAATGGCTTTTTTGACAATGGAAATGAGAGGGTGAATATTTTATCTCTGCTCTGTAAATGCATTTGTTCTGTGAAACCATGTTGAGAGGAGAGGACGGGCTATTTAATAGGAAAAGTGAAGTTTAGGGTTTTTGCATAATATCCTCTGGACTTAAAGTACTTGTGCGTTGTCACACAGCATTGAGTAACTAATTCCTAATTCATGTTGTATTGAATTGGAAACTATTCTCAGATAAGCTCTGATGCTGGCTTTTGGGATGATCAAACATGTATTGAAGGAGTAAATAAAACGTATAAAAAGGTTGGCGTTTGTCATTTTTGTTTTGGAAGTAGAAGGTGCAGAAGAGCGTGATGTTCTTTGGGACACTGTTCTTGAAATGTGCTTCCATCTCAACTACAGTAGACATGGACAAGATATTCAAAACACTTTAATACATCAAACAAAAAGAACAAGTAATACATCAGAGGCGTTCGAGGCTTAAAAAATACAAAAGACATCTTCAAGGCGTCGCCCCTACTGGTGTGAACAGCCCCAAATGAAACAAGCTATTTCTAGCACAAGAGCTCTCTCTGCTGGAGGAAACCAGCTCAGCTGTACACAAGCTCAGGCTCCGGTTTGTGTAAGCCGAGTTTGAAGCTGCAAGTAGAACAGTGAATTAAAGCCTTTTTTTAAAGTCAAAATCTATTTTTGTTACACTGAAGTTGGAACATGCACAAATTTGAGAACACAAGATATCATTTGAACGCTGCTGTAGTCAGTAACACGTGACCAAGGAAAAGTAAAAATCTGCACAAGAGGACACACAAAATGTATTGCTGTAAGAATGGTAGAAACTAATAGAATCCTTTTTTTGTGGTTATTTAACTTTTTTTTTTTTTTTTACATAAAAACATATAAAAGTTTAATTATAATAGGGAATTCCAACATTTATAAAACTTTACAACACAATGCAATATAATAGTACCCATTTGGTCTCAGATTAGTTTACGGAGCTGCAAAAATGTTCAGTCGAAGGAAAACGGGGAACAGAGACGTAAAAAAAAAACAAACAACAAAACCCCTCTTGTTTTTTCTGAGGGTTTCCCCACCGGCAAAACATCTGACCTTAAAAATCACATGAGATTCATATAAAAATACCCCAAACTGGGAGAAAACAGAACACAAATGTAAAGGTGATGTAGCAGGAGTTTGACTGTCTGAAAGTGCCTAAAAGGAAAATGTAATTCTGATTTTTTTTTTACCTGCTGATTTGTTTTATTCCTTTGTCAAAGGGGATGCACAGGCAGTTCTGGAAATATTTGGAAATGGATTGAAGCTGAAGTCAATCTGTCCCTGTCTTTACACCTGAGCTTCTGCTGGTCAGGCAGGCTTTGAGTGACAGTGGAGTCAGTGTGTGTGTGTGTGTGTGTGTGTGTGTGTGTGTGTGTGTGTGTGTGTGTGTGTGTGTGTGTGTGTGTGTGTGTGTGTGTGTGTCACTATACTGTGACCTCTGAAGCATCTTCTGCAGCATCAGTCCCTCTCAGAACCTCTCCCTGCCTCACTTTTCTGTCTGTGTTGATGTTGCTAAGAGCTCATTTTATGATACATTTCCTTTGTGATTGTCATGGAGGTCAAAACTCGGGGTCAGCTTCCAAAAAAAAGAAGAAGAAGAAAAAAAAAGGAGCACCGAGGGGGCTTTAGAGTTGTGGAATCATCTCTCAGGAGGCAGAAACACGAGTTGTTTTAACTGAGTTTAACTGCAGCAGATGGAGCCAAAGAACTGCTGATTTCTCAGCTTCAGATCAAACTCTGCCTCTGAACAACTGGGACTCATGGTGACTGTCAACAATTCAGGGGCTGAATCCTCCAGACAAGAGGCGTCTCCTCCAAATGACAGTGTAGCCTTACTGACCCAAGTGTCCCTCCACAAGTCTTTCTTATAAAAAACACCTGGGACACCAACGTGACCACCTGAAATCTCGATTAAGGATTTGTACATTTTTAAAGGAGGCTTCACTGACCTCTTAAAAATAAATTCACCCAAAAATCTCAATTCAGTCATTATCTTCAGATGCAGATGGAAAGTCAGGTGAAGTCTCTTAGTCCACAAATGTTTCTGTTCTTCTAGACAGCTGAGGGAGATCAAATCATTTTGAGATCTCTGGGCTTCTGAAGACCTACCTGACGCAGGACAAGTTGTATGGGGTCATTTAAAGTTCAGCTGTTTAGGAGAACGCTGCAACCCTGTTTTTTTCGTGAAGCTCCAGAAATGATTTGTGGACCCCGAAACTTCCCCCAGCTGTCCATCAGCATGTAGGTGAGTAGATAATGACTTTGGATTGATTTTCATTTTTGTGTGAACTCATCCTTAAAGGATATATTTGGTGTATAAATGGTGACTTTAGAGGATCCAGCCTCTGAACTGAGACACAGATGGTCTCTTACTCTGGGGTCAATCTAGTAGCAGGGACACCACCACACCTTCATCACCACACCACCCAGAGTGTGAGAATGAAGGCAGGTGAGGGAGATGATCTTCATGGCTGTGGAGGTGAACAGGGTATCAGGGGTGTGAGCAGGCCGGAGTCATCACTGAGTCTCTGTTAGCACTTTGAGAGAAAGTCCTGCGGCCTTGGCGGCCGACAGCGCCGTCGTCGAGCCGTGCGTCTGCTTGCCGGACAGTTCCAGGTGTGCGTGGGCGTGTTTGGCTGCAGTGTGTCGGAGGTCGCTGCGCTTCCCGGCAGACTGCTGCAGGGGTAAGCGGGTTTGCGAGCGCGTGTTTGTTGGCGGAGACAAGGGGAGGCGCGATGACGGGGAGGCGGGCGGCGGGGAGCTGCCCGGTGAGAGGGGGTGCTGGTGCTGGTACAGACGGTGGCGGGCGGGGGACGGGGAGGGGGGAGAGTCTATGGCACTTAAATCTGAAGAAGTTGGGCTGGGGCAGCCTCCTCCTTGAAGGTAGCGAATGCACTTCTTTTTCCTCCTAGGGACAGTCAGAGAGAGTTATCTGTGAATAAAGTGTGGATGGTAAACGTCAGCAGGCTTCAGTGAAGATGCATCATTCACACCGATGTCAATGAACATGGAGACATATGATCACAACCAACACAGAGCAGGATTAGTGTCAGACACATTCCCTGACTAAAGGTTTTCTAGATTTAGTCAAATTAGAGGACTTTTCTATGACTGTCACCATCTTCAAACATAATTTAATAGTGGTGTTCTTTAAAGGGGTATTGCAACATTTTTGATAGAAGGACCTACTTGCTTTTTGTTTTTTTGCCAAAAATGACATTAGAGATGTTAATATCATTCTCATGGCCATCATCACACCTACATCACCTCTATGGTTCACTCTCTAACATGTTGCCTCTCGTTACTTTCAAATGTGCACAACCATGAATGGAAAAGCATCAATTTGTGACTTAAGTGGGAGAAACGTGCTGGAACAAGCTCTCGGCGAACAACTCTGTGACTCCCTGGAGTTTTGTTGTGACCTCAGGGTTGCCGGGCAACCAGCGGAGATGCTGCACAGACGCCCTTGTTAAATAGTTCCAGTACATAACTAACTCTAAATCCACAGATTGTGGGTTTTTTTTACATGTCGGTCTCTGTCCCAAATAAACCAACGAGACGTAACATGTGAATTGGTGAGCTTTGAAGGTGTTGGCACACGTATCTTAGAACTTTGGAGATCTCGCCGCTTCCTCTTCCAGGCAAAATGCTAAGCTGAGATCAAGGCGTGGTGGCAGGCCTGTTTCTGATGATTTATGACCACGTTTCTGCAATTTTATAAGGAAAACGAACTGGGATTGTTGCAATTTTGAGAAAAGGTCGGGGGGGAAAAAAACACTTGAATCGCATCAATTTGGATACACAGCCACTCAGCAACACTAAACTCTGCAAACCAAGTTTCCTGTTTTACTTTAACAACTCTGGGTGTTCAAAAATAATACACCAGCCGGCTCAGGAACATGCTTGAAGAGCGTAAACTGTGAAATCTGAATACTTTAGAGAGTCAGGAGACGTTTCCTCCTGCTTCCAGTCTAAATGCTAAGCTACAATTAGCACGGAGACTTGATGATGGAATGATGATGATCCTTTTCATTTTTGTCAGGAAAGAAAATAGGCGCATTTCCCCAAATCTTGAGCTATTTCATTATTTAAGAGCAGGGGATACCACTCAAAAGCACATCTTAATCACAATATGTCTTCTCTTCGTTTTTTAGTTCTATTAATGTGAGACAGTGAACTCAAACATCAACGGTGTCATGGCGATGGCGGCGTCCTTCGCATTTTAAGTACACCGAAAGTAGTACAAGTCAGGTGTTTTGTTTTTTTTGTCCACCCCCTAGTGCACCGCTCTCCCAGTTTGCACCAGACACACTGCAGCCGGGAGTGACACGCCGTGCTTTGTGAGGTGTCAAACTTAAAAGCAGACTTGTGTACCGCCGAGCGCAGCATCAAAGCAGTTAACAGGATCCCATGATCATTACCAGAATATGATATGAGTCACCAGGTTTAACCGCAAGGAAAGGCGCGAGGCCATATTCAGAGAGACGGAGGGAGAGAGGGGAGGAAGAGTGCGATAGAAAGTGATTTCTAAAATGTCAGAGTTCACCATCAAAAGGCGCCTGTTACCACATCGCATGAATGGAGAGAGTTGAAAGCAGATGGGCATGAGAATGCCGTCAGAAGGCAAAGCTGCAGGGAGAGTGTGTGTGTGTGTGTGTGTGTGTGTGTGTGTGTGTGTGTGTGTGTGTGTGTGTGTGTGTGTGTGTGTGTGTTGAGCTGTGGTGATAAGGATTTGCTCTAAACCACATTCACCCCCCTTTGTTCTATCAAACCGAAACACACACACACACACACACACACACACACACACACACACACACACACACACACACACACTTAGATTTCCATGACGTGATGGTGGGGAAGACGACGGGGTTACTACAGTGCTGTGGTGGTAGAAGCTTCTTGTGCAGAACCACACGGATCCCTGACTCCTGCAGCGACGCGCTCGTCTGTCGTCTACTGTAAAACCCCGCTGTGACTTAAACAGAGTCAGTCCGACGTGGTGACAGGCCCGTTTCTCATGATTTATATCATATTTTTACAATGTTTCTGCGCTATTACAAAAGACACAGAGCTGAGATTGTTGGAATTCTGAGAAAATAAGTCCATGAAAATACTTGAATTAAGTCGCGCATCAATGCACCTTGAGTTGTGAGGGTAAAACAGGGAACTTGGTTTACAGAGTTTGTTATTAATCTAGTGTTCAAGTACCCTGAGCACTCATAAAAAGCTTCTCCAGCTGGCTCACGAGCACGCTCCATGAGGGAACAGCTTTGTTCATGATCACAAACAAGACAGAAACACGTCTGCTGCAACATTTCGTCAACTTCTTCTGCTACCAAACTGGAACAAGAAGATTTAACTGCTGACCTTTAACAACACAGGTCTTGCAAATTGGTATTAATGACTGCCGATGATGTAAGAGATCCAACTCAAGGAGTTTGTAATGGCTTCATGTTGGCTGCTTATTAGAAGAGCTCCAGCCATGACATGAATTTACAAGCTGCAGTAATAAAGTTAAATGTTTTTCCCTGTAGGAATGCCTGACTTTTGGGCATTTTAACGGCACAAACTCATGTGAATTCATAAATCTGTCGGCACGTTTGGAGCTGCCAGGAACAATGAAAAGCCTCATTTTTTTGGTGTTCTGTAATCAACAGATCAGCAGGAAGCAGAGAAATATACAGGTATGCTGCTGTTTTGAATACCATCGAACCGCTCTGCAAATACTGACAGCTTTGTTATTCTGTGCTATTCCCCTTTAACTACACTAAGTTTAGATACAGAGCACACTGACAGCAGTGAGGATCCTTATCCACCTTTGACCTTTAAGGCAACATGTCACAGGAAAATAACAATGAATAATGGGGGGAAAATCCACGCTGATGCATCACCCAAAGTCAAAGGTTTTTGGAGCTGAAGACATTACTGATCCTGGAACAGCAATCCTGAAGCTGGTTAGAATAACATGGAGCCTGATGTTCCTGGAGAAAGAGCTTCATTCTCAGGTTGTCAAACACTGATTCTTAGAATTGTCATCACTGGACACTGATACTGCAGTAAGTTTTATTATGGGATGTTTTGACACTTTTTACGACCGTTTAAAGGGTTTATACTGTGTTTCTCTTGTGACTATAGAGAAACGTATTTAGGGTTAAAATGCTTCAACTTGCAACAGAGGAGAAAGTTAGTGGCAGGCAGCATGCAGAGCTCAGGTTGGATTCTCAAACATTCTCTGGAGGCAGAGACGTCTCGAGGCAGAATTAATCTCACTGGCCGAGTTAACCGTCAGCGGGTTGGGAATCTCTTCTGTAGTAAAGAAAAGCAGGAAAGACAGGAGGAAACTAAAATGACCCCGTCTTGTGAACTTGATCCGATTAAGATCATTACTACCTCCAGAGCAGCTCTGCCTTTGAAAAAATGTTTGAATAACTGTGACTCCATCAGGGGGAAGTGATGCACTGACGGACGGATGGGAGCAGAAATGTGGAGCGTGGCGCTATGGAGCGGGTCGGGTGGGGGAGGGGTGGATGTTCGGTACCCACCTGCAGGGACCGCACCAGTCCGTTTGTTGGTTGAGGCCGAAGCGAGCCCGGCATTTCTTAGGAGAGCCCGGGTCTGAGCACAATGCACAGCATGCACAAAACAAGAAGGAGGAAAAGCAAAAAAGAAAAAAAACAGAGAGGAGCGGAGGAGGAGGAAAAAAGGGGGTTAGAGGAGGAGAGACAAAGAAAGACAGAAAGAAAGAGACACGAGAGCTCATCAGGGCAGGAGAAACCACCGACAGGGCAGTTTGTTCAGAGAAAGCCATCAGGTCAAACTGTTAGTAGCCGGTTACAGCACAGCAAAACATCAATAAATGCCAGAACATACACAAATGCACACACACACACACACACTTTAGTTAAAGAAACACATCAGACATCCGGGACACAGGCAGTTAAGAGACACTCAGAGAGAACAGCCGAGCTGCGACACTGTTGACACAGTGATGAACCGCTTTATCTCAGGAATAACTAAAAATACACTGCGGATTAGATTATTGGCATCATTCATGCTTCTCATCGGTTTGCTCATTCTTTAACTGACTGGCTAACAGCTGACTGGTGTTGACCAAATACATTGAGACATACTGATTCTTTTCTGCAGAGCCCATCCAAGTCTGCCTCCTCTCACTCTTCATGAAATCATTAAATCCTCAATCTGTGTCAGTCTTCCCCCTGCGGTACCAAATATCAACTTTTTTCATGTCATTTATTCTGTCGTAGTTTGGAAATTGCAAGATGGCAGCTGACTGTTAACATCTATTAACATCCATCACTTTCTACAGAGTTGCCTGCGGGACATTTAAGACACTACAACAAATGATCTGCTGAAGACTTCTACGTGTTTTGTTTTTTTTTTCTTCTTCCTCATTGGTAAAGATAAGTGACGGGAAATGTTTCTGACTGCCTCGGTGGTGAAGGATAAGGGAAAATGCCATGATGCGTGACATTCTGAACTCGAACAGTTAAGATCAGGACCTGACGTTTCGTTTGTACACCATGTTTATAATTTAGGTTACGTGGAAAGCCGAGTGGGTGGGCGGTTTGACGTTAGAGACACATCCTGCCTCAAAGACAACAAGATGTTGTGCTACAGAGCGCCAACGCATCTTCAAGCTCAACTGAATCCTCTCAACACTAGCCTTTCCTTTTTTCTCCTGGTATCTGTCTGACAAGTGGAGATATATTAAGACAGTTTACCTGTATTGGAGTCCTGCAGCTTCTCCCTTTTTCTCCTCTTCTTCTTGCCCTGTGGGAAAAAAAAACAAAAAAACACAACCCCCCCAATGAATTACTGATTTCCTCTTGAGTTTCATCCATGCAAATAATTCTGGATTCCTCTGTGCTTTCCCTGTTAGCTTAACATGTTGAGAATGAGTGTTCATGATGGAAAGTAGTCCCACACTGTATTTTTTTTTTTTTTAATCTGCACAATATGAAAAATGGGGGTTCATTTGTGACATGTAAATCCATTTGAAAATTCAAAACATAAGCAATGTTGAAAGCAGCAACCAGGTCAGGCAACCATCTTTAAAACAGTCTACAAAAGCAAGAAAAAGCCAAGAAAGATAAAGAAAAACAAAAGGAAACACGTTGTATCACTAATGTCATTATACACTCGATTCATGCAAAACCTGATGTGTCGTCACCAAGAGGTGTTCAATCAAAAGACGATTCGAAACCCTGACGTGTTTAATGACGCTTTTAAAAAGATCCAAATATCTTGTCTGCATATTTGTATTTGTTTCTCTCCTGTCTGACTGATTGTAATGTGTGACTGCAGAGGTAAACATCAGAGTTGTTCACACAGATCCGGTGATGGTGGAGTGAGGCCTCATATTTGGGTGAGATGAAGGATGTGGGTACAGAGCTCTACCGCCTACGCTTCGATGTCTGCCCTCCTCGACTCGCTGTCAGCACTGTCTATGTGGTTACAACAACAATTCGTGCAACTGCACCCTTCTGTGAGCTTTGTGTCTGTGGGCGTACGTGTGTGTGTGTGTGTCGACGTGTGTGCATGTACTACAGTATATGTTGGCTTTTTTTGTGACTCGGAGGAGAAACCCTCCACAATTGCGGGGGCGGTATGTGGAACTTTACTTCCTGTTTTGCTCGTTGGTCCAGGGCAAAGTGGGGAGGGGGACGAGGAGTGAGTGAGGGTTTCTTAAATATAGTGTCTGAAGCTCTGAATGCTCATGTTACTACATAAGTTGTTCTATATCTTATACATTTTATAAGCTCCAATTATTACTCCACCAATTGACTGGTCCATTGCCAGAAAAATGCTCAACAACTATTTGGTAATTAAAGTAATTTTACATGCCTCTAAAATATGGATATTTCCTGACCTATTATGCTTTTTTATTTGTTTCCTCTCTCTCTGTGTTTTATTTCTATTCTTGAAATTTGAAAGCATCAAAGTCCGAACAAACAGAAGCTCCTCTCTCCTACAGAAATTACTGCTCCTGAAATGCCTCGACAGTAATTCCACCTTTAATTCTGTGTCCTTATGACAACACACTACATCACCATGTCATGCAAATGCATTATTCATGCCTTCCGACTTGTCTGGCACATAAGAGTTGATTTAGCACAGCTGCTCTCCTCTGGCTCAGGCATGTGTGAGCTGACCAATTAGAGGACACAGAGTGTTCAGGAGGGGAGGGGCCTTAAAGAGACTGCTGCACCGGACAGTATGAGAAAACTGATGTGTTTTTAGAGCATTAAAGCATAGAAATCTAATCTAGTGGAAATCAAAACTAAAATTGTTGTCCTGAAAATTAGCATGATATGTCTCTTTTAAAATTTGAACTGGGTATTGGACTGACAACACAAAAAAGGTTTCACTTGGTAACCTACAGTATAAAAGTTACCTGCCATATTTCCCTAAAGTTAAAGACCATAAAAACAAGAACTTATCCTGTGAAGCCACAACATGTGGATGATGTTTACATGTAAAGCTGTACTTCATCATGAACTAATCAAACTCCATCCACTGTGCTATGTGAGCTGCTTAGAAAATGCTCAAAGCTCCATGCATTCAGCAAAAGCACCTCCACTTATGATCACAGTTTACCAGAGCTCTGGTTTATAACATATTTGAGAAACGAGCTCAGAAATAACTCTGGGCTTTTGTTTTGAAAGCTCTACTCATTAAAGTCGCACCCTTCGTGCGGCTCTGCTAGCCTCTGTGTTGGAAGGAGATGAAAACGAAATGAAGAATGACATTAGAACTGAATCAGCGTGCAGAAGTTTGTGACATGAAGCACTCGTTCAGATGTTACGAACGCGTTATAAACCACAGCCCAAGTTAAGTGTCACCATAACACATGGTGTGTGTGTGTGTCATGCCTGCCCGGAAAACAAAGACAGTAGAGCAGAGAAAAAGCGTAAAACAGGTTTCCACTCTAAAGGGACTGAAAAGCAGCTTCTCGTACAACCAAAGCCTTGAATTCACCTGAGTGTGACACATTTTCCACATCGATTTCTGGCAGAAAATATTTACACATTACAGGATGGACTTAAAAACCTGTAGGTATTAGATGAACAATCACTACTAAATGTTGTGGCAAAAGGTTGTGTGTCTGTTTAACCATGACATAACGTGTGTCACTATTGTCTAACAATTAAAAAAAAAAAAAAAAAAAGAAGGTATTTTAAAGGGATGCCCATTAAAAAATAATGAAACTCAGGCAGCGAGGCAGCGAGGCCAGCCATGCGGCCCTGCTCTCTGTTAGTTGAGCAAAACGGGTCGATTTATACCTCTGTGTGAATTTCAGTTAAACTGACTTCTAGACATAACCATGGCAATGTGCAAGACTTGGGTGAATTACATTTGTAGTTAACCAATCAGATGTGCTCTTGCAGCTGCTGTTTCTCGTATGTTGTCCGTGATGCTGTTGTGTGTGAGTCATTAAGGTTTTTGGAAGGTGCATGCAAACTTTGCACAGGAATACCCACAACCCCTTTCATGCAGCTTCACATTTTTTTTTCCCACCACAGAGGCATAAATCCACCATAAGACGTGTCCCTACCCAATCAGCTTTACTCTTTTCCCCTGCGACCCCGCTAAGGCCCGCCTCCTGCAAGAGTTCAACAGCAAACTGACAAGTCAGAGGCACACAGCAGCCCAGATACAGCACATCCCCAAAACATTAGACTCAAACACATGCACCTCACAGGTCTGACTTCCTCCTATACATCTGAGAGACTGATTTAATCATTTCATGCCCTAAAAGTTAAGTTTGATGACGTCTGACTGACAGGTCTGGGGGGGAGGGGGTCAATAAACATGCAGGTTGTTGAGACAGCAGTCAGTAAGAGAGGTAGGAGTAATTTCTTCAGCTCTGAGGTGAGAATATCCCAGTTCACCAAGTTCTGGTTTCATAAACTCATCCTATTCTTCCATTTATCTTGGTTTTATTTACAGGGAGTCAAACCAGAGAGAGAAGTCAAGTAGTTGGTGTTTCTACTATTCGCATGTTTCTATTTATCATTTTTTCTTGCCTTTAGGAACATATTAGAGGTGGGGTGTGTTGCTACTAGAATAATATACACTGCATGATATAATAACTTATCAAAGTACAGATAGAGAGGCGAAGTCATGCCCTTCCTGGTGGACCACCGGAGGATTTCAGAAAAACACATCTTTTTTTTTTTTTTTAACCCTGCTTGAATTGTGCCATGAACTACACATATGATGTCTGTCAAAAACAAATCTGTATCATCTGTGTGACAAAACTTTCTTGACTTCAAAAATCATGTTTTAAATTTACAAACATCAGACGTGTAGTTCATGGCACAATTCAAACAGGATCAAAACTGTTTGTCTCTCTCCGAGAGAGATTTCTGTAGAAATATTTTCTGAAAAAATGGGGCACACCAGAAGGGGCCTCTCTAAAGCTCTCATTGCTGTCTTTTATTTTGAAAGGACTTAACAGTGTTTATTTTCATATGAGAAAAGAAACTCTGAAATTCAGGTTTTAACGATCATGTTAAAAATACTATGTCTTTTAAGATGTTTCAATTAAAACGTGAAAACTTCTTTAAATATAACTGATCATGTGTATAATCTAATATCATTAATATCACTGATATAATAATTACAAAACACTCAATTTTAGTAAGTAATAACTTCCAAGTTATGTAACAACATAATATCTCAGTGAAAAGAATAAACAATAAAAATGTATTGCATTATTATATTTTCATCACATCACATCACTTTCTTAATGTAAGACAACCACATGACTTCTTCACTCTAGAGATGGTTCCCAGGTTATAAAAATCACAATCCTCCACTAACAAAGTGAGCGTGCCTCCTCGACTTAAATCTTTTACATTCCCCTGGTTATGTTCTGCACAAATCAGCTTTTTTAAAAAAAAATAAAAAAATAAAAATCATCTCAGAAAAGTTGTCAAGGTGTCTTTTATATTCCACTCAGTATGGAGGAAGAGGAGACAAGAGGAAGAGGAGGAAGAGGAGCGGTCCTTACATAGTTGTCTCTGGCGGACCAGGTCGGGTAGAGCTGCATGTGGAGTTGTCTCTCTTTTCTGGCCAACTCGTAGTACTTGGCCTGCTCCTCCCGGGTCAGTGCATGCCACTGGAGACACAGATCGAGAGGGAAACTGTCAGTATCTTGATCTCATTATCATGGATGGCACTCGGTGCTGGGTGCGACTCCCAATTTGGTGAATTAAGGTAAGAAAAGAAAGGAAAGACGAAACAGGACATTTAACTTTAAGTGAACACCACAGACATGAATATAATTACATGTCAAAAAGTACAAATGTATGAATGAGATAAAATAAAATAAAACATGAAACAAAATCTTAACTCATGAAGTAGTAGAGAAGCTGCAGATTCATACTTCCTCCTACTCCTTTTCCAACATGTACGTCTTGTTGTTATTTGAGAATCTCTTTATTCAGTTGGTCGCACAAGTTTCATGTTCCCTTTTCTTGGCTTATTTCATTGAAAGATTTTATTCTACTGTGTGTTTTCTTTTATTTTGACATGTCTGAAATAAAAATGTATCAACCAGTCAATGAATAAATGAATCAATGAATCAATCAGAAACCCACCAAAGTAAAACATTTTCAATGTAAAAATATCAAATTCATGTTGTTTTTTAAAAGAACATTGTAAGATTTATGTGTAAATGAATAAAATAATATGATTTCAGTCCAGGGGTTATAAAATCAGTCAGAAAAAGAATCCAGTGTAAAAGTAAAGAGGGATATTTAAAGGAATAATTGGTGCAGATTATAAGCAGCAGCTCATTTCACAGTGGGCAGCACATGCATGTTGCAAATCCAGACTTACACCTGAAGAAAACTCCCCACAGTTCTTAACACAGTTCGATCTGCATCTGAACTCTCTGAATGATGCAACGCGCTTCACCATCTTATCATTCTTCAGGATCCCAGTACGACCAGTTGGGAGCTGCTCTGATCTCAGCAGCACCAGTATGTGAGAGTTCACCTTACCACCGTCCTCTCATGTCCCTCATGTGTGAAATTACAGACTGACCTGGAAAAGGGATTAGTCTGAGTTTAGCTGTGTGTGTGTTCATCCCTCACCCTCCGTCCAAGAATCTGGTTGATGGCGGCGCTCTCCTTTAATGTGCACTCTGCGATGACCTTCGCCCTCATCTCCTTCATGTAGAGCATGAAGGCGTTCAGGGGTTTCTTGATGACCGGCTTCTTAGGCTCCTTCTCCCGTTTGACCTCCTGCGGTTTCCTGAGAGGGGAGAGAGAGAGGGGCAGAGGGGTTGTGTATACAAGGAATAAGATGTTGTGTGTTGTTCCTATACAGTATGGTTGGTTACGTGCAAGGGAACATAAGACAAAATTCATTTCATTTTTTTCCACACCATATTTTGGACGGATGCAACACACAATATCTAAATTGCTAATTAGCGAGCCTTAGGTGGATTGTGTTGCCACTAGAGAGAGCCAGGCTAACAGTTACTCTTTGTTTTCAGTCTTTGTGCTATGCTAACCTAACCAGTTTCTTGTTGAAGCTTCATATTTAATGAACAAATACAAGAGTTGTGTAAATGTTCTCATTTAATGTCTCAGCAAAAAGAAAAAGTGAGTATGCACATTTCCCAACAAGTCACACGTCTGCCCATAACTGTAATGATGCTTTAATTTCCCCCCGTTTCCATAAAGATTAAAATCTCAGACAATTACTTGACAACAGAGAGTCAGGAAAATATTTAAATGTATTAAAAACATTCACTAAATATTTCCAGTCACAGATTATTGTCAAACCCTGCAAGAGAACGGGGGGATAAAGAGCGACAGGCTGAAACAGTGCAGACGATACTTACACATACATGCTCCTGTCATACTGGTCGTGGTCCTGTTTGCCTGTAGGGGGCACTATGGCTGGGTGGGGGATCCCTGTAGGATGCATGCCTGATGGGCCCAGCATCAGTGAGTGAGGGAACCTTGAGGAGGAAGACAGACATGAATCTTTAGTAAGATCAGAGAAATCAAGTCAGGGGGGCGAGAGAGGACGGAGAGCGTGGAAGCGAGAGCAGACGTGTTTTGGTAAGCACCGAGCTTGAAAGCATGAAAGCGTTTAAGTCGATCAGGCCTCCTGCCTGCTTTGTGGCTGATGTTCATGTTGAGCGCTGAATGCAAAATGAGTGACTTGCTTCTTTTTATGAATTCAGCATTGATGTAAAAATGTGCCACCACTAGAGGGCGTCCCAGCATTACCGACCGAGAGGCTGGCGGCCCAGAAACATGCACCTTCACATCTTGACGTGTTGTGTGGTGTCAAGAAAATAAACTTCACTCTCCATCCATATCAATTTAAGTCTTAAAAGAAGGAAAGCTGAGGGATTTTCAGCAAAGTTTCACAGATAAAAGACAATATTTTGATGTCAGAAAAGTTTTGTGTCAGCATCTTTACAGTCTGCGGAGATTAAAGAGGAAAAAATGAAGCCTGACTGACATCGAGGCAGCAATAAGCATCAGCTGCTGGCAGCTTGTGGCAGCCGAGTGAGCATCTGGGTCAGAGAATAACCAAAAAAATATTCACATTGTTTGTTTTAACCTGGAGCTCACAGGTAGGGTTGCACAGAGTAATAAAAAATTAAAAACAAGCAGGTAAGATGAGTAATTCACCATGTTAAAGAAGTGAGATCAAAGACTCAGATGAGAAAATGTAATGCCTTTTTCAATTCTTATATCTATACTAGCTTTTTCAGTTTTAGGTGTAAAAAACATGTGAACGGTTGGTGCACCTTTGGTTACTGTGTGACCGAGGCCCTCCGCAGAGAATCTGCAAAGCGTCCTTCTGTAGCAAATACAGACTTACATTCTGTGTGCGTACGTGTGTGCAGAGATCTTTAACACTGGTGTCAAATTGGTATCACAGCTTTAAGCAAATACAGAACAACAAAACAAAGCACCTGGCTGCACGTGACGACACTGTTGCGCTCTCAAACTCACAGCTCGGGTCACGAGGTTCACACTTTTTTCCTGTTTGTGTGTGCGTCCTTGAAAAACAAAAGAAGCCCGCTGCTTTTTTGAATGTAGTTTTATCAGCGAAGGTCAGGGATCAGGAACACACAAAAACAGAAAAGGGACAAAAGCAATAGCAAGAAAAAAGCTGTCAATGTCCTGGTGTGTGTGTGTGTGTGTGTGTGTGTGTGTGTGTGTGTGTTTGCCAGCATTTTGTATTTTGCAGCAGCAGCTAGCGCGGCTCGGCTCAGTTTGTCATGATCGAGCTTGTTCTTTTGGTGAAACACTGAACTCGTCCTGTTTACAGCACACTGGCTCCAATAAGCCTTGCTTGTGATATAAACAGGAGTGGATGAAGCGTTGCTTTTTTTTTTTTTTGGCTCGGTCCTGCTCAGTCCGAGCCGACCAGCCGGCTACGGTACCTGGAGTAGGAGGTGGCGCTGGAGAGGTTGGAGGAGTAGGGCTGCCTGAATCCACAGGGGGACAGGCCAGGATAGACTGGCTGGCTCTGCCTGCCACAGCACAGCAGAGGGGAGAGACGGCAACAGTTGATGCCTTTTAGCTTTACAGGTAAACCTTTGTTAATCCACATGGGGGCATTTAACCCTTCAGGTAAATTTAGTTACATTATAGACTTAATTTAAATACAATTTCATAACAATATAAACTCACTCTACTACGATACAGAGGCACTGCTTTGGGGAATTCATTTCTTTTGAAACATCTCAAAAACACATTGATGTCTTCTCAATTTAAATGTTGATTATCAGACAGCTGAAGAAATAGAAATAATGAAAATATCTTTGCATATTTTTTTACAGCTTTCATCCTGTAATTAATGTTCTATCTCTAATCTATCTCTAATTTTTTTCTAATTAATTTGCCTTTGGTTCCGACCTCTCCTGTCCGCAGGGTTCCCGCACCTTGACATCAAATTCAAAGATTTTTTTTCCCGACTATCCAGGCCAAATTCTCTCAGATTCAAGAAGCCAAGGTGGCATATTTTGAGACACTGATCAAGGTTAACCACTGCTACAACACTGACTCTTTATTCTAAGATCTAGCGGGCTTTAAAGAAGCTCACACAAAAATGTAAAAAAGCAAACAAACAAAAAAAAGAACTTAAATTTCTACCCTTGCACAAAATATATAAATTCTTTATGTTATATAATTATATACATATTTGTGTAGCAGGGAGTGTATTTAAATTTATGAGTGTGTTTGTATTTACATTACATTTTATGAAATGCATGCAAATAGCCGCAAGATAAACTTCAGCACCAACACGTTTGATGAAAAAAAATCTCATTCCTGAATAAAGTTAAATGTCGTGGCTTAATGCTTCTCAGATTCTTCCTCACATCTATAGAATTATCTTCTGTGGAAGCTCTTGTGATGCTGTGATGCACGGCGATCCCCCGTGGAGACTTGGATCAGCTCTGTTGACAGCTGTATGTCAATACCAGGCTTACCGGGAGCAGAAACACACACACTCACACACCGTGGGAGGTCGAGAGTGGGGATGGGACGTAAGCAGGAGCCTTTGATATGTATAAAACCACACTTCTCCCCCCTGAGAGCCAATACAACCCCCCCTCCTTCAGCTGATTCATCCTTATGTTTCAACGTATGCACACACACACACTCTCCAATCCACAAACCACCTTTACAATCTCCATTATCATCACACACACTGTTTCTCCTCTTCCTCTCCGCTGTATCCAATCTGCAGCCACAGGAGGCGGCGCTGCACATACAGTGAACCCCAGCAGCAGAGGCCTGCAGCTGGGACGAGATCCAGAGATCACCGGGCTCATCTCCTGGAGGACCGTTCACGCTGTAATCCTGTTTTACACTACAACACAGGTCAAGTGTTGTTCAGATAAAGGCAGTTCAAACCAAACGGGCGGTCTGGTCTTTATCTCGCCAGGCAGCTGCACACACCAGCTCCCAGAATCCAGAAATAAAACCAATCGATCCATCAATTAATTGGATTTATTTTTCTGTACATAGCCACAAAGAAACACCAGCCCTCTTGTACTTGTACCCCATGCAAACAGTGGCTCCTGAGTGGTGGTGACACCACATTCGAACAGGAAAAAAAAAAAAAAAACACCCCCCATGTGACAGGCATGGCTGGGCAGAGGTATGCTGGGAATGAGATGAAAAACCAGGCCACATGCTCTATTGTGCTCTGGTCTGGTCAGCGCTTTGAGCACCGTTGTCGCGACACTTCTGACGACAAGTGACTACACTGTAATTACAACTAGTGCAAGATGATTTAGTCCAACGCACAGAGTCTGGAAATGTAAACAAGTGACAGCAAATTGGAATAGTTTTCATGCTGCGTATTGGACACCGATTGTGACTGACGCTAAAGAAAGGACTTTGAGGCCTTAAATATTTTGATTAAGGACCGAGAAGTACGTTTGTTACTTGATGTACAAAAGTGATCATAAAATGGGAATTTTGACTTAATTTTCTGGCTATTACTGGGCACACCCGATCTTCAAACATCCACATAGCTGCAATTTCAGCTGCTCAATTATGCAGGACGAAGCAAACAACAACGGCTGAAAATCTGGTTCTTTTGGTCTCTCACTGCCAGTAATTTGCATGGTGATGTGTGACTTATTCGGTGGGATTGTCTGTTCTTGGAGCCAAACTGTAAAAATGCAACTTTAACTGCCAACTCTGTCACTTAGAGACGCTCTATTCTCCATCAGAAGTGCTAGTTGGATGGTTGAAAAGGCTCTTGCAACCCTTCCCCCATGTCTTTACACCACCTTCTGACGTCAGTCAATTGTGTGGAGGTGAGAAAAAAAGCCAGGATTTGAACTTCTCTCTCTCTCTCGCTCTCTCTCCCTCGCTCTATTTTGATTCTATTTCAAACTAAAATTAGTGCATACATGTGGGGTTTTTGAAACATTGGTAAACCCACCAAAGACAACGCTGGGTTTTGGTTCTTTTTCTCTGGTGTGTCACATTTGATGTCACAAACACGCCTGAAAGCAGTGAAGACGAGACAGCTGCTTTCACATCAGTCTCAAGGCCGACCAGGCTGTCATGGTTTCCCAAATCCATGAATCTATGTGACTTGAAATTTTAAGGTCACTACTTGATCTGATGACCATGTCATAGTTGGACCAACGAATCTTGGTCTCTAAAGATCAACGGATCATTGGTTTAATTCATTTATGACTGATTTACGTTTTCATATTCTTCTATAAAAAATTAGGCTACATGGTTTCAAGTGAGCTATAAGCACCATATTTGAAGGGATATGTTGAAGCTATCACGCTGGAAGTGTTGTTTTTGTTTGAAGAGAAAAAGATATTGGGAGAATCACAAATCATGCTTTCAATTTTGACATTCCAAACCGTGTACTCATTTCGATCGATTTTTGATTTAGGATAGAAACTGTGACACCGCTAATGGAGACGCATGGAAATGTGTTCACACCCCAGTGTCAGAGAAGGGGCAACAGTTAGCATGTCCACACCAGAGCTGGAATCAAACTGAAGATGAGAGCCTGATGTTAGTGTTTTCTTTTGTCCAGAGTGAATTGGAAAGTATTTCTATTTTTTTTCATTGTTAGTTGGAATAGCTACAAATTACGTTATCCCCAGATTTAAACAACGGCTTATGTCTTTGATTGTGTTTAGACAACACATACGAATGAACCCCGTCCCGAGAATAATCCGACTTCTACAGGCCGCAGTCTCCTCAAAGAGGAGGAGGAGGCTGTGCTGCAGTCTCGACTGAAGCTCAAGAGGCTTTTATAACATCCCCTTCAGCTCTCCGTTCACACCATATTTAATAATGCAACGTGTTTGGGAGACTGCAAAGCTGCATCCTTACTAACAACAAAACAAAAACACATCTCAAATAATTCCTGACCCCATCCTGGTCCGACACCACTCACCCACCAGCCCAGCAAAGCCCTGGAGGGGGACGTACGGAGGTGGTCATGTAGTAGAGACCAGGCAAATAGTCAAAACAACAGAAACTGTTTGACATTTAACCGCTCATTCTCTGTGTTCTCCTTCTCCTCCATCAACAAAGGGGCACACTACAGGGGCCCAAAACAAGCAGATAATCTGGGTTAAAGGAGATTAGCTGCTAATAATATTTGTCTGAAAGTCTGAAAAAGATAAAACAGACTTGTAAACCGTCTGGGGACGGACATGAAAAACAGATACACATGTAAGCGAATGCACACACACAAAGTTTTAAGCCTCCGTTTCAAATCTCCGTGACATTTGATGTAAGCCTTTAACTGTTCCTGCAGGGGATTTTGTCCAGGCACAGATACTGGTAGGTTGTAATAAATGGATTTGTGTTGATCCATAAATCAATGGACGCCTGACATTATAAGTTCACAATCAACCAGCATGACATCGCGAGCTCACAATCGACTCAAAAAGGATGGAAACTCCAAACATAACGGCTGAATATGGAACAGATGTGGCCGTTGCAGACGTTCCAAAACGCAGAGCTTTCTATATGGCTGCTGCTGCCTCGTAATGCAGCACTCATTTTAACGGTTCATTCTGGAGGCTTTAAGACCAGAGTCTACCTGAATCTGCCAAACATTCCCAGAATCCACCACATCATGAGGAAGACTGCAAGTTGCAAGTTGAGCCGTGACAGGATATGGCATGACTTGCACTCACTGCTGTCTACTTTCTCCTTTACAGTATACGATGATTTCTTGGCAACAACATCCAGTTTTAAACCACATTAAGCCTCTTTACTGATAATTAGATCTTAGTCATCAGTGGAAACATGCACTCAGAGGACTTGCTTGTGACAAGATTATTAATGAAAGAGTCGTCATTTAGTTGTCGTTTCATAAACAACTTTGCAGTTGTCCACATTCCTTTTGTTTCGATCAGAGGCCGCAGGTTAAAGAGTCCCAAACACAGAGGATCAAAGGAGGTGGTTTCCATGCTAACGGGGCCCGGGGTTATCTACTGTGACACCAGGTGAGACAGTGATGTATGTAACACTGACCTGGGTCAGACTGTGTATGCATGCAGTGCGGGATGATGATGATGATGATGATGATGATGATGATGATGATGATGGTGTTTGGAAGGATTGAAGCAAATTGTCTTTTTCGGGGCAAATTAATGTTTGAGGGTCAGAGGTCACAGGTCATAAGTGCATTAGCCTGCTGGTCTGGACTAGAGTTTGGACTTGGACTGTCTAAATGATTACATTCATTACCATTTAAACTGATTGTTTTCTTGTTTAATCAATGAAATGTTTCGGTATTAAAATGTAAGAAAACAGTAAAGAATATCCCAAAGTGCAAGTGGACATATTTTAATTCCTTGTTGTTTTTTTGTTTTCCATGATGGTAACTGAAAACTTCAAACAACCACTCACATTTCAGACAATGAGTGAAAAAACAAAACCATCTGCTATATTACTGTTCTGAGTATTGGGTGTATTGTCAGCTAATCTCTTGTGTAGAGATTTCTGGATGTTCAGTCTCCATCACTCATATAATTTCATTGCTTGGTATTTCGGGACAGTTTAATGCATTTCAGAGAGAGAATTACAACAATGCATAAAACGGAACCTTCAATTTTGTTCTCACTTTTAAAGTGCTGTATTGTTTCTCTGTTATCCTCAACGAAAGTGTGTACTGTCAGTTAAGGGCTACATATGGCCACAATGGAGTTCAGTTGTAATATTAGCTTTTGACTTCTGGTGTGATCATTTGTCAAGATTATCTTGCTGAACAAATCGTGCAAGTATCAGAAAACCTGTGTTCACCACTGTGTTTATTTTCTGCAATTATCCAGTCTTCAACTGAAAAACTCCATCGGCTTTTTTGTCGAGGAACCAGGGCGAAGCTAACTGCTGCTCCCTGCGGATTAATCGACCTCAGCTCTACATCAGGTCTTGTTACGTAACAGACGGACCTGGTGTGTTCCTATAACCTTGCGGAAAGATTGTGAGTTATAACGAGGTCATCGCGAGTACACAAATGACTGAGTCACAGCTGTACAGATGTGTGTGTGAGTGTGTGTGTGTGTGCACTACTCACCAGCCCATGGAGGGAGTGATCTGGCCGACGCCGCCTGGAGGGAGGGAGTAGTACCCTGAGAGGTCCTGGGACTGGTGCCTGTGAACGCCTAGAGGAAAGACACACACACACACACACACACACACACACACACACACACACAAACACACATTAGGTGAGGTCAGCAGCCTCAGGTCCAATGAGCTATTTGCCCTATTAGTCCTCTGGGAACCTGGTATTAAATGCAGAGATACCCTCAACACAAGTCACACACCTCTGTTCTCACCCCGTCTCAGTGTGTGTGTGTGTGTGTGCAACGATGCTGTGTGTGTGTGTGTTGGACCCTCCACTGGGAGCTGATGTCACCAGTTGGTTTCACTGGTTTATTCAACACGAGTTACAAGCTGTGGTAAAAAGGTCCCCACATTTTAAAAACACACACAGACACACACAGACACACACCCAAACATGCACACAAACAAACCATCTCAACATACTTCATCTCTACTTTTAGCAGAAATGTTTTCCAACAAAAGAAACACAGACAGCGCGACTCTGTGCCCTCACACAGTAAATATCCCGTCTCCCTCTGTCTCCCTCTTTGTGCCCTTCAAAGGAAGTCATTTGTCAACAGGCAGCACCTAACACTTAGCGCGGCCCGGCTGCTAACCTGTGTTTGCAGCAGAGGAATGCTCTCGATGACTGTAATTTGGCCGCGGCTCCGGGCCTGTTTCAGGACCCCGAGCCACCATAAATCTGGACGTCAGGAATGTGACTGAGTCAGTCGACCTGTCTCACCACTCCGATCCTTCCTCCCCTCCCTCAGTCTGTCCCACCACGCCCTTCCTCCCTTCTCCTCCTCCTCCTTCATCCTTTTCTTGCAGCCCTCCACCCTTCCACTGGGCAGAGCTTCTTTCTCGTAGTTTCTCACCTCTCTTTTACCTTTTACCTCTCGTTTCCCCCTTTCCCAGGCTTCTCTCCTTCATTACAACTCTATTCCTTTCCTCTCCCATCCTTCCCAGAATTACTGTATTACTTTATGGTCTCTCACGGCTTCAGTGTCGCCCTCTCCTCTGCCTCCCCTGGTTTACAACAAAACCGTTCTCTCATTTGTCACATATATCATCGTATTGCAAGAATTCACTATTTCAACCCTCCAGTTGGGCTAATAAGTTATTTTGTCCCCTTTTTTCCTGGTTCCCATGTGATACATAATCAAGTCATATACATCATTTTTCTCAGGACAACCTAGGCAATCAAGATATGTATGCTGCAGGGATTTCACATGAATTTGTAAATGATTAAATGATCATAAATCCAAAGAAAAAAAACACAGTGGAAATGTATGTACAAATACATTCGACTTGGCTCTTGAGTCTCCAGAAAGACCACAAGTTTTTTTTTTTTTTTTTTTTTTAAATTAAATTAAATACTAATTTCTGTAACAGGCCAGAAAGTACAAAACAGTACTGGTTTGCTAACTAGATATTCTAACTCACTTACATATTGCACTTATCTATACAAATCATAATAAATGCATGAATAAAGAGCTATGAAAAGACTTAAGGAAGGAGAAGGGACTCCCCTACTCCCTGCCCTAGGCTCAACATATATAGGTCTTTATCAGGGTAAATTCCCCTTCTTATAAACAGGGTTTACCCTCAGGGTGTGTTCAGACTGACAACAGCACTGTGTAACCAAACATGGAATCCTCGTTTGTTTCCATGAGAACACCACACTGCAGCAAACAAACGGCAAAACGTTGGTCGGAAAGTTTGATTGGGTGCAGTGTAATTTGTTACAGCCTCGTGTTGGCCAATCAAATGACTCAAGGTCTTGGAACACCTTTGGACAAAAACTCATTAAATTTCATATGATCAAATCATCAAAAAGAATAAAAGCTGTGTGAGAAAATATCCTAAAGTTTGATGAACACAGGCTTTGTATCAAAGTCAAAGTATTAATTAACTCTGAGGCAAGAAACACCCAATTACCGCTCTTAAATGTCTTTTGCATGCACTGCTCACAGCAAGAGAAAAGATCGTTCCGTTAAAAAGCTGAAAACAAATGCATTTCAATTATGGGTTAATTAGAAAGGATTCAGCAACCACTGTGCTGTATTATGCTCAAGTTCAACGAAGACTGAAGAAGACTTTGAATTCTCTACTGCTCAGATTGGTGCTAATGATTAGCCTCTTCTGCAAAGCAACGATGGCTGAGGGTCATGGTTGTTGTCGAAGTGGTACACAGTGGCGATTCTAGAGTCTGTTGGGGCCCAGGGCAAAAAATCCCAGGGGCCCCTCCAACCAGTGTTTAGCACCATTATAAGTAAATTGACACCAATGAAGAGTGTACAAAACCTTTTTAAATTTCAGTGTTCACATTATAGAACTACTGTGTATAACTGACATTAACTCTTGGTAAAGAGCCTTGTGCTGCGTTTACCTTTAAAGCACTAACACAGAGAAAAGATTTACTGCCATGATAACTAAAAAAGGCTGTAGTCCTGCCTCAGAGTATAAACAGCGATAAAGTATCTTTGCATCTTGACTTCCATTTTCTCCACGGACACCTTGTTCCAACACATCCATACCAGCTATTGTGTTGTTTCACCAGAGGGCTATCATCAGTTTGAATGTGCTCTCAGGGTACTATAGATTATTCTATCTGAGTTCATGTTGTACAGAATAACAGTGGACTGATAAAAGAGCTCCAGAGTCCAATTTAACTGTTTATGATAGATGTTACTTCATTAACATCCCTTTTCCAAATCACCGAAGTTCCCTGAAATGACTGTATGGCTAACATCAAACACACAATGTATACAAGTTTTATTTTGACTGTTCATGTGTCACACTTGAAAGCGATGGAAACGTCACACCGGTTTCTGTAAGTCACGTTTCGGCTATCGGCCCTGTTTGTTGTTGGGAAACCTGAAGGGGAAAATTAGCAGCAGTAATGGGGCAGTTTTCTTTGGAATGCCCCTTTTAAAGCGGCCGTCTAATGACAACTACAGCAACTATCTCACGGTCTCCATGTCAGTGTCTCGGGAAACACTTAAAAGGGAAACTATTTGAGTCAAACCTGCTCTGCGTGAGCTCGGTATCAGAACGTGTGCACGTTGAAGCAAGAGCTGAAAATAGTATTCCTGCACTGATAATGTGCTGCGGTGGTTATAACCACTGAGAGTGCAAGTGCTGCAGCATCTGAGCCTTTAAATGAGTTGACAAGCAGTCTGTGTGGTGTACATAAAAGAGCCCAAGACCAGAAGAAACTTTGTAGTGTTTTGTTACAGTAAGGGTGGTAATGAGTGCTGACAAATTATACTAAGTATAGGAAGAGTTACCTCTATTAAGATCAAACATCAAAAGTCACACTCATAGTAAAAATCATTTTTTACATTGTAAAACTACAGATTCTAAAAAGCATGTCTAAAATGACTCTTTTGGAAATTAAACATGATGAATAATAAGACAAAAAGCAAAACACTTCTTCCGTTCTTCTCAAGTTGTTTTAAAGCAGAGTGACTCACACTCTCATCATCAATTCATAAGTGTAAAAAGAAAAGTTAACATGATCTCCTAAAAGGATTCAGAAGATAGTTTTTAATATTTCAAAATGTTAGAATTTTACTGATCATTTAAAAAGAGACCTGTTATGCAACATATTTCTCTTTGAAGACATACTAAACCATTTTTTTATTCTAGGAAAATTAAACATATAAAGACAAGTATAGAATGGAGCATCATCTGCAGAGAATGAATTTATTTTAATTAATCTATTAATTTATTAATTAATTCATTTAAATAATTAAAAGGCAGAAAATTGATGATAGACTCATTATGGACAGCTTAAAACAAATTGATAGAGCAGAACCAGAGATATTGCTTTTCTATTCCAGGTGTTCTTCTTTTTAAAAACCTGGTGCCTATATTACCCACAATGCAGCTTAGCCACTGAGTGACTTCACTGGATAGAATTTATTACATTACATGCAGCTTCCTCTGGAGCCACAAAAGGCTTTATACTACTTTTTTCCCTACATATGCACGACCTGTAAACACGCATTATCATGCCAAATTGGTGGAGTTACCCTTAAATTTCCAGAAATACTGTCTGAAGCAATGTTAACCTCAGTTTCAAAACTAAAACATGACATTTCAAACTTCACTCAAATGTAGAAATAAAAAGAAAAATGACCCAAAAGATACGGCTGCAATTATTCTATAACAATTCCCAAGAAAACAAACTAAACCAACTACGCTTTTGTCCGCCTGTCAATGCACCAAGCCCGTTCATTCCTACTACAGCTGGCAGCTTTTAGTTTTAAGCAAATGTGATTAAAATAGGAAGAAAAAGTACATTTCTTTGGGGTCACAGTTACACATTTGGTTACACATCCTTGTGAGTATTTACAGCAGCAGGAAGGTGTGTGTGTGTGTGTGTGTGTGTGTGTGTGTGTGTGTGTGTGTGTGTGTGTGTGTGTGTTGACCCAAAATAAACTACAGTCAGTGTGCTCATGGTAGTGGAGGAACATGCCAATGGCAACAGAGTGGCTCAGTGACAATATAGTTTTTGGACAAGAGTGGAGCTCTGTGGCACAAAAGAATTCAATGCTGGTTTTGCTCTCGTCATGGATCTGACAGAGCTGACAATAAGAAAATGTAGAACACAGCCTTGATCTGTAAGCAACACTTGAAGTGCACTCAGAAAAGCTCTGCTCAGGTGAAGCTTGCAGTTTGCAGATTGTTACTTCACACTCCTGTAGCACATGTACAGTAATACCTGAAGACTGTATGCAACATACAGTAAGCGTCAATGGGTGTTAATCTTGCACATTAAAGTGTGACAGCGAGCAGACACGTTTCATTTCTGCTTTTTTCTCTCGGTATTTTACGCTCCATTGTCCGAGCCAACAGTCATATCTGAGAAACAGTCAAAGCGGTGTGGCGGTGCTGCATCGACTGTGATCGACTAATCTTGAAACACATGGTGTAAAGTGGTGTTATGGTTGACTGAAGAAATGAAAGAACTGACTGGATTGACCAGCTGGATCATAATGTCAAACACATCAGACCTTCAGAGTCTTAGATTTATGATCATTTTTTTTTAACTACATTTATATTAATCAATTCTAATTGAGAGCAAAATTATTTTTACCATGTTGTTGAGACTGAATCATATTTTGTGGAGAAAAGTTTTTGTTTTTTTTCCTCTGAAGTCCTCCAGCTGCTCTGCCTCAACTCTGACTGATTTAGGATGTCTCCTGAGGGACTGACTTATTTACTTATTGCTTACTTCACAAACAACCGCTGCTTCCTTTCAGTTGCTATCAGCTAGTTAGCTCAGTTAGCCATGCAGCTAGCTGACTTTGATTGGACGGAGTATGAGGTGATCAACTGTCCTTATCCACGACAGTAAATGTTTGCTTTAAAGCATGTACACATTTCAGGTGGCAATTTCTTACACAATGCACATTAAACTAAAAATTATCTTTTATTCAATGTAGTTTAAGCACATTCACTCAAGTATTATACTACAGCTAACTACAATTTTGAGGTACTTGTACATGACTTGATTATCACTTTATACTTCAGCAAAAACTTTACTTTTTTCTCACTTTGATAACATGAGCTACTAGTTTACCTTATACTGCAGATTGTAGTTCAAACTCTATTTAATCATCCAAACAAAGACAACATGTTTTAATGTTCCAAAAATTTTAAATCTCCTTTCCATGTTTCCTACTCTGCTGTGCTGCTCTGTTAGATGTATCAGTGATATCATGATGAGCTTTTACTTTTCTGGGATCTAACTATTGTGCCTGCATGAGAACATAGAAACAGTATTAAGTAGCAAAACCAGAAACAGGCTCACTGGTTACCAGGAAAACTGCCGTCCCTGCATCCCCAGTCATCGTCACTTTAAGTCTCTTATTTTAAGTCTCTTGCAGTGTCGTGGGGTGATGATGTAAAGCAGGGGGGGACTTAGGAGTGACAGTCTGTACCTCCACTGTCATGTTTGGGAACTGTTGCAGCTAAATTTAGAGCTGGGATTAGGAAAATATTTATTTTACCTAAAGCTCTGCAAATATATTTTCACACGGCTGTGTTATGGTGTTGCTTCTGATGCTCCCCCCAAAACATGAAACTGATCTGCAACAGATTCCTCAAACCACTTTAACCCTTAAAACCCCAAGGTCCCCCAAGGGTTAAGACATGCAGAACAGCCACAGAGCCACTATTGCACTAATAATGAAAGAATATAGTCAATAATGTACAATCAATAAATATCTTATTGTATAATTATTTATATCAAATTAAACAGCAGAAGCTGGGTTACAAGATGTAAAAACATGTTTATATGACCCAAACACAGCCCAAACACTACTCAAATAAACAACTACACATCAAACTTGGTGAATCACCTCAACCCTAGAAAATTGGTTTGGGGCCTAAAAGGTTAAAGTGGAAGAAGATATTTTCTGCCTGATGGTAAGAGGCAGTTCTTAAAATAAACAGTCCAGACAGGGCACTGACACATGACACAGTTTTGCTTTACTTTTTGCTTTCACTATGAGGATAAAATGAATGGAAATTGGGGGGGTTGTCAAGGTGAAATACGACTAAAGGTCCTCCAGTAACTTTTTTTTTTAGGCATCAGTGAAAACAGAGAGTAGGGTAAACGACACAGGAAGGAAACTGTGCAATGAGAAACTAGTGAGAGCTGTGAGGTCAGCGAGGTAAAGAAACGATAGGTCTAACTTTGAATAAGAGTAAGAAAGTGGTAGAGCACGAGTATAAGAGGTAAGTGATGTTGGCCCTAGATAAATGTAGAACTATAATTTGAAAATTATTCACAGCCAATTAACAATCAAAACTTTATTTATCAAGAAAAACATTAGCTACATTTTATGATTACAAAGCACTATGGCAGTTACCCCTTTTTTCCCCCGGCTTGTATCTCTGATGCCAATAACGCGATTCAGAATCTTACTGCATGTTGACTTCGAATTTTACCAACCGCATCCATAATTTTGGTTTTCACAAGACAGAAACTCCAAACGATGCTGGGCAGCCAGACAAGAGCTAATGCCAGACACAACAGCAAAAGCACAACAACAAAACTAAAACCAGAATTTAACAAGTCTGGTGATATTTCTTTTTACTCTGATTATCAACGTGAAGATGGAGTGATTAAAGGATGACAGCACTGAGAGAGGCTCCGACATGGGCAAGGTAGTAAAAGATTTATCTTTAATGCAAGTTTTATATTGGGTCACATTAATCTGCACTTATTTTTATTTTATTTTGCATACTACAAAGCTTTGTACTCAATGAAACCTGAAGCTGTATGACAGCACCTGACCAAGACCGGCTGAATGAACGTTAAGATAAAACACAAGTGGATTCCAGCACGCAAAGGTTTTCTTTAAAAAGACCGGAAACTGTGTTCACTACATAAATCAGACTTTCTTTCAGTTTACCTGTGGATAGTCTCACAGAGAGCGTGAATCAGGTTTTTGATTCATGTTTTCTGTGAGAGCATGAATCACAGAAAGCATGAATCAGCTGAGTTTGGCCTTTGTTCCTGCTGGCCACAATATGCTCTCCTCTAACTTTGAAACAATCAAATCAAAGCAAAAGCATGACTCTGTATCAAACATGCCTGTGATGGATCGCTCAGTGGCATCTAAACCAGTGAAGCCCAACACAGGGTCGATGGCTGAACGGAAGAAAAAAGCAAAATATATATTATATATATAAACTATGTCTATAGACATCCCATGCCTCAGTGCCTCAGTGCCTCAGATCAGCTCTCCATTCATCAGCATTAATCTTCAGATTCTCTGTCAACAGGTAGAAAACTGTATTGTTCACTGCTGAGCCCAGTGATGCAGGAGGAGTAGATAGGTGCGTCAAAAAAAATGACATCAGCGATGAGGTAACCCCCCTACCTGTGATGAGTGGAGGAATGAGGTCAGGTGTGTGTGTGTGTGTGTGTGTGTGTGTGTGTGTGTGTGTGTGTGTGTGTACGTGCGTTTGTGTGTGCTCACTGCATAATGTTACTGAGTTGAAATGTCGTCCAGGTGATATGATGTGAGAAAGATAGCCAGGTGTTAGCTGTATATATGTGTGTGTGTGTGTGTGTGTGTGTGTGTGTGTGTGTGTGTGTGTGTGAGTTCGTGCATGCGTGTAGGGGGTTAGAAGCAGGTGGCTCAGTCTGTCATTAAGAGCTGAGTCATGGTGCTATTCACACACACACACACACACACACACACACACAGTCTAGACCAGACGAGGAGAGTGTTTTCGTTGGATAAAGGGGATTTCCAGACGGAGCAGGCAGCAGATTGCCTGAGGTCAGACTCCAATATCTAATCAGAGGCAAGAAAGGACTTTTGTTTCATTCAGCTTCCTTTTTCTTCTCTGTCTCTTTCTCTACTCCCGATCTCTCACCGTCATCCTCACCGCTGTCAAATTCCTTCACTTATTTCATTCAGACTTAGAAACTTAACTTTAACCCAGGTATTGTTGGAGGACCCATGATTTCCAACGATGTCATGGTTATCAGCTACAGACTTTTACAATGCCAACCTCTGTCTGCACCCACTTGATGTTTTACCATTGCTTGGCACCATTTGCTGTGTTCTGTGTCTTGTGTTTCAATGAATCATCTTGACCAGTATAATATAATCAGAACAATAAAACCATAACCAGCATAATTGTTTTCAGCATTATGTTAACCGAAGAAAGACTGCACTTCAAAGAATACTTTGTCTAATAAGCTTTTGACTGATAAAATTACTGAAAGTTGGATGCTAAATCTCACTTCAAATTTTAAAAATGTGTGTTGTTGCAGCTGTAATGTTCGTAACACAAAATCAAATTTGTCAGGTTGAAACAAATTATTTAGGCTTCCTTAAATCCACTCGTGTTGTCACTCAGGTTGTCTAAACTCAAATCTGCAGTGTAGTTCAGAACCCTCACCCATGAGCCTGGGAATTACACTCAATCACATCAAATTACAAATGTGTCCAAAATAAAACGCACTGGCTTTGGTGTGAGTTTGATTCACGCTCTCCTTCTGTTGATCTGATTGGTTAAATTTAGCCCAAGAAAGATGATGACGGACGGACGGTTCGTCCAATCATCTGTCAAGCATCGTTTCCACACAGTTTCAAAGGCCGGCTCCCTTGATGTGTTTTTTTTTGGTATTTTTTTTCAGGTAATGCGCACCGAGCACAGACAGCAAACATGGTTTTGCATACATGTCTCCTTCCCTGAACCAACAAGCTCTCACCAAAGATCCACTTGAATAAAAAGTAAATGGCCTCTGGTCAACCAGCGTCTTGCTCAAGGTCACATCAAACGTGGACAGGAAAAACTGGGGAGTGAACCACCAACCTTGAGATTATAGAGGACCAGCTCCCAAACATAGCTGTGGAACCCCCTGAGATATTCAGCTCTCTTTAAAGACTACTCCACAGGTTTAGTATTCAATTCTCAAAAAAAAAAAAGAAAGCTGCAAGACTCACAATGGTCAGTTTAAAAAAATCGATGCAGCAATACCCTCTTTTATCATCTATGCATACTTGTGTCGTTCCAAAACCTGGCACCTATATTTCCCACAACGCAGCTAGACTGCAAACAGCTCAGTCTGATATTTGGATGTGTTTTAGTTGGGATGGCTGCTGTAGCCTCGAGCAGAGACGAGGAGCAGGCTACAGAACTCCACACCCAAAGATTTTCTTTCTTTTCTAATAATCTTTTTAGACATATGCAGCAGATATTCAAAGTTTTGACCTGACAATGAAAATGATTTCAGTGTCATCATGGTCAGGAGTTATGACATGTAGCGCGACGCACAGAGAGAAACGGACTGACCAACTGACACCGGCACCCTTTTAGTGACGCCTGAAAGACAAAATTCATTGTGTTTAAATGTCAGGGTGTGTTTGTTTGTGACTTTCAAGCAGAGCACAGTGTGTGTTTGTATGTGCAGCGCTCGCTAAGGAGAACCTTGTGTGTGCTGCTGCAGCGATGGCTTGTGCGATTGTCACTCTAATTGTTTCCATCTTTGTGTGAGTGTGTGAGTGTGTGTGTGTGTGTGTGTGTGTGTGTGTGTGTGTGTGTGTGTGTATGGCTGGCGGTCCCTTCAGAGGACCAGGCCACTTCAGAGCAGCCAAAGAACCGCCACAGGCTGACGGAGCCGGTACTGCCACTTCACACACTGTGTGCGTGCCTGTGTTTGTGTGTGTGTGTGTATATGTGTGAGTGTGTGTGTGTTCATGTTTGAGGCATAAGCAGGGAGGTGGGGTTGACAAAGATGGACATAATATGTGTGTGTGTGTGTGTGTGTGTGTGTGTGTGTGTAAAGGAGCGAATGAGTAACAAGAATGTGACTATATTACATTTGTTATACGACATTCTTGTGTGTAAAATGAGACACCAGTTGTGTGTGCGCGTTGCATTTGTGTCAATGTGATAAATGAAGTGTCGACAGCACAAACACGTCGCTGTGTGTGTGGACGAGGACTTCAGGAACAATTCAGCAGCTGTCTGGAGTATGTCTGTGTTTACTTGTGTGTGTATACATGTCTATGAGAGGCCTCTTAAATGTGTGTAATTCAGTATGTCGACAAGAATTCAACAGCAGTAATGACGGCTGTGAGTGTGTGTGTAAACTTCTGTCTTTTCTGTCTCTGAGCGGGCTTATGTGTGTGTTTGTGTGCAGGTGTGTGTGTGTGTGTGTGTGTTCTCACCTGTCTTCTGGCTCATGTCTGTGGGCAGGTGTGGAGGGCTCGGGCTGAAGTGCTCGTTGCTGTAGGGCAGGAGGGACGTCAGTGGATGCATCCCGTGAGACTGCTGCACCACCGAAACTTTGTTGGACTGTTGACGAGACACAAAGATGCAACATTAATATAGAGGATAACTTTTTTTTTTTTTAATTTCCGACATTTTCTAGGGAGGCAAGTTGCAAACTATGAGGCCCCTTTTCAAACAAGTCATCAGCTCAACCATATTACTGTACGTCAAGTAAGTATTTTAAGGTCAAAACACAATTTATCAGCTTTCTCTGCACCTTGTTAATCTATCTCGTGTTTTGCAGGGTGAACCTGCAAGTGCAGAAACTCTGGTAAAACATGGGGACAAATTGGATCCTTTCTTAGCAGTTAAAGGGTGACTCCACCAATTTTTCATTAAAGTGTGTTTACACTTACATGTCTTGGGCCCTCCCAGGCTAGTAGATGTGAGAAACAAGTAGAACAAAGGACTTTTGTGGCTGAAGAGGAAGCTGCATGTAATCGGATGAAATGCCTCCAGTGATGTCACGCAGTTGCACTGTGGGTAATGTAGGTGCCATGTTTTGCAAAGCAGTGAGTTGTCCCAGCATTGTACTCCTATAACACTGCTGGACTCACTATAGAGAGTTCAAAAACAGCAGTTGAGGAGATATCAGCTTTTTTAATTCCACACCTACAGTACCCACAATGCAACCCACTGAGGGTAATTTACATGTACATGCAGCCTCCTCCAGAGCCACAAAAGGCTTTATACTACTGTTTTCTTTATACATGCAAGACTTTTAAACACACTTACATGTGTAAAATAGGTGGAGTTACCCTTTAGGATTATAATCAAGTAAAAGAATAAACCTAAATTAAAAAATATATACTTTAAGATGTTTTTCTCTGATTGATGTGAAGAAACTTTAAGTCTGATGATGTTTTGCAGGTAAGTAACACTGAAAGAAGCTTCAAGAAGATATTATATTTGTGGGATGATTTAGGAAAATCTCGAGTCTACCCCTCGTCTTCTCTCGATTGATCAGTGACGACTCAAGATGCACAAAGACATCAGTGTCGTGCTCTCTGAATTTGTTCTGCTTTTGCTCCCTAGTACAGAAATCCAAGTAAACACACACACACACACACACACACACACACACACACCCACACCCACACACACACACTCACACTCACACACGTACAAGAAAGCTTGACATTTTAAACATGGTTTGGAACAAACAGATGGGCTGTACTTTGCTCCCATTGGTTTTCAGTGGAGCAGGGAGCAGAGAGGAGGAGGGAGGAGGGAGGAGGAGGGAGGAGGCCCATTTGATCGATAAGCCTTTGATGATCAAGTGAGTCTGCGTGCGAGCTTGTTTGCTTTCATGTTTCTGTTTACAAATGGCTTTCAATAACTTACGTGAAATCTAGTTATTGCTAATGCCCACAGCATGCTGGCTGACACACGATACGTCATGGCGGTTTGCAATGTTGGAGGCAAGCTAGCCAGGCAGCCTGGGACAGAGTTACAATGGCTGGATATGTTTGAACCAGGCTGTGTCTGTGTGTGTGTGTGTGTGTGTGTGTGTGTGTGTGTGTGTGTGTGTGTGTGTGTGTGTGTGTGTGTGTGTGTGTGTGTGTGTGGTGCGGACTGGGCACTGTAATAGTTTCTGTGTGAGACGAGTACAAATATGTGTCATTTTGTGTGTGTGAATATGTGTTTGTTGAGTGTGTGAATATGTATTGATGGTTATATTTATGTGTGTGTGTGTTTGTGTGTCCAAGCCGCATTAAGTCTTTGAAAGCTCTACAGAGACACTGATTTTCATGTGTATGAATATTTCTGAGAAATGTTTTTACGTTTATTTTTTGATTTTGTACACTGAGACGGACAAGCCTGTGTGTGTGTGTGTGTGTGCGTGTGTGTGCATGTGTGTGTGTATGTAAGACCGTTTGCTTGAGTGTCTGTGTGTGTGAAGTGTGAAACATCAGCACTACAGAGGGGCAGATCTGGTGCTACTTGCTGGGCCTCCTGCTGAGTTACAAAGTGAATACCTTATCACTTAAAGTCAGAGCTTCCACACGCTACACTCCACATTAACACACACACACACGCGCACACACACTTTCAACAGCTTTTCTATCCATCAACATCTTCAACCATCTCTTACAGGCCAAACACGCACACGCACTCACACCCTAACGGACCCTCATGTGTATGCTGCACGGCTGCGAAGATCAAACTCCTAAACCGCTTTTAATGTCGAGACACATGAAAACAAAACGCCCTGCCTCTGTACCGGAGGGCCGAAGGGTGGGAGGTTTGAGGGTGGGGGAGGAGGAGGTGGTGTGGGAGCAGGGTTGGAGGGTGGAGGTGGTGGTGAGGTTTAGATACGGTGGTCTGCATTCATAATAACCTGAAGAAGCACTCAGCGATGGGACGCAGGAGGAGCCTTGTTTGGCTGAGGAATACTGCAAAGGTTTTGACAGAATGGCTTGCTGGCCACCGTACAGGATGAGAACAAATACATGTTGTCATGGCAACACCTTAAAACACTACACTGAGTGGCGTTTAAGGTCAGACCGAGTCGTACGTGTGTTTATGTCTTGAAATCCACAGATTCTTCTGTGATTTCTATCATTTCGACTTCTCGTGTCTTGCTAATGCTGCGTTCAGGGTCATGTGGGACAAAAGAGGGATAGATTGTCTTATTCACTACCATCGAGATGGTTGTGTGAAAAAAGAAGAGGATTAAATTACCAAGCATATCACACAGAAACATGTTTTAACCATCATGACCTAGAGCAGTTCTTGGGACATTTAATTATCTTACGTATCTGTTTTTCCTTCCGTATTCTAGCAGTCAGCACCAAGTGCTTTGCATCATTTAAATTTAGTAGCATCTTAAAAAGGTGCTTTATGTAACGACTGGCCACCTGTCAAATTCATAGTCAGACCAAACACAGCTGTATATTAGCAGAGTAACTGCTAGCTGCTGTTAGCTAAATAGCTTGGTTAGCCGTGCATCTACTGGTCTGGACTGGGAGCTCAGGGCACCACTGCAGTGTTGGTGCTGCTGGTTAGTATTTTAATTTCAGTTGGTATCTCTGCAACACAATTCATGGACGTCATAATGTCAAAACTGTTTCTTTTCTTTTTTTTTTATATTACATTCTGTTGATAGGTTTAGCGTAAATTGTGCACCTTTAGGTTTCAATCTGGCTCATCGAACGTCCCAGTTTTACATTTGATTTGTCTGAGCAGTAAAGAATTTACCAGCATTTCTTTCTCTCTTTTTTCCTTTTACAGGAGGTCAGGAAGTTAAGTTTTTTTTTGTATTTAAATAGATATACGTCACTGTTTGAGACATCCATATTCATTTTTGTCTATATCTAAACGTTCCAAAGCAAGTTACAGCCATTGATTCTTACATCTTGTAAAAAACAAGTTTAATCCATCAATTCATTTAGTGACTATGTTTCTGAAAAGCTTCAGCGGACATTAAAACAAAAGTGACTTTTTCATGAATCAATGCTGCAGAATGTGATGACAACGTCACGGCTCCTGAGTGCTCAGACAACACCAAGGAGCTGCTTTATTTGATTTTTGAAGCATATGGATAGTACAAGCACCACAGAAGTTATTAAACATTTTAGAGCAACAGCTATTTTCAGGCGAATGGCTGCCGTCTAGGTCTTTGAGGGTTGAAATGAGCTTTTTATTAGCTTGAGCTGGACTTTGGCTGACACGAGCTGCCCTGTTTAAGGCCTTCAGCACTAATTTGGATGTTTATGTTGAGGTATTCAGATGTCAGAAAGGTTATTAGGCAACTTTAACTTGACACCAATGCAGCATTGGTGAGGCAATCCATTTGCAGCAGCATATGTTAGGCTGGATTACAGAGGAATGTCTCAACAATGATACGCAACAGGTCCAGGGTTTTATAGTCAATGAATGCACAGCCATATAAAGCTGCTTTATATGTGTAAACTTAACTAAATGTAAGCATTCTTTTAAAATGAGCTCTCATTTTCCCTCTTTTAAGACACAGCTGATTATCACTCAACATCTACTTCATGACCAACAAGCCACAAAGTCACCTTTTCTACCTGTCACCCTTTAAGGCCCCCGACAGTGCAGACACACGTCAGTGTTTCCTTCCTATCCGTCTGTTTATGACTCTGCTGACTTCAGAGCATTTCAGCCATCATTCGTTGTTGTTTGTTGTCACTTTGAACAACAAAAATTAGAGGCTTTTCATTCACTTCTGCTAACGAACCATCACACAGCTCTGCCCTGGGAAAAAGAAACGCTGCAATTTTTTTTTTTTCGTCATGTTCGGCTGCAGCAGTGACATTTTGCAGGGAAAATCCCAAAAGTCACTGGCATTAGCAGTGAGTGACTTCAGAATGCATGTGTAAGATGACATTAAAATCTGTTTGAAGCTGGCAAAGAATTAGAGTCAACAAATATCTAAATGAGTTTTCATGTTTTTATGCTGACTGGGAAACCGGCGAACCTGCGAAGACAACGAGACGTGAATATCATGCACACACAAATCACACTCACCTATGAGGCATGTACAGACGCATGCATGCACCCACGCACACACACATTCTGATTTATCAGAATCTGCACATGTGGATGAAACACACACACACACACACACACACACACAAAACGCACATCTGTGCAGAGCTGCTCGGAGCCTTCAAAAGTAGCTGTGGCTCTGCTTCACGTGCTGAGGTTGATGTAGCCATTTTGCTGTAACATTATAGCCGCAAAAACGTCCATTTATGTTTCCTCTCTTCCTCGGGGTAATTAGCCGGCCTTGAAGTGGCTTTAGCTGCGCCTTCCTTTTTTTACACACACTCAGGGAGGCTGACTGAGAGCACTCATTTAACCTATAATTATCAACCCCTCTGTATTTAAAAAAAATCCCCCCCCCTCACCCCACCACACACATACACTCACACAACTTACACATAATTACCTTAGCTGAGACAGACAAGTGTGTACATGCATGTGTGGCTCACACTCTCACACACACACACACACACACACACACACACACACACACAGCCTCGCAAAAGATGGAATAACACTTACAGCATCTCTGAAACGGAAACGCGCAGCTTTGTAGAAGAGTTACACACACACACACACACACACACACACACACACACACACACACACATGTTCAGGTGCACACACATACACGCACACACAGACACACATACACACGCAACAGAGGGAAAAGTTCACTCACCCTTTAATTTAAAGGAGAAGAGTTACCCACCCTTACAGGCTCGCATAAATCGTCAGGGACTAGATTCATTGCACAAATCAATAGTAACTACAGGGTTTTTAACTTTGACCGATTGAACCGTCATTAATTTATCTTTTCAGTCTGAAAGGGTGAAAAGATATTTTCAGACGGAGGATCTACTTAAGCTTCTGAAATTGACAATATAACACACAGTCTCCGCGGCTCACCTGGAAATGGGCGCACCTCCAAGCACTCAAAAAAGTTCAGCTACATTCTTGATTTTTCTGTCTTCACTGCTGAAATCCAAATATTTGGATTTTCTAAGCGTGTGACTGTGAAGAGTACGGACATCACCGACATTATTTGATGCCTGTAGAGCCTGAAGAAGCAGTGAGGGTACAGCAACAGGAATGTGCTTGGGAGTGAATGTGATAAAAACGGCTGCTTTCCTGGAATATTAACATGCACTGATGCTGAGAAATACGTCGGACATGACACAGCAACAAACAGCTTTAGGTGCCTGAGTCACATGACACTGTACAGCACATATGTGCAGCCTCGGCCTGACTCGGTTTGAAAGTGCTACATGTCTGACGGTGTGTGTTTAACTGATGACGTGCTTGTTCTGAACGGTGGTCAACAGAGCTGTAAATACTCTCACCTACCTGCAAATTTATCACAGACACGGCTACAAAAGCTCAGCTATTTTGGTGTTGAACACACTTCATCTCCTATAAAGTTAAGTCCCCTGCTAATTCGCTATTCAAAAGCTCATTCTATGAAGAAGATGTTGGGTTTTCAGAAGCAAAACGAACATTATGAATTAAAGAAATAGAGCAGAAGTCTGAAAGCACAAACAAGGATGCAGGAGAAGCTGCTACAGACGTCCTACAAGCTGAACAAGTGGACGCTTTTCAGCAACGCTTGGTACCAAGTTTGTCAGAACACTTTTGCGATACCACATATTTAAAGAGAAACTTTCTGTTAATTATCCATCTGATCATATTAGGTGTCTGAGCTAAAAACCATCCCAGACATTTGAACACAGGGCTGCACAGATGAAACAGCAGGGAGGACAATCAGCTGGTGCTTATCTGCTTCTCTCCAGCGACAAACTCACTGTGATTGGAGGCAGAGGCGTGAGCAGACAGCACTAATGGATGTCAGAACAGCCAGCAAGTGACCTATCACTGTCATTCAAGCAGCAAGGCCAGAGTAAGCGATGGGCAGTCCAGAACAAACAACAGATAACAGCAGGAGTGACAACACCAGAGAGGAACGGTACAAAAAATATTTCAAAAGGCACTGTTGTATTTACATATATTAATAAGTGTACTGTCATTAATTAAAACCAAGTGGGTCGAGATGCTGATGAGCTAAGAAGGTTCCTCAGATCAAGCTACTGTAGCCTTAGCTGCTGTCGTTAACGTTATTCTAGCGAGCTCTTTTCAGTGCGCTGCTTACGTTAGACTCATAGGCTTGCCAGCTGTTAGTTATCAAGACAAAAAAATATCCTGTTTTGTAACTGCTGTGAACCCAGAAGGTACAAAGAAACGATACAAGATGAGTCTTTTGATACCATGGCGAAATAAAATAATCCTGGGAGTAGCTTTTGTGTTTTATTTTGTGGTGGTACAGCCAAAGAACAATTGTGAACCCAAAAGCCACAAAGATTGCACACACACACATACACACACACACAAATCTTCAGGACAAAGTAGATTAATCTCAACTTGACCAATTTGAGGGCACTTGGCCGCAGTGTTAGCATGGTGGTGGACACGGCCAAGATTAATTGGTCAAATAGGGGAAAATCAACTTTGTACCGAATATTTTTTTATTTGCTACTTGTGTAACTTTGTGTATTCAACAGTTGGAGTATGGTTGAAGCAGCACAAGTCAAACACTGAAGGCACATCCTTTTCAAAGATTAACTTTGTACTTCAAGGACTTTTTAAATTTTGCCTTTGAGCCGAGAGACACATCAAATATCTTTCTTTTTTTCATGCTAGCATCGGATGGAAGTTTAAAATTCTGACATCTACATTTAAAAAAGGGGTCATCATATCCTGTGTACATACATTAAACCACGTGAGCATCCGCACACTTGAAGAAACCCACTGACAAACAGCAACAGCAGCGGCGCAGAATATTAAATCTCTTGTTTGTTGATTACATCAAAGATGTAATCACTTCAAAGACGTGATTACTTAAAAAATTCCAATTAGATATCAACACCTCTTTATGTGCGTCAGGAAATCGTACATGTAGCCCTCCGTCTCTCTGTAGTCTAATTTCACTTGAAAGGCCTTTGATTTATCAGCATATTGTTGCTGCCTTTTATCTTCACTCTATTTGAACAGAAATCTGCGGCTGAATACAAGAGTTAATGGGATCTCAGACATCACTTGTTTGTAACGACAGCCCTCCACCTTGACCCTGACACACACACACACACACACACACGACTCACACGTATGCATTTCACACACACATGCGTGCAAAGAAACGCAGTGGCGTGCTCACGAGCGCACGCACACACGCCCTCATTTAGCGGACCTTGTGCTGATAAAACGCCACTAATGTATTCTTTGGTTTTCAGATGACACACTAAGTAGATCCGTCTCCTTTTTATATTTGAAGCGGAAATTAAAGCGTCCTCTCTTTTGTTCCCCCACTTCCAGAGTGCTTTTGAGTCTAATGTCTTTAATCTTAAATCTCACGGAGATGGCACATTCAAAAACACTCATTCACTCGCTTTCTTTCACAGTCATCCTTGCCCTGATGTGCCGGAAAAATAAATAGAAAAAATAAATAAAAAATGTTTTTTAAAAAAAAAGGGACAGACGCTGGGAATTAGCGGCGGATTCACCTTGCTCTCTGCAATCCTTTTTAAGTGGGAGCAATCAAACTGATTTGCAGGAAAGAGCTTTCTCACAAAGAGATCTGAGCGTGATGGCGCCATGTTTTGTCATCGCATGAATCGAGGTTGCACTTAATAAACCGTATGTCAAAGACAAATGAAAACAACCATTTGTAAATCAGGTTTTTAGATCTGTGATGTATGAATTAACTCTGGCAACAAATGTGACGTTTCAGACATGAGCTGCTGGCTTTTTCAGAAGATAAATGCCTTCGCTGTAATACAATCTAAGACTTCTTCATAAATAAAAACAGTTTGAAACAGGAAACTGTCTTTATCTTGAAGTTGTTCACATTCTTTATATAGCACTCACAGGGTCCTTTCTATTTTATTTTTGACTATTTCTGTAAACTCAGAATGACTATTAAAACCACAATTCCAGTCATAAATGTCATCAACAGACGACCCTCTCAACAGTTCTGATCTTGCAAGAATTTGTCATCATTAAAGTTTTCGACCTTCAGACATCTATTTTCGTGGACTGTCTAACGTGAAAGTGAAATGAAACACCATCTCTGACATTAAACTTCTGAAATGAGGCCTCCTTTCTCACTTTGACAGTTTTTATTCTCTTGAGATGTTTTCTAATAAGCACCTGTTCAGTTTATTTGAAGCCACAATAGAGAGGTGAAGTCCCTGCCCAGGTTGACCATGGCACGACTATGAAATGTCATTTTCAACATTCGAATTACATTTGGACTTTTAATGCTGTATACAATTGTGGGAGCAGAAAACAGCCCCCTGTTAACGTAGTGCTTGGTCAGCTACTTAGCAAATGTCATTCAAAAGCTGTGTTAGACATTTGTCTCACCGCACAAGCGCTTCATTCCAGCGCTCCACAGCACTTTGCCATCACTTTTCTGATGGAATAAAATCCCATGAGCACGCAGCCCGAAGGCTGAGTGAGGTTCACACACATAAACAAACACATTTATAAAATATACACATCCGAATAGTAGATTAAATATTGCGATGGACAAATCTTTTTTTGATCCAGTCATTAATTACACATGATTGATTGACTGATTGATTGTCAATCTAAAATATAATTTTTAAACCTGAGAAAGTTGCAGTTCGCCATGAACTGAAAGTAAAAGACCTGGTATTGAATATGTCATTAGAAAGACTACACCACCCAACAGTCCTGCAAGTAATGTCACCTCGTTTAAAACTCCCTGAAACCCTTGATCGAAGTGCTGCAGAGGCGTCCTGCCTATCAGTTAGCTTACAGAACTTGTTGGGATTTTCACCTTTTGGTGACTTACTCTGTGCCAAGATGACGGCCATGCTGGTGTAGGCAAAACTGCAACTTTCTTGAAACTTGTTCTGGACTGTTAAACAACATAGGCATTATTTCCAAAATAAGGTTTCTGGAAAAGGAGGGACTTCACCTCTCTGTAAATGGTTGACACCAGCCCTGCTGATTAAACACACCACAGATAAGATATGACAGAATGCTCACAGTTAAAAAATTTACCAAAAAAGTGGAGATTTGTCCAAAACCTGACAGCAAAGTACCAATCACTCTACTGAGGCACAACATGGAGTTCAGGAGCTATTCAGTGGAGAAAATATATTTCATCAGCTTTTATGTTGCACAATACATTTCCTTCTTCAAAGAAGCCTATGTGAAATGTCAAGGTAGTTCGAAGTGGATTTCTACATTTGCACCTCTTCAGGATCCTTTAACACAAACAAATGCAACACTCTCTATACAACAATGCTTCTTCTGAGGGGTCTGAGGGCAGGGTCAGCCGCTTGAATATACTGAATACAACACAGAGAGAGAGAGAGAGAGAGAGAGAGAGAGAGAGAGAGAGAGAGAGAGAGAGAGAGAGAGAGAGAGAGAGAGAGAGAGAGAGAGAGAGAGAGAGAGAGAGAGAGAGAGAGAGAGAGAGAGAGAGAGCATATACACATGGGTGTTGGGGTTTGCGGATGAACAGGAGGGGAAAAAAACCTCTGTGTCTACAAGCGCGGTAAAATTCCCCGCACCTGCATGCAGAGAGAAAGTGCAGAAAGAGAGAATGAGAGAAACCAAGACAAGAAATGCGGAAAGAGAAAGAAAAAAAAACTAAGCAAGAGGGGGAATATGAGGTGGCACAGGGGACCTGAGAATCTCACAGAGCATTTGATCTTATGCGAACTCTTGGCCTCCATCAGAGAGATATTAGATTAGATTGGGCATTCGATTCAACGTGATTGGATTGTAATCGACTCCCAAGATGAAGGGTGATGCATGTGAAGAAGCAGAGCTGTGGGAAACACCTGAGCTGCGTGACACTGACAGACCAATTCTGAAACTGTCCTGTATGACTAAGACAAAAACATTGATATGATTAATATAATTCTGCCAAAATGTTTCTGACTTTCAAGCGGATGAAGATTTGTCAGAAAAAAAAAGTCTTCAGTTTTGCATGAGACAGCAGAAACACAGTATGTTTTATTTATTTTCCCCCGGTTGAATTTGTTTGTGGATATGAACCACAGTCCATAAATAGTAAGTTTACTTTTACACGTTTTAATACTGTGACTCTCTCTTTTTCTTTCTTTTTTCCACTGCTGCACCATTGAAGTTCAGTTTAAACATGATGTATCTCAGGAACTAATTTTATCTCATTATGTTATCTATCACCATGTAAGTGTTCAAGTGGGATTGAAGACAGTTTCAGAGAGTTTTTTTGTACTGCAAGTTTTCTGAAATGTTATGTTTAACAGTTGAACTATGTCAGAATTGGCCAGAATGGCAAACCAGCTGCCCACTGTAGCTGACGTTAGCTCATTACCTCAATCAGTTACGCAGCTAGCGGTCCAAACTGGGAGCTCGGGGCACAAAGGAGGTGCTGGTGTTTACTCCGCTACCACAGAAGCTTTGGACCAGAGCACTCCGGGGCTAGCTGGTTAGCATTCTAACTTAAATACATCTCTGCAATGCAATGCACAGACATCATTATATCAAAACTGTTATTTCCTCACATTCTGTCGATAATCGAATCATTTTCAACCAAACTGAACTTATGTGGCACCTTTAAATATGCAAATGAAGCACAATAGCATTAAAAATGCTCAACAAATCTTAGCATTTGCATAAAGCCATGTTAAAAAACCTTCTTTTTATTAAATCAACAGACAAGAGTTTAATATTTTTGAGGAGAGAATATCGGATCGCTCTTTATCTCCTTTACACACTCTGTAAAAACATTTATAATGTAAAAAATAAAGATAAAACTGGAAAATGATGCCAATGTCAATAAAGACTTAACATTACATTCATAAACTAATTTTCTTTTTCATTATTATCTGGATAATCATTGCAACATGCTTAAAACTCTTAAAAATGGCTACCGGAATCACTTTACCATTAAATACCTAATACTTGTGGAATCTTGTGGGATTTGAAAAATAATCAAGAAATTAATCCAGGACAGCTTTTTTCAATCAATGTATGTGAAAACAGACACATTTCTCCAGACAATGGAAATGTAGCCCAATTAGTGTTTTTTTAAAACTGCGATCAGTGATAAATCCTTATACTGTTCAATCCCTCTCTGCTATATGTTGAGTCTGAAAGGCTTACATTGAATACATATACCGGCCGTTTGTTGCAAAGTTTAAAATGATCATATAGGAAAGTTTTTATGGATTTGCTCAAGCAATTCCGAGCGCTTGTTTAAGTTTAGGAAAAGACTGTGGTAAAATACAGAACAAGTCGATGCTGGTTTGAAGCGCAAAGCATTAGCTGCATTAATGATATTCAACCCAGACCACCGTCTTCTGCCAACTTTAATCGGGGAAAAAAAAACACTTACAATAAAGACATCCAGCACTGGCCCCCAGTACCACCATGGTGACCTGCTCTGCCGTCATGACCCCCCACAGCCCGTCCCACCAGTCTCGAGCAGTAAGTAGGTCTCCCAATCTGGAAGTCATTGCCTTTTCCAGAGTCAGGAGCCCAAAATGAGAGCCTCTTAGTTGGAGGTTTGGGCAACATCAAAGCCCAGGCAACCATAACAACGCAGCTATGTTTAAAAAAGGGCCAAACACCCCCCCAACAAGCCCGCCCACTCCCCAATTACACACTCACACACACACACAGCACACACACACAAATGCTCATATGCATGCATGAATGCATGTATGCAAGAACACGCCCAGTGGTGTGCATGCAAACACACACACACACGCACGCACGCACACACACACACACACACACACACACACACACACACGCACACACACACGTACAAATGGCATCGTCCACTGCTGCCACACACCACTGGAACATCTGGGCCATGGCCATGATGAATCAGTAACCACTGTTTGTAGCTAACAAGCAGAAATGCTTGTGTGTGTGTGTATGAGTGTGTGTGAGTGTGTGTGTGTGCACATATTACAATGCATACTACACCAAAACACAGTGTTCATGAACAACAATCATTTCATTTTGTTTCCATGCCAGGACAGAGATGTGACAGCAAAAGAAGAGACTTGTGACTGTTTTTTTGTATTTTTTATTTTCAGTTGTTTAGGTCAATATAGAAAAGATGACCAGAGAAAACACCTAACCACCACTTTTCCTCCTATTTTCACTAGTTTCACCAGTGAGGGCACTAACGTCAGGTGCTGTGGATTTTTGGGAGGTTTCAGCAAACTCAAGTTTACACATCCACTTGGTTGTATTCCAGTTTTAGACTCAGCATGTCACCATCAATATTGTGTTCCCATCAGTGTGACGAACGCTTTGGAACTAAATCTCAAAGTTGGAAACGTATCGCTGCTGCCACAGAAACAGTAACTAGGCCTACTTGTACTCGTCATAGTGAAGCAGTAGTCAGAACAGTTTGGGTTTTATAGACCTGAAATTAGTCACCATTATATATATATATATATATATATATATATATATATATATATATATATATATATATATATATATATATATATATATATATATATATATATATATATATATATATATATATATATATATATATATATATATATATATATACACACACACACACACACACAAAATGGAGGGGGAATACTGGAAGGGGAATACACACAAAATGTTTAAAGCAATTAAGTAAACATGTACAGTTACAACACATTTAGAAATGTAGCGTGCCAATATGAAGCCAAAGCATATTGTATATGAAAAGTTCATTTTGCAAAAAAGATTTTTGGATTTGGATTTCAAAATGGTTACCTGGTTTCAGTTTTGTGGTTAGGGCTTTGAGGAACTGAGCTAAAGTTTCAGGAGACGTGTTTAAGCAATTAAGAAAACTAAAAATGCCTGTGATAATACTCTTTAACCGTTCTATTTACCAATACCGCTGGTGCAACAAATAACAACAGAGCTGCGGCGATAGGAAAAGGTGCAGAAACAATGGTAGTAGTAGTCGTAGTACAAGTGGTTGTATTTACAGGACTCGAGAGACAAGAGATAGGGAAGAGCGCGGGGAGATTCGCTTTTCACACATAAAGAGACGGGAGGTTTATGTCAGATTATGAGGCGACACTCTGCTCTGCTGCAGCCGGCTCCAGAGGAGGCGACTGTGGAATCAAATCCCCAGCCACAGCGATGATGGCATTTGGAGATGAGTTATCACTCCCTTAATGAGTGGACGGAGACAGACAAGCAGGCAACTTTCTCCTCCAGACTGCGGTGACGGTTTCACTCTGCTGAAATGACCTCTAATGATCGGTACCAAAGCGAGCTAATTAATGGTGTACTTGTTTATTTCTATCAGAGAAGTTCCACAATTAACAACTTGTTTGTGACACTCCGGCAATCATCCGCAACAAAAATATTGACACGGAGAGACGGGAGGAAATGAGGCGACCACAGAGGACATAAATCCTCTTAGAGACACACTTCCTCCAAGGTTTGGTTTACTCAAACAATAGATACTGTGACTGCTTCAGGCCACAGCCATATTTGTCTGTCTTGTGGGAGCCGGTTAGCAGAAGCAAAAAAGAAAAAAAAAAAATAATCCAGCGGTTTGATAACAGTATTGTCGAAAAAGGCGCCTCTGTTTGCATTTACTCTCAGACAGGCCATCTGGGATTGTTTCCAGTGTGAGATGTCAAACTTCCACAACGTTGTTTGTCTGACCTGATTTATCTGGCGGCCGCAGTTTGGGATTTAAGTTTTACCCAATCATGACTGACCTTTGGGTGAATCTCCTCCTCCACCTACTGTATTGTATCAGCGACACTAACGGCGGGTATTGCAGCTTTGGTTTTTTTCTTCTTAAAGATCCCCAGTGTGATTGTGATCCCGTCCGCTGGTTATGCGGTCTCCTCCCCCCCACCCCCCGCTGAGATGACTGAGCCCGTCTATCGCTCACTCATTGTGAAACCTTTCCTGTGCGGCTGCCGAGGACAGCTTTCACTCACTGGCCCAGCTTAAATACCACACCATGTGCCAAAATGGGAAATGCCGGTGCACATGAAGAAAAACCCCTGCAGTGACGCGTTTCCTGTGTGCCAGAGTATATTCATCAGACAAAGATGGCCACTGGAAACCACAATAGAGAATTATGGTGAAAGTTTCTTTACCCTGCAAACTCAAGACACATTTACAACACACACTCTGGAACTGTGTGCCAATCACATTAAATAAAGAGACAAAATCGAGAGCGCCTAATAATGTTAGATAAAAACGTTACTTAACATGTGGCCAAGCTTCTGCAACCACTTTAGGCAGAATGCATGCTAACAATTTTAGCCTAGAAGCTTAAAAGTGCATTACGCAAGACTGAAGAGGAAGCATATCGCACAAGTATCCACTAACCGTTGTTAACAGTAGCCGCTGTTAGCTCAGTTAGCTGTGCAGCTAGCAGTCCAGGACGGGAATTCAGAGAAACGGGGGACTTTTGGTATTTGCAACACGAGCACAGGAGCTTTGGACCGGAGCTGGTTGAGGCTGGTTCAAATGCTGACATCAGAATGCATCTTTGCAACGCAGCACATAGATGTCATAGACTGTTGTTCATTTCAACGATCTAATGTTTTCAACTAAAACGACATATTGGGTCTTTAAAAAAGGGTGTAAATGAAAATCTGTTTGGGAACCCGCCCCCTTCTTCTTCAGCTGTTCAGAAGAATGATCCAACGCTGTTTTGCTGGGAAGCTCCAGAAATGTTCTATGAAGCACAAAACTTCACCTGACTTTTCATCAGCATAATAATCAGGACACTCACTGAATTTTCATTTTGGGATCAGCTTTCAAGGTTTTTCTGTAGCTTGTGTGCTCATCACAATGGTCTAACCTGCGCTGGCCAACAAGCAGCAACAACGTCAATGAAAGTGTATTACACACAGAACTAATGCTACAGTGCAAATACGACAGCCAAGTCTTTATCGTTACATCTAGTATGACACAAAGAGGTTCAAATAAAAAACTAAACAATCTGCAATCTAGAATCCTTTAAAATGTACAAAAACACACATGAATGCATGTATTCTTTAACATGATCTCGATGTGAACACGTGTTTCTGTACTGTGCTGTGCACACATGTGTGTTTCTACCAGAGCACGTGTCTCTCGTGTGTTCTCAGGGCGTTGACGAGGCGGTCGTACATGGCTGACTCTACACGTATGCCAACTGTTGTTGAGTCAAGTTTTTAGGGAAGCGCACAACTCAATCAGCTTACATGCTTTCTGCCCCCTGGGCCACCGGTTCACTTCGGGTGCACGGTGCTTTCTGTCTGATGTGCTGCTTTGATGTTTGTATCAAAATAATCTCATCCCCGGGCAATTGTGTGTTGTGGGAGCATTGAAGGCCATGCAAAAGAAACACCTGAGGGGGCAGAGTGTGCTGAATGGCCTTCACATCCCTGACCCCGATACTCCGCACACATACATATACTGTATGCTGCTATTATAAATATTAAAGGCAATCTGTGGTTTGTTTGTTTTTTTGAGGTTTTTTTGGACACATCTTTCCATTTATTCTTTATTTTCACATTCTTAACAGAGAAACTTGTAAAAACAACCAAGAACCAAACTTACTGAAACATTGACAGAAACTGTACCAACTCTTCCAATTAACTTTTAACGCTTTTGTTTCAAAATGTCCAATTAGCTGCTGCTCAATTCTCGCCGTTTTCAAGAATACTTTAAAGCTGTTCGGCTTTTATCAGCTGCTGACCTCGCACTGTGTCAAACACTGTCACTGAGGTTTATCAGATATGAACTGTCGATAACTGTGAAAATTGGATGATCCTGCTTCGGCTGTGTAAAGTTTGAATAAATAAATAATTCACATGCGACTAATAATCATTTTCCTTGCCATCTGCCATTTATTTCACAAGTGACTGATTGTTCTGTCCATCTCAAGCAAGTTCCAAGTCAAATTTTTTTCCCTCCAAGACACTGTAACCTCACCTGTGTTTAGAGTTCATAAAGAGAAAACAAAAGGTGAATGAATGAATTATCTTTGTATTATCACTCTTGATATTAACTGAAAGAAATGTACTCATATAATTAAAGAACATGTTTATAAAAGCTCAATTATTCATTTATTTTTTCTGTCTAAAAACTTATTTCCCCTCCATCACATTTAAACAGTGAAACACAGAGTCTGAGTCAGCGTGTCTCGAGTCGAGTCGAGTCACGAGTCTTTAACTTCATTTATTTGCTGTCAAGTCAAGTTGCAACTCATCAAAACACTGACTCATGTCGACCTGAACATCATCACAAGTCAAACATCGCAATTTCCAAAAGCCAAACATCATTTTTCAAATGTCTAGTCCTGTCTGAAAAAAATGTCCAGAACACCAAAGATGTGGTATACATCAGAAAAAGGCTGCAAATCCTCATGTCGGTAAAGCTGAAATCAGAGAATGTTTCATCAAAATCTAAAATCAGTCATCCAAACATCTGCTGAGTAGTTTCCATCGACTGATCAACCACTTGTGTCAGCCCTGCTTCGTCTTTGACTCGGTGTGTGATCTATCGGACGCTACAAGACAATTTAGGAAGAGAGGAAGAGAAATAAGCAGGGAAACGAACCCAAACCGAGCCAGAAGTAGACTAACAAACCAACAGACACACTGTCTGGAAGAGGCAAGTCATCAGATGACATTGGAGGGGGAAAAAAAAGCCCTGAGGCCGCCGTCCAATCAGCTCCTTCCTCTCATTGTCTCTCAGAGAGATCAAGCAGTTCATTTTAAGAACCATCATTCAGCAAAGATTACAGTTGTTTCAACAAACACTCGTGAGAAACGTTGATTCATCATCACCGATGACCAGCTTGCACACTGAGGGCCGACACAAAAACACTTAAAGGGTCGCTCAGACGTCTCATAATGCAAAGAGCTCAGAGCGGTGACCTTTGACCCCGACAAGACCTCAAACTGGCCGAGGGACCAAAAAGACAATAACTGCAGTGTTTGTCTGGTTTCAATTCAGAGTTTTAAATTGCATCCACAGTTCCTGACCTGAAATGTTCATCCGTGTTTTATTAATTCTACACAGAACTGTGACGAAAAGGTAGTGTTAAACAATCATATAATATAGTGGAAATGTTGGTGAGTAGTTTCTTTTTGGTAAAAAGGTTTTAGAGATTCAAGGTCTCTGCAGAATAAAGATCAGCCCCCGCGATCACTCTAGTCTTTTAAACACGTACATTTGATTTACTTAGGTACGTGTGAATCAAATGTTCTTGCCGTCCAACTTTCAAGGCTACACAGTGAGTCAATGCTGCGTGCATGAAGTGCTTTTTCCACGCTGATACAGCATACTTGAATGAAAGCTTGTTTTCTACTCGTGTGATCTGGACATGTTCAATTACTCAGTTTAAATTATATTGAAAAAGATAGGTCTAATCATATCTGATGTTATTTAGTGAAATATCACACATCTTCTACATTTGCGCATAAAAAGTGAGGCCTGCACCATAAATTATATTCATTTAAAACACAATATTGATAAGAATCTCTTTCAGGTTTAACACTATAATTGTAATTTATTATATTTAAATGCATCTGCACTTGGTGAGTACTCTTATAATAAAGGATTTTGTTGGAGAAGTTTTTTGGGGGGTCGAGAATTATGAAGTCAGTCAGCTAGTCTTTATGGGCGTTTCTGTTAGAAACTACACAATAATAATCAATAATCAATTATCATAACACTGATTAGTGCTGCTGATTAATTATCTGTTGGGTGACTAATCCACTAATTCCTTCTGGACTGTGGGACAACAAAGAGAGAAGAAGTCCAGAAGAGAGTATGGGGATGGGTAGATGTGGTAAGAGGAAGTAGACAAGAGGGGAGAAGAAGAGAATGATGGATGGATGGATGGATGGATGGAAGTGTAAAGGGAGGGGTGGATGCTGCAGTGTCTCCCTCTCCGGCTCTTTCATGTCCTAATTTATTCTGTCTGATTAATTCCTTTTACCCCAGCGGCTGGAGCGATTCCTGTGGATGTGTGGTTCGCCCCACCTCCCAGCAGCCCCTGCTTCCCTCTCTTTCTCTCTACTGTACCTTTCTTCCCCTCTACCTCTCCTGGCCCACCTGCTGGGCCGGTCCCCTCTCTACACGCCATGCAGCAGTGAGGAAACGGATCAGGCATGCCGTAACCATGGTAACGGTGGTAACCATAACACCCCCTACCCCTCCACCTCCCTTCGACCGCAGGCCGCGAAAAAAGTCCCTGGTCTTGATCTGAAGATCTGATGCCCCACTTATATTTGTATGGGCAGAAGACAAACAATGCAAAAACCAACATGGATGCAAGTTCTAGTCATTAAAGGATAAGTTCACCCAAAAGTGACAAAAAAAACTTTTATTCAGTTACACTTTATACATATAGGTAGTTAAGGTTTGGTAATACTTCAAGTAAGTAAGAACAAACAAAATATCTAAGCAAGGACTCTGTTTGTCTGTTTCTCTGTCCATTATTCACATATGTCAATTAACTGTACATCTGATCTAGTTCACACTTGGCAGGTTTGCTGCGGAGGACTCAAGGAAGCGCGGTGTCAAACTGAACATCCCTCTCATGATCTCACAGGAAAGCAGACATAAACAAAATGTAGGTTAGCATGTGCAACAGAGGTTTGCGTCCTCGTCTTACATTGAAATAAGTTAAATATTTTGTGGTTTTTAACTGTTGATGACCTCACCTTGATCTCTACAAACTTTTTTTCTTCACAGCATCTAAATTGATTCGGTTGAGATGTGTGTTTGTACCTTTCAGGTATTCAAATGTGAACCTCTAAACACAAGTGACTGACTGGACCGATGGGCAGGATGTTAGATGTGTTGTTCAAACACAGCACGAGGATCATTAGCTTAAATGTCACGCTGCATAACCAAAAGAAAAAGATTTCACAGTTAAACCCAAAGACTGTTAAAAGGACACATGCTTTATTGCTTCTGTGGGTGTGTGCAGAGTGTGTGGAGGCCTTAAAAGATAAATTGAATGTTACAGGACTCCTTTCACCAGAAGAGAACATCAGACGGACTTGAAAACTACACTCTGGAGTTTCATCCAAACACCTGGAAAAACAGCTTTAGTTTCCTCCCGACTCTCATTTATGGTTTTAAGTGGTTGTTACCACAAGTGGTTTGGCTTGGTCTCGGGGGGGATACGATGCTTTTCTGTATGAAGGATAACGCCTGCAGTCAGTTACTGTCACGCAGCTGCGTCAGTGTCCTTGAGCAAGACACAGAAGCTCTGGGGTTGAGAGAAAAGTAGATCTTCTTGCAAAAAGCAAACTCTCATACATTCGGCTTCACTCTCGTCAGGTTGTCGTCTAGATGGTATTGAAAGTGCTGACATCTTCATACAATTTACGAAGGAGCAGAACTTATTTTTTATGAGAAAACCTGTTAAAAATTTAGCATTTAAGTGGATTTCACCCTCAAAGCAAAGTGGCTTTGACTTGACAAATTTTTGATCTCATAATGTCCTCCCTATTCCGTCATCCCTGCCCTTCCCTTGTGTGTTTTCTATCAAAACAAAGCAGAAATGCCATAAACAACATTTTAATCTTTCCGTTGAATGCTGGGATAGTCTCTGTGTAACGTGTCCAAGCCATGATGGTAAAACATATTTCTTTTCTCTCTCTCTTTCTCTCTGCAATACAGAGAGATGCTCTTCATGTGTTTGGCAAACATGCTTGCTGTAGTTTGACTGGCTTGAATTATAGATAGGAGACTCGAGCCACCCGCTGCTTGTTTGTTTGTTCGAGACTTTGAGTAAGCAGAGGGATCGCAAGAGAGAGAGATGAAATGGGACCGAGAGTGCAGAGGGAGATGGAGGGGAGGATGAATAAAAAGGAGGAGAAGAAAGAGGCAGAAAGAGGGAGAGAGACAAAAAGCAGAAAAGGCAGAATGATGAAAAAGCGGGTGGAGGGTGGATGGACAGAATGAGACAGCAACAACAACAAAAAAGAAAAAAGGAACGAAGAGGAACCCCCATCCATGAGAACTTGTTCAGTGCATCATTCACGCCCAGAGTTTGAATCCCACATTTCAAGAGAACCAAAATCAAAGTTTTGTTTCGTCCTCAGCTGCACCATGCGCAGTTCCCCCACCGTGAGTTTCAGACATTTTTCTAGTGTGGTGAAGTAATATTTTGAAAAGGTTTCGAGGCTCATGTTGAACTTGGCCTCCTAGAGACCGGTGACCATCATGTGCTAGCGGGGAAAAAAAGCTTCCACACACACACACACACACACACACACACAAGGCAAACAAGAAGGGAGGAAAGACAGAAAGACCGATGCAGCGACACACATCGCGGCCATCATGGTGGCAGAAAACAGTCCGGTTGAGCCATAATTGTTTGTTACCATGCGCTGCCTTACATCACTGACCACCCGTCCCTGCGCTGCACCTCGGCGGCGGTCCCTCTGAATCCAAGGGGGAACCCTCCTCTGCCCATCCAGATCACATTACACAGGGCTCAGGGCTCTGATGTGGCTTCAGATAGAGAGCGTACAAACCCCGGCCCACAACCACACAGACCAGCTCAGTGCAGGCCCCGTCCTGTGGTCTCCTCGCAATGAAAGAATATTTTTGAATGCCTTGTACATTCCCTGACTTTTACCCCCCCACATGCTGCTCTCATTTATCTGGGGTTTTCTGAGGGGGGGGAGTGCAAAGTATGCCGGTGGTTGTGACAAGTTGCTCTGAAGGGATGCACGCAGTGCTTCATCGGGTTTCACTTCTGGACAGAAGGTTCTGGTGTGTTCTGGTGGGAGTTGGGAAGAGCTAATCAAAGTCAGAGCTGAGGGGTGGTGAGCAGATTGCTTCAGTTAAGTTAGTTTAGTTTAGTTCAAGTTATTGGTGCAGACTCAAAGCCTTCTTTTTGGACCGTAAAGACCCGTGAAAAAAACACAAAATGGACATCAAAGAACTTAGCTGGGACGAAGGCCGACTGCTGCGCTGCCTCACGTCTCTGGTGCCTCCCATGTATACAAACTGTTTTCGGCCAGCGCTCTCGCCAACATAGCCGCTTCTTATTAAGAACGTGTAGGACAAAAGATCGCAGATGGCACTGGCGAAGAGGTAGGGGCTGAGTGGATGAAATCATGGACACCAGAGTGACAGACTCAAGGGACTTTCCCTGTTTCTCTTTCCGTTTCTCTTTTTCCGCTTTCTATTCTCTACATGTCAAATCTGCCAAAAGCCACTGACGAGGGCCGCCTGGTGTCAGCAGTGCGGGACACAGACGCTCAGTAAGCAACACTAACTTGACGACCGAACAGCCGAACGGCAACTTCATTTCAACTTCAAATCCCAGAAGGTCCAAACAAGATACTAATCATTTGAAAAAGTGTCGCAGTTCAATCTTGTTGATACAGACGAGGACTGCAAGTAAGGATTTCATTAATCTGCTGATTATTTTCTCAATTCATGCATAAAAAAAATCTCTATATTTGACAAAAAAAAAGCATCAGATTCTTTAAGCTGTTGCTTTGAGCAGCGACCAGTTTATAATCCAATTACAGAGAAAAATTCCTGTGTACAAATGAGCTCCTTTATGTGAGAACCAAAATCACTTTTCAAACCTTTATGAGTCAAAGCAAAGGAAACAACTTGTAGACCGCTATAGAAGTGTATTGCATAACTTCTGCTTTATCTGTACCTGTGTGTGCAGCTGTGGTACGACATCTTGGTTCACTTACTGTGCAATTTTCACTGCAAACGTTTTATCCTGTCAGAGCAGGAGAAGCACAGGTGTAGCCAACAACATTAGTGATGGCTCACTTGTAATGAGCTGGTAAACCACCAGATATGTTACCGTGAGACTGGAACACTTAAATCCAAATCAGCCATGATTAATATCAGTCACGCGTCGAAAGGGTCAGTCGTTACAAGGAAATTAACAAATTAATCTGAATCTCCTCACAGTATACAATATATTGTGATTGATGCCTTTTAATGGCTAGAAACCAGGAAATATGTAAAGCAGATGAACAGGATAATGAGAGCAGTGAGGTGAAGGACAGCATGTAGAAGGGGTGAAAGCCAGAAACTACAAAGGTGAGCTGAGGACAATGACTTTTAGAATGACAGAGGGGGGAAACACACAGTAACGTACAGATGTTCAGGGAGAGTAATTCAGGATGCAAGTTTTAAAAAGGAGGATAAATAATTGAGGTTTTAGAGTCGATAAATATTTAGACAAATGGACTCTTCTTCCTAATGGAAAGAAAAAGCCCCTTTCACACACACCCCACCCCATTACAACATCCTCACCTTTTCATCCATCTCTCCTCTACACATCAATTAAATCTCTTTCCATTGGCCAGGTCTGGTACTATATTAGCACCCTACCTTCCCTCTGTGTCTCTGAGCGAGTTTCTCTTTAATCTTCAGGAGATGTTCCCATTGATGGGCCTATTGATTTGATGTTGCGCCAGCTGCTTTTATCTCCAGGAACTCAAAGAGGTGCTGGAGAGAAGAGATGCACTCCGCACCATGTTTAACTATGCAGACTCTGGCTCGTCACGCTGGACGGCCAGTCTTATCCTGGGGTGTTTGGAGCCCTCTGGATGAGTTTTACTGTGTGGTTTTGTATCGTCCTTACCTTGATTTTAATGTACTTTCACTCCAGAGTGCAAACAGACATGTAGGTGCAGTGCCATCTGTGATCTCTGCCTTGCTCTGCTTTTTTTTTTTTTCTACTTACTTATGTCCCCAAAACCTTCAGTGGCATCGTTAAAATTTGGTATGATGGCATCTCAAAGAGATTCTCAAAGGTTTACAAGTGTTAGATTTTCAGAAATAAACAAAAGCTAAAAGACTGTCTGCATACTTTCAAATCAGATCTGCTCCGGGGCTGTTCCTACTTTTTTTTATTTTATTTTTTCAATGGTGCATTTTATTCTTTAATCATTGTTTGTTCCCATTAAGTTGAAGTTACAAATCTACACTGATGAATCAGTGATGCGGCTGCAGAGCTTCAACAGGCTACAATGACAAGGATCCAGCATCGTGATATTAGGGAAAGGAGAAAGAAAAGACACCCATCAGCACCCTCTGTGACCCCAGATGTTTTTTCTACTTGAGTCTAATGTTTTAAACAGGCTGTAAGGAGGAAAGAAAGTTCTCTCAGTTTGTGGCAGTAAACTGTGTTGAGGATTTCTACATGGCGCAACTCCACGGGAGTCATCTGTGTACGTTGGGAGAGCGAAGCGAGGGCGCTGCCATCCAGCTGACCACAGGTGGAGTTGGTCCAAAACCCTCGGAGAGGCAGCGCTGGTCCATCCCACCACAGAGCTGCATGCTCAGGCCCAGGGGGCCTCGCTGTGCAGCAGCATCAGAGAGACCGCCTGTCACCACTCGCCATCTCTGGGGCGCAATGTTCTCTCTGCCTACTGTGTGTGTGTGTATTTATGTGTTTGAACTGCATGTTCATGTGTTTAGATGTGTATCCATGTATTTCTTTGAGTCTATTTATGAGTGTGTGCATCCATGATTTTATAAGAAATGTCAGCGTGCGTGTCTCTTGAAGTGTGCGTGTGTGGACGAGGGTCCCACGGCGAGCAGGGCCGGCCTGTGGTTTGCAAAGCGCCTGCCAAGCTGCCCGGTTGGCAAGCGGAGGGGTTTGATATTCTGCTATCGATCATGTGTACTAATAACATGGTGACCTGCCCACAGTGTGCAATTATCACCCCAAAATAAAGAGGCTGGCTCCGCTGAGGAAGATCTGCCTTTAAATCTTAAAGCTTTTGTCATCCGCTTCACTCTTTTTCTTCTTCTTGTGCCCGTCATCTGAGAGTTCACTCGATGCGCCTTAAAGTGTAAATCCTCTGACAACTTTCCCTGTGGGCGTCATGTGGGGACTGAGGCTGCAGATGATTTTCTGTGTCAGACGCTCCTGCAATTTTCCGCAAGATTTCTGTAAAGCTTCCTCCACAGCTGCGGTGGGAACAAACGCAGCACAAGTCACAGGGCAAACGCAAAATGTTGCAATGCTTCGACGTATCTGACATATAAAGGATCTGTGACTGGTAAAACAAAAACCAGGTCAACACCTGGAAAATTTACGCCAGATCTGTTCTATGTGTGGAAAGGGTTTAATGCTGTGTATCGCTCTAGTTTTCCCGTCTCACCATCTCCGCATATCCAACACTTTATCCATCGGGCAAAGTAAAGGACCATTTCACATTTACTCTACATCACATTAACAATTAGGGGAAGCTTGCTGTCATGTTTGAGGTATTTGAATGTATTTAATCCAACATTTTTTAAAAATTTTCTATACAAAGTAAGTTGTGCTTTGGGCGGGGTTTGAACTGCAATTTAAGATTTTCAGGGGCTCTGGATAATTGTAGCAGGCATTTTTCTACATTTTAATGACATTTTATAGTCAAAATTGATAACTTTATTAATCACTAATGAAAGTAATCATTAGTTAGAGCCCTTAAATTGAAGTTTCTAGAGTCCTCTAATTGATTCATTTCCGTATTATATTACTATTGTACCAAGATAACAGAAATCAATGGCAGCTTGTGATGGTAGAAAGAAAAAAACTAAAAAGAAACCAAGAAATATCATGGCATCCATCCAAAAATGGATATTCCATCCATCCACCCATCTCCGTTTCCTCATCCCTGCATTCTTCAACCCATCCCTCCATCTTTCTTATCCATCCACCCCATCTATAAAAACGTCTGATGTTTGTATCTGCGGTCGGCTGAATTGTTTAGTCGTGATTTGTAATGTAAATATGTGGCTGCGTGAGAGAGCACCGCTCCCTCTGGACGCCCCCTAACACACGCGCATGCACGCACGCACACACACACACACACACACACACACACACACACACTGCATATTCAGAGAACAACCAGCAGCTGCCTGGCTCGGCTCTCTTACTCCTACTAAGCCATAATTGTTCCCGGGCCTCTCCTCTCTCAGCGCTGATCCACCCGAGCCAAGCGGCTAACCATCCGCAGCCCTCATGGCTTGCCTCGCCTCCGCGCTCCAACCGCCCAGTGATGGAGCTGATAGCCTCCATACAAGATGCGGCACGCGGCACGGACAGCATACGAAAACAAGGATTAACTCTTTTTTTTTTTTGTCTTTTACACAATTTAATAATTCACAGAGCAAAGAGCTGTCCGGTGACAAATCACAGATTCTGGCTGCAATAGTGGAGTTGCGCTGCTTTTTCAGTGCAGTGACTGTTGACAGTTTAAATATGTTTTCTCAGTAGATAGCTTTAACTTTTCTCCTTTATCAGTTTAGTGTCAAAATAAGTTGTTGCAGACAACTATGAGACCAGTTTTGAAAAAAGAAACACAATTAGTACCGAGTACTCTCATGTTAGTTTGAAATTACAGATGAAGATCATGTGACGTGATCGAAAGCTCCAGCAGGAATCCAAACTGACCTTTAACATGAGAACGAGTCCGTGCTATCTGAGATGAAAAGAAGCTGAAGACGTCACTGTGGGCTGTGGTAAATACGGAAGAGCATTTCTGCACAGTTTATCGACTGAGCAATTTATTAATCCTGAAATTAATCAGCATATTAATCAGTAAATAATAGGTGCAGCACATTTTTTGGATATTATAAGACCTGTTGAGTACAATTTGACCAGTCAGACAAGCTCTTCTCTCTCTAACCTCTCCACCTCATATTCAGTCCCATGTGAGCTCTCTTTCTATTTGTATTTATCTGTTTCTTAGTCTGAAAGTTCCTTCCTATCACTCCCTCGCTCGCTCCCTCGCTCGTTTAATCTCAGTCCAACAGAAACATGGTCGGAAACCAAAAAACCAAGCAGCTCGACGGAGGCCAAACCAGAGATCACTGCTCCCATCCTGGACTCCTTCCCTGCCTTTCCCCCCTCCAGCTACTGCATGCGAAGCACAAAACGGGCTTTTCGGCGCAACACTACAACAAATCATCTCCTTGATTTTTCCATGACTGGCTCGTGACAAAGCACCTCATATACAGACAACAACCTCCAAGGTTTCATGTTGTGCATTGAGGCTTTTTTTTAAAAATGTATTTGCTAAGACTTCTGCTTCGGATTCTTATCTGTTCCTTCGACACTTTAACACCTGGGAGACGTAACCTTAAAATATGGCATTTTTCCATGACGGCAGGTGATGAATGCGCACCACTTCTACCTTCAGAGGTGCAGAGGAACTGATTATTCCAAAACAAAGTTATCTTTAATCTGAAAACCATCAAACAGAGTTGCAGGTATTAAAGCAAGTCTTGTCTCCCATTAATTATCACACACAAACGTGCCGCTCCTTCCTGCTGTTATTGCTCCGCTGACAGACTTACATATAAATAATGATAGCAGTGATGCAAAGAACCAACCATCTTAAGTTTGATGTTCCCCTTAAAAAAGCCTCTTCTTGAATGCAGGTTCAAACTGTAATTATACCCACTGTTTTATCTAAAGACACATCACTTATTAAAAATGCATTCATGTTTTTCAGTTACAAATTATTTTCCATTGCAGGTCCGACAGATGCTTTTGCAGATTTCTCCATTTAACGCGGCAAAAAAAGTGTGTGTGGGGGGGGGGGGGGGGGGGGGGGGACGCAGTTGAGCAAGTTGAGCTGTAAAAAAATTTCCACCAGCACCAAGAGCAGCACACGGCTAGGGAGGAGCAGTGTGTGTGTGTGTGTGTGTGTGTGTGTGTGTGTGTGTGTGTGTGTGTGTGTGTGTGTAGCTCAGGTGACAATGAGACTCGAGGCATATATTGTCACTGGTAAACCACAACAGGCTTAACCTCGCCTAACTGTACACAACGAACACAGACACAAACACACACACGCGTGCGCATACACAAAGACTTGATGCACTTGCACACACGCACCGAGAGAGAGAGAGAGAGAGAGAGAGAGAGAGAGAGAGAGAGAGAGAGAGAGAGAGAGAGAGAGAGAGAGAGAGAGAGAGAGAGAGAGAGAGAGAGAGAGAGAGAGAGAGAGAGAGAGAGAAAGAGAGGACCCTCATTGTCAAAGCAGGCTAAAGATTTTGCCCTCAGAACATTTTTTTTGTACTGCAAATAAAAAATGGAAGTCTGGCTCTTGAATACGCTCTTAAGCTCTACAGAAGCCGGCAATAACGTTTCTCTTGCCAGTAGCAGAAACAATGGTGTTCACTGTAATATCCAGGTTATATTTTATGCAACAGTTTTATATCTTCGTCTCGGAGGAGATAAAATCTACAGAACCTATCTGGGGAAACAAGACAACCAGCATCTGAGGTCTAATAAAAATGTACTGGCTCCTGTGTTCGAATTCTGAGTGACTGCAAGAAAACAAATAACAAATGGTAAGCTTGTGCAAAATAAGGGAGGGAGGCGTTGGCAGCAACGATTAATCAATCTATCAATTAGTTGTCAGCTATCAATTTAATCCAAACAAATTTCAGTGGTCAGTTCATCAGTTTGGATGTTGTTGTTTTTTTAAGTCTAAACTCTCTGATTTCAGCTCTTTAAATGTGAATATCTTCTGGTTTCTTCAATTGTGGACAGAGGAAGACATCTGTGGATTCAGTTTGGGCATACTGTCATTTTTTCACCATCTTCCGACATTTCATCAACCAAACAACTAGGGTATTAACTGAGGAAATAATCAACTGATTAACTGATGAACTTATTAAAAATAATAGTTTCGGTTCAGTTGGGATTAGTTCCTGGAGCCAATCAGCCCAAAGTCCAGTCCAGACATCATTTTGTGCCATCTCAGGCTTTGGGAAACTGTGATCAACACCTTTCTGTTTTTTGGACATTTTATAGATCAAACAACTATTCAATTATTTGACTAAATAAGTGGCACATTAATCAACAATGAGTATAATCAGCTGCGGTCCTATTGGTGGATAGGGTGAAACGGAGGAGGGGGTTATAGGTTATCAGATGAGGGGGAAGAGAAACAGTAATCTTACGTGTGTGCTTTTATTCATTACCATTATTTAGTTTAATTCATTTATTTATGTACGCTTGTTTCTACAATTTAATGCTTGTCCAGAACAGGAAATAAAAAAATACCGATGTCTTTGTGTTTCAAAACTGATCATTAAATAAGAAATAAAACTACTTATTTATCACATTCATATTAATATGAGAGTGTAGAAACAAATTCTGAAATCAGCCCCCATAAAACACTTTGTCTTTTGCAAGGATCAGTCAAATGTGGTTATCAAAAATATGTGACTGAGGCCGGACATTTTAACAGTTTAACTACAAACTTTATTGTTTAAATGACATCAGCGTGTTGAAGTTTTCAGACAACATATGCAAAGTCATTTCTAACAATCACTGATAAAAGTTCCTTCACACGTTGATGTCTCACACTCTGAATCCAACTCCTCCAGCGGGGAGTCTCCAGAGAATTTCATAGAACATTTTGCCCATGTGGCGAAATTTATAAATGAAAGAGAGAGAGAGAGAGAGAGAGAGAGAGAGAGAGAGAGAGAGAGAGAGAGAGAGAGAGAGAGAAATAAAATCAACAGTCTTCTTCTTTTGCTTCCTCTAATCAAAACAGCATACCACCAACTGGATGTTGAGCTAATGGATGCTTAATTGAAACCAGTGTTCCCCTCAACTGGCCTGGGATTGATGAGACCCTGCGGGGGGGATCAACTGGAGCCGGGAAGGCAACTCACTGCGCAGCTTGTTTGTGACAGTGTCAGAGTTATGGCTGTCTTTAATTGGCAGCATTAAGACCCGCGGGTGCATTTTTAAAGACAAACAGAATGGGAACGATGAGGGGAAGGAGAGAGACGGAGGGCAAGGAGAATAAATGTGAGGCAGAAGGACGGCCGGGGAGGAGTGAGTGACGGTCGCCTGGCTCTGCAGTGCAGCGGGGGAGCGAACGAGTCCTCTGGGGTCCTGACAATGGACCGACTGTGCCTGTGCCTGCTGTAAATTTGCTTCCGTCTGGAGGGGGGGGGAAGGATCAGCAGTGGGATCATAAAACCGTCATCAATGGAGTCTGTCTGACTGTCTGTCTGTCTCCCATTCCCTCTGAATAAAAGCCTGATCAATGGCGCCTATTCCGCAAGAATTACAGTGTGACATCAGCGGCCTGATGATGGATGATGGATCCGTCATTTCATCAACACAAATAAATTCTAATGCAGCAGATTTATTGTTTGACTCTTCTTTGACTTCTTTAGAGGCTTCAGCGATCGGCATCAAAGCTCATTAGACAAAATTTAATAATCTAGAACTGACTATTGTCTCATCAGTGATACAGAGATGAACCTAAAGCGCATATGGCAGCGTGTGAATACTGTCGACAGACAAGGTTTTGCACCTTTTCATTCATTTTTGATAGATTTTTTAAATTATGTTCAGCCAGATGGGGGAAGTAATGAGGTGTAACACTTGAGTAGATTTTTCAGATTTCTATACTTTACTTGAGTGTTTATTTTCCTGACAACATTTGACCTTCACTCCCTACATTTTTAACACAAATATCTGAACTTTCTCCTCCTCACATTTTCACTTGAGGCTCGGGTTCCTTTAGTTTAATGCAAAACATCAAACATTTTTACTGTGAGTAATTGCACACCGCCTACCCAACATCGCAAGGCTGATTTCAACCCATCAGTGAACATCACAAAACGACGTAGCAAGATGGAAACAGACAATGACAGGGAGACTCCCTGCAGAGACCCTGCAGCACTCTGCCTGGATGTTCAGTCTGATAAAAGTTTAGGTTTACGTCTCTGTGCTTGAGTAAAGCGCGCATTGCCACCCTTGTGTTTAGCACACAGTTGGCTAATATGTCACATTGCAGGTTAGTTCAGATGTTAAATTCCCCCAAAAAGGTGTTTTTCCTACAGTACTTTCCCCAAATTTAAAGAAACCCTGAGGGAGGAATAGAAACTGTAAATGATAACGCTTCCTCTGTAGGAAGTCCTGTGATTTGATCAATATGACTGTTGCTGATATTAACTTTTAATGGTAAACACTCAGCATTTAGCATGTCTAAATCTGAACAGCACTGCAACAGTGACATCTGACACACACTGTGTCCTTGGTATTTTGGTGCGTTTCAGTGTGCAAAAACACATTCACATCTTTCTTTTTCAGGACACCAAAACACTTTTTGTGATTTCTGTCTCCCAAGGACTCACACAATACTGTTGACCGCTCAGTTAAAAAAAAAAAAAAATCAAATTTCAAGCCCAAACTAACTCTCCGTCAGTGAAAGAGGAATCTTATTTGGCCTGAAAACTTTGTGCTCTCTCTAATGCAAAGGGCTCAGTGTTCGGCAGTGTCGGGAGTCCTTGGAAGGCTTTTGGCATCACTAAGGTTTTTCAAACGATGGCTCGGTTTTTAACACCATCTTAATGTGAAGATCAGCTTCAGAGGAAATGTGTCTGTGGTTCTTGGGCAGCCTTTAAAGCTAATATTTGTGTGAAAAAGCAAAAAAACCTGCATCAAAGACAGTGAGAATGATTCAGTCTTGATCATTTGGGCTGTGGCGACTCTGCAGCCCACTTTGGTTTCTTCTAACAACTTCACTTCCTATTGTTGAAAGTCAAAACTGACTTTCAAGGTTTAATTAGCCCTGGATTTGTGCTCCTATTCCTTGAGTGCGGTGGTGAAACGGTTAAAGGTGTTCTTAAGGTGTCAGAGTTTGTTTCAACTGGGGCTGTGGTTTTGTTTTACCAGGTGCACAAACGCTGTAACCGCTTCTCTCATTGTTTACTGCTGACTCCCTTCCGCTACTGCAGTTATCTTCTCTTCCTCCATTGTCTCTCAATCTCTCTGCCTCCGTCAGACTCTCTCAAACTCACTTGCAGCAACTTTCTCCTTTTCCTCCATAATCGTTTTCCTCCATCTGATCAACCCAATCTGTACCCGTCTGATAAATCAGATGATGTGTTTCTTTTGTTCTTCACTTCCTGCCCACCCACTTCTTCCCTTTCATCTGTCCTTGGTGTGCATACAGTGTTTCCCACATACATGCCCTGTACTATGTGCAACACCTTCATCGTCACGCACGCCCACACACTGTCAAACACACACACCGACCACAGTGCAGTGCACATCACAGTTGCTCTAGTTTTTGTTTGGCCCTGAAAAATGCTCACAGAAGCCGATTCACCACAATTACTTCTCTCTCTCTCTCACACACACACAAAACACTGAATAAAACACTTCATGGGCCCCATAACTTCCTGAAGTCAAACCTATGCAGTCCTGGGTGTTAATGACATCAACCTTCTGTCATTAAAGCATCTTGTTTTTATTCTCCACGTCTTTCTTTTAGCATTGCGCTCCTCCACTTCCCTTTTCTACTCCGCCCTTCCCGCTCGTCTCCACAAGGCCACCTCTTCATCCTCGCCTCTCCTTTCCATCAACTCTGAGATCCTGACGCAATCGTCGGACGCACGATCCACATCTTATCCGCGTCTTTGTCGACGAAGGCCAACGGGAAAATCTCGCTCCCGTTGCGTGTCATTCATCTCTTGAAAGAGAGTGTTTTCTCTCTGTAGACCAACAGAAAAGGTTCCCATGGCCACAAACTGTAGGGATGGGTGTCTTTTCCTACTCTACAAAACAGGTCTAAACAAAGGTAGGAAATCAATTTGACGCATGGCTGAGCTCCTTTTGAGGAAACCTGTTGAAGAGGGAATTCCTCCCGCTCCGTTTTCTGGCTTAAAAATGGCATTAACACATGGATGCGGTGCCAAAAACATCGAAGCGTACACAGACTGGAGAAATCATACACGCACACATATGTGGCAGTAAGCTGCGACACATTCACCTGAGACTCATGTTCCTCCGTGTGTGCCGTCCTTTGATGGCACTATGTGGTCGTTTTTACATCAGTAACTTGAAACCAATAATACAGTCACTGACGCGCCTGGTAACAACAGGCCTTGTGAAATCTGTTTTATGACACAAACCAGGAAGAGGGCGCTGGTCTGAAGCTTTCAGAGAGAAACATTTGACAAGTTGTGATAATCATGATGAAATCTGGGGTGGGGGTTAAGGGAATTTGGTTGCATAAACACACTGAGACAGCAAAACCGGCTTAGATTTCTTATTTATACTGAGTTTTACATGTCCAGTTTGGTTATTGCAGCCAACATTTCTGGACTGGATTCACAGGATTCTTACATTGGCCTGTTTATTTTTTTTTCTGTTTCTCAAATTTTAGACTAAACTAGATTCACACGCATAATCTGCCCCAACATGGCTCAAAATCCCTCGTCGTCTCCTCCATAAACAAGCTGAAAGAAAACATACTCGAAAAGGAGCAAATAGCTCTCCATTAAAAATGGAAAAGAAAAAAACATAAATAAATACAACATCAAACAGCTCAGCCAAGCCCAGAGAGACAGCTGCAAGCTGAATAGGTTGGTGTGTTTACTGGGGAAAGTAGCCTCCAGCTCACTACAGATGTGCTGTGTCACCACTGCCGGCTATACAGTTACCACAGGGCTAAGCTAGTTGTTGAAGGTCAGCCAATGCTTCGAAACTGTAGAGGGAGCTACGGTGTGCTAACTTTTTTCAAGTTGAAGATGTTTTATTCTTCTTTATCGGTCCAGCTTGTTTTTTTGTATGTGCACAGCAGCTATGTATCATTTGCTCGGCCACAACATATGGTTCACATATACATTTTGAAGGAAACATTTGTATTTGTAGTTCCTCTATTAATTTCTTCGGGTTTATGACTTAAATTAGTCACCCATCTGCACATACGTTTTGAACAATGTGCAGTGTTGAATGGTTGTGTGTTCATGATGTAAGTTAGTATGTCAGTGCGCATGAGGAAGAAGAGGAAGTGAAGACAAAGAGTACAGCTGATTTAGTGTGTGTATGCTGGTGTGTGTGCAGTAAATGAGCGCATGTTTTCAGTTTGTATGGTAGCACAGTATAACTGGTGTGTGGGAATGTTGCATGTATGTTTATGAGTCATGTGTGTCATACATACATACATACATACACACATACATACACACATACATACATACACACATACGGTGGCAGAGGCTGCTTCCTTCCCTCTGCAGATGAGTATCATACAAGGCAGGATTAGACTTCTGCCTGTGTGTGTGTGTGTGTGTGTGTGTGTGTGTGTGTGTGTGTGTGTGTGTGTGTGTGGTGATCACAGCCATGTGTGCTGGGCTGCTTCATGCGGCTGTGGAGGCTCCAGCTGGTCTGGGCAGAGCCACGGGCACGGGGTGGAGAGGGGCGGAGGAGGAGGAGTATGGGGTTTGACTTTCGTTCAGTCGACTATTTTTATGAAGACTATTTTAATAAAGTGCACATTAAAATGATGATGAAGGTCGGCTGAGGTTTGGTGGGTGCGAGGAGCGGTGGTCACCACAGAACATTATCAATTACTAACATCAACACACCAAATGCGGATGTTTACTCACACTAAAAAAGCACATGATGATAAATAATTTTCTGGTCCGTTGCTGAGTGAGTGAGCAGCCCTCAGTTTGTTACCATGGTACTCAGATCATTAAATAAGACGCCTGTCAGGTGAGACAGGTGAAGAGACTCAACAAGTTCCATATGAACACGATACATCACGGCAGGCCTTCATGATGCGACGTAATGAAAAAGTGCAACGTTTAAAACATCAGTATAATAAACAGTCAGTCTGGAAATGTGTGTATCCTCTTTCTGGTGATGAGTTAGATGAGAAGTTGACGACACACCACAACACATGATAAATAATCTTTTATTTTTGGTGCTGAAAGGTGGATTCTGTTCCCTTTGGACTCAGCTGCTTTCTGTGGTCTCACATGTAATGGATGGATGTGAGCGTGACATCGATCTTCTTGCTGAACTATCTGCCAGAAAGCGATTAAGTGTATTCCCCAAAATGTCAAACTGTTCCTTTAACTGCTGTAAGTCTGACAAGTTACAGGACTTCAGGGAAGGACTTTGGGTTGAGTTGGTTGAACTCCAGGTCGCTGGTTCTTGGGACTATTCTCGGCTGCAGCCCTGATACCATATCATTCAGCTAAGTCTTATTATTGTCCTTCGGTGAATCTGTTGATAATTTTCTTGATTCACTGTTTTGTTGTTCAGGCAATAAAATAAGAAAATATTTAAAACTGCCAGTGTTTCTCAAAGCCAAACATGTCTCGTTTTATCTACAGTTCAAATATTTTGTTTTACTGTCACAGAGGAGTAAGAAACATAAAGAGCAAAACATTAATATTCAATAATGGAATCATTTTTTTCAGAGTAGTTGGCAATTAATGTAATAAATGACAACTAATAGATTAATCATCGCAGCGCTTCATGTGATTAGACTTGAAACTTGTGATGGAAAATAATTTAGGGTTTGTTTTCAGTAAATCAAAAAAGGTCAAGTCAAGGGTCGGGAAACTCTGCACCACAGCAACCTTTACACCACCACAACAAGTGAATCTAGCAATAGAAGTAGCTTTTTAATTTGATATTAGAAACATCTACACAACTGCAATTATTCAATTGATGACGAATATACTGGCAACTATATGGCGTCATTTCATATTCATTCTCGGGTTGAATATTTGCAGCTTTTCTTTTGTCTTCTTTGACTTTAAAAAGTACTTATTTGAGTTTTGTAATGTTGTTCCGACAAAAAATATAAATGATGATATAATGACTAATGAATAAAATAAAATACACTATTTTCTGACACACAAAAAAAGTAAAAAATGTCTTGGTAATCACAGCACTCGAGGCTGCTTCATAAAGACAGATTCACATGTAGAGATCACAGGCTGTCATTTGTTCCATATTTGTACTCGCACTGAAGCAATTCAAGCAACAGCAGAATATATTTCAATTCCCAGATATTAAAAGCAGCAGGTTAGAAAGTCGGGATGTACAAGGAGATAAGAATGAAGTCAGCAGATGTGACAATAATCAAAGCACAGTATCAGATCCACACTTGAAAGGCACTCACACACACACACACACACACACACACACACAACCAGATGTGGAGTTTGTTGGGAACACACGCACACATCTCTCAGTAGGAGAGTGTAAACAGGTTGTAAATTTCCTCACAGGGACAGATGAAAGAGGCAGCACGTGGCAAATTGTCATGTACGATCACATACGGTCGTCACGCTCACTGTGTTTGCAAACAATAGAGGCGCTCGCACACACGTGAAGCTGAGAGCCGGAGGAACCGGATCCTCCCGATGTTTCACACGTGCTGCTTTGGCTTTAGTAAATCTGTCTGTCCAATCTAAATTGCATGTGGCGTAATTAGAATTGTCTGCCATTATTTCCTATGGTTCAACATTCTTTTTTGTTTCTTTGCTGCCTCAATCTCGTAACCGCCTTAACTTTCTCCTGTGCAGCTTTGAATAATGAAAGTCATACATGAACCTGAATGTACGAGCAGAGATGACTGAAGTTACACGCTTTCATGTGAAGCTAAATAACACCTTTATCTCCTTGCTGATCTCGACCGGGATCATTGTATAGAGTTAACTACTTATCCGGGAAATCTTTTATGTCATCATTAATTAAATACAGTCCATATCAAAACCTCTTTTATCAAAATTACTTTTTCATGTCAAGTTGTTTTAAATGATGTGACAAAAAAGTACCTGAGATTTATTCTTGTAACTGTCTTTGAAAAAAAAAGGAAAAAAGAAAGGTGTCACACATGATTTGGTTTCCTTTTTATGGAAAGTACAGAGATTATGATTGTGTGTGTGTGAGTCTGTGTGTGTGTGTTTCTGTATGTAGAGTGCGAACCTCTACTAATCTAGAAAGATGGCGACTGCCTTTATGAAACTGTTCGAGGAGCTGATTATTGACAGTAATGAAGAGGAAATGAAACAAGACTTTAATTCCCATAGGTCACATGATTTCTAAAAAAAACAAAACAAAAAAACGAGAAAAACACAACACTCTCACTCTAACAGAAACCCACAGAGAATAATGACCTCGATACCACTCGATTTCCCACAAAAACAACTGCGAACCGGTCAGGAAGTGGATTTCCCTCCGACATCAGTGTTTTCAGAGAAGATGCTGCAGGTTTCTAAACGGCAGCTTCAGAGCGGGACGAAATAGAAATAAACTTTCTGTTTCGCTTGCTGCATCCCAACCTCAGGTGCCATTTCACCCGCTCTGTGTGGCTGCATGTGGATAGCTGCAGCTGTTACTCCACAGTGAACTTTAAACTCCTCGCTGACCAGGAGCAGCAGAGGGAGGAGGGACTCGGCATGGTTGCAGGTTGAGAGTTTGGCCCACTGACCTACAAACTGTGGTGATGTGGGTCTGTGTGTTTATGAGCTGTTTAAGGTGACCGGCTAAACAAAGCAGCCACATGTTCGTTCAGGGGAGCTGCTGAACATCCAAACGTGAAAATAATGACCGAGTACACCTGTTAGTTAACTTCTACTGCTCACTTTCTTCAGATATCATTCATTAGATTGAGATTCAGAGGTTTTTCTAAATTCTTTAGAGTTAAAAGTTATTAAAAAGACACATTCATTTTGTTTGTATTGTAGACCGACAGAAACTCCAGTGTTCTTATAGCTCCTGATAAATCTAATTTAACCTGATAATACCTGTGTTACGTCAAAAAGTTGGTCAGTTAGTTTAATCTTGAATATTGCCAGAACCATGTTAAAAGATAACCTTCCAGAAAGAATAACACACACAGACAAACACACACACACACACGGCTTGCAGATGTCGGCTCACGATTCGAAGATACGTCAGAAAGATGTAGTAAGGGGCACGTTTGGGAAGACGTCGCCAAGACTTCGGCAGTTGGTTGGCGTTTTGGCTCTCGTGGCGACGGCTGCGAGACATATGTGCTATTTGGACGCGTCTTTTTTAACTTAAGCCGGACATGTTGATTACGGGGTATTACAACAATGACTGAGGGCACCAAGAATGCCTGAATTTCAAAAGCATGCCGCAGGAAAAGCTTTGGATAAACTTGTCTGCATGAATTCATGTTGGTGCAGTGATTACATTTTGCTGTAGCACGACTGTCCGTTGTGTAGGGCTGCAAATAAACATTGTTTTCATCATCAAATTATCTGTCAATAAAATTGTCGATCAGTGATTCCCAAAGCCCAAGATGACATCCTCAAATCTCATGTTTTGTCCAAAACCCCAAAGATATTCAATTTATTATCATAGAGGAGAAAAGAAACCAGAAAATATTCACATTTAAGCTGCTGGAATCAGAGACTTTTTGTTTTATTTACTTTCAAGTCTTCTGTTCTGTCTCTCTGTGTGATCTGAGCTGCTTGCTATCATCAGCTAGTGAGCTCAGTTAGCAGTGCAGCTAGTGGCCCTGGGAGCTTGGAACCTTGTTACACTGTTGGCAGTGTAACCAAGCTCGGTAGCCTAACATCAAAACTGTTACTTCTTAACAATCTGATGAACTATTTTCACGTGTTGAACTAAACTTCTAAGCAAGCTCCAATGGTAAACACAAAATTGTAGACAAACTTTTTTCAGTCTCCACTTTGCCACCCGGAATCAAAAAACGCCATTCAAAAGTTCTTAATGAACCCAAAGATGTTTTGAGCTCAACATTTTTTACAGACTTTGCTCTTGTTTCAAATCAACAAACTGTGTGTGTGCAGTATGAGTGAGTAGATTTATGTGAGTAGTTTCATATCTACTGGTGTGTCGGGGGAGAGCCAGTGCTGTTATTGATTAACTACATGCTGAGAACACCCATCCTGGAGGCCCGGACAGCCCTCTCTGTAAACAACACTACAGGGGAAACGGCATGGTTTCACTCTACAGGCCAATGACTCACCTGGGTGCATCATCCTGCAACACACACACACACACACACACACACACACTTCTCACAGAGACCTCACAGACAAACACTGGAGCCTAAATAAAGAGTCGCTTCTCGAAACTTGCCATCCGTCATCCTCCGTATGTGTTTCTGTCTCTTCTCTTATGAAAGTTTTAATAAACCGCAGCCTCTTTGTTCAAATGAGCCAGAGGAGGGTGTTTCTTTTCCAGCTATCTCGCCCTGTGCTGTAAAGCAGCAAATTCCCACTTTTGAGAAACTGGAACCAAAAATGTGTGAAACTTTTTTTTTTACTTTATTAATGACTCAACGATTATCTGAAATCATTACAGGAATGTCGTCTGAGCTGCGGCTCCACGACAACAGCTTGGAAATAATCCGAGGTGCTGCTTTACGGCACAATCCGATAACTTTACAGCATTAAAGAAAGACTTCACTTCACTGTCTGATGAAGAGTGAAAAGGCAGATGGAAAAAAGAAACATCCTGCAACATGTTTGACCTCTAGCATCCTCTTGGTGACAGGAAGCGTGGGAGGAATTATGGGAAATGTGGTCTTAATCTAGAGAAACACTAGCACTTACAACACCGCATGAGGTTACCAACCGTCTCAACTCCTTCTGCTATTTTTTTTTTGTTGCTTTTTTTCCACAGCTCAGAATCACAATTAATCTGATGAAGGGACAGCACATAAGATGTTATCTGGATAAACATGTCTGAATGTAAACAGAGTTAATAATATCAAACAAACCAACACTTTCTTCACAAACACCTGTCTTTTACTGCCCCCCCCCCCCCGTTCCCACCTTCCCTCGGCGCCGGAAAGAAATAAGTGGATGAATAATTACAGGTATAAACACCTCGGGGCCATCTGAAGGGGGTTTTTCTTCTTCTTCTGATATTCTTTTAAACATTTCCGCCTCTTGAAATACTCTTCTGAACAGTTTCTCTTCAGGTGCCTTCACAGCCGCGCTACTTCAAAGCCGAGGGGCGCGATGAGGACGCTCTTATGGTCATTTGTATTTTAATCTTCCCCCCTCCTCTTTCCCCCTCCCTCTATAATGCTCTCTTTACCTCTCTAGCCCTCCTTCTTCAAACTCTCTCTGTACCGTCTGTTTATCTGTCTTCAGCCGCATCTATTTTGATCTCCTGCTCATATTTCCTGTCCGTCTTCAAAGCAGTGGTTGCTTCAGTCTACCTGAGACTGTCTGAACTAGACACACATACAAAGACACTTATTATTTAAGGATTCTGTAATCTATTAACACATTAATGTGATGCTCATCACTACAGAAATACATTTTGACGACTTAATTGACAGAAGGTGTGGTGGTTTAAGTATGTAGACAGTAGAGGTCCCATTAGGATTTTCACTTTTGATAAGAACAAAGTTGAATTGTCCATTAATTGATTTGTAAGTCAATTAAAGAAAATGTGCTGGTTAAAACACTGCTTAGAGCTTCTCAAATGTCAATATTTGGGAGAAATTTACCATCATTTTATGATATCTTAAAGGCTAAAAAGCAATTAAAAAGCAACTTCTGTGCTGTGCTGGAAGCCAGTCATTAGCTTATGTTAGCAGACTTCATTTTCTAAACTAATGCATTGGCTACTGTTGCTTTCTGTGAGCGGACAGGAGAGAAGAGGTGAGACGGGGAACTCGAGAAATTGTGAAATTCTGGGTCTCATCTTTCACGCTGCCTTACAATCTGCTCACATATGGGCACTAAAACATTTATTTATAGGCATATATTTCTACAATTTGTTACACAAACCGCCTTTGATTAAGAAAATAATTGACAGCTGAATACTGGATATCAGCAGCAGCTCGACTCCTCATCGGGTCAGGGAACCACAGAAGCTCCAATCCTTTACAGGCTAAATCAATTTTATTTCAAATTAACTAGCATTGTGAAGGATAACAGCAACCCTGCATAATATCAAAACATCAAACTTGTGCAAAATTGTGTTTTTCACACTTCTGAAGGGCACTTTCAAGGTTGGAGTCCAACATTTTGTTATTAATACTATTAACCATCACATGTGATGTGTATGAGTAATCTTCTCCTCCTTCGCTGATCTCAACACAAAAAGAAAAAGGGATTTTTGCATGTTTGGCTGAGAGCAAGGCTGGAGGATTTTCTGCCCTATCATCAAACTCATTTCACTCCATAATCTTAGACATATACAACCATAATCTTGCACTTACATACGTTGCAACAATAGCAAGGTTAAGACTCTGCCAGCTCCTCTATCCGCTGGAAACTCCAACACGAGTAGTAAACTGTTTCAACAGGATGAACAGAAACAAGAATGTCGCTTTAAACGTATGAAGTCTTGACAGACTATAAATTTAAAACAAAAAGTTCCTTAAAAAGAAATCTGTAGATGCAAGATTTCCATCCGACCCCGGCTTTTACAGCCTTCTAGTGAAAGCTGCTTTTCTTTTAGGCCTCTTAAATCTGAGTGGCTGGGTCCTTATCGTAGCCAGTCAGAGGCAGGGAGGCCCCAGCGCCGCTCATCCCAGCCCCTGGGTCTGTGTGAAGGGGGGGATTAGGGAGGCCTCAGCCTGTGTTGCTGCCATTGTTTACAAGGGGACTAGGGGCTGGCTGAACAACCCCCCTGTCAACACCGCAATACAATGGGAGACAAGGAAGTGGCAAGATCCTAGAGACTCGCACACACACATGCCATTCCCTTGATCTTGGAAGGATCGACTTGTTTGGGAGATACGAGGAGGAAAAGGGGGGACAGGGAGGGGAGCTTGTTAGCGACGGCAGCTGATTTCTGAATGGATATGAGGAAGAGGAGGAGACGCATGAAAAGTTTATGGGCTAAAAAAGGCACAAAACTAAAAGCAAAAGCAAACAAGATGTCAGTTCACGTGGGGAAATATAATCAAACTGCTCTATCGCTGCATGAAGTTCCCGTTTGGTTCAGAGAAAAGCTGTGAAGGGGCATTTTTAAAAACTGATAGAAAAAAAAAAATCTTCAAAAAACACACTGCAGCTGAGCCTTTAGAGTCTCGCAGATGACAAAGTTTTACCCCTACCCTTCCCAAACATGTAAACTGTCTCTACGTAAGTCTTCCTGTCACTTTTCAATTTTAGTCTGTGAAACGAAATGTCAAATGAACAGGAAATTCCCCCAAACATGACAATGACAGAGCTGTTAAACACCGGCTTGTAAATTCCAGTGACTAAGTTTACATGCTGCCAAACAGCGCTGAAAACAAACATTTCACCGCCTTCCCAAATTAAATGGTTAGAACAGTAATCCCTCCACGGTACGTGTCCAGGTACAGCGAGCGGGAAAGTGTTTCAGAGCGGTGTGTTGTCTTCGCAGCTTGTTGACGTCTTCGTGTGACCACAGCTTCCACATCAGAGGGAGTTTCACAGCCTCTCTGACAGTGAATAAAAACTGCTCACCGCCAAAATATCAGACGCTCGCTTTAATTGCTTCATAACTTTTCAGACAACGACCTGCAAACAGGACGGGCTGAGCGTTTTCTCAGTCCGGCCATCAGAGTGTCTTAACAATCAGCTGCTGCTTCATCACAACTTCTCACTTTTTCAGGTTGTCAGAGGCAAAGATCTGTTTTTGACTGAATCCAAAAGGTTCAAACTAAACAATAGACTGACAAACTACAATCATAAAATAAAAAATAAAAAATGTTTGGTAAAGGTTATTGATTCAAATCTAGTCTGAGCACTTCCTACATCAAAATATAACCACTAACCACGGATCAATCCTTGTGAGTCACCGCCACCTCAGAAAATGTACAGAAATTGTTTTGGTTTTAGAGGACGGGCTACCCACCGATCTCAGCTGTCAGGAAATGTAACTTCTTCTTCTGCTACTTGATTTCTCCACAAATATTCCACTAATAATCTGAGAGATAGCACAATCGGCAGAAAAATGCCTCATGTGAGAAGAAGAAGAAGAGACTGACCCAGTTGGAGAGGGGTAGTGTAAACCTTTGATAATCTGTTCAAAATTCACGCCCGTAAAAAGTTTCTCTGGTTGGAAGAAGCGCATTCTTTCAGTGCATGTTCGCCCCACGTGAGGGCAACGAGTCACCTGAGTCATACATCACTTGCGACAAACAAAAATATCAACTTTAATAAGGGGTTTGTCTGTTGTAGCCGCAACCATTTTCACCCAACAGATGTTCCTCTGTCAGAGACTCTATCTGGTAAACCACCAAAAGTAGAAAATCGGCTCCAAGGACTCTGTTGCTTTTTCAATAAACTTCATGCCCAAACAATTCCCGTCACGTGTCGCGCAGATTAAAGCTGCCCAAACCACTCTGGGCCATGTAAACAGGCATCTTATTGGTAGGGATGCGTTCATGATATTCAAAATTCGAATAGTCATTGGATAAGAAAAATGCGAATAGCTCATGTTTCAACACAAATCACCAAATATGCACAGTCGTTTGAGAGGAGCACCCTGCAGAAAGTGTGGCACTGTCAGCAGATCAGCAATCAATGGCTCACTCTGTCAACAGAAGTGAGTTTGATGATCGATGAGCAGAGCAAACAACGGCCCTCCAGATGGCGACTAAAGAATCAGCTGAACAGCCTCGTCCCTCCCTTATCTGAAGACGAGCGGGAGGTCGACGTTTGACTACCGAATAGCATTTTTTGCTTGAAATGCCCATCTGCACTTTATTCATCGTCAGTGTGTGCGGTTAAGTTGGAATCACAATGATTTTGATTGGGTTTAAGTAATATATCGTCCATGTAGACAAATCATCAAAAGCCTTCATAAGAACTGTTCGATCCTTGAGCCCACAAATAAGGTTTTGTTTAAATAAGTTTGGTCTGAAACACATCCTGTTAATAACCAATACCTTCTACTAATAGCAGAAATTTTAGGGGGAAGCACGACTTAGTCATCTGTGTAAGGATCTCTTTTTAAAGGCATGACCGTGAGATTATGGTAAACTGATATTGATGCAAAGCAGCGCTATCAGACTTCAACTCTCTTTTTCCCAGCTGCCCTCTGCTTTTCTCTACTCCTTCTTCTACTTACTGCTTTCTCCGTCCACTTTCTACGAAAAACGCCTTCGCAAACCATAATCAAGCATTTAACAACAGCAGCTATAAACACTGAGAAAGCTCAACTGTGGATCAACACAGCAAAATATATATTTGCTCAGCCACACAGCAGCAATCCCAGCAAGTTGCTCAAAATGCCACCCTGCAACTGAGAAATGAATCGGGATTCCGTCTACGTCTTCTGCCTTTCTACGGTTGTTATGACTTGATGTCACACGGGAAGAAAATTTGATGACGTACAGCTGAATCAGAGCGGACAGAACCAGCTGACGAAAAAGAAGATTGATGGATGGAAAAGGCAAAAAAGGAAAATGAAGAAAGATGGCTGGATGCTGAAGAGAGGAAGACGCTCAGTTTTTTTTTTTTTTTACAATCCTCCCTCAGCTGGGGTTTGACTCCTGGAGATGACAAAGACTCATGATCCCTTCTGCTGTAATCCACACAGCCAGCAGAAGGTCTAACACACACACACACACACACACACACACACACACACACACACACCAGCAAACATTAGCGCGTAAAACACACCATGACCCCTGGATACAAACACAAGCCTATGGCAACAAACTCGAGGAGGAAAACATGAAGATGAAGACTCACACACACACCCGCACACACACAAGCCAAAATTGCAGATACCGTACAAACTACTTGCAGCACACACAAACACGATGTGCACTGTCTCACACACTCCGGATAAAGCTTTATCCAAAGACAACAAGGGAGTTTAGTCACATCTCTGAATCCCACAAATCTCCCTCTCTGGCCACTTCCTCTGAGGGGACAGCTGATATCTACATTAATATAACAACAGTGAAGCGTCCCATGGAAGCCTGTAATAGGAGCATTATCGCTGAATGGGATGAGGAGGGAGCAGCCGCTTCCTTTTCTCAACAGAGATTAGAAGCTTCAACATCAATACTAGAATAACAAAGGGTTCGATTTATCCGTCTTTTTTTGTCAAATTCACACAATCTTGTTTTTCGGAGAACATGGAGAATAAAATGTTAATCTTCTTGGAACAACAGCAGCTCTGGGAAATGCATCGTGACCCCCCCCCATGGTCGACATCAAACTGAGACAAATGTTCATCCTTGGACGGATTCTGATTCAAACCTTCATTCTGAGTGTACTAATACTCAAAAAGCAGAGAATAAACAAATGTGAAAATAGTCGAACAGAAACATGGCATTATTAGATTAGTCTTGTACAACCCACGCAGTCTGCCCAGGGGAGGACACAGACAGACAGACAAATATTACAATTAATATCTGACTCACAGTCATTCAGCTGATGCTCTCACAATGACTTCAACAGGTTAAAGAGGTTTACAGGAACACACAGAGCTTTTTTTGCCCTTTTTGTTGGTAAGAAAAAAACATTCAGTCTCGCAGTGAAAGATTACCGTCGCTGCCTCTTTACCGACCGATCGAACAAACAACTCACTCACAACTCTGGACTTCTGGGGAGTTTTCTTTGTCTAACAGGAGCAGATATAAAAACCAGTATTAATTATTAATAATGATTATTATGGATTAATTGATAGATTATTGTGTTGAGTGATCATTTGCCTTATAAAAACACTTGACAACAATTCCTCACATGTCTTCAGGCGTCCTGTTTCGTCCTAGCAACAGTGCAGGACCCACAGATATCCAACGTACAGTGAGAAACACAGACAAATAGCAAGAATCAGATAATCTGCAGTCAATGAACTCATGAATACTCAGATTCAGTAACTAAAACTCAATCTATATCTATTTTTTTATGTATCAACCTTCAGCACTATTATTAAAACCAATGACAGGATATATCAGCAGTAAAAACCATAGGAGATCAGTGAAGACTGCATAAAACTACTAGAGCCAAAACAGTGTGTTGATTATTTTGATTGACAGTAAAGATTCTCAACAATTCTGAAAAATCCTCTTCTGTCTCTCAGAATTTGAATATTTTCTACTTTTTCATGATTGTTACAAAGAATTTAGTAGAGTTTCGTGCTGCCCGTCTGTTAAAAAAAAACACAGATCCGCAGGCGTCAACTTGCTCTCTTTGACGTCATCACATTTTATAATCTAAACAATCGACCGCTACTTTAGTTCCGAGTGCCAAAGCAGTGAGAAACTCGCAGTGAGGAGAGAATCGTTCAAAGTCGTGATGCCAAGAAGACGGACGGACGGCAGACACACACACAAAGACGGAGAAGCAACATGCGTCGCCTTGTCCCATATTAACACTGCAACACTGGGAAAACACCAAACACAACCCCCTCTTTTCTGTCAGTCTCCCAGACCTATAGTTTCCGATCCATCTCTTCCATCCATAATCATCAGCCCCGCTCCTCTCAACCCTTTCAAGTGCCAGGTAGACGGGGGCCTGATATGCCGCTACCGCCTCACAACCGGCGGGCTAATTACAAGGGAAGCAGCAACAAGTGAGCATTGTGTGGAGTCTCGAAGACACACGGGGGGGGGGGAAGAAAGTGCTCTTTATCTTGCCACCACCACCACCACCGCCACCAATCCTCCCCACCCCACCCCTACCAACCATCCCACCCTCAACAAAAACAATCTGAGAGGCTCTGCGGTCGGCACTCCAGGGCCGGAGAGAGAGAAGAGATTGTGAAACGAAGGTGAAAGGAGAAAGGACGCGTTGATGAGCCACACATGCCATCACCGCGTTTGTCTAACACGATGCCGGATGTGTCGCATTATGCAACGATGTGTAGAAAAAGAAAATACGCCATCTTGTACTTGCAGTTCATTCACTTAAAGTCAATGTCAGTGTATGTTTGCGAACAACAGGCTTAAGCAGAAGGGGATTTCCTGCTTTTGATACCTTCCAAAAAACTATGTAGTTTTGGGAAGGAAATCAGAATGAGAAATCTCTGACTGATTTTTTTTTCTATGCTTGAAAACACTAAATGAAAGTACATATTGCCCCTTTAACTGTATGAGCAAAGGCGTGACTTCCATAGATGCCATTGCACTGAAATGAAAGTATTCTTGACAGGAGCTAGAAAAGTTGATTTAAAAAAAAAAAGTCAACTTTAACAACCGATTTAAAATCTCCCATGACCATGCTGGTTCTTGACTCGTTCTCATAAACACTATCTGAGACTTCAAGGTGTCATTAGCAGAATCGTTTTGCCATAAATTAGATTTTATGATACAGCAGATTGCTCATTCACTGTGCGTGTACATGTGATCTGTGAAACACGAGCAGGAGGGGGTTAATTCAGGCAACAGGATTACGCAGCACGTGAAAAATGAATTAGACACAACCGCTCATGTTTGGCGCAATTAGTCAGCCTATCCATGGATATTGGTTCTTATGGGTGACTTGAAGGGATTTTCTGATTTATTTCTCAGGGCTGTCTGGCGACATGAGTGATACTCGCTGCCTTGACATCCTTCCATGAGTCTTTCTGGTGTTTGTTTTGGCGGTTTAACACTCGGAACAGCTATTAAGGCGGCAACAAACCTCTTGTCATTCAGGCACGGATGAAGATGGAAAACGTCATGCGAAACGGTTCCTGATGATGACATCAATCATATTCCAACTTCGGCAAAAAAAAAAAAAAAGAAGAAGAAGAAGAAGAAAAAAAGCCGTAAACAAAAACAAGCTCTGTCTCTGGTTTCCTCTCATGAGGCTGCGGCGCTGAGCGTGTTTTTAAATACCGCTTCATTTCATGAAGGCAGTTAGGGTGGGAAACAACACAGTTCAAAGCCAAATCACAACTGGTGCAGAGTTTGTCACTACGATCTCACTCTGACACTGCCTCCACTGAGCATGAATCTCTGCCTTCGCTGCATTAAACTACAGGCGCGATGGTGTTATACACCAAAATAAATTCAAAGTTTGTATTCTGAAAGGGTAAAAGAAACGGTCCTTTGTCTTGTAACTGCAATAGATCTTGATTACATATTTAAAGATGCATGACTGCAAAAAGACTGGGTTCATCCACATCTGTATAAAGAGATAAAAGAAAAAAAGGGTTTTGAATATTATAGATCACACCTTTGAAATTGATCGCATCCAACTAGTAAAATGCCACTGATTTTTAGGCGGATGAAAGTGGAAGTAAGCTCATTTGCAAGACCAGATGCACAACAAATTAAATGCAAATTATGAGGAAAAAAGAAGAAACACCCAAAAGAAGATTTTAATGCCTTTATCCAAAAAAAAAAAGTCATAAAAGTCTCCACCACTTTCCATCTCTGTTTTCCTTTTTTTTTGTTTTTAATCAAACTCCGGCTACTGAAGATCTGATTTCTCCTGCCACAAATACAAAACACTCGCCAGGCTCGAAACGTTTCCATCCCTGCATGTCTTTCAGCACCAGCAGTGGCTATTACTCAAAAAAGCTCATCAAATAAAACTCCTCCTGAAGACAAGGAACATGTGTTCTGTGTTTGAACTTGATACCAAATGGAAGCTGAAGTGCACAAATCTCACTCTGGAGTCCAAAGCAAGGATGTTAAAACAGAGGCGCAGATAAAGACCTCAAGCTGCCCCCCGCAGCAGCTCACACAAGAAACCATCATCAGAGGCGCTTTAGCCAGCAGGACAGAGAGAGCAGAGGTGCACTTACAGATGGAGAGACGGAGCTGTTGGGGAGGTAGGGGTCAGGCAGCATCAGGAACGGATACCCCGGATACGTTGGTGTCTTGTACATGCCTCCATCTTGGTGCTTCGACACTGAGAAACAAGAGAGAAACTCCATAAATTCAAAAAAAAACAAAACAAAACAAAACAATATAAACACTTCTAACAAAACTGTTTTTTGAGGACGGGCGTCGTCATAAACTAGATTTTTTTAAAGTCATATCAAAAATAAAAGTCAAACATGAGGATTAAAATAATGCTCGCTTACTCCCACAATGCTGCTGTAAGACTCAAAGTTAAAAACCCTCCAAAAATAAAAGACATGCATACGAAGTAGGTCAGCTATTTTACAAGTGTCCTCCTTACTACATGTTATATCCTTGTATGAGGGGCAGACTACAATACTTGAGACAAAAGCGTTACAACCGTCACCTTGCCTGAGAGGCGTGAACTCCTGGAGCCTATGTGCTAATTTATCTCCCACCAAACACCCATATTGAGCATCAGAGGGCCTCTCAGTGGGTCAGCTATAACCAGGTTACACCTGTATGAAGAGATGCACACTGAACTTTCTTCTCTTCTTAACCGTTAAACGCTTGCTGAAAACTTTTTATTAGAGTAAATGCGATCAGCAGGAAGGGATTTTTTCACAAATGGAGAGAAAGAACATGTTTTCCCTTTTTGGAAAATGAGACACAAGACCTACAGAGACGCCTGTAATTAACACGCCGTGTATACGCTCTCTAAACGTGCCCTCTTCTGTTTTTGGGTGGCAACCCTGAAGAAAAGAGTTTGAATAAACATCTGAAGGACACAGGTTGAGGAAAAAAAAAAAAACATGTCTGCACATCCGAAGTGTGTATTTAGATGAATGAGCACACTCACAACAAGAGGACATCATGAGGTGAATCCCTCATACAAGCTGATTCTCTCACTGTTTTTTATGAATACATTAAACACATCCAGGGGTCCAGGTTGGGCTAAAAATAGACATTCAGAGCTGTTTATTTCTGCTCGAATCTCTCTTGAAGGGGCTCTAATGAGAGACAGCATCAGAGGAAATCTCTCCACCACGTTTCAGAGATGTGAGAGATAAAAAAGCTGCAGAGCTGCAGACATGACGGACATCTTTTTTTTTCTTTTTGCAGCATACACCTGAACGCAACTCTCTGAAGTTTAGAGGCTGCAACACGTGTCCCCGTGACCAAAACACTGCTCACACAGCGGGGGGCAGGAGGAGGGCTGCTTTACCGTGCCTCAGCTGTATTTTTAGAGATAGTAGCAGCTACTAAAAGAAGAGAGAGAGAGTGTGTGTGTGTGTGTGTGTGTGTGTGTGTGTGTGTGTGTGTGTGTGTGTGTGTGTGTGTGTGGTTCTCCTTCTGCTCCTTCTTACCGCCGTCGAGATGCTCCCGGTGTTTCTCCGCGAAGCCCCTCTGCTCGCCCTGCTGCTGCTGCTGCGCCCGTCTGACCGCCTGCAAGGGACCGACAACAAAACACACACGCAGCGGGGTCAGACACTCCCGGAAAGGAGCCATATATTAAAATAAAGAAAGAAAGTTAGAGAGCTCAGAGGAAACACAACCACGCGAGTGTTACAGCAACTTTACTGTGCGTTTTCTTTTTGCTGATATGGCATCCCTGTCCTGAAGTAAACACCCTCCAAGTCGCCTCGCCTGGAAATCTCACTCACTGTAACCCTGAAGGCATTTCTCTCTTTTTCCTCCCCGCTTCTCTCTCCGCACTCATTCAACGCTTGTCAGCAGCGTGTAAAATAAAACAAGCCTCCAGACACTCACACACACACAGGCACGCAGACGCACTCACGCTTCTGGCACCTACCGCCGCGCTCGGACTTTGATTTATTTCCGACTCGTTCACCAGGGAGGACTTGAGGTCGGCCAGGTCTCTCTCCGTGAACGCGTTTTCCTGGATCTTCTCCTCCTGCTCCCCTTCGTCTTTGAACGCTATCATCTCATCATTCGCTCCCAGGTCGTCCCCGCCGCCGCTGCTGAGCTGAGGCATGTCTCCTACTTCTTCTTCTTCTTCTTCTTCTTCTTCTTCTGCTGCTCCTTCTTCTTCTTCTTCTTCTTTCTTCTTCTTCTTTCTTCTTCTTCCTCCCCTCCTCACCCTGCGATGGATTATTGACTTTAAAAAAAAAGAAGAAGAAGAATAAATAAATAAAAAAAAGTCTAAATAAAGAAAAGAGTGTTTGCTGTTAAATGTCCTCAGTCTGGGGGCGCCTCCAAAGTGCAGAAACCCCCCACCACATGCAGAAATGAGGAAAAGTTGAGCGGTGGCCGGCTGGCTGGTCTGTCTGTGGAGGACTGATGTCTCTCTACAGCGGCTAACAGCTCATCTGAGCCAAGACGAGCCGAGGAGTCCCGACATCAAAGGGCGCCGACCGGATGATTGACAGGTCCGATGACTTGTTGGGGGGTTGTACGATTGTTTCGGCAGAGGGCTGAGCCTCTTAAAGAGACAGCGCCTCCCCGAGCTCAGCCCGAGCAGCCTTATTCATGACCTCCAGGGGCGCGTTCACGACACCCGCGGTCCCCCCACCCACCCACCCTCGGGCTGCTGAGGGGTGCCACCTAAACTTTCACTGGGTTCAGAGCCAAACACTTCACATGTGTGAAGAGTGGTGACAGGAAACAATGTTGATCCTCCTGATTGTGTTCAATACTGTAGTCAGGACTCCTGTAATTTAAGGCAGCAGTGATGGAATGTAACTAAGTACATTTACGCAATTGCAGTATGTAGTTTTTTTTGTAGAGTGAATTCTAACTAACATTCTCAGTGCAGACATGTGCAAAGAGTGGCGACTGAGAATAGGATTAATCCTGGTTGTTGAGTTCATTACTGTGGGCAGGAGTCATTATGATAGTGTGTTGCTGTTTAGGTCAGTTATGGAATGTAACTGAGTACATTTACTCAAGTACTGTATTTAATGGGCAGTGTTGCAAAAGAAGCAGTGATGGAATGTAACTGAGTGTACACACACAAATACTTTATTTACACTGTACTTTTGAAGTAAAACAGTACGAAATGTATGTAACTAAGTACGTTCACTCAAGTACTGTATGGAGTGGAGTAGAAACTAGGAAACAAGATTAATCCTCATGGCTGTGTTCAGTATTGTCATCAGGACTCATTGGTTTATGGCAGTGTTGTAAAGGAAGCAGTGATAGAATGTAAATAAGTAGATTTATTTGAGTACTGTACGTAATTTTGTAAAGGAAATTCAAACTAACATTCTCAGTGCAGACATGCGTGAACAGTGGCAACAGGAAAGAATGTTAAGACTCATTTGGTTTGAGGCAGTATTATAAGAAAAGCACTGATGGAATATAATTAAGTACATTTACTCAATTACCGTACTTAAAGGGGTGCAGTAGTTTTGTAAAGAAATTCAAACTAACATTATCAGTGCAGATGTTAGTAAAGACCGGCTACAGGAAACAATGTTCACTCAGAATATAAACAAAGTAGAACATTATGAAATGTATGTCACGAAGTATATTTACTCAAGTACTGTTTGTAGTTTCATAGAGGAAATTCAAACTAACTCTCTCACTGCAGACATGTGTGAAGAGTGGCGACAGGAAACAAGATAAGTAGTTGTATTCAGTACTGTGGTCAGGACTCATCATAAATGTGTGTTCTGGTTTAAAGCAGCAGCGATGGAATGTAACTAAGTACATTTACTCAAGTACTGTACTCAAATGTGCAATATGTAGTTTTCTAGGGGAAATTCAAACTCAGAATATTAATATTAAATCATAAATAAGGTAAGAATACAAACTCAGAAGTCATTCAATTTTCAAGAACTGAATAAAGAAGCAGTTTTCAGAGGAAAGTAAGGTAAAATAGTTTGAAATGAATGTAACTATTTATTTTAACTCAAGTACTGTACTTAAAGGGACACTGTCATTTTGTGGAGTAAATTCAAACATTCTGAGTGCAGACATGTTTCAAGACTAGCAACGGGAATCAACGTTAATCCTGATAGTTGAGCTCAGTACTGCAGTCAGGACTCGTGGTCAGGAGCTGATAATAGCTCCTCCTCGCTAAACTGCAACAGCAGAAATGCTACATACACATTTACACGGAATTAGAATGAAGTATGATATATAATGGTACAATGGGTTTTTTTTTTATCATTAACTACTTTTGATTAAATTCATTGTCGTTATATTTTTCAAATTAAGGACTTTTTGCTAATATATTGCTATTTTAACTTTCGAAGGAAGTGAACAAGTAACTGAATTTTGAAATATTTATAAAAATATTGACATTTTAGTCAATGTCATTATTTTGGAGCTCCGCTGTAATCCTTCACACAAAGTTTGCACGGAATCAGTTTGTATGTTTTAGTCACCAACTGACTTAAAACTGGGTTTATCTCCACATGACAGTGATCCCACTGATGCCATGTTGTCCATGTTGCTGTTTTTCCAGTGATTCTCTCTCTGCATGATTCTCCACTGGAGCTTGAGTTGAGGTCACATGATCGTACAGTCACCAGGATTTTGATTTTAAGTATACAAACCTTCAGCATCACTTAAAGGTGCATCAGTGGAATCGCTGAATTCAGAAATACTAAATTTGGCTTCATCAGCTACTCTACTGATACCCAGTCCATAAGTGTCACCGCACAAACATTTATGAATTGATAAATAAGAACTTTTTTTTTTTTAACCTTGCTATTAATCTATTATTGCTACATGAAATCTATCAATAGACATAAACATTAATGTAGTGAACATGCTGACCCACTATGCTATAAAAACAGCTGATATGCGCTTCTATATTTACATCGGCCATTTTCAGCCACTAACAACGTGCAACACATTTGGCTACCTTATCAAACTGATGACAGTTTACTTGCAAAATACACATAACAATTGCACAGAAACTTGACTTTCACTTTGTTTTGACGGCTGCCTGTGTCAGCTGTTGCGGCGCAGAGTGGATCCTATCAGCCGCCTCTCGGGTTTGAAAAACCCCGCCCTCCGTTTCTCGCCATGAGCGCTGCATGAAGGATTAACCGTTACCCCGTGAGCGAACATACAATTATAGTGATTAATTTCTGCTCCATTAAGAAAAATGAGACATTTTATGTGATTCTTGTAACTGTGTCTGAGGAGCATCATCATCATCATCATCATCATCATCATCATCATCATCATCATCATCACCACCACCAAGTTAGCTGATAAGTTTGGTAATTATGCATTGTGAGTTTTACTCCCATCCCAGCAGTCCCTTTTGTGGCGGCTGCTGTCACATTGTTCAGCTGGTAGTTTTCACATGTTGGAACAAAAACCTCCTCATTTGCATGGACAGAAAAGTGGCAGCTCAGGCAAGAGGCAGCAAAATGTAGGACGTTCTGTGAGAAAACATCAGAAGGCACGGCATGCTCATCAATAACAGATACACAGCATGTTTCTGGCTGGTCCTTACATCCCCCAGATTTTGTAACACTCTCCGAAACAGCAAAAAATGTTAAGCTATTGCAACTACTTGATTGGAGGAGGGGAAGAGGAAGGAAAAAAAAAAGCAAAAAAAAAAAAAAAACACAGTTCAAAGATGTAGACTCGAAGTTCTGATTTCTTATCCAACTCGTAACTTGCCTCCCCCTATTTTCCTCCCAATGCCAATGCATTTTTAATGCTGATACAGTAGCGAAGCTGGTCTTCAGAGTTTTTAATTGAGAAATATTTATACACTCCCATGCTGTGACTTAATACGCGACTTAATCTGAGTCGGTTGCCTTGAATGAAAATGATGATCCACAGCTGGGAAACAGAATTAAATACAAACAGAAAATGGGCCTGGTATTTGCATAAAACTGCATATTTATACAATATCGTCGATGCATATTAATAAAAAGATTAAAATGAGCGCTTTTAATGTATGCAAATCTAAATTATAAATGAGTTGTTTAAACTCCTTGTTTATTCGCCTTGATTAAATATAGACAGCTGTTTTTCCGGAGAGACGGCACCTCTCCTGCGCGGGCCACGCCGCCTCGTGAGCTCGCCGCGCTCTGATCTCGATCAGTTTCCCATGAATATCTGCTCCGATGGTTACGCACGTTCATCACATGGGTTCACAGGTTCACCTAAGGATGAAATCTTACCGATACACTGAAAACGCACAATCCAGAAATGAACACACTCTCTCTCATCACATGCTTTCTCTGTTGAAATACTATGAGGCGCTGTGACCTACAAACGCTCCCTCTTTCTCCCTCTTCATATCATATGTCTCTTTCTCTCAGACAAACACACACACACACACACACACACACTCTCTCTCTCTCTCTTTTTATGCTGTGAGCCGTCTGATTATTCTTGTCAGATCAGAGTGATATTTTAAGTTCACACCACCTTTTGCCTTATCAGTCCAGAGTTTTTGTGACTCACTCACACTCATTCACACCCTCTCTCATCATCTTTTTTTTACCTTGAACTCTAATGACTTCTGTGACATCAGATCTCATCTGTTGACAGGAAAGGCCAAATAAGGTCGTGTGTAAGGCTGCTGTGACCTCAGAAGGCGAGCTTCACACACACGGGCGCAGACATGAGTGCTATATCTGAACAAGACAAAGGCTGCTGTGGTTGAACTGATAGAGGAAATGTGTTTGATGCAAAGATGTTTTTATTGATCTAACGATTATGGAAATGTAGCAGAGCAAAACATTATTTGACTTTGCGTTAATACTAAAAATAGACAATTATCTAATTTTTTTGGGGGGGGTTTTAGGTTTTTGTCACCCTTCTCTCTGTGTTTTCTTGGGAAATACAGGATGATTTATCTCTCCAAATCTTAAAAGTGATTCAAATAAAATTAGCAGGACGTCAGGAGAGCGCAGACCTCCACCTAAGATTTACCAAACATTTCTCCTCGATATCTCTGGCGGAGTGTACGTTAGACAATTAACATTTGGATTGCGAGCAGGAATATCATTAGTTTTGTTTACCTACGTTTTCTTAGACGCGCCTTATTTAAATAGAGCCTTGTTGCAACTGCGCCAGTTCTCTTGCGAAACCACCACTCTGGTGGGCTTTCTGTGTGAAGTCTGAGCAAACCGCATGTGTCAACTACCCTTTAAAGATTCCTGGTCTCCTGTTAAAGGGATAGTTCTCCCAAAGATTTAAATTTAGCCATTATCTACTCACCTCTGCATTCATGGAGAGTCCGGTGAAGCAGTGCACAGGACATTTCTGGATCTTGATGGGGACTTGTTTGAAAAGTACCAATAAATAACATAGCATTGGCTCCATGGAGATCGTCAGGTATACATTCCAGATATCTTCAGAAGCCTGAGATCACAGGTTGTCTTCAAAAAGACGGTATTTACAGGGAAATCTTCAGAAAATGTTTTGTTCTTCAAAACTTCACCTGATTTTACATTAGCAAGAGGCTGAGTAGATAATGCCTGATTTTTTATTTCTGGGTGAATTTACCCTTTAAAGTGGATACATGATACTGAGCGGTATGTCGTCACCTTGTCATTTGGATCCACTCCAAATCTTAATGGATTCTCTTCCTTGACGATCGGGGCCAGTGGGCTTTCGGCAATCCTGCAAAAAAAAAAAAAAAAAAGAAAAAAGAAAAAGAGAGACAAACAGAAAGACACTGGACTGAAACCAAAACCTCCCGGGTGGACAAGGGAACTAAACACTGTTGAACTGGTGCCTGCAACCTGTGATGAGTGTGGTCGTCTGTAGGCAGTGGTGATAGGTGATATAAGAGGACACAGGGTCACATCTTTCCAAACCCAAACATTTGTTTAGACAAAAAGCTTCCTGACACCCCTCAGTGCAAACATCATCACCACCGTCAGTATGTAAAGCACTTATTGAGAATGAGAAGATCGTTTCGATAAGTCGCTTTCCATTGCTCAGTCACTGGTGGGGGGGAAATGTTTTCCTCCTTAATGTTTTTTTTTTTTCAAAGATGAATCACAGTTGGTCGAAAAAAGATTATATACTGAGCTTTCTAAGGAAACATCAGGCGCATTAAAGCTGCAGAGTAATTAAATCATGTCCTTTCATTGGGGTTAAGCCACATCCAAGCGAACAGCTCTTAACTGGAACCACTTGTGTGCTTTTTATTGGTAGTTTTCCTACAATCAAAACCATGTCCATGAAGGCAGCATCCAGCCAGCAATGTGGAACCTCAACAAATCTTTTCAACAGTTTTATATCGTGTTGAACTTTCTGCTGTGTAAACTCATGTCCTCCTCCGACAAATATCCAACAATAAAATGGTTCCAAGCAAGATTAAAGGTCACGACTCAAATATTAACAGAACCAAGGCAACCATCGAGCAGAAAGCAGAAAACGGTTAAAGAAGATGTTCCGTTATTCAGTTTTTGAATTGCCAAAAGTTCTTCTGCAGATGTTTGGTTCCACTCATCTTACATTAGCTGAATTATTGCTTTGCAGACAGTTTGTATTTAAAATGTACTCTTCAATTAGTCCAACAGTTTATTTGAATAATGAGGTCGACTTTTCGTGGGTTAACGAGAGCCACGTAGCTCCTGTGATGGTGGGAGGCTGAAAAACCTTTGAATCATTTCAGAATTTCAAACACTTATTTGAGTAGTGGCACACGGAGGTGGAGACATGAGTAGCAGCTGCACCGCCAAGAATAAAGGTTACAGCACAGAAAAAAAAGGGACCGTGAAGAAAAAAATGTTCCCTCCAACAGTTACCAGATGTCCTTGAGCAAGGCACTCAACCTGCACCTTCTCCTGTGAAACCACTCACACGCACACAATTCAAAGTCTGGTTTCAGCTCTCATGTATCCGTGTGAAAACTGAAAACTTAGCACACAGGCTCAGCAGAATGAGCCCCAATTTCTTCTTTTTAAAACAGAGAGAGAGAAGTTGATATCTTGTGCCAGATAATGAGGCTCTAGTTTGCTGAGTGTTTGCTGATTTGAATGTGTCTGTCTCTTTTGATTTAGCAGAGTGCCGTCCCTTTACCTCTTCGTTAGCTGCTTATCAAACATTTATGAGCTGATATCACAGAACCGCGGAGGGCTTTGGGGGTGAGATCAACAAACATAAACAGCAGCCGAGGAGAAGAGCTTTGAAAAACACATCGCTGGCCTTTCGGCGGAGAGGGGGATCAGCGGACGGAGATGCGAAAACACTTTTCTCGTGACTCAGAGATCTGAAATGTAATGAATGTACATTTTTATCTCGTCCAGAGCAGCCTTAAAGAGTTCAGCAACTACATCGGAAAAAAAAACACACAGCGACGACGCCTTAATAAAAAGCTTTTTGATCGATTTACAATCAAACATCTTTGTGTACTTATGGCCAAATTTAAAGCACCGACCCATGTGATAAATAAAATAGCGAAGATCCAAACTATAAAACTGCTCTTTTCTTCGCCAACTGAGGACTTGACAGATACATTTCACCTAATCTTTTCCAAGGATCTTCTTCTAAAGTGCAATCCTTTTTCTTTTTTTTTTTTCATTGTATGCTATCTGTCACCGTGTAAGAGAAGTTCGCCCCAGTTTTTGTTGTTGTTTTATTTTGAAGCCTCTATATATCTCTGTTTCACAGCTCTCTCCTCCCTGCACGCTCAGAGGAAAAGAGAAAAAAAAAAAAAACGAGCGAGCTGTGGTTGGAACAGCTCCATCTTCACTCAGGCCTGCTTCAGTTCATGAACTTTTTAAAGCCGTGCATTAACAAATCATGCCCGGGCTTATGAAAAACAGGTCTGATAGTGACTGGAAATAGCAGCACAAGAGCTCCTGCGCCACACCGTGTCACCACACTTAACACATGCACACAGACACACACCGCCAGCCTCGTCTCGGTGCGTCACCGAGCCGGCTGAGGTGAGGCGAGGTTATGTTGCAGGTTGAAGAGAAAAAAGGCTGTTTTTTGAAAAGTCTTCCATGACAGGCTGCCGATAACTTTGCTAACTTGCTCGTGTCAAACGCCTCATTTTCTTCAAGTTCTCGTCACAAACTAACACATGCGCTTCATGTGTTAGTTTGTGACGAGATGTTTGTGGCCCTTCAGTTCACGCCACCGACTGAAGTGAAAATATTTGAAGGCGACGAAAAAATGATCACAGTGAAGTAAGATGAATGCATTTGCAAAGATGTAAGATGACATGATTGATGAGTAATCCATAAAACATAAAACAAACCTTTTTTGTGTGTGTACAATCAGATTGCATTTATTTTTTTCTCTCTAGCTTCCAAGTCAAGATTCAACAAATGGCTTTTTTTTTTTTAAATAAGGCACAGTGAGATTAAATGCTCATCAATACTCATTTACAAATGTCTGATCGCTGTTTGTTTTTTGTTGCCTTCATTTTATACATCGAGTGTTTTAAAGAAACTTTTTAATGTTGTCCTAGTTCAGTTGACTTTATGTGAGTTGCATCAGAGCCACATTGCACATGTTTTGCAGTAGGGAAGTAGATTCTGCAGTGGCCCTGAACATCACAACACAATGTCATTAAAACCATGACATTTCACAAAACACAGCAACGCCTAAAAACATGACATCATTTCCAAAAACAAATGTCATAAAACACAACATTTCTCAAAACCAAGTCAGATTTTCAGAAAACACACTTCATCAAACAACATTCGCAAAACACAACAGAAACCTTTTGTGAAACGTGGTTGTGTTTTGACCTTCAGGGCCACCGTAGGATACAGACAGCTACTGCACCATCACTTCCACACTGCTCAGCTTTGTCTGTAACGCTAAAACGAGTAGACAGATAATGAGATTCATTCATAAACGACATAAAGACATAAAGGGAGCGTAACGCAGCTCTCTATGTGGAAAAACATGACAATCAAACAGCAACCGTGAAGAGATTCAAGTCTTCTTCAGACCTCCAGAGATGTGGCTGATTTGTCAAGCTGACTGAACAACTTGTTTTCTTGGATCGGCGTTCTTTTCGGTTCCATTAGATGAGAATGACGAGGATGAGGAGGGAGATCAGACCCTGCCCTCCGGTTTACAGGTTACTGTGCCCTCCACACACAATCTCCCCCTCGCTCTCTCTCTCTCTCTCACACACACACACACACACACACACACACACACACACACACACACACACACACATACTCAGCTCACTGGCAGCACGGGGAGAGACGTGCTGTAATCTGGGAGGCAGGGAACAAAGGGCCTCGTTAATGCAGAGACTCGCCGGGGCCTTTGATGTGGAGCCAAGTCATTCACTCCTCGCTCCTCACACACACACACACACACACACACACACACACACAGAGTGAGGCAGAAACATGCGTATGTGTACACAGAGACACACAAGGAGACACACACACACACACATACAGCCTCTCACCACAGAGCGCCTCAGACACACACTTTTACAAAAAAAGAAAATGCTGAAAAGAGTGTAATCTGCCCGAGTTCGAGGCAGCGCGCCTGCTATTTAAAGCTCGATACATTAGATCTGAATCAGCCGACTCTACACACACACACACACACGCTCACACGCTGATGAACCACAGAGCTGCAGCATGGCTCGATGGAAACTTGGTTGCTTTCTGTTGCATGTCTTCATGTGTGATGATATCAATTCCCACTGTTTTGTTTGAGCGAGGAAAAAAAAGTTAATTCGAGCTTATAAAGTTTGGAAATTAGGAAGCCATTTTCTCAATTAGTAGTAGCATCACGGATAACAGCAGCTGGGGCAGCATTTACCAGGTGTAATACAATAAATATTTACACGAGGAATTAAACTTGCTAGGGTTTTACGCATGTTCAGAAAACCAAGCACACCTAAATCTGTGTATATCTCAGTGGTAGGATTAATATTTAACAGTGGTGGTGGTTGTATTTTTAATGTTAAAAAAATGTCTATATCACATTATGAGTTTACAACAAACCATAAATATATTCATATAAGCTCCAAAGCAATATGGCTGAAGATTCAAACAATATCAAAATCTCCCCCCACTTTTACAGATGTATGTCACATTCTCTTCCTTAAAAGGGCTCTGTCTTGTTTTGTAGTGGAAATACAAGCTCAAGAACAAGATTTTTTTTTATATTTACAATATTAATGAGACTATAATACAAAGAGGACTCGGAGATATTTATTTTTCCATGACTGGATAAACAAGCTGTTCTCAGAGGAAAAATAACCTCTCCCAGAACACTTTGCTGCCCTTCTGATGTATGTGTTTGAAGCTAGAAAGGTGGCGGGGTCCGCCAAAAATAAACAATGAAGGCAGGGTTACATTTGTTCTGTCCTTTAAGGTCAGTTCAGTTTTAAAAGTCATGAAAACAAAGAGAGTTTGTTTATTTAGATTAAAAGATTAGATTAGATTTTAAAAAAATAAGTCACTGAAGATCTTTTCTCTTCTTATTAAAACTTCTTCCCCCAATTGACACAGTGCACCTTAAATAATCACGGCCTCTTACTTGACCAACACTCTTTCTCCCTCATCACACTGACAGTGGGACAGTAGTCGAAGGTGTTGTCTCTGACGCTGCTTCTGGTCGGGAAAATCAAACCTAATAATGAAGCGAGTGTAAGTATTTGAAACGCTGGCCTGCTGCACGGCTCGCATCTTGTGTGGCTCCCTCTTAACAAATTTCATATTTGCTCGTCATTGTGCGCGGACGGAAATAAAATTCATGAAACAAACCACTTTAGAGGAAACCATATGAAGTCGTGAGAGCAATGTGAGCATTTTTTGAAGGATATATGCTGTGTTCACTTGAGGATTTTTTAATTAGTGTGCTTTGAACTTTGCGGAGGTCATGAGATCTAACATCCCACTGAACGCTTATCTGCGGCTAATTTACTGCCTTATGGGTTCTGTTTATTATGTTGGACATAAGATGCTCGATGTAATGTATGTCAGCCATGAAATCTCGTCTCCTTATCGTCCAATATTACCATAATTGCATTTGCTGCTGCGAGCACCACTTCTTCTGCTGCTGCTGCAGCTGTAACTAATACTGATGTCAGGACAACAGAAATGTAAGATGATCTGACTAAAATGGCAGACGATAAAGTGAAGGAGAAGCTTTTAATGTGGAGTAAATCACACAGCTGTCCACGGTCGAAGTAGCTCGACTTAATCTTTGAGGAAGCTGATATGCTGAATATTCGTGGGACTAATTTGTGTTGTTTTCCATTTACTTCTGCTCTAACATGATGATTTAAGGTGTCAGTTTCCCACGAGATGCTCTGCACGCTTAAATGCTGTTGGATTTAAAGTTCCCCTCTGCTCAGAAATGTGTTTTTCTTCTAGTACTTTCAGCAGAGCCTCACTGTGCTCCTGCAGTATGTGTGGAGTTCATCACCAGAAGGCTTGTTTTATAACACACTCATCTGCAGATTGAAAATCCAAAGTTAAGGATCAGGCCGACCAGCAGGAATTTGTGACATCATAAATAGTTTGGAAGCCAGTCCTGGTCCAGTATGTGTGAGGTGGACATCAGATGCCTGCTGTGCCAAAGCCACGAGGATGAACTTTACAGTGAATTAGGAGACATGCATGTCCATGGGTTAAACTTCTGAATGAAGTTAATTTAAGTTTTCATTCATTTCATTTTTGCGTCAATGCATCATTCTGAAGTAAATGTAGATTGTGCAGTGTAATGGCTTTAGAATGACAGAATCAGCTAAAGCACCATTTGCTAAAGACGACTACTGGCTGGTGATCCAGTCCAGCTGGCAACCCGGAACCAAATTTTATCTGCTTCAAATCTCCATTAGAAAATAACAGAATCAATACAACTCACATTTTGTCCAACACACTTTCATATCTAGAGATGGACAGGTTGAGTGCCAATAACTCCCAAAACAATATATGTCACCGTATCAACAATTACACGACAGCTTAACAGTGACGTATGTACCACATTTTTATCAAACAGTTCCATGTTGGTAAAGTTATGGCAAGTAAACTACTTGGTTAGGTTCAGGGAAACATTGTGGTTTGGCTTAATATTACTTTATTACTTAGTTAACTGCAGATGCACGATGTACACGATGTTAGTGAACTGCATTAGTAAGTTAAAATAATTTTTGGTCCTCCCTCTGTGGACGTCCTTGGTCTTTATACTACTTTACCTCACTTCCTGCTGTAATAATTACTATGATCACTAGAGGTCGCAGCTTAACAAGACACTTAGAAATGGGAAGCAATAAACTGCTTTAACGTTCGGCCAACATGGTAATTCTTTTGATGAGGTTGTCAAGTGTTTGTCTTGTGTTTGTCTAGTGTTTGTCCAGTGTTTGTCCAGTGTTTGTCCTGTGTTTGTCCAGTGTTTGTCGTGTGTTTGTCTAGTGTTTGTCCTGTGTTTGTCCAGTGTTTGTTTGTCCAGTGTTTGTTCTTTGTTTCTGGTAGCTGCAACTCTGAGAAAAACTAAACAATCTAGTTGTCTCTGTTCGACTGCAGCTACCAAAGTATTGGGCGAATTGAAATTTTGACCTAATGATGGCGCAAGATGAAATTGCTAAAGCTATCACACTTCTGGAACCTTGAGTATCGAGCCATGATTTCACATAAAGTGCTCAGACTTTTAGTTCCAGGAGCTTTTTTTTCAGGAGGATCCTTCTGTCCGCTGTCGAAAAGAGCAGCAGCTGTTTTACAGGTCATTCTTGTGTGACAAACAAACAAGCACTTTTATCCCTAAAAATAGAAAATAGATTCAATAAATTCAACAAAAGCACCCTTGTTATCTCTGAACATCTGAAGAGGAATGTTTCTCATCACATTTCTCAATGATTTTTCTTCCTTTAAAATTGAAGATCCACAGATTTAAGTGGTAGTTAGCAAATGTTAGCATGCTAACCTTAGCCTCAAGGGGTATAAATAAAGCTTTAGAAAATCAAATCTTTTGGGGTCAAACCACTTGTGACTCGCAAACCCTCTTATATACAACATTCAGCATTTCATGGTCGCTGGGCTTTAGCTGCTTACTGCTCTTAGTGTTATAATGATAATCATTTGTCTTAATTTCACCAGTGTTGTTGTCGTCGTTGTTATTATGCTAACCGAGTGGCTAATCCCTCGTGCGATGCAGGAAGCTGCAGCTGTCTGGTTAGTGCGGCCGTTCTGTTGTTCTCCTCTGCCGAACCAACGTGATATTAGTGGTCGGTGCGTTCACCACAGGCAGAGAGGGCCGACTGTCTCTGATGAAGGTTCTGCCCAGAGCCTCGTCCACCAGAACGCAACACACTGCATGAAGCAGGATGTTAATAATCAAAGTCGTATTCCGCCCCGTCTGTCGAGCTTCTCTTCTCTTGTCTTCTCTGCTTTGGTCTCATTTATTTACTGTTTGATGTCAGAGATTCGCTCGGTTTTTAATTTCATATTTGAGTTTCCCTTGGCTCGTTGGTTTTGGCCTCTAATGGATTTAAGAAGACAGAGGAAACGCAATCATCTGCTTTCAATGATGAGACGTTGTTGAAATTGACAAAATTCTTGATGTGATGGCACAGTTTTTACAACATGATTGCTTTTCCCTGACACACTCCTCTTCTTTGGCTGTGACTTAAAACGACTGTTTGACTCGACTGTCTTTAGTCACAAACATTTTACTACTTTGCAGAGTTATAATTACGAGAGCCCACTTGTCAGGCGGTTAACGTTTCTGCAAACCACTGATAAAAGCTACGTACCGTATTGACATTTCTACAAAATGTGTCATACCACATTCACAAATGTCTGGCAGTGTTTACGAACTGTCTTTTATATGTGGAGGTGGAGGGTGATCCGGCAGTGGAGACACATACGACAAGGCCATAGCTCAAGTCTGTGTTTCAACATTAGTAGGCGTCACACAACAGGGTATTTTTAAGGAGACCATGGGACAATTTCAGGCCATGTTTGTTGCAGTTTCACTAAGCATGCAGGTTTTGTGCCTTAACAATGTCGGGAAAATAACACTGAAAAATGTAACCTAAAGAAACTTAAAGCTGCATCATAAAGGAGTAAAGTTCAACACATTTCTTCACAAATTCAGAAACGCAAAACTGCCAAAATTTATTCTGGCAATCTTGTAGTTGTTAGCGTCAGTTTTTTTCTTTGACGCATTTCGTCCTTTTGACCGTCTTTCACTTGCCTTGGAAAAGCTGTATTGTTGCAGCGGATTCATAATACGTTCTGAATAAACTCAGAAGGCTTCTCAGTCATTCCCTGTTTGCAGCCTCCCATGAAAACCATGTTTAAAATCGTCACTGAACCAAATCTCAACATTTGTCTTTGCTGCGTCTACCTTTACATACTGGTTTGAGTCCGCTGGCACGAGGCTGGAAAATGATTATAAAAATCACTTTGTAGCTGGCACACAGAGGAACTTGTGGTGGTGCTGATGATTTAGCCATGCAGCGTCCACAGATGGTCCTTTATGTGGAGTTTAATATAAATGGCAGAGCAGGGCAGAGAGTGTGGGTGGCCATGTCCGTACTGAAGCAGCGGGCAGCTCAAGGGTAGTGGCGGCTGATGATGACCTCACACACACGCGCACACACACACACACACACACACACACACACACACACACACACACACACACACCATGGACACACAGGACACGATGGAGCTTCCAAAACACTGATTTTGCTTTAACAAATCAATACCTTATGAACTTTTTTGACCTCTTCAGAAAACATTTCTCAGTTTGGATCAAACCTCAGTGAACGTTCGCCATCAGCCAGTTCCAGCGGCTGCATGTGTTCACAGGAGGGAGCAGAGACCTACATGTACGCGAGCACACACACACACAAACACACCACACACCACTCACAAACCCTCGATGACAGCCGCGACACACCAGACAATTCACCTCCAATGACAAGGAACAAAACTAAAACTAAAATCACAATTACAGCCTCGACAAATCCGCCATTGTATTCGCTCTCCTTCGGGGTTTTTAAAAAAAAAAACAACAAAAAAACAGAGGAGCGTCACAAATCCAGAGAGAGATCAGAGCGCTCTCAAACTAAGCCTCCATTTACTCTGATGGCAGGCCTATTAAATGCATGCGTCCACAGTGGTCTCTTTCTAGTGGTGAGTGGGCGGCTCAGAGTCCTGCAGTTGACAGTTAGCAGCCGATTCTGGGATCAGTTTTTCCGCAGCAAAGGGACTGATGTGGCCCAGAGGAGGATGTGGAATCGTATGATGGATCATTGTTTAGGTTTGGGGAGTGGGTGTGTGAGCCTGTGTGTGTGTGTGTGTGTGTGTGTGTGTGTGTGTGTGTGTGTGTGTGTGTGTGTGTGTGTGTGTGTGTGCATGTGTGTGTGAGTGTTTCCATGCCTGTTCACGCAGACGAAGATCAAGGATTCAGGATCGGCCCCACAGTACGAGCATACATGTGTGCAGACAAACATCTGCATGGAAGCAGCAAACATATGTACTAGTGTGCACACTACACGCACACACACCTAAACACCACTTAGATACAAGAATGAAGTCGTAATTAGTGGAAACTGGTTGAATAAAGTGTCATTTCTCGATCCTAAATCAGCTGGTTTATTCTCCCGTAAAGCACCAATCAACTGACAGTCCTGCCCAGTAAAAACATGAAGCTCCATCTCGGGGGATCTTTAAGTTTTTAAGTGTTCCTTTGTGGAGAACAATTAGTTTAAAAAAACGTGTTTACTATTTGTTGTTTTAGATTAGTTGAAAACGGCTTGTTGTTACTGAACTTGAAGCTGCTCTGCAAATACAACCAGATGAAGATATCAGAAGTAAATTACAGTAAAAATACATCAAACAACACCATGAACTCAAGAAACACGTTTGGAACACCATCAGTAACAGCGTTATCAATATTCTTCCTGTAAGTCTGCAGTCTTAAGGGGGGTCGTTCTCCAGAATCAATTTCAGGCATCAGGCCTCTATAGTCAGAAAATCTAAGGTTTAAATTCATAGAAAATTCCTCCTGCATCTGTAAAAATATCTGAGAACATAATACATGATTTAAAAAATTATATATTTTTTACTTTATTTATTATTTCAAAAAATAAGTTTACCAGTTTCACACAAGGTTGTTTTTCCTATTTCATAACTTTTTTGAGATACTGTAAATGTCTTTTAAATAATATGAACTGTGGCTTTAAATAATATCATGATATTTTCTGGCCATTTCGCTATATATGATATATACCTGGATATCATGAACTTAAAAGTACTTCATAAATATAAATATAAAATATTACAGCAAGCCCTATTTTAGTATAACTACTGTGACACTATTGTATTGATGACTATAATTCTCTAGTGAGCTGCTCTAATGTAATTTATCATCTGCTGTGTTCGAAAATGTGTGTGAAAAATCAAGTGAGTCTGAAGAGCTCATAAAAAAAAAAAAAGAGAGAAAGTCACGGAGGGAAACACACCAGAATAGCTCATCGGGTCATACTGCATAATTAAAACAATGGAGGGTGAGCATGCATGCAATGGGAGGAGGTTCAGATACAAATAAAGTTGTTGACAAAAATCTGAAGAGCTCTCTGCACAAACTTTGCATGCACTGCAACGCATTTTCAGATCTTAGTTTCATATGATTTCTAAACTGATTTATGGATGTTTACGCTTGACGTCGAGGACAAAACTCAATAGTTTATGACTGTGAGAAGACATTCTGCTTAAATGTGCCAACCAGGTGAAAGAGTTCATCGCGTGCTCCAAATGAGTGCTCAGTTACACCCCTCATAAAAAGTCCTTATTTATCAATCAAAAAGAGTGTTCGAATGATAATGTGGATCGCCCTCGAGTTAAAGTTTCACAGATATATTCAGTTTTCCTCTGCGTGATTGACACTTCACACTATCTCTTACTTGCAAAAGCAGAAAGAGGTAGAAAGAGATGCAAAGGATTGTGCAGGACTGTGACAACGTGAGTAAAAAACACACTGTGTGGAGTGTTTCTGTGTGAGTTGATCCTGCTGATCACGGTGATTTACTCCTGTTACACATGTAATGAGAAAGCCCGGACCGAAACAAAGGAAAATATGACGCTACTTTCACGTCAAACAGAGCCAGGAGCCCAAGCTGCCACCGGTTCAACTGTTTCTGCTCCGCTCTGTAAGAAGCCTCAAAATAATGTTATTCTGGCAAAGACGCGTTCTTGTGAGACTGATTCAAGGCTGGTGGAACTTCTTCTTCAAAGGTTTTACTTTATGCCTACATTGAAAATAAAAGTTTGAGAGAATTGAAAAAAAGATGTAGAAACAGAAATAAAGACAGTTACAAATGGATAAATATTTGAATTTCCTGGCCTTCATGTGTGTAGTCATGTTATTTTCTTGCTCTACTAACATCTACACAACCTCAATTTCAAGAATAAAAGGGAGAGCAGTTAAAGTACCGAAGGTCACAGTGGGCAGAGAATGCTCATCCTTCGGCTCTCTGTGATGTTGTGAAGTTTCCTTAGCATCGCAGAGAGCAGCCCGAGCAGCCTCCATCCGAGGCCAAGGTCAAATGTGGGGAGTGTCGTGCAGGACAAGGAAAACATCCTGGCAACCCAGAGTTTTCCTCTGCTGAACTGGCAGCAGTCGTGGAAATAGGACGGAGAGATTGAAAGAAAGGAGTTTCTGCAAAAGCACTGAAATCGTGCAGTCCGTATTTTGAGTCTTTTTTCAAATTTATGACTTGTTATGGGACTGACATTTAAAGTGATTTAATCTATTTGTATCCCTAAGCATAATTCGATTTTGGTCAACAACAGGCTTCTTCTTTTAGAGGTAGAAGAGACAAATCCTGAAGTATCTAATTACATATCTAATTACCTCATTTAACCTCTTACTGATTTAATGCAGGTAGCTGGCAAAAGGTAATAAACACTGCAAACTGATGAATAAATAAATAAAAATATATTTCCATCCTTATGCTCATCATTTCCTACATTTCCCAGGATGCCCGCTGCATGCATAGCATTGGGCCTGAAGTTTAAAAAGTCTAACTGGAGCAAAAATATTTTTAAGGCAAACACAAAGAGCTTTCATCCCCGACCGTCACATGTCTGCTGGCAGTGCCGCTTTCAGGTCTTTCAAAGATGCTGTGGGTGGAAAAACTTGTTTGTCTCTGCCTCTTCTTTGATGGATTTTTTTTTTCTCCTCTGTACATTTTTTTGGACATCAGAGGAAAACATTTTCTTTTCATTACGCCGGGTTGGATTCCAAATCCTGTCTCTGCTGTTGATGTTTTAGATTGTTGAAAGATGTTTTGTTATCAAACTCGATTAAAGTCGCTCTGGAAAATACGGAATATGTAAATGATTCGGGCAGATATTTTTTCTGAATTTGGCCAGTTATGATGAATACAAAAAACACACCAGTTGCATGATTTTTGTCCTTGCAACTGATGAACTATTTTAGACACAAAGCTGTCGATGTAGTCAGAAAGTTGTCAGAGGACGATGGTCTGGGCCCCTGTCAAAAAATTATGACCTTAAACAAGATGATCAAGGGAAACACATCAATACATTTCACCACATTGTACTCTGCTACCGCTTATATAGATGGCACATTATTTGAGTGACATGCTCTTCCAAGGATGAAGAAGTCTGCATGCTCTTTCCCAAGCTTCAAGCTTTGGTCATTGTTAGGTGGTCAGCTGCTGCTGGCACAGGGAGCTAGACTGACCTCTTGAGGTACAAAATGGAAACTAATCAGGATGAAATGTCCTCAGAGGAAGGTGTGAGCTCCACCACATCAATCCAGCAGAGAGACGAGGGAAGGCTTATGTCAAAAGAGCAAAGTTAAAGTTGCTCTTTAAGCATCTGTTAAATACACTCAACAGACGAGGGCAACCAAAATTACAGATGAGAGGTCGACTGTGACATTGGACGTTGATATATAAACTAAGAAAGTGTTTTTTTTGTAAATCAAAAGCTACTTAGAGGTTTTTATCATGATTTCTAAAACAAAGTGCCATCAAATGTTAACTTGCGTCTCTCAGCCCGAAGGAAAAACCTCTCATTATTCTAACTTATGCAAAATCAGAGGGCACATTATTCATGGAACTGGACTTTGAGAAACGATTTGGTCCCATCTGGGTTTGATCGGCAAATCTTCACAATACTTTTCAGATTCCCCCCCCTTTCTCTACTCGTGTAGCGTATGAAACAGAAAACCCCTTTGGGATTTATGGGACATTTTAGTATGGCTGGAACACTAATGTATTACATACTCACACATCATTTTTACTGTGACTTCTTTCTGTCACATAGAAAAAATATAGACGCCAGAAGAGTTATGGCTCCGGGCTGCTCGAGTTGGTTTGGGAAAAAGCTGGTTTATACTTGAAATGTCGTTTTATACGAACGATTATTGACTGAATACGTTTTTATGATCCAAGTGGAGGACATTTAAAACCCACTTAAAACACACGGCATGAATTCAGTATTTGCATTATATGGTCAGTGGTGATGATCGGCAGGGGTTTCCTTCTTATAAGGATATTCAGAGATTTAAGACTTTCACATGTCTCGACCAGTGTTGTACTCAAGTCATACTTGAGTAAAGATAAAGATATTTTGTTAAAACATGACAATGCTAAAAGTGAAAAGTACGAATAGTACTTGAGTAAACTGTAGAAAGTACCCAGAGGTCATACTCGAGTTAAAGTCTTGAAGCATCTAATGTTAAATGTACTAAAGTATTGAAAGTGAAAGTAAAGTATGACTATATTTGGCTTTGATGCAGCATGTAATCTATTAACTACTACTGTATAAAGTTATCAAATACATTTAGTGTTTGTCTCTAAAATGTAATATAATCAAAACTGTAACTGAGTAAAGAACTTCAGCAGCTGTACTTAGTTACATTCCACCAGCAAAATAATTTTTCTTGACTCTATTACCATCGTTTATCAGTGTTTTTAATGTGGAAAATAACTCGAGTGAATACAATCTACTCAAGTACTCTACCTGTACAATTTAAAGGTACTTGCATATTTTCCATTTTATATAGCTTTATAGTTCTACTCCACTACATTTATCTCACAGCTTTAGTTACTTTCAGATTACCTTCCAGTCCGGTAAAAAATCTCCAGATGTGTTGATGTTGGATGTTTGTAATAAACTGACAGCGTTGTAGAGAGTACCCAAAGGTCATACTCGAGTAAAAGTACCTAATGTTAAAAATACTTAAGTATCAAAATTACAAGTAAAAGTCAATTATGTTAGATCGAATGACTATCAGAATCAATGTGACAATGTGCGACTCTGGCTCTGACGCAGCATGTAATCTAAAAAGTAACTTGTAACTGAAGTTATCAAATAAATGCAGCAGAGTAAAAAGTGCAAAACATTCCCCCAAAAATGTTATGGAGAGGAAGTATAGTATATACAGTTCAGTACAGTACTTGAGTAAATGTATCTAGTTACATTCCATCACTGCTCAACACAAAACTACTTTTATTTTTTGCATTTGAGAAAATCCTATTTCAAAGTCACAGAGCGGTTTGTCAGAGATATGTTGAGTTATTAGTGTTATTGTGTGTTTTTCATTTATTTCTGGAGGAAAAAAAACATCCAAAAATGAGCGAAACAACTCTTCATATTTTGAAGCATTTTCCAGCTGCTATGAGTTTAAGAGAGGAGAAACAATGCTCCAGTTAGAAATCTATAAAATCCAAATAACTGTCACAAACATAACAACAAAACTAGAAGTATCTGTGCAAAATGTATAAGTGACTCTAAAGTGGCTAAAAAGCAGGAAATTGGCAGAAAGTCCTTCATTCCGACGCTGCAGTCTATGTTTCTACGGCACGGATCGCCAATAGTTTGCCGATGTGCCTGTGAGAGCTGTCAGGGGGCGATTTACACGTCAGGCTGAGGCATAATATAATCCACTGATATGAAATCTCTGAGCCACTGTGCCGGCTCGGTCGTATGAGAAGCAGAGGCCTTGTAATCTTTTCACTGTGTCTCGCTTCTTCAGTGCGACACCGGGAACGGGGGGGTTAATTACATTAATCCAAAACAAATAAACGGTTGGCAGCCCTTGAAAGGCTGTGGGAAATGGTTGGAGATTGAACCGACTTTTGAGTCCCCAAACCTCAAGCTTTGATGGTTTTTACTTGACTCAGAGACTGAGAACACAGATTGGATATCCAACTGGAACTGAACTGGTCCTCGCTGGCTCTCGCTCCTTCTCTGCATCTGTCTTCCTCTCTGTATTTTTCTTTCCTCTCTTCCTCGGCCCTCTTCCTTTTACTTACGATCGCTGCCTCTTTCTCTTTGGACTTACTCTATCCTTCACCCTTTTACTTTTACTCTTGCAGAGCACGTGGGGCCAACAAATGACTGAAAGCAGCATCAGCTGAATTAAATTACATTTTAATTTTGTTGCTGTTAAGCTCCTTAATAAAATGTTCTTTTCTGATTTGACTGCGATTATTGAAAACCCATCTGGAGATAATGTAACAACTTCTTTTATGTCTGAAATTCTCCATTCTAGTAAACCTCCCCTTGGACCCTGGACCACGTTAATACGACTCTAAACAACCCCGAAAATATTTAATAGATTCATTTTGTTCATATATTATTTTTGTTTGTTAGTCTGTTGTATGGAAACTTTGAAACAACTGCAGATGATAAGACGTTAAGTTGGTGGATATGAACAGATCTGCATTTTATAATAATGAAACCAGACTTAAATAGATTGTTGGCTTGATTTCAATGAATGCCTTCATTTGAATTAATTTTGTTTGATCCCAATTCCTGGTCCCCAGAGGATGGATCCTAATAGCTTTGGCGATCCCCCTCACTTTTCCTCTCGTGCCACCGTGAGCTGAGGTTGACATTTACGGTTTTGAGTAAAAATAGGATTGCAAAAACTTTGGTAATCCTTTCGGTTTTGTTCCCATCCTAAGAAAAATGATCAGATTCGACTAAAAGTAAGCCTCTAGTGGCTGTGATAAGCATTACAGACTCAAAGGAGGAAGTGAGGAGAAATACTGTAGTGTAAGGACTGACAGGTCTGTTTAGGGGGAGATCGGGGACGGAGTGTCGGGAAAAACAAGCAATCTCATTTCATCGATGAGGTCACTACTTGTGTCCAGTGTGAGACCAGAAACCAACCGTCAGCTCTTTTGACTTACTTGCTTGGTTTAAGGTAACGTGGGTGTGTTTGTAATGGACTCTGAATATACCACAGTGTTTTCCTAAACCTAACCAAGTAGTAACCTCATTGCATTGTCAGCTAAATTGTTCAGAACTATAGTTTGGAGCTAAGTGCTAATTACTAAATGCTAGAATGTAAATATGATAGACTGTAATCAGGTTTTGGGTCTACGGCCTAACGCTGGTTAAAATTTTGCAATTAATAAGATATGACAGCATCAAACATGCATTTAAGATTAAATCTGATGTAGACACTTTGTAATAACATCTTCAAAAATAAATGTAATTGTACGCAACTGTGTAATGTGCACTGCAGGGGTTTTCACAACAAACATCGTGATTTGGTCTATAGTAAACATCATTCCATATCATTTATTCATGTTAGCTTTAGCATCTGTTGTACCTAACAGAGCTGTTAGCATGAGTTTTGTTGAGAGTTTTATGCAAGAAAAGCCCAATATTATTTGACAGTGTCAGGTCTTTGTTTGGGTATCTATTTTGCAGCTCCGCGCTTTTCTCACAATGTCAGTAAACAATCACACTAACTTGCATAATGCTTGTTCACAGCCAACAAACCTTGTAATGAGAAGGGACGAGGGCCAAACCCAAACCCTGCTCATCCTGCAAACTATGGTTGTGAAATACTTTCGCTCCACCATACAATAAGTGTGTGAGAAATAGCTGTGAATGGGACTCTTCTCACAGTATATCATCCAATACTTTGTGGACCAATCTTGGGAACAAACATTATTCTCCCAGGCCCTGTTGTTTTAGAGTGTACTTGTGCATGTTCGGGGTCATGACGATGATTTATTGTGATGGCACCCTGGAAGCGCTGCACAGCCCAATTTGTTTTCGGTTTTCCTGATTGGGAAGATTATAGAGCCTTAGTTGCGACGGCGACAAACGTGTCACCGCACATATCTCCACTCTGGCTCCGTCTGGTTGTTATAAACACACAGGGAAAACAATCGGAACCGTTTCTTGATGTTCGGGCTGAGATTCACCCGATATGGCACTCGTTTGGATGTCGCGGTGATGTATAGCTGCCGAGGGCTTTCTAATGTTTTTTGTCAAACCTTTATTTAGGGTTTGTGTTTGACAAAATGTATTTGTCTGGGAAGAGTCATCGAGGTTTGAGGTTGCATCATCTGAAGTAAAGTCAGCGGGATCAAGGACGAGCAGAACTGGTCTTTTCCTCATTGACTGGGTTTAAGAGATAATACACACTTCATCACAGCTAACAAAGCCTGACTGAATGGAGATGTGACACTGACCGTCTGAGCTACATCTGTCGTAACATGCAATTAACATTTCTTTGTGATATGTGAAATCATCTTAATTGAAATGTTTTGTTTTTGTGCAGGGAAAACGTGAGAAGCATTATATATTCTGACATAAATGTTTGTGTTCCAAAAACTCTCTCTGTCATTTATTTAATTACTTTCATTTTGTGTAGTTTTGCTGTTTTTGAGGCAGCATGATGTATAGATGAAGTCAGAGGGAGTTTTTGCTTTTAGTTTTTTCTACATTTCTGTCATGATCAGGGCCTCTTTCATTCATCAACACGTGTTTGACATCAGTGCCAGAGCTGCACAATCAAAAATAATTCTCGCAAAATAATAAAAATTGCCAATATGACTTAGTTTTCCCTCTCTAGAGTAATACTTCTATTATTTGGCCAGACCGGTTTACGAGCATTAAGTAGCGGGCTTAGTTTAATTGACTCCTTTCTTTGCAGAAAGAAAGTTTGCTGATGGAGCAAACGATGCGGACATGCGAGTGGTTTCAGATTTCACGTGAACCTCGTGTAACGGGCGACCAACGGACACGGAATCCATTTGTGCGTCGTTTTACGGAAAACTTTGTGATATTAAGAGATGTAGACAAAGTCAGAGGGTTCAAACCACATAGAGACAATACTGTGTCACACACATGTCTACGTATCTCTATCTGTACCTCTGTGGGGGTGTAAGGGACTCGTGTGTGAGTGTGTCTGTACGTTAGCTTGAGGTGGGCTTGGCATTTAGATTTAACCGTCAGCATCTCCAACAAACAGGCACGTTTACACCCAGACAAACAGTTGCATCTGATTTCTTCACATCTCCTCGAGTTGAAAGGGCTCCTCACATCTACAGTGAGACCCCGAGGCGTGATTGTTGAGGATGTACAGCATTACACAACCAGTGAAAGATCTCAGAGCTGATCAGACGCCCCATATGGAAAAAAATGCTTTCACCACTTCAGTATCACAAACTGTAACCTTTATCTCAGGTAGCTGTGTTCTGTGAATGGAAATGATTTTCGAGGTTTGAGGTGAGAAATTGCACCAGTGATCACAGGACTAAATAAACAGTCGTTCTGCTTACACTGTAAAACCTCAATTCGGTTTTCACATTAACCTTTTGTAAATACAAAAGTTTTGTTAGTTTAGAGTTAATTCATTCTGTATTTGCTTCCTGGAGCTTGTAAACAGGACTGACTCTGACCTGCAGTTTTTTAACTTGAAAAGACGAGTTGAATAAATGTCAGTCCAGTGCTGAGAGTTCACCAAACTCATTGGAATTAATTTCCAGAGACACATGATTAGCATATTCCGAGGCTTCCCAGCATGCATTACTGAGAGTTAAAACTCCACAGAGAGCCGTCCTGTTTGTAGTTTGAAGGGAACATACATGATGGAAACTTGCAGTGCATCTTAACTACGTGGTAAGACAAGTCCTGGTTGCATTTTAATAATAATGAAAATTATGCAGACAGCGATGGGAGCTGAATGCTTCCATTAGCAACTCCCAGTGCATTCTGTCAAAAAAGGATAACTGTCCCTTTCAGTGGAGTAAATGCAGCAACACTGTCTGTAATGTTAATCAGTGCACAACTGAACAATTATCAGTTCAATTTATGATCTTGAATTCATCAAGTTTAATCAAGTTTTGCCACGACTTTCATTCAGTTAAAGCTCAGGGGACCAGAAGAGTGTCATTGTTTACACCTCGCACGGGAGTGTTGGATCAGGACGGGCTGGGTTTGGCTGGTTAGCATCGATTTTTGAATGTTTTCAACTGAAATTTTCCTACTTCGCACCTTTAACTTAGTTTTAAGGTAGCTGGGGATGTTTCCAAAGCCAGTTCTTTTATTTAATGTAGAATACAGACGGATAAAACAGAGTCTTAGAATGAACTAAAGCTTGGAATCATATGTTTTAGGTTTTATAGCAGTGTGCTGACACACTGGACATCAGTGTGGATGGAGACTTTAACCTGAGCAATGCAGAGTGAAAAGTGTGAAGACTCTCATTTGAAACATTCTCTGTTTCTTTTCTGTGTCACTTTCTGTCAAAACTCAACCCCAGAACTACATGATACAAATGATTTCACATGTGCTACCAAATCATGTCAGGCTTGGCATCATACTGTACCAATGACTGTTAACAGGCAGAGGTTAAGGCTGCTTTAAGTGTGAGGTTTTGTGTACACTCAAAAGAGTCTTTGCTGTTCACACATAATCAAGCATGCTTTTTGCGCAAGACTACGCAGCAGTGTACTTTGTGAGGAAATTGTTGGCGATAAAATAAAAGAATTAACCAGAGTTAATAAATTAAATAAAGGCAATAAACGCTGAACATCAACTGAATTAAATCTGTTTGATTAAAAATGTCGTCATGATTCGCAAATATATTCAGAGTGGTGAGAAAAGCCCTGTAGGTTTTTTTCTATTAGAGGTTGAAATACAACATTTATAAAAAGAGATGTGGCGTCACACGACACAGTCAAAATGTGTTATTATATGTATCATGTCTGTATGTGTAGACATGGTTGATAATCTTGTTTTTTTTTTAAGTCACGAAAAGGTGTTTTATCATCCCTTTGACTGTTAATCAAAATGTCAAGAAAAGTGTGGACTGTTTTCAAAATGAAAAATGCTAGTCGTTCAGGTGCTTGAACAGTAACCACAGATTCATTACGTTCATATTCAAGTTAGTAATTTAAAACCAGTTACAGATCCTTAAAATCTAAAAATGCATGGACGATCTGCGCCGGCCCCGGCGGTTTATCTAGAGTTTTCCAGAAGAGAAAGAATTACAGTACTCAGCTGGTGATAAAAGCAGCTGCCTTTCAGTATCTGGCTTCACTCCTGAGAGGATAAAAGGCAGTTTTGGTGATTTTTCTGATGTGAAATTCAAGTCAGGATCAAAACACGCACCAAGGTTACTAGCTCGGAGGCTTGATGTTTCAGTGCCAGGGATTTTCAGTCGGTGCACAGCTTCTCTCTCTTTCTCTTGCTCTCTCTCTCTGGGCCTTCTGCTCCAGTAATTAACCCCAGTAACTTTAATGTCTGAGGAAAGTGTCAGAGAGCAACAGCGATCATTCAGAAAGACCACAGTGATGAGAAACAATACACATCACACCAGAACCCAGAGGAATGGTGTTCATCACGTCATTAACTGTATACTTTGACCATTAAACTGTACCTATTATTTGATGTGACTGGATGTAAATGAATGGAGATGAAGTGGTTTATAACTTGCCATTTCTGAGTCTGCGTGAAGCTTTTGTGTACTCATACAACTGGAGGCAGTCTGTTTGTTTTAAAGAAGTTTGACTCAAATCTTTCCATATGAAAATTGATTTGAGACGTTCCAGCTGTGGCGTCATCATCAGTAAACTTTAATCTGAGATGAGAAATCTCACTTCATAATTCACTTTGAGTTTGTTAATTAAACTAATAGAGACTGATGTATGTATATGTGCATTTCCTTTCTTGAAGAATCTGAAATGTTTTACTTTAAGCAAATGTGCTCGCAGGAACACTGTTAATTCACCAGTGTCTGCACTTCTGGTACTTTTTCCATTTCTTAAAACTTGGATCTTCGGCACAGGGATTTTAAAATTTTTTATATCTGATCCTGGCGTTTGGTGTGATCAGCTCTTAACCAAGTGCAGGCGAGACCCTACAAAAACGCATGAACCACAGCCCTACCTGCCAGGTAGAAACCTGGTAGTCATGAAATTGAATTTGCGCGGCTGCTCCCCGCCTGTGTCTTGGGGCTGAAAGCCGGGCTGTTTCATACAGTAGAAGGCTCAGGCACACAGAGATACCACACCAGCCTTTACCTCCTTTGATGTTGGCGAGGCACCTGGGGGGGAAGAATATGGAGAATTTGTTGATTACAGGGCCCCGTATTCAGTACACACATTGATGCTGCATGCAGTGAGCTAGTGTATAGCAGGAGGCTCGGCGTGGCAGTTTGATAGTTTGTGGTAAAAGTGCTGGCAGGGCCACAGCTCTCCTCTCTCCCTGCCAAGCCTGTGGTTTCATATTGTGATCATCAACGGCAGATGTGAATCAGAATATAAGCTTTTCCTGATCAATGTGGCCCAAAACGTAGGCTTGACTCTGTCTTATTTGGAGTATTGTGTGTCTCTTCGTGACCGCTTTTATCCAAAGGGCCTGAAACAGCCACGGGTGGTGACCCTGCCCCCCCTCGGAGTCGAGCTCTGTCATTACTCACACAGGAGGTTTGCATTTAAAGGTGCCATCTTTAAAGGTGTCTACAAAGCAAAAACTGACGGTGATAATTTTACTCTGAGAGTGTCACAATTAGCACTATACCCGTGTTTATAAGAGTCCACATTTAGTTTAGAGCAGAACCAGATGTGAGTGTACAAGGTGTGAAGTCAACACTTGGTTGCAGATGAGGAAGATAAAACACTTTGGTTAAAAGTTGTAAGAGAGAAATTCCAAGTAATGATGAGCTAATGTGTTATGTGTTTATCTTAGAAGAGTGTTAAGTTGTCCCCATTTCTAACCTAATTGCTTGTACTTTAAACCGTGGGGGAGGAAATATTCAGATCATTATACTCAAGCAAAAGTGCTAAAACTACACAGTCCTGAATCCAAACCTTATCGAAGTAAAAGTATTAGCAGCAAAATGTACATAAACTATTGAATGTCAACGTACTTTACAGCATCATTTTTTTCCAGACAGAATTTTACTATATCTGATGTTTTTGAAATACTGTTCCTACTAATCTGTTTGTCTTGTTTCACTGCTGTAAATGTCTTTTTGCTATGAAAAAAAGTTAACTTGACAAGCTCAGAAAAACAGTCCTGTATTTCCTTGCTAAGTTGTCCACAGTTTTGTTGTCCACAAAACATTTCTGGAGCTTCACAGCAACACAGTGTTGCAGTATTCTCCTGAACAACTGAAGCAGATGGGGAAAATGTTAAAACACAACTAAGAAGTCACTGGAATCATGAATTGGTTAGTAAAAGCGTTATTTTCACCCTTTTTCAAAGCTGATCTCTTCACTGTTGCTGCTAAGCTGAGAGCACCCCGTCTGAGCTCGACTGTGCATCAAGAATTTAAATAACGTCTTTTCAAAAACAGTGTTCTGTTCTGCTGTGAAGCTCCAGAAATATATGTCTTGAACTACCAAATTTCATCCTTCTATCCATCAGCTGGGGGGCAAGAAGACCATTTTTGGGGTGACCTTATCCTTTAAGAAGCAGGAAAGGAAAACATCATTCTTCAGTTTATCAGGAAAAATCTGAACCAACAAATGAGGACAGCTGATGGTTCATTGTTTCTACAGGTGAAAAGTTGTGATCTGAATTCTGAAAAGCGACTTCTAACTAAAGCTGTCAGACAGTGGAGTATTAAATGCAATATTTGCCTCTGAGATGTGGTGGAGAAAGAAGTATAAAGTTGCATCAAAATGGAAATAAAGCATTAAGCTGCAGTGGGTTTCACCCTGCATGGCATCCCTGTTGGGTAATGCTGCTTTCACAGAGCAGCTATGCAGCGTTTCAAAGTCAATCGATGAGCGGAGCAGCATGTGGGAAACATGAGCGCTGTTGGGCAACGCTGCAGCTTCACCTCAGTTTCCACAGAACAAGGCGGCAGGTGGCTGCATGAGCGGCGTGGCAGTGATTATCAGCTCATCTCTGCCAGGCAGATACCGAGAAAATGACTGTTAACCAGCTTACGCTACATTTCTTTGGACGCCATGAATGGGAGATAAAGATCGCTGCATCTGCTACGTACACACAGACGCTGCACGCCCCCCCATCCACACACAGACACACACAACCACACACACACACACACACACACACACACACACGCGCATGCGCGCACACACACACACACACCATCACAGGGGGAATGAGTCACTGCTCCACAGCAGTGCTCTGACCACAGCTGAGTCTTGACACTTTCTCATGCCTCCAATCTATTTACCAAAGTTCAGACAGGAAGGAAACTTCTCTTATTTTTTCCTATCATGTCGACCACTTTTAAACAGCGACGCCGATCAAATAACAAAACAATTGCATTCATTTTTATGTTGTGTTAAGAGAAAACCCACAACGACAAACTGCTTGTTCCCAACTCGTCTTCCCACTTCTGAGCTGAACCTGAGCCACTGCAAGACACGCGACCTCACAGTCAAAGGAGCCTCACAGAGGTCCTCGACAAACTTTGATTTGTTTTCACAGGGGAACAATGCCGCTCTGACACCGGTCCCTGGCGATGTGAAGAGGAAGAAATGCCGAGAGCCGACAGATCTTTATTGTCTCGTGAAACACATTCACATTGTTTCTGTTTTGGAGACATTACATCAGCGGGTTCGTCACGGGACGAGTTGTGGTCGGCTTTTTAGACCGCGCAAAGAGCAATCAGCACATCATTATCAGACACAGAGCTGACTGTCTGCCTGTCCACTTTATTTAAGAAACAGATCTATAAAAGCAAGGGTGGAAGTAACTAATTACAGCTACTCAGATTACTGTAATTAAATCATTATTTGGGATAATTGAACCTTCATTTTTTTCAAGTCTGTAATTTCCCAGGCATTACACCATATAATCTACTTAGTTACTTTTGAAATAATACTTGAGTACTGAGTACAGTTTGATTTGATATCTAAATCTTTCAAGCCTGACATACTGACAAGATCTGGAATAGTGTGCACTTTTACTCAGTTATCATTTGAACACCAGTAGTGTTACTTGTAATTGAGTAATATTCCAGTAATGTAACTATAACTATGTAGATTTTTCAGTACCCTTTCCACAGCTGTACAACAGATAACTCAGTAATGGGCACAAAATGATCCGTGTCTATGTTTTATTCAAACTTTTTAAAATGAGCAGTTGTGTTGTGACACTTCTCTCATCAGCGGTCAGGATGTTGGAGATTTTGTTGCAATGTTTTCGTCCCGGGCACCACAAACATTTCTCCGTATGGGAGACGTCAGTTCGTGACATAAAGACCAAATTTGTTTTGCATTGGTAGTTTTCCTGTTGATACTCCTGGCCTGTTTCCCGGCGGCTGAATGAGTGATTTTTATTTATCCATTTGGACCTGTCATCTCTTTCACCGTCCCGTTTGATGGCAGAAATCCCTTTTGAATTTGAGAGAGTGGAAACTTCGAAACATTAAATCCATTATAAAAACCTTTTAAGCGTGCTGAATATTGCAGACACGAAGGTAAAAAAAAAAAAAAAAAAAAAAAAAAGAAGGTTATTGGCCCTCGGACTATTTGAACGCAGGAACACGAGTTAAGTGATTTACACTCCTGTATTAACCAGACTCTGGATTATGGACTTCCACCCCGAGCTGGAAAAAGCAGCAGCATGCAGTAAAGTCACTGACTCATAGGAGGGTTTGGGATGGATGGATGGATGGATGGATAGAGGGAAGAGGGGGAGGAAGAGGAGTTTGGACCCTGTGTGAACCACTGAATTAAAACAAAAAAAAAGAAGGATGACATACTGCCTTATTTATCCATATGTTGCGAATTATGGCATCTGTTTACAATCTATTTTATTTACTTTGGTGATGCTCGGCCCGGGTTGATTAACATTTTCTGTCGTGTTTGTTGTCTTCTGGAGCGGGATTTGATTGGCACTCGGTGACGGCTGTTTGAAGTGAGCGTAGCGCCGGCTTTGAAGCTTGGGGGGATGAAAGCACCGCATCCAGATATGACTCGAGGATAATCTAGAAATGAATTCTGGCTGCCTCTGAAGGCGACCGACAGGCGACAAACATGTTACTGGTTGTTGATTAAATGTTACTTGAGATTTCAGCGATGCAGGGACATAGAACAGGGATGGGAACTTCCAAACACACATCAGGAAATAAGTTAAATGTGTTTGTTTAATGACAACAAGCTGTGGACGTCGGTGAGCGGATGAAGAACGAGCTATCGCCTCTCATCCATCACGAGACAACGCTCCTTTTATTTACAGGCCGTGCCGTTTTGCAGTTGTGACTTTAATTAATATTATTTATCGCTGCTTCCCGTCACAGCTGCCTTCACTATACACTGACAGCATTAAATTCACCAAAACAGTTTCTACTGACGTTGCATCATGTGTCAGAAAAACGTCGTCCTGTGTGAAAAAGCCAAAAGTTTGTAATAAAGTCAGGCGGCACCGTTTGAAGAATGGTCCAAAAAGCAACTCTTGAAGTTTTTAAACCTTTTTAAGATTTGAGTGTGTCTGCTGCAGCCTGTCACAGGTTAGAGTGACTCGAGTCAATAGTTGAATAACAGGAGAGGTTCACTAATCCGTATTTAATATTCAATGTACTTGTATAAGGTCCTTCTGGCAAGTGAAGAAATATGTCTGGCTTTGACTTTTCTCTCTAAGTTAATCTTATAAACTGAATTTTTTGCATGTTAATCCTTCTCCATAAAGAATTGAGTAAATGCAGGCTCTTTGACAAAATGTGTCTGAGCTGAATATTTTGTGAGCCTCAGACTAGATGAATTGGAAACACTTGAAAACAAACAAACAAAAAAACGACTGAAATATACTCAGCAAAACTTCCCATATGTGTTCCTATATAGGGGGGAAAAACTGATTGCATTCTGATTAATGATGGCAAAGTATCTGGGAGGGAAAACAATGTTTTCTGCTCAGCTTGGTCGAGATTTGTCAACAAATACAAAGGAAACAGATGATTTTAATAATCTATCAATGAACAAAACAAAAATGCAAAATCTGACACATTTTGTCACTGCTGGTTGAAAACCATGTGTTTCCAAATTCTGGGGATTGGGTTTTAAATGTATAATTTTTTTTAAGAAGAATAATCCAATCCAACTATTAGATCATGTGAATTAAAAAAAAAAAAAAAAAAAAAAAAAAAAACCAACAACAACTGAAAACGGGGCTGTTGTTTAGCTAATGAAAAGTTGGTGTTTTGTAGATTAATTATTTTCATATTCAAAAAGCTGTTTTGATCATAATTTGTGTTAAATTTTAAAGGTTAGCAAATTAATCACATCCTACACATTAAGGAATAGGAAAAAATATATAATAATATCATATATAATTCATGAATTACACAGTGTATAACAGCTTGGGTTTAAATGTAATTCTTTCTAAGCAGACAGAGGTAGTTTGCTGTGAAGCCACAGCGCCTTCGTTTCTCTGAAACAGCCAGTTTACTGGCATCAGCGAGCTGTCAGATGGTTACCAACACTGACATCTACAGGCTGACACTGATCACAACCTCTCTCCCACACAACCCGTCGCTCTGTCACAATTATTTTCTGTTTAAAGTTTTAATACCACTGCGAGCTCAGCCGCTGCGTTTGTTTCCTCTGTTCAGGACGCAGAGAGGATGCTGCTGATGGTTTTACCCTCACACTGTTTACAGAGCAGGCAGATAAACCAGCCACAGCGAGGCTCATACAGTGGTTGGTTAGTGGCTATAGTTTCCTGATCAGCTGATGAAACACCTACATGCTTTTATACCAGGGGATTTCAGTGACCTCCCTTTTATCAGGCAGTTCATATCAGGGGAAGTTTGAGTTTTTGTTAATTCAGTCATTTTGACTCTCGACAATGATAAATAGATCTTTAAAGTCCTGATGCACACTAATGATAGAAGAGAAATATCAGAGGTAAGATAATTTAAAAAATGTAATTATATATGGGTGAGCGAGGTGCAGCGAGGTGCCTTATTGTTGGCTGTGTGCTGCCAGTTGCAAAGGAAGCGTCTGAAGGTTTTTGGCAAAGTTCCCTTCACTCAACCACACTGCTGTTTCTGCGAAATCCTGCATGCATAAATTAAACAAAACTGCAAAAACATGCTCTGCATCCACAATGAGACCAGACAACGTTACATTACACACTTACACTTGTTAACATACGAACAGACGCGGAATGTGGCAAAATGCATTTTACTCAAATTGTGTAAAATTCTGAGAGCGTTTCCATTTCCTGCTACTAGACGCTCCGACTCCACACTTTTCAGATGGAAATGTTGAACATTTTACTCCATTTGATGTATTTGATAACTTCAGCTCTCACGTATTCCTGCACAACTCTATGTCTCTGTCTGTTTATATTGTATATATTATAGTCACTGTTGTTTGTTGTCTTCTATGTATGCACCCTCTTCATCAAGACAAATTCCTCGTTGGTGTAAAACCCTTCTTGGTAATAAACATGTTTCTGATTCTGATTCAGTTATGAGGGAGATTTCAGAATTACAATATCAAGATGTGATATTACTGATTAAGATGTAACTTCTCAGGGGGAATTCACAAGCTTCCAGGAAGATCATGTATTTTCTCTTAAAAATACATTTGTCCAAAATAAACCATATATATATATATATGTGTGTATATATGTACAGTATTGGCATCAAAATATATTATATATATATATATATATATATATATATATATATATATATATATATATATATATATATAAAATATATTTTGATGCCAATACTGTTATTTTAGTAAACATTTTTTTTATGCAGGACTTTTTCTTGTAACACATCTGTGTACTTCTTTATTTCTATATATGAACCTTTTAAATGTGATATTTGTGCAAAGATGCCATGTGCAGTTAAAAAAAATAACCTTAATAAAATCCTTAATGAGATAAAACACATGACTGTCACTCTGATGGAAATACTGTGAATTGCTCTGTTTTTTTCTTTTTGCTGACTACAACCATGCTTATGACAAAGATGGTCATATTCAGATCATTAAAAAAATAAATAAATAAAAAACATTTAATCTATCCTATAATATGTATGAAAATAATCTGTGTAATTGTGTCAGGGGGAAGAAAACAAATGACTGTTATCAACATAAAGTACTCATTATGCAGCAGACTAATCCATCTCAGTGTATGGTGTATATATATATATATATATATATACATATATATATATACATATATATATATATAATATGTATATATATATATATATATATACATATATATATATACATATTATATTATTGGATTTTCATGGCTGCTACATTTTTTAGAAGTGAAACTATTCAAAACTTTATAAATAGTCAGTATATACTGTTGGGTAACAATTACATATTATTATGATAAAATTATTTTCTAATAATAGAACACCTTTTATAAAACATTTACCTGAACACAAGCAGTAACTGAAGGTCACAATTAGGCTACATGTACTTGAGTATCTGCACCAGGATGTGAGTGTAACCAGCTGAGAGAGCTCTTTGGTAACTGCAGGCTGAGAATGATCTTCATCATGTAACATCAGAGGTCAGCACCTGTCATCCTCTCACCTACAGATGTGATGTAAGCTCACAGCTGCCGGGCTCGCTCCTCCGTCCTGGGTCAGTTTGTACAAACGGCACAGTGAGGTGAGGTTCAGCGGTGAAGGTGTCGAAAGCTGATCTCCAGTCAGCTGTTAAGGGGGAATGCTCAGTGATGCCGCAGGAGCTGCGTGCAACATGGGGTGAACTACGCATGCGTCAAGGCACAGTGCCGCCGATACCAAAGATAAGATTGAATAGTAAGATGGTTCACTTTCAGCTACTTCCGTTTTTCGGGTATTAACTCGCTGCAGAGGATCAAGGTGTAGGAAGCCCTACCATTTGTCATTATGCTTATTTTAGAGGTGCACTGTGTAGTTTTGGGGATGAAATTTTAATCAGAACAGAAAGATCTTCTTATTCAGTCTGTTCTTAAAATGATAACAGACTGAATAAACAAATCGACCCTAAAAATGAAACATAATTTCATACAGTTTTAGCTTGTTTAAATTTGGTGGACCCTGGCACCTTTCTAGCTACAAATCACTGTTCCGGGGACCTTATTTTCATCTGAGAACATCTGGTTAATCAACTGTTTGTATTATTACCTCATCAGTACCCTTTTCATAGATAGATTATTTTCATATTTTTCTACTTTGCTTTTTTTTTTAACCCAGCTTGAATTTGGAAAAAAAAAAAAATCAAAACCTTGCTACTGTAAAAGAGCTTGTTTTTTTCTTTCCCCCCATTTTTTAGACCAAAGCAAAATTGGATATAATTGGTAATGACATGTGGGCTACTGTAATAGCAGAGTTCTCAAATCTTTAAATTAAGTGGCCAGTTACTTAGGCATGTTGAATCAGTGTCAGGTTTAAAATCACTTCTAAAAATACAGTTCTATAAATCTGCCTTTAACACCTGATTTAGATGATTTTAACTTCACTTTAACTGTTTTATTAATCTCGATTTTACTTATTTTATTTCCCTGCTGTTTATATTTACAAACTGTGATTACCATTGCAATTATTTGAGTTTTTTGTGATTTTGAGATTCTTTGTTGATATGGTGCATTTAAAGCACTTTGTAACTCTGATCTTTAAAGGGGCTTTATAAATCCTTTTTATTTGTGTTATTATTATTATTATTATTATTATTATTATTATTATTATTATCCATATTGTTATTTCTAAAATATTATTACTGAAGGTCATTTTTTAGACTGTAAAAGTAGCTCTTATTACTTATTTGGAGCAGTTTTGCTTTTGAAGAGATGGATGTGATTTTATTCAGGCTACATTTGAGACCATTTTTGAGGCATTTATATTGCAAAGTGTCTTAAAATAAATCAACTATAAATTAGGATAATATACAATCAATCGAGTAAACAAAATATTCAGGATGATGGTTACGCAAAGTCGGGCTAAGTTGGATACCAGTAATGCTAAAATAGGGTGCGAACTATCTTGCCGTTTCACTGATTGTTGTATCTTTGAAGCTGCTGATGCTTACGTGACTTGTAACGTACGTGACGCCGCACCAGCTCCCTCCTCTCTCCTCCCTTTGTGCAGTTGACGAGCCCCTTTTCGGTCAGGACCGGATCACGCAGAGGTACGTTATGTATCCATTACTGCAATGCCCCACAGCTGACTCTTTACTGCGCAGCTGTTTCTCTGCTATCAGCCGGTGGACTCCGTCCTCCGGAGCCCGGAGCTGTCTGTCTCATCCTCTGATTTATAACCGATGCTGCTCGACGTGCAGCAGGGATGCTAGGCCTGCTGCCTGTACAACTGCTGTTAGCTTAGTGGCTAAAGTCTTGCGGTGCGGTCGACAGGGTGCTGACCAGTGCTCAGCAGTCATTCGTATAACGTATATTAGAAATAATCAAGCCTAGCTAGCTTATGGTTTAGAGTTCTAGTCACTTTACATGCTCCCCTGTCTGTCTGTGCCGTAACGTTACTCACTGGAGGCACCTGCCCGCTGTCCACCTTGATAGCTAGCTTATGCTAATCTGCTAGCAGGCGAGGGCAGAGAGATGCTCCCTTTACTGCCGTCATAAACCTCTTTGCGTGAGTCAAGAGGCCACTGCTGTGTTCACTGTAGAGGGAGACTACACTCTTTTAAAGTAATTGTAGCCTTTAAAGGTGGATCTCCCTGAATTTCACTCAGGCTAAAGAGATGCTGAAGGACAGTGATGGAGCCTGTACAAAGTCACAGCCACACACAGTCCTCATCATGCTGTAGGAGTGATGCTCTTTATTGTAAGTTATTTGGTGTGCCTGTTTCATAAAGATGATGTGACCTCGTTCAACCTGAAGTGAGGATTTTACTCCAGGACACCTCAGTGGGAGACATTGCAAGATATCGTGCACGCAGGGTTGTCCTAGCCTTATGTCCTCTACGGCCTTTTGCTCCTGCAGCCATGTGTGAGGCTTTAAAAGTACTCAGCCGCAGTTGCGTGTATTGGCAGACTGTACGTGTGTAAAGCTGAGTGGGCATGCTGTTTGTGTATGTGTGAACGCGTGACATTAGTCCACTTCCTGTCCAAGTGCTGTTTTATGACCACAGCAGTGGGATCGGGTTGGCTGCCCAGTGAGACATCCTTTATGACTGAGCTGGACATGGTGCATGCAGAGAAACATCTGGGCCACAAACATGGACATGGATACATGACAGTAGACGTGTTAGTCATGGTATAATTTGAGCAAAAGGGCGCGGTTGTTATGAAAAGGTGAGGCTTCACTTGAACTTGGCTGAGCAGGGTTTAAGGGAGATCTGGTGTGACTCACTGAGGTGGAGCGAGCCTTGGATCATTCATGACATTCCTTATAGAAACTCCTCATGTTACTCGCAAACTTCCCAACATTATTGAGCACAGATTTGACATTTAGTTGAGAGACATTGCTTAATTTCTTAGTGTTTTAAAAAAATGTTCCCACACATAAAGGCTGTATAAAGGAGATGTTAATGGATAAATCGTAAGCTCTAAGCTTGCTCTTCGCCGGGTAAACTGATCAAATTCCTGTTCTATCTACTGTCAATATGCACATGTATGTTATCGTTGGCCTGTGTAACAGCTGTCCCTTAGTAACTGTTGAGCTATTGAACAATGGAACAAACGTCTCCTCAACATAATGATGAAACAGACATGTGTTGCACAACAGGTTGTTCTTGAAAATGAAGGACAAAGAGATGTGAGCAGCCAGTCGAGTGGGTTAGCAAAGAGTCTGCATTGTACCCGAGTCTGAGTGAGTCTGTGGCCACCATTGTTCCTCCTAAACTTGGCCTCTTCCACTTTAAGACATCATGTTCAATGCTTCACAAATGACATTTACTCAGGAATCAGTGGAGGTTTTGACAGTGGACTGGCAAAGTATATCATTTGGAGGGTTTTTAAAATCCCTAATTAACAGCTGAATGCAAAAATGTGACACCTGCATACAAGCTGACCTCTGTCCTGACTGAGGAATGCAAGTTTGAGCAAATGTGTGTGTGCGTGTGAGAATCAGTGTTCAGCTTCTGAAAGTCAATAACTTCATCAGATTTGTACCTTTTCAAATCCATCAGTGACCTCCAGTTGCTCCCGCCTTCCTCTGCCAGCAGCACTACTGTGCTCACATCTGATCAGTCAGTCTGCTATTCTAATACAGTGTGGTTACTGTGTCTGTCCCTCTGCTGTTACTGGCTGCTCTGGCTGTCCTGAAGCTGTAACACAGAGGGAAGACAGCAGGGATGTTATTTTTCGAAGAGCCTCTTGTATTTTTTTGTTCCCCCTTGTTCCTGGTCGCAGCCTTTTACATCCTCTTTCTCTTTCCAGAGAATGGCTGTACCTCCCACTTACGTTGACCTTGGAAAGTCTGCCAAGGATGTTTTTACCAAGGGATACGGTAAGCACCAAGAATACTCACTTTCTGTAGAATACATTATTAAATATAATATGAAGTGTGAATAACAGACTTTAGAAGAACTACGTAACTAACTTAATAGTGTCTCGTCATAACATAGAAACAGCAGCAGCATGTAGTATCTACACACATGCTTCTGTTTAATTGTAAAACAGTGTTAAAGGCTTGGAAAAGGTCACCCAGAGCCACAGGAGACATAATGCAAACTTTTGTCACCGGCTGTGCAATACTACTTGCGACTAATAAACTGACTTTGTGTAAAAGCTAAGCACCTTTTTAGGTATGTAAAATATTAAGTCCTGGCACTATGGTAACAATTCAGACAACAGGTTGCCTCGACCAGCTGCCAAACGTTGTTTGTAATTGTAAGAACAAGCTTTATTTTGCACTGAAGCCTTTTCAGTTGAGGATTTTCTCTGTTGCCTCTTGAAATAAGAACTGAGAATACTTAGTTTATCATTCTCTACACAAGAAGAACAATCCCCTCTTTCTACATTGTTCTTTAAGGTAATCTGGGTGATTCTTTGTAAGAACTGATGCAACACTTCCTCTCAGAGATTGTGCAAATCAAGCAAAATTAAAGCAAATGATTCAAACCAGTTACTGTAGCTTCATAGCTCACCACTAGCTGAACCCATGAATAGATCAGAGCCTGCTGTTTGGGTAGATGTCCTCAGGGTGTGCTCTCTGCATACACACAGCTGTGCTTCAAGGGTTACTGAATTATGTCCTCTATTAATCCTCTGTCAAGGGATTTCCCTGTTGATACAGCAGACTGATTCATCATTCATTGACAGAGACTGTAATGCATTGCTGTGGGTTTCGGTTTGGGTCGTTCCAATATCGACACCAGTATCGGGAGTGCTTCTAATACTGCCTAAAATGCTGTAATTGTTATCATGAATGCTGGAGTTGCTGTGGTGACTAATACCTACGTATAATATACTCATAACAACACCGGTGCCACCAAACATTTCCAAGTGCTGCTGCTTCACATTAAATAAAACTTGCCAAGCAAAACACGAGTTGGCTTTTGTCATGAAGGAGGCTATGTACAGGAAATGCAAAGTGTTCAGTGAGTTTAGCACTGACTGCTACCATACATTAGATATGCATCCACAGAGCAAAACTACAGTCATTGCCAGCATTTGTTGACAGTGGATCAGCATTTGTTGACGGTGGATCAGTTTGTAATATGTCAGGGAGTAGTTTTCTACAGTCTCCATGAATAATCTCAGTTAGGTCTTAGATGAAGAACTGCATCATCTTGTCAGCAACTCCCTTAAAACATATTAAATAAGTCAAATGTGACTCCTGTGCTGTGTGTTCTGTCTGTGGTCCGACAAAGTATTGATTAAAAAAATCAAGTTGGGGGCAGTATATATCAGTATATCTCTATTTTCACATGGAGCTGTGGAGCTCTGTGGGTCATGTGAAGTGTGGTTGGGTGAATCAATTAATGGCTGTAATGCTTGACAGGGCCAGGGACAGGGCTTTAGGCTCGAGACAGGATGTGTTTAACCAAGCTTTTAACTATTATTCATAACTGACAACTCTAATGTTTTCACAGAACCTTCATCAAATCAATACACACATTCAGTTAGTGGCACATGAATAACTTTAAATGCACTCTGGAGGCTGGGAAGAGGGTATTTCACAGGCACTAATCAATAACTTGAAACAGTGGGATTTAAAATATCTAAACTGATGCTGTGTATGAATACAATTATGATATCAGTTACATGGTTAAGATGATAATATTAGTGATAGTATTGGCATTTAAGCAGTGCTTGTGTTTCAAAGTATCTGTGCTACTTACAGAACAGTTTCAGAGTGGTTATTATTAGATCTGTATTGTCATCTGGACATCAATTCTGATCTTTTATTAAATGCTGTCTCTTTCAGGCTTTGGGCTCATCAAGCTAGACTTGAAAACAAAGTCTGAAAATGGACTGGTAAGTCGTTGCCTGTCATCATCAGTTTATCAGAGCTGCTGCCGCGCCAGACTACGGCCATCCTATCATAGCTTAAGAGGCCCCTGACTGATAATTAAGTGGCTGGTTATCTGACCTCCTGAAAGCTGCCAGGACACCATGACCTCAGCTACCTGTTAAATACAGATTTTTGAGACTTGTTATTATTACTTGGTATTGTTATTATGTTGTCTTGTCCACTATGGATTTCTGTACCTCGTGCCCCCTATGATCAGCAACATACTACACTATGTTTTTGATCCAAAACTTATCAGTGAACTGAATTTTTTAAAAATCTGTCCTCACATGTATAGATTAACAGTAGTAGTAGTAGTAGTAGTAGTAGTAGTAGTAGTAGTAGTAGTAGTAGTAGTAGTAGTAGTGGTGGTAGTACTAGGTGTCAAATGCAGACGTGGTGTCGGTTAAAGTTTAGCAACAATGCATCACTGGGTAAATACCCTATGATAATGTAACTGAATACTAGGCGTTAGTTCTCGTTAGTACGAATCTGATGCCAATACTATCATCTGCAGGAGTTCACCAGCACAGGCTCTGCCAACACTGAGACCAGCAAGGTAGCTGGCTCCCTGGAGACAAAGTACAAATGGGCAGAGCATGGACTGACCTTCACAGAGAAGTGGAACACCGACAACACCCTGGGGACCGAGATCACCATTGAAGACCAGGTTGGTGATGGGGTGTGGTGGCCAAGAAAATCGAAAATGTGAATAAAATGTGACGTTAGTTGCCAGTTGCAATAACATGTTAAAGTGTATAGTAACAGATAAAGTTACCTATCTATGTAGTCCTATGTCTGTATTCACTGTATTTCGACATCTGATAAAATGAACTTTCTTACCTTTTCCACAGTTGGCTAAGGGGCTGAAGCTCACGTTCGACTCCTCCTTCTCACCAAACACCGGGTAAGAACAGCTGGAGAAAATAAAAGAACATGTTACACATGTTTTAGCAGAGCCTGGTCATAATACTCTGATTCTACCAAGGCCTGCAATAATGTGATACAATAAGATAATTTCCAGGCGTCTGTAAAAATGAAGAGTACAAAACTGGAAAATACATTTTTTTTTTTAAACAAAACTATAATTGCATGAACTATTTGAATGTCAGATATTCAAAAATCATGACCCATCCCTAGTCATAAGAGGACCCTGCTCTTATATCGGTGTAATTTAATAAATTGCGGACACATTGCAAGGAACAATTGTGTGACTATAGTTGCAGTCTATAGTCGTGATAAACCGATCTTCTTTATAAAACTTCTTTTTTTCTAGCTCTGGGTAATGTTTGCTTCTGACATTAACACACTCCCCTTAACTTCATGGCAGCAAGAAGAGCGGCAAGATCAAGACAGGCTACAAGTGCGAACACATCAACCTTGGCTGTGACGTTAACTACGACATCAATGGTACAGCCATCCATGGCGCAGCAGTAGTGGGCTACGAGGGCTGGCTGGCCGGTTACCAGATGACCTTCGAGGCTGGCAGGAACAGGATCACCCAGAGCAACTTTGCAGTTGGATTCAAGACTGACGAGTTCCAGCTCCATACAAATGTGTAAGACTGCATGAAGCAGCAGATGGTCATCAGTAGTATGCTAGCATGCACCCTTTCATTGTACTACATGCACTGACTTTCTAACACAGTGTTGAACCAGTGTGGCTTCTCTATATCTGCTGTGAATTTGGTGCAGTCCATACTCATTTAAATTTAAGACAGCAGGGACAGTGAACTTATAATGAGGGAATGTGAATTTCAAAGATAAAGCAGAGAAGCTTTGACATGTTTGAGATGGAAAAGGCATGTAGATGCAGCCTTTATTTTTTAAAACTATATTATCACGTTATGTGGTACTTGAACATGCATGTCAGGCTGTAAGTTGTAGCTGTAAGTCAAACAGCAGTCCAGACGAATGACCTTAAGCAGACAGAAGTCCTCAAACCGTTTTCTTGTCCTTGTTTGTTGACTAACTTGTTTCCCATTTGGATATCTGCCCAGCACCCAGGTGTCTGACAGTTATTTTTACACGCAGGTGATGGGATTTGCTATATTGCAAGTGAGCTGGAGTGAGTAGTTGGCAAGCATAGAGGGCCTCGGTGAAAAGCCAGACTGAGTCAGTGTCAGACAGTGAGAGAGCAAGAGAGACGGGGACGGGACACGGTTTAAGTCCTTTGTCCTGCTGTGCTGCTAGCCAAGCTTCTGTTTCAGTCTACAGCGGAACGTGTTTGTGAGGCCTGAGAAAGTGTAATGTAGGCTTTACATCAGTGACGGTGCTCCTCGCTGAGGAGTGCTTTAACTGACACGCAAGCAAGGCTTTCTTTGTTTACAAAACACAAAACCCTAATTTATCCCTTTGAGGGGAAAACATCACCTGTGTTGTATTAATATTTACACTACACATTCTCATCTGTTTGTTTTCAGAAATGATGGCACTGAGTTTGGTGGTTCTATCTACCAGAAGGTGAATGACCAGCTGGAGACAGCCGTCAACCTGGCATGGACTGCTGGAAACAGCAACACCCGCTTTGGCATCGCTGCCAAGTATCAGATTGATGCTGATGCATCCTTCTCTGTGAGTAGTGTGTAACCTAAAGTAGTTGTAGTAGCTGAATATTAACATCTTGCACCTCTAAAAGTAGAAGTTAAGAGTCATGCAGTGCAAAGGCTCAGAGGCCAGTGAAACCAACTGCTTGAACCCAGGCTGAAGACATTGGATATGGAGATATAGTGGGTGTCTGTTATATGAACTAAGATGGGGTGCATTATGATTAGTCAAGATCCGCTCAATTCAAATCTTGGGCACAATCGCTGCTGAATGTCCTGCCTAGCTGACCGACTTGAAAGAATGGAGAGGTCCCTGTGATTGTATCACATTCATTTGGGCATGAGAAAAGCCTCAGCCAAGCCAAAACATGCAATGGGAGGAGTCAGTCAGCTACAGACAGGCCCAAGCTAATTTACTCTCATCTATCACATTAGCCCTTAAATCCCAATTTCGACAGTGTCAGTGAGTGTGAATGGTTGTCTGTTAGTGGAATTAAATGTACTTTCTAACAACTTTTAAGTATGCTATTCTGATTGAAAATGTTTCAGTGGTAGCACTGTTGACTCACAGTATCAGTTTCAGAATTCAATATGAATCACAGTTAAGATTTTCTTAACATTTTGCTTGGAACAGGTGATAATATACCCAGCAGTGGCATAATAAATGTATCTTTTAGTAAAACGTGTTGTTCACTGTATGATTTTTCATCTGTGTTTCACACACAGGCCAAGGTGAACAACTCCAGCCTTGTGGGTCTGGGCTACACTCAGACTCTGAAGCCAGGTGAGTAACTGGATAAAACTCATGTGTCTAGTGCTTAAAAGGGACGAAAATGCTGACCTTGTTGACAAAGACCATACTATTTTAAAATGTACTTAAGACACAAAGAACACCAAAAAGCCATCAATCCAGAATTGTATAATTTGAGCAAATTTAAGAATGCAACTTGACTTGAGTTTTCTGAGGCTTTTTGTTTTAGGGCTACACAATAAATTGTTTCAGTGTCAACATCACAATGTCAGTAGGCACATTAGTCACATTGCATGATGTGCAGTGTCAACAAAGTCAAATGAGAAGAAGTCTGTCAGATATAAGATAATTTAATCAGATTGTGCTCTTGGAAACATGAAGGTCTGCTACGTGGGAGCGCATTCAGGCAAAACACCAATCATTCTTTTTTAATTTATCAAATTAAGCAACTCCTGCTTAATCATTTCAGAGAAATCGCAATGTCATTCTCTTCAGTATCGTGCAGCCAACATTTTTCTTTTTCTATACAAACATCAGACTGCTTGTGAATATATGTCACTGAGGATATTATTCTATGTTGATGGCCAGAAGTAGAACAGAAGAGTTGTGAAGGGCCATTTACAACTGAAAAACACATTTTCTCCAGGGTAAAATAACAGTACCATTACATTACATTACAGTAAGATGTGGTCGTAGTTGAATGCGCGCTGTAAACTAATGTTGGAGTATAGAGGTAGGATGTTCAGTAAAGCAAGACTGGAATATTACAGAAAGCAACATTTATAGTCAAAAAAATATACGCACATACGCATTAATATATGGGGAAAAGCACAAAATCGTGGACCCGGTTCATGGGCATTCTCTATAGTCTCCTTTCTGCAACATTAACTATTCATTCTGTTTATTCTTGGTCCCTTTTTTTCCTACAACCATATGCCCCTGAATAAAAATCCCCTTCTCTATGCATAGCTCATACCAATGTGTCTATTTCTGCAGGCATCAAGCTGACCCTCTCTGCTCTCCTTGATGGCAAGAACATCAATGCTGGTGGCCACAAGCTTGGTCTCGGCCTCGAGTTCCAGGCATAGGAGAATGAGGCAGATGGCTTTCCAGTCCTCCGAGCACACACACATTCCCCACCCAAAAAAAAAAATAATTCCAAATCCTGTATTGATTAGGCTAGCCCTCACAAAACCCCTGTTTCTCCCCCTAGATATGCCACAGCTGGAAGCAAGACAGAATAAAGGTCAAATCGTTCTTGTGACGATCTACCCACTTTTAAAGGACCATTTTAAGGGAACATTATATTTTGCAAATATAGAGACGAGTTCAGAACAAAACTACAACTGTAAGTCAGAAAGTTTTTTTCTTGAATTGTTCAGCTTGCAAGGGAAATGTAGCTTTGGTACATCCATGTTGGCCTCACTATTTGTCATGTCACTATGGTCATACACGATGCTTTAATTTTTGTGTCTCTCTGCTTTCCAATGCCGATAAAAGGGAAAATCAAAAGTAGTTCAGCCTAAAATGCATCATGGGCTCGACACAGTCAGTGTACAGTTGAATAGTTACACCACCAGATGGTGCTGTTGCATAGCACCATTAAGTACTCCTTGCTCAAATGTTGTAGTGGTGAAGTATGTCTTTATTTTCACACATCTGCACCAGAGAGCTCTACTGTCTGTCTTGATATATTATACAATGGGAAGGGTACAGTAGTTGTCCCTGATGTAAGCAGCTGTGAGTAGCTCTAAGAGACACTACACCCCAATGTGTACATTCTGTGTTTGTCGTCTCACTTGTTTATTGTGTCTGTGCATTTGGTGTAAAACATGTCTTTTGTTAAATATAGCAAAATGAATATTATTTTATTGACAGTCTTGCATAGTTTAATCCACCTTTAAAGTCTTACGAAGACAATGACTTGTCAATTCTTTGTCAAGCAAACAGAAGGAAACCTATAATGCACACAGTTGAACTTCTCTACATAAGAGTACTTCTGAAAAGGAGGATGAAATGAATAAATATAGTGGATGGGAAATGGTAGTCTTCCACAACTGGTCATGGGAATCATACTTAGTGTACCTGACAGTATTGTTATTCCCTGAATTAAATAAAGAACATCTTGAACCAGTCTCTATTTGTTTCTTCATCTGCCTTTTTACCTGTATCTAATGATGATGACCTCATACCATGTTTAATTAAATATATTTGTTTTGAAGCAGAAAATTGAATCTCACATTGTTTGTTAATCTTCATTTCTATAGAATATAAGACATAAGTGAAAAGGACATAACTCAGGACGATATCTTTAAACTAATTCAATTTTAACTTCAAACCTACTATCTGAAATTGAACCCATTAGAAATGTATCTTATTTTAATGTTAAAACACTGATCATAGAGATTTAATGATGGGTTAGAACCTTACTGGGGTCTAATTGAGCTTACACAGCAGTAGGTTGTTTGAGTGATTTTCTGTCAAACAAAATTAATATGAATTTAACACAGCCTGTAGTGTGAACAATTCCAGATGGTCATTCCTACATTTTGTCACCTTAAGGAAATGTAAGGGTTAAAAATGTCAAAACGCTATTGACTGATACTCTTTTTTGTGTCATCTCTTGCTGGCTTTAAATGTTGAATAATATCAATGTTGTATGAAACATGTTGACTATTTCAAGGTTTGTCATTAAATAATTACGGTGCATTGCTACACTAATGGCTGGGAGCTAAACAGCATTGCTTGCTTGAAAAGATAGATAATACCAATGATGTATGAAAGATGTGGAATATTTGAGGTTTGTTAAGATGCTGCTGAACTGCATTTATTCACCAATGGCTTGGAACTTAGCTGCATCCTGTATTGCTTCACTAATTGTCGTAACACACTCAATTCTCCCCATGATGGGCATTAATAAAGTATTTGTCATTATGAGTCTGAGAATTAAACCGCATGGCTGTACTTATACCTGGGAGGTAAACTGCATTGCTGGCTTTAGAAATTAATTGATACCAATAATGTATGAAAAATGTGGAATATTTTAGGTTTGTTAAGATGCTGCTAAACTGCATTTATTCACTAATGGCTGGGAGCAAAACTGCATCCTCCATCACTTCACTAATTGTTGTAACATGCAAGGATCCCCATGACGATTAATAAAGTATTCCAGATTATGATTCTGAGAGTTAAACTGCATCGCTGTACTAATACCTGGGAGCTAAACTGCATTGCTGGCTTTAAAAAGTAAATACAGATGACGTGTTTAAAATATGAAATATTTTAGGTTTGTTTAAAGTTCGCTGAACAGCGTCAGTTCAATGGCTGGGAGCGGAACTGCATTGCCGGCTATAATTTGTATAAAGAACCAGCAGGAGAAGTGTGAAGAAAACACTGCATTGTGAGTAAATTACCACCTTATACCAACCTTATTTTCACTTTAATGTTGTGGCTGAAACATTCACGACAAAAACAACAGAGTGACTCAGCCCTCATGATTCCACGGTAAATAACTGTGACTCACACCCACACATTCACTCACTCAGTCAGTCAGACGACGTAGCTGTGCTAAGCAACCACGCCTCTTCAGTTACTCACGCATCAAACATGGCGACGTGCAGGAAGATGGGGCGAAGCAGGAGGAACATTTCGGCTCTTTTTCTGGTCATTTTCCTCCAAGTGTTGGCCAGGGGTTGCCTGTCACTTCCGATAAATACCGCGGCACAGGGTACGTTGTACAAATCAGAGATAATTACTCGTTTCTGACCAACTAACAGGGCTGCTAGCATGCTAGCGAGTATCAGGTAGCTAACGTTATACTGTGGCTAGCCGGCTAATACGTCGTGCTAGCAAACACAGTGTCAGGTGAGCGGACGTTGACAGCCTGTGTGTGCATACCGGAAAAGTCATTAACCGTATTTTTGTTTTACTGGAGTAATTATAAAAGTATTTCAATGCAGTTCAACGAAGTATTTTACCAAATATAAGGAGTAAAATGAGGCTTATGTGAGCTCTGTGGTCATCTCGTTTTGAAATTTGCCCGTTGCGTCACTTTTAACAGAATCTGATGGTCTCACGTCAACGTCATACGTTTATTGTACGTTAATATACAGATATTTAAATCTGCTTTACGTTTCCTGACTTGGTGTTGGCTGTGTTGTATTCAACTCCACGAAGTCTAAAGACACTAAATGTTCACAACAAGCATCGCGGAAGAAGGAAGTCCCTCTATCTCTCGCTCGTTTTTTTTCTTTTTCTTTTTTCAACTTCAAGCTGGAGCACAGCAACTGTTGTAACCTGTGTCGGGTACACTTTTAAACTGACCAGTCAGCTGAAGGGTCCCAGGTAAAATGGCAGTTCAGTTAAAGCTCCTACTTTGCGGTGCCCTGCGGGGACTCCTGTGCTGCAATGATTTATGGCGGCTAGATAAAGTGACTTGTTCCAGATGTCCTTGTCATATATCTGAGCTGTTAATGTACCCCCTGTCAACCCGGTCCAGCTCCACTATTCATTAAAAAAAACAAAAACCTTTTGAAGTTTTACCTTCAGGGTACCTGGGACCACAGTAAAAGTGCTCTCTGTGACATGCTCTGTCTTGCATTAATGGACTTTGACTGTGTGCACTTTATTGACTTAAATCTGTTGAGATAAGGTCAGTGAGGTGTTGATTTCATGGCCTTATGTCTCTACTTTTGAAACAAAGATTGGATGTCTTGCTATTGCATTAGCTGTGGTCAGGTTGCAGCATTGTGTTTGCTGGTAAAGATCTGTCTCTTGTCTCCGGCCTATTTCTTTCGTCATGGCGTGACTGTACCATGCCACCATCTCATCGAACGCACTCAGACAGCTAATCTCTACATGCATCACTGTGACAGAGATGCACTGATAGAGCAAAAAGCCATACAAACAGGCACTACTAGTTAGGAACAAAAATGTCAACAGTATTCCCCTTTAGCCTGGGATCACATTGGTATCAGACACCAGTATTTACTGCTCTTCTGAATCATTTTAGATCACATTAAGTCTCATGTTTTCCATTTACTGCAAATGTCCCTTTCGGTTTATTCTTGTGTGTTTTGGAGACGTCGTGCGAACAAAGAATTGTTTATACAGAGGGAGGATGACCTTAACTTGACTAAATATTTATTTATCTCGAAACACAAACGGCAAATGACAGATAGGCAGTTGTCTAACTTGGTTGGCAGATTGTTCAGCATAGCCCAGCCCAAAATTACCAGCATAAAGTTAGTGTCGTATGGGTTTAATCTGAATAAACTGACCCCATAATGATCAGCAAAAATGTAGACACATCTGCCATTACAACCATGATTTAAGGACGTATTATAAACATACCAAAAGATTGAGACAGCTGTCAAGTATGATCCAGTTGCTCCGTCTTTAAGGCTGAATATTTCACATGCAGTTTCATTCAGCAAAGCCAGTAACTGTGGCTGCAACAAAAGATCTTCTGTTAGTGATTATTTATGCTGGCCATGGCCCGTGTGTATGAATAGTCCCTTTCTTCTCTTGGGGACGTCTTACGCCATGTCTCAAGTCCCTAGTGTTCTGCTCCCGTCCCTTCCTAAGCAACGCCTCCTAGTCCCACAGGATGAAATAATGTTGACACTTGTTGGTTAAATGGTGTCATTGATTCCGGAAAGGCTGGCCAGATGCAGCAGTTCAGCTCTTGTTTAAAGACACAGTCAGGAATTGAATTCAGCCGTAGAAATTCCTTCCAGTTAAAGTACTTTTTTTTCAAGTATGAAGCTGAAATGCTACGTTTGTTATATGACAACTGTTATAAACCTAAACTGGCAACAAAAAATTGGAAAACCTGGCTGGCATGGGCGTAAATTCAAATCTGCCCGACAAAAACATCCGTCATCTATCATTTACCAAACAAAAAAACCCCAATATGAAGTGCTTAATAATTCCAGCTGAAGTAATCGCCATTATCAATCCTATTTTGATAATAAGTAATAAGTAATTGTTTTCAAACACTTGCTGGCTCCAGCTTCTTAAATATAAAGATTTGCTTCTTTTATTTAATGCTAGACAATGGAGAGTCTTCGGTATTTGGACATTTAGTTGGAAAATGAACCAAATTCAAGACGTCACTTTGGGATCTGGGACATCTGTTATGAGTTTTCAGCGTTTGAACGTTTCATATATTTCATCAGTTAATCATGAAAACAATCGGCTGATCAATAGATAATGAAAATAATTGTTAGATGCAGCCATATTTATAGCATAGTAAAATATGTAATAGCACATCACAATTGTGTCTTGAAGAGGAGATATTTTGTCACAACACAGCTTTTTTCAGATGTAATAATGTGAGGAGAGAAATATCTCTTTTGCATCTCCTTGACTGAGAACACATTTTTTCTTAACTTTGCAAACATTGATATGTTCATTGTTTAAAGGACTGTTTCTTCAATCCTAATGTCTTGCACTATTTTTTCTTCTTACATGACATGACCAGACAAAGATCAGGGAGAAGACACACCTCAAAGTCTCACTCTCACTACTGTGATTCAGGACACAAGTGACACTCAGCCTTCGACACCTGAAGAAAGTCATGATGTTCCAGAGCCTAATAACCCTGAAACACCCGCTGGGAAAGACTCCACTCCAACAAAAGCAGATGCTCCTATAGAAAATCCTACCACAGCCATTCAAACAATGACGCAAGCGAATGAAGAAATGCATTCAGATAAAATCATTAACATCGATGAGAAGCCAGTACCTGTTGCCGACGCGGACAAAACTCCAGTTGATGCTAATGCAGATAATTCAGATAATTCAGATAATGCAGATAAAGACCACCCAGTGGAAGCTGAGACAACAGGAGAGCCTGTTGCTTCTGAAACCACTTTAGCCTCTACTCCAGAAGCACCCTTCACCTCTGTCAAAGCCCCTGAACCAGCCAAAAATGATGAAGTGGGAGAGTCCGAAGTACCCATCTCTGACTCCAAACCCTCCGACACACTGATCCCGTCCACAGAGCAGGACATTGACCCAGAGCTGATGTCAACTACTGACAAAGGACCAGCACATAATCTTGATCCGGATGGTTACACAGACGATGGCGATGAAGACGAGGATGACGAGGATGATGGTACCTATGTGGACAGCGAGGACGCTGACGCTTTGGACAACGGATACGAGAGCAATGATGTCGGCAAAGACCAGCCTGTGAACAGGCTGCAGCAGCCAGACGGGCTGGAGCTGAACCATTTCAAGGGAGCAGACAGCTACACCACAGAGGATGAGGACTCCCACTTCTTCTTTCATCTGGTCATCCTGGCTTTCCTGGTGGCAATCGTCTACATCACCTACCACAACAAGAGGAAGGTGAGTGTTAGCATTACTGTTCAGGATGCAGAGGCCAGAGGTGATGAGGCAGTCTGGTTTAAAATGGACTGATACTACATTAGCTGTAACTTGTGATGCTTGTGGGTAAAGAACTTATCAAATCTGAGATGTTCTGATTGTTGTGAGGTTAATTGTTTTTGATGACTGTTCAGGAAAATGATGCCTTCGATTTCACCTTCGTCATAGGTTCTCACATTGGACTCTTTGTCTTTGTTAGATTTTCTTGACACATTTATGACATGCATCTCGAGTGACCACTTGTGATCACATCTCACTTCTTTAATGCTGATTTGCTGAACATATACTGAAATTACAAGAAGGCCCAAATAATTAAGAATTGTCAGAGACAGTGTTTCTTAAAGTTTCTCCTAGCGATCCACAAAACTGAGTGATTTTATGAGGGAGTTGAACAAAAGGATTTGTTCTAATGGTTTATGCTTTTCAACATGTGTGTTGTTGTGTATATATGATCATATGTGGCACATACCAGTCAGTAATCTAGAGAACTAAAATGGCGTGCGTTGGTTTCTTTCTTTGTCAAATATGTAGAGGAAGGTTTTTTTAATGCGTATTATGCTGGCCTCATTTAAATTTGGTTTTACAGCTGATTTAACTGTCAAATTATGTAGTCTTTCATCTGTTCTGCTAGACTTTTCGCCAAAAAATATTCTTACTTGATCAGCACTTGCACATCTATCCGATTAATTGGATTTCCATCTGCATTTGTTCTTCTTTTTTTCTCTTTTCAGATCTTCCTCTTGGCTCAGAGCCGACGCTGGAAAGACGGTCTGTGTTCCCGGAACACCGTGGAGTATCACCGCCTGGACCAAAATGTCAACGAGGCCATGCCGTCCCTCAAGATGACCCGAGACTACATCTTTTGATCCACGTTAAGAAGAAACAAAATGTCCAGACCTGCACAGAGCCATTTGGCCTTGCTGCCTGGCCGGTCGCATTGTTGAGACGCTGTGCTTTGTCATGGAGCTTGATTGTTGCTTTCTCCTGCTTTGCAGGCCAACTGGAGAGCAGAGGGTGTTTTGTCTTTGGGATAGAATTATGTTTTCTTCAGGATGTCATTGCTGTCTGCATAGAGAGATTTTTACTGTGTATCTGTTATTCTTATTTGATATGCTATTTGAATTTTATTTGTCCTTTTTTCTAAATTAATAACTTCTTGGGATTTAATATGTTTTGTTTTATTATATCTTCTCTTTCTTGGGAGTGTTTCAGCCTTATGTCCCCTCTACACCTTTTTTTTTTTTTGCCTTTTGCGTATGGTCTTAATATGTTCAATAGTCACCTTGAGAATAGGAAGAATCACATGTTAATGTAACTTAGGTCAGAATATAATGCTAAATTATAACAGTTGATTATTAACCCCAAGATTAACAACAGACATTCTCTCAGCAGTTAGCCAAGATATGAAGTGACACACAAAGCAGCTGCATTTAAAGCACTTGTTGTGTCATGTGTACTTTTGTATTGTAAAGTGTAAGTATGCAAAATAGCAGCAATCTAGGAGAAGCTGATTCAAGCTCATTCCAAAACCTGTCCACCGCTCATGTTGAAATGGTCTCACTTTTTGCTGTATTGAAACACTAATGCTAGCTGCATTTCTGCACTTTCCTCTCTGACAGCGAGTTGACACATGTAACGCTGTAGTGCCCACATATCCCCAGCTCCTCCAGAAGTAAATCAGCATAGGCCCTTTCCACATGTACACAGGTATTTCTAAAAACAAAGCTTTTTTCTATGCATTTTGGGTGAATCGCATTTTAGGTTGCTGAAAATGAGTCAAAGCCATTCAGCAACACTGTTTTCAGTTTTATGTCTGGATGGGTAGAAAATGATGCAGGCACACACATTCATCAGTGTATGTCGCATCATTGGTAAATGTAATGTCAGAATATTTGAGTTTGTACAGGGACACAATGGATAATATATTGTTTAATGTCATATTTAGAAAGACACAAACGAACATTGATAATACAAGAATACAATAATTGATGAAAACTGCTGCTTGCAGTTTTTTGCTGACAAATCATCCAAAGATTCTTTGAAGAGCAGTTACATTGCCCGGCACAAACATGCATGGTGTATGTGAATGGCCATGGGAAGTGTAATAGTATGGACGGAGATTATTTCTGAGCATTCTGAATGTCAGAATTCTGTTCTTGACAGAATTAAAAATATATATGTATTTTTAACCCTGAAAAAAATACCTGTGTACATGTGGACAAGGCTTCCCAGGCTTTTGTTCTTAGCACACGGCACAGAAGCCTAAAAAATATTACAAATCCAAAAATGTTACGCCCTCAAACATGGTACTGAACATCAATAATTTTCAAAGTAGTGAATGAAATTAGAAATTTCAATATTGTGACAGCACTAAAAGACTTGACTCAAGTGATTGTGTCATATAAAATTAATCAGACTGTTCTTTTACCTAACAAAGGAAGAAATCCCACTTTGAAAGAAATTAAAAAATGTAGTTAAAGTTTTTCATACTTACATTTTCTGTGATACTTTTGCAGATACTGCATAACAGCCATCTTATGTTACATTATGTAAGGGATGTAAAATCTCTATTACATGTTGGGAAATGAAGCTACACATTGAGCATTAAGTCAGGGAGGGTGACTCCTCTTCAGGTGAGTTGCTGTTCACATGCTAAAGCCATTTAAATGAAGACAGATCCTGTATATTGATGAGGTTAGAATGTACTTATAGAAAGTATGAGAGAAACTTTTATTGCCAGACTTTTTCCTCGTTCATCAGTTTATATTTGTCTAATGGTACCTGTTTACTTCTACTGCCCAGATTTTGCTATGCAGAAATCCTGGGGCTGGCCCTCTTTGTTTTATGACTTCGGTGAAGTCTCTATCAATCAGTTCTGGTCCTCATCCTAACGGCTGTGTTGCCACATGCTCACACAGAACTTTTGATTTTTATCAGAGTACAGTTTGATGGACTGGTGTCTCTGTTTATCAGAAATGTTTGCATGCTCTGTGTGGCCCGATGTTCGCATGAGCACCAAAAAACCAGAGCAGATCACATTGTTTTTGTGTCACTCGTTCTTGTGACTCTTGACTTTTCATCACAGCTCCGTGTTGTTTTTCTGTCCGTCTGTCACCGTCTCATGCCTTCAATTGAAATGCCATTACTAACACATGTCCACATATTATCACCCTCTTGTCGCCTTCAGCCAGTTGTTTTCAGCTGTCTTGTCTTTATACAATGCACACATCGGGTAGATAGATAAGATGATTTGCACTGTGCAGTTCGGTCATACTAGCTTGAATAAGAGGGGAGTAGTCCTGTGTTAAGGTGATGGATCAACACTGCTCTTGCAATCAACAGTAGAAGCTGTACAATCTCTTTTTTTGTCAATAAAGCACAAATTGTGTACAGAGTCCTCCCTGAATCTTTCATTTTGTGGTTGATGCTTTTCTTTAGACATGCAACGATTATAAATATCAAGGGTTTGATTAATGTCCGAGGAAAATTCACAGTTTCACGTTCATAATCAGTGTTGCAAACTCATTTAACTCATACATGAAAGATATCCTAAAATATTACTCGTCTTTGATAAGAATTGCACTTCAAGTATCTGATATTAAATGTGCATAATCATCAGTAGTGATTATCCAGAATTAAATGTACTTAGTAACTATGAAAAATACAGATACAAATAAATTCTACACATATTTATATGAATCTATATACTGGAGATCAACCGTTTCTTGGTCTGATCGATAATTGGAGCCACTATTCAGCATTTTTCTGATTATTGGAATCAGTCTTGGAAAAAAAAAATAGCAATAAAATAACTTAAACATACCTCAAACTTCGGCTCTGATGCAGTATGTAAAGAAACTAGTGATTTCAGTTATCAAACAATAGCGGTGGCTCTTTTTTACTGTTTCAAAAACAAATTACACAGTAACCACTAAATACACCAATGCACTAAATGCTAATACTGTAGAGGGTTAGGGTTAGGGTTAGCTTTTACGGTTTCAAAACCATGATGTCATAAAATGTGATTAATCGCAAAATGGTCAGCCACTGCATCCCTACTTTCATGTTTCTCGTGATCATTAGATAGAGATACAGAATTAAGTCACATCACAGGGCCTTGTGTTATCAGGCTTTTGAAAAAAACATCCAGCGTAACCATGTCGGCATCAGTATTTGGACCGCACAATCTGTTGCCCTTTGAACGTAATTGTACCTTTTCATCATGGTAGCCACATACTGAGCTGGAAATGTGGTTCATATATTTATAAGGCGAAACATTTAACGCCTGTTCCACAAAAGGTTAAGTGTATTTTCTTTGTAAAACAGATATTTTAAACATTTGATCCAGCTTTCAAACTGAAAACACAAGAACTGCGCTGTTGGTAATGCTGTCATTACCTGTCTGCAGGTGAGATGGACTAACTTCCTGTATGTAACATCTTGCTTCCTGTCATCTTCTGATTCTACAAAGGCCTAATGTGAGTGTTTGCACATTTCATGGTGAACACTTTGCATTTTCCTGCACAAAACTTCAGCTCTTTCATTGAGTTCATTTTCTTTCTCCATATTTTAGTGTCAGTTATTTCTACGTTTCCTGGTTTCCAGATCAGTCAGACTCCAGTCGCAGGAATTCTATGAGGAAAAAAATTAACTTCCCCACAAGAGGGCAGTATGCACACACAAATAACTCATCAAGTGAGCGGGTGCGTTTCAGTTATCAGATTTTCTGCTGTTATCAGATTGAATGATGGTTGACTGTTACCACCTACTGTGTACAATACAGAGCTGCAAGCACGTAGGGCTGTGAAAAAAAGAAAGAAAGTAATTTTGCAATTGGTTTTCCACTGCATTTCCTCTCAGTGTGACACGAATAACTTATCAACTTAACAAAGAGGAATTTAATTTGAAAAACTTTTATACCTTCTCAGTGCCATGACGGTGGGAACCATACGAGCCACGATGACCTAGAATCTCCCAGAACCACCGAGGCCTCTGTCTCTCTCATATTCAGAACATTTAATGTCACACTAACACCACTGAGATGGATTTTCAAAACAGCAAAAACTTTTTTAAAAAAAGTTTGTCATGCCGTGTCTGTCTTTTAAACAGAAGAGAGTGACAGGACAGATGGAAGAAGACGTCAGACCAAGTTTGGCGTGCACAGCTCAGACTGTCAGGTTCTGATGAATGGCTGCCACAGTCTGTTCCTGCAGCAGATTTAGTCTTAATGTGTACAGTTACAGTAAATACACCAGAGACAGTTTTAAAAGCTCACTTTAATGCTATTTTTTTAACAATTCTCTGCTGTGCATAGCTAAAAATATACCCCAACTAAGTATCTTACCTTATCTCCCAGCTAGCAGCCATGCTGTGAAAGCACAATTTTTCAAAATAAGATTAGGACCCGTATTCTGAAATGAAACAACATGAAGGAAAGCTTGATTAGGCTGACCAAATGTTTGATCAAAAGAAAATGATAAGATTAATCTTTGTTCATGCTGCTTTACTTTTTGTGAGGTCAAAATTCTCCTTAATTATGTTCACCATGATTCCTAATCATTAATTATATATATATTTTTAAATCTGAGCACGGTGGGCAGAGCCACATTTTGTGCAGGAAGTCAGTCAGTTTAGGTTCCTTGGGATTGTTGCACTGTGGAAGCCCTTAGAGGCCATTAAAAATAAATTGAAAAATTATTTTGGCAAAACATTTTTTCAATCATTTTTTAATCAGACTGAAAAATGGGCCACTTGAATTCTCACTTATATACAAACCTCTCGGGATTTTCCTGTTTCACCATTTTGCCATCTTAACACTAAGTGTTTGCTTTTGGTCTGTGGTCGCCATTGAGTTGTAGTTTTGGCCCTCCAAGGGAAAAAGGTTTGGACACTCCTGGACCAAAGCAATTCAGATATTTCACAGAAAGATGACTCATACTGAGCCGTAGCAGAAAAGCAGAACCTGATCCTCAGTCTTCAGCTCTTGTTACTAGAAATAATAATTTACAATAAAAAGTCACAACTTGTACATATTGACCCTTTTAAAGTGTTGTTTCTGTTTCTGTGGGGGGGACAGAAAATACACCCATCTATGTTCACTCTTATTTAATTACCATTGTGCTCGACTTTGTTTGTTTGTACTCCATCAGAAGTGGTCTAAAGTTAAGGGTTTACAGAGTTAATATGATCTGAATCTGCATCAGTGTGTTACAGATCTGACCTCTTCCCTCCTTTCAAAACATCAGCCGTGCTGCACAAAAGCATCAGCCAGGTGCTTTGACTGTAAACCCTGTAGGTGAACAAGCAGGACGTGATGCCGCCGGGTGCGTGCCATCAGCAGATAAGACCACCAGGCTTTGTGGATATTTGTACAAAGTTATGCCTGAGAGACGGCAGCAAATGAAACCCACCGGCTGGAAAAACTCACAACTACTTTTGATCACTGATGGGTGAAGATCGAGACAATAGGTTATCCCGTAGCTTCTGAAAAAAGGGATTTTCTGACATCCATGGGATATTTCCCGAGAGACCAGCATCCTTCAGTTGAGTTTTCTAAAAAATATGAAGGGCAACGCTCACTTCAGAGCCCGATCAGCCTGATTTGTCTTGACCTTTGGATATTTGGATCTTTCAACACATATTTTTTCTTCAGGTATGAATTCGCTCTCATAATGAATGCCACATGTTGTAATGCAATCCAACAAAGCAAAAGTGATGTTAAAATTCTCTTTTGGATTCTCAAATGTATTCTTACTGAATAAATGATTTTTCTGCCTTCATGGAAATCATCCAGAATTTAAAGGAAAGATCTGATTTGTTTTTCTCTCACATTTAGGAGATAACAAGATATCTAATGCTGTTGCAAATCATCCCAAATGAATGGTTGCTACAGAATGCCGGCCTCTGCTTGAAATTCAGTCCTAAACACAGGTAGCTACAAGCAGGCCAGTGATCTGGTATTATGAACATCGTCGCCCCACGGTAACCGGAAAACAGCCGGCAGAGCAATAACAGCAGCCTAAAGCACTCGGCTTTATGGGAATAATTCACACAGCTGGAGAACGTCTGACCAATTGGGTTGCTGGTGTGAAACCATCCATCAAGGACAATCCTGACGGGTATCGATCGACTCGGCTTCACCGTAACAATTTCTGTATTTTCAGCACCTGCTGGATGGGGTCAGCACGCTTTTTTATAACCCCATTCCAGCAGGTATCTGGTTTTCACAGGGACGTCAATATATCGAGCATCAGGAGAGCTGGAGGTCTGGCAGATAAAACAGCCAGGGCTTCACATAGTGCGGTCATGTGATCTGGCCGTTTGGCTACCTCCACGATGGAGGAGGTCAGTGGGAGGACTCAGGGTAGCGAGTCCTGCTCAAGGAAATTTATTCCTGCAGCACTGGACTTCACCATCAACCCTCTGCTCATCAGATTCTGTATTCAGGAGTCTGGTGAGATTTATACGAGGGGATGGAGAAAAGTTCTGCCAAAGTATGGGGCAGTGCAATTAAGTCAATTCAGCAACTGGACATCCATGAAATAGTTAATTTTTTCTGGTCTTGCACAAAATATTGTGCTGTCACTCAAAAGCCTCGTGTTATTTTTTGAAAAACATTTATGGTGCAACAGGAGGAAATAAGTAATCGCACATGTTTTTTAAAGGGACTGCGTGGAATTATGTTTTTGGATAATCTTCCCCTATCAGCACACATCAAGATGCACTTGACCCCCAGCTGATCCCACTTAGCCAGGCAGCAGCAACAAGTGAACACACTGTGGTCACGGCCTGCAGATAGCAGCTGTGAATGTGTGTGTGTGTGTGTGTGTGTTGGGAGGGTTAGACAAACACAAGCTCTGCTCAACCCTGGACTGATTAAAGCAAAAGATGTTAAATCCAAAAAACAAATATGAGTATAGATAGAGGAAAATGAAAAATCTGACATCATTTGAACGTTTTGGAAAGCCAAAAGAAGATTATTTAGATACATGATTTAAGAAGATACCTTGCTCTGTATACTATATCACCACAAGTATTTGTAAGCCTTCTTAAGCTTGAATGGGAGATGCAGGGTATTTAAAATCTGAAGTGCAATATTTTGCATAGAGTCCATCTGACTACATAAAGAAGGGAAGCAATCATAAAGGAACAACAGGAGCCAACAACACTTGAAGCAATGAGAGACTGATGCATTTCAGCTCAACAGGTCTCATGATGAATTTGTTCTCGAGCTGCAAGGGTGGAGTTCTGCAGCATCCTGTGTTAGATCACCTAGTGCATCGTGTCCAACAGATTGACTGTTAGAGTTATGGTGCATACGAATAGGTTGCTGCAGGAGTGAGTCCTATAACCCGGAACTAAATTAGCATTTTGGCACATTCGGTTCCGTCGTCTCAAATGGTTTCCTGAATGAGATGAATGGTTGAAGTCTGTGGTTAACACCAGTTTCGAGGTGCTTTATTTAAGATTTTGGTTGAAGCAACTTCAAACGGGGGGGAGCATATCACTAGAGTAATCCCCAACTTCTGTTAACTATAGCTGCTGTTAGATTGTTAGCTCAGTTAGCCATGCATCAGGCCGGGTTAGCCTACAAAAATCAATCCGTAGAGTTCGGTTTGTTCTTACAGCAACTCAGCAAGCAAAACTGACAGACGGCCTTATCAGCCTCTTGCACTACTGCTCAACATTTGCTGCTTATATTAATGGATAGACAAACTAGTCAGAAAATTTGGACTGCGTTGTATGAACCTGTTGTTCTGCTGCATGCAGGGAAGCTTTCCACTGCACCTTCCCTACTGATGCTACAGTTCTTTGTAAATGTCAGTTAAATCCAGGGCAGGGCCTGTGTGGGTACTTTAGATGGCACCACCAGCGGAAACACAGTGTGGTGTGCAGAAAGAGATCTGAGGTCACGGACCTTTGTTCAGGTGAAACTATAAAAGCTTAAGGAGTTTTTATTTCTTGGATGGTTTTCAGTGGGAGCGACCGTCACAGTCCCCCTTCAGAGAAAATACAAACCTAAAATGTTGAAGCCATCATCTGCTTCCTCCTTTGTTTCTCTGTGAACCTGTCGACTGCCCGGGTTACCTTCTCAGCTTCCTTTGTGTTTAATTTCCTATCTGTGTGTTTCATAGCTGAGGGTCTCCCAGGGACTGCACACAGGATCCACAGGCCGGGCTTTATGTTTTCTCCATTCTGTTTTATCTCTCAGAGCTGTGTGTCTCTGTGTTGACAAAGCTTAACCGCCCTTGTTCTTTATCTTCTGCTCGGCTGGCATTAAGAGCGGAGCCCCTCTGCTTTTCCCTCCGCTCAGAAAGAAATTACGGCGGCTATCATCTTTAGTGTTTGTTTTTTTTTCAGAGGGGTGAGGCACAGCGACATGCCAGAGAGGCAGAGAAATGACCAAGGAGGATGGAGAACGACAGCAAACATTAGTTTGGATCAAAAAATACCTTGTGCTGACCATAAAAGACGGTGTTATTAAAAAAAATAAATGTACATTTGGTGTGTATATTATGCACGAGTGCCCTTCCTCTCATTTGTGCCTCACCCTTCCTGCTCTGTCTTTCTGAAGTCTGTTCTATTCATGGCTTGTTAGCGCTGCTCGGGGAAATCTTGCACTCTGGTGGCCCCAAGTGGCAGCTGCACAAACTGTGCCCTCCTGGGATGAACAGTGCATATATGGTATCTTCCCCAGTAGATCATGCTGACTATGAGGGCTGAAACAGAAATGTGGGTGAATTGAAAAACAGAGGGGTAAAAATAGATGTGAAATGAAAAATGGTTTCCTATACTACTCATGGCTTCAGCCTCCCTCTTTCAATACAAATGGAGATCACAACGGGACTTTCTTGTCAGAGGCTTGATGTGCACATCGCAAAAAAAGATTTTATTCCCACAGAGCAGAGTCTCTCCGAACTGAAATGTTCTCACAGAGGCTGGATTACCTCATGAACCCTGAACGTAACGTGTTCCAAACTTTGCCACTGTCAGTGCTATGAATCAACATGTTCATGAGTAATGTATGTAAGTGACACACTGTAGTACAATATGTGGTGCTTGCAGTGAGAATTGTCACCCATCCTCTTGCAGGATGTGGAGCTTTCAGCATTTGTTCTTTTGAATTTCTACTTGCAAATTCTTCTCTCATCAGCTGAGTTTCCAGCAGCCACTGGCAGCCGTTTTATAACTGGGAAGCTCCTCTTTGTTTTCAGGTCAGAAAAAGATCAAGTTCCAGCTTAAATTATCCACTTTGGGGGCCACAAACACGGCGGGATATGTCCCGTTACGAATGTATCCTCGGTTTGCAGAAACTGTAACTGCCAGCAATTTATTGTACCGTCTGGGCTGGTGCAGGACTTGACAGAAGAAAAAATGACTGGCTGTTGAGAAAATGTTTTGACATCTAGCCAGATTTTATTAGCTGAATAACACGCATAACACCCACGCCAATATGACAACATGAAAAAGAGACAACAAAGAAACAATCAGATGGATTGAACACCCGTTCATTAAATAAAGATGAAGCATATGACAAATTAAATGAACTCTATTTATAAAAACACAGCTTTCTCAAGTTGTGCTACTTTGTTGAGGTTTTCAGCAATTATCTGTATTTAAATAAGAACCTACTTACAGATAAGTTCTTCATTTAGCTTTACATTTAGTTAGAATATTTCTATCTACTATCTTAGGACGGTTTTTAATCCAGAGCACCCAATATGATGTTTGAAGTGGAAGGATTACAATAAATGTCAGGTGGCAAATTTTGAATATTCCTCCACCAAAAACTGAAGTATGGACCACAGACAAACACACACAGCTGATCTTCCTGTTCCTCATTACAAAATCTGCATAATGCTGATTAGTCAACGTTCAACATGTTAATTGTTTATTCAGTAGCAGAGGGTTACTTGGTAAATTGTTCTAAAAATCGTGTAGGTGTAAAGATGAATCTTCCCACTGTGCAGGCTGGAAGCAGGAAGTCCATCGAGACAGATTTCAAATGATGACAAGTCAAGGGATACACAACAAAATGCAGGTCGACTGGCGACCGCAGCGCCCCCTAGTGGTTAATCTGCCTGTTGTCTTTGCACGCTTGGCTAATTGATTGCGAGCAGGCTGATGCCTTAGAACAGGCTGGACTGCTGCATGAGCCTTCACAATGAAAAAAAGACGAAGTCATTTTAAATATCTTGATGTTGGAACCCAACGTTTGAAGCTCAGCCGTCCCCGCCGGCAACAGACTGAAAGCTCCAGTTTAAAGAGTCGATGTTTTAATTCTTTCTCCATATTAGATCCTTCATTCCGTCTGCCGTTTTAAGTCCTCTTCAAAGTCCCTGTCACAGTCTACCTCACTCCGTTTTCTTTTCTGTATTCTTCTTTTTCCCCCCTTTGTCTTCTTTAACTGTATCTCTTCTCTCCTCCAGGGAGTTATTCTATCCATCAAAACCTGAGATCCAAAAACTCCTGCTTTTTAAAAGGCTTTGACTGTGTGTGCTACCCTCTCAGACGGGTTGGATCTGAGCATTTCATTTCTGTCTTATTTTGCCTTTCTCCTCCCCTCTTTTCTCTATCAATCATCCACCTGTGTTTCTTTCCTGCCTCTCCTCCTTTCTCCCTATCTTACCTTCACATGCTGCGTCGTACCTCTCAGCCCCGTCTCAGTCTCATTCCCTCTCGCCTCTTTGCTGTCGCCACTTTGATCTTCCTCTCCCGCCCTCTGATAATCAGCCTGTTCGGCAGGTCTAAGTGTTCGTGTGTGTGTGTGTGTGTGTGTGTGTGTGTGTATTTTTAGGTATATCTCCTTTACATTAATTGGCCCTCCTGTATTTGGCGAGCTCTCTGAACGTTTCTTGGCTTTGGAGGAAACATCCTCATCCTGTTATCCTCTGGCTATAAGAGATTTCTGCCTGGGGGCTTTTATAACACAGATCCCACTTGCCTGACAGAGAGCGAGGAGCCGGTAGCTGAATCTTTGCTGAGTGGGATGAGATAAGTTTTAGATTGCTCCGTGGGAGATTTGACGTGTTGTTCTTAGATAATTAGCAGAATAGTTCTACAGTTCTTTGCGGGCCTGATTTATTCACATTTGTTTTTCCACCTTTTTCTGTCTGTCCAGCATGGTCCTAATTAGCGCGGATTTGTGTAAAAAGTCTGGTTATTCGTGACTCGTCCATTTGTATTATTATTTTTAATGGTAAAATCTGATCTGCTGTGATACAAGCAACTCCTCGAGCGGCTCCACGATGTGCCTTAACTTTGGCACGAAATCAACGCCGTGTGCTGCGCAGACACAGAACTACACACAGATAGATTTACTGCCAACACCCAAGCCAACAACTCTACAGAGCCACTTATCCTCGACAGAGACGGCTATATCCAATCCTCCAGAATGGTGAATGATTTGCGGTGAATCACCCAGTTCAAGTTTTTGTTAGACCTGTGGAGCCTTGGTGTGTGAATAAAGTGCATCAGCTTTGTAAAGGAAACTTGACTCTGGAGTTGTTGACAGCAATTTTTGAAGGTGAAATAAAGAAAAGATTTCAACAAAAACAAAAAAAACCAACAAAAAAAACACAAGTTAAAACTGAGAGTTTCTTCATGTTTGTGTGGGTTGAATTTTCTCTTTCTCTCTTGTTACTCTGCTCTGGGCAGATGTAGGCATGGATAGTTAGAGCATGGCAGAGGTAGTCTCTTGAAAGACAGCTGGTTTTGGTCGCCACAAAAACGCCTGAAACTGTCAACAGGTCTTCTTAAATAAATCACGTAATTTTCCCCACGATGCCAGCTGGAAATGTCTCCAGGTCTCCTTCTTCTGTCTGTTTGTTTGCCACAGAAAATGTCTGGAAGCGTACCGAGGTGTGACTCTGAACTGTGCTTGGCCGTTGTGCAGCCTCGCTGGCCTGTAACATACTTGTGTCTCCATGTAGTATTATGTGGTTGCCACTGTCGAACACACATCATCAGCCACAATGCTCCTGCTAGCAGCCTGGCGCCAGTCCACAGCAAAAAACAACTGATCTTATTGCTATGAAAAGGCAGATGAAACACCCACTTGTGTCAATGAAAAGGCAGGTTTTATAACTTAACAATCTGGTGGAATGAATGCAGGTCTTGAATGATCTGAAGTCCTCCATTCTTTTTCTTTTACAGTGTAGAGTTTCTACAAGTGTTCCTGCTGTTTCACGGTTACCTGGGAAACAACACCTCTTCCTGTTTTGGTTGCACAATGGCAGACTCCCTTTCCTTTGTGCCTGAATGCGACCTTCACCTTCTGTTGCAGGAAAAAATCGAGCCATGTGCAGAACAAATAGCAAAGTGAAGTTTATAGGGCACCAGTCTATACATGACGGCAATCGGTATTAACTTCAGAATGATAAGAAGAAGCAAAAAAGTTGTCCATTGCACCAACACACACACAGACCTTCCTCCTCCTCCTCCTCCTCCTCCTCCTAACCACTCCTCACTAGCGCAGAGTGACCTTGCAAGTCAGTAGTGGCACTGACATGCACTGTTCGTACAGCAGTGTGCATGGTTGGATCACCTTGTCAGCCAGGTGTGAAAATTCAGCGACGAAGTGTTCAGCCTACTCTTAGTGTTTATTCACACCTTCTACTTAATGTGAAAGGGAAGGCACGTTGGAAGGGAGTTAATTATCGAACGTGGAAGGAGGCGTCACAAAAAGCCTTTGTAACACAATCTAACCGTATCTAATGTCAAACTTAAAGCTGCATCAACCTGACTTAGTGACATTTAACAAGTGCCCACGCTTTCTAATCAACAGTGGTCACCGTGAGTAGCAATACGTGTCTTCCTTAATGCAAGTAAGCAATATAATCCTTTCATCCAATCCATCTCAAGTATGCAAATATCTATAAATCACTGTTACATCAGTTAAGTATGATAAGCCAAGTTAATATCGCGCATATTTTTTAATGCTTTTATCTTTCATTTTTGGAACTTTGTAAATTCGCTGATTATCGTTCTGTGCACATAAAGCTTATTATGGTTATAAATGAGGCTGAGGCATGGAGAGAGACAAAGAGAGTCTCAATCAGCCACTCTGGTGGGTGTCAGACTGGAACACACACACACACACACACACACACACACACACACACACACACAAACACAATGTTGCAGTGTCTGTTCTTTGTACCGCACGCTGAACCCTCTCCTCGCCCTTTTGCTTCACTTTGATGAGGGCACCGTCGCTGCACAATAGAACAGACGGCGCACAGGATAAAGCTTTCTGAGAGCTGGAGAAAGAAGAGAGAGAAAGTGAGGTGAGGCTGAGAGAAGAAGAGAAGGAGGGACAGAGAGAGAGAGAGAGCTATTGATGTTGCGCTGCGAAAACTTGTAATAATTAATTTTATACCTTTGATAGGGCTCTGTGGCCGACGCGAGGCTGGTTTTGTTGAGAGAAACAAATTGCATGACGGGTCACAGTCGTTTTTGATCCAGCTGTTGTGATGTAGGTAATAAAAACTTTAGGGTTATTTCAGCGTCTTGAATGATATGGTATCCTCTGTAGAAAGGATTTATTATATTGGGAGTTTTAAAACCTTGAAAGATAAATGTGTTTTTGAGTGAAAAATGAAAGGCAAACACAACAGATGACTGACTCAGACTGGACTTAAATACAAAGTGAACAAACGAGGTGGAGAGAGGCTGACATGTGGACACGGGGCAGGACTGATGAGGCTGAAGCAGGGCAGGTGTGGACTGAAGAGGAACACAGGGACACAACAACCAAGGACATAACTGAAACAGAACACAACATAGTTTTTCAATTTCTAAAATTATTATAATTACATTTAACTCCACATCATAAATGACAAAAACCAGACTGTATGAAATATTCTACAAATATTGTTTATTCCAAGAATTGTATCTAAAAATCCATTGCAGAGGGAAGCGCTGCCAGTGCCGAGTGTATGAACGCATTAAAACCAGCTTGCACACACTCCGTGTTTGATATCGCCTTTTCCACTCCTGAAGAGCCCCTTAATTGAAATGCGGCAAACGATTTGGCATGAGAGCGACAGGCCCTATTAGATATAGCTCTCTGTCAGCCGGGGTTAGCCGGCGATGCTTTATCGCTCTGCTAAAACCCAAACACTAAAACAACTGCCTGGCCCCGCTCTGGTCAAGGAAACCATTTCATCACCTGACGGCAGCCATATAGCAGGAGGAATTATGAGAGAGGTGTCGTGGCTGCTGGTGGCAGTGGAGAGAAGAGTGTGTGTGTGTGTGTGTGTGTGTGTGTGTGGTGGGGGAGCAGGGATAAGTAGGGGTGGTGTAATTTTCATAATTGAGGCGACGGCAGCGCGGGAGCAGAGAGAGGGTTGAGATCTTGAAGCTGCAGTCGAAATGCAAAGAAAGAAAACAGACGTGCCTTCACTAAATTAAGGGTTTTGGAGTTAGTAAGTGAAAGTTAATATGCTTAATTAGCTTTGGGTTTCAAAATAGTAACATAAAAGATGATTGTACTTTTTAAAATATTTAAGAGTCAGCTTTGATTGGAATGAAGCTCATTCTTCTGTCCGTGACTCCATTTTACAGTCTGTTGTTTCTGTTTGTCTTCTCTCAACAGTCTCTTGCTCTTCTTCCAGTGTTCAGTCTTCCCGTGATCCTCATCAGCCTCATTTTCCCTCCACACCTGTCTTGGATCTGTTAAATTAGCCCGGCCCTTTTACCTGTGTTGCTCCCCAGTCTGCTTTCCCTGCACTCCTGCACAGCATCTCCTTCATCAGCCCTTTCCCTGCTTCCAGTGTTATCCATTCATTACCCCCACCCGTGTGCCTCCGCCTCACTCCACCTGCACCTCAGCCTCAGATTAGTTCTGTTTATATTGACGTTGAGTCTGTAGTTCAGTCTTTGTTGACTTATCTGTTGAGTTTCTGTGATCCTGTCGTGTTTCCCTGATCCTGTTCCAGCTGTTTATCCTAATATACATTATTCATTGTTATTCCTGTTTGTATATATTTAAAAAAAAACAATGCAAAAAAAATGTAGAAATTGTAATTGTGTTTGATTTGGCGCCCCCCACAGACTCTAAATGCAACACCACTTTCATAAATACAGGTCTGCAACAATTCATCACTCAAAATGAAAGTGCTACCTACAAACAAATTGAATCAAGTCAGTGTTATGTGTTGAAGACTTGTATGTTGAAGTGAGCATGTGTGTAACGCTGTGATCCTTCCCTCTCACTGAAGTGACACAGTGCAGAAACAACTGATAGTGGCTGCTTTTTATGTGGCGTTTAGTAGCATTATTGATGTTTCTGGTGGCAACTTTTATGTTTGTGAAGATTCTGCTTTTCTTTCTTTTTTGTCTCAGATATTTGATCTCCATGGTATCACCTAGTTTAGAAGACTTTACATGAAACAAGAAATACAATATTGAGATAAACATAATGGGGGAAAGCCATTGGAGATGCTTCGGTGGCTCTGTGTGGCCTGATGTTCGCAGAGATCACTTAAAAGACTCCCGCACATGAGCACGATTTATCAAGCTCCCTCGATTCATCCCCAAAGGAAAACATTTAGCAAGAGTAAGTGATGTGTGACGAGGTGAAGAGGAAGCACAGATTGATAAATCTATAATCACCTAAAACAGTGGTTAGCCGACTCTATCGGAAAAACGATAGTGTGGCCAATTGGTTCCCTGTGCCATAATGAACCGCTTTGTTTTTATTTCTGGCCTTTCGCCTCAATCAAGGGTAAGAATCTCAGCTGAAAGACAAATAGTTACTTTGCTTTCTCAAGCTGCTTTCTGTGTAGCAGCAAGTCTCGAATCACTGAAGTCATCAAGCCAATTCTTAAAATGCCTCCAAACTTGTCAAACTGTGAGGGCTGCCGAACACCATTATACATTTTCTCTGGAACTCATCTCACATTAAGTCTTTGGTCAGAATAAAATAGTTTAATTTAATTCAGCAGATACATTCAGTGTGAACTTTGACAAACATGTTTTAGTGCTGTTTCGTCATCATGTTGGTATAAAAGGTAATTCAACTGGCATTCAGTTTCAAACATTGGTGCTGCATGACGCTAATGAACCAGTCGATTCTGAGAAGCCCTTTTACATTGTTAATCTCATTAAGGGCCCCTGAGAATAAATGTGACTGATGGAAACCGTAGTAAATCTCCTCTACATTCTGTTGTCCCTGTTTTTTCTCCCGATTTCTGATTCTCTGCGGATCACACAGGGCGACACAGTTTGCAGAGGTCAGTGCAGTATGTCGACTTCAGAAGAGCGTCCCAGAGGTTTGGCAGCTCTGGATTCAGCGTCTCTCTGAGGGAAACCTGGACCCCTCTGGGTCACAGCGACTCGCACCTGAGTGTGACCTGCTGCGCCTGATATAAGACTCCACGGCACACACACACACACAACCACTGAAAGAAGAGCACGATCTTCTTGCACATTAAGTCTGGCACTAAACATCCCATCTATCTTTGCGTGCTTAATTACCGCCTATCAGAATATACATCAAAATTGAGTCGAGGCAATTCACTTCTGCACCAGCCCCTCGATCGCACTGATTGTATGTGTGAGTGCAGACTTAATCACAGCGTGTTCCTCAACTTGTGCTGTAAGATGGATTGCCTCTGGAAAGAAGCGAATGTTTCCGTAATCTGCTCCCAGTCTCAGACAGCCATTAAATAGACTGTAATTTTACATCACTATTGTCTTTATATCACTGTCACTAATCTCACATCCTCATCTTTTTTTTCCTTATAACCTTTTGCAGTGCTTAACAAGTAATTATGTATTTCTCTTAAAGGAGCTGACCGAGCTCTTGCAATGACTATGATTTTTTTTTCTTTTTTTTAATGATGAGATTATTCCCTCTCCATGTAATTACTTACTCCCTGACCCTGAATGCAGCACGGCTCTACCATCACTGTTATTATTCTGTTTCAGCTCTCTTCATCTCGTCCTCAGCCCACAGAGGAGGCTCCTCCTCACTAGTGATGTTCGATACCACCGACTTCCTTTCCGATTCAATACTGAGTAAAATTCAGGCTACCGATACCGATACCAAAAACACCTATTGTGTCTGGTAAATCTAAAATTTTAATCAGCAATGTGTGGGTAAAAAAAATAAAAAATAAGACCCTGATATGTCCCTGCTGACTTATTAGTGGGCATCATCACATTACACTTGACCAACTTTTCTCATGGTGCATGGTTCTCGTGGAGCAATTTATTTTTAATGTGTGCTGTGGTCTATTCCAGATAATTATTTGTGACTGCTGAATTAAAAAAAAAAAAAAAACTGTATGCAAACCTGGTAAAAGGTTGCAGGTGTTTTCAATTATTTTTTCTCATTAGACCTTTCCCCAGGACCGTGTGTGTACGTACAATCTGTTTCTTCCTTGACATCTTCCTCAATTTCCTGTTAAGCCCTTGTCTAACTCAATGGATGTAGACTGTATAAGCCTGTCCTCGGACACCTTGCTCAAGTGACGAGAGGCAATCCGCTCAAGCACCTTTGTTTAATAAGTATTGCGGTGGAATGCTAGTTGTGTGATGATTGTGTCATGACTTTATTTCCCTTAACTCAACCATAGCAAAGTTGTGCAGACATTGTAGAATAAAACAACTTTAAAAGCATTAGTTTTAACCTAAAACTAGATTCTGGGGTTCAGACAGGTTGGTCAATAGTAAACCTGTCTCACTACTGTCTTGAGATAAGGTTGATAAAAATGCGTGACAACATAAACCTTCTTCTTCCTCTGAAGTGTGAGAAAACACCCAACAGCAAACCACAAAGGTTTGGTAGTTGTGTTGATCTCTGCAGAGGATGCAGATCTCTGACATGAATTGCTCCAGACTGGATGTGACAGATCTGTTGTGAGTGGTAGGATCCATTATTTTCTGAGACTCTTTTCGAACGAAACTGCCAATATTTGTGTTCTGCTTGAGTTGTTTTTTTTTTGTACTGTTGTTGTGCTGGATGGTTGTTAAGCGTCACACATGTTGAGCACACAAATTCAACGTTTTTATACATAAAAATGAAAAATTGAGATGGTCACAGTCCAGACTCCAGTCCACATCTAGACCAAACAGCGAATCAGTCCTTGAGAACTTCAGACAAGTCTTCTTTTGAATACTGAGGGGATTTTTCAGGTATTGGCTAAAACACACGACAATTGTAAGTTGTTGTTCGTTCTTTTTAGCATCACGTGTCAAGGTCGTACCTTCCTCCTCGTCCACTGGCTGGATGGGCAGCTCCTAGGTAAAAAAAAAAGTAAGAGTTCCTTGTAAAATAAATAAAGTCCACCCCCTCTCCTCATGCCCTGTCATGTGTTTTTTAGCCATCTCTGTGTATTTAACCATTAGTGAACTCCAGTTCTCAGCATGACCTCCATTATGGAGCCAGCTGTGGAAAAAGGTAGACCTGCAAAAAGCCACTCTGGAGGAGTTGGTGTCAGATAGAGGGCAGACCGCCCCCCGAGAGTTTGACTGCTTCTGGTTTACACTTTAACACTGCAGCTGTTGTGGTGGCATCATGTGCAGCGCCAGCATCGCTTCTGACTGGCGACCAACAGATGCTAATAAGGAAAATAAACAGTAGGACGGAGGGAGGGAGGGAGGGGAGGGTCGACGCTTTTGAAGCCGTGTGAAGGCAGTCACCTGAGGCGGGTCGGAGGCAGGAATGGAGCCAGGCATTAGCTTCATGAGGACAGGTATATTAGAGGGAGCCGGCTAAATGGCAGCCTGTAAATGTGTTCAGACAGTGGCTTAAAATGGGGGCATTAACGTGTTATTGCTTATTAGAGCCACCATGTGTTCCCGCCTCAGGGATTTAGGCTTACATGCAGTGTGGGGTTTAGTTTACACTGTCAGCCACTTCTCTGAATGTGAGGACAGTCTCAATGCCACGGGACACATCAACATCTCACCTTCTTCTGCAGCTGAAACCTGACGTGGCGGTCAAGTGAAAATGTTGCACTGTGCAGAAATAATTATATCATATTCATCTGTTTTGATCCCTTTCACTTAAAAAATTACACTAAGATCTCATTTGTCCTAATTTAAAGGGGCTCTATGTCATGAAAATAGATGTCAGTTAATCGTCTTTCATCTAGTCGACTAATGATTGCAGCTCTACTCTGCACTTGCTTCCTGGTCCTAGTTATTGGTTCATTTGTTTTATTCTTTAGATGAAATACATGAAATAAATCCATAAATACAAACCATATATTAAACCTATCAGAATTTAGAATAGGGACACTTTCCCAATGTTCATGTGTTTATATTACATATTTTGACATATGTTGCATATATAATGTTTGATACCTAAAACATGTATTTTTTTTGTTGCAATATACAGACCTGTAAGCACAAAATACTATGTATTGTACATATACATATAAAATGCATCATATGTGTATTCCTTTAAATATATGTACATATATAAATGTTTCTGTTGGTATTTAATTCATATATTATAAACCTCCATGTATGTATGTATGTATGTATGTATGTATGTATGTATGTATGTATGTAATAATCATATATTGCCTGATTGCAGTGGCAGTGTTGGGCAAGTTGCCTTCATAATGCAATATATATATCACATTAGTAGGTACCTTAATTTTAAAGTAATGTATTACGTTACAATATGACTGTCTGCTTAGAATAACATATTAATTATTACACTACTTTTCTGAGTGACTTTCAACAAAATGCCAAATTAACTCATGTAGAACAATTAAATAGCTGAGATCTTTTTTCAAATAAAGGAATGGACTAAGGATCAAAGTCTGATATATCATGAGATGGGAAGAAATACTTTTAATTACAGTCTCAGTTCATACGAGACACATCAGACCTATACCTTCCATAATGTAGCCTATAATGAAATTTTTTAAAGTTAATTAAAGTGAATTGTAACACGTTACATGACATAACTGTCATAATATATTACTGAAATATTATTAATAGCGCGGTTTATCCCTCTGTTACTGCTAAAAGAAATATATTACATTACAGCATCACTCTTGATATACGGGTTAATATTACATCTCTGTATGGGCATCATCACAAACATGGTGGAGGAGACAAAACAAAACAACAAAAACACAGCTTTTTAAATTCGTTGCTTATTTGGGAAAGTTTCAAATGCCTGGAATTTAATTAACAGACTGGGACTGATTATGGCGGATTTAATGTGCTCAGAGAGTTACAGGTTAGTTCTCCAATAACACTTTGAAACAGAACCCGTGGGTGTGTGTGGTAAAGTAATTGTCTCCCCCATCAGGCTGTTCTCATCTGCTGTGTGGAGTGCGGGATGCTGGGATGGACTCAGGTGGCTTTGTTTTCGCTCTGTGAACTCTGTGCTGATCAAAGCAGCCTGCACAGAAACAATGTTTAAAACTAAACCCAAAGTTGTTTGTTAATAGGAACATGCTGGAGACCTGAATGACTAAGAGTGCAAATGAGAGACCATTACACGAGCTAATTAACTCCGGAAAAATTAAAAATATCCTCACATGATGGAACGTCATCGCTGGACTCTTGTAGTGCATGTGTGAGCGAAGCATCAAGGGCAAGGTTTACATACGTGAGAGCGTGAGGCAAATTTGTGTCTTTGGTTTTATTTACTCTCACAATTGTGCATTTAATTAGAGTGTGATCTGCAGAGGTAGGCTGCCCCGTAGGTGCACGCTGCATGTGAAGGTGACCTCAGTGGGAGCAGCTCAGTGGTGGGATTTATCTGAGCTCAGAAAAGACACGATTACGTGTTGATGCTGCGTACAGGCTTATTAACGAGTGCCTACACTTGCTACAGGTCAGCTCCATGTGCTTGCTGGGCATCAGGAACAAGTTTTTTCTGACATATTGGCTTCATACACATTATGGATATGACATGAAGGCACCTGGGCGATCAGGTTTGGTAGTGACACATGATACATCTACATCTTCACTCCATTTCTTTTTAAACTACGACTTCCACAGGCTCATACTATCTTCACAGTTTACAATTCCGTTCCGTTCCTCAGCCAGGCCAGATGTCTCTAACCAAACAGGCTCTGCCGCCGATTGTACTAGCCGCAGATGCTCACTGAGGGTTCAGACACTGGCTGACGTTGGCCTGATGTGTCAGGGCCCTCACTGGTGCAGAGCAGAGAGTTTTCTGAAGCCTTTCTTAGAGAGGAATGTGTCTATTTTTCACTCAGTTTACAGCATTCCCTTCAACTGTTTAATAGAGGTCCCAGTTCCCAGAAGCTGCTTGCAGGTCCGTACTTTTAGTGATGTTGTTTCTGCATTAATTCACGTTGTGCGAGTTTAACCTCACTGCAGTAGTAGACTGAATGCAGGAACATGGCGTCGTCACAGCATAATCCTTGGTTCGTGCCTCGTCTACTGGCCACATTAATGTAACGAGATGTTCAGACTACGGTAATGTGTTAAAACGTGGAGATCACACTAACAGCATCTATGTGATGTGAAGACACGCGCGCACGCTGCCATAGCATATTTGCTAATTAATGCATTATTTAGCTTAATTAATGACCTCATTAGGATAACTGGTTATATTTAACGGTGATTATGGCAGGACATTAGTCAGCTCTGTCGCATCTTGTTTGCACCCGTGAGGTAAATTGACCTGTGGGAACACCAAGGACGAACGCTGCAATTTCCAAAAAGACTGTGATCTGATCAGGTTCCACGACTAAAGACAGACACATAGATGCAGCAGGTTTATACAGGCATATTTCTATCATATGGCGTATCTCTGACAAGTAATGCAAACGTTCATATTTCAGTAGCAGATGATGCAAATACTTGTATGAAGTAGGAAGTATACGGCTTTTGTGGATAAAGAAAATGACTGATATTTCTCACCGCTACTGGCAAACCCTTCGGTGTGGCTTCCTCTCTTCTTGACCACCTTGTGGAGTAAAACAAAGGGAATCGTAAAGCAGAGTGCAGATGAGGTGGTACAGGCAGGAAGAACAAAAAAAATGGTGGGAGAACCGGGAGCGGAACTGAGCAGCAGTAGGAGACAAGATAGGAGAGGTAGGAGCTGACTGTCAAGCTGCTATAAAGATGTAACTGTGGAGAAAAATCAGAGAGAGAAACGGCTGGAAGGAAGCTGCAGAGAGAATAAACCCAGAAGCAAAAGCCGGGGAATGTGATGACGAAGAAGTGTGTGTGTGTGTGTGTGTGTGTGTGTGTGTGTGTGTGTGTGTGTGTGTGTGTGAGCTCTCTGTGGTATATGAAACACCAGGAAACTGCATGTTACCGTGTTCCAGTCGGCTGTTGTCAAACCCTGCTGGGGCTGCCGGGTGAGAGAAGCATGCGATAGCAGCTGTAGCTGGGACTGTACGCTGTGTGTCGGCGTGTGAAGGCGTCCTTGTTTTCTTCAGTCTCTTTCTCTCATGTGTATTGGAAACCTTGTCTCTGAGAATTTTACATTTATATACTCCTAATTCCACATACCAAATACTCTGTTGTGCCGAAGATAAGACAGAGGTTTATAGATAGAGCTTCACTGTCGGAGCTGTTGTTGAGCCGTCTGATACACACACCTTCATTTCCCTCAAGTTCACTGTGTTAATTGATAACTTTCATTTTCTCTCAGCTTTGTTAAAAAAATAGCAAATGATATGAACAAATGTTAGCTGGTGTGTCTGACGCTCTTCTGTTCCGTCTCCACACAGCTTCATATGTCATGAGGAACGTTTGAGAAGATGTTGCTGACTTGCTCAGTTGGTTTGATAATTTCTCATTGATTTTGGTGCTTCCAGTGTGGCTGAGTAGGGTACTTAGTTAAACCATGTAATTATTTGTCCATTTTAAGTGCGTTTATTGTCAATATTAAGGACTTTGTAATTCCAGAGTCGCCACACCATGTTTTATTTTGAAAACTGACCGTATGTGCTTCTCTGTACCGCTGTCTGTCTTCCTGTCTGGCCCGACCTGTTCTGTGCATGTTGATGCGGCTGCTGTCCACTTCCATCAAAAACAGACTATTCTCTGCTGCTTCTGGCATGCTGCTGAAACACACCGCGTCGCAGCCGGAGCATTGTCTAGAAAGGTCACAGTCAGTGCCAGGATGGTATCACATACATGTAAGGTTTTGTCAGTTTTCAGCCACCTTAAATCACCACAGTATGTGCTGGAAATGAACGTTTCTGCAAACCGTGGATGTGTTTAAAACTTTACATTCCTTGTGCTGCAACTTTATGTTTCTTTAGGTTCTGTTTCATCTTGTGACGACACTGTGCTCACGCTCCCGGTAGCTTTAGGTTAGAGTTAGGAAAAGATTATGTTTTGAACAACACGTATGTGACAAAAATACAACTTTCATGTTAATTATCATCCAGGTGATGGATACATAATTCATTAAATCTACAGTGATAAGGTACCAAAATGCACCAATAATCACATCAGCCTGGGATAAATGCCCTGCAGAGAAAAACGTTGTTTACTCTGATGCTAATGACACATCTGTATGTCTCCAGATGTGCCCAGGTGTTTTAAAAATCCCACTGTGAGTCTTCCTGTGTGTGTTGGTGACATACAGAGGGACAGTACAGGGAGTTTTGTTACTTGAGTGACTCATCCAGGCAGAGATGGCTACCGGGGTTTTGACAGTCGTCCTCCCGGCCTCCCCCTCTTCTGTCTGTCTGCCGTCCTCACTTCCTTCCCCAGCAGCTGCTCCATGCCACACGTTTTCCTTTCTCTGCCTCTCTTGTCCTTCACTCTCTACCACCTCCCATATAACAGATGCCCTCCTCCCTCTCTCCCCCCTCTCCCGCTTTTGTCCCACCTTCCTTCTTTCGATCCCTTATGCGGACCTTCATCTGCTTTCCTTATTCTCCTCCCTGCAAACTTTTGTCCTTCCTTCCTCTTTTTATTTCCTCGCATCTCCCTCACATCTCCTTTCATTTACCTTCTAATTTACAGCTTCTCCAGGACACAGCTTCATCCCCCCCGTCCTGCTCACTTCTGTCATCTGCAAATAGAAAAAACGAGGGGGGGGCGAAGGAAAAATTAGACAGAGAATAGGGAGAGTGAAGGGAGGGAGGGAGTGGTATGGCTGTGATTAAGCTATTAAAAACAGTGGGCTAATTGAATTGACAAGCTGTTAAGTAATCGTCTCTATTTGTTCCCATCCATTATTCAGTTCTTGACTGCTGTTACGACAGCTTGTTATAAGTCCGCATGTGTGTTTTGCGCGAGCGAGTGTGTAATTCGAGTTGTACTTCCTGAAATAGTTTCAGATTAAACACACAAAGAAAACAGGAAAATGTATTTTTATTTTCTTTTTTTTGTAATTATCTTGTGTTGTTACATACTTCTTGTTTCTTCCTGTTTTTTCTTTTTCTCCATGTAGGTTTTTTTTTTTCTGTTTACCATGCTCTGTGTAGTATGAGGCGCTTTATGTTCTTGTACTATGCTTTTCTAGGATGAATTAAAAAAGTAATAAAAATATCTTTAAAAAACTAAAACAGAGAAAAGATTTTTTTATGGAACAGTTCCTTGTCACAAACAACAGTACTGAGCCTGTAGAGTATACTGCTGTGGAAAGGCTCAGCGAGGGGGTCAGTGAGAGGTGAGCTGCTGCGGGAAGACGAAGGTGGAAACATGAGTTAGAGTTGAGGAAAGAAGTTTAGAGTTTACCTCGAGGTACTGCCAACAAGAACTCATGGCTGAATATTTAGCAGATTTCAATCATCTAGACGAGCAAGGTCAAGATTTCCGAGTGAGACCTTTCCTTGACTGACACTTGTTCAACTCTTTAACCAAACTTAACAGTAAACAAGGTCCATTCCGGGCCGAGACCCATCTCCCATCCTAGTTTTCGTGGAAATCCATTTTGTAGTTTTTGTTATCGAAAACATAACTTCCTTGGCAGAGGTAATAACTGAAGATAGGACCTAGATTTAAACTTACCAGAATTCCCCTTTAACAGACAATGAACTTTTCAATGAACCTCTCATGCATCTGCTGTAGCAAAGCTTCTCATTAGGGGTAACTTGGAGTTTAGTGTCTTGCTCATTTTGTCTTCACCACAACAATGTTTACCTCAACCTTAACCAATATATTTCTATTGTCCTCAACAAAATGTGATTGTGATGAATATGATTTTTAAACTGAGAATCACATCATCCCGAAGAGAAAAATAACCCAACCCGGCAGTCGACCTCAGCTCTACTGAGCTTCATTCATTCATTCAGCCCAACTTCACTGTTTTGGACCAGCCTCGCTCTTATAGTGTCATATCCAGCAGAAGGCAGACTAAAATCTTGTTGTACCTACCAAGAATTTAAAAAGCGAGAGTCAGTGAGCAGCTGCTGTAGAGCATTTAGCAGTTAAAGAACCTGATGTTTCCCTCAGGAGTTGGTGGAGACCCAAAACAGCTAAAAAGAGACAGAAACATCACTCTGAATTATTGATGATGATCCTCAGTAGCTGCTGGTCGTTTAGACAAAGAACTGTTTGCACAGGTTTTTCAATACAAAAAAAACAATGATAAGTCAGTGTTGTTCTCTCACTGTTTCCATTGCCCACAGGTCACAGGAGAACCGCTTATTTCATACCTGAGGGCTGTGGCTCCCTTTTGGCCTGTGACCCATTAGAGCAAAGCAATATCTTCTCAGCAATAAACAGATTATTTTAGCTTTTTTTTTTTTTGATTTTGATATGTTTGACTAGTTTCTCAAGATCTTCAGTTCATTCATGCTGCCCATTCGGTGACCAATTGCTCATCAAATGCGCGCTGCCAAGTTTCGGATTCACAAATGCACCCTTCCTACTGCTCGAGCATCTTGAGAAACACAAATGAAAACATGATGTTCACCATCCATCCATCCATCCATCCATCCATTATCTTCCACTTATCCAAGGTTAGGTCCTGGAAGCTGCAGGCTTAGAAGGGCACTCCAGACCTCCTTTCCTCCAGCTTCTCCTGGGGGGTCTGGAGACATTTCCCAGTCAAGATGGGATATGTAGTCCCTTCAGTGAATTCTGGGTATTCCCCAGGGTCTCATAGTTGTTCGAGGTGCCCGAAACACCTCAACTGGCTCCTTTTGACATCAAGGATATTACTCGAGTTTAAGGAGTATCAGTACATGTCTTTTTTGTACATGTATAACAGAAATACATGTATGAATATGCATGTACACATTGTGTCCTGTGCTTTAACTCACTGTGAACTCTTTCTGTATTCAAACAAGACCACAGTTTTCTTAAACTTAACCAACTGCTGTGAGTGTCAAACATTACCATTAAATTGTTTTAAAATTGCTCTAGTTAGTGCTGGTGGGTGCTGTTTTGCGAGAGGTGATATTTTGACCGAAAACAAATTAAATGAATTGTCAGCAAACATTCATTACCAGTACTGTGTGTGTAGCCAGATATCATCATTAACATTTCCTCATTATTTGATAAACAGTGTAATCTGGGCAGCGCGGAAAGCCAGGAACGTCCGCGCTTGCAAATACATTTTTCGTGCCGTTATCTCGGGATCACAAGTTCATCATTATTATTTAATTATCTGGTTTTGTTATCTGGAGATGACAGGATAATCAGACCGTCATCACAAGAAAACTATGATTACTTATTACGTTTATCAGAGATCAGGAGTTCTTAAGTCATTACGCCTTTGTGCAGAAATGGTGTGACAACTGTAGCTCCTGATTGAGAAAAACGCCAGATAGAGAAGTATCTATTATTGATCAACACATCAGACTGCATTTCAATCACAGTCTAACACATGCAGAAGCTGCACTGTGTCTGCAAAGTCACAGAAGAGTGCACCTTAATGAGTGTACAGGATAAAATGTTGGCAGTTACGTTTCTGCAAACCACTGACACGTTCACATCTGTACCTGCCACAGGCCCACATAACATACACTTCAGTAATACAAGCCATATACTGTACATGTCTTTCATATCAGGCAGAAGAGGAGATGGTGGTGGAGTTACAGGCAAAAAGGCTTCTAAGCCAATGACTGCAGTTCAAGACTGTGTTTAAACATGTGCACGTCTGAAGCCGCGGGATATAGGGAGACCTCAGAGGAATTTCTCTGTGTGTTTGTGATTACATTTTTGTCGGAAAGACTGAACATCTGAACATCCAAAGCAAAACTATGATATTTTCCGAACCCTAACCAAGTGGTTTTTGCCCCTTTACCTAACCTAACCAGCACAGCGCACTTTTGCTTGGTTTATAATGATCCAGCTGACTGAGTACTGAGGCACTTGTGCAGTTATGAATGCTTCCAAAAAGTCATGACAGAAGAACTCAGGTCATTGTAACACACTTATGCATAAATATACCATCATCTTGGGAAAACATATGTGGATTTCATATAATAGTTTATGTTGAAAAATCAGCGTTTTGTTTTCTTAATATAACCAGATACATTAACCTATCATCACAGTGAAACAAGCTATGTTATCTTCAGATACAAAATAATTAACTTGCGACCTGGAGATAACAGCATTCGAAATAATTGCATGCATGGCTGCTCCAGCCTTCCATTGGACAGCATCACCTTTCCGTCACAACATATTTGTTGTTGGAAATTAGTCATATACTGGAAAACTGTAATGAATAATGGAAAGTGAGATGAAATGCGATTTCTGGGACTAAGCACTGGAGTGGTGCAGAGATGCCCTGGCCTGTAAATCGTGTTCTCTATCTGTAAGAAAACATATTTATTAGGTACAAACAAATACCAGATGTTCATGAGTGTGATTAAAATTGATCATTCCCAACAATTGTGACTCAAATGATATACTTAATGTCTTTTAAAATAAATGCACCATAATTTTTTTACTCCTACCTTGCAGCCCTGGGTGCACTGGTGTCAGATACACCATACATATATATGTGCATATCATTTGTGTTGACCAGCAGGCACTTTCAATTCAGAAAAGCCTTCCTCTTCAATTCCAGTCACATACACTCAATCTACAAACTCCCACTGAGCACAAACAGGCAGGAAAGCTTTGCCTCTTGCATACCTCCAGCTGCCAATAATGAGTGACACTGAGCTGTATCTGGCACCTGATTGGCTTGTTTCCCTCTGCAAACTCCTCATCTGAAAGCCCCCTCACAGCTAAACTGCGTGCACAGCCGAGGCTAGCGAGTACGACAATAGCTGGCAGGTGTTGCCTCGCCGAGAAAAGGAGCCAATTGTTTAATCGTGAGACAGCTTAGTGAGAACGGCGGATGAACACAGACACACACAATCCGTCAGATATGATTATCGACAATGTGTGCAGGTGCAGTCAGAGAGAGAAAAATGTGTACATACAGAGGAGGAACATACTGTGAGCAGGATGGATTTGACTCAAATACCCAGGTAAAAGTAGGTCAGTCACTCGAGAAATTGTTACTATTTTGAGTGAATGTCAATGCGATGTTATGTTTTGACGTTATAAGATAGAGGCGAAAGAATAAGGTGCGTTGACACGTCGGAGTGTGAACCGCACCACCAAGCCCTCATGTCCAGGCCTGCAGTATAGTCTTTTTATATCAATTGACATTTACATCCAGTGCATGCAACCAGTCATCAGTTATTGATGTACAACTGCCGTCGTCAGCGTGGCCTTATTAGAATTAACAATGACACAATTGTGAGCAGTGAAAGGTAAAAAGTTCTACACCAGGGTCGGATCAACAAGCATCACTACAGGCTAAATTTTGTCGATGTAATTACCTGAGAGGCATAAAGTCAATATAAAGCGACGGGAACTGTGGCTCACAAATGCACAAATTAAAGCACAAAGAGAGTGAGAGTGAGTTTGTTGTTGTTCTCACCTATCGGAATGCCATCGTGTGAGTCTTCTGCTGCAATCCATTGCACGTCAATAGTTCAGCGGTGATATTCCTGAACTTCCAATCTGGCAGCGTCCCAGTGCGCCTGCTTGAGACGACAATTCTCCGACCTTCACATGTGTCTACTGATGACCGACCCAACACTGCAACAGCAGATCTTTAGCAGTTTAGAGCACAAGCAAACATTAGCACTCTTCAAAAGATACTGTAGTGGCAATCAATACTGCCACTTGAGGGAGATCTGCCCTGCGCTTACCATTTATTAAATGTGGAGAACAAATATTTTCAGAAAACTGGCTGTGTTGAGTGACTAAACTGAAACCAACATGTCATTATGGTAATTACCATTATCATTTACATGACTCACCAAACCCATACACAACATATCATATTCATACATCAAAATTGACTACAACAGATACAGTAGGCTGTGACAGCGTGCTCGCAAAGTGTTGTTACAGCGTGTTTCACAACACAAACACTACCTAGAGGAAAAATTTGTGAAAGGTTCATTCTGCTTACTGTTCACAACGTCTGGTTAGAAGTCTGTTTAGAAGTATCAGAGTGCCAACTAGAATGGATCGCAGTACTGTTCGACAAGGTCGATAACACAGTGAAATGTACATTTGTAATATGTGGTTTTGTAATTACACTACATCTGTATATACAGCTGGACATGTAAGGTCTCCAGGGTCAACATGTGTCACCTATGTCACATTGTTGCTAATCTTAACCATAGAAACACAAAACAACTCCGTGTCTGTAAATGAATCACAACCGGTTGTTGGTGCTTCACTGAGTGAATGATAACATACTGTACAGCGTGTTCATTTTTCCTCAGCGTGCGACTGACGGAGACTGCCAGTATCCTAACCAACCACATGGCTTCATATGATCAGTATTCACTTCAGCTGCTGGTCCCAGCTGTAACATGATTATCATGTTTAATCCAGCGGTTGGCATTCAGCTGCTGACTCTCAGTTCTGTTCTCTCGGTGTGATGCGAGTGCTCTCACTTCTGCTTAAGCACTCAGGATGGAGTAGTTAACTGAGACTCGTAATGAAGAGGACACACAGACGATGGACGGCTAATGGCGCACCGGTATTCTGTGGCGTCCCGTCGTTCATATTATGTTGGGACGGTAATGAAGATGAAAGGGTAAGTGGGTGTTTTAATACATGAAACATGATGAACCTCACCAACAGTTCAGGGCATGATTATTAAAATGTGGACAATTTATACACTCGGTAATTAGTTTTTTAGATCTATGTGAACGCTGTACAAGATATACACTGCTGACATTGAGCATTTTGGTTTACACATCTTTACTTGCTGCAAGCACACACCAGGTTGTAACAGCATTTAAAGCAGTTTTTTGTGGCAGTGTTTGCAAATGAGAAGTGCAGCAGCAGCAGCGCAGAGGAGCAGAAACCTGACCGCAACTGGAGCTCTGTGGCTGAACTAAATTGCAGGCCTTGCTAATGCTATTTATACACCAGAGACTGGATTTAAACAATGACGAGTCAGAAGGTTCTGTTTTAAACATAAAGACCCCGATGCCTCCAGAGTCCAACACACAAAGGCTCAACGTGACTGAAAGAAAAAATAAGCATTCCTTTTAGTTAATGCAGTATTGCAGATGCACGTGTTGATCTTTTAACACAACTCAATCACCAGAATTACATGTCTGCAATGTGCATTTCTGCACTTTACAACTGGTTTGTTTTAAGCACAAGTTATCAGCATGTTGAAGTGTCCTTGGGCAAGGTACTGATGTGCTGGTCGGCACCTTGCATGGCAGCTGCCGTCTTCAGTGTATGGATGAATTACTGTAAATGTATGTTTTGGTCGCCACAAACATGGCTAGAAATTGTCCCCCGGTCTCCCTATTACAAAACAGTGGTTTCACACTTACAAGTGTTGAAAAGCAGTCTCGAAATGTGGTCACCGGCTTGGCCTTCATGCTTAACTCCACCACCGACCTCTCCAGCTCCAGATTTGTACATCGACAAATGTCAACGTATCAGTGGTTTATACAAAAGTGTACTTTTTTTTTATTCCGGTGACTTGGCTATTTAACAGAAGCAGAGTGGAGTCATCCCAGACTCTGTTCAAGTCGAGTTCACAGTCTTTAGTCATCGCTCACAGCTTCACCTCTCTCTGATCCGTTCCTTCAGCAGACGTCGGAGGTCGCAGTCAGCGAAAGAGCAGCAGCTAGCAGGGACACACACTTTACACTCAAGGACACACTGGCGAAATGGATGTCTGTAACACCGGGTCACTTGATGAATGATGATCTCTACACTGCCCTGATGCCCAGAGTTGTCTTTCTATTACACAATTGACCACAGTATGTGTATCTTGTATCTCACAAACAAAGATAAGCTGTATAAAAGCATTTCTCCAGAGGGTGACTGCTGGTCAGGAAATGCCACGCCGTGCCTACAAAGTTCTACTGATGCAAAAAGGACATAAAAGGAAAAACTGAACGATCCCCTCTTGACATATTTTAAGTTGTATAACGCACTTTACTTTGTGAGATGTTTTTTTTAAATACTTCAATTAAAATCACAGCTACTCAATGAAACAATCCTGAATCTATAATTATGTAAATAAGTGCCATTTACTTCACAGGAGATTTCTTTTTACAGTCTGAAAAATTCATTCAAGTGTTTGTGCATTAGAGGCTTTAAATATATGTAGAATATTGGACTGGGCACATCTCCCAAATTAATTAGTGATGTCACTAATCATGGTCTTTAAAAACTGGATTTTTAGACACATGCTGGCAATGTACGTTTCTGCTAATCCATGGATATGATCAAACATTTCATTATGTCGCAGCAAAGTTTGTAAGGGTTCAGTTTTCTGCACCGCACGTCTGGTTAAGTTTAGGCATGAAAAACACTTGGTCACGGTTAGGAAACAAGTATGTTTTTGCTTGAAAAACAAAGTATCCAGTAGTGTCATATTTACAAATGTTGAAAACACAGGCTGGAAACTGAGCATTAACTGCCAACACTTTATTCTGGCGATTCTTGGCTACATTCTGTACAGTGAAGCTCAAACATAAGTAGACTTGAAAAGCAAATCTAATCAGTGTCATCACACGCAAGATTTCCAGCGCATAATCTCTGTTTACCATGAATGCAGGTCCAGCAGATGAAGATCAGATTTCTGCTTATGCTTTGGTAAAAATCACATCCCACTAATTAGCCCTGGATCAGAGCCAGGCTCCGTATGCCATCTGCAGTCCTGTCACGGCGAACATGGTGCTGAATGTTTCCTGACCCTTTCCTCCGCAGACTGAAACATGCCCCCCACGTGTTTCAGATTTATGACCACCTCGATACTTTGGTGTCACGTGGTGTAGCTCCGCGGCTGTGATAAATGGCTGCCTTATGATGCCCTGGAGTTTTGTAAAAGGCAAGCAGAAAACATGGGTGGGAAAGGACGCTTGAGAGTTGTGTTTTTCATCTGTTCAACTGACCGCGGGGAGGGAGAGGAAGTGGCAAAGGAAGTGAAATCGGTGGTGATAGAATGAAATCCGCGGGATAGAGGGTGAATGTGGAAAGGGGGGTGGATGGAGAGTAACCTGGAAAAAAGGGACGAATGAGAGAAATGAGGATGGAAAGAGGAAGTAGAGAAGAAAGAAGCAGTTGACCTGAGAGGATTCGACTTGAGGCGGAAATGGACACTGGGAAAAAAATGAAGGAAACAATAGTTTGAGGACTGAGGGGAATTGAACCTAAAAGGAAAAAAAAAACCCATGAAGAAATGAAGGGGAAGACTTTGGGCAAGAGCACGATGGTGGAAGAGCAAAGAGGATGGAACTGGGAACAAATGCCGTATCAAAACCCAGGGGAAGCGCGGCGCCCTCTCGAAAGCAGCGACCAGTGATCTGGCCTCTGGGATGTAGGAATATAAATGCAAATTCAGGAAGCAGCAGTCTGTATCTTCAACAAACAAAAGAAAACACAAGGACTGAGTGACAGAGACAGGTGTAAACAAAGACATACCGCGCATTTACCCAGCATACCCCCCTGCGCCCGCCATCTGAGCTGCCCTATCTACATGTTGTTTTTTTATTTTTTTTATTTTGGGAGGAAATTCACTTTACGCTTGGATACAATCTACTTAAAAAAGTCCCAGACTCTTTTCCTCCCTTCTTTTTTGAAAAATCCTCTGTCGGAATAAGCTCTCCGGAAGCGACGTTTCCACTGCAGTTGTGACACGAGATTAAGTTAATCTTTGGCACGGTGAGGCAGCAGCGGCGGCGGCGGCAGTGGCGGTAAGCGCGGTGTTGATGTAAACAGCATCACAATTCACCTCTTCCCCCATTTGGAGCGCTCCATGGCTGTCTGGGTAATTCCGTCTTCGGGTTGGCGGGGGGGGGGCAAACAGCGAGGGGTACCTGCCGACTATGTGAGCTTACACGGCTGTGGGCAGATAGTGCGCCGCTGCATGTTGCCGACCTGTTGGGGGCAAAGAAATGATCTGTTTCAGTGGGTAAGAAGTTCACAGAGCTAAAGGGATTAGACTGGCGAGGAAGGATTTTATACACAGGTGGAACAGAGTAAAGTATATGACTGTAAAATGATATTACAGAGCTGCAAGATCATTTTTAGAACGCAAATGTATTTATTCTGAGGAAGTTAGTTCTCCGTGGGTGGTTCTGATGTATTATTTGAGCAATACTTTGATGAGAAAATGATTCACTGAATAGAACATTATTATCAGCTGTAGTCACCAAGATAACGCACACACACACAAAAAAGCCTGTTTTGCTAAAATACTTCAAGGGTAAAATAAATCAATTCTTATGCAAAATCCCCCACACAGTCATCTGGAGGAAACACAGCGAGACTGAGAACACGGACCGGGACAGTGACGAGACTCGCAATGAAGAAGGGAAACTTAACGGGAAATATTTGGCAATTTCAGCGACAGAAAAAAAAAGAGAGCGGCAGGGTGTTTTTGTGGACTTACCTGGAAGTTGGCGTCACCCTGGTTCCCTCGACAAAAAGCCTGTGGGACTGGTTCATTCAGTTTTGGTTTATGGCAAAAAAAAAATAAAGGGAGTGAAGAGTCTCTTTGTTCGGAATGATGTTTAACTTCCCTGACAACCTCTGAAGGTTGAGGCATGTGCATGCTTTAAAATCTACATGTGAAGTATTTTCCGACGTATCGTAAATTGATAACAGAGCTTATTTTAGTCGTCCAACTTAAAAAAACGATCCAAAAAACCCATCCACTTTAGGAACAAGATAAGGGAACAGGAAGTGCAAATATTGCTCCTGTATTTCCAGGTTTTACGCATCATTCCTGCAGCAAACTACTATTTCATCTACTTAAGTGTCTTTTAACTTAAGTTTTGGTTTTGTGTGTACACAAGATTATATTTATGCATTACATTTTTTGAGGATTCATTAACAGAACTACCAGAGGCAGCAGGCAGCAGTTTTACGGTAAAAACTCGGACAAAGACAGTTTACTTTACCTGCTCAGTGGCATGCAGCGAATATGGTTAGCGACCGGCTGATAAACATCAGAGTGTTCAGCAGCCACAGAATTCAAAACAGCAGATTGTTGGAAAGCTAACCAGCGCTAAAAGGAGGTGTGGGTAAACATGAACACCACCACGAGTTACTGCGAATGACGCCCTGTGTCTGCTGGATGTGCAAACAGTTTGTTTGTGAACATGTGAGCCATAACTTTAGCCATAGCTGTCAGCCTGTGGAGAGGTCATGCTGCATCTAGTGCATGATCAAAACATTTAAAATCCATATTATAATGTGTGAAGTGGCTCAGGCACTGAAACATGACTAATGTGTCCCAAAATGTTCAGTTACTATACAAGAAAACAACATGAGACGCTGTCATCAGAGCCGCTGCTGCTTGTGCACATTTCCGAAGCGTAAATAACATTATCGCACTTGAGAAATTAAGTGTTGCACGGCAGCATCACCACAGGCGTGACATTGCTTCTGATTGTTGTGTCTGACTGACCGCAGGCTGTTCGGACAGAAAGAGCCGAACACTCAGAAAGCCTCTCGTCACACAGATGGAACAAGACGGAGCAGAAAAGCCGCAAGAACACAGAAGTAATCAAGAGAAATGGTTTTCAAGTTGAGCTTACTGCGGTCGGCTGGCAGGGGGGCTGGATCTGCCACCTCACCTCACACACACACACACACACACACACACACACACACACACAAATGCGTTCACTTGTGGCAGATTAAAAGCAGGACTTTATACATCGGAGAGTATTGTGTTGCCTTTAAGCATTCTCTGTCAATTCGTCACTCCGGCAAACTGAATGTCCGTTTCATCATCACACTTTCAAAGGAGTCAAAATAATTGCTGAGGACCGGAGAAAGACTGTGGGGGAGAGACACACACACACATACAGAGAGTGTGAGAGAGAAATATGACACAAACGTATAAATGAACCCACTCAAATGACATCCTGCTGCTAAGTGATTCACCAATTAACAGGATTATTAAATATTTCCCCTATTACACACAGTAATTATAGCACAGTATATTGGCCCATTTCACGACGTCGCAACGACGCTCAGCAAATCCGTGAAATTGAACACAACAACACACCGTCATGAATTAGAATGGGTGGTTTGCCAGTCACTCCCAACAGACCATTGCAGTGCGTCAGTGAAAGGCATGCCTAATCTTTGCTGTATCCTCACCGTTTGGTTAGGTTTAGGCAAGAAAACTACTTGGTTTGGTTGACGAAGACTTTGATGTTTACCTGTGTAACCGCTGTCACATTATGTAGGCCCAAGTCTTCTAGTTTCACTGTGTTAATGAGCTGTACTTTCCCTGGTAAACACACCGACCTCTTCAGCGTGCAGCTGTGTCTCTGGGCCAGGCAGGGTGGACAAGCTGAGTGTCCACAGGGAGGGGTGGACATGACAGAGACACTCCGGCATCTGTTGGTAACATGCCTGGATGACATGATTTTATACCAGTAAGTCTAACTGGTAAACCACGTTTCCCAGACTAACTATGTGAGCTGAAGTGCTGCTTTCCCTTCAGGAAAAATTGTCCATAGAAATATTACCCAGATTTGGAGTTTTTACTGATGCTGGTGCCTGGATAAAAAATGAGAAAGTGACAGGAAATGTCTGGCAAATTGCAGATTTTGGCGCCCCCCTGAGCGCTGCCTGCTCTAACCACTGGATAAAGTTGCCTCATTTTTCTTCCTTTTGCCTGGCTCCAAGGCTACGGCCCACTTTGATGTCCTTATGTTAAATATTGAATGTACATCCATATTTCACTAGCCGAGGCCCAGAACACGACTGAGGGCAGGATAATAAACATTGCCAGGGAATTTCACTTCTCTAATTGCCGAGAGTTAATCTCTCTTTCCCGGCATAGTGCCTTGACCTGTAGTAATGGAGCTGCCGGAGTCCCACGGTAAATATAAATAGGAGTGCGGGGGGGAGGAGAGAGGAGGGAAAGAGCGGGAGAGGAGAGAAATACACAACACTGTAAAACATTAGACGCAGGTTTAACTTGAAAATATTCTCTTTGCTGTAAACTTTGGATTAATACTGAACAGTTTCAGGGTTAGATCTTCATTCGAGACACTGCAAAGTCAGAAGCCTCTTTTACTTCAGAGCAAACACACCAATCCTCCAACCAATACAGGCCAATCCTCTTGAGGCCACTCTGAGTTCATTCAACACGTGTGGGTGGGAGCTGAAGTGGATATTAACCTTCATCTCAGTTTAGATAGTTTTCATCATCATCAGAGAAAATAACACGACTCGGCTCAACGTGAATGAAAGGGAACACGAGAGGTCACCACAAAACCTTCAAACGAGACGGAGGAAGGATTTCTGAGGAGTTTGAACACAATGATGACCAGACATGTCTTTAGACTAAATGTTGGATTTTTTGTATTTCATTTCTGATTCTGAGTTGAAAAAAATTATGGAGATTTTCTTTTTTTTTTTTTTCCATCTACCAAAAAAGATCTACACCAACAAGGTTTTCATCTGTCTCTCAATACTTTCTGACTTTCCTGCTCTGTTTTGGGCTTCACATCCCGAAGCCCGTTGTTTTCTAATGAAGACATACATCTTAAAACGGTGGTTTACAGATATCTCCCTTGCCTTGGACAGAGACCAGTGTATAGAAAATGTTATCCATGCATCCATCCAAGCAGTGGATGAGTTTTTACAGCACCAACTCAAAATACAATTGGTTCATCATCGTAATGAAGTCACCTGCTGTGTTTTCAACTGTTTTCGATAACAGTGGAGGTTATAATGTTTTAATTTACAGTGACGCGGTAGGAGGGAAGAGAAAGGTAAAAGGAATAAAAAAAGGAGGGGAGGGAAGTAAATTATTAAAGAACAAGAGAAGGAATATCTCCGGGTGCTGACTGCGGATATTTATCTAACTTCATTCGATGCTCCGGGCAAAGCTTTTTATTTAAACACCTCTCAGCGCTAATTATGTTTGTTTCATTAGCAAAATGAAGGGAGACCTGACAATTACAGCCTGCCCCTGTTTAAATCAACAGCACACTGCAAAAATGTCAGATTTCTTTCGAAAGGGTGGCAACTGAATATTTAAAGTGAAAGATTTCTCTTGAATCTGTCTTTTGCTTTGTGCACTTGTGCACATAAATGTACTCAGATTCCACTAATGTTCAGATGTGTTTAGAAGATAATAGAGAAGTTCTGACCCAACTTTTTAAACAAATTTCCAGAAATCTGCAATCAGCAAAAGAAAGTGTGACTCAATCTGTGTCCATCCTTCTGTTGTGTGAATATTTATTATGTAGCACCTCATCAAAGTACACCGCGTCTAAGAGTTTAGTAATATTTTTAAATCCCAGAAGAGCTGCGAGATTTGAGAAATAAAAAACAGTCTCAAAACAAGAGAAACATTTATGACTAAGTGAAAATTCGGCTGTGTATTGCTGCCACGGCCGGAGAAGAAAATCTGATCAGTATCACATTATCAAGTGAAAAACATGTTGTTATGACTAACATTCCCTGTTAAAATAATCTTTTTATAACAATATATTTAAATTTAATGTTATAATGTGATACCTCGACAAACACATTTTGTTGTCATAATACCTTATCACAAAATGTAAAATATGTCACGTTATACAGAGATTTTACCGTGAGATCATGTGAAATCATCTTGTTCTAATGTGAAATGTTTTATTTTTTAACAGTAACTTATGCTGTTATAACATATTTAATGTTATAACAATAACTTACCACACACAAACTATAATATATCCTTTTGATATTATGATGATAAACAATGTATTATTTATGATAACAACATCATGATAAACTGTTTATAATTATGACATTATACCTTATATTGAAACTTATTACGTTATAACGGTAAGTTATCATGTGTAAAAATAACACATTTCATGTTATTATTCAGTAACTTGCATTATGAAAAGAAATGTGTCTTGCTGTAACAATACACTGTTTAATCTTAAAATGTGAAACGTTTAAGGTTACAACGTGATACCTTATTGTTATAGCTCAAAACGTTTCATGTTACATGAAAATATCTTGTTATTTTAAACATTTTAGGTTGCAACAATAAGTTATTATGTTATATGTAAAACATCAGATGTTAAAGATGAATAACATTTTTTAAAAAACAGTAAAAGTTTATTTGTATCTTGTATAATATAAAAACCATTTTGCTATAACATGAAAAGATCATTATCACCATGAACTCTTCATGCTATAACATGATCCATTTTTCTTTTTCTGGCATTGCACCAGTGCACTTCTGTAGTAAATAAATCACACACGATGCTTCATGGTCTTTTCATGACTTTGAAAAAATGTGAAAAGCAAATTTACTTTGATAACAGAAAAGGTAATTGAGTTGAAAATGCTTCAAAGTGCACGAAGTACCAGTAAATGAGTCGTTAAGATGGAGAAATGTTTTTGCAGTGTGCTGCATCCCTGTCAGGACTGGCAGCATTTGACTGTAGTTTCACAGGGGTCTCCTCATCTATATTCATCTAAAAGCTTTAAAGATTTAAACTGATGAATAATATCCCTGTGAATAATAATAACCAGGCCTCTTGCCACTGCTCCACTTGGTTTGAAGAAAAAAAGGATGAGGAAAGACTTAATGTACTGTCCAGTAAAATCATGTTTTAGCTTATTAGATTAATTACTGAAACATTTTGATGAGCTCTGCGCCAGATGACCGAGGATCCATGAATACTCATCTCTTTTCCTGGTACAGAAATATCCTCATGCGGTGGTTTTATGTTTAAATTATGACTGTAAAAGAAAGGAAAATATGAGAGATTTTTGGTTTTTGTCTGTCTCTGTCGCTCGTCCCCACGGTGAATTCAGAGGCCAGTGTTGATGCACTTTGAAAGATTTGGTACATGAACGCTGAAGGGTGGTCGACACAAAGGAGGATCACTGAAAATTTGAATTGCAATGATTGCGGTACCAGGGAATGAATGTTATCCTGGAATTCAGTTTTTTTCCCCCTCAGCTCTGTTCTTCTCTCTCACAGAAGTCAGGTTTTAATGTAATGCCACCAGCCTGAGTGACACTACGAGAGCACATCATTTTATATAGTTTGTCTTTCTGTGTAGTTCAGTCGGATATTTAATAAGGGATGGGACACATGCAGCCGGCTGTCTTTCCCTACTGACAAAAACTGTGCTCCAGCATGTAAAGCAGTTTGAATAATCCTTTTCATTGATTATTGATTAAATGAAATCAAGTTTTTCAGATTTTTTAAGGGGGTTAACTGGGTCACTACAACTTTAAAGTAAAAGGGAGAAATAGAAAACTAACAAATACGAAGTGAAGTGTTGACTTACTGTATATTGTTTCATTTATTTGCCCCTTAAACATATATGGCACTCTTTATTCATCACTTAATACAAGCAGTATGATACATCTCAACCCCTTTTTACTTAGAAAGTCCCTTAAACATAGATGACAACATACTACAATAAAAAGTTGCATCTGTTCAATACCAGAATCTGTGATTTTCAGACAGAGCACTTCCTGAATGTGGCCAACATCACAAACACGACGCCGCTGCACACACCTCTCTCACAGTCGGACGGCAAAGTTGGCGGTGCTTACTCGATCCGCAGCTGATCAGCTGGGCTCGGTTAGAGGACATATTATGCTCATTATCAGGTCCATAATTTCATTTTGGTTACAACTGCAACAGATGTACATGATTCAATGCTCAAATAACACAAGTGTTGTCAGTACTGTCCAGTGCTGCAGCTCTGTATCCCCCCTCTGTCTGAAACAATCTGTTTTAGCTCCTGTCCCTTTAAGGGCGCCCCTCTTGAATAGCCAGTCTGCTCTGATTGGTCAGCTCACACATGCCCAAGCCAGTACCACTAACAAAAACAGAACTGTGCTGATTCAGTTCCTATGTGCCAAAGTAGCCACTAGGCATACATTGGGTTAATGTGTGACACGGTGATGAGTCCCAGAGTTAAAGGCGGGACTACTGGCGAGGTGTTTCAGGTGCTTTCTGTGTGAGAGACGAGCTTCTGTTGGTGTCGACTTCTACCTTTTTTACTCTGAAGATCTTTTATATGCAAAAGACCTCTACTGGGTATATGGGTTTCCTAAAAAATAAAATCCAACATGTCTGCTTTCAAAATACTGGCCGTGTTTTTTAATCAATCTTTAATCTGCATCGATGCAGAATCTTCCACGTCCACGAGGCATCTCAGAATCAAGACGTTTCCAAACTGCTACAGTCTGATACTATTTATTTTATTATTATACTTTCTTTTTTTTTTTTTTTAACCTTTTCTTAGAATTCCTTCCCTTATTTTCTTTTTCAGAAGTAGTACATTTAAAATGTGCATCTTAATCTGTTTCTGATGTTCATTTCGGCATCTCCTGTGGTGATAATGAGCCTGTGTTTATGACAGCGGTGCAGTGCAGGTATAAAAGAAGAAGTTTAAAAGATGGCTGCATGTGCGGCTTGGACTCTGGCGGTGATGATGAGGTAGCGCTGCCAGGTTTCTTTACGAGTGCAGCCAGCAGGCCCGCGGTGAATGCCGGCTCTCTGTCAGGGCTGTCCACAGCTTTATGGGACAGAGGTAGATATGGAAGCCTGAGAGGCTCATCCAAAGGGTCGTTACAGACGTCGTATAGGCACTCCTTCCCCCTGAGGACACAAAGTGAATGTGAGAGAAGGTGAAACAGAAAAAGAGGAAGTGTGTGTGTGTGTGTGTGCGTGTGTGTGTGTGTGTGTGTGCATGTGTCCTTATGCCAGAATGGATGAGGCTCTGGCTCTCAGATGGTAGAGTAGGAGGTAATGCTCTCTTTCCATCACCTCAGGGCTGAACCTCTGAGGACAAGTGTGTATGTGAGTCTATGTGAGTGTGCAAGTGTGTATGTGTGTGTGTGTTCCTTCCCCGAAGCCAAAGCCTTGTATCCTGACAGATGTCTCTGTCTAACCTGCTTCAGTGTGATGTCGTCATCCTGAGGAAGCTGTGAGTCTTTGTTTGACTTCTGTGGGGTTAGCAGAGGCATCAGAATGGAAGTGTAATAAAAAGACAGGAGACGTGTGGAGCGGGCGAGAGATTGTCAGAAATCATTTTCTTGTGATGACAGAGTGCGTGTATCTTTCATGTGCAGACGCAGATTTGTCCTTTTGTCGGTACGGTGTTGAGTATGCGCAAGTGTGTGCGGTCCATTTCCAGAGAAGTATCACTTCACACAGCGGAGTGGTAGGTGTTTCACCTGAGGGGTAGACAACACCTCTGAGTTCACAGCTATTGGCTTTTGGGTAGGAAATCATAAAGCTATTCCACTGTCCAACTTAGGAATCAGACTAAATAGTTCCCAAAAAGTTATGCTGCAGGAACTCTTAATGGTACTTCAGGGTGTGTTATTTCATGGAAAACGGTAAATGCGCTCAAGGGCCTTTATTCATTTTGCATCCAAAACAAGTATCAAATGATAGTGAAATATACAAAATACACAAAATATTTAAGAAGTAAATGCAAAACCAGTGGCTGTTATTAGAATAACAATAGAGGGAAGATAAGTCAGGTTCAACTAGATTTTGTTTTAACTTAAATAGAACAAAGTCATATTGGTGGTGATATGGAAAGGTAGTTAAAAAGAAGTAATATTGCACCTGATACTCAATATGAAAATGACCGGACTTCCAGGGTTACAGTCTGCTGATTTGAGTGAAACTTGATCTTATCTTAATGAGAATTGACCAGCTACTGTTGTTGCTCTGCCTCAACTCACTCATCACTTAGCCTGCTGGTGTTCCAGTAGCATTTCATAGGAACTTGAAGTTCAGTAGATTGTGTGAGAGAGGCCGAGGACATCGAAGGTACGTGATGTGTAAACCTGCTGGTTTCTCATCTAGCAATAAAAAAACTCTGCTTTTCTGGTGACAGTTTAATTCCTAAGACTGAAATCACTGATGACTTCCGAGCTCATGAATTCATTAGATATGAATGTCATCCATGTGGGAATCAACTGATTCACTCAATCACAGTCTGGGTATTTTGACTAAGAACGTTTCTGATTTCTGTTGCATGAATCTGGACCTTCTCTTCTTCTTCTTTAAAACTCTCACCCCCTTCTCTCTGCTATCTCGAGCCACACAAGGAGAGAAGTGAGAAGAAGATTCCTCTCAGTGTCAAAATGTCCCCCTGACGCTGCTGCTGCTGCTGCTGCTGCTGCTGCCGCCCTGGGATTCTGCAGGATGGAGGCCAGTTTGCAGCTGAAAGCTGCTTGCTCTACCGTTCACCTCCAGCTGGATGGATTTGCATGGCTTAGACTGTTAGTTAGTTAAATGAAGCCCTGAAGGAGCATGAATGAGCTCGCCTGCAGCAGCAGCAGCACTCAAAAGCAGCCAACAGAGGAAACTTATCTTCCATTCAGAGTAAAAACAGATAGAGATACTTTCTGCTGTCACCTCTGGGAACTGGGATAATACAGGAGCAAGGCAGAACAGAAATGGGACCTGTATGCACAATTAAACAAAACATTTCAATGGCAACACTTCAGCGCAGCCATTAAAAGAGGCTTATCTTCAATTGAGAATCTAAGAGAAACAGATTACTCTTGTCAGTTTTGGGACAGGGTTGCGGGTGAGTGGTGACTCGTGCGCACAATTAAACAAATTTATCACACTCCCTGCATGTTCTGGGTTGTAAGCTGGGTAGCAAACAACTACAAAAACAGAAGCAAAGCAAGACTGGTCACGTGAAAAACAGTGTTTAGATTCAGGAGCTAACAGAAGAGATACAATCTGTGAGCATCAACAACCACAGAGGCAGGAAAAAATGGACATAGAGTAAATGTTGTAAACTGAAATCCATTCTGTCAACACTGAAGTTTTTTTTTTTCTTTTAATCAATGTGACAAACATCCCTGTAAAAACACATCGTAAAAAAACTTGACGTAAAATCAAATAAGACTTTATTGTTTAATAACTTAGGCATCCTGGCTTGTTGTCAGCAGCTTATTCACATTTTCTCCCCATTTTCTCATGTTTTAATGATCTGAAATAATGTTTGTCTTGCGCTTCCTGCAACAGAACCAGAATTACCTGCCTTGTTGAAGCAGGAAACACAACTTTCAGAGCGAGGAGGAACTAGACCAGACGAAGGTCCAGGCTGGATCTGGCTTCCTGACCAGCAGCTGTTTTGCAGAGGTGGAAACAACTCACACGTTCACAGAGCAGGTGAGACTTACAGCTGTCACAGAGTTGGCTATGACTTTCTGACGCTATCGATTTTCATTAAGGATGAAATCCTGCAGGTTTGAACAAAAGAAGAAGCCTCAGATTTTTCCATTATCCAGTAAAGTGATGGTGTTAACACTAAACTGTGTTTATTTGCAAAAGTGGTTTAATTTCCATGAATTATAAAGTAAGATTTTGAGCATTAAGCATGATTTTAAGTGAGGCATCAAAATGGAAATTTCTGCTTACTTAACCATCAGTTCCAGCCTCGCAGAACAGACACACCCGTTAGAAATGAAGTGCAGCAGAAATGTATGAATATGAATTCAAGTTGTTGACCTGAGAAGGTTCAGAGACTTTAACACTTGGAATGCTTTATATTAAAAGACTGGTATATCTGTAACTTCACTTATTTTTACTTTTTCAGCTTTCTGTCTCAATTTGATATGGTTTAGGCGGCAAAACACTTTGTTGTGTAACCCCTTAGAGGTGAAGAACAGTAATGGATTACTAGATGTAATGATTGCTTAAGGCCAGTGGGATCAGAAGATCTACGTTTGACTACGGAGCCCAGGATTAACCAAACAACACACCAGGAACGACCCACACAATAGTACTTTTTTGAGAAACAGCTACGCTCCCTTTAATACCAGGATGGGAAGGATAAGTGAAACACATGAAATAGCACAGTGGAAAAATTAAAAATGGAAAATAAACTTGCAGCTGTGATTTGCAGTTTGTCATCAGCGTCTCGATCCAAGCGCCAACATCCAGGCAGGTCAAAGGTTAAAAGAGGTCCAACAAAAAAACGATGGACCAATATGTTTTCTTTGTGAGGGAGACGTCAGGTCTCTCCGGCTGCACTCTCACATGTCCGGGGCTCCACAGGGATTCTCTCAGTGAGTTTTTAATCGGCTTTATCAGCTTTTATTGTGTTTTCTTGACAGATAGGTATCGTGCTCGATGCAATGGTTGCTCTTCTTCTCCTCTCAGCAGCTCAAGAGGAAGTGAACTCTCCACCGAGAAGGTCAACAGACCGGGCTTCTTCCTGATTGGCTGACAGCTCGTTTTGCACCTATCTCTTTCAAAATAAACTTCTTGTTCATTTCTTTTATCACTGTTCAATTACTTTTTAGACAAGTATCTGATTTTAATCCTTGCCATTAATATCATATTCCATGAATTGAATTTTTCAATATAAATTTATCTCTTTACTACAGATGTCTTGGATTTTAACATTCATTTTACTGTATTTTCTAATAGAGACTTTTAACCTTGGTTACATTAGGTTTAGGTAACAAAGACACTTGGCTAGGACTCTTACTTTGTGTAGGCAACATGGACGCTACGACTGATGATGGAACAAAACTGTACCAGAGCCAGAACACAACGGACATGCATCCAGTGGAATCTTAGAGTTGATTAGTGGCAATGAAGATTCTGTAGCAACTTTATTGGTAATGCTCCCCGACATTTTTATTTTTCCATTCATAAAAGTGAAGATCAAGGATTATGAAAATGGCTCACATTTCTAAAACCACCATTATGAATCAGTTTAGCGGTGCAAAGCACAAATGGCAGCATATTTCTGGATGTGACATTACAAACAAATCCTACTGTGATGCACACACTGCAGAGCCGTCAAAAGCACGGAGTGAATTACAGCGACCCTTCAGACAGTAGAGACATCAACAACTTTTTTTTTTCCTTTTTTTTGCTCAGCTTCCCCAGAAACCAGCTTTGACTGATGGCACTAATGGCAGTTGGCGAAAATGTTGACATAACAACTGAGCGGTGATCATTACTCCATCTTCCTGAGACGACTAAATCGGCTGTCACTCGTCCTCACTTTGCAACTTTAAACGGAAGTGTCACTTTATTGACATAATTTATATGGATAAAGAGCCCCTTACAGTTGCCTCCTGGCTGGAATGAATCAACTAATCTTACACACACACACACACACACACAGGCTACGCACAGTCTCACCTCTAATTTCCCATTATCATCCTGCAACGCTTTTGAATTATTCATTGAATGCCCTCACTGTAGGGAGAAAGTGAAGAGAGGAGGCGAGGTAAAAAAATGGAAATGAAGTGGGAGGGTAAGAGGAAGAAAAACGGAAAGAGGGAATGAGAGGTGATAAAAACAGTGGAAACAAAGAATTGATCAAAAAGCCATCAGCACATACAGGAAAGGGAGAAAAACACACACAGGCAGCAAAATGAAGGTGGAGAGTCAAGGAAGGAGCAGGAAAGACGAGACAAAACGGGAACAGTCAGAGACAGAGATGAGATGATGGGTAGAGGAAGAGCGACGGCCCACACTGGGAGGAAACAGTCTTCAAAACGCAGGACAGGTATACTATATCAGATGTCCCTGGGAGTGGATGAATAAAGTCCAGACATCTGTCAGCTCGTAAATTGTTCCAAATTAGCAGAGCTTTCATTTAGCATATGCCCGCTTAAACTGAAAAAGAAAGAATGGGGAGGTGGAGTGCAGGGGTACCAAGATTTACTCCCCCCCCACCATCGTCTCGCTGGTCCACATGATTCTTTCCACCAACTGTAAGCAAGCCTGAGGACTCGCGCCTCCAAACTGAGTCCTGTCTGAATATTCATTGGCTCAATTTGCATAGCCCACAGATGGCGAAAACAGATGCTCGTTACGGCAAGTGTCAGTTTTCAAAAATTTGCTTTCATGACAAAACAAATAAAGCTATACAGGAGGATGGAGCGACTCGAAGCCTCCTGGCGGAGCTGCCAAGTGTGTGTGTGTGTGTGTGTGTGTGTGTGTCTCGCAAGAGAAACTTTCAAGCATTTGTGTGTATGCGCGGTGCATAGTCCACTTCTATGTGTGTGGTATGTGTACTATCAGTATTGTATGGACATAAGGGGACATAAACACAATTAAAGGAGTTTTCTTGCACGGATTGGCAGGTTTGGCAGTTTTTCATTCGTTAAAGCTCCCCCCTGGAAAAAGAAACAAACATTAATGGGCCTGGAAAAGACATTATGTTTGTCTGTAATATCCCATGAAGCATTGTTTCAGCAAAATGCTTAAAGGTATACGACATATTCATTGTGCTATGGACAACTGTATCTGCATCCATTTACATTTTCTAGTAAGAGAGGAGGAAAAGGAACTAACGCTGAAAATCAGAATGTGTCGAGGATGTTATCGTCAGCATTGCATTCGGGTGTGATCAGAGTGAGTGAGGCCTGAGGGCAGACTGAGAGGCTAAGCAGCAACAAGACACTGCTGTGTAAAACACTCTGTATGTTCCCTTTAGACCTATATATGGTTATCTCACATTGTTTTTTAGGAAAGCTAATTAATTGTCCTGTGCTTTTGTTACATTATCACTGAAAAGAATAAAGCCCGTAGCACACGTTACTAGGAGGACATACAGAATAATATAACAAAATAATAACTGAATATGGAGCGCTGGCTTTCAGGAGCCTGTCTTTGTGATATTGATCACTATCCTCAACACCAACGTTGAATCCATCATCAAAAAGGCCCAGCAGAGGACCTACCTCTGTCAGCTCACAAGGTTCAACTGCTGATCCAGTTCTACGCTGCAATGATACAGTCCGTTCCCTGTTCATCAGTCATTGTCTGGTTTGGATCAGCCACCAGGACAGGAACAGACTTGGACAGACAGTCGGGACTGCAGAGAAAATCACACTTTGGATTTACTGTACATAGATTCAGAGTGTAGAAAGGACTGGGAAACATCATTAGAGATTCATCACACTATGGACAATCTCAAAATCCATCTGTTAACTTCTGCTGATCATTTATCCTCTTGGTGCAATTAGCCAGTGGCGATCAAGCTGACAAAAATCTCAACACGTTCTTACCCCAAACTCATTGAGAACACCAGCTTGGTCAGTGCCCTTAGGTTCAAATGATGACACTCTGTCGGACAGGTTACTGGGGAGACTCCGGGGAATACTTCACCTTTGTCATTGTGGTAGACAAGTAGGTCCCAAGTTGCAAAATGTTGATGAAGTTTCTCTGTCATCCAGGTCATGGTAAACCAAGGTGGTTCAGGAGAGAAAGGAGTTAACTGCTTATTTTTCTACAAAATAGCAAGAATTTTGCTGTAAAGAGGTAAAAGCACAGTCTGGATACGCTAATTGGAACTCGTGCTGCTTCTTTGAAGAAAAGAAAATGAAAAAAGAGCTATTGTTTCCTACTTGGTCATTATTAGGAGGGTTGGTGGCTATAAAATGTTGGGTCACACCTTCATTCCCAGCTATATGCAACCACAATACAGCACTCGAGCACACACACACACACACACACACACACACACACACACACACACACACACACACACACACACAGCGAGTGGCTCTATCTCCCCTCCAGTAGCTGTGCCTTGTGTGTGCTAACAAATGAAAATGGTTCCTGCAGAACAATTCATTTGCCACACCGCACAGTTTCCTCTACTGCACTGCTGGTCATGAGTGATTTTACACGCCTCCTCTCCTTTTCTTTTTGTTTCATCCCGCCTCTGTTTCTCACCTTGCTTTTCATTTTATTTAATCTTTCCTGCTTCCTCTTTATTTTACTTCATCGCCACCTTTGGTCTCTCAAAATACCCCATTCTCCATTTTCCTCACTTTTTTTTCCCCTTCTACTATGCTCAACAAAGCTGCAAATTCCCACCAACAATGATCCGTCTTGTTGAGGTGTCTCAGTGTGTTAAGACAACACTGCTCGGTCTTACATCCAGAAGTTACACTGATTAATGCTGTTTTATTGACAGTGATTCAAATACGTGCTGAATAGGTCATCATTTTTTTTCTTGTCAAAATGTTCCTTGCAACCATGCTAAGCTAAGATGATGAACATTTTAAACAATATGCAAACATCAGCACCTGATACTGTAGTGTGTTGATGCATGCATTTAGCTTGACTCACAGCTGGACGAGAGCAGAGCCTCACAGAGCTGCTAGCATGGCTGCAGACTCTTCTCCTGTGACTACTAGGAACCATGGAAGTAAACTTTCCTCTGTCAAGTCAATGTCCTTAAATAAATCTGTCTCTTTCCACTTTCCTTCTATCTTTTGAATATTAATTAAACACCCTTATGTGTCATCGACCCCTCTGGTGTTCAGCCCGCTCTTTTTAATTAGATGAACAACGGGGGGGAAGACACACACCTCACGGGTTTGTGTACAATTGCACAGGTGTGTGTGCGACTGGGGAGGCGTAGTCGGGGATAACAGTGTCTCTCAGTGTTTCTCTGCTCCTGTATCTGTGTCTCTGCAGATGGTTTTTTTGTGTGTGTTACCAGCCTGCTGTCTTGCTTCCTAGTGTGTGTGGGCATGGTCTCGCCATTTTTTTTTTTGCGTACAGGGCGTGTTACACCACAAATCTGGAAGGTGTTGCTCTTTTACACCCTCAATCTCATGCTTGCGGCACTACACCTTTTTTCAGGAAATTGTTTAATTGTGGCCACAGGATTGAGGGATCATCAACACGCCTATTATATTTCCCGGTCGGCACTGTTCGCAGCTGAGAAGTGAACTTGAAAATGACTGCGAAAAATGACGGTTTGTTTATTCTGATTTTTGTGTGAAGTGAAGCTGAATCAAAACCTGCTCACGAAGTGTGGCGACATAATGAGTCAAACTTTGCAAAAAAGAAAGAAAAAAAAAAAGAGCCGTAAAACTAGGGATGGTGTGAGTGACATTTAAAGAAATTAACTGAATTTACATCTTTTTAAATAAAATGTATCACATATGACATGAAAAAATGTGTTGCTACACCTCAAGAAGTACTGATGAGCCCGAATGGTGCAAAACCAAAACGGTGTTATAAAAGTCAGCAGCACATCTTTAAATCTGCTTCATGGTTCTGCCAATCAGCTGTTCCATCTGCTCACAGACAGTGCATATCTTCAAAGAAAAAAAAAAAAGTATGTATGACATGCTGTAATTTGAACTTGAGAGGTGAAGTCACATTGTAAATACAACCTCCCTAAATAAACAGCAGAGGCAAAAGATACAAAATTTTGAGGCGATTAAACACTTTAAAAGCAGATGTTCCTCTTCTGTCAGTGGTTCCATCTGTTAAGTCTGAACTTTTCTTTTTAAAACACAGATCCAGACTTTATAACATGCATCAGCTTCAATAAAAAAAAAGTTACATTTCTAAAGCTTTAAAAAGTCCTTTGCTGTGCCCACTTCATTGAAATGAAACTAGTGGTAGGCAGCGAAGCCAGTTAGCTGGACATATTTGTTCTGGGTTAGGGGATTTGGCCGTCCTTCCTTTCACACCAGCCAATTTAGCTCCAGAGCACAGGCAGCAGCATCAAGCCCAGACCACGACTTTGCCAAATTTCCTCCACCAGTAGCTCCCTTTTCCCCGTGCAGCCTCCTCTCATATTCCACACTGTCCTGCACCGGGAGCGTGCCAGATTTTTGGTCTCATACGTCTATCTACTTCTGAATGGGCTACAGTGTTGGGCCGGTGTAAAAAAAAAATGTTGCGGGCTTCACCAACTTTACTGTAAATGTTGTTTGATACAAACTGCAAAGGCAAAGAAACTTAAGTTGCTGAGTGTTATCCAACTGTTTAGCTCAGGATGGACAGCAAAATGTTTCCGGCTCTCCTCATGACGAAGCCCCGATCCTTCTGCTGTGATCGCAGACACTCAAGATACTTTGGACAGGACATCGGAGAAGGAAGTTATTAATGCACATGGCGGAAAGTGCCAAAAGCTGAGTTTTACTGATATATAATAATGTGCAAAATAATGATGTTTACAAATTCATAAATACACACTACTAACAGATATTTAGAGGCTTGATTTTGTCAATGAGGCCGGGAAAGATTGGGGACCCAGAAGCAGACTCAGGAGCAGAATGATAGTTAGGATATTTAATAACAATTCAAATCACAAAAAGGCATTTGAGTTCAGGCACAGGCCACAGAGGAAAAATAGTCAAAAACAAGAAAGTTCAAAAAACCCTGGCAAAAGTACAGGCAGGGCTCGGCAAAAACCCGGTGTCAAAAAAAAAAAAAAAGTCGGGCATAAGGGGTCAATAAACAGGCACAGCAGAGGTACAGTCAGGGTTAGAGGCAAAAAAATCCAGGAGTCAAAAAACAGGAAGAGATGGGTACACAGGCAGGTAGGGAGAACACAGGCAGCAGCACAGTGGGCTTGGCTAGACTCACATGGTTGAACTGAAACAGGGCTGGCAACAGAGCAAAGGTATCCAAAATCATCAGGCAAAAATCACAGTCAAAAAAAAAAAAAACAGGCTTGGATCAGAAGGTAGAAAAAGCCAAGAAACAACAATACGTGAACGAGTCTCCCAGAAACAGACGCGATAATCTGGTGAAGACTGTCAATCCTGGTGTGGTTTACAGCCGACGAGGAGAGTAGAATCAGGTGTGGAGCAGCAGGAACTGGTGATTGGACGCCTCACTTGTCAGTCAACCAGGAGGCAGGGCAGAGGGAAAAACCATGCATTTGGACTTAAATGATGATATAGCAGGTGGTAGTTAATGGATATGTAGTCTGTTTTCACACAAGTCTTGTGTCTCAATTTAGGGTCTGCATCCTTCGGAGGCCACATTTGAAGGCCAGTTATGTGACAACGCTGTGTGAGGGCTGTCGAAATTCGAAGGCTCCTCCAAAACTCCTCCTCCTCCTTTTACCTGTTTTTGGAGGATATGCACCACTACTATCCCTGGTGGCCTCACGTATCTAAAGATTCTTTGCACGCCCGAAGAGAAGAAAGAAATAAAGAAATAATGGCGACCTCAAATGGCACAGATCTTGCATTTAAATGTGAGCACTGGGTCTCAACTCGGCTTTTACTCATTTGAACATCCATCGCCAGATATGTTAAACTTCAAGGGACATTAAAATCTCAAAATTTCAGTTAAAATACGTTGGTAATGCCTTTGGAAGTAAAGCCTTAAAAGCCTTCACTTTCAAACGTTAGATGTTCTGAGGTTAACTTATTTCTTATATCTTATTGTGACTGTTGAGATGTTACAGAATATTTTTACTTCATGTACATAAATGGACCCCCCCCCCCAACGGGCCAAGTGCCGGGTGACCAGGAGGAGGAAGATGATGACGATGAGCAGGAGGAGGCCACAAAGGATAGTAGTGGTGCATCATTCAAAAAGAGGGAGAAGAAGGCCGCATTTGTGGGCTGGTTTTTGTTCTTTCTGATGGAGAAAGATTAATGATGAGCATTTTGCCGTCTCTGTTCAACCAGTTTGCCTGCATCAGCGCTGTTCTGAGTGCTATTTGTGCAAGAGTTCTGCTTGCCTTACAATAGCCTGGTGCCTGCTAGTCTCCTTTATTGTTTCCCTTCACTGAACCCTTATAGACCCATTTTGTGTTTTACATCTCTTTTAGGAAACTATATACATGAAGTTTGTTTATCATCATTCATTACTCATGTATTTGTGAGATTTGGGATTCCCATACATTTTTCAAATTTTTTATGACATGGTGTGATTCTTGTGTCATCTTCCTGCTACTGCTGCCACAAGTCCATGCCAAGCTGTTCTGTTTTGCCGGAGATCACTAGTAGTTCAGTTATTGGGTTTTGTTTTATTTCTTTTCTTCAGGTAGGTAAGGAGGATGAGCCGGGTAAGACGGCTTGGTCTCGCCATCCCTTTTTTGTTCTGGTCTCCATCTTGAGCCTCTGTCAGTTCAGAGAGGCCTCAACAATGCTGATGTTTGTATAAAATGAGAGCTAATATTTAGAGATTATTCAGATTTTCTGGCTCAAGATAAGAGTCGGCTGCTGCGGCGCTTTAGGCTTCCAAGGGCTGTTCTCCTGGAGCCTCAGAGCGTCAGACCCACAGAGACCATGCACTCCAGGTCAGTCTGCAGCTTTTGTCAACTGTTGGGCTCCTTCGAACGAGGACATTTCAGAGGCAGCTGGCGGACAAGTCTGAAATATCCCCCTCAACATTAAGATGCCTCATGCCCATTGTGCGGAATGGCATTATGAATCTCACTCGGAAGGCGCATCAGCTTCCAATAAACTGTGGGTGAGCAGTCCAACATCAACATGCAAATTGCAGCAACGTCCCTTTTTTTCCCAAATGTAATCGGAGCAATTGACTTCACACTTGTTGCAGTAAGGACACCTCGGGAGGATGTGTTGTATTTGAACAGAAAACACTTTCATGCCGTCAGTGTCCAAATCATTTGTGAGGCACAAAAGCTGTTGACAAATGTAGTGGCAAAACAGCCGTGCTCAAATAGATTTGTTTTCTGCCTCAAAGCAGTGAAGGAAAAAAAAACCCTGCAAACCTGGTGCATCACCCGATGGAGGCTTCTTTAGAGATTTAAGGGGATAACAGCTACCGCCTGCATACCTGGCTACCGACTCCTCTTATTAAACCACAGAGGGTGAAACAAAAGCACTACAATAGTGAGCATAGCCATGCTCACTGCGCTGCATTCTTCTTCTTAGAGAAAAGTGGTGGTGCTTGGATGATGTGCAGGATTATCTGGGCCTGTGCTGAGTTACACAACATGGCACCGGAAAAAAAGTTGATTTTCTTTTCACAGGTATGTCAATGTTTTTTTTTTGTTTTTTTTTAATCTCAAATGAAAAAAAAAAATGCAACTCCCTTAACTATTTTACAACGTTGTCAGTTGCATTAATGATTTCCCTTCTGTGCCTCCAGCAGAGCATCGAGGAGGACGCGCACGTGTCCGACCTGCAGCGGTAGAAACACGACACAGACTGCACATCAGCGGGGGAAGCAGCCTCCCCATGCACACTCCGCTGTGTCCCAGAGGATGCCCAGTTGTCGTCTTCCGAGTCCTTAGGAACATTTTCTTAATTAACCGTCAAATTTATTCAAACCCATTTAATGAGTCAGCCAGCATCCCATGTTCACGTTCCGTCTCCTGTCGGCCAACAACATCTCCATCACCAACAGCTGTGCGGACAAAAATAGAGACCGTGCGTTCATCAGTTATAGATAAAGCAGCGCCGCCGGCCCTCCTCCAGCTGCCCTCATGTATTTATTGTGTGAAGCAATGCGCTTCTTCGCCTCTCGTCTTTGTTCATTTTCACCTCTGCCAGGGTCCTCTTGCTCTGAAGAGTTGATCCTTGTTTTGTTCGTGGTCCCTGAACTAAGACCATAAAAATCCCTTCTCCAGTCAGCGTGCCAAGTTCAGTGAAATCTCACCTCTTCTTTGCTGTTTACTTCTACCTCCATGACAGTGGTTATATATATTTATAATTTTTTATATATTTATATTTTATTTAGGTAGTGTCTACATTGAGCTGCGGCTCGGGATGGGAGTGGAAATCAGTGATTGAGCTTCATAAAATAGAAGCATGAATACATGTGGATTTATGGATTTGATGAAATTAATGTGTGTGCATATTTACGTCTCTGTGCGTGATCACCAGCATTGCAGTCAGGCTGCTTGTCAAACCAAGACCAAGTGGGACCAGACTGAGCGAAGACCAAGATCAGTGCGAGTCCCCACAGTGCATGACAATTTCATATACAATGTTGATCCTGCCCACAAGAGGCCTTCTTCAAAGTACTCTCACTGATCCACTTTCTTACCAAATCCTGCGGAAAAGAAACTGAAAACACTTAATTTTCCTTTCATGATCAATAATAAGTTGGCCTGCTGAGTCACTTTTAGATGATGGATCTGTTTTGAAAGGAGACTTCGCCAGCAGAAGCACATTTATTTATCTACGGAGAAAAAAAAAAAAGGAACGTTGGAAAGTGTGTAAATGACTTATTAGATTTCTTACAGCCACAATTTAGCATCGTGACTGATTTTCAATATGTGGCCACGTCCGCACAACACAACAAATTATCCAGTGTTATAGCGTAGGTGTTGATTTTTCATTAACAGCATTTTTCAGTCGCAATTGTTTTGGAGATGACAAGTGCGAACTGGAGTGTTGTTTGTCCTCTCGTGGAGCTGAAATGTGCTCCGAGGTTCAGCTGTTGAAAAGTATCGAAAGCTTGGAAGGGTGTAAACGTACATAGACACTGACACAGTGTTGACATCTATGCTTCTGGAGCTAAATTTACTCTGACAATCCTGCAAAACACAAAGAGCTGACGGGGAGAAAAATGGAGACGGGGAGCAGAAAACAACACAGATCTAAATGAGCAAAACTCAGTGAATCAATTCAGTGCATCAACGATCTTCAGCACATTTACTGTTCAGGTGACAAAGGCTTTCCTGCTGGCTATCCAGCCGAAAGAACAAAGAGAATGTTTTATGTACCCATTATATGCGCTCTTATCTTTGCATCATGACAGCATTTTACGAAGTGTTCAGCCCCTCGAAAAGCTGCCTCCCCTTTATCTAAACACACTTCAGAGGAAGAGATGATTTCATTTCATTACACACTTCAGGTTGGGACAGGTGTTTCCGTCTGTCTGCGGTGTCAGCAGCAGCACATCTGGCAGAGCTGGAGACGACATGTCACCTTCGCCTCCTCAGCTCGCCCTGACAGTCAGGGGCTAATGACCTGGAAGGAAACACAGTCCCTGTACATATGGGCCCCGCCGCCTGTGTGCCATACATATTTGTGCACCTACGAATGCGCTCAGTCTCCACGTGTATCCCAGTCCACACCTTTGCTCAGGTCATTGAGTGTTTGCTTGCGTGTGCGTTTCGTGCTTCTCCGGTGGTGTTTGTGTGTTTCCATGCCGATGGCGGCCTGGGACCTTTTCTCCAGCTCGGAGAGTCCCAGTGCATCTGGGCCTGTGGTCCTCCCTGCTAGCCGCGTAATTAGGACAGGACACGCTGACCAGTAGCACCCTCAGCTGGGACCACTGACAGAACAAGGACAGATGAAATTATACACCTGGATGCTTCACAGGGATTTTTTTTTTCTGTGTAGTTTGGTGATCTAAGGCCTAAAGTTGGTATTTGACCCATTTAAAGGACAAAATTAATGTCACCTCGTGTCACAACTGGCCATCGTGGAAGCTTTCTTGTTTTTTTTCTGTTTTCCATGCGCGTTTTGTTGAGGCTGAGTGCTCTTTTCAAAAGGTCACCATGAATAACTCGGGGTATGAGCCGTGACTGTCCAGGGTAAGTTTTTAATGTGTGTACCGCCAAACTGTTTGCAGTTGGAAACCTGTATTTATTATTTCATCACACAATCAAAGAAAAAGCTGTGTTTTTACCTCGGAGTGCAGTCCAGTTTCAACAGATACTTCACTGAGATTATTAATGATGGTCAGAGTGATCCCATCATTTTAACTGAATACCAGATGATAAAACCTGCATGTTTCAGTACCACTGAACATATACACTCAAAAATACAGTATAGGCGAAAAACTAGTGTTTGCTCCCATTTTTCCCAAGACGAGGTAATAAATGTAAGTTGTTATTTATGCATATGAAAAACTTTTCCTGCAAGAGAAACTCCACGTTAGCACTTTGCTAGAGATAATCCATCTAACAGGAGTGGCATATGAGGATGCCGATTAAACAGCACAATTAGAGCACAGGTGTGCTTTGAAGTCACAATAAAAGGCCTCGCTAAAATGTGCAGTTTTTTCTAAAAAAAACCCACATTTATTAGGCAGTAGATCCGGAGATTTTTTTGCCCATCAAGTCAGTTAAGACAATGCACAGTCAGATTCTAAGGAACAGCACTGGAGATGTCGTATGACACTGAAATGAACATTCACCTCACGGCAGCACTTCTGCTGGACATTTCTGCAGCCAGCTTAAAACTTGTGACACTGGCTCTGTTCAGGCTGCCAGCCCAAATCTTATTTTTGGCATATTTAGATTTAAGAAGTCTGGGCAGCAAAACACCTCATGAAATCTGTTTTTTTTAAAAATGTATTATTCTTTTGTTTGTTCTGTTTTTGCATGTCTGATCCAACCCAGTCATGGAGGCGGTTCAAAAAAGCAGATCGCTACAGATGTATCTCAGCCCAGATGATCTGGCCACTCATGTCTGATTTCAAAGTGTCTTTGGAGTGTCTTACACGACATCATGCTTAACAAACTGTCTGCCCCACGATTTGACGGCTTGATTCCTCGGAGTAGAAGATGATGGATCTTCATTTTTCATGCTTTAGGTTGGAAAGCCATGTCACCAGCGTACGAAGTGACTGAAGCCAACAACTTTACTGGAGCAACAGCCAAACCGGTTGATTTCTGGAAACAGAAACAACTCTGATCACTTATGATTAACAGTTCTGATTTGAAATAAAACAAAACAAATCTGAAGTGTGGTAAAACTGCATGGATTATCTTTGCAAAGGAGAGGTGCTCACTTAAAACGTGTGCTCAAAGTCTGAGTTGTGTTTTTGTTTGATTAAAAAAAGAATTCAACATTTCCTTCAGCACGCAAAAAATGAGAGTGAAAACAAAAGTGCTGCATTTATGTTTCTTGAGTGTGTGAGAAAATCAACAAAAATATGTTACCAGCTGCCTGCATAGTTTGTGGAATCAGGAGGTAACAGCCAAACATAACCGTGTAGATGCGTCATTCACTCTGTCTCTGTCACTCTTCTGAAGCTTTTAAATTCAAACTATTTCTGTTCTGTTATGTATTTGTGAAGATACAAATATTTTCCCATTTTTCTATTAGTTAAACTAGTCAATTCATTAGTTAGGATATGTGTGTGTGACATTGACAGCGCAGAAGGTGGCAGACAGATCAATAACAGATCATTTATTCAAAACAGACATCAGGAGCAGACTGAACAGACAGCTGGACTAAAATACAAATTAAACTGACGAGGGGAGGAGGAGGTGCAGGTGGAGATAGAGGCGGAGGAGATCAGGTGAGGTGAATGAAGTGAAAAAAGAGGAGAACAGGTAAGGACAAGACAAAAGGTCAGCAGTATCCAGGTTTGTTTGTAACTGAGTATTCTTTTAATGCTTTTAACTTTTTAGCTCACACCATGTGATTACCTTGCAGATGGTCGGTTCCAGCGAAGGTGAAGCTAAAAAAGGTTGAAGTTCCAGCCACTGGTCTCTGGTCAGAGAGCACAGGGCATCTCAGTGGGACTTTTCATTTGTTGATTTAACTTCAGCTTGAGGTTTTTGTCTCACTTGTCAGGATTTTCTTTGTTTTTTCCCCCCTCAGCTTCATTAACATTTGTTTGAGTGTACCTCCCCTTTTCTTTGCCGTGGACCCCTGCTTACCGATGCTGCATTGCTCATGAGCCATCTAAACGTTAAAGGTTCCAAACGACTTCTTCTGCCCTTTATAAACAATCCATTATTGTTTTTTTAATACTACTTTTGAATCACTCTGTCTTTCCTCTTTGGGGGAAAAAAAGCAGTCTTAAGGTTTGTGTGGAGGATGAGTAATACTCACTGTTACAGGAACAACACTGGCAGTACATATGCTGCATGATCTCTGGCTTGTACTCTTCGATTTTATTACACCCTGCGACATCACTCCTGAATATGATGACAGAACTGTTTCATGTGCCATAACACACTTTCCTTTCGCTTGTATAGAGAATTATATTGCGACTTGGAATGCAATAAATATCCACTTCGGTAAATCACACATAAACCAATTAAGGCGCGCGACAGGGAAAACATCCCTCGCCGTCCCAGGGTCGGCTTCTCGAGGCCCCCTCCCGGCTGAGAGATGCGATTTGGGAAGCATTTTCTCAGTGTTTTGTCATTGATTCCCATGATTGATCCCAGCACCCACTGGGCACCAGACTCTTCCTCTTGATTTAAAACCAATTATATGATGATGATCTCGCTCAGGAGGCTGCGAGTGTGATGCGTGTGGTGGGGAGGACGGAGGGAACAGGATAAATCACCGAACAGTGTCGGAGAAAGCGTTCCTTGCAGTGTATTTTTTCTCTCTCCTATCTCTTCTTCATCATCGTCCTTTCTCCTCTCATTTCTGTCTGAACCAGAAACACCGTTTCAAATTCTTAATCGAACACAATCTGTCAGGGTCCATGTTATGTTTTTGTGAACTAACAGATTTTTAAAAAAAAAAGCTAATTAAACTGTCTGACCAACTAGTGCAACGGTAATCACGGCATCCTGAACATCCATGCAACCCCGAAAGAAACAGCTGCACAGCCTCCTCTCATGAGTTTTATATACTCACTGATGAATCTCGAGTGAGTATTTTACATCTTCCCAATATGAAATCCCCCTCCTTGATCTAATATTCATGAGAATTAATCTTGGATTAACACAAAGCCAGTTTATTGCTTCACTGCCTTATTGAATGCCAACTAAGTAATTGCACATAACTAACGCAGAATTCCCCTGACAATCACCAACCGACAGAGACCCTCGCTGATTAAGAACAAACATGTTGCTTGGCGATGCCAAACTTATGAGAAGTTATTATATTTTTCCGCCTTGCTTTAATGAGGTGACTAATTTACAGTTGTTCTATTTTTGTCCTCTGCGGCATCTTTCGATAACCTGCGGAGAGACTTCTCACCTCGTTTTCAACTCGGTTTGAAGCGCTAACAAGGAGGGATCGAGTTGACATTTGCACCGGAGGCTTCATAAATCCTTGAGACCTTATCTGGCGTTTATTAAAGAGAGTATTTATATCAATATCAATGTCAATTAGGGTATTGAAAGAACATGCTCACCAAAGAAAACTCGAGTAATCCTGATTTCATCGATGCTTTTATAGCTACTTTCGTAGCGCAGATGTTATGGATTTGTCAAGATGTGTCAAGCAACAAATGTCTTTCATGAACTAATAGCTAGAGTCATTTGTGATCAACCAGTTGTTTGGGAATAAGATCCTGTTGTCACAATCCACTGGTGTTTTTGTTCCCTGGTGGCTTGTAGATGTTACGGTAAACTTCTGCAGAGTGCTACAGCAACACAGAGGCCAGCTGTAAGTAGGGCAGAGCTCAGAATCTATCTGAGCATCTAGTGAGAATATTCTGTTAGTCACAGATATGTTTTTCCCAGATGTAAAATATCAGGAAATGACAGCTTCTTACTGACACAGTTATGAGTTAATGATGGGTGTTTTTTGGGCGTAATATGAACTAAACCAAACTGTAATTCTAGTCTTTTAAAAAGCCAGTTGTTTAAACAGTGGACACGTAGGTGGATCCTTTACCTCCACCATCTTCCAATCCTCTGTCCAATCAACAAGTTTATTTGACTGCATGTGAGTATGACACACTGCCTGTGGCGATGCCCCTGCAGCATAAAAGATGAATGCGTCTCTCCATTAAGCAAAATCCTGCGGGCATTTATGCAGGAGGCACAGAAGCTTAACTCCACTTATTATCTAAATCTGTCCACACCGACAGGATCGGTCAGGATCTAATGTTAACTAATGTTCTGTGTTCTTCTACACATCCAAAAGGTCACTCACAGTCTCACACAGTGAAATAGTTTGGAGTAAAGCAGCTGTCCTGATGATAAATCCAGAGCTCCATCAGATTAATTTTTCAAGGGAATAGTTTAATTCTGGTTTTCTCCAGAGTTTCCTCTGCCCTGTCAAGTTTATACGCTTTTAGTTTGGTTGCTGATACTTGCTGCTGTGATGTTACTGCACGCATGGAAAAGTTGAGAATGACTGAAAGCAGCCTCTCTAATTGTTAAAGCAGAGTGTACATGCTCTTGTGAACTATCCTTTTAAAGGCAGATCTTACTATCTGAATAATGAACCCTGCGCAAATTCCTTGAGAGCAGCTCTTTGTTGGTCTGTGATGCAGTCATTCTCTGCTTCCTCAAGACAGCAATGCGCCTGCCCACACCTCATTTTAAGACTTATAAGCCGATGCACACATTTTCCAATTACACAACGTGTGTGCTTGATTTGAACATAACAACTGTGTCAGTTGGAGGCTAGCAATGACGCATATGCTGTGTGCCATTTTGAGTTACAATAGGGCCCATTGTGTTATTGTGCGCCCATGGTTGGCTATGTGGGAACTTTGTGGAAACTTAAGAGATGAAGTTAGACTGCTTACAAACGGCATTTTTCAAAAAAACAATAAAAAAAAAACCCAAATTAACTACAAAACATGTACTGGAACTTATGAGTACAATGTGGTGTGACAAGTTTCAGAGGCTGGAACCTCACACTGGCCCAGGAATTTATCAGACATGCTCAACTGGATGACATTTGTGTTGTATAACTTACCAAATCCCATACAACTGTAACAAACCTGAGCACACACACACACACACACACACACACACACACACACACACACACACACTCACAAAGTGTTCTGTCAATCCAGGCTCTATCTCACTCACTCACACACACACACACACACACACACACACACACACACACACACACACACACACACACACACACACACACACACACACTCACAAAGTGTTCTGTCAATCCACATATCGTTCCAGAAAAGTTAACGCTTACAATTCACGGGAGATCATCCTCTTATGGAGGGCTGCCATAAGGGGTCAATTACAGAGAGTTAGCACCATCAGGTATTAAAGCATTCCCTTTCATCAGCTGGAATACGCTTCTCCGCTTCCCCGTTAGTCCGACATCAAGCTCTCAACTTCCCCTAAGTCTTATGTTTCTGTCAGATGTAGTTAACCACCGTGCTCTTGAGGAGCAAAGTGCTCGTTTTCTTTTATGTCGTTTTCTCCCGGAAACCCTGACACGGACTGTGAAGAAGTGCTTCACGATAATGGGAAGATGGTTACCTTCAGAAAAGAGCTACAAAAATAGTATCTGCACTTGTGCTTCTCTATAAGACTTAATCTGTTTTTGTTACTATTAATTGACTGTGTTGATGCTGCCTTGTTGTCCTTGTGCGCTCACATGCAAAGTTATCTCTCATTTATGTGTTAGTGCCTTTGTTAATGTAAAAACATGATATTCTGGTTCCTTCATACTGGAAAAGCCTTAACCCTGGTTTTGAGCAACAGATCCTCCAATCCAAAAAATACTAAATAGGTCAATTGCCAAGGACTCAAATAACATACATGACCGCAGATGATCTAGGCTTTAATCTTGATGTCTCAGTGTTGAGAAACTATAGTACACAGATACCTGTTCCGGTTCAGGGAAATCTTGTAGCTTAAATAAATACGATAATTAAGTAGAAGCTGTGCTCCCTGCATGATGTGAGGTATGAATGTTAAAATAGCTCACTGCTGCACTTTAATTGTTGTATGCATGGCTGTGTGTACATGTGGAATAGACATTTTCATTTGCCATGTAAACAGCTTAGTGAGAATATTCTCTTTTAGTTATAAGGATGAAAACTGGAATGCTGTGCTCATGCAAACATAGCCGCAGATTCCTTCAAACATAAACATGGTACAGACCCTACAAGGTAAATCCATTTTATCAGCACCTACTCTACTTGCTTCCCGTACTCGCCCATTTTATTTTTTTCACTGATTGACACATGCCTTCCAAACGACGGAGTCGACACTCTGCGAAGTGAAACACACTCTCATGAAGTAAATACACAGCACATGTCCAATTTGAAAGCTCTTTGTGGCAGAAAACCAACAAGGAGACCCATGTGGGTCCGATCAAGCCACTTTTTCTGTTTATCTATGCATCACTTTGGCTTTCCACTAGGACACTTTTACTTTTGAATATGTCCTTGTGAGTGTTTGTACCTTTTTAGTGCCTGTGAAGTGTGTCCAGTGTTTGCACCAGTCCTGTCATACAGACCTGACCTGAGGGAGCAAAATCTGTGAAATAAAAAATAAAAAGTTCTACAAATGTAAAGGCTTTGTGAATGTGATATGAGAAGTACCACATGTGGATTAAGCCTTGGTCCTTTCAGTGGAGACCTCTGTTTAAAGTGACGCTGTGGTCGAGGATTAGTCTTAATCCACATCTGTGAGATGAGCCCCCCGCATCGTGGCATTTAACGTTATAGACCTCTGTCGTGTTTTTCTTTCATGTGTCAAGATTACTGTTAGAATATGCTTGTGTGGTGAAACACGCTTTCAGCGGAGAGGTCATGCATTTTCAGTGGTTTGTATAGGAAAGAGCGAGAGCATGCGCAGCGCTGATGAGACCACAAACATCACAGCATTAGTTTTCTCACACACTTAAGCTCAGTTTCAACTGACAAGTGGCCTGTTACTGTCCTCTCTCTCTGGCAAAAGCTGAAGTAGGGTGATGTTTTTTTAATGCCACAGCATAAATCCTAGGGTTTAGGTTTATTAAACCATTTGCTTGAATAACAAACTGTTCAATAACAGTGACACATTCAGTTGATGTGGCTTGGTAGGCTAAGATGGTTCTTAATTATTTTGTTAAATTCAAATTTTTTTTTTCAGGCCTGCAAGTGCTAAAGAAAGAGAATTATGTCAAACTAGCAATAAATAGATTAAAGGAGACATGCTCTCAGGTTCCTAATTTAAATTTGGGTTACTGCTAGAACAGGTTTACATACTTTAATGCTCAAAAAACACATCAGTTTTCTCATACTGTCCACTTCTGCAGCACTTTATTCCCCCACTGTCTGAGATGCTCCATTTTACCCCCTGTCTCTGTAAGCCCCCCCCCTCCTGATTGGTCAGTCCGCACCTGCCTGACCCAGCACTGCTAACAGCAAAGAGCAGCTGTGCTAAATAAATTCTTACATGCCAAACCAGCCACTACGCATAAATTATGCAAATGTGTGACTCTGTGATGTAGTGTGATGTCCCAAAGTCACAGAATTAATAGATAGACTACTGGTGAGGCGTTTCAGGAGCAGTGTTTTCTGTGCGAGAGAGGAAAGGAGATAAAATTGAAAAAAGCTGATGATGGGTGTCCGATAACAAATGAATGTATCGCACAGAAAAAATAAGTGAAATTAGTAAGGGCAAATACTGCACTGAGCTGACTTACGCAAATGACCTTCTTTCGATGTTAGCGTCACAGTGGTTGCAGTCTGGATAAGATTAGGCACAAAAAAAGACTTGTTAAGCCTACAAAACTACTTGGTGTGGTTTAGTAAAATAAAATGCTTTGGGATACAATAAGTAATCTATGTGAGTGACATTAAAAATATTTTACTATAAAAATAACTCAGGGATGAGTTTTGGTTTCACACAGGGTGCCAGTCCTGAGCTCGTTTGGCTGGATTGTCCTCACACTTTGTTGGTTTGCTGTTTCGGTCTACAGCCTCCTGCTCCTGCACCTGATTCCACGTCCTTGTGTGTTCCCTGTGTTCCCGATTTGTTCTCAGTTTTGCATTCCTCTTATTTTTTTTCCCCTGGGACTCTCTTGTGTTACTTTGGTTTTTTGGTCCTTTCTTGAACTGTAACATCTGGATTTTTGACGCTGACTTCCTCCTTTGCTCTCCTCAGAATTACTTCTATCACTAGAGGGTGTTTCCTGTTTACCTAACAGGAAACATGTTTGCTTTGTGCTAAGCTGCTTGCACTGATAACATATATATCTGTTTCTCTGGCGAAGACTGGCTCATCTAAACATGGGATCAAGGGGTTGTTCTTTACACTGAATGCATTTAAATGCTTTGTAGACATTCTAGACACTCATGCCTTTGTCCAAACCTATTATTTGCTAAGACTCAACTAAGCCTTGTTCAGAGAAGAGACCAATCAGAGACGTGTTTTGAACAGTTACATGGGCCATTTTTGATGAGCACTTTGGGAAAAAAGGTAGAAGCCTGGTAATCATCCACTTCTGAATTAAATCTCTCCAGGAGTCAAATCCAGACAGTCTCAGACTGAATACTAATGTTCAAATATATAAGTGCCAGCGAAAACACGTCTAATGATAAAGATAAGAAGAAGGCGGTTTTAATAACAGTGGGCTGAAATTTGTTCAACAGAGCTTTTGACAGCTGCGGCAACACTAATGAGTCATCACTGGGAAGCTAGATGTACACAAGTCAACAACAATATTAATAAAATATAAACAAACCAAAAAACACTATGAACACTCTTCAGCCTGGATGGTCCCCGGGGTGATTCTGACCCAGACTCAACACAGACGCCTCATTGTCTTAATGATCCGCTGAAAGCTCATTTGATTCTCGAAAAGAAGAGAGAGCGAGAAATTGAATGAATAATTTACTGTAATAAACTAAAAGAAATGGATCTTCATTTCACTTTATTGCTGAACCTTTTGGAGAACAGAAAAAGACACTTCATTAAGCCGCTGTTTAATAGGCTCATCCATCTAAATCATACATGTGGCTTAATGGCAGCACGCGATTATTTATATTTGATAAGGAGTGTTTAAATCCCCACAGTCTCTGGCCAGTGTTGGATGTGGCATTTAATTCCAATGCTCACTGCTCTATTTGACGCTTAGTTGGGATTATTAAAATTTAATCATCGGTACTACCAAGACTTCCTCCTTATCAGATTGCGAAAAATAGTTAGATATAAGAAGATATTACTTGCCAGGGGTCATGAGGAAAAAAATATGTATGTGTGGGTGGTGGTACAAATGTTTGGCAGCTCTCTACTGCCAAAATCCTTTCTTTATATGTCTTTTAATTGAATTATATATATATATATATATACAATGTTAGACATTTGCATATATATTTTCTTTTACTTCAAAAGCAAGCTTTAAAAAGTGTCAACGACAGCCGAGAAACAACGGCTGACATGTTGACAGAGCTCTATCTGTTAACACGGCTCAGTGTTCTTTAAAGAAAAGTGGATTATATTTTATTCTGACATCAAAATTAGCAACTTAAACTTTTTATTTTTAAAAAAATCATCTCCACATATGTTGTATAAGTATAAACTGTAGGGGGAAAAACAACATTTTAGGGCATAGTCATTAAACTTTAAGATGCTTTCCTCAGATTTGACTGTGTGATTCTATAACGCTGTTTTTATGTCCTGGTGATGATTGCCAAGGTGGCTGCTGGGTGGAGGGACTTGGTTTGAGCTAAATGCTGACTTCGTAATGCTAACATGTTCGAAATGACAACGTTGACATGCTGATGCTCAGCAGTTATAACATAAAGAATGCTACACTTGGCTCCTAATGTTAAACACTAAACACACCTTAAAACTGATGCTGACGGGAAAGTGAACAGTGAAAAGTCAGTGATGACATTTCATCCTGTGGTGGACGTGAATCTCTGTACCACATTTCAAGGCAATCCAACCAGTAGTTGTTGAGATGTAAGATCTAAATTCCACCAGATGCTTGTTCGAACCATCTCAGATCTGCCACAGCAGCTGAGCTAGCAGGTTTCATCCTTTTCTATGTGTGCACTTCCACTGGCTTTTGTCTGTTTGTTGTTGTGTTTATAACACATATGTATAACTGCGGTCATGTGTGATTCTCTCAGCACTCAAAACGCAGCCTGTGGGGGTTGATGGAGGACAGAGCGCGGAGCAAAACCGCAGCGGACCAGTTTTGCAAAGTACATGCAACCCGCAGAATTCCCAGGTTAGTCTGGAGCAAAGTGGTGGACAGAAGAACATTAGATGTCCTAAGTGTGGCTAAAAGTGTGGTGTTTCTGGTGGCATTATGTTTCTCTCAAAAAATATTTATTTTTGCAAACATAAATTTAACTGAACTAAACATAAGTCCTGCTAGAATTAAATGTTTGGATGAGTTTTCTATCACAGTGCCATATAATGAATGTATGAATGAATGTACAATGGCATCTGTTTCCACATGTGTCACTCTTCCTTCTCTATTTGGTTTGTAATGCAAGGAGGCTGCATTGCTGAGGGGGCACTGGAGTGTTCACTTCACAAAGCGACTTCATTTTGTTTCAAGCAGTTAAGTGTTTTCGTCATTTTTTGGCGTCTTGCACCTGGAACGCTTAAGGTCGGTAGTTGGAAATTTCAACAAAGAAATTCTGACCTCCAACATAGTCGTGGAATGCAGCATAGCAGCACACACAGGGGAGCAGGTCTGACTCAATCAGCCTTTGATGCAACACGCCTGACAAGAAAGCCACTGTGGAGATTTTCAAAATTGACCTTTTTCACAGCAGACATTTCAACTTGTCAAAGCAGGAAAAAGCACAGGTGGAAGTACGGACATGAATGATGACTGTGATCCATTTAGTGTCGCAGGAAAGCCTCTCATGAACAACACCAAACCCACAGGTGACACTCTCACCTTCTGTTAAATCTTTTCTTTAGCTGAAACAGGAGATTAAGACTTTACTTTGACTGTGTCACCAAAGACCCTTTTCTGACTTTTATTTTCATCTGTTTAAAGTGACTTTCTACTTCCTGTTGATTCAAATAGACTGACTTCAGTCATTCTCCAGTAAGAGATTGACATCTGATCTAAATTCTTCCTCACTCAAAGCAGTTTTTTTCTATTATTTTTAAAAGATTTTTCAGTAGATTTCATGATTGCACTCACAATCTGTGAAGTACAATGATTGCAATTAGCGGCCCAACTTGAGAGTAAGATGGCCTGTGATTGCTTTTTTGTGCCATCGTCTGTGCACTATTATCAAAATTGTGACAAAATGATTCCAAAATGTGTCTCTCGTTATATTTGTTTGTCCATTCAATGAAATCGGATGATGAGATACAAGTCACCGAGCGATTGTGTGTCACCAGCAACATCATTTTCAATTTAATCAAGCTTTGATTTAATTAAGCTGGGAATACCTGTTTTTGTTTTTGCTCTTTAAGGCTTCTTTGTCATATGCTGATTACCAAATGCTAAAGAAAAAGCAGTCCTAACACTCTTTAAATTTGTCAGACCATTCTCTTAATTTATCACCTCTTATTATTTTCTGCCTTCAGGCTGTTGTAGACAAACTGCACTGCCCGACTCCTCCGCCGTCCCAGCAGCTAAGTAGAAATGTGACTATTTTACACTTTAATGCAGCTCGTGTTGAGCAGCCTTTAAACCTGGACATCCTCTGTGTCAAGTCCTCTTCACCCTCTTGAGAACATCCTCTTCAATTTTTTTTTAAACCTGAACCTTTTTCAAGTGTGAGCATGGCAAATGTCACTCGTTATCTTAACCATGGGGGACCAGCAAAATATAATTTTTGTCTTTTCGGTTGCACTCTGTGCGGTTGCAGGCTTAAATAACCCAGGAAATATCGAATGAATTTGTGCAATTAGCTATTGTATCTATCTTGAGTCTGGCTTGGATCTCACCAGTCTAATTAACTCACTAACCTACTTTAGCTAGGAACAGTTAACTGCGGTAATTAGATGTTATGTATGTGTTGAGATACACTGCAGTGAATTTGCATTTTGACATTTCGCATGACTGACTCTCAGAAGACTCTATTAGAGAAAAAGGAAAGTATACAAGGAAAAGTATATTTCTTTGCAGAAATACGGAGTCTACTCCTCATTATATGCCCTTTAATTTTCTGAATATTTCATTAAGTCCTCGTACCTGATTGGAGACCATCCCCAGATGCAAATGAACACTTACAGGCATTTTTACGGGAAAGGAGCAAGAATAACATACCTTTGTTCAAACAGTGTTAATAATTGTGCAATGCACATTTTAAATGTTTCTCATTCTGGCAGAGAGCTCTACAAGGCTAAATATTTGCAGGAAATTAAACCGTGCAATCTTTGCGGTGCATTTATCCGCCAGCATTCTGTAATTCAGAAAATGGGCGATATTAAAAGTATATGTCACCCTTGACAGTTTGCGACTGCACAATCTTCCCTGTGCCGTTTCCCAAAGTGTCTGAAATGTTCAATGCATTATTGATCAGTCTGCTCAACAAACAATGCAGATCAAGTGTTTGTCCTCCGCAACAAAATACCTGATAACAGAATTTCTTACAACACAGAGCGTCACCATGTAATCGACATAAGTGGCCGAGGTTTCGATCTAATAGAAGACATAAAATCAATGTTTACATCTGCTCTGCTAAAAGACCATAATTACATTCTGCAGTTTTTATATAAGTATACTGTTTTAAATGACAACATGCCCACCTGATGACAGGCAATATAAAAGCTGTATGAGATAGATAGAAGAAGCCAGTTTTAATGATGGTCTTGTTTGCTTCAGGCGTCAGTTTTAATCAAGACTGTTTCATAAGCGTTTAAAAACTCTTTGACGTGCGTTTTAGTAAGAATTAAGAAAGTTCGAAACATTGTTACATTCTTATTTCTAGTTTTAGCTGTTCCTTTTCCATCCCTGGTGTTTTAAATAAGCTGGGGTGTCAGGCTCATCTGGGTTCAGTTGTCTCATTTTTGCTTTATTATTATTGTTATGTTGTTCTTCACAGAGTCTAAAGCACTGTAATCATTATCATTTTTTTTGTCAGACAGCTGAGTACTCTTGTCCATAATACTGGTCCCCTTTGCAGGCTCACATGAAGCTTACAGGTGATCATTTAGCAGCTTTGGTTCCTGTGGTGTGATGACTATTGTGTTTTATAAGCTGTGAGTTTTGCCTGAAGTGTCTCGCTTCCAGTAATGTCAAGAAGGCATTTTGACTCTGGAACGACTGTTGCAAAATAAAAAAAAACAACAACAAAAAAATGCTTTCTGTCACGCAACATATGCTGTTGCTCAGGAGGTAGAGCGGGTCGTCTATAGTTTGAACACCGGCTCCCCCTAGCTGCATGTCAAAGTGTCCTTGGGCAAGATACTGAACCCCAAACTGCCCCAAGTGTATGAACGTATATATATGTACGTATGTCTTGCTGTAAGTTGCGCTGGACAAAAGCATCTGATAAATGTCCTACATGTAAATGCTACATGCTATGGAAGATGTTGAAACTGTCCATATTATTACATGAATTGATAAATAAAAAGTACATTATATTAGATTGCAGTGACAAGAACGTGTCTAAAAGTGATTAAAGCGTAAATTCAGAGCTATCTAATCTGATGCACCTTAAAGATGTTAACCCACATGGCACTTAGGTCAAAGGGCAAAGGAACAGATTTAAAGTAACCTGAAATTTAAGGATCAGTGGTTTCAGTTTAGGCAGTGTGCCATCAGGGCTTATCTGCTATCTGGCCGAACTACACTTGGTTTTGTCTCACACACACCTGCTTCCAACACATTCCCACTCCCGACCTGTCAAACTGGGCTGCTCGATCAGCGGCCCAAGCCTTTGGCATCAGACTTTGCAAGTCAAATGAGCTCAAACAAAGTTTATGCCACATCTAGTTTGACTTTAGAAATAAAGGCTATGAAGTCAAGTTAGCAACAGTAAGTAATGTACAGACTGTAGAGATGTTGAGACTTTCAAAATAAAGTGTGCTGGCAGCTCACATACTATGGCATATAATGACTTTTGGATTGTAATTAATGTCCTCAAATATTAGGCAAAAAAATCAGCTTAGCCAGGGTTAGCCAAAAAACTTTAGGTTAAGTTTAGGCATTTTTTAATTAAATACTTGATAAGGTTTAGGTATTTTGGTTAGGGCTAGGCAAAAATAAATAAATAAATGAATAAATACTCAGTAAGGTTTAGACAAAAATCCTACCTGGTCAGGTTTAGGCAAAAAAAAAAAAAAAAAAGAAATGTATTCAATAAGGTTTAGGCAAACAAAAATATTACTTGATTAGGTGAAGACAAAAAAAAGTCTTGGCCAGGTTTAGGCGAAGAAAACCTGCTTGGTTACCGAAAGGCAAAAAAACCAAAAACAAACTCACTTAGGTTTAGACAAAAGAACTACTTTGACATGTCTTGTAACGCCAGTGACTGAAATCACATAACACCAGTTACATCATATGTGTTGGTTAATTTACTTACGTTACATAAACTACAAACAAATGAAATTCACTTTTGAGCAAAGGACACAAACTCTGCTCTCTGGAGGGAAACTCCTGTGAAAGGCCCGTCCAACAACCCAACCAACCCCCTCACCTGGACTTTTCTTGCCCTGCTTGTGAGAACAGGCAGTGGCTTCACACTCTCAGGACCAGAGAAGGCGCTAGCTTACAACCTTACAGCATCTAGTTCATCATCGTCAGCTACGACCGACCCAGATTTATGCAAGGGATCAGTTTTCATTCCCGATCATAATTCAGTAGCTAAAGGCTGCAGCTCTGTGCTCGGTAATTCACAATCTATTTATGACGTAGAGTCTGCTTCCCTTAAGGTACGTTATTTCAACTCGCTTGACAGAAATAACCAGAGTCTATCAAAGTGAACTGACGTATTCCAGGACCCAGCTTGTGCATAAAAGACTCATAGGAGGTTACAGTACATGATGGCTGTCTCTCTTCCAGTCTCTGCGTTTCCTTCTGTCTCTCGCTGAGTGGGTCCTCTTATTTGATAGAAATACCCACTTTCAGGTCCAGCAGTGCAGACAGAGAGAGTCTCATGTTTTGAGCTACAGCTGCCCCCCTTGGGGAATCAGCCCGGCTATGCCCTCAGACTGGCTGAATGCATCGCTCAGCTACTTCTCCTTTTCTCTCAGCTGGATATCTATGGCTCATTCACCTTGTTGACAGTGCAGGGCGTGGAGTGAGATGGAGGCAGAGCGAGATGGAGAGACACTTCGTCGGCCAGTCAGTTTGTGTGAGGTAGACGAGGAGCAGAAGAAATAGAAGCCTGGAAAGAAGCAGAAGGGCATACAAAGACAGGACAGCGTCAGAATTAATCTGAGAGATGAACTCTCTCTATTAATAGGACAAGTGGTCACTGCCAATCAGGGCCCGTAAATCCTCGTCCCTACTATTCAACCTGAGGTGTGCTGTCTCCTCCCGCCTCCTCCTCCGCAGACAGATGGTCAACAAAACCAATTAACCTTTCTTCTCTCTGTGTCTCACCTGCGCCTTCATTCACTTCTTCTCAATTCAGGCCTGCCCCTGGGGGGAGAGGCTGGCACAACCTGAGCTCTTTTTATCGAGGAAAGACCACCACATGACTGGACGGCGTGCATGACGCTGCCGTGTCCTCTAGAGTTGTTGGCATCCTTGAAAAGGATGCAGCCAACAGCCATAAAAGGGAGCCAAAACGTCTCACAAGCAACACGTTGAGTGCAGGTCAAAGATAGACTATAGTGTCCTGCCGAGACTGGTTGATTTATAGTGTAGGATAAGAAAACAATGCCCTTAACTGAAATACCCATGTCGAATATAAAACAGAAATGCTCTAATATTCTGTCCTAATGAGAATTATTTTATACAGTCTGCAGGAAAGCTATAAAACTGCAAAGAAGTCTACAGTAACTGAATATCTGGCAGGCTCGTTGTGGATTAGTGAAATAAACCATGAAGGCTAAACAACACAAAACACGAGCAAGCAATTTTCTCCGACTCAGAATATTTGTTTATGCAATTGCACTCAAAAGGAGGTTTCTCTAAAGTGATACATTTAATCTCAGAAAGATGTGTGATGTAATTATTTGGGTAGCTGTGCACGTAATTTAATTCCCCCTGTTTATTTGTGGCCTAATTTCACTCGCACTCCACACGAAGGCTCGTAATTTGAGTCTTGGTGGAGATGGAGGCTCGTTATGATGCTCTGTCATGACATTATGTTCTCATGATGTGTACTGAGGTTCCTGTTGACTTAGAAAATCCTGCGAACACACCGAAGGTCATGGTGAGAAGTCTGCGCACCTCACGGCTTGACCAAATAAAACTTGACATCGGCGCTGATTGCCTTGTTAAGCTAAAGACTCTCGAGTGTTGCTATTTCTGCTTCATTCTGCTTCAAACTACAAAAAGGATTTAACGATGATTTGGGATATTTAGAAGGGAAAGAGCAGCCTGGATGCATACATACATAACCTGGGTATGCACCACACTTTTTTTGTGAGTTTTCCTAAAGCAATAATTGTCAAAAGAAAACTCTATCTCGGTTTTCCAGCCGGGGGCCTGCTGCAACTTCTCTCTGCAACATCCTGTGGAAATAATTTACCGATCACTGTAAATCATTGATCTGAATCGAGCCTTTGAGCTTGATTTGAAAGTACTGTTGTATTTTTAACCACACAAGAGGTCTCTGTCTGCATGTCTCTCTGTCTGTCTGTCTGGATCAGAATGAAAATATCTCAGCTATTTGAAGGAATGCCGTGAAATTTGCTACACAGAACATTTCACCTAGATCATCTGCTGCTGCCATGTTCACGTTTGTGTTTTTTTAAGTTGGGTTTCTGAGTAACTGTTGAATAGACTGGGATGAAATTCTGTACTAACATGCATGTAATTTGAACAGTTTTAATGATGATTCCAGCATCAGGACACAACTTTCCTTTGTTTAATACTTTGACTTGTGATACAAAAAAACAAATGACACTCCTACTAGCCTTTTACTGCAAACTGCCAAATATTAGCATGCTAACATTAAACTAGGATGTTAGCTGAAAGCACCAATGTGCCTATGTCTCACAGAGCTGCGTACATTGTTGCAGACTGTTACAACAACTGTACACCAATATTAACTCATACATTCAGGTTATTTAAACCTAGCTTAGCCTGACATAAATATGCGATTGACTCTTCTTTTTTCCTTTAAAGGTTTGTTTTCTAGCGTGCCATGTTTGACATCACAAACACGCAGGATAATAGGAAACAGTAGGAAGCATAAGAGGCCGGTGACAATGTTAGGGTGGTCACTGTTTTGTTTTACTTCTAGTCTCTATTTCGAACTCAATGCAGAGTGAATGATGTTCGAGTGCTGCTTGAATGGAAGATGGAATGGTAAAACTGTGGAAAACAGATGGAAAACTGTTCATGCACCAATGTCCGGATCTTCAAGGCGCGTCATCGCATCGTGCCGAAAAAAGGGGTGAAAATGAATGCGTCCATGCAGGGCTCATGCTTCCATCGCTGTTGACCCGAGCTGGCGCCAATAAATACCTGTGACTTCTCATTCAGTCATTTTACATTTGGATTGAATCTGGATTGAGCCCTCACCCAATGAGGACAAAAGCCTGATGTCATGGGGTGTTTTTTTTTTTTTTTTTGTCCAAGCAGCCACATGGCCCTTTACTGGATCAGTTTGACGCCACTGTTCTAAAGCATTGCACGGCTATTTCAACCATCTCCAAAGTAATACAAATTCCAAAAGGAAATGTTTGATGTTTTAATCTTTTCTCTTACTCTGTCATCTCACTGTGTCATGGTCATTCTGTTTTCAAGCACACCAACGCGTTGAATATAGCATCTCTTTCCACTGTAAGATAACACAAGTGTAACTGCATGTGGTCTGAAACAAAATCTGTTTCTCAGGAATCACGTCAGTTAAACAAATAATGAAAGCAGAAATCTGTCCTGGTTAATTGGGGCTGACGCATAACGAGACAGCTAAACAATGCAGGATTGATAAAATAAATGCGGGACAAAACCAGGTACAGACAGGTGGAGCAGTGCTGACATTTCAGGGCTGAAAATTGGGTTGAAAATGTCCCCTAATGAAATGTCATGGCATGTTTGAGCCCTGTGCATGTGTGTGTGTGTGTGTGTGTGTGAGCCATCTCTTTCTCTCGCATTGTTCTTCTCTTCCTCCGTCTCGCTCTGTGCTGAGATGAAGGGACAGACATGAGTGATGGCGACTGGCACAGGTGGGTATTGTTTGTTGGCAGAGGAAGAAAGTCGAGAAAGTAGATGACAGCCTCGGCTTAATGTGTTTTTCTCTCTCCGTCTCTGTCAGGCACACACTCACACAAACACACATCTGAGTCTCCAAACACACTCGCATGGAGACTGTGACACCGACATCTTGACGCGTTTCTGACAGTGACACCAATACACACACACACACACGCACACACACACACAGACACACACACACACACACACACACACACACACACACAGTGACGGCAGTGTGAATGAGACGGAGATGAGCAGATACTAATAGTGTAGTGCCTGTCGGCAGCAGATAAAAGAGCTCAACAGGCTACTGAATGTGAACGACAGAGGTAAGCCAGCTGTTGGATGATGTGAAAATAAAGTAAACAAGATCCCTGTTTTGAGTGTTTAATATTAACTTGAGGTCAGTTAAATTGACTGACATGTATCCACTGTGAAAAATATGAACTTTTCAATCTTTTCTTTCCCTGCTGTATTTCTGAACTATTATTCATAACAGGGATTCTGAGTTAATGTTGCTGCTAAAAAAAGGAAAAGATCTGAAGTTTCAGTTGACATTAAAAGCAGCTGTCAGATTATTGAGGTGGACAGACAGGAATGTGACAACATTCATTCACATTTGTAACCTGGCTAATTTAAAATCAGTGCATTCTTCTTTGCATTAAAGGAAATACTGAATTAATGTTAAAGATGAATAAAAATCCAGTCTTTAACTTGTTGTTTAAAATACAAGATTTATCATGAGCAAAATAACCAGTTAATGCCATGGCTGAGCATTTCTGCTTTGGAACTTTAAAAAAAAGATGGATTCAGAAAACCAGAATTTTGTACCTCCCAAATCTAAGGAACCAGTCCCATCAATGTGTGGATTGGGTCATTCTATATCATTAGCATAATGCTGTTGGAAAAAGAGCTGTGTTGATGAGAAGTCAGGTGTGCCAGGTGTAAGTTTCCATACTTTTAAAATGACAGGGACATGTTCGGTATTTGGTATTCCAAAGATGGAAATGGAGTAAAGGTCAGCGTTCATGTTTTACCAAAATACCTGCCAATCCATGAAAAAAGGGTATAAACAAACCCAGCCAAACTTCTGGAGAAAAATCTCATTTGAAGTTCTTTTTCCAGAGTACTGTTTTAAGAATTTCACCCCAAAACAGATGGGATTTACCAAAAACTGATGTTGCGGAGTTGTTCCAAATTCAATTCATACCAAATGAAGACAAGAAATTTTACGATGCTTTAAGACATTGACAAATAACGTTTGTCATTCAGGAACATAGTAGCCTCATTGCAGATGCAGACTAGCCACCAGAATTTTATGCAGATGTGTGATTTAATTACAATTTCACAATTTAAAAATGTACAAATCAGTCTTCTTATGTGAACTTAAGGAATCAATATTATAATAGATCTGTTTATGCCCTGTATATATATTTAAGTAAACATCACTTGGTGATCACCTTGGTAACAAGACTGGATGTTAGTGCAAGTATTTTATTGATTAATTTTTGATATAATATTATATATTTATTTAATGGAAATATTTATAGACTACATACATATGAACAAGTTGGACACAAAAAAAACAACAACATTTAAAGCATGAAACTTATATGTAATTAAAGTAAGAAAAAACACATTTTGGAAGGAAGTGCACATTGTTGGTCAAGAAAAACATTCTCAGGACGTTGACACTGACTGGCTGTAGGCAAGTAAAACTGATCTAATGTTGATTGATATTTTGATATGATAAGTGTACGTGTACTGTTTCTCCCACCCAGTGCCTGCTCCCCCATAATTAAAGTGTGTGTGTGTGTGTGGGGGGGGGGGGTTCCTAAAATGGATGAGCAGGATATTGCATCAAACACCAAACATCAGTTGACCTGTAATTGATGATAATATTGACCCAAAGTAATGACAAGTATCTGTCTTATGAATCAATAATGTCTGCCATACCGTAGATTAATGAAAGACAAGGCATAATAACTGTAATGTCAGGAACACTCTCTTTACTCATTATTATATGAAGCTAATGTTAATTTATAAATGGCACAAGTGTAAATATAACTGTCCAAATACTGGTTTCTGAGACAACATAACATGGCATAGTTTAGTTTGATTAGAATAGCAAATAATAATCGTGGCTACTTTCTTTCTGCTAATGATCATACAACTAACTTGACTGGCAGATATCCTGAAAATCAGCCTTTTTGCAGATGACACTGTAATGTTCATTCCTAATCGCCTGGTTGAGTATTTGGCCTGTTCTTTCTACAGGTATATATGCTAATTTCTCTTTATCACTTTCCTTTGAATGTCTGTATTGCAAGAATGCACTTCCACATTTCCAAGTGGAATAATCTGGGTTTGGAAAGCTGAAACAGTGCTCTTTCCTCCAGCCGAAGCAGCCTGACTGCCCATGGGAAAAACACTTCGCCTCCAGCTGTTTCAGAGGAGCTGTTGGAAGAAATATGTAAATGTAGTTGGCAGCGGTCTTGCGTGCATATTTCCACAAGGGTGTTGCTTAAAAGTGAACACTTTTGATCAAACCTTTCTTCAGTAGATAACCTAATGAATACATTGATAAAACCTCACTTAAAATGCTCCTCAGCTTCCAGTGCTGTGCAATGAGCAATTTCATTCACAACATCTACAACTTTTTTTTCACTTTGACACCCACAAAGCGTTATTGAAATGGATATTCAGACATAAACCCATTCAGGCAGATTATTTGATGAGAAAGTAATTTTGTGTGAAATGTAGCAATCTATGGTCCATTTCTCCCTCTCTGACAGATGAACATTTATTTTTGTCTCTACCGAGAGTTGTGCGTACAGCTGGGGGAAGATGGATGCTATACAGGCATCGTCGGTGTTCTTATGCCGTGTTTGTGTTTGGCAAAATGAAACAATTCTTTATCAGTGATCAACAGCTGCTCCGACTACTATCTGGTGTCAGACCGCACAAACTCACACACACAAACACACACACACACAAACACACAGGCAGGCATGCCAAACGACTGAACACATCAATTCTGTCACGCACTTGATGCCAAACACAATTCTCTCACAAACAGGTACACACCGACACACAAGCCCACCATTATCAGACACTGTGTCACAGTTGCTGTGCAGGGAGAGACAGAGGAATCATTTGATAGAGTTTCAGACAATGCACAGTGTCTGCTTCTCCATTCTTTTTCCATTACGAGGCAATATGCTCGCTCAACCTTGGCAGCAGCCAACAGCTTTTCTTTGGCAGACCTGCATTTGAGAACAGGACTGCCTATCTCCTCTCTATTCTCCGGCTTCCTGGAATAGCTTGATTGATAAGACTGCGTCTGTGTGTGAGCCTCTGTGTGTGTCGTACCTGTGTGCATCATGACCTGGAAGTGGAAGTGAGACAGAAAGAACAAATATATTGTTAGATAGATCTGCCAAAGTGTATTTTTTTGTCTGTCAGTTAGAGAGACAACTCAGATAATGGTCAACAGTGTGCCAAAGACCAAGTTATTGGTGAGGACAGCACCAAGAAATGTATATATATATATATATATATATATATATATATATATTATTATTTTTTTTTTTTTCATATAGTTCATAGTTTATAATAGTTTTTCCTAAAATGTCCATTTGTTCAACCTGCAAGTTTCTGCATGGGCTAAGAGCCTGACTCTGCCAAAAGAAGTTGATTTCTTTCAGCTAGTCTCAAAAACTCATACCTGCACAACTGAGTGAGTGTGGTTTCTACTCCATTTAATTTCCAGACAGAAGATGGCACAAACAATTTACTGGTAAACTACTGCCAGGAGCCGGAATACGAGGGAATGACAAGACTTTTTGCCCCCACTTTCAGGTGATGTGGTACAGAAATGGCAACATGTAGCCAGCTGCTACAGTCACAGGGTGATGATGTCTGAGAGTGTGTCATCGCCTACACCTACATACTTGCACCTACTTGTACTTGTGATAATGGCTGAGCCTCCCCCTTTCAGTTTGGTGGCCTGGTAACATGTTTGTGAGAGTGTAGTGGATTTGTTGCGGGATGTGAATTTCTCTCTGATTGAGAGAAGTACCAGAATGTTGCCATAGTCATAGGAAAGAGCGTCCTATCAGGAGTAGATTTGTTACTTTAGTCAGCCATAAAGAGGAAGATAAACTCAAACTCCCTGTTTATAGAACTTTACTAAGGCATCTTCCTGCTTTTTTGAAATCAGTTGGTCTGAACTGTAAAAGCTAGATACCAACTACAAACCAGGCTAAAGTAAATTACAATATAACAACAAAAATATAGGAATTCAACACTATACCCTCAACACCAAATGGGTCCTGCAGTCAGTTCAAGTGACTTTCACCATCCTAAGGCCTAAGCAGCACGCTGACATACCACAAACAAAAGAGAGCAACTCCTCTGAAAATTGGTTAGTTAAATATTTGAATTATCAAGGTCTGTTGTGCATAAGCCACCATAACTCTTGAACGCATTGTGGAATTTCAGTTAGTAAGTCAGTTAGCAACTCAGGTGACACGTGCACATATCACACTATTTCCTCTATGGGGGAATAGTGTGATATTCTTGTACAAAGACCGAATAATCACTGACAGAATTTCTACTGCAGCAATAATCTACCTCAAAATGCACAATGATAATCCTTTAAACATTTAATGTTTTGTTATATAGTAACCCAACAAATGTAGTGATCTTAGTGAATGTGTGTGGATGCTTCCTATTCCTCAAGTGTCTTTGCTTGAGTATTTCTGGCTCTGTGTGCATCTGTGTTCATCCCTGAGAGACAAAACATGAACCCCCGTGTGAGGAACCCACAGAGAGATGTGCCTTTGCCTGTGCTCTTGTGAGTATTTCTGCCCCTGTGTTAGCTTGCATGTCTGCATGAAAGAACAAGTCTATATATATATATAAGATGAGTCCATGTGTGTCAGACAAAAGGAGACTCGCTCTTTGTTCACCAGGACTGTGTATCTGTCGGTGTGTATTTGAGGCTTTATGAACATTTGTGCGCGAAAAAAGTGTGTGAAAAAGGAAGTGATGCGGAGATAGATGGAGACACACACAGCGCATGCTTTCCTTTTCACCTAAGCAGAGGCATGGAGCGCCTTGAACACTTGCGTTAGTGCACCATCTCAACAATTCCACTATGAAATCCCTGTGGGTGCGGGATGAGATGGTTCCAGAGTAGAGTGGAAAGTGCAAACCACTATATCCAACCTGAGCAGTGCGAAGGAAAATCTATAGTTCCTTTATGGACAAATCCAACTAGCCAGAAATGTTACCTGAAATCTGTTCCCCCCTGGCAGCAGGTGAGGCTTCACGTCTAGACGGCTCTCTTGGCTTTCAGACGCCAGAGTGTGGAAGCTGCTTGTGAATCACAACACGCAGAGATAAGTGCATTTGCCGTTGCAAAATAGGGTATCCGCTGTCTGGGAAATGGTGACATCCTATCTGCTCAAGTGTTTAATGGCATGGAAGCTGTCAAAAAGAAATACAGACAAATTAAATGTTTGACTCAAAACAGAACACTTGAAATCATAATCTGTGTTTTAAATTGCATCGGACACTTTTTACTAAACTGTGAACCTTCTCTGATGGATGTCTTCTGTTTGCTAACTTCAGTCTTTGCAATGGAGGTAATGCCTTCACTCGTGTTGGCTGGTCTGTCCAAACACAGGCCCAATTTGTGGAGTGCATGACTAACAGTTGTCCCGTGGACAGATTCTCCCAGCTGAGTTGTGGATCTCTGCAGCTCCTCCAGAGTTACCGTGGGCCTCTTGGCTGCTTCTCTGATCAATGCTCTCCTTGCTCGGCCTGTCGGTTTAGGTGGATGGCCATGTCTTGGTACGTTTGCAATTGTGCCATACTTTTTCATATCCTATCCATGCTTTAAACTTCTCCACAACTTTATCCCTGACCTGTCTGATGTGTTTCTTGGGCTTCATGATGCTGTTTGTTCACTAATGTGAGGCCTTCGCAGAGCAGCTGTATTTATACTGAGATCAGATTACACACAGGTGATCTCCATTTACTAATTAGGTGACATCTGAAGGCAACTGGTTGCACTGGATTTTATTTAAGGGTATCCGAGTAAAGGGGGGTGAATACTTTTGCACTCCACACTTTTCTGTTTTTTATTTGAAAAAAAATAAATAAAATAAAGCCATGTATCATTTTCCTTCCACTTCACAATTGTGTACTGCTTTGTGTTGGTCTATCACATAAAATCCCAATTAAGAACATTTATATTTGTGGTTAAAACGTGACAAAATTTGGAAAAGTTGAAGGGTGGTGAATACTTTTGCAAGCCACTGTATGTCAGAATGTGTTGTTTTCATCTGCGTCATCTCAGGCCATGTCCTCACGTACCAAAACAATATTCCCCCCCCCCGTGTTCCTTGGCTTCGTTTCAAGAATATTTACGTCCAAACGGATCCACTGAAAATGACTCAAAATGCAGTAGTTCATATTCCAGGCCTATAGGTGGCACATGAAATTCACCGAAGAAGAGACGGAGCATGCGTATGAAGCTTGTATACAAACAGACAGTAGACAGAGTATCCGTACACAACAAGAAGAAAACGAAAATAGCTAGTGCAAGAAACCAGAGTAGTTTGTGTGGACCGATAATGAGGTCAACTGCTGCTGCGACTCACATTCAACTACAGTGCAAGTAAGTTGCAAGAAAGGCTCGAAATCTTTTGCAGCATGAACTCAAGCATGTTGTCCACCATTGTTGTTGTTGTTGTTGTTATGAGATGTCGCGGGGTTCAGCGGTCGAAGGCTAGCGGTCGAGGGGTGGGGCGATGGCATCACTGATACGGAAAGTATGCAGATTTGCTGTCCACGCGAGAACGCAAGGGCAGCATTTTCGGATTTTTCCACCCTGAGACCCGGTTTCAAAAATGTTTGTTTACAGGTGCTGCTTTTACAGGATCCATGTGGACGATCAGCCAAAACAATGCAAAACATGTGTTTACACAAAAGAGCACTTCTGTGTGGACGGCCCCTCAATCTGTCTCGATACTACACCATCACTCCTTTAATGGTTTGAACGATGCAAACATTAGGCCTTTTAAGAAACGCATGCTGAATCCATACGCTGACTGACTCTACTCTAAAGCAGGTCCCATTGTGCCGATAAATCCTCAGGAACGCAGAAAAACACCCACCAAAATATTGACAAAAACACAATCAATCCTTTCTGCCATTTAGAGAATGTCATGTTCTCAGGCAAGATTAACCTTTATTGCTCAAAACAATGCCACACCACTGTGTTTAAGTAGGAATTATTGTTTTGTCCCACTGAAGATTAGATGGCAATTTATCCACACACCTAAAGGCAAAATCCACAGCAACACAAATTTAAAGTTCTTATCCTCGGGTATTCTACTGAGTTATGTGAAAATCTTTTACACAGAGGTGGATGCCCCCTCATTTATTCAACAGTAAGTATAATTTTGCCTTCAAGACTATATCAGGTTCTTTTTATTCTGTTGTCCAGCAATGGTTTTGGTCCAGGTTTAGACATGTTGGAACAGAGCCACAGTCTGACGCAGCCCTACTAATGGAAGCAATGTGTTAATTGCTTTGGGAGACTCCAGCAGCAGCCTCGATGTTCCTTTGGTTGAGTGCAACAAGCTTTTAGTTAACAGTTTTACATCAAACTGCTCTCTTTAAGCTTCCACACATGGGTCTCTGTGAAGATTTAATGGCGTTCACCTGCTCCGGGATCTCCTTCCATATGTCGTGTTCGGGAAGGCGCAGTTCCACTGATTCTGCCGCAGAATAGAAAACATCCTGAGCTTTTTGACTGTGCACTTCAAATATGTTGTTCATCTTACGTGTATCTTTCTCCATGCACCAGCAGAATGTCTCCGGCTCTTCCTTCACGACCTCTCGTCTGATTTTGCAGAAGTTCTCAGCAGATCTTTTGTTCCGATGCTGTGAATCATCTAATTGAATCGCCTAATGACAGATGACCTGCAGCCGTGGGACTGTCAGTGGGATTAATCAGATGAATGCAGGCCGCTAAAGTTAAATCACTAAACCAAATTGAAAGAAGGTTTGAGGCCAAAACGTTTGAGCTGCCTTCACTCCCCCCCTGTGATAATAAAAACTGTCAAAGTACTCTACATGAAGCCTTTGGACCATTTGCACACCTTTCCTCCACTTTTTATGACAATTACTTTGATTTAATCACAACCAGCTGACACAAGGAGATTGAGTGTGTCGCCTGAAACTCTTTACACAGTGCTCAACCAGTGGGTTAAAAATCTTGACTACATAATACCCCAATCTCCATGCAGCGCGAGTTCTTTTTCAACTTACCTCACTGCCACGGAGACACAATAATGTTTCATTACACTAATTGAGTCAGCCCAGTCTCCAGTATAAAATACGAGCAGCTAATGTTGATACGCTCACAGTCGGACATGTCAGAGGCTTTGTTCTGTATTGACATGTCTACAAAATGCGCCACATCATGTTCACAGTACGTGTTATAACTGACCAAGAGTTATAGGTGACAAGACGGTCAAGGCTGTTGACCGTGTTTGTGGTGAAAGGAGTTTCTAACAGATCTATCACATTTCGAACCAAACAGGTGTTTTAAGTCATAACTTAATGTTTTCCTAAGCATTACCAGAGCACAAGCACAGTGCTGTGCCAACAGAACTATACAGAACTGAACCTAAAGATACGGAAAGTTGCAACAACAACAGAGAAAAAGAAAAAAAAACGATCGGTGGAGCAATAAGCAAATTATGGAAAAATGGTCTTGCCTTTTTTTTTTGACAAAAGAAATTACTAAAACAAAAACATTGTGTTTTCCTTGCAGCTGGGTGCAGTGCTGGTAGAGGTTACTCATTGACATCAACCATGGTCTAATTGTACCTATGTAATGACAAAACACTGCATTTCTTCTGCACCGCCACAGTGACAGAATCTGGCTTTGATATAATGGATAAAACTACGTCCTTCCATCCATCCATTGTCCCCCTTTGTTTTATAGGGTCGCATGTTTTTTTTGCTGGAGCCAATCCCAGCTGTCTCTGGGCGAGGGCAGGGTTCACCCCTGGACAAGTCGCCAGCTCATTGCAGGGCCCTGGATAAAAGTCTGTTGTTTAAATTTTCAGAACAAACAGACATCATTAAGGCTGGCCTTAAACTGTGTCATGTTAATCAGTGCAGTACTTTCATCTTTAGAAATGCTCCCTGATGTCTAATGAAAGGTTTTAGTGTGTCCCCTTTGCACATTTTTGAAACCCTTTAATTGTGACAGGAGCAAAGGAAGAAGTCGGGTGAAACTGAGCGACAAAGTTTGCTTCAGGAGGAGGTCTGGATAAATGGATGCTTCAACAGACCATCAGACTTTCCCCTAACCTTAGGGAGGAATTCTTTTTGAACCCAAACCATTATCTTTCACTCAACGTAGCTTAACTTGAGTCACTTTTGCGACAAAACCAATCCTAACATGGCTTCAAGACACTAGCCTCAAGGGAATTTGAGGAGTGGGCATCCGAGGTCTGGTAAGGTCGCTACTTCATAACTCCTGACCTTTTCATTTTCAAACTTGTTGTCACCTGAAGCAGTTTATCAAATCTCGTGCGGCTCTCTCTTGATTCACAAAAGGATTTACATGCAGATACATTGTATGCGGTAGATCAGCTCCAGCTTCTGTGAACAAACTTTGCGTAAAGTTCTCCTTCAATAACCTGAAGACATTTTGTTTTGCTGCGTTTTGTGATTGATTTGTTTTTTTTCACAGTTCCTGAAAGTTCTGACATAGAGACATAATGATTGACAAGGCACAGAATGGCAAAGAATATTTTACTGCAGAAATATTGATGAGGTGGTAGCAATGTATTCAGCAACCTTTAGAATTTTGTCTCGCATTTTGCTCCGAAAGAAAAATATCTCTTGCATTGTTCTTGAGGAATAAAAGAGAGGCCGTCCATACACCGAAATATCCAATTATTAGTGCAACGTTTTGACCTTGGTGCTGTTTTTTGTCCTGCACCTGTATCTGGGTTTGGATGTACACAGTGTTTACCTCATTTACTTTTGACTGCACTCATTATCCGGGCTCGCTCAAAATCTCTGCCAATATATATGTGATGACAGTCAATATAAGGGCATATTTTGGATTGCAAAAACATGAACAGTTTGGCAGGTAACATGCATTAGAGGGTTAGCAGAAGGAGAGGAAATATGTGAAACCAGCTTGGTTTGGACACAGCATTCCTTCAACCCACACAGCCGCTGGAAGCTGTGCGATGCTACAGATGAGTCTTGAAACCGATCATATATTCTTCGGAGGACACAATCCACACTGACCTTTTCCTCTCCCCCCCCACCTCTCTCTCCCTCTGTTTCTCCCCTTCACACACTGACTGCCTCAGTCGCTCATTAATTCTCCAGTTTTATCACGCTGTCTCAATCTCTCACTTTCTCCCTCACACAGTCAGACTTGTCTCATTTTTGTTCTCTGGCTCGCACGTTACTCGCTCTATCCCCCTCTCATACACCTTCCCTCAGTCCTGCCGTTTTTTCACTTCTCCCTCTTTTGCTGGCCCATTTCAGCCCTTCACGGTTGCACCAGTGCTCTGAAGGGCCCATGTTACTGACACTCACCGAGGGTGGTCATGCTAACAATTTCTTTTGTCTCAAGTGACCTCTGAAGAATAAAAGCCTGAAGCTGACTTTCCAATCTTTCCCACTCTCCCCCCTCTCTCTCCCTCTGTCTCTCTATGGGGCCAATTTAGCTCCTCACCACCAGACTGACCACAACTGCGTGGCAGGCAGCTGGAGACGGGGGGGGGTATAGGATCATCATTATCACCCGTACTGCAAAACCAGAGCTGACCACACATTCTACCTGCTGCTACGAACCTAACTGAAGCTGACGTCTCAGAGGGCTGCTTTTACTGTCCTGAGGTTCATTGAGTTTGAACTTCAGTCGTGTTCTTGGGTCGGGTTTTATGTTAGCCAGCCGATATCACATGATGTTGTCTGGGAGTTGAGAATATATATACGGCCCACATATCTGATGGGAAATAAGCCAAATAGAGACATGCATTCATTAAAAGCACATTAAATCATCCAATACTGTGTGACAATTCAAATATACATTGGAACCATGCAAAATTTGGTTTTGCCTTTCTGTTCAGTGTTTAGTCACGGGCAGTGTTTGTTTGTTTTGTTTTTTTCCTGACAGCACAAGTGACTAATCCCAGCTTTCCCCGGTGCTCTGTCGGCGATTTCTGTGCGAAAAAAATGTGGGTAAGGTCACTCACTGTGGGACAAGATTCAAAACCTGTATTCTCCAGCAAAAGCAACGCATTCACCAGAATAAATGTTAGCCAAGAACGTTTCTGCAGAACCACACATCACATTTGTTTCGGTTGAATTTTCTGTTTTTCTCTTTACAGCGCTGGACTTGTGGTCTGGTTAGGTTTAAGCACAAAACCGCTTGGTTAGGGTTAGGAAAGCATCATGGTTTGGTTTCATGATGTGTGTCTTGGTCGCCACTTTCATGAATGGAAATGGTCAGACGTCTCATAAAATACACGAGATTAAAAGCCACCATTTTTGAGTTTGTCACCATAAACACTCCTGGAAATGTCTACAGGTGTCCAGTGGTGTGACTCGAACTGCGAATTGTCTGTCTGGCAGCCTTGTTGCCTGGTAATAAAGCCTCCGCCTTCCTGTCCACCTTCTGGGTCGACCTTAGACGTGTCTCTGGTTCACAGAAAAGTTAACTGCCAACATCATATCTTGACAAAAGACCTGCACTCTGACTTGAGTTAACACAACTCCAAAATGTCAAAGGCGGAGCAGACATCCCTGGACCTGTCTTATAAACAAACCCCTTTAATTGAATCAAATTGATCCAATCCAATATCAAATATAATTGAATCCACAAGATCAAGATTTTTGTTTGTATCAGGATCAAATTATTCTCACTTTTTTCATATTGATCTATGAATTATTGTCAGAGAAATGAACATCTTGCAGTGTTCAAGAAAGTGAGAATAAAATCCTGAATCACCAAAAGTCAACAGGGTTTATTCTGGGACGAAAGCCATCTGCCGTCTTAGTTTCATGGAAGTCCGTTGTGGTGTTTTTGTGTAATCCTGCTGACAAACCAACAAAGGTAACAAGTAATACTGTCAACTTACTGTTTAAAATTAAGCGAACGTCTAAAGGAATTAGCAGATCCCTTTCCATTTATTTTGTGTCACAGTTTCTCAGCAGTTTTTGGAAGTGTGGTCGTGTTTCTGCTAAGAAAGAAGCATTTCCACAACCCTACCTTGAAGATCTACACCTCGCATTTCAAAGATAAGATCAGGCAAATTTACAGCAACAAATACCAACCAGCAATCACCGAGTCAAACAGCAACTCCAAGTGTAGCTAATTTAGTCATCTGCCTCTGCCAGTCTTCATCCGTGAAGCTGTCCCTCACTCATCCTTCACCATCAAGCTTACAATCGCTCCTGTCCGTGCTTGTACACTGAACAGTCTGTGTAGACGAGCATGATTAAATGCAGGCGCATCCACACAGCTTTACCCCATCTGTTCATAACACTGTCATATATGTGTTTGTGAGGGGGCCGATCGCCTTCTTATCTGATCCCCTCATTCACCTCTTCATGTTGCAGCTGAGCTCCTGTGAGAGTGCAACACGGTGACAGACAGAGAGCGGCACAAAGAGAAAAGAGACGGGAAAAGTAAGAGGTGAAAACGGTTTGTGTACAGGGTGAAGGCGGATAATAACCGCGTTCTTATCTCTGCCCCGCCGTGCCGCGAGCCCCCAGCCTCGGAAAAAAAAAAAGAGCAACAGCACAAGGCAACAATCTGCTCCGGCCTCCCTGTGATGGAGGGAAATTTACGACCACTGTCACCGGGATTGTGTTTCTACAGGTCACAGCACTCTGTGACCTTCACCATCTTCAGCCCATGGATTTTCAACACAAAGCGCCATTGGCCTGACATGCACACACACACACACACAAACATCCTCACTCCCGTGCTTCTTGCCCGTTTTGGTGATACGGAGCTATCAGCCATCAGCAGCTCGTTCTGTCTTTTTGGAAAAAAAATAGCTGTCGGTTAAAAAAAAAAAAAAACCTCCCGGCTGGAGCGTATCAGGGAGAGAGGAGGCAAACAAACATCATCGAATGATTCATCCAAGACACACAAACACAAAATCACAAAATCACTGTACAGTGTAGTAAATATAAATGGTAACTACATTCTGTAAGGTGTAATTATACTTTAGAGCTGCTGTAAGTGATATATTTTGATTACAATGAGAGTTAAACAGCTCTGCATTCCAACAATAATCACTGTTATGAGTGTTGGGGCAGTAACCCATGTCCCTCCTCCACCTCCTCCTCCTCCTGCTGCTGCTCAGAGAGAAACAACATTTTCTGGTATTTCTGCCCACTTTATCCAACCAGGACAGAGAACTCCGCAAAGAGGCAGGCTCTTACCGCTCTGGGTTCATGTGGTGACGTAGACAGGAAGGAGGAGACTGCTAATGGACAGGAAGTAAGCTGAAACGATAACGAAGCTTACAGCTGCTTTAAGTTTCAAGCGGTTCATCAGGATGAAAAGTAGACTAGATACATTTCTGAATTTCAGCTGCAGGTTTCCACAGAGTGGGGCTGAATACTAATATCTCTTGGACTGATTCAAACTAGAAAGGGATGTATCAGATAAAAGTGTCTAAATTTGGACCAGTTAATGGTATCTATGAAGATAAAATCCAACACCATTTCTGATCATCATATTTGCTCTCATAGCCACAAAATGTATTAGCATTTTGTAAACAACCCACTATCATTTCTTTTTTATGGTAGCGGGATTAAAATTGTATACCTGCATTGTTCAAGAAGACCAATTATGCTTTTTGTCTCGGTTCCCTTCCGTCAGTGTGTTGTATCTTAGATCTTGAAAGTTAAAAAAAAGTCTGTACCAACAGAAGCTCCTCTCTCCGACAGAAAACACCGGCCATGTAATGCCTCATCATCAGGTGGTCTCACCTTCCGCGACTTCAGAGGCCTCGATTCTTTTTTACATTTTTAACTCTCTCATGAATCCTCGTGACACGGATCATGTTGTGCCTTCACCTGCTCTGTGTGAGAATTTCTTGAGGTATTTTACTGACAAAATCTCTGTTCTCAGCCTTCCTTCCATTCCTTCTACATCAGACCCCTCTGCCTCTCCTCTGTGTCCAGCTCTCTTCCAGCAGTTTGAGCCGGTTCCATTCCCCTATCTGTCTGACATGGTCAAACAGCTGACAAGCCTTTAGCTTCACTCCACTGGCTTTCTTCAAGATTTTATTGTTTGTTTTTAAGGTTTTCAATGGCTTGGCACCTTCATATTTATGTGAGCTTATCGGCATTTTCTCTCAAGCTAACGCTCTGAGGTCGTCCTCTCAGGTGGTTCTCTGCGTTCCAAGAGCCAAACTGAAAAAGTAGACGTGACCCAGCATTTTCAGTTGTTGCTCCTAAATTATGGAACACTTTGCCTCTGCAAATAAAAACTGCTCGGCCTGCCGAAACTTTCAAGACAAGAAGTCCTTTAGCACAGCTACTCTGGGATTTTTATTGGTGATGGGTCAGGCGTGTGTGAGCTGACCAATCAGAGCAGACTGGGTAGCTAATTGGGGGGTGCTTAAGGAGACATGAGCTAAAACAGAAGGGGAATATAGTACTGCAGCACTGGACAATATGATAAATCTGACGTGTTTGTTGAGCATTGAAGCACCTGAACCTGTTCTAGTAGCAACCCAACATAACATTATGAACCTGAAAATGAGCACAAGGTGTCTTTAAATTACTTTAAAATGCCCTTCTCAGACCACAAAGGTATCAAACATCATGACTCATACTCGTATATATATATTAGCTTTCCAATCATGTGATCCTGGTAATACTGGAAAAGGATCTGGTCAAAATGTCAACACTTCAGTCAGTAGTTGGTAACGATAGACAGTAAGACAATTCTAACCTCGGTTATCAGTTGTTGCTGAGTGTGTGTCTTTTAAGTGGTAATGTTCTGATGCACAGGGAGCGATGTGTGTAATGTTTTCTTCAGCAGTTTAAGTATACAGCAGCGGGTTGTCTGGAATGAACAGACACATTTTAATCGACAAGAGACATCTGGGCAGTGCAGTGCAATTTAACACATTTAATAATGAACAGCAAGCTCAGGCAAAGGTAGACGATGAGCCTCACTCTCATTATCTTGTTTGGGAATCACTTAATGCATCAAAGCAAAAACAATCCCAGGCATTTATCAGCATCTTCTCCTCGCTCAGGTATTTTCAAGGATGTATGAAGGTGTCGTGCCTGCAGGTACTCATACACCATAGACATTTTCTGGGGAAATTTCCCATGTGGAACAGGACCTGGACAAGCTGGGTGCTGCTGGCCTGCTTCAGGTTCACACACCAAAAGGTAAAGTGGAGAAAAACGGCAATCATCAAGCACAAAACTGTCGAAAAGATTTATGGCACGATGCTTGTTGTCAGGAGTAAAGATTTAAAGTTTTGGACTGCACTTTAAACACAAAAACAGTCAAACATCCCTTTTTTCTTGTCCTCCAAACAGTTACTTCGAAAAAAGAAAACTAGCCAAAATGTCCTAACTTTTCAAAGAAAGCCCAACATGATGATAATGATAGCTTAAAAAGGAGGATTATAAGGAAATGGATGCTTCTCTGGATTCCTCTCATGACATCTCACTTGATTCCTCAAAATGTCACCGACTGTGGCTCACCAGGAAACTGGCTTGCACAGGTCCAGATATTTTAAACCTTGGTGATGGCTTTCTCCCTATCCACAGTGACAGCTACAACAGCACAGGAGAAAACATGCTATCACCTGACAGGAGAAGAAGTCAAGGTACAGTAGACATGACGGGCCAAGCAGGGAACAGGAAACAAAACTGTGGCAGGTTGGTTGATAATGACGGTAGAAAAGAGGCATGTTTTGTCACATCGATTTGTTGGTGTGATTTTTTTGGTGCTTGATATACGATCAATCCTTTTTGTTCCCAACAGCCTAATATACAACGTAATACTCTAAAAGAAACTGATGATGCAAGGTGAGTGCAAACAGATTATGTCCGTGCAACATGACAAGGTGAACAAATTTCCGCCTTTCATTGTGATGAATTGGATTTCTGTCCTCTAGTTCCTTCTCAGGCTTCATTTCCTCCACTCGCTTTATCCACAAAAGCGATCCCAAAGATACACAAATGGGTCAACAAAGAGCTAAACTGGCCTTTTGGGGGAAGTGTTTTGAATATATATTAGAAACCTTGACCAGACTAGCTGTCAGGGTGGTTTACACGAGTTAATTAGCCTGGATGCAAACATTTAAATCCACACCCAGAACTGTAGCTATTGAGCAAACACTGAGTCAGATGTTCTGTCCATGGATAGCTGTCTCCCCTGGTTGGAGAAACAATTGTGCAATCACAGCATAGTAGTCGGGATTGTCTCTACCTGATCTGTGAAGCTGCTCGATTTGAGTAATGCATGCTCCAGCTTGACCAGCGATCTGTTCAGTGCTGTACTGCGATGGGCAACCGTGCACCACTGTCCATAAGTGAAACTGAACTTTTGCGTGTGGTGCATCCAGGTATTTTGTCCGTGCACAGCTGTTCACGATGGCAAACACTCTGATTGGGCAGAGACTCTGATCCAGCGAACAAGACTAACATGATGCACACCGGCCCAAAAACACGTTTTCTCATAAGCTTACAACGTGATAGAGCAGTGGACATGAGCATCACAACCTCTGTGAAATGACTTGTTTCACAGTCAGAATTGTATCCATTAGGTCCAATAACACTTGGAAAGTCGGGAAGAGCTGCACCGAAGAAGTGTTTGACTCCCACTCACGTTAGCATTGGGCTAAACTGGAATTCAGCCACTAGAGACTGACACACCCAGGAAGTCAAACTCTTTTTGGCTTCACACGCAACCAAACAGGAATGAACGGGGCTCTGCGTCTGATGTCATATCAAGATATCCCCCTGTTGGATCCTTGACAAGGAAAGGAGAAGCTACAGAGCTAGATTCGTGAAAAAAATGGATGAACACAATGGATTTGTGAGTCTACTGACAGAAATAACAAGGAGTCTTTCTTCCATCAATGTCCCCCCCCGTCATGAACACAATCACAGGCTAAATGGATAAAGTGAAACAAAATCGCTATTGTGTCTAACCATCAGGCTAAAGTGTGAAATGCCTGTAGTCTAACTGCTATGCATCCACCTGAAGCCCTCTTCAAATGAGGCCCGATGTTAAACTGGTGGCTCTGAAAAACAGACACCCAACTTTCTCTCTGAGAGCTGCAGGTGTTTCGACGGATAAATCTGACTCAAACACTCCTTCTTTCTCCCTTTTCCTTTCTTTTCTCCCTCTCTATCTCCTGCCGATGAAAGAGCACCTTCAGACGGCCCACAAAAGATCCTATTTGTTGCCGCTGTTCCACACTGTGAGCGGTCTTTGTTTGAAAGTAGTCTTTCCATCAGGGCTGTACAAAAGACTGCTTTACAATGTGGTATAGGAGGAAGACGGAGATTTAAGGGGAAAGAGGAGAAAAAGAGCCAAAGAAAAACAGACAGAGGTGAAGAAAGGGGTGCGGAAAAAGTGGGAGGAAAGAAGGGATAAAGGAGAAAATCTAGAGGCGAGATTGGGGCCCCTTGGCACTCCTGGCTCAAAACGCTTTCTATTATCTTTGGTGCTGGTCTGAACAAAGAGGTAGGGAGAACAGGTTGGCTCTGGACCCCGGGGTGATTTAATACGGGAGCTTGAATCAGAGCCTGCAGATCAATGACCACACAGGGGAATAGGAGACATTTTTTTTTTGTTCTCTTTCTCTATTCGAGGCAAAAGTTTCTTTTTTTCTCCTCTGGTTTTTAAGGCTGCATCCAAACAGGACCAAGACAAGTCCTCCGATCTGCTCATCTTGTCACAATGTGGAAAAATATGGCAAGACCAACTTGATTTGACTTGTTGACCAGAGTGCTGAAGCCTCGCCTGCTTCATTTATCACATTTCTAAGATTCCTCTGAAGTCTCCAATTGAACTGAACTGAAAACAACGGAGCTCAGGCCTCTGGTAATCAGTCTGACTCTGAGTTACATGGTTTGATGGGCATGTTTCTCAAGCTGATTTTTTTAAAAATGTTTTTCTTTTTTTTTTAAATACTGTCAGCACCAAAATAAAATTCTGTCTCTTTTTTGGCTGCAGAGATCTCAGAAGTAAATAACATCAAAACGATCTGCATGGCTGGATGTGACCAGTGGAAACCAGAGAGTGTGTTTTTTTGTAATTTGGCTGAACTGCTTCAGGCTGGGTACGCATTGTATTCAGTCCGATCCGACTGGGTAGGGTACCTTAGTGGATCTTAGTGGGCTCAGCTCTGACCACACTGTACATCAAAATCAATTCAGGAGGGAAGTTTGTTTTTTGAGGCGAGCTAACTGTCTAGGGCAGAAAAAAAAAATCTTGTATTTGCTGCTGTTTTTTGACCGTGGCTCCTCATTTATTGGTGGAGTACCACTCCGCTGCGAGTGTTGATGTTCCCTTTCTGTGTGCGTCTGCTCTAGTTCATTAGATCAGGTCAAATTATCTCTGGCCCTGTGTGGTACCAGGCTGACTGTCCTCAGATCCTCTTGGGTTGGATTCCTTTTATTGAGAGTCTTTTTTCGGCATGTCACCCTTCCGTGTGTCCGTTTGAAAACCAGACCTAGGAGTGCCCACAATGTCAATGCAAATGTGATTATTAACGAGGTGTTTCTCTCGTTCACCATTTTAGTTTAGGCTGATAGAGCATTAAAACATTTGACAAATAGCATGAAACACAAAGTGCTGCTGATGCCTCAACAACTTGCTGACAGCTTTGTGTCTGGTGATCAGGAGTCTTACAGTCTTTGTGGTTTTCACACAACATGACTGATCAGGAGAGGGGGTCGAACATGCGATGTGACACAGGAATGACCCGACCCGAAAAAACAAAGAAAGGATAGGACAAGAACATGAGTGAAATGTATAACCAGCTGCTCGTTTTATGGTTCAGCAATTACGACACGGTTACAATTACTGAAAAGCTTTCGTGTTTTGAAGAGGAGGAGAGATGTCTGCCGTCACCTGCTGTAGCTTGCTCTTACCTGTCGATGACTCACCCGGCCTTTAAGCTGACGACACGTTGGCGAGCTGTTCCTCCCATGTGTGACGCTCACCATATGTGACGGAGTTCTGGCCTTAAATCTGCAAGAGCTGTCAGTGGATGTAAAATCAGGGACAATGTCCTGCAGTCTGAACATGGCCCGAGAATGATGGGAATGTCATTGTTTTGTGACTTAAATACCTGCTAAACTAACTAACTTGGAAAAACTAAAACAGAGCTGATGAATTTGTTGAAGGAAAAAAAAAATAATGTAATCGTCTACACCAAATTTCGCTTGCTAATGTGTGTTGTTGCAAAGTTCTCCTGTAATTAATTGTCACATCCATGTTTCCTTATTGTTGTGTCACTTGGTTTTGTTTTGTTGCACCAAAATTCGCTCTGCTTGAACTGCACTTGACTTGATTTACATCAAGATTTTTGTTTTGAACTTGTTTCTTGTTGAATCTCTTGGCTTCGTCTGGCCTTTTTGTGTGTGTGTTTTAGAGAAATCAACATATTTTTTGTACAGGATTTCTGGGCCATGGTTGCATACTACCAGAACGGGTGAAAACACCCGCATATTGTTGAAGTTACATGATTACTAAATTCATAGCACACATAATGTACCTCCTTTAAAGAATTTCCATTACAGTTACTTTACTTAGAAGCGGTTATTTGTGGTAGCGTGTGGCACTGATTGGACCGCACAGTGAGTGGGGAGGAAGATCCGCTCTCTGCAAACTTACCTTTTTATTTATCAGCCATTAAGAAAATGACATTTCTGCTCATGTTAACACACAGGCTAAAGTTCCTCCTCTGGCCATCAACAGAGGGCATCTTTCAAATCTCCTCTAATGAGTTAGCCTTTCCTGACTCTTTGAATCAGCCTGTCTAATCAATGATGGGAGTCTTAATACACTACAATGGTCTATGGATTAGTGAAGGTATTTAAACATTGGCTTTAATTAGAGCTGTGCCTTTAATGCCTCGAGTGTTTGACTGTGGCTGGCCGGTCCAGAGGAGGAGTGGAGGACATGGCGAAAGAGAAAGAGAAAGTGAAGAGAAATGAGGGGAAAAGTGAAAAGGAAGTCCTGTGGTGATGAATCAAAGTCACCTTGTGGAGGTCTGACCACTCATTAGGCTGAAAGAAGAGAACATGCCGGCCTTTGGCCTCTCGTCTCTCAGATACATTTGTCCTGTTGCCCCAGAAATTAATGAACCGAGTCGTTCAAAACCATCTTTCAGGTTAGGTTAAAACTTTTTTTTTTTTTTTTTTAACTAAATGTACAATTAAAAAACAAGGTTTCCCTCGAAAAGAAAACATTTGTTTGGAAAAATGAATGACCTGTGCTGTCTTTTCTTGATTAGTGACCTCTTGTGGTCTTGCGAAAAGACTGCTGTCCTCTCTCACTCGCAAAGGCAGAAAGTAGCCTGACATTGTTATTCCACTGCAGAACTACCCAGATGAAGTCCGACTGCATGTGTGGGTGACTTTGACATCAAAGATTGCAGTTTGCAGTCTCACATTCAGCGTTGGTATCTTTTCAACCATTCCTCTTTGAAACCTGACCATGATCTTTCCTTGAACTTCACTGAAGTTACAGAACTGAGTTTCTATCATTCTGAATTGATCATTTTGAATATTCTCCAGCATATGGTGTTTTTCAGTATAATTCACCTGACCTTTAACCCACTTAAAGATAAGATAGACAAGCTTTTTATGTGAAAGAAGCCCATGATGTTTAATGACATGGAGCAACAGTAACAGCATGGCTGCAGTTACATGTGGACAATATTGTCTCAGTCTATTATGACGGTGCTTGGAGCTGCGTAAATGAAATAAATAATGAACACTGCTGTCTATCGATTACAAGTGTTGCGGGGAAAGGTGGAAAAGGGTCTCAGGTATTGGAACACCATGAACACCATTTATGATCTCCATTTATCTTACTTGGTCCTGCTCTGTTTAACATGCTGCCATAATGTAATCAGCGTCGTCCTGGAAATGCTGCTCGCACAGCGACATGCACAGTCTGCAATCTTTTATCTGTTTTCAGCTGTGAGTAAAATAAATGTAATTTGGTACGACACAGTTTGATGGACATAGGTGGTGCAATAGTAACACCTGCTGAAGGGTAGGCTAGTACGTCGAGAATATACGTCAGCAGTGCGCCCATGATATCCACCTGTGCCACTATACCGGTGAGCTTGAAGCTAACGCTGCATGCCTATTGGTTGGTTCGTGAACGTTAGTTGTAGCACATGTCGAATTATGAGAAGCCAACTTTTCCAGTGGCCGTCTTTGAACCTATTGCACAAGACGACGCAGGACCGCTGTTTTGGAGCCACGATCAAAGATATTTCAAAGTTTCTTTCACGTCGGTCATCTTTCGTCTTTTGCAGCCCAAAATTGCAAGTGTATACCAACCTTCAGATGTACAGAGACTTCAGAGCTGTGGCGTAATAGTAGATGCTGATCTGTGATCTGGGTTGCCTGTCGTGCCTTTTCTGCCCTGATGTAATACTTACATTTTTTGACATTACGTATATATAAATCATTTTGCTCTTGAAAATTTTACTTGTGTTGGATTCTGAAGTGCGATGGTGATGCCTGCTGGTTTGTCCACCCGTCTAACTAATTGTTTTGGAGCAACATATGTTTAAATTACTACTAAGACGACTGCGAGTCACGATGGAAACATGCATTGTCCCCAGAAGATGATTCTTATGTATTATCAGATGGAAGATTCCACATGATTTCCAGTTAGGAAAAGGCTAATTTAAGTTTCCCTACGGCAACTTGGTCCGAGAAAAGTTGTAACTTTTCATACAAAATACATCAAATTCTAATCACCATATTTCCGTTGCTGTGTCATTTGCTGAGTTAATTTGTGTTCACCAGGGGACAAACCCCCTTCACATTTTAATGTGTACATGGTGCCTTCCCAAGATCAAGCATGCATTACGTCCAAATCTCAAAGAATTATGAGAGTCCTCAAAGCCTGGGGAATTAGATGTCCCGCAGAGAGAAGCTGTGGATTAAAGAATAAACAGGAGTAGGAACACTCTCACCTCAGCTGCTGCACTCTAAGATATACATTCTAATAAAGTAAAACAAAGGTTATATGCTTGTTTTCCCCCGTGGTGATGAGACAGTAATTATTTGTGCGCCGCCAGGAATTTCAGGTCAGGCTTTAAGTCTGCTGAACAGAGCGGATTGGCTTTAAACTTATCTTAAAGAGCCGCCTCTTGTGTTAACTCAACCTGACTTCGAGGCCTCATGAAAACATGGCAGTGAGCTGTTCCCTTCAAAGTACCTCAGGACCACATGCAGGTACTCCCCAACGGCACAGTATTGATCCCATCATCAGCCCAGACCTTCCCCCCCGCCGGCCCGTCTGCCTTCATTTAAATGACCTCTATAAAGCATCTACATCTAATCTTAATTAGATATTGAAGTCCGTTAATTAAAACATTATCTCTGGCGAAACACAGCTGGCCAGTCTGACGAGTTAATCAATGAGGATGAGAGGATGCTGTCTGCCGAAAGACGTGAGGGTGGGAAACCAAAACACACTCTCCAGGCTCGAGTGTGTCAAATTAAACTGCTGAAAGGATCTGAGTTGCATGTTCGGCACTTGATTTTAAACTTTCAAGTCTGCCTTTTGTTATTTCTTGTTGAGTGTCTTCAGACAAACAGCATGCACAGCTAGTTGTTCCTTGTTCCAGATGAAGGCCTAGTCAGTGATATCATGTCACTGTTTAATGACTTTGTGGGGTTTTCATCCCAGCTGGCAGAATAAATGTTGGCAATGTGCTTTTCTGAGAACCACTGATATGTTGAGACTCCAGATTTCTTTAAGTTGCACGTTTACGTGTTTTTGTCGCAGGGGGTGGGAGATTGTTGATTTTATCTTGTGACAACGCTGTGCTTTTGACCCCATCAGGCCAAAAAAAAACCCACTTGGTTAGGGTTAAGAAAATATTATGTTTTGGCTTAAAATAACTGTTTCGGGCTTCAATTCCTGGCTAAAGATGTCCTGAGTTTTTGTCTGTTAAAATAACTGGTTTTGTTGCCAGGAAGTTGGTGAGAGCCCATTTAAAACAACCACTGGTGTCACACTTACAAATGTTGAAAACTGCTCACTGGCTCCCAGCATTCTCACCAGTGTGCTGTTGTTTGATTGTGTGTGTTCTTCCCAGCCTACCTATCCCGTCTTGTTATGTTTGAAACACTGTGCTATTTGAGAGTTTCATATTTTTTCATAGTTTGGGCATTTTGTCTTTCTTTTCGAGATGGTACCAGCATTAACAGATACAATACATCCATGTCTTAAAGAATGATTTTTTTTTTTTGCAAAGAAAAGGTGTTACACATAACACACCTGATCTGAATTGCTTGCTTGTCTAATTTCTTCCTTGTTCTGTGGCATCTTTGCTGGCTAACAGCAGGCTAATTGTCATGTAACTCTATCATTCCATACACACTCAACTCTGTGAAGATGCGTACCATAAATACATCATGATCGATCGGACCCTGTGTTACACAACAGTTTTTGAAGATAATACAACCTCTGAAGCAAGAAACACATCATGTAGACATGTAGACATTTTCTGTTATATTTATGGGGACTCTCTGCCTGATAAACAACTTTGTGAATAATGCATTTCAATCACTGGAATTTTGTTGAAGCGTGTCTGCTCACAGACACTAATTTGATTGGATCTTCTGGCTGATTTGCCGTTAAGTTTCCACAGTGCGGTTGCAATCTCTTTCGTTTGATGACCACGAAAGCCAACAGAGGGAAGATGGGCCAACCGGTGGAAACACACCCTCTGGGATAAGCAACCAATCAACTCAAATTGAATCGTGGTTTTAATCTGGGTCGTATTCTTTGAAGCAATCAATGTCAAAGTCAGGCAGATTCATCAGGTGAGCTCACGGGAAAACTCATTTAATCACAATGTCCTTTCATCTTACACAACAACTGCAATCATCAGTCATTATATTGAAGAATTCAGCCCAGGAAACTTGGGTTGGTGCTGTCAGAGAGCATCAAACACCAGGCCTGTTGCCCTCACTCTGGCCAGCGTCAACGTTTTAGCTCATGTTTTGATGTGAACCGATGCTGATTGGTAATTATTAGGCAGATAAAGTGTCTTGCGGGCTGCTTTGTCTCACAAATCTCGGACTGTGACATTCTCAGGCTGCCTGTCCTCTCCGCACTTGACACATAGGACCTTTCAATCATAGGGATAAAATCTCTGTTCAATCACTGTTGAAAACTTCAGTATAGAAGTCATTTAGCAGTCTACTATATTTTTGTCAGTTGTGAAAAAGAAATCAGTCTCCATCTTGATTTTTTGTACTATCTTTATGTAAGGAACTCAATCCCAAACTGCCCACTTGAAACTGCCCAAAATCTTCAGCCTATAGAAAAAGAAGTGGCAATGAACAAAATCTACAATGCAAAAGTGAATAGAATATGGGTGTTGTGTATACATGTATGTATTTATGTGTAGAAAATGTATTGCTGGATTATACAACGTGCATTATTCGGTGTCTTCTCTGATATCAGAATTTGAATGTTTTGCATTCTTTGATCGCATTCTCAGATGTTTTGAAAGAAAGCCACCGTGTCCTCTTTGTCTTGATGTAGGCATTGTATCCGTGTGACTCATCCTGACGAGCTGTCATCCCTGAAATTAGGTAAACAGCGTCTGTAAATGCAGCACAGGTGTTGAGGAAGCAGACAATGATCTCAGCTCACAGCTCTGTGGCTTGTTTTTTTTTTGTTTTTTACGTGTGACGTTAAGGGGTTCACATTGAGCCTTGCTTTTTCATTCTTTGCCTCTTAATTGCATTATTGTCATTAATGTGACTGAACGGCAATTCAGTGGATGGAACAGAAACGTGTTAACAACCCACAGAAGCAAGAAACATCCCTGGTGACTAGACAGTACAATTAATTAAGCCTTAAAGCAGTGTAACACAGAAGATTCAATGAAGTTTCCTGTATGTAGTTAGCATTTTGTGATACCTACACCAACTTTTACCCGAATTTTCTCTATTATTTCTACTTTCACACCAGGACATGTTGCTCTTTTGTATTATTTATTCATTTTTTTTTACAACAAAGGATCAACAAACTATGATGTATTCATTTAGGTTAACATGGGTCCTTAGACTTAAGACACAAGTTACTTGCTGGTACGTTAATTAAAAAGTAAGTTATTAGAAGCCACAAGGTGCAGGTTTGACTCTGTGGGGGTGATTTGCAGCTGTTTTTGTGGTGACCAATGCAGGCTGTATTTCAGGGGAAGGCGGACAAGCTTTAGCAGCTGTTGTGGTGACAAAATTTGTGTTTATTGTCAAGAGATCTGAGGACATTTCCAGCCAATTTTGCAGTGACCAAAACAAGTATTTTAAACCATGTTTTCTGAACAAGTGGATTTCATGTCTAATCCTGAGATTAATTCCTGGACTGGGGTCTATTCTGGGCCAAGACCCATTGTTTATCTTAGTTTTCTGGAAATCTGTTCTGTAGTTTCTGTGTAAACCTGCTCACAAACCAACCAACCAACCAACCAACAGACAAACAGACAAGGATGAAAAAACAACCTCCGTGGTGGAGACAATTACAGTTTATACATCGTTCATTATTCTGAAATGCATCATTCTGCTTGTACTTTAAGTGTATTTTGATGCTGACTTCTTTTAAATGAATAAAATCTAAATGGCTTTTACTGCCAGAGTACCTTCACACTGTGGTATTGCTACTTTTGCTTAAGTGGAAGATGTGAGTGCTTCCTCCATTGCTGCATTTGAACAGCCAGACAGCCACACTCACACTGTGCTGCCATAATGCTGCAATGAAAGCTCTTCTGATTCCATTTCATGTTCACTTTTTGGTCTTTATATCCGTTTTCGTAAGCACCCCAGTAATAAAGGTGCAGATTGTTTTGCCCCGTCTACTGTCTCACCATATGGCCTGATGGGAATGTGGAGTCCTCCTAAAAGCACTCATCTTTGAAGTGATAGTCCCCCCGTGTCTCCAGGGTGCTGCTCAGGTGCTGCTCTTCTTCTTTCATTTCCCTGATATGTTCCGGATTTCAGGAAAATTACCACCCGCCCCGCTGACGGCAATTTGTCTGCCGTGACTGCTCGGCAGCCCGCTCGTGTTCTGCACCCTCAAATGTCGCCTGTGTTTCGGAGTGGAATGTGCGGAGCGAGTGCAGCGGTATGGATGGCTTTTTGATGGTTTATCATGCTATTCATTTGTAATTGTGGGCTTGATAAAGGAGCTGTGGCACTGATCTCCCATCAAACACAGAGCTTGCGATGTGACTTGAAAAGAACCGCGCACCACAAAAAGATAAAAAAGCTTCACCTGTTTTTTTTTCTTTTTTTGTTTTTGCTATTTTTAATTTCACGCTCACCGTATCTGTCCCCTGAGCTTTTAAAGTAAAAATAGCATAAGAACTTTAAAGCCTTTTGTGCTTTCTGATTTGCAGACTTTTTATTGATCTACGTGCAGGAAGAACTGCTGGCTTTATGCACAGAAAAATGTGTGTCGAGCACGGCTTTGTTAAAAATCTGTGCGTAGCCTCTCATACATCTTTCTATATCAATCAGCACTACTTCCTGTGTCATATATCAAGTGCAAATAATAAAAATGTATTTACTGGGATTTAAATAGGCTTTCAATGTGCATTATTATTAACACAGCAGACATTAATAGTAAAGTTAAACACCTGTATTCATATATAGCCTGCAAACTTCCATGCACTGTGCGCACAGACGGTGCACAAGATCTTCTGCATTGCAAAGATATAAGAGATGAGAAATTTGATCAACAGACCTGTTCTAAAAACTTCAAAAAGTATCTTTGAAGTCAGAGAGACAACAAGACAAATAAATAAATTAAAACACACCTCAAAAAGAAGCAAAAAACCCCAGTGAGCACTCTGCAGGCTGTCTTGGCCTGGTGTGTACTGTGATCCCAAGTTTGCTGCCAGGTGGTTGAATGCCCATTAGTCTCCCTGTCTGCTCTGCTCTGCCAGCTTCAGGCTCAACAGGCGCTATACAGGGAATAAATTATGATCCACCCACGGGCTATCTGCCTTCTCCGGCCCTGACTCACCTATTTACACTAGCCCCGCACTCGGGGCAAATTGCATTTCCCCTTCAAATGTTTGCCTTTATTAATGTTGTGCATCACGGTAATTAATCTCCTCAACAAAGGTACCATCTGCCTGACCCAAAAAATGAAATTATGCTTTCCTGTCCTGTGATTAAGATGAATATCACATGTGGAATGGAAAACAGCTTTAACGGGGGAAAAACAGAGAAAATGCTTGTTTGAGAGATGAGCCAGCGCCCCTTGCCTGTCCTCCCACTTCTCCACCTCCTCCCTTACACCTTTTTTTTCCCCCCTTTTTTCTCCCTGTTTCTTCACCCGCCTTCTGATCCACTACCTGAGCACACCTCTGCACTGCGGCAGCAATGGGGACAGATAAACCTGCACTAATGAAAATGAATGTTCCCACTTGGAGCCCAATAGAGTTCCATTATGAGGTTTATTTGTCGGGGGCAGGAAGCCAGGCTCCAGGATCAGTTTTACTTGGCTCTCTCCAGGCCTGCTGCGGTGAAACTCCAGCACAGGCTAATCTAGCGGAGCAGCTCTGCTCCAGCCGGGTCCTCATCGTGAAAAGTGAAACGACTCTCTTGCTTTCTGTCACTTTCTTTCTGTTACGTTTTGCCGTCTCTCTCCGCTCCTCCACGGCCTCTCTTATCAAACTGAAAAGCCTCTTGCCATTGCAGTCCTTCTCTCTCTGTTCTGTCTGGATGTTCCTCTCTCTGTCACTTTGTGTGTCTCTGTTATTCTCGCTCCAGCCCATCATCAAAAAAATAAAAGAGGGGATGAGGAAGAGCTTCATTCATCCGTCCTCATTATGAATTTTATGCTGATCAGCTTCTGAACACTTTGGGGGAGCTGTGCATCTCATAACGGCGTTACATGTAAGACACTGTGTAAATCAAAGTAAATGAGGAATGTCACCTGCGATGTCTCAGACACCACTTATCATATTTTGACATTAGCAAAATGTCTGTTGTCCTGATGTTTAAAGTAGGCGGGTGTCAACAAAGACAGCTTGCCATATGGTAATTATGTATTGATGAATCAGACATGCATAACTACTGTCAGAGGAATTATTACTATATTACAAACAGAGAGCCTGTCACAATCTTCAGTATGAATATGCTTAACAAACTAAACACAAAAACTCATTTACTTCATATGTTTTAATCATGGCTGCAAATAAAAAAAAACAAAACAAAACATTTTAAATGTATTTACCTTTCAAGTGTGAAGAAACTGCACACCACAACCTGCTTAGAATATAGGGTACAGGACCAGGGGAATAGGGCGATGGGGAGACGGTTCAATCTAAAATCCAAAATACATGTTTTTCTTCCTCCCTGTGCTGTTTATCCATCCAGATGTTGTAGTGTCAGTTTCTGAGTTTTGGAGATATCAGCTGCAGGTATCTGCATTCGTTCCCGTATGATGGAACTAAATTGCACAATAAAGATGGAAAAAACTCATCAGCACTACAGAGCAGGCTGTAAACATTAACAACGTCCTCCTCGTCTATGCTGTAATTTAGTTAGCTCGCCTCTTGTTCATGAGTAGATACATGCCTCCTTCAGATACGGCTAGCAGGTGGAGCTCGGTGGAAAGAAAATAGTTCTGACATCAAACTGCTCACAACAAGGTCTGCGGATTATCTCGGGCTACTGGGTCATGATTTCTAGAAAGAGACACTGCTGTCATGTTTCATTCAGTCAAGAGCCATCCAGTCCAGGATTATACTGGAGTCAAGTCAGACATCTCCATCAGTACTTCTAAAACGCAGTCATTCACACCAAAACAATGTAGATGGATAAGCTAAGGGTAAGAGAAAAGAGTATATAGCACTCCTACATTAATTTGGAAATTATTCCTTTAAAAAAACAAATGAACACTCTAAAAACAATGTTAAAAGAACAGAAAACATGGCAATATATGGCAATATAACAGTAATAAACTGTAAAACAACAGAAAATAATTTAATAATATCTCATTTTAACTTTTCTGTTATTTCAAATAAATATTTCACGTTATCTTGCTTAATTTTTGTCTCTTCAATGCAAACGAGCACTGATGTTAGTTGGGTTTTATATTAAAATATTATTATATTTCATCAATATTAAAGATAATAAAATGATATACAACATTTTATTTGATTCTTAATGGGGCACTATATAGTTTTAGGGGCAAAATATAAACTCAAAATTTTAATATTTACAATATTAATGAGGAAATAATACAAACTCAGACTGAATAAACAAGCTGTTCTCAGATGGAAATAAGGTCCCCAGAACACTGTTTGGAGCTAGACAGGTGGCGGGGTCCGCCAAAAATATAAACAAAGTAAAACAGTATGAAACTGTCCTTTAAGGTCAGTTTGTTTATTCAGTCAGTTAGTTTGTCGCAGCGCACAAAACACTAAATTAAGATCCTGTTTCCTCTGACTACAATTTCTTTCCCAGTGCACCTTTAAAAAAAAGCCACAGTGACATGCTTAAAACTGGAAATCAGGGTTACAATTACAACACTAAAAACTAATTTCCAACCATGTTACAGCTTATCACCAATACATCAGTATCAGTGTCAGTGTTGTCTGACAGAGCACAACTAAGGGACGAGAGCCATAACGGGGTTAACTGCCCCTTTAGTACCATCAGACCGATTTAATGATGCATTACTGTCCTCTGCTGCTGTTTTATCTTTCCATCTCTCCATCCTTTTTTCAAACCGTGGCATTTGCAAACCGCTTTCCTTCAGTCGCGCACTTCACACAGTCGCCTTTGAATAAGAACGTCACTTGCAGAAATGCAGGAAGTTTGAGGTTTGAAGGGAAGAAATGGGACGCGGTGTTTGTTGCTCTCTTGCCCTCCTCCCTCTGTCCCTGCCTCCCTCTCTCTCTCCTGATTCAACTCGTTCGTCATCCCACTTGAGTCATCCCTCTTGACGTAAAAGCATCCCTTCCTGCTGCTCTCGCTTGTCTTTTTTCCTTCTTTATCTTCCTTTTGTCTTCCTCTCTTTTTCAATGCCCTCCCTTGTTTCAACCCCGGCATTCAGCTCACTTTAAACAGCTGAGGGGAATCTGCTGGAGCTCCTGTTACAGCTGTTGATCTAATAAAGACCCCTCGGAATGGTAGTGGAAACATCAAAGTCCGCAAATATAATAAAAGCCCCCGAGTGAATTGAACGAGGGCACCGTATTTTATTTATGAATCAAATTCACACTTCACAGATATATGGAGCACGGAGTTTAAACCCACAGGTGATGATGTAAACCAATTAGACAACTTTATGTAGAGCGGCGGAGGCGCAGCGCGATCATAATGATCTCCGTGCAAACGCACACATCTCGATGGTAATCGTATGCAAAGAACTTCTTTAATTAATCACGTTTAGGAGAGTGATACAATACCTTCGCCTTCAGCTATATTCTAGACCCTGGAGTAGTCGGTTAACACACACACACATGCACACGCACACACACTCTCATCACATCCTGTAACCAGCTATGATCTCATCATGATTCAGCCACGCACCGAGGGGAAACAGTTCGAACGTTAACTGGAAGCGTGCATGCAAAAGTTGCCATCTGCCGGCTGGAAACCATCCAACCCGCGGCAGGCGAGCGTCCGAGCGAGTGGCTCCGAGCGCCTCATCAGATCTCTGAAGCCTCGTCAATAATTCAGCACTCACGAATCATTCATAAGACGGTTGCTTACGCCGAACACAGCAGCAGTCACACACCACTTCTTTGAGGAAGGTCTCCAGCTCTCTTTCTTTGGCTGATTCTGTGTGTCTTTTCCTTAATAAGACATCATGCTTGACGGAGCAGGGTGTGGCGAGCGGCGCTGGAGTCGGCAGCTAACCTGAGTTTGAACCCAGCCGGGAAAAAGGAAACAGTTTCTGGGCAAGCTAGGGAGAGACCATGTTCTGCTGCGTGTGTGGCACATACCAGCAAGAAACATTCATGCATACGCATTTAAAGGTTTCCATACTGTGTGCGAGTGTTTGTACTGTACGCAGTGGTACGAGCCTCTTATGTGGAGGAGAATGTCTGCACAGAGGGAGCCGGGTCTCACACTTGGATGCGTCCAGCTGTGATGGTAATAGGAATGGGCAGAAATCTGAGGCAGGCACTGCTAATGGTTCTCTCAAACTGGTAGGGATGGTGACCCCAGTTTCACACTCTTCTTTTTCACTCTCTGTATCCACGCTACCTTTCTTCCCGGCTCTTATTCCTCAAGTCCTTTGTCAATCTCCGCCTCTCTCTGCATCTCTGTCTCCCCCTCTCTCACCTCTACTCCCCCTCCTCACGGCTCTCTGTCACCTCGCTCTCGTTGCTGTTTCTTCTTCTTTTTCCCATCAGTGTCTCCCCGTGACATCTTCTTGTGTTGCTTCATCTCTTATGTTCATTAACCTTGACTCAATCCACCATTATGTTCCTCAGCCCACTTCATTTCCTCTTTGTTTGTTTTCATGAATGGAAACAGAGCGGGAAGGCGCAACAGGAGACAGACATCTATGAGGACGCTCCGCTCGACTCAGTCAAATCTTTCAAATTCACGTCCTCCTCCTGAACAGAACTTCTGCAGGCAAATTAATAAATAATAAAAATGTCATGAGGTGAAGGAAAGACATGAAGGACAACCACTAGATTTTTGTAAAAAGACAACCACCGTTAGCATCCAACTGCACTTAGACCAGGCTAACAACAAAGACCCATGGAGCAGCATTATCTCTTTTCCTTGAATGGTCCGTCGTATCCTTTGCTGAAGGAGATAAGACAGTCAGCATTGAATCACCTCTGGCATTTAGAGAATTCGACCAGCTCTTATCATGGCTGCCGCTGAGCTACTTCCCAGTCATCTCACTCTGTAAGAAACCTTCCTCAGCAAAGACGACTGTTCGACTGCAGCCATAGTCTGACTGGATGCTGGGTAATGTAGAGTGCTAGCAGGAGACTGCACACCATGTGTAATTCTAAAGATTTATGCAGAGCAGAGAACAAACTTCATTAAAGCGCAGTGAAAACTGATTTGGCTAAACTGTTTACAACACCTGTGGTGGGATTAGAGCGAAGTGTACTTTTGGAAAGATGTGGTGGAACCAAACAAACCCAAGCAAAACTATTTGTTTTGCTTTTTCCACACATAATAACTGAATTGTTTACTCAGTGACGACTGGTAAATTGTGATTTAGGATCCTTATGTTGTAAAAAGTACCCACAAGTTTGACTTCAGTAGAAGTAAAGATCATTTTAAAATCATTTTAGATTTTTACAAAATATTAAAGAAAATCCTAAAGCATCTGACATTAAATAAACTTAAATAGCAAAGTTATTTTCTAGCTATAAATGTACTTAAACTCCATGGAGATTGCAAGTTGTTTGTTTCAGTGTGTCATAATGAAATAAATGTTGATTGCACAAGAATAACAACACCAGATCAGTTCCCTGTAAGCCTCACTTTCACTATTCTGTCTGCCATCAGCCCAGAAATCTCTCGGAAGATGAAGCTGACTGGTGGTCCTGTCGGAGTGGCAGCCCGCAAACACTTCTGTCTGCTTTCACGACTCAATTAGAGATAAAAGGAGTGAATGAACTCACATTTTTATACTGTTGGCTGTTTTTCAGTTGCTACTCCAAATAAAACAGGTCCAACAATGATACTACTCGGGGAGATAAGTTGTCTGATTCCATGCACTCAGTGTCAGAAGTATATTTCTTGCAATAAATAAATACCTAGGTTATAAAACTGCAACTAAAAATAAACTAGAAATACACCAACGTGTTTGTACTGTACTGTAAACTATGGTACCACTATATGTCTGTCTACCTGGCTGATTATCAGATCCAATACTCATCCTTTTATCTGATTATCATAATCAGTGTTTTTTCTTGTTTTTGTTGTTTTAATCAAGTTGGCAATAAATTACTGGCAGATGTGATACTTTGGTTCTGATGCAGCATGCAGGCTGCAAAGTAACCAGTTATCAAATAAGCCTAGTGGATAAAAAGGTACGATATCAGCCCCAAAGTACCCATTAATTCACTGCCAGCGTTTTCATGCCTGCTCTGTTTTCCCTGCCATGTCATAACTTTCCTCTCATTTCAGATCCTGCCACTCCCTCCCGACCAGCCGTCACCTCTTTCACCTGGTCGATCTGCACACCTGTTCTCACTTTTCCCATCAACCCAGAAACCTTTACGCTGACCCATACCCCATTCACACTTTCCCAGATTGGTTCAGCTTCAGTGTTACAGCCATCCGCTCTGCCCGCTCGTCTCTGCCTGCCCATCACACTTTTGCCTCTCAGCCTGACCCCCTTTCGAATAAGTTTGTTTTTTCCTGCAGGCCTGAACTTTTACCGATCCTGTCCGTCTCGGAGTTGTGTGTCGGGTTGGGTTCAAACTTGTTTTGTTTCTCGGTTGAGCTGTTGCACCTCTATTTGATAAAAAAATAACTATGAATGGATCGACAGACTAAATACAATATTGACAAAACCTTTTGTGTGTTTGCTGAGTTTCTCGTGGACACTTCAGTGAGGCTAAAGTTTTAATAGTAGACCAGTGTGGGCCTGCACTGTCTTCCACTCTCCTCAGTGTAAGTTGACTTAATATCGCTGCTTTAGCACATTTCCGGCAGGTTACACTTGGAATCAAACTCAGTGGCCCTGCTGAGGGCATAAAGAACATTTACCTTACATAAGTGACTAAAAGGAACATAAAAAAATGGTGATTTTATCCCCTTCATTTCTAAATGCCAGCAGCAATTTGGCACATAAAGTGATGGAAAACTTAAGTAAGAAAAGCGATCGCGTAATTTGGCAGATATGACCAGATGGCAGTCTCCCCCCCTGTTGAATTTAAATGATGCACCTGAATCAACTTTTTGAGTAAAACTGTGTTTGTTTGTCCCGATCAATGCAGTTTGAGAAGCTTAGAAGGCAGAGCAGGACCGAGGCAAATCAATCTGCCGAGCTGCTTCTGGAATACCTGAGCAAGCTGTGTGGTCACGCTGACAGATAAATGCCACCAGCTCCAGCCGGAGACCAACTCACTCAAACTCGGTTGAGGCTCGCAGGCGACCGCGGAGTTCCGCACGTCGCTGCCGCTGCCACAGCTCAATCCTGAACAACGCACTGATTTTCCCCAGAAAATCACCCGGGTTGTGTAAACAGATGCATCCTCTCACGCGGACAGACATAATGAACACATCATGGCGTAACTGGGACGTAACCAAACTGCAAAGGAGAGCATACAGTATATTATCGCTCTGTGACAATGAAATGCGCTGCAGAGAGAGAGAAGGTGCTGAAATTGCTTTTCAGGACTCTGCATTTCTGAACATTATTTGCCAACATGCCAATATTGACTTTTTCTTGCCCGTTTAATTAAATATGGAAGTTGTGCTGGTGCAAGTGTTTGTTTCTTAAGAATATATGAGCCGGCGCAACTGCCTGCCTTTTATCTGAAGCTCATGGTCAACAAAGAAAGGGGCTAATTTCATTTTCATATCCTCCATTTTTTTTTTATTGTCTTGTTTATGCTGGGGCAAGCCTGAGGCGACAGAATGAATTATTACACCGTCTCCGTCCATATTAAGCCCACTGCACATCAACATTTCATTAATTTCATCTTATAAATGCACTCTTTCTTATCTCAGTCCCTGATGTTTTTTCGGCAGTTGTGCGTTTGTCAGCTGCCTCAGTTTAATTTATTCATTATCTGCTCTCCCTTCCTCCTCCTCTTCGCTCGGAGGTTGCTGATTGCAGGTTTTTGCACGAATCCTTTGCAACGACTTCAGTCACGGGCACATTTTCTTTTAGCACAGAAGTCTGAATGATTTAAATTAGTGAGGACTGTGATATGCTTTCCGAGCGTGCAGCGATAAATCAACAGGCAGCAGAGGACTGAGGAAGAAAAGCGGAGCAGGCAAGGATCTGGAATATTTACATCATCTCAATTTGCTTGTGTATTTCAGGGAGATTGCTGAGGCTGTTAGAGATAGAAATATTTACAGTAAACGCGGTGGAATGGATCATGATCACAAGCAGAGCCGCTGCCCTTAATGCATGTCTCTGTAAGCAGTAAGAGTCCATTTAGGGTGATGATGAAACTGAACATGGTGGATGGAGAGCAAACAGAGATGATATTTTGAATTCTTTTGCTTAAAAAATAGACATTAATGGAAGCTGAAAGGTCTGTTCTTACCACCTGTACTAGTTTATTTTTTGCACCATATATCATTTGACTATTTGCTGATATATCGTGAGTTTGGATGACCTGCTCACAGACCTCCATCCAACACACCTGCAGAGACTGCAAGAGCGGGGAAGTCTGGACATTTGGTGGCATCCTTCTTCTTCTTGTTCCTGCCCTGCTCTTCCTTCATCTTTGACCCCTCCTTCTTCTACCGATGGAAAAGTCTCAAAGTTTTCTTTCCCAAAAACTGCACACAGTTTATACATGACTTCTCCTCCTTCTCCCTCAATCCCTCCTTCACTCCTCCCCTGCTCGCTCCTCTCCTCCCTCTCCGTGAAACTCCTTCGAAATTATCAAACAATGTCCTTTCTTTCACATGGCTAGCTCTGGATTACTTACCTGGCCCTCCCTGCGGGCCTATTAAAGACGCTCGGAGTCATGGTCACTGCCTGGCTACCTCTGCATTCATAATGGTCATTAACTGAGCCTCCAAAAGTGAATGGTGGAACAATCCAATTCAGAGAGATCTTTTTACCAAGGGGCCCTATATTGATAGCAGGCAATTTCACATCTCATTCGCCAGAAGTGGGCTTATTGAATATGAGCGGACTGGGAGGAGAGAATTGCAGTGTGGTTCCTTTACATTTCACCCGCGTAGAGAAAAGGCTGTGATATCTTTCAAGTCCGTGCGATCCTCCTCATGTATCACACATCGCCCTGGGTGGATCCATTGTTAGGGATAATATGTTTTTAAAAGCTTTCCTTTATACTCGGCCTGACAACAGGATTTTCCATTCAGCGCAAGTCCTTTAACTCCCCGGCAAAGAGACAATCACATTATTTCATTTTCATCAGAAGGACCTGCGGCGGCGTTCTGCCATTCATTTCTCCCCGCCGCTGACAGGGAGATGGTGTCCTCTCTTAGCCACTTTTCTCTATTCTGCTTCCATCAATAAAAACAGGGTTAGATAAAGACGCACAATCCTTTCAATCCTTCCCTGATCTTATCTCAAGGATCTATTCAAATGTGAGCCTTTACCAGGGGGGTATTAGCTCCCTTTCAAGCTGTCCCCTGTGAACATAAGCACCAGAGCAAGGGCAAAAGATTAAAGTTTTGACGCTGTCACGAAAATTTCTAATTGACAAGATTTCTGTATGGGTTTGAACACATGAGGAAAATTACCCAAGGATGTAAGACACCTTCAAACCCAAAGAGATTCATCTTTCCCTCGTTCAGGTGGGACCCTCTACAGCTCCTTCATCTCAGATTCCAATTACATGTCATTATGAATAGCAAGTTTCTTTAAAGGGTGACACTGAGAGGAAACTTTGGCCCCAGACTCTTGTCTTGCAAAGAAAAGTGCTAAATGGCTAAATTTGATCAATCTTCTGCAGAGAAAGGTGCTCTTTCATTTTAAATGAGAAGGAACTCTTATCAGATTCGTTTTAGATAATTCAACCATCGAAGGTGGTTGTGGACATTGTTCAGGTTTGTAAAAGTCAAAGTAGCCTCGTAAAGCATAAAAACACACACTGACATACTTTTTGGCAGTTTGAAGCTGAAATTGCGAAGCCATCACCAGATAGCTTCTTATTTTCATACACAACTGAGATACATGTATGGCTTACCTGTAAATGCGACCAGATCCGTGTTCGGTCCGTGTCTGATCCCCCACAGCAGCGGTTTCACTGATAGGTTTCACTCTAGACCACGTGTGTACTTCCACCCATACATATCTACTCCGTTACAGCTCCAGTACTCTTTGTAGCAGATATTCAAGGCTTCTAATTCTGCTGGATGCCGAAGCACGACACAAATCAATTCAGCTGAATTCAACACAGAGCGGACAGGAAGTGACACATGGAAACAACATAACATCTGGTTAGTGTCTATAATGAAACACTCTGTGTTGACGCCAGAACAAAAGTTTAAAAAAACAGAGAAATCAGCACTTCTTCTTCTTTATTTGGGATCACTAACCATTTGGCTGTTGTTGTTAACACATTCCTATAATGTGTGTGATTCTGTAATAATCGTGGGAACTCATTGGTCTTGCAACTCCGGCTGCCCGGCTGCTTCACTCAAAACGCAGCCAGCAAGGGTTGACGGACGATGGAGCGACGTACATGCAACCAGTAGATTCCTGGGTTATTCATGTCAAGTTAAGGTGGAGACAGCTTAACAGTGAGCTGAAATTCCACCAGTAATTCTCCCTTACATGTCTCTAATGTCTGCAAACTGTCATTTCATACATTGTTTAGATAAAAAAGGATTAGAGCCTCCTTAAAGTAATTATTAATGTGTCAGCTGGGTTTGACGCTTCATCTGTTTCAATATGCCACACATGACAACTTCAAGATGGAGATTCCTCCCCTCTCAGCAGTTTTGAGCAGCCCTGCACCTTCACCTGACAATCACGGCTCTGAGTAAAAGGGGCCGACAACAGCACGAAGCGTCTGCTGTCTGCTGCTGCACTGACCCATACGTCCTTGCTCACTTCTGTCCCTCCCCGGCCGTCTCCGTCTCCACTCTAAGCCGTAATTTCTGCACGGTGCTAGCTTGGATATGCCCGCAGGCTAGTCTGGTCAATGTTCCCTCTCATACGACGCTCATCAGTGTTCTGGTGCGTTTCTGCAGCAAACCGGCCCCAGCCAGGCAATTCACTGACCTTTCTATCCTGTCTTTCTCCCCCATCAGGCAAAATGGGTTCTCATTAATAGTTCATGGCTCCTTTCTTCACCCTGTTTGTTACATTGATTCACCTCCCTTTTTCCTTTTCTTTTCCCTCTTCATCTCGATTTCAGGTAGCTGCCCCGGCGCTGTGCACTCATTTACACAGGAGCCTTTCTATTAACCCTGGGAGGAGTCTCCATTCTTTCAATTGCCCTTCCTCATTCTCTTCCATGCCATCCGTTTCCCTCTCATTCTTTCTGCCTATCTCTCATTGTATTACTTTGTCTTCCCAACGCACCTTCCGCTTTTGGGTGTCATCCTTTCTTGACATGTTTTGCACTCTTTGTCTTTGTGGTAATGTCTTTTGAGCAGCCTGAAGCGGGTAACAGACGAGCGCTAAAACAAAAAGAGGAGACTTCAGGGTAAGCGCTTGGGAGGCACATGCATGAAGGTATAGGGAGGTGAAGGACAGAGAGGAAGACTGACGCTGGGTTATTGTTTCAATGCTTCAAGTGCCATGCCAAAGGTGGGGGGAGAAAATGGCAAATAAGACAGAAAATCAATCAATTCCCCCTTTAAGTAGGGGCGCTGAATGAAAACAAGATGTCTTGCTCATCGCCGAAATGGAAAAAAAAAACAACAAACTTCATTGTTTGGACAGCCTCCCCTCGCTGATGTGAACATTTTAATATCTGCGTGCATCTACACACACACACACACACACACTCACAAAACAGGCGGAGTGTTTTGATTTAGAGTGAAATTGACTTGCAACAAGGAATAATAGAGCAGCGGAGAAAGAGTTATTGGTTTTACGCTTTAGAATAGTGATGAAAAGACGATGCGCTCCGATCCAGCGATGCCGAAATTTCGAGACAAGCCGTTAACGCTCTCCAATATTTTGACTCGGTAATGGCAGGGACATTATTTGACTGTTTGAGTCTCCATGAAAAGATACTGTCTGTCAAAGTCGACTGAGACTTACAGTAATGGATGTAAGTGGCAGAACGGTGAGCTAAATTGTCTTTTTGTATTTTGCTCTTATCATTTTGACATGTTTTCACAAGGAGGAAATTAAAGACCGGTAATTATAGCCACACAATCTGCTCCGGTGCCTCATCTTGTCATGTGGATTAATCTTCAGAAAAAAAAAAAAAAAACTCCTACTAATTTAGATCACAGTCACAATACTTAGCTTGATTGTATTGATGCCAAGTAATCCACATGTTTCTGCTCTGGAAGCCACTTTCCAATCAAACCCTGAATCATTTGTGTTTCTCTCCTCCTACAGGCGACAGGATTGGATCTTGGGGATGTTGGGCACCAGCCCAGTTTAGGTGTTTAGCTGCCCTCTGCACTATTTCTTTAACCTGAATTTAGAAGAAGAGTTTTGTGCTGATCGTGCATCTTTTCCAAGATTCATCCTGCTTTATATTCATTCCTTCCCACCTGGGACATTCACTTGACCAAAGTCTTGTACTGTTGGCAACTGTGCACACACAGTACACTGGGATTATTCAGCATTAAGTGCCCCAATGGTAAGTAAGTGTTGGGGAAAGAGCAACAAAGAGGCAGCCATTTTATTTGGTGACCTCCCATCATGTTAAGCTTAAATTTACTCCAATTAAGACATAATTGAAGTAACTTGGAAGACAGATGCACAAGCAGTATGTGTTGGTTTTGAGGTTTTCAAACACCAAAAGACATTTAGTTTTCCACTGAAAACTGGTAGAGTGGTAAGCATGTAAACACTGAGGAATTTTTGTTTGGCCTTTGTGTCCTGCTGAGCCAATCACCAGAGCAATTGTTAGCTAAATCTGTTTCTGCAAAAAAACAAATAAGTTCAATTTTAATGTTTCTTTATGCATACAAGAACCACTTGGTTAGGGTAAGGAAAGAAATCAGGGTTTGGCTTAAAATAGTAGTTTTGGTTGCCACGATCACAGATGGCAATTGTCCGACTTCCTTTGAAAACTTGCCGCTTTTGGTTGCCACATAAAAAATGTCCTTAAATATATGTTTGTGTTGTGGGGTCGGCCCTTTGGCGGCCTTGTTAGCTTGTAACAACACCACAACCATGGCTGATAAACATATATTGTGAATTTGATATGCCACCTTTGGTACAAATATCAACCTTGAAAGTTTCTGCAGTTTGCAAAACGCTTAAAATGCATCCACAGTACAGTACCTCGACAGACTGAGATGCCATGATCGAGGTGCATCAGCGGGGGAAAACATGAGAAAAGGGTTTCTGTGGTGTTCCTCAATTAAAACTTCAGCTTCTGCTTGTGTTTCCAGCATAGCCCACAAAGAACTGCATCTAATGATGGTGTTATGGCATCAGCTTGTGTGGTTGGGTGCTGTTTTAAAGCTATGTGTTACAATATTCAAGCACAGTAATCCAGTGTTTCAAACACATAGACTTTACTTAACTGGATATACTAATGGCTGCTCAAGTGTATTTGGTGAGCCATTTTAGCATTATCTATTTTTATTCTTTTGATCTGTTCAAGAGAACACTGCCATCCACAAGCACTTAACCACTGGACTGGTGTTAATACAACTATAATAAAAAAAAATGTTCATCAACAACTTCTATTTCATGAGCAAGACAAGACGATGACAAAACACATGTTCCGTTTTTGTTGATTAGGCGAGAGGGGGGTGAATTATTAGCGGCTGACTTTCGGACTTTCTAAAAACAACCTCCACAACAGCCTGATGAAACTGTCTGACGCGAGTGAAAAAGAAATCTGCAAACATGAAGCTGCTGACGATGCAGACGCTTATTATCCTAACTGAATGATTTCAAAGAAAGAAAACATTATGCATTCGACTATTACTATGAGCATAAAAATGAGTGAAATGTGTCTAAAACTAATAAGCATTTTCGTCTTAAGATTTGACTTGACTGGACAATCTGCCCTCGCTCTACCCCTCCTGCCTACTGACACTCAACCTCTCCTAATGTAGATCTACTTATGTCATTGTTTAATACAAGCTAACAAGTGTACCTGGTTGTTGGGATGTGATTCGGAACCACATTGGTTTCAATAGGTTACATAATTAACAACAAGCCGCCTCCACACACAGCTCGCCTGGAATCAGGGGTGAAAAATCCAAAATGTGTTTTGTTTTGTTTTTTGGCTGACTATAAAGCTTTCTGCATACAGGGAGAGAGAAACAGAGTGACAAGACAAGCCAGTGACTCAACAAGATAGTTGATTTGGTTTTAGTCTCATCCTCAGGTCTTCAAATGACTGATGCTCCTCTTCCTCCACCACTGGTAAACGGCCACTCTGTGGAGAACACCGTCATCTGTCTGGCTCTTCTAGACAGCGGATGTTTTTGGAGTTAAAAATACAGAGGCACAGCTGAAAGCAACTCTATCAAGTACCTCTAACTTCAGCCCGGTGCTGTTTGTGGCTCACACTCTCCATACTGATGCAGCTGAATTGAGCTGCCAGTGTCCTGCAGTTTAAAACGATGCGTTTCTGTTGGCCTGCTATCGACACTTGCACAACGTCCTAATGGCCGGCGTGAGCGATTCTGTTGTTCCATCAGTAATCCATCATTTCCTGCAATTTGTTAACTATGTCATGTTAATAGTTTGAGTTTCCACATGTGGACATGGGGCACATTATTTTCACATTTGGAAGGTGAAACCATTATTACACCAGAATAAATCAATTCCGGGTTCAGTTCCCAGCAGCTCGTACCTCCGGGCCTAGTCATGCATTCAGTGAACACAATTAGCAGTGATCGTGTGCTCGTTGTGCAGCAACCCAAGCACATGTACTGAATGATGGTGGAAAGCAAGTTTAGCATGTGCAGAAATCTGTTTTGAACATACGTTCAATCACATCCCACACACAACGCTGCATTCAAAGGCGCTTCTTATCCCATGAAATTACTAACACCAAGTTAATAATTTTACGACTTTTCATTTCTTTTTCGATCTAATAAATCGCTATTTTGAACATGATGGATGGATGGGAGAGGGGTTTTTTAATGAAATGGTCACTCGTCTTGGAAAATTGTCAGACTGGCTGGCACACTTTCACCTTCCCCTCTGTCGCTCGAAAAGATTAATCACTCTGTCCAGTCTCTGTATTTGTTTTAGGTAGCTAACATCTCATCCCATTTACTGCTTATTATTGCTATGAAAGCTATTGCACTTACACAAGGTGGGACCTACATACAAAATACTGTCTTCCAGGACCTTACATTTAGATCATATAGTGTAAACAGAAAGTTATATTTGGGAGTTAGGCAAATCAAACAGACTCTTCAAAGATTATTTTTCTTGACATGTTTTGGAGTTTTTCTTTGATTTCTATGAATTAAAACTCTGTAGCTGCTCTGTGGTGAGTGTCAGGTCAGACAGCCAATAAGACACGGAACGTACAGTTTGGGCTTTAATAGGAAGGTGTTATAGGATACAAATATTGTTTAGCTGTACAGGGCATTTCACAGAGGTGGTGAAATATTGACTGGCGCTCTAGTGGTTCAAGTTTTTTTGGGAGTAAATGTCATCGTTTGAAAATTCTATTTTGATCTGCGCTTTGGAGAGGCGGAAAATAAATGGCATTCAGCATCACATTTTTCTTTTGAGCGAGTCCTGTCTGGCTTGTTAGAAATGAGGTTGCTGGGATACTGACACTAATGTGGGAAATGCCTGTTCTGAGCCATGAACGTGCTGATATTTTTTTATTTTTTTAAAAAAGAACTGTGTGAAACTGAAAGCAATACAGGTGGGAAATGAACGATATACAGTAAGCAATAACTATCCCTGCAGCAGATCTGCTGATAACAAGACTTATATTTGGTCTGGCCACAGAGTTGCCCACACGCGGCTTACTGCAACACACCTAGAAAAAAACCAAAACAATGCAATATGTCTTATGCAAAAATGAATCATACATGTACTATGTTTGTCGAATTTACATAAGGGGAAAAAAGTCAAAAAGTCACAGAGCCTCACAAAATATCCACGAAACCTACAGCTACACTTTTTTAAAAGGGAATCTGGGCCTTACTTGTGCTGATTTTGTGTCAGCTCACAATGAGAATAACAAGAACACAGAAGAAAAGAGGGTCCCCAATGAGCAGATGATGAGCAGTTCGGACCTTGCATGGCAGCCTCTGCCACCACTGTATGAATGTGTGTGTGAGTGGGTGAATGTGACGAGTGTTGTAAAGCACTTAGAGCAGTCAGTGGGCTGGAAAAGCACTGTAGAAATAAAAAAAAGTCCATCAAAAATTTGAGCTGCAAAGGCAAAATCTAATTGTTTATTTTCTGGATAATGTATCTGGATACATATGCCGTGTTATAACTCTATTTAAATAGAGTCTTACACATGTGTTACTGCACAAGTAGTCGTTATCCATTAACAGCAAATGACTTGTGTAACCTCCAAACTTCCAGCATGTAATATAACATCCATATGGGTCAGCAGAATACCACTAGAAAAAACATTATATATATCCAGTATGTTTTTACAATTTGTAAGACACTGGTATCGGATCAGTATATAGTATCCACTGAGACACAGAGCTGGGTTAAGTTCAGGTAGGTCTATCTGAATCGGTATCTGGAAGGGGAAAAAATATGTATTGGAACATCCTTTATCAGGGCAGGAGGATGGATGAGTGTGGGGCCCTGAAACTAAAAACACACACAAAAATGTAACCAGTGTGCTACATGAGTACCTGATAATCAAACACATAGACACTGCAAAAGGAGAAAAAAAATATTTCCCCCCATTTCTATCAGTCATAATGACATCATATTCACAGATTTAAGTGCTGAGATTTGGGAACGAAGCGACATGGTTAAAAATGAAGAAGGATCAAAACACACCAACGTATTGTTTGGGAGAGAAAACAAGCACAGTTCAATTATTACCCAAACTGTGTGCGGTAAACATCCATCACAGTTCACAAACTCACTTAATGCAAACTTTGACCCGCTGTGCTTGCTGTAGACAAACAACAGTGTTTGTGTGCACGGAGTGTTTCTCACCAAAATGAGAATGTGCTCTCACCTCGGATAAACTGTCTGAGTTGAACAACGTGTTCCATCTAGAGCTATTAGTCAGGCGGGAGCTAATTCACTGCCAACTTTTCTAAACAAAAATGTCAAACATTTGTTAGTTCCAGCCTCTTAAATGTAAGGGTATGCCGCCTTTCTTTGTAATTTATGATGACACATTTAATTATAGATTTATGATGAAGGTTTTTGAACTGCTGGTCGGACAGAAGAGGCGATTTCAAGATCTCACTTTGGGCTTCTTACAATTTTTTGACATGTGTTTCACTCAACGAATGATTAAATATTTGACAGATTAATTGATAATGAAAATAAATGTTAGCTGCCACCGTAGTGTCATCATCTGTTCTAACTGTGGCTGTTTCTTGCTGGGTCAGACTTTGAAGCTGATACCCCAAATTTCACACTAAAGGACCCCAGTTGTAACAAACACGAACTATCCCAGAGGATCGAAGATTGATGTGAGTGCGTGTCCGTGTGGCTTCAAAGATGGCTTCAGCTGCCACTCTATGTCCCCACAAAGAGACTCTCTAAAAAGTATTTATGTTGTGGTGTTTCTGTCCTCAGACATCTTTTTGAAAAGAATGCGAAGATTACAGAGACGCATTAGATATGTTGTGATATTCTGCACAAAAACATACCATGATTACCGTCTGGCATCACTGCAGCCACCAGAGATGGGAGGAAGACTATAACAACTGAGGTGAAAATATGACACGGACACAATATGATCACATGTCGGAAGCTGCAGCCGCGCAGTGAGCTGGGACACTGGACAAATGGACCAGACAAGAAATGCACATGCATTTCTGACAGTATCTGTCTTTATATGTACAGATGGACACATAAAAACACTTGATTTGGCCGGGATGTTGACAGCCGCACACATTAAACTGAGCTGCTCGAGGACCCAGTCGACCCCCCAGGATCACAGAGACCCACCTAAATCCATCCAATCCTTCAATTGCCACCTCTGTTATCACCCAATCAATAAACTCGGGCCCTCGTTCAATTTGACAAGCATCTACATGGGGAGAAAGGCAATCGCTTAGCACCTGCAGGTATATGATATTGACCGGGTGGAGATAAGGCTTAGCCTATTCAATCATGCCAGGAGATTGGGCCAGTGAGGTTTCGGGCTGGAGCCAATACGGAGTGTCTGCACAGCCACTCAAGCAAAAGGCAGCAATAATGAAGAGTGCGGAGGAGCTGAGGAGCAAACAAACAGACAAATTTGTCCTTCCTATGATGAGAAACGTGTGATGGAGAGCACAAACGAGTGCCTGTGAGTTTGTTTGTCTGTGTGAGTCAGAGAGACGGTGGAGGAATGGTGCATGTTTTGCAGATGAGAGTGTGTGGGTGTGGACTCCGGAGTTGGTTTGAAATTATTTTTTTCCCACAATGTTCTTTCATCTGTAAATTATGGTTTAGAACAAGGACCGTCGTAAGAGACATTAAACATCTTGTGTTGTGTTTGTAGAAAATCAAATGCTCCAACAAAAGAAAGGGGGTTGTTGAAAGACCACAAAAAAGTGGCTGTTGAAAGATCATCCAGTCAATTAAATCTGCCTGATGTACCTGCCTTCTCACAAGCCTAGATGGATATATTGCTAAGGCTGTTAGCGAGCTAGAAGCACAAGAATAAAGGACAAATTGAGGCCAAATGACGCCAGTGCTAACATGCTAGCCATATTCGCTGTGCACGTAAAGCACACACCCAGAGCAGTGAGCAGTAACTGCGGGGTTGGGTAGCATTTCAGGACAGAAATTTATTTATGACAGCTTATTTCCTGTCCTTGGGATTGTGGAATTCTGCATTTATGTATTTATGTTGCCGATATCAAAAAGGGACCGAGATGCAAAATATCAAGACAGGCAGGTAGAAAAACAACAAGTGAGTTCTAATGATAAGAAAAAAAAAATCAAAGGCAGGCGACAAAGCTGACAAAAACAGGCTGGAGCAAATCCAGAGAACTAGAGAAGAATACAAAATGAGTACAAACACAGGCATGGTAGCAGGAAACACAAGGAAGGAGGAAACACAAAGGTGACAAAACAGATGAAGAAACAAATCTTTAAAACACAAGGGCTAAGGAACAAATTAAACATGTGTACACAGAAAAAGGGTGGGAAAAATACAAAGACGGGATGTGGAAAGTCTCAACAAACCACGAGATGAACCCTACAAAATAAAACAGGAAACTGAAAAATAAAACCACGACAAATGCTTTGGTCTGCAAAAGCTAATAGTGCTTGTGGAATGAGGCAATGTCCCCATACACACAAGAGTTCCCCCCCCCCCACACACACACACACACACTGCTCTAACAGAATGAGATAATGTTGGTCTGCAGACAGCCTTGCCTTATTCATTGCCACAGAAAGGGCACCGCACTGCCTGCAGTGGCACTAGAAGTAAATCGTGATGAGCAAACCTTTTAGTTACTCGGCTGGTGTGTGCAGACAGGTACTTGCGTCCTGAGCTACTCAAAGCTTGACTTGTTACATCTGTTCTTCATATTTGGGTCCCTTCAAGGGCATGTGAAGCTGGCAGCAGTGTCTTGTGCTTGTTTGCTAAACACAAACAAATATGAAGCCTTTACATACAAACTGATACAAGCGCGAACAGGAAGCTTGAGTCAAAGGCACAATACCTGATCCAGCTGTAAGCAAAATGTTCATTCCCCCCAAATAACTAAATATTACAACCTGCTGTTTGTTTAAAGATGTAAAGTTGTTCTGACATTGTTATTAAAAGACAATTTTATTCAATTATGATCGGTTGCAATGAACAATAATCCCTCAGTTAGTGTGATCTTACTTGTGTATAGTGAGAAATCATTACTGAGTTACTCACTGGCAGCTGTTTTTATGCGCTGGCATCGCCTGAAGCTATGAGTCTTTCAATTGATCTCACAGTCAGTCGTGCCAGACAAACATGAACGGCAGCAAATTGGGCCAAGTAAACAACTTACATTTAGAGCACATTTCAGAGCAGAGGAAAATATTATTCTTGGATTTCAGGTGCTTGATTCTCAAAAGTCATTCCAGGGGACGGCTACAGTCTAACATGAAAAGTGAGTTTAGTTGAGTTTTTCAGCCAACACAATATCAACTTGGTCTGATGCTTTAATTCCATTCACAAATTACAAGAAGAACAACTTGCTTTATGTCTGTTACTGTCCTTCTTATGTCATTCATGGAGTTATCTTTTTGTTTTCCTTTTTGCCTTCATTTAAACTGAAAAAAAATCACTGAGTGCTTACAATAGTGTTGAGTATTAATTCATTCATAGTCGCTCATAGCGTTTGTCCGTCTAATGAATTTGAAGACATTCACAGATATTAAGGTTTGAGATGACTAGCAAAGTACTTGATGTGATTGTTCTTGTCTCAGGGTGGCATCAGTGAAGCACAACAATGCATACACTTTATATTCCAACTCCCAAGAGATTCGGATTGTATTAGAAAATCTCCTAAAGGTCTAGCATGTGGGATTTAGGGGGACCTATTGGCACAAATGAAACAAGATAATAATAATTATGTTTTCATTTGTGTATAATCACCTGAAACTAAGAATCATTGCATTGTCATTACCTTAGAATGAGCCTGTAGAAGAGTTCACCATGTTGCACCACTGTGCCACCATGGGGGAAGAGTGAGACGAGGGGAGTTCAGTTGGTTACATTCTGCCAGCACATCAGTAGATGTCACGAGATCCTACACACTGGACCTTTAAAAGGTTTGTTTACATTGGTAAGCCTTTTTATGTAAACTGGCTTTCATTGTGTTTTTATTAAGGCTAACAGCTGCACCAAGCTAGCAGCACCGCTAACATTGATGCTTAGATGGGCACAGTTGTGTTTTTGGCTAATTGCTACCTTCACCGTGCTAACATTCTCATAATTGACTGTTCCGAAGCCCTGCCCATTTTAATACTGGTGGTCCGATACCAGCTGAGCAAGCTTAGTAACCGGATGTAGCCTGATCAACTTTCTCATTTAATGTTAACATTATGTGCATGTGCGCTCGTTTTCCTCATAACAAAAACCAAGTTAACAAGAAGGCTAAGAGATGTTACTGGGGGACCTGTAAACCAGTCCACGCACACGTGCACTGGCTCAGTGACATGTAATTTCTTTAGCTGCGGGCTTCACCGTAATTTCCTTTCCTATTGTTACCATGTGATCATCCAATAAATGCAGTGAGTGTCAAACACACACAGACACACTGCAGTCCCTCACAGATACAAGTATGTGAGGCCACTTTCTTTCTTGCAGTCTTCATCTTCTGCTCTCCATCTGTCTCATTTGCTGTATCACTTTCATTTCCTCTCACTCTGTCTCTCTCTCTCTCTCTCTCTCTCTCTCTCTCTCTCTCTCTCTCTCTGTGTCTCTCGATCTCTCTCTTATCTTGCTGATTTCTGACAGCAAGAACATGGCCCACCGTTGTCCCAGCAGGGCCCAATCAATACTAAGTTAATGAGTCACTTTGGAGGTGAATAAGGATTTGGTGTGTGTGTGTGTGTGTGTGTGTGTGTGTGTGTGTGTGTGTGTGTGTGTGTGTGGGGTGAAGGTTCGGGCTGCTTTAACAACACGTTTTACAGTTGTGCGTTTTATTATCCGACACACATTAAGTGGACATCGGGGAAAAGCGGTCTGATATCGTGGGTTTTATTTACTGGTCCCTAAGCTGTCAAGGTAGCCGAAAGGTCGGCAAGATCAGGGGGATTTAAGATTGTTTCGATGTTATTGATTTTGCTTTTCGGTCCTTATTTGTCACAGCCTTTACCCTAGTCACCATGGGCCTTATGTAAGAAGCAATTGCAAGAAAGGATTGCATCTTAAATGGCACATATGCGTAATTTAAGAGAACCTGCAGCGATAATCAATTTTCTTCTTCTGTCTAGAGAGTCTGCCTTTCTCTATAAAGAAATATGCAGATGGCTCCTGGCCGCCATACTTCCGAGGTTTTCTGGGCACATCAAACTGGAAGGAGACCCCGGGATAGACTCTTCTGGAGGGATTACTCTTCTCATCTGGCCTCGGAAAGCCTCAGGAGGGGCTGGAAAAACCTTGCAGAGCAGGGTGACCTCTGCAGCACCAGGCTTAGCCTGCTGCCACCCTGACCTGACCCCAGCTAAGAAGATCGATGGGTGGAGGATAACACTACGAAAGGATCATGAGCAAAATTAGTTCATGTATTCATTTTTATTGTGTATCATTGATGATATTTGTATCAATGCGGATGGATTTTGAGTGATTATTAGAACGCAATGCACCAAACCACTTTAGCAACACTGCTCATAGGCACACTGTTAACACCATACAAGCATTTTGGATTTGAAATCCAATGATTCATTAAAGAAAGTCCAACAGATGTACACAAATGAACACTGTATTTGTTTTTTCCTTTTTAGGTTCCATTATCATTATTAGCTGTACTGAGTTATTAGATATCTGTATCCATCTCGCAGAGCATGGGTCCACCATGTGACCCAATATGTCATCATTCTGGTGTTTGTGGTTCTTGTATTTCCAGTTTTATTTTGAAGTTGTGCCCTTATGGTCACGTGTCCCTTTTAAGTTCCTCCCTCTATGTGATTTTTTGTACTTCCTGTGTTTTTCCGTTCCTTTTCCCACCCCACTCCACCTGTACCTCATCCCCTGGTTGGTGTGTGTGTATAAAGTCTCCCCCCCTCGTCAGTTTGTTCCCTGTTCTCCTGTAGTACCATCCTATGTTGCTCACCTGTGTTATTTCCTGAGCCTGTTCCCAAGTCTACCAGTGTCTTCCTGTGGTGTATTTCTGGTTTTGTTCCTTGTGTTTTCATTGAATTTGTTGCTACTTTGTCATTTTGTCCTTGGGACTTGTTTTAGTTTTTTCTGGATCAGCTTTTGTTTAATAAAGCTCGCCCTTAAGTCCTGAATCCTGTGTACCTCCTGAGTGTTTCTGCATTTGGGTCCTCCTCTTCCCTCGTAATTGCAACAAAAAAAACTAATAATGTTTTTTTTATGCAAACAAGCCAAAAGAGGCTTAAAACGCCTGGACTCTTGTGGATGAGTTGTAAAAAGTAAACCGTTAAATTAAAAAGTTGAATTAAAGAGGCTGAATTCTGTGTTTGCTGAGTCTGCGCAAAAAAGAAAAATATAAAAACACCATCACAGCATGAAAATATTTATTCTCAACTCAAATCTATCAAAAAATCCCTCTCTGTCCACGACCACTTGGGGTCATCACATACGAAGGTTGGGTGGTGTGCTAGTATACAGTATATTTGTGTGTGGCAGACAGTACGTGTGCATGTGTTTACTGTTACGTGTTTCCCTTTTTATCAGAATCTCTTTGAATCTTTGATTTGAAAACTGAAAAGTATTTCCAAGTACTGAAGTCGGGAATTTGTCGTGTTGTGAGTCGTTTTCAAATAACTTGTTTCTGAATATAAACACTTTGTTCCCTGCTGATCTCCTTTATTGGAGCTTTTCTCTGACGTTCTGAAGGGACATTTATAGAGAAGATTTGTCGTGGGACCGCAGCCATGAACGCAGCTGCTGAGCTGCCGTCTCTCTGCAGGGGTTTGACTCTTGACAGATGAACTGGAGCAGAGCCAAAGGTTCAGTAAGGGCCCATTCCTTTAAATAAGACTGTGACACAGCTGAATGGATAGTTAGATAATGATCTGGGCTCAGCCGAGGCTCACTCGCTGCAGAATTAACTGGATGTGTGTAGATGAAACCAGGTGAGGCGTGCGGACCTCCACAGGTAATTAATCTCTTCCTGATGTCTGCAGATTGGATTTCTGGACCAGAAGCACAATGTGTTATCAAAGCCGGTGTAGAGAAGGCAAACACATCCTCACGTCTCTGCCTCATTAAGAAAAATTTATTAAATCTCAAGTCAGATAACGGGCAAGAAAAGATATCGTCTGAATAATTCATACCAGCAAAACAAAAAAAAAAAAAAGAAACGGAGCGGACAACTAAAACACCGGAACTACCAGGGGAGACTTTTCAAACTCGTTCAGAACTCATTGTTGAGTTATCATGTACTCTTAAGTGACCACCGCTGGGATGGCCATTAATCCTCATTGCAGAAATGAACTTTCATTTTTTAAATATCAGTTTTTATTAGTCAGCTCGTGTGTCTTCGGAGAGCTGGAGAGACTCTGTGTCCTCGCATGCATTATGAATGAGAAGGAGCGCTGTTACACTGTATGGCTGAGATAGAGGTCATTCAGGAGTAGTTTGAAGTGCAGACTCAGGAAAACAAGCCATCTTCGAGACCTTTCAGTCACTATAAAAGGACGGCCAGACTTCATGTCTCACTTAATGGACCTTCTGTAATTTTCTCACATCAACAGCAGGTCTTCGTCTTTCTTCCCTAATGTTTTCCCACTCTTTACGTCACATGGTAAAACATAGAAAACATGTTTATATTCTTCAAAACAAAAATGCATTTGCACGACAAAGCCAGATTCACGTCCCTTAAAGCAAGCCAGACACTGCTCAGATGTAGCCTAAAATTTAACCCCTAAGCGATCGCTCCTGATAATTGTAATCAGACAAACATTATGTTAGATCTTTTGTCATTTGATGAGCAGTTTGAGGGGGTTCAGTCTGATTTATCCCCTCAACGATCAAAAATCTGCCTATAGGACAAGCGGTTGGACTCAAAGCATGTTTATCGGCGTTCAAGTGTCCAATTTCCAACAAGGCTGCTGCCTCAACTGTTAAGCTAGTTTTAATACTGCTAGAGTCGTATTTTTCATGTTTCTGTTTACATTTTTACATTTTATGGCATCAAGCAGAAGCTTTTGTCCAAAGCGACTTCAGTAATTCTCTTATTCGAGTTGACACAACATACAAGATCAGTGAATGAAAACAAAAGACCTCTGGTTTGATACATGAGGACTTCTGTCAGCGGAGAAATTAGAGACTTCTCCTGTTAGAACTTTGACAGCAAGTTTGTCACAGGAAGAAGAGCACCACCACCCCTAAACACATCAAATATTCTGGTTTCCAGGAAAATTATTTCACTGACTTCCTGAAGTAGGGGTGTTAATTGTCTATTTTCATTAACATGTATCCATGTTGCATCCCTGCGAGTTAAGGAAACATGAGTTGAAAGAAACGCCACCGCTACACGAGCACTGAGTGTGCATATGAACAAAACTGATGAACCAGAGGAATCGTTGGCGTTTTCCAGGATGAAACTACACATTGTAGGACCAGGAAGTGTCCAGGGCAGCAAACTATGGCAGAGGAAGAGCACGAGGCCCTTTCCATTCGTCCAACGCACTCGAACCTTCTGTCCTTCATCCACCTACCTCGACCCCCTTTCCCTATCCTCATCAAGCCTTCAATCAATTCATCAAATTAAATTACCTTTATGCTTTACAATGGTATGGTCTTTGTTAGTGAAAGCTTACACTGTGACAGAAACAGTGGATCTGTGTTTGGAGCGTCACAGCCCTTGTGAAATAGTTCTTTTTACTGTCATAACTTGATCCGTTCAGTCTTCTTCGGAAAGTCTATAAGAGCTGCCTGATTGAATAATTGTATCCCTATTCAAGGTGGCCCGGGGCTAAACCTAAAGTTAGCAAAAAGTCTCTATTGGCCCCCAAATGCGGAAGATCTGCGTAATGATCTCTGGTGGTGATCTTAGCAAAGCTGAGGGAGGAAATGAGAGCTTTTGTCACTGTCAAACTCATTTGTTCATTCAATTTTTCCACTGCATCATTCTTCGGTGACTTGCAGCACTACAGTACTACACTGGTTAAAACACATCCATTGCCGCGCTAAGAAAGTTTCCTCCCACCAGTCATTATGAAAAATGCACGCCCGTGACTTTAACGAAACTGCGTGATCTCTAACTTGAACATAGTCACCTGAAACAGGAGTCATCGCGGGTTGCTTGCTTCTAAATTACTTCAATTACCTTCAACAGCTTGCACGGGTCTCGGATAATTACTGTTATCAATAACTCCTGTCTTGTGCTATTTTGCCTCATTTCCTGTGACTCCGCGCTGCTACACAGTCAACAGTCTGTCAGTCACAGCGTGGACATGCAGCGACTTAATTACACCGCTGGACGGTTTGTCAGCGCGGCATAATGAGATAAGACGGGGAACTTGATTTTCAGGAATCAGACGTGCGGGTACATCTTTATCATCGCAAATCTTAAAAGAGGGATTTCTTTTTGTCATTTAAATTCTTGTCTTGATGTCTGAAATTAGACCGTTTTTTTCTTCTGTTGACTGTTTCCCGTCTTCATGTGGCACACTTCCCAGCATACACTGCACACGGTCGTGTCGGTGACTCCTCCTGCCCCTCTCTGACTCAGGGGGACGTCGTGAGATTGTAATCGTAATCTCTTTGATATGTCACACCTCCACAGACTCCTGTTCAAGCCTCGCTCCAGCCGGCTCGGTCCAGGACTGTCTGACAGATAATAGGAAGAACGGACTGAAGGGGATTTAACCTCTAAACACACAGTCGAGGAATTCTTGTTTGCATTGAAGTGCGCCGGCCCCGTGTTAGGACGCTGACTTCAGTGTGCCATGAGGACAAAGGCTTTACGGTGAGACACGCAGGCGGGCCACTGCTGGAGGTTTCAGAGATGATGACGTTTGTGTCCTTGTTGACCTGTAGAACCAAACCCGCAAAAATGTTAAGTTCTGCATTTTTCTCAGCTGTTCTGATGGTGTCAAACTCCTGCCGTCACTTTGTTTAATCAACTCACCACCCAAGTCCATTTACCGAGAATTGCCCGAGTTTTCAACAGCAACCGATCGTCATCTCCTTTAACAAAGACAACTTATTTTTAACCATGCTTTTTACAAAACACTAACACTCCGTCATATTCTGATATAATTGTAACATCAAAACTGGTGTTTCATTTAGCTGAGACTTAATGCTGTTGAGACATGTCTGACAAGTATTGATACCACACTCGCAAGACTCTCAAATTACAATTTTGATTTGATAAATGAAAAATCATTCAGCCCTGCCTGAGGGGGGTTTTGCAAATTATTTGAATATAAATGCTTCTGGTATTACGTTTTCCCCCCAAAAAAGAAATGACAGAAACGGAGCCCTGGATGTAATGTGGAGATCGTCTCGCAGATTGTCACAGAACATACGCACTTCATTAGATCATTTAGAGATGCTAAAAATAAAAAGTATCTAATTAAAAAGGCCTTTGCGGCATAATTATTTCTGTTCCTCAGGTTTTGGCTGTAAGGTTGCAACAAAGTCCGTAATTCAGGAATAAAAGGGAGCACGGCGGCTGTGTGAAAGTGTTGGCCACACGTGAACACACAAACACACACAGAACCAAGGAGAGCCAAGGTACAAAAGAGTCTCCCTCCAGACACAAATGCACATACAAACAATTACAGTCTGGCCCTGAGTGTATGTGCTGTAGGGCCCCGACTCCACGGCGTCTACATGATTCATGAAGCGTTTCATTCCACTTGGACTACGATCAAGGTATGACCTAGTTTGTTTTTTTTTTTTCTTGCAGAGTCCGGCCATTGTTTCATTCTTAGAAGAAAAAGTCCACATTTTTTGTCCATGATAAAGTGGACATTTCCAGAATCTCCAGTAAAATAATAAATTTCTGATTGATTGATAAAGTCAACAGGACATATACTGCAACTTCCTTCCATCCTTCCTTCCTACACACTTCCCAAAACAAAACGGGCACAATCCCACTTTTGGTCGAAACACATAAATCAATATTTTGAATACAATGTATGTAAAGACACTTCAAATAAAAAGGTTAAAGGTAGAAAACAAAAAATTGAAAATATGAAATATTAAGAGGGCATGGGGCTGTTTGTGAGGGTTAACCACTGACCATGAAATTGTGTGAGGAAGATGCAGCGCCGGTCTGGAGCTGAAAAATCAGTTTTTCCACAGGCAGAGAGCGAAAACATTCACCTGAGCTGCAGACTTGTGATACATAAAGTCTGCAGATATCAAATAGATGATGCAGGTTATCATTTTGAACTTTGACCGCTGAGGAAATACTTGAAATTCTAAATTTAAGTATTGACTGATTAAAGTCAACATGCCATCGTTCAGCATATTGATATAAAGTCGTCTCATTTACAACTATATCTATTATTCTTAATGGACCGTTTAAAAAGCAGGACCTCTCTTTTATATTTGTATTTGCAACGTTTTCATCGAGTGCTGCTCAGTAACAAACCACACATGTTGTGAATCTACCAAGGAGCTCTGCTACAGTCATTTGGGCTTAATTGGCCTCCACAGTAATGCAAATCGATACGTCTCAGCAGATTTCTCACTTCAAAACTAAGGACATACACGTATCAAGTGAAGGATGGCCATGAATTGGAACACCACACCTAACTATGCAACTAGATCTTGGGTTTCTGGTTAAGGGCTGACTGACCTCTGGCACATAAGAACTTTGTGGCATTGCTCAGATAAATCAAGCAGTGACAAATCGTAATTAGGTACCCGAATATAATATGACTGAAACTAACAATTTCCATTAATCTGATAATTATCATCTCAGTTAATCATTAAGTCTATTTAATCAAATATCAAATAGTGAAAAAAAGCTCATCACAGTTTCAGAGATTGAAAGGTGAGGCCTTTGGATTTTTCAGTCTTGTTTTGTTCATTTAACAGTCAAAACCAAATGTAGTCAGTTTATAAAAGAAAAGGAGCAACTCTTATTAGAGAAGATGATCCTCAAAATGATGGGTGGTTTTGATTGTTAATCATTTGGCAAAACCGCTGCTGATGAAGTTGATGCTGTCAGTAAATCGTTTGATGGCTCATGTGAACAGCAGCTGTGCTTGTGGATCGCGTTCATCATCCGAGCCTACGCCACGCGTGACGTGGTTGGAAAGGGGTTACATAAGAGTCGGAACCATGTTTCGCCACCCTGTTTATGTCAGGAAATGAATTAAAACGTGACAATATAATGGTCAAATTATTGTACAGCACGGATTTGTTGCTGTCTATAATCATGCATTGTACTGATTATAAAATTATTGTATGAATCTGATATTTATCGTAAATCTAGCAACTCTGACACACATCATCATTCTGCTGTTGGGGAAAAAAACACTCTGGGTTACCTGAGCGCTGCACAGGTAACCCCCTGTAAAGTGAATTAAATGTGTTGCACCAGTCTGAGGCTAGTTTTCATTGATTGTGCTGACTGAACAGTGATGGTCCTCTCCCGTGCTCGCCGACATACTGAGTGAAGTGGTCGGTGAAGCTCGTGGGGAACATCGTCCAATTTCTGTACAAAAGACCGATATGTGTTTCGCCTGACCTGAGGACAGAGAGACTTTAATCGGGGATAGCAAAAGGCCAACCAGCAGCCACTGCCAAGAGTTCCTCTGCCTGCTTTGCAATGCAGCTTTTTCCACAAAGAAAGAGAGACAAAATATTCCCCGTGCATCATCTTTTTTTTTTGTTATGTATCACTCTGTAGAAACAAAACAGAAATAGGAGAGGGATTTCTGAGAGTAAACATTTTTTTTCTGTGTGTTACAACAAAAGACAACGTGTGAGGAAAGAAAACAGCATCACAGACGTGTGTCTGCATTATAAATTATAGATTGTGTGCAGATTTTTGCGGCGCTGGCAGAAAAATGGTGAGCTGAATTTTAATCTGATGCATTACACCTACAAATGCATACCTAAACTTCGCGGTCAGTTAGAAGCAATACTTCTCGTACTACCACTCCCTCGTATTTATGGACATGACACCGAGTATTTATTAGAAACCCTAGTCATATTACACTTTATAAGTAACTGCATGGTGCTGACCCACGTGTCAAAACCACCATTTGTTGATAAAGAAATAAGTCTGAAGTGGGTTTTGCCGTGGAGGGTCTTAAATTCATTCAGATTAAGGACGACATCAGCGACTGCTTCATTCCCATTCTGTCACATTCCGCGACACAGCCACAGCACGCATAAATAAATCATAGCGTATACTCTTTCTGCCTTATACACCATGCATTATAAATAATGATCGTTTATACATAATTAATCTATAAATAAATAGCAGTGGCGATGGCAGTCCTACTTAACCAGTACAATCTCACGCGCACTGAACTAATTAAACCATGTTGCTCGGGGTTATAAATGTACCTACATCTTAATGTGATGACCTATCAGAAAATAAAGTATCAGTAAATGAAGTGGCAGAGTGTTTAGAGCTTGTGTTTTATACTCAGGCTGTCTATCAGCGTAGCAAGTTTGATGATCAGAGAACACTGGTAACTGAATCTGTTTCACCGTCCACATGAAAAACTGCGTTTCACAGCCTTTGACTTTTGCCGCATTCAATAGAGAGTCGATAGTCGAGTTCCAAGTCGGTATTTCTAACTTCCTATCTAGAAAGCTTCCTAGTGCATCTGCTCTGGCAAACATGGAGACAGACCGGTGTTCGAATGGACATGATATGACAAAATCTACATTTAATAATGTGAAATAAAGCGTTGGGCGTATACTACAACGAACCACTTCCTGCTTTAAATGTGAGGCAGGTGTTCTTAGTGAAGAAACCATCACTGATCTCTGGTTTTAACCAAAGGCAAATAACAAGAAACAAACTCAGTAAAGTGACCAGAAGGTGGAACGCCAACAGAAGTGATGTGTATTCAGTCTGAAAACACTTGAACTTGAATAGGAAAGGTAAATTCGACCACTCAACCAAACTAAACAATTCCAGAGGACAATTGCAGCTCCCGCAGCAGCGCCGCTGTATTGAATAAGTGAAAAACTGGGATGACCTCGGTTCTGTAAAGCAGATTGAGGAGAGCCTGTTGAGCAGCCTGAGAGCCTGGTGCCGCTAAATCTTCTCTTGGCATTACAACAGCGACATGCACCACTTGACTCACTTTCCCTCTCGTTCTTGCCTCATTGCATTTACCAGTCTTTTTCCCTCTTCCTCTTCCTCTCTTCCTTTTCCTTCCCCTCCATGTTTTTTTTTTTTTGCGCCTATTTCCTTTCAAAATAATTCCTCTCATTATCTTCATCTCTCTCTCTCTACCTCCCATCAGGCCTCACACTGGGCTTTGCTGAGGAGGTAAAGTGTTTGGTCCCATCTGGGTGAGATTTAGCTAACATCTGCTCGCTGACTCTCCTCCCTGTCTCCCCCGCTGCCACTATAGCTGGCCCATGATATCACGTAGAAGACATGCAGTAACATTAGACACCCGCTGCTGCGCTGTTTTGACAAGAACTTCCCCCACATACTCTCAGTCTCTTTATGTTTTCATTAGTTTTTTTTTCCTCCCATCTTCTTTTTGTTCTTCCTCAGGTGATTTTAAAAACAGTCCCAGTGCTGCAGCTTGTCGTTGCACCCTTTTGCCGTCACGTGTTTTTTTTTTTTCTAGCTGTGATTGCCTCTCTCTCTCTCACACACACACACACATATATACACACTCTCATGATAATTAGTTTCATGACCTTGATGCTACAGAAACAATTACTGAGTCAGCGTCATGCTAATTATGTGTTAGCAACATTCCCTGGTGAGAATGTAACTCTCAGCCTCACCTCCGTATCCTCTGGAGGAGCGACGGTGACGGCTGTGTTTATGTTCGGCATCGTTGTGCATCTCTGTGTATTAGTTTTGTGTCTCTTTGCGGTGATTTTGTCCATTTTGAAATGGAAAACATCTCCTGACAATTCGTTTGTGTTCCTTTGTGGTTGTTTGGTTTCTATTTTGGTAGCGCTGCGTCTCTTTGTGGTCATTTATTTGTCTCTTTGTCGCTGTGTGTGTCTGTGTTCACTTTACATCTCTTTTTTAATTGTGTTTCATCTCAAGTTTTTCAGCTTTAGTTATTTCATGTCGCTTTTTAGGTTGTTTTGTGTTTCTTTGTATTCAATTTGTGTCTCTCTATCTGTTTTTGTCTCTTTGTCATTAATTTGCCTTTGTGGTTGTTTCATGTCGCGTTTTATCTGTATTAAGCCTCTTTTGAGTAATTTCATGTCTCTTTTGCATCTCTTTATATGAATTCTTTCCTCTTCGTCATTGCTTCACACAGAGGGCCTCGTGTGTCTGTGTCTGATCGTCCTCCTCAGTGATCCATCTATGACAGTAACAAGGAAACCACCCATCACCTTCTAACTGTGGTCGAGGCGGCACCAGGAGTGGCCACTGAGATTCCTGTACACAGTGACAGCCTGTATCCTCAATAAGGGGATAAGACACTTCATAGCTTGATTTATTGCACACGGTACCATAGAAAACCAATTTGGCTCTTGTCTAGATCCCAGTCCGGCATGTTGCGCCTGGCTTACGTGTCAAATTCCACACAAACACTGATCCTTTCCCTTCAGAACAACAAGGAACAGACTGGGGCATTAATCAGACACCTGCTGGAGATGAATGCCTCCCGTTCCAGCCTCTTTTCTCTGGAAATGTGATTAGAAAGCAGAGCCCCGCGGCTGAGGATGGAGAGATGGGTCTGTTTACATGTCGACGTTCCGGTGGCCACAGCATGCATCTCTACACAGATACGCGACACTAGAAGTACTATATCTAATGTACAAAAGGGATTAGATTAGGCTGTCTGTGTATGCACAGCAGGAACCATAACAATGCTATTAGGGCATGGAAAGATGAAGAAAGCAGCATGGCATGAGACGATTTGTGCGTCTGGCGGGGAGAGGGACTTTGACGAGGCACGGTTCAATTGAATAACGCTTATGGTGAGTTAGAATTGACTTCTTATTGAAGTCATTACAATTCCGCCTATTAACTACAAGTAATGGAGAGGTAAAAACACCCCAAAAGAGCGCAAATTTAAAAAAAGATCCATGGATGGCTCTCCACCCCTTAGAATCCACTTAAACTGTCGAGTTAATCCACTGAAAAAACCTCAATAGGCTGTCATAATCCATGAGTCCATTAATATCCATTAATTATCCTCAAATTTTGTTGAACTTACACTTAATTGAAAGAATTAGGTCTTTTTGAGTTAAAAGGAAATCCTGAGGCTATGCAAGACACCTCTTAAGAATGATTTAATTTATTACAATCCACTAATTATTCAGTTAATTTGGGGTTAATGTGTTGGTAACCTATATATGTAGGTATTAAATAAAATATCACTACTCCTAGACACATAAATTGAACCAAAACCCAGCCTTTACAACATCTAACATTCATAAGGAAGGCATTTTTTTTTGTTGTATGATGTTTTCTTAACTGGCAGGAGTAACCTGTGGATTAATTAAGGGTTTATAAAGCGATCATTATTGCGTGGTGAAGTGCTGGTTTGCCTGTGCGCTGGAGAGCGCTCACACACACACACACACACTGTTGGACCACCATAAACACACAGGCTGCCGGGAAGTAGCTGCCTCCTCTGGGATGACTCCTGCTGTTCATATTATCTCCATGGCTGGTTGAGCTGCAGAAGGGCTAAAAGTCAGCGGTCTACTCTGCAATTTGCAATGTTAGATCAGTGGGGATTTTCTATTACGCCGTTAGCAACTCGTCTGTCCAGTGTGGTGTGTTTGCGAACAATGAGCCTCTTCTACATGACAAAGACGAGCTGATCAAAGTCTCTGATTGGACATTATCAGCTGTGCAACAAAGACCTGCCCTCTTTGGATTTTAATCTTTAAAGTGTTGGCCATCTGAAGCATTTGGGGAGACTCGGAGGAGTTCGGGAACAAATCCGTTCGGTGTGTTCAGCTGCATTGGAAGCTTTTGGAACAACATCTGCTCCGATTCATCTTGCAAAGTCTGAGAACGTTGGCTGTTGCTGTCCGAGCCATTCGAGTCATCGGTGTGCTAGCGAATCAGCGTGGTGTGTGGGAGGGGCATAATACCATGTGCGCCACTGAACTGTATGGTGTGCGCTTTGTTTTTCTATGCACTCCATTTCGTCATTTCCTGTTTTCCTGTTTTGGATTACTGGCACGAGACTAGCGCCACCCGAAGTTAAGGAGACTTATTGTTATTATAAAGTGTTAACGCCCTGACACACCTGGCTGATGTTGGCCAGTGTCGGGGCCGCGGGCTGCTGTTTTAAGCTGAAATCAAATCTTAAATGATCCTACCCACCCCAAAGGCAAAGGCAAAGTTAGCATCAAGCTAAGCAAGAAAAAAAAAGTGCATAGCAGCTACTGAGCCAAAACTGAAGAGTAAATATTGGGCTACATTGGCTAAAGGTGGCTGAAACACTGAATCACTAATGCAGCTTCAACAGCATCTGTGAGTAAATAAACTGGTTCATTCTCCCTTTATCCTCTTGGTAGTATGTTTGTCATATTGCAGCATAGAGTAAGGTGTGCGGTTGTGTAATGAAGGGAGCATTCGGTTGCATCATTTGTTATACAATAAATCTCATTACAAACACGCTGGATTTGAAAGCCGTGTATTTGAGTGTGTTCTTCCCCATCAGGGAGAGCTGCACTGCTCTCAACCCCTTTCTGTTGTACTTTTATGTAATATTAAATTTTTTCCCACTGCAGAATATATAATCGTCTATCTGTGCAACCTGAGCTGAATTCCCTAAACAAATCTTTGAAGGGATGAAGTTGAACTATTCAAAAGAGGCATCACTCTCCACTAGGTGGTGATTATAAAGGAGCTGCCCTCCAGACTGCAGCTCATTAGACCAAACCCTTTACAATCCCCTTTACCCCTGCCTTCCTCTCACATTGAATCGCTGAATTTTTGCTCTTCCTCGCTAATTACCTGTCCACCTGTGCCTGGCTCACTCCTTTCTTATTCTCCTGTATTCTCTCGCCTATCACTCGCTTTCTCCTGTCTCCTTTGCTTCCTGCTAAATCACTTCCTATTCTCCTCCCAGTCCTTCGTTATCTTCCTCGTTCTCTTCTGCGCATTTTCTGATCTTATCAGCTTCCCTCCCATCTCCTCCCTTTCCCTCTTCCCTGTCTCAGTAGCCACATGGTCATGCGACAAACCACAGCACAATCTAGCTGTCTAAACACCTTAACTGAGACACTATAAACACTATCCGCAGGTGGAAATCACCACACTCCTCTGATATCCATATGTTCTGATGTTTTTAAATCTTTGCTTTTTGTCTAATCTGAATGTCTTTTAGACCTGAAAGCGTTTTGAAGTTTGGCTTTGTACAATACTATGTATTCAGATCCTTTACTTAAAGTTTCGACAAAAGAGGTCCGACCTGGTGTAAAGCTCATTTCTGGTGCATGCCGGCATTGCATGCATTTGCCTTAGAGGCGAGTGACAGAAAAACTGCAGGATGGATCGAGATTAGGTAATGTATCTGTATGTGATTTTACATGCAGAATCTGTGATCAGACAACAGCACAGGTATAGTCTCATTTGATATTACAGGTCATTTATAATCACCTAATAAGTGGAATCACAAGACTGCTTCATAAATATTCAAAAATCCTCTTATTTTAAGCACAAGTGTCAACATAACTGTAAAAATACAGTTATAAGTAAATTGATTCAAATTCCTACTGAAGAAAAGTCTGGGAACATCAGTGTTTTTTTTCAGTAGCTTCCAGGTCATGTTACCCATTGACTCAGTGCCAAAATGTATTTCTATACTGGTTGAATGAGACACACCTGTTTCTTGGGAGGGATTTTAGTGGAATTTCTACTTTTTATGACGCTCCATCACTGCTAATGGATGTATAAAAAGAGGAAGAATGTTGCTTGGACAAAAAACAACTTCATAACGTTACTCAGTGAAGTGGGTGAAACCGGCTCATGTTTTATGGAGACGGTATTTGCCGGTTTTCCCTCTTCTGCCCTCAGGCTGCTCTGCCTTGGGCATTTCTAGACAGATAGCTTTGTTGCTGAGGTACTGCTAAGAAAACGTACTGATAACCAGCAGCTTCTCAATGAACACCTCCGGGCCTGGACCATATGTAGCTTTCGATAACAGTGATGAAGCCAGTGACAGTACCTAGGTGATCCATGGCGTTTCCTGGTTGCAGATACTGGTAGATCTGTTGCTAAAGTGAGTACGGTTGGCTTGTTGGCTTGGTTAGCTGTCCTATTCATTGACTCAGCCCAGGAGCCAAACCTGGCAAGAAAACAACCTTGGTCATGTCTTTCCTGTCATCAAACGTGCCTGTATATTGTAATGAAGCCCCAAAATAATAATGTTATGTACATCTGCTGGCCCAAATCTTGCTCAGCGACACTTTCACATGCAGCTAGGGGGAGCCAGAATTTGAACCAGCACCCTTCTGATTACTAGATGACCGGCTCTACCTTTTGAGGTACAGCCGCCCCCCCAAAAAAACAACTACAGATGTATACATTCACATATTGGTGGTCCAAAATGCCAAGATAGAGAGTGCCTGAGGGCAGGTTACTAAGATGTGTATTTTTTAAAAGGTATTTCTCCATGAAATATTTAAAAATAACATCCCTGCTTCCTCACCCCTCCCTCACCAGTCTTTACCTCCACCTCCCCTCACTCCCCCTACACCATCAGCAGTGATCTCCTCTGTGGTTAACTAGCAACATCAGGTTGTGTTACCTTTCATTGCCTGCTAATTGGATTTAGTTGTTTGTTAATTGTGTTCAGTGTTCTATGCTCACAGCTGTGCTGGCTGTGGCTGTGATTACTCTCATGTCGCTAATTATACTGACGAGCATACCGAGGCCCGGGCGAGCTTTGGTAGTGATGGTAAACACATTTGTCAATTTGTGTGTTAAGGTAAAGTGTATGCAAATTAAAAAGGGTAAGGTATGTAGATCAGCGTACGGTGTGTTCTAGAGATCTAGATTTGTCACAATAACTGGTAACAAAAGAAAAGCTATTAAAAGCAGTGGTAGTTTGTTGTTTATGAGCTAATCTGCTCATGTTTTTTTTTTTGTTTTTTTTACAAAGAGCTTCCCTCATTGGAGCCGGAAGGTAACGGTCAACCCACTCAGCAGCATAAATGTTGCCGTTGTATGTTTCTGCCAGCCACAGCTCATCAGGTTAGGTTTCCAGAAAAAAAAAAAAAAAACCTTGGTCAGAGCTGGTGAAACATAAGGTTTTTGGCTTAGAAAAACAGTTTTGGTCACCACAGGCACAGTTATAAATAGTCAGTTGAAAAGCCGCGGCCCCCCGTCACACACATTTGGTCAAGTCACACTTTTTGAAACACAGTCTCAGACTGTGGTCAGTGGCTCGGCAGCCTTCTCGCCTGGAACTTCACCACATTCACACACACCTCACAACATGACAATCAGGACATACAGAAGAAATGATAGAAGGATAGAACATATCATATCTGTGACATGTACAAACGTTAATTTTTCCATTTTTTTCTGGTGACTGGGTTGGTACAGTCCACGAAATTGTTACCGTTTGGATGTTCCATTTGGTATGCTTCCTCTGCAATTGAGTATAACAGTATGACCTAAATAACTACCGTCAAAATCATAAAATTGTGTATTTCTGTTCAGGTAGTTTCCCTGTAACAAAATGAAAAACAGTGACCCCTAAATTGAGGCACCGGCAAGATCTGACAGGATGGCTAATAAAATGCAAGCTACTGCGGACCCTTTTATTAAGATTTCAAATTTGTTTTTTCAGCACCGCCTGCATTTTCTTAGTTACAGTCATGCCAGGGGTATGAGGTCAGGGATTGGTTAGGTTTACTACAGTTTACTTTGCAGACTCGTATGGCATAAGATAACTGAATCATATGGCTCCTCTGGACTTTCTAATTGGTATTTGGCCAAGTGATGTGAAAGTGAAATGCTGACTGCAGAGAGTCACTTCCTCCTGGTCTTCAAGTTACATTGGCAGGGTCTCTCTGGAATCTTTTGTTTGTGGGAAAAAGAGAGACTAGCTCTCTGCACAACAGGGAGGACGATCATTTAGCAGAATATATTGAATTTGGTTTTACTAGTTAAAATGGTTTTGTGCAGTGAGGTTCAGTCTGTTTTAAATCTTATCTCATTTAGCACTGTGTCGTTCCAGCAAGAAGCTCTTGAGGTTTAAACCACTGAACAGCAGAATGGATGGACAGGAATCAAGTGACTGTGTTAACGTGTGGACAATGACCTTATGTCAGAGGAAAAATTTGACCCTGAGGTTTGATGATTACCCCAGTGAAACGAGGATACATTGCATTTAATTCCTCTCTATATCTTCATAATTCAGTCTCTATTGTAATTCATGTCAAAGCAGACACGGCTGCCTTGATTGGACAGTCATGAAGCTGTTTTGACAGCTTAATTTATGCCGTCATTGCTGAGAATGGCACGCTGATTGCATAACATGACACAAACAATTATGATCTTCTCTGCTTTCAGCTGGTGCTGGGAGGCCTCGGTTTGGAGAACAGTATTCACAATGAGGCTTGGCTTATGCTGACAGTCAGCCAAATGATAGTCTATTCACTTATGCCATGCTTTGTCAATTCTGAATACTCTATATGAGTTAAGTGGGGAAGTGATATAAAGGGAGGTCACTGAATGTAGTCGCAGAGTCAGGAATGTAGCCTGACTGTGTTGTGTGTGTGTGTGTGTGTGTCTGTGTGTGTGTGTGTGTGTGTGTGTGTGTGTGTGTGTGTGTGTGTGTGTGTGTGTGTGTGTGTTTGTGTGTGTGTCATGCATGTCAAGTCAGAGCTGCCTCAGTAGACAGACTTGTTGTATTTTGACATCAGTTCAGTTAAGGTCAGCAGCAACAATTATAACTATGCTAATCTGTTTTGTTGGAGATTTATGGTATATTTCTTGCAGCAGTACCTTAGGATGTAAATTGAGTGTGTTAATTGCAGAGACGATAAGTAATCTGTTTTATTTAAGACTTTGAACTGGAAGAATATGTTATGAGGTTACATAAAGAATATTTTACTTTATATTTTCACTTCATCACGTTGAAGCAAACAGAACAAATGGTCTACACATCAAAAATGACAGTGGTGATTACCACAAAGGGGGCGTATCTAGTAGCCAACAAAACTGTTGAAATGCCCATCCACCCTCCCAACTCAGACCTGTAATAACTGACTTTTTGGCCTCTTGGGGGCAGCAAATTAAAAGACCAGAAGCCACAAACTGTGAAGTTGGTTTATGGAGCTAATATCTCCTCCATAAACACAAAACAGGAGCTCAGATCAGTGTGCAGCAGAGCATGGGAGCACAGTGGAGCGGTGAGGGGAGCTGTTCGTTCCACTTCAGACAGCTCCACTCAAACTTCTCTTTACTCACTCCAGTAACTAATTTGCAAATTAAACTTGGTTTACAGAGCTTTTTATCCCTCGCATCGACCAGTCACTATATTGGCTAAGAGACAGTGAAATCAGCAGAATCAGCTGACTATCTATTTAACCTCTGAGGGAAATGTAAACTATGTTTACCAGCTAGTGTCTTAATTTGTCTTTCCGCTGTTTGGTGGTGAAGACAGTTTGCTTTTAGAGCTTTTTAGCTCCAAACAGCTGCGTACTTTGGCCAAAATCACACTGACATTGAACCAAAACTTTAGAGTTGGGTGCCGGCACACCAAAACTGTGAGCTGACAGATACTACAAAATGAAAAGGCAGAATCAGGTGAACATTCTCTGCGGTTATGTAACAATAACTCCTTTCACATACGTAGTGATGAGATCCATCATTAATTATATCATCACAGGTGCTTTTAATCCCTGTCGGGTCACACCAATCTTTTTTGACACCTAATGTGTCACTGCGCCCTTTTTCAGGGTTATGTTTTATACTGAATTCAGCGCACCATGAGAGAAACAACATGTCTCCGGTGAAGGGATGTGGGCACGTAACAGCCAAAAAGCTGCTGAATCAAAACAAAGTGGATGAAAACTGAAGTCAAATTTGTCAGCTCTGTGCGCCACATGTCAGCCATAATGACTTGAGGAGCCAGGACCGTTTCTCTTTTAGATATTAGAGAAAATCTAATCTGTCATTCCAGGCACAGGATATGAGGAGAACCAGAGTCACAAACAATCAATGCTGCAGATGAAAAGTCAGCGTGACACAAGCTCAAATCTATCTATCTATCTATCTATCTATCTATCTATCTATCTATCTATCTATCCATTCTCGCTGTCTTCCAGCCTTTCCCCTTCATCTTTCAGCTCTTTATTAGACTCTTTAGGGGTAAACAAATAAAACAAAGCACTGCATTACGGCTCTCTAATTACTCATTTGAAAGCGCAGCCTCTCACAGTTTACAGGCCAAACACGAATAAAATGGAGGGCAGAAAATGTCCCGCATAACATCAGTGCAAACATCACATCCATCTTGGCTGCTGCGAGAAGCCTGGTAAGTAATGTGTTTGTGTTGTGTGTGTGTGTGTGTGTGTGTGTGTGTGTGTGTGTGTGTGTGTGTGCAATATATTGTACATTAGCAAAAGTGGATATGTTTCAGTGTGAGTGTGTGTCTGTGTAGGACTGTGTACAGTAAGTGTTAGATCTGGTGCAGTGTGTGTGTCCATTTGTCTGTCTCATCTTAAATGTTTTACCGAATGTGTGCTTGTTTGTGTGTTTGTGTGTATGTGTCTGTGTGTGTGTGTGTGTATGAGTCACCTAGTATAACTAATGTGTGCTGGCACAGGATAAATGTGTGTGTGTGGGGGGGTGTTAAGCCGCATCAGCATTTACATCACTGTAAGTGTCCCTGTAAAGATGCACGCATCTCTGCGTCACACACACACACACACACACACACACACACACACACACACGTTTGTATTTCTGTATTCATGAGGACCCTCGCTGACGTGCCGCTGTACACTCCCTCGTCTCCAACCCCAATCTTAACCTTAATGGAATAGTATGACGGTTTGGAAAACACTATTCCCTTTGGGTGCCAACCTGTAGCCTCAATTTAACGTAAAGGCATCAGGGTGCTATCATCTAGCTCTATATGTCATTTATGTATTTAATGTCATGGCCTTTGGAATTTAACGGTTTCCTGCTTTATTTTGTAGGTGTGGTCCTCATATGTCAAGTCTTGTTTTCCACTTCCCTTTCCATGTTTTTTCTTTTTTCCTTCCTGTTTTCTTGCTCCCCGGCATTTCATTTCTTAATTAGCCAAGTGTATTTAAGTCAGTGTTTTCTCTAACTCCTTGTCGATTGGTCTGCGTGTGTGTGTTCACTGTGGCTTTCTGGCTTTTTATTTGCTAACCTGCCTGCCTCAGTGTCCTTTTGTTGTAGGCCTCTTTTGCAAATACATATCATTTGATGTATTCATTTTGAGAACATTAATGTCTCCCTATCACTCTACACTGATAATGATAATAATGCATTTATTCTATATAACGATATTTAAAGTACTCTTTACTGAATGCTAAAAACAACACATTAAAAACATAAAAAAGAGACAGAGGTTATACATTAAATGTAGTTATAAAAGGTGAATGTTTTCAATGTGCACCCAATCTTAAATAGCTAGTCCATTTAAAAACATAGAGTCTCATGGTCCAGGGTCCAGGTGGACTTGATAAGACCTCTACTCAACAGTAATGTACCTTTTTGTTAATTGGATGAAGGTGTTTATGACACAATGAATGCACCTCCTGATTGTTTGCTCCCAGCCCAGTGGGGAGGATGATCAGCTAATCACTATCACATGAGTGTGGTCAATATCCCATATCAGCACCTGAATCTCAGTTCCTGATCTTTAGGAAAAAGAAGAGGGCTGAAACGTGGATTAAAAAGAAAAATGGCACCACTCAAATGTAATGTTTTCAGTTGTCACAGAAGCTGGAGCTTCATCAGAAGACACACGCTTCGTGTACGTCAGGATTAATTTATTATGTCTGTTTCCACATGTTGCTTTTATTGATGAACCAACTTCCCAGTTTTAAAGTTGTTTTTTTGTTCATTTTCTGGCTTTTCTCTCTCTGCTTATATGCTCATAAAAACAAATGGAGGGGAAACCATCTGATCTCAATGTCCTACTAATGGTAAGTAAGACATTCTTTGTTGTAATTTGGTCGAATGGCCCTTTTTTTAGCCTTGAAACAGCTGTATAATGTACTCCGAGGAACTTTAAAGTCATTAAGAAACAGTCTAAATTTAATGCTGATGCCCCGATCACTACCCCAATGTGACAGTTATCAATCTTAATGAAAGTTAAAGTTGGAACAGCCTTAAACAGACCGAGCGATAACAGGCCAAGTCGAGAGGTCTTACTGGTCCTCATAAAGATAGAAAGTACTGGAGGAGACAGATACACATGCATTAAAAACACACGAGTGCGTATGGGAGCTTGCATTTAAGATTCTGTGAATGCCTCTGCATTACACACACTCTCGCTCGCAGAGACCGTAGTGTATCCTGTTACTCATTTTAATGTATTTCTTCTGTTCATTACTCATTCCGCTCTCTGCTCGACCGTCTTCGGGGCTGCTACATCGTTCCAAACCCCGATGCCACAGCTCCCCTGAGCCTGTTTAAGGATGGACTTTTTATCTAGTGTGGCCAATCGATGTTTCTTTCATTTAGGAAAAGATTGATTTAGGATAGGTTATGCAAGGCAGTCCAAACTGGCTGCCGTTCCGTGTGCGGGTGGAATGGATTCAGAATTGAAAGAGAAAAAACAGGCCTCAATCTCTTTATAGTGTGGCCGGTATTTCATTTTCACAAAGGTAATGAGAAATGACAGTATTTTCCATAATCACAACAGTTGTTCTTGAACTAACTTGCACATTTTGTCTGGTTGTGCTCAACGGCAATTTGAGACGCTTCTTTACATTTTTTTTAAAACTCTGGCTGAACTTAATGAAGAGCTCTGGGTCATGTACCCGAGTAGCCTCATGTTAGAATTGGTCTTGTTTTTTGTATATTTGTTTGGTAGTTCTGGATTCATTGCCTTATTTTTTTTTGTCAGGATATACCTCAAATACAGTTTTACTATTGGCTTAAATTTTTGAACTCATTAAATGGAGTAATTGTGTGATTTTGGCAGAACATTAGTATTCAGGTGACGTTCAAGTCAAACCGATAGAGCCAGCTAAATTATAAAGTCTATGCATGGGTATACGCTCAACTACCAGTTAATTAGGTACACTTAAAGCTGAAACCACAACATCAACACCTGCCTTCATGATGGGTTTTGTTGAAACAGAGAGGTGTCTGAATTACATTGTGCTGCAGTAGGAGGTGTTTCAACGTCTCCCATCATTTACACGTTATGATTCTTATTGTTGCATTATATTTTTATGTTTTGGAGGTCCAGTTTGTGAGAAAGGTGATGTTTATTTCAGAGCGGTCAGTTGTGGCTGAAGGTATTATGTTTTCGGGGTTGTGTCATGAGAACGCATTCAGGAAATTTCTTCAAATTTGGTGCAAATGTCCACTATGACTCAGTGATGAACTGGCTAGAACTTGGTGGCGAAATGTCAAAGGTCAGAGGTTAGATGCGTCATTCAACACCATGTCTCCAGAACAGCAACTTGGCAGGTACACTCAGGGTGATTCTAGTTGAGTCCAATTCCCAACTCATTAACAGTGACTTTCACTGAACTCCAATCCCAAAGCATCATTAAATGCCAAGGTAGGAAGGAGGAATTTGGACCTTTAACTATGTTTGAAGCCAGTGTAGATCTCCAGAATTAAGAGAAGAAAGTCTGAGCCTGTTTGCTGAACCTGAAGTTTCTTGTATACATTTAATGCCAGGTTACTTTGTCGAAGTTATATATTTTACAGCTTTGTGTTATTTTTCAGTTTGTGGGGATAGATTGTTCTTACTTAGCAGCCTTATTTTTCAATTCATTATAAAATTGCTCCATGTTTGCTTGTGTGCTCATTTTCTTCCCCTAAAGAGCATTGCGTTCGGTTCTTGAAAGGTTCACCATGGAAAGCACAAGTAGATGTATCACCTTTAAGCCTAGTTATTTCATTTGCATCTTGTGACAGTATGCCTGTGGTGGGGTTAAATATGTTAGTTCGACTGCAAGATTGATTTCAATATATTGTTTTCATGCTGTTTTTATCAGAAAAATTGTGGAATTGAGTAAATTGAAAACAGAAAAAACCTCCAATCTCAGTTGTAATAGTCGGTTTTAGCAAAGCTTGCTTTCTCTCCCCTCATCTCACTCTCCCTGTCAGATCTCCTCTTCTCTTCCTCCTCTAGTCGTCTAATTTGCTTCTATTGTTCGGGGGAAATTGGAATATGCAAATAGGACGTGAATGGCAGAGTAGCCACAATCGCACACAGTGAGAATATTATTCCTCATCGCCATGCTCTGGCTAATTAGCCTGATTTGATTGTTAATGCACTGCCAATTAGAGGTGGCAGGCGTCACTATGGCTCCGCTTGACAGCCCTCATTTAGAGGTGAGCGAGCAGCTCGGGCGAGATGAGCTCTGGCTGGAAGCAGGCAGGCTGTTACGCAGACTGTCTGAGTCAGTTAGCACTTCAAGAGTGTGCATGTGTGTGCGCGCAGTCTGATCAGAACTGTCTTCCCTGTTGTGTGCACTTGTGTCCTAATGTGCTTTCATGTGTGTGATTTCTTTTAGCCTGTCTGTATCTGTTAACTGTGTTTGTGTTTTTATCCTAGCAGCAAACACGCTGATGGAAGAAAATGAGTGGAGCTAGAGATTCATGTCACCCCCGACCATAATGCACTTACTGTATGTGTGCCACTATGCGCCTTTCCTCACACGCTCAGAGGCTTTTAGGCGCTTTCTCACACATTGTCCGTCATGTTCTATACTCTCAGCGTCTTCCCCCTATGTGACTTTGCCCTCAACCAATGTGAAGATGAAAATAAATGTGGTGTGTGTGTGTGCCCTTGTCATGCATTATGCACCTGGGATATACTTTTTAGATTCTGGTATACTTTAGGGCAAAGTTTCTAAAATATGAGTGTGGGCTTGTGAGGGAAAAATTCCTCCCTGTGGTTCAATATTATATCATCAATCTGTGATGCTCAGCAGGTTGTGGGATTTATTTTGTTACTCTGTGAAATATCGGTAGCTTCCTTCCCTTCAACCGCCTCACAATTTGCATCATGATTTGCTGAACTTTGCCAGGTGATGTTCAGCATCCCCAAGAGAACTTGCATTCACTTTTACATGTACTGTAGATACACAGATCAATAGGAAGTTATTATAGGCCAAGTTATTCCCAGTATGAATGGAATAAGAGAAGCAGTATTTGAGTGGAGGCCGAGGATGAATAGATTATTAGTCAGCATTGTTCTTGCACTGCTTTTAATGGAGTTTTTCCTGACTACTTACCATGGTGCTGATTTCTATGCATTAGCTAGCATTTTGCTAATGTTAGCTAACATAATGAGACTTTGCAATCTTATTTTTTGATCAAACATACAGTTGGTGTTTTTGCAGATGTTGTGGATGTTCAGCTGATGGTGAGGTCGTCCACACATGCAGTCAGCTTAATGACATAAAAACAGGAGGTAACTGGCTCGACTGCAGTCCTAATCCACTCCTTACATCAGAGAAAATATATCTTCTGTTCTGGAAATGGAAGAAACTCTTCATTTTCCACATCAGGTCAGGATGTTGAGTTTCCAACTGTTTACTGGAGTGAGGACAGGCGGGACTTAAGAAGTGTCAATTCAAAACCCCATTTAAACTCCTGTAGATGCACTGTTTAAGGGTAACTTCACCAATTTGTTTTGCTGTTGTATTTCCAGGCCTTCAGGAGTATGACCGCATATGTGCACAAGTAGTATAAAACCTTGTATTCTGACAATTTGTACCCATTGATGTCACACAATAGCTAGTTGCATTGTGGGTAGTGATAGCACCAGGTTTTGAAAAGGAAAATGTTATCTCTTGTTCTGCCGTATCGATTTTGAACAATCGTTTTTAACTGTTGATAATGAGTCCAACAGCACTTGGGGAGTGCAATGCTAGACTAGCGGACGGCTTTTCAAAATGTTCTTCCTATATTACCCACAATGCAATGTAGACAAGTTATCAGATTACATGCAGCTTTCTCTGAAGCAGCTGAAGGATTTCTACTTAATTTTTCACACACTGTTTGCAGTAGTACTACCCGAAACTTGTGAACACACTTCAGTCTGTAAAATTGATGGAGCTACCCTTTAATAAGCCTGCACTTGGCACTTTTCTTGGAAATACAAAAAACCTCTCCATATTAGGTAAAGGTATAATATTAACGTTTTTAGCAATATAGAAGGCTTGATTCAGAGAAACACAAGGTAGGCTGAGCTGTGATGGACTGAGTACAGATTTGTAATTCACTGGTCGACGTCTGTGATTTGATGGGCGATTTCCTCAATTGTTGAAGTCACAGTGTGCCCTCCCTGCATTGGAGCTTGACGAGTGGTGTTTTGTTCCATTACTATATACTAAATCATAACAGTTCAGAAATGTACTTTACTCTCTTCGGTTGACTGAAGAAGTGTTATATTACTACTTTCAGCCCTGGTTTCCCCATATACACGTTTCTCGGCCAAGAGGTGTTGGACTTAAAAAGATTAATTGACCATGCATGACCAGTCAAGACGTTTTTTAAAAAAGATATGCAGTGGAAGCAGGATCACGGCCAAAGTCGGGATTTCTGAAATATTCTGAGGTCCCACACAAAACAACTCTATATATTTGTATCATTATTTTGCACGTTTTATGAGGTAGAACAACAAACTAAACGATTACTGTTGCAGAACTCTGTATTCTTATCTTCCTTTTCAATATATGTCATTGTTCTTCGAGGAAACTTCAATAGAGATTATTAGGAGATTTTTCAAAACCTCCACTTTGCTGCCAGGAATACAATTCTGGTGGAACAGTTGTTAATTGTAGAACGTAAGCTCGCCTTGTGTTTTTTAAAACCCTGAATCCCAGAGAATAAAAAAACAGAATGTGTCCTCTGTGGTAGCTTCAGCACCTGTGCTGGACGTTAAGGATGAAGAGTTGACTATCATGGATCTCCATGGTGACGTCTCAGTCTGTGGCAGTGATTAAACATCTTGTTAAGCATTTTGCCCTTGTTGGCTTATTGATGGTAAGGTGTGAATGTGTTTTTTCATCTGTTAGCACCAACTGCTAAGCGAAGGAAACCAAATGAGAAAATGCATACCACCTCAATGATTCATGGTGCACATAAGGCCGCACAGTTGCTTTTTCCCCGAGACGGCAGGAAAGGCTTACGGAGGCTCTCTGCTGCTTGGTTAATGTGAAGCCTTATATGGTGCACATGCATTTGAAAGCATATGCTGCATCAGTAGATCACAACACATGCTTTGTAGGTGACATGAAGAAGTGAGTCATAAGCAACTTTATTACAAATACAAACACTGCCACAGGGTCACACTGGCTTGAAAGCCTTTTAGCAGCATTTATCAGATAAAACAAAAGACTAATAATTAGCATCACTGATAGTTGATCAGTATCACAATAATAAATCATCACTGAATATAATACTCTTCTGTTTTTTACCTTATGAATTTTACTTTGTGAACACTCGCTCCAGACCTTTCTTCATGAACTACCTGTCATGGTGTTTTGCTTTCATTTTATAGTATATTTGATTGACTCATCCTCATGTGTCATGTTTTACTTTCCGCTTCCTGTCATTGTCCTTTTCCCGCCTTAATTCTGTTCACCTGTGCTTCATCTGTTAATTAGTCACTGTGTTTTTCTCTTATGATCCAGTTCCACAGGGGCTACACAGTCCAAGAAACACCCACTGGCTGCACCCGATTGGCTGAACGCCACCCGTGGGTTGCTGGTCTGTGATTTCCCCTTGGACCGACATGCCGGCTCATTTGTAAATGTTCTTTTAATGCTACAAAAACAGCTCAGCAAGATGTGTTTCCTGAAGAACATTCCACATGAGAAATAAGCCCTGCAACTGCTGGATCTGTCTAACTCAACAAGGTTTGGCATCGCACGAAGAATAGGCGATGCAATGCCCCATCTCTCGTAAAGACTGGGAAGTCTGAAAACAACTGATCCTGTGGACTTGTACTCTTTGTCAGTTTGTCTGTTTGAATAATGCCTCACTGTGTCTGCATTTGAGTCCTCACATTTTTGCAAACAGTGGCGCCACCTTTGGCTCGTTATCCTGAAAGGCGAAATATTTTCACAAACCTCCGAAATCTGGTTTTGAACAAGAAACCACGTCAACCTCTTTGTTCATCACAGAAGGACTTTTTTATGCTAATCATGTATTACAGTCTGTCTGCTGTTTGAGGTCTGACTGCTTCAAAGGAATTTGGCGGCTGCTGAGGTATAATATTCTCCAGATCAATATCAGGATATTTTTCTTTTGACTAGATAACGGCACACACACACCGTCCTTATCTTTAAATGCACATCTTGTTTTGTCCCCTGGAATATGTCCTGTCATAAAAAGCCATGTAATGATGAATGATGAGAGCGAAAGCATGCCTGCAGACGGCTTTATCTGTGCCGCAGAAGCCTCCATCTACACTAAATCAAATATCGCTCCGATTAACCATTCCATTTATTCACATGAATTATGGCAGAGATGCTGATGGCTCTCATATCACATAGAGGGAGAAGAATGTGTGTGTGTGTGTGTGTGTGTTGTGTGTTTGTGTGTGAATTACAGGTGGTGTATACCTGAAGCAATCTCTGTGAACAAAAGCACAGCTAATCAAACCAAACATCGCAGTGCCTGCAGCTTCACCTTCATGAGGACACACACACACACACACACACACACACACACACACACACACACACACACACACACACACAGCGCTCATGCAGAGCAGGTCAATCATAGTCTGTCTCATCCTCATCAGCACTAAGGCCACAAGCTCCTGGTTGTGACTGACGGTATATCTTTGGGGATACAAGAAGCTGGAATGAGGTTTCTCGGCAGGGTGCAATGGACCTTTGCATAGAGCGGAGTCAGTTCAGGTGGATGGAGAGCCTCGTAAAGGGCACCAACTAAGTCGGCTACTCATGCATGACCAACGGGAAGAAGAGCTCAGGGGGGGACTACATCTCCCAGGTGGCCTCTGAGTGGCATGGGGGAAGTCTGATGCACTCGTTGCCATCACAACACAGATCAGAATGTTGTTAGTATAGAGAGCAATGGCCATATGGGTGGATGGATGATCAAGTATTGTCAGCAGTTAATTTACGTTGATGTAACGCAAATGTCAAGGTATGATGTCATTATTAACTCAGATTTCAGAATACTTAGAAAATATCCACAAGCAAAACCGGAAATGCAAAACTAAATGTTTAATTTTCATTTTGAGACAAAAATGTCCCAGTTGAATGTTCTTTGAGATCTACTGTAGTTCTCATCCAATAAGTGATAATGAAATGGTGATAATTTGAAAAGATTTTGCTCCAAGCACAGCGTGGGCAGTGAGGTGTGAATGTATCAGTCAACAACATCGATCAACAAGCGTTTAACAGATTTGTGATTGTCTTTAGGTGGTTTGAGGCATTAAAAAACTTTCTTTTGGATCCTTAAATACATGAATTTAATCTCTGTAGTCAAGGTCGACGTCTGGGGAAAATTCACAAAATGAACAAGAAATCAACGTTGCATAATGCAGAAATGGCCCCAAATTAAAATGTTAGCTTTAATACTCGGCCGGTCACCAACCTGGATCCAGACTTTGACTAATGCAAAGGAAAACTTGAAACATAGAGAATGCCGTCAGATTTAAACTGTAAGAACATATAATTATTTATTTAATAGATAATGACAGTAGTTTTTACTTGAATATAAGTTAATATTCCTGACTTCACGCAGGATTTTGAAGCAAATAATACATAAAGATCATCTCTCCGGTTTCTCCCTCCCAGTTGCTCTCCAGATGCTGCAAGCGGCCAACAGTGATATTACCCACCGAAGCAAGAAGAAATGTAAAATATTAAAAAGACATAATAAATACAGGGCACTGTTTCAGTTGTGGTGTTGCCTTCAAGGTTAAAACTCTCATGGTTGGTCATTTTCAAAGGGTTTGGCTCTGTCTTAAACAGCTAAAAGGGGTTATTGGAAGAAAGCTCTGTGTGAGGAGGAGGCACGCCATCTTCTTTATGATGAAGTAGTCTACAAACTTCCTCGCAGCAAAAAACACAAAAGTGCAATCTCATTAAGTGATTCCTTCATGTAAAAAAAAAAATCAATATTGACTGTTCTAGAGGGTCAAGCTTATAGTTCATCAAGATGTTTCTGAAATATTCAGTTGAGGATTTATAACGTCAGAGGTCGTACATACTTGTCACAGTGTGAACGAGCCTCCCACATGAAAAATGCAAACATTTGTGGTTAAAATGACGGCTGTCAGATTACATTTTGCTTCTTATTACCGAGACAGACGCTGACATGTAGCATTTGGATCAGGAGAACATTGAAATACCATACCAGTTTACATGTTTAATGACCACACACTGATTAACACAAATCTACATGTGGACATTTTATCAACTGTAGTAGATGTTCTGTGAAGGTTTTCTTATATATATATATATTCTATATATATTCTATATCTATATATTCTATATATATATATATATATATATATATATATATATATATATATATATATATATATATATATATATATATAGTGCCCAGGTGCCCAGGGATGTATTAATATTCACATATTCTTCCATTTCCTAATGCAGATGCATTAGGATGCAATTCTGATGCACAAAAGCAACACAAATGTAAACAAACCTTTTAAAGGCTCAGAATATATGTGTTCGTCTGACTGTCCCTGAAGCTTTTATGTTCTCTAAAACATCTCCATGGAAAAGCCGACAGGATCTCTCACAACTAGTGTTTGTGAGTTCAAAGACGTGGCGGCAGATGCTGATGCATCCCACGGGAGCTGCTGTGGCTCTGAATAAGTTTTCTGGCTGTTTACATTTTATTGTACATGTAGTCTAAAATGATGCCACTTAAATACAATGTTATCAAAACATTATACGAGATTTTAGTGATGACCCCAAATTTTTTATTTTATTTAACTTAACTGGACTATCTGGGGAATTTTGTGTTTTTATAACTTATTTCAAGATCAGGATGTCTAACATAAATCTTAAATCAGTGTGGTCTAAATCTAGCCTGGATTAGCATAAACACTGGAAACAGATGGAAATAGCTAGCTTTGACTATGTCAAAAATAAATAAAAAATGTAAATGTATGTTATCATGATTTGCGCATCAAAGACCTGTGAAAACTCCCATATGGTTTCAAGAGAAGTCACGGCTTTAAATACGCAGACTTTGAAACGGATGCGTCTGTTTGTACGTAAAGGGAGCATAAACGAGCCTCAGTGTGTTGAAATCAGATTTGATCACCTAGCAGAAATTTAAGTCTCAGTACACAACAGTGCCAAACCTGGCAACCTCAATGTGAAAGCAAGACTTATTGATGTCGCACAGAGCCGCTGCACCCAGCTGTTGTTCGACAGGAATCCGACACCTCATCTGAAAATCACAAACTGTAATCTGTACATTTCTTTTTATTTCTTTGTTACAAAATGCACCACATATCCAGTTTGGAGGCGGCTTTGGTTGCATAATTCTGAACCAGGTTACCTGTTTCCACCTGCTCCATGCTAAGCCGGCCTAATCACACTGTGACTCCAGCAGCGTAGCCTGTGCAGAACACTCGGAAAGAAAGGAACAAAACTGTTGAATAACTCCTTCATTTATTGGGCTGATAGAGGTCCACAGTCTTTCAGCTATGGCAGTAAAAAAAACATGATGCCTGTAGCAAAACAGACAGGACTCCAGGCACTCAGCCATCGGCAGCATCAGTCTGATTATAATGCTTCCCTTTCTGTATAACAAAGAGTGCTCACATCACCAGCAATTCACATACGGAGCGTGCATTGCTTGGTTATTTGCCATCTTCATTAATATATTAAGGTTTGTTTTTTTTCTGACTAATGAGTGTTGAGGAGGAAAATGATTAGCAGCATTTCAGCTTAGCCGCAAAAATGTAAATGAGGCGTTTTAATTAGCATGCCGGGCGTTATTCATGTTATAACATAAAGCATCACTGGAATATTTAGCAAAAACAACAGTAAACATGCTCTGTCCTTAATAAACCCACAGTGGGGAATATGCCTCGTGAAACACAGCAAGAGTCATTCATGCTGCATACCAACTTCTTCATGCGTGTGTGTGTGCATCTCTGTGTGTGTTAATGTGGTCCTGCTCGAGTGTGTGTTTTTGTGCGTGTGCGTACCTGCATGGGGTTTTTGTAAACATATTCTGTGTGAGCGTGTGGCGGTGCGGGCATTAGTCTGGCTTGTGTATACACCTCTGATTGAATTTTGGGTTTGTTCTGCCTGGAGTGGAATCTTTATTTAACAGAGTGTTTGGAGAGACACTCCGCGAAAAGCCGAGAGAGAAACAAACAGAGGGAGATACGGAAAGACCGGGAGAAAGAGAGAGTCGGGGAGATCCACGAGACGGGGAGCGTAACCGGCGTCTCTAATGAGAACGAGTCGGGGGGGAAGACTCGGAGTGCAGCGCAGCAGGGGGGCCTGATGGGGAGAGCCTGAACGTGTTGAACAACAGGGGGCCAGAAATAATTAGCTGACACTGGTGGCTGAATGAAACGGCCTCCTCTGCGGCGCCCCGGAAAAAAAACAAGCACGGGGGAAGTTGTCGTAACACATGTTTACCACTCTGGCTAGAGGCCCCTACACAGAAACCATCAGGACGACGCTAATCGTCATTTAAGCAAACGTTTACCAACATCACTTCAAATCCCTGGCTGGGGATCTCCACGCGAGGCGCGGCGGCTGGATAACAGCAGCAACGGTAGCAGTGAGACCGGAGGGAGCGGGAGGTTGGAGGAGGAGCAGCGATGTGTTTCTGGATAAATTAATAATGATTAGATAAGTCCGTAATCACGAGAGTCACACAAGGATTTGGCCTCTGGTGACTGAAGCTGTGAATGCCAATTAAACAAAACATTTGTAGTGAGACTGGCGGTGGTGAAAAAAAGCTGTTATCTATGATTTTATCAAAGGTCCCCCAAAAGCCTCTTCCCAGCTATTCAACACGAATAAAACAAAGAGAAAAAAATGAATAAAGGAGAGAAAGCAACCAGGTTATATGACATTCACTGTCCAGACCAACCAGACTAGTAGTCTGCAGCTGTACTATTGTCTCCATCAGGCTGTACAGAGGGGCTAGCATGACTGTAGCTCTAAGTGCAGAGATATAGATTTAATGTTTACCATCTTCACCATGTTAGGGGTTCTCAAACCTATCAATAAGAGGTCTGCTGTGATTTTTCAGTTCACTGATGCTCTATCTCTCAGATCTATAGCGAGTAACTGTTTTAAAATTGTGCTTTAAAATGACCAGATACATGCTGCCATGTACATGCGCCCAGATACAGATGCTGATGGCTTAAATGTGTTTATCAGCACCAAACATAAATGTTGCACTAAAACAAGGTTTTGTGTCAGAATAAATGTTCGCTTTGAACAATTCTGCAAACTAGGGTATATTTTCGAACTCTACACTTCATAATGTTTTTACCTGATGTTTCTTTGGGCTCCATTTCCAATTTTATGTTGGGTCAATGCTGGGATCACAGACTGGGTTGGGTTGGTTGGGTTTCGTCACAAAATCCACTTGGTTATTGTTAGGATCGTGTTTTGGTCTAAAATACCTGGTTTCACCACCACAAACAAGGCTGGAAATGTCCCCATATCTTGGAAAAAAAAAACCAAAAATGCTTACACACCTGTGTGACACAAAAGTTGAAACACAGTCTCAGACAGCGGTCACTGGTATCAGCCTTCCTGCCAAGGTGTAAAAAGGGAAGTCTCATTCAGTTTAAAGTCCATATCTCAATCCACACCACTTTCAGAGGGTAACCAGAGCTTGAAAAACTGTTTAGATCTAATGTTACCAACATAATAACTTTCTCTTGGGGCTAAATGCTGTTTAAATCCTGTCGAACGAGAACGTTTTCATTTCTTCCCTGATAGAGCATCTTCGAAGGAGCCTCAACCAGGGATGCTCCTAATCCACCTGTATTTTTCAGGTATTCATTAATAAAATACGACCATTGAATGATGCCCTACAAACTTAACAAAATGTGGATCAGTTATAAACAGGTAAGTATGTGAGCCCTCTTTCACAGATATACAATATTATTTAGTAAAATGTGTTCTGGTCTGCTTTTCTTTGCAGCAATGTAGACAAGGGATCACTTTGAACTGTATAAGTCAAGCAACAGCATTAAGGGAAAGAAGCTGTCAGAGTGTTTGGTCATGAGGCGCGAACGATTGAAAACGTGTAATAACTGAACTTCTCCTAGGTGGCAGACGGTGATATGGACACGAGCTTGCAAATATTTGGGGGTGGCGGTGGTATTTATCTTTCTGTCAGAGAGAAGTGTTAGCCACCTGGAGCAGGGGAGGCAGAGAGAGAGATGGAGTGAGACTGAGAGAGAGTGTTTTGGCTGCCCAGTGCACCAGCTTGGAGTGAGCGTGCTAATGCCGAGCCACGCTGAGCACTGAGTAATGCTGTTTTGGTTTCCCTGGCCGACCACTCGCCAATAATGATCTGCGCGTATCTGCAGTGCAGTGGATGACTTTTATTTTAATCGTCTTAATGCTGATATTGATTCAAAAAAAGGGACTTAAACGCAAGACACACGGAGGCAGGCAGAAGCTTTAATGATAAGGTGATGTCCAAAGTCCAAAATCCAAAATGCAAGCAACAGAAGGCAGGTAGGAACACAAAACACAGGAGACACCAGGGACTCAACAACAAAGAGTGAGGGGAAAACACAGGCTTAAATACACAGGACTGATTAACTAAAGGAAAAACACACATGAGCAGGAAAAGGAGCTGGAAAAAAAGACAAAGACAGGAAAAAGGAAAGTAAAACATGACACACGTGGATGTGATCTGCAAAATAAAAACGTGAAATGACCAAACCAATAAATCCAAACCATGACACAAGCGTAAATATGTAAATATACAACAGGAAAAACGAATCATCTGTGACCACAAGGGATGATGTCGCAGCTATAATTCAATAACCCACAGCGTAGAATACTAAAAGAAAATGCAGAGATCCAGATAAAAACAAGAATCTGACTTGCAGGATGCAGTCATGAGGACAAACAGGATACCACACAGATATATGAGACAAGCTTCAAACTGAGCACCAGCACAGATATCCCTGTCTGAGGAATAAGAGAGCTAATTTCAGATCAGACTTCTGAGAGCATCAAGCTCCGCAGGCTGAGAGGGTTTGAACAGGCTAATCCTCCCCACATACAAACATGCGTGTGTGTGTGTGTCGCTGCATGTGAGTGTGTGCCTGCACGTGAAGACCAACACACATATATTTAAATCCTGGCCGCAGAATAAATGGGCGTCGTTTCTCCAGGAAACTGCAGCTTGTCATCTGTAGATCTGTTTGTGTGCAGATGAAACAAAGCTAATGTGTTAATTTGTGAGCTTTGGAGGTGTCGGCAGGCAAATGTTGTCACCCTCAGACGGAGCCTGGGTAATTGTTTCCCTCTGTTTAGTCTAAACCTGTGCTAAAGCAAATCTCCTGCCGGCTCCGTGGCTTTATTTCCAATCATACAGACTTGAAAGTGATGTTAATCTTCTCACATAACTCAGCGAGACAGTGAATAAACGTATTCCCCCAAATGTTGAACTGTTTCTCTACAGCCACTATTTGTATGATATGAATATTTAGGGGCATTAGGACCTTAATTTTCCCTTCATATCACATAAACCAACACATTTTTCTTCACCTTTACTGCCAGCGTAATATTCAGTCCACTTTTTTTCTTTTTTTACTACCCTTAAGACGACACTGGGAGTCTCCTATCTTGCATACCGCTGCGGGTTATCAGACTCGCCCTCCCTTTACATGCTCTGTTCTCTTAAACAGCAGTAAGATGAAATGGACTGAGAGGCTGATATCCATCAGGGGATGGGACCTACAGTGACTTTACTAGACACTGTGGGATCATTAGGGCCTTTAGACTTGATGGGATATTGTGTTTTTATGAGCTCTGTGCAGTAATCCATTAATAGGGCTGACACGCCATTAGGCTTTATTGATGTCCGATGCGTGGGCTCACATGAAAACACCATTATTTGTCATGATCAAAGTTTAACGCTGACACAGAGTGATTTAATGGCGCCACAGGCTGCCGAGACCCCCGTCTTTAACCTTCAAGGACATCCAGGTCGATGAGATATGCAAGTTGTACAGTTGAACTGACACAGCTTCGGTTTTTAGGTTATGTCCTTCAGCTACGCTCGCCGATTATTCCACTTTTTCCCGCAGTCTTTTAGTGGGGCACGGAAAGGGAAATGTGTTCTTTTTAATAACAATCAAGATACGCTTTTTCGTAGAGATCATGGATAAATTAGGCTTCTTCTTCAAATACGACAAAACAGCACATTCCCGCTCCCGCCTGAAGTCCTCCCTTTGCCTTAAGAAACGATTGTCCTCTGGATTCTCATTGCTGAAGCCTCATTTATTAAAAGGAGGGTACATCTCTTATTTGTTTAGCGTTTTTCCGTAATGCTGAGCTAATACATTTTTCACCGCGGTGCACTATTCCTTCAGAGCAACGTGCTTGTGCAGACTTTCTTCGCTGCCCTCTAGGGAAATCGAATATGTATTTGCCATTCTCTTAGGATTTTAAAAGGGTTTAGCAACATTAATAATTTCTAAAAACATAAAAGAGGAAATGTGGCTTTTTGATGTGTCGTGCTTCTGCCAGATAAGCATTTGGATGATTTGGGAAGTGTGTGTGTGTGTGTGTGTGTGTGTGTGCTCAGTGGAAGAGGTTGAAGAAAAGATAACGTGTTCTGAAGTTATCGCGATGGGTTCCTGAGCCAAGTGTGTGAAGCCGAGCAGAGAGACAAGTGTGAAGGGAAGTTAGACAAGATATTTCTGATTACCAATAAATCAAAACCCTAACCCTAACCCTTTGCCAATGAGATTTAAGGTTTCGCCTTTAATCTGAGGGACGGCACTGTTTCTCAACATGTTCTAACGCGCCTGCGGGCCGGGAGTGGAGTGTCCTGTAGATCCATTTCAGTAAAATGTTTAGTCCAAAAGACAGTGTGTGATGTCGACTAACTGCCATCGCAGATGCTTTTATCCGTCCAAAAAACTCCTCTTTTGAAAGCAAAACTCAACTTGACTGACACCTCATTTGAGCAGTTAGGAGCTTCTATGCCCGCCCTGTGGCCTGAAACAGCCAATGACTGAGCAGGACGACAGGAGACCTGCTCTCTCTTCTTTCTTTTCCCTCCTGAGCCGCTCACAGTCGCAATCTGTACAAGTTCATGACATTTTACACAATTTGCTCTTTGTATTTGCTGTTTCTTCACTCTAACTCTTGTTTTTGACTATTTTAAATGCACAAAGTTGGTGCAGAAAAGGACACAAAGAACGATAACAAGTGTAATGCCTCTGTTACTCTCAGGCACTCAGGTACTTTGAGGTTACAGAAGTGCATTTTTTTTTTTTTTTTTTTGTCAGACACCTGAATATTTCCTCTGAAAAACAAGCGTTAAGTGTCCATTTTCGGTAATATTGGTATTGAATTTGAACTTGGTCCGTGTAAGGATATGTGATGTGGACCCATTGTGTTTTTTCACCAGCTAAAAGGGGCAGTTACAGTTCATCTGTAGGCTTATTTTTGCATTAAGGCAGTCAGGTGAGGAAAAAAAAACTACTATAGATCATTGACAGAAGCACTTACAGAGCTTTTACATACATGTTCAGGGATGGTGAGAGTGAAACAAGCCACCGTTCCTGAAAACATCTTTTGAAGATTTATTTTGCAGTGTAATGTATATGGTTCAGGGTTCACTTGCACAGTTCCGGCATTAAAGGAAAAGTCCCTGTAATTCAATAAGATCATTTAGCAACAAGCATTATTTATGCAGTGCCTTTCATTCCAGGTAGCATTGCAGTGTGCTGCACAGAGTGTGAGCTACCATAACAGAGGCAGCCATGAAACCTATACGGATAATGTAAAGATGAAATATGAGACATACGTAAAGAAAATTAAAATAAACACAGATAATTCATGGGAGTTATGAAACAATTAAGAAATGTAAAAAAAAATAAATGCAAGCAGTCAGTAAAAAGTAATATGACATGTTCTTCTTAAAAACTAAGAATAAAACAAGATCAAATGTGACAACCAGGGATGCTGCAACTTGCAATGTGTTGTCTATTAAAATATTTAAAAAGCCTTAACTAATTTAGTTTAATTGGTATTTAGTAAATGCCCTTTGACTAAGGTTGTAGTGCTCAAAAGATATGCCATTGACCAAAAGGGTAAATAAAGGACAAAAAAATAGTTTTTCAGTCATTCCATCTCAGTCAGTCCTGAATGACAGGTCGTATTTAGCATGAATCACCCGCTCAGATTAATAAATCACTTGAAGCCCGGCAATATGTCTCTCTTATTTGATTTTTTCTCCGTATATTGTTCCTGATCTAATCTATTTTCTCACATAAAAAAGATAATCGTAAAGAGGAAGCTTGGTATCAATCACCCGCCTGCAGTTACGCCAGGTTGCTAAGGGCATCCAAATGACACTGAAGCATGCTGGGACTTGTATGCTCGGTTGCTGCTGTGAGTGGTTAAGCCCTGTTGGTCAGGGTTAACTTCTGGACGCCCCGATGACGAATGACAGTTATCTATTTTTACGGCTTGATATAGATCCATCAGCTTCCTCCGGAGAGTCCTCCTCAGCGTCTCGCTGCCCTTTTTGGAGGAGATTTTCCAGGTCACCAAGCCAAGGTGAAAAACAAAACAATGCACATGAGTGCTCACACATAATGGAGAAAACGCACACTGACAGTGGCGCACGCACACATGCATGCCTGCAGACGAACTGTGTCACACACATCTCTCCCTCCTTTCCACTGGACATATGGAAATGTCAGCGCCTCCCAAGAGATGTTCGCTAATGTCAGGACATGTGGCTGGCATGGACCCGGGCCACACGAACAGTCGGTCCAGCTGTGTCGGGGACTGCCGGCCAACCCCTGTACCCCCCCTCGTGTACCTCCCCCTGCCTCCACACCCAGGAGGGAAACTAATTGTGAGCGTTATTGATTGCCACGGCAGATCTGCGCTGTCCAGCGGGTAAATAAGATGGATGGAGTTGTCAGGTTGTCATCAGGCAAGGTTTTTTGACAGCATGCCTCAGGGCGTGTACAACACAGTCCAGGTTAAGTGAGGCATACACTGAGCAGTGAGGCGGCGCAGTGGTGCAGCTTTGACTTTGGACAGAAACACGAGGAATGAAAGGCGTCCTACTTTGCGAGACAACTTGCATGGAAAATTCACAAATTGTAATACAACGAACGTATTACTGATGACAGTCATGTTTTAAAAGCTCACTACATAATACAAAAACACACCTTTCTTACTTTAGTCTTGTGTATTTGCTTTTTTTTTAGGCATCTTTCTCAAATTTCTGTCCTCATCTGATACAGTGGAGGTAAATTAAATTCAACCTCTTCTACCTGTAGTAGTTTAAACATGCTTTAGAAACTAATAATGATTCTCAAGGCATTTTTAAATGACAACATTCTTTTCTTGAAACAATCTCCTTATAGCTCTGGGGCCCATTTTACAAAAGTGCGCTGCTTACACTCACAACAAATAGTGGATTTGTGAGATCTACTGGGCTCTCCCCTGGTTTGTGTATGGGTTGCAAGTACATTAATACTATTCAGTGGAATGTGTCACTATTAAAACGAGGGATCCAAATTATTTCTTCTTTATAATGTATTTTCAGTGATGGATGTATACTGCTGATCTCTTCTCGATTGATAAAGGACCCAAGGACATTAATTACACACAAAAAAATAAGAAATATCTGAATTTAAACTGGCTGAACTCAACCTGACTTCGACAATGTTCCAATCTGAGATATAAGCGCAAAGTTGACCTGTGAAGACCTTCACTTCACAGTGACATCTATTCTTTCACCTGCATCAAGTTTATACAAGGATGCATATGTCATGTCACAGCTGGTGGGAGAGACAACACATGGAAAAATCTTAAAAGCAACACCAAAGTTGGCACCAAAAGTACTAATATGAATAGAGAAAATGCTGCTTACTACTTCTAAACCACACTGGGTAATTGAAAGGCAAATAACTTCAGGGTTGTACCAGCGTGTTAAAAGAAGCAGCCGCTAAGTAGCAGGATTGTGGCCGCGTTGGCAAAACATGTTTTCAAAGCATAATATAATATTGGGTAGATTAAATGTTTTAAATAATTTCCACGTATGACTTTATGAAACTTTTACAGTTGCTGTTTTTCTTTGCGTAGTGTTTTTGATAATGGATTTGGTAAATGATTCTTGAAATGACACCAACGCAGTTTGACTTTTATTCCTGAACAGTGTTACACATGTAAAAACACGTTCCAACAGTGGTGACCCTTTCAAGAGATCCATTATTATGAAAAGCTGAGCATCAATATACACCGAGAATTTTTTGTCCATTCTATTTTCCTCTCATGATCTACATTTTTCATTCCCTTCTTCCATCTGAAGCAGCGAAGACAAACCTATCTGCTGTTACCGCTGCTGCTGGAAAAAAGGGGAGGGACATACTATTCAGCAGCATGACCATGAATTTCTCAGTGTTGTTACACAGATGAATCACGTTGGCCGTGGCTCCATGCCTAACACATTCTAGTGTTACATTCCAGCAGTATGTAATTGCCTTAAATTATACACTTGAGAGCCTAAACCCTCAACAATTGGTTCCATATAGCTGCTAACACCATGTAGACTTTATGAGCCGTTGCACGGATCAATACATACGTCCCTGACCAGACTCTCCATGTGCATAGGCCTTTCACTTCTTTATTAGGATTCATAAGACCCCTACAGAGGCAGAGGAGGAAGCTGAATATGAAGTGGAGCCGACAGTCTCCCTCTCGCCTCCTCTCCCCTCACCAGACTTTCCAGATTGTGTGCAAAGTAAACAGCGCTCTGGGCGAGGATTGCTTTCTAAATGCTGTTGAGGATTTGAGTGATTATAAAGAAAATGAATATAGAGGAACCAGAGATTAGCCGGAGCCTTAAGTGACCCCTCTGCTATTGCGAGCATCCTCTCGCCACAATGCAGCTTTCCCGATGAATTTAAATGATTCGGGGGATGATTTGCATTTTGAGTAATGAGGTGAAGAGGGATCCAGTTCTATGTAACACAATCGAGAGGCAACAATTAATGTCCAGCCTCGTGTGGAGAGCCCCCTTCAAAAGTTTCAATTTTGTGACTCACATACTGATGGCAGAGAGGAATAAATAATGACAGCTATCTGCCCTACGACTAATGTGGCTGCTGCTTCTTTGACCTCAATTCTCTGTTACCAAACTAGTCATTTTCCGATAACATATCTCCGTTTTATTTATTTATTTATTCATCCAGTATTTATTCAGGCCATACTCTGCTCCGCACGTTTGCTGCACTGTGGTTGCAGCGTTTTGCTGCTGGTAAGCTATGTATGTGCATTACTCAAATGTACCTCAATTTGTAATGTTGTGTCATTATACAGTGAGGCATCATGGAAAATGTAAGTGTAATAAATGAGGAGACCGTCCTCCCGAGAAAAGCAAGAGCACCAGTCGTTTCAGCAAACACACAGAAACTGTATATGTGTGCTGTGAGCTGGTAAAGCCCTCTAGTGCCCGCAGTAACCAGCTGAACATATTTCAACACAGATACCATCAACTTTTGGTGTAGATCTGGATAAAGAGAAGGACCCCTGAACTATTTTTCCCTCCTTCTCTCTAACATTGTCAGATGTGGCGTTTTCGACACGTTTGTTTCTGTGGGAATAATAGCCACATTGATCGTGATGAAAAGAAAATCAAGTATATTCAGATTGCTGGTATGTGTGAGTTCAAAAGGTGGACTGTTGGGCCTTGGCAGAGATTTGCAATCCGCTGTTTGCCTTTCTGGTTTCCTCATGGGAAAAGCTACTATGTACACTCCATTCAAAAACTGTCAGACTGCCATGAAATCAAAGTGATAGGCCATGATCGTTGGCACCCCGCACCACAGACGCTGACATACTAATGATTCCCATGTGGTTCCCATGTGCACATCATGTGTTCTGTTCATTTCCTATCTCCAAAATTCAGAAGCTGAAAGACTAAATCTGTTTCCTGTGCAGCGTTTCTTTTGTCATGTCAGAATTATAAGTGCAGCTTTTAGTTCTGCTGCCTTAACGTGCCAGAATACCTGCTGCAGGGACATCGCTGAGCATATGGAACATTTAAAATACTTAAGGCAACCTCCACATTCGTTAAAATCCATTATTAAAGAAAACACTGTGCCAGATCCTGCCTTCCTACAACTGTTAACAGCTGCATCTACAAACCTCACCTGTTGATTTTGAGTGGTTAAAATGAGCGCTTCACATAAATGTCAATAAATAGCTGTGTTTTGATGAGTGTATAATAAAGATGTCTTTGTTTGTTATAAGAAGTAGGACATTTAGCCTCATCTTCCACCTATGATAGATGATAAGCCCATTTTGAAGGTTAAAAACACTGCTGGTGGATGCTGTCCTCAGACTGCGTTTTGACTTGGACATTGCATCTTAAGTCTTCATGGGCCTTTCTGTAGTTTTTTGCTCATGGCAAGATTGGAGTTTCTGTCTCTGTAATGCTGCATTCACTTGCAGGTGTCTGTCAGTTCTGACTGGTAAACACTCTTGCTTCTGCAAGAAGGCGTTGTGAGTCACAGTGATCGGCGGTAATGCAAAGGCTGGAAGACAGCAGGCATTCTAAGGTCGAGGCAGATGAGAAGCAGCTGTCGACACTCGGCCTAGTTTGTTGTCTTGAAAATGTAATATCAAAAAAAAAAAAAGAAGAAGAAGAAGATGTATTTACATGTTGAAATTATTCCCACCGGCTCCTATTTTCTTCAAGAGGGTCCCACATTGCCTTGCTCCGCACAACAGCAGCCCATTCACAGCAGAATGCTTCATTCTGCTTCAACTATCATTGGTGGTGTGACAAAAGAATTGAAAGTCAACAGATTATGTTTACTTCCAGAACAGAGCTTATCAAAGCATCATTAGGCCGCTGTGATGCTCCCTTTTATATTTGAGGCTAATGATCCGTGTAATATCTGTCCTTTCCCCCCGGATGTGCTGTTTTCCATCAAGGCAAGGCTATTCGGAATAGTGTGTAATATATGTGTGTGTGTCGGGGGGAGAGAGACTGGGAATGTGTGTGTGTGATCTATTTTTCATATGATATGAATGACCCTTTCTTACAGCTGCACAATTTTGGGAAGCAAGGACACGACTTCTCTCAGAGCGGAAACAAACCCTCACAGGTTTGAATACATTTTTACTTTTTTTGTGGACATGTGGTGACAGCTCAAGTGACAGAATTCTTCTAATGCTGAAGGGTGAAGTAGTCAAGTGGATACATAGTCTTTCTGTAACCTCAAGGTATTTCCTACTTTGTGAAAGGTTGAAAATGAATCATTTTAAAAGGGACAGCTCATCCCAAAATCAAGAAAACATACTTTTGCTCTTACCTTACATAGCGCTGTATATTCATCTAGATCGAGACTGAAAGGCTGGCCGAGTTTTGGAGGTATCAGTTGCAAAAATGTCCGCCATCTCTCAGAACTAGATTCCACCTGACTTTTGTCTACTCTATTTTAAAAACAGAAAAGTCTACTTCAAGGAATCTCAAGACAAAAAGAGGCTAACTAACTAGGCTAACTAACTAACTAACTAAGTTGCATCTTAGTCGATGTGGACGACATTGATATTTGCTTCCTTCACTGTTCCTGCATGAAACTGCTCACAACAAGGTCGGTGGATTAACTCCATAACCGGATTGTGATTCCTGAAAAGAGACACAACTGCTGAGGTTTTCAAATGTATTTTTTTTTTCTTGCTTCAAGCACCACAAGCCCGGTGCAGCCGATATCTCCAAAACAATCTAGACCCATAAAGCACCGCAGGTAAGAGAAGTGATGCATCCACAGAGGATTATTGCTTGACTTCGCAGTTCATCTAAGAGCCTTTTAGCTTCTTTCAGCTCACTGTTTTGGTTGCTACAGCCTGCATCTTTTCTATTTTGCTTTGCTCTCAGCGCTCTCATCAGTGATGAGACACGGTGTTGCAGGCAGCTGTTTTAATGGAAAAAAAAAAAAAAAAAAAGAAGCTCAGAACAACTGTGCACCAGCTCCCCAGCACCAGACAAACAAACACACTGAGCACTACGGCTGGCGAACATTTCACCAGCTGAAGAGCTGTATATCTGCTGCAGTCAGAAAGGTTGACACAAATGCCAGTTTTGCAACTCTTCACAAATTTGCCATATCAACCTTAAAAAGCTACCATATAATTTTGCAACTTTCACGTTCCCCCCGTGTGACCAACAAATCAGTTACTGCAGGTTTAAACAAAGGCCTGGGATGTGTTGCTCAGACTCTGTATTCATACATAGCTTTATGTTTTTTTTCCACATTCATCAGGCATATCTGCTGATCAAATGGATCTACAACAGAACTGTCGAAAAAAAACTGCAGAATAGTTTTTTGGGGGGGGGCAGGCGGTAAAACTTATTGTTTCTCTAAATTGATATAAAGTTTTGTTTTCAGGGACGTTTACACATCAACTTACCTAACTTTCTCTCGTGACACTTGTATTAATTAAGGGCTATAAAAAGGTTCCCATCTTTCCATCATTTATCATTCTTTTTGATACTTTTAAACTCCTCATCCTAGATTTGACCTCTCATCCAGACTGACCTTGACACACTTCTCCTGCTCGCTGGTTGGTGTTGATGCTGCGTTGTGGTCTCACATATGAGGGTGGATTAACAGCACGGCAGGCTGTACATATGGCAGAGATCAGACAATTAACCTGCTAGTGATTGGCCCTGCCATTAGGGTGCAGTAATTAGAGCTAAGCGGCCCTGAGACCAGCCCGGAGTAATAGGAAAGCTCACTGCGGGGGAAGAGTCAGACTCTCAACGTCTGTGCCAGTCTGTGTGACCTCGGGCTTCATTCATCTTGACACTTTTTAAGCTCTGTTACTGTGTTGTTTGATGCTCGTGATTCCACGTTTACTCTGTATTTTAATCAGACCATAGAACTGCTGGACTTTTCTTCACATCAGCCACCTTTTCAATATCTCACCATGCTGCTTGAATCGACATGGAAATACTGAATAAAACATACGTTTCCACAGACAGTTGTTGCATGCATATGCATGTTTTGCACCCTCTTCTGCTCCGTATGAGCATCTGCCCTCATACCTGGTTAGTCTGCAAGAATTTATCTTCCCTCGAATGGAGACAAAGCGTTCCCGCGCTGATCTTACAAAGACAAATCCATCCTGCTTTCCCGCTGTGTGTGATTCTTCATCCGATTCAGGTATCGATCCTTTTCGGTGGGGATACAAGTGTAGCTGTTTTGTTTGAAGTTGCTGCATTAGGAAGTCAGCCTGTGAGTTGTTTAATCTTATCTCACCCCCGGGAGTGCAATTGATAGAAGTGTGCTCTTAAAGTCGGCACGCTAAAAAGATTCAGATCCATTCAGTGCTGCCTGAAGGCTGCACATGATCAGTGTGCGGCAGGCCATGCTACGCACACAGGATTCGTATTATCCTGTGAATATATGCAGTGTGTTTACTTCAACACATTCCAAGAAAATGTGCTTATCCTATATGCCCCCGACTGGGCCTGCTAATATGTATAAAGGCATTCATGCAAACCCACTTCCTATGCTGTAATCGTTCACATTAAAAACAGATGGCTGCTGAGCCGCGCTCAAAGCCATTGTAAAACATGCACCTGCAACTGAATTTCATCAGTAATACCGCGCCAAACAAATTAAAAATGTCAGATTCTGTTGTTTATTTTGATCAACTGTGTGGGTGACGCGTGGGTGAACGGTGCAAAGAGATGGACAGGATCGAGAGAGAGGAAGAGAAGAGAGGAGACGAGCTGAAATTAATGAGGAAGATGCTGAGAAGCTGGAAGAGTCAAGCAAAGCAGCTAGAAATGTTAAACAGAGTATGTGGCGCGCTCGCTGTTTCTCAGAGCCAATGTGCCGAGAACATCGGGATATTGACTTTAAAAGAAAATTTGCAAAATGGAGCTGAACCAGACTCTCTGTTACAGTGAAAAATGTTGTTTTAGCAGTTGTGTTGGCCCACGTACATAACAACACTTTACCGGTACATGAACACTGTAGCCGCTCCTGCTTCTTTCTCATTTCCTGTTGTATCTTAATGTCTTGTCTGCTTGAAGCTCTCATTACCAGGTGGGCTTTGGTCCGTTTCTTTGCTTCTTCCCTTGAGGGTATGTTGTTCCAACTTTATCAGTCTTCAAGCTGAAGAGCTTTTCTCTCAGGACAGTTCTCCATCTGTTCCCTTGCTTTGGCAGGGAATGGTAACCCTACGCCCAACCCTCCTCCTTTCTCAGCTGGGCCTGGGACTGACCAGGACAGTGTTCTAGCCAATCCTGGTGTCTGTTAAAAGATTCCTGGAGTAGTATAAATCTTTCACAGGAAGGAGGTGACAAAGAAAACTCACAAAATGTCAGGAAAGGTAACATTTGACCCCCATCTTCCTTACAAAACAGTAGAAACATCAAACCATACTTACTGAATTCAAATTTCCCTCTTCAATCAAACTGGACATGAACTTGAAACAGTATTTTCACAACCACCCAGTAGCTTTTCTAAAATCTGTTTAAACCACAGCCTCTTTTGGCTGACTGCTTTACCTTGTCATTAGTCTATATTACTTTTGTTGTTATTACATTTAAGAATATATATTATTATTATTATGTATTTAAGTCCTCACCCGTGTGTCAAAGGGACAACAGACAAGTCTTCCCCCTGGTGTTTCCAGCTGGTGTTATTGTCTGCACCGCCGGCGTAGACGTCTGGATAGTTTTTGTCACAAATAACAGCAAAACCTGAGTTAATTCAATCACAGAGTCCGTAATAGACAGAAAGTAGACAGTCAACCTTTCTTTTCCTGGGAGATGCAGACTAAACAGAATGATACAGTGAAAGAGATGTTCATGGGGAACAAATCTTAACACAGATGGTTTCATTATTTTATTGCTGTTACATTGTGCAATTAACATTTACTTCACAATGACAAACTATGCAGCCGGTTTAATAAACAAACCAAACATTTTCAGTTAATACTCGTCACTCACGTGGAAATGAAAGAAATACTGAAGGAGTGACAGTCGGGTGTGTTCATATCAGAGCTGAACATCCACGCCTGCCTCGCTGTGGAAGTTTGTTTACTTCTCTCTCGTTCTTTGCAGTGTCACGTCGCCAGCTGCTGTCAGTTAATCCCGCATGTGTGATATTTCCTTTCTCTACCTTTTTAACAAGAAGCATATCTATTAACAATGCATTAAAAGAACACACTGACACTATCATGATCCTAACAACAAAAAGAAACAACAAAGTGTGATTTGAAAGCTCTTGCAGTCAAGAGAAGTGAATCAAAAAAACGTTCTTGTGATCGTCGAGAGCTGCAGCTGCCGATGGTTGTATGTGCTCCTGAATCAGTCCCAACATTTGTTTGGTAATTATTTTTAGTTTTATCTTTAGCACTGATTGTTTGCCACAAGATAATATACAGTCAGCCTTTTATTGTGGTGTATATTATCAGTTCATTAGCAGCGTCCTGAATTTTCCCCCCTTTTAGAAAAAAAAAGATTCAAAACGCAGATTTAAATAGTCCAGATGCAGCCTCTACTGCAAGAGGTCACCCCTGTGCCCTTTCAGTGGGATGTGCTCCAACAAGCAGCCCATAAATACTCAGGTGAGGGAGTTTTTATCGTGGCAGCTGGAGCCTGAAAGAACCGACTGATTGTGTTTGGTACCGCGACGATATTGTGCTGCCAAACGGGATGTAAGGTCACTTTGGACCACCAGATATCAAGTGGTTGGGGGAGTTTCTCATGGAAGAGGAGGGAGTGCTTACAGGGACACCAGCTGAGCTTAGGTGGGCACCATCTCGTCTCATTGGTGAAGAGGAAATGATGCGATGCCTCCCATCCCAAGGTCATCCCATGCTACAGTGATTCCCACAAACAGCTTCCAGCATCTGAAATGCCCCTCTTTGTGGCGAGCCGGAGAGCTGGGTGATTTCAGAGCCAAGCGGCGGCCATCTCCGGAGCTGTAATTCCATCATTTCGTGGTTGAAGGAAGTCATCAGCGGTAATATGTTCGGATGCCGGAAAATCACTCATCGCAATTTGAAATTACTTTCGAGGTAAATAACTTTCTTCCTGAACTCGTGCGTCTACCAGCGTGTTGTTGTTTAATCATTGTCTACAGGTACACTCCCTTGTTTTAAAAGCATATGCGCCAGACTTTCCCCTCGGTTACATGTCTCCTTCAGCCAATCAATAGGGTCAAGAAGTCGCGTTCATTGGAATTCACCTAAAGTGCTCATAGCCTAAAAGCAGGACCTGTCCTTCATCTACTGTCCATTAATTCAGTTCAAACCTGCAGGCTAGAATTTCTCCAAAAACGGATTAACTTCACCGCCATCGCAATTTACTCTCCAAGATGACAGCCGCTTCATATACCTTCCCTAAAAATCATACAGGGTTTTTATTCTGCTGACTGCGAAGTTTTTAAGATATGCTTGCCAATTTTATCCAATGTTTTAGAATTTTTTTTAAAGAATAAATGCCATTATCTACCAAACATACAGTATATCCTACAAGTCTGCATGTCCTTCAACACTGATGCTGCATCTTGTCTATGACCAATCACGAGCCAATTGGAGACACATTTCATCAAACTGACCGGGAAGGCAGTCACAGATTATTGATTGAATCCAAAACTTAAAGAAAAAAATAAAAATGCATAAAATCAAAGTGTGACACACACAGGACACGGTCTGGATCCAATCATTAAATAATCCCCGGGAGGCAGTCGGTGATGCATTTGGCCGATTTAACAACAAAGAGCGGAGCGATCCGTGTCCAATCAACATATAGGAGCGACATAAACACTGAGTTACCTTTGAGGATCTAACAGGAATCTCACACCTCTAACAGACGGCGCGCTGCCTGGGCTAGTGGGCTGCCGGCAGACGGGGAACAAGCGAGACGAGTTGTTTACTGTCAATTTTAAAGGATGTAAATATTATGAGGATGTAACGTGCATGACGGTCGAGGGAATGAGAAATCAGATCTCAGTGCGCACACAGAGGTGCATTTCAATGCGAGCTGTGGAGAGTCGCAGTTTTTGTTCTCTGTTTATAACTCCTTTGCCTCTTAAAGGATTGTCACATCAGAAAAAGCCGTAAAGCACCTCTGTTTTCTTTACCGCTCTGTAGCCACATCAGTCTTCACTGTCACACCATTTGTTTTTATCTCTAGAATCATTTTTTGGCAACAAAATTTTGTTTAGTGACCGAAAAAGAAATCTCTGTTGCACCGGGAGGCCTGTGGGCGATATGCAGCCATGACAAGCCTCCTCCCAGTTTGACTTTTCTGAAACATTATTAACTCTGACACTTTTTTCACAATTTCATTAGACCGTTCACAGTTTTTTCCGCCTTGAATCCACCATGAATTTTAACAGGAAGCGGATGATATGTAATCGCTCCATTGTAAACTAAAATAACATATATCGCTCAGTTCTACCGGGGGTTTCCAGACTGTGGAGTGCGTCTCTGCAGGGGGTGCTGGAGGGTCGGAGGGTGAGTGCAGAGGCGGAGACGTGAGGTGGAGATACTGTGTAAAGGGTCGACGGTGTTGTTTTAAAAAACAACAGGAAGTTAATCATTGCAGTTTGACCCATTGATCTGACCAGCGGGAGTCGAGTCGAGTAGTCACAGCTCATTGAGGCAATTAAGGTATTTTACTCTTCAGCCCCCACGAGGTCCTGACTGCTGCAGTTTCTATCAAAACTTATTTTCTTCTTCAACTCACGCAAAAACTAAGACACATGAGTTGGATATTAGGATGCTTGCATTAATCAAAGCATACGCAGAGAAACATTTTGAGACGTAACACTGATGAATTCATCGATTACCCGCAAAATATTAGGATAATTGATGGCTATTTTAATACTCGATCAATACACTCAAGCAATTTTTTTTTTTCTAAGTTGAAAATGCTCAGATTTCACCAACTCATGTATTTTTTTATGTTATTTTTAAGGACAAAATGTCCATAAGCCTGCTCAGTAAACGCAGGGAAAGATGCTCCTCATAACTCTGAGCTCTTCATCTCCAGATTCGTTCTGTCACGTAATCACATTCAGTGTTTCACGATGAGGTCCGCGGCAGCGTGAGGCTGACCTCCTGCATGTTGCCTGCATTCCAGCAGTTGTTTCATAAGCCTCCATCTTCTCTCCTCCGTTCTTGTCTGTCATCCTCTCCGTTTGCTGGAAAAGCAATAATGCGCCTGTTCTCTGAAGGACGACCTCTGCCACACGCTCTCTTCATTCTTTATTCCTTTATTTAGCCCTTAAACTTTTCATGGAAAACAGGTGGGAAACAAACCTCCTCTCTTTCTTTCTGCTCTGCCATCCCCTTCTTCTAATTTTATTCTTTTGTATCCCTTCCCTCCACCCGTCACCCCTCCTCTCTGCCCATACCAGAGGTCATGAACGGTGGTTTTGTTATCTTCTTCTCTCTCATCCCCTGTGTGTCAATGTTTACTGCAAGCTAAAAAAAAAGCAGCTCCCTGTGGATCAGTGTCTCACCGGTGATGCTTTACCTGTTGGACTTGTCTCGGGTTCCTATTACCTCAGAGAGCGGCCACAGAGATTTATGTCGACTCTGCAGCTGACACGGGTTTAGAGCCGTATCGAGAGAGCCAGCTGGCTGCTTTACTCCGCAAATAAACCCGACCACTGGGAGGGAGGGCGGCTGATCGGTGTGAAAGAGGTAGGAGAGCTGGCACGTGAGCGCCTTCCCGCGCTCTACGCCGTCTCGTCATTTATCACCAGTTAACGACTTTAGTTTTAATGTTATTGCCTTCTGGAGATGAGAGTTTCCTCTCTCACTCAGGTTATCCATCAGCAAGTGACATTGATTGCTGTCATATAATTTTGTATAAAGCAATCATGATTCATGGCTGTCTTAAAGAGATATTGGTGTGAGTGGTCTTTTTTTTTTTTTTTCTTTCAACAAATAGTGTCTAAAACAGCAATTAGATCCATTCTCTGCTCATCAGTGGGACTTTTATTGGAGCTAAAGGTTTGAATAAGTGCACATGGGCCAAGTTTAAAAATGTTTTGCAGAAAATCAGCCAAGTTTTTAATTATATTAATCATCGGAAGGAAATTTTGTGTTGTTTACGGTGTAAGAGTAGTAAAACACCAAGGAAAATATATAGTTACAGAGCCTCCTTTGATCTGTTGTCATCATTTGTTTGTTTAGAACATTTTGATTGTGCAGCAACACATTTTTAGTGAACGTATTGATCCATAACTGTCTTATTTCCCCCATCAGAATATCCCTGTGCCTGACGTTGAGGATGTTTTCACCGTCAGGTTATTTCTATTCAAACCTGCAATTTGAAATCACTGCAGCAGAGAGGGTTAAAAACAGGGAGACCTGCTCAAAGTTAACAGCCAGCTTTTGAAATTGCAGCACATGTGGGAGTTCGAACGTCAGATGTTTTTCTCAGGCGTTGGCGAGAGCGAACATGTTAAACAGAAACATTAACTCCAAGTGAAGTGACTGATTATGTTGCTCTGTGTGTGTTGGGAGAGTGACTTACAACTAACTTTAGCTCGCGTTTAACGGCAGCGGTCGAAGTCAATCCAGGACGAAGTGCGAGTGCTGTCACGATGTGAACGTTTTAGCTGCAGAGGTTCAGTTAAAAGAGTCGCTTCAGTTATCCAACCCCACTCATAGCTACTCGAGCTGACAGGAGAGATGTTGACAAAAAAACATCACAACTGTTCAGTGTGATCTCAAATGAAGGGCGACCTTGAAAGCTCAACACAGCGCAGATTAAGAAATGTTCCTTTCTGCCTTTCTGTAGTTGGATCTGTCTCTCGCAGAGGAGTGAAAGAGCGTCTCTCGCTCTTTCTCTTGTCAAATCGGTGGAGATGTTTTCTTTATGTGCTTGTTTTTTGTCTTGCTGCAGCGAGCTGAGCTCTCGAGGCTGCCGCACAAATGACCTTAACCGAAAGATACGAGGTAAAATCACTTAATTCTCTCTCATTTTGGTGATATGTTGAGGAAAAGTGGAATCCAGGTAGCATTCAGTTTCCTATTGCGATCTACCACACCTTCTGGGATACATGATTGCATGTGCACGTTATCTTTTTTTTTTTTTTTTCCAAAAGTAATGTTCCCTCACATTTTCCTTCCCTGTATCTCTGAGGACTATGTGAGAGTAATAACATACTTTTATCACTGCCTCCACAAAATGAGCCCGGATTCCAGGCCTGGTTACAAAAGAGCGTTTTCCCCCTGCATTTTGTTACACTCTCAGGCCGGTGCCCTTTTTTTATATGACACAGTGCACAGCCTTCTGCAGCACATGGAATAAACCTATAGCACAGCACAGAGCTGAGGGCAGGACGGGTGGTAGAAAAACCTCTCACACAGGCCTTTGTCCAATCTCCAATAAAGCCTGAATTACCTGTGTTAGATTTAAAGACCTGTCTCGCCTCTGTTGCCCTCTGCTCTTCTTTACTCGGGAGAGAAGTGAGACATGCAGCTGAAATACAGGCGCTGCTCGCTCTGTCTGTGTGTTATAAACCCCGCACCACCCCCACCACTCTTCATGGGATTGTTCACCTCCAATGATGGAGAAAGACACGACGCATGGATGGCTTCTCATGCGTCTGTCCGCTGTGAATACACTGCAGTCCAATACTGCTTGAGACAGGGACGGAGGGGTGGTCCGTCTGGGTGCCTGCAAAGATTTAAGTCTCACCGTTTTCAACACTGAAACCACATTCTACAGAAAATACCAACGTTATTAGAGGCCAGGAGATGATTTAAACATAAAAAACAGATAAGGGTTTTATGAAATTGTTATGGTAATTAAAGGTAAAAACAAACAAACAAAAAAAAAAGATTCATTGGTAACATTTGATAATAACCATCATTAATAACTGTACATTTACAGTTAATTATACTTTACTTAATAGTTATTTCCCTACTGACAAACAATGAAATGATTAATAAACCATTTGGAATTGTTTATTGTTAAAGTTGCAACTGATTTAAATTTAAATCCTGATCAGCTGCTTAATTGTTAACAGTTAGTTACTTAATTATTTTCTATTTATTAGTTATGACTATTAGAAATGTCCTATTTGCTGCACTCACCCTTTTTATTATATCAAAACTTATATTTAAATGAAAGATATTTAAGTAACTGGTCAAATTGAACTCTAAGTCCCCTGACTGAGCATTTCTATACACTGTTTAAACATCAAGTTTATCATTTATAATGATGTGTATCAATATTGTAATATTATTGTACTATAAGCAGGGGTAAGAATTCATCAACATATTTTTCAACAACTATAACTCCTCCTGCTGGCACATATAAGATATGAACTGGATAAGATAGTTCATATCTTATGATAAGAACTGGATTACAGCGATCCACAACTTGAAACATTGACTATCTGCCTGTTTCTTTCCTCCTACGTCCTTCGTTCTGGCCCACTTGCTCAGACGTTAACCATCCTCAGACTCGGCCTTCGTTTTTATCTCACGCCTGTGAAGCTTGTGACTGGATCTTGCTTCACAAAAATCTGTTGAAGGACGGACAGAAAGACAGACAGAAAAGACATATAAAAACCTGGCCAAACACTGATAACTGCTGGTGTGGTGTCCTGCTACAGAACAGGTCTCTAGTATCTCTATATCAACTACAAAATATATGGTCTCATAAATTATCAACAATTGATGCAGTGCATAAATAATGTTATATTAAATCACTATTTATTCAAAGGTGCTTATGCTTATGAATGCTAAATGTACTTTTGTGTTAGATAAAAAAAAAAAAAAAACTACAAATATTGAGCCCTATCGTGCCTGTGCTGTGTGTCCAGCCGGGGTAGTTTCATAAATGTGTATGTGTGCTGCAGCGTTTTGAGTGTGAAAACTGTATGTGTCCTTCGATCAAGCGATCTGTGCAGCAGTGATGTACGTCTGAACTCCTTTCAGGAGCAGAGGCGGACCCTCCACCCACAGGGAAGTAACACAGCTGGTATCATTGCACAGGATGTGTACTGTACATGGTGTGTATGGGAGCCTGTCCAGAGGTCTGCCTGTCCGTCCTGTAGGGAGGACGGGTCATTTTCAGAGAACAACCAATCACTGCTCTTCAATGAAATCCTTCATTTTACAGCACAGTGGATAACACACTGACTGCACACCTGCTCCATCTGTAATAGACTGACCATTTCAATATGAGTGAAAGTGCTGATCCTTTATTAAATTAACCTATTAAATGTGCTCCATTAATGAAGGGGGGGATATGAATGAAGCGGAGGGAAGAGCGATTAAAGATGGGACTCTTCGCCTGAGAGGGAGGGGATTTTTTTAAAAAAAGATGGTGTGACTGTGACTCTTTTTTTTCACATTTGCAGGATTTTTTTTTTCTTTTTTTATACATTCAGTTTGAGGCTCAGAAGCTCAAGGACACTTTTGACAGGAGGCCCCGCTGCTGATGGATACGGAGGGTTAGATTTACTGATTGCTGCGGGGACTGAACGTGTCAACATAAACTTAATGGGAGGAACTGCTTAACTGCTCATCAATCTTTGGGAAAGATCCCTAAAATGTTGCACATAAAGTGTTTCCCGACATTACTGCTTATCGGAAGTCGGAGCGAAATGAGCATCGTAAACAGTTTTGGGCTGCGCGGCTCTTCTTCAGTGGTTACTAAGGATGTGTCATGGCGGTGAGCGGCGAGCATGATAGATTAGAGGGGACGGATATTGTGACATTATACCCAAACGTGATGGCTGAAAGCGCCGAAGGCCTTTTATGAGGCTCGCGCGCACAAGGATAGCAGAGCCGTGACTAACACGTGACCTTGTTCAAAAATTCAAGACGAGACGGGGAACACAAACAAGTACATGCGTGTGAGGCAGGACACAAGGGCGCCATGTACATATGCACACGCTCTCTCACTCTTTCTTTGTCACTCTCACTTCCTTCTTCTTCTTCTTCTTCTTCTTCTTCTTCTTCTTCTTCTTCTTCTTCTTCTTCTTCTCCACTCACGGAGGTCTGTCTTCATTCCTGAAATAGCCACCGAGAACTGGTGCAACGGAAAACCGAGAAACAGACAAAGATGATGACATTGGACTTGTTTACTTGCACAGAATATTCCAGATAAAAGTGTGTATCTGTTCAGGTGATATTCAAAATGAGTTGTTCATGTGCGTCTTTCTGTCCTTATCTCCAACAGGGAGACGCATGACAAGATTATTCATTACCCAGAATATTGAAAAGGAAAAAAAAAAAAACAGTACCTGCACACATCACAAAACCGCCGTGAGCAGGACGAGCCGTATTGTGCCTCAGCGTCTTGTTTTAGATTTGCATATTCCGTCTAGATATTTTATATTTTCCCATGTAATGATGGATCTGACATTTACATGGGTTAATGGTAACATTATGCTCAGAAGTAAACAGTGCTGACAGCTGGTCTTCTTATCTGGCATCTAGTTTGAGATTAATTAAAAAAAAAAAAAGACATGTCATTCTGTTCAGAACAGCATGATACCGCTGAAACACTGATTTCAAAAGGCATCCAGCTATTCTTAAGTGAGTGATTAAAGGGTGAGTTCACCCAAAAAATTAAAATGTTGTCATTATCTACTTAACCCCATGCAGATGGAAAAATAGGTGAAGTCTACAATTCCCTTCTCTTCTGAACAGGTCAAGTAGTAGATTAAGACGTTTTTATTGAAAAAAACTTTGGTAAGCACTTAAAACAGCTCCTGTTCCTCTAGTCACGCCATACATTATTGGAAAAGCTTCTATTCTTTTGATTCAGTTAATGCAAACCATTTCAAGTTAAAACCGCAACAGCACGGCACAATCAACAATCAAACAAGCTAACAAACTAGCAACAAGCGGCAACAAAAACTCTCTTCTCGTATGTCCAGTCGATCTGTTTCAGTAACTGAGTTGGTCCAAAACACAGTTTCAAGTTGTAATGTAAATGTTTTTGTCATGCTATTTTCTGTAAAATGACTCATTTTACACCAAGTGCTATTTGATGGACAGCTAATTTGAGCAGTTAGGAGCTTCTATGTCCGCCCTAGAACCTGCTACAGCAGACAAACACAGAGCTTCTGGCAGTTTTAGCGTAAATAATCTTTGCAAAAATAATGGACTTTGAAACTTCACCTGACTTTCCATCGTCATTGAGCAGGTAATGACGAAATTGAGCAGATGAGCAGGTAATGACAAAATTATCATTTTTGGGTGAACTGTTCAGAAAGCCTAGTTCAAGATATAACTTTTGAAAATTGCCTTGCAACTAATGACAAATAGCTGTATCTTACATTATATTAAGGATTTTAAGTCCACCCACACAACTCAACGTGTTATCATTCTTTTTAGTCTACTGAGTTTTCATTCCCAGTTTAAAATCCTCCCAGCATCAACCTAGTTTACTGGTCTAATTTTAGGATGAAAAATTTTAATTGGTAATTCTGGGACCCGGTTTAACAAACAGCTGAAAGTGAAATTCAGGACAAAAGTGAAAGATGAAATTGAGAATACTTCACTTTTGCTCTTTATTGCAAAATTAGGAAATTAAAGGAATTCTCATGGTTTAAAGAGAGGTCATTTAAGGATAGAGGGTAGCTCTTCAGATGACTGAAGAGCTGTTCATTAAGTCATTATCTAAAATGATGACTAATACATGTCAGAGGTAATGAGTTAAATTCTCCTTATGATTTCTCTGATGCACCTCAGCTAATAGCAGCAGAGATTCATTTCAGTCCCACTTTAATTTTCTTTTGTTTCACTTTAATTTTCAGTTTATATTATTATAACCAAGCGAAGATGAACATTTCATTCCACATGTTTATCACTACAGGAGGTTAAGGAATAAGAATTTTAGAGATTTAATGTGAATAATCATTAATCTTTGTCTATATTTGCCAGTGATGTGATGTGATCAGTGATGTGATCATTAGAGAATAGTTTTCAGTCAATAAATGAGTTATCTTCTATCGAGTCAGCCGTGGATTTGTACAACAGATTGCCACAGCGGTCACCATGGCTCCACGTTGCTCTGCAGCTGACTTAGCCATGACCTAATTAGCTCATGGTTGCTATCTACAGCCAAGGACAGCTAGCAAAGAGCCAGATAAAATCAGGTATGATCATCCGAAACATGATCTTTCCCAAACCCAAACCAAGTGCCTGAAAAACCAGCCCGATCAGAAGTACAACATCATCATCAGCATACAATTGAAAATTAAACCTAAAGAAATGTAAAGTCTGAACATATCTGTGATGATTTGCAGAAAATCCCCAGTCCCTCCCACTGTAATAAACCGTCTCTCAAGAATGACGAGTGTGTAATCCATTTTGTTGATCTGACTTCCATAAAACACACCATTTATGCACAACAGAGGTGTTTGACCGTGGCACCACACCGGCGACATCTGATGTCATTTGGTCTTTTTCATTGGATCTTGAAAATGATACAGAAATGACAAGTGAAGGCAGAATGGACGCTTTTCATTTTAGCATATTAATTAGACTGACGGAGTGACTGAAGTCAATCCCTCTGTGCCAAACTGGCTCTCAGTCAGCCATAATGACCATGATTTACATCTGCAGTATTGATCGGGCCCCAGCTTTGGCAGGGCCACCGGCCATTTATAATCCCTCCCTCCCTGCCTCCTCTCCCTCTCCCTCGCTCCTCTTGGCTAATACATTTGTGTCTCTGCACAATCTGAGAGAAAGCAGGATTAAATAGTCATACTGTAAATAGCAGCACAGTTTAAACGGTTTTACTGGCGTATTTATAACAAAGACAACATGAAGCAGCAGAACTGCTCCATTCTTCAGTGGATCATGAGGGAATATATGAGAGTAAAAAACAAATAGTCTCATTGTGTGTAGGAGTGACAGAGCAAAACATCCGCATCCTTTATTCTTTTCTCAATCTGTAGTTTGCTGTGTAAATCAGAGCGACAGTTACATTCGGGAAAGTCATGTTTTAAAACACAATAAAAAAAATAAATTAAAAAAAACTTCTCCGAGGAGCAGAATATACAGCATTGAGCATCAGAGTCTTTGGAAAAACACTGGGCGCTTTTATTCAAACATCGAATCAAACTGTTTCTAACACCAATCTGTCTTTGTTGTGTCAAAGACTTCCTTAATTATCACCAGGCTTCTTGTATGAATCTGATGAAAAGCAGGGGAGCTAACAGCTCCACATCAGAGAGCAGAAAATGAACAAAGACCAACATTTTTGCTCAGTGATTTGGCTCTGTGTTGATGTTTCACATTATGATTTATGAACTCTATTATCATTTATCATAATTAACCGTCTTTCTGTGAGTGCTTGCAAGACAGTTAGATGGGTTAATATTTGGGTTTATTCCTCTCTATGTTTCTTCTGGCTGAGTTCTTCCAAAAGCCAACACAATCACCGAAAATAAATATCAGCTGAGCAAATTTATACAAAACCAGTGTAAAGTTAAAACTGGACGCTTCTTTACGGTACAACTTTATAGTTGTTTAGGTTGAATTTTCTATTTCTCTCATGTCACAATGTTCTGCTCATGCTCTGGTTAAGTTTCAGGACAAAAAGCACTTGGGCAGGGTTAGGAAAACATCATAATATAGCTTGAAATTCGTATTGTGGTAGCTTCAAAGATGGCTGTAAATGCCTCTAGGTCTCCTTCTAAATACCTGCTTCTTTTACAACAGATATGGCTGGAGAGGGCCTTCCTTCCCGTGAAAATAGCCGGTTCCAATCGCCACGAAAATGGCTAGAAAATGTACCCAGGTGTCAGTGGTGTGACTCAAATGTGCTCGGTCATTTGGCACCTTTGCTTGTAATAACGCCAACACCATCTCCTCCACCTCCTGATGTGAAAGGTGGCTAATAAGCAGTTCAATGTGAACATGATATGCCATGTTTGGTCCAAAAGTCACCCTTTGATGTATCTGTGGTTTGCTAACCATATCCTGGCAACTGGGCTGCAAAGCCACAATCATTTAAAGCCAATGTCTTTCAAAATTCATATTTGTGTCTCACAAGTCAGAAGTAATGAAGGATTAAACCACAGCTGTTGCTGCAGTCTGCCACTGTGGGTGAATCATCAGTTCAGTCTTTTATTTGTAGCCTTTGAAGGGAAAGTTCAGGGTTTTAATGTGTTAACATTTGTAACATCCAAGGGATTTATCATGAACCGGGTTTCAGTTCTCTAAAGCTTGCCAATGCTGAGGCCTGTATACGCTGCAGCTGGAGCACCTGGCTTTCAGCCTGATGTTGGCACCAATGTTCTGGCTTTGAGCTGACCCTGATCTCTGGCAGCTCCGGCAGTACAGTGAATAAGGTATTATATTAACATTATATCAAACATCATTATTTTACAAATGGAGGCTCATCTCATGGTACCATTCATCATTATTCAAATAAGGACCTAAAATTGGAATTGAGACAAAAAAATAGGCGACAGAACGACTCTAAACTGGTCGCCTGTCGGTTTGAGGATTCATTTTAGCATTTCGTTGATTTCTTTCGAGGCTCTGTCTGGGCCGGCCTCTGGTTATCTGTCTGAACTTTTGATCCTTCATGAGCCTCCTGGGCCCGGCTGCCTCTTGGCCTTAATTTCAATCCTTGTTGCACTGTTGCCTCTTTATTCTGTTTGTTTTAGCCTGTGGCAAACATTATTCATTCACTTTTCCATAACTCCTTGCTGCATCGATCATTAGCTCAATTTTATTTTCCCCACTGACTCCTTTGCACAAGTCTCTATGCAATGCACAAATTGCTTATCTTAAGGCTTAAAAACCCTCCCATGGCCTCTCTCCTCCGTCATTACATGTTGCCATTATGAAAGCAGCACATTTAATAAGTGAAATAATTAAGAGATCATAGCTCACAGTCGGCAACATGGAAAAGTCAGACGTGGTGAGCATTTTGTTTTTCTGAACTAGTCAGCAGTGGGCCGTATGTTCTGGTCAGACCTCATTAGAACCGTTCTTGATCTGACACAAACCAAAAGAAGTCACCGACTGACAGACTGCGAGGCCACAGTGACAGTCAGCTTTTCATCTGCTGCTCTAAAGAGCAAGAAGCTCTCTGGCTGTGGGTTTACATGTCATGCTGTTTCAGTGAATTAAAAAAAAAAAGTCATATCCAGTGATACATGGGCTCCTATCAGTGAGAATATGAAGCGATACAAAGTGCTCTTCTCCGATGGAAGTGAAAACTGAGAACGCTTGAAAGTATAATGACATCTACAGACCTCATGCAGGTGTGCTCATACATTCTGAGTGCTTTATTTCACTCCAGCAGATGCATTCAAGAAATGTGTAGCTGAACACACACTGTTACAAACCAACAACCACAAGTCTTGAATCCCAACCACATATATAAACGCGTATGGTCCGAGTGATGCATCAATTCCGACATGTGAGGTGTCCAAGCATCACATGAGCATCTTTTTAATGATTTATTACCTGTGAACATTCCTTTTAGACAGCATCTGAAAATCCATCAGGTCACTTAACTGTATATATACAGCTGTTCTTCAGCTTTCAGTCATATCGCACAGTAAGTCCTCCAGGTGAAATCACGCATGTTGTTTGACACATACAACCCTGACTCCGAAAGTCGCAATGATATGTAAAACTAAAACATGATGTGATAATTGGCTCATACTTTATGAAATGTATTCAACTGAAAATGTACACCGACAATGTATTCACCTTTTTGTAAATATATGCCCATTCTGAATTTGGTTTTAGCAACATGTTTCACAGCAGCTGGGAGAGGGGCAGCGTGAGACTGGGAGAGTTGCTGAATGCTCCAAAAGCACCTGTTTGGGACATTCTACAGGTAAACAGCTTAACTGTCTGTCATGGTTTTAGTTTTGTCATTTCCTGTTTTATTTTGAAGTTCTGCCCACATGTGTCCTGTGTACTTCTTGGTTTTTTAACCTTGCAGCATCGTAAACTGATATTTTGGTGATCCTGTCCACAACAACCTGCTCAATACATGGACACTGCTGCTCTATAAAACTAGCTTCCCCTGACTTCCTCCTTTGCTTTTATCACCATTCTGCTGCCGCTAAAGTTTTGATATATCTACTGTTTAAAATCTAAGAAAGACAGAAAACACACATGCATTTCATCACACACACTGACACTGCGATTTGATTCCTCCTGAACTTCCTCACCATCACACTGTATGTCTTTATTTGTGTTTTCATCATCTGCCACCCTCTCACCCTCGCTGTCTGGGATTATGATCTAACTTTTTTTCATGTGCCAAATTCCCCTCGGGTAAACCGTCACTGTCTGGGAATTACGCAGCTAAATGACGGGAATGCAGTCAGACGCCACTGGGACTCATAATCTTGACTGTGACCCTGTTATAGCATCTGTCCCACGAGAACTGTGGCACTCATTTTATAAGTATATTTCAATGGGAAATCCATTTTAGTCATCAGTCACTGCTTTTTGCACCCAAAAAAAATGGTGCAATGAGTCAAACATTTTTAAAATTATATCCAATAACCAATCTGAAACAAAGCAACAAAGAAAAAGAGTGAAACTGATTTGTGTGATGATGATGATGATGTCTGGGCGCCTGGGTATTTTCACTCAGTCTGTCTGATTGGAGGCAATTAATGGGTAGTATAAAATACAAGGATTCCAAATTTGTACCCAATTCTAAAACTTATAGAAAACCATTTCTTTTGATTTAACTGGTCGCAACATCTGGAGGAGATTTCATGATTTCTGGCTTTAGATAGACAGAAAGCAACCTAAAAAGAAAAACAACAACAACAACAAAGCAAGGGAAGATTATATGTGAGGATTTAGAGCTTTTCTGGGTTAATGGGGGCTGTTCACACCCAAATGTCAAAACAGGGTGATGTGCGTAAAATGTGATGTAAGAGTGTGTTGCTGTGGGATGAAAGGAGAGATGGACTGTGCTCCACATCTAGACGTTGATTTGAAAGATGGAATGAATTGTTCCTGTTTTTCCAGATAAAGATGGAAGCATTTAAAGCTCTTGTGTTAGCACACATGCACACAAATGACATAAATTAAAGGTCCCATATTATGAAAAACACGTTTTCTCTGGTCTCTGATCATTAAAAGCGTTAACGCTGACCCTGTCTCAAGTAAGTGCACAAGCTCAGCTGCATGTTGAGGATGTAAAAAAAGTCTTTTCAAATCAATATGGGATCCACAGGCTTCTGCAGACAATTTAAATGGAGACATTTTCTTTTTTTTCAGTTGTTTGTCTATGTTTTAAAACAAGTCCCCGGAAACTTGTTTGTTATGGAAAGCGGTGCGAGAAAAAAGCTTCAAAAATGTTTTTTGGATTATAAAACTTCATCCGACTTCCCTGTGGCATGCGGGCAAGTAGATAAGATTTACATTTTTGGATGAACTGCAACCAGCATTCTTTTTAATGGCCTCCAATGGACTTACAAGGAAGACTAATTATTTGTAAGCTTATGAGAAAATGACCTGACTTATTACTTACAATATGTCTCAGAATTTAATGATGCCATACGATCTAGTTTCAGGATACATCTGAGTGACTCCCACACATATTTATGCCACGAAAAGGGCCGAGGTGGTCATCAGCAGACAAACAGAAATAGTTGATAATCGAAATAAATGCCTATAAAACGAAGGAACGAACACACGATGCTGCATAGTGACAGAGAAATTGTAGCCCACCTCTGATGAGAAGTGTGTTTGAGATTTGTCACTGCAGAAGCTGCCCACATGATCTGAGCATGAATGTGTTAGTGGTGTATATTCAGACTTGCAGGCTCACATTACTCTGAGAGCCTGTCAGAGCAGTGTAAGCTGTTTTAGGGATTATGTTATTGGGATTGGAAAGGGGCTGAACCTTTTTCACTGTTCCACTTTTTAAAATGGTGAAAGCCTCCTGAGCGTTATTAATTTTTTTCTTTTGTGAAGCAGAGGAGACTCTCCCCTTAACAGTACTGAGTTCATACAAATCACTTTTCCCATTAAACGGAGAGTGTATAAAGAATTCAAGATGGTCCACTCCGTCCAAGGCCTCAATATGTAAATGGCGAAGAAAAGAGCGGGGACAGTTTCCTCAAGACAGCTGTGGCAAACAGTGCATACGTAAAATCAAAAGGTAGGTGCGTCAGATTCAGTGACTGATGAAGTCTACTGCTCGCACGGCAACAACGCAACACATTAAAATGACTCTCCCAAATAACTTCTACAGGAGTCTTTTGATCTGATTACCTTTGGCCAGTGTGATTTGTCCGTGTCTTGCAATAGTGATTGTAAAAAAATAAAACATTCTGATCTGACGCTGCTGCGGTCAAGGTTTGATTTTGTTTAGGCACAAAATGCTCGGTCAGGGTCGGGGAAACATTCTGGCAGGGGAGTAAGAGATTGGTCATTGTTGTGGTCAAAGAGGCCAACGCTGATTGACAGCAGGAAAGACAGTGACAGCATTCTCCCATGTTGAAGCCTGACGTCTCTTTGTCACCCTAAAACGGTGTCCTACTCATTCTTTGTGTCGCAGATGCAAAGGAATTATAATCCTCACAGCTAGTAGAGGACTTTGACACCTGAAGGTAAACATGTCCTCTTTAGCATATGCTGAAGTGACAGGGGTTGTCCATGAGAGGCATCTTTGGTTTTTGTGAACAGCTGATGTGGTTTTACACACATTACCCAATGAAAACCAGTTGGCTCGGGTTCAGAAAACATCACATTTTGGGTTAAAATTACCATTTTTTGTTGCCTCAACTTCAGCTGGAATTGTCCCAGCATGATGAGACATAGTCATGAACTGCAGTCACTGGCCTGACCAATCTATTTCCAACTGTGACGATGTGACGTCGCCCTGGCACCCAGACAGGATTGTTTTCCTCAGCATATGGTCAAAAGCATTCTTTTTTTTCTTTTTTTTGATGAAATAATTTGATTATTTTTCTCTTTTCACATTAAATTCCCCAGGGCTGAATGATATGAAACATAAATCTAGGATGATAAAAAGGTAAGGACCCCCTCCATAAGCCTCCCCCTCCCCTGACCCCCTTTAATCCTACTATTTTTTGTACAGTCCCATTAGGAAAAAAATAATTTCAAATGCACTTAGTCTGGCTTTAGCATAATTTCCTTTTTCATATTTGTTAAAAGCACATACCCACATCTTGTGGTGTGGTGCATGCATGGTTGCTTGTTTTCGTCGCACAGATATTCCAAAGAAAAAAACTGTGACTCGACTTATAAACCTGTTTATGACTTTGAACACACGTGTCCGTGTTGCAAACGAGCCCCTGTTACTCTATATGTGTCCCTGCCTTTGTGATACTAACAACTCCTCCAAGCAGCTCACTCCTGCAGGTGTCAGACGGAGGCAGGGCAGCACAGCCATCAGGGAGAAATATGGGCTGTAAGCCGGAGCTGTAGCACCATTACCAGCAGCGTCTTACTGCTGCTTTCATCTGTTAGCTCTATCTCAATGGTCATCTGGGGAACCTGGCCGCCGCGCTGCCATCAAATTGGAGCTGGGCAGGAGCAGGAAACAAAGATCATTATACAAGGTGTGGGTGTGTGTGCCTGTCTGTGTATGTGTGTGTGTGTGTGTGTGTGTGTGCATGTGTGTCTGTGTGTGTGTGTGTGTGTGTGTGTGTGTGTGTGTTAGGCAGGGGCACGTTTGCAGGACCAAAAATGAGAAATGTTTTTCTGTGCAAGCGGCTGAGTGTGTTTCGGCCTTTGTGGGTGCAGGCATGCATTTGTGTGTGTGTGTGTGTGTGTGTGTCCCTCTGTGTGTGGATTACAAGAGAGAGCGAGAGAAGCTGCATAACAAATCAAAAGCCCTGGTTTGTCCATAAGACGCCTCGTGGCTGGAGGCTACAAAGAGAAGCTAACACTTTGTCTGCGTGGCCTCTCTCTCTCTCTCCGGTGGCAGGTCGATTGGGTGAACAGCGGTGCTGCAGCTGATACAATACATGCTCCTCTATTCAGTAAAGAACAGGATGAAGTAGCTGTTACTTACTGTATGACTTTGTGTGTTTGTGTAATGGCTCGTGTGTTTATGTGTCCCACTTTGTAGGTGGAGAATGGTTTGTGTGTGCACAAAGGTGGTTTGGCACTCTGGTGTTTGTGTGATGCTAAAAAAAATATTTCCAGTTTGACATTTTGAAAAAGAGATTGCTTTCTTCTTTAATAGCTGGTGCTTGAGACAAGGCCTTCATTTCCAAAAGCAGGGAGCTGCTGGGCCTCTCTCCTGCAGCTGCATGAGCCACCACAGCAGGCACTGCACTGATCCGTCGCCAAGTTGTGAGGCATGACCTTGACCTTTTGACCCCGAATGTGCCGACCTCCATAAGGAGCTTCCAGTGGGATTCAGGTCTTTGCAGCAGGTCGAAGCTGTGGCAGGTACAACTTTAATGTGTGAGTGGTAAAGTGGAAAGTTAATTTTGTGCGTTTCTGATTCTCCAGATCATTCGAAGATTTGCAGGCCAGTCCCCAGGCTTAACTGTGGGATGTATCATAGGCTGACGTGCCGTCATATTAACATGTTTACAAAACCTTTCAGATCACGTTCACATTACATGTCAATGACATGACCTTCACGTCAGGAATTGGAGGGGATGTTGGTGGAGTTACAGGCGAGAAGGTTTGGCAAGCCAGTGACCACGGTTCAAGCCGGTGTTTCAAAATTTGAAAGTGTGAAACCACTGGGTATGTTTGAGGAAGGATTCATAATTTGTAAACCTGAAACCACAAATTTTAAGCAGACATTGGGACGATTCCAACTATATTTGTAGCAACAAAAAAAATACATATTTGACATAAATTCATCCGTGCTCTTGTCAACAAAGCCAGGTGTTGTTCATTTGTGTTTTAAGCCAAAACGTGATCTATTACTAAACCTAACGGGACCATGAGCACAGCATTGTCACATCATAAAAAGAAAGGTCGGTTGGTCCCTTGCTAAAATGCACAATTCCAACATGTATTATAGCTATAGGGTTGCCAGATCAGTACTTCTTCATACTTCAGTTCAGAGCAGGTATAGAACAAGACTTCCCTTCTACTGTAAGTGATGTAGTATGATGTAGTGTGTGTGTGTGTTTGTGTGTGTATGTGTGAATCACATCAATACTTGCAGTGGGGAGCTGCAGGAAAAAGGACATAAAGAAGAGTTATGACTCTATCTCGTGGTGTTTCTGTCTCCGAGGGCGCAGCGACATAAGAGAGACCTTTTAGTGCTGACACATGCCTGAGTGCCTTTAAGGTTGAGAGGAGAAGACGTTATGTTTCTGAAGTATGACTGCGAGTACAAACACTCCTGAGCAAATGATGGCGGAGATAATGATGACTGCTGTATCTGCTCCATCCCCACATGCTAGACGGAAACTCAGTTTGTGCAGCCATGGCTGAAGCTGCGGGTGAAATGCACACGATGCTCCTCTTTCAATGCCATGCACGGGCTGTCGTCTTTATGAGCCCCTCAGGGGTCGATTCATATTTGCACCATTTAGGTGTGATTGATTTGCCACTCAGGGTACGCCTACAGCAGTCTGAGATCGTCTCCGCATTTCCCAGAGAGCTGTTGGTTTTATGAATAGATCTGATATGCATTTGTCAATAATGTGGATGTGAACATTTCCACTGCAGCAGCCGAGAGACAGGTTGAGGTGTGTGTGTGTGTGTGTGTGTGTGTGTGTGTGTGTGTGTGTGTGTGTGTGTGTGTGTGTGCGCGCAATGTGTGTGCCTGTATTTGTGTGTTCTCAGGTTGACCTTGTGGAAATGTTAAAAGTTGTACACATTATAAACACACATTAGGTACTATGAGTCAGTAATGTTATGCTAAAGTTGTTCTTTAACTAGGTAAATGAAACAGGTAGAATAATTCAAAGAGATTATGGATCAAAGATGCAGTGTGTAGAATTGATTGGGATTTAGGTGGAATTTATTGGGAGAAATGTAATTTAATATTCAAAATTATGATTTTATTTGTGTTTAACCAGGTGAAACTAAAAGATGTTGTGTTTTTGTTGTATTAGAATGAACCATTCATACCTCCAGAGGGAACAGGTCTCCCTCCCTGGAGTCCAGTATGTTGTACCACCATACTGCAGTGGTCCAGAATGAACTAACCAAACACTGGCTCTAGACACTGGTTCTTTTTTTTTTTTTTTTTTGGCAGGTAAAATGACTGCATCTTGAGACTGTGTTTCAACACTTGCAGGTGAGAAACTCCTACATATTTCCAATGAAGGAACACAGCGTTTCAACATCTGTAAACCTGAAACCACTGGATATTGTAATGGAAACTTTGGGACAATTTCCATCTTTATACCGAGGGGTATTCAGTTTATTGAAATATTCATCCCCAAGCTATAGAAGCCACTGATTCCTACAGACCACACCTTTAATATCTGCATGCTGTGTCTACTATATGTATAGTACTCCACAACACAGTGAAGACATGTAGAGAACAAAGCATCATGTCATGAATAACTAGGTGATTTCCTGCTTCGGTGCGCTTGGCATCTTGGGAAAAAAAAAAAAGAAAAGAAAAGAAAATGCGCTGATGTGAGCTGAGTGATTGTGGAGCCAGAATTATAACACCAAAGAAAAGAAATTGAATTTAAGCTGCACAGATGAAATTGTATACAGTAGGGTAATTTGTTTCTGTCCTTTTCAGATATTGCAAGTGATGAAAAAGTCTCTGAAAAGTCAGTAGGACTATAACTTAACTCAGCCCTCAGAGATGAAGGCTGCACAAAGAGGCTGAGTGCTCCAACTGAAAGAGTCAAACAGACAGTGGTTGAAAAACATACATCTGCGCTGAAAAGCATTTAGGAGACAGAAAATGTTGCAAAAAGAAAACATAGATGGTAGTTCTGAAAAAGATTGTTCTGAAAGGTCATATAAATGTGGTGTTTTGAAGACGAGTCGATGTTGTTAAAGAACACGTGTGTGAAATATGACAGATTGCTGTGGAGGAGCAGGTTATGTTGTTGTTCACACAACAGTTAAGGTGCGATCATAACCTCACCTTTACCATAATCTATAGTTAGTCACATGTTTTAATAAGCTTAGGATGGATACGTGAAAATAATGAGAACACAACTAAATGTATTCTTTTTCTACTGTCAGAATCAGAATATATTGATGTTTTGGACTCGCTAGATGGTGTGCCTGCTTTGAAATTCTATCATGCTTAGTCATCATCATTATTCGACCCCCATTAAACTTTTTTTTGTACATCAGACAAAGTAATTAACCTGCCACTCACTGTTGTGTTTGGACTTGACTATGTACGGTCTCTTCCATAGTCAAATTACCAATACCAAACATGCTAGGTGCAGTAATATTTCCAAAATAATGGCACTAAAACTGCTGCACCACTTGCTGTGTGCTTCAGGATGCTCCAGGTCCAACATGGCGGATAGTTTGGAGACGGAAACTGCTCAGTTTCGTGTGTTTTGAAAAGTTTCCAGAGGTGATGAGACATGTTGGATGCATTGAGTAGCCGGGATTAATCTTTATGCAATTTAGGATCTGTGCCTGGTCTCTCAAAATGCGATTCTCTGCGACCAGAATGCATTGCACAGTGGCTTGCATTGACATTGAATTCAATGTACTCGAACCCAGACTTTTTGTCTCATTGAATTTTGTTTGTCCATTTTTTCCCATCATCATCACCCCCTCCTGGCGTCGCACTCTCATCCATTTGAAGGCAAGTCAAACCGTCACCCTCACACGCTGACCTCTGGAGGTTAGGCGGGTCTATTACCATTACTAAAAATCTGTTATGACTTAATGACACCCAGCAGTGATAGAAAGGTTTTTTCCAAATTTTGAGGCTAATGAAGAATAATATGCGTTAGGAAGTTTGGAAGGAGTATTGTTCAAAACTCCACACTTTATGCATCTTAAAATGAACAAAATACACAAAGATCAGTACCAAATACCCACAAATACCAGGAATACCCAAATGAACACAAAGGAAACATCTCAGTTGTCATTTTCACCGGTTCATTTCAGAAGAGTGAAACAGACAAGCACAGTGGCTTCACTGTGCTGCGACTATTGTGTAAAAATACTTGAACTCACTTTATCTCTGCTGAAACATCCAGACATTCACTCCCTCTCAGCTCTTCGAATCCCAATTCTCACATAGATTTGTATATCTACGCAGCTCACTCAGCGGTGAGTTTGAGTCCTGAATTTGATCGACTGTTAAGTGAGCTGCAGGAGATCAGACAGGAGACACAGCTCGAAAAGAAGACAGCTGAACCACCACCACCTCCTCCAGCACTACTCCACCCTGATTCTCACTATACACCACAGTAGGGCCCATAAACAACCCACTAAATAGTTGTTACTAGAATATTAATACATTTATATTCATATATAACAATTGTTAAACATTAATAGAGAGGAGTTACACCAGTCAGCCTGAAATGTATCAATTTATATATATAAATATTTTATTTAATATTTTGTACCAGATTACCATTGACAGGCCTGTCTTTGAATGTTAATGCTCAGAATACATCACCTGTCACTGCAGCTTGTTCTGCTACTCATACATGAATGTTCTGGTATATGCTCTTTCTTTCTTTCTTTCTTTCTTTCTTTCTTTCTTTCTTTCTTTCTTTCTTTCTTTCTTTCTTTCTTTCTTTCTCTCCTTCCTTCCTTGAAGCCTACAGCACTGTAAGTATTGCAGCTTCATGACTAAAGTTTCTTTACTTAAACTTAAACTACTTTCCTCCTCCCCCTCCTCCTTTTCCTTTCTTTTTCTTTTTCTTTGCCTCTTCTTATTTTTTCCAAGCTTCTTTTTTTCCCCCTCTATTGTCTCGATGAATGTTACATTGATCATAAATGTTTTAGTGCCACATGCAATTTTGATGGAGGCGCCGCTGTTGCTGTGTCTTTTTGGGATACAGTAGGCCTAATTGTGCCATGCACAGTTATCTCTGTTACCGGTTTAGTACAAAGAGGAGGAGACAGCAAGAGAGTGAATCTGTTCAGGCTGGAGTCACTGGGAAGTGTTTAAAACTCCCTGTGACTGTGATACTGATACAACTTCAAGGAGCTGGTGTTACTACACCTACATGTGTGTTTAAACCTTTACCTGCCCGCCACTGAGCATCATTACTGCGTTTTGGGGGAGACATTCAGAAGAGAAAGATCTACATGGACTAATTTTTTAAAGCCTGAACAAACTGAATAAACAAACTGACCTGAAAGGACAACACGGTTTCTTACTGTTTTATTGTATTTATATGTGGCGGACCCTGCCAACTTTCTAGCTTCAAACAGTGTTTTGGGGACCTGATTTTTCTCTGAGAACAGCTTGTTTATTCACTTAAACAATAGATACTTCCGAGTTTGTATTATTACCTAATTTACATTGTAAATATTAAAAGTCTGAGTTTGAATCTCCTGTCCAAAATCACAAAGTGCTCCTTTAAGCAGCAGCTCTGCAGGGTCTGAGAGGAAAACGGCAAAGAATGAAAGATTCAAATGATATTTCTTGCTATATTTGACTGTTTGACGTCTTCTTGGACGAACCAAGAAAACAGTAACATCCCTGTCATCTGTCCCCATGTTCTCTCTCATCTCCACCTTTATTTTTTATCTTTATCTTTGCTTTTATGAGCGCGCAACACACTAAAAGTGTCAGTAACACAGTATGGTTGAACTGTTTGCAACCAGCTGATTTTTATCTTCAAACATTCTTTTATTTTATTTTTTAACATTTAAAAAAATATATATATGTATTATATTTTCTTGTTTTCTTTTTTGCAAGTCCTTCCAGAAATACAACATTTATTTTACATAAACTTAAACTTAAAGGTGTCATTTGTCAGAGCTCGTCAAATAATAATGCGCCATCCCAGATCGTCATTATTCGGGTTGGGAGTGATGCTCAAAAATCAACTTTTCTTCTTTTCTTACAAACAGCACCTTTAAAGAAAGAATGTCTTAACTTCATGCATAACTTAAACCATAACCTAAATGTATTCCTTAATCCAAATGCCAGAATTATTCTAAATTCAAATCGGTCACCAAAAGTCAAACAACTGCAGACAACCTTCATATTTTTGACCCTCCACTCGTGTCCCACCGGTGCATCTAGTCCTAACGTCTGAGCGCACGCACGCACGCACGCACGCACGCACACACACACACACACACACACACACACACACACACACACACACACACACACAGGTGTCGCTCTCCAGTGCGATGAATCTGCAGATGCAGCCTCACCGCATTCGGCGTACAGCGGCTGACGTCAGGAGCCGAGCGCAGCGAGAGGAGTTGAAATAGGGCAGAGCAGCAGCGGAGCGCTGAGAGGAAAACCAGCCGGAGGAGCCGGAGGATGGCAAACCGCCGCTGAAGAGTTGGGACGCGCTACCCGCCGCTAACTGAAACGCAGCTGCTGACTGAAACACCAGCCCCGCAGTCCATCCGAACCGTTTTTAAGCCCTGCGGAGCCGGGGAGCAGAGGAGTGGGAACTAAAACGGAGCGCAGTTTGGACGCGTCGCTGCGAGGGAATCTGTGGCACATTCGCACGAATTGCCTCCTTTTTTTTCTGCCTTTTGTTTTTTTGGGGGTGCCCCGGAATACCACAGGTAAGCTGGAAGCTGTCTGTACTAACGCAGGATGGGGGGGCTCCCGACGCCGCTCAGACGAGCATTTAATGTTTGCCTCACAAGTTTGGGGTTGTTTCTTTGGGGTGCATGACGCTGCTTTCTTTATCCGTCACTATTTGCATCGGGGAGTGAATGGAAACTGAGCGGGAGGTTCGGCGGTGGCGTGCTTTAATTTTGAATTAGTTTGTGAGTAGCTGAGGAGAGATGCATGAATAATGGAGAGATGTGTGTGAGGTGCAGCCGTATAGCGCAGGGCGATGTCAATGACAGTCTGTGACTGTGTTTAACTACACTGCCTATTGTCTGGCGCAACGCGAGCTGCGATTAATCATTCAATATGACCAGATGCCAGCATTTCTTCTTCTTCTTTTTTTTTTTTCCTAACCTCATTCAACCGTGCGGCGGCTCTTCCTGCTTTGAAACAGCGGGGCAGTGTGTGATAAATGGCTCCAGGAGGACTCCTCTGGCCGGATGCGCCAGGATTTGCTCAGGCAGCACAGGGACCGGAATGATAACACAGTGAGACACGCACATCCCTCTCTGGGGCTCTCTGGCACGGATTCCCGGTCCCACCACCACCACCGCCAACCACCTCATACCCCTCCTCACCCGGTCCTCCAGCCGTCAGCCAATTAATCTGGCACGGCTCCGGCGTCTTATTAAGCACATCCACCCCTCATGCGAAAAAAAAAAAAAAAAAGAAAAGAAAGAAAGAAAGAAAAGAAAGGGGAAAAAAGGAGGAGGAGGAGGGAGAAATTCCTAAACAAACCGAGATTTTCTTGTCTGATTGTGTTAAATGAGCTGCCTCAGCGCTCCCTCATGGGTATATCCTATCAGTGTCACCAGAGAGCTGGCACAGCGGCAGCAAAGCCTCCGTGACGGCCAGCGGAGTGGGAAATGAGGATTGGTCGGCGCGCACCGCCGCCGTGTCGTAGCGCACATTGCGCCGGAGCTCTCCGCGGTGCTGAAAACGCTCCAGCCTCTCCACTCATCGCGCTCCAGCCTCTTTCTGGGCTCCTGCTGGACGTCACTATCTACCTGGAAGCACATATGGAGCCGAGGTCCAGCGGCTGAAGTACGGCCATCCATCACCGGGCTATCTGCGAGACACTGCTTGTAAATCGTAGCCCCCCCCCCCGGTTTTTTTTCAGCCTCACGCGTCCAGCAGCACCTCTCCAACTCTCAACTCAACACACACACACACACACACACACACATACATGGAAGCACATGCGGAGATGATCAACATCTCGCCCTGAGAGCGTGGTTCTCGGCTGGTTTGCCCCACAGCAACACAGAACCTTTAAAACAGGACCTGCATCATTCTCTGAATAAACCAGGAGCACCTAGACATCACATGTGAGGAGATGGCTCGCTCATATAGTGACATTCTGTGTCTCATGGTGCCTTGCAGTCAACAGTTGGATGTTGTGTGTTTCATGGCTGACTCGGCGAAGCTGTGCAAGAAAAGAAAAGCTTTCTAATCACCACACCGTTGACTTCGCTGCAGTCTGAAACAGAAGGATTACATCAGCACAGTAACACATTTATACGTAGACAGGACTCATAGTGACTCTGAAACCACAGCTTTCCTGAATGACTCCTGCGGATTTGCAGGGGGTCTGAGCAGTTGTGCAGCCCACCCTCAGCCCGAAGAGTCAACGGGTTGGTGAAATAATGATGCGGCCCGGAGCAGTGACTCAGTCGGGCTTGTTGCAGTTGGCAATTCACTGTGTAACTTATTAGCTGTCTTGTGGAGAGAGCCATCACGGTGTGGTGTCCAGCAGATTATGGCTGCTTGTTGTGCTTCAGAGGCAGCCCTGATAGTGGGATGACTCACACACCTACAGACACACACACACCTACAGACACACACACACACACACACAAAGAAACCTTCACTGTATTATCCCAGTCATTAGAGTTGAATAAGGCTTTTGGAGCTCTCTCTCTCTCTCTCTCTCTCCCCCCACTAAGCAGTTAAATCCTGCAAAAGCCAGAGCCAGCTCGAAGCAGCGTCTGTGCATGGATGCATGGGTGCACCAGAGCATGAGTGCACGGGGGTGTCATGCATGTTAGATGGATAAAGCGCAAGATTTCGGGGGGCGGGTAAAGGTCTTATCTTGTGTTGTGTAACCAGGCACGCGAATGGTTTTCACACTTCCACAGGTGCTTTCATGACCAAGTGTGACTTAACTGAGACTCCAGACTGGATTTAGACGCATCGGCAAAAGCGTGGTATTGACTTTTTGAGGGACACTGGCAACGTTGAAGCTATAGTCAAACAGTGTCAGTGCTGCTGCTGTTTCGTTGCAGTTAAAAGCACTACGAGGCGCTTTTAGCCCTTCATGAATCAGTGTCAATGTAGTGATACCTCTAATCCACTAAATGAGACTATCCTCGAGAAGACTGGATGTTATGGTCGTCCTGAAAGGTCCAATTTGTAGCACCGTTGGTTGTTGAGTCTCATTTCCAACTCGTCAGATACTGACGGCTTGTAATGGAAGGTCAGGCTGGTCAGCCGCCACATAGTGTCGGTATCTGACGAGATGGGAGTGAGACTGTACAATCACCTTCTCTTACAAACTGGATCTTTAATGCCCGCCAGAAAACTCTGCTCCTGAAACGCCTCGTCAGGAGTCCCACCTTTACTCCTGTGACTTTGTGACATCACACTATATCACCATGTCAAAACAAGTGCATAATTTATGCCTAGCGGCCAGTCTGGCACATGACGATTGATTTAGCATGGCTGCTCAGTTGTTGTTAGTGGTGCTGGATCAGGCGTGTGTGAGCTGACCAATCAGTGGACAGTGTGAGAAAATGGATGGGTTTTTGATCATTGAGGCATCTAAACCTTTTAGTAGTAACACAAAATGAAATCATCTAACTGAAAATGAGCATAATAGTTCTCATCATAAACACTTAATGTGAACAGGATATGATGCGTTCAACGTGAATGTATCATCGCTTTGAAGCCAAAATTGTATCCTGTTGACTAGGCTGGGTAAAGACGGTTCCTTGTAGCTGTTTTTACTTCACACGGGATGATTGGATGTTCAGTTTCTTGTAGTTTTCCTCGTTGATGCTTGAGCGTAGATGCAGAAAATAATCCCCAGCTCAGTTTGAAGATCAGTTTAACATCCCGATGGACGTGAAACTTTATTGATCGTCGCAGAGAAATTCCCTTTCCTCCGCTTTTGAAAGATCAGAGGTCAGACTCGGCGACGGGAGTTCAGTGTTTTTCTCCGGGACATTTCAGCTGAGCGAATGCCTGCTGACACAAGGGGCTGAAAACAGGTTGTTCTGGTTAAAGCACAGTCTGTCTGCCCACTTGACTTCCCTGCTGCTCGCAGAAGTCGGAGCGCCGGAGAAAGATGAAGAAAAAGATCACTGTCTGCTTTCCTCCTTTAATACGAGACAAGAGCGAAGGACACACATGTCACGGTCACAGATATCCTACATGTCGCTGCTCTCTCCTGCTGTCATGTTGGACCAAATGAAAAGGACTATTTCAAAGTTTTATGCATTTGTAAAGTTTAGATTTTGATGGTTCCAGCTGCTCTGTCAGCGCGAGCGCTTCATAGCAAGCTGTGACTGGGAAATGCTGAATGTGCTTTGCAAAAATGGCCCAGATGTCAACAAGGGTCATATAAATGCTCATTACTCTCATAGATATATGGCGATTCCGGTGGAGTTTACACTGAAAATGGTAAAACTTAGGTGCAACAATGGTCCTTTTATCCCCCCTACACACAGAGCAGACATGCCCCTGTTGTGTTTTTTTAAATAAATTCCAGGTAGGCCCGCAGGCTCCAAACAATCGAGTCATAAAGAGCCCTGGATGACAATGCCTGTGTAATGCTTCTGCAGAAAAAAAAATCTCTTCTTCATATCAATTAGGATGCCCCTCTCGTGAACGGTTTAAATCCTTGGCATCACATCGCCTGAACCCCATGCAGAGCTTGTCTAATCAGCAGCAGGATTTATTTCCACACAACAAAGCTTCACCCTCGGGTAAACCAAACCCACATCCGTGCCTTCAATTTTTTTTCACGCCCGTTGACTTTGATTTGTTTGGCTTTGCAAATTTTCAAAAGAAATATAATGAGCCAGACTCCGAAACAAAGGTAAAAATGCATTACATACGGCGAGGGCTGGCTCTGTGGCCACACGTGCCAGTCGAGCGGGGCTGACGGGATTAGTTTGAAATTGAACTGATGAAACCCTTTCTGGTGGGTTTCAGCGAGGGCACTCTGATGCTCACACCCAGAGGCATATATTGTGATTAACATGAGTCTTCTGACAATGGGAGGCACCCAATATGAATGACACTGAAACTAAGACCAGTTACTCATACCGTCAGATTCTGTATCCTCTCTGTTCCAGATACGTGTCACTGTGGCGTCAGCTCGCCCGATGACTCCTCTGTTCTCCCAGCAGAGCGCGGGGCCACAAAATGTGGGCAACACGGTTCACTTGAAATTCCGATCACTGATGTTGAACTTCTAGAAATGACCTTTACCGTAGCATCCCATATGAACACAGCAGCTGAGCTCTGAGCATCAATAGCGCCACTCTGAGCAAACAGCGCTCGCCGCCCTCCTCTGCCTGAATGGAGGAAACTGACGAAAGAGTCAGCAGAGACGGAGAAATGCATCGGGAGGTTACGGAAAGGTCGCCCGGCATATCTGTTTTCTGCAGTGAATTCAGTCAGCCATCTGCCTGTCCCCTTTATCTAGTCACTCCTCCCTCCTCTGCTTAAAGCTGCCAAATGTTGGCTCTCGTGCTTAGAGCTGTTTTGACGTATCACATTTGGAAAGGTGGCATGACTCAAAGTTGTGTTGAAATGTTACCTCTCCCACCGCGGCAACCTGTGCACGTATGCAAATGTTGACGATGTCAGAGGACTGAGGCACAAAAACACTTGGTTAGGGTCAGGAAATGATCATGTTTTGGCCGAAAATACCTGTTATGGTGGCCATGAACACGGCTGGAAATCATCACACGTGTTAAAATACCACGTCCCTTATCCAAACTGTCCAGCGGTTTCAAGCTTACAAAATGTTGTTCCGTAGGAATGTCGATATAGTACACACAGTAGCCAATGGCAGTTACAAAGGTGAATGTGTGAGTGATTTGCAGAAACGTTAACTGCCAACATTTCAAGCTGGAGACTGGGCTGGCAACGTCAACTGGAGAAAGTCTGTAGTTAAAGGTGCACTATGTAAGTAAGTTGATTATCGAGTCTTACTCCCAACTCAAATACCTAAGTTCTCTGATGCTGGCTGACCAGACCTTATAATACTGTCGGCAGTATTAGATTTGGTTGGAAATATAAAAATTTAACATTAGCTTTCTTACAAATTGGACCTTTAAGCAGTAGACATTCATGTATCAACTTCTTTCGTCGTGAAGTGTTGCTAAGAAAGAAGAAAATGAGCAGCGAGACTGTGAATCTACAAGAATAAACTACAGTCTGTTAAAACTCGACGTTTACAGACTTTAAAAGCAGTCAAAAGCTCTGAGAATGCTTCTGTGTGGACCCCTGAGATGTGATTATTTTGTCACATGTACAACTTCCGTGCTCAAGACGTTAAACTCGATATGTAAAGCAATATCTAACCAAGTCCTACAGCACACGAGTCTGACAGTCAGTCCTGTGCTTTCAGAGCAAAATGAGGGAAAGGAAACAAGTAAAGTTTTTAAAGCAGGGTTTAAAAGTTCACTTTGCCTTCAGTTATTTGAGTTTGCACCTCGCAAGAGTCTTCGCTTCTACTTTGAACAACAAAATCCCGCTTTAGAATTGTTGTCAGGCAAACACAGCAAACGGGGCTGAGCGAGAGAGAGCCCGTCGACAAAGCGAACACCGCAACATTTACATTATAAACCCCACTGTGACATTAATACCTTAATAGCTACCTGCTGAAAGTGCAAGTTAATGCATTAACTTTGAGCCTGTGGAGATAATTTGTGGGCTTTTGGAAGATAATATGCATTTATTCAAGCCTTTAAAGCAAAGGACAAAGGAAAGCGTGAACGTTACAATGCTGTGTTGAAGTGTGTTGATCTTTCAGATTGCAATTTAGGAGGTGACCCCCTGACATGCATTGATTGCTGGCTGCTGCAGCCATGAATGGGGCTTCTAGTGGTGCTCCAGTCGGTGGTGATTACATGTAGAAACCTCATTTTTCCTCCACAAAGTGCCTCTGAAGAACCATTTATGCTTTCAAAGGTGTTTTTCTCTTCGCTACCAACGCAGACCTCTTTCATTTTCTTTGCCACACTTTAACGCCGCTCTATAATAAGCAAACATGGTCTCGTTAGCCATATTGACCACCCTGTCGTGGCACTTCAGATCCTCCTGATTTCTTGCAGCCGTGTCGCACAGCCTGCGGGGGGCGATTTCTGGATTTAACAAGTCAAGGTGCCGCTTGTGTGTCTTTCGGTCACACCTGACAAAGTAGGATGTGGGCTTTAACACCCAGGGGCTGCCGAGCCGGTCACAGAAACTTGTCAGAGAGAAAGCCAAAAGTCGATATCAGTGTTGAGTTAGAAAGGTAAAGAGGGGGAGGAAGAGAATGGAGTGTGACACAGAAGGAAGGAGTTTCTTATCCTTCCTCTCTTCAGTTTTGAGATGCGGTCTTATTACTACCTAACAGCCTGAAGCTCTGCCTCTTCTACACAGACAGAAAGTGGCAAAGAGAGAGTGTCAGACAATAATTAATACCAAGGTAATGCAGACGAAGCCGAGCCGATAAGAATCTCTGCTCTCGCTAAAGCGCCACGTCCTACATTGTGTTCCTTCCGGGATCCCTGAGCCTTTTCTGGGAGGCAGACACATTCTTCCTCTCTCCACGGGGAACGTTTCACCACAATCTGAAAAGGCCCATGTGCACTTGTGTCTCTGCAAAACGAATACATTAACTTTTCTATCACTGTTGCCATATGGGTTTTTTTGTCATGTTTTAATTGCTTTAATGGCGTCCTTGTTGTTGCTCACATTATTTGCTCTGCTGTTTCCCAGCATCTGTGCGCGTCGGCCCGGCTCGTGCCCCACGTCAGAGTCTCATTGTGTCTGCTTTTCTTCCGCAAATTGCCCGACTTTTCTCCCCTTTCATTTAAGCACTGTGCGAGTTGTTTCTCATTTTTCAGCACAATTGCTACTAAATCAGAAATGATTTACATCATGCCGAGCCATTTTTGCAAACCACAGTGCTTTTAAGATGATTATCTCCTGCCATTCCAGGCAGCTGTTTGTTTACATTAATTTCAGTGTCATATGAAAAATGTGCAATAACAAGTCTAATGAAACTTTCCTAAAGATTAACTTCACTCATTCAATGATTCTCTGTCAACAAATCCTATGAAAAGCCAAAAATCAACATGCACAGATTCACTAACCAGTGTCTGTGAATCCAAATCCTGATATGTGGTTTTGCTGTATGCTGCAGATTGCGTTGTTGTCCAAAAACAATTAAAAACAATGAACCAATGATCAACGAGCCAGGAGGAGTAACGTGATTCTTCATCACTATTAACATGGGAACGAGTTGAGAGTCAGTCCCGTGTACTGAAATTCCTGCTAGCATGCAAAATTAGTGGGAGTAAATAGTTTGCAACAAATGCCCCATTTACTCCTGTAAAGGTTAACTCCACCAATCTCCAACATTAATGTGTGTTTACAGGTCTTGGGGAGTATTACTACATATGTGAAAAAAGTAGCATAAAGCCTTTTGTGGCTTCAGAGGAAGATGCATCTAATCTGATAAAATGCCTCATTGTGGGTAATGTAGGCACCAGGCTTTGAAAGAGAATAAATATGGGATATCTTGGGTTCTGCTTTTTAAATTATGATCACTTCTTTTTCAACTCTCCATAATGAGTCCAATAGTTTTATAGGAGTACAGGAGTATAGTAGTGTTAGACCAGTGGACTGCTTCTTATAACCCGGCGCCTCCAAGCCCACAATGCAATTTATCCACTGAGTGACCTCACTGGAGGCAATTTGTCAGATTACATGCAGCTTCCTCTGGAGCCACACAGGGCTTTATACATTCAAGTATTCCCCGAGGCCTGTACAACAGATTCTGATGTATAAAAATCTGAATTATCCTTTAAGCAAGTGAATATTTGCCTATTTTTACATTTCCTGCAGACATGAGGAAACATTAGCTCTAATCAAAATTTTACTCTCCTGTTGCTTTGTCAATGTCCCTGCAACTCCCAAGAACAACATCTGGAGGGTTTTTATCCACCAAATGCTCAAATGTATCAACCAGTTAGTAACTACCTGGTTGGTGCTTTGTTGCAAGAAAGATAAAGTAATGTAAAATGTGCTGATTATTGCTGAAAAGGAGGATGATGAGGTGCCAAACACGACAAAGATATGGGCTGTAAGAAAAAAAAAGATGCGTGGAGAGACTTCAGCTGGCTCTGTGGAGCTGCGGGGAACTGCAACTGGAAACACTTTTTGATTCATTGTTAATATGAACATTTCTTGAATTTGCCCAAGCACTGACATGATCCTACAAGAAACTAGATTTGAGAATGCAACCTCAACAAAGTGAGCCTGTGACAGAGCCACTGGTCTGAACCATCTTCCCGTTCACTCGCTGAAACTGGTTCAGTTTCAGGAAGTGGAATACATATTGCCACAACGATAAAAGCTAAAATAAAATGTCTGGATTTTTTATTTTTTGTCCCGACTGCTTACAGTCATCATTAATTAGATCTGTTCTCTCACAATGAATTCCTCCATGTCAGAGTAAAATCTTTTTTAACCGTGAGCTGTCTGGATTCCTGAGCTGATAAGGCCTGTCAGCTTTTAACTGGTGCGCTGTCAGCCCCCTGTCTCCTTTCCAAGGGGCACTGCTTATGAACCTTTTACATTACAGTGAATGACAGTTCATAACCTTATCTTTCCGGGCTACTGTGCTGTATAAATCCTCTTTGGGAAACACCACTCCGGAGCATCCTGAGATTTATCACGTTGCTTGTCATGAAATAAATAAATAAATAAAAGTGGAGAAAAAAAAAAAAGCCCAGCCCTGAAAGGATGCGTATCCTGTTCACCTAGAGTGCCTGGAAGATAACTAGGGTTACAACGTGTGATCCTGATGCATGGCTGACAGACAGCCAGATTGACACCCCTGGTCTCTTCAGTATCTTCCCCAACCACACAGGAGCGGGAATCAAATGCAGACGAATGAGCCGCTGCCGCATCCAAGAGCCGCGGAAAAACATTTTGGGCAAAGGCGATCCCCTCGGTGGCTCTATTTCATGCTACATAGACATCTGTCTGAGGAAGGGGGCTGTTTGAATCCTGAGTGCAGGCAGATAGGCTGGCAGACGCAGGATGATAGCAGAGATTTTACTGAAAGCGGGAGCAACAGTTTGAGGCAGCACTCAGAGTAACAGCATGTAAGAGAGGTTTGTTCCAAAATGGGCCGTGCACCATTTGGGGGTGTCGAAGGGGGGGAGGGGGGAAATGACACCTACTTTCACGAAATGATTGACAGCAGAAAATATTGACTTCCTCTTTTTAAAGGATAGCAGGTTAACCTAGGTGACAAAATACATAACTCTTTCCAAATACAGTGTTCTTGTCATTAATTGGGCAATGATTTCTAAATCAACGGTTGGATTGTTGGGAGCCAAATATTAGAGGAATACTACAGGCAGCAGTGTGTCTCTGTGATCTTATGGCTCTTCTTTGACTGTACATTGCTAAAGAGTACAATATGTCCGCGGATGGTTTTCCAGCAACACGGAACACCACTGAATGTTCAGAGAAATATCATAGGGACATTATAGGAACACTACAGGCAGCAGTGTGTCTCTATGATCCTCTCACTCTTCCTTGTCTGCACATTTCTAAAGTACTTGTCTCTTTATGACCCTCAAGGTTTTCTGTGTGACTACACATTACTAAACTACTCGTCTGGTTATGTTTCCTCAGCAGCACAGACAATACTGAACAATCATGGAACTATTACAGGAAAATGACAGGACTAATAAGGGCAGCAGTGTGTCTCTATGATCCTCTTGCTCTTCAGATATTATAGATCTAAGACATGAGGGGGTGGGACGAAGAGATTACAAATCTGTGCGCTACCCCAGCACCGCTGACAGCACCAAGGATTTATCAATGCACACCGCTGCTGATTTGTCAGAGCCATGATTGGGGCCATAGATTCTAACTTGCACAGACGTCCGTCAAATAAAGGGTCAATGAGTCAGACAGACTAGACTTAACATATTCAGCTAAACAAACCCTCTGTCCCTGCTACTTCTCTGCCACCAGGGAATGGAGAAGGAGGCGAGGGCATGCCGAATAGGGTTTCATAATTAAGAGTGTTTGCCGCATGGTTTGCAAAAATAGTTCAGTACAATGCGTCTAATGCGTACGATTGTACAGTACTTGGGGGCGGTGAAACCTTCTGGTTTTAGCATATGGTGTTCAGCATCCGCAGATGGTTTTTTTTTTTTTTTTTTTCTGTACCTCCCGCCCTCCTTTGTAATCTTTTTTAAACACTCAGCAACTTGCAGGGAGGAAGCCTGCTGAGTGGGGACTGATTGTCGTACTGGAACTGCATGTGTCATTTGTAACAGTGACAGCAAACCTACCTGGAGCGCGGCGCTGGGAGAGGGAGCAGGAGAGGAGAGCTCAGCCTGATCGCTTGAATTTGTCTCAGAGCTCAGCTAGAAGCCTTCCCATGCTGCCATTAAAGAGGGAAACAGAGAGGCTTCTGGGGCTGCATGCGCTTCATTTACATGCCAGGTTTTTTTGTTTTCGTTTTTGTAGAATTTGTCTTTTTGACAGAGAACATCCTTTTATTCAGGCTTATTTGGTTTGATTTTATCTGGGTCATATCAGTTTAGTGTTGTGAAAATCATAGTTTTGTTTCTACAACTTTGTCCTAACAAAACCCAGATGGCAAAACTTTACCAGACACGTTCATCCAGCCCCCCAGAGGCCACGTGGAATGATGGCCCTTGGGCGGTTCACTCCTGTTTGCCAGATTTGAGTGACAAGCAGGCCATACAGTACCATGGAAATGAACAGTGACACACATTTAGCAATTTCTTGATCATATTAAACAGTATAAGGACACAAACTACAGTCATACTGGCTATGAAAAACAGAATTCTATGTTCTTAATACTCTTCAGTCATAGCAGAGGGATTTAGGACTTGATACACAGTAGCTAAAGGTAGTGACTGTGTTGTAAGGGCCAAATCCCTGCGTTCTTGTAATGGCTGGCTTCGAAGACTCTTGCCATCGATTAGGATCAGTCTAATCAATAGATGATTTGATCTTCACCCAAGAAATACATTGAAAATTGCAAATGAGAAAAAAAAAATCTCGCTATAATAAGAAGCAAGAAATGAACATTACTCAACATCAGCGCTGTGGAGCACATGCTCTCGGGGATCCATACATGATATTGCTGACACATATCACCATTAGCTGCTGCCTGACAGTTTGTGCGTGAGCCTCAGATGTGTTGTGGTTTCTCACACTGAGGGAGAAGAGAAGGATTGTTTTTCTTTGTGTCGTATGTTTACAAGACTCAAAAAAGGGCCCAAAATCATGCCATTCTCATTTTGCATGGGAAGTCTTAGCTTCCCTTCGTCAAGGTCAGTGTTTTGCTCCAATTTAATTTAAATTGGTTTCTTGATGTGTGGTGTGAGTGTTCATATTTTCTCAAGAGGAACTGCAAATTGAAACGCGTCGATGATCAGAATTTAAAGATAGATTTTTTTCCATTATGTAAACCGCTGGATGCCGGATGAGGCCGGCTAATATAAACTCAAATGTGTTTTAACGTTTTTTTACTGGCATATAATTGAAAGCAAAAGTCTTGATTGGGAAAAATTACTCTGAGGCACGTAAAACACGAATTAAAACGCCACTGATGCATCACTGTGAAATACTGAAGGCGCACTCTGTCATGATGAACCTTATTTCAAACTTCAGATGTTCATATGTTCCCGTGCAGTCCAAAAACATATGGCAGCTGTAACGATCCCATATTGGCTTCATGGGACCAGACGCTGCTCCTTGCAGTGAGAAATGATCTCCTCATGTGTGTTTTTTTTTGTTTTTTTGTTTTTTTTTCTGTCCGTGCGTCCGTGCATTCATTAAGAAAACTCTGCTGCCATTCAAAATCTGTGGGTGAAAATGAATATTTTACCCCAACCTAGAAAAAAGCAGCTCTCGCCTTAATGAGGCTGATGCGTCTCAAAGGCACCTGAAATGTCGCCGTCTTCTTAAAGCGTTAAGTTAAGATGTGACGGTGAGCAGATGGCTCTTTACTGTACCCGAGCACAGCACATTATAGGCATTTAGCTGAGTGTTTCCTATGCTGTTATGGTGGCAATAGAAAGCATCCCAAACATTTATGTTTTTACGCACAGATATGTTTAATCTTCTGATTTTTGCAGTTACAAGTAAAAAGGGTCAGAGAGGGAAAAGAAGGGAGGGTTTAAGTGAAGGTTACAGGCTGCTAATTATGAAGTGCACTTGTTATTTCATGCATTTAATGTGAAAACAACAAACATGCTGCTTTATAAAAGTACCTTCCAAATATGACTCCAGTACGAAGCAGCAAAAAAAAAAAAAAGAAAGAAAAGAAAAAAGGATCCTTGCTCTATGCAAAAATGGATTACAGTGCTTAAAGGGATGAGAAGTGAGTAGCAGATGAGTAGTCCTTTTTTTTCATGTTTTAGCTTTTTATTTTTATCTATTATTACAAAGCTCCGACTGGCTCATTCAGTTTATTTTTTTAAAAAAAAGTCTTCAAACCACTTTCTCTGCAGCATACATGAAGAAAGTGAGGATGAAAATGGTTTTATGGAAAGTGTGCTGCGGAAACAGGAGACGGGCCGACTGCAGGCAGCTCCGCAGGACGCTTCGGGGCCCATGACAATACTTTTGTGTCCTGAAAATTGAAAGTTCTTGTAGAGAGAACACGAAAAATGGGAGAGATATGGAGCGCAGGTAGCCAGGATGTGGGTAGATAGCATTTCAGTGCACTGAGTCTGTTTGTAATTCAGGTCCCACGCTGAACAAGTCTGATCTGAGCAAAGCTGCCAAGGGCTGCACTGGTTTTAAAGAATCTGTCTCTTTAAGCTTTTTAATATGCTGGTCAAATAATAGCTTCCTCATAGACGTTCTCGCTCCTGATGAATTTCAAAATGGACCATTCATTCCACACCACCAGGACTCTGTTTGTGTGTGTGTGTGTGTGTGTGTGTGTGTGTGTGTGTGGGCCAGTGGCAGGGGGCAGGCAGCACATTAAGACAGTGACTGGCAGATCTCATTTGGTGTTTAATTTCATGAGGGTGAGCTCTCATCTGTGAGGGCCCATTAGCCTCGGGCTGGCTAGCTGTAGGATGCCGCAGGTTCGTCGTCGAGTGGTGTTTACACTGAGAGTCCTTATGTGATTCTCTGTATGAACAATAACTAAGTACATTTACTCGAATAGTTTGATTAAGTGTATTTCTGGGGTGTTTTAAGTTTTTGGGTTTTATGCCTTCATTTACATTTCAGAGGTGTACTTTCTGCACCACTACATTTATTTGAGTTTTATTGTTACCAGTTACTTTGCAGATAGTGATTTTGAAAACCTGTGTGAAGGACATTGGCGTTCTTGACCAACCGTTGTGACAGTAATCTCAACTCAAAAACCTCCTTACTTGCCTTTTTTCCGAGCTTTTCCCAGGACCTCATGAAGACCTGTTCCTATATCTCAAGACTTTCTCATCATGAGAATGTGAAACATGAGGTACTGTTCTACAGTAAATCAAATATGGGATCATACTCCAACACTGACAGTGGCAACTCTTCCTACTCTGTTATTTTTTGATACTTGGACATTTTGTGAATACTTATTACCTAAAGTATTATATATTTGGAAATCAGCATGGATCAAATTACAGTGCAGTGTAAAAAGGGGTCACTCATAGTTAAGAACCCTGAAGTAATTATCAGCTAACTCTACAGTTCCTCTCAATGACATGAAGCATTTTAATGTGTTTTGGATAAATCTGCTAGTTAGCATTCAGACAAGAGCCCTTTACACACAGGACTAGCTTCACCAGGGGACCACGAGTGATTTGGAAACGACCAGCCACATCTACGTGTCGTGTGGTGCATTTGTACAGGGCAAGCAAAGTCTGTAATTCACTTTAATTTACTGACATTATCCCCCATATATGAAGCAGAAGCTTGTTTCAGAAGCAGAAGGTCTGTTCTTCAGCAGCCACGTGAATAAATTAGTCTGAAATTGTTTTACCCACTTTCAACAAGTGCAGTGAGCATAAATACACGTAAGCAGCTCATTTGGAGGTAGTAACAGATGCTTTATGACTGTACTTTTATGTGACAACCTTTTCGTTGCTCCTAACCTTCGCTGTAACTCTTCTTTAAACACCACCATCACCGATCTCAGTCCACAACTGTTGGCTACTGTTTAATGTGTTATATGCCTTAATCGTATTTCACACGTTTTCCAAATCACGGAGATGCCGATTCGCACGGGACTAATATCAAACCAGGACCCCTGTGTTTGGTGAAATATGGGAGGTGCTGTAATTTGGAAGTGGAACTTTTACTTTACAGAATAAGCATGGATTAATATCACAGACGATCTCTGCAATTACTATAAATGACTTTATACCATGGTCTGGGGGAATACTCGATTCTGATTGGCTGCAGGGTGTCCATTAGCCCCTGATATATGGACACCTACTAAGCAGTTCCAGTCAAATTGACTGTTCACCGCTGTAAATCAATGCGCTGGCTGGCATATCAAATCTGAATATTTTATTTCCAGCACTGAGTGCAGTCCGTCAGTCCTTCAGTATCCTCTGAACACCACAGGGTGGCGACTGTAACACACAAGCTGCAGAAAGTACACTTCCCCTCTAAATTTACTGATAAACGAATAATCTCGCATCCCGTTCGCTGTTCAGCTCTCTGCTTAAGGCTACGGCCACAGTAACGTTACATACAGCCGATCATTTGTTCGTGAAAATCTTAATATTGATTTGGGGACAATGACATGACTGGTTAGCTCGCTGGTCTCGTTAGCTAGCATGCTGTCAAATTATATTTACTGTTTGTCAACCGTACGCAATGTTATTGACTTTGAATCTTGTTAGCATAGCGTTAGCTTTCTGGCTCATCGCTCAGCGGACTAGAATATCTCCCGTTGCTAAGGCCTATGGTCCGTCCTATTTACTGGAGGAGTGAACACCGCTTCCGTTGCATAACAACCTTATGGGAGGGAAATGATTGTTCCAGGTTTTAGTCAAACCCTCAGGCATTACCAGGGAAACTTAGTTAGGGCTTGTGAAAAACTTTATATTTTGATTGTAAAACGCACGGAAATATAAATTAATGGTCTTAATTTATTTTCTTTGGCAAGTAACCATGGTATAAGCGGGATAATGCCCTTCGAGGTGTCCATAAATAGGAGTTAATGGACTTCGCGGAGGCAGCCGTCCTCTGCTGCGCGTCCGACGGTTCTTAGACCTCCGCGTCGTCCATTAACTCCTGTTTATGGACACCTCGTCGGGCATTATCCCTTACTTAAATCCCCCAAGTAATACCAGTCCCAAGTTAATAGTATGTAAAAGTATGTAACCAGCTGTGTATGTAGCGGAGCATTTAGCATTAAAGTTCCAGATGTTTCTTTGAGGAGTGAGTGGAGACCAAACCATCTCTGTACACATGAAATGCTGTGAGTATTGCTCTGAACCGCTCGCTGCGAGTTTTAATAGAGGTGCGGGATTAATACGTATACCAGTAAACTAAAACAAAAATAATGTGGATACGAAATTAGGAAAAATAATGTGTTTTTGACTGTTCCTGCAATGCAAAGATAATTCATGGGCAGGTCAGAACAAGAGCAGGGTTATTTTATTTATTTATTTATTTTTTAACAGCTACTTCTGTACTGCACATAGAAAGTGAATGAAACATTAACTGATATTTTTCTTTAAAAAAAAAAAGATGTATTCATTTATGTTTAAAAAAAAAAGCAAATATATATATCTAAAGCAAAGAACACGTTTTCAGCCTGCAGGGACGGGGCATTATGGGTCAAGGTGGATCACAGTACCCTTGTAATTTTCAGTATTGTCGGGTAGAGCAGCTGCAGACATTGTACACCATAAACACCTACACTGTTTGAGATGCATCGTGTGTGTTTGTGCCCTTGTGTCAGTTCAGTTGCAAACTTTATGGGCCCCTAAGGGAAATTTGTTTTAAGATTGGCTCTGCAGTAAAACACACAGTAAAGTAGCATAATAAAGTGTAAGAGGACAGTAAAAAACAGTAAACACATTACCTGAAAGTGGAGGAACACACATTACAAGGTGGCGTGTCACAGCGTACGACCATAAACACCCACGTCAGCTGATAAGACCAGACGAGGAGTCAGTGTGTTGATGGAGACCAGTGAATGTTTCCCATCCATACAAACTGTCAAGGTTGTCTGGAGGACATTAGAAATAAAAGGGGCTGGACACAATATCAGAAACACCATTTCAATATGATACAAACTACAGCAAATACTACTTTTGTATTGTTGAAAGTATTTTTCTCATGTGACTGTTTCAGAGAGCTGATAATGCAACACTTTGTGGTTTAATGTGTTCCTATTGTAACAGTATTTCCCCCATGAACATATTTCGATTTGACTTATTTCAGTTGCCATCAAAAGCTGCCTGTTTCAATCACCCTTGGGCTCAGGTCCTCCAAAGCAGTACCATTTAAAGGGTAATTGCACCAATTTTACACATCAAATTGTGATTGTAGATCTTGGGGATTAGTAGGCCCCAGAAGTGGGAAGTGGCAACACTTCAGTGGCTCCAGATGAAGCTTCACGTAATCTGATAATTATCCTCGAGTGATGTCAGTCGGTGGCTTATCTGCATTGTGGGTAATGTAGGTGCAAGGTTTGTAAAGCAGTCCACTAGCATTGCAGTATAAAACACTGTGGGAATTATTATTGACAGATTAAAAAACTAAAAACGCAGTTTATTACACACGCTCATTTTCCTTTTTGAAAGCCCCGCGCCTACATTACCCGCATTGCAACTTAACTACTGAGCGTCATCACTGGAGGCAGTTTATTACACTAAATTCAGCTTCTTGTGGAGCCTCCAAAAATCTTTATGCTACTTTTTTCACATATGCAGGAGTACTGTCCAAGACCTGGGAACACACTTTAACCTTTAAAATTGGTGGAGTTGCCCTTTAAAACACCTTTATTTAATATTTCACCGAAGGAAACAGTCATTATTTGAGAAACACCAGGTGGGATGATGTGTGTATGACTTTCGTGTAGGTTTGTGTGCGTGTCTGCGGCACAGCAGCCAAATTGATCCTCGGCGTTAATATTTGAAGCTCCTGTGCCGTGCTCCGCCGCTCGCGACTTCAGAGAGTTGTCTCTTTGTTGACATCAAAAGACTTTCTCTGTCCTTTGTAACGCTCATAATTATCCCCATCAGTGCGGGCTTTGATGTTAACACAGCTGTATAGTGTTGAGTGTTCCGCGAGTGTACATTGGTGTACAGTATTTGTTGTGTGCAGCTGTGTGCGTGCATGAACATCATTTCAGGTGTTTGAACGTATGGATCGCTATCAGTCCAGAGATGTGCGGGTTATCAATGTGATGTTTTAGCCTTTGAAAAAAATAAATTACAGGTTTTTAAAAAGTCGATGAAATGCATTTCTGCACAAATCGGATTACAGGAGATTATAATCGCAAAAAAGGCTTGAAGATTTACAGATAAAGTTGCATAATGATATTTAACAAAACAGCTTTGACATGGTTCATTTAATCATATTGATATGAGAACAATTAAAGTCTCAGTCTTTTGGCTCAGACACAGTATGGACCAGTAAACTGTTTGACTCCTCTCTAGATTGTAGAGCTGTTTTATTTGCCAAACCGCGGTGGGCCAACAAAGTAAGTCTAATCACCTTGTCTGCATTGTGTTTTCGCTTTTCCTCTCAGGTAGACACTCATGGGCAGCCTGGGTGTTTGGGCTGTGGCTGTGGCCGCTCTGCTGGGATCCTCAGGGTGCTGGCTCGCTGAAGGGCACAAGAGCAGCAGGCGAGGCAGCGTGGATACAGCCGGCGTGTCACACAGCTCCTCGCAGGAACCACGCTCCATGGTAAATATCATGTGCCCATTCCCCACACATACCCACACACACAGCTTCCCACGGAGGCCATTACCTTCATAATTCAAACTGGAGAAAACCCTCACAGGGGTGTAAATCAGTCACATCGGCCGTAAATCAAATCAGGGTCGCAAACAAAACTGAAGTGAATGAAAAACAGTGTGACAAAACACACATTTGTTGTCAAATATGGCACCTTTTATTGTTTCTGAAACAGTGCGCTCCTGTCTTGGTGATTCCGATGTTATGACTGAGCAGTCAGCCTGTGAATTGGTACACCCATTTATAATTGTTTATTATACTGGGGCACCCCAATAGCTAACCTGGTAGTGTTTGTGCCCCGTACAAGAGGCCGAGTCCTCAGCAGCGACCTGGGTTGGGTTCCAGTCTGTGGCCCCTTGCTGCAAGAACCAGGTTGAAAGTCAAAAAACAAAATTGAATTGTTTTTGTGCACAAGTATATATTTATTCTGATGGATTGCATCATGAGCAGAACCTTAATTTTTAGCTTTTAGTCAGAAATGTCCTCCTGCAGTATTTTTCTTCTAAATTTAGCATCACATATGATGACGAAAACTAGTTTAAGCCACCTCCATTCAAAAATACTTTAGCAACTTACCAATGTGTGCTACTTATCCAGGGAGTACCCTGCCCTCGCCCTGAGACAAGGCTGGGATTGGCTCCAGCAGCAACACCCCGTGACCCCATGGAAAGGGATAAGCGGTTACGGTCAATGACATGACATGACATGACCAATGTGTGCTGTGCCTGGGTTTACAATATAGCAATTAGATATTAAACACATACAGGATGGTGTTGGTGAGCTTAATTAAGATGATCATATTTAAATGCAAAATGTATCAAAAGATGCAACACGGTGTGTGACCACATAATCAGCTAATGATCTTAACCATCTCTGTTCAATTCTGTTCAGACATGGCTGTGTTTAGAAACACAGCGCGATCATCAGCTTTTTCCCAAGAGGTCCAGGCAGCTACCACAGGGATCACTGAATCATGTGATCAAGTACTGTACACAGGTCAGAGGTCCCGACATGCTTTGACCCTATCCAAAACTTGTTTGTGGAAAATCAGGCGTGCACCTTTTTTATACATGACAAAGGGCTTTTGTCTAATCTGTGAGGCGGTTGAGAGAAGAGGGGCGCACACAGTTGCCTAGTTACCTCGCAGTGTGATGCTGAAATGTTTTTACTTTTGAAGAGAAGAGGAAATTGACAGGCAAGGGAGAAACGGGTGGACTGTGAGGATGAGAGAGGTTAACAATTACGCCGTGAGACTCACAAGGAAATTGTTTGGCCATCTGATTGTTTGGCCAGCTGAAACACAGAATCTGTAAGTACATGGGATTCAACACTCCCTGCCTTCGCTGTGACTTTGGCACTGGCGCCAGCTGTGGATGTGATGTGGTGCAACCCGATTTCTGGCTTCGTACTTCTGCTGGGAGTGACTTTGGCTTTAACCTGTGTGTTTTTCTTTGGTGTTCATATGAATACATTGTCTGTCTGTATTGTCTCCTCCAATGTATTATTGTGATTCTGATTTTTAAGGTAATGGTTAAGGCCAGGGAGCCCTGTTATGAATATAAAAGTTGAATATCTCTCAGTAGAATGCCAGATTGAACTCAAAAATAGGCATTCACTTTTTTTTCTTCACTTAAATGATTTAAAAAAAGGCAGGGATGGCTGATGAAAATACTTGGGGACGCCACTGATGAGCTCTAAGAGTCTTTGTTTTGTAACATTACAGGAGTAATGCGTGTGGGAATGCCAGCACATTAGTTGCAAACATGCCGTAGAGAAATATTACTGTTCACCAGTGACGCTCGGGATACATCGTTATGTGTTGCGTGAAACAGCAGAAGGGGAGTGAAGTTCCACCTCGTGTTTGGGGCATCTCCCTGCTGGTTGTCTGTGAAAGCTTGTCTCCATTATCAGCTCCTGTACCGCTCTGTGCCAGGCGAAATTAGCTTTGAAACAAGAGGTCTCTTAAGCATGTTTCAGAACAGTCACTTAAACCCTCACTCCAGCCACTGTTTCTCTCTGTTTTTTAACAATCAGTGTACTTATTTTTAAAATAGAAAATGGGAGCGTGGCCAATAGTCGGACATAATCCACCGGCAGCTGCAACCCGATTGCCGTTCTGGCAAGATCAACATCATTAGCATGGATAGAGTGGTAGCATGAATAGCAAAAGCATGTGTATCAGCATGGAGAGGGATAACGGTCACTCCAAAACAAGGTCTTCTTCGGTATTCATGGGCAAACTGTAACCTGCACTGTACCATTACTGCTACTAGACTCCACTCAAGTCATATATAACTGATCCATTTTAGCAATAGCTTACATTTTTTAAGTCTGAGAACAAAAGTAACGAAACTTGTGATCAGAAAAATATGAAACATCATAAGATTAGGCTTTAAAAACTGGTAATCATGGCAAAAAATAACAGCAGTTATAAAAGCACTTGGCAGTAAGTGGCAAATCAACTCTAAAAAACCAGGTCAGCTCATGATCACCAGGCCTCATTCGTCTTTGTGTGCATGGACATATCTGCACATGCAACTTAGGAAAAAATGTTCTTGTTTCACTCTTTGTGACCAGGAATAAAAAGAAGTTTGCTGTTCAGAAAACTTTTGGGTGTTTGACCCAACAAGTATAGTTTATGTAGTTTGGACCTTTAATTAAGTACATTGGTGGATGAATGCACAGAGAGAGGTGTACAATACGCTGTACATTACATCAAACCGTGTTCTGTTTAATTTATAGTCTTTATTGCACTTCGTCTTGATTTTTATGACTACAAACCGAGCCGCAGTTGGCCTTAAATCTGCCTGTTTTCCCTAGACTTTATTTTTAATCCAAGTTTGTCTTTGTTCATCCACTTGCAACCGACAGTCAAAAGATAACTGTTCAAAAATTTGTGTTATTGAATGAGCTCACTTATCTATCATCATGGCACACGAGAGAGATTCCTGGGCCAGAGGGAGGAAATAAAGAGACCATCCCTGTAAGCGAACAGGTCTATGACCACTTTAACTAATGTTCTCTGCACAACAAAAGGATAAAGCCTCAGCAGGCTGTCTAAAAGACATTTGCACAGACGGACCGACACAAACCACACGGCCCCACAGTCGTCGTAATTCTTTGTGAAATGAAGCATGTTCACCGCTCGGTCTGTTTTAAGTCTGTCTCACTTTGGGCTTTTCCAAATGTGGCAGCTGGTTGTGGAATGCGTTTCTGCCTCGCTTGTTTGGTCCTTTGAAATCCCGCAATTAAAAAAAAAAAAACACACATATATATATATATATATATATATATATATATATATATATATATATATATATATGTCATTTGGCGACAGAAGTTCACCCAAGGCGAAATCACGCAAATATGTGAATTCACATGACATATGTAAGATGCATTTTCAAAGTCTTTGGTAATGAATAAGTAATGCCAGATTTTCTTTTTTCTCTGACTAAAATTCCCCCAAAATAATGCAAAACATGTAAACAGAGGAACAATAGGGACTGAGGGGTACAACAGATGGAATAAAAGAAAAGAAGAAAACGTCTGGATGAAAGCCTTTTGATTTGTAGTTCTTGTCATTTTCCACCACTGAGTTGCCGGCAGCTCTGGTACAACAGTGGTATACAGAGCTAATACGTGTATTTTTAGGGGTACAGACAAAAACGTAAGGGCGTATTAGTTTTTATAAAAGAACAATTCATTTCATGTTGACATTAAAGATGCAGGGGCGCGTTGATTCCTGAATTATTCTGAATAATTCTGTAATATAAGATGTACTGATTGTTCTTACTGATACTTGAAAAAAAGTAGAACTTGATTAAATCACTGAATCCATTTTTGTGCAAGACAGTTTTGCTTCAGAAACATAAATGTTCATAATTGGGATATGAAATGTTGATGAAATATGCACATGGCACATCGAAACAACAGTATCCTACTGACTATGTTTTTCACAAGCAACTTTTTCCAGCTTTTATTGGAGGGTTAGGGTTAGGGTTATATTAGGGTTAATACTATAACTTAAGATACTGATATGAGACTTCACACACAACTCTGTTTATGTTGTGAAACCCAAAATAAACTCAGGCAACTAGCAGTTGTACAGCAGTATTACAGAGTGATGCCTCTTTATCTCATAAGCAATCTTCATCAGAGCAGAGACAGTCTGCAGAGAACACACAGACCGAACAACAGCCAAGTTGAATTTCTTTCTTTTTTTTTTTTTTTTTTATCAAGTTATTCACAGAATCAACGTTAATTGGCAAAAGCTGACATGACCTGCTGACTTTGACGTTTGTCAGCTCCGGCAAAAATTAGAAGCTGCTAGCTGGCAAGTTTTCTGCATTGCTTCTTGCTAATGAGCGAGAGAGACGAGCGAGAGGAGATTTGATAACACATACGTTTGTGTTGGAGCTCAGCGAATCTGCATCAATATGCATCAGTGTATTCAGGTATATGAACCCGGGATCACTCGCACCAGCACCCGCTCAAAAAGAGCTTTACAGTCACACTTTCCATAGCAGAAAGAGCACAGGTTTTCTTCAGACTTCATGTTTGTAAGATGCATGATGGTGTGGACATGGAAGATTCAACGTCGATCGAGAGACAACAAAATCTAGAGTCTACAGCTCATGTTGTCCGGCCTCCGCTGGAAAACAAAGTTACGTTGCATCGTTGCTCCCAGACTTTGAACTATGGAACAGTGGCTTCATTCAGTTTAAGTAGTACAGTTAGTCATACCACTGAAGAGCGTGCCCATCAGCAAGAACCCCAAAATTGAATGCTGCCACCGTTAATGATGTTATTTATTCCTGAACTTTTTCAGGTAAGTGAAAAGGACTGTTACAGATGGAAAGATCCCGTAGTTTTTAATAAACTTTAGTCAGACTGCGGAAATCCAGTCTGACAATAATGTGCTAATAATGCGATAATGCTCAAAAATATTAGCAACATAACCACATTTTTTTCGGGAGCAGATGTAGCTTTAGTGGGACTTCAGTGATTGATAGATGGGTGTGGCTGGGATGTTGTACTGTGGCTGTCTTGTTCCAGGGTTGTTGTGTTGAGAAGTCTTCAGCATGCTGACAGCTAACACTGATGAGCACATGGGGTTTTGTAGGAGGTCGTTATTTGGTTTGATAGTGGCCTCTGTGAAGAGCCAATGGACCAGAGTGATTTTGGGCTTTGTGTTCACTGGATGAACATTTGAGGGGTCAAAGGGTTAAGCACTGAGTGAACAGGGAATAACTGCAGGAACAATGAGAATGAAAATAAATGAAAATAGCCTCTCTCCACGAGGGCAGGTTATTCTGTTATATTTTAACTTTCAGCGATGCCCCCCCCCCCCACTACATTTACATTTTGATTATGACTTGTCCTCATAAAAGCTTTAGTTTCTTCTTCGTTGCAGTCCCAGAGGGTTACTCCACAATTTTTCTGACTGTCTCCTGAGAATTTATATTCAAAGCTGAAGAAACCCTTTCAGGCAGACAGAACGAGTGCAGAACGGTTACGATTATACGAAGCAATAATACCCTTCACTACTATAATTATTATGGTAGGTGATGCATTCTGGGCTCAGCAACACCCTCTTGTACATTTTCAGTATCTGTGTTCTTGTACTGCGGCATCTACTTTGTTATGAACACACTGAGGAGCATCGGTCTTTTGGTCCATGATGTCCAAAGTGAACACACAAAGTAAGGTTTACTGAATGAAGCCTTTATAAGTTGTATATTAAACAGCACATTGTAAGATGCTTCGTTCATGACCTTTAGCCTTTGTAAAATCCAGATTTTAAATATGTGTGCTATAACCACAAAACAAAACCAAAAAGCAAGAAGTACAGTAAGGTGTAAGATGGGTGATGTTCATTGCATGCATTAAACTTGACACCAAGATGAACTAGCATGCCCTAAAGCAACAACAAGAACATGTTGTGTCCATGTAGTGAAGCTAACAGAAACGTCATGACAGTGAAAAAGAATAGCAAGGCCAGAGAGATCCAGAGAGGACATATTATTGGGCAACTTCTGGAGAGAGAAGAAAAGGCAAAAGTGGGCCACAGTGAGTGAAAGTAAAGACGATGGACACGGAGATGAATAAAGTTCCCCTCCATACATCCATATTGAGACGCTCAAGCTGTCTGAACTTGATATGCAGGGAGCAGGCCTGATGAATAAAAGCAGATTTTGTCCTTCGCAACTAGAAAAACTCTGTGAGGTTCAAAGAAGCCAGCAACTACTGAGATCACAAACTCCTGCCTCTGAGTTTGGGCGTGAATGATCTTCTTGACCGCGAAGATTTGATTGGTCACCTGATGACTGAATCATCTCAGTAACAACCCAGAACCCTCACACCTAACCCTTCAGTCTGGACTGTTCATCAACTTCACAAACATCTCACAATGTGGCTCCGGTACACCGCTTAACCTTCCGGTACACCACGCTCAAATCACTTAATCACTTTATTGAAACACAATAAATCTCTAAATACATAAACTCAAGTACTGAGAGTGATCAAGTAGCTGGCTGACATTAATCTGGCAGCGTAGCGAGAAGAAGGTGTGGGTATAAACAGCTCCGACCAGCAACAACGCCTCGCCCAGCCTCACCAAGCGCCTCTGAAACAAAAGCACAGAACACAGACCACAAACAGGCCACCACGAAGTTCAAATCAGAACAAATATAGTTACATCTACCTGTTATACATTTAATCAATCAACATCTGCATTGGAAATGAGTTATTGTCCGGTAGTGTATTAAAAAATGCTGTTTTTTATCACTCTGTCTTTAGCGGCCAGGGAACATTTGAATAAAATCAAAATGTCTGTCAGACTGTCAGTGAGCTCCACCGGAAGCATAAAACCTCTCCAGCTAACACTGCAGTACAGTAAGTACAAAAGAAACGACAAAAAAAAGCAGGATCCATCAAAGTTATGCCTGTGAAGGTATATTGCTACTTAGACGCTGCCAGTGCGTTTCTTCTTGTTTGGCTCCTTTTCATTTAGCTCATTAAGTAGCTTGTTGGCGCACTGACGAATTACACTTATAAGACGGGTTCCTCCTTCTTAAGCAACTCACATCAGGGAATAACTATTCAATGCAGACAGATGAACTCTGGAACCGCAGTGCACTGATAGATTCGGCTCTCCTCCGGCTGCCTCTTATCCTAATCAGGCAATTTCTTACAAAAATGTCAAGGTGTCAGTTTGCTCCACATCAGACAATAGCTGAAGCTGCTGCTTAACAAATAGAATGAAAATGCAAAGCTAAGTGTTGGCACGAAGGCAGCTATTTCCAACAGAGAGTTTTGTTGTTGACTGGGATTAAGAGCCAGAGAGAGATGGAGGGAGAGTAAGTGGGCACATATAAACATATGGGCCCTTGAATGAAGAGTGCCTTCATTGCACCGCTCATAAGAGAGGGAGGATGAGGCATATTCAACCAGGCTTCGTGAAAGACACAGCTCGGCTTGGATTGCCCTGCTGTTCAAAATTGCATTCCCACAAAATGTCAGTCTCCGTGGCAGCGATGTCAGATTCTCGCTTTGTGTGGGTGTTTAAATGGCATCCAAAATGGAGGCATGTAGCTCTCAGAGATTTGTTTGTTGTACTAGTTGTTTTTTTTGTTTGTTTTTTTTTGAGAGGCTATAGCAGTCGTATTGAGTTTGAACACTTCAACTCCGGTTGCCACTAGAAAACCCTAATAAAGCGAACACAGACAGACTTATCAACAATGCTACTCTGCCGTGACACTTGCCAGGTGTTTTCATTATCATTCGGCGCACAGTGACATGATTGCTTCTTTAGTATGTGAAACCATAGCAGAGGTCCAGATCGAGCTTTATAACCTCAGCAGCAGCGCTGCCGCCTGATCACCAGGTACCGACTCACTCACAAGTTAAGTCAGCAGTAAACAGACACTTGGAAAAGTGGATCAGGGTTTCAGCACTCTGCCTTGTGTTACTGTGGCAGTCTGCCGAGGAATGAGTGCAGGCTCGGGCAATATACAACATTTTCTATCGTGATGCTGTCCTGCTCCAAATATAAAATAAAACAAAATGTTATGTTATGTTAATTAGTAGTATGAGTAGCGTGAATAAATACGGCACTCAGATGTTGACTGGCTGCTCACTTCTTTACTTCTGCCACAACGCCACAAAACAATATCGAATAAGAGATTTTAAAATAGAGCTTTAGTGCAAAGAATGAAATGCAAACATAACAGCATAGCCTAAAATATCAGAAGCAGCTAGTCCGACACTGGTTCCCTCCCATCTAAATTCTAGAGGACTCTAGAGGACCTTGACCTTTTTTTTTTGCTGTCCGCCATAATATCTTTTATCCTCCCATCCCTGGTTACTCTGCCACAAGTGCGGAAAATAAAGAGAGCGTAAATCAAACAGAAAGAATCTCAGACTCAAGAGGGTAGAAGTTATTCAATCTCCTATTTCTGCATAGATCTCAGAATCCCTCCTGTTCTCACGATCGTATCGTGCAATCCTAACTGCACCGGGTAACGTATATAGCAGGAATTATCTCGCGTTGCAAGAGAAAAATACAGACTGCCTCCTAATAATCTGTGTGTGGATCTACTTTGCCTCGAGTGATCACGGGGCAGAAGGCCCTCACTGCTACTAAACTGATATTTTATGCCATAAAGGTGCCCTGAAGCTGAATGTATAGAATAAAGTGAAAAAAAGAACCCTGGAGAGTCTTGGTTAAGTGAGTACAGTATTTTTAGAACGGAGCACACAGCCTCTCTTTCACCCCTATGCTTGGTTTGATTCACTAATCAATTGATCAAACAGCGGCACTCGAGATGATGGAAGGCGGTGCTGATGAGCACACTCAATTTTATCCCGCCATCATGAGGAAGCACGTCTGCAATTAAGATGGACAGATGGCAGAGTAAGAGAGGGATGTAGATGTAGAGACAAAGAAGGAGGAAATGACAGGAGGCACTAAAACTGCTGTGTTTTTCGCGAGGCTCTCGGTCCCCCGGGAAGCCGAGAGGGCCCCGCAGACACACACACACACGTTTTTATCACTGAGCCTCATTACCGCTGACATCTACGCTGAGGGACAAGGATGCAAAATGCCACAGCACTTCAAGCGCTGCCACATATTGGCTTCTTCAAAAGACCTGCTTTTGTTCTATTTTTAAACGGCGTGCCGATACTTTGTTTTTCCGGCCGCGTGAGTGAACGTTAAGATACATTTATGCAGAGCGATAAGTGCAGCAGGCGCGAGTGATCAGCGGCTAACAAGCACATAATACACACCTGAATGCTTGTAGTCTGTGCACTAAAGGCAAGAACGAAGATAAAACTAGACTTCCGGTGAGCTGCAGTGAATCCCGCTGTTGGTTCCAACCCAAACAAACCATTTTTTCCATTTGCATCATTATTTATTCATAGCATTAGACTTCATGCCTTTATTACCTGCGTTTCCTTTTAAAAAGTCCATTTACATGTTGGGTCACTTTCACCTCCGCACTCCTGTTGCTGTCTGCTGCGTAGTGAGTCCATCAGATACCTTTGTATTCAGAATATCGCCTCACATTTTCTTATCTGGCCCCTGTCACTGCTCGGTGCCCTCTCTTCTGACATCATCAGCACTTTCTCGGTGTCCCTTGTAAAAAAATGTTGCTTGGCTTTATCATCAGTTCTGCCTGGCATTATTTTTTAATTATTTTTTTTAGTGATGTACCGATACAGAATTTCAGGACTCATTACGAAAAATGAGAATTTTTGTTACGGCTGAAATCGAGGCAAAAGATGATAACTATTAATTCACAATTGTGAGAAGGACGATCAATATATATTTATTTAATACAGCACAGTCTTCAGCATCCCTAAAACAAAGAACACAGCGTTACTGTCCCACATTGAGCAGATTTGTTTTAAATACTGTATGTCAACTAATTAGTACCAGACCCTCTCTCCATTTTTAATGAATGCTACAGAGACCCTGCGGAAAACTTTAGTTTCAGTTGTTTGGTAGTTGCTGTTATTCATTACCAGGTACATTTTTGACACGTGACATATTGGAATCTTTGTCTGGTGAAAATAATTGCCTTTATGCACAATTTAAATTGTATCAGTGTGGAGTAAGCGAGTCTGGATAATAGCTGATTGATGTGTCTGGTCCCAACTCTGGCTGAGTTCCAGCTACAAACCAAGAGCTATTTGACATCTGGATTGGGACTCAGTCCCAATCACCTTTTTGGATGCTTTTGGTCCCCATGAACCATTTTTAAAGTTCACCTGAAAATGAAAATTCAGTCAATATCATACCGGGTGAAGTTTTCACCTTTGGAGATTCACAGCAAAAGAAAAAAAAAAAAAAATTGTACAATTCTCCTAACAACTGTAGTAGTAGGACATAAAATGGCTCCATATAGCTCGTCCAGTACAACCCAAGTCTCCTGAATCCCTGAGATCCCAAATTGATTTGAGAGGACTTTATTTAGGCGCAGTTTTTAGGCTTAAACCATCACTGCAGCTGCTAAGCTAAAAAGGTTAGCTCATGCAGCGTCTGGAATGATGTGAGTAATGTATTTTCAAATCAAATTGGGATCATGGTGGCTTCTGGAGGATTTCATTGTGCTGGATGAGCTGCACAAGGCCTTTTTTGTGTGTTTTCTTTTGGTTGATTTTTGTTTCTTCAGACAAACTCCTTGCATTTATTTTGAAAAATGCGGCAGCGCTGTTTTGCTGAGATGCTCTCGTGTTCTCCAAAACGTTTGCATCAGCGCTACTGTGGTGAACAAATCCCGTTAAGCTCAGTAACAGATAATAATTGCCCAGAATTTCTCGCATTTGTTAGGACATGGAATCACTCGGTACACGTGGACTGCCACCAATCAGGCCAAAAGCTTTGTTTCGGACTGATTAAACTACATGTCGATATCATGCCCACACTTAACGACCTGAAAATGAATCATAGTTCATCCTTGTGGTTTTAGTTGTTTCACATCCTGATAAACATTCCAGCACAATACGGTGACACCTTCTATGTATCATGCACTCTCTTGGCAAGTGTATTTCCAATTAGGGTGATTGAATTGATTTTTGGGATCGGCCTCTGTGAAAGTCCTCTCATTCCTCTGCTGTCACCCACCATGTATTCTCTCTCCCTCTCACTCTGTCTCGTCCCTCTCTTTTCATTGTCATGCCCTCTTTTTTTCGTCTTTTCACCTCCGTTTTTCAGCCGCTGCGTTCTCTGAACCGGAAAAAAAGGGGAAAAAGGCAAAGTAACGAATGGTGCATGGGCAAAAAAAAAAAAAAAAACAGCAGAAAGGGTCTGTTTTTGTCTCACTCCTCCAAGCCGATAATAACCACTCTTGTGTGTGCTTCTGTGTTTGCAGGAGAAGGGGAAAGCAGACGGGAACATCGATCAATGTGAGTACACTTACTGTGTTCAAAGCAAACAGCATTTTTCAAAATATGCCATGCCATCTATGACAGTATGTTTTTGTGTGTGTGTGGTTTTTTTTTTTTTCACTACGGCGGTTCTGTTCTGGCATGCACTTTGGTTTTGTGATTGCGGAGAAACACTGCTGGGAAGTAATTCGAATTTAGATGGCTCCCATAAAAGCGGACAATGCAGCCCGTTATGGAGAAGGACCTCCGATGATGATATAACTGTGACGATCTGGGAAAAAAAAGCCACTTATTACTGCATCACATTTATTGCTCCAGTGTCTTTAGAGGAAGCATTTCTGATGTTTGAAAGCATTTCAGTTGTCAGTGCGTGTCGAGATGTAATCCAGCAGCCAGTTGTGTGACTGGCAGCCATCAGTTTGTTTATTCAGCTGCATTTGACACCATCTGGGGGGAAAAATGTAGTTTTTTAAAAAAAATTTTATCAATAGCGTGAAACTCGCCCCTTCCATGTCTCAACTCGATGACAAAAAAGCAGGAGCAGGAGAGAAATCACTCATTCCAAGTGACAACCCTTCTCAGCTGAAAAATATATTTATCAGGTGAATAATTATTCAGCTGTCAGCCATCTTCAGTCCCCTGTCAGAGATGATTAAGCAATGTTTGTTTGGCCCGGGCCTCATGGGCTGTTTTACGCTGCAGCGACTGCTCAGACAGTTGATGCCCTGTAAAGAACATCATTCACATTCCTCGACTCTCTGGACTCCCACCTCAGTCTGGCTGGAGAGACGCTGGTGGGGGGAGGGGAGCAGAGCTTACAGTCAGCGGTTAGACCCACTCTACCATCTGAGCTACAGCTCTCAATACCAAATCAAAGTTCAATAAGTCAATGGTTTTTGTACTACCAAGCTATCGTATCAGCTCAACCCACTGTGCGTATGCACTTGACCTTCTTGTAGTGATTTGAGCCCAGCGATGTCAAAGTGCACGTGTTTGTTTTCTCGCTGAAGTTTGCCAAAGCTGGGAATAAAGTTCACAACTTTGTGTTTGTCCGTTTGACACGCTTTGCTGTGTGTTTATTTTTATCTCTCTCAGCTATTGATTTTAACACCACATGTAATGATGCATATTTTTTGCTCTGCTGCAGTCAGCCTCTAAGAGCTGGTCTTTTTCATCACTGTATTTTTATGTGCCAGGTTTGCAAATGTCCAGCACAGGTGATGATGGAATTCGCCTCAGTGTTATATGTTATGTATCACAGCAATCCTGCAGTGATTGTTTTCAATGCAGTCGGAGGTTCGAGGTGTCAGGAGAGGGGGTTCCGTCCCTGGTCGCAGATAAGATGGTCTCAGCTGTTTGTTTCCTGTCCCGGGGGGCCTTCCATTGTGCGATCGCCCTCGTTCCAGATGAGCTGGGAGGCTGAGTTCTGTGAAAGGTGTTGTCGTGTAACTTCATTGGCATCGCTCATGAAACTGAAGTCTCGTGTCTTTCTTCACTCCGCGTTGCGTACGGCGTCGTGTCGCATTCGCGTGAGTTTTTTCTCGGCCGTGTATTTTGCTGTATTGTCATGCGAGACAGGGAGATTGAGCTGTTTGTGTGTAAAGTACTGTAACATCAATATTTTCAGGGCTGACTGCTTCCTATTTGACAAATGACTTCCTCTGTGAGCATTAGGCCCATTATAATGTGTCGTCTTCATCTCCACTGTACACCACCGCTCCCCCGCTCGCAGCGCCGAGCTCTTTGTGCCCGCCTCTACTCGACTCCCGACGTGACCGAGAGGATTCCTTTTGTTCATGTTTATTATTCAGCATCGAGTGTTGCTTCACCTCTGGATGTTTGTTAGCTGATTTCTGACTTGAATGTTGTTAAAGTGGAGAGCTGTAGCTTTCCAAGAGATACTTTTTTCTCTATTTCTTGCTTCTCCAGCTATGTGAACTTTCTCACCTTCTTCTTACAGTGCCGCTGCAGTAACACACATCCTGACGTGGAGACGCACTGCGAGGTGTTTCTGTCAGAGGTGGCTTCTGTTACACACTAGGTGAACTCACAGATGTTGATGCGTGCATATTAAAGTATGTGTCGTATATCGATACATATGCAGCATCGATACACCAGAACCATCTGCGCAGTTCAACTCGCTCTTGTGTCTTTTGAGACACACACACACACACACACACACACACACACACACACACATTATTTAAAATGCCTAAAAAACAAATGTTTCTAGAAAATGCGTGATCCTTAAAGCTTTGTCCCGTTTTCCTGCTGTTCTCTGCGAACCAAGAGAGAAGAGTTGTATGAGTTGTATATATTTATATAACTTGTCATAGTTACAAATCTTAAAATTCCTGACTTTTATGCCCCCCTGCGTTGTGTCAACTGTTCGCTGTGGTATCGCAAAAATGGCATCAGATGTCAGTATTTTTCAAGGTAACTTATAAGCAAGAAAAAAAAAAGAGCACATGTAAGCATTTTGCTGCAGTTTGCCGCCATTTTCGCTGCACAGAAGCAAATAAACTTGCGTTGGCAGGAAGCATATTCAGTATGCAGTCGCAGGAAGCTGATGGGAACAACGCAGGAGGAAAACAATGGAGTGAAGGTCATGGTTTTGGATTTACATTCACCGGGCTCATGTAATTTTAATATTTGTCTCAGGAGCTTAAGGTCCAAGTGACAAAGTCATTTTGTCCTGGATTCGTGCACAGTTGCGACACCCCGTGCTGGACTGGGTCTTTCTTACCTTCAGTTTTGCTGCGTGGGTTTATTCTTGTGCTGCAAATGAGAGCGTTTGTCTAAATGTGGAAGCCACTTTGTACTTCTACTGACGTGAGATGAACAACAATAATTAGGGCTCAGGTGCCTTTCTCTCTCTCTCTCTCTCTCTCTCTCTCTCTCTCTCTCTCTCGCCCTTCAGTTGCCGTCGAGGGTGGAGGGTGTCTCACTTTCTGTTGCGGCATTCAAACCAGCAACTTCCTGGATCTGTCATCTCTGTTAGGACTCCTCATATGCTTCACAATGACGCGAGTCGGTTCTCACAGTGTGTCACTACAATGGACAAGGTGATAATGGGACCTGATTTTGGCTGACAGTAACTTCTCCACGTCGGCGGCGTGTTTGACTGTGTTAATGACGTGTATGATAGATGTGTCAGAGACGTCAGCGCGGAGCAGCAACCGATGCTTTTAGCCGTACTGTGACTTTGAGATAAGTTAAAAATGCGGCGTCAAATGAATCAATTCAGAAACACTTGCAGAATGGATGACAGACTTGTAATTTTATGAGCTGGAATATGATTAGTGTACAGTCGCCCTTTGTCAGGTTTAGAAGATAAATTCTGTACTTTTACAACAGCTTTACCTAGCAGCAGCAGCACACAGAAGTCAACCCAAACAATGTTATTTTTGATTGAAAGGACGCTTGTCGGTCTTCCTTTGCAGATGTGTCATCAACAGTGTGACTGACTCACACCCCAGTCAGCTCGCTGTGCTAACTCCAGCACATGTTGCTGACGGCGTGCCACTAAAAGTTTCCCTGCAGAACGTGTAAACCAGCACGATGAAAGTTTAAACGGTTACAGCTGTTATGTAGTATCTATTTTCACGCACCATGGTCACATAGCAGACCACAGACCAATTAGCCGCCAATATCCCCATCAGAGCGCTATGTTTTCTCACTGTGAAGGTCAGGATTTATTATATTAAAACATCTGAGGGAATAAAAATACCCCATGTTTTCCTCTGTGTTTGGTCCAATTCATGATCATTCTGCGTTTGTGTGAGCAGATGTTTATAGGCTGTTTTGTCTGTTATGTGAGCCGTATATGTAGAGTACTTCCTATGGCATGTGCTAATGTTTATGCATGGGTAGTATTAATTGTGCCATGTGTTGTCATTTACTGCATGCGTCCATGTCCTGAACATATTCGCGTTTTCCTCCTTTCCTACATGTGTGGATGGTAGCATCACTGGCAAGATAGGGAGTAGTGCTTAGTGAAAGGCCCTGCAGCACCGCTCACAGAATGTATTTTTATTGACCCAAAATAGCCACAGCTTGGAATCAGACATATATAATGCTACATCAAATTTATGCATTTGATAGCATTAGACTGAAGTCTTTCTCGCCACATAACCGGATCAGATTTTACCAACTAGCAACACAAATCACGATGTTGTCTCCAGGTTGCGATAAAGGATAAAGGAGGCGGCTGCTTTTTGCCCGGGTTTCACAGGTTTTTGGAATTTCTCATGGTGAGGGGATCAGTGTATGGTCTGATAGGCTCTCGTGGAGGCTATTTTTAATCCTGATATTTTGGTAGAGGGATTTTGCTAAGCACTGATGCCTCTTTCTTTGTACGGCGTTAAATGGTTTAATGATTTTTGGTGAGCTTTCTGTGTGCAACTTCACGAGTCAGCAACATAAGGAAATATTAAATCTACATGATTATGTGTGCTCCATGTCTGTAACATATATCAGAGCTATATTTACAAAATTAAATGTTTTACGTGGCATTTATTTACATGAGAGGTACAGGGCATTGTGACTTGGATTTACATCTGCAGCAAAATGATGCAAGCACCTCAAAGATGATAATTTGTGTTTTTGTTAATGCATTTACAAGATGGTTAGTAGAAAAAGGTGACCAGCTGACACTTTGGCCTGTAATACTTCTGCCTTATCATTTGAGGACAGCCACTTTAATATCATGAGCTTTTTTAAGCTTTTTTTCCCCTATTAGCATGTGCTGATTTACCTCTTGAGACTAATTACCCGCCGACTGTTTGTATGCTAAACTAGATCCACCGTCACATTCAGACGGTTGCATTTTATTGTCATGTTTTGCTCTCCTTTCCGCTGGATGATGATCAGTGTAGCTCTTTGGGATTGTCTGTTTTTCACTGCCACTGGCTGGTCGCGTTTTCTCCATTTCCATTTTTCATTAATTCAGTTGAGCTCTCTTTTCTCTTTCCTCCTTTTCTCTCTGTTGTTATGTTTGTACCTCAGTTCGCTCTCCATTATTCTCTTATTTTCACTCATCCTCTCTCTCTTTGGAAAACCTTGCATTGTGGCGTCTCCGTGGCTCCTCATGTTGAGACAATGACATTAATCAAATTGGCCTAGTTTTGCCTCTGGAACGCAGATGCTGGCAGTGAAATTTGCATCAATGCAGACATTGCATATGGAGGCTTTCAGCTAGTTCAGACAGAAGTTCTCTGTAGGTGACGTTTCACTGGCTCGCGATGCACAGCCATCCCAAGTCACAATGTCAGCTTAGAATATATTCAGTCGTTGTCACTGGGTGTCCCTCTTTTCACAGTGCATTATTGCTGTCAGTGGGATCCATATGGAAAAATTGAATATTGCCCATTTATCTTCCTAGGGAATTGTGATTAATTCGGCCTCGAGGGCTTAATTTATGATCCTTTGCCGAGGCCTAATCAGAGTTTGTTACCGTCACAAATTAAACAATGGGAAGAGGCAAAGCAAGTTAAGCAGTCCTGTGGTTCATTTAGATTGTAATTGGTTGAGAATTAGATGGGACAAGGTTGACAGAGAGACTCTCTAATAAGCAGCAAATGACTGAGGAGGAAGCTGGGAGAGGGGAAGGGGCGAGGAGAGAAGATCGTGGAGGAAGCCGAGAGAAAACAGTAAGGGTGGGGCAGTGAGAAATAGATTAGCTTGAAAGTCATCTCTGGGCGTAATTACTCAATCAAAGAAGTTGCCACATTGACTTCAACATATTTTGCCCGTCTGCCTCCCTGTCAATACAAAGAATATCTCAATATTTCTAGCCTAATAATGCTAACTGAAGTCAACAGATGGTCGTGACATCTCTTTTCTGTTGTTGCATTCTAAAAGCTGTCAGATGGTGTGTTTGTGTTGAGGCTTGAAAATATGAGATTATGGAGAGTCTTGGAGGAAGAGAAAGCAGAAGAAAGACACTTTACACAATGAGAAAAGAAGGAGGTGAGAGAAATATCACACCACATGATAAAAATGCAAGAGCAGAAAAAAAAGCAGGACAGGTTGTGAAAACTTTGGAAGGAAGACAAGGTAATCTTATTCTTGCTGCACAAATCAGATAATTCCCTCTGATATTTAAGATTGATAAGACTTCCAAAATTGTCTTTGGGGATATCTCCCTGAAGTCATCTTGACCTGGACCAATTGTATTCAGATTTTGCTGTATACAGTGTCTATAACATCCTTCACCAATCGGTAAAGATTTGTTCCTAACTGTGCAGGCACACTGACTAGCAACATCCTAGAATTGTTGGACGTTCACAGTCAACCTGCTTCCTGATAGCTGACGTGTCACATGATAAAACAGAAGAAGAGCGAAAAGGGAAAATGGGGTTTGTGACACCGCATAGCCAACAAGTGGTACTTGTATGGTAGACAGCATTAAACCAGGAAGTGAGAGAGCACACAGTATGAGGTGCCAAAAAAGGCTTGTTGTGTTTTTCTTTTCTTCCTCCTTAGTGCTAAAAGTTTCCCCTGGTGCCTCTCTGCAGATTTTTACCTGCCAACGTCCTGTCAAGTCAGTTGGAGGAAATTTCTGGCTGATAAATACAGCTGGTGATGTGGATAAATGCTCTCGTGAGGAAAACATTTAATATTGATTCAAGAGATGAGTAAAAGTTAGTGCAGTGCAAAGTGTGAATGAGTAATCCCAAACTTTTATCATAAATTTGTATGATATAGTGTAAAACACGTAATGTCATTAATGTTTTTTGTTGTTTCCTCAGTTTTAACTACTACAATCACAACAAAATACATTGGAATTGAATGAGTTGAACCCGTCTTCATGCCACTGAATGGAGTGCCTGTCCGTAAATCAAAAAACAACTCAACAAATCAAAAAACTGTTTGTATATGCCAAGCAATAATCCAGATTATTTCACAGAGTAATATTACAAATTGTAAACTAAATATGGCTTTGAAAAATGTATTTACTTTGTTTAAAGAGGTTCATACAAGGCTTATTTTCAGGTTCATGCTTTTTATTTGGGAGTCCTTGGAGAATAGGTTTACAAAAAACACGTCATTTTTCTCATGTGGTTCATTGTTGCATTATCCGTTTTCGCTGTGTCTGTTTTAGCTGCAGAGTGAGACATCTCGCCTCTGTTCAATCTTTAGTGAGAGTTGCACATGCGTGTAACTTAACGGACATGATGTATGCCAATCAGAGGCAGTGGGCGGGTCATGCCAAGCAAGGTAGTGCGATCTAAAATAACGCTGGTACAGCAGCAGTATGTCTGCTGACTGAATGACAGGAATGTTCATATGTTTTAATAAGTATATTAAAATATATATTAATATATCACCTGTAACATAGCGACACACATAAGTTACAGAAGTAAAGGCTCGACTCCAAAACAGGTGTTTCAGATGGTGCAGGAGCAGCGTTTCCTGTGGGAGAGAATAACTCCCTTTGGTGCAGACTTTGGGCTATTTTACTTTGCAAACCTTTTCTTATGCACAAAAATGCTCCATGACACAATAAAGGAAAGGAAAAAACCCAAAAAGCATAACATGACCTCTTTAAGGAATTCATTAAACTTCTCCAGGTAGTGTACGTGTTTATTTATATTCAAACAACATGCTAACAGTCGACCTTTGGCATATACTGTAAATGCCCTGCATACCATACTCAGTATGTATGAGATGAAAAAAATGACTTGCATACCACTGTCTCTCAAGGTGGTACTTCATTATTTTTTACAAGGTTTGCAGGTTTTAGAATGTGCCGGGGAAGATGTGATGAGGAAAGAAGATTACAGATCAGATGTATAGCTGGAGATGTGACAGAGATCCAGCTACAATGCTGTATAATTTTCGTGGGAGGTGGAATGCTATCACCTCAAACTCTATTCGAGGTTGAGAAGGAAATCGTTAAATTGCTCTGCGAGAAGCAAAACCCACCCACATTTACATTTTCTCAGTTATGAATCTCTCACTTACAGAAGCAACTTAAATTACAAGAACAAAAGCTGTATTGAGAAGCAATGCATTTCACTCTGCTGTAGGTCTCAATGCTTCATCTCTTAGGTGTTGTTTTCCTATTTTCCTGAAATTCTTCATCAGTTTGAGTGTGTTTAACAGACGCATATCAAGGAGCTTTGTTTTTATGCGTGCTCTCTACTGTCTATTCACACTTCATACGAGCTCTCGTATGTAAGAATCTGTCACATGTAGATTACTTCCCCCAGAGACATAATGCATAATTAGAACGTGCCAAAGGAGCCGAAAGTTGTAAGTCACAATCTCAGTCACATCGTAAATCTCTGTGAAATGTGATTTCATTAAGCTGCAGCGCAATAAAGATTACCAAGCGAAAAGTTCATTGAGGACTTAATCAAAATAGTAAAATGAAACAGGCTTCTCTAAAAATCAGACCCACCTTTTATAGATGTGGTTACAAAATTAGAATATCTTCAAGTAAAGTTGATGATTTGCACCATAAATCTCACAATTTCCACATCGTCATGAACCTAAATTTGATCGGGCCAGGAATTATGGCTCATTTCTTTTCTGATTTAATTCGCAGGCGGCCAAAGTTTCACACTGTGATCATTTTTTGTCAGAAAGTCTGAAAGTCAAAGACAAAGGGGATTGTAGCGGCGGTGTAAGCTCTGTGTTGAGCGTGCCTGCAGATACCGCTGAAGGGCTTAAGGAGGGCACACAGCCTCTCCAGGGACCGAGAGGGACTGACAGTGGCACTCTGAATAACACTTTACTGTGACTGGGCCATGCTGCACCAGTGGGCCTACTTGGACACGCACACAAACACACAACCCCGCACACACATACAAGCACACACACACACACACACACGCTGGAGTGCAGACAAATTGAAAACAGACAGAGGTTATATGAAGTAAAGACGAACCAGAGGGCGACGGTAGACCTTTATTTAGAGGGATACGAACATCCTCACTGCTTCTTTTGATCTTTAATGAGCCGGAGACACTTTGCGTCATTATAACGCTTTCCTGTTCAGCACAAGGAAACACTGCTAATGTGACAAGTATTTGCATACCTTCTGCAGAGAGAAACCATAAATGATGGCACATTCCATAGGTAGATGTTTTTTTTTTTGTTTTGTTTTTTTTTGTTTTCAGCAAAAACTGACCCATTTTTTAAACATTTACAAGCTTTCAAACTTAAGTGGTTGATTTTGGTTGTTTGGTGTCCTGATAAAGAATTAGGGATGCTCGATTTGGACCGATTGCTGCTAATTGGCAACTTCTCATGGCCAATCCCGATAAGATGATCTATAATTTCATAATGTCATTGCGCTTGAAAAAGAAGGTCATAACCTTTAGTTTGTGCCTTAGCGTGAGACGCACTAATATACAATAAGCAAAGTGATGAGCAATTTAATATTCCAAAGCTCTGATAAGATGATAAGAAGTTTTTCTTTCTTTTAAATAGTAATGAACGCCCACATCAGTGTGAGATGTGTAGGTGTCTGGTAAGGTTGTTGGCTTCAAAGGAGGAAGCAGCTGGAGAAACTGTACCTTGCTCAACCTGGATTTGGACATACTCTGATCTCAACTAGTGTTTTAGTATACTAAAAGATCATGTTGGTAGGGAATGTAGAACAAGGCCAGTAGCATCAGTAACTGATGCTGGCAAAAGGGTGACAGCCATAATTACTTGTTTTTCCCAATGTTCTGTTTATCAGTTAATCAACTACTCTTTTGAGTGCTACAAATTATGTTTAAAATCTCAAGCAAATTAAATATTAATTTTTCTGATTAGAGGTTTTGCTTAATAGGAGGACTAAATGGCGGTACAGTATATGACTTTATCTATGATCAAATCACTGAAACTGTCTGTAATTCTGCCTATGCTTAATGTTTAAGTCACCAGAGGTCAACTCCTGCATGATACCAGCTTGCTGCTGTGCGAGTGCAAGCATTGCTGCGAAACCCTTCGGATCCATTCTTTACCTTCATCCCCCTGATTTTTACTGCCTTACCCATCAACAGCAGACGGCTTTATGAGCTGAGAACAAAAATGATTGCTTTTGAATTCAGATTATATGCCTCCGCGCTCAGCCCTTTCTTTTTCCCGCTGCTCCGTCTCTCTCTGCTCCTCCCCTCTTCCACGCTTCCAACACACACACACACACGCACGCACACACACACACACACACACACACACACACACACACACACACACACACACACACACACACACAAACACGCTGGGCTGCACACACGGCCACGCATTCGCATTTATACACAATTCATACTTTATATGCCTGCTGGAGTTTGAGGATAAGTTATTATGATTTGGATCTCAACCAGCAAGGTCTTCAGTAGCACTTTGCAGAGGACAAGGTGTATTTGCATATCCCCGGGGATGTGGAAATATTAATAAGCCGCTGTCAGGTCACATTTCTGTGACTCAGTAAACACATTCAACCTCACATACTTTCACATACCCTGGATGTCATTGAGTTCATACTGGTTTATCAATCACAAACATTAGTTCATGAGAGAGTGCGGTGCGTTTAAGTGTTTTAATTCGTCCTTGTTGTAGATGGATTCTGTTATCTCTGCTGACTGGCTCAGATGTTTTGACACGTTAAGGAAAAAAGACAATTGTAGTTAGATTTGGTATTTTCTCATGAGGACCATACAAACTAGGATTCTGTCCAATTGTAACTAACCCGAAATGATTTTTCAAAGGTGGCATAAACTGGTATCGTTGCTGCCAGACAGCGGCATTATTATTGCCAGAAACTTGGGCAGGCTGGAATGATGGCCCCTCGGCCCTCGAATCTCAAATTGGATCGGAGACAGATTACAATTATGAAAGATACAAAGGTGCCCACCCTGATGAATTAGTCTCACAGCTGAAGTATCCCACGTGCCCGCGCATTTAGAGATTGAGAGGCTATTTATCTGTGAATGTGTTTTCTCTTCAACACATTATTGGCATACGTCCCCCAGTAGACAAAGGAACACTTCTGCTCCTCCGCTGCAGCACTGAATGATTAATACGTTGTATTGGTACAGGTCCAAAATGATCATCTGTCACTTTCCAAATGACAGTTAAAGTCTACACATCAGCCATTGCAACATATTACAATTCCACCCTTCCAATGGTTATCTGTCAGTTTTTCTTTCCCCCTAGGGTGACAAGGTCATGACCCTACTCTGCCCCTGATTGTCTGGTATGTGTTGCGCTCTTCGCTTGGGTTTGTCAGGTTTCAGCATGAGAAGTGTAAGAATATCAGGGAAAGCCAATCAGAGGCAGAGTAGGGTTGACCACCAAAAGAGATGCAAACCCAATACAAGTGTTCTGCACTTCATAACTATCATCTGAAATATGTACTTGAATTTCTTAAAATAGAAAGTACTTTAATTAATCATGGACGGGATTCAACTGTTGTTGGTAGATATGGAGCTCATTTGTAAAGGACTGCAAGCAACTAATGGCTACTTCATTAAGGATTCATCTGCTGATTATCCTCTTCATCAAATGATTGATTGTTGGGTTTGTGAAAATTTCCAGAAGGCCATACAGTAGTAAAAACCTCAGAACGATTAAGAGTAAATAAATATTATGAAAGAAATAAGCAATGAAAAAAGGGAAAGCAGCATATCCTCACATTTGCCCGGCTGCAGTTTAAGAGATGGTTGAAAAATGTATTGGCTTGTACAGTTTTTTTTTTTTTTCAGGTTACCAGCCATGGGCAGATAGACCATGAAGTTGATTTAAGACCCTGGTATGGTAGCTCCTGCAAGGACTCCATGTCATTGCCGGTGTAGTGCGTGGTGGACAGTGGTGGACTGTATTAGCAGGCAGCAGGTCATCTGAGGAGACAGTTGCCACGAGGCAGAAAGCAAATGGGTGATTGATTGTTCCACGAGGATGCTCAGGGGGAGGGCAACAGTAACTACAAATACACTATTCACCACTCAGTGCTCTATATATACACTTTGGTAACCAGATTACAGTCAGCTTTCTGCGGATTTAGAGATAATTACACGCGCCGATGCACAATCATATTCAAAGTGATTCGATCTGAGGTCTGGATAAAACTCAAAGAAGCCTTAAAAAGTGTTTTCTACTGTTGAGCGTTCGACTTGTTTCTAAATGTAGGCACACTCGCACTGTAACAAGGAGCTGTTCTCTTACTATGGAGCTCATAGTGCCGCCAGCCCTCCACACGCAAGCCAGAAAAGTATCTGTGCTGCAGATGAAATAAGTTAGTAAAGCTTCCATCAATGCCAAGAAATGTGATTACAGACCTGCTGCATGCATATGTGTGTTTATAACAGTCAGGTAACAACAGTGCAGGTCAGGGTGTCTGATTTCCTGGCAGGCCTCTTGTGAGCATGTATGGATTTTATTTACTCTCGTTAATGTGTCTTTAAATGTGCCCTGAAATGAGCACTGCAAAGTACAGACTGATATTATAAACTGTTATTATTTTTGATCTTTAATTACTCGAGATATTTAGCATTTCAGCTGCATCACACCTCTCTCTCTCCAGCCTCAGCTTTTATTTACACTGCCCTTTCCTCCTCCCAACAGGTGAATAATTTTGCATACAGCACACAGCCTCAAATAAAACACATTTGTTTTCTGACCTTTCGAGCAGGGTCACTGAAGTCAGTCCCACGGACATTTGCTTCTGTGTGTATCCTCTCTTTGGCTTGTTTCTGTGCTCCCGGTCCTGCCCCTGTCTTTGTTTCCTTGCAGCCTTTATCTGTTCAGGTGTTACCTCTGCAGCCTCTGTCTCTGGTTTCCTCCGCTTTGACCGTCTTGGAAACTGTTCAGTGTCAGTAGTAGTGACTTAATTGTGACCCAAGTGCAATGATGGGCTCTGTTCTTGACTCTAGTTGGTCCTATGTATCTTTTCAAGTGATGCTCCACCCATGTCCTTGCTGTCAAAATACACCTCTTGGAGGTTGAAAGTTGGCTGCTACAACTAAATAGTTTTTTTTTTTTTTCCTCCCCATGGTCAGCTTTATTTAATTTCCATGTACTCATGGAAAATTGATAGAATTTCTTGCAGCAAAGTCACTTCTCTGCCTCCTTCCTATTCGGCACGGTGCTCACCGAGTTAAGGGTGCACCAGTACAGACCTCAAGGTGTTTAATGACATGACAAGTCCATCTGCTGGGGAAGGCAGCAAGATGTGGCTGACAGCTTGGGAATCACAGGGTAAATGGACCTCCTGACACACTGTATTGTGTGGAGAGATTGCGTGAACAACACGAACGCAACAAGCAGCAGTGAAAATATTGGCAGATTTCCTGGAGGACCCTAAACAGCGCTATGTTGCTCTTCCCTGCAGTCTGTAAGCCGGAGGCCACCAGTGAGGTGTATTTTCACACTTTGGGTATCACTGTTTTTGAAAGTCATGATTTGCCAATTCTGAAGAGAGTTTTTCAAATGACAAAAAATTGAGTTTGAGATATTCAGATGTGGGGCGGAGAGCTCGGGGCTTAGATGAAATAAACGAGACAACATTAAGGGCAGTGAGTCAGTGAAGAACCCAGACGGCGGTCACCCTAGTGCACCTTGACAGGATGGAGTGATATGAAAATGAATCAAATGTGCTTTGAGTTGAATTTAAAAAAGGTTTTAATGTGGCATTTGTATTTCCTACATAATTTTCCCTAAATATGACAAGCAATTACCATTGTCCGGGTTTTGGCAGCCTGAGCGAGCGGGCGCTGCCAGGATTCTGCCTTTGAAGGTGTGCTTTTAGAATTCAATATGCAATTTGAGATTTTTCTCAGAAGCTCTTTGTCCACATCTACTCCTTTTTTGTCAGTGACAAGACGGCACATAAAAGCACTGCAGCTGCTGTGACAAGACAATGTGATCTCAGCAAACTACTGTATACCCATATCCCGCAGAGTAAGAGTCTCCAGAAATAACCTCATAGACTCGAAGGATTGTGTGTGATCATTGTCATAACTTACATACAGGAATCTATTTAAAAAAATTGTTATGATCCCTGAAGCCTTTAGAAATGCATGAAGATTAATGAGAATCCCATCGTGGATGCAATTTGAAAACAAGTCAGTAAGGGAATGGCACCCGTGGCTAGGCAGGTGGGTTGCTTGTTCTCAGAAATATTTGCCACTTTCTTTGGAATTAAATCACTGAATAATTTATTATTCAACAAATTTAAATGTAAAATGGCTCGGGCAGCCAGCTACCGAGGGAGAGAGCAGCACAGCAGCTGCACTAATAGCAAATATAACAAGCAGGATCTCTTTCCAGTTCGTTTTTTTTTTTTTTTTCAAAGTGGAGCCGAGGACTGGGTCGGTGTCCACAACAGTGAAGAGAATCATGCATATGTAATGCGGTAAGGTCGCGGGGTCTGATGGAATGGAAGGCAGGTCACGGGCCACAGGTCATTTATGTTATATTGCGAGCACTCACAGATTAATATGATGTCAGACTGTTAAATTGTCTTATATTATCAAGTTTTCCCTCATGATTAAAAGTCCCATCAGGCTGGAGAGGTCAAAAACTTCTTAGGTTTAAGTTCACCTGATTTGCCAATGGGTATTGTTATGAGAAATACATTATTAAGCAGGTAATTAAGACTTTCCTGGTGCAGGTTCTGGAGCAGCTCGTCGCTCGAGCCTTGTTATATTCATATCTGAATGAAAAAAAAAAAAATACATCAATCTGACCAGGTTTATCAACCATGACACTGAATATCGATATTTTTCAAGGTGTTCTATCAAAGTTAGAAATGACAGTGTCGAGAACACGCTACCTTGTCCACCTTAAAGGTCATTCCACCCAAGTTTGCTACAATCAGCATAAACAGCTTAAACTGCACACACATTGCACTGCTCTGTTCACAGCTATAGCGCTGACTTCATACTCAAAAACAAATGTCAACATATCTCAGTGCTGGATCATATCGTTTTGCACAAACGTATCATTTTTGTATAATATGCTGATTGGATTTAAGTATTTTCGTATTTTAAGTATTTTTAGTTCTGCTCCTCATGCCCTCCTCTTTATCCTTCATTGTCTCCACCTTCTATTTTTTTCCTGCCGTCGTTTTGACAGCGGCTTGTTGTGACCCTGTCGTCACTGAGGGATTATTAATCATCTTGAATTTTGCTTGTTTTTTGTAGCGATGCAGTTTTTTTTTACACAGAGGTCCGCCTTGTCTAAAGGAGCAGGGTAAACATTTTGACTTGAGGCTGGTTTAGTAGTGCTTAGATTGATGTGTATTCGCCTGTTTCTGGCTGCACCTCTAAAAAGCAAGCATTCATTCATAAACTGTATAAACGGACATTTAGTTATAGGCTGGTCACACTCAGACACATTCGTACACTACTGCATTCAGACATTTCCTATATGCTTCTCTGGAACCTCTGACCTATATCTGAGCCGGTCTCTTTTCCTCCCCTTAATCCCTGCTTTTAAAAAGTGGTCGTAAAAGATGTCTGCTGATGGGAGCCTCTGTCCTAACATTTAAATCAACAACGCTGAACACTTAAATTCACTATCCACACTTCTGAGGGTGCGCCCATGGTGCTCAAGTAAATGTAGAGAGCAAAGGCTGGGCTATTACAGGGCAGAGCCTACTCTTAACAATAATACACATTATTACTTTTACTTTAATCCAGCCTCAGTTGTTAGGGGTGAAGTGGAAAAAAAAAAAAAAAACCTCTTGTAAGATTAGGTCATGATGCAAAAGGTCAATAATTACAAATAATTCTTGATATTCTGATCATGTTTTTAAAGATAGATACATTGAGCACAGCATCCCAGTGTTAACAGTTATAACTAGGCCTGGGCCGACACACACTTGAAGCAGAAGCATCCCAGGGGGCTGGATTCACATTGGTGGGGCGGTGTGGGAGCGTCAGTCCATGGTCCGTGTGTGTGACGTGTTGGGATCAGTTTGCCGAAAGACGAATCTGCTATGTTGTTATGCTACTGGCATGCTGGTCCTACTTGTGCTTGTTTGTCTACAGCGACAGATTAAAAATAACAGGGAGGGGATGAGGCGGATCATTACTGTGTTTTAGGCAGGGGGACAGGACCGAAGCAAAATGAAAGTGAAACTTAACGCTACTCTACTCCGATAAATGTGTAGTATTTATCCATGCTAAATAACATAAGTCCTGATCGCCAGCTTATGTGATTTGCAACCGCGAGGTGATGTTGCGCTTTGCTTCTCCAAAACTAAGTCCTGTTTACATTTTGTCCCTACCCAGAAGTTATATAAATATATTAGGATTACACTTAAAACTGGGTTATTTTTTGTGGGGGAATGATGCCCTGCAGTGCATACTTGGTCTTATTTGTTTGCTGAAGACAGAAATTGATTGAAGAAAATTTTGTTTTGGGTTAATTCATTGTTATATCAATCGAGTAGTTAAACAAATAGTCGGACAAATAAAAAAAAAATAATCAATAGATTTAGCGATAAAAAAAAAAAAAAAGATTGTTAAGTGCAGCCATGGTCCCATCTCTGAAAGCCATTTAGGATCTTGTCAAACCTTGCCAGGGCCTAGGAAGTGTACCGTACTTGAACAAACGTGCTTGGGCAGGTTACGGATGGCCTAAAAAGCAACATTTTCACCTGTTTATTGTTTCACACAACCACAGTGTGTTTGTAAAGCTAATTGTGAACCATCACAAAGAAGCTAAAATTAAAGCTGTCTGCATGTTTGTGTCTGCGTACTGTCTATCTTCAAATGCAGCCAGTTGTTGTATACTGAGCTCCCAGCTGAGATGGCAGCCTCCATTTAAACCAGCCCCTCCTCTCTGGACCAGAGGATGGATAGTGTGCAGGCCGTGAATCACGTCAGCAGCAGAGGGAACAGTACAGAGGACAGGAGGATGGACTGATAAAGACTTATGTCTCTGTTCCTCATTCTTTCTTAACTTCCCTCAGTAATTTTTTGTCCGTTCTATTAGTGCAAAAATACATAATGTTAAGCACCTGACTGCTATTGAGTACTGATCTACCGATGGTCTTTAAGTTTTTCAGCTCATTGTAGAGCTCTAATCCAAAACCCTGAGACAGGAAAGTCCCATAAACTTGGTTGTAAATAAAAACACAATGAAGATAAGCTGGTCGATACTGTCTCGGAAAATAACTGGCTCTCCAAACGATATGAAATCATCTCATTCCATTCCATCTCCACATGCCAGTCTCGAAAACATTAAAAACCCTCCAATATTGTTCTTGTGGGAAAGTGCCAGGCTTGTGATGCCTGCTGATCCGACTGATACTTTTATGTAAATCCACAGTCACAGTCCAATCTGCACCCTGTAAGTGCTGCAGCTGGTTGGAAAAACATTTGTTGAGGCAGACACACACAATTTTGATTAAAGTTATAAAACAAATGAATCTTGATAATGTAACTCGACCGGCATGACGTTACTGATTGCGGTTATTGCCCCTGATATCATCAGATATTGGGACACGTCCAGATTGCACCCAAAGCTGAACACCAAATTTTAATACATTACATACATTAATCTGTATGTGATTTTGTTTTGGTGGCCAAAGCAAAGACAAAGCTGGATTCCAGGTGCAATATAAAATCATATATCAATTAAGCATTCCATGCACAAGACTTGTTTTTATTTTTCGACACCTCCTAGACTCCAAAAAGACTTTGTTTGGATACCTTTTATTTATTTGGAGTATTTCATTTTTGGACATCGTCAGATCAAATCAATACAAACAAAAACATTTAATCAATGAAAATCACCATATCATATCAGATTTTAGTGACAGTTTCTCTATTTGTCTTGGTTTGTGTAGCTTCGTGTAATTAGGAATTGGTCCTAATGTTTTTAATTTGTGATAGTCGAACCTCTTTGCCAGAGAATGAATAGTTATATAAACAAAACAAATTAAGAGACACTGTCTGAACATATAGGATGAAAAGAGGAAATTTTAAAGAAGCAGATTTACCTTTATCTTAATTTAAAGAAGAGGAGCAATGCCAGTAGTAAATCAGGACTGTCATTCACTTAAGGGCCAATAATGTGACGTTTCCTTGTATCTGAGGAGTTCTCTATCTTGCACAATTGCAATTCACTGAATAGCAAATTATCAGCAGCAATTGGATTTTTGGTTTTCCATACAATTTCACACTTTAAAAAATCCAAAAACTTTCCTAACAGCTCATGACAAAGAGGAGATGAAGAGACAATCTCAGTGAAGGATAAAAAATCCCTCACATCTCAACCGCTCTCTTAGGGGATAGATATGGTCTCCAGTCATATTCAGGAAATGCATTTCATATTCAAACACAAATGGAGCAATTTGTGCAAATAGCATGCGTAATAGTGCCGACTCCCAGGTGCATGAGCGACGGCCGGGCCCTGGAGGAGAGGCTCTTCACCCCAAATGCATCAGCAACGAAACCCCAAGCCCACGGAAATAGGGCAGTGAATGAATTAGGGTGTCATTGGTTAAGGACATCAGTGACGAGAGAGAGATCGAGAGACAGAGAGAGAGAGAGACGGAGGGAGATCTGTAATGAAATTGCTACTTGCCATACTAAGCAGGAGCAGCGAGTACAGTGTGAAATCAGATCGAGCTGGCTGTGGCTAGCGTGGTTATTTTGACGTGTCGGAATGAGCTGTCTCTCAGTGAGCCGAGTGATGATTCAGCTGTCATTCTGAGGAAGAGGCGATAAATAACACATTTCTCAGATGGTTGAAAGAGGGCAGGGATCAGAGTAATCAACCTCAACCTTGCTTTCTGATAACACTAATTAAAGACAAATTAACGTCAGACGTACACCTGCGAGCGGCACTCCGCATGGTTTTGTTGTTCCTCAAAGCGTTGCTGTCTCATTCAAATTCTGTCTGAGATTTTGACAGGAATCAGATGGAGAACATGTTGATGAAGGCAAAATGTCTTCAAACAGTCTTCACCAAGCTCTTCACTTTACAGCCAGTGTTGAGTTTTATATTTCCTTACCAAGACGCCTCACTCCTGTAACTTCTTTTGATCTGCTGTGGCAAAACCAAGTCGAGTCTAAAGTCTTTATAGGAAAAGTCAATCAGTTAGGCAGACCATTAAAATTATATTGCATAACATAACTCTCTTCAATACTGTGTGTGGAATACTGCAGTTTACTTTGTTGAGTTTAATACCCTGAAAGTTTCAGGATTTTTGGGTTTTTTGATTCGGAAAGTTTTGTTGAATTCTCCGAAAATCGCTCCTGTGGCGAACCTGATCCACATGCTCTTGAAAGAGTACAACTCAATAGCTTAAAAAAAAAAAAAAAAAAAAAAAAAAATATATATATATATATATATATATATATATATATATATATATATATATATATATATATATATATATATATTTTAAAACATTTTGGAAAACACAACTTTAGAACTTTATTCGCTGATTCGGATAAAACTGCATCAGAGTTTCCTGATGGACTCATGCCACTGGCTTTGATGCTAAAGTGTTCACTTACTGCTGCCAGATGAAGCTGCTGTTAGCTAGTTAGCTGTTCTATTTGCTGACTTAGCTCTGGTGTGCCAGGAACCAAACAGAGCAAGGTAACCACCATATTCCCTCTGGTCAAACTGGCTTCCATCTTTTGGGGTATGTGTTCGGTCCTGGTCTGGTCGTGTCCACTGGGAGCTGCCAGTCCGGGTAGTGTTGGCTGACCGCTCACTCCATGGTGGGTGACTGGCTAACATGTGTTTTGCATTTGGCTACAGTAAACACCAGCATATATTTCAGACAAGCCCTCTTATGAAAACAGGCAGCTAAGCCTGTTTTCATAAGAAACATTTAGTGTGACTGTTGAAGCAAATAACACTCCACTAGTCTTTAAACAACATCTATTAGCAAAGAAGTTAATTATTTGCATTTCTAAATTATGCACTAGTGCAAAATGTACTTTGTTCGTTTTTTCTATCTTCTTCTGGTCACTGTGCAATTCATCTCCTGTATGTAACCTCAATAATTTAATGACAAGCAGTGCTTTGGTACTGGCAGATCTCATTTGCATCTATTATAAATGGGAAGGATAATGACCAGCCGTAGGAATGGAAGTAATCTACTAAGGGTTTGTACCTACACCAGGCAACCCACTTTGCAGTACAGTAAAAAAAGAAAAGAAAAAAAAAGAAGAAGAACTCATTACACAGGCATTTGTTATTCGGAGTAGGTGTTCCACAGTCATGACCTTAATCACAGTTTACCATCATTTTCAGATGGCTTTGATGATGGCATATGCATTCAGAGTAGCAACGGAAACTGTAGACAATCAGCCCCTTGCTTTGTTTTCTGTTGCTCGACTCGGTCTCACCCACTCTCCCAGTCTGCCACTGCTGTCTCTTTTTTCTGCTCTCTGTTACATTCCTTTGTGATCATTCTGTACCTCTTACTGTTTTTAATGTCCATATTTTAATTATTTTATTTTTTGTTGTCATTTGTACATGCATTAACCCAGAGGGAGCAAGTAAAAACATTATCCTCTCATATACGGGTGGATACAGATTCAGACTGAGCACCTCAAACCAGAATTTCCAGTACTGATGTTGCATCATTATGCAGCCATCTGCATAAAAAACACTTTTGACACAATCATGTAATCAAGGTGTATCTGCATTCACAATACAGTATGTAAATTCATGCTAACAACTCTGAATGCTTCTGTTATTTCTGCTTCAGATAATAATCATTGAATCAGAATCATAATCACCTCAATCCACTTAATTCTTCACAGAATGTCTCTCAAGTATATTGTTGAATACACAGACAACCCACAGTCCTCTCGCCCATTCAGAGTTCCATCGCACAAAAGACTGTTGCTGAATGTTTCTTCGGGCTCAGTGGAAGATGTACCGATAAAAAGGGTTCAGGGATGCTTTAAATGGACTGAGGAGTTTAACAGTTCCCCGAAACCATCAAACTTGGATCCAAAATGGTGTAATGTTTGTTAGAGAATTAAATTGTTGCACCGAGGTCACAGTCCACTGATAATGTCCATCTTATTCCTTGCGAATTTGTGGTATTAAAACACCAATCAAAGGTTTCTTTGCCCCTCGAACTAGCTGTTATGGTTGAAGTGGATTTGCCTTTCATCTGTGGATCAGTGCTCGCTTCAGAAATAAGCAAATGACAATAGTGTCTTGTGAAAAATGGGTGGTATCCTTTGACTGACATGAACAAATATGAATTATGAATACACAGTGTTTAAAAGAAAGACTTCAGCAGTAACCAGACTGAGGAAAGTCCAAGAAACCCATTGTCCATCCTCACAGTGAGAAACATGCCAAAGCCCAAAAAACATGTTCACAATGCAGCGAACGCACAAAAACATCATTGTGAGGCACATCAAACAGTACTGAGCCACGTTTTGTTGTATTTTTCGTCCCTTTTTTTCTCGAACGCTTTCCTTCCTTTTTGTCTGTCTTCCATGGCTGTTGAGAGAGGAGCTAATCTGTATACAGCTACATTATTTAGTCTGATGCCAATAAAGAGACTTTAGGTAAATATTAAATATTTATACTCTTGTCCGAATAGGTTTATAGTTGCAGTCTTCCAATCTCCTTCTTTGTGGAAGGTGCAATTGTTCATGCATGGAAATATTACTTTCTTTGTGTGTGTGTGTGTGTGTGTGTGTGTGTGTGTGTGTGTGTGTGTGTGTGTGTGTGTGTGTGTGTGTGTGTATATATATTTCTCAGTATGGGCTTGAGTGTTTCTCTGTGTGTGCTGGGGTGTTGGCGAGTGCACATGTATGCAGACAGGCTGTTAAACTGCTGAAAAATGAATGAATCTTTCTTAAGTCCTCCCCTGAGACATGCCAGGCTCTACCAAGAGTGATGTCAACAGACTTCTGATGAAGTGAAGATTCGGACGTGACCACACAGTGTCTGATCAATATTTTATTACCTCGCACACTGTTTTCTTCTTTTTTTCCTCCTTAATGTGCATTAGTCCAAATACGCCCACTTATACTGTAACTCGTGCTGCCTTACCGGGTTTCTCGGAGTCAGATCATCACCCAACCTGACCCACCAGATGGTTTGTTACACAGAACCATATGATGCAGTCGGAGAGTGCTACCAGCTACCAGCCCAGTCAGTTGGCAAATCAAACTCGATATGGCTGTAATAAACAGTGGAAGTAGAAGAGGAAAAAGTTCAAGGAAGACGGCGATAACATACAGCTCACACCTGTCGGAGTAGAAACAGCTGATCAATCGTGTGAGACCTCAAGGTTGCTGGCCCGAATCCCCAGCTTCCCCCTGGCTGCGTGTCAGAGGCTGCAAGCATCCTTGAGCAAGACGCTGGACCCCGAAATTCTCCTGATGAGCAGCTGGCACTCTGCATGGCTGCCTCTGCCATCACTGTATGAATGTGTGTAATTGGGTAAATGTGAGTACACTGGAGTCCACTTACCCTTTAAAACTTTTTTTTTTTTTAAAAGTTAAAGAAGACTTTATTTTTCTTTTCAGGATTTTTTCCTTCAAGTTTGAAATATATTCTTGTGTGAGCTGTCATGTTTTTTTGCGACTGAGTCAGCTAACAGATTCGAACACTTGATATTTGCATGTTGTTAAAACTATTGTTTCTCTGTGCAGTTTTGCCAGAATGGAAAAGGCAGAACTTTGTCAGGAAGGTTGACATCGCTCCAGTTTCTGCCTTAGCTTTTTTCTTAAGTAGCTCCGCTAATTTATGACTTATGCAAATCAACCAGGGACATTAGTGAGGTGGAGCACCAAACTCCTGCATTAGCAAATGAGCGAGATACCAACACAAACTGCACCACTTTACAGATCCTACATTCAACTCATCGTAATTGTTTGCTGTTTCAAGGATTTTACTTACATCTGCTGGACAAACGTCTCACATGTGCAGTATACACATCAGTGTATTGTGATTATTACTGTTGGACATGTCCTTTGTGTGGACCAGCATGTGAACTGGATCTCAGATAGGAGACTGGTGCAGAGTGTTTCAGGCGCAGGTGCAAGAAAATCATTGATATCACGGCGCTCTATTACAGTTCTTCATTATTACATTTTAGCCTGTTTGATTCATTATGCCCATTCAATTAAGGTCTTTTAAAACTAGGTAATGAGGTTCCACTTTACTGGTCATTGTGATTTAATTCTTCATTACAGGTAGGAAAGAAAAAGAAAACGTTAGAACTGTTGTATCCCTGTGGATAACCATAATCTCATGTAGATCTTAATTTGGTCACAGCAGTTTGAATGTCAGTATCTTGCTCCGGGGCACTCTGGCAGTGACGGTTTGTCCACAGACATGACTGTTAGTGCAGAGTGTAGCTTTCCTGCTCTTGTCTAGCCACTGCAGCAGTAATCTATTGTCATGGTTCTGGGTTTTAGTTTAGTTATTTCCTGTTCTATGTCGAAACAGACTCTCCTCACGCGTCATGTTACACTTCCTGTCTTTGTTTTTTTTTTTTTTACGTGTCCACCTGTTATCATTTAATCAGTCCCTGTGTGTTTAGATGCAGTGCATGTTTTAGTTGTCAGGTTGTCTGCATTGATTCCTGCTTGTCTCTGTGTTTCTCCTGGTGTTCCTGCTTTGTGTACGTTGGTTGGCTTCTGGATATCTTTTGTTGTTTTGTTGGAAGCTCTCCGTTGAATTGCGTTTCATTGGACTTAGCTTGTTTTTTTCATGGACTTCCAGCTTAGTAATTTTGTGTTGCCCTGCCTGCCTCTGTTACCATTGTCGCTTTGAACAAAAAACACAAGAGCGGTAACACCCCTGCAGCAAGCCAACCGCGGCGTGCTCGGCAGGTATTAGACGTTCAATAATCATCCCACGCCGCCATTTCAGACTCATGAAAATCCCTTCAGTTCAGAGGAAGCGCTAGTTTCTGCGAGCTCCTCTCCACTCAGACAGAGTGTGACAGAGCTAAATAACTTAATGATCCCCTCCCTTTTCATGCATTGAGAAGACACATTAAATTCTGACCTCTATTAAATCAGGGAGCCAAAATGCATTTGAAGTAATTTATTTTCACCAGTCTGAACTTGTATCGACTTGAAGCAATAACATTGCCTCTCTGCAAAATAGGAGCTTTTCTGGGCATGGATGAGGCTAATTAACGCCCGCTGCGCTCTCATCAGTCTCCTTCCCCATTCATTTGGCATATTAGGCAAAAATGCTCCGAGAAATGTAATTACATTCATGTATCATTAATAGCATATCTCAGTGTTATTGAGATGAGGAACAGAGAAGTATGGACCCCGTGCCCCACTGCGTGTTTTGCCGATAGATTGCACATGACTTACACACATAATCTTTCAATAAAGTTATAAATACTTTAAATATTTGCCTAGAGGAGAAAGATAGTGATGTCATGAGCTGTGGAAGATAATGGAATAACATTTGTCATCCTCCCTTATTTGCATTTAAGAAAAAGAAAAACTTATTTCATTCCGGAAAAGCAATTCTTATCAAGGATTATGGGATATGTCCGCATTCAGATCTAGGCTGACTTCATGCTTAGTATTCATAAGGCTTTTTGGGCAGTATCAGTTTTTCATAGATTTACAAATCACTATGCAAGCAGTAGCCTATGATCGTTAGTATGGGGAGAGTTTGTCTGAAATGTGTCCGCTGTCTCTCTTGTGGCTTATTTTTTTTTTTTCCTTTTCCATGGAATGCCCACGAACAAGCTCCTTGTAAAATAATCCGATTTCTTTCTCTTTGTGCTCAAATACATTTCAAAGATGGGACATTCTTAAGGAATATCCACGTTCAATAATTAATGAGAAACCCTGTTGTCATATAGAGCTAAACAGCACATCTGTTTTCACACTGAGCAGGAGTCTTACTTGAAACGTAACGCCAGCTTAGCATTCACTGGCTGTTTCATTTGTAAAGGTGTAAACTATGTATACCAGCATGATTCATGTTCTGTGTTATACACATCAAATAGAGTTGGGTGAAAGTGGGCTTCCAAACAGGCTCAAGGGAGACAACAAAAAAGACGATTGGACGCTTCTTGCTTGCAAAACTGAAAACAGTTTTAAAAGCTTCTTATTGCTGCCTGGGGATTAACAAAACGAAGAGCACTGAACATGGAGTGTGCTGCTCACCTATCATGCACGCCTGCATGTTTTGTTCCAGCCTTTTTGATGCTTGTTTTTCAGCTCCATGTGAACTTTTGTTCGTGCACGCTCGTCAGAAACTTTCATAAATATTTCCACTTTAACTAACCAAGTAGCTTCCGCTGTGCCCAACATGACTACGAGGATGCACAGCTCACATCTGTTGAACACTTCATAAATCCTGCCTCCAAAAGTCGTTCTTGAAGTTATTTCCATTACAGAATATGGGAATTTTCTCCAGTGCAACCACAAGAGTCAGGCACATGTTTGGTGAAAAGGCCCGGCTCACATTCTGTATTCCAGCTCCTCCCCAAGGTGCCGGGACCAGTTTCTGTTCCTCCATATCAAACTGAGCTATTTCTGGCTTTCTGCAGAGGTTCACAGTCATGTTAACATGAAAGGACCTCCCTAAATTTTTGCCAAAAAAAGATGGAAGCACACTATAAAACACAATAAAGGCCATACTGTCTGAAACATCACTCTATGATGACCACCAACAGCACATCCAGACAGGCTTACACATGTAGATTTGGGTAACAGGGGCTCTTCTTGGCAGTGATTCTCAAAGGAGAACAAAATACTTGTAACTGAAGAACTGGTAAGCATCAGGCACATAAAGAGCTAGCCTTGAACATGTTTTTTTTTTTTTTGTTTTTTTTCTTGATTACATGATTGGGTCTTTCAGTGATGATTGTGGCAGCCTGGCCACAGATACGAACAGAGGCAAGCTGCACTGCTGGCTTCAGCTCTATTGCCAAGCTGTATTGATCTCTATTGGATTCGGTCCACAACATACTCTCACCTAACTCGGAGGTTAACCCCCCAAAGGCACGTTAAAGACTCTCTGAAGTTCATAGTGACTCTACCAGGCAAGGAGAATGAATGAGGCACGGCAGTGTATTCAGTGCCCGAAAGGAAGCCTCAGCCTGGCTAAATCACAGCGCAGCACTTCCAAAGTACTGACCCCCATTTCTTTCCATCCCTCTTCATGAGACTTCTCCTACGGAGGGGTTTAGAGGTAATAAAACCCATGGGAAAAACAGAGATATTGCGGGGAAATGCAATTATCCAAGTTTGAGAAACAGCAATCAAAACAAAGCAATAAGGAGAGAATAACATTACTGTAACTGTGATGCTTTCTGACTCCATGATTGGCTGCTTCACTCTGAGTCACGCGCATTAACATTTTGGATCTGCAGGGTCTAAAATCTACAGGGTGCTCAGTGCATATCCCTGTCGCAGTGTTATAAATTGTTCACAATTGAGGAATCTGGACCTAAAATACGTACGGCTCAGTGTTTCCTATGTGATGTTTTCTGGTATTTGTTCCACGCCCATTCCTGTCCGCCGCAGCGCTGCATGTGGCTGCAGCACTTACTGGATATTACTCACATTTGTTTACTTAATCGTGATGTAAGGGCTCATTCTATGCACTTTGCCTTATGCTTGTCTATGTCATTGTTTCATCTGCTGTAGTTTCCCCACTGTATCTAGCTGTGGCGGTTATTTCCTTACTCTGCTGTCCACCACAGGAAACACTGTGGTTGTGTCATATAAGAATTTTTTGACACATAGCTTTCAAATTTACGTTGGTATTGGACTCTGAGATCTTATATGGTTTGAGCTCTAGTGTGTGTGTTTGTCTAATTCTGACATATCATTCGCACCCAGCTTGTGAGATTATATCTGCCAAAGCCTCTCTATCTTCTACTGCAAACTTTTCTCGAGGTTTAGTTATAACATTCATACGACCCCCGCTACGAGCCGAACAAAGTCAGTCTTTTCATTTCAGTCCCCGCTTGCTGTCCTGATTTTTTGTCAAGGATAAGGCACAAAGTTAGTTGACAAGACAGCAGGACACCATGTTTGCATGAATATTTCTTTCTTTTTTTTTTTTACTTTGCTTCCTGCTACAAGAGCAAACAGCAGTTCTGGGCATTTGTGAGCAAACGTGAGATGGACACGATTGACGGCTACAGGAGGGGATAGGCAGATCCACAGGTGGACCTCAAGCCCCCGCTGAGGGCTACCTGTGATGCAGAGATAGAAGCCCGGCTTACAGCTGGGTTTAGCGCCAGACTCGTGCAGAGGCATGCTTACCTTTAGGGCCCAGCAGCACTGCCAGGTCCCGCTGTGCCATGCTGAACCATGCTGGGCAGGGCAGGGTAGCTGTCTGTGCAGACGGACTTTGCTCACACTGGGAGATGAGCCAGGCGCTGCTCTGTAGCTACAGTTAATGGAGTGACACACAGCAGAGCAAAAAGAGATGCACAGCTCCTGCTGAATGTTTTGCGGTGGCACGCTCACGCCACCTCGGAGTGTGTGCTTCCAGTCACGCACATAAACACACCTGCAATAACACACACACACACACACACACACACACACACACACACACACACACACACACACACACACACACTCCGTTCGGATTGATCGGCACAGCAAGGCCTCCGCCACACAGCAGAATCATCAATGTTAATTTAACTTTTGAGAGTGTTAAAATCAACACCCTGCCAGTGCTTATATCATTCCACATCTGTCAGAGCTGTTTAATGTTTCTGAAATTCAACGTAAAAAAAAAACAAACCTCAGAGCCGTGACTCCGGTCAGGCAGAAGTGATTGTGGCATTAAAATCAACACTTGCTAATAGTGGAAAACAGACGACTCTATAGGACCAGAGATGGTGGTCGGTGGCTTTGCAGCACACACATGACCAGCCATCATCTACTTTCCCTTCTCCCCCTTTACATGCATGGCTGGATTCCAATCGCGGATGAATATGGAGCCCGGCTTAAGTTGATGGATGCCATTTGTCTTGGCAAGCAATCATACCTGCGCCAGTATTTTTGGTCCCGTTTATTCTCTCTCTTTCTCTCTCCCTCCCTCTCCAGAGAGGAGTCAGTTAGTGTGATAAGTGATATTTATAGCCGTGATGGCAGCTGGGGAGAGCATGCACAGCATAGCAAGGCAGGGACATATCAGGAGAGTGGACAATTCAAAGGCATCTGGGGAATTGGGGCTTTGTTTTCATTAATTGGTTTCGGCGTCACTGTCTCATTCTCACTCTCTCTGCTTCCGTCTTGCTCTTATACAGAACTGCTCTCCTCAGTTCTGGCTTGAAGGACAAATATGTGGATGAGTGCTGTTATCGCTTTTCTTCTCATCCAGTCCCTGGAAAATATTAGTTGAAAAGTCTGTTTCTTCCACTATCAGGCTGCCATCTTCTCTTGGAGTTAAGAGGGTGAATGTTTTTAAGGTCGAAGGAGGCGGAAGCCGTCTGGCTACCTTGATTTCTGAGAGCAACTGATTGGCTAACACCACCTCTAATCAGCGGCAATCACAAGACTTGATTGATGATGATAGATCACCTGTTATGGTCAAATCCTGATGAAAGAGGGTCTAATAATGATAATGGCTGGGGCTCCTGTGGTTCTGCGGCGCTGTCGGCTCACCTTTGATCACCTGAAATAACCGAAGGCACCGAACGGCTGTAAATGTTTTTACTTGTTACAGTGCAGTAGGTTGAACTGGAAGCCAAAGAGAACTGTATGTTGTGCCAGGGTCAGAGGGAAATGTGATGGAAATCATTTCATTGGGAAAAATGAAAGAGCCAACAACTGAATCCATGTATGTTGCTGGCTGACGTGAATCTGCCCTTATTTTTTATTTAATAATTAAAAAAAAAAAAAAAAAAAAATCAAATAGTAACCTACTTGGAAGTTTTAAATATTTAAACATGCATCTCATTATATTGAATTACTAGGATACTGTACATTTTAATAGGGATGCACCAATTGGAAAATTAATATTTTTTTATTGTTTATTTGTTTTGTCATTTATTCCTTTCTTTCGTGCCAAGCAAACAAATAAATCTCTCTGTTGTAATCAGACTGTTTTATTCCTTCAGTCCTTCATTGCACTTTGTTTGAAAGATCACAAATTCATCATACAAACAAAAAAGGAAACAACATTAATATAACCGTTCTTTCACATGGAAAAGTTTTTTTAACTTTCTAACTTAGAGCTACAAACTGATCTGGCGGGAGTGTCACGAGCCCATAGCTCATGATTTACATCAGTAACTGCTATTGGTGACAGACATCTTAGTTGCCGATAGGCTGATGAAGTCAGCAAAGAAGAAAATGGTCTGATTCGGATGTTTGATCGATGAATCAGTACATCCTTACATTTTGCTCTAAATGTATAGTATTACATTGTTCAAATCTTTGCTGTAAGCCGTTGTTCATCATCATTTTCTCCTTTGCACAGACAATATTATCCTGTACTCTACACTACCAAGATCTTTTTTCTTTTTTCTTTTTTTTTTTTACCCTGTCACAGTTTCTAACTCCGTCAATAATTTAGCCTAATAATGTTGGCAATGTCTGGCTTCACTGGTGCCTGAGAGTGGCCCGTTTCCCATTTATAATCAATTTCACTGCTGATCCTATTTGTATTTCCAGCTCTTCTCTATCTGCTTACACAGCATTACTTATTGCTGGGTTTCATTATCAGGTGTGCAGTTAGCCATGGCGGGGAATGAGGAGAGAAGGCTCGGCTAAAGCAGACACTTGAAATGAACACTTGAAACACTTGTTTTTATATATTTTATGGTATGGCAGGGAAACGATAAAAAGAGAATGATATTTGAACAGTGAGATCATGTAAAGCTGAAACACTCAGTACATGCTATTTACTGCTTTCATGCTATAATCAGAAGCCTGATACCTAATGATCAATTGGATGACCCGCCATTTCTGTCATAGTTAAGGACACCACTTGTCTAGAAGATGAATACAATTGTCGAGCAAGCTTACATTTTTCATTATATGACCTCCAATTAAGATCTATTAGTGTGAGGGATAAAGCTGCGGGGCTCAGACGGTCAATATAGCAAACGTGTACCACCTGCTGTGCTGTGCATTTTAATTGGCCACATCAGTGGATACTGTATGGAAAGTTACGATTTCACCCCAGGGAGCCAAAACGGGCCTAGGCTTTTGAAGTCGGTGCACAAGAGACACTACAACCATTACACTGGATAGCTTGGATAGAATGGTGGAAGTCTTTCCATACTATAACAGTGTGTTTAATGTAATAAAACAATAGAACCTTGCAGATGTATACAGTATCTTGTTCAGATAAGATGGCAGTTTCTGTAGCAGGAGAGCATCACACTGTGTAAGAAATCATGTTTGCATTATTCTATGTACAGTGGAAACGATGGTAAAGGTCACAAATTTGTATAAAAAATGAATCAATCTTAACTCTAAAATTCTGTCTTTCAATATTTTTTTTTTGTTGGCTTATATCCACTTATAACTTCTTGTTATATGTGAAGGAAGATAGACTATAAAAAATATATATCCAGTTTCGTTTTCATCCCTCCTAAAGGTGTCCTTGAGCAACACACCTGCCTCAGGCTTACCGCTCCTGGGCGCCTTCAGTTCTTTTATCCCTCGGGCAACATAAGTGAATGTAACCTTCCCAAATGGCCAAAAAACACTTAATCCTGTAGTGTGTAATGTAGTGTAATATGGCATATTTGCGCACAATACAGATGCTCTTGTGTGATTTCATCTGTATTCCGATCAAGTCTTTGAATTCAGAGAGTTTGTCTCACATTTAGCACCAGAATGTCTGCTCAGTGGCAAATCCGACATACTTTGTTTCCTCCAGTTCAAACAGCACAGCCTGTGTGTCGAAGCACAGGTTCCGCATTTCAGATGTCATATGCTGAGCTACACTAATTTTCAAATCAGAATAAACAGTACAAAAACTTGAGAGTAGCCTTGAAAGCCACTGCGGGCACACTGTGTTAGGGTGGAAGGACAACAAATACGTAGTACAGTTAGACCAACTGAACACATGAAACTGGTTCTCTTCGCCTAGTTCAACACAGGTCAGGGTCAGGAGGGAAATGGCGCTGGTGGTTTCACAACATTTGAATTTATTCCCCAAGATATGAAACATGCCGTTTGTGCTGACCTTTCAGTGTGGCAAGCAGTGTAGGCTAGCAAGCACTATCTGTGTTTTGGCTTATCAAGGAGTGTGGTGGAGCCATTCTCCTAGTTCACCTGAGTGGTGAGTTGAAAAATCATGCCGAGGCCGCGAACACACAAGTCAAAAACACTTCTCTGTGAGTTATGCACAAGAAAGTGTCGCAAAGCAAAGGAGTGCGAGGGATCTGAAGACGCCGCAGCAGTGGAATGCAGAAACATCGCAGGCCACAGGGGAGATTCCAGCAGGTGACCGGGGAAGAAACCGCAGCGGAGTGACCAAGGTCGTCGGAATGGCAGCTGGTGCACCGCGGGCACATTGGGCGCGGCCAACAAGGAGCAGTGGACGGACGGCAGAGCCATGGACAGAGGCCGTGGGTAACGCATTGGAGAGCATGGAGAGAGATCAGGCTGCTGGTCATGGAACAAACGAATAGTGGAGACTCCGGCGGTAGGACGCGGTGAAGCAGCGAAGTTTCATCCAGTCAAGCCACAAAGGAACCAAGGTACATAGTTTCAATACCATAAACAATACATGGCCAGTGGCCAATGGCCTGACTCATCTGCCAGTGTCCGCACAAGCAGATATCCAGTGGGCTAAGTATCTGGGTATCAAAAAAAAAAAACAAAAAAAAAACTGTGTTGTGAAATTGGCAATGACTATTTTGTTCCCAAGTGACAGTACATTTACATAAGGAAACTACAAAGAACTCCCAATAGAGAAGCAAGAAATGATAGTTTGGTCCATCACCAGACTTCTTTCGTTTGACACAGAAAAGGTCAGATTTTCAAAGACCTCATGCTGAGACCATAGATAGTCTTGATTGAGGTTTTCACCTGTGTGAAGTCTAGAGATGAGTGAAATGAGTTGAGGCATGTGCTACATGATTTATTTCTGACCATAGTTTAAAGTGACTAGTGTGTGTGGCATGCCCTTTTGACATGTTGCCTGTGTCATCATCACTTGAGACAACATTTGCTGGGAAGAAGCGTGGAGGTTTTTTTTAAGGTGGAGTATATTAAAAGCAGACCGAGGTGGTCTTTGATGTGAAAGAGAAGGCCGCACGGTGAAGCTTCACCCAGGGGAGACGCCTGGAAGGTGATAACATTGGCTTTTATCACTAGCTGTATGGTTGACTATATTCGTTATTGTTCGGGGACGATCGCACTCATCCATCTCCGTTGGCTTTCATACAGTAAAGAGAAAATCTAGCCAGAGATGTATCAAATATCACAATATTGACATGTTATCCTTTCCCAAAACACAGATTTTTGTTTTAATTTTGTTTTTTTTGTTTTTTGGGGGGGGTAAATCCTTCAAACATGAGCAAATGTAGACAGTACATACAGTACCACTCTATACCTTGAAAATGATATATCCCTTCAACCTTAGTTCTTGTGAGAATAGAAGTTGTTGTCCTCCCCTTTGCTGAGACTCAACCTTGAGGTTTCATAATGTGCCACTGATGATTGGTAACCACGACCTGAAAGCAATTTCCTCCGCTGGGTGAGATCCTTGACTGGCTGAAATCACACACGCCGGCTGTTAACACCGAGCCTGCGTGGACACAGGCACGCATGGAGGCACCCCGGTATCAATCACGATCCGGCTAGGGTTTTTTAATAGGAAGCAGAACAGCATAATAAATAACACAAGTCAAGCGCATACTGTTACTGATGATCTTTAGATTAGCCATTATGAGGAGCAAAAGTGCTGGGAGTCACTTAATTACTCTCAGTGGATGTCTGGGCCATTGTATCATGGACTACAAGACACCCAGCAGAAAGTGGTGATACTGGTGAGGGGAGAAGTTATGAACGCTGTGTGTGTGTGTGTGTGTGTGTATTCTGTAACTAAAGTGGCTTTGCAGGTTGATCTGGAGGTAATTGCGGAGAACGATGTATGTGTGGGTGTCTTGATGCAATTATCTAATGAAATTTTGTGAACTCGTATTCACAAAGCAAAGACTTATACAATATTCAAAGGGAAGAAAGTTGTAACTATACAAGTTTAATGTATAATGTCTATTATTTATCAGCAATGTTAAAAGTGAGTTTTGTATTCCAATGATGTACATGGCACTGTTTATGTGTGTCGGGGTTTCGGAGCACGAGCAGACGCACTAAGTATTGACGCGTGTGAATATGTGAGTTGTTTTGAAGTGCACTTCTCACATTGATCATTCAAATGGCATGTGTGTGTGGTTTCAGGGTCAGGCTTACATACGTCTCTGTCCCTCTCTGTGCACCCCTTTTGATTCATGAGCGCGGCATTGTGCAGAAATTAACTGAGGGGTTACAGGTCTTGTCCCCACGATAGCTGAAAAAGCATCGATCAGCAGACGTGTCCTTGAGCACGACAATGAACCTGACTCACTCACTTGTTGTAAGTCAGTCTGAATAACAGCGTCACTTAATCCCCAAAGTGTAAATGGTGCAGGTTTGCCGAGCAGGATAAGTCCATCTTTATATGTGCCTTTTTTGATGATGACGTTTTAATGTGTGTATGCTTCATTTCCTGTGGCGGGAATCAGGAGTGAGTCAAGGTTATTCTAAAGCGCCAGCCGCTGTAGTTGACACAGCTTCATCTCCTTGATTTGTTAAATGTGAGAATTGAAACGAATGTCTCCACCCCCACATGTGGTTCCCCCATAAAAACGGATGATAAAAGTATATTTAAAGACAAGTTTGATCTTTTGTGATATGGCCACTGGTACAACACAGATCAAGAGAAGAGGTGATGCATTCTGTCAGTGTGGAGACGCAAGTAACACTGACACTGGATTAATTAATGTCCAACTTTGTTGAATTGTTTCTACAGGTGCTCTACTTGTTGTGCAACTGTAACTGAAACTTTTTAAAAAAAACTGCTATACACATGAAAATGCAAGTTGAACTACTATAGGTCCAAACTGCTAATGTTTTGGTTTTTTTTTGTTTTTTTTTTAAGGACTAATTCCAATTATTAGTAATCAGAGAGACCAATAAAGGATAATTGGAAACCTGATATGTTTGCAGTAGGAGTTTAAATCTAAGGGTTGACCTAGTACCAAAGTAAAATTTCTAAGTATGTTTCTTCAGTATTTCCATGTTCTGCTACTATATAGTTACTAGTCACTGTGCAGATTCAGAATTGATGGGCTATGACTTGTGAAATCTATGATAGTGTTGTGGGCAGGACATTGCACATGACCAGCCTATTAACAGGGACTGTCTCTGTTTGCAGTCCCCACTCTGGTCTCGCTGCATCAAAGCCAAAATGTTGCATTTTCTTTCTGCAATCGGACAAAAAAAAAAAAAAAAAAAGACTTCCTCTGATAATCATGAAAGTGCTGAATATCACCATGATAATTGGCCAGGCCAGTCAGCGATCTATCCGTACTTGAGAGCTTTGCTCAGTGAGCATCATCTGTTTTTTCTTTTCTCCCCAGTCAGAAATCTTTCCATCTTTTCGGCTACATTCGTGCTGTTTTTCGCTGTCTGAAAAAGCACTCGTCCTTGGTAATTGTTCCCTCACGAATCAGACTCGGTGAGCTTCAGATGCATACCACATTATGAGTGCCCCAGAGGAAGCCTGCCAGTCAGCTTCAGATCCAATCTGCTACACTGCATATCAGATTAATATGAACCCCACAACACACATCCAGCTATAGTTCTTTATGTAACAAATGCACATATATTATGTAAAATGTGTAAGAAAACTTAATCTTATAAATTTCAGAGAATCATGCTGTTCAACTCAGAGGGATAATATATGTTATCTCTGTTATATGTGTCTCTTGTCTCTCATTTGCCAAAGCTAGTTGAGCTAAATAAATGAAGACAGTTGTTATAGTCCTCTGTTTTGTGGAGACTATTTGTCTGTTTCCAGACGACATCTCCAGTTGCAGTAGGTCTGGTGTTATGGACACTTTCCAGGTCATTTTCCTTTGCCAAAGCCACTAAATTGGTGACAAAAGATTTGACCACCTTGCAAACACTAAATAATAAGTTTGGCTCACTGGTCTTGATCTTAATGCCTTGGCCCAGGCTGAAACATTGTGAAGATGAAGACGTGTTTATGTATTTGGAAAAAACATTTTTTTTTATATCTATCAGGAAGAGAACTTCAAAAACAAGACTGCACTTTGAAGTTCTTGTGGTTTTAAAAGGCCTGGACTGAAACTTTCCCTAACAAACTGTCATTTACTTTGTGTGCATAGGAAGTGATTTCTTCAGTTGCAGTTGTTTGCTTTGCCATATCTTTTTATTCCCGAGTTCCCTTCAATGAAATGTGTGATATTTTCACAGGACACAATTGCAGGAAAACACACCACAAACATAATGCTTAATAGTTATTTGATGCATGCACCAACATCACCACAACAAATTCCTCGTATGTGTAAAATCGTACTTGGCAATAAAGCTTTTCTGATTCTGATTCTGATTCTGATTCTGTCTGCTGTCTTCTTAACACTAAATGGACTCCATGACCGCATCCCTTATAGAGGCGAGAACACTTCTTGATTCTAATATGCGTATGCAATGACAGAACACACTCATGTTAGCCAACCGGTGTTGAGCGTTGCTTTTCCGACCTTGGGTGCTCAATGAAATTGTAAAGTTACGTTGCAATGTTGCTGGTTAACATTAAATCTCTATCAAAGATTACTGTACCTTTTGAATTGTTGCGGGAAAAGATGAAGAAAGTGAACATCTGGGGACTTTTCTTTCTTTATCAAAGTATATTTTGTGTACAAGTGCAGCTGTAAAGATTACGAGAGTGAGTGACATGTGGCAAAGGGCCGGGACTCGAACCCTGGACGGCTGCAGTGAGGACAAAGTCTCTGTACATGGGACGCCTGCTCTACCAACTGAGCTAAACAGCCCCCCGTCTGGGGACTTTTCTGATTTTATTGACCTAGTGGAAAACACAAACCGGACAAGGCCCTACTGTGTGTAAATTTTCATTCTTCGTCATGCCAAAACTTTTATCATCGTTTGTACTGCCTCCGAGAGAGTTAACAGCTATCACTCTTTTACCTCTTGATTCCTTGGTGGTGTCAAATCACTTTGGTCTCACTAAAAGTACCAAGTTATTTCTCAACTCTGTGAGCGATCCCCCTCCTCACGCTGCTAGTGTTAACTGACGACAAAGACAGATGAAACAGTTGATGTCTTCAAACAGGCGCGAGTATATTCCAGTTTATTCTGCTGTTGTCCTTTTTTTTTTTTTTTTTTTTGCAACAACGGCGTCTTCTTGTGAGGCCAAAAGACACATAGTGAGTGGGGGAAGGGACACAGTTTGATTTGAGAATGAGACAAAGAAGATTCTCGTGGAGGAGGAAGAGGAGGAGAGAGAAAAGGGATGTTATTAAAAGTGTAATGTGATCGTATTGTTTACTACTGTAATCTTCTTTGTTTCCTCCCACCACGGTCCTCTGGGACCCCCGTCTCTATGTCTGCCAGGGGCCCAGGGACACTGTGTGCTCCAGTGTTTATATGTGTATGTGTTCTGTTGTTTTACTATGTTATTATTTTGCTTATGCACGCTATGCTGAAGTATTTTTGTGTTTTTCTATGCATACGCGTACAGCGGTGTGTGGATATGTGTACCTGTACCCTGCACATATAGTGCAGCCACAGCAGAGCAACTGCAAACAATTCCCCCGCATTCCCTTTTTTTAAATATTTGAGTTGCAGGAGAATACAGAAATGATCATCTGACAGCATTGTGGAAAATTAAACGCTTTTCTAATTTGGTGCCTCCAGACTATCCTCACTAACTCATTTGCATTGTTATCCAAGATTTCCTTTGAGGACTCTTTTTATCCCCCCGAACAGCAGTAAAAAAAAACAAAAAAAAACAACACCAACCTACAAAAATGACAAGCGATATTGGATGAAAGCACTGAACAAAAAACTGAAGCGCAGTAATGGATCTGTTTGCCGCTGTCAGTTTTGAAGCCTCGCTAGCCACAAAGCTGCACTAATGAATATTAATAACAGCTATTGGAACAAATTTGTCAGCAAAATATGATATAACCAAACACTTAAGATGACTCAAATCTGCTAAAAACTTTTCTGTTTGATTGAACTGTAACAAAGTTTAAAGTTAGTTATTATTCAAAGAGCCAACACGGCAATAGAATTAAATTGTTTCACACTTGTAAAGCCTTTACTCTGGTTTATTTCATAAAGCAAGGTATTTATAATTTAGGAGACTTTTATCACATTGAGGAACCTTTGCTGACACTCAGATGGGCTGGGACCCACAATACATTCAGTATGTATTGTAAACTATTAAACTTGCCTTATAAAAATGTGTGGAGCAGCTCACACTGCCATGTATAAAAAAAGTCATCAGCAGTTGCAGAATGGCTGTTGCTATGTGCGTTAGCGTCACCTTCTGCTAAGTCTGTGATTTCTTGAAGGCAGGGTATATCAGAATGTCTTGCTTGATAAGTTACAAAACAATGCATTGTGGCTCACAAGAATGTGTGTACACTTGGTGTAATAATAAGATAACTGGCCAAAATATTTTCAGTAATAATGTAGCTAGATAGCTGACCAATTTGCAGCTCTGGATAGGTGCTTTAGTATGTGGTTAAGTTAGTTTTCTCACATGATTGCACGAGGAACGATGGCCAACTTCCAACAACATTGTGTGCAAATATTATTTTCTTTAAATGTATATGTTGGTTTCATGTTAATGTGTGTTTTTTTAGACACAGCTGCACCTTTGAAATGCACCTTTATGAACTTATCAAAAAATAATTGCACATTTATCCAACATCAGTCTTTGTATTATGATGCTGACAAACACCCCTGACCTTGAATCACGACCTCCATTGTCTTCATCTCGCCTCGCAAACATTTCAACACTGTCAGAAATTGCATTTAAAAAAAAAAAAAAAAGAGTTGTGCTATCATAATGGACCGGATTAATTTCATTGTTCAAAATACGGGAGCACCGTGTTCGGCAGGCCGCCACATTGGTCTCCACTACTGTGGCCGTAATTCAATTACAACCTATCTAGAATAACACAATGAAGCCATTGAGATCATTCCCATTGTGGTCCTTGTGGTCCATAATTAACATCCCTATCTACTGCCTCGCCTGTTCAAAGAGAGTTAAGGGCAAAAGAAGGCCATGGGAACTCCATAAAAATGCAAATCTAAGTCACCTGTTTAATGCAAATCACTGCAGAGGTCAGCCTAAATCCAGTCTGATTTAAACTTACTCATACACAATCAGCTATTTTTTTATTTTACTCACTATGGTTTGTCTTTTTAAGGAGAAATACTGTAATAGCTGACAAACCCAGAAAGTCAAAGGGTCACAGTGTTTAAATATCTCATATGAGAGGTCTTTGTCCTCTGTTGATTGTTTGCTTGACTGCCCAATGCTCACATGTTAGCATTTTCTCCGTATGCATAACGCCAATACTTTGGAGGAGCTCTACAGCTACACAGTCAGGTACTTCTATGTGATATTGTTCATTTCTTATCTGATCATGATCATTTTTACATGACATTCTACGACCTTTTGTAACGATCTGTTCAAATTTATAAAGAGTCTGTATGCCTGATAAAACTGAAAGGTGTTCGTACTAACTCAGTCAAAAATTATCTCTCTGCTCACAGTTCCCAGCATATGAAAGCAACAGGCTGTTCCTTAAACTCCATGGGGGTGTTGGGAAAGTGCGCTGTCACTCTGATCTGTTATATCTGTCAGACTATTGTTTTTCTCTTCTGCAAAGCAGAATGAGCTGAACTAGTCAGCTGTGTAAAGCAGATAATCATTACACCGAAGTGAAGTAAGGTGTAAAAGTGTGCTAGACTGCAACAGTATTTGAGTGATGTCTCTGAAATGAGACCCCAGAGTCACTGAGAATGGCAGAAATGTCAATTCCTCAGCATGGATTTGGATTAAGCCATGTGTGTTATGTTTAGATTGATTTGTGTGTTAGTCCTTGTTCGTTTGATCTTGACTTTTTGTGACAGCTGTAATGTTTGTTCTTGAAAACAATATCAACATTAATCTTAAAGAGACCGGGCTGAAGCGTCCTCCACTCTTGGGGCCCAATTTGAAGCCTACAACAACAATGCAACTACTTTTATATTGTTCTAAGGCAAGAACAGAATCAACATTGATTTTGCTATAATGTAAAATCCCAGATCTGCACCTTTTTTTTAAAATTATTTTGGCAAGAGGAAGTTAACCACTGGAGAGATTGAGCAGGTGAAGAGCATTTGCTCTGATTCCAGTTGGAGCTGAGAGGTTGTTCCCAAATGGCACTCTGGGCACAGGGGACAGGAGGTGTGTGTGGGTACATTAGACCCTCAGAAAGTGGTAAAATCACAGGGAGAACAACCAGCTCCTCACTGTGATGATGCTCAGTTTAAGGCCTGTCATTATCCTTATTTGAGTAAGTTGAATCGTGGACAGATTATGATGCCAGGTGCTTCCCTCCTCCTAGCTGAAGTTTAACAACTTGAGGTGTTGAGAGTGCTCCAGCAAAAAATGTGAAGCGCTCCAGGCATCTAACATGTGAGGTGCTCTGGGTGTATAAGCACTGCCTTATAGAAGACAACTGGAGAAAAACACCTCTCACTGCAAAAACTGCATTCAGTCTCACTGGGACCTTAGCCCAGATCCTTTCTTCTTATGATGGTGTTTACTGAAATATGAAAGTAGAGCACAGGTATAAATATAGAAATCCTCAGACTGGATGATTTTGGTGCACAAACTTAAGTTGACCAGTAGGATAATCCTTTACAAACGTAGTGTTTTCCCTGCAATCACAGTTAGCGGTTAATCTTTCATGTCCTGGCTTTTGTTTCCGTGCCACTGTTTTGATAGCCATGAGTGAAAAAGAGTGAAAACCGTTTTCATCCTTCCATCATTCTCAGACTCATCTGTACATGAATCCTCCTTTGTCAACGTTTGGCTCAACGCTGGCACGGCTGCCCGTTCCCAACAGGTCAGCCAGCCAGCTGGGCTGCCGTCCTGATATCTGATGGTCTCCTGTACCCACAATGGTGGCGTCCAGCTCCATTTTCTTCATGCCAGGTGGTTTTCAGAAGAGACCCAGAGTGGCTGATGATGCACCGCCACTTTCCCCACCCCCCCATCCTCCGTGCGTCAGCCTTCCTTTCTTTCAACGTAATGGAGCTAATGTTCAGCCTTGTGGACAGCTAACAGGGAGGCTTGGGCCTTATGCAAACTTAATGACGGCGGAGACCATCGTCTCTTCCGCGCGCTGCAGAAAATGTGTCGTTCGGCGCTGCACTTATTCTAACCCTGATTTATGCTGAATTATTGATGATCAACAGGGTCAGGGTTTGCTTTTAGTGCTCCCCTGTGGGACGTTGCAGGGCTCTGCGCTGCATGTGCATTCATAATATCATCACCACCCAGACAGCACAGGACAGACTCACAAACGTACATGTTGTGAGGTAATGGCCTGGTTGAGTGAATGGGTGGTCGGTGCGTGAGATAGAGACACTTGCGCACTGCAAGTGTCTCTATAGTTAGGGTTCTGCAGGTTTAGACCTCATCTTGGACAGTGCGTTTCAATCAGAGCTCCAAGTGTTTTGTTTTTTTTTTGTTTTTTAAATAATAATTAAAAAATAAAGACGTTATCGGAAAGACAGGAAATACAGGCATATCAGTGGGAAACAATAGATTGGAAATGAACTGATGTCTGAGCATGAAGTCGAACCAATCAGCTTACTTTGTAATTCAATGAAGCTCCTTCTTTATGCTTTTCCTCCTTCCCCCTAATGTATATCAACAATGAATGACAATGGCGTCTCCCATTGTCAAGAGGACAGTGGTAGAATTAGACGGCTGTTTCTAATTGGCCAAAAAACGAATCATTTCTGAGGTGTTTGCTTGATGAAGAACAGGTTTACAATCCCTGTGTATGCGCACAAAGGAGCTCTATTTCATATCAAAGCTGACCTTTGGTTCAGTATTGGGAAAGAAACTTCCACTGCATTTTAAGTCTTTTATGAATGAGTCTTCCTCATTTACAACTTCAATATCAAACAGGGGGATATCTTGATCTCCGTTAATGACTCTGCTAGTAAAACCTCAGGAGTGTGGCAGTAACAATATGTCTGTCAGTGCAGTGTTAAAGGCTGGAACTGTTCTTTATGACTGTGACCATCCACTCCAGTGATGAGATCCTCCCTCTGCCCTCTTATTTTCACTACATTGTGCCAAGGTGAAAATAGCTTTAACCTCTATCCCATGAGCTGTCAGATAGCTTAAGCCTTGATATTAAGGTGTGTGCCTGTAAAGACTGTGGTTTTGGTGCAGGTGCTTCACTGTTTTTATCTTTCACTGTGACGTGTCTGCAATCATTTCAGTGTTTATCTGCTACAAATTGTTTGGACTCATTCATTCACTGAAGCTGGACCGAGTCACAACTCACATTTTGTAATGAGTGTTTTTGTCTAAATTTGTCTAAATGTCATCCAAATGTTCGTCAGAATCCGACTCATGCGCATGATGTGCGGTTTCAGCATGGATCTAAACTGGAGCACATGATGTCACAGCTCTGTCAAACTCACACCAGGCGGATTAGAAAAAAAACAACAACAACAAAAAATTGAAGTGTTTGTCAGAGGAACAGAAACGGAAGTTCTGTCGAATGTTGTCTGTGAGCTCCTGTAAAGCCTGCGAGTCCTCATCGTAAAAACCTGCCAGCGTTGTAACGTCAACCTTGATCTATGTCTCAAACGATTGCGTGTTGGGTCCTTGAATTCGAATTGGGAGATGTCAGGGTTGTTTTCTGTTTTTTTTTTAAGCCGTTTTTTCATATGTTGAAATCCCTGCAAGATTTTCATTAAGACTTTAAAGTTTTAGATGATTGTTTCGCCAGATAGTTAGGACAAATTTGTAATTGCTTTGAAATGAAGAGTGCAGGCAAACTTCTTAAAGACTATTTGTGTAGGCGTGCATTCATGTGTTCTCCCATTTGCGGTATCCAACAAAGCGTTAGCAGTTTGCTGAGTTCACACAAGTATGTCTTGTTTCTTTGTTGCCAAAGCTGATAAAAGTAAGATCCATCTAACATTTGTTTTTTTATGTATTTTTCATTTTAACAGGAAAATCACATTCAGACGCGAACTGAGGTCTTTTTTTCAAGTAGTGCTGCTTTTTCCCGAGCACGCACACTGACAACAGCGAAAACAAGAAAGCATTCACACTAAAGATCCATTAAGATGCTGCATGAATATTAGATAAACACACTCTATTACACTTTTTTTCCGTCTTGCATGACAGTGAAGGATGTCTGCTCTTTGGGGCTTTGCAGTCTATGCTTGTGTTTCTTTGTGCGTGCATGTGTGTGTCTTTGTCTATGTGTGTGTTCCTGAGTACAGAGTCATTTTCTCCATGGCTCTCCCTCATAAGATATTTACATGGCCATCTATTATGGATTGTGATCTGATTGAAGCTGAGTGTTCCCATCATGCCCCCTCTGTGAACTCACCACACGAGCGTCGGGTTTTAAAGAAAACCTGATTCGGCCTCATTTTTGGACTCTGGAGCCAACCTGAGCACCGAGCAGAGGCCGAGTTGTTTCGTATTTTCTTTTTAAAGCTTCTCATCTTGTACATGTGCTTCCTTGCGTTCGCCGCATTCTCTCCAATGGTGAATCTGGGTAAACGTCTGTAGAACTTGGCAACGAAGCAACTTTTGTATTCTCTATTTTTATGTTGCAAAGCGTGAGAGCTCAGTCACACTCGTGTGTGCGCAGTCTTCATTCAGCACACACACGTGTTGTTTGTTGCGTGCATTAACCATATTCAAATTGAACTGCTGAATCTAAATCCAACTTGGATTCACAGAATACCCACATCAAGAGGCATATTTCTGGCCTCATGTTAACAAAAAAAAAGAAAAAAACACACTGGCTGTTCCAACAAGCCCTAAATCCCTAATCCTCGACACATTGGGCCCGATCCACCTCTCCCTCTGTCTCTGTTCACCTCTCTCTCTCGCTCTCTTTTTAAAAATTCTGTTTTTGCTTCCAAGCTCTCAAGTCTCCACTCACTGTCTCTGTGTGTCACTGCATAATGCCTCATACTCACAAACATGGTCAAAACACTCACACAAAGGGACACACACACACGCACATTGACCGCTCAGTGGTGGTCCCTTGCCTGCTTGGCCTCCATTCATTTCACCAGCTGCCCTCCAGTCACCCCAGCCCCCTTTCCACTTTCTCCCCAGCCTCTCTCTCTCTCTCTCTCTCTCTCTCTCTCTCTCTCTCTCTCTCTCTCTCTCTCAGTCCTCTGTCTTCCTCGCTGTTCCTCTCACCCCTCACTTCTTCCCATTTTTCTCCCTCCGTCGCGAACTCCTCATCTTGCGCTCCCCCCCGCTGTTTTGAAATCCATCACGTCCTCCCCACCGGCTCAGATTTTCATTCCCCTTTTCTCCCACCTCTCACCTGTGTCGCTCCTCTCGGGGGCCTGGGTTACACCAGACACACATCAAAGAACTAGCGGTAATGAAAGCTGAGTGTTGCGTCGCCTCACATTGATGGTGTCTCGGACAAAAAAGCTGCACCTAAACATTAGACTACAGCCAGTCCTCCCACTAACTGAGAGGTAATAACCCTCCATATTGCGAGGTGGCGCTAGTATATAACTGCATTCAAACAGAGGACCTGGGAGACTCAGAACTACAGGTGTAGAAATTGTTGCTATGATACAGAGGTTGTTTTTCCCACTGTATAGCCACTCCCTATCACCGGCGAAGAATAATGAGAAACGACACAGAATGGCTGAATTTGTGGATATTACTGTCTCCGACCTTTCTCCGTCGGTCGCTGACTCGCTTAGCTGAGCAGCAGTCAGAGTGATTTCTCTCACCGACGGGCTCGCCGCCAATTCTACCTGCTCCGTCAGCCTAAGAGCTGCCAACAAGGGCCACCTAGTGCCAACAGTGCGGGACACACCAGAACAACCAGGGCCACAGAAGCTCACCCCAGGGCACCAACCGGGTGTGTCATGGCCCTTACACCCCAGCTTGTAATATGGCAGCATGCAAGTGTCAGCATGGTTGTGTTGTATTTGGAAGTCAGGTTGAGGTTACAGTATGCCACCTTGAGGTGAGAGATCCTGATGATAGCTGTTGAAGATATTATCCCTAATTCATATTTTGTTTATCTAACATTTCATGACTTCATTACTTGATCTGTTATTAGATGGTACAAGGTCATATGTGGAAAATAACCTCCACACGAGCCTCATCCTCATTACAGTGTTATCCACAGACACAAAACATGATTTTGATGTAAGCTGTAAGAATGAATACAATTTTTCTTTTTCTAGTGATCAGGGATCAGCCCAGGGGCTGCTATTTGCCTACCGCTGTTTGTAGATTACAGTATATTGAGTATCGTTTGTGCTGCAAGTATTTCAGCAATTTCAGTAATCATTTAGATGCAGGGCCAAAAAAGTAAACACTTTATTCCGAAGTCATTAAAATTCATTTGAATGCAAATGGGCTTTTGTGAGATGAAAACAGGCGGGCGCAAAGGTGTGAGGGCTGGCAGGCGGAGTGCAAAATGTAACATTTATAAAATGGGATGCAAAGGTGTACATGAAAGGTGTTGACGAGAAAAAAAACAAAAAAAAAACGTGAGAGTTTACATCTCCGCTGTGGTCACGAAATCTGCATAATATAAAAATAAACAATGTATTGTTCTTAATTTCACTATGGATCTACATCAACATAAATACAGTGATAAGAGACAGTTGACACAGTAATAGACAAGGCATATGTCAGCTGCTTATAAAATGCTGCGCTGACAAAGAAGGAACCCAACCGGATTCAAGCACCAGGGAATGGACTACTGGCCCAAATCCATCAGGGTCAAGAGATCACTCTTCACTCCTGTCCACCCTCACCTCCCCTTCCACCTCCTTTCTTCCTTTGTTTTCTTTGCTTCCTCTGGCCTCTCATCTCGTCGCTCCCCTCCCACCTCCCTCCCTTTGTCTGCTGTCTCTTTCTTCTTCCTGTCCTGCTGTCACCCCTCACTTCTGGAGTAATGACAGCCAGCTGTCAACACCGCAGCGGCTCTCCCGACCACTGAGCGGACCCGACAGCAGCACTGATGAGATCGCTCACCGAGCGCCTCTCCCCGGGCCGGGCTCGGTCAGAGCTATTTTAGATGGTAGTTTTTTTTTTGTTTTGTTTTATTTATTCATTAGCTTCCTTTTTTTGCTTGTGGTTGTGTCTGGTTGTTTTCTTTGTGCGTGTTTATTTTGTGTTTTTGAGTGTGTGACTCTCTGCTTTGTTTTTTTTTGTTTTTTTTTGTTTCTTCTCTACTGATGATTTTAATCCAAAAAGGGAAAGAATCATATATCCGACTATTTTTCTCCATTATGTCTCCTGGGTACCTTGAGGCAAATCATCATTTAAACATAAGACCTGTCAGTTGTATAAGACGGTAAAAGTGTTGATGTATTATTCAGTACTTCTAATTCTGGGCCGATCCGTTTGTGGCTCTGTCTTTACCTGTCAGGTGTGGCATTGTCTCCATCACGTGACTGCTGGGGTTAGCTCTGGTCACAAATTTGACTGTTGACCTGAAAAGCATCACAAATCTAACTAATCAGCTAACAAATATTTTCATCCTCGAATGGATAGTGATGCATGATATGTTTTCCTCAATGTCAATACCAAAAACTGGTGAGATAATGGATAATTTCCCATTTTATTTAGTTCAAAAATGTGTAGTTTATCTGAGGCTAAACAAGGGTAAGTTGTAGTGAGCAAAGACGCCTTCTTCTTTGTCCTCTTCTTCTTATTATTTTTCTTTCATCCGACTAATCAACAGAATGTTACAGCTCTGTTTACTAGTACTCGCAAAGGTTCAGAAAATGAGAAAACTGCTAAAACTTTTGGGTTTCTAACATCTGCTCAAGCTATGAACAACATTCTTTTCCAAAAAGATTCTCCATCAGTTGGTGGTGATGGAAATCACCGTCTAGAATGTTTCTCAGTGAACTGAACCCGTGTTCAGCTGGGAGCCTTGGTGACTGTGAATGCCACAGTATATGAGTCACATCATTTCCATGCCCACTGTGCCTCCCTGCACTGTGTTCTATCCTTGAATCCAAATGTGTTTTCGTATCATTTTTCTAGGTCATTTCATTGATAGATTTTTTTTTTTTAAGGGCTGACATGTCAATTGTTTTTGGAAGTCCCTAGAGACCAGTCGTGAAATGGATTTTATGTAAATGGTCCTTTGACATGCTTTTTTGTCTCAGCTACTGTGGCCTTAGTTTACCGGTCTGGCAATACTCTTGGTTCCATAAAGTGATGATATGTTCCATGACAAAAAACATGAATCAGTGGGCAGAAGCCAGTGCCCTTCCTGGCCCACAGAGTTGGGAAACCACAGGGAACCTATGTGGCAAAACTTGGTCCAGCTTTTTGTCTCTTCATGTTTCATAGAGAAAGTCTATATACATGCAGCCTTCTGGATTCCTCAGCCTTCTGAGGGGCTTTCTGTTCCAAGTTGAATCATTTGTCTCCATTTCATCCTGCTGTTTTTGTCTTTATCATCTGTCTCCTCACTGTATCTCTCCATCTGTGTCGGCTGTGGCATCTTCCCCTCGTTCCTCACATTTGAAATGGTCTGTGTACCGTCTCCAGTGTCACAGAGACCATAACAGCACATTTCACATCATTTGTTTCTAAAGGAAACCCGACTGAATTCAACAGCTTTCTGGCAATCGTATAGCAGATTTTTTGGATCCTGCTCAATCATTATACAGAATCCTAACCGTAGTTTGACGGAGCCCAATTCATCTCTGCTTAAAGGGATCTGATTAACTCTCCTTGTAGTGTTAGGTCTGACTTGCCATCGCTGTACTTCTTTTTTCTGTTTTCTCTACAGGTGGCATTAAAACAGGCTTAAGAAGTAGACAGATGTGGAACAATCTCTATGACTTCAGCAAAACCAGTTATATTCATTAAGTACAGCCCAGCTGATGCTTGATTTTGGGGGCTGATGCCAATAATGATATTAGGGAGTAAAACAATTCTGATATTGATATATTGGTCCATAGATAATCACATGTTTTTTGCAATGATTCCTCGAATGTGGCCAAATAACTATAATGGAGGAGATTTTACAGTTAAATAATAAATGTAATCGTCTACTATGAAACCCACGCTTTTTCTATAGAGACAAATTACAACATCAATGCTATTGAAGAATTATACAACACAAGCTGCATAAGAGACCTTGAGTCCTTAAGAGTGCAGAATATAGTTGAATGACCTGCGTCACGGCTCAGTCAATGTACACTCAAGCAAGCAGCAAGTCCCACTTTTCAAATACTGTCAGGTGCATTGTGACAGCAGTCTAACGCCATTGTCATCACCATTAATGCCCCCTCAGTAACCATGTACAAAGGTCTCCTCAGCTGCCCCATCTGGAGTAGTTTTTATTATATTAATGTCCATTCATGTAGACCAGTGTGAGCAGTTAGCACCACAGCTGCAGCTACTCACGACTGACAGTGTGGCTGCAAATTGAAACGCCTTCAGTGCTGTGTTGCAATCATGCTGCGCCGCATACTGCAATGTATCTCAAACCTCAACGACAAAACACCAATGTCTAGTTAAACATCCATTCTGCTTGTTTGCACTGCAGCATTATTTGCTGGAAAATAAATAATAGGTAGGTAACAGCAGGTAGCTGGCAGTTGCAGCAGTAGGTATATTAACTGTGAAAACAACGGCATAAAAAAATCAGCGGGGTGTGTACTGCATCTATATCTGCACAAGTTTTTCACACAGTCATTCAGCATGCACACATCCCCATCCCCTTCAACAGCCTGTGTAAGCTCAGATCTTGAGATGAGGTGAAGTGAAAAGCTCCATTCACACAGGACTAATACCACCTGGGGGACGCCCGGTGATTTGTAATAATAGCGCAGATCATCTGGGATTTTAATCTCGTGTGAATCTTTCCACGTCTGCCAAGACAGAAGTCCCCTCGATAATACTAATCGTATGCAAATGGTGGTCTCAAACACGATCTATTTTTCAGCTGCAGTTTCTAAATCTTTTTTATCTTGCAGATGTGAAGTTCATTATTTTTTTCCTTTCATAGGAAGCTTTTGAAAACATGTCCGGGGCAAACTCTCAGCCCAGTGTCCCTGGGAAATATATTCAAATTGCTGCTCTGTTATTTATTATTTATTTCCAGTACCAATAATCATGCCAAAGCAGGGGATAGTATGATATTTATGCAACTGAGAATATAATAAAATACACCAGCAGTGTACTCATCATCCCTTAGTGTGTCCTGTCTAAGCTAGCAGCTTGTCAGTGGTGACATTTGTGATATTACAAGTTGATGGACACACCGCAGTCCTCTTCATTTTATTTATTTATTTGAATGCCTCCATGCCAGTGATAGCCCAAATTTCATCATCCCTTTCTTTTGTTATTTCCATAAAACAAGAAGTACTCAAGAAGTCAATTGTAAGAAGGCAGCGTTCTTGGAGAGTGCCCACCTGTTGCCAACATCCAGCAATATATTTGAAGTTTCTGGAGTCCGTTATGAGTATATAAATATATTTAGCTGATCAAACCCACACAATCATTCAACTGCAGTGTTTTATTGAAGGATACTAGAGATGCACCAAATGCAATTTCTTTGGACGGTTCCCATTTTTGATTCAAAATATTCTTTCTTTAAGACTGCTGATGATTCCTGCAGGGAAGTTGGATTCATCGACGTTAGAAACAAACAGAATAATAGCAGCCTTATCCATTTGACAAAGTCCTGTGTTAGAATTTACTATTCATTGTTGCTCTGCAATTTTGTTTGTCCTGGGAAGCTAGGTCAAAATACAAAATCTATAGGGCAGACAAAGACTGCCAATTAGCAGCGGCTAGAAGAAGCAGTATCGGATGCACTTTGAGATACTTTGATGTATTATCACTGTCAAATAATCTGATAAATGACCAGTCCAATCAGTGCACATCTAATCCATAAGAGAACACGTGTATGGAGAACCTTGTTTTATCTGATGACCCTGTGCTCTTCGATAAGAAGCCTGGTGTGGCCAGTCATATTCCGCCCCTCTAAATGGACACAGAGGATTTCATTCACATCACCATCTCTGTTTGAGCGTTAAGCAGCCAAAGCCCACCCAACAGAGAGAAGCTTTCACAAGCCGTGTGAGACCACCTAGCCCTTGATCTTCCCTCCCTCCCCTTTGCACCTCACCTCCGCGGCCTCTCGCCCTGCGGGGGCTATTAGTCATCTCGGCTGTGGGAGCGAGGCCGTCGGGGGCGCCCGGTGCAGGGAGGGAGGTGCAGGTGCGGTGTCAGCAGAAATACAGCGCATACTGTAGAGAGATGTATAAATAGAGGGATACACAGCGAGGCTGAAGATGGATCGAAGGGATTAAGATGCTGCTGATAATAAACAGGGATGTGGGACCATAACACGGGAAGGTTGTACAGCTCTGGAAAAAAACAACAACAAAAAACAACAAAAAAAAAACATTTTTTAATAAGGGGGAAACAAACTGAAGCACCACTCCTCTTTCTCTTCGTCACACACAAATGTGCACGTTAGCAGACACACAAACAGGAATGACAGTTTAATTAAGGCCTTGAAGATTGAGATCATATGGCTCCAAAGCCTTGTTTACAGGACACCGGAGGGACATTTCTTCGTTTCAAACACTTTTCATTTGTACACTACAGACTCCTTAGATGTGAAGGGTTATTTATTTGTTTGTTTGTTTGTTTGTTTGTTTGTTTGTTTATTTATTTATTTATTTATTTATTTATTTCCAGGGGAGATTATATTCCCCACACTCACATGCTCGCTCAAAGCTACTGCAGAGGAATACGTTGGAGAGCTTATTTCATCCTCGGCCATGCTGGCATTAATATGAAAATATGAGTGTGGCGGCTGAAGAGGACTGATGCTCAGGCTCGCTATATTGCTGTTGCTTTAGTTGTAGCTGCAGCAGCGGTAACATTGTAGTAAATAATATAGCAGACGGTGTGACCCAGCTTCTCCGAGTCATACGGAGCCTTGGTTTTAAGTGGACTGTTCTACTACAGGCACGTGCAGACATGAAAACACTTGGGAAGCCTTTCATAGGCCCCTAAACAGCGTTGGGTTAAAGACAAAGAAACATGGAGAAGTAAACTCTGGAACTTTGATCGATCTGGAGTTGAAGCAGATGGTGTGCAGCAAACACCTGTGTGGAATTTGCTTTCCTGAACAAAACATGACATTCAGGTTAGTTTGTATTCAACCTGAGTGTGGACTACTGTTGTAGGAATGTTTGGATCTATGAATATGGATGCGAAAACATCTTCTTACATACATATCAGCATGTTATTTCATTAGGTTCTGAATCAAATTAAGTCCTTTGATCCAGAACAGAGATCTGTATAGAATAAGAAGCGTGTTGTGATGGAAAAATTCCTTTTCATTATGGGTTGATGAATTTTGAACTATTTTGTTGAATCAAATGTATGAACACCTAACCTCTGCCCTATATGATTGTAATAGAGTCACGAACCAGCCAAAACTCAGATAGAAAGTCGCCTTCTTGTCTCATGTTTTATGTCTGATAATTTTATGCTTCACACAGAGTCCCAGGTCATGCGTCATGAAGTTTTAACTTTATGTCTTGTGTCGATGAGAAGCCTGTCTGATTGGGATAGCTGTATGTACGTATGTGTGTAGCTTAATCACTGCTGGCACTGAGAGTGCTTGTCTCTTCCCCTGACCTTGTTGATATCTGTGTATAAATTGTGAACACTCCTTTACTCGGGGCTCATTCACTCAGCTCATGAATTTGACTGTGTGGTGAGTCCATCTGCAGATGGTTGGATTAAACTTACCGAAAAGACAGATCTGACTTTACTCTTTTATTGACAGAAATTTCCACCACAGTGTCTCATAACATATAAAAGAAATTAGCTTGATTTCAATGAAGATACTTAATTGAATGTATTTTCACCCAGTCTGCAGAGCTGTAGTGGTAATACTGAATTCCACCCACTGGAAAAACAAAAGCACATAAGTTCCCTTGTGGCCTCCAATGTCGGGATTAAAATAATTGCAAATTCTCAAACTCGCGAGCCCCCCCTGACTCGAGCTCCCCCGGTTTGTCAGACTGTTATACCCAGGCGATGATTATTGCCATGTTTTCTTCATACTTAATTAGTGGGGGAAGCCCAGAGGCTGCATCCAAAAAAATCATTATTTCACAAGAGGAAGCCTTGCCAACCTCGCCAATCATCTTCAGTCTCCTGGGGAGGGCGGCCCACGGTGTGAGAAGCAGATACCCGTCGCACCATAACCAGGTGACCACGTGACTGACGGCTGCCTAGTGCGAATTCTCGCTCGCTCCAGTCTCACAGTAGTTTTCCCCCCGTGCTCTCAGAGTCTTGTACTCCCAGAGGGTTTTTTTCCCCGACAGCTTCTCTTTGCATTCATTCCTCCCTCCATTGTACTTTGCCTTTATTTTCCCGCTCTCATTTTCGTACCCTGTGGGCAGTCGCTCTCTAAGTTGCCTGGAGAAAACATGTTTCCTCATGTCAATGTCAAAAATGCTGTAACACCCTTTTTGGTTCTAACATTTCATGAATATGATTTGAGCTGTATGTTTGGTTTATAGCTGACATCATGTTTAAACTTTTTTTTTGTACACGCTGCTCAGCAAGTTCTTGGATCGACTCCAGCTCCATGAGTAACCCTGAAAAAGACCGTGGATGGAAATAAATGACTGAATATTTGTATAATATCTGGGAATAGCTCACGGCCAACATGACTCATCTGAGCTGCACATCTGCCACTTCACAATGGTCGGGTGTGAAGCTTGTAGTTACAAAATGTCAACCTGCCAGGAATAAAGGACAACAGCCTTGAGTTTCAGAGTTGATGCGACAGAAAAAAAAAGTTTTCTAAGACAAGCTGGAGTGAGGTCACCTAATTGAGCGACAAGGTTTTTTTAAAAACAGAGCAGTGCAATATGTGCTGAGAATAGAAGCATCGGTCCTGGTTCAGTGAATCAGACAGATTCCAAAAAAGCAATAGGCAGTGTATTATCATGTTTGATCTTCTGGGCCTGCTCGGACTGTGACCTCAGCTGTTGCCCAATCACAAACAAACCATTACCCCCTGAACCCCCTAAAGGAACCCCCAACTACCTGCTATGTGGTGGATCATGTGGGAGCCCACAGGTAGCAGTAAGAGCAGGGGGGGCCCGGCTCTCTTTGAAGAGAGCTGAGCCCCTCGGTGGAGCGGCTGCAGATATACGGGGATCAGGAGATCAATACAGGCCTATCAGCTGAAAGCAGCCAGATGAGCCCAGTGGCATTTTGTCTGAGGCACACACCGAATATAGAGGTTGAGTCAGCCTTTCTGTCTGCCCCGCTCCATTACCGCCTCTCAAAGAAGTCTTTTTCAAAGAATTTTCACATTTTCTGTCAGCGGACATGCTGTCCATTCACTTGTGCTTTTGTCTTTCAGTTTGCCGCCTCGTACCTCTCGACCCTCCCTCCCTCCCTCTCTCTCTCTCTCTCTCTCTCTCTCTCTCTCTCTCTCTCTCTCTGTCCATCTCTGCTTATTAGCCTCTGCTTTTTCTGCTTTCCTCCATTACTTTGATTAAGATACCATTGTATGTGTTTGTCCCTTATTAGACTCAATTTGTCGTTCTCTGCTTGCTTTAATTCATCTGAACACGTTTTGGCTCAAGATGACATTTTACGTCGAAAAGCTTTGTAATGACTTGCTAGATTTGAACTCTGCAGTGTCCTCAGATTGCGCGTGCGCGCGCACACACACTCACACACACACAGGAGGGGAGGAGAGGGGGAGCAGGAGAAACACCAAGACGTAGGAGGAGAACAGTCAGCATGTCTTAATAAAGGACTTTACATGTACACCCAATCAGCTATGATTACTTCCTTTAGTCTCACCATGAGCCATACCTCTACAGATATCAGTGAGGCTCAGCGATGTGTGCATTTCCTTCACATGGTGCGAATAATGAGCAGAACGCGACTGATGGGGATTGTTTTCTGGCACTATTTAAAAAAAAACAATCACTGACTGACTGTTTACATAGTGGACGGAGCCTCTGGGTGCTAATAGCTGAAGGTAATGTTGAAACACCTACGTTCTTTCTAACTGACGGCAGGTGGCGAATCTACAGAATTTCCAAAAGAGATCTGACAGCGTGTAAGATTATGAAAAAATGACCTTTCTTCTGACTTCATTAGTGACCTCAGCGGACAGTTTTGTGATGAGTTTGTGTTTTCAGTCACTTGTTCAAGTCTTCCTCAACAGTGTGTTGTTCTTTCAAGCCATCATTCATGTCTTCAGTATTTTCAAACTTAACATACTGGAAGATCTGTTCCGCGTTTTGACTACTGAAATTCTTTCAGTGTCCATCAATCCAATCACATGTGGGGAGCGCCAAGGTTCAGGCTAACCTGCCATTAAAAAGAGGTCATGGAGGTAATGGGTAATTTGCAGCACTTAATGGAGAAAGATGGCTCTGGGACAAAGTTTATGTTAAATATAATTATCCTCTCGAGTTAACCCATGTGGTCATGTCCCTGCGGTCGTCTCTAGTGTCCTGAGCGAGTCAGGAGGAGACGGGATGTTTCAAAGTCAGGTTTACTCTCTGTCTGGGCAGTTCTGCTCTCGGTCTACTAGTCCGTAAATTCTGTCCAGACTTATATGTCTCAAGAACTATGGATTGCCATGAAAAGGTTAGAACATCACTCTCTGATGCCCGGAAACAGATGTCCTGACCTTTTGCTCTAGTGTCACCTGAGAAAGACATTTGTGGTTATGAGTGAAGTGTCTCAACAGTGGCTGAAAGATGGAAGATGGACTCTGTTGCAGTATTTCCTCCCCCTATTACTTACTTTATATCATTGCAATGTCACCCCTCTTGTATACGCTGCCATCAAAGTACCTCTTGAGTTCATTAGCCACGTGTATTTCAGTCACATCTGCCTGGAGATCCCGTCGCGATGTGTTGCGTGGTCGGCCTCTTTTTGTCTTCGCTCGGCGCTGTTCTGGTGGCGATGAAGCTTACACAGACTTTTCTCCAACCAAGTTCTCTGGTTGATGCCTTCTCCCTTTATCATTCGGGTTGGGGACTTGTCCTGGTGGAGTTAAATCACCTGTCGTCCCCAGTCTATTCTGATAGTCGAGGCTAATATATCATGCTGCTGAAGGAAATAGTTATTATGTGTGAAGTTTCTAGTCTTTGTATATTTCAGTAATGCTCCCGTTGCAGTGCACTGATAAAGGGAATGTGTTCAAGCACGTCCTAAAAGATGAACTGAGGCAAAGAAACAAGACAAGTTATTCTTTGGATTTCCGTTTGAAAATATCGGTCAGTAATGTTGGCATCTGTCCACTCATGTTAGTGAATATATCCATAATGCAGGGTCGAAGGATGTGCATACTTCTACTTCAACTAAAAGTTGATCTGGAAAAAGTCACGGGAGAATGATTAGAGTACATTCTCAGTTCTTAGCGTCAGTTCTTGGAAAAACACGCAAAAATGTGTATCAGGCTAGAAAAAAATCGAAGAAAATGAAATATAAACTCTACAGTACATTCTGTCTCTGGTTATTTGTAAAGTAGCTAGTTTGCTCAGAAAAATGTGCCGTCATTTTGGCACAATGCAGCAAAATGGACAGTGTGTTCTCAAATGTTCAGGTGTCTGTACCACAGAGTGTCTCACCTACAGTAGCACCAAGGGCTCCTGTTGTCCATTGATATTCCGGCGCAGCGTGCATGTCAGAAGCGCTTTGTCCGACTGCGCGGCACAGGGGAGACAGTGTTTGACGGCGCGTCTCTGAATTTAATTATCTACAGCTGCTTCAGAGCAAACAGAATGATCTGTAGGATCAGCAGATGTGACAGAGCCTTTTTTTTTCTTTTTTTTTTTTTGGGCTGAGGAACGCATAGACATAAGCGCAAGTGTTTTACACGCTTGCTACACAACTGTACTCGCACAATTATAAAGAAAAGACAACCGATCACACTCATGGGGCTGAACTACATCTAACTAAAGTTGTCTTCTGCGGGGCAAAAAAAAATGTGTCCACGCTCTGTTTCTGTAAATGTCGCACACTGGTGTCCTGAAGGGTTTGTGATTGCAGCTTGTGTGCGTTTCGATGGATCAGGGCGGTTTATAACATGTTGGCGCTGCAGGCGGCGAGTCCCACATCAGCAGGGCAAATGTTCTTCCAGTCTAATTAGTAAGACGCTCGGCAGTGGCCCTCTGTCTCTCCGAGGAGAGCGTATCAAAAATCAAACAAAACAAACTCTCCCTCTGCGGAGCTGGATTAAACACAAAATAAATAAAGTTTGGCATGATTGCCTTTAAATGTTAAAAAGATTTAAAAAGCTTGAGAGTCTAGCCTCAGGTATAAATATATCGAGGCATATTTTACTTGCTAAACAGAGCGAGGGTTTAGACAAGTGCTTTGCTTCCAGAGTGAAGTGACATATTGACTCTCCTTTTTCTCTGCCTGTGTGTTAGCTGTGTTTTCTACAGTGCATTTGTGATTGCGTGCATACAGAGTGTACGCCTCGCTCCAGATTCAAATTACCAACGGCTTCATCACAATGATGCAGCGAGGGGCTGAGACCGGCAAGATTGTAGCTTCTCCAGACAAATGAAAAGGCAGTCAGTCAGGCAGACAGCTGTGCCGTGCTGTGCCTCCAGTTATGCTCTCATCCACTTAGGCTCCGCATAAAAGGAAATAAAAGGGGAAACTTATCTTTGTCTGTCGAAAAATGTCAGAAAGATAAAGCGAAATAGTCTTAACACTTTGTACAAATCCCTCATGTGCCCCCGCAATTATCGACAGCGTCCCTCGCACGACGCGTCCTGGAAATCTCTGATTGTAGTTGACAATGCCCGGTCTCAATTTCCCTGAAGTGCCGCCAGTCCGCAGTGGAGAAAGATACAAAGTGTACACATGCACAGAAAAATACAAGGAAAAAAGACAGAGGACCCCAGTGAAGAATAAAAGAGGAAGGACCGGAGTGACTGGATCTGAGGCTTGACACCGGATGGTCAGCCAGGCATTGTCTTGGCGCCACGGAGCGTCTGAACTTGTAAGAGCCATTCATAAGCACCGCGCCTGCAGCTTAGACAGGGAGGATTATCAAATGACACTTTTAGCCTCTTAAGCAAACCACAATTGCAGCCAACATGGTCCGAGAGAATGCGAGACAAAGGGCTTACAGCGAGGATGAGCGTGCGCACCAGGACTTAGCTAAATGTCAGACGGCTCGCACATTGTAGATGTAACTTTTTACGCCCCTATTGTTTCTGTTGTTCGAGCGGTCGCCGTTCATGTACTCCTTTCTCCGTGCAAAATGTGAAAGGGCGCAGGGGCTGACGGATTGAGAGGAGAGGCAGGGAGGGAGCAAACACAAGGAGCGGGGGAGAAGGGAAAACAGCCACCGGTGGGTAACTGCCGCCGGACGGTTGTTGCTAAGCGTTTAATCTCCCACGCTTGGAGAATACAAACGATCTTGTAATCGTCCCCGACCTTGACATGAACAGCAAGGTCGCCAGGGAGCCGGGCTACTTTGCATTTCCCACAGATGCTTTGCCGAGACATGCAGAACAATTAGTAAACTGGATAAAAAGGAATTGAGTCTGTCTTACTTCCCCCCTCCCTCCCCGCGCCTCCCTCGGGGTAGTTACCTGGCACAACCCCAACCCCTCAGCTTCGTCGAGCAGATTCCGAATACTTAATCAGGAGGAAGAGGTAGTTAGTGGCACCGAGTGGATAAGCCGGCTGCGTGTATCGAGGGCACGTCGATCTGATAGTCTGATACAGGTACAAAGGTCGTTCACTTAACTACATAAAGATAAATGTCCCACAAGGCAACGTTACATGACCAAACTCTCTTCCGCAGCTTTTTTGAAGAAATAAATTCCGCAGTAATACTTAGAGAAGCGTCTGTCCTCCTGTCTGTCCTCCTGTCTGTCCCTCTGACTCTTCACCAGCAAAAATGTTTTAACTCACCGAGTGTTTATGATGAAAATAAAACACTGTGACTGTCAGCCCTCCCGACCAAGACTTCAGTGAACTTTCCTCCAGAAAACAGCCTCAGTTTACTGATGGAGATTATGTAATTTAGCACAAAACACGTAACTTTGTCACTTTCCAGGATTTGCGGTGGGTCAGGATCTCAATCACTACACATTATAACAGCATCCATATGATTATAAACTGTCCATATTTTTAGATTGACGGGGGGACACCTGGGAAACACCTTGAAGACACACAGACGTCGTCATCATGATGTTTACCATCACGCCTCTGCAGGAGCCACAGCACTGACTTGCTGTGTGAATTACACAGCAGTTGGTGTTTAAGGCGGAGATGCTTCACTCTGTGTGAATGAAATGGGTCAGGACTGGCGAACCACCGCAGCGGCGTTAATGTGGCTTTTCTGTGTGAATGGGGGTACTGTAGCTGAGGGTTATGAGTTGTGTGTTTACATATGCGAAGATGAGGATACCATTGTCTAAACCAGAGCAGCTAACTTTTTATTCCAACTCGCATATCAATCTCAGAGTATTACAGGCAGACTACTTACAATAAAAATTCCCAGATGTGCTGTACCAGTACGCACTGTGTAAATGCTTATAAGAGGGAGCTGGAATTCACCATTAAAATAGCTTATTGTTATCAGCAATGTATTAATCAATGCTTTTCGTACTCTCTTTTAATTAATTCATTCATTCATTCATTCATTTTCCCTTTGAACAAAAATTTACAAATATAGTGTATGCTGGTAATTATAGTTCAAAGAAAGAAAGAAAAAGGGAATCAGGCGAGTCAGGAGTTGACTGGTCATAGTTGAAAAAAAAAATCTTTAAATAATAGGTATAGAAAAATTGTAATATTTTCATCTTTAATTTACACTGATGTGACAAGGAAATGTATGAAGGTGGACCCCAAGCATGTTAATATCTGAGTTAAGCTCATTAGGAAAGTAAATCCATATAAATCTTCACTAATTGACAGATGCACTAAGTGTTTCATCGGGCTCTGTATGTGTGTTGTTTGGGTGTTTGCTAGCACAGATGTTGTGTATCAGAAAGTGACTGAACACTTGAGTGTGTGCTCGCCTGCATACTGACGCCTTGAAGTGAGTAGGAGGGTGCTCGTGTATCAATGTGTTTTTTTTTCTGTGTGTGTGTGTGTGTGAGCGGGTTTGTGTGCCTCTGCACGTCGGCCCCGGAATCGCCTTTATGTAATTAAGGGACTTTTGTCCTCCGACAACAGCGCATTACCTCTATTATTGAATATGCTGAGAGTTGAGATATGATTATACTCCAGGCAAATTCAATTTCTGTTTTCAGCAGTTTGATTATAAAAGCCTGGACTGGGCTCTTTTAAGTTAAGCCAGTGTGGTTTTTAGCGTTATTCTGCCGAGGGATAATACAAGTGACCCCTCTCTTGGCATCATAAATGACTCAGCCTCAAAAACAGCTTTGAAACAAAGTCCACAAAGTCCCTCTGGGATGAATATTCCTCTCCGTGTAATGATAAACCAGCCTAAACTGTGTCCAATAACTGAAATGTAACGTTATGAGCAGCAGCTTTAGACTTTGTTGTACATGCTCATTTCTTTGGCTGTCAGGAATTATGACATCACTTTGACCATTTTATAATCTTGTTTTCTTTCTGCCTCGACGTGGTGTTTATTCACGTGGGCCGGTTTGCTGCTCACTTTGCTTTATATTTCTATAGCAAATAATGCAGCTTGTTAACATCAAAGCTGATAAAACATAGTCAAAGTGCTCGAGATGTTGAAAAAGAAGAAACAGATCTTAAGCTCACCAGAGTCAATCACAGGTGAAGCTTTGCTTTTATAGCAAATCGTGAGGGTTTTGGTTTTTTTTTTTTGATCTCAGTATGGCAGATAGTGAAGCATAAACAGCCAGCCACAGGCCTGTGACGGCTACATTTCAAACATCATCATTTGTATATTCTGCAGCAGTATGTGCAGTATTGTGTGGGAGCTCAGGGGTTGAGAAGGGTCTCCCAACAGCGCCAACAAAGAAAACATAGGAAGAAAGCGATTTAATATACTCTTAATATCTGACTTAATTTATTTGCACGTAAGAATGTTTTCTTTTGTGTAACACAGCTATCTTTAGTTTATTCAGATCTGAACTGGAGTTGCTCCTCTGCTGGTGAGTTCAGCTCTACGTGGGTGCCTGCGGAGGAGTCGTTCACGTTTGCCAGCACTGATTGAGCTCTCTCATGATCATATGAATCATTTTCATATTGACTTCATTACCGTTGACTTTAGCCAGATGGGCTTTACAGTCACCAACTTGTACCTTTTTTTTTCTTTTTTCCTTGCGATAACCCCAAAGGCACACGGGTCCATAAATCCAACTCTCGGATCACAGCGAGAGAGGGGGGTCCCGGTCAAGCTCAAGGAGTCGGGGGAAAAGATCAATCCAAGGTGGAGCGTCTGGCTGGATCAGCAGCTTTTTGACTTGCTTTAAGTGCAAATAGATTAAATCAGGGGGAAGAAGTGAGGTGTCCTACGCAGTGAGTGGTGATGATGGGGAATGCTTAGCTTGTGCATTTGTGCCTGCATGTGCGTGTGTGTGTGCATGCACGCGGGGCCGGAGTTGGCACAAGCAGTGGCTGTTATGAAGCTGGTGGACTGCGTGAGTGTGAGTGTGTTGATGGGGGCCGGAGTCGATGAGGCAGCCTGTCTATGAGCTCTACTTGAGTTTTGAGTGCACCTACACATGCTCAGGTATGCATATCTGTGCGTTTATATACTGATGTGCACATGTATGTGTGAATCAGTGCTGAGAGGTGATAATGAGGACACCTGGCTGTTTGATTTGTATGTTAAATTTTGTTGAAAAAAAAAAAGATTCTCCTTGTTAGCACTGTGTTATCACTGAGATCTACACTGGAGGTGTTTGGCATGAGTTTCCGCCTCTGCTATTTCGGGTGCATAATGTATTATTCATCCTGTTGCTCTGTTGTAATAATTTTCCTTTTTTTTTTTTAAGTTTCATGCAGCATCTGTTGAAATACAACTGTATATATACACAGTTCCAGACACCATTATTTTTATTTTCATAGGGTGAATCTACTGGAAATCCATCAAGACTGGTGCATGTTCATTTCACAGCGGATCTCTATCTTGTAGGCCCACCTGCCTTTTTGGCTCAGATCCAGAGCGTTTAAAAAAAAAAAAAAAAAAAAGTTGAAAGTTAAATTGTGGATTTGGAAAGTTTCTTATGAACATTCTTGTTTACTTTTCAACCCTTCCCTGACTAAATCCTTTTTCCTCTCTCGCTCCTCCAGCCCTCTCTGACCCAGACGGAGATCCCTGCCGGAGGACTTACTGTGGGAGGGGTCGACAGTGTGTGCTGATGGCAGAAACCGGCCGCGCCGAGTGTGTCTGCCAGGAGAAATGCCGGCCCTCCTTCGTGCCAGTGTGTGGCTCGGACGGCAGGTTCTACGAGAACCACTGCGAGGTCTACCGCACCGCCTGCCTGGAGAGGAGACGGATCTACGTGGTGCACAGCAAGGACTGCTTCTTTAAAGGTACCACTGGAGCACTGATACAGCGACACTGTAAAACAGACTTAGTTCACAGGTCATTCCAAGGTACCAGCAGCAGCACAGTCCAATTAACTGCGGCACTTTGTCATAATTGGGATTAATAAATAACACAAAGGACGTCTGTATGTCACGCCCCTGATGTGATTAGTGCAGGTGGTTCTCCACAGTTTCGCCATTTAGCCCTCCGTTGCGTTGCATCAGGTGTGGTTGAAATCTCAGTTTGCTTTTTGCTGATGAGGTAAAACATTTTACTAATCTGTCAATCACTCATCCCACCACGTGATGATGCTGAAAACCGCTGCAAGCATTGAATTCTGGTTGCTTTTGAGGGGCATTTATCCCAATTAGCACATTTTTTTTTTTAAGCTGACTTGGTGAAAAGGCAGAATTAGTGCTGATGATGTTTGCTCTGCCACTGTCTCAAAGTACTGATGGGGTAATCGGCCCTAGTAGTTGCAAGATATATAAATTCATATTGTTCATATTTGCATATTTATTTGAAATTAAACGACTCCCACTGTTTGATGAACAGAAATACTGCATTTGATTTTAGAAAACAATTGAATGAGAGATATCAAGCGAAACTGAAATTTTTATTTGCTGCTCTACCCCCGGTACACAGCGACACCGCAGCGGGGCTGTTTGTCTTCATGTCTGATTGCATCACTGAGTACAGTACAGGTGGCTTTGATGCCTTCTGTAAGTGAGAATTGCCCTGAAATGATGATCTGGTGCCTGTGAGGCATACTTACAAGCAATTTGAAGTCTGCAGTGATGTTCTGACTTTTAGTCTGATGTCGAAACACTAAACAGAAACGGAGACGTACCGACAAACACAATTATTTTGTTGTGCAGTGCTGCTGTCAAGCTCTTGTCACAGGCATCAATCACTCTGGAAATCACGCTGTTACTGTCAGCCACCTTTTCAATCGAGATGAATGAAAGAGTGAAATCATTGGAAGTTTGGCAGCGAGGGGCCACGGCTCAGGGTCGAGTTTGTCTGGGAAACGACAGCGAAGCACTCAGACAGCAAGCACCTCGCGCTGTATTCCTCTCCTCTGCACGCCCCGCTGCTGTAATCACGTTCCTCAACTCGGTTCAAGTCAGCACACTTACTTTGCAATCACAAATACTGGCATCCAAATCTTTTATAGCGGTTCAAGTTTATTCAATTATCGACCTAAATCTAAATTTGAGTTTTCATTGAGAAGCTAAACAATGTCAGAGCGCTGTTGAGATGTGGCTAACAGGATTTTAATCCGATAATACAAACTTCTTGTTTCATAGAGCAGATCTGTCGTCAGGGCCTGAGGAAATGTTTGTGCATATGAGTTCACGCTGTATGTCCACGTACTCTTCTGAGTCAGTCCCGCCTTTACTACCACTAATATCAATACCCTGGCACAAACAAATCACCACCAGGTTACTGTGGATCACCAGTTCTCTATAGTAAATCTTTAGAATCTTCACTCCTTGACTATCGCTCATTAGCAGAAGTGCGCCCTCAGCATGAACAGTCAGCATTATTACCCAAGAAACAGCTTGGCTGCTTCGTCATCTTCGATTTTAAAGATAACAGGGCTACAGAGGGCTTTGACTCATTTCAAGTATGAACAACTTTCAAATACTGCAAGCATGCAAGTATATGTACGTTTTACATGTTGGTGCCCCCTCCCCCTCTTTAAATGTACTTTTCCAGGACATCCTTTATAATCCATCAGAGTGTGGATGTTAAAATAGAAAGTAAGGCTATAGTTATTTAGAGTGCATGGTTTCATGTCAGTGCAGACACACACACACACACACACACACACTCGCGCACACAGACATGGCAGCACTTTTAGTCGTATCACATTAGGGAGGGAGGGGGGAGGCTTCCTGGCAGATACCACCATGCATAACTAATCCACATTAGGGATGTTCAGTCGGCACATTAGGCTTAAACTCAAGTTGTCTGAATGCAAACCAGCAGGAGATAGAAAATATTGGAAATCAGTCAGACGTCACGGGAATCGCGCGCGTTTGTGTGTGTGTGTGTGTGTGTGTGTGTGTGTGTGTGTGTGTATGTCTGTGTAATTGGGAAGTAATTATTGCACCTGACGTACAAAGACATCATTGGGAAGCATTTCTCACAGTGCTGTGCCAAAGTCATTACTCATAATTATTGTTTTCTTTTTAATATATGAATAGCAGATGAACTACAGAGGAGGTGCAGCAGTTGTCTCTGGGACTGCGAGCATCCCTGCAGGCCTGTTAGTGGACTTACTCGGCTTTTGTTTTCCCGACTGCAGACTTATTGCCTCACTGAAAACAACACATCCTGGTTTAAAGCCTGTGTAACTCATCCAGTCATCTGTAAAGCGCTGCGGAAAAGCCACCTTGACACTTTTTCCCCGTTGCCCTACGAATGGAGTTTGTGTCAGTGTTTCATTTAGCAGCTGCTCCAGCACTTAGGTGTGTAATTATCAAATAAGTCAACGTAAAAAGACTAGAAGATGTATCTCCCGCAGTAATCGCACAGACAATATTTTGTAGACAGACTGGTATTTCTCACTGAGACAAATTGAGTAAAGTGTTGGTTCAACTACATTTTCTCCCTCCTTTTCAACAAAATAGTTTTTTTTTTCTGTGTTTCTTTCTCTGTTTCTTTGTTTATATATATTTCAAGGCCCATTTTTGAAAGCCTAGAGCGTATTAAATGCTAGATGGCAAGAAATGTTATTACAGACCCTCACGGATGAAAATTGATCTCTTTGGGTCCCTGCAGCTATGCATTTAGCCACATGGCAAAACTCTTTTTGGCTGTTTTTTTCTTTTTTTTTTCTTTTTTTTTCTGTGTGATTTTGCTCTCAAATTTGATAAAACCTAAAAGCTCTGCTGTGAAAGCCGATTTTCCTTCAGCTCATGGCTACGGTCAAGGTCACAGTTTTGAATTTGGCAATGCAGGCTTTCTGGATTATTCTGATTCAGTTTGCCCAACAAGAGCCAAACTCTCCAAATTTGGCAAAGAAAGAGGAACAATTTTATGACTGTGCTGACCTCCCTTCACTGGCTCCCACTTACAATTCATTTAAGATTTGTTTTTTTCATGAAGCTTTTGTGAGGGCACGTAATCGCGACCTCCACGTCATTAGGACAACTGACTAAGGACACCTTGCTGTCCAACGTCCATCATGCATACTTTTAATCTGAAATATTAACTGCACGCGGTGGCTGTTGAGCCGAGCGAATTCCAGAGACTTTGTCATTTATGCCACAAAACTCATCTTTGGCTATTACTCAACAATTCATATGGTAATTACAACCCATTTTGACACACGTGTCTAATAAGAGAAAATGATGAAGTCATAATTTTAGGTCAACGGTCAACATCGCTGTCACATTCAAAACACTTGTCTGGCCAAAATATATCACCTTAACTCAGCGACATTACTTGTGCGCAGAGGCATACAACCTCGCGGCGCTGATTCTGGTTTCATATAGTATACCACCATCATCATCATCATCATAAAAGGTTTCATGAATTTCATCTGTATGGATAAGACTGACTCGACATCATCATTGCCAGGCTAAAATCTTGAAGATAAAACTAAGCTCAGGGGATTAAGGCATGCATTGTACTTGGCTGTGTTTGTTATTCTCAACTTTGTTTACTTAGTTTACTTCCGTTTCTTGCTTAGTATTTAACGTCAGATGTTTTCATATAAGCTTTACTGAAAAAGTTGATCGCTATTTCAAGGAAAGGACGGGCCTCTACTAGTTTTATGTTTCTAATTAACTTTTTTTATTTGACTTTTTCCTCTTCAGTGGAGAGAAACAAGGGAGACAAACATTGTCGTCGGGCTGCAGGAATTTATCCTTGTGGGTACGCAGATATTCTCTTTGTAGAGCTAAAAGGACCTTGTAGCGCTGGTGGAAATGGATCTGTGGTTTGTGGCAGGCAGGAGAGTTGACTGCATGTAGGTGTTAAGGATGACTATAAACCTCTGGATGGGCCTCTTTGTTCTGCCCTGTCACTGGCTTCTTTGTATTTACACAAAGTCTGTTTAGCTGGTACTTTAATACATATTCATTTAACAATAAGTGCCCATATTAGAATATTATATTAGAATAACAATGGAATAAGAAGGAGAGACTTATAAAGTGCCATATAAAGGGATGAATCAGCGTTGGGACCCAAAACAGGATAAAGGGATTTTTTTATTATTCCACCTTTTCAATAAGTTCAATTCAGTTTTCTTCGAGGCACTTTTAAGATTACTCTGAGCTGCTAGCTTAAGCTTTCCACATAACAAAGACGCTACTGAAGCATTAGCGCCGAAACTGCACGTGTCTGACTCCCAAAAGTGAAAGTCACCATGTCTCGCGAAAGAATGGCAAATTGATAAACAGTTTCAAAGTTAAAAGTTATTTGACCCCGAATGGCTTCAAAAGGGGCACATTGTCAATAAAAAAGACTGATATGCCAGCTGCACTCAAACCTAATAACCCATTTACATTGTAATTGCACAAAGTCATAAAAAGGGTTTTCCTTGAGGATGTCGTCAGGTTTTTTTTCACCATGTGAAAAATGACACCTCCCTCCCCTCACCGAGGAATAATTGATGCCATAAAAATGATAATACCTTTTAATAGAGAGACAGTGCCACCCCTTGACTTTTCAGATTCAACCATGCATTATAATCTGTGTATCATATTTTTTCCCTTTTTGTATTTTCCAAGAATTATCAGGACAGAGAAGGTTACTTGCCAACAGAGACATATTGAAACCTGTGATTGTATGAGCTGACATGTTTTAAGATGAGACTGACTTCTTGACAGCGTTGGGCTTCTGTCTGAACATCGTAAAAAAACAACAACTGATTATTATGTTAAGTGTCAAAGCCATAAACAGGTGTGAAGGTTGAGGTGGTGGATGGGCTGCGTCTGGAGTTCTTGATTTAGATATTGTGTTCCATGCTTCAGCTTTTACTGCCCATCAGTGTTGACCCTTGCTTAAGCAATGACAGCCATCTTTCCATGACCTTAACCAAGTAGTTTAAGTTGCCTAAACTTGATCATATCCCAGCTACAAAGTTGGCAGAGTGGAAGACACACACAAATCTCTTTCTCTTAGTGTGATAACTTGGTATGTTGGGTCGCATTTGGAAAGTGTTTTCAAATTAATACATTACATATACGGATGATGAAGGCCGGTTTGACTAACCACAAGTGGCCCTAACGACTCTGAAACCTTCATCAAAACATATACAGATATTCATTTTCATTGGTTCACTTCATTTCATATCTTCATGTCTGGTCACTCTACATGAAGCAGAGCAGTTGTCTGAATTCGAGTAGAGTAAAACCGTGTCTAAAATGCAAACTCCGAGGTTGCGGCATTGTGGAAACAGTTGATGAACTGACAAGTTAATTTCAGTCCATGACCCAGTCCCAGACAATCATCAGCTATATCATCAGCTATATCGTAAAATTAGCATCACAAGCACGAATGCTTTCTCCACCCTCTCGACCCACTTCTGACCATGGCTTTGATAACCGGCCCATCCCTTTGAAACCGTTTGAAAAAGAAGTAACGCAGTTTATTGATCGCTTTCATCTTCCTGATGAGTAGGAAGCTCCGGCGAGGGCAGACCAAAGAGACATCTGTTTCCATTGGGCCACGTACGGCGCTCAGCGGGGGGTCTTTAATGTATCCCGCTATGACCACTTCATTAGGGAGTCGCACTGGTGATACTACTCATGATGCTGTTGGTTCTCAGATCAGATGGATGATGTGTTACCGTCCGTCAGACAGAAATTAGTCATGAGTCTCCCCAGGCTCACAGCGAGCAGTGCTTCAGTCAGGACAGGGCACTCATCCATTCACCCATCCATCTGGCCATGCTTCCATTGAGCCCATGATTACTAACAGACTTGCCTCGCAATACAATGTTTACCGGCAGCCTCTTGTCTTCTGTCGCATACGGTACTGGTAAGTGATTTTTTATTTCCAGACGTTTGCAATTTAATAATCTATGTGTAATCTTTTGAGAACCTCAGAATCTGTTTCATTGGCCAAGTATGCTAGCATATAAAGGACATGTCCTGTCACTGGCTCTAGAATACAACATGGAAGAATAAGAATTAAAACAGCTCCTTTTAAAGCTTTTTGAAAGGGAATATTTTGCTATCCTTGAACGGTATTTCAAAAACATATCATTTGTGTCACTATAGTAGTTCCCAAAGTGGGCAGCAAGGTTACTGGACAAAGCCCAAGCAAGGAGAAGAATAATGTGACAAGGGGTATCTCGCCCTCAGCTTTAACAGTGCAATGGTTGGTAGTGAAGAGAGACCGCACTTTGTCGTGTATCTCAAAATATTCGCTTCTGACAGCTAAGAGGCTGCTTGGAGGCTATACATCCTGGCCATAAAGAGAAGCTTTGAGAAAAAAAAATGCTAAACTGCACAACAGAGTTGCTTCACTAAACTACTACTACCCAGTAAAAGACTCTGATGTTTGATTCAGTAACTTGCGATGTCAAAAGTTTGGGAACTACTGTATAACTTTATGATAGTACTTACAATAATACTTCTTTATTTTTGGGGTTTTTGTCACCTTGGAATGTGACCTACTGAAAGGCATTTCTCAGTGTTTTACCTTTATAGACCAAAGAATAATTTTTTAATCTTTCAATTAATCAGGATATAAATATAGAATAGAATAGAATAGAATAGAATAGACTAGACTAGAATAGAATAGAATAGAATAGAATAGAATAGAATAGAATAGAAAAGATAATGAAAATAGTTTTTTTATCAGGATCCAGATTCAGTGACGTTGAAGTCGTCATTGGTCTTTATCCGATCCAAAGAAATGTAGCTAAAACACTCCAGACATGACGGGTACAGTGTTCTGTAGATTATCAATCCATTAACCTTTTCCTCCCTTTATCTCCCTCCCTGTAACCATCCATCATCCCTCATGGTTCGCCTTGTTCCTCGCTTTAAGAGTTGCCTCAACCATTCTGAATGTTCCTTATCATCCCGCCCTGTTCGGCGGCAGCTGTGGTCATAGCATTTGCCATCAAAGCTTCCCCCTCATCGTTCTCTCCTCGCCCTCTCCGCAGCCCGTGGCAGCGCTCCGCCATCCGCCGTCCATCTTCTTGCTCGCTAACCCTCTGCCCCCTCCTGTGACTGAGACCATTAACTCGGTCACACAAACACACAGCTCTCATAAGGAGCTCCAACTTTGGCGGAAGCTCTTACCCTGCAGCTTTAGTTATGTACACAGAGGCTGGGTAAGGTCACGGCGAGATGCTTGTACCAACTGTGTGTGGTTGCTTGCAGGTTGTTCAGGATTTTTTTGTTGTTGTTCGTTCAGTTCATTCTCCTCTGTGCCAATTCTCCATAGGATTTAAAGGACTCAATTCTGCCATCTATCTCAGTTAAGTAGAAAAACAATTTTCTTTGGCTATCGTCTATCTTAAACCCACTAGTTTGTTAACAAGTATTAGAAATAATTGTTTTTAAGAAAATGAAACAAAAAAAAGAGAAAAACTTGAAATAGAGTTTGTTTGAAATGAAAATCAAGATGTACATTACTGACTTTTTTCCCCCCCTTGAAAGGGGAAAAGCGGTGATTCCTTCATCAAACTCTCCAAGGTACTTCTTGTTCGTGTTTTATACCTTGGTTCACAGGATTCAAGCACAACCTGCTTGTGAGTCGTGCAGCGTCTTCAGTTCAAGTGGTTGTACCCTCATTTAGGGCCACATAATTAATCTAAATCAAAGTTAAAGTATGGCCAAGTGCAATAACACATCTTGGAATTCTCCAATGTTTTGATAAGAGTAAAATGTGTGACAGAACAACAAATCACATCACATCATGATTTTAGTAGGTATTTCTGCAAAATGAAAACTGTGTTGTAAAAACAATAATTTCCACAAATCCTAAGTTATACTACAATTGGTATATATGCAATAAATAATCACAAAATCATTGATTTAAACATGTGACACAACCCTGCTGTCCTTCATTCTGCTGCAGTTTATTAAATGACAGAACCAAATCACATGACAACATTTATAAAATGCTCCAAATGTACCAAAACTGTTTCCAGGGGGGTGTTAATTTGCCCAGGTCACATTCACAAAATGGTCGTATCAGAAGTTGCAGTCCAACCCTCCATTAATAAGGATTAAAGCTGGGCTGGGCTACCAGGTGTGACTGGTCCACACACACAAACACACACCTTGCGCCCTCCAGGCCTCCCCTGACAGGCCTTTATTTGTTACAGTGGGCTTATTAACGAGCGGTCCACCCGTCCCCATCTTTCTTTTCCACAACACCTTTTTCCTCCTCATTTTCTCCCCTCAACAGTCACGTGGGTCTCAACTCATTAAGTTGATTTGCTCCCCACAGATTCATTACCGTGGACGTATTTGCTATATGAAATGAATGCCCTGTCCCAGATAGAGATGTCCCCTGGTCCCGCCCCGGTCCCTTGCCTCGTAAACATCAGTCTCCCCTATGAAAATAGAAAGATCTCTTTGGTCACCGGTGTCCCCTGCTGGTGTGGGACACCATCAAGGATACTGCACCAAAACGAACAGTGTTTTCTATCGGCTGCGCTTGAGACAATAGCCCCGGTGTTAAAACAGACTCCACCTGATGTGCTACTTCAGTAAAATGAAGAGTACATTTAGGATTTCCTGCATCGTAAACTGCTGTACCATTAGTAGAACCGTCTCTTCAGTCCAGTCTCCATGAAGGTGTGATGGGACACACTTTTTTTTTTTAATGGAGCTCATGGGCGAGTAAGATATATTTAAAAGTGAAGCTTCTTCTCCTGCAACTTTCTTTAAACTGTGGTGTGAGAGAGGGAAAACTGACTGAATTTTCCCTTTTTTTTTTTTTTTATTTACTTGCTCATATTCAGGAACTGTCGTCAGGTTTCAGCTTTTCTTTTCCTCTACCACCAGCAAATCACCACATGCTGATCAGCCACTCCAAAGACAAGAGGAATAATGTCACTTTTAATCAGACAGAACATGTTTGGAAGGATTTCAGGCCCACTTGGGAATCATGTATTTCCACCGTTTAATTAATCTTCACATGATAAACAGCTGGTTGTTGTCACTGTTAAGTGACATTTTTTGCATCATTAGTATGAGAGCTTTTGGGTCTTACGAGAATGGCGCTGTCTGGAAAAACATGCAGACAAGGCGGCAGAATTTTTTCAGCCCTAAGAAGAGTGTCTTCATCTGAGTCAGTGAGAGCATTTCAGTCGGACGCAGCCCAGTCGCCTGGGTAAAATCTTCAATCTCAGCAGGTGAGAAGGTTGCCAGGCCAGTAACCAGCTTTTCAACATTTGAAAAACAGCTTCCATCGCTCACATCTTATTTTTCACTCTGACTTCATCGTGACATAATATGAATGAACCCAAATGTCAACAGAAGAAAGAAAACACACTCGAATCATATTTGGCTACACAAGCTGATGACTGCAATTAGTCAGAAAGCTCTAGCAGAGTGATGACAAAGCCAAAGCGTTGTGGATTCCTCTCTTTTCTAACCAATGCAGCAGATTTTGAAGACAGATTTTTGCAAGTGTCTATAATAACAGTGTTTTTGGAGGAGCTTTGTTTGTAAATCCCTCTCGGTTCACAGAGACCTTTTTTGAAGGCATTTAAGATTTGATGAGCTGCATCTTGAGTGTAGCATTTGATAGGAATTTCAGGAGCTGGAGGCACTTGTCCTGCTTCTCATTCGCATCCCGGCTGCTTTCCTCTCTAACTGCACTCTCTGCTTTTAGTTCTTGCTCGTCCTTTTCCCAGGTCTGTGCGAACACACACGCACACAAACACAAAACTCATGGATGCAACAAATTACACAAACAGACATACACAGTCACAGGGATGAAGACACGCCACTTCTGTCACGCCAAAAACAAAATAATCTCCTCTGAAAGGAAATGTTTATTCATGCCTAAGAGATTTTGACATGCTTGTCACAACACTGGCATTGCCTATCACTTTGCCTTTTCAGTGGTGAGCTGTACTCTGTGATACCACAATGGTCCCCTTGGATCGGCTGCAGGGCTTCTGCGTTTGATGCTCGTCGCCCAGCCTGGCACACACGGCTTTATTGAGAGGTGAAACCTGAGATGCGAGTGAATAAATTGATAAATGCCTTGCTTTTTAAATTTTCACTTTTTCATTTCTCTTTTTATGTGTCTAACACACACACACACACACACACACACTTCTACCCTCTTTTTCTGTTGTTGAGGTAATTAACAGATTCCTAATGTTAACTCGGTTTTGGGGGGGAGACATTTTGGCATTCAGTCACGTCTCTCGTTGAATTAACAGGTGGTACGGCGCCATTGTGGAGCTCTTCATCTACATGGTCTGCTTTTATTGCCGTTCATAACACCGTTTTTTTACAGGCTGTTGGCAAACGCCTCTGAACAACTGAGAAATTAGAAAGTGACAAATGAATACATTTGGCCCGTCCCCTTCATTTCACACTTCTTTCATCAGTTTAATGGCTGCATAAAAAGGGAAATGCATATGGCCGCCAGTGCCTCTGGACTCAACTTTGAAAACTTTGCTCATCAGATGTGTTTTTTGTCAAAGTCGGGACTCCAAGTACCGTCAAGTGCGTCTTTCACTGCAGCACCATTTTCGACGGCGATCAAGTGATGTATTCACTATTTACTAGGCAACTTTAGCATGGTTGTAAACAGCCTTTGCTGCACGATGGACACACATTGCGCTCTCTGTCTCCATATAGATCTATTTCTTTCCCGTCCAGTCTCCCCTTATAGACCACTTTCCTCTCCTCTATCTTTCGCCCTCATTTTTCTCTCACTATGCTCCCAATATGGCACAGACGGGGATTTGAGTGACTCTGTCAAGCTTCCCCTCTACATTCCCCCGGCCTGTGTTAAATTGGTTCAGAGCTTAAGTAGAGTGTGAGCCTGGAAAAATAAGAAATAAAAAAATACAAGCATCACCTCGAGGCAAAGTGACCCTGAAAAAAAAACACACACACAAAAAAAATAAAAAAATACCATAAGTACCTCACAAACACACACACACGCAGGTTCTGAGTCTAAAATTCATACCTGTGTTCCTGCCTGATCCGTCGTAGCTTCTCTAAAAGATCCCCGCTGTCACATCAGAGTATGTGCACCGGCTACACATGCATCGTGCTTTTTCACTCCAGCAAAACATTTATGATTGTCGACGTGTTGCTTTTTGTGCAGCCTGTTCTTTCCGCCTTGAGCATAGAGAATGTATTCTTTAGCCAACTTGGATCTTGACATTGCTATACTGCATTATAGATATGATACAACACAACATGTGCACAGCAAGAGAGGAGGCGGAAAAGACAAAAATGATAGCGGTGGACTTCTGACATCATCAACAATGATAGGTACCAGTGTGGGGGCCCAAACCAAGAATGTCTCCTATTAAAGATCGAAAATTCAGTGAAATTATGTTCCACACTTGAATACATTATATTTTGAATAGCAATGACTGATCCAAACTGATCCAACGATTTTAAATTATGGGGTATTTCCAGAGAAAAGGAAAGGGAGCCCAAGAAGATTATAATAATACTAATAAGAGCACCATTTAATCAGCGTATCAATTTTATAATCAGAACTATTCAAAGATACAATTTCAGCCAGCCTCGCAGCCATTTATGCACTTACTAATCATTCGAAAATGTGTGTTGTAATAACGGAAAATCACAGTTGGCACTTTAACTGCACAGCCTGAGTCATTGGCTTCCCTGGGTTTGTCCGTGGGTGAGGGATACACCGAAGTGAGTTGACTGAAAGAATACGCACTCTGTTAGATTTTCCTTTCTGGGTACCATCTAATGTCCCGATGCTCAGCTCACACATTTTTTTTTTTTTTTCCTGCTCTTCCGTCCCTGCCTCTCATTTTCCTCCGGATCTTGAAGCTGTACGGTCCCTCCACTGTCCTGTGTAATGCGAGCTGTCAGATTATATATTTCCACTCTGCCAGCTGAACAGTTTGACTAGAGGGCAAAGAACGAGCCCAGATTGACAACCGGCGTAGCCCAGTGTGCTGTAGCACCTGATTTGCAGACTCTCTGACTGACTGAACGATCAGTTCAACAGCTGCCATAAAACCAAGGTGCTTGAGTTACTGGCACCTAAACCCCTATTTTTTACCAAGAATATGAAGTTCCAAAATATGGGTAAAGGACATTTTGAAAAGGTTCAAGCCGCTAGCTGTTAGAAAACACATTTCTTAGTTTCTTCACTGTAAAAAAAGATATTTCACACATATTTTACACTTTGCCAATCATGAATCCTTGCAATAAAATCTGCACATATTGCTGATATACTTATTTCCAGTTAGAGCTGGAACGATGAGGCAGTAAATCGATGAACTGTGTTGAGTCAAATGTCAATATTCTCTGATTTCACCTTCAACATTTCTTCTTCTTATCAACCAATAACTACTCGATTAATCGAGAAGAAAATCTACAGATTATTTGATATGTATCTAATTGTTAGTTGCAACCTTATTATATTCATATCTAATGGACATAAAAGTGCACCAAACTCACTCATGTTGCCTAAATAGCGATATTGATGCCAATTATAGGGACGCTAATTGTCTTTACTTCAGGAACAGACCGTGAATTTGTGGTGTATCTTTTCAAATATAATTCCTCTCAATCCAATGTCAGCATGTTTTCATACCTCTGGCTTGTGTAGGTCTGGATTTAATGTGATTTATTTATTGGGTTGTTCACATAAAATTGCTCCGGATAATGTCTCTTTTCCATTTGACAAAGGTCAGTCTCCTGATATGAATGGTTGGTTTAATGGCCAACGGCACACACTACGGTGGGGCAACATCAGACTCCATCTGTAATGAGAGAGTCTTTATGTGGCTTTAGCTGTGCCCAATAAACAGCAAGTCCTGAATCGCTGACACGCCGTTTGTGTATATTACACTTAGCTGCGTTTTACGGCAATGGTGAAGAAAAATATGCACACTCTTTAGAAAAGCAGAATGCCATTCACGTGATATTCTCCAGTGGGAGGAATGGGCTCCTTTCCTGTCCTTTTTTTCTTTTTTTTTTCCACAGTCATTTCATACCATCAACTCGCAAAGCGACTATAGCTCCATTATATTGAGTGACACCGTGCCCTTGGTGCTCATTATTAGCAAGTGCAGCATCTCAGTACAACGGGCCCTATTTGCATCATCGAGTCACCATTCTACCATAAGTCGCTGACTATGGAGAGTGCTGTAATTCTAAGACCCAAAGGGAGTAGCAAACCCCAACAGCTGCCTCGGGGAAGTTATCAGTCCGTGTTATTATTTTCAAGCTCATCCCACATGGTCTCCTCGGAGAACCAGAGCAGTATGGATGGATGGTGCTGACCTTTCTGTTTTCGCGCCTATGTTACAGGTGTCACTGAAGCTAGCAGGGACCGGTGGCTTCCTCTTGGGGTGAAGCTCCATCTGGTCACAGTCCCACTGCTGATCCAGTGCCTGCTGGCACGAGACACAACAATGCTGCCAATTCAGTGACTGTAATTTACGATTTATTCTTTAATTAGATTGAGTGTTTACACCTGAGGGCTGACTTTAATTGTCTGATGTTTTTTAATTCAGTACTTCACTGATACTATATATCTTTCGTGTGTCTTGTTATGATGAAAAATCACAACATTCTTTTTTTTTTTTTTTTTTTAAATAACAATGCTTGTTCTCTTCTGGCACCATGCAGCATTTTATGCTTATGGAGATTGGCAATAACACAATTAAGTTCCTCCCAGTGGACTCGTACTTTTTTTTCCCTCTGGCAAACTTTTTTTTTTAACCATTTTTTTCTTGATCTGTACATCATAAAACCCATAAAAGCTGCTGTTTGTGGATCTGGTAGGAAGTACGGCAGCTCTGACATGTTCTGATGGTGAGCAGGAACACATATCAACGGGGGAGCAGACTTTGACACCACACCGGCACTCTCCATCGATTGAGCGCCCAGCGGTTCGCTCTTGTTTTATCTCTTGTTTCTATCACTCTCCCTCTTCACCTTATTCGCCTCCTCCATCAGCGGGGTTCTTTTGCATTTGCAGTGTGGAGTTATCTCAATTGCACCGCCGTCATGTGGTAACCAGGTAAAATGATGCCTCTTCCTATTTTAAACATGCTTCCTGGGTGACCTTCAATTTTAGCGTCCTAAAAGCAAGATTTAAAGGGAACAATCTATACGCAGATCATTTTTGTACAGCTATTACACTGTGCAGTCAGTATTTACTTCAGTATGATATGTAGAACCAAAAAGTTGCAAGTTTAAGTAATGTTTCTTGAAGATAATGTGTTTTCTCTATTTTGATTTTAGGTTATCTTTATATGAACTGCCACTACATTATTACCGCTTTTCTTTGATGCTCAAACCAATCGAGTGCCATACATTTGGAACAGTTTAAATTGTCTGTTTCAGCAACACATCCAGAAAGACGGCAGCCCTTTAGCTTAAGTGTTAGTGAAGGAGACTGTATTTATCATTTAATTGAATCAATAGTGGCAAGTGAACCAGATGCATTCTTGAATAAGATAATGATATGTATACTGCATTTAAGGTGGGTGGATTAGAAACATGTTATTTCGTTGAGAGGCCATTTCGAGACTTGACTCGGCTGCTGTAATTACATTTCACCCCGTACAGTCGGCGTCGTGTACGTTCTGTATGTAACATTAGATATTTAGTTTGCGGGGGACTGAAGTGTGATCCCTTGGCCTCGCTCATTATCATGCAAAACAGCTCCATTATTCAAGCGGACTGCGTGGCGACGGGAGATCTTTTTCAGTGATGGATACTATTTCATATAAATTAGGCGCTGCACTTCAAGTGAATTACTTACAGCTGGGTGGAAGGCGAGGGTTGCTTATTACTCATGATGCTAATGCTGCAGTTTGTTTGCCTCTCACTCATCTGTGTTCATTTTCTGCATTTTAAGCATTTGTTTGAGCGAGTGATTAGAGGCTCCGTGTCTTACTAAAGGCCACTTTACGGAGCATTTGTCTGCTCAGGCGGTCAAACCCGTGACCTTACTGTGACAGATGACTCTCTGATCACTGAACGACCACCGCCGCTCAACACGATCCGCCGCAAAACAATTTGTTTGCAGCGGGCAGCTCTTAGTTAACACCGAGTCTATCCTGTGTGTGTTTGCACGTTTGTGTGTGCGTCCATGCGTGCGTGTAATTAGTAGCTGAACTGCTAATTAGCATCATTACTATCTCTTGAAAACGTGGCCTACTTCTAGTGTAAGAAGGCAGCTAGTTATAATCCCCGGCTGTAATGAGCAATGCTTGTAATGTTCACGAACCATGTCAGGCAAACTTGTGTTTTGCCCTCGAGACGGAATATCAAGGTAAGCAATGAAATTCTGTTTTTGTTACTTAATTGAGCATGATTAGTGGTGGCTGGTCATCAGGATGTGTTATTGAACGTGCGACTGATTCAAAGTGAGACACTGACAGCTTTTCTCATTTGGTCACATTAACTTTTTAATCCGTCTGCATCTGTCATCGGTGTGTGTTAATGTGTGTGTTAATGCGTGTAGATTATTGTTTTGAATGAGGAAAGTTAAGGATAAAAAAATCAGCTGGGGAAAAAAATAAAAAAGTATACACAACAGAGATGGGTTTCTCTTGCAGGAAGGTAAAGCACTCTATAGACTATAGTTTTTCATCAACATCCATGCATTATTCCCTGAGACATTAACAAATGTGTGCTATGCTAAATAAAGTGAGAAAAATGTCCTGGATGTGTCCCTTTATCTGGATCAGCACCAGAAGTTAGTGGTGTCTATTATGCGCCGAGAGTTTTGTGAAAATCCGTTCTGTAGATTTTGTTTAAACCGGCCAACAAACCAACCAACAGACATGGGTAAGCACATGACGTACTTGGTGGAGGTAACAAAGCTCATAATGTATGAGCTAATGGAAGTTATAACACATACAATACATTTCAGACAGAGTGTGATAGGTTTGCACAGTGCTCTGATTTTCTACATTGATAATGTGTTATTACCACCAGCGCTTGTTGTAGGGAGATGCAGCAGCGCACCTATGTTCCTTGCAGACTCAGATCTTTTGAGGGCAGCAGCCAGATTATCTGTTTATATTCAGTGACTCAGAGTGTCATGCTGCACCGTCGTAAAGCCTGGCTCAGCAGCCTATCTGTGAAACTTCAAACTAAGTTATATAACCAGCTCCACAGGCATGTTCTAAACAGAGAGTACCAACTGCTGTCCTCCAACAGGCAATTCAGAGTCCCTCCAAGTAAACACAACTTGGCTGAAGAGTTTTTTTTTTTTTTTAAATACATCAGTCTATCCTGTCGCTAAACCACAATCAGTGTGCTGCTAAATAAGATCTGGATCTGAGGATATAACAGTTTATGTTTCATGATCATGCTTATGTGAGTATATCCCATATGTGTAGCAGTGTGTCTAATTTGTGTGTAAACTTCCTGAGCAGAGCTGCCTGACTATAGAAAATGACCACCAAGTTGCATCTGAAAGTATTTTAGTAGCAGAAGCAATATTTTAGTGCTCAAAATGGTGGCTGTTCTGAATTTTGGCCCAACGTTTCAAATCGCAGCTCAGTGAAGATGTCAGATTATATTAGTATCAGCATTAAAAAAAAATAAAAAAAATTGGACACATCACAGTACTGGAATTTAATAACAACATCATACTCGACTTCTTTGCCTCATCCCGTCTCTTTGTTTGTATTTAGTATTTTCCGTTGCCTGCTGTTACATCAGAAAAAATGATGACAACTCCCCTGGCAGGTGATAACGGCAACCCTACGTGAACCCCTGAAATGTTTTAATGGCCCTGTTATCTAGTTAGATGCAGTCGTCTTCGCCGTGGCCGGAGCTACCGCACCTGCCGCTTTATCTGTGTGAGACGCTGGATGTTATTCTCCTCCTGCGTCTGTCTTGCGCCTTGTGTGTAAGCGCAGGTTCACAGGCAGGAGGAGGACGGTAATTGAAATCCTGAGTGGCAGGTCACTTTCATAGTAAACAAACACTGCGTACTTTAGCTTCAGTAATTGCTTTTGAAGAGCGGCTACAGCAAAATGCAAACACACTCGCGGAGGCACTAAACACACAAGAGAAAGAAGGAGGGAAAAAAAACAAAAAAGAACAGAACGCAGCTCTTTCCTGCGGGGTCATTTGCCATGGAACGCTGCACTAGTGGTTGGCCTGGGAGCTTCAATGACAGGGCAAATACACTCTTTCTCCCGTGACTGACACACACACACACACACACACTCACACACACACACACACACACTGGAGTGCAGGCCCTTGAGCTCATACAGTGACTTCCATCTCTGCCTTCTTTCTAGTGCAAACTGAGCAATGGAGCAACCATCCCTGCAGCTACAACCGTGTCTCTCTCTCAGCCCTCTACACTCGTGTTGTCCCCGGAGCCCCAACCGAGCTCTCCAAGCCTTTCCTCTCCTTTCCCCCTCTGCTCCTTTCCCTTCATCCTCCTCTCTTCCCTGCTCCTCCCTCCTTTTTTGTCCTCGCTGGTTATTCACTCATCCACTTCACTGTCCATCCCTGAGGCATCACCCTGCTTGTCCATGTCCTCTTTTTTTTTTTTTTTTTCATCTTCTCTCCTCTCTAACCAGCCATCCTGCCTCAATCCCTCCACCTCTCAGCGCTTTTTTGTTTCATGAGTCACAGAGTTTTAAGCCTTTGCTCGGCCGTGTTTCGGATGATGGGGCAGCTGACAGTCTAACCTGAATGGTTAAGTGGAAACTCTGGTCAGGCATCAGCAACTTCTTCCCTCATTAATTCCGGGCTTGTTGTTCCTCCTGTGCCATTATAATCAGGCTTCAGCCTAACAAACCTAAAATAAACTGATTTTCACACCGTACCCTTTGAGACTGTTCCAGCCCTCAGAGCGGCTCTGCCTTCAAGAAAATGTTGGTAATACTAAAACTTCAATCAGCCTCAAGAAATCTCTTTCTTTGATTTTCCTCCCCTCCTCTTTTTGCATCCACTCTCAAATCTCAATATTTCCTCTTTTTTTTTCTTACTTTCATGCTTATAATACCTTTCACTTTCTCTCACCTCCCTTTTTACTTCTTATTTGACACCCTGAAGGCGAGCCCTCTGCAGTGCCCCCCCCCTTCACTCATGTTACAACCCAGCCTGATATGACTGCCCCCCTGCTGCATCCCGATCTGTCCTCCAATGAGCCTGCAATAATCCGTCCAACACAAAGAGACACTCTCCGTCTCTCAAGCTTTGTGGCGGTGATTCAGGCCACTGCGCTGCTCCACCGAAAGGCTCACAGCTGCAGAGAACAGAGTATCAGCATTAACCTCGAATAATGCTCTTCAAGTCGTGTATTAAGTTATCATTCTCAACACGACTACACCTGCGAGCAGCTCCTTTAGAACTACCGAAACGGATTTGTAATGATACAAAATGCCGCATTTCGAAGCCGTGTTGACAGTTTTATTCATACTGACTCTACCATCACTGAGACTTCAAAAATAGGGAAGGTTTTGAAACCAAAGCAGGATCTTCCCCCCAGAACACAATTTCATTGGATTTGTAAGGAAAAAAAAGAAGAAACTGCAACAGCAACTTAATATTTGCCTTTTATGGACATATGTCATATGCACGATGCTGCCCTATGTTTCTCAGCCTCTCGATGGCGGTCGACATCAGTTCAGACCCCCTGATTGATGGAAAAATACAAAATACATTCCGCTTTTATTCAATGAAACATAAATTCTTCCTCTAAGGACATCTTACATTTGAATATGTCTTTCTCTTCTCCATCTCTCACTCACTGAGGGGGAGTAGGCAGTACAACAGTACTGTAGATTGCATGCTACTCTACATTGCCAGAAACAGGTTGTTATAAGTATAATTAATACAGGAGAATTTAGAAACTGGGGAAGAGCAATGAAACATGTGAATTTCCAGGGAAAATCAAATTTAAAATGTAGACTTTTTGTAGAAAAAAGTCTCTGCTGCTGAGTGCTGATCCACATGGCACCTTTTGGTTTCCTCTCTAGCTGTAGATTTACCTATCTATCATTGTATGTTATAACTGTTAATCTGCTATACAGCAGCGTCAGCAACAATGTAGGGTCACCATGTTGTTTGTAGTTAGCTGATAAGAGAGAGCCAATCAGACAAAATCCCTGGCAGGAGTTGCACATCAGCTTTGGTTCTGATCTGTGGCTGTAACCTCGACTGTTGTTTCTGCTTTATGTAATCTACACATCCCAGTATTCAGACTAAACTCTCAGACTACTCTCAACTTTTTTGACTGTGTCAAAGATTTATCTCCTTAGTAGTTTTTTGTTTTTTTTTTGTTTTTTTTTCAAAGGCAGCAGCCTGACCTGTACTGTGCACAGTACCTCATCTTGGATGCAGTCAGGAGGGGAGCTGTGCCATTGACTGAATGCACAAGATGCTTAATTACTCAAACAGGTGCTTGCCACAGAGGCAGGATTGATGCTTCAAGAGCACTCAATTAATTGAAGCCCATTGTCAATAACAGGCCATGAATCATCCCTTAGATCTTCTCTGATTTAATTTCGCAACACACAAGGATCAACAGTGTTAATTAGAGATTTACACAGAGATAGGGGCATCTGGTCTGATTAATTTATCACGTACTCTCCCAACAACGACTCTGTAAGCTGTTACTGACTTCCTGGTCCGTGGCTGAGGCTTAAATGAGCAATTCATATCACATTAACAGGTAATATATCTCATGGCTCTCTTGAGAGAGCGCACACATGATAGACATGACCAGACATTAGCAGCTACGAAGAAAAATGGGGTGATGATGTCCTCTGTCCTAAAGCTAATTATGTGTTTCCACTGACCTTGTGTGGAATGGGTTAACTGGAGCTGATGCGCACACATGGGATCCCACAGCAAGCAGAGACAGGCTTGCATGCACATCTGCATATCAATGCTTGCGCACACTCACACAGATACACACATTTTTCTAATGCGATTACCTCGGCAGACATTTATAGACCCAGTTAATCTAACAGCAGGCGCGGCGCACCATTCCATATATTTGTGTTTAATTCCAATTAAACCTGGACTGTGGACAAACTGATTTTCTAAACCAATTACACTGGAGGGAGATAAAATAACAACCTTTGAACAACCTTTTTTTCTCCATGAAATCTCCAACCAAAATTAAACCCAGATATCTAAGGCTCCTGGTAAGCTTAACCACATGGCAGCAAGGTTGCAATAAACTGCTGCTGACATTTGTCAGGTTATGTGTGTGGGAAGTGCAGCTCTCCCTGACAGCCTGCAGTCAGTCTTTCTTAGGCTAAGCAACTAATGGAGGTAAAGCTGTTCTCTCCCGTCTCTGAATCAGTAACTGTTCACCATGAGACACTGTGGGACGATAGGGTGGATCAGTGGATTGAGCTGTTCTTGGATAACTCTTGCCTCAGAGCAGTTGGTCTTCTCTTGGATTCTTTGCAGGTGCTCAGTTTTCTCTCTGGGGCTCTGTCAGGGTTCCTCCCACAGGCCATAGACATTAATGTTGCCAGGATTGACACTAGATCACTTGGTGGTGTTAGTGTTGTAATATAATTCAAAAGCTTTCATGGTATATGGTGTACGCATTAGCATATAACATAATGGTATGACATTAAGGGGTCATTTCAAGCGATAACCAAGATAGCAAACATCTACTCTCACAAAAACAAAACAAAACAATTAAATCATGGTATTAAGATGCCCCAAATCAAAGAAAATAAGAAAATGTACTTAATTTACTGAAAAGGAAAAAGAAGTAAAAAATAGCCTTTACCAGCAACTGAGATTTAAAGACGCTCTGATTCACCACTGATTGAGACCTTGAACCCATCCCAAAAATTCAATCTGCTTAGCCCTCACCACCCCTGCAGAGGTCCTGTGGAGCTCCTTTAGCTCCAGATCTTTGATCAGCCAAACTGAGAGCATCCTAAAGCCTCGCCTTTGACTGCCGTAGAACCCGGTTGTGGTGAAGTCTTGCCTCATGGTGCGGCTCCCCCGCTGGTGTGAACCACAGATGTGCAGGCCGGCAGATGGAGAGCTCTCACCTCATAGAATAACACATGGATATTAACGTAAATGTCTTTCTTGACACATGGGTCTCATAGGTTTTTGTTTTTTTTAAATGTCACCGTATGTCTTCCTTTACCTATTTTTTATAAATACCATCAGTGGATGGGACTATTAGTGTGTGCTTGTGCCCTTTAAGCAGATATTTGACCTTTGATTGAGACACAGATGTAATTTCATGGAAAGGACTGTCAAAGAGGAGCTTCACTGACAACTCTGTCTAACATGTATAACAAAGGGATGGCATTCTTCAAAAGGAACACTATGCTAGATGTGTGCTAGATTTGTCACCATTCAACAGTGGAGAAAGTTCATTGTTGAGTCTTTTATCAAAATGCTTTTGTTGACTAACCTAAAGCGTGATTGACAGCCCAGAAATGAGACCCAACTGTCAGATTTCTTTCTCCAGATTTGTTGATGCCGAAACACAACAAAATAATAAGGGAATAAAAAACAAAAACAGGCAGATGGGAGGTCCAGTAAAAAAAGAAAAGATCAAAAAGTATTTCTTCTGCTGAGGAAAATGATCGCTAGGTAATTACTGAAATGAAGTTCTAATGATACATAATTATAATAATTTGTAAATGCCAACAAAGCATCACAGCAAAGATTGCTGACTGCAGTGATGCAGATATTCAACTAGACTGTTAAAGAAGTGTGCCTGAAGGCCTGATCATTTACCAGTTGATCTATGTTCCATCCATCACCGCCGGTCATGACCTCCAAGTATCGACTAAAAGCACGAGATTGTTGATGCAAGCTGCTAAAATAAGCGTTCTTCCCTGCGTGTCAGGGCTCACCCTCAGGGACAGTTTTAGAAGCACAGCTTTATTGTGTTGAGAGCAGCCAGTTGAGGTGGTTCTGGATAGACCCCAGATCTGTTCTTGTGGAGGTGTTCTGGTGTATTCAAATGTGAGGGGTCCCGTGGAAAACCAAGAACAGGCAGGTGGGATTATACAACCATCAGCCACAACATTACAACCACGGACAAGGTATCGACTAAATTCATTTGTACTTATATAATCACATTGCCTCAGTGGGTTTAACAATCTGTACAGTGAACAACATCCTCTGCCCTTAAACTCTCAATTCGGGTGAGGAAAAACATGCAATATTAATTTAAAAAAAAAAAAAACAGGTGAAAAAAGATGGAAGAAACCTCAGGAAGAGGCACAGAGGAGGGACCCCTCTCCCAGGACGAACAAACATGCAATAGATGCCGCATGTACAGACAGAACAACAACAAAATCACAGTGATGTGATTAACATAGATTATCTTGTTACAGCTCAGTGTTCTGCTGGGAAACCTTGGGTCTTGGCATTCATGTGGATGCCACTTGACATCAAAACACCCATCCAAAGTCTGTTGAGGATCAAGTGTAAAGTACGGATGAAGTACAGTTGCCATGAGAGGGTGCTCTTGTGGCAACGGTACTCCCCAATGGCAGTGCTCTCCACAAGCAGGACAATTTCCCCTGATACACGACGAAAAATGCTTAGGAATGGCTTGAGAAGCCCAACAAAGATCTCAAGGTGTTGTGCCGCTGGTCGAGCATCAGTGGGATGTGTCAAAACAAGTCTGATCTATGGAGGCACCACCACCCCAACATACAGGACCCAAAGGATCCACTACAAAAGTCCTGGTGCCAAACACCAAGCTGTTTTTGGTTGCACAAGGGGAACCTGCACAATTGTGACTGACTGATGTATATCGTATGTGGTCTGGAAAGTCATGCCAATTTTATCTGTAAAGCCCAGAATCACAAATTACAAGTTACAGTCTGTGGAGTGACCTACTTTGCCCTTAAATCCTTTATTTGGATGAAAAAAAAAAAAAGCTTCCTCCAAAATATGTTGAACAGGGGGATATAATGACAGACATAATGTATGTGCACTGTAAAACATAAGTGAACGCCTTAGAAACCCCTCTAAAGAGCTGAGTGGGACAGTTGGAAAGGTCTTTGGAAGACTTCCACCCTGTCAACTTGCGAGCAAAAAAAAAAAAAAAAAGCCTGCATGTGGTGCATACTGTCAACAAAAACAACAAACCAGCCACTCAGGAAAAACCATCTGCACCCTTCAAACCATCACACACTCTGCATTCTACTTCACCGCTCATTAACCCAGAGTCACGGCTGTCATGACAGTAATTATGTAGAATTAGTGCTTCTGCTATATGTAGACGCAGAGTTTAAGGGCAATGATAAAATGGTTTCTGTGCCGGGGAAGATATCAAACAGCCAACACGCTCCTTTGCCACTATGGTTTTGTTGCCATGGGAACAGATGCAAATGACAAAAAGGAAGGGACACCTTGCATTTTCATTAAAGCACTCCACAAATACTGTTTCCTATTCAATAGAAAAAAAAAAAAGAAAAAAAAAAAAAAACAACCGGTGTATGGGAGAAGCGAATACAGAGAGCATAGCAGCACACAGAATGTACCGCATTCATCCTTGTGGGAAAACATTAAGTAAGGTATTTTGGGTTGTCTTATCATTCACAGAAACATGCAGATATATCCAGTTTACAGTGTTCTGGCATTGACTTTATATGTAACTGGCTGTACTATGTAGAAATAGCAAGTGACGTTGAAATGGTATCGTAGGAAAGTGTTTTGTTGACAGTTGACAGCCTCCCTTTACATGAAAAAAGACTTTCTAAAGGACTGCGCAGTTAATCAAGACCAAAAATGCCGAGCATCCATCAAATCTTCCGTGTAATTCATTGATTGGTTGTTTTCTAGAGGGAAACAGAAGTGGATTCCTGTTTAGAGGTCAACATAATGCATATTTACTTACAGCTATTACGTAACATCATTGAGTGGTAATCAATAAAACCCTGGATATAATGAGTGCAATCTCTGGCTGTCCTGCTGGAATATTACACTATATGTCACTGCCCCCTTTTCACATTATACTTGAGCTGTAACATCACCTAATTACAGATGTAAGTCCATTATTTCCAGGTCTAGGAGCATATTCATCAGCATGTACAGTGAAAAACCTTCTAATAATGTTCAATTCTCTATATTCTCACCAGTATGTATTTACTTTTCTACGTTTTTTTTTTTTTTTTATAGATGAGCTGGATTGCAATGCTCTAACTGAAAGTCTACAGGGACTTTCTCACATGTCTTTACTCCTCCATTACCCTCCCTAAAGCCTCAATTACTGCAAAAGGCCAAGCTTGTCATTATGTAAGAAATGTTAATTTCCCCTCTGAAATGGCAAATTATTGTATGAAACATTGCATTTAAAATGCCGATTTATCAAGGCGGCAAGAGGAAGAAAAAAGATGGAGGGAATAGAGAAGAGAGCAAAAAATAAGTGTGCAGACCATTTAAAGACGTGCCAAAGAAGTCTAACCCATTTCTGTGGTGCAGATCAAATAGATTGCATTTAAGCTCTGCAACGTAAGGAATTTCTAGAGGCACTGAAAATTAGAAATAGAAAAGACTCAAATTGCCGGCGGGTGAAAGAGAAATCAAGAATTGATCACATTATCGTGACTTCTATGCACTTTGCAGCGCTTATTTTTTCATCCAACTCTATGGGTCTTAAATTAGGCTGAGACAACTTCATATGTGGCAGCGGTGTAATCTTGTTCAGTATATCTCTGCACTAGTCCCGAGATAAGGGGGTTTATCTGTACGTCGCCTGTCTTCAAGATCCCTATTGAGGGTGGCAGTAAGTGCCAAATACGGAAAAAAAAAAATCTTTCTACTCGTTGTAATCCCATCATTTTTTTTAGCATCTTTAGCTCTAGGAAAATTCTTCGAAGACAGAACTCGGCTCACAAAATATAGCACAACCACCCCTCCAACATTTAAAGATCCAATACTACTGACAGCATTTTCTCGCAAAAATGTTAGAGCCCCAGAGGTTCAGTGCCCGCTCCGTACTGAGAATAACCTCTCACCATCATCCACGCAGGGCTACTGTGTCTGTCTGTCCCCCGCCTGGGGACGGGACTGAAGGAGTCCCATTGCAGAGTGGGATGTGACCTACTCCACAAAGGCCCTCGGCACCACATGTGAAGCCCCACTTGACACAAGAAACCTGTGAGGGAATGGTGACCCGAGGTCTCACAGCATGAAGGGACACTTTCTGAAGACCAGTGTCTGGACTGAATAATGTGAAGTCTCTAGATGATTATTATCGTCTTTATGGTTTTCTTTCCTTATCGGCCTTTGTGAGGCTACTCTGCTCCTCTTTACCTGAGCTCACTCATCTTTCTTTCTTTACATCTTACCATCCATTGATTCCATCTTTTTAATCTGCTTTTCTTAATCTGTCCTCCCACAACCTGTGGGAGCATCAGCATCACCGTTAAAAATGATTCTTCTTTTCCTAATTCAAGTTTCTGTTGCAAAATAAGCTGCTTCGTCTTTCGCCTTGAGTGCTACTGCAAACAAGATCCAGGGTGAGAAAGGGTTCATGAGACAGCCGTGGTCACAACGTAGTATTTGAACGCAGTATTTCTTGTGACATTCCTGTGATCTTTCATTGCCGCAGTCTCTTTTTTATCGTGTTGTTAAGGGCTCATCCAGTTTCACTAGTGCAGAAACACACACAGCTGTCTGTCAAGTGTTATGAGGCTCTATGTGAAAGAGAGTGCTGGCGTCTACATGTTTTGTATTTTTTTTTTAGTTTGTTGATTCAAAAGAAGAAATTCTCTGCAAGCCTCTGTGCAGGATCAAAACCAGCTCCTAATGTGCTTTTAGATGAACCTGCAGTCGGGTTCTCTGTCATCTGATCACCCACCGCTTTCGTGATGAAGATCATCGCACCAGAAATAAAAGCTGCGTGGCACCCCGGTAGCTCAGTTGGCTGAGCATACCTCCCGCGTACAGAGGCGGTGTGTCCTCACCACGGCGGCCTGGGATCAGTTTCAGCCTGTAGTCTTTTGCTGCATGTCGTCCCTCCCCTCTCTCCCTGTTTCCTGACACTCTTTTCCTGTCCTGTCCTTCAAGTAAAGCCATTCAAAAGACAATAAAAGAGAGAGAGAGAAAGAAAGAAAGACAACTTTTAGTCCCAAAAAACACATGCTTGTCCAGACCTGGAAAGCTTCTCATTCAATTTCCCCTCGCCACACAGGAATACCTTGTAAGGGAACAAGATAGCATGGCTGCTGACTGCAACAAGGCCAGCTGTAGCCAGCTGCTTCCCCAGTTGCTCTGCTGTGTAGAAAATGAATGGATCTGTATTGAATTCAGGCTAACAGTGTGGATTTAGCCATGTCCTGCACCTCATTGTCTCCCAGGTGCTTGTTGGTGTGTATGCACACCTTCCCCACACCTGTGTATGTCTACGTGCATTGGTGTGTACTGCGTGTACAGAAGTGCTGTGAGCTCGTTACAGTAGCTGATGAATAGATTTCCACTTGGGTGGAAGAGGAGGCAGTGGTGGTGTAACCGCCCGAGGACGTTCCTTCCCGAAGAGCAGGTGGGACGCCGGGACACTGCCTCTCAGAGCTCCGAACACCTCCCCAGGTAGCCAATGATGGCCTCCAACTAGGCAAACACTGTTCATCATGATACACCCGCTGGCAAGCCGATAGAGCGCTGGGACAATATTTGGACAGCGTTATTCTGGATAGTCAGTGCTTTTATATATGTGTGAGCGTGTGTGTGTGTGTGAGTGTGTGTGTGTGTGAGTGCTTGTTTGTTATGCATGTTTTCCAAGGGGCTTCTATTTTCAAGTGCTTTATGTGTGTGTGTCCGTGTGTGTGTGTTTTCCTAGAGCTGCTGTATACATTGGTGTAATCTGTGTTGCTGATGGTCGATAGCTCTTCCTCGGTGGAGCAGATGCAGCTGTACCCGATTACGATGTCAGTGGCACTACAACTCTGGGCTTTTATGAACACTCATTTACAGTATGATGGAAACACCAGATGTATGAAGATGAGATGCACTGTAGATGTCCCAGTCTTTTTGCATTGGTCCCCCTACCACTCTACTGTACTCTACTATTTTGAAAAAAAGATGAATGTTTGTGTTTTAGACCAAATTTCTCATGTGAAACAACCATTTTTTTTGTTCTTTTGCTTTATAGGTTCGTATTCAGGTGAACAATGGCTTTATGTCAGTGTGGGCAAAGAAGCTGCTCTTTATGCATCAGGGTGTCTCATAAGATCATCGTTCTGTAAACTGTGAGACATGTCTATCAGAACAAGTCACTCATTTCAATATTCGATCCTCACGTTTCTTGAAAAACACATTTGAAGGTCACCCAGAGACGGCAGATTTTCCTCAGCCTTCACTTGAATTTTCGGAGCGATTGTTTGTGCGTTTGTGTGGCTTTGTTTTACTGTCGAGGCAGATCCCCTCTCTGTTTCTGCTGGGTGTTATTTATGAAGTCGGTGGGGAAGCAGCATCATGAAAAGCAGTGGGAGGATTAATTCTCAGGTCATCACAGCAACATTTTTTTTTTTCCAAGCAAGGGGGTCTTAACCACTCCACTCCCTCTGCGTGTTACATCAAAAGTGACTTGTTTAGATGGATATTTCTTTGTGGAAGGATGCGGTTGTCCTAATAATCCTCCTTCCCATCTCAACTCGGCGCTTTCCGTGAACAAAGAGCAGTGGTGGTGTTATAGGATAGCAGCTGGCTCTCCACATGATGAAAACACAGAGACTTGACTTTGATGTGCTAAGCCTTTTGTGCATTTCAGGTGTGTGTAGGCGTGTGTTCGTGTGTTCACGAGGCATTAAAATCATCTTGTCCTATTTCATTGCTGTTGTGCCTGTGTTTTCCTGGGCTCACGCTGTTGTTCATTAATGAAAATGACTCGCTTTTATATCAGAGACATTTCTTTCAAAGTTGAGCAGTGCTTGTGTTCCTCCCAGCCTCACTCTCTGCAGTTTTTTTTTTTTTTTTTTTTTGATTCTCAGGGCATAGCCAATGTGACATTTGAAAGACTTCCATTATAATTACTGTTTGAGGAAAGTCATTATGCAGTGAGAGGGTACGGTGAAAGTATTAGTTTAATGTTACTTTTAGAGTCATATTTCTTCCAGAGAGTGATATTTTAAAAGCAAAGCTACTTTGGCAAATTTATTCTTACTCATCTAATGCTGGCTGAATTTAAAGAAGGATGGCAGCTGTGACAGGTCCACTTCACTTTGTCCTTCTCAAAGTACATGCTGTTTTTTCTTTTTTTTTTTTTTTTAAGCAGTTGCAGGGACAAAAGTATAGGTAAACTTTAACTTTGAAAGAGCCGAGCTTTATGGACTAGCATGGGCTCCGCTGCAATGGCTGACACAGAACAGCTGATTCAAGACCAGAATTTGCATTTTGATTCATTACATTCACAGTATTGTTTTTGCCTGATTAAAAGGCACAGTGTGACATTTCTGCCACTAGGGGTCACTCTATCAAAACAAAAGAACGGATGAAAGTATCGTGGGAAGTGTTTTCTCCATTGTTAAGTAAATAACCACCAATGCTGATGTAAATCTAAGTGAGAACCAGGTGGAAATGTTCGCAGGCAAGGTCGTTTTTCAAAGAATTTTAATCACATCCTGTTTTTTGTCATGTTCCCTCCTGACGCTCTGTCGATCTGTTCCCTACTGTAATCTCCGATCAGCGCAGCAAGGTTAGCCTTGATTTAGGTGGTTTATTTCACTTTTTCTCTGGACCCTGTTCACTGCAGTACAAAGCTGAGCGTCTGGGCAGGACTGGCTCTCTACTTGTCCAGACTGAGGCTGCGCTGATCAGTGGTTATGGTACGGAACAGACCGACTATAGATATGTACTTTATATGACCCCACTTCAAAAAACACGAACTATCCCTTTAAAGCATCAGGCAACTAACTGAAACACACATTCACATTGATAAATATATAGATTGTTCTGCGTTTTGATATTGTTGGAAACATATACAATAATGGAAGCACTCAACAACAAGACTTAGACGTAGATTTGAATGCAGAAATGTTCCACATCTTCTACCGTGTCTTTACATGAAGCAGAACACAAAGGAGTTAACACAAAAGGGTTCAAACTGGCTCATGAAATGTGCCTTTTAAGTCAGTCTGTAAAAGTAAATAGCCTCGCTTGCCAATGGTTATTGGTGATGTGTTGCCACCCTCTAATTTTAGTTCTGTCACCACTGGCAGCTCAGCGTTCCCATCAGTACAAAAGCCTGCTGTCACGCCACACGGTCCCCAACGGTGAAATGACCTTCCAACTCCAGTAAAACTGCACAGTCACACCCCATCCCATCGCTGCAACTCCTATCAACATCGGCTACCTCATATCTCCCTTTCAAACTCTGAATTGCTCTCTTATTAATCTGCACCTTTCTCACTGCACCTTTTGCCTCTTAATGTATTACTGTGCGGTTATAAGAATGAGGTGACTGTTGCAGAAGACTGTTGCTTTCTCGTCTTCTCTTCCGGCTGCGTATTGGAAATGTTGTAAAACATTGAAAATGGGAACATTTCATGCAGCGTGCCCACGACATAAAATGATTAAGTAGCGTTAACTGTTCAGCTTTTCATTTGATCAATGAATAATGTCTAGGCTTCTGGAGGCTAACTTTCCCACAATCACTTGTGACTGTGACCAGGAGCGGACAATGATTGTTTACAGACAAAAACAACAAGCATCAACCCGTCAGAGGAATTATTCTAAAGTATTTCATGACTCTCATTATCATAGCCGTCTTTTCAGAGTGACCGCAATCTCCAAGTTCCTCCCGGGCCAAAAGGTGCCCCTTTCTTCCTTTAGTAGCTGACGATCTTGATCCTGAATTGTGCACGGAAAATGAGCTTGAAAGCACCGTTTGATGACATCTAGCATTAATGTTTCGGTGGAGGACGTCAGATCTGTGATCCTCGGACAGATCAATCTGCATATACATGTATTCATTGCAATTATATGGTAATTTAAGAGGGAAGCCTTGCATTCATGAATACTGCTCATCAATCACAATGCCACATTTGAAATTCAGATTCTTGCTCTGTAGAAGAACATGCGATGAATTTGGCCTACTTACAGCCTGCACGGCTATCCACACATACACGGATTAAACCCAGGTGCACAGAGTTTACCCAAATAATTAACAACACACATTTCTTCAACTCGTCGCCTGCTCTATAGTTCCTCTTACCATTCAGGACTTGGTGATTAATGTATGTTGTATGTGAAGTGTCTGAACTTGGCTCAATGGCTGAGTAACGTGATGGGAGCATGTTTGAAGTTTCTTCAGAGAGTGGGTGCCATTTCAGCAGTCTTTTCTTTTAACATATATTCAAAACACAAAATTGCTGTCATCACCATAAAAAAGAAAAAAGGTAAAAAGTTCATCATGGTAGCAAACACAAGCACTTAATTGAAGAAATGTCGATAGCTGTGGTAACTCTGAAGGATAGGATGACTCAAATAATAAGCTTCTTTTTTAATCTTGATACTTGATGTACTTAAAGGGATATTCCGGTCGTACTCGGGTTCAAGGTGTGTTAGAACGTGGATTAAATTTACACCGGAATATCCCTTTAAAACAGCTGAATTCAAAAACAAACAAACAAAAAAAAGACTTAAGTAGTTATTTAATTTGCTAATTCAGAACAGATTAATATAGGCTTTAACTTTATGATGTACAGATAATCTATTTTTTAATGCCACTGGACATGCAAAACGAAGATCCCAATAATCGGAAAAATGCTAAAGATTGACCCTGATAATCAGCCAGGGCGATATGACATCATCTGCTGAGGCTTTGTACTTATATAGCAGATCATTCTAAGTGAATACGCTAATGACGGTTGCTACCAGAGCAGCAAACAGTGTAGGAATGGCGGTCCAAGTGAAACAACCCACCCCGTGCTTAGAGAAGAAAAGTATCTTAGATTATGTCACAGTCCTCGTCTGGGTCGTTAGCGTCGTAAGCTCGGTGCCTTTTCAGGCTTTCAGAGTCGTACTGTTGTTGTTGTTGGTTTTTTTTTTAGCCGAGAACACAGACGGTCACTAAACATGACGCTGGGCGCAAACAATTAAGCCAAGATTGATGTCAGTTTCCCCCCAACAAAGTGGGACTGAAACTGTTTACCTGGGCTGTAAATTAGATCCCGGGCATGACAACTGGCAGCATTTAGAATGGATCACCAGGTGCCCAGACATCTGTGTGATTCCCTTGAGGGCTAGAGCAGTGTGCGCGGGTGTGCTCGTGTGCATTAGTGCATGGTGTGCATACATAAAAGTCTGTATGCGTGTCTCTGTTTGTGCTGGTGCACAGTGGCGTGTACGTGACTGACTTGCATTATTCACAAGAAGCGACAGAGAGCGGCTCTGCCAGCAGCCTCGTTACTAAAGATCACAGATGGAATTTGGGGAAGGGGGCAACAGGATGAAGAAATAGCAGAGGGAGTGAGGTACAGGAAGGAAAGCAGCAGGAGAGAACCACACCGAGACACACTGGAAAAGTCAAAGCGTGTCTCATCCTGATTAAATTATGAAGTGGCTGCAGTAGCGGCAGCAGTCGAAGGCATATGTCCAATCACAGACGAGCGCTGCATCTCTCCGAGGAGAAAGAAATCACACACAATTCGGCAATGGAAATTAGAGGTGGGAGGGAGACAGATAAATAGAGAGATGCTGTGAAAGGAGTTGTGTGTGTGTGTGTGTGTGTGTGTGTGTGTTTTCACAGGTCTGATTTCTAACATCTTCAGTCTCTCTCATCTGTTAAAGTGGCACTCCATAAAAAAGCAAACAAACACAAGCTGATTTAATATCTATCTCATCTCACACACGTTCCCAAAACCTGTAAACAGGGTCTCATTTCCATTTTGAATACAAATTTATTAAAAGTCAATTTTAGATTTCTTATTTTGTCCTCCGTTGAAGGACACTTTTACTTCCTTTGATTATAATTGAATCTCGATGTGGTTAAAAAAAAAAAAAAAAAGATTGTTTATCTATTGTATTATTCAGAGGGATCCTGAATAATGTGTTTGACAGATTGAACATTTAACAACCGAAACTGGCACAGCAGAAATGGATTTTGAGGATGCACGGTTAATGTTATGTCTGCGTCTTTAATCGCTCGCGTTTCTGGACTTCCTGGCCTCATAAATGTGGACAATTTTTCATGTTAACCTTTATTTATCATTTACACACCCCCCCCCCTCGGGAAGTGCACGGGACAACCTCAGTTAAATCTCACTGAACGGCTCAAGAGGAACAGGTGGCTGGTTAAGCGCCTTGCACAAGGACACCTTGACAGCTCCCGTTGAAGAAAAGGAGGTGAATATTACTCATTATGTCCTACAACCAACCAATTTTCCCTTCTCTGTCCAGGGAATCTAAACGGCTCGTCACAATCTTGTTTCTTGGTCGGTTGGGGAGTCGCTCCAGCAGCCTTATTTCTATAACCTCAGATGACACATGTTAGGTCGGTACGTGTATGAAAACCGAGAAGGTTTTCAGTCTGACTCACTGCCGTGTATCATATGGCCATTTGTAACACACATTAACCAGACATACGGTGTGTGGGAGGGAGCTGTGCATTTTACGAGAGACTGAAGATGCAACAGGTGTTTGAAGGTCCAGTCCGTGATCCTGCCGTAAACAAAGCTTCCTTTTGGTTGCAACCAAGGACGTTTTGGACCCAGAGACTTTAGGAGCGTGCTGCAAGAGCAAATGTGTGTTTGTCTCTTTGTGAGTTTCTCTGTGTCCTTGAATGCATCAGCAGTGTTTGTGTCAGTCCCTGCTTTCTGCTAAATTCTGAGAAAATAATTGTGTTTTTGTTTGGGGAAAAATACATTGCAACAGTGTTTTCTTTTCCTGCTAGTTAGTTGAATTAACTGAAACAATAGATGTGTGTGATGAGGGAAGTCAGTATAAGACCCACTTGTGTTCTTTAAAAATCAAGTGGAGGTAATGACAAACGTTGCAAACCAAAATGAGGAGCTTTGGAGGAGTTAACAAAGATAGACATGTCATTTTGGTTTGGTTACAGTTTTAATCAGTAAAAAAAAGAAAAATTGTTCCAGGTTTCGGTGGACTCAGGAAGAAGTACACTCTCAAACACGTGATGCCAGCTGGTCAGTGCAGATACTATAATAACATCTGCCAGCTTGTTGACTCTGGAGTTGTACGGTACGATATTACAGTTGAAACAGTCAACTTTCCAACTGGTGATGCTTCTGTTGCCATCAGAGAAACAAATAGCAACAACGCGGTGGGACTATTCGTTCACTGAGCCAAGAACGGAGACGTCAGAGCGGACATGGTGCCAGACTGGATCATCAGTCAGCCTTTATTTTCCTCAGAGGTGTTCTGTCCAGCGGCAGACAGGACTGAAAGTGCTGATGGTGTCATTATTTGAAAACCATTGCAGTCAACATTTAATTAACAGTAAGTCGAAGCAAAAAAAAGAAAAACTTGTCTAACGCCACTTAGGAAAAAGATGTTAATGGAGTGGGGCTCAATGAACTTCCATCAGCGATGTTCATCCAATGTGACTTTTGAAGGGTATGTTTGTTTGTTTTTTGGGATCAGAGCTGCTCATGTTTCATAAAGCCAAAGATCTTTCCAATCTTTTTCAATCTGTTCTCAGTGAAGCCTTATGTCTGTAATCTTCATATGGAACAAAGCAGTTCAATTCAGTAGATACAGAAGGCTTATTTTGCAATTCTGATAGCATTGCATGAGTAAACTGATTTTCGTAGCTCAAACATCCGATGGCATCAAAGAGATGAATTCTAAAATGTTATGTAGCACATTTTACAGTGAGTCATTAGCAGAGGATTGGAGTGATGCTGAACACAGTTACCTCTGCACTGTTGCACTAAACTCCCCTGAGTACCTGTTTGTCAGATCTTTTGGGCATGTCGCACAACGACGCTGAATTTTCCTGCTGGTGGAGCTCATAACTGTCAATCTCTTTCATCTCAGCCGTGATGACTCACTCTGCTCCTTTGCGGCCTGTTCTCGTGTTCATGCCGAACAAAATGCTGCAGGAAATGCAGCGAAATGCATCACCTTCTGTGACAGGCGATCGTTTGTAAGGGATGCTGCAGAAACAACTGTGAAACGTGTGACAGCTGAATAACTGGTGGAGCTAACATTTACTGCACTTCTCTCTGACACTCCGGAGATGTTTTCTGACGTGAAAATCATGCAGGCAGTCATTTTAAGACATCCTGTTTGTGCGTTAGTCTCATGTGGTCACCTGTTGGTGGACTCAGTTGTCCTGTTCTAACCTTCCCCGTTCTGCAACACCTGTTTCCTGCCGCTGACAATATTGCCTCCTCTTGATCTCAGCCCTGGCAGTGTATCTGTGTGTGTGTGTGTGTGTGTGTGTGTGTGTGTGTGTGTGTATAATACACTCGTGTCTGTCATTTCTAATGAGGTTAGACTACAGTACATCCTGTGCTGCGTTTTGTACTGTGCTTTCCCTGAGCTATTACGGTGAGCAGATCCACTCATTTAGTAAGAAGAGACACTTCTCTGCAGTAAGCTAAATTGATATGCAAGTAAATTACACATCTGACTTCACATCTCATGTAAAATATGGTCCAGCAGGCAGAGTGCTGCCAATTAGGTTTTAACTGGTGTCAGCAAGATTTTTTGTGATCCCTGGAAATAAGATTTTCTCACTTTGTTGAACTTAACAACTTTTTTTTCTCACTTCTTTTGCCTCATCTAACACCATCGTTTGCCTCATCTTTTACTCTTAATCTTAAAATATTAAGTCTCTCAAACTCCGAACTTCTCCTTTCTTGATTTATCCAGCATTGTAAAACACCCGACGCTCGTCTTCTGCTGCATTTTTTAAAGTCTAATGGAGGAAAATTTTCCAAACATCGCGCCGCACTAATGTGATTAAACAGAGTGGACACAGAGTAGAATGATACCTTATGTCTTTACAGTATCATTGAGATCATCAGTTTCTTTCAATTCAGTGCGTCAATAAGTGAAAAGCATTTATTTTGAGCATGAATGTCATAAGCACTAAGCGGAGATAAGTAGACTTTTAATATGTATTGACACCTGCGACCAACGCTCGTCTGATTAAGACTCTAATTTGATTAGAGCCGGCAGGAACACCCAAGTATCGGCGGTGAGTGTTGGATTAACATAATCTATAGATATCTGTCTGCGTGGGAAACGGTGGAAATTAGATCAAATTTGAAACGGCGCTTTAATGCAATTCGGGGTACTTAATTAAAGCGATTTCGAGATGGATGCCACTGAGAAGGCGACGATGACACAGACCTTACATTTGCATTAATTAGAGGAGAAACAGAATGTAGACAGGAGTCATCGCTGTGATAAATCACCTGTGACAGTGAAGATGTTGATCCCTTGTACCTGCTGCCACTCACTCATGCCGTAGATGCAGGAGACGGTTCAGCACCGCTCACACGTTAAGCGCTCTGAGCATAACTTTGCCAAAAGTGCGGAGCCTTAAAATGGCTGATCAGACCCGCCTTATTGATGCTTCTGAGCAGACAAATATGGATTTGCACTCCCTCCTTTCACCCCCAGAGAGGGTGGCTGTTAATCCACTGTTAGGGATGGTAATTGCTCTGATTTTCTTCTTCGTCTTTCATTAATTGCTCCCCGTCCAGTAATTATTTCACATGATGAAAAGACTCCAGAGACACTGTATAAATGCTGCTTGCTGTAAACACGCACCACGCCTCTGAATGCTGACACCAAAGCAGCGCCAAAAAAACAAAGACGACTCCCCGCTGCTGCTTCAGTGTGAGCTGCAGTGAGTGCCAGAATGCCACTAACCAATTTTAATGAGAGCACTTTTGATAGTTTCTCTGTACCTGTAGTCGCACCGTTGGTTCAGGGGGAGTTGAATTCAAGGTATTATTACTCTTAGTGTGTCTGAAGCAAGAACACATATACCTGGATCCCTGAATCCCACACACAGCTGTAGAGGAAGTAGTCAGATCTTTTACTGCGGGATAAATACCCCGACGTAAAAACACTCCATTCAAAGTTTATATGAAGTTAAAATCAAATAGCAAAATGTAGGTAGCTGTTCAAAGTAAAAGAGAAGTGTTGAGTGGTAGTCTTTAAGTGCTTTCAGATGAGTTGGAGGAAAGAAGGACGGAAAAAGAGGTAGTAAGGAACAAAGGGGCGCAAGGAAAGAAAGAGGTAACGACCTCTGGGCAGTTGTTTTGGCCCAACCAGATCAGGTCCCTATATAAATGTCCTGGAGCGAGCTGTGACTTCAATTTCAATGGTCACTGGAACTGCACATATTCAATCACCGGTCAAACCTGATTCAAAATAAATAAATAAAATAAACCCATTGTCCCACAGATAATAGCTCAGCAGTGGTAGTGCAACAACATGATTGGCCAGTTAGGCTGTGATTAAAAGGACTATCAGCTTTTAGGGGAAGGGGCAGGTAATGTGTCGTGCAACCACCATTTCTAATGTTGCCGACTTTTCTAATCAAAATGCTTTAAGATCTCTGGTTGAACACATCAAGAGAACGTTTTATTCGTGTGAGTGAATTGGTCTGTGCGACACCGCTTTCCACTGACATTATTCCAGAGAAACTGAGCTTAGCCATCATAACTCATGCACGGTGGCTTTGGTAATTAAAGAAAGTGCAGTGATGAACTGTGTTTCCCTAATGCTCTCAAATTAGTCACTGCTACAAGCAGGAGTACTCCAGGGTACGCTGTGGTACACCAATCTGTACTGTACATGTGACCGACTGGCCTAAATCTGCTCTGCTGCTCTGGCATATTTTAATGCACTCTGCCAGGTTTTTTTTAGCACGCAATTGTAATTTACACATGAGGAACAGATTCTGAGAACAATATCGATTCATTCATCCATAATGACGACCTAAACTTCCCAATTAAAAATAGATAGAGATAAAGAGATAAATAAATGACTCACTGGATAGATGTTATGCTATTTAATGCACCAAAAGTTATGATAAAAGTGCACATAGACATTTATCAATTCATGAAATGTGACATGTTTATTTTTGTATTTACCTTTGTATTAATCCTGCTATCTATATCATTTGTTTTCATTCCATTATCAATTCATTTATCAATTTTTAGGTTGATTTGTTTATGTATTTGTTTCTGTATTTTCTTTTTTTTTATTCTTTTCACTTTGCAATAAAATAAATAAACACATTAAATCATTTAGAAATGAATACATTTATTGACAAAAAATAACTGAACAGAAGCAAATGAAAGTGAGAAATGTAAATGTAGTGTTTTTAGAAATTTGGCGTATTTATTGATATATTTACTGATTTTTTGATCCCCTTTTTCTTTTTTTTCATTATTATTCTGGCAGTTTCAGCCCTCCATACATTCACTCAGTAAAGCTTGAGTTGTCTGCAGTATAGTAGCCATTCATAGCATATCATTCACCACCGCACCAGTCAAGTTCCTAGGTGACTATTAAATTGTCATTGTTCCTCAGACAAATCTGTTCTCACCGGTATGAAAGGCAAAAACTTGCACATACAATAGATTACATTTTGCCGTCAGTCAGCAGTGAACATAAATACCTATATTATGAACAAAGCTCAACCCACACTCTTTTTTTTCTCTCTTTCATATTCCTTTGTCTTATATCTCATACATTCATGCAAGCAGAAAAAAAAAACAAAAAAAAAAAAACGCTGCATGTCTGGACTGGAGTAGTAATTAATATGAGAGCTGCGTGGCACGGCATGAAATGAATCAACACATCGGCGCTCAGAGACAGGTCTTCTTGGATTTGCGTGTGGGTGAGTGACAGTCTTTGGCATGAGGGGAGGGATATAGAGGCTTGGCTCAGGATCCTGAGGGGCCAGAAAGCCAATGGGTATCTAAATAGCTGTAGATCCCCGGCTTTGAAACATGTCATTCCAGCTGACAAGCTGCCGACTGAAGGACCGGCTACTACTGTTATGAAATTATCATGTTGGGAATTCATGAAGAGCGCGAATAGGAAAGGGTTGAATAGGGATAAAAAGAACCGGGCTTAAAGTCACCGTTTTTTTTTGTTTTTTTTTTTCAACTGCCCAGCCCCAATGATAAATTTACCTGCTCTGTGTTTGCACTGTGGTCATTCCTTTAAATAGTCTGGAGGAAGGAAGGTCTGAATAACTCATAGTCCATCCAGGTCACCTCATTATTAATGGAAAACTACAACTCTGACAAAACACGCTTCTTGTATTTCCCTTTTTTTCCTTTTTTCGTTTGACGACTTCCCCGACAGTGGCGGGTGTGTGTGACCCAGATAGCTTCACAAAACGATCTGAGGAGGCAGCTTGCAAACAGGAAAGCCATATCAACAGAAGCCAGGCAGGGAATGTCAGAAACATGTGTTATTTGTTTGCATTTTGTTAATTTCCCCCTTCATTAGTTCTGTTTTCTGCTTAATGGTCTGCTCTGCTACTATTTCTACCTGCTGGCAGAGAGAAGGGCTCCAGTTGTAAACCTCTAATGAGTCAATATCAGTCCACTGCTGCCAGTGTAGCTTCAGGGGAAACAATTTGCTATGCCGTGCAGTCAAATGCTCTCTGACTTCTCATTGAGTGATTTATTGTTTGAGTTTTTTTTTTTTCTTTTTCTTTTTCCTGAAAAATAGAACATGGAACACAATTTGGTTGAAACAAAATGTCAAGCTGAATGAAATTTAATTTGTGATGTGATCACGCTAACAATTGTGTTTAGAGCTACAAATCAGCAACTTTTCATCCCTATACAGTGAAATACAAGGAATGAAAAAGTTTTGCTACAGCTCCTCTCGATCCTACCAAAAGACACATTTATGCAGGAATAGGAAGTGAAATGATCATCATAAGAGAGTAAAATCTCCATTACTTCATTACTTTTTTTAGGGTCGTGCAGTGTGACGTTTTAGGCCATAACAGGAAATACAACATAAGTTTTCATATGTTAAAATCTTCTGACCAAGTCCAGTCATGACATTTCATGATATAACTATATGAAAAATCTAAGACTAAGATCTAAGTTCCAAAATTCATACCTTTTTCAAGGTAGCAATATCACAAATCGTTTGTGTCATTTACTAATATGTATATCTGCTACTGATTTACTAAGGTTTTTTTTTATGGAATGTCAATGTCAACTGGCACTGCACAGATGTCATAGTGAGGGAGTTGGTGGTTTGATTGGCAGGCAAACTAAAAAACAAGGGACCACGTGTTGTTTACACTAAAGGTAAAGTCGGGGTAAAATCACAGTCTGTATGACTTTTTCAGTCTTAAGCAAGACCAGGATTTCTCCCTTGGCTTCACCAAGTGCTTTGAGCTACTCAGCACCGTCATAAAAATGTCCTGATAATGTAAGTTAGATGCAAGTGAACCTGGTTGTAAGGAAACAGATTTGCAGAGGCAGACCTTCTTAATTGGCAAAAATAATGTCATTAGTTAAGGCATTAAGATTTGACAAAGTGCAATATGATACCACATTAAACATAAACATAAAATGCAACACCCCAACACGGTCATAAGTGCCTTTGTATTGCAACACTGGCACATAAAAGCCGCATACTGTCTAACCTCCAACATTTGCTCCTTAACTGAAGGTGCAATCAGCCCTCCCCAATGACCCACTAATGAAAGTAAAGAATGAAAAGAGGAGGCGAAATATCTTAACCTTTATATACCAACAAGCAAACGACTCCTGTAATTATTGGGAAGGAAATAAATGACCACATTATCATCTGATTGCATTGTCTCTCATTAGCTCAGGGGGGGAAACATGCTCGTTATAATTTAGGGCTGTCATCAGAGGTGAAATTAGCTCCCTGCGTTTGCTTCATTTTGTTGTAATGAAAACACCATTGCTGTTGCACGACTGTAGAGACTCAAACCCTTGCAGATAAGATTTAGTACATTTTTTAATTTATTTATTTATTTTTTTGCAACTGTTCTTTAATCCCGTTTTAATTCAAAGGATGATTTTAAGCAGCCAAAAAGTGTTTACGCGTGTCTTTCTTCTCTGGTAAAATAGATGAATAAGATGATGTGTAATGTTTTTTTTTTCTTTTTTTCTATACTCGTGTGAAATAAAAGGCTCCCACGCATAAGTACTTCAGCCGCTGCCGCTGAAGCTGTGACCTGTGGAAAAAAAAAAAGAAAAAAATGAAGAATGAAAGATGAAGAGTCTGCTAAAGGCATACGTTGTTAAGATGAAAGATAAACCTCAGATAAAAGGGATGAACCTCTTTCCCTTTGACGGAGAAGAAAATAATAAAAGCCGTGTTCTCTTCAGCGCACATCCCTGTCTTCCTCTTGTAATTTCTCTGTTTTTCGAGTGTCAGTGCTCTCTGCTGTATTGATCTGCACGTACGTATGGAGAAAGAAACTACACGTACCTGTCAACTCCTCATCAACTCCTCCGCATTGTCATAATTTTACCGGCGGTGATGTCATCTGGAGAGTTTCTACTTTGCGGTTTTGTCAGATTTCGGTGGAAGTTAAAACTTTTCCTCCTCCTGCACTGCTCACTGTACTTTATACAATGTATGGTTGTAACTGTTGTAAGAAATCATTTCACTATAGGAAATATTTTGTTGATCATGAAAAAAAACATGAAGTACTATCAATTTGATTTGCACCATTTGGAAGGAAAAAAACAACTGATGTATTTGGAGAACTCAACTAAAAACACAGATGACTCGAGGGCAACTTGAAAACACACAAGGCCCTGATGAGTCCAACTTAAGGAGTAGCTTAACACCCCCTGAAAATCGTGAGTGGTGCTCCGTGTGGTCGCATATTCACAGTTTCTCCTCTAAAAAATAAAACCTCACCACACAACCTGCCGCTTTGAGTTGCTTAAAATCCCCCTCTCTTGTTGTGTGTCTGAAACTGTCCTTGCAAGGTCACTGCAGTGTTTGGGCTGGCTGACGTTGGATGTTGGTCCCGGGTTCTGTGTCGTCAGTGGAGTTCTGTTAGGCCACATACAGCCCGAGGCGGTCGTCTCCTCCAGTCCCCACGTCCAGGCAATTTAAAAGCTGTATACTCGTGGGATCATAAGGCAGCAGCAGCTTGCAGGCATCAGCAAAGGGCTGTGAAAGGTCTTCAGATTACGATAACTTACACTGCAGGTGTAGGGGAAAAAGGAGGATGGATGCTAAAAATGTAATCAGCGCCTGAGCTTGTTCCCAGTCTCAATCTATTAGCGGGAGCAGGGGCTTGGTAATTATTTTCTCTCGCTAAATCCTTTTCGCCAGGGCTGAGTGTGCAAGTGCAACTGTATTTATATTCTGATCGTGGCATCTGGGATCTGGCTATTCTTTGTATTGTTGTTGGTGACCCTGCACTGAACAAACACCATATATGAAATACAGCACGGTGCCCCACGGGCCACAGTGCAGTTCATGACTGTGAGAGCTACTTCAGACTCCATTAGTTAGAACCGAGGTACTGTGCAGAGGCCGTGTGTCATGTGACTGGGCTGCAATTTGTGCTCAGCCACACGTTGTGTTAGATTAACAAAGACAGAGAGGAAAATAGTACAAACATTTATTATGATTGTGGTAAAGTACATCAGCAGGACTTTGTTTTTAACATGTCTATGAAGAATCAAGGTGATGGAGGCTGTTGGAAAGCAGCATATGTTATGTCCATTCTCCAGTCCTTCTAAATTGCCAACTATTTTAAGAACAGTTATAATAACCCATTCATCTTTATAATTGTCAATCGTTTTCTGGTTCCACCTTCTCAGATATAAGCATTTGTTCTTTTTCCTTGTTATGATGTAGTAAATGAACAGTCTCTGGGTTTAGGATGTCGGTTGGACAAAAGAATACAAATGTATTTATCATTAAGATAATCAGGAGATTATGTAATAATGAATGTAATCATGTTGCTGCCCTACTGCCAGAGCGCCTGTTAGAAGTGAGAGAAAATCTGTTTTGTTTCTTTTTTTTTTTAAGGGGGGGGTCGTACAATAGAGGATGTTAAACTGACGCACCAGATGGTTTGTTACACAGAACCATCTGGAAGGAAGACGCTAGAAACTGTTTGGAAAAGGGCAGGCACTTTCAATAAATACTTGGCAGGTGATGGATGAGCCATCTGTCTGTCACGGGCTAACTTCGACCAATCAGATCAACTGTAGAAGAGCGCTACCGCCAGCAACGCCAGTTAGTAAATCAAACATCTATTCCATCGAGAAAAACCTTTAATGCCACCCTTTGGTCTTTTTTTGTTCAGGCTCATTTAAAAAAAAATCCCAGAAAATTTAATCAACACACACATAGATTCACATGCCCATGACACTACTGAAACACCAGACGATGTGTACATTCTCAAATCTTAATAGAAGCAATAGAAGATGAAAATAGTTCTACTAGATAAAGCTGCTGATGTTTCAGTTCTAAGCTCCCTCGGCTCTTCCTGTCGCTGCCTCTGTCTCTTCTCTGTCACTGTGAACAGTGTGAAGCCTCATGTAAGAGCTCCAAGATATCTAATGCAACGGTTTGAAACAAGCAATTAAGAATCTCTATTCTAATAATCACTCAAATTTCTTGAAAACATAACAGCCAAAACTCACTTAACATGTAACCAAAGCCATTACAGCCTTCATGCAGTGCACTTTATGATAATTAACTGATTAATTAGAACTAATGAGCATAAAAACAGCTCTTTCAACCTTATTTTCAGGCAACATTCTCAAAAAAAACATCTGTACCTGCTGAGTCAAGCTGCTGTAGAGTGAGGAGCACTTACATACACGGCACTGACGCTGTAGATGCTGTCATTTCCTATGAGATGGTGGCTCTACGGCAGCGGCAGTGTTGATAATACAAATAATACTAGTCAGTTTTAGGATGGTAAGTGTTTATTTGGGGCCAGAGGAGAGCGGTGTACAGCTGCTTCACTCCACATGTCCCTGCAAGTTATACTCCTCCTCAGACTGATGGGTGTCTCCATGAGAGTGAGGAAGTAAGAGTCGGATCAGGAGGAGGGAGAGGAAGAGATATCAGGCTGTTGTGTATAGTGCTGATGTGCAGTTTGAGAAGCCAGTTCTGGGCGATAGGGTCTCGCAGACAGACAGGCAGCCGGGGAGTGAATGTTACTGTACTATTTCTCCTTCACTGCTTTGCCAATAACTTTGGTGTTGCAATGGGTTTTCTCATTTAGTCAGTGCCAAGCTGCACAGACTCTGATAAGACTTCCCGAGCACACACTGATCCACTCTGCAGAATGTATGGTGAGGCAAACTGGCAGACAGCTCGCCCGTACTCAGGAAATCTAGAGGCGTCATTTTTAAATCAGTGGGAGTCGTGTATTAGCTGAGAAACGTGGGAGTCTCTCAAACTATGAATCATCACTTTTTCCTGCTTTTGATACGGGATTATGGCTCACGCTTAAGTTCCCGACCACAGTCTCATGTGGAATAATAATTTAGAGGGCATGAATGTTTAATCCACCGCTCCGCCCCATGATATCTCACTCATGGTCAGTTGTGACAGCTCGCTGCTAATCAGCTGACTCCTCCAATCACAGTCAAACAGCCCGTGTTGATAACTGACAGCTCAGACTCTCACTCATGCTGCTGCTGCTGCTGTTGACCGAGGTTGCTGCGCATTCCTCAGCCTCCTCCTGCTGCTGTTTGTAGACGGATGCTGTGCAAGCTGTTTCTGAACGCTGGCTTGTTTTGCGCTTCGGTTTCATATTTATGGAAATATATGTCTGTGGGTTATTGCTCTTCCCGCAGCATGTCTCTCATGCTACTTGGCTTCATCTGGTGAGTGTGGTGTGCGATACCGCTGACTCTTTCTGAACCGATACGGAGTTAAACCCAGGCTGGTATTGCTGATACCACACGATACTCACACTGCGTACAGAAGCTTAATAAAATGGCATTCTGTAATTCTCAGAGTGCAGAACTCCCTTTGTCTGAACACCAACATTCAGACTGAAGCCTAGATGGATGTGAATCAATTTCCCACGGCCAGTGATGGTAATGAACATTGCCAGTGGCTCCACTCTCTCTCTTTCTCTCTCTCTCTCTCTCTCTCTCTCTCTCTCTCTCTATACTTGGATGATGCCTGTGAGTGCCAAAGGACTCAGTGATTGAAGTCTGTTTCGTCCTCGCAGCACCTTTCTCCTCCTCTTCTTTAAAACTCAGCTGCAAAACCTCATCATGTTCTGTATTGTGATTAAATCTCAGATTCTTAACAAGGCGCCTCGCTCTCCTCCTGCACATATCACATCCAGCTTTGTTGTTGTTGTTGTTAGAACTAATAAAAGCTCCACACATGAGCCATCATGATTATCAATTTCCTGTAAGTGGCACCTTGCACATAGAACAGTAGCTTGCATGTGAGTGTGACAGGCGGAAGGAGAAGTAGTTCCTGTAAGATGGGTATTATTTGAACCGTATGTTGTCTATAGTGCACTGACTTACGATAGAGATGAAGCACAAATTTACCCCAAATTGCTGAGTCTGGATATCTTTCTTTCAATTTCAAAACTGACCCAACAACTGTAATGTTTGGAGTTGTTCGATCCACGCACCATTCCTCACAAGTAGAATACTCTCTGTTGAGTGTAAATCAAGAATAAGTTGTTGTAATAAATGCATCACCATTCTTTAACGTGATTTTAAGATTTTCTTTTAGGTTATAGTCCTTAAGCATGTTTTTTTTTTCTCGTGACAAAACCGCCTTTGCAGACAACACACGCATCCAAAAAGGGACCCGCAGGAAATTGTGTGTTTATGTACTTTCAGTAGTATAATTTGAATTTTCATCTTGTTTGGAGAAGCCTACAGGCAGGAATTAACTAACTTCCTGCCAATGCAAACCAAACATTTTCTCTTGCTGCCTCATAACTTCAACAGTCGAACCAGCTTTATTTTTGAGCCGAAACAGGAAACACAATCTAACAGAGGCTAGCGCTGAAGCCAGTGATCACAACATGCATCTACAAAACAAAGCCAAAGTCATTTTCTTGACTACGTTACGTTTGATCACTCAACTACTGTGCAATATGAAACCACCAAAAAACTATACAAAATCAGTATCAGACTTAAATGTCAATCAAATCAGTTGCTTCAGCATTCAGCATATCCCGAAAATACAGGAAGGTGATTATGATTCATTCGGCCAAGTGCACAGTGACTTGTCTGTTTCAGCCTTAGTCATACAAACTCAAAAAATGCTGTTAAACATCCTGAAAATATAGGAGGATGAATATTAAAAAATGGAGGAAGTTAACGGTTTAAGTGTTTTCGGTCACAGCACGTCACAGAAGATATGCTGGACAGACTATGAAGCTCACAGTAAGCCGACTTAAACAGCTGCCAGCGGCGATTATACAATATGAGGCTCTCCTGTGACTCGTGTCACCCCCTCCAAGATTGGCTCAGCTCGCTTAGACCTCGCTGCCCTCAGGAGCAAAGAGTGTCCATCATATTCATAATTATCTGGAAGGGAGGTCCATCACCATCGCATATTAGCAGCACACAGACGGTATGGCAGTAAATAATCCCATCATTCCAGCCAGGGGAGGTCAGGCAGACATAAATTTAACACAGAGCACTTTTACATCCTGGAGGGCATTGTAGGGAGGTTTCATCATCTGAAGGATTGATGCTTTGGATTTCCTTTCCCTCCCCCCGACTTTTAGCCAGAGCCAAGAGCTCATCCAGTAAGTACAGGAGAAAGTTTGAGCTGTTTTGATTCATACGCATCTGGATTGCAGGGGATGAATGACTGCTCTTTACCTTTTTGAATTTCTCCACTGGCTTTTCTGTGCAAACCTGACAGGAAACCAGCAACTAATCAGTCTCGGCGCCTCACTAGCACCGGGTCACACTCTGCTATTAATGAATGCCTTTTTTGTCAGGACAGGCCCGTATGATTTACACTGAGGGAAAATATTTCACACTGTTTTTTATGGAGTGTAGGATTTAGTGGAATCAGTGAACACCCCTCTCCTCAGCCTCCCCGACAGCAATCAACAGCCAGAGGTGTGAAAAATATAAAAGGCCTTCTCTCAAAATTGTGTTTGGACCCGCTCCCTCTGTATGTTTTAAGGTAAAGAAAACTCAACAATTCTTAGTTTTAGGTGATTACACACTAATGAACAGATAATTATGACTATTATATTTAATTCCCCCCAGTAGATCCGTCTACATCCTACAAAACTGACCTTTTGAGGTGATGTGCTCTCCCTCCCCTTTAGACAGGATGTAAGGACTGAAAAGCCTTTAACGTAGGATCCCTACGTATTGTGTCGGTTCAGCAGATGGACACCATTTTCCAAACGTCACTTATTGTGTGTGTTTTTTTTTTGTTTTTTTTTTTTTAGACTGAGGTTCTAAATCTTTTAGTTTTTTTAAGGTTTGTACTATAGTAAAAAAAAAAAAAAAAAGAAGAAAGAAAAAAAGAAAGAAAAGCAGATGTTGTTTTAGAGAAGCAGATTGACATAAACTGTTATTCATCTGGTTTTATTGTTTTGTTTTTCCTGCTTGCAATATATAGTGTAAAAAAATAGATCATGATGCATTGCACAGCTGTAAAATACATCTGGTCTTGGAAACAGAAATGGTAACCAAAAAAAAAGAAAAGTTTTTAATGTTTCTAACTCTGCTTCTTGCTTAAAAAGTGCACTATGAATAAATCATTATGATATCAAACTACAGAATGTCACACGGCTGCATTTTTACACTGATCCTGCACACAATTAAGTGTTAAGTTAAGTTAAAGTGACTTATTTCCTGAAGAAGAAATTATACATTGGAGGAAGAAAAAGTCACATTGACATTTTTCGGTTCAACACTCAAACACCGTTCTTGTTGTGTGTGTGTGTCTGTGTGTGTGTGTGTGTGTGTGTGTGTGTGTCAGTGTGTGTGTGTGTATGTGTGTGTGTGTGTGTGTGTGTCTGTGTGTGTGTGTCTGTGTGTGTGTGTGTGTCTGTGTGTGTCAGTGTGTGTGTGTGTGTGTGTGTGTCTGTGTGTGTGTGTGTGTGTGTGTGTGTGTGTGTGTGTGTGTGTGTGTGTGTGTGTGTGTGTGTGTGTGTGTGTGTCTGTGTGTGTGTGTGTGTGTGTGTGTTTTTTTTAAACCTTTGAGAGATTTCACTCCTTTAAATGTCCATGACTTTTTCTCCTCCAATTCATACAATTCCCTTAAGCATGGCGGGAACTTTTCCAGTTCTTCCTCTCTCTGTTTGTTTCCTCTCCCCTGCCTGACATTTACAAAGTGTGAGCTTGGAGGACGCTCTGAGCGGTGGAGAGGAGCTCCGTCTCCGGGACATTGGGCGTCCATGGTGCGAGCAGCTTCGGATCACTCACTTAAGCAGCTAACATTTCAAACGGGCAATAAAGGGAGTCCTGGTCCCTCTAGAACAATAAAACAGTGTTAGAGTCAGGGGTGGATGCACTGTAATACAGACAGATATTTCTCTGCCACTGCTGCAGCTGCTGTGCTCAGCAGAATGAGAGAGACTGAATCAAAGGACGTTCACCCCAGCGAAGAAAAAGAAGCGTGATTCACAGTGGCATCCAGGTGTAACATCCACTTTCTCGCCATGGTCAGAGGATGGAGGGTGTGCCCGGAGAGAGAAAAAAAGGAGGTCATGAGGGCTTTAAAGTAATTTACGACCTTAATCAACCTGTGTCAGCGCAGCAACACTGTTAGAAGATGTGTCTCCGACGCAAGGCTTTAAAATGTCCATTTGCTTTATATGTGAAAGTGAAGAATTTCCTTTCAGATATCTCTCTCTTTCTCTATAGATACTCGCGGGGGCAGGGTGAGTCTGAGCAAAAAGAGGATTGGTCTGTCCGTATATGACAAGATGTAAATCAGCGTGGGGGTGTTAATTTGTTTCTGTCCTTCCTGAACACGGACAGGGATGACTGCTAGGTGATGATCCCTCATGTCTGATCCATCTCACGCCTCATTCCCCTCGCAGGAATAACATTGAGCGGGGATTTAGCCGAGACCTTGACTTAACTGCCTGCTTGTAGAGGGGAGTGCACATTGTCTTTGTTGTGTGGGCTGTAATAAGTAGAAGGGTCGCCAGCATGGAGGCGTGTGTGTGTGTGTATATACCACTGTGTGTGTTCCCTTTGGTTTTGTCTATTCATGCGTAACGGTGAGAGCTGTCACACGTCACGCGAAATCCTCCCAGAAACGAACAGGAGATTACTGAGATTCAGCAAAGCTGGTGTGGCCCAAACAGTATTGTTCCGACAGCCTTAAAATTGTCTGTTGACCCTTTATGAAGCAATAGACAGCTGCTGTATGCCAGAGCACCACGTGTGTATTCATCCGCAGCTCAAAGTAGTCCCCAATAAAGTCATTTAGTACTGCTGGTCGTGTGTCATTCCCTAAACATTGCAGCACCCAGCTGTTTGTCAACCTTTTTGCGTGCATTAAAAAAAATGTAATTACATGTTTATGTCCCATTTGGTAGTCGTGGACTCAGGGATGATTTTTCACTGTCTGTAGAGAAGTGAATACTACAGGATGCACTTTTATTGGGATTGTTTTTTTCATGGTATTTACAGTTGATGAAGGGTCTCCGTCATCCAGGTCATGGCAACTCTAAGTGCTTCACCGTAGGGAACTGGACTTGCTAGTTGATGGATCCATCCTCCACACAAAGGCGTAAAAGCATTGATGCTTTCAAACCATCTGTCCTCTCTAGCCAAGAACAACAGTCTACATCGATGCACACATCTTGGAGTAAAAGAATCCATCTGCGTCACGCTGGAAGGGCCATCTTTGAACGGAGGCGGTGGCCTATGACAGTACAGCACTCATCAGCCACCTACAGTGCTGCGCTGAGTTCCCTCCCCAGACAGCTTAACAACCACTCACACCCTACATGAAGCATGTGTGACTGATGACGTTTAGTACATTTGTGGAACATTCACATCTAGGGCTGGGCGGTACAGCCTTTAAATAATATCACAGTATATTCAGACTGCATCTCGGTGCACTTTATCATGGCTCCATACCAACTTTTTGCACTGTTTGCACTGGCACACCTAAGTGAAACCAACCAGTACCTGATAATACACTTTATTTATTTTCTAAACACATTATTTAAGGTGCAGAGAAATGTTTTTTTTTTCCTTTATCTAAATGAAAGCACATACAAGAAGGAATTGCGATAACACTAACTGTTCAAAAGATGTAGTCACAAAATGCCAGTGTTGAAAGTGTTTGATAAATTCAAATGAATAAATTAGCATTAAATATTTTATTGGGGTGAAATACAAATAAAAACATTAAAAAAAAAATAACTAAAATGTTGATCGTTTGATCTGCAGAAAATGTGTTTATTGGCTAATATTTGTTCATAGGCAGCTGTCTGCTCACCCAGTTGGTGTCTGTGACAAAAGAACAATGATAAATATATCAAAAGCACTTCATAAATGCTAGGAAAGGGATCACAAAATCAAATATTACTCTAATTTTGACCAAATACCTCAATATTGTCATTACGATTGTGGGGCTGACTGTTGGTGCTTTCACAAAATACTGACACAATGAGATTGTTTCTGTAAATAGACATCAATACTGTGGATATAATGACGAAGTGCTGGGTAAAGAAACTGGTATGTTAAGAAAATCACATCACTTCTATGTTATGCAACCTTCACAGACAGGGAAAGACTTTCATCATATCACGATGAGACATGTTACAGTCTCATATCATGATGAAGGTAGAATATTGACGTATTGCCCAGGCTGCGTCACAGCCGTGGTAAGGTTCATTAAAGCTGGTGGACTGTGGTGATGTAACATCCCCCCAAGGGTCTCCGGCTGATTGAACAAACCACCACTCTCTTTATGTGTCTCATGATGATCCCCATTTTGCATAGACTTTAGACAGAGTGATGAGTGCATGTAATGAAAAGAAATCTATCTTTTCTTTGCTCATGCCCTGCTCTCTGGCACAGTGTTGGGTGTTCCACTTGAGTGGAGTGCATGCAGTCTTAAAGGTTGCTTAGGACTTAATCGTGGGTCACCCTGAGCTTTTCTCTGAGATGAGACGGCATTTTTGCACACCAGGAAGCCCTCTGTTAGTCTGCGGGTGTGTACATATGCATAAGCATGAAAATATGTGCCTCTTTAGTATGCACTTTAACATGGAGGACCCCAGCAGGAGACGCTGCCTGCATCCTGTTGCCAAGCTGAGCCCTTGTTCACTTCGCTGCAGTCAGACGAACAACTGTAGTTACGCTCTGGCAGCGCTCCCCGCTGCTACAAACCAAAAAGAACCGAAAGTAGATGCGGGCACCAAACTTCTAGAGTCTTAGAGTATCCATCATGTCCCCTAATTTTGCAGTTGTTGGCTTTGATAGTTGCTGAGCTGTTAAAGGAGATTAGGCAATGAGATCCATTCCCGTGTACTCTCAGAGGGGGGCCCCTGCTCTGCGGTGATCGGGCACGGACGTCACCTAATGGTTTATTCATATGAGGGAGATTTTTTTCCATATTTTGTTCTCTCATCACCGAGCTTCTGACACACACACACGGGCCTCGCTCCCTCCAGTCGCCGTCTCCCATGCTGTCGTCAGGCTCAGGTGATATTAAAGCAAAGGAGGGACACGAGAAAAAAAGAAAAAGCAAAACCTTCGTCTTCTCTCCCCGTGTGTGTCTGGCACTCATTTGCCCACTCTCCATTCCCTCACAGCACGAGGCGGACGTGTTTCGCATAATTATTGATCTCAAGTGTGAAGAAAAATGCTGAGTGCTGCCCATGATTAATTTGCGGTCTCTAATTTTCCCCTGCACATCCTCATCAGGCAGAGCTTTGTCAGAGAATCGGGAACTGGAGACCCGACGTGGTTTTGAAGCATGAGCTCTAATCCCATAGCAGAGCAGGGCGAGAAGCTTGAGAAGCTCCAAATGAGGACGTGGTGTACCTTTTTTTGTTTCCATGTGGATTCAAGGATTACTCGTAATTAATTGGACCTCCAGCACAGAAAAAAACTGTCAGACAAATTATGCAAACAAAAAAAAGTTTGTTTTTTTTAAATGAGTAAACACTCAAGGATACACACATGCATGCACAAATATACATAGTATCTATCCCTCTTGACCCCCTTGCCTCCCCTCGCTCTGTAAAACACACAAACACACTAAATCCAATTTACAGCTACAATAAAAAGGCTTCGGCTTGTGTAATTGAGGTTAATCAAATGTTTTCTCTTCCACTTGCGTGTGTTTGCTATTCTAGGTAATGCGTGCACCATGTCGGAGTACAACAAGCTGAAGAGCATGCTGCTGGATATGCAACCGAAAGTGCTGAAGACAGACGAAAAGAGCCAGCAGAGGGACATGGAGGAGAAGAGAGCGCTGGTGGACACCATGTTCAAATATCTGGATGTGGACCAGGACGGCCGGCTGGTCAGTGATGAGCTGGAGAAGGTGGGTGTCCAGTTGTCGGTAGTGAGAAAGAAAAAAAGCCATAAAACTGACTCCATACACAAAACCCAAGTCTCCCAAAACCCTGAGATTCCAAATTGACTTGAAAAGACATTATTTACTCCCTGTCTAAAAAATCTCCACTGTAGCTACCAAGCAGATGTCAGCAAGCATCCAAATTTTGTCTTTTCCAAATTCATTTGGGATTCCCATGATAAGTGTGTGTGTGGTTTTTTTTTTCATTTTTTCTTTTTTTTCCCCGTCAGCCCCTTGGATAGTCCCGAGTCCAGATTTTTTTTTTTTTTTGCATTTTATCACTCAAAGTGTTTGAAAAACACACAGTGACAGCTGAGTTGTTGTTCTGACTTGAGAGGGCATTCCCAGTCCGAAAAGCGTTGTTTCCGATAATTCTGACAGCACTTGGACGTACAGTACGAAACTTTAATAACTGAATTGTGACTTTTGGTTGATCTTTAAGAGTGTTTATTGCAGTAAGATGGTTTGATTTTGTGGGAGTTTTGAAGAGACTGTGTGTGTCCAAGACTTTTAGCAGTTTTAGGAAAAGAGTTTAATATATATAATTTAGGGGAAAAGAACCATTAAATTATACAACAAATTCAATGTTTTAATGAGCTCCTTTACACTTAATTTATTTCTATCAGGTTTCTCACTCGGTCAGGTCTCCTCACCAGAAATATTACCGGGTGAGTGACATGTGGCTGGAAAATTTAATCACCTTGTTTAACAATGAAAATTGTTTACTGAGGTTATCTTCCCACCAGAGTCTGATTGGAAACAGGCAGACTGTAGAAAGGATTGACACTGACACATGCAGGGCAAGGAAATGAAATTATTGCTGGGCATCATCTGGTATCAGGAAATGGGCATCAGGGATGGGTGTTAATTAGACTCCTCCCAACCGACGCTGCGATCTCGCCGACTTCTGCCAGAATGCAGTGAAGCATGTTAGAGTCACTACAGTCTGCAGGAAGACTCGATTATCAGAAGCTTTACGGTATTAATGTGCTGCAGCTCTTTGGCTGAATGATACCAAAGAAAAACAAGTTTGAAAATGAATAATAATTGCAAATAAATACAGTCTCAGAAACGTCACAGTGATTCATCCTCTGTGTTCTCACCATGGTTGGAAATGACAGCTCACTTTGTCAGCCTCTCAAATGAAAAAGACAGACTGATTCTTGGCCCAGCTCTCGCAGCAGAAATAAAATGATGCAATAAAAGATCCAACAAAAGATTTTTTTTTTCTTTATCAGTCACAGCTGACAATTACAAACGCTAACATGTTGCCAGGAAATCTTTAGATATGGTATTCCGAGCCTGTAGAAATTCATAAATTCAGTTTCATAGAGAAAATGCTTTGAATGATCAAAAGAATTTTTGAAAGACTATTTTTTGGGCCAATCCGGACTCTCTCTTTAATTTGGGATCTATCTATTGTCACAGATGGTCTTTGAGGGTAAAGTCCTGTAGTTTGGTTTTGAAATACTTCACTGAACTGCCCAAGGACAGATCAGCCTGTGTCAGCGAGCGCACAGCAGTGGCTGCTGGAGGCGGCGAGAGAAAAAAAGTCTGTTGCGTCCCCGAATCTGCCGTGTCACATGTGCAGCACCATATAGAATCAATTGGAGGAGATGAACAAGCACAGGGGCAACACTTCGAGGTTGGAAATCATAGCCGAGGGATTTAAGCATGGCATAGTTTGGCCTGAAAGCACACTTCATGTTAACCGAAAATAATCCAAATGTCTTCCTTAGAAGATAAAGAATCTTAATATCTATGTATTAACAGCTCAGACGTGTGAAAGCAAACAGTTTCCTCACTCTTTCATTAGCTTTGTTTCACTCTTTTTTTTTTTTTGTTGCACGCAGGAACTGGGCCGTAACTTCACAGAATCCCTGAGGATGAAGTTATTATTATTGAAACATTTTCAACACTGTTGGGTTTTTTTTTGTTTCCCCCCATTACGGCATTTCTACTCTCTTTGTAAATATACACAATATGACAACATTTTGCCAATGATGCTACAACCCTGTGTTGACAAGTGTGGTTGAAAAGTGAAAAGTTATATTTTAGTGAGTTGTTCAGGGCTTCCTTAGCTTGAAAAAACATTGTAAACAAATGAAACTCACTTTTGACTTAAGGTGACTTAAGGTCTTTAATCCTTAAATTATTTTTAACTGATAGTTTTCCCCAATTTTCCCTCGAAGGCCACTCAAATGAAGTGTTTTTTTCTTTCTCTGCGGTAACTGTAGTGTGTTTATTTGCTATACATGTACATACATCTTTATCTGTTTCCCCTAGGAACTTATTAACTGACAGTAACAAAAAAAAGCATACAGTCTAAGTAAAGCATCATCTCTACATGCTCCATAAGTGCTTGAACACAGGATCCATCTTCTCCAGCACGAGCAGTACTTTAACAAAGCTTGACACCGTGGCACTTTTATCAGTTACACTTTCATACAGAGGCAACAGCTTTAACAGAATAGTGCAACCGGAGTTATCGAGCACAAGCTGAGTCTTGTGTTTATCTCCCTAAAAACTCCTTAACGTCACCTATTCAAAGATGGTTCCCCTGAGAAATAAGCACCGCTAAGGTGAAAGAGACGACTCATAAATGACAAACAATGGAAGAGAGCGTCGTGCGTCCTCCCAGGGGAACATCCTAGAATGAACTTGGGTGCAGTGAGTAAGAGGTAAGCGCAGAGCTACTCCTAAAAAATGACAAGCAATCACAAACAGCGCTTACATGAGAGCCGACATGTTTAACCCGCCTCTTTTTCTAATGGAAGGAAATTACTCTCAGAATGAGCCGGCTCCTGTGATTCCGGTGCGTACGTGTGTGAGGCTTTTTCCCTCTGATGGAAATCTTATTGTAATTATTGGTTGAGCGAAAAAAAGAAGCTCATTCCGAACACTGCTCGTAATGGCAACTGTTTTCAGGTTGGCAGTTAATTTCAAATCCCGGCTCCTTCCACTGGAAGCCCAAATAATCACTTCTTGGAGCACTTGGGACAGCAAAAATGTGATGGCTGTCACAAGGTGGCTGTAATGTGCATTTGATCACTATTGTGTTGTTTAATTTTATTAGACTGTCAAGAGTTTCATTTAGATAACATACAGGAGCTTCGTTATGTAAAATATAGAATGCAAGCAAATGTATGGATGCAGTAATGAGGAGGATTCTGTGATTCTTCACATCAGTGTTTTTAAAAGACAGGCCGAGCGTAGGTGTTCATACTCCTCAAAGGCTGCCCTATGAAAAGACTGCTGAAATATGAAATGCGTGTGGTACCTCCCCTTTGAAAATGTCAGATTTACATCTACACTGAATGTGCTTAATGCGCTTCTCTCTCCCAGCGTATAGCTCAGATTAAAAAAAGATGAGGGCTGTAAAGTAAGGGCTACGATAAGGTCTCATCATTTTGTAGCTGTGAACAATGGCTGTCTTAATCATCAGCCTTTCTCTAGGCGGATTCATGATGTGTGTGTGTGTGTGTGTGTGTGTGTGTGTGTGTGTGTGTGTGTCTGTGTGTGTGTGTGTGTGTGTGTGTGTGTGTCTGTGTGTCTGTGTGTATTAGATCTCCATGAAGGAACACTTGGAGGACAACCTGCTTGAGTGCACCATGCAGGACCTGCTGCGTTATGACGACTACAACAATGATGGACACCTCAGCCTGCATGAGTTCTACACGGCTTTCCGTGAGTCTTTATTCCATCTGTGCATATTTCCCCCTCATCCTCATTTCCTCACATCATAAAACAAAGATCCAAAGTGCTGAAACCCTGTCTGCATATTTGTGTTCCCTTCTGACACTACCATGCCAAGTATGCACGTGTATACCTGTTGATTAATACGTTTCTTTAGCTGAAAAGCCATGCAAAGCACACATTTCCTGTGCTTTTTAAAACTAAAACACACACGGTTTACCGTCACCACAATTCAGAGTCACCTGGCGACCTCCCATCCATTCAGCCTCCCCTCTCCACAGCAGCCATCGGGACAAAAGTGTTTCAGCCACAGATAAATTGATAATTGCAGACTGGCCCATGTGCCCGGACCAAACCATGATTATAGCATCTGGAACAGCCATAATAGCCTTTGGGGGTTTTGGCCGAGCAGCAGCTGAGAGGCAGGTTCCACCATATTAAGACCAATAACCACAATTACGCTGCTAATGCTGCTGTAGCATCAGCTTGCTGGATGTCATGGCAACCTCCTGTTTTCAAACTCACTCCTCCAAATCTCACCTCAGACGGCAGGAAACTTAAACGTGAATCCAAAGTGGCGATAAAATCTGATAAAGTTGATGAATCCAACAGTTAGCCGTGGCAGGTGACCATTTCTGGGGCTCTACCTCAGCTCGTGGAGGTCCATTAAGCAACACCACTAATTTAGCCTCCTAATGACTGGTTTTAGTGGGCACCAGCATGCTATTATTCTGTTAGCCTCTGCTCACCTTCCAGATGGGCAGTGGGAAGATACACTGCATGGTATTTGTCAACCTGCAGGTTATCTGCCTGCGTGGTTTTGGCCGTGTTTATCAATGCATTTTATGTCTGACAAGCGGTTGAAAGAATGGGCTGGGACCAATAAAACAAGCAAATGATCGAATGATGCTCAAGGTTAACTGTTGGGCTGCAGAAAGGCAACACCAAGGGGGAGTGCTTATTTTTGAGTGGCGCATCTGGTGTTCTGGATAATGTCGATGGTGTTGAATTGCACAAGTTTCCGGGCAAGTGTGCATCTGTGTGTGAGTGACTGTAGGTGTGTGTGTGTGTGTGTGTGTGTGTGTTTTCCTGGGATGCAGTCAGTGCCGTCCCCGGTGAGTGGTCTGGGGGAAGCAAAGCAGCCAGGAGTCACAGGTGTGTTTAGCGAGATGGAAATTTACAATATGGTCACAAGTTTGGAAAATAGGCTACCAACAATAGACCTCAATGAGGTGAGGAGGTGTTCTGCCCCGGTTGACAAGCGCATTGTCTGTTCGATTTAGCCAATGACTCAAAGCACAGAGGTAGAAAAATGTATTCAGCAGTCCCTCTTCAGGTTTAATGCTTTTCCTCTGTTGATAAGTTACGTCTTCATATAAGAATAAAAGCCCTGTGGCAATTTCCCAAAAAAGACAACCCCAGCTTCATTGTTACTCCCTCAGTCACTGAATAAGTGCTTTTAAGGAACACTAATTGTGTTGTTTTGACCCTTTTGTTGTCTTTGCTCTGTTTAATATATGAACCTTGACAGACACAGCGCTCTACACAGCTCTCTTTTCACCCAAATCTATTTTTTATTTTTACCACAAATTGAATAGAAGGGGAATATAGGAGAGAGGAGAATACTCCTGAGATGATTGCATTGTTATTGATTCCCCCCCTTATTCTCCCTTTTATAAGCCCAGCAGGTTGTTATGATGTACTTTTTATTATGACCTTTCTCAACTGGCTCCTTGGCATGTCTGTTAAGTAGATTCTACTTAAACACCACTTTCTGTCTATGAGAGTATGGATTTATAATTACAATCAAAGATTAATGACTTGTTAAATGTTACTGATGTCGCATTCAGTGGTGGTTACTGGGAGATGGCAATCACATTTACATTTGTGACTCAGACATTAAGTGTGGTCCAATCAGTGCAACCACAGAACAACCTTTAGGTCCTTGATTATTAGTTTTATAAGTAATCTGTAAGTGATGTATGCTTTCAGTTGCAAAATAATGAAGAGATCCAGAGAATACGTTTCATAATCTGAACGACAGGGACAAGTTCTTTTTGTAGCAATACACGTGTATTAATGATTTTTTTTTATTGGCCACTTGTGAGATGATAACATAAGACCATTCCATCTCTTTACGTCGCCTATATAAGCCTGTGGCTTGTCTCGAGTCTCAGCATCTCTCCGCTCCGCTAAGAGAGAGCAACAGTAGCTCATGTTAGTATAGAAGTGTAAGGTTAGACCAATGATTACCAGTTATCAGGGCTGATAATGATCATTTTTACAGTTATCTGTATCAGAGTTCTTTGTGTCTGATTGCCGATAATATGAAAACCTTGAAAAGTTCAGTACTTTGGCTCTGCTGCAGCTTATCTGTTAGTGGTCACCACTCTGTGGACTCAGTGTCCACAACACTGATATCCTCTGATATCATGAGTAACAGCCTACCAACACTGGTTATTCTCAACTTGGAGACAAAGATTTTTATTTTCAGTCACACCAGTGCTTCTGAGTTTAAGATCATTAAAGCCAGAGAAACAAGGACTTCTTGTTCTCTGCTACAGCAAGAGTGAATAATCAACCTTCTCTTGGCCATGGAGCATATTGCAGGACAGAGATAACAGTATAATGGCTTTAGCTCTGTAGTTTCCTAATGGTGTCTGGTTTCACAGGGTTCCATTTCCTAACATTTATTACAGTGTCAACACTGTACATTGTCGTGGGCGGATGGCCTGTACACATGCTTAATGTCTTTGAATTAGAACCGCTGTAATTAAAATAATAATAAACACACAGCGGCTGGCCTCGTGGTGAACTGGGCGGTGAAAGACAACAGCACGGTATTAGGAGTGAAGCCGATAGGTGAGCAGGCTTGTTAGGAGATAATCTAAAGCCCGCAAATGTGATATATACCATCACACAAGGTCAGAGCTCCTCTGTGGATACATGTGTAGTATATAAAGCTGCACTGCACAGATACAGTACATGGATGGATGCGCAGGGTGTATGGAAGATAGTAAAGGAAGTAGTGAAGGAATTTCCCTCGATGTCTTTGAGACGAAGGCTGGAGAACATGCCTGGCATGTGCCGCATGCGTTCAAAGTGCCGTGTGGTAATGTGAAGAGAAAAAAAAAAAAAATCACAATTTTACTTGTGTTCACCGAACATAGAGAAAAAAAAAACAAGAGAGAAAATGACAGAAGTGAATCAGAGCCTGATGGAGAAAGTGAAGACGAGAATGTTTAAGGGAAGTGCTCTCCACCAGCCGGGTCATATGACAGGCTGTTACAATAAAGTGATGAATTCAGATAGAAAATAATCATTTATAATAAATGAAGCACTGAAGTTCAGTTAACTGTATCCTGTTCTAACACAGTGTTGATTTGTATTTAACATAAATTCATTATAGATTAGCATTAAAAAGGGTGTGTGCCACAGTGACACAGATTCAGCGTTCTTACTGTATCCTATCGTATACACTATGTAACTAACTATTTGTATGTGCAAGTCAACATGTGCAGTTGAACTAGAGAAGCTTGACAAACCCGTGTCAGGATTAACACCCAGCCCCAGCGCTATCGCCTGTTAGCCTTCAGTGTGTCGAACAGAAACTAGAGGCCTGAGTGTGTTGTGGTCAACAACTTCAAAAGTTGTCTTTGATGCAGAAACTTTTGAAACTGTTGGAGACCCTCCAGCTCCCGCAGAGAGCAGCATGAAAGCATCAGAACAAAGGCAAACAACAGCGGCCGTGAATTCAAACCAACGCTCCCGAAACCGATGTCAGCGCACCGGCTTGTTTACTTCGCTAAATCTTCGTGATCGACTCAGGGTCATCAAGCCAGCACATTGGGAGAGAGCGACAGAGGAAACACAAGTTGGAAAATGGGGACGTATGAGGAGGAAGCAGCGGGGCCCGCAGCAGAAAGACAGCGGCCCAACACTTCAGCGCTCTCTTTGCTGAGCATCTTCTCCTGCCCGGCAGGATTTTAGAGTAGACATCAATGACCAGTTTGAGGCTCTTAGTTTTATTATAAGATCCAATATTTTATCAGCTTCAGTTGATGTTGAGGTTACCACTTTCCATGCCAGAATGATTTGTGCAGTTAAACTCTGTTTATCTGGCTAATATAGATTTCCATGTTCACATAATACAGTTAAGGACGTGTTAGTATGTTAATGATAACAGGCGTGTAGTCAGCACAATGAGCCAGTGGTCCAGCTGTTAATTTATTTACAAAAACACTCAGCTTGTGAGCTTTTAATTAGAACCAGGCTGTTTTCCTTTTTTCTCTTGTTCCTTGTTGTTTCTCCATCTTTTTACCACATGCAGTCATTCCACTCCACAATTGTTCTCTTTGTATTCTCCCAACAAACTTCCTCCGCCGCAAGTCGATTTGTTTTCCATGACTCCTGTTAATAGTAGAATTATATGGAGAAGCCGGGCTGCACTGGCGGGGCCACTCGGCGGGTCTGACTAATTAATCAAGAGAGTGGAGTGGCAGCGATGAGGAGGGAAGGGGAGAATGGTCGGAAAGTGAGAGTATCATGTGGAGAAGAAGGGATTCTGAGAAGCGTGACGGTGGGAAGATTAGAGACAATGGCAGGAGAAGGAAGGCGAGGCTCTCTGGAGGGGGATGGCCGACAGGACAAATTAAAGAAAATGGAAATAGAGGAGAGAAAATGAGATGGTGGCAGCTGGTGACAGGCAGCTTTGGTTGAAGTTTGCAGGTTGAAGGAAAGGGATGTGTACAGCTATGGATAAGTGTGTTGGACATGTGAGAAATATGAGCAATTTGTGACTTTAAAGCCACATATATGTGGAAAATCCAACATGGCGGCGCCCCAGTAGCTCGGTGGATAGAGCGTGTGACCCATGTACAGAAGCCCCGCCCTCACTGCAGCAGCCCAGATAGTCTGACATCTGCATCCTAATCATCAGTGGTGACAAGTCCGAAGAAACATTCGCTCAGTCTTGCTGACAGAGCTCGACTGATACTGCATACCAAAGTTGTCTATTTGTCAATCAGTCATCATGTTGACATATGCAATACAATATGTTCAGATCTGACCTGTGGCCATGAAGCACTCAAGCCTCTAAGGTTTTAATTAAAACCAAACACGTCTGGGCATGTCTGAATCAGCAAAGCATTTGAGGCCAACAGCATAAATGATTGGTCTTCAATAAATTGGGTGCATTAAACAGGTTTCAGAGCCCAAAGTGGCATTGGGTTACTGTAAACAAACCGAAAGCTCTGTTTCAGCTCGTCAAGAGGTGGGCGTATAATAGCTGGGTTCACATTCTGAATGCCGTACCTGGTCAGGCTAGAGCAACACTTTGGGTAAGGTTAAGAAAAGGTTATAAAACGAATTAAGTTAACATGTCTCATGCTTTATTTCACTGCAGATATTTTCTATATTAAACACACACAGATTCTGCTTTAATATAACAAAAAGTTTAGCATGGACCGCTTTCCAAATGCCAACTGAAGTGCGGAGCTGAAGGTGGAATATTTCCAACAGTCTTATTGAAACTAAAGTTTATGACAGAGCAGCAAACGGTACAGAGCTGAACAGATCACACTGACGCTGTATTTTAATGTCGGTCGGTGTGGTGGTACCCGACGAGCCTCATATTTTCTGAGATGGTACACAATGTAAAGACGTTTGAGAAACACTGTTCCAGGAGAAAGGGTTGTGAGTTCAGCAGAATCCACTCGTACATAAACTGAACTTGAAATATTTCTTGTGAATTATATAACAGCGCGGGCTACATCAGTGCAGAAGTGCAGCTGGTGCAATGGGATAAAATGTTTCTCCTGGGCTCTCCTGCCGTTCTCCATCCTGCGCCCAGCCAATGAAGCTCTTAGAGAGCCCTGATGCCTCTGCAGCGAGATCTAATCTTTTTGTTGCTGCCTGGTAGCTCCTGTCAAGGTTTGATCTTTCATGTTTCTCAAGTTTGCCCTTAATCTGCACAAATGATCTTGCTGAGATCAGATATCACTTTTACCACAGGAGCTTGTTGTTCTCTGACAGCCAAGTGGGTGAAAGACCTCCAGCTAAGCTCTTAACAACAAAGAGACTTTGAACTGGAGGTCTTGGTGGTTCCCTCAGCACCCACGCAACAACATTCTCTCTATCTTCTCCTTTCTGCTGCTCTCTATTGTTTTTTCTTTTTTTTTCTTTAACACATAGCCTTCTCTCCTCTTCATCTCCTATTTTTTCCATTGTTCTCCCATCTTTTTGCATTTAGGGTTTTTCCTGTTTCTATTTTCTTTCTTCTTGTTCTTTCCCCTTCCTTTCCTTTCCTTTCCTTTCCTCTTCGTTCCTTTCCTTTCCTCCCCTCTGGCCACTCTCCCTTAGCTACTGCCTGATGGCTCATTACCGCTCAATAGACCTTTGCAGCTAATTGCCGGTGTGTGTATAAGGGGCTTTCTGGCACCTTCTGAGAATCGCCTCTATTCCTGGGTAATTACCCAGTGTCAGGTAGCTGCAGTAACAGGTAAGGGGCTTTGGGGGCTTTGGTTTTCTCCCATTCTACTTAGGCAGAAAGAGTTCTTTCTTCTTTTTTTTTTTGTTTTTTTTTAAACCTATGTTTTATGTGATCTGTGGTCGGCATGCAGGGTTGGTTTATTCAAACTTTAATAATAGAGCATATTAACTGTATCTTGCATCCATTTCCTATGAGTATTCCTGCGGGTATTCCTACATGTAGCAGTCCATATTCACTTTATAGAAAACAGCCTCACTATTTAATTCATTCAGCCACCTTCTTGGAAAGGTCGGTGTTGACCTCCCTCCGACCAGAAACGTTGACCTTTATTTGGTGTGTGCATCTCAACCCCACCCTTGCAAACGAGGCCGGCTAAGCAAAGGAACAAAGCTGACCATAAACAGGCGATTTGGTATCAGAAATGTCTCAGTTCCTGCCTGAAATGAGTCTGTGCACAATCCAACACCACTTGTTATTTATTTTAAACACACCTTCGATTGCGTCTGTTACACCTGTTTACTCCACAAACAGTTAGTACCAATATACAGCAAGTGACCTGTGTTATGTCTAACTCATCCATAAAATAAAAAAAACACACACAGAGTTAGAAGCCTACAGCAAAAAAGTCTGGTTATCAGAATCAGTGTCAGAATGGGAATCAACGGTATCATCCATCGCTGATACACATCCATTTCACACACGTATACAGCACTTGCGTTACACCTCCCAGCCAGCAGTCACCCGGCAGTCTGCTCTGAATACAACAGTGAGAGATGCCCGGTGAGTTGTCATGGCAACTGTGGCTGTTTAATGTCCAAATCATTTATTTAGTCCAGCACTTAGCCAATGCAGCTAATTCCCCAGAGGAGAGGGAAGAAGCGAGCGGAGGAAGTACAGAACAGGGTTAGAAAAGAGGAGGCACAGTAAAGTAAGTGATATGAATCCTGTGCATGATCAACAATTAAGGGTGTGAGATGTGTGCTGTGAAGTAAAGCCTGGACTGCATTATCTCTGTATGTACACACTGCAGTCAGGTGGAAATATTTAGGATATTACAATGGATGGGGGGGCTTGAAAGGAGAGCAGAGGGGAAAGCAAAGGACATCTGGACAGTCTTTTGAGGCATTCGGTACAAAAAGCAGACGTCATTTACTTTTAAAAGAGTGCTGTATTCATAGGATATCAGGAGACAGTGGGCAACATCAATGAATTTTATGATAATAAAGCAACAGTTAATGTGCACAGCATCAGAGGAGATATGAAGCACTCTACAAACATCTGCCAGAGTAGACATATGTACCGTGTGTGTAATGATTGTATAGAAAAACAAAGTGTAGTGCCTCAGGGTGGAATCACACAAACCTCAGTGGAATGGTTGAGAGCCATTATTGGAAACTTGTTAGCATGGAAAACAAATTGGATCCATGTTCTGAAGTGTTAGTGAAGCACGGTGGAGTTGTCTGTCCTCTGCGCCACATCTCACCCTCTCTAGTGCTCCAACAGACCCGCCAGATAGAAAATGAATATCACACCGCTCCGAAAAAGAAACCCTAGATTATAGGTCTCCCTGCAGGCCTATGGCTTGAAGACATTTGCCATGTCATTACGGCGTCCAGCTGAGGGCTATCTGTGTAATTTCTCATTTCCCGTCACCTATGTGCTGTAAAAGTTAGGTGCACTATGAGCGGACAAACAGCTGCTGAAAGACACATCAGACAAACCTGCAAGCGGACAGCAACTCAAACCACACCGCCACCCTGCTACTACAGTACACACACTTGTTGATGCAGAGTCTAATGCGGAATCTATAAATTATCCCAAAATACAGAGAGAGAGGAGCTCTTGTACCCAGCAGACGATTAGGCAGAAATCAAAGGTGCTGATTAAAATGAAAACACGCTCTAAACGCTTAATCCCTTCTTAGAAGTAAACAGCTTTTGGTGATGGACTGATTGTAATTTCTCTCTTCTTTTTTCTTTATTTTAATCACTGTGGTTGTGTCGCTGAACATTCATAAAGTCATTACACATCAACACTGTAAGTTCTTTAGGCTTACATACTGTAGTTTCATGGTAGAAAATCAAACTTTACCAGCCCAAAAAAAAAAAGAACAGAATGCAAGATGTCACATTTTGAGGAGGCGGATTTAGCTGAACAAACTCGCTCCGCTGCTCTTGCGCACTATTGCGTTTGCTCTCTCCACCTAGACTTAAAAACAACAGCTGGATGTATCGAATTCAGGATTCAGACTCCGAGGGGTGTTAAAGCTAATTTTTTAAAACGTAGTAAATTAATAAATGAAGGAGATGAGGCAAGTTGAATGAAAGTCAGTCCTCGCGAAATCTAAATTACAACAGCGATTAAAAGAGGAAAAAAAAAAACTGTTAAACATCAGATGGATGATGTATTAAACTGTAAGAGTTGCAGGCGAACTCTTTTAGAAAGTGTGTTAATGAATTAAGTTCAGTTGAGGTTAAGATGGTGACACTTTTGTAGTGAGGTTATCCTTCAACCAATGGGACATTTGAGTTTGTCATGTATATATTGATTTATTTATTTCCACAAGTGTCTTTTAGGCCTGAATCTAAATCAAGCACCAAAATTAGGATCATCTCAGTGCGGTGCCTTTGCTGAGAAGTACAAATTTCATGAAACTCAAAAGAGTCGGTCGTGGGCCATCTGAGTGCGCCTGACATCGTGATGCCGGGGAAAAACACACTTGTCTGAATCTCCGAGTACGTCTGGAACATCATCTAAGGATCATTAAGACATGGCCTCTCAACGGTGACACGCTCACTGTTCTACCAGACGTCTAATATCTCTCATAATTACACACGCTGAATAATCCCATCCAACACTGCAGCCCCCACCCTCGCTCCTCCGTCTCCCTCATCTATCTATCCTTCTTTCATTTCCACCACTTTAATTTCATCTTTACGTCTCTAATTAGCCGTAGAGATGTAAATCCATGCTTTGCGGGGACTCGAGGGGCTTTGCTTTGACCTATTACCCTTCCCGACATTTCTTTTCCTGTCCCACCATCTCTTTGCGGTTTTCTTATTTCTCTCTCTTTTTTTTTTTTTTGCCTCCCCTTTCCCTTTCCTTTGCAGCCAGCGGGTCCCGAGGGCAGCAAGTGTGTTCCAATGCGCCATAATTCACAGGCAGCAGCCCCCGGGCTGTTAGTGGCACAGCATGTGGTCTGCTTTTATCTTTCTCCTCTAACTCCCTCTCTGGCGAGGAAATAATTCATTATCATGCCTCCACTGATTTGCTCTTTCTCTTGCCTCTTTGCAGGAACAATCCCCCCCTTTCTCCCTCGCTCTCTCTCTTTTTTTTTTCTCCTTTTAACACCCCTCTGCAATTTCAAACAAGTGTCTCCGTGTGGATGTGTGTTTGCCTCCCCGTTTGTGCGCGCCTGCATGGGAGTGGAACTCTTCCCCCCTCTTTCTCCTCTCATCTCCTCAACGAAAATCCCCTCAAGCGTCCACCTTCATCAGCTTTGAAAATGTTCTCTCAGAACAAAAGGAGATAAACACAGCAGCGAGGAGAGAGAGAGAGAAATAAAGTAAGAGTGCTTTATGCTGGGAGAAAAAACAAAACAGAAAAAAAAAAGAATAAAGAAGCGGATTCACAGAACACAAAACAACTCGACAGGGTTAAAGTACAACCACATAATCCGTCATGGCTGGAAACCCTTTTGGGTGCTCCGCTGTTACAATATTTCCGTGTGAGAAAGTAAGAAATGTTTCCCATGGACGCACTCAAAGGGAGCGCTGTTTTCTTCAGGCAAACATCTGTTCTGTGTAAATCATCAGCGAGTTGGTCCAGATGGCTTGGTTATGGTGATAAGGTTATGTTTTAGCAAAAGCCGTTCTCTCCTCCTGTGTGCGTACGGTGGCACTGAACAGAGACCGGCGCTGACGTCACTCTGCCGAACAAGCCGAGCGACGAGGGAGGGGATGTGGCGGCTTTCAGTTCCGGTGCTTATTTTCTTTCAAAACAGCTAAACCACTCGCTCAAACAACCCCGATGGGAGCCATTCATTTGAATTCCTCCATATTCAAAAGGATGAAACTCTGTCTTGATCAGCGTAAGAGCTGCGGATGCGGAGGAGCCGAGAGAAAGATGCCAGCGTTAACCTGGTAATGCTGCCTTGTTTAACAGGTGGGGAAGGAGAGATTGGGATTTGGGAGGAGGCCAAAAGTATCGGGAGAGGAGAAGGACAGAAAGAGAGAGAAAGAGAGGATTAAGAAGAGCAGGTGATGCTTAATTACAGGTTCCCCGTGTTTATCAAGGTCTCGAGGAGTACAGAGGTGGGTTGAAGCGGCAGGATGAGGAGTAATCAGGGACTGTGTGGAGAAGGAGGATGGCGCAAAGACAGAGGAGCGAACAAGAGTTGTTAACGCACAATTACATGTTTACAAGAGGCAGTGGTGAAGAGTGAGAGGGAGGATGTGGAGGGTGCGGGGGGATTAAAGATGACAAGCTGAGGACAGGAGGAGGAGAACAGAGGAAGGCAGGTGAGGATGAAGAGAGTAGGAGGGTGAGGCAGACACAGAGCTGGCACCGGGAGGGACGAGGGGGGGATGACGGGCAGATGGGATAGACAGAGAAGATCACACACACACACCTTTTCTTCCACTCACACTGGGCAATGGAGATGAAAGGGAGGGAGTTGTATTCCCTCTCAACTTCCTTGAATAGCAGAAGAGTTTCACAGCAACACAATGATTGATATTTGTATCCGTGATTTTACCGGCGGCCAAAAGAAAACACCAGTTGCAAAGTGTTGTACTGTATTGTTTTGTTTTGTTAAATGCCAAACTGTATTAGGATCAATTGTTCCCTTAGTTGACTGACGTTCTGTGCTCAGAATATGAAAAAGAATTAATAGTTTGAAATTCAACTAAATTAAATATAACAGCATGAATAGTCATTTATATTACAATAAAAACGTCTGGCAGGCCAAAATTGAACCTACAGATTGACATCGGCCACTTTGGACAGCCCTGCTCTATAATAAAGCATATTTAGAGGTAGGACTTCAATATTGATTTTTAGAATAATCACGTCAGAAGTCCCCTGGATTTTGTCAATCCAATTTTTTTTAAGGCCATAAACTTTTACAAATCAAGTCTCAAAATGACCCGACTACAAACCTAATGGGAGGGCGACACAGAGCAAAGTACAGCCTCCTGTGTGATTTACTCCTCAGCCAGGTTAGAGAGTGCTGCGATTTTATTACTGAACCACGACCAGGATGCACACTTTTTTTTTGTATTCTTGTGTGTTTGGAAATAAGACATATTCATGTCAGGGATGATAAACAAAGGCATTCGAATTCTTGCAGGTCAAACATGAAAGAGTTCAGTGTGAGGTTGTTGTTCTCCCGGTGCACCGGAGGGCACCGAAACCGAGACGAGACTGTGATACATAGTTATATCCCACAACTGCAGGCAACAAATCGTGAGCATTCATAAAAACAAGAAAAAAGCCTGAAGCACAGATACTGATGTCGAATCGCTGCATCGTCCTGAAGTGCTGACTCTATCCTGATTGCCATCCGTGTAAAACTCTCGGTCTATTAGTAGATGTGTACGTCAGGGTGTGCACAACAGCAGCCGGTTGTAACTTTATCGGCACAACTGCTTCATTTGTAATTACACAGACATAACAGAGCGGGACAAATACCACCAGACATGACAAAAAACGCAGGAAGAAAAAGTTGTACAGATAGTATTTCTCACCGTAATTACACTCGCCGTCTTTGTCACTGATGAGATCAGTTGACAAGACATTGTGTGCTCGAGCCTCTGTATCTGAGTGAAGAGCTAAGTTTCAATTTGTTTTTTCATACTGTGAGCCTGAGTCATCCTGCTCTGTCAGAATTATATTACTCCTGTATAAACACTCACCAATATCATTTAGTGGATTTCAAAAAGATCTCCACAGTACAAGTTTGTTTTTTGGTTTTTTTTTGGGTTTTTTTTACTCCGTAGACCCTGACAATGGAGCTTTGCCAGCTTCGGAAAAAGTCCTGAAATAGTCAAACATTTTGAAGCACCAGTGTGTGCGAGAGAGAGGGAAGGTGATGATTGAGGCGCAGGTAATCCCAAATCTCCAAAGTCTTTATTCTCAGGAGTGTGGTCGGCTTCTGCAGCTCAGCTCAGCTCAGCTCAGCGCTGCACGCTCCCAGCAGATTGTTAGCACACACATCTCCTGTGGCAACAAGCTCCCGTTCAACCACGTCTCCTAAAACAACATGCGCTGAGCTGGCTCGAGGGGTAAAAGCTCAGAGGCTTTTTTCTGTACCAGGGTGACGCAGCGCTTTTTTTTTTTCCTTGCCAGGCGTAATCCCAGTTACAAGCAGCGCACATGTGAAGCCTTGAAGTGATGGGTGTGCTAACGCAACAGAAAATCCGGAAAACAACTCAAGTTTGACGCTCTAATGTCGTGAAACCGGCTTCCGACAGTCAGGACGGCGGTGGCTTGTTGACTGGTGGACTGCACTGATTAGGAGGCAGAGGGAGAGATGTCCCGGACCAGCTGCCGGTCCATCACTGAACCGAAAACAGCATGTCTGATTGCGATTGCATCGCTGTTTGACAGCTAACGTCTCCCTGATATTGCCATGTTGATGTTTTTCCTGCCACTCTGTGATAATTGGACCGAGTGTGTCGGATCAAACAATGCAACTGACTAATGACGTTGTTGTAAATGCAACAGAAGAACAATAGACAGCATCAGTTAAGAAAAAGCCATACATAAAAAGCGAGTTTAGAAAAAGAGATTTAAAGGGTTTTACTGGGTTTTGCCACATGGCAGTGAAAGCCTGGTCACCTTTGGTCACGAGTCGAGAATTCAGTGCCGCCAGAGGATCTCAAACAGCAATCGGGCTCATGAGGAGTTAGCAAATCGTAGATACGGGCAGGAGCCAGACCTCTCATTCTGTAGGATAATGAAATGTATTAACGGTGGAATCCCCTGAGATGATTGTCCAGATCTGTGATGTAACTGAGAAGTAAACCTGTGAGAAATTCAGAGGTGCCATTAACTCTCAAATACCTCTTTACTTCTCATAATGGACTGCGAGTTTAAGGGGGTTTGAATCGGCCATTGCTGAGGTTCTCTGTTGCTGCAGAGCTGTCGGACAGAGAATATGCCTTCGGTCCGATTCCCTCCCACCTGCGTCATCCATGTGACATCCAGTGTTTGACACACGTTAGCATATTCTATCTCCCATAAACACACAGGTCACTTGTTACTCGAGGTCAGACTCACATGGAAAGAGTCCAGCCTGGTATGAAGCCGGCTTCCTCCTCACTTCGAGCCAACAGTTCTCCCCTCCAGCCTCTGTGCTGCTCACTTACAGTTTAATCATTAGGCGTGCAGGAATTTACCCCCAAACTTTTCATAATTATTTTCAAAACTCCTGTCATGCTTGGAGGATCCATAATAATTTAGTAGTGTGGCGCAGACAAACTTTATTCTCCCATAATTCATTGCACAGCAGAGGGAGAGTACTCCAGGGGAAAATATGGAGCAATTAATCAACTTCATCAGCTCATCAGCAGCTTTTTAAAAACCCCGTTAGTGCTTATAATGATGCCATGTTACCAAGCCTGTTTAGTTCACTTCTCTGCTAATTAATCAGCTCACATTTTAGCAAGGTGTGAAAGAGGGAAGATAATGTATTTTACATTGGTCACCGGGTTAAATGAGAGTACTGTATGGAAGGCCAAGATTTCCACGAGTCAGATGTACTCATTTAATCAAAGGTGATTAAAAAGTTACTGATTTCATAATCGTCTTTCCCGTAAAACAACATGAGCGCCGGACTTCCCGGAACTCACAGAAAATATGCAGGAATATCGTCTTGATGGTAAATCAGATAAATCAGCCAACACTCAAGTATATTAATCTACCAAATGTCCATTCATTATTCTACAAAGTCGAGCCCTTGGCATTAGATGATAAAGAATCTGGAAAGCCGAGCCAAGCAGATGAGTTTCTTTCTCCCATTAGTTATTATATCAGAGACACGCTCTGAAGGGCAAAAAAAAACTGCTCCCCTTGGAGTTTTTTTTTTTTCTTTTTCCCCCAAGGGCTCTTATTCTGTATTATTAGTCAAAGGTTTGGTTTGTATCAACTTGTATACATTACAGCTTTGAATTAAATCCCTGCTTATGAAGGAGCACATCATTGATTCTACATGAAGCCTCTCAAATCAGTAGAGCAGATTGGTGAACTCTGAGTTAATTACTTGGGCTTGGAAAATAAAATGAGACGGAGAGCCTGTTTAAATCTTGGAGTGAGGAGCTGGAAAGACACCAGTGTGTTTACCAGGCCAGGAGGGTCTAAATAAAAATAATCATAATAAATCTTAATATTCCAATATTACGCATGATAGCCTCATACACACAACTACCCACTTATAATTCATATGCGTAACTCTTCTTAAAACATAGTTAACTGATAGTACAGATGCTATTTATCAATCTAATATCTAAAGTCCTCTCGTACGTTTCAGCACTGATCTTGTTGCAGTACCAAAGCAAGATCGATGAGCAGCGTTTTTAGGGCACTGGCCTCGGCTTTGTGTGTGAAGCTCATTGTTTGAATATATATTAGCTCAACATTAGAGCCCGATGATATCAGCCTGTGGATATATTAGTAGGGTGACACTGGCCTTTCCCAGCCTTATCAAGAGTGTGTATGTTTTTTTTAAATTCAGTTTACCCTCCCTGCTGAATACAATGTTCACCATCAACTCTGCTTGTCTATCTTCTCGTGTCCCTCTCCTTTTTCATAAACTACAGTACATTTCCCCTCCAGCTCCAGTCTGCTGCATTCGCCACAGTACACAAGCACCCTTAAATGAAGGTCACCTCCGCAGAGCGCAGGACACAAGTGAAGATAAATCCACCTTTAATCCCAAAAGTTTTTCAAAAAGTGATCTCGCTTCTCATCGGTAAATGGCTCCAGATCAGAGCAGAATCCGATGTTTCCCCTGAACACTCGGCCTGTCACCTGAATCCCTACAGATCTTCATGGCTTAATGGCGGCTGCCACTCCCGCCGACTTACACTTACACAGCGAAGCCCCGCCCCCCGCGAATGGACACAAACTTTACATTGACTTTGTTATCTAGACTCGCCTTCCATTCCACTAGTCCACTGATGTCATTTGAGATGGTAAAGTTTCTTGTTAAACTGAAAAATTGCGGCTCCACCACATATCTTTTTAACATGTATCCATGTATCCATGTCGGTAAAGGCAGAGCCCCAGAAACGGCAAGGCTCGGTTGATCTCTACTTCACGCTGACAATCTCTGCTCACGGGCGTGATGCTAGGCATGTGTATCAATTTAAACTGAAAACAGTACTTCTTGGCTCTGACAGAATACTATGGAGTTATATCGATGCAAAAACAGAGCGCAGAACTTCATTCCAGCACTCCATTTGAGGCAAAATCAAAGAGAAATGGTTGTCTTTCCTTTTCCCTTGTTTCTCCTCTCGTTTAGCCCTGTCAAACGTTGACCTCTCTCTTCTTCTCTTAAGAATAAAACACAGCCCCTCTTAAACTTACTGTAACAAATCAAATCCAGAATACAATACCTAGTGTTGTGCTCTCACCACTTTACCAATTTAAACTCAAGAGTCCATTGACCTCTTTAACCTTGTGAGTGGTTTCTCTGTGATAAAAAGCCCTCATGAGAGCTACATGAAAGAAGCTATTTCTACTCCCTGTTTTTTTTCCTGTAACAGTAATCAGGCTATTGTTGAAAATGTGCATAAATCTGATGATTCCCAGTCTAGTGGACAGTGGAGATTCATGGCTGCACATTTAAAATCTCAGCATCTTCTCCAGATGCATCCTCCCAGACCCAGCCATACGTTCTCAGTACATCTCACTGTGCATTCTGTCTCCTTCGAGGCAAACTCTCGGGTCAGGTCAAGCTGCGGCTCCTGCAGTGCAGAGTTCTGCTGCAGGCCACTAATCTCTCTCACCCTCCTCCTCCCCAAGGCTGAAAGGGCTTTAAAATGAGGAGGACCACTTAGCCCACCCTGTCAGGAAATGCCTTCACAGTTTACCACAGGAGGCAAAGCTGTGGGGAGGGAGAGGGGAGAGGGCGAGGGGTCTTTGTTTCCATACAGATGAAAGATTATCCAGATTGTCAGAGATCTTATGCCACTATCAGATGAGAGTATCGCTTTAATGAATTTGGTCTCATCCGGCCAAATGAAGTATGGGAGATTAGCTCCAGACTGTCAGCTTGTTTCCATTAAGCCTCTCAGAGCATGGTGACTTTTTTTGGCCTTTTGAGACTTAAAATGTCAGTTTCATCAAACCAAAGGGTGTGAAGATAACATTTCACCCAGGCTGCATCCTCAACTTTACACTTTATACAAAATGCTGTATGTCTTCTTCTTCTTCTTCTCCTTCCTCTTATTCTTCTTTTTCCCCTTCTTCTTCTTCTTCTTCTACTTCTTCTTCTTCTTCGTCTGCTTTTTCTCCTCCTCCTTCTTCTCCTTCTTCCACCCCGTCTTCCTCTGCTTGAGGTCATTTTCAAGTTATTCGTACATTCAATTTAAAAAGCTGCTGAGCATAAAAAAAAATTTTTAAAAAAATGTTAAGCCAGATTTCTAAGAATCCCAGCAGTAACTTCAGCACCTGTGAATTATAAATGTCAAATTAACTGAAACTGCCTCGCAATTTCCTCATTAATAATGCCAGCACAGATGAGGATTAGAAATAAAAATGTCACCACTGCAAGTTGTTCATGAAGCTCATGCAAAAGTTCACCACAGGCTTGGACACATATCCATCACAAATTTCAATACTTGGACAAAAGCAGCAGGAAGATCATTTCTGCACAGGAATAAGGCAAAAAATAAGTCAGTTTAATATACGAGGCCATGGGAAAGAATTTGGAAATATAAAGGTTTTCTTCTCTGAAAGAGACTGAAAGGAATGCACAGACTCATTCTGCAACTCTATTAAATGAAAAATGTCATAGAAAACATGATGACCTACGAGCTCCCTTTCATTTCAGTCAATGCAATTTGATAATGCCAGAGGGTCACAGTATCTTTGACCTTCAGGAGTCTTAACACAAGAAATATTGAAAAAGCTGTGGAGACATGACTCGCAGCGTAAAGCTGATATTGATGTAGCTTTCCTTTTTACTGTATTAGCAGTTTACAGGCAGCTTTGCAGCAGCAGGGATTCTGTTTCAAATGATGGACCCAGCTTTAAGGAGCAAAATAACTCAGGAATGTATAGTAATACAGCGAACGTATGTGGAGTTCAGGGGTCTGCCCTCCACGCAGGCAATTAATCTGTCCACTTACACGACAGGTTACTCTCGCCCTTAGGGATTGAATGACACAGTAAAGAGAGTTCTGCCCCGTCATTACCCGACTGATGCCGGTTCATTATTAAGCCTCATCCTCTGTAAATCCACTGCCGCCTTCCATTCATGCTTAGCAGCAACACCCACCTCAGAAAGAGGCTCCATTGTTAGCAGCCCGTTCCTGCAAAATTGGTCATTAAGTAATGCGGGGGAGACAATTGTTCCCTTTAAATGGCCTGGGATGTGTGCAGTTCCAGGAGGACTGTAGTAGACATCTTGGGTAATATATATAGTTGACAACATGAGGTTATTTTTAGTGCTTTTGTAAGCACAAACTCCCCCAGTGACTCTCGCATCAGTTACCGTACTGGAGAAGTGTCTTATTATGTTCCAGGAAAGCTCTTTTAATTTTTGTCAGCTTTTTAAACCGAGATTGCACAAAGGACAGAGTGTTATTTATCTGCTGAAATGCCAGAGGTTGTTTTTTTCATGAAGCAGGAGGTAGCAATTTTGTCAAATTTTCATGCACTCACCATAAAACTAACCTCTCATTATTTCATCTTAATTTAGCGGCAGAAGAACGGGTGTTGCTCATCCCTCTCGATTTCCTGACCAGAACAAAACAGCTATCGGTTCATGAAGTGAGGGTCAGGGTGCTGTGAGGTGTAGTTCCTCAGCCTTGTTTCTCAAATGCTCATGCAGCTGCTGAAGAAGATCATGGAGGTCCAGACTGCATGCCAAATTGCTGACACTGACCTATTAATACAGCACGGAGGGGGTTGTTTTTAAAATACCCCTACTATATATTTCCTCCACCGGCTCAGTCTTTACCCTGTGGTCCTAACATGGCTTCTTGGCTTGCCCAGTTCAGGAGACCTGCTGGATAAGAGGCACCACGATGACTTTGCAAGACTTTGCCACGCAAGGAGGCACTTCACATAGATCGACAGGGAAGAAAGAGAGGCAGGTTGAGACCGGAGAGAAAGAAAAGGAAAGAGCAAGACAGAGAGGAAGACTGACAGGCATTCGGAGAGTGACAGAGATATCAAGACTGAGAGAAATAAGCAGGGCTGCAAAACAAAGCATCCGGGAGAAAATGTGGGTGGGAGAGGGGGGGGGGGGGACATTATACGAGCAATGAGAAGCGGCAGCAGAGGATTTCTCTGTACCTGTAGAGGAGATTAAGGGTCTGCATCCAGTATGATTAATGAGCTAGCCACTGATTGCTCATCCCCATCTCCCGCCCATGAATAATCACCAGCCCAGCACTCTGGAAGAGAGAGAGGTGTGTGTGTGTGTGTGTGTGTGTGTGTGTGTGTGTGTGTGTGTGTGTGTGTGTGTGTGTGTGTGTGTGTGTGTGTCTGCACTGAATTACTACTTGTGTGTCCATACGAGATAAGAGTGTGTATGAGAGATAGAAAATGAACAGTATACATGTACAGTACATGAGAGTGGTGTGATATACAGTGAATGCACGGTATTAACTGTCTGCGTGTGCATAGTTATTGATTGATTGAGAGAATGGGTGTGAAATGCAAAGTGAGATACAACACGGCATTAATTCAGTGTGTCACTGTGCTTGAAACATGGCTGATATGTTTGCTAATGGCTGCAGCCCACCTGCAGAGAGCAGCCCTCACACTGGATGCACAGTGACACGCCGAGATCATTTGCACTCACTGTGGGCTCCCAGTGGGAGTCCTGTCTCCCTACATGTACGGTACAACACCCTCCAGTGTTAACGCGTCCACAGGGATCATGATCACATGCAGTCATGTCGTGGTACCTGCTCTTATGTTTCTATGGTTTCAGAGAGATTATTTTCTCAGCATTAATCAGGTGCATCAAAATTAAAACAATGTGTCATGTGAGCACCCACAGATCGCATTAGTCACAACCTGAGATTGATGGCATGAAGATACAGACATGAGATGCAGGAATTCATATTACTCTGTCGGTCCCATACTTGCATGGGAGAAGCCATCTTTCATCCTCTAACGTATGGGTGATGTTCTGAAAGGATGCAATTTTCAGTTGAACCTTCTCGTGCTAAACCTAACCAAGTATTCTTGTTGCCTAAACCGAACTACAGCTGCACCAGGAAGATGAAAAAAAAGTGAGCATAATGTATGCCAAATCCAGTTTAGCTTAGCCCCGCCACCCACAGTGACTCCCCCTGTGATCCAAGCTAGCCATAACCTGCTACAGGTGTGGACAGCTTGCAAAGAGACACAGTTGTCGTTGACCTGGTTGATATGCTGCTCGCTGATATTTTGGAGTTACCTTTAAATTCTGGCCATATTCTTCAAACTACACCTTCTGTGTGTGTGTTCTACCATTTACTGATTATTGCCCAATTTGATGGACATATATTTAATCCATTGGATTAGTAAGAAGCTGACATACCTCGACTCATTTCACCTATACAGCTGTTCAAATGAGTAAAAGATTACCATTGCATATATCTCATTATATTTTACATTGATGTTGCAATCTGCTTACTATATATCTTGTTTGTTTAAACACACAAGCATTTACCAGTGAATACTATTTATAAGGATTTATAATAAATTAACTCAGGAACATACTATATAGGCCATATTGGACGTAAAGATTTCCCTGAAGCTACTAAAACACATATAACACATTTGTGTTGAAAAGTGTAACACATACATCTCTATACCTCGTCTGTCTCTATATACTGCAAGCGTGGAATGTTTGTGTACTTGATCGTATATATTAGCACATCATGATGCATCTTAAACCGTGAATCACTGCACGCTACTTTGTTGCGTTCACTGCTTCACAAGAATTTTACCTGATGTCTCAGCACAGTGAAAGATGACAGGTGCCAGCATGTGCCCCTGTGATTGGAGGAGCACTGTGAGGAACTTAACCACAGCTTGACACACAGTGCTATTGTGCAGCATTGACAGGTGGTCCAAGATTGCTGGTTGTCATGATTTTGGGGTGGTTGCATAGCAACGATCAATGGGAAAATCCATTTTTCATGCTTGTTAAGAAAAACGGGACTTTAGTTGAGGGCTAACCCAAGTACATCAGAGACCAGTGTGAGGTTCCTTTGAAAATCCTGCACGTCTCCATTGCTGCGTAGTTTGGCAGCTTTGCAGGAACATGTAGGAAGTGTGAGGGCTGGCGAATCAAGCCCACATACTGTAGCAGCTGCTTTTCACTTAGTGATGAGATTAATGATTAATGCCTGAGTCTTAATTTACCAAATGAGATTTTTTTTTTCCACGAGGGTCAAATATGAATAATCGAGTGTGCTGTGCATATATTTGCATACATGACACATGAAGAGAGGAGGATGTAAGCCTACTTGTCGAATGTGTAACACACTACCCCCCGCTGAGACTCATGTTCAGATAGAAAGGGGGGGGTTGAAGAGCACTCGGCAAGGTATGTATGCTGGTTGTTTGTCCTCTCAGAGGCTTCATACAGAATCAAACAGCCACCTACTGTACTGACCAAACTACTGTGAGTTACCAAGAGAAGGAGGTGGACACTTGGAAACGTGTGCATTTTGCTTTCTCAGTACTTTAGTACACATTTTGAAAATCATGACCAGGCGTTCCTATAGAACCTGTTGAATGATGACGTCAAGTCACCAAAAATGCTGCTGAAACATTGTTGAAACAGCTGTAAGTACGAGTAACATCCCAAAAAGACCCAAACATGTAAGACATTTTCTTTCTTTTCTTCTTTTTTTTTTTTTTTTTACCTGAAAATCACCAAAATGCTTCCAGGGGTCATTTTGAAAATATCTGCTCCAACTATTGGCAAAATCAAAATCAGGGATGCAAAATCAGAATTCTCACGTATGGTCTAAATCCATTACCTGCACAGGTTTCTGAGGCACAATGCAGGCTTTCTATATTGTACGTGTTATTCTGTGTCTGCTTGTTGATTCACCGTAATTTATGTTAGGCCTAAAATCTAATGAGTCGCTACATTACACGTTAGTACTTTTCTCCCATGGCTTATGTCCCAAATCAGCTGGTGGAGTCTACAGAGAGGGGGTTAAATGAGGAGAAATCAGGCTTGATAATTCCTGACATGCAAAGTGCTGTTTTGCCCTCTGGGACTGGTTCATAAGGAGATTCCTGTTGCTGCGGGGTCTATCGCTCCGGGCACATTTGTCGTATTTCATAACGTGGCTGACTGAAAAGTTTATGACAGAGACATTCATCTAAGAAGAGCGCTGAAATATTCAGTTGAATACCTCTTCTACAAACTACTTTTTGTGAATTATGAAACAGAGAAGTTTGAAAATAAAACGTTCCATCAGATTTAATATTCAAATGTCTTTCTGCTCAAATTAAGAGATTTTCTGTCTGAAGACATCTTTTCTCTCAGTGAAGGAAACGCTATTTGATTCATAAAGAAATAAGTCTGACCAGTTTCTTTGCACAGCGGTAGAAGGTTGCTTTGGACAGCTCGAACACCAGTATCCCATTATCATGTCTCATATCAGGGCTGTAATAGATTGTATGACCTCCTTTCAACCCGCAGTAGGTTTGGCGAGCTATTATATTATTCACTTTAATATCATAATTTAAAATTAAATGTAGCTTTTTGCTAATTTTTGGGAAGATTTGGCACCATTTGGGTCAGTCCAACTGCACGGGTTTGGTCATTTACTGATGAAAAGACATTTAATTGAGGAAAAAAAGAGCCTGCTGCCAATTGAGAAGCAGCCAGTTTACTCATTCCTGCATTCAACATTTCTACATTCAAGTCTTTCTGTTTAACGTAGGCATGTACAACACCCCAATTCAGCTCAGTTTTTTAAACTAGATACTCGGATGTTTTACCCACAGATCAGCAGATCTGCGCCTCCTGGGTGCCTGTTGGCTTTTTTTCCCGGCCCCCGCTCACACGACTCCACACTTCCCACTACTTCACCTGTAACGCTCTCTCCATCTGTCATTCTCCTGCTCTCTGCACCTCACCACCTCTCTCCCTTTGCTCTCCCAGTCTACAGTCAGGATGTTATCTATACACTCTTTAAAAAAAAAAAAAAAAAGTCACAGTGCTCTGCTCCTCCGCCTTTGTGGTTTGATGTCTTACTCCACCTCACGAGAGGCTGGACTCATAAGTGTGGAAAGGGACAACTCTCTGAGCTGCAGTCTTGAGCTCGCCACATTAGTTATTCCCTGGGAGATTTTCTACGTGCTCGGCATCAGATTTGTCTCTCCTCCTGCCTCGCACGCACACACATTTTTACTCCTTCTCTTACGAGCCTTTGTTGTCTCCGTCCATCTTTTCCGATTGCCTTACTCATCCGCTTCTTTTCTCCTGCATTCCTTTTCTTTCTCCTTAAACCATTTTTAATCCACCCTATTTTGCTTTTGTTAAGCCTTGTCCTTGTCTTTAATTCTTTTATACCTTTCTCTACTAATACTGTGCTGTACTGTACATCCAGTCCAGAGCTGGATACAGAACCCCAACCCCCCCCCACCCCCGCTGGCCCTGTCAGCCCGTCCATAGCTCAGCTAGCAGGGCTGATCGATCAGAGGAGCCCCTGAATTCCCCTGGAAGTCAATTACTAACTTACACATTGGAGCTATTTTGGGGGAAAGGGGGGAAGCTGTAGGAATCATTAGTTAGATAATGTCGTGACAGGTTTCCCCAGCAAGCCGGGGCAGAGCAGGCGCTGCTTGTGGATATGCAATTTGTCTGTATCACCTGAGAATGGGACAGAACGTGGGAGGATTGTTTTAACAGATTTTTACAAAGATGCTCTCAAACTGTGGTGGGGATAAACTCAGCTGTGGCTCTTAAGGCTGGGATCAACGTCAATACGTTTTGAGAATCATCCCAAATGGTACCAAGAGCTGGCATTAAATGATTTTTTCAGAGATTTCCCAGTAAACATTGGTCAGAGGGTGACATGTTTTTCCCTAGTGGCCAAATATTGGTTCTGGATGGATGGTAATAATTACTCTGCGGTTTTGTAGCGGACAGCTTGTCATCACGGCAGGGAGGTGATCGAGGATCAGTATCAGCATAGAAAAGACCTCAGTAACCTTTGATCAAGGAGTGTTTCTACTTTCTTCAACAGTGAAAGATGTTGATGGTGGCATAGTTCGATGTTTTGTTAATTTCTCATAGATCCTGAAAAAATCAGGCTAATGCAACAACATTAGATTGACTATTAGTCAATCGAGTTGTGACATGGTTCAGATTGGAAGTCCACACTGAAATCACTCTCTTACAAAGATATCATACATTTTTTAATATATGATTTAAATATATGCTTATTACGTACATGTCAATTATATGTTGGCTCATCATTGTGGTGGTTGCAAGATCCAAAAGCCTTTACGCAAGCAGGTGATGTTGTATAAAGAGCTACAAATTCCTGTAATGAGGAGGTCGTGGTGTATGAATTGTTCATGTACAGTGCTGTCACCTAGGAGACTGGGGCTGGTGTCCCATGTGAGTCAATGTTGATTTGTTGTTTTTGTTATTTAGGCTGTGCAGAGCTGCTAAGGTTACATAAAGTTTAGCAGAAAAGTTGGATAACTTCACTACTGGTAGCTTCGTATTTCAATGTTGCTAGGACGGCCAGGAATGACGGCCAGGTAACGTCCCAGACTTCGGCACAACTTTAATTTCACATTTTGGAGCTATTTTTTAAGCATAATGGCAAAATCACATTTTTTCTGACGATATCCACCCACAACCTAAAATACAACACCCAAACACACCGGACATTTATCTGTCCCCATTTCTCCCCTGATTTGGTTTGTACACTGCAGTGTTACAGCCCAGCATTTTTGGGACTTCTAGCCGAAGGTTATCTTTTCACAGCTGCAATCAGAAACTCACAGTCAGTTTTTCAAAATCATTCGTGAGTCTGTCCTCAAAAACACAACTGTTGAGGCCAGAAAAATCTCAAGTTGAATCATAACTTCAACAGTGACCTGTTTTCTCTTTTTGTGCAGTTAATGGACCCTGGAAACAAAATAACAAAACCTCCAGGTGCCTTTTGTTGCAGGTGTCAAATCAATGATGTCAAAATCAAACATCCAAACCTAATTTGCACCGGCGCTTGGTTGTTTGTACTCAGTGTAGCTGCTGAAAGCAACCTGTCCTTCACAGTAGCCAGTGTTTTATCTGCCATAGTCTATTAATAACAGTTTGAACTCCTGCACTGACTGAATTTTAAAGAGTTAGTCCTCGCCAGAGGACTTTTAAAGCCGTATCCCAACTTATCTGCCTCTGGGGAGTCCGTGTTAAGTCACAATGGATGTCTATCTGAACAGTCGACTGCTGCAGGAAGACTCCACACAGGTTCCTTTTTTTTTCTTTTTTCTTTTTTTTTTACTGGCGTGCACTGCATTAAATTTTAACATGAACAGTGGTCTGGTTGAAATTCACAGTGCCACCCTGAAACCAACCCCTCCAAGCCATGTCAGATCAATGCACTTCATCCTTCATCTGTCCACATGGCACTCAAAGCCTGTTCTGCCACCCAAATTACTGCTCAGCTGAATTATAACTTTGTGGAATCTGGCAGTGTACTGTACCCAAGGCATTCTGAAATATCACTGACAGACCGAGCTGTCAGCCCAGATCCATCTATCACCTGGAGAGCTGTGTGAAACAGACAGCTAATATCCAGGGGTCTTTTACAACAGCGTTTGTCACAGGAAGTTACCCACAAACATTTCAAAGTCTGTTCGCCGTCTACTTGAGGTCTGTTTTGACAATGAGATATTGTCCCATGTGGGTGTTGAAAGGAAAGTTTGCAGCGAGGCTGGCATTATGACTTTAATTCGCTCATCAACTGCGTGTTATTGTTCGCACCATTACAGCTTGTGTTCAATTTAATATAGTTGTAGTGCCTAGAGTGGAAGCTGAAGTCAGGAAAACTCAAAAGTTTCTCTGCACGAACATGCCGGTGATGCTGCAGGTAATAATGGATTCATATAAGCTACATTAAAAAATATATATCAGTGTATTTATTGCAGAAACAGCTCTGCAACTTCGTCTGTGATCTTAGAGCAGCTCCGTGTTTGACGAGATGTCATGCTTGGCACATGCTTTCAAGTTTACACCGCTTTGCTAATTATAGAAAAGAAATAAACAACACCCGCGGTGGAGGGGACCTTTTCATGTCTGACAGTAACGAGATGATTCGTTAACATGCCGCAGTTTGTGGCAAACCACAAATGTCTTTTGAAAATGAGCTGCTTGATTTAACAGCACACTCATATTTAACTCATTTGTATTCAGCTCTTTTTCCTTACAACATCTAAATAAAACCTAAGTAAAATGATAATAAAAAATAATACAAGCAGATTTTATATTCTAAGACAAAGCAAATTATCTTCTGACTGAAATTACTAACAAGAAGTAGCGATACATACATCAGAGTGTTTATTGTAGTGATGCTTAAACAAAAAGGGGTATATTATTGATTAGGTATGATTTATATAATTCCTCCATTGTACTGTGTGTTTAGGCGTTCCTTAGGTTTTTCTCAGTGAGAGGCTCGCCGTCTTGAACACATACGTTTGCTTCACTCTTTGGCAGGGCTGGTGATTCTGTCGCTGTGCTGAATGTGTTGGCACTCACTTTGTTAATCACAGCTTTTTCTTAATTATCGCCGGATGTTCAATTTCCAAACTTATCGACAGATTTAATTTTCACTGCTCGTTTTCCCTCTCATCTTTTCTGCTCTAATGAGATCCTTAATCCTAATGGTGTATCATCTCTTTAAATATTTTAGTGCTGAAAAGTCACGCAGCAAGGGCAGTTTATAAGTATCATTCCAGTAAATGCCCCCAGTGTGTGTGTACGTGATTGGCTCAGTGTTTCGCCAGGGTGGCTCCGTTTAGATTTATATCAGGTGTCTGTGTCTCTTTATTTAGTGAACCAAGTATATCCGGTCCCCAGTCGATACTGACCCGGGGTCACACACCGACATATATCGTGTCAGTGCCTGCGTGCCTGAACTCCATATTGACACTCCAGTATCTCACCATCAGCAGCATCCTGGTGCTCCTTTTACAGTTTTTATACCCATTTGTGATTAAAACAAAAAAAAACCAGCCCTTATCTGTAAGCACACTTTCTCATAGGTTTTTTTAGTGTGTAAAGGTAAATGAATGATTAAGGTGGCGTCGTACTGCAGTGCAGTAATGATATTTAATAGTGAGAATACATGGCACATACCGCATGTCTTTTAAAGCTCACACACTGTTTTTATGTCTAGTTAAAACACTGGGCTCGCTGCAGGTTTAAAGAAGAAAAAAAGCTTCAGCAGATGACAAAGTTTCCGGACTGTAACTGTGACTGTAGATTTTCATGCCTGGCCTCGCAGCTTCGGCGACAGATACTATTTATGGCGCCAAGGGGAACCGGGGAAGAATAATTCTTAATTTGCCGTAAAGGTGAATTGAATTGGATGGCCATTTCAATGAACATAAATTTGCCTTAATGAGAGGAATGATATTTGGCTAGCCATGTGTCCTCTGACACGTGCTCCTTTTTCATTCTGGATATCCTTCACTTCTGGACAGCTGTTTATCCTCCCCTGGTCCACTAGTAATGAGATGGACGCTAAGGAATGTATTAAGCTTGGCTACTGTTCCACTACATCAGCACACTCATTCTGATTTGTGATTTTCTCTGCCATGGTTTTTCTGTCCTTCTTCCTCTGTCTACTAATTTTTTCTAAAACTTTTTTTTTCTCATTCCCGTCTTGTATTTGCCTCTCTGGCATCTGTTCTGTCTCTACAACACCAGTCATCTCCCTTCTTACTCTTATTCCAACAGAGGTTGTGCAGCTGAGCCTGGCGGAGGACCAGCAGATCAGCGTCTCCACTGTGACCGTGGGCCTCAGTGCTGTCCTTACCTGTGCTATCCAGGGGACGCTGCGCCCGCCGATCATCTGGAAGAGAAACGGCATCGTACTAAACTTTTTGGACCTGGAGGATATCAATGTGAGTGCATGTTGCTGTTTTTCTTCCCTTTCTTGTTGGTGCTGTAGTCTGGTGCTGTTAGTGAGGCAGCCCAGTCACGAGGACAACATGTTTGCAGATAATGTTCCTGCAAACCACTGATTCGTTCAAATGTCTGTGTGTCAAAGCTGCGTAGCATATTGACATTCCTCCAAAACCTGAGATATCTCATTCACATTGAATATTTAAGATCTGACTTCCATAACAGGAAGTGGAGCCTTAGTTCAAAACTGTTTCAACAATTTTAAGTGTGGCGCCAGTGTTATTTCCAGCCATATTTGTGGCAACCTTATTGGTTATTTTAAGCCAGAACATGATATTTTCTGAACCCTGACCAAGTGATTTTGTGCCTGGAGCTAACCAGAGCATAGGCACAGTGTTGCCTCAACGTAACATTTAAAACTGAATTGTTGATTGTTTGTTCCATATCGCACAAAACGTGTGTGGCATGCCAAATGAATAACTCATACTGGTGTGTTGTTGCTTGCATGTGAGCATAGAGTTTTTTTAAAATATTGCATGAATCAAGATGTTCAGCGCCCTTCACCTGCTTCCTGCTAACTTCCTGTCTGCTGTTTGCTGCTTGGCAGGAAGTGTTTGGGTTTGTTTGCTGCTAAAAAGAGGATTACAGTGAGCTACATGTAGCTGGCGAAAGTTCTCAGATTGGCATCCCAAGTGACCCCTTAAACATTACAACAAAAACATTTAGTTAGTATTACAATACAAAATCTATATTTATTAATGTAGATTTATGCTCTGATCCTGAGTTGAACCCTTCCCTCCCCTAAAATGTGCAAGCCCACGGCTTCAAGTGGTGTGTACGAGGGTGTGTTTGTTTATTTATTAAAAAAAAAAAAAAAAATCGGACTGCTGATTAATATTTATCATCAATAGTTATTAACTTCAGCAGGATGGGGGCACAATTGAGGGGCTCTTCACTTTGATCATAAAATGCCACTGGAAGGGAGGGTGGAGGTGTGCAGAGAACCCTGCCTCCCTAATTTAAAAGAAAAACCTCGTATATTCACAGCCTCATAATCAACCATGCACAGGGGTCCATGTTGACTTCAGAAGATGACAAAATGTACGTATCGTGGACCCTCGTGGCTGCGCGGATGCCAAAACTTTGAATCGGCAAGGGAGGATAAGGGGTGACAGGAGCAAAGCAAAAAACAAATATCCAACTAAAGGAAAAGTTTTGCGCCCCCAGTTGTACTCCCCTGCCCTCAGCAGAATTACAAAAAAAAGCAGCAGAATTAAAAGCTTGCTCAGTGCTTAATGAACTATGTGGCCCTGCTCCTGTTTAGACACATCTGCTCCGGTGACAGCGCAGCGCTGGCCTCGCTTTCCCCGCCACCGGATCACACCGATCTGCTAATTGCATGTTAATGAGCGGCCTTGTTGGTCCGCTGCGATGATGAGCCGATAAACAATGTCAAGTGTTGAGGTGGAGACTGGAGGAGAGGTGGTGGCAACAGAGGTCCCCCAGCCTCTCCCTAAATTAATCAGGGAGATATGACCTCAGTTCTTTGTTATGTGTGGAATCGCTTTATAATTTGATTAAAGTCTGTGTACGCTGGATCTCTGTGCTGGGAAGGCGACGAGGGAGACCATTTGTAAAAGTGTATGTGAAGTTTTTGTGGCCAGTCGCTCAATTAACTCAGTCTGGACCACTTTCTACAGTAAAAAAAACATTTTGAGTTTCAAAAGACTAGCTAGCTAAATAAAAGATAAATATTCCATTAAGTAATGAGCTTGAGCAAATTATCCACAGTCCAGTTTAGAAACTTTTAACTAGTGAGAGGGAGGAGAGAAACTCACTCTCCTCCATCCATCCATCGGTCACTACTCAGTCACATCACTTTGCTCCCAGCCGCTTGTTTTTCCTTGGTCCAGCTGTGTTGAATGGAAAACGGGCCTGCTTTCAGAAGTTTCACTCCACCAGCGATTTAAATCTTTCTGCCTCAACCTGAGAGCCGAATCTTCATTATTACAATCACTCTCATTCGTCTGCTCTCTCAGAAACTTCTCTTTTGTTCCCCTCCTGCCAACCTTCTACTCCACTTCACTGTTTTTGTTCAGTGTCTTTGTTTTTTTTTACGCTCAGTCAAAACTGGGTATTAACATACTGAAGGCTGTGTTCTGCGCTGTGTGATTGGATGGTTCGGACCGGTTTCACCAGGTTTGATTTCCGTTGAAGAGGCACAGACACACAGACACAAGCAGCAATGTAATCTGTTCCACGCTCTTCTACTGTAGCTACTGCTGTCCATCATCCAACAAGTTTTGATAGACTGAGATTATAGTTTTTATAAACTTTAACAGTAAGACTGGAACCCTTTTTCCTCAGTAATTTAACTAATAATTTATATTTATACTATTTAAAACACTTACTAAACTACTACTGTGCACATACACTGCTGCTGCAACTTGGTAAACAGAAAATGAATGTTGTGTCTTAAATATATGCAGGCTGATAGTTTGGCATCAGTGCTGTTCTGTGTGATATGTAATGATGATTACTATTGGAAAATAGGACAAAAACAGTCACTGATTCGGTTTTGCATCTGAAAAGCAGGATTTTTTTTGGCGAGGGACTAAAATTCTAACAATTTGAGCCACTAGCCATTTAGTCTTCATGTATAATTTCTCTGCTGCTCCTTCCATTACAAAGCATATAATTTAAACTTGAAGAGAAATAAAAGCCTGTAATTTTCTCCTAACAGTTCCTCTGAGTCTGTTTTTGTGTGTACCATCAGGACATTTCATGAAGTTCCATTTTCCCTGTGTTATACAGAGCAGTGCAGGTCCATTTACATTCATGTCTTCTGAGTCACCAGTGGCCAGTAAGACACATATACGAGGCTCCGTGATCGGTGGGAAAGATTATGTTGTTTTTGTGCGTAGCCGAATCAGAGTTTTCTCAAGAGTGTCAGTTTAAGAAAAATACAGATCATTATTACTTATGTTCCTTGATTAATACTGACTAGGGCTGGACCCAAAGGCGATGCCATCGTCCATCACCGAGGGTTGACAGTCATCACCTAGTGAAAAAAATGTGTGATTTTTAAAGTGAAGTCTCCATGTCCTCATTACTATTCTCCTATTTAACCAAGTGTCCTTGGTTAACCCAGGACACTTGGTTATATTACTGGCATTGGTGTGTTTGGTCAGTAATGTCATTATTTCTTAGATTCCTCAGTTCTTCATTTCAAGCTAAGTTATGGACATGCAGGGAGATGAAGACACCCCCCCACCCTGAAATATGGGTTGTAATGCATGCTTTCACAGTCAACCATATAGTATATGATTTAATTTTTCTGATTAGGACAGGCCATACTTAGAATTATGAGCTATACTATATTATTCATGGCTTATATGCAGTGATACCACAAAGTTTAGTTGAAAGTTTATAGCCTACCAGAAAGTGACAATTGAGGTCAGAATTGAGGACACCCTGATTGATGAGTTGAAAAACCAGCATTCAGGAGACAGGCTGACCAGCCGAGACAGATAACTTTTTTTTTTCCCCACATTACCCACAAAGATTTGAACTAAACATATTTGGCATGACCTGCCAGACAGTCAGTCTTTTTAGCCCAAATGGTCTATTTAATTTTAATTGCCCTCGCTGGAGTAGTTGTCTCTCTAACCTCAATTGTGAATTCAGAACTTTAAAAGTTGTCTGTACTTCCCCATTTCACTTTTTCATGTCACAGAGAGACCCCTCTTTCAGGTCACATTTGTTTCTTGGGCCCCGAGAATGAAAAGCAGCCGTTTGTGGTTTCCATGTCACGACAAGAGCCGCATCAGGGCATCTGCTCTGCCACTTGGTGGGACAGCAAACTATTTAATGCCTTAATCCGCCCTAAGCTGTGGCTGGAACCCCCTGGTGACTGCCGAGTGCTGCACCAACAACAACCAGCTCCATTCATCAACCTAATGGGCTTTATATTTTTAACCCTTGCCATTTATCAGGCTGAGGCAGCGTGATGAGGGGAGAGAGGAGGATCAAATTCCCCAGCGCCTGCTTCGGCTCAACAGGGAAACCTTTGATTCATGGTCTCTCTTCCTTTTCACATCACTCTCTTTCTCTCTTGTCTTTTCCCATCACTCCCTGCTGCTGCGTGCCTCCTCTCCCTGCTCTCTCCAAGCACCCTTATGTATTCTATCAAGCTACCTTCATTTCTTCCTCTCTCCCTGTGGCTCTTTCCTGCCCCCCATTCCTCACCACTATTCCCTCTCTCACACCTCCTGGTCTTCCTCTCCCTTATTTCCTCTTCTTCCCCCCATATTGCGCTCTGCCAGCCCCGCCTCCTCTTGCTTTACTTAATTTTCCCCCTCCATCTTTTCCCTGTGTTACAGGACTTTGGGGACGATGGCTCCCTGTACATCACCAAGGTGACTACCATCCACATGGGGAACTACAGTTGCCATGCCTACGGCTATGAAGACCTCTATCAGACACATGTGCTGCAGGTGAATGGTCAGTAGTGGCTCATTTCTTACTTACAGTGTTGGAGAAGTCTGGGCAAAAGTGCTTTTTGTTTAGTTTGTGCTACTCTGTGGTTCCCCAGTGTGGAAGATTTTCTTATTGCCTTCCGTCTGTATGGTGGGGGACAGTTAAAGAACAGTCTGGAAGGCAATTAAGCCAACACGCAGCTGACTGAAATGTCTGGAAACAACAGATACCATATTTACATTAAGGGCAGCGTTGTCCCAGAGCCTCAAGTACTCCTCATAGTGCTCTATCTATAGATGGATTCAAGTGGCTTTTTGCAGTGAAAACACACTGCCTGTGTGGCTTCCTGACACATACAAGCCATAATGACCCTGCAACTGGCAATGTTTATATAGCTCTGTGTCTTTTCAGTAGATAATTTTGCATATATAGTACCACCACATTATTGTGTTGAGTGTGCTGACTACCTTTCATGCTACTGGTTATTAAGAAAGTAAACTAAGGATCAGCCTCGCACAAGTTTGCAATCCTATTTGTGTCTTTGTTTTCCCCCTGTGGATTTAAAAAATAAAGATTGCAAATCTAGTCCTCAGTCTCTCCACATATCCCCCAATAGTGTAACTGCACAAGTATCCTTTAGGGGCACTTTTGGGGCCCGCGCAGCAAAGGCTGGGACGAAAAGGTTAATCTTGTAATGTTACGGCTTCATTAAGCCAGACAAACATTCAAAACAGAATTGGAAAATGTCTAAAACACACTTTGACTTAAACAAAACAATAATGTTACAGAACTTTACAAACCTGAACTCAGAAAGGGGGGTCATATATCAGGGTCATATATTTAACCCTAACCCTGAATAAACCCACCAACCAACAACATTAAAGTGATAAACAAAAGAAAATAGATATATTGAAAATATTAATACCACAAACAAACCCAACAAAATGTCCACATGCTGCCAAGTTGGTTAGTTTAGAGTTCCCCTGCTAAGCAATGGGAGCTGGCTCCTTCCACTTCCTGCTTTTCAGCACAAAAGGCTTCCTGAAACTCCAGCTCCACATTTTGTCAGGTGACTCAGAGGCAGACAGAAAACAATGTGCGACTTATTAACGATTCCAAGCTACTCTGAGACCGCTAACTGTTAACTGACATGCATGCACACAAATTGGAGAATATGTAAGTAAACTGGTACACTGAGCCTTGTTTGGGAACCACCAGTCACATGAGAAGAGTAAGTAAATAGAAAACCGAGCACCTGAATTTGTTTTATGGAGCTATGTTAAACACAGTTACAAAGTGGCTCACAGAAGGGAGAAAAACAAGACGAACTACAAAATATAGGGTCATAACATCTAGAAACATAGTTGAAACTTTGCTTCTCTGAGAATACTGGGAGACTGAGTAATGGATTTGGACAGATTTGACTATTTGCAGCCTTAAATGCAGTGACTGAATAAACAAAATGCTTTTTTACAATAAGTTACAGTTGCAAAGATGGCTTGTGCTTATATGATGTCCATTATTAAGGTCTGCTACAAACAATTACTATTTTGATTAATCCTCCTGATATCATTCCCGAATAATTGCCTGCAGAAAGCCTGGAATGAGTGTTAAGAGCTGCCTTTATATTTCCCTCTAAGTCTCGTTTTGTTTGACCAGCTCTCAAAAAACTCAAAGACATTAAGTCTGCCATCTTACACGATAAGTAAAAGCAGCCAATTCTAAGCTGGAACTGTGAAAGTTTAGTGTTGTTTTTGCCCGCACAATCACTGAAACGACATCAGATCATCAAAATGTTGCAGTTAAATTAACTAATCAATTAATCATTTCAGCAGCTGAAGTGCTAATCTGAACGATTAGTTTCCCCTCCAGATAAAACGTGTCCATAAAGCTGTGTTGTTCATAGGCGCTGCTCACAGGATTATCAAAGCTTCGCATCAAAGTGACTCTCTTGCCATGAGAAACGACATCATTGCATTTGTGCTGCCGAACACTAATTGTGTGCAGCATAATCGCTTGATCCAAAGCAGTGGATAAAAGCTACTTAAGCTAGAAATGATACGAAAATCCAGCAGATGCACCACGCTCACACTGATTCTGGCAAGAGGAACACTGTCTTGCTCATATTAATCATCTCCATAAAGGTCTCCCTCCCCCGCTACCTTTAGACTAGAGAGTTATTACCAGGCATCTCTCCAAAGAAAATCCAGGGAGGAAGAATTTTAAAAGGCCCCCTACCTGTACCATAACAAATCAAAGATTACAGTCCCTTTCTTCTTTTTTCTTTTGTCTCAGGGTGGCAGAAGACAGGGGAAATTTATTAAGTCTCTTTCGATTACAGGAGACAATAGGTGTGATCATTTTGTTTTTGTTTTTTTTTTCTGAGCTGCTAATTGAAAAGAAAGGCAGGGAGTTTCAGACCTTGAACTAGGGAAGAGGGAGACGGGGGGGAGTCATGGAGACAGACTGGGGTCCTGAAGGGCGAGTTATCAGGCGGCGGCAATTACCAAATGTTTGCATTAGGGACTGGAGGTATTTCAAACCAGACAGGAGGAGGTGAGATGAGGTGGAATGGAAAAGAGCCAAGCGCCACATTAAACTAAGTGGACAGTTTGCATCTTGTTGTTGTTTTTTTTTTTTTAAAGCAATAACAGCAATGCTTCCTTTTTCTCTATTTTTTTTTTTTTTTTTACTGTGATGAGAGGAATGACAGTGCTGCTTCTTTAGCATCAATGAAGTACACATAGTGGAAGTCTGGTACTCTTTCTGTTGTATTACAGCGACACAGAATTTGGTGTCAGTGCTGCTGAAGAAGGTTTCTGCAAAGTCAAGTTCATATGTGTTATTAAAAAAACAAAGAAAGGAAGAAATGCGCCAAAAACGAGACTTTCAGTTTTCAGTTGAGGTGTATGTGGGAGTGCTTGCGTGGGCATAGATCTAGTAAGCATCCGTAAATCTGGAAGAAAATAAGACAAAATGATAACAGAGGGAGGACAAAGTACCAAGATCACAATGTAGTAATACTCCACTATAAGTTAAAGTCCTGCATTTTAAAGTAATAATTAATTATAAAGTTAATACTGATAAATTGATTTGGAAGCAGCACATTGCCGTTGGGGAGTTCAGTCTCGTGGTTTTCCAAACTAGCGGTCAGGCTCCTTCCAAGACAAATCTGACAAATCTGGGCTCGTGAGATGATTAATGGGTCAAGAAATGAGAAGAGCAGCTGTGATACACACATTTGTTTTCATATTGTGGACTTTTTTGTGAGAAAATAATGCATAATTTTTACCTCCCTCAGCCTCAAACAGTCATGCAGCCATCTGGAAAATGTGTCTGGTGGAATGGCTAGATACACACAGACCATTTTTACACCAAGATTTACTGCCCATATATGCAGGTTTTTTAAAACCCACTAAAAATAAGGCGACTGACTCTTTCTCATTCCTAGCAGGGAAGTTAGCTCCTCTGTAATTTACATCTGGTGCATCACATTTGCCATCACAAGAACGCCGGATAAATAGCAGACAGTAGAAAGCAGCATGGAGGCAAGTGACAATGTTGCCTAGGTTCCTTTTTGATATATCTTTTACTTCAGTCTCTCTTTCAAACTCAGTGACGACTGCCTGATGGTTGAGTGCAGCTTGAAAACTATTTCTGTGCTGGCGTCTGAAACCTTGACATGCATCATAGCATCATGCTGGAAAAGGGGGCAAAAATGAGCGCGTCCACCTGGGTGTCATGTTTCCATCAATGCTGATTCGTGCTGGAGCCGGTAAACATCCGTGACTACTGCAGAGTTAGTTCACCTAGGTATGAATGCTGATTGTTCCCTCTCCCACTGAAGGCAAAAATCAAATGTAAGGGTGCAGCGTGAACGGGGCTATAGGCAGGTTGGAAGCTGTTGGCTCCAATTATGCATTATATTCCAAATGCCTCTCATATTTTTTTATGTAAAATCTGAAAGGCGACACATAATTATAGCTGTGAGATAAATGCAGTGGAGTGAAAAAGTTTTTTGTCCCTGTTTAAAAGTGGAGCAGATGTAACGGAATTACACTGGCGAACTACCTCAAAATTGTATTCAAGCGAGAATATATACATAGTTAAACTGCACTACTAAAAATAATGAATAATTAAAATCATACCAATAGGGTGAAGGGGCTTTCGGAAAGACAAGATAAAACGCAAGTAAGCAACAGATGCGACATTAATATTGCATCAGGGGTTAAGGGGGAAGGTTGTGAGCTGAACGGGAGAGGTGAGGATCTGACAGCGAGGTGAGACGGCACCCAGCATCCCAACCAGAAAAACGACATCTTACCTGTTCATGTAAACTATTACCTCATATTTCATTTCCCCCTCCTCGATCCCTCCACATTCATTTGCAGTCTTCTCCCCCGGAGGAGGAGGTAAGCGCTAGATACGTCCAACATCTATTTCATGGAGGACTCGAGCTGTAATAAAGCGGCCCCAGAGCTCTTGGATTCTTGTTATGTGTGAATATATTCCATGCTGGGGTGAAACAAATTCCTCTCTGCCCACTGCGTGTGTGGGTGTTTGTGCTATATTCCCCCAGGAGTTACGCTCTACCATGAAACAGTGTGTAATTATGTTTTCACTCGCCCCTCACCGCTCTCCCTGTTTGTCTCTTTTGGTTTTTGTTTGTGTTCGCGCGATCAGTCCCTCCAGTGATCCTGGTCTATCCAGAGACGCAGGCCCAGGAGCCCGGGGTGTCTGCCAGCCTCCACTGCCACGCCGACGGCATCCCGAATCCCAAACTCCTCTGGCTGAAGAACGGCATGGACCTGCAGCCCAGATCCTCCAAACAGCTCTCTCTCATAGGTGAGGAGTGTTTAAGTGCTGTCAGCAGAGAAAGCGCTTTAGCAGGTACTGTTTGTCACATCTCATTGGTGCAGTGTTACAAACCAACAGCACTGCAGCACGCCAACACTGCAGGGTTTTTTTTTTAAAACCTAGACAATGCAGGAACAACAAAAGCTTGAAATTCAAACTCGTGTTAGCTCCTTTTTTTTTCTTCTTTTTATTGAAAAACGCTTGCCGGCAGTATTATTTTGTCATGCTTTCCATTTATTTGTATTCCATATGAAGATGATGAAACTGAGATTGCGGTCACCCTCCTCAGCTACCTTCATTCTTTTGCACCTCAGACAAAATAAACACACGTAGTCTTCTCAAGTGAATGAAAAGGGAGAGAGGGCAGATAAAATGAAATATACTGTGTGTCAGGAGATGGCAGCTACTTATCCAGCCAGCTTTTTAAAGACACACTCTCGATATTGGAGGGAAGGAGAGCAGAATGGGGAACGACTCCTTCTTTTTATGGCCTAGTTCTCATTAAGGGAGAGTTTATTGGCTGCGTGTGGGTCATTACCTGTGGTAATAGCCTGTTATCAACCCTCAGACACTCAAACATGGGAGGTTCTGCAAGGTTCACCGACACATAAACACTGCAGAGGTTACGGCTTCAGATTTAACTTATGTTGGCAGTGGCAGAGGGGGTAGGAGGCCTACTTACAGAGATAATTTGTGCTTTTCCTCGTTAAAAACATTTAGGAAAGTGAAGAGAATAGAGTGGGAAAAGTAGATTAAGTGGTGCAGATTAACATTTTTTTCATCCTGCTGTGCTTAAAAAGAGAGATCAGAGGACATGCAGAGGAGGTGCCATTTGTTTTTTTCATTTTCCACACATCACACATAATGTCAGGAGTGTAATAAAGACGCTATAAAAGTGTTGCCTCTATCCTCATATTTGGCTTCTGTGAAAAACCTGAACCACACACTGACAGTTGGCAGTAAGGAGTATCGATTATAAGCCACAGTTGAACAGTAAAGCGAGAAACTGCTTTGTGTTTGCTGACTGAATGAAACTGAGCTCGACGCCGTCCGCAGCGCTGCAACCGCTCGAGCCGCTTGTCGGCCTGTTGTTCAGTTTGATGTCGAGCAAACCTCTTAAAACAGCTACACAGACAACGCTGACGCGTGACATTACAGATCATTTTCTGACTAAGGCTACTTCATGTTCCACCGTGCACCAGTTTCAAATAAATAAGATCATTTTCCCCTATAATCCCACCCGTTGTTAATCAAGGGTAATGGATTACTGTAAGCTAAATGCCGTTGAATCTCTTAGTAGTAATTATAAGGCCACAGAGGAAATCACACATCATGTAGCAGCATGGACGGATTATAATGACCACGCAGAGTCTCTCCCAGGAAAGGATCATATAGCCAGCCATCACACACCATGTTTAATGTTGGGAATTTGATCTTTATGTAGAGCTGGCAGAGGAAAAAATGTCACATCAATTTATGACCCTGTCTGTTTGCATGAAACCCGTTTTTTCTATTCTATTTAACACTTTGCTGACCTGCTGGAAGGATGTCGGATTTCGTGAAGTGGTGGTCGACACTTGACTGTTACTTTATGTCCAATGGATTTAACTGGTGAAAGTTTCCACAGACTTGAAACGACTAGTTGAACAGATTGTTTGTCATGTCGGCGGGGGGGGGGGGGCCTCAGGTAAGCTGTAAACATAACGCTGACATAGGTTTATGTGGCAGCCCTCCTAGCAGTAAGTAGCCTATTAATACACACTGAGCAGGAACATTTGCATTGATTTGTTGTTGAGTTGTTTTCTTACCACCCGACTCCTCAGGGAAACGTATCACCATTTTGCTGCTAAATACCATTTAAAGTATAACATATGGACGCTGAGTCAGAAAAGCAAAAGCCAATATGGAATCTTAAAACTTTCTTTCTAATGGCCAGCAGGGGTTACTCCATCGGTTTCAAAACGAAGTGCAAGCTTATGAGCGAATGGATCTGTATGCTCAGTAAACGTTCTGCCAAAGAGTTTATGGTCTTAATCGCTAGTTTCAAGGCTTCTCCAATCAATGTGATGTTCGTTTGTAAATGATGGTCCAATTAGATTAAATTAGGCGATAAATCAGGGTTTGCTTTGGGGTGTAGCTACCTTGTAATTGACAAGTTGCTTCTAGGAAGTGTCCTAGGGGTCTCGCTGAGATTGAAACAGTGTCCTCTCCAGCTGTTGTTCAAATACAGTCAAGACCGAAAACCAAGATGACAAGGGCCAAGTTGCAAAAGTTGAGACTTCAAAGAGCCCACAAATGAGTCAGGAGGCTTTGAGGATGTCTGGTCTAGTGTTGTATAAAGATGGACAAAGGCTAAGTACTCACAAATGTTGTGAGCTCATGGCTGTATGTGTTCATACTTTTCCATTACCTTTTTTTTTTTTTAATTTTCAGACTTGGTGTACAACATATTTAGAGTTTGCAGTTGCAATTAGGTGAGGTTGAGGCAACAAAACCACCTGGTTAGGTTGAGAAAAACATCATGATTTGGGTTACAGTAATAAAATCAAAGTCCACTTTTGGATCAACAAACAGTGTTTATCACAAAAAAGAAAAAGTCGTCTCTGTTTGAAGTAAGACATGACGAAACAGTTCGATGCCAGCCAACCTAAGACCCTAATATGATACTTGGATAGCGGCCATGTTAGTCATGTTATCATGTTAGAATATCGATTTACTGCTGCTTTAAGGCCAGCATCTATCATTGACTCACATGCCCCATTCACCCCTGCATTAACATACCCCTTGGGAAGAACTTAAAGTAAAATATTAACGTTTATTATTATGTAGCATTTGGCATTTTGTGCAATTTGTAGCTCCCCTCACCCTATTACAAGACCAAAAAAATATTACGTTGCTTTAAAGTAATAATTTAAAAGACAGCCACTCAAAATCTCTGTCATCACGAACTGCTACGAGCTTGCAAATAAGGATATCAAGGCTAATTTAATGAGCGGCTGATTAAATGGTTTTCAATAACAATTGATCAGAACATAATAATGATTTAGGAGTAATTAGCGGTGTCTCGTTCAGTGGAGGCCTGCTTCAAGGCAGTTTTAACTTCAAAGCCTGAAACACTTTTCCCCCGATAAAAGGGAATTACTATCAGAATCCCAGAGACATTTCACTAATGTGAAAAGCTTTGCGTCAACTTCTGTAATGTCTCGTTATTTTACAACCCAGCAGACACGAAGTAGAAGATAGAGACAAGTTTCGAAAAAAGAAAACGGGAACATCTTGTTTGTTGCAAGGATGTGTTTTATCGCTGTCCGCCGTATGTTTGGCTCTGCTGGGAGACATATGCTAAAAGTTTTGGCAGGTAGAAAGTAGATGTGAGAACAAAATAAAAAAAATGAATAAAAGAACTGGTGAGAGAGACGGAGAGAGGATACTTTGAGAGATGCACAGACAGGGATGAGAACTGAAACTTTCTTTCATGTGTGCACACAACGTGGCCTGTAAGAGCATCAGTGTGACACATGCACATCACTCACCCCCTCTGTGCTGTGAAGTATGTGGTGATGTGTTCAACCGTGGTGCTACGTACAGTACAGAAATGCTCAGAGTTCAGCTGTGCATCTCAGAGACTGATGCTGCGGCAAACATCAGAGGATCCGCCTCTGATGATGACCTCTGTGTCTTGACACGGCGGTCATCGCCTGTCATCTCCGTCTGACATCACCGCTACATCTTGAAGTGAACAATGCAGAGCTGTACAGTGTGTTGGAGGGGGGATACATGTGAAACTGCTCTAGTCTTAACTGGTGTCAGAGTAGAATATAAAGTATTCACTGTTCTGCACATTCACAGAGTAAAAATTGCAACCTCATATATATTTTATACCGTTTCTCTTTTTTGTACATATGTATATATGCTTATAATTTTTACTATAGATTTTATCGGGTATATTTTCCCTTTCTTACTTTGCACTGTTTATTTCTACTTGACCTGAGGAGATAGCCATTCATATGTGTACATGTGTATAGTGACAGTAAAAGGACTATTCAATTTTATTCTATGCTGTCAATGCTTTACCGCAGAGCAAAGTGTTCAGCAGCATCCGAAGGTTGAAAAAGTATCTGGGGTAGTTTATTATTCCAAGTCCTCAAACGGCCTGACGAAGTTCTTGACAGCTGAAGCATATGGGCATGTTTTCACTGTTGCTGTGATCCAACAGCCATGATTAATTAAAGGCTTTTATTTGTTACCTGTTGGAGTGCCTCAGACTTTTTCTGCGACACTCAGAATATATTCAACAAACAACAACTACTATTAACTGCTCATAATCTGATGATGACACATTCACAGAGTCTGAGACACTATAGTGCTCACGGTGACTACTTTTTCCAAGTTTTTTTCTGTTGTAAAGGAGATGTTGATACTTACAATATTATATAGTGTTAAGCCCCCACACACCGCCCAGACTTAAACCAATGGCCAGCTGCCGTTATCTGACCACTCCGTTGCCTCTGGTCTGACCCATATGGCAGAAAAGTTGCATTGAAACATACCGCCTCGACGGCTGCCAATTACACAGTAGCGTGTACTTTCGCTACTGAGACTACATGAAAACAGGAAATGACGGAACGGAGTGATTAGAAAATTAAAGTGCACACCATTGAGTTCATTGATTCACTAGCACACCAGCAATCAGAATGGTCATACAGCTAGCACACAACCAGTCAGAGTATCCAATGGCTCAGACGGCCAACAGCCAGGTTGAATCGGAGCAGACACTGTCCACGTGGTCCCAAAAGCTTCCAACGCAGCTGAACACACCGAACAGATTTGTTCCCGAACTCGTCCGAGTCTCCCCAAACTCTTCAGATGGCCAACGGTTGGCCTGGTGTGTTTCAGGCTTTAAATCACAACTATACCCATGGCCAGGAGTTACTGGACTAGCTCTCCGTTATATAGATCTGACTTGAATAGCCCTTGAGTCAGATACGACCACCAGCCGTGCCCGTTAATGACAGCTCTCCCCCAAATGATCTGAGGGCTTGTTATGGTGCTGGGTCGGCATTTTGAAGGATTTTGCACCGCCCGCAGTTTCTGAGTGCACCACCACTGTCATAAATGCAAATCCCAGGTCCATAACAGTTAGTCAGCAGTACTGTATATGCTAACATTGTGTTATGTGTTCAAAACTTGCATGCTGAAGTAAACATGTATGTAACGCTGTGATCCCACCTTCTGGAAACAAATAGAAACAAGTGATGGAGGCGCAGAGATGCTGAGACATCATGCACTTTGTTACAAGACACAGCACAATCACAATGATTCTGAAGCTGTGATTTTAAGGTTAAAAAAAAGTTACATGATGTTACTTAAATGACACGAGATTAACGATATCTTTGTGTTTTTGTTGGCCCAAAACAAATGAGGTCTGTGCATGAATTTAAGTCTAATATACTTATGAGCCCTTCCAGTTATTCATGCTCTCAGACGAATATGGCTAATTTAGTCTTCAGACATTTGGGGAGCGTGTCTGATCCATCGTTACTTGCCCTTTGTTCATGTTGCTTTTTATACTTTTACATAAAACATTACACTGAATGACTGCTGGATATCGGGTCACAGCGTCCATAGATTATTTTTTAATCACATTATAGCTTTATAGCTTTATTTCTCTGGTTTCTGTCGGATGACTCCCACACATTCAGGGTTCAGCAACTTTTTAACACTCAAATCTATATGTGAGGAGCTCGAGAAAGACTGAACTGTTGCAGTAACAGCTGTTTATTTTCCTTTTTCGTTCTTACCTCCTTTCTTGCAGCAAATGGTAGTGAGCTCTTCATCGGCAGCGTCCGGTACGAGGACACCGGAGCCTATACCTGCATCGCCAAGAACGAGGTGGGGGTGGACGAGGACATCTCCTCGCTGTTTGTTGAAGACTCGGCCAAGAAGACCCGTAAGTCACACGGTGTCGCATTTTATGTTTCACTGTTGAAAGATGAGAAAAAAAAAAGTTACAGTAAATTCATGTACAAAGAAAAGGCACCTCTAGTTTAGTATTCTGCTGTAAATGTTGTTTGTGGTGTTCAGTTGGCAGCTGTTGCTGCTTTACAAATGCCCCATTAATCTCTTATCCGCGTTATTATTGGAGTCAACACATCAGCTAATAAGCACAAAAACTGCTTTATGTCTGAACGTCTGATGATTCCTTGTGCCCTTAGATGAGGTGAAGAAACTGCAGGCAGCTGCTGCAGATGTGTAGTAGGCAGCTGAACCTCTGCTGCAGCTGCTAATATCAGCTTGGCATCTTTTATAAAAACGCTGAGATCAGACTGCACAGTATCAGCTCGGTGATGCCTCGACCTAACGGCTGAGGGGGCTTCTGTAGTGGCGTCATCGAAACTCGACATTTCAAACAATCAATTCACATATATTATGTTAACTTTGATATTCGGTATTTCTCCAGCTTGCGTCATTTTGATGAGCTCACCATCCCCTGCCTAGAGAGAGCTTTTCAGGCTAGTTGGAATTACACCGAATAATCAATGACCTGTCTCCTCTCAAGGCAGGAGCGATCTCTTGATTTAGGAGGAAATATGATACTGTCAACACCAGTGAGGAACATTTTGTAGCTGTCAAATATGTTTTGTCTTGGCATGTCAAGAGAAAAATCACCTGCAACTCTGATGTCTCTTTTTTTTCCTAAAAGTGATTTAAAGTTTTTTTCTGCTTTTCTCCCCCCTCTGTTGCTTGGCGGCTGACTCTGCAGTTGCAAACATTCTGTGGAGAGAAGAAGGTAACACTTACAGCCTCTCAACATGCTTTTGTATTCATGTGAACAAGAACATCCAGCGGACGGCTCTTCGGGGCCTGCAGCTGGATATCTGCTCTTTTCATGATGTTTGCCAAGAGAATCACAAAGTTGTTTTCCTCCCCAAAACTTTTCTCTAAATGTTGATTTTTCTTCTCGCTCGTCCGAGGTTTTTCCATTCCTTTGTTGGGGTGCTTTCCTATCTGTTTTTCAGATCACCCGCGGAGGAAACATTTACACACAAGTGGGGGATTTTCTGCATTTTGCAAATAATGCCACAGAGCCGGTGCGGCGGCTATGAGAAAAACAACTTTGTGGTTTTCAGTAGACAAATCCACCCTGTCTTTATAACATTGAATGCATAAGTACAGTGTTACTCTTCCAATGGAAAACCCACTGCGGTTTAGAGTACAACACAAATAAAATCTGCCTCCTATACATCAGCGCCACGTCAAGTTTACTACAGAAGCCGGTGTGGTTTAGAGTGCAGTGTAAGCATTTGGAATATATGTGAGACTGTATTAGCACTCACAGCTGATTTTGCCTCATTAACACGGCGCGTGACTCATCTGTGAACAAACTGCTTGTTATTATGTAATTTGTCATGTGTCGCTGTGTATTTTTGCATTTTTCCGACAGTATGTTTCAGACTGTTGAGGCGTGCCCATTCTCTTGTGTTTTATCTCACAGCGTTAGCGTGCAAAATAATCTCTTAACAGCCTGATGGATGATCATCAGTTTTGTTTTTTTTTGCATCTTCATGTTTATGCATGCTGCAAGTGTTTACATGTGCTGATGGTTCTCATCTCTGCTCATATGATGTACGTACCCCTGTCAGCCGTTGTAGCTTGTTGCTCATCTGAACACCTCAACATCAGCCCGAGCCTCGCCAGCTCATCAGCAGCTGTTTTACTCAGAGCAGACGAGATGTGAAATGTTTCCTCTAAGAGGCACTGCCTTTAATTCCACGCCTCTCGCTGCGTGCTGTGGTCATGTTGCTGACAAGGCCCTTTTGTAGGCATTGTCAGGAAAAGCTGGCAGCCACACACTGCCCATCCCCGCTCACACAGAGCCATGCTAACTGGAGTCTGGCTGCGTCTCCTCCAGCAGGGAAATTGAAATGCCCATCACAAATGTCGAAGATGACAGGGGCAGGATATTTCTGCTGTGCTTAATTTGTATTTGTTGCTTTTTTTCTTTTCTTTTTTTTTTTTTTTTGCAGAAGCACATTTGTCAACAGTTTTCTGTCTTCTCTTCCAGGGCTGAGTGTGGGGAATATGTTCTACGTGTTTTCAGATGAGGGCATCACTGTTCTGCAGCCGAGCGAATGTGAGATACGTCGACACATGAAGCGGACAGAGAGGATCGTTGCTACATATGTGAGTGTATATTAGGACTGGAACCTCTAACTTTGATGCAGTGCCTTGAAAAATACCAGTATTAGATACCATGAGAAAAATATAAAGGGCAGAATGACTGTAGCAAACATTAAATATCCCAACTTTTAAAACATTAGGGGTCGTTCACACGACAAGGTTTTATTTTTGCATAAAACGCTATACTTTTCTTGCATTTTGCCCATTAATCACAGTGCATCATCACTCATCATCGCATTAGCTGGCACTATGCTATGTTCCTGTGAAAACTGTCAACAGCACAGCACCACTTTTGGGCATACGTGTATTACATTCTCAACTTTGTTGTCATTATTTTGAGCTGTTGACTCTCCTGAGTAAATTAAAGCTCCTCCAGCAAAGTGTAGATTTGTTGCACCATTATTATGAAGCGATGGCACGTGGTGCTAAATTGCAAGTGCTACTGCAAACCTGCTAGCATACACACTATGGCGTTTAGAATCAATTTAGTGGATATGCACCAGGATTATTTTTTTATTAGCTGCTGTCATGTTAACAGGGCCTTTAAAATAATGTGCAGAGCTGAAACAGTTTGAAAAATTCAGGAGCGATCTGTATTGAAAAAAAGTCTATATTTTTGACAGCATTGGTGCTTAGCAGTCATTTTTTGTCATCAAGATTACTATATGAAATAACATGCAAGTGCATTAAAAAAAATGGCAATGTCAGGTTTTTGCCCTGTTACATTAAATAGATTTCAGGACGGCAGTGTCTGTAAGTGCTGAATCAAATTACGTGCCGGGCAGAAGGATGTCAGTGTGTTTTTTACATTAGAAAAGGCCTGCACTCATACAATTATGACACATCAGGTGAACAGCTGAGAGCATCTTACTTACCGTCAGTAATGAAGCTTAATTTAGTCGTTGTGCCGTAGGATCACTGCAAGGTACTAATAGTTTTGTTCTTAAACAACACAGTGTAAATCTGAGTCATATCTGTTTGTTGTTCAGTGTGGGGTAGCTTGCCACCAAAATGAAGGCCACCCTTCCTCTTCTCCTTGTTCCTGTTGTTAGCCTGGGCACCTCACCTCACTAAATGTAATGGGATTACTTGTGTCCATTAGTCAACAGCTCGCACCACTCGACTATAGAGTCTATAGTGCAGACCCCAAGGCCTTTAATCCACTGGAGAACATCCCTCTCCCAGAGCAATGGGCTTTAGATGGTAGAAGTTGCTTGTTCCTCTGAGGGATTTGGGTTTTACAGGAGCCTGTAATTGTATTAGAGATCAATACAAACTCAATAAGCCATGTGTTACTCAGTTCCTGCTGTAAACAGCAGTTTCTCCACTTTGGCGAGGTGGAGACGAGGTGGAAAATCTTGAAACACAGCCTTTGTGTGTGTGTGTGTGCGTCTGTGTGTGTATATTAGTGCTAACATACCAGTAAACATAGTCTGTGTGTGTGTGTGTGTGTGTGTGTGTGTGTGTGTGTGTGCGTGTGTGTGTGTGTGTGTGTGAGTGTATGTGTAAGGTAGTGTGTGTGTAAATGTCTTGTCAGCAAAAACAGCAGGCTGCAGGCTGTGTGAAAGTGGTATGTAACTGGAGTCAGTTCAGGTATTCCGTATAAATGTGTTGTTTTCAAATTGTATTTCTAACATTAAGAGTGACAAGTTATATGAGGGAGAAACTCATGATGACTATTATTAGTAGCTCTAATAATAAATCAATTATTGGAACGAAGCACGCAGGCGTAGAGACATCAGTACGTACCTTTGTTGGGGCAGAGCTGTCTGCTGGAAATCTAATTCAGTCTGTTTCAATCAATTCTTTACACCTTTCTGTTTTGTCATTTTTATTCCCCCGTTTAATCTTTTAATCTCCTGTTTAGTCTTTTTCTATTTGAGTTTATGTCTATTGATTCAACTTTGCTCTTTTTTAAATCCTTCATACGTGTCTTGTGCCTTTAATGTCTTCTCTACATCCCTCCAAATTGCCTTGTTGTTGGAAGGTGCTATACAAAAAACATGTGTGAATATATCACAGTAAGTGCTGTTTTTAAAAAAAGCAAGTCAGTCGACAGATAATGAAGAATTGCTCTAATGCCGTGAGCATTGTCATCATTTTAGCTAACTCCCTGTCCATCCTGCAGTTAGTGATCCTCTCTCTCCTCTCCACATCACCGCTCTTACACGACTCCTTTCTTTTTTTTTCTTCTTCTTTTTTTTGAGGTGACTCTCTTTGCCTGATTCTTTTCTTCAAGAATTTTTCTTCGCTTGGCCTGTTTCGGTCTTGTAATCTGTCACCAGGAGCACTTGAATTAGTAGCTTTCCCCTGGAGGATCTGGCTCTCTGCCTGTTCCCCCAAACAGACAGGACCGCCTCTTTCATGGGGTACTCCGTCCTGATTGGGTAAAGGAGGCAGGGATACCAGAAAATGTATTTTCTATCTACTGCATGAAGGACGGGAGGAGAGACATAGGTCACTCACCATAACAATGATCACTGTTTGATATATATATATATAGTTATAGTTAGTCACTTATTTTAAAGAGAACTTAACACTTTGCTGCTTTGAGTAAAAAAAGTAGATGCTGTCATGTGTCACTCTGCCATTTTTCACTGTTTTCTGAGATTTAACTCATCATCATTATCTAACAAAATAATGAAGTGACTCAAACCAATTCTGAAAAGAAATGATAGTTGCAGCTCTAACCTCAAAATGGCAAAAAAAAAAATAAAAATAAATAAATAAAAAGGTAAATTATGAAGTAGCTGTTCCATAGAATGATCTGTGTTCCACTGGTTATTAATACATCAAACAGAGCGTCAAGATGGTCTCGGAGCTGAGACGAGCGCAGTGTAAACTGCAACCCCCCTCAATTCAAAATCACTCAGGGACCTTTGCTGCATGCCATCACTCTCGCTCTCTCGCTCTCTCGCTCTCTCCATGTTTTTTGTATTTGTGCCTCTCGACTTTGTACGGAGTTAAACAGAAATGCAGCAAAAAAGGAAATGATTAAACCGGACGCAATTCTGTACACATGTTTAACAAGGGTCATGTAAACTGATACCATGTGGTGATCACGTCGACTCCAATGAAATTAAATAACCCAAAATTTTGAATTATCGCCCAAACCTCATGTGAGAGATGATTTATAAAACTCACCATCCTGCTGATCTCTGATACATCAGGAAATCCTGCCGACCTCCTCCTCCTCCTTCTCTTCCTCCTCCCATCATCCTCTTTGTTCTCTGTTGGTTTCTTCCCAGGAGGAGATGTGCCCTAAAGGTGAGGGGGTGTCACCTCAGCACTGCGTGTGGTCCTCGGCAGTCAACATCAGGGATAAGTACATCTACGTGACGCAGCCCCTCCTGAGCCGACTGCTGGTTGTCGATATTCAAGCACAGAAGGTGGTGCAGGTGGGTGGAGCAGGTATCAGGCCTGTCGCAGCACACAGAAGCGAAGTCTCAGAAACATCTCAGGAATTATTTATCTACGAGGAAGAGACTAACGTTGTAAGGCCTCCGTGGAAAACTTTGCATGTTGGCAAAGTTGAGTGTCGAAGAAAAGTAAACTCAAAAAAAGAATTTGAGGTTAAGTTTCTCTGGATAAAGTGCACAGATACCTCTGTTGACCATACAGTCTTTTTAGATGAATCAATCTCCAAATCTGTTCAATCAGATCAGTATCAGGGCAAATCCAGGCAGATTATCATGGATCCAGATCAGTTAAAAAAAAGCCTGCTAAATCCGATCAGTGCTTCTCTGTGCTGTGGTTTGTTTCAAGATTCAGTTCAAGATTCAAAGTGTCTATTGTCATATGCACAGTAAGTTACATGTTTCTCTGTACAATGAAATTCTTCCTTTGCCGTCCACAGAATGCCAACAATGTAAAATTAAATATGTATACAACAACGACACACAAAGTAAAGGAATTTTACAAGGCACATGTGAAAAAGAAGAAAAAAGAAAAAGCAACAACAATAATGATAATGTGAACATTCGGGACAGTGATGAGGTAGACTGCGCTGTTTTTACAACGTTTGAGCTCCACAGCACAAGTATTAAAAATTATAAGCATCGCCAGAGGCAGGACATATCAGCTGCCGGTAATCCATGCTAAATATCCATCAATAAACATGATAACAGATCAGCTTTTGAGTTAACTGATTGATTTCATCGACACACTCATTTGTGAGTGAAGAACCACCACTCACAGAGCGGCATGCTGAGACCTTGAACTTGAACTGAAGTTGAACTGAAAACAGTATTTGGATCAAGCAGATTAATGAAAATAAGTTCATGTAGTCTACCGCTGTTTCAGATACAAAGTGAATCAACATGTTAACACTGTAACTGAGATTACAGGCTACATTAAACAGCGCACTACTAACAACTGGTGCATCCAGTGTGTATTATAACCTCACTGTGTGGAGGCAGGTCCTGGATGCTGCTATGTCAGAGTTAAGGCTGGTGTAAATCGCTCTGTTCTGCTCTTTAATGGATTTTGAGAAGTTTCCGTTTTGCTACCCCGGCTACGCTCTTTATCCAAGATAGCATAATGTTCGCACATTTGTCCGTCCTCAGTCTTAAAGGCTTTTTCTGGTAAAGGTGAAACATATTGTTTAACAGTGAAGCATGAATCTAACTTCTGTGTTACTGCTGCGAGTTTGTTTTCCTATAGCAGGCATCCAAACAGGCTCCACAACAGCCTGATGTTCCACTGTCATCTTGTAATACTAAGGCTAACAAGCGCTACACTGCAATATAAGAGCATACAACGTCCTTGATTCTTATGTCTTCAGCTGTTTAGGATGAAACATGAAGCTATAGTATACCATGATAACATGAGTGTAGTCAGAGATTACATTGCCGAGTGAACTTTGCTGGTAAAAATCTGCTACTGACAGTTGTCATTTCACGGTCGCCAGATAGAAATGGAAAGCTTGACAGGCACAGCCAGGAGTCTGGGCGAAATGCTTTTATCCGCCGCAGTTCCACTCACTGATTGAAGATGATAAAAGAGATATCTTTTAAACTTCAAGTTTAAACCATACGTATCAGTGCAGCCGATGTTCAGCTACACGTCAAACAGCACGACCGACGCGAGGAGCATTCGATTCAACCTGCCACACTATCGAACTGCCACCAATGTAGGAAGACCACATGCAAGGTAAAATAAATCAAATGCACCTCAAGCGCTTGAAACAATATGGTGCCCAGGTGGGTGCTGGCTGCCTCGCCATTCGTCTTGCCTGTAATGGCTGTTTAGAGACTGAATCCCTCGGGGGTTCTTCCCAGGGTCAACATCATTTATACCGAGGTAGAGGCTGAGAGGAAATGGGCCCGACTCAAGGAGAAGGAGGCGGGAGAGGAGAAGGGAGATAAGTGAAAGTCTGAGTAGAAAGAATGAGAGATAACAGAGGAGAGATGTTTTCAGAAACCCGAAACCTGACCATGTTATTAGTTATAAGTAACAGGAAACTAAAGGTTAGGTATTTATACACACTGGTGTGTGAATTCTTTTTCCACTCCATGTATCCCTTATTTAGCTCTGAATATGTCTTTGTTCTGAGAAAAGTGTTAATTGTTCTCATGTGCAGTAGAAATAATGATTTGTCAAAAGAAAAGAAGAGAATGAGGATTATTTTCTTGGGGGGAGAAAGCGAGGCGTCTCCTAGTACAACATTTACAGTGAAGGTCATGACCTTTGGTGTACTGCGTCCAACCATCCTCCTCTTTTTTTCTCTCTCTCCATCCAACCCTGTAAAAAAAAAGCTTGCTTCCCTTCCCTTGATCACACCACTCCTCTCTCACCTCTCCCCTTCTCTCTTTCTGCAAGACCTCTCCTGCCCTCTGGGTGCAGCAGGTTAATGCATCCCTCCTTTTTTTTCTTCTTTTCTGCTTTTTACTCTTGTCTCAAAGCTCTGTTTTTTTTTTCCCCCACAAAGCATGTCTGTAGCGTTCTCTCTCAACAATGGCCTTTGGAAGAAGAGAGAATACGACAGACAACAATGGATGCACTTTATCCGCCGACAGAAAGAATGCATGAACAAAACAATAGCTTTTAATTGTTTTATCGGTAAAGTCAGAATGCTGCATTTATTATCCTCACAGAGGTGACCGGGTCCGAACTCTGCATTATCATATTTTAAGACGGCAGGCAAAGATTCAAATAATAAATATAAATTAAAGCAAAAAGATTTTTATAAAACACACCCAACTTCTGGTCGTTGGGCAAAAGCTTGGACAAAGACTAAAGTGCGATCCAGTATTTAGTTGCTGTTGGCAATGCTTCCATCATGTAATACTTTTAGAGTACATCATACAGTAACAAATCTCCTAAATAGTAGCTCCATCTCGAGAAATGCTAAAATGTCGAAAGGTTAAATCAGAAAAGTAGATCCTAGAGAAGCACAGATTTCTGTCTTCTTTTTTTTTTTTTTTCAATGCTTCATATTTTTCAGCCGTAATTTCCAGCAGATGCTAGATGAAGGCTGGAAACATGTGCACTAATAAAGGCTTGCGTGGTTTTTCTTGCTGTTGCATGCAGGGAAATTTCACCTCTGTCATTTTTCTTTTTTCAACACAAAGGGCTCTAACCTTCACACTGATGTGTCAGACCTGAGCCAGCGAACCTCCCAATGGGCATGGAGAAAAAACAAAAAAAAACACGGTACATCCGCTAATTAAAAAGGAAGCCAGATGGCAAAGACCTCTGGTTACGAAGTCACGATAGTCAGACTATCCCGGCTTCTTTTGGGGCGCAGTCAATCAGAGAGGTGGCACACAGCTCACCCAGGTTTCTTTTGTGTTTTTTATTCTTTTCTCTGTGCCCCATTGAGCATCTTGCTTTCTAAATGTGTTCTTTAAAGTAAAAAATGACTTACGTTTCTGAAATACCTTTTATTAATGCCCTTATTTGTCTTACTTTTTACTTATGTTCCTACATTTCCCATTATGCTTTAGGGGCGTGCGAGTTATAACATCAGCATAGATGCAGTGGCTTACTGCTGTTTTTTTATGTATTTTTTTTTTTTTTTTTATCTTAGCTTTGTTCACGTTTTTAGCAAATCAGAAGCCGAGGCAGTTACTCGCACTTCCGTAGTTATAAGGAAAGTCTTTTTCCTTTCAGAATTTATTTGCAAAGGATTGAGTCATTCTGCCTCAGAGGGACAAAAAAACACACAGTGCACCTGTGGTGTTCAGAGTGGTGTTACAGAAATATGGTCTTGTTCCTGTACAAATGGTCTTTGGTTGAGTAGACACCACCAGTTTATTATATACAATGCAACTTGATGGGAGCTAGTGCTGCACCTCAGCCAAGGACTATTTATTCAAGGATGAGTTTAGCCAAAGATTACAATAAATCATTATTTACTCACCTCTATGCTGATCGAAAGTTTCACTGCAAAGTAGTATTGCAGCAGTCTCCTAAACAACTGACTTTTTTTGTATGTTGTTATACATTGTGACATTTCTGATGTTTTATTTTGTGTGTGGTGAATGTTTCTGGTTTCCCCAAATTAATGCAACGCATTTCATATGACTCTTATTGCATATCCATGCACACACATATATGCACCCATTTCCCAATAACCCTAACTCATTTTGAGTAGTGTATAAAAACAACAGAGAAACAACATGAAATGGCTCTATACAGCTTGTCAAAGGCCCAGGGGAAGCTCTGAGATCCAAAATTGGGCTTGAAAAGACATTATTTTCACCCTTGATGGGCTGTCAAGCTCATGCAACTTCTTCAGATGAGGCTCATGCTAAATAAGTTGGGGATATCAGGTCTTCCGGAGACTAGGAATGTTTAGTCCACATCTACTTCAGTTGTTTTGCTGTGAAGCTCCAGAAATTTTTTTTTTTTTTTTTTTGATGACATAAATTCACATCACTTTCCATCGCCATGAGGATCAGAAGACAATGAATGAATTGGCACGTTTGGGTGGCCCCACATCCTGCGCTGTCACAGACCTCTTGTCCTTGAGCAGGTGCACGCTGTCCCTTTAAGCCTTTACAGCATCAGTCAGCCACAGCTGATTATAATCTGCAGCTGAAATGAAAATGTGACCCCTCCGTTGGACAAACATTCCTGAAACAGCAGTCCAAACTTTTCTGCACTTAAACGATGCTCATATGTATTTATAACACCAACATTTATTTGTATAATAACGTCCTCAATTCACGCCCAACAGTTCCCGCATGTTGGTGTTTTAAGAGATGGACACATCCGGTCCATTTCCTGCCAGCCTGCTGCACTGTGGCCTGACCTCAGTTTTACCTCTGCTACCATTTATGGAGGAAGCTAAACGCACGCAAAGGCAAATTCACATGTACAATCATACATGCTGAGTTGGCACTCGGCTGACCAGTGCGGAGCAGAGGGCTGGACCTCCCATTACTGAACACAGGGCTTGTGGTCTCGCTCCGCTGGTGAGGGTGTCAGCAGCTCCCTGTCCACCCAGCCAGAAGCAGGGTAATGGATTGTGTTATTCTTTGTTGTTGACATTGCAGCAGACCTGAGGTTGAGTACACGCCCCCCTTCTCTACCACACACACACACACACACACACACACACACCCCTCCCTCTGCTTGCTGCCTGTTCCCTCCTCTCCCTCCTCCCTTTCCCTCTCTGCAAGTTATTTTCCATTCTTTCTATACTTTCCCCTGATGTGTGTCAAATGTCCTCCCCAAAACCTCCCCAGCAGTGACGGTGCAAAAGTGCACACGCTGTACACTTTCTGGCTCTTTCTGGCGTTCACACCTGCTCAGTACAAGACGTGATAACAGCTCACGCTTGGGAATGATTTGCTGCTGGGTAGTGCGCGGGGGTCCATTTTAACAAATTTGCAAGGTGCCACTTGCAACATGAGATTATTTCCTCTCACATTAGCTGAGACACGTTTAAACTGATTAAAACAAACAGCAAACCTGCAACACGAGCATGAGCAGGCAAAATGAGTCGTGTAATAAACTGGGGACACTGGCTCCTTTTGGGATACAAGCAGCGCTCACAAATCGATTACATAAAGCCTGATTACAGTCTGGCCTCTTATTTAGTTAACTGAATTCAGCACGGTACGGCTTGTTTGCTTCAGATCATCCTGTTTTCGACACATCCGATGTTGACTATTGCATATTTGCATTACTCAGTATAGTGTATTGGTATATTATTGAGACAGAATTCATGTTAAGTTCTCGCTCTTATTTCCTTTTTATTGGGACGTATTGGTTTCAGGGAATAGGTGTGTACTGAGAGTAGAATAGTTCTTCCTGTAGTCAAATCATAATTACTTATTTATTTAATTAAAGATCTCTTCATGGTGGGGGTAGTCCAATCTGGACTCCAACTGTGGTCTCCCAGGCCTTGGTGTGTTGGGTTTTCAGTGGTGTTTACTGCGGTATGAAACCTGGCGTTATTATACTGCGTTCAATATTGTTTTGAATTTTGACATATTTTGAGCATTTGGTAAACATTAAAAAACCTTCTGTTTTCATTCAATTGAGGAAAATTGTAATTTCTAATCATTAAGATAATCATGACCATAAAAATAAGGCCCTATACCATGATGTGGGGAACCAGGAAATATCATGTGAAAATCTCATACTGTCATAACACTGACAAGGACGATATATGTAACAGTGGTTTTTTGAGGCTGGCACAGACAGTTTAGAAAGATGAAAATGTAATCAGCTGATACATAAAGCGCTGCTGACAACAATCCCTTTGATTGTGACCCAAGATCTGCTCAGGGTTAAACATTTTAACGTTGATTCACAAACTGCCCTCTGGTGGACAACTGTGCGATGAAGCTACTTTCACTGTTGGCATTTCTGTGCTGCCGTTTTCTCGTGTCACAGGTAGAAATATTTGCAGGTAACTAACAATACGGCATGCAGCATCTGAGATAACTTAATGATTGATAACATGCAGGTGGATCGGTCTGCTGTAATTAGGAGAGTTTCCCTTTAGTTTATCAGCAGAGTAAATGCATCTTACACACTGTATATCATTGTGTTTATAGTTATTCTTTTTCAGATTAGATGCTTTTTTACTATGTAGTTTGTTTTGTTCTTTCAAATTTGTAATCTGAACGACCCTTGAGTGTGGCTGGTGCAAGAAATGTTAGCATTGGTGACTTTTCAGCACCATGGACAGAGCTTTAACTCTTCTCCCCCCCCTTCTATATCTCTCTCTCTTCTCTCCGTCTCTTCCAGGCAGTAGCAACAGATCCTTTTCCAGTGAAGATGCTCTATGACAAGTCACATGACCAGGTGTGGGTCCTCACATGGGGGGACATGGACAGATCACATCCGACACTTCAGGTAAGGGTGTGTGTGTGTCCTTGTTGTGCTTAAAAGTGTTTTCAGTCATAAGAGTTACATTTTGCTGTTTGCAGCCAGCGCCATTAGCTTGAATCTACACTAGACAGCTGAATGACAACAGGGATTGTGTTGGTTTCATCGCCACCTGCACGCTGATGCCATGTTGGTTTGTGCCAATGCTACAATCCCAGTATAATTATTCTGTGGTTAAGTGCACAGGAAGTTCATCTTTATATCAGCCTCATTTTGAAATCAGCCCAGTGATTATTTACATAAAATCCAGCCTCTAAAAGAACAAAATATTCTCTTTATTACCATATTATTTCTACAACTATTCCCCCTACACACACACACACACACACACACACACACACACACACAAACACCTACTTTTGCTGTGTGCACTTGTGAACTTTGAAGAGCGATTATCTTCCTTGGAGAATATAATCTATATAAGCTGTAGAAACTTCACAAAGAGAGGAAAGCACCGCCTCGTAACTAATTGAGCTCCGTTGTGTACCCGTGTCCCTGTTTACGAGATAAGTATTTGCGCGACAACATCTAATCTATGTATGTTTTAGAGCATTTACCAAGCCAGCAAAACAGCGTTTCGCAGCTGCGGTGTGCCTCGTGCCCGGCGTCCCTTTGGACCGCTGGTGTTGGAGCCTTCACAAATGAGAAATGATCACAGGTGCGGTTGTATTTAATCCACCTCGGGGGATTGGGTGAGGCGAGGGAAGGGAAAGGAGGATGCAGGGTCGAGGAGGTGGAGGGAAGGAGAAAAGGGAACAGAGCTGGTGCCCGTGGGAGAGGTGGGATGCTGTTTTTTTCATGGGGCTAGCGTGTGTGTGTGTGTGTGTGTGTGTGTGTGTGTGTGTGTGTGTGTGTGTGTGTGTGTGTGTTTTCCAGTGTAACACTGGAGGATGCTGCCATGAGTAAAGCCACCGAGGGATCCCTCTGTAATCTCTGTAATAGACACAAACATGTTTATTGGTCTGCTCCGTCCCATTGGACGAAAGGATCCCATTATAATCATGTGAGGTGTTGTGCTCGGTCTTTACTGCTGGGGGGGGGCTGGGCTGTGTCTATTCATTACGGAGATTGCAGAGGGATGATACACTCAAATTTACGATTCTTCCGAGGATCTTTCGAGTGAAATGACTCATTTAATATTCAGGAAATCACTCGCAGTGTTGGCTTTAAACACCGGTGGTTTCAAATAAGTTATTAATAGTTAATCGGTGGTTGTGGAGCTGTTAATGGTACCACAGTCGTTTGTCAAAAGGTCCTAATAAACAATGCATCTTCACAAAGTTGTAGCTGTGTTTTCTAGAGGAGGAACTAACTGTGAGGGTGGATTGTTTTGGAGCTGAAAGTGCCACTACGGTCTGGCAACAAAGAGTAGTGACAAGACGACCACCTGTGTGTGGGTTTTTTACAGTTTGTTACTGATTCACAATCTGTGTGGCCAAGTTGGACGGCGTGTGTGTAGTATTGTACCTTTCTTCGTAGACTTTCAGAGCCCAGATGGAAGACAGAAATATGCATGCAGCATTATTTTTGTCAGATTTATAGAACAGTATGTATGTCTGATTTATTTATTTTAAATCTCAGGTATTGTGAAAATTAGAGCCTGACCAATATCAGGTGGCTGATATTATTAGCCCATCGTGGATACTGTATATTGGTATCGCCCTGTCCATTGTTCGATATTGGTTCCGTATCGATGTGACACAGAGAAGGATACAGGTGTGTAATTTGTAAATATTAAATTCTTTCTGAAGCTTATTATTTAATTGAACTGAAGTTATTTGGGCCAGTAAAGTTTACTGTTAAACTATAAAATGATCCTGCCTCTATTAGATACGTGTCTTTGTCAGATGTGTTTTCTAGCGACACTTGAAGGATCAATGCAAAACAATAGAATGTATTCTATATATTCTGTATATGAGAAAGATAATCACCTGATGAATCCGTATATAATTGTTTTACTCTATGTGATCGGTATCTACCCCACTAATCCAGAATAGTGCAGACCTGAAACATTTGCATGTGCACCAGCTCCATTTCCATTCCTACAATTAACAGTAAGTGGCTTTAGAGACCCCCTTAGACATATGTGCCTGTTTAGATGTACTTTATGTTTACATCTAGAAGAACAGGAAACAAGAAGTGGGCTGTGTTTCGCCAGCGAGGTTCACCCACAGCATCAAAACAGCAGTCATTCCACACAGCTGCTGCTATTAATAACACTGTGCCCGCCTATGTACCTGCAAAACATCAATCATCATTATTAAAGGTTAGACGGATGAATAATGATTAACCTACAGAGCTGATACTGACACAGACTTTTGTAAATAAAGCTTTAATTCTATAGCGCTTCTCCAACACCGAGTTACAGGGTGCTTCACAACAAGAACAATATAGATTAAAAATAATGTATGAGAGAAACGCCAAGCACATAGTGTACACAATGCAAACAATTGTCAAAAGTACATACAAACACAATAAAGCATGCAGAGATCTGTGATCCAAGGCAGCCAAGAAAGTGTGTGCTCAGCTGATCTGACGGGAGGGGGGAGGTTGTTCCAGAGACTGCATGCTTTTGGTTTGAAGGAATAACCGAGATGTTCTGGTTGGATGACCGCTGAGGCTTGTTAGTGATGCAGAGGGTGGCTAGCTCAGAAATGTAAGCAGGGGCTTAATCATGTAGCGCCCTGTACACGACTAAAATAATCTTAACATCACATCTGAACTTGGCCGGCGAACCACTGCAGAGAGGCTAAAATCTGTGTAATGTGGGATTTTTTATTTTATTTTATTTTTTTACCAGTCCTCATTAAGAGCCTAGCTGCTGCATTTCGAATCAGCTGTCAAGTCGTGCCAAAAATGATAACGCAAGATATAAGATAATAACACAGAATGAAACTGGCAAACAACCTAAACAATGTGTGATGCCCACCTCATCAATTCACCCACAGCTGTCTCTAGAAACATGTGTGTGCTCATTGTCTGAAGGTAGCATGAGGTATCGGATTCTCAGAGCACATTCTCCAGGTTGGAAACCTGTACACGTATAAATCCGGCCTCTGTGCACTGGCTGGAGATTTGTTTCCGTCTCAGTCAAGGTGTGCTCTTGTGGTGTTTTTTTTTTTTACGACGGAGTCGTTTTCACACATCAGAGTTCATACTCTCAAATGAAGCAGAAAATTCTTTGAAAAGATGTTTTTCATCACAGGCAAAGACAATTTTCCCCTCACATAATTTGAAACAATCACAGCGCAGACAGCAGCTCTGCATAACATTTTCTTTTTTTTTTCTGTGGTTGCTGCGTAAACAGCAGAAAACACGTTTCTGGCTTTGTTTTGTTTTGTTTTTTTCCTCCACATTTATTCATTTCCTCTCTCTTTGCAGTCGTTGAGGAGTAATGAATAATTAGAGAGCAGGGCATGAATCACTCAAAAATGCAATTGCAGGGAAACCGCATAATGGATTTGAGTCCACGTGGATCACACCACAAATAAATGGTCTGATAATGTCGTTATCATTTGGACGGAAAGTAATTGACCTGTTGGGCAGCAGCCTGTCACAGAGCCGCCTCGCTTCAGAGGATCATACATGTGCATGAGTGTGTGCCTGTGTCTGTGCATGTTAATGCGTGCCGCTCGCGGTGTGTGTGTGTGTAGCCGCGCGTTCAGCTCGGCGCGTGTGGTACTTTTCAAGCGGCCAAGTTTCAGGATGGCTCAATATCTCTGTGTAAACATCAGAGGGAGTGTGATTGTCTATTCATTAGAGAAGACAAATGGAGGAATCTCTGCCGGGCAGAGAGAGATGTGGCCTTTCAGACTGTCAGTCCGGCCTGAGCCTACGTGCCAAGAAGACATTTAACTCATAGGCACTTTGTTTTTCTCTCTGCACACACACACGCACACACAGGATTCCCCATCTGTTCTCTCCCCATTTATCTTCTACGAAGTTTGCCAAATATATGTTTTGGACTGATTATCATTATAAATTTAATCATTAATACGATGATTCGGGCTGGCAACAATGATCTTTAATCTTGTAAACCTCATAAAATCTCTTTTTAAGTTAGGGTTTTATTTACTCGGCATGGCCCAGTTTTGTCACGTTTTGTTCTGCCTGCTCTATCTTTTTTTTTTTTTTTGCTCATCTGTCTCGTCCCTCCTCAGTATTCACATCGCAATTATCACTATTATTAAAGGTAACAAGGACAGTGAGAAGGTTTTTCTGCCTGAACAAATGCCCTATTGTAATTTCGCAACATATGATGGCCTTAAATAACAGAACTACGACTAATGCCACACCCTGGATGAGCATCGTATGATTACCATCAATTTTTCGTTAATCAACCCAGAAAATACTTGTTGCAGGTCGGGCTGGGTCATTTGAAATGAGTTGGTGCTACAATATCTGAATATCAGGACTTTAACTGAAGCAGTTATTTTTTTAAATTCCTATACTTTGAGGTAATTCACCATGTTTTACACAGACAAAAGCAGCCAGACATCTTGGAGTGTCACGGTACATAGAGGTCATGGTTCAGTACACGTTCAGTGAATTGGAAATAAGCAACAAAAAATACCAAGACAGACAATAAGACTTTCATATTTTTAGGCAGGTATTTTTGCCTCGCTTGTATCTGCTCAACGTGTTTCCACTCACATACAACTACTAAGCGGCGCCGACGCCCTGTCTTTGTCAGACCTCTCACACCTTTCAGGTGTCAACCCCCCCGAGCAACAAGATGAGTAATTCTGACAGTATATATAAAAGGGACATTTTCTGTAACCATGTCACATGGCTGGAGGGATACATGAAAGTGCCTTGTGAGATTCATTGAATTCAATGAATGACACAAATACACTGGAGAGTTGCAGGAAATCCAACTCATTCGGATGTACAGGAGTTAGATAAGACATTTAAGAAATGCAAGCTACTCAAGGCTTCTGGAGAGTGAATGTTGTTGAAAAGCAAAAGCAAAAGCTATCCCCCCCCGGTGTTAGGGCAGCCAGTGAGGCGGGGCCGGAGTAAAAGTCCACTGGGCCTTGTTGCTGAGTGTGTGGATATGAAATCCCAAGGATGAGTGATGACAAAGGGAAGCTAGTGGCATTAAGTTGAGAGCACCTGCAGCCCCGGAGACCACAGCGGCTGCCTAATAATACATGAGCGATACTACCTTGAACCTCATTAACTCCCGTTATTGTATTCGGCAACTGTTGTAATGACTTCTTTTTAATGAGGGATTCTTCTCATGTCTCACAAGCAGCGAGGAAAGCGGCAGATCTATTTTGTTAAAAATGGATGAGACGGCGGGAAGGATGGAGGAGTAGAGAGTGCTTTTGAGGAGTGTTGCAGGAAAAATAACAACTTGGCAACTTAAACTGCTATTTTTACTTCCTGGCATTTGATAGTTCTGAGGGGGGGGGGAGTGTGGCGTCTGGCCCCCCACTGGGCATCAGGTAGATGTTCAGCTGCAGCAGCGTAAGCGTAGACATCAAAATAGATTTCACACTCAGTTCTTTCCTTTTTCTAAAACAATCTCCTACCTGCTCTCTAGCAACGTTTGCCTTGGCGTCTAAACCTAGAGCCGCATCAGCGAGCCAAGTTTCTCTGACAGTGTAAACTTACTTTGCTCTGGCAGAGGGCTCACAGAGCAGAAGTTGACTGCTTGCTTTTAATAAATGCACAGTCTCACACGTGTGTAGATCCCATAAACCACTTCAGTCGTCCTTGACTGTGACCCGGTGATGAAGGAGGCATGCATGATGAAGCGCGTGTCACAGACAAGGCGGTGCATCGGGAGCCCATCAGAGGCGTACGCACTTTGCAAACATGCTGATTCAGTGCCAAGGAGTGGGACGTGAGCGATGGGGGCCGTTATTGTGGCGCGTGCTTCAAAAGCAACCATCGCTGAATAAGACGCTTTATCAGACAACTGAGGTGGGCCCCCCACGTTTCATCAGCTCGAGTCATAAAGCGTAGATGTTTATCTGCTCCCGGATATATGGGCATGTCACCTGGACAAGCTCAGGCTGTTAAGACCGGAGATATATGAGCCTTTAGTTCATTTACAGAAACCAGCAGCGTGGTGATGAAGCTGAAAGGTCACGGGTTCGATCAAAAACACTCGTATTTCATTCTTCATGAGCATCTCTGAGCGACACTCGACTGAGGCTGGATATTTAAAGACTTTTTTTACATTAACACAACAATGTTGCATAAGAACCTTATTATTTGTTACACTTGAAACTTGTCAGTGTCTGTTGGACATGCCATGTAATTCAGCCGCCGTTCGAAAAACATGTAATTAACATTTGTGCGCTGCGATGTCTTGCAACGTATTGGCATATTCACCGATACCGACTCATCTGAGATAAATGTCAGCCTGTCTGACTAATTGGTCGAGTTCTACGCTAAACCTCAGTCTTTGAAGTGGTTCTCACAATGTACAGAGCTGAGGTCTCATTCATCCAGCGTGTTATGTCTGGAGGCAGTGCAGCTAAAGCACATATCCTCCCTTCGTATTTTCCTATTGAACACACAGATATGCGGTTATGTGCTTATGCATTATATCCCAGAAATATCCGATCAGCCCGTGTGGCGGTTGAATAGTAAGCAGACGCCGACGACTTAAGATTCAAAAGAGGTTTTTCAACCGGAAAGTACTGACAAGCTGATTTTCTGAATGGAAAATGTCTGGTTCTGTGCATAACTTGGTCACAGTTGTGTTGAGTTATAACTTCTATATGATTCTATAATCATTGTGAAATTGTTTGTCAGAGAAACATGAATATTTCTCATTACAGTGTTATCTACAGTGGTCCTAAATGGTCATGGGTCGAACATGCTACATACTACTCCATTGTATCTGTTGTTGAATTTGTTGTTTGTTGAGTTTTGTGTGTCATTATCAAAGAATGATTATTTATCTTTTTTGTATCAGTCCGGCTGCAGTTTCTGTGCAAATTACAGCTGCAATGGTTGGTTGATTTGTGTTTTGATAATCGATTAATCATTTAAACAATTTTTTTCAAGCAAAAATGTCTCTTTCCATCTTATTTAAATATAAGGATTTGCTGCTTTCCTTTGTCCTTTATGACAGCTGATGAAGAGTTTTTGAGTTTTAAAAGCAAAAGCAACGTTTCTGACATTTTATCAACTAAACAAACAGATCTACCACGCAAATAATTGTCTGATCAATTGTTCACGAAAATAATTGTTAGCTGCAACTCTTGACGACACTAATTTATATCACAGGTTATGACGTTGAGCATTCATTGAAAGCTGCATAATATCCAAATAGGCCCAAATTTTAGTACATTTTTCCATATTCATGTGCAAAAGTTGGGACAAATGTATTCATGAAGTAGATTTAAATTCAGGTCGTGTTCACCAAAGTGCTGTGCAAATTAGAGCAGGTAGCTGAAAACACAAATGTAAGGGTTACAAGGGTAAACATCAGGGACACAAACACACATCAGGTATGTATAGGGCAAAAATTGGACACACCTGGAGGATTGAGTTTTTGAACGTCTGCCAACAAAACTTGATTTTCTATATCATGGCTCTAATCGTTTTATATCTCTGTGTCGGGGTTTAATATCCATGCTGTCCTGTGTCGTTTGTCTACAGGTAATTCCTCAAGCCAGCGTGGGAGAGGTGCATCACGCCATCCGCACAAATTTCCAGAGAGTCAACGACTTCTTCATCCCCCCGACCAACCTCATCATCACTCACGTGAGGTAAAATGGCACGCACAAACATTCGACCATCTCTGACTTCAAACACAGGCGACCTCATTGCTCGCTCATCACAGCCGACCTTCTGAAGTAAAGGGGAAAAGAGCAAATGAGAATTCTAATGAGAATCTCGATGTGTGTTAATCTAGAGAGGCTATTAACCTTTTCTTTGAACTTTGTCGATTCAGGTTCGCCTTCGTCTTCCTCAAAAATGAACCTGCGGTGCACAAGATCGACCTGGAGACCTTCCACCGAGTCAAGACCATCAGCTTGAAGAACTACAGCTGTATACCTGTCAGCATGGCCTACACACATCTGAGCGGCTTCTATTTCGTCCAGTGCCAGAGCAAGAGCCGCCTGCAGGCCCCGCCCCAGCTACTCATCGACAGCGTGACTGACGCGGTGATCGGTCCAAACCTGAACCTCACCGGGCAGCCTTTCGTGTCGCCTGACGGTCGATACATCGTGACGCCCGACCCGCAGAGCTCAAAGCTGATCGTACAGACAGTTTCATTCCAGGGGGAGCTGGGTCTGAACCAAGAACTGGACGAGTCCGTCGCTGTCTCTGATCTGGCTTTCCAGCCATCCTTCACTGAGTCCAACCAGCACTTGGTCGTAGCCACCTCAGGCTCAGGCACGGACCTGCTATTTGCCGATCTGTCCTCGGGCCACACCGAGGTTCTCCGGAGCCTCAAGGAGCCTCTAGCCCCACAAGCCTGGCCCTGGGGAGGCCCCAACAGAGTGGTGGTCTCCAGCGGGTTGTTCGGACAGTACCTGGTGACGCCGGCAGCCGAGTCCCTCTTTGTCCTGAACGGCAAACAGAGAACGCCGCACTGCGAGGTGTCAGACATCAAGAGAGGGAACACAATTGTGTGGGTTGGTGAGGTATGAGTAAAAAAAAAAAGATCAAAAAAAAAGGGAAGAAAAAGAAAGCAGGGGATGTAGGATGAGGAGAGACGTAAAAGGGGAAAAAAAGGAAAGATCAGGCCAAATTACCTATAATAAAGATTTATGTGAACGTAAGTTGTGGACTCAACCCTGGGACTGAGCAAGAAGGATACACGCCTGGGTTTATTGTAACAAAAGTACACTTAAAAAAAAATAGAGTAATTGAGAAAAAAAAAAAACATTAAGAAACCCTGTTGTGATATTTCTATTGGGAGAAAGTGTCAATGCCGTTCAGTGCAACAGTGATCTATGTGCACTTAACTATACAGAATTGTACATTATTGCACTTCCTTCCATGTTATCACAGCAAATAGGTACCTGACGAGGGGTTATTAACAAACTATGAACTATGCACAATGCTCACTTTTTTTAGAGTAAAAAGCTTTCCGATTTTTGTTTATCTCAACGATGTTTGTCGTTTTCACCAGTGCTGCATATAATCACCACAAACTGTCCGTCTGTCCCGTCTGCCTTTAGTGTATGTGTGTTCTGAGTCCTTTTAAAAAGCTACCAACCCATCTGTTTACTCGCCTTCGTCATGGTATTGTACTGTATCCTCCCTCTGAGAGCTTTCATTCTCCTCATGCCGGCAGAGGTTGGCTTTATGCACTCGTGTAATACCCTCTATTTACATTGTCTATCCAAAGAGCCCGATTGGTCCATTAGCCGTCGACAATGGATGTTTTCGCTCGTGGAGGGAGCCCCGACCAGAAATGAGCGGTACATCCAGTGGTCTCTTGCAGTGGTATAATCTGTCCCCAGCTGTCTCTCACATTTATTCTGTACCTGCAGCACAACTCGGTGCTGTGGAGCCTGAAAATGCCACTTAGCAGATTCCCTCAGGGTAATGACTCCGCTTTACGCTGACCCACATGCCAAGGCTGCGCCGAAAGTGGCGTCAACTCCGCTATCCGACCGGCTGTGAGCATTTGTTCTTCCTCCCAGAGAGCCGTGCATCAAGATCAAACTCCAAAGGCAGGTAGAGGTGGCAACTATTTAGCTTTCACTTTAAAACTGTAACATACACACCGGGAGAAAAAAACAAGGCTGCATATCAACACCTAGCAGCCCGTTTCAAAAGTAGGGACACATTTGAACAAACATTAGCAATACACGATTTTAAGCAACATCCACTTATTGATTGAACAACGTTTGTACAGGTTTCTTTATCATAACTCTTATTGATAACAATGTGTACCTACTTTTGAAAAAGACCCCGGTATTATCTGTCTGGAGGCAGCAACCGAACGAACACCAGCAACTCACAATCCATCAATCCAAAACCAGCCGACGTTTCCTCTCTGTGGTCGAGCTGCATCACCTTCTGCATGATTTACTTTTTGCCATCCGTGCTAATCATCGCAACAATGATCTGTCAGCATCAAGAAAGCTTCTCGGCACCAGAAATCACAGTAACCATAGTGTCTCTGAAGCATCCCTGCCTCTTGACAGTGGCGCTGGGATGTTCTTTCTCTGACGACACACTGCGTGTCTGAAAACAGAGTGTTCTTGCTTCCTATTTTCTCCTTACACTGCGTAGTCTTTTCTCTGTGCCTCCCAGCCTCAAAACTACGGCTAATAAAATGGATAACCCCTGTAATTCAGTTATCATAAATATTCTCTCCCTACACATTATAAAGTAAATCAGATGGTATTTTTTGACAAGCAGCCAAAAATATAAGTTCTCCCTCAGTGAGCATTTAAATCCTTTGTATTTGTCGAAGCTGCTTGACATTACATGGATGAGACCTAATGAATTTGATACTTAGAATAACTAATAATTACTAAATTTGAAAAATGGGTTCTCCAAAGAAAAGACAAAGTTTTACAAATAAAGTATTACATTTCAGTCCTTATCTTTTCACCCCCATGCCAAGAGAAAGTTAGGTGAAGTTTTGAAGAGAGACACAAAATGGCTCCATACAGCTGATCCAAGTCGCTGCAAGTCCACAGATCCCAAAATGATTTGAAAAGACACTATTTCACCCAATTCCATGCCAAACATTTCACAAGCTGCATTAACACGGAGCCTTATATTTCAATTATAATCTTCCTAAAAGCTTGAAAAGCAGTGCTCCATATAAACCCTCAATGAGAATACACAGAAATGAGTTTTGATCGGCTGCAGAGGGACAGTTTGAACACTTTTCCAACAATTTAACCTGATTATCTTCTGGCTCCATTCATTCCGCACATGCCCACTTGATGTAAATGCTCAGTGAAGTACATGTGTCCACTTACCAAAAATGGCGGCTTCAGTGGTCTACTGTTGAAAGTTTGCTTTTAATACAAACTGGTAGAGATCTTAACATAGTAGATGATAGATATCCATCTTTTTTTCAGACAGAACTGATGAAAATCACCAAAAGAGATGAAATATCCAACGAGGAAGAGGAACGCATGACAGGAGAAAACAGTTGCTCTGAGATCTTCAGTGGCAATGAAGAAATATTATCCATGTAGACAGGGCTAGTATAGCTGTTAACTAAAACCGTTAGCATCCTGAAGTGGAAGTGTTTGCTGGGCTGCATGTCGAGGGTGCAAATAACATCTTTTCAAATCAATTTCATTTCCAGAGATGAGCTGCAAGGAGTCCCCATCTACTTCAGCAAAGCACCAGAAATGTTTGGTTGACTATGAATAATCATCCAACTTTCCAGCATGAAGTCCAGTAGATCATGACTGAATTTTCATTTTTAAGTATGCTCATCATATAAAAACATAAAAATACAAACAAAACGTACATAGAAGACATTATCAAGAACAAAAACTATGTCAACTTTCTGTTAAATCAGCTAGTGGGCTACAGAACAGTGGCTCTCAGGCTCAGACCCTGCGGGGACAGAGCAACATTTTCCTCATGTTGAAATGTGATTGGCAGCTCCCTCGCTCAAAAACTGTATGTAATCACGGCACAAATACTCACAGCCTTCAGGATCTTGTAGTTGCTGACCGAACAAAGCCCGGCCCACCCACAAAACTAAGATGTCAAAGTCCAGCCTTGGATGTACAACATGTGTCGTGACTGGAAATCTATCTGCTCATGTGTTGGGTTTTTTCGTTTTTTTCTCTGTTTTGTTTCTTCCCCCAGAAACAAACAGCAGCCCAGAATTAAATATTAACCATCTTCTCCTAATACGTAGTTGTGCCTGTAACTCCCCAATGCGATTGCCATGTGTAGGGTAGGAAAAAAAAAACAAGCTGTGTAAGAAAAGAAAAAAGTAAACACAAGAGTGAAGCAGACTCGTCGTTCTCGTTTGTGATTTTTAGGTATTTGCTGCTAATCTGCCATGAAACTCCATTCTGGCGTGAGAGCCTGTTGGATGAAACCGATCGCAGGCTGTTTGACTTACAGGATACCGATTTCTTAGACCACTGTTGCACTGAGGAGAGAAATATAATCCCTGACATATATTTATGTTGATTGGATGGACGTTTGTCTGATTGGTAGCCCAGTTTTTTCTCACCGTGTCAATGGATGAAAAGAAAAATACCCTGTTAAAGTATTCCGGCTCTGATGCTTCTTCAAAGTCACTACCCCATCCAAAGTCACTCCTTCCCCCCCACCCCCACCCCGATGGCTCCAAACGAGTATTCCAACCCAAGACATGCATGTAATGAAATAGATCCTCGACATGATTATCATAGGCCTCTCTCGGCGGTCTCTCACGGTCACACACGGTTTACAGTTGCTTGTGAAGAAGTCACTTTTTCTGCCCTCTCATCGTCACGTCTGTCAGCTTATCTCTTGAGGTCGATTCAGCAGTTATGACATCGCTACTAGAGCCAAGGAGAGCAAGAACAAAGAGACTGCACCTGCGCCTGCTGATATAACTACATTATTGGCTAGCTCACGTCGTTCCGTTTCGGGTCGCCCTCAGTGTCACATGACTTATTTCCCGTACCTCTCCTTTAACCCTCAGAGTAACGGGGGAGGGGGGGTGGGCTGCAGAAGCTGAACTGCTTTGGTGTGATAGACATTGATAGCAAACCACTGTTGTAGATAACATTGTTCATGTTTAGAACACGTTCGGACATGACAAAAACTGACTGTACAGTTTTCTTTATGCATTTTGTGTGTTCTGGTTTATGAGGGAATTGTTTTGTAAGAAAAAATCGAATTAAATATATTGTAAAAATCAAGTTGTGTTTTTTTTTTTCGCTGTGTCTTCGAGCGTTATTGATCGGGAGTCAAGACTGCTTCTCGATAGCAATTAGTCCGAGAAGCACTCGGACTAATAGTTTGGAATTAAATGTCAAAACACAGAGAAAAAGGCAAATTACTCTCTCTGCTTCATAAAGCTCAAAGAAAAGCAGCAGGTCCTCACATCGGAGAAGCTGGGAGTGAAAACTGGAAAATTATTCATATAGAGAATTTAAAGTGTCATGGCATGAAAATATATCATGAAACAGTATGTCAAATAATTCTCTGGTGTGAAGCCGACGCGTTGGAGTCAAAATGATTTGGCCCTTTTTTCTGGTTTTGATTGTTTGTGAGACAAAACAAGGAAATTCCAGTTTTGTCCCCACGTCTCTGTCCTTGCACTGACACGGATATTTACTAATAACAATCGCTAGCTGCAGTTGTAAACACTTAATTTCACAGCTCTGTAATCTCCTAATAATTTCCTCAAAAGAACTGTGTAATTCGGTGCCAATAACGGTGAAAGAAATGCTCCGTTTAAACCCCCCAAAGTAATCGTTCATTCGTGACTCATTTATTCATAATTGGAAACTTTATTCTTCGCAAAACGTTAAATGAAAAAAGCGCCGATTGAAGACCGTTTCTGCTTTTGCTATAATTACACACACACACAAAGAAAATGAAGAGATTAAAGACGTGTAAACCTTCTTACTAAAAATACTGTCAGAAGCATTTTTACCTTGATCATCTTCACTTGATGAAATGATTTACTGCTCACCAGAAAATTCATCGGCAACAATTCTGATAATCAATGAAGTGATTTTTTTTCCCCCAAACATTTACTTGATCAAGCTGCCAGGTTGTGAGCTTGCTGCTGTTTTATACCAAAAATGACAGAAAATGAACAAGCTTTGGATTCTTGTTCTGGCAAGAAGTCTTGCACCCGTCCGTTTTATCCAGATTTGCGCCAAAAGTTAACAAGTTCTGCTCTGGGCCGAGACTCACCCGTAATTCAAGTTTCGTGAAAATTCATCCAGTAGGTTTTGTGTAATCCTGTTAACAACAATTTTTTTCCAGACATTCACTAGATCAAGCTGCTAAATTGTGAGATTGCTGCTATTCTATACCTGAAATGATGGAACATGGACAAGCTTTGGGTTTTGGACTCTTGGTTGGTCAAAACAAGGTTAAAAAAACCTGTTGGTGAGGTCTGATCTGGGCTGAGGCTCTGCCAACGTTTCCTGAAAATTCATTTGGCAATTTTTGTGTAATCCTGCTCTCAAACAAACCAACCAACAAACTGGGGCGGGGGCGACAACAAAACCTGTTTGGGTGGAGGTGATTAATCATCGCCACATACAGTACAGTACAGTACAGTACAGTACACCACAATATTCCTCTTCTGTTATAATTGTACATGAAAAGTACCATTAGAGGACGAATCCCACATTGACAGACTTGGGACAAAATAAGACATTTCAAGATGTCACCTTGACCTTTGAGAGAACGTGAGTTTCTCATAATTTTCTGACATTTTCAAGACTGAAAATACTTGTAGATTAATCGAGGAAATAACTGTCATCTGCAGCCCTGCTGAAACGTTCAATAAGCCAGGGTTCATGGTATTTAATCACATTCTTCAAACAAGGCCTCCGAATACACACAAGCTACCTTTCAGCACCTTGGAGGTGTTACAGCTGACAAGGTTAGACAGAGCGACAATTTCAGCTCCTGGAAAATTACTAGATATCCCCGTCTGCGATGTGACATTCATCCCCCCCTCCCGTCGCTGCCCTCCTCGCAAGCCGCTGTCATTTATGGGCTCGGTCCTCTGATGAGCTGGCATCGAGCTGGCCTTCACTCCTGTAAAAGTTAATGTAATCTATTGTCTATGTGTGCTCAACACGCTCCCAACAATCCATGACCATCACTTACAACAGCGCTCCGCCGAGGGGACGCTGTCAATACTCCCTCCCTCAGTGTCAGAGCGGCAGAACAAGAGAATAAAAGACTTCCTGAAGCCGAACATCGGTGAGGCAGGAGAATCCGATCAGACAGACAATTAACATCCTGTTCACGCCTGCCGCAGTTTCCTGTGAGTCACAACAGAGGAAGACTTCATCCTGTCTGAAATACCTGCTGAAAACTGACAATACGATCACACTTCTCATGATCACCTTCATTTTTTTTTTTTTTTTACAATCTGATACCAACAAGAAGTACAATGTGAAAGTACCTCCATAAATACAGATCGTGATGGCGACTGCTTCTCTTTGCATTGTTTAAAGGTGTTCAGTGGAAAGATTGCTCACATGCTGGAGACTCACACTGGGCCAAATAGTTTTTTTGTCATTTGAAGTATACGTAGCATTCTACGGAAGCCCTGAAGGCCAAGTGAAGTAACTTTTTTCTGGTGAGACATTTTCTAGGTCTGACACAACTTGTTTTCTCGCCTGTGTTTATGAGTTGAGAACTGGTGAACTGTGTGAAACAAAAAAAAAAAAAATCACTAAGTTTCATACTTGGAAAAAAGATTTTTCCCATGGAAAAAAAAGCAGTCAGATTTGTTGTTTTTTTCCTCCTCATTTTTTTCACTCGTTTTTCTCACACTGAAATACAAAAACGTTTTCCTAAGAGTTTTTTTCTCAGATTCACACATGATTTTTTTCCCTTTCTCCTGAAAAATGAAGAAAAAAAATTAGTTTCACACGTCAACTTTTCTTCTCCTGCAAAAGAACCCATTATTTTCACTCAATTTCACACATGTAAGAATGTATTCACCTGAATTTTTGAATTTTCACTCAGTTTCACACATGAAGTTTTTTTTTTTTCCCCTGAAATCTGTGGCACACATGAAATAAAATTGCTTCACTGAGTTTCACATGTAAATAAATATTTTCTACTCCTGTAAAAAATATTTTTTCACAGTTTCACATGTGATGTTTCTCACAAAGAAATAAAGAACTCGTTTTGCACATGAAAGAATTTTAATTGTTCAATCAATCATCAATTATTGTTTTTTTCCCACATGACAACATAAATTTCACTCGTTTCACTTTCCCCACTCACACATGAAAAAACACATTTTGTCCAGAAAACTAATTGTTTAACTCAGTTTCACACATACGAAAAAATATTTCTTCTTCTGACAATAACATTACTTTTCACTTGGCTTCAAACATTCGTACAGAAAATTTTAAAAAGTTTTTTTCACCATTTCTTGTGTGACATCTTTTCCTACTTTTTTTTTTTTTTCCACGTTGAAATTTTTCACTTCAGACCTCCAAGTGTTCCTGGTGCACAATGCCAAAAGTTAGTGAAAAAAAAAGCTTACTGTAACAAAATGAAGTCTCTCTGGCAGGTGGACACAGCTGAACCCTCAGCAGTGCAGCCTCATTGCTCATATAAACAAAATGAAGGAGTGAAAACTAAATGAGGTAACAGATGTTATGACACATTTTATATTACTTTTATATTCATTAGCACTTTTATAAACATATCTGAATACTTCATTCACTGAATACTGTCAGGGGAGATGGATGGAGAATTAAAATCTCTGGAGGACGCCTGGTTGTCTTCTTCTGTGGTGGAGAGTGAGAATCCTCCAGCCTGTGAGGAAGCACGAGGCTTAAATTGCCTCAGCGGCCTCATTTGGGTGAATCTCACTCCAACTAACAAGGTTACTCACCTCCAGCTCTGAAACCCACCGAAAAGCAGACCTGGGTGAAAATAATACTTGCAAATGAGGTTTTTTTTTTTTCCTCATTCTGCTCCAACAAATGTGTCGGGTTTGATTAATTTTTTTCCGGAAATAATTGATAAAGAGTTACAGAAAAAAAAACAAAAAAAAACAAGAAATGTACTTTTCTTTCACAATGTTTATGACAAAGACAAATAAGATACCTGCTATCTGGTCTGTGGGGAAAATCTGACAAAGTTCACGCTAACAAACACCTTCAAAAGAGTCCTGCTGACATTTATACCGCAGGACTGCTGCTTCGTGCCTCTAATGAACACGACCCGCGTGACCGCGTGACTGGAGCTGGAGAGGATGAGGCGCCTGTGATGGTTTTATCACAGGAGCTGGTTTGACCTCTGAGAGGTTTGATCAAATATACACGTCTGTGGTGACACTTTATAATACAGCCTGAAGTTTACAGTGTTAAACCATTATGTGAGTCAGACACTAATAAAATACTTAAAAGGTTCCTACCTGGTTCCTGATGGAGGCCCTTGAGTCGTTTATTAGGATGTGATTTATATTGACACTGTAAATTACGGGCCGTCTTACCAAGTGTTACCACAACTGCCACAAAATATGTTTGAAGAACTCGAATTCTCAGGAGGGATTATACGTCGAGGACTGAGTGATAATTAAATCACTCCAATCTTTAAGTGTGATAACAGCGCTTGTCACTATTTTGGCGCACAACGGATTAAATGTCAGCGCAGTTTTGGCGAGAAAACCTTTTTGGGTTTAAGCAGGATTAAGATCTGTATCAGAGTTGAGTAACTAATACCTAACAGCTTCGGTCTTTTGGCTCCGAGGCGCAAAGCAGAAACTGTTTTGGTACGAGCGGAGAGTCAAACCGCTCAGACACACACTCGGAGCGCTAATAACGTTACCAGATAACTGGCTGTTTGGGCCACCATCTGTGAGTGTGAGAGATGCACACTTCATCTAAAAGACAAACAAGATGTTCTTTTGCACCGTGTGAAAATCTTTTCATCAGAAGACGCATCAAAGCACGCGATCATCAGCTACTGTTGCGTCGGCAGGTGTGGGATCTTTTCTTTACCCTTCCTTTGATTAAAGTTCAGCAGACCAACATCCAGCCTTTGGGGAAAAAATAAAGGTGGGAACGCTTGCTACGTGAGGCTGGGCCAAAGATCATCACAATTCATCATGGGGTCAGCATCCATGTCCGTACCAAACTTCACGCCACACCGTCCAAAAGCGGTCGAGACAGTGATTGGTCAGGTCAATGCAGAGATGATGGAGGTTGCGCCGTTAGCGTCGCATCCGATACATGGAGCAAACACCGGAAAACAAGCCCCCAGCATCCCCGGTAACAAGAGCAGACACGAGGAGCTGTTCCTGAGCTCTGCTGCTGAAGGTCTGTGGACACACTGTGAACATTCAGAAAGAGAATCAGCAGTGATGTTTCCTTCGTTAGGGCTGCCATTCACGGTGCAGAGGAACAGACATCCCGGCGTGTTCTGACAGGAGTCTGTCATCAATGCATCATTCATCCCAACAAAACAAATAAACAAACAGCAGAGATGAATATTAAATGTGAAACGTGGGAAAGCTATAGACGAAGCCACTTCTGCTCGCGGTTGCTACGACATTAGGAGGCTAAATCAAAATGATCAGAGTGCAGCCGTGACAAGAGATGTCAACATCAGAAGGCCTTCATGTACCTGTATGGATGTGATTTCAACTCCAGGTTCATCATCTTCTATTCAGACATAGAAATATAACTGAAATCCAGGGTATAGAATCGCCAGCGATGATGTCACAACATGCAATTATAAATGAAACTACACAGATGCCCTGGCCTAAACAGCCTCCAGATGTGAGGGCAACATGCTTATTTTGTGCAGACTAGGACTGTCACAGAATTAGATTTCCACTACTCAGTTACGGCGGCCAAATGAAGTGTTGTAGAGGATGTATACAAAATCGATATACTGAAGCCAAAACTCGACACAGAGACGGGGTGGCAAAAAGCCGGTTCTGTTTATTCCTGGGCTGACTAAGCATCTATACCTCAGCTCTGTTCATCTGTTTACACTGTTGCATGGTGATGACCTGGACCATTACCAAAATGTCAAGATGTTCTTTGCCTCATTGTTCCATATCTTTCCTAATATCTTTCCTAATATCTTTCCTGCTGTTCTGTTCTGTTTGCTGAAATCATCTATCGGTTTGGTGTGTAAGTTTCCTGTTTTTCGCCGTTTTGGAAAGCCCTGGCACACGCTGTTACGTGTGTGTGTGTGCGCGCGCGTGTGTGTGTGCTTATTAAGTACGATGTTAACAGTATTTTCTCAGTCCGTGTTTATCTCAGACCCCAAAACAGAATAACACATTCATATCCAAAGTTCAATACCGGTCACTTAGTCAAGCCAGATTTCTCAATAGAAGTAATTAACCACTCAATTAATTGTGAATTTAAAATTTTTGATAATTCAGACAATGTTATCATATGTGTATAAGCAGGATATCTATATTTTACTTTGTAACCGCATAGTTTTTGTGTGTTGCAATGTTGTGACCAACAAAAAATGATGTCATCATCAATTTGATTCTTTCAAATTGAAAATGAAATTCAAAAAAAGTGTTAATTTGCTCATATCACCATCCAAATATCACAATATTTATTTATTTTTATTTTTTTTTTACACATACTGTTCATTTCTTTAAAAAAGACCCATTTGAGCATTTTGCCGCTCTGGCTCTGACCTCTATGATCAGGGGCAAAACTCACAGGCAGCTTCATTTTTGTCGCCTTTCCTTTTCAGCTACGTGGTTGAGGTTGGGCAGAGATCAAATACAGACACGCTCCCACTCCAGACAGTCAGACGAGTGGAAGTCACTGTAGGTCAAGCGTCGCTGCGGAAAGTAAACACACCGCAGCTCACTTTTAATCTTTTTTGAACAAGCGACCAGGCTGAATGTGGAGAGAGGACAGTCGCCCGTCAGACTCTCCTCCCCTGGTGTCCTGAAGCCCGAGCTAAACACAGGCTCCAGTCACAGGTGCTGGAGACGGTATCACGTCTTATCTTGGCACAACCGACTACACCAAATAGCTAAGAGTCTACGGCCACGCTAACATGCTAATGTTTAGCAGCTGTTATGTCAAATACATTCACATGTTAATGTCTGATAATCAGCTCTAAGCACAAATCACAGCTGATGGGGACGTGAGGAGTGCAAATAAAGAACCAAAGTTTTGGTAATAAGTGATTGAAACATTGATATCATTTAGGGGCTGAATTAAACATTAAGGGATCTTCAAAATATATTACACTTCACCCTGAGGGAGGCATTCATGTCTATACTAAATTTCGTAGTAATCCATCCAATATTTATTGAGACATTTCACTCAAAATCACAACTGTGAACGTCATATAGGCACTAGAAGAAAAGTCACCAAATCAACAGGATTTATCCTCCAGGGATCATAAATGTCAGTAAACATTTTTATGATGATCCATCCAGTATTTGTTGAACTGACGACAAACTACCGAGAACACTGCTGCTCGGATGGTCCCATTACCTGAGTTGGGATAATGGGACACAATACATGGTACATACTCTGGTAAAAGTTTCCTACCATCAACTTAATTTTTTAACTTTCATCCGCCATCGTTCAGCATCACACGACGTCAAATCGAGTTAATTTTCTGACTTGAGAAATGTGAATTCTCCAGTGAGAATACTTTTTTTTCTGATGATTGCAACAGCACAGCAAGAGTGACCGCAACACAGCTAACTCCCCAACAAAAGAATTTCCCTCAAATCAGGAACATTTCCAATCAAAGACTAAGCACACAAGATCAAAACTGAAATACCAGGTTTAAAGTCTTTAGCCGTTTACTTCACTCCAGATACCAAGAATAACAGATACAAGATCTGATCAGAAACTCAGATTCTCCCAGGAGTCTGTGATAAATACATCTTCACATCAGAACGGTAAAGTCAGTTTCTGTCAGTTGCTGATGTGATGTGACCATTAATAAGAGACACAGCAGTGGTGTCTTCATCAAAGGGGCTGGTGTTCATGCAGACGTTGTAAGGAAACCTTCTTACTGACAAGAATTTGTCAAGAATATGTCAGCCATTAGAGCCAAAGCGCAAAATAACAACAGCCATAAATATAAAATGTCACGGGGAAGTCTGCGGTGCAGTCGGCGTGTTTATGGCGACTGTGACTCTGTGAGACTAAATCTCTTTCATTACAGCAGTCATGCGAGTAATAACGGCAGGTATTAGAGCTGGTTGTGATGATGGGGGCGATGCGCGGAGCGTCAGAAATCAAGGTGTTGGGACACTAATGCGCGAGACATACATCATTCATGAGTGAGGGAAGAAATATAGGAGAAATATGGGAAGTCAAGGTTTCGTCAAACTGAAATATGAATTCTGCTCACTGTTTATTTAAATCAATGTACATTAGAATAACACTGCAGCTGTTGGGCATGTGTTTTGGACAATGTGGTAACAGTGTCAAAGCTTCAGGTCTCTGGGGGTTGAGAGTCAGCATTTGTTACTGACTGGAACATATGACCTAAGCATAATAGCCCTGTATATGAATATTTCTACCATACATTTCCCCCCTTTCCCAACGAGTCCACATAGCACTGCTGGTTAGACAATTTATTTCCGATTTCTGTCCCTTTACAGCCAGTGCTGCCAACAAAGACACTTTCTTGCTCAAGTGAAGTTTTTCTTTTTTTTTTGCGATCCATTTTCTAAGTCTGATCAAACAAGTTTTCTTTCCTGTGTTAATGACTTGAGAACTGGTGGGAAATATCTTTCAAAGTTCCTCTTTTGTTTCCACAAGTGAACATTTTCAGGCAAATTTAAAAAAAAAAAAAAAAAGTTTTTGTCAAGTGGTGAGTTTTTTTTTCATGTGTGAAATTGAGTGAGAAACAAAAAACAAAAACATTTGCAAAGTCCAGTGAATTTTTGTTCATGTTTCTAAACCTCATCGCTCCATGACTCAAAGTACCCAATGTGTCAAGCAGGAAGTCAGTCACATAAGAGTGCTAAAATCACAGATGGGAGGAACATCAGCCCCTCAGCCGGTTAAATGCACTTCATAAAGGCCACCTACACAGATACTAGACCATGAAAACATTAATCAGAACAAATGAATCACACCCCATCAAGAGCCGTAGTAGGAAGCTACGGAAGCCCTAAAGGGCCATGCATTCATATATTTTATTTCCTCTGTTTTCCCGTGTAACAAGTTAATTTCATTTGCAGAAAAAAGAGGGACCGATTTATGTCCCCCCAAATTGAGCGTTTTGATCCATCTTTGCGTAACTAGGGGCATTTTTCAGTGTTTATCTCTCAGGTGGACACCAACTAAATGCACACACTCCCAATCTCCTGAGTCTGATGCTCCAGAGCTGGACAGAGATAATAGGTATCTTTCTTTGTGCCATTGTGTGCTCCAAGACTTCAGTCAGAAATCATCGAGCAGCAGCAGGCAGGGGCCGGCCTCCTCACGCTGGGCCCTCGAGCCGACAGAAGGGAATATGGACGAAATTTTCCCTGGTGAACCTGTGCGACCACTGAGACAGTAATCCCCCTTCTCTACGTGATAACACCAGCTTTTATAGTCTGGAGGAAGTGCAATGTTTATCTTTAAGTCTGTCTAAGGGGGTGAGGATAACTAATAGATGTTAAATCACAAGAAAAGCGCTGCGGAGGCAGAGGAGTTGTTTGTCAAATCCAGCACCTTGATTCTGTTTCACAACGGCACGGACGATTAAACTGCATATTTCAGTACTTATAATGTGGCGTTACGATGAAAACATTGCATTTACTTCTTCTGTGTTTAACTAATGTCCCTGTCAGGAATTGTTCGCAGTAATTGCAAACTATTGCATCCATTACCCGTCACAGCCTTAAATATTTTCCATTAAGGCAACAGCTAGTGGGACTATTTAAATAAAGTGTATGCAAGCCTCTATTACCCATTTACTATATAACAATCACACACAACTTTAAAACCACTAACAGGTGAAGAGAATAACATTTATTATCTTGGTACAAACTCCATTACAGCTCAATCCCATTTCCAGTTCTTAAACCTACCCTTTGTTTTTCGATTGCCCCCTCACTCCTCAGAGCAAAGTGACAGGAGGTGATGGTTGAAATCTCCTCCCAATAAATGAGACGCTTATACTTCATCAGCTGTTGTTGATGGCATTTTGTAAACGCACGCCAACAGTCATTTCCACGATTTCGTCCTCAGCTCTGGTTATTACTCTTGCATTACAGCGGCAATGCTGGCATTAACACAGTGTTATCTGACATTAATCTGATGGAGATGTTTTCCAACACCACTTCACACTATCAATCAAGTCATCAAACACAAAATAACACTGCTTCATTACCTGGTCACAAGTGATGCAACATTATCAACCTACCCTGCCAGACTGCACTGATATTAGAGGAGCTGTACCAAGTGCAGCAACTTCTCTGCTGGACATCAGTAAAGGTGTCATTTGCCATTAAAAGTTGTCAATGCAATATTGAAATCCATCAAAATGTGGGACTGTCATGCACAAATCAGCAATAACAATGTAAAATTAGCTAACCAACTAGTTAACTATCAAGGCCTCAGCAAACTAGTAGTGATTGTTTCATGCTTGTTATTTATAAAAAAGGATCAAGTAGCCCTGACACTTCACCCTACCCCTCCAACCCAACAAGAATCAGTGAATTAAGATTTGTGCCAAAACACACTCAATGAACATTGGTGAGTATGGTGCCTTCTGTCACTGTAAATGATAAGGAGACGGAGACTTAAGGTGGACGCTCTCATGAATGTTCAGATACCCTCAGAACTGATTTTAGCTGTTTTCACTCCAGTAGAAGTTCAGTCAGCTCCCAGTTTTAGCTGATGCACTTATTTGAGTACAAAAATGTGCCTCTGTAATCATTATTCATAAGTATAATAGCTCAGCTGCTAGCTATTTGTAGTAGAGTTATCACATCGTGACTGTTTCTGTTTACCAGACGTTAATGTAGCTTGTGTCACAGATGAGCTGCTCCTTTCAGTCACTCCTCACCCAAAGAATGAAATTGCCAGTCATTACCATTCACCTCAGTGCCAATGGAATGCCAGGTGAAATTTCATAGTCCACAAAACATTTCTGATCTGTGGCAGATCCCAAATTGATTTGGAAATAAATGATTTTGAACAGTCAAGCTTGTGCATCCACCTCAGACAGGGTGCATGCTAATGCCTTTAGCTTAGCAGCGACAGTGAAGATCTAAGCTGTAAAAAGGCTGTTAATAATAAGTCTTTTCATATCAGTCTGGGCTCTTGAGGCTTCTGCAGATGAGCTTTATGGAGCCAGTTTATGCTTGTGTGCTTTGTTTTGCTTTTTTAAAATTATTTCCAATCTACTTTAGTTGTTTAGGAGAATCCTGCAACATTGTTCTGCAGTGAAGCTCCAGAAATGTTTTGTTGAATAGAAAACTTCCCCCAACTTCCCATCAGCACTGGGGATGAGCTGGTTAGGACTGAAATCATTTTTGGGTGAACCTCTCCTTTAAGATTCATTGTACATGCACTCAACGCCGCTAATTTGAGCAATTGTTACTCTGGATCCTGTAAAGTCTAATGATCACACCTTAACGACTGTTGTTACAAGATTTGAAATACATTATGAAGTTTCAGAGCAACTTTTGTCTTGTGAGTGTATAAAATCTACGGCGTTATACTAAACGTTGCACACATAAACACACAGAATGCATTTTGGGTTGTCTTTGATTTGATTTTCGCCGTTTTACCATGTTTACTGCAGACGATGCACAACATTCCCACAGAAAGTGTCTCTTTCACTCCATGGTAAAACCCCCAAAATAGCAGTAACACAGAAATGTGCTTTGTTGTGGCACTGTCCCAAACCTATTTGAAACTACTGAGGCTTATCCCACTTCAATAGGCAGCCATCCAGAAGGAGAGCTTCTTTTTACACAGTGGTGTACTGTGTGCTTCGTAGGCGGGAAAGAGCAGACACGCTGAGCTACTTGAAAAACCTGTAGATCCAAAGAGGCACCCTGAAACCCAGAATATACTAATCCAGTCAGAAATAGTTTGAAAGGAGGAAGACACCGTGGCGATGATTTGAATTTAGAGCGGCTGCCATTTTTAACCCACTTCTGGGAACTTCCTGCTCTACTACCAGCAGGTCAGATTTTCAAATTATCTTGTTGAACATCTGAAATCCTGCTGGGGGAATGGCACATGGTGGAACCCGCACAAAACTCATGGAACTAAACAAGAATCCAGTTGTCACACAAGAAGTCAGGAAATGAAATGAGCACCTCACAGGAATTACTGATAACCTGGAGAAGATGTTCGATAAAAGGTTGTAGGATTAATGTGTCCTTGGACAAAAACCTTCAGATTAAATTTGAGAGCTAATATGCTAAAATAGGATCACAAGACACTGAAATGTGAAAGCGAGGAAAAAACAAGGAAATGCAAAACAGTTTGGATAATGAGTTCTGGGATTTGGCAGAAACAAACAAACAAAAAAAATCATAAAAATGACTACAACAGCCTTTAAATCCCATCCACGCTGGGCTGATTTGCTAAGTCAAGCCAGGTCAAGCCGAGCAAGCATATGTATGGAAAAGCCCCATCTGTAACCCACATGAGTGGCCCTAACAGCTCTGTAAGGACACTCCCGCACAGCATTTAAAAGCCTGTAACTCCCCTCCAGTTAGTAAGAACTGCAGAAGCTTCTTGGATGAGAAGTGAAATGTCAAGACAAACAAACAAGTCCAGTTGCCTACGATACAGCACTTGGATTAGTTGTGTTCTTTGTCTGTTCTTCAAGTTGCAGCAGGACGTGAACGTCAGGAGGATATTAAAGCAGAAAATCATACATTTTTATTCATGGTGCTTTTTTTATTGACCCTTCCAACACTCTGAAGTTGTTGGCAGAAACACTCTTGGCTCATATTAACGTATAAAGCTCCTAACAAGTGCCATACATCAAAATAATAACTGAGAAAAAAAAAAACCACAAACCTGACGTACTCAAGCATGACATAACTTTTGTCAACCAGGAGGAATCATAATTACTTCAGCCGGCTCATCCTGTCCTTGCTTGTAATTATGGATTCAAACTGTAATATTTTTAAATGATCTCATTAAATCATCCTGAAGACTTTTGTGCTGAATTGTTCCTGAAACAATGCGTTGTATTGGAAAAAAAACAGTGGATTCTCAGCAGCCGTGAAAACAAATCATGTCTATGAACACTCAGAGATTACCATTTTAGTGCCTCCTGTATTGATAGCTCGACTACATATAGCTCCCATACATCCTCGCTGATGGAGAAACTGTACCTCCCTCCATCTCCGATCACGCCACCCCCACCCCCGCTCTCTGTTTACTTTTGTAATCAACTTTGAGCTTGTTTTCTTCCACATCCCAATAAATGAGTTGTTAATCCTGCCGGGACAGCCGGGTGGAAATGAGTATTGAAAGGAATTAGCAAATGACATTTTAACAAGGATGTCTGTGGTGATATAATGGGGCCTAATGAAAGTAATGTTTTTCGCTGATGTGCTGACAGCGTGGCATTCTCCCAGCTGTACCCCTGTCTCAGCCTCATGGGACGAGTTAAAGAGAAAACAGAAGGGGACGAGATATGAGGACATGGACCGGTGGGGGATTTAAAAATGCACAAAGATAGCCTTTGACAGGGGAGTTGACACAATTTGGGCAATTAATTCTACTTGAGTAAAGCTGAGATTTGGACGTCAGATGCTCCACCCTAACCAAGCTCCCTGAGGCTTTTTGAAGCTGTGAAGCTTCGACTGATAAACATTTGTGCGTTCTCATTATATAGGTGGTGCTAAAAGCTTGGTAATGCAGTGGTGGGCAGCTGGTTGTGCAGTAGCCACTGGTTATAGCTTTTGTTTCTGCAAAACGGGAAAGCTCTGCTGGTGTTCCCTTATAGAAACTAATGGTGGAAACGTCAAAACTGTTTATTCGTCCTTCCTGAGCTAATCCGCTGTTTGCGAGCGTTTCATTGACATGATGTGATTCCTGTTTGGTTCTACTATTGTGTGTATAAGTGCTGGTTTGCTACCGAACATTATTCACTGCTATGAAGGAATTTTCCTTCTATTCACTGTCTGTCAGCTGTGTGAAGCTGCCTTCAATGAGACTGGAGTAAACAAGCCCCGTTTCTCTGGAAACCAAGGTTAGACTGACGGTTCTGTCTTACAACAGACTGCATGTGTGTCATAGTATAGCATAAGCTGATGGTTTGACCCAGGTCAGTCTTAAGTAAATATGGCACACTGTATTGGTCAGGCCGTTATTATTCTCGGGTATCCCGGCATCTTCTTCATACCCATAAGTCCAGCAGCTCTACAAAGTTTCGACCACAATTGCATTTCAAGTATTTTTAGCCAAGTGTAAACCCACTGAGAAGTCACCCCAAGTCTGGCATTACGCTCATCGCCGTCTTAGTTTCCTGGAGCCAGAAGTGACCATATTTGGACAAGAGGGTGGAGTAGCATAAGATATCCTGCTTGGAACTGATGCTTCAGGAATCAACCGCTGCAAAGGCTGTAGAATATCCTGTTCATTGGCAATACTGTCTCATGTGTGTCTCCGTAAATCATTCCTGTCCAACTTGACACGTTGCTGTTAATGTCTTGTTAATCAACTGGTATTGTACTAACAATCTCTATCCTGGCTAGAGCTGCCACCGGCGCTCAGTTATGATGTCAGCTGTTACTTCCAACTTCTTAGGTAAACAGCACGCACCATGAGAACCCAGGGAGTTACCATGGTAGCGACTTGTCAATAACAAGTTGGCGACACCCTAAAGCACAACCTGCTTGATCATCTATTGTCCTCAAAATAGGACCACGGTTTGCTAAATGAACATGCTGTATTGAGGAAGATTAAAACTAGGACTGAGACCATACACTCATTAGGAAACCGTTTAGGGAGCTAATAAATCAGGTGGTTTAGGCATTAACTTCTACATGAATGAAGGATTGATAAAGACATTTATGTTCACAAGAGGATGAATCCTAATGACAAAGCACTGATGTGCAGCCTCACAGAGCTGCTAACATGGCTGCAGACCGTAAAACATCAAACTCCATCAGCTCTTTATTGGACCTCTGTGATGGCACTATTTATGGCTGCTTCGTGATGCGCCTGCACCACCTCCAAAACTGAACCGGTTAAGTGTTAGCAGGTAATGAAGTGACAAACACAGTGATACGATTTGAGATAAGAATAGATCTGAGGTAGATGACGAAGAAGCAAATAAAGAGAGATAACGAACAAGAACAACACAGAGGTATGTGATACACAGTTTAAGAAAGCAGAATGGATGGCCGGTAGAAATAAAGTACTCATGTCAGAAGTGATCAGTGGCACACAAGTTGTCGGGCACACTGATTACTCTATGACGTGGCAAACATCCACCAGGCACCAGTTCAGTTCAGAGTTGAAGAAATAATAAAAGGAATTTCTAATCTAATCTAATCTCACCAGTTGTGACAGAGGAATGAGGCACAGCAGCAAAAAAATAGTGGACGGCTGAGCAGAGAGGCAGAGGAGAGCAATGTCCTCTAATGGATTTTGTGGAAAGAATTGCATTTTGGGGCCCGCTGAGGTGTAGCACTTAGATATCCCCGAAGAGTTCGGTTGAGCTGGGTGAGCGGGTAAGGCTCAGAAGGTCTGCACAAAAATGAAAATTTTGACCTGCTTTTCAGCTTTCGGTCATGTGTGCGTGCTGTCAGTGAGGGGAATGAAAGACATTTTGTGTCAGATGTTGTGCAGGCACATGAGTGAAAGTCTCTGACAGCAGAATTCTTGTACTTTAAAACCTGTGCCCGATGATGACATGACTTTTGTGTGTAAATGGTTCATATTTACAAAACATTTTGGACCTGTACTGGTAGATTGCTTTGGCAGTAACACGGCTGCAGTGGCTGCAAAGTAAACCATTGGGGAACTCAGACCATCAAAATTAGGCCCACAAAAATTGCATTTTTTTGATGAGAGGCTGAGGTTGCTATTCAAAAAGTCTGGCAACATAAGGGAAACAAAGAGATCTTTTTTTGTTTGTTTTTTTAGTATTTATTAAAGGAGAAGTCTTGCTCCGAAATCTTGCAAGAGGGGAGCTGCTGAGTCCCCAGGCTTTGGAGCAAACTTTCACAGTGGCCAAACTGGCTGTAAAAAGGAAAATACATTACTTTGAGCGTCACGACCCCCTGCCTAACATCTTGTTTCACCATCACAATTCGTAAAACAGGTCAGTCCTATAACATTTGGAAAGCCACATGATCAAATTATTTTCAGTTACCGTAGTTGGGCACTTCACCTGCAGTTAGTCAGCTCAGTCAACAGAAGTCTCTCAAATTTATTTCCAGAGCTGCGTCTGGCTTTTTACCTGATTTTGCCAAACTTGGTGTAGCAACTGGAACAAATCACCCCACGAGATTTAAGAACCAGACTTCTCCTTGAGCGAGTCGTGTGTAGCTGGTTACAGAAGGATCCCCTCCGTTTCTTTTGTCAGACACTTAGAATAACAACCCGAGCCTGTCAGTGGCTGATCAACCACTTTAAGCAGTAGTAACTTGACTGTGTAGTTGCCCTAAAGGATTACATTGTGATCGTTGAAGCTGTGCTGCGGACGCCAGCTGAGGAGATCTGCTGGACCAATTCCAGTAGGTATGAATCATTCACACACCGAACCACGCAAATATAGAGGCATGTTTAAAAACAATGTAATTCCCCTTTAAGGAACATCCTTATCGTTTACTTGTGGCATGGAGGAAATCAGATCCAAATCAGAGATGTGATGAAGTTTCATGGATTGTTAAGTCCGTTTCAGTGAGCTATGTCATGTTAAACTGACTAAGAAACAAAGCATTGAATGAGTTCTTTTAATATATTTCTCCATAATTTCGCACAGTCGGATTTGTTCGCCACAATCAAGAACCAAGATGCTCAGAGGGACAGGCTGCAGGATACAGTGAACTTCAGATAAGATTTCTACCTCTAGTAAAGTGGAAGAAGAAAAATAAAGCGTCAAATACCCCGAGACTCCTCTGCAGTTCTTTTCATCTTTTAAGGAGATGAGGAGTTCTCAAAGAATTACACTGAAAAAAACCCGTAGATAATTGATGATGATGTCGTCTCCAGACAGAACGTCTCCTCAGCAGCTGGAACAACCGTGTCTAAAAAGTGAGGATGAAGTGGTGGTTAAGTACCTCTGAATTTGTCAGAAGCTCTCCAACAAAAGCACTCAAAGCTGCCAAAAGGGGTAAAAAAAAAATAAAAAAAATCTCGCTCCATCTCGCCGGCAGACTTTGAGTAGTTGGTTGATAGCTGTGTAGCAGCCGAGGAAAAGCTGCGGCGCGTCTCCCCCCGTCAAGATCATCTCCTCCACATGTTTCTCGTCAGACGACTCATCGTAAGCAGGTGTAATCTTCAAAGTGAATCCTGCCACAATTACACCCGCCACCCCCGAGTCTTTTTACACGACAGCTAGGAAAAAGAAAGTGAAGAGAGTAGGACTTTCAGCTCTGGCTGGGTTGTTCCTGTTGAGGCTTGAAGAGTGTATTTTCAGAAACCGAGGACACTAATTGCAACTGATTTGAAGCTGTTTGTAATTACAGTGTGACAGCTAGATATTGGTTTGAAAATCTGTCTCACAAGGGGGGGAGATGGTTCATGTTTATTTAATTAGGTGAATCCAACGCTCTCAAACTGCCGAGCACACATGAGGGCAAACACACATATGTGAATGTTGGATACGTAGGGAAGGTAATTGCTTTCTCAGGCCGCCCCCCACTAATTATAGAGCCGAGTGTACGCTGTTATGGTCAACAGACGTAACTTGATTGGAAGTCACTTCATGTGCCACTCGCCTGTCCGACAGTCACCTCTGGTAGGTAATTAAAGACTGGAGAGTTGCTCAGAGAGAATCATATCATCACCTCGCGCGAACCGGAGCCACGCATCCAGCTTTTTACTTTGCAAAATCTAACTGACAGCTGCAGAAAGTGCATCATCACTGTACTCAGTTGCTTAGCGTCTTCTTATCATCAACGGGAGATGGGCAGGTCATGCAATTACGACAATCTAATTTTCTCCTCGCACAGGGTGATGTGTGACCAGCGTACGTCAGCCATCACCGCCGGCTAGTACAATTCATTAAACGCTGGTCTCGTCAGCTGCCACTGACAACCTGTTAGTCGTCTGTCTGTTCGCCTGGCAGGTTGTTGAAGAGGGATTCTGTGTGTTGGCACATTAACATGTTTGTTAACAGTTAGATATTCACGTGCAGTTGTTCCACTTTAAAAAAGGAATACGTTAAGCTCTGCATTCATGTTTTCTTTTTGAAGGCAGGTTTTCCTCAGCGGAGGACAGCTCATCACGTCTGCGTCTATTCATTGACTATTGTCTAAATTAATTCAGAGGTCTCTGATCGGTGACACTTTAATATTCAGTGTATGCAGAATACATGCGGTTTGTTTTGTTTTGTGACAAGTGTCTGTACAAGGAAGATATGAAGACCTAATTCTGTTTTTTGTTTGAGCTGTGCATATCTATAATAAATGTATTTTTCATGTTAAGTTCCCCTTTAGCTGTGTGTTATGCAGTTTTTTTGTCTTGAGGATTATGCATAATTTGTTTTCTTGTACTGTAAGTTTCCTTGTGTTTTTTTTTTTTTTTTCAATTTCTTTCACCAGCTTTGAACTAGAAATCCACTCACATCCAGGAACGTTTGGTTATCACCTCTCTATAAATGCCTGACGTAGTGTTGCCAGATCTGGCGTGAGAAACAAATAACCAGGTCAAAAAGAAGCAACCTGGCTGAAAAGAAACAAATGTGAGAGTCCAATTTATACTGTGTCTACAGTGTGTGTGAATATATGTTGCTTTTCATAAGAAACCTTTCATAAGAAATTGTAGCAAGATATTTTTCTTTTTTAACTCCAGAACAACCAGCTGACCAACAGATAATCTGGAATACACTTATTGATGAAGTTGCATATAATGAATATGATGAAACTGACCAGTGATCAGTGAATATTGCTTAAGGTAAGAATGATGCTAGTTTTAAGAGAAACAATATAGCCCATACTAGGTATTTTCATGATAGCATTACACTTGCTTGATCAAGTTCTGCATCATCACTTGTGAAAAAACTGACCTGTTGAAGAAGATCTGCATGGTGTACATGTACTTCACACTAATAATATTATAGATTTTCCTATATTTTGGCCAGTTCCTCTGAGGTGTTGTTAGCTAAGTCGCTGAAAATTTCCATTCATGTCTTTAAAATATCCCCTGTTTTTGTGTTGTGTATTGGGGGAGGGAACAGAGCGGTGAACAAAAAGACGGAACTACACCTGAAAAACAAATCTGCAACCCACCGCCCATCACCAATTGTCAGTGACTTTACAGAAAAACAAACCAAAATTCACTTCCAAAAAAGTGGAGTTAGCAACCCTGGCCTGAGGACCTGTGTATGGAACAAAAAGAAAGAGAGTACGGACAGCAAGTCAGAGCCTCCCACCAATACCACGAGCCTAACGGGGGGTGTCACACCCTTGCCGCATGAAGCAATGACAATCGTGGTAACAACAAAGTGTGACACTGACAGAAGGTGCACTGGTGGAGGCTCACTTACCGGGCCGGTCGGAGATGGGAGAGAGGTGAAGAATGGGTGCTGACAAGATAAATAGCGAGCCAAGAGTATCGGTGTGCCAGGACAGCACATGGACAGATTGAATCTGTCTCCAGTTGAGGGGACCAGGCAGGCCTGTGGAAGACTGTGGCAGTGTGCTTTAAGAGCTTAGGGGAGGAATCGCCCTGACTGTCCACATTATTGACCCTGAACACATACACTTGGTTTTGTGCCTCTCCAGGTTTCTCTCTTCACTTAACATTCCACGCCGGGAGGTGACGGACGTCAGCGGCACAAACAAAATCAAATATCTGGGAAACATTGGGCTGCCTCTGTGCAGGTATTTGGGGAAAAGAGCTCATCACCATCGCAGGGTTACAGCAGCAATGACAGAAAATGCGTTATTGCAAATTTGGATTTTGTGTCTTCATGATAGCGTAAAAGTCTCACTATCCTTCTGAACAATTTTCAGCCCATCTGTCACCTCTCCCCAAGCTCAGAGAGAACAGTGGAAAACCTTACGAGAAGAAAAGGAAAAAAAAAACCAAATTGCTCTTATCGGTTTATCGACGAGTCAGGCAGTCAAAAATGCTTGATGAGACGGAGGAGAGAGACAAAGCACCTCGACGGAACAGGAGCGCTCCGATCAAAACGCATCGAGTCGGCTACAAAGGAGCGTCTGCCGTGTTTACGGCGGCTTTTCTTCAGATTTGACCTCTGTAATTTAATTAGAGCAAAAACAATCCATGTTGTCCAGCCTGCCTTGTAATTACAAGAGCTTATGATCCTGGATGCTTTCCATCGAGAGGATGTGTCAGCTTATACGGGTCTGAATACAGCAGTCAATAACTCATCAGCAGTGACAGAGCACAAATACGAGCAGGCAGTCGTCTGTGAACAGGAGCACAGCTGCGCATCCTTTCACAGTGACACACACACACACACACACGCCTCTCCTCCAAATACAATTACCCCCCGATGAACACACACAAAAAACTAGACACACGCGGCCACGTACACAACCAAACACACTACGATGTTGACACAGACGTACACACAGGAGCGAGTGGTGAAAGCCCAGAATTCTGCAAATGTTTGACGGCACACAGCAAGAGGAGCCAAAACAACCGGTGGCCACATGATCCGAAGGAAACCCACTGATCCTCCGAGGTGTTTACCAAGAACATCCAAACACTACCAAATGTGTCTCTGCAAAGTTTACCTGGAGTTCAGAACACTCTTAGCTAGCTCCATGCTGCTCTTAGTATGTGGAAGATAGACTCCAGCAACAGAGGACTTCCACTGGAACAAATGGGCTGATTTTTCTCCTTGGATTCTTTCTTGTTTGCGGCTTCGTTAAGACGGAACTGTTTTCTGTTCTAAATAATCTTGCTGTGCTTCTTTGCATTTTTGGACTTTTGGTCAAAAATAAGACAAACAAAGGTGAATGGAGGTTTTATAGATCAACCGTTTAACAAAACAATCTTTGGTTGCAGCTCTGATCATCACCAACAAATCTCTCAGCTCACTTGATGACTTATCATGGTCATTCTGTGCTATAGGCAGTCATACTGAAATGCTCGATATCGTTGATGTGATCAGAAGTTAGTTGAACATCTCTGGGCTCTGCTGTCCGAAACACCTCTGCAAATCATCCTCGTCCTGCTTGACAACAAAGCATCTGGACATGCAAAGCAGTCAGCTGTCATTGCTTTCCTGAGACGTGATCGCTTTCAGACCGGTCGAGGGGACGAGAAGAGCGAGTCCTGCACTGCAGGGCTGATGTGTGTTATGGAGCAACAACTGTATGAAATCAAACTGTAATGGAGCAAAACTGACCAAATTGAAACACGTTATAGGACAAAATGTTACCTACTCTCATAACTGGGGGGCAGTTTTCCTTCAGGTCCGCACACCGCATGCTGCGTATGCGTCATGTGGAAGGAACAATGCACAACACAGATACACATTTTGTGGCTCTTAATGGGCCTTTTTCATAAATCACTAATCACCTTTTGTGTCTCAGCTTGTCCCCACACAGCTGTGAATACATCACATTCATTGATTAGCCTATTGACTCCCTGCCAGTGTGTCCACCATTAGGATCTTTTCACTGGTATTCATGTGCCACGACAAAATGATGAATTCATTTGAATGTACATTTAACACAGCAGGCAATTACATGACCTTTAGCCCAGAACAATTCACACGGAGCTCGACGGTTAAATCTGCTTTGAACCAAAATTACAGACATCAGAGGAAAGCACTGTGCAATTAGCAGTTGGATGGAAAAAAAACTCTGTAAAAAATATAAAAAAACAAGGTGAAAAATCATTCCCACCATTTAAGCAGCCAATATGTTCATTTGAAGCGAAAGCAAAGTAATTGAACACTGAATGCATTATTTCTAGGTGAGACTGAAGGCTGACTAAGAACACCACAGCGAGGTGATAATCACAACACGCAATACAGTGTTTTATTAAAAAAAAAAAAAAAAACTGAGACGCTTGTCAGGATTATAAGTAAAATGCGAGCAGAGGTCTACATTACATTTCCCTCCACGTGCTTGTCTTTTTCTGGGACTTGCAGGATGTTTGTGACATAAAACTAGAAATATTTGTCTTTTTATTGAACCATTTTCTCTTTGGTGAGACAATCCAGTAAACTGGAATAGTGGGATGGACAGAGTCTACCAATAAAGCCACAAGAACAGCTCAGTTGGCAGAATAAATTGTTGGCAGTTCATGTTTCAGCAAAACAAATATACATTCACATTTGGAGGTGTCATGAGCCCACATATCATAGTGACCATATTTTCTATAATATATGTCACATCACATTCACAATCAGTGTTTATGACCTGACTTTAATATCAGGAAGTGGAGGGAGTGATGGTGGAGTTACGGCCAAAAAAGGCTGCCAAACCAATAAACACAGTTCAAGACTGCGTTTCAACATCTGTAGTGTGACACCACTGAATGTTTTAAAGGAGACCTCGAAAGATGTCCAGCTGTGTGTGTGGTGACAAAAAAAGGATATTCAAGACGGGAAGTCCGGACGTCTCCGTCTCCGTCGGTGGTTATATCAAAGATGAATCAGTGGAGGAATACCACCCGACGTGAAAGATATCAGTCTACTGAATGGGGTGTTTGCAGTGCTTATGGTTTAAAACAGCACATGAATGCAACAGCACCAACTAACTCCATCGTCACAAAGAAATTAACTTCTGCAGAGAACTGTTGTTCATTTATCAGAGTAATAACAGAGAAGCCGGCACATTTTGAAGCGATCAGAAATTGTATCATCATCGTTCATCTTCTGGGAGAAAAAGTCAAAGAAGCCTGCGTATCACTGTATCAGCTGCCTTGCTAGTTTTTGACAAAGGGAAACCATCAAAGGTTTTGGGTCACTCTATTGTGTAATTCTGTATTTTGCGACAAATCCCATGAAACGACTTCACCGCTTTCACTCACTCAGCCCCAGTTTCAAACTGCTCACAAAAACACACCATCATTTGAAAAGGCTCAACATTTTCTGAAAACACACGATTGAATGATGCGTTTCATTGAACGATCATTCTATAAATTAGGACATGTCCTTTACCAAATATTGTGTCATTTTAATCAAAAAACTAATTTGCTGTTGATTAAATTAAAGGTTGTGGAGACTTTGTTTAAAGGTCAGGAGTGCTGTGATTTTTATCTCACAGCATGACACAAAATCATTTTCCTTGTCTGTCTAAATTTCTTCTTCTTCAATATCTTCAGACACATATGGCTGGAGAACCATTCTTTGAAAAACAAACCTTCTCACAACAAGGAATAAATACAGGTGTCATCTGCCTCGTCTGAGGGCTGAAAGTGACTAATGCAGTTCTCTGCCTGTTATCCGATTTCCCACCCTCTGATGGCTTCTTTGGGCCTTTAACACGTTTTTTACTGAGTGATGTATGTCGCCACCGTCGTCGTCAAGACAAGCCAATGCTGCGAGGAACTCGGCGAAAGCAATTTAGTTATCAAAAGACGTAGGCGACGGGGAAGAAACAATTCACCACACGTCAGAGATGGAGTTGTAAATATTGTAAAACACACAAACGGAGACAGAGATGGATGTAAATGTGTCAGCGCAGGTATGTATTATCGTCTCAAGCACGGATTTTAGTGCCTATCATTTACCAAAATGTGGCAACTACGCTGTGTTCAAGTTAAAAGGGGAGTACATCCACTTTTTTGTCATGAGTTACCCCGACAGGAGCATCAGGAGACCGCGAAGGTCAGAGTGTTACTTCTAGGGGTCGACTCATATGGACTTTTAAGGGCTGATAACAATACTGATTATTAGGAATCAAGGAGACTGAAAACCGATGTGAAGTTCAATTTAAAGGTATTTTTCTGGAGTACTTCGATTCCCATCCACTACATTTGTTTGATACTTTTAGTTACTAGTTACTTTGCAGATTCAGATTTTTCAGTGTTTATAGGCTGTAAATTATAACTCGCTACCAACCAGACAGCATCGTGTTCAGGACGTTGTGTGAGAGGGCGCGGCATCAGAGCCAAAGCAGCACATTTTTAAATCAGTTACGTAAATCACCAGGTAATATGGTCTACCCCGGGCCCCCACGGCTAAAACACAGCAGAAAAACAGACAAAACCAGAGCTACTGTGTGAGAGAACGCAAGAGAGGGAGACAACCAATCAGAGGCGGAGTAGGGCGGGTCTACTCCTCGTAATATTTGTGGCTTCCAAAACCTGATAAATGCCAAGTAATGTCTGCAGCTCACCACTATACACAAAAGGTACAATGTCATATTTTGGGGGGAGGCTGATTCTTTAAACAAGAGCATGAAGACACACGGCAGGTTGATTAACAGGACCGGCTGATTGTCTGACGGCACTCGCGTTAATCACTTCTTCACTGATTACCTTTCCGGTTTTCCACACAGACAAACTAGCAAGGTCACCTCAAAGAAAGTTCAGGGACCCCCACCGCAGCTGACACGTCCTTACCAACAGCTTTAGGTGAGCTGCTTCAGTGGAATGGAATGCAGCGCGCGTGTTGCTGTACGCCACGGTGACATCTTTGACCTTTTCTTCATTTGAGGAGCAGGAGACGGCAGCTGTTTGACATTTAGTTTTCGCTCGCTAATAGAAACAAATGAATATTTTTATTTTTAAATCATCTGTTGAACGACTTATTGAGCAAACAGCTAATTGTTTCAGCACCGCTCTGTGAGACGTGTCGAAAACGAAAACTTGTCCTGGCAACGCAGCATGGATCGCTCGCTTCATCTGTAAAGAATTGAATCACTGACTGTTGTTTCCTCACAACACACTGCTAATTGCATTCCAAATCTATTATACTACAAGTGAATTCTATGAGAGCTAAGAGTAATTCAAAAATGACACCACTTAAACGCGCCAAACACTGACTTTAACAGTCAGATACTTTGCACACAATGCACTTCAGTAATGGAAGAAGTTGGATTGATTGAGACGTGCTCCTCTGTCAGGGTGCGACCCCGAGGGCAGGGCTTTTGTATCAACACATCGGCGGTTTAAAAAAATCCGTCTTCCTTATTGTTTTCACGAGCATCCTCACAAGCTCGACCTTAATTGGCGTACTGCTGTAACAGAGTTCCCACTGTATAAATTTAGACGCCGATCCAAAGTCACACGTCTCTAGAGGCGTGGGAGGCAGAAAAAGGGCTACATCTTCCGTGCACTGAGAGTGCGTGTCGAGAACAATCGAAAATCAGATCTTCACGTCACATTTTTCTGGGTCGGTTTATTTTCTAAATAGAGGCATCGGGGTGAAATCTGTCAGCGGCAGCATGATTGAGATATCTGTGAGCGAAGCATCCGAATCTGCATCCAAATCCCCGAAACTCCAAATCCCTCATCCCCTCCAATCAAGCCGAGCACGCTGACAGGTTCCTCTCCTCCTCTGTCGCTTCGTCTCCATCTTCCTCTGCACTTTAACACTTTTGTCTCAGACTCATTCTCTCTCTCTCTCTCTTTCGCTCTCTGTATCACGTTTCCTCTGATGCTGTTTGTTTCTTCCCCCTCTCTGCCCCTCTTACTCACAAAGGTGGCAGAGTCGTGTCTGGAGAGGATGGCAAGGGAGTGAGGAGGAGGAGGAGGAGGAGGAGGAGGAGGAGGAGGAGGAGGAGGAGGAGGAGGAGGAGGAGGAGGAGGAGGAGGGGGTGAGGCAGGGGGAGGATGTGAACTCACAGGCAGACAGCATGCCTCACTTGGTGCCAGCTTTGTGTGTGTGTGTGTGTGTGTGTGTGTGTGTGTGTGTGTGTGTGTGTGTGTGTGTGTGTGTGTGTGTGTGTGTGTGTGTGTGTGCCTTGGCAGTGGTCCTGAGCCGCAGGGCCAAGTCTGCCTCCACGCAGACGCCTGGGTGGGTCTCTTTAGGGGTTCCCAACCTCTTCTGGCAGGTGAGTCCACACTGATGTGAGGAAATTACCACAATGCTTGACTACTTCAAAAGGCTGAACATTAACGCTGTATTATTCCGTTGCTGCCGCACTTGTCTTTGTAATCTAATGATAACAACAGTAATTATTCATCCAGCGCATTTACAAAGCGTCTTACATCACACAAGAGAGACCAAGTTACAATTAAAAGGAGAAAAAAGGAAAAGGACTTTTACAGACTGATATGAAAAAAAAAAAACACGCTTGCACAATTTCTGCTACATCATTTAGCGCCACAAGAAGTGACACAATTTTTAGATCTAAATAATGGCCCAGGATTATTGTAATATTATTGTGTCAGGTCTAAGGAGTGGCTGTAGCTCAGAGGGTAGAGAAGCGGGTTGGAAGATTGCTGGTTCAAAGTGCCATTGAGCAAGATACTGATCCCCAAATTGCTCACAAATGATTGTGACAATGATATAAAGCACTGTGAGCGGTCTGTAGACTGGAAAATCCCTAAGACCATCTAAGGTCAGTGGAGATTCAAATCTTAATAGCCACGATATTGACCGAGTCTGAACACATGTTGATCAATAAGTATCTTAACATCAATGAGCGATATTAAACCAACACAGGACCAGACAACATTGTGAGGTGACAGCCAGGTTTATAAGAGGCAAATGTGATCGCATTTGTTTATATCCGTCACATTGTGTGATCAGCATTAGTCTATTTCCACTTCAAACTATATAAATAAACTCATCCCAGCCTGTAATCTGTCAAGTAATCCACTTCAGTGAAACACCAAACTTGGTACTCAATGGAACAGTGCATTCAATTAGAAAGATCAACAGAAAATAAAAAAAGGCCACCAAAGTGCACATTAGAAGCAAGTTAGAGCAAAATCAGCATCTGCCAAATCGTATTTTTCAAACAAACATTCCAGTTTTAAGTATTCAACATTAGAGGTAATGAATGACTCGTTATCAGCTGCAACTAAATGAACTAACAGGGTAACGTTATGTATTGAGGCACACGTGCAAGGCACTGTCATCCAGCTGCACCAGTCGTTGTTTGTAGACCGGGGGGGCCGAGAGTCAGGTGGACTGCAACTTAGACTCAGACCAGCAGGAGAAATTGAACTGGACTCTGATTATTCAACGAAAGGAGAAGGTACTCATGGTTCATTACTTATCATTCTTCAACACAGGGTCGAACAAGATGCAAGTATATTTCTATCCTATTTTTTCATGTTTGAGTACATTTCCCTCACTGCTACCTTTTTTTCTCGTGTGCCGCTGTGTCAAACTGAATCACTCCTATAGGGGATCAATAATGGTATATATTCTCTTATGTCTCTTGATGCTACTCATAAAATAAAAAATGTTCTCTGACAAAACAAAAGGCAGCATTTATTACTAAGAGAGACTACATCTATTGGTAAAACAGCCTTTTATTTAAAGGGGAGGATTTTCTGACCTGAACCAAAGTCAGATAAACTCAGAGATGATCTGTGCATGTCTTCGACTGAGGTGCTAGTTTAGTGAACAGTGCAGTAATGTCTATTCTCAGCTGTCTGATCGGGATCAGGATTAGATCAGGAAACAGATTCTCTCAACGCCACAAAAAAATCTCCAGAGGTGGAGAACCAAGCTGCTAACGCTCGATTTTTCTTTTCTTTTCACTGTTTTCGCTTTATATCTGTAACGCTGCACTCGACATCACTCCTCTCTTACAGTTGCACTTTCTCACTCATTACTCCTCCGCTCGACTCTCTCCGGCACTCCAAACTCGCACACTCATCCAGGAGTGCAAACACACTCCAGCGGAGCCAGTGTCAACACGCACAGATCACAGATGTGCATCTGTAGATGGATTGGAGGCTGATGTGGGAAAAAACCAAATTAAAATGGCACAGACAGGAGGATTTGAGTTTACAGTCAACAGAGAGAAAAAGATCAACAAAGCTGCAGCGGTTAATCTTTGCTTTGATCTTAAACACAGCCCCGTCTAGCTGTTTTTTTGTTTTTGCGGAGCCCAGATGCTTATTATAGAAGGGATTGAAGTCTGAGATTAGAGCCGTCGGAATTGAGAAAATTGAATGAAATCTCCGCGGGCATCATAAGAGCATATACCTTCCCCCGCTGTGCACGAAAACACTTCCAGCGCCGTGAAATCAGCATGTCCCAGAGCGGCGCAGGTAATCTTCGAAAATGCAATCACTTACTGATTATGATGCTTATTACCGCATGTTGTTTGAAGAAAATCAATTTGATTATTTTAGCCTATAATTTATTAGGTTCCTGTAATTACTCTGACAAAGCATTTAGAATGTATTTGTGATTGAACATGAGCAGAAATTATTGAAAAAAAATGTAAAAAAAAAAAAAAAACACATCCCATATTTTCTGAGCATAATCACTAATTCTGACTAGATTTAATGATACTAATACGATAATATATGCAGCAGTTGTCCTTAAAAACCATGCTTATGTAGCATCTTATCTCCTCTTTAGCATGAAGTTCATTTTTTTGTGAACCGTTGTCTTGTGGAGCTGTGCGATATCACCAGTAATATTTAGCTCTGCCACATGAAATCAGCTTGTTCCCAAAGTAGAACACAAACAGATCTGCAGCAGCTTGCCTCACAGCGTGGCAGGCCTCATTACTCTTTATATAAAAGGGTCCTCCTGCACCCAGTCTACAAACACATGATCTATCTGTGGCCTTTTAAGAGGAAATGTCAAATCAGCACGCGGGATAAGGTCAGGACGAGAGCAGCTGATGGGGCATCACTTCACACGGACAAAATAAAAAAATTAAAAAAAAACAAGCACACCTGCCTGTTCACCACACCACACCGCACAGAAAACTCTGTCGTCAGTCATTTAGTCTGGTATTGATTCTTATAAACTTTTTTTTTTTTTTTTTTTTTTGAGTCCGGAGATAGCTGCAAACGTCACGAAAATGGCGTTAAGGAAGTTCTTGAAAACACAAAGTAAAAGTGAGATGTTATGAAGTCAGTGGTCCGCATGTTTTGCACAAACTTTTGTTTTTACAGTGTCGACAGTTCAATTGCAGATAATCTGCTTTCGTATTCCATGTAAGGTTGCAGAAATCCCCAAGGGGTCAGTGTGATGAGAAATACAGTGAACGTCACAATTTTAAAGCAAACAACAGAGGATGAAACAGCTTGGACACATTAATAGAAACAGACTTTGGGTGTTGGCTTCACCTGAAAAGTGGATCCATGTTACATTTAAACATTCAGCTTTGGTCCAAAGCGACATACAATAATTCATACATACATACACTGATGGTGGTGGCTGCCATGAAGGTTACAGCAATCTCGTGTCTTTTTTTTTTTTTCTAAATGTACCGGCTGTGTGCTAGAAAATTGACAGACTATCAAAACTCACACAGAGTCGGGAGGGTCCACATAATAAATGTGACGGAGCAACAGCTTCCAGCTTTGCCCCCTTTCCAGGCTGGTTGACTGCCTGTGTGGCTGTTTGGCATCCTGTAACACACTTTTAACACCCGTCCATCATCGCCAATCAAGTGATTGCACTGACATTTTCAGGACCAAAATTTCACAACCCCGAGAGAACGGTGGTGTGATGAGAACGGGCACTGTTACTGCAGGAAAATACATGATGTTACAACTTAAAACAGATTAAACACAATACTGACACTGATTTCTAAAAATATCAGCTTTGATACGCTCACCCTTCACTTCCAGATACAAAGATCTCTGTTATGATTGACAGGACTACTCGAGTGCTATTATATATATATAAGCCTCAGCTCTTGTTTCCCGCTCCACTGCCATATCCTGTAGCATCGTGTTTCCATTTTATTCTTTTATGATGACCTGAATAAAGCTCCACACTTTCAGTATGAAAGAGAAGACGGGGGGGAAAAAAAAAAAAAGCAAAGAGCCCTTCTTGAAGAGTCTTTCATTTATCATAGGGGGCCTTGAAGGGAAATGTATATTGCAGGGAGAGAAGAGAATCTGCTGTTGGTCCAACAGTCATGCTAAACCTCCTTCAATTATACCAGTGTTTGCTTTCTCCTCTCTCCTTCACTTGCACTGCTTCTTCTCTTCCTCTTTCTGCCTACTTATTTTTTCTCTCTCTCTCTTTCTCACCTCCTCTGTCCCCATCTGTCTGTCTCTCCCTTTCTCATTTCTGTGGTCACTTTGTGGTGTGGCAGCACTTTATGATGTATCCAAATGACAGAAAAAGAAGCTTGGTGAGGTCCAGCAGCCTGGAGTTGTGGGGGTTTCTCCTGAATTATGCTATTTGTTTTTTTTTTTTCTCAATCCTAAAGGCCTGGCAGGCCCGCTTTCAACATTTTCACACATGTCCTGCAAAGGGAAAGGAGAGAGGCGCATAAAAAGGAGGAGCTTCTGATGGAGTGAGGAGAAGATGCGAGAAAGAGTGTGCGCTGTGTGTTAATTTATTTCTATTCTCATCGGGACCTAAATGTGCTCACAAAATGGGCACAATTAACTCAGAACTTATCAAAGGACCGATTGTGGCTGGTTCTGACTTTCATAAAGGCCTAGGTTGGGATTATAAATCAAGATAAAATTACAAGGACCATACCATATTGGCGTTTCAACCAATTGTGTCAACTCACATTCACTTTACATGTTTGTGAGCTGGCTTTCATATCGGGAGGGGGTGGTGGAACTCAGGCAAAAAGACTGCCAAGCCTGGGTGACACCATTGGATATCTTTTTTAGAGGACCTCAGGCCATCTCCAGTCATATATCTGGCAACCAAAGTTGGTATTTCAAGCCAAAACATGATCCCTCCCTCACACTAACCAAGAGGCTTTTGTGCTGAAAGACCATAAGCTAGCTGCTGAGATTCAATAAAACAGGCGCAACATAAAGAAATGTTAAGTTTCAATATCTGTGGTTCACAGAAACGTACATTGCCAACACTTAATCTGACAACTGGGCTGGATCTATACTGTGAATCTAAATTTTGACTTTGTGAAAACAGGAGGTACGAACAGGTTATTTATTTATTTATTTTTTTTATTCCTGAGTTTCAAATGATAGAATGCTTAAAATAACAGGAAGAGACGAGTAACATGATGTTCTTTTTGAGTGTAAAAACAAAAAGCATTGATGATAACAGAGAAAAATATTTGACCACAATGCTGTTAATCATCCATCTACTTTTTTGCAGACTGACATAAATGAGGCACATTTCTGAGTAATGTTCCTGCTGTCTTTAAATAACTTGGAGTGTTCTGGTAATCTATTTGGGTTGTTTACCATTGCATTCTGGGTCTGTTTTGCATTTGTACTCTATACCATGATGTGTGGCCAAGAGGAAATAAAACGGAATCTGAGGTTGGAAGTTTTAATTCAAATTAAAACTGTCTGATTATAGAATAATGAATGTGAGTTAGAATTTCAGCAAGTTTTTCGATACTCAAAGCTGTAGATACTTCTGTTGTGACTGAAAAAAAAACTACTCAGGTAAGATTCTCATCTGTTAATTGTGTGTGTTTGTGTCCTTGTGTTAAGTGCGACTCTAAAGTTTGTGCATCTGGCTCCATGTGTAAGATTTGTCATTGGCTGTGTTTTGAGGCCTACGTGTGTTTATACGTGGCAGACTGGCCATCTGGAGGACGAGGTGTTTTTCTGGTTGACTGACCTACAGCCTGGCAGTTGGCCAAGGTTTATTAAATGGAAAAGTAATTACAACAACACTACGGATACATTTAACATTAATGATGTTGAATTATTTATTGACCATCATCAGCTGACAAACCTTGCAGCTCTTAAAGTGCATCCCACCTCGCTATCAGTTCACGCCTCTGCCACTGCCAGCGCCTGTTTGGTGCCGTGGTCCCTGCACCTTGCTGTAACCTTTATTTGACATTGATCCTAAAGATTGAACAAAGAAAACAAAACATGGCAGACACACTGACGACAACTGTGTGCATGGAAAAGGTAACGTTTCAGTTATATTCAGGTCAGGTTTTTGTCACATTCGCTGAAATGTCTTCCTCTCATCCTGGAAGTTTAAGCACCAAAGCTAGCAAACATGAAGCACCTTTACCTTGAGACAACTTGTGGATTTCACTGTGTTTAAACACTGTTGGAAAGATTTGGACTAATGTATGTAAAGTACACCACTCAACAACATGTGGAACAAAGATCAGGCTGTTTTAAGACCTTTCAATTCAAAAATCTTACATATTCTACCTTTAAAATCACAAACGAATGGAAATATTATTTCATAGTGTAAACATAATTGTGTTTGCAAGACAAACTGCGATTTCCACTTGTTCTGTCACTTTAACGTGAATGAACGTGTGAAAAGATTAAACTAAATTCAAAATACAATGCATCTGCTTACATAAGATGTTTGTTTATCTGTATCCATGCCTCCGTACAACAGCAGACAATACAGAACAAGATACAATAAGCAATATTGTTGTGCAGTATCTCTGTCCCAAGCGTATGTAAATGTATTTATCTGTGTGCATATGCTTGTGCCGTGCATGATTCATGCGTGCGTGTGTGTGTGTGTGTGTGTGTGTGTGTGTGTGTGTGTGTGTGTGTGTGTGTGCCGGTCCCCACTCCTCATGCAGCGCACCACCCTGACTCGCAGCCAGACACATATTTCATGGCTTGATGGTTTCTCTGTGTGATGCCAGGGCCTGATAGCTTATCTGTGGAATCCTCCTCACTTGCCTGGAGTTTAGTTCAATAAAATGCAGGAAAGAACAGCCAGCGACAAAGAAACCGCAGCGAGGGGGGAAGATCAGATACGGGAGCCTGACACACCGCTCAGGTTGGGAGGCTCGGGTCATAGCAGGACAGAAAAGAGGCCACTGTCATGTACTTTGTTGTACCCATCATACACACTTCCTGCCTGCACAATCTTTTTTTTCTGTTTGCACTGTGATTTAACTTACTTCACAATAGAGGCGAGCAAAAGGGGGAAGAGATTATATTTAATCACGCTTCCATCGTTAATCAAATCCCTCTCCTCCGTATCCAGCGAGCGTTAGTGTACACGATATATTTACGTCCGACCAAGAAACAACCCGATGGTGACATTCTGCGGCTGAACACCAGCTACACAACGTGCAGTGTTCAAAGTAAACAGCAGAGCAGCAGGAAAGTAAACAGCAGCCAGCAGTTTCAGTGAAGTTCTTCGCCGAGTGTGTGTGAACAAACACAATCGGTCGAGCCGATGAGCTCACACTGTGCAGATGTCTCTATATCACCAATGTTTGACTGATGGGCCTCAATGCCAAGTGGTGCCGACTATCAGGAGAAAGTTGGACCTCCTACATTTCACAAAGCAAACTGAGGTGAATGGTTAAGTATCTTTTTTATAAACAGCCTCTGAACTTGTCTTTGCAATACGTGAAGCAGACTGAACTGGTTTTATAGCTGATACCTACCTGCATCTACACCTAAACTAACTTCATCTACACACATTTTGAATGTGCGATGTTCTGTTTGGAAACTTGTTTGCTTGACTGGCCTCAATGTTTACAGGGCATGCAATAGTGCATAATGGCCACCATAACATTACAGTTTAATGTTGCAGCCTATCAGTTGCATTTCACACCTCTCTCTCTCCTCTGTTTCCCGTCTGACCCTGGTAACCACTAAAGGTGAATATTGCCAAAAAATAATCTACAAAATCTAATAAAAGTAAAAAAAAACTCATTCCTAGTGCTATATAGTAGGCGACTTGGCTTGTTTCAGTTTCTTGAGGATGTTTCACCTCTAATCCAAGAGGCTTCTTCAGTTCTAACCAACCAGAGGGGAGTTGCCGGCTTTTAAACTCTGTGTGGGAGTGTCCTTACAGAGTCGTTAAGGACACGTGTGAGTCCATGTGGGTTGCTAGGACTAGTTGAGCCTGGGTGGGAAAAGCTGTTGAGCAGTCTGGAGAAGGAACTCAGAACTGCATTGTAGCTGGGTGAAAAATAATGTCTTATTCCACCTCCTCTGTTAGAAACCATCTGTCTTCTCTGGCTGAGATGTTTACACTGTTATCCTCAAAGAACCAAAAAGAAAAAAAATCAATAATAAAGTCATCAGTGTTTTTCTGTGCACAAATTACTCAATTTATTATTTAATTATATAATTTCCAGCTGACTTTCCGCTCCTGATGCGCTGGTCAGCACCTTGTATGGCAGCCACCTCCATCAGTGTATTTTAAGTCATAACATGACCCAATACTATCCAAGTGTTGTTTGTCCCTTAAGAGATGTAAAGTTTCAGCATATCCATGTTTGCAGAAAAATACATTACTAACATTTATTCGCCCCCATGATTTACAGCGATTGAACAATTTACGATAAGGTTCAACATAGGACTGTGACTCAATACAATAAATTATTACTTTTCAATGTTCATTAAGTATTTTTGTTGTTCGTTTTTTAATATTGAGAGGGTCTAAATGTATGGCTGTAGGAGGAAACAATTCACTAGAACCACAAAAAGATGAAGACGCAAGAAGTAAAAGCAGGGCAGTGAATGTCAAATGAGCTTTGAGTTTGAACTGTGGGTCTGCAGATGACGGGTGGTTGTGCTAAAACAGTACTTGCTTTAACGTAAAACAGCGTGGGAAATTCATAATAATGTGCGGTTTACTCTTTCCGCATCTAAGGGGCCTTCATGTCTGCTATATCTTTGTATGCTACACACACGCACACGCGCACACACATACACACACACACACACACACACACACACACACACACACACACACACACACAGCAACTACTCCTGGATCAAACTCTACTGTGACACACACATGCCTGAAGTCAGTATCATTTCTTTAGCCGCTGCTAGTTGCTTTCACCCACTGACAAACACACCCACACACACACCCACCCACACAAAAACACATACACACCCTGGTGCTAAAAACTCCAGCCAACTTCTCAGGGTGGCATTGTTCAAACACACAGCTGCCCCAGCTCTGATTAATTCATTACAGGGCCAAGCAGCATACTGTATGTGTATGTGCAGAGTGTGTATGGAGCCAAAGACAGACACAGTAGGGCGGGAGAGAGAGAGTATGAAAAAGATGGCAACAGAGGAAAAGAACAGGGAGAGAGAGAGGGAGCATGCAGAGATTAAAAAAAAAAATACAAAAAAAAAAAGAAACAGAAAAACAGAGAGAGAAAGAGAGAGAGAGAAGGGGGGGGCCATGTTGGGTTTGGATTATTAGTGCTCCCTAGTGGTCAGCTGCCGGATTTATTCATATGATTTACTACATTGTCCCTGCTCTGGGATTTTGTGTTTGTTCCCACTCACTCACATTCCTTTCATACTGTATTTATCATGTGTGACTTTGAAATTGCCGCTGTCATCGGCTTTGAGCCTCTTAAGCAGGCTTGACATATACGTCCGCCCGTCCACCACCACGCCGCACACTCCTCCAAACCCCCCGCCCGTCCGCCTGCCCCCAGAACCCCCCCTCAAGCCGACCCACACACACAAACGACCCAACAATGACTTCTAAGCGGCAGACTAATAAAGGCAATTGTGGTGATGTATGTAGCTCTTAGCCAGGGTTACTGTGTGCCAATGGACAATGTTTTGCCGAGTTCCATCCCCATTGTTCCATTCGAGACAGAGTTAGGAAAATACCCCATTTATCGCCCGTCAAACAACGGCCTCATGTTTCCATATAAATGTTAATGCTCCCTCTCCCTGAGCACACAGTGCAGTCCAGAGGGGGTTCTCAGAATACAAGGAAGAAGGAGCAGCAGCCAGCAGAACAAAAAAAAAAACTACAAGGTGGCTTAGAAATAAGAAAGTAATCCAGCTTTTCACCACAATCCTATTTGTGAAAATGTCATCTTGGATTAATAAAAGGCCTTACATGGTCATTTTGGAGCATTATTTTGTCCATTGTGAATGAGAGAACTTCCCCAAAGTGGCACTGCCTCGGACTAAAACTTTATGTCTAAATACATTCTTAAAAAAAAAAAGAAAAAAAACTGTGGTACATCATAACATCACCATCTTACGAGCAACAGGCTGTGTTGTTCGGTTTCAGCAAAACTCCTGTGTTTGTGCCATCCGCCCATCATACCTCATCCATCTGGTCATCTGACCTTTACCTAGACAGGTTGGATGGTTTGGATGGTCTCCTGTTATCATATTTTTGATTAGTTGATAAAAGCAACAGTAACTTTTTCACTTAAATCATTTTGATGGTACAAATTTGTGTAGTAGGGTGAAAGGTGTCTCTGTCGCAGCCACTTCGCCCGTCACTAGTTTCTGCACTATGTAACTCCAGTGAGAGGGTCAGATCACAGCCTTACATACATGTTCAGGATACAAGTTTTTAACACCAAACATTGTTATGGCATAATAAGAATAAAGAAATGCATGCACAAAGGATGAGGTGCGTTTCTCAAGCTTCACTTTGAGCATCTCTCATGGTTTGATAAAAGTTGCAAGCTGGTTTTGCAGGGCCAGAAGTCAACGCTGTAGAAAATTGGCTTGTTCCTGTTTAATAACTGAGACTGAGATTTCGTTCTTGATCTTGGAAACAGGCTCACCACTACGTCTATTCATCGGAGGGGTTTTTCCTTTTTGTTATGTACTTGCAAATATTCAAGTTTCTATTTTTTGACAGTGCTTTGAGGACTTCTCATCCATGTTGGCTTAGAAGTTGAGATGTAATGTTCCAGGAGCTGCAGAGCTTTTCAATCGAAGCATAAAATCTTTCTCAGCGTGGCTGCTGAGATTCCACAGATCATTTTTTTCAGAATACTTACCGAGGTCAAAAAGAACTTTCTAATCGCAATGCTTTAAGCCAACAAGGACAAAATGTTGGGTTGAAAGGGCAAAACACACAGCCTTTAACGAAAAAAAACTAATGTTTTCTATGCGACCCTACTGACCAGAAGCATCACGACAAGTGCTGTCGCATTTTTTGACACAAATCAGATCTTTAAAAAGGCAGCATTGTTATCACGATCACTTCCCAGATCAGCATATTCTTGCCTCTGGACTTGGACTTCAGTCTACTGATCGTTGTTGTGGTGCCACTATGACGACCAGCAATTACCTACTTTATGCACTGAATTTACATTTCGCATTCAGTAACAAACCTGGATTCCAATAACAGTGTCTGCCACACTCTCCTCAAGACAAAGCACAGTAACATTTAAGCTGTCAGCTGCAAACTGAGAAATGCAAACTAACCTTAAAATCAGAAGCAGCAAAACAAACTCAGCGAGAAGACAGCCGGCGAGTGTTTCTGCCTTTAACGAGTACGCCCAAGATCAAGACGAACTCGAGGTAAAAACATGCAGCCAGTCCACAGGGAGACCTCTCTCTCCATATTTCCCTCTCTCTCCTTAGCTCCCTCACTTCTCCGCTCAGCCTCTGATCAATTCCCTTCATCTCTCCATCCATTTCTCCATCTATCTTCTCTCCCGACTTGCCTCTCAAAAGGCGTGCAGGTAAGACTTTTTCTCCTTAGCTCCTTGGAGACAGGCAGGCATGCTAGAATAAACATTTCATAATGGAACTATTGATTTGCTGTGGGTGTTTTTTTCCTTTTTTTATCATCACTGCAGTTAGAAGTATTCTCAAGTCTCAAGGTGATGGAGGTGATTAGATGAAGGGGTTTTATTTATTTGATTATTTATTTTATTCAATCAATGAAAGCTGGGGAAGAGGTGAGAAAAGCACAGCAGAGATTTATAATAAAGACTAAAAATACCAACAATAGACACAGCGGTGTTAGCGGTGCATTTTATATATATTCATAATTTAAGGCGTCATTACAAGAAATGTTTAGCAAAGTAAGGAATATTTTAGAGAGCAACAACAAAGTGCATCAAACCAGAGAGAAATTAATTTGGCATCAGCTCCATGTTGTTGATCGCTGGTTATTAAACCTGCAATGTGGGACTTTCAAGCCCCCGCAAAAAAAACTGTTCACCTAATGCCGATTAAGCCCATCACTGCCACATAAATCTCCCTGTATTTCACGGTTGACGGTAGTTTTCAAGATCTGTGGCAACTTTCCCACGCTGGCTCACTGGTAGCAATCTGTTTTACGTCAAACAGCACAGACTGGTTTGCCAGAGCTGAAGGGAGGGAGTATGGCAGAGCTTATGGTGTCACAAGCACAGACCAATAGCCAGAATAAATGTTGGCAAAGTGCATTTCTGTACCACAGATAAGTTAAAATCACTTTTTTATTGAAATTGTGTGTGTCTTTAGGTGCAATTTTTATTCATCCTATCATAATGCTGTGCTTAATCCCCGGTTAGGTTCAAGCTCAAAAAACAGTTGGTTAGGAAAACATCATGGTTTTGTCTTAGAATGCCTGTTTCGGTCGACACAAACACAGCTGAAACTTGTCCCAAGGTCTCGTTCGAAATATTTGGTGGTTTTCACGGTCATAAATGTTGAAATGCCCTCTGCCTCCCAATATATAGTCAGGACCTTAAACATGTAATGTGAATGTGGTAGAACACATTTTGCAAAAAAAAAAAAAAAAATCCTGTATGTTACATAACACGTGACACATATGCATGGACGAATCTGTGGTTTGCATTAACGTTAACCGCTAACTTTTATAATGGTGACTGGGCAATAACTCTAAGTGTCCGTAGGGGGAGACAAAAGCTCCACGCTGAGGGTTCAACTCTCAATCCAGAGCTTTCATCTGTACGTGTTTTTTGCAACATACTGATACTGATTGCATGTCATCTTTTGAGCTTGAAGAGTAATTATGCTTTGGATGAGTGTGCTACAGTTCCTCCTGATGGTCATAACAAAAGAACAAAATGCATTTTTTAACGCTTAAAGGCCCAGTGTGGAGGATGAAAATGGACCTACTGGCAAAAATTTGTATATAATATTCAAAATTATAAAATGTCTTTTCAATTTTGTTTTCAGCCGGAAAATTGAGAAATGTGGTGTTTTCGTTACCTTAGAGCCCTCTATTTCTAAATGGTTTCCTCCCACAGAGTCCGCCATGTTGCATGGCCATGTTTTCTACAGTAGCCTAGAATGGACAAACCAAATTCTGGCTCTTAAGCTGGCCTTTCCTGCTTTAAGCATCCGCCGCAGTTTCTGCTATATTGCTGAGACGAGATGTATTTAGTTGGTTGCAATCTGCAAACTCACTGCGATCATACACACTAGACCTTTAGATCAGCGCAGCACCATGAGGGTTGATTTGGCCTGCCAGATGCTGTTAGTGAAAAGAAAAAAAAAAAAAAAAAAAAAAAAAACTATAAATCCCTTTTAATGCTGTTTATTTGTTTGTGTGATGAATATATTCTTTAAATACACAATTAATTATTAGTGATAATCTGAGCGCAGCAGGCAAAATTACTCTTTGTTCAGGAATTCAGCCAGTTATGAAAATTAGGGTTGTAGTACAAATTTAAATCATAAAAATAAAACACATTATAATAAGCATTTGTTCTTGGCCTGCGGCCCACTATTAACTTTCAGGGAAAAAAGTCTGGGCAACCCCTGCCTCAAATGATTAGATGAAATAATGTGGTTGTGTTTATGGAAGCATTATTCTGATGTGGTTCAAGAAAAATTATGTTCTGTTATGACTGTATTTCTCTGAGTTACCACATACAGAAAGACAATAACTGAAAAGATTATGATCATAACTAACTTATTAACTCATTATGTTCAGACAGCTGTAATCTTAACGCCTATAATAATGAAAAAAAATGAAGTTAACTCAATGATTAGTGGCCTTATGGTCCTTCATCATCAGCCTCATTAAAATAGTCTGTAAAGCCTACTGAAGAACCACTTTCATTTTATTTAAATAATTTTTGTCTTATTTCTTTATTTGACAAAGTGTATCTATCCCAGTTTTGCCTCACTGCAACACATTGTTCCAGTGGAGAAACTGGTGTCCATACGGTCTAAATGACTTTACCCCTGCAAACAATAAAGCTCTGTGGAAACAGTGACTACTTATCATTTCTCTCAGTTGACACTAAGAGACAGAAAAAGCATGACGAGTGTGTGTTGACACTGCACACACTATATATCTTAACATGTGCTACGTCTTCGGGAATACATGGCGATACGTCCACATCTGCAACTCAGTTATTGACTGTCTGCATGCCACGCTGAGTGAACATGTCACTAGTATGTTTAAGTTGTCACCAACTTGCTGCAGTGACGACGACGACAACGGCCAGTCAGACACACATGAAGAGCTCCAGAGCTCTCAAGTGGCTCAAGAGGCGACTTTAAAGCCGGGACTGGCAGATGGATCCCCTTCATCATTCTCTCACTCACACAGTCCTCGAATTTTCTCCCGCTGAACCATCCCATCTCTCTCAGACGATGCTTCCCCACTATTGCAGTCCCTTTCTTTCTCTCTTTCTCCCCCATTCTTTCCTTTCTCTTTATCTGCCTCCAGCTTTGATTTGTCTTTCTGCTCCACCTCTGTCCCTCTATTACAGTGTGTAGTTGCACAGGCACTCAGGGTGCTTTGTATCCCCCAGACACAATGCCATCCATTCATATTACATCAAGGGACACTGACACCAATTATCTGAAGGGTACATAAGGCTGCACAACCCCATGATCCGAAGGATGAAGGGAGAATTGAGACAGATGGACAGAGATCTGGGAGAAAGATGGAGAGAGACAGATGAGGGGAGACTTGAGACTTAGTTTGGGTTGAAGAAGGACTGGTGAAGTTTTGAGGGAATGACAAACTTTATTGGACCGGGACCAGCACTTAGGAATGGCAGCTCAAGTCAAGCGTGGTAAACTTAATTTGTGTCTTACTGCTTTTATGTTCGAGGCAAAGCCTTGAAACTCATCCTTTCAGAAAAAAAAAACGTAATCCCAGCAAAACAGAGATTGTCGCCTCGAAAATGCAATTCTTGTCATGATTATCCTGCCACCAGCAGTTAGTTTCAGTTGAGCATGTTGTTGCTGAATCAACCCCTGCTGTGACAGTTCCCTGGCAACTGCTGCTCAATACTTTGTATCAGATCTGTGTCCGAACAAATTTGTGATAAGCATTTTATTATCTACTCCCCAGATGCCCGTAATGGAGCATCATCTGCAGTTACTCATTATTATAGTTTTTGTCTGGGCATTGATTTGTAATCTGTACAGACGTTGGTAAGTTTCTCAAACTAGCCATTATCCCAGCTGTCTGTGGATAATGTGTTGCTAAATGTGTGTGAGTCCTGATGTCCAGACAGTCTTTCTGGCCCTGATGCATTTTCCCAGTTAGTGTGGTTCGTTGCGCTGTGCGAAATCTGTCAGTCGAACCCTGGTGCTGCACTCAGTCCACTTTCAAGCCAGCTCTGGTACTGCTCATTTGCGAGGGGAACGCAAGCTCATCATAATAGATAGGTGATCTTAGCATGATTTCCAAAGCTTACTTACTAATTAATCCATTTGCTCATATTGAACTGTTCAGGTAGCAAGCTTATAATCACTCTGGGGCTGAACTGTGTATTTAAGTAACCATCATTTTATGGAACACGCAAGCTCTTCTGCACATCAGTGGGGCCATTTTTTTATAGGTCAAAAGCTGTTGAAACTGCTGAGTTTGTATCCTACTGTATATTTTGTCAGTTCATTAGCTCATTAAAAAGTGTGTGACAGCAATCCCACAGTAATAAGCCCCCGAATCATTACTCAACAAGACGCCTCCTTTTCGCCCCGTCTCTACCTGTCATACAGTCCATTTGCAGTCTAATATTACTAATGATGCGAATTCTTTTTGAGCTCTACGTGACACCAAAGAACACGTACACATCAAAAGCATAAATAGTCTGATCATGGCCACATGGGTACCAATGATGCAGGATGAACTGCAGAACTGCTGCATCAGCGAGTTATCAGTCAGCCTGTATGACTTCATGTTCACTCCTCTAGGTTTGTTTGTGAGAAGTCGCTGTGGTTGGGAACCGGTCGTGACCTCAAATGCAACAATTAACAATTGTTTTGTCTTAGTCCAGAGCAGCTGAACTGAACTACCAGTGTGAATACAACCCATGAATATGATTAAGACCTGATTACAGGTCACACTGAGTTGGATGGGTTAGTCAGTATTGACAGTCTGCAGATAAAGATATACAGTACGTACTGTAGTGTGTGTAAATGCTCTAACCTTAATTATCCAGATCCAGTCTGCCATGAGATTCCAGCTCTTACATTTGGCCAACTGTGTAGCGACCATCTTATCTGAAGATGACGATAATGATAAAACAGATGATGGTTACACTTTGGACTGCAGCGTTAGGCAGTTTTTCTTCTCGTAACTTTGACAACTTCAGACAAGACAAACTACTGAAACATCGAGAGAAAATCATTCACTTTTCTCACATAGCATCATCTCAAAGACATCTCTCCCTGCTCTCTCCTCCATCCAGCAATGACACATTCATCTCTCAAAATTTGTTCCCCCTCTCTTGACTTGCTGCTCCATTTCCCTCGTTTTGTGTGGGCACTACGTTCTCCTCTGAGGCGACGGTCATTGTTTTCCATTTGGGACGACTCAAGGCTCTTCAGGCATCTCCAGGCGGCACAGAGGGAGATGGGAAAACGGGGAGGAGGACAGAAAACCAAGGCCGAGACCAGGGACCAAGGATCCGTGGCCAATCTACCATGATGCTTCGCTCCGCAGTTCAGGGATTGAAGTCAATCTCCCGTTTCATAATTTCGTTACACACATTCAGGCTCAGATATGCAGTGATACATGCAGCCACTATCATGTGTCCTTAAAATGCCTCACACCTCTAGTACTGGAACCCCAACTGTTAAGGAAAAATATAGATTTGCTTACTTTTCTGCTGTGGAGGTTAGAAGGTTAAGCATGTAAATAAGTTGGTTGAAAAATTATGATTTGAAAAACTTTACACTGTTTCTACCGCATCAACTGTATCCTGAGGTAAGATCTGTAGAAGTGGTAACACATACGTTCCACTATTATACACACGGATGCATGTGCATGCATACAGTTAATTTATTACGGTTTATATTTGCGAGAAACAAAATAAAAGGAATATTGACATTTAAGAGTATTGTGATGACCCTGACAGTACATATAAAATCAGTAGTATTGCAACAGAATCATTTAAAGATCAGCAACCAGCAACACCCGAAAAGCAGTTTTTCACAAGAAAATAAAATTACTGCCTGTGGAGGGCTGTGTTAAGTTACTGCTCGTGGCGAAACACGAGTTGACTTTTATTTGTGATGTATGTGATCCGTGAGTTTCAGCACTTAGGAGCTATTGTTCATCAAGAAATGCGTCTACAGAGCAATACAATGGTGATTTTCAGCTTTTTTTGACGGCAGATCAACACCTTCAACTTCTCAGCGCGGTAACCAACTCCTTCTGTTCCATTAACGTTGCCAGGTTTACAATTAGAATTGCGCTTGAATTGGAAATACTGCCAAAAAGGGACCTTTTATTTTCAATCTTCCACCATCGTCTGGTCTATGAAGTTGCCTTAATTCTTTCATCCATAGTACAGTCACTAAAATAAACTAGACTACACCACTGGCTACACTCCACTGCTGGCCCTGCTGCAGAGTAGAGAGCTGCGGCAGTTTGTAATAATAGCTTCCGTCATTCAACTAACTAATTTTAATTTTCAAATTTAAAAAAAATGACATTATGGGCAGTAGGCAAGTTATAAAATCATTGAAAGCCTGTCAGTCATGTAACACCAGAAACATCCACAACAGTAGCAAGCCTGCTAAGAAGTTTTGATTGCGTGAGGACATAAAATCCCAGTGGAAATAGTTTTAAACTTACTGCTTCAAGTATTTGTTAGTAAAAATCCATAAAAATGAAAAACACAGAGAAAGCAAAAGATTAAGGCAGCAACTACAAAATGTTTAAATCGAATCCCAAAATCCTCATCATCAACATTTGCCAGAACCGAAGATTACATCTTCAAATGGCTCTTTTTGTTTGACCGGCAGTGAAGATCGCAAAGTATCAAATTTACAATGACAAGTTGACACAAAGATATGGGTGCTCACAGTAATGTCTCACAACTGAAAAAGATCCATACAGACGCTCTCGCTCATGCTGGAACGAATACTGACACGCACACACAAACATGTAGAGGAGGCCCGTATGTAAGGACAGATTCAGTGATCACACATGAACACCTGCAAGTGCATGCACTCACACGGTTATTAAAGACACATCTCGCTGTTACTACTGTAGGTGACAGGCAGCATACGGTGTGAGTTGAGACGTCTATCAGACACACACACCCACACACACACATGCGCGTAGATGTCAGCGTGGGACTTTGTAGCACGTTGCTGCTGGAGCTTATAGTGCTGCCACACTGTAATTACAGAGCAGACTGACTCAGAGTTGTTCCATCTCTTCTCTGCTTTAAGTCCACGGCTCTTGTCAGATTCAGGAGGTTCTTCTTTGACATCCCAAAAAAAGCACAATGTAAGTAGTTCTGATGCAGCATCTCCCACTGTTTTGGGTCAAGTTTGATTTAACCCAGCTAGTTTTGAAAACGCTCTCCCAGTCAGCAGATGCAATCGATAAAAAAGATAGATCAAGCGTTGGTATGCCCCCTGCAAACACACAACCTAGAAAACCTAATAACAGCCTATTTAATGGGTCAACCCTGTGATATGGTTTTTGATGTATTGGGCAATCTTCTGCTCGCACCCCGCAGCGCTGCAGCACTTTTCCTGCCTCCACAACATTCATAAGGACCAACTCGGCTTGAGATACAGCAGGCTGAGTGGAGCAGAAACAAAGATGGAGGTATGAGAGGGAGACAGGAGGGAGGGATGGATGGAAATGGTGAATAAAAAGGAGGAAGAGAGATCTGAAACAATACCTATTGTGAAAGAAAATCCATATCAGACTGCTCCTGGCGTGTGTTGTCCCTTCTCACTCACAGGCTCAGTAATGACTTTCTGTGTCACCAAAAACATCAATTCTCGGAGGACGCTAATTTTGACCCCGTCCTCGGTTGTTTTCATTACAAATTAAAGGAGCATTATGTAATATGTAACCCCAATTGGCCTCTGAAAAGTGGCTGGAAATAGAAAAGCATTGTCAGCGTCTGGTAGAGACCCCCCCCACCCCGTTTCATTCTCCGGCAAAGTATTGGTTCTGTGATGGGCATCGATCAAAAACGCCATCAACCCCTGCAGAGGAAGGTGTGTGCGTCGAGAAAGAAAAAAATCTTTACCCATTTTCGTTTAAGTGAATCTGAAAACCCTTACAAAGTCCACTAAAAACAAGACAAACAAAGACCGATCTCACTTTTTCTCCCCAGATGCACCCTTTAATACCCAAACTCAGGGTATCTCAGGATACAGAACACTGATCCGAAACCAGTGCTCTGTTTTTAATGATATATTAAATGTTTATAACGCTTCATTGCTACACTGAACTAATTGGGATGATTCATGTCTCTCCCGTGTCATCATTATTTTCAACTATTTCTTGTTTTTTTTAACCATTTTTGTTTCAGTCAATTCTTTAATCCTGGCCTTACAGGCAGAGACACCATGCTCAAGTTGTCTAATACATGTAACACACACAGATCTTGCTGTGATATGAATTATGGTATGTACAAATCCGAACACAAATCACAACTCCTGGCCCAGATGGCACAAACGCGCTGGCTCCAGTGAGCATACTCAATGAACACTGTCTTCTGCGTCACCCACAGCAGAAGAGAGATAAAACAAAGGGTCATAAATGTACCGATGCACACAGAGCACCGCCCGGATACCCGACCCAAGTCTGCTGGGTCCAATCAGGATATTACGGGACAGCCAGGTTCAGGCAAAAATGTTAAAATGATGTCCGGTTTAGGTCGGGTTTGGTCTCATCAATTGACATGGTGCTTCCAAGTTCTTTTAGTAAAAATCTAGCATAAGTGATACGATACTGCCTGGATGCAACTTTAGCTTCTGTTCTGTATGAGTATGTGCATAATCAAAGATATAAAATATATGTAAAGGCATGTCCTAATTCACGACTATCACACTGACCACATTAGTCAAATGAAATGTGTGTAGTTGGTGTGTGAGGTCAGTTCAGTGGGGAGTGGTGAGTGGTAGTTTCTGCACTCAACAGACACACAAAGAAGTCACACATGCACCCACAGGCTGTTTCAGCATATTGCCTCATGGTCCCTTTGGAGTTTCTCATGTTTAAAACACATAATCTCCATCCTAAAGCAAATCAGTTATTGATCATTAATTTAAAACCCCGAGAAGACATTTTGAACACTGGATTTTCAACATTTCTATCTCGTCCAGTTCAACTTTTTCCCTGCATCACACTTTCTCTCTTTCTCCCAAACTCTGAGAAACATTTCAGACAGTCTGTGTGAAAATGACGCAAGGACAGAAAAGTTATAAACTTTATTTTTTCACGTTTTTTTACACAAAACATAGGTAGCATCCGTATAATGGACAGAAATTAGGTATGGCTACAACAAGATGTGGCTAAGTAGTACAAATGCTTGCCAAGTTGTGCCCCTATAAACACAGAAGAGACATCAGAAAGAGAAAGAAAAAGCAAAGCATATGCACATATACTGTACGTCTAAACACGTGTTATCTCGAGTGCACCCGTTCACTTACAACCATATGACTAAGTAAACAACTACATATTCATATACCAATGCACACCTACATATGAACACTCGTGAACATAACATGGGGGAACCATGGGTTGCGAGTAGGTCATATGTCACAAACATTACAGCAGTATGGTCATAGTCGTTCTTAAAACCAGGATATACGTAGTATTAAGGTTGATTATCACCTCTTCTTGTAATATAAGTGCTCCATTTTTCCCAGAGGGCATCACCTTTGTCCCTTTGTAATCTGAGACTAAACGTCAGTAGTTCCATTATTTGGATGTCTTTAATTATGGCTTCCCACTGATTAACTGTGGGAGGTTCTGTATTGAGCCATCTTCTTGTTATGGCTTTTTTGCTGGCAGCCATGAAGATTTTTAGGAGGTATCTGTCTTTTTTTGGTAATTCTGTGTCCATATTACCCAGGTAGAATGATAAAAAAGTGAAATTAAAATTATACTGCAAGACCTCACTGATAGTACTTTGAACTCCTTGCCAGAAGGATCTAAGCATGGTGCAACTCCAGAATATATGTGTATGATCTGCCATACTGTGTCCACATCCTCTCCAGCAAGTAGGTTGTTGTCCTGTCTGTTTAGACTTTTGCTTTGGTGTTGCAAGGACAGAAAAGTTGAGATCCTCTTTCACTTTTTCCTTCTTTGGCCTCCTGGATACTAGTTCCACAGAGAGCACATATTTCTATCGCACTTTCACATGAATATATTTGACATATTTGAAAAGGGTCAACAAACAAAACATGCAAGTCACGTACACGTAGGTGAGATACTCTTACAGTAGCTGCTGTGTTTCCATCCAATTGGTGAGCAAATAAGAAAAAAAACATTTGAAAAGTCAATAGCAGTCTGAAGAAGAAACAAAACTACTTGTCTTGACCACACGTACGTGTTGCTACTATCAGCCATGTATTCATAGAGGAAGAACATGACAGCAGAAATGACAACAATTACAACATATCACTACCAGTACCACTACTACTACTACCAAAATAAACTGGCTTAGTAAAAGTTTGTGCCTGAATGTAACCTCAATTCTGCATGCGAACATAAGAGTGCACACACGTTGCATATAGAACCTATAGCACACAGACTGTAAACACACAATATTAAAAGCAAATACACACTTTCATGCTCACACAAGTAGAATCTCAGTTTCCGCTCTCAGCATTCCCTTTACAGTGACCACACAGATATCTTCGCCCACTCACTCACACTCAAACACACAAACAGACCTTCCTGTCTGTGCTAACTCAGATACCGGCCTCTCAGTGATGTATGGCAGGTCAGTGGACTAAAGATTTTCTCGCTGTGTGCTGCAGGGGTCTGCTCGGTCAGCGCACAACTGCTCACCCTTATCAACAGATAGGGAATACCTGCAGGACTGCCTCAGCTAGAAAGTCGAGATGAGTGTGTGCATATTCCTGCGTGTGTGTGGAGGCTGGTGTGCGTGTGGGCTGGTGTGTTACAGAGGATTACAGTGAAAGAATTTTCCCTGCGGGTCTCCAGCTTGTTTTGTTACATGACAAAAAAAATCCCATAACAGAATATAATGTGCAGTTTCAAGAGGAAATACAAAAAATTAAGGTACATTTTGACACTTTTCTGATGTTGTAGTCAAGGCGATATATCACATAACAACTCCAGCTCGAGTGCATCCAGATCAGATTCCATCTGGATCAACAGTAAAGCCCCTTTGAAAACTAAGATAAGAATGATATGCATTGTATTAATAAGGATGTGGACATGCTCATCATTTTCAAGTTACATGCTGAGGACAAATATGCTCAAAGTAAAGTAGAGTACAGTAAAGTAAATTGAAGATGATGTAACAACTGGATAATTGCCAATTATTCTCATTTCTGCTCAGCAACATTAATACACACACAGCACATTTGAGCTAAAAACAGGGTGTCATTAAAAGTCGGTCCTCGTTATAAGCCTCATTCAAGCCCGGCTGTAATAAGAGGAAGCTCCACTCTTCATCCGTCTTCTATGAAAGGTAATTTCGCAGGACCTGCTTAAACCCCATGGTTCTAAGATCTTCTAAAAATGACTTTGCTAAATTTCACATTCCCTGTCAAAATTCTAATCATTTTCCATTTAACAGGTCTAATGTGTCCACTGAAATGATTAAATCCTGTTTTTAGATCATTTTTAAAATCTTATTTGGGGTCTTTATTTTTATTTAATGTGATTTTTAGTTATTTATTTTCAAGCTCTATGTGTACTCATTTCTGCCCTAATGCTGCTGTAAACCCTGAATTCCCCCTTTGGGAGATTGAACAAAGATTCTTTTATTTCTTCATATCTTATTTTCTATTCACCTGTTGGAGTATTTTGGTCAACTGTAGTTTTCTAATGTATATTTGTCTATAAAGAAGAATGTAATACAATGAATATGCTTTAAGAGCACAAAACTGGCATAACTTGCATGCTTTTCCATACATGTAAACACATGCAGGAACAGTTCCCCATCATTGATGCAACATGAGATATGGTCTAATGTCGTGTCAAAGTCAAATAATGTCGCCCTCCTGTTGGAATTGTATTTACCCAATGCAACCCAGCGGTGCAGATTAAAGGTCGACCGCACACGTATCAGTGGGAAACAGACTTGACATAACATATCGTTTAATAACAGTGTAAAATTAAAAACTTTATTTATCTATCGTAAATATATGACCTATGTGTGACTTTTGGTAAACGTAAGGAGTAAGAAATGCAATTCCTGGTCACATCAGTACAAACTTGGTCCTCTAGTGATTATTTACAGCAGCAGGACAGTTAAAGTGAGACTGAATCTAAATATAATACAATGAGCAGATTCATGGTAATGGAGGAACATGTCACATGTCTCGGTGCAACAGCGTGGCTCACTAATTAGTCTAGACCACTGTTTTTTTGAGTAAACGAAGGACTATACAAAGACAACAGGCTGCTATAAGGCTTTGGATACACTGATAATGCTTACTATTAAGATCAATTCATGGTTGGTTTTGGTATTTTCTTCGGCTTTGTAGACAGAGAAATGATACAGTGATTGTATTCCATAAGAGGACTGTGGAGAATATGAGAGCTCGCCTCCCTGTCAGTCTTACTCTGCTAGAGAAAGGCTCATCACATTGATTTCGTAACAGTGGAGACACAAAGATGTAAAGGTCTGCGTGGCTGTCACTGTCAAATGCCAATAAACAAAATGAATTAAAGATCACATACGGTTTAAAAATGATATAACTGCAACAGGAACACGTGGGCGATGTACTCCACAACTTTGTTCCGCCTGTTAGCAGTGCCCTTTTATATGTCTGTTTGCTTTGCAGCAGAATATCTCTCTGCCCTCCCACTGAAGTTGCTATTTATTGTCTTTGAGATGTCATTTACATGAGAGAAATTGTGATGATTTTATCTTTTTGTGGCACACTTCTGTGGAGTCTATGGCTGTGTGAGCAATTACTCCCATGTGGCTTCACTGTGATTAGGTAGACCGGTCTGTCTCAAGGTATTTGATGAAACGGAGAGTGCAGTCTCAAAATGCAAATATTATGCATACACTGTGGGAGAGAAAATCAATTCCTGCGACAAAAACTGTTTTTTTTTGTTGTTGTTGCTGTTTTAGTAGACATCTAGAAGAAGTTGTTTTTGTGTTGATTCTTGCAGCTTAGCTTTGTACTGACCATCCTCTGGTTGAAAATGTCCAGTGGTCTCATGCTTCGTTGCATCAAAATATATAAGCAAAGGTTTTCTTATTTGCAAGGTGGGTTTGAATTTCACCTGGGTATAGTCCCAGCTGGATGTGGTGCTGTGTTACGTAATGATAGATAAGATAAGTTACAGCGGTACAGGCTGGACTACTGAGACAAGGAATTTCATTAGGGTTTTCATTAGAATTACTTTGGGTTTGCAGCTAGGCACATCCTTTCCATGTGCAAAAAAGTAAAACGAAAGGAAAACCCTGAAGAACGCCCATCATAGGATCCCCTTAAATAAAGATGAAAAATGGCAGTGGACTTAAGTCTTTGGTGTTACTTGAGAAGTAGTAAGTAAGTTGATAAGTCTTCAAGCAAATTGTTTTACGGTCTGCGATTTGTTGTTTCTGCTTTTGTCTCTCATCTACCTAATCTTTTAAAGCTCCAACAGGCAGCCGACTGCATCCTGTGGATATTATTAATCATTGGCACCATCATCATCATGTTAATCACCTAATTTAAACATAGAGGAGAAATCGGTGTTGGAGGGCCACGAGATAATAGCAGGCATGAGCAAAGGTGAAAATAACACTGGGTGATGTGGAGCAAGGATGACACGAAGGGGGAGCCCAGGCTCATTATCGAGTAGCACCTCTTCTGGCTGTATTTGTATGTGTTGACAGTGGCACAGTGAAGAGTGGGAGGTTGAGAGGAGGGAGAAAAAGAAGAGGATTAAAAATTATAGAGAGAGACAGTCCGTAGGAGCATAAATAAGTTGCAGTATAGAGACAAAATATGAGGGGGACACAATTCAATTTCGAGTTTACTTTCTGCCGAAGTTGTGTTACAGATGCCTTAACTTTTATTTTCCCATATATTTCTCAAAATATAACAAGAAGTGCGGTCCCAAGACAACCAGTTCTCATCTCATTGTCATTCTTGGTCGAGGACAAGAGGATGAGGAGGGAAAGGCTAGTAAGCATAAAACAGGTTGGTGTTATATTAGTATTATTAAAGTCACTATTCTTCAGATTTCTGTCCTGTTTGCTACGGAGACCATCACGGTTGCTTGTTGCCGTTCTAGACACATGAAGTTTAACACTACCCAGAATTCAGGGTGCCTCAAACACTCCTTAAGCAGTAATTTGTCAGCGAAACAACAGAAAAGCAACTGGTGTATCTGTAAATCAGCCAAACAGACTTGTAAGGATAAAGAAGTCAGTCAGTGGTTGGCCCTTTTTATCTTGTCATCCGCAATCTGATTTAATGCTGCACACAATGCAATTAGTTTTCCACACAGGTCACAGCATGGTAACAGACTTATTTTTACCTTGATAAAGAGTGGGAGGTGTGCAGCCTGTCACTGTTAATGTGTTTAATTTAAACACACAATATCATTTGCTGCCATTAGCGGGCTCTCTATCAAAGTAAAAGACATTTACCAAGAGTTGTTTGGAGATGTTTGGTTGAGCATAGTGAGGCTGGGTCATAGCTGCTGCAGCAGGGCCGGCTGAAGAGTTGAGTGCAGAGCCAGACCCTCTGGAGAAATAAACCTCTGGCACCACAGCAGATTCTGCTCTGATCCAGAGCCATCGACCGCTGGGAGGGAAGCTCAACGATTACTTTTCAACTTTTGAGATCAGAAACTCACTCCTGTTAATCAGCCTGACTGCAGCAGCGACCTCCACACCAAGTGTTTATGTTCTGTAACACTAACTGTGACGCCAACAAAGGTGAAGAGGAAATGTTCTTCACGTGGAGAGGGGAAAAGAAGAAAGAGAACCGGTTTCTCTATTGGACATGTGTCACCAATGGTTATAAAAGAGGTAACTTTTATTAAGTTCAGTTGACTTCCATACCCTGAAATAAGGCAGGCGACCAAATGAAACGCACCGTTACCTAAAGTTACCTAGTAAATTTCTCATGGTTTGAAAATTGTTCGAAACATTCTGGACGAAATCCTGCATTTTATATCTTTACCAGCTCATTGTAGCTGCTTCTGCTACCTCCATTCCCTTCGCTATTTGTAAAACTTGTCCTCTGTCAAAACATGCCAAACTAACTACTGTCTTTGTTTTGTAGACAGATTTTTGTTAAGCGTTCAATTTCGCTCTAACCTCAGTGGGGAAACAATAAAAGCACCAGTCGGAAAAGTTGGGTTTACCCAACAGTGATTTATTGAGATCTCATGTAAAGAAAATAAAACTACGCTAGACAACATTGTGTTGATCGATCGACTGACTGAATGTACAGAGGTAACTTCTGTTACAATATGCAGTTAATAGCTATGCTGAAAAAATGTAAACACAAATAAAATCAAGAACAGGGTTTTACTTAATGAAAATCTTGATTATATATAAAATTTACTTTTTATGATTATAGCCTAACCCTCTCTAAATATAAGTTATGTGTATCATTAACTTATGTGCAACATATTCCCATTTTCATTGCATTTCATTCTTGAGTCACTCACAGTTACACTCACTGGAAGTCTCCAAATTGTTGTGTGTGCCAAAAATCTTAATCGATTGTTTCCATCCCAAAGTGAGATTGCTACATAGCATAAGACAGTCATAAAAACAAAAGAATGCATAATTTAATTTTTGTCTCACTATTTCTACTGTAGAGACTGAGTGTCACCTTGGTGTTGCTCAGCAAAATTCGCTCACTATCGAGGACTATTATCATTGCTTATCTTTGTCCTGAGCGCTCTCAACAAAATTCAAATGAAGCTTTGGGATGGAGAGGAGGACGAGGACGAGGACGACGAGGAGGAGGAGCAGGCAGAAAAAACAGAAGGCCAGCGGCGGCAACTCTGGAGGCAAAAGAGAGAGATGTAGAAGAAAAGAGACAAGAGGTGAGACATATGTGGACGGAAGATGGGCTGTGATGAAGACATGAAAGGAAAAGGGAAAATGATGCACAGAAGAGAAGTCGAAGGTTTTTCTCCCCTCCAGTGCACATGATGGAGGAGTAAGAGGAGATTATCCTCCATCAGGCCACATCAGCCCTTTGACTGCTCTGCTTCCAACACAAATGTTGAGATTAAAACCTCAGCGGTCACAGGCCACACATCGCTCTCGGTGAATTAAAAGTTTTGGTGACTGCAAGGATTAATTCATATCTGATCTATGAATAAAGTGTGTAGCACACTTCATCACACGCATCTTGAGTAATCAGAGAAAAATTGGACGCTGAAAGAAGAGTGTGATTATGCTGCTTCCACAAACTTAAATGAGCCACTTCCTGTAGGTGATAGAATGTAGCAAAGCATGAATTAATGTGAAAATGCCCCCCTGATTACTACTTTTACAGAAGCGGAGACTTAAACCTCGAAACACTGCAGCCGTCAAAGTGTGTGCATGCATGTGTAGCATTAAGTGACACGGATTGTTCCAAGAACCCAATTATATGCTTTGCCAGTGACATCAACAAAACACAGCCTCTGCAGCATGATGAAATCCACCTCCAGTCCCCCGAGGAACGGCGCAGGCTCTGACAAAGCTGTCGTCAAGATCACTTTTGTCAAGTTAACGTCAAGTCCGCGTACGGAGTTGAATGTCTGATGGTTTCTACAGGCCGTTGAAATATGTCAAGACCAAAGACCAAACGGAGTCCCCTTTCAAGACGAGACGGCGTTAGAATTTAAACCTCATTTGCAAGTCAGTTAGGATGCACTAAAGACAAGTTACTGATTCAACTCGTAATAGGACTGGGAAATAATCTGCAGCAGCCTTTTCTGCACGCATCAAGTCATCTGTATAGATATAAATAAAATACGTGAGGGACCTAACTGGGTGACATTTCCATAACCTTTCACAACAAGGAGAATTAATGTTGAAGGTGCCCATGTTACAATTCTATTTATCCATCAAAATGAGAACAGTGGGATAATATTGTTATTAAGCCCTCAAGGACATGCAGAAGTGTTGGAAAAACATTACAAGTATGAAATGCATTCACCTGTTCCAAGTGTTCACTCTCTAGTGCCTTGTTGCTGCGACATACCAGGAAGAGACTGAAACCTCAATGTTTCACCTCTATTTTCATCTAGTAAATAATATTACATAATTCCAAAGGTTTTTAATTGCTTTTTATTAGCCGACTGTGGGACTTCCTTTCTTTGTCAGTGTGTCGTTTTGCTGATGTTGTTTTTCCTTTTCTCTGTTTGGTAATTACAAAACAGACCCAGTGTCACTGCAAATGAGTGTCACACTGCGACGATCTCAACTTGAGGTTAAACAAATTAACATCATACCTAGCATAATATTTGGTGCAATACTTAGAGTATGAAGACAAGTGTGAGGATGGTTGTGAAAATGAATCAGCGGTTCATTAGAAATTAGAAAACAAAAAGAAACACTGTGGTTGTAAGCTTTAAACAAAATTTCATTGAGATGAAATTAGAAGAGTGGGCACTGCGTAGTAGAGAACTCCAGTAGATTATGGCTTCATCTATTCTTTATTGATTCAATCTATTGATTATTTTTGCAGAAGGATCAAACAATTCGATTCGATTTCAGACAAATGAAGAAGTCCACTGCGAGATCCCAAAGGTCAAAGTGTCATATTTGAGATGCTTATTTCATGTAGACAGAAGGCCGGAGGGATTTAGTTTAAAACTGATGTGAGAAAAACTGCAAATTGTCGCATCAAATAGTCACGCTAAACCCCAGGAACATGGGAAATTCTTTTGGATAATTGAAATCCTTGATTAATTTTCTCATTTATCTACCGACCATTTCAGCACTGCAGCAGGTAGACGATAACGTGTGTGTGTAATATTAAAATCTTTTATTTTCTCAATAGAAGGATTTAAATGTCATAATCGCCCGGTGAAAGAAGCCATTAACTAGTGTAATAATCCGCCGGCAGGTTCTCCTTTCCTCTCCATGGCTGAAGAAGCAGTTGCCCGTCATTATCTGCCATCTCCAAATGGCAGCCGGTACAGCTGAACGCTGGAGTATTCAAGCTTACCGTGAGGTGTTTACATTTAAGGCATTTAGCTGTCACTCTTATCCACAGCAACTTTAGATGAGTGCAGCGGGGGAATAAATTATCAAACAGTGCAAACAGCCAACGCTGGCTAGAGAGATAATTCTCAGTGAAAGGTAAAGAGTGCATAAAGAGAGAGGAGAGGGGATTTTATTTCAGCTGTGCTGTATATTAGAATGAGGGTGAGGAGGTAGATATCGGAGAGGGATTTTGAGTCAGAAGCTGGAGAGGTATTTCTTGACAATGAGCTTCAGGTCTGGTACATTATTGTACACACGCCTGTGGCAGTGCAGACTTTTTCTAAATAGAGCAGTTACTGCAGCTAAAACTGAATTTAACCAGTCAAATAACAAAGACGCCATTTTCAAGTACTTTCACTTTATTTTCGTTTTCTGTAACTGCATTCATTTCACACCTCTTACCACCAGTTACATTGCAAATTGAGATTAATTATGAAAAAAAAATGCAATCCGCAAACACATTATGTATCATTGTTAGTGTGTTGTGTTCGCGTCCTCCTCCGCGTATTTTATCAGCGTCTCGCTAAAAAAAAGTGAGTGACACGCAGGAACCCCACTGTAATGTAAGGAGTTGAGTTGTGGTCTCGCCAGAATTGGATTCTCTCCATGTGGTACTGATGATGCAAGGATGACATCTTTAAAACTGTCCAGTGAATTGAACTGCCTGTCAGTCCATGACTACATGTTTACAGCTCTCGGTTCATTTAGAATAACAATAAGCTGAAAAGCCAGAAATATCTGTCACTGGAGCAGAAACCATCAAGCAGGAGGAAGATTTCTTAAAAACTACAGTAACGGTTCAAGGTTAGTCGCCAAAGTTTATTGGGATTTTCTGCTTATTTAAAGCATTTCTTAAGGCATGCATCGGTCATCTCCAGCTCACATATGTGTTGTAGGGCACAGCTGCAGAGGATTACTCTTAATTAATGCTCAGCCGTGGCCATCATCATCATCATTAAGAGCGAAGGGAGATAATTGGCAAAATCTTCCTCCGTTTTCTTGGCTAGGACTGCGGCAGTCAGCAGCGTCTTGAGACCAGGAGCTCCGGTGAACCAGGGAAACAATTCAGAGTGCGGTAGCTTTGTGCACACTGCGTTTGTAAGGAAACGGAGTGTGTGAACATTTCTGCCCACATGCTATACATTTAGTTGTATTTGTGTGTATTTGGTATTGGATGGGCCTTTGGTGAGGCAGAGCAGGGCAGCAGTCTTGGAGGTCATGAACTCCTGAACTTTGGATCGAGGAACATCTCCGCTGCTGGGAGGGAGACCGGGAGGATGAGCACGTCCTTGACATGGCTTTGGCACGCCGGCTGCACAGCACGACATCCACACACTCACTATCTCCATGTCCTCCTCCATGCGTGTCATCTTGCTCTCTAATATTTTATATTTATCCATCTCTCCTCTTTTATCTGTCTCTAATAGCCCGCCTGTCTCTTCCTGTACGTCCCTCTATCCATCTGCCTCCGGCTCTCTCTATTAGCTACTATCCATCCAGTGACTCCACTAACTGACCTCTACGAGCCACTCACTAACAAGAGCTCCTTCGCATCTGAGGGTTGTGCAGTCCTAGATGTTTGTTTGTGTGCAGTCATCTTCCAAGAAAAATTATTAACCACACAAAAAAATGACACTAATACACAGAGAGATACTATTGTGCACTCTCTGGGACACTATCATGCAATAACACAGTCGGGATCATATTATGCCCGGGCACGCACACTGGCATAATATCATGCACACATCATGCTGAATGCTAACACACGTGCGCACATTAACAGACTCACACGGACACATAATCATTTATTCTACTACAGCAGAGGAACCCGGTCCTCTCTCAGCGGTCTATCATTTCATTGATCTGAAGAAGTGGAGCAGAAAGTAGCTGACGGTAAAATGCTGAGCTGAGGCTGTTCGCTGCTCAAACTACTACAGTAAGGCATATTTTTAAACAGAGACATGCCAGCATAGAAGACAAAGTAGTTCATTAATAGACTAGTCAATGCTCTATTTGTTTGGGTGTAAAAATCTTTGGTATATTCATAAATAATATGACTTAAGGGTTGTCCAATACCCAAGTGTTTATATTTGGGTTTATTTAAGGATCCCCATCAGAAGCACATGAATGTGCCTCTAGTCTTCCTCTGGGAGCAAACATAAAAATACAATACAGACATGTAATGAGAGAGTACTTAAAATGTAAAAACAATTAAACAAAATAAGCAGACAAGAAAACAGAGGGGGATGTAATAATAGGTACAGGCGGTACAATTGTACTGTACATGGAATCAAAGAAAACCTCAGCGCATCAGGAGAGTTGCTGAGCTATGCTGTTTGCAGAATATCATGATGGCACAGTGAAATTGACCTTTGGGATGTAAAAAGTAAAACTTCATAATTTTATCTTATTAGACATTTGTTGAAAATGTTTTCATAATGACTGTATGACTAGTTAATTAACGGCTTAAAACGTGTTCTGTGAGGTCACAGTGACCTTGCCCAAAAAAAAAGGGGGTCTCCTGGCCGTTCTAGAGATTTCCCGTTCACTAGAATGAGACAGACAGATGGACAGCCTCAAAAACGTAATGCCTCCGGCCACATCTTAACAGGCAGTCTTTCATATCAGGAGGCAGAGTGGACGATGATGGAATTACAGCACAGGCGAGAAGGCCGGCTAACTGACAAATTTTAAGGAGACAACAAACATACAAAACAAAGTCCAGCCTTTTTTATGCCAAAAAAATGCAAAACATCTAATAGAAAGTCAGGACATATCCAGTCAAAGCAGGTATTTTGAGCCCAAAATGACGTTTTTTAACATAACAAAGTGTTTTTTAGTGCCTAAAACAAACCAGACTTTAAGTACAGCATTCTGACAAGATAAAATTAAGGTTTGCAACATGAAGAAATGTAAAATTTCAACATATCTGCGTTCTGGAAACAGACAATCCAACAAGGACATTGGAGAGTGTGTCAGCTATTTACATTATACTGTACACAGAGAGGAGAGGCTGATCTGGCATGTAACTATTTTATAAAACTTGTCGGATTTATCAGCTCCCAGACAATACGCTCCCATCATATACCACCAAGCAATTTCTCGGCCTTAATAGTGCACAGTTTCTGCTTCATAGACCCGCTTTCCTTTGACCTCAGAGGCATTAGTCTCCATCTCCTTCCCTTCATAACATCTGAAAGCTCTGCTGCACCCGCGGGAGCCAACATCGCATTCCTGCGGGAGCGCAGTGCTTTTCTTCTTGGCAAGAGGACTTTTTTTTTTTTTTTTTTCCTCTTCTCGCACATGACAAGACCATGAAATATGACATTGACACACGGAAGCTGGTGTTTGTATAGATAGGCAGAATACAGAACATGGTTTTACAAGCAAAACCGTTCTGATGGGAAGGAGCTGCTGGCCGTCACGAGGCACTGGTGAGATGTGAGGTGAGGCTGCCATTTCTGTCACGCCACCCTGTATGTAAATGACAGCCCCCGTCAGTCAAGCACGGAGAGTTTAAAAGATAAAGAGTGAAAGGAGGAGTGAGGGTTTTGAGAGATGGAGAGGGGGAGCGCTGACACACTGGTCAGTGCATTTTAATGTCAATTAAAAAGCAGCACCATGACAGGAAACTCTCCATAAAGCCAGGGAGCTGTGACGGAGTGACTAATAGCAAGGACGTAGCCATGCCTCCCCTTCTCTCCTCCTTGCTCCGTCTTGTGTTTGTGCCCTTCTCTCTCACAATCTCCTTCCCGCTCATTCTCGTTCTTTCTCTCACTCGCTCTGCATGTTGTTATTCTCAATGTCTTTCCCTCCGAGACTCCTTGACCCTCTTGTGCTCTCTAATTTCTCTCCCCACCCTCAAGGCCACCGATGTGAAGAACATGGATATGGATTTGGCCTTCACATGAGTCATGCTAATGGCCGTCCCTCCTCTTGACCCCGTCATCTCACCTTTCAAGTCCATTGAGAAGAACCAAATGCCAACTCTAATTTGCATGGAGCCCATTAACTTCCCTCCAGTAACCTCGAAAAAGGCTCCAAATCACCTTATTACGCACAGAGTAATTGGGAATTTGTTTCTTCCGCATTTATAGAGGGGCTCCACGCGTCAGGCAGGAAGTAAGGGACCTCTGTACATTTGTAATATGAAATTTCAACTGAGCCATACTTAAATTAACATCACGATATAGCATTCCATATTTTCCTTGCATTTCCCATTACAACTTTTAGATATTTTTACAGAGAAATGTTTGCTATCAGTGTTTAAAAGGTAGAAAAACTTTTCACATAGAGATACATCTGCCGTGTGGCACTTATTCCTATCCTTATGAAGTGCTTTGAAAAACTGGTTCCTAAGCAAATCAAAGACAACCTCCCTGTCAGCCTGGACCCTCACCAGTATGCTTTCAGACCCAACAGGTCCTCGAGGGATGCCTCATCCACTGCCCTCTCAGTCTTCACACACCTTGAGAATAAGCGTTTTGTCTACATCGAGTTCAATACAAGTCAAGTCACCCATCAAGCCGATCGGAACACTTAAGAGTACAGAAACGTTGTGTACCAAACTCTGCAACTGGATATTGGTCTTCACACATACCATCGTGAACATCATTGGTACCAGTTTTGATGTGTGTTTTGTGAATATTTTTGGTCCACAAATATGATGCAACACACTTCATGCTACTTTTATTGCATATCCATGCACATGCATATATGCACCCATATCCCAATATCCCTCACCAATTTTGAGGAGTATATTCTTTGGGCTGTGAGACTCCTCAATTCATCCTCTGCACTCTGCTCTATAAAATAGTCGGTTTTGTTTTTCTCTTATGTAGCATAAAGGGACTTAAACTCAGTTTCTTTTTGAAACCATGTTGTTGTAAAATGACAAATAAATGAGCCTTCAGCCTTTATATAATGCAAATGAAGGCCTGCAAAGTACATGAAACATGTGTGGCTCCACAATCCTCATGGTGCACGTCGCGGTTCGATATCAAAATATTTGCTTATTTGCAAAATTTACCAAGGACAGCTGATCTGGCTTCATATTGAAAGCCTTCTCCTTGCAACATTAAAAAAAAACACTAATTTATTGCTTTAATTTACACAGCCGGCTGCCTTTGATGTATCCACTGCCATGAATGATTCATGGATGAATGAAGGCCTTTAATGTAATGCTGTTTGTTCAGTAAGGTTTTGTTGTGCTGGGCGATAAAATTACTATTTAAGCTATACTGATACATTTTCAAGCGAGGTATAGTTTTAGACAATACCGTCTATATCAATATATGGTAAAGTTGTGCCATACATCTATTTTTTTCTGTAAAGCCAGTCCAGTGTGCACCTCTCCTCACATTCTCTCATAACAGCTTTCCACTCACAAGTTTCTGGGAGAGTTGAGAGAGACGTACTGCCACTGCTGTCGTTTAATCAGTCTGTTAATTGGTCTACAGTGCAAAGTTGGTCTATAGGTTGCACTGCAAAATCAGTTTGTGAAATGAATGAAATTACAACAGCTTATGTGAGCTCTCTTACGGTTGATTCTTTGGGAGGGCGTGTTGAGTCAGGTTGACCACTCTTGGGAAGAGGCCATTAAGGCTGATGTGAAACTGATTTCTCTGAGGAAAGATTTTGGAAATTTTGGCAGTACATAGACAATCTATTTTGGCTCAATAATCTGGTCTCGAATTGTGAATCTGGCAACAATTCATCCCGAGAAGAAATAATGAGACTCTGATGCACTCTAATACCTCTGATGATTATATTAATTAACAGCTGCTCCTCGAACTCCCCATCTATGTTCATTAAAAGTGTATTAATTAAAAGAAAATAGGGGAAATATAAAATGATCATCCCAAAATTTCCTTGTGTGAAAATGGTTTCCTTTTTTTGTTTCCTTACTTCTCACTTCTTAGCAGTTTCTTCAGTCTAGATGAAAGAGAGATCAGCTTGGTGCTACTCTATAATTTGCTCAGTTAACAGTTAAGAGTGTGCAACAAAGCAAAATGTACATGCTCTTAGGAGGACTTGTGGGTTTATCTTTCTTTGAAATAAACACATATCAACTGCCAAAACTAGGATAAAGTATCCTAATTGGCCAAAACTTAACGATTGACTGATGGTACAGATAAATCATATTTTTGTTTAGTTTTTCTGTTTGTTTTTTGGTAGTCGTTACATCTTATGGAGCTTGTTCCTATTATTATGACTGTCAATCCAGTTTATTCTTATAAAAGATGAAAGTGTCAAAAGTACAATTCTCACTACCAGAACATCAAATCCAGCAACTCAGTGTGGAGTGGTTGGGTTTGATTAATCTTCGGCCCTAACCTCTGGAGACCAGAGTTTGTGTCCTGTTTAAGACCAAGGGGGAAGATTGATTCGTGTTTTTAATTTATGTAATTACATAAGTGAACATATGTATGTGAAGTTACTGATTTTAAATATGTTATGTGATTGAGTTAGGCCACTTAAGTAAGTTACATTCGCTATTTTAACCCAAAGTATGATGTTTTCATAACCGTAACCAAGTCCTATCTTGCCTTAACCTAAACTAACAACAACATTTGACTACCATAACAACAATCTAGAAGTCGCAATATGTCAAACAAAGAAAAGGGTAACATTTTATATTACATATCGATGCCAACTTGAAGGCGGAGCCTCGATTTTGAAAGTCTTTCTGGACGCTGCATAAACCGTATTAGTGTATAATAATAGCTTAAAACGTATGGGCACTGATTAAGCTGCCAGTTTTGACAAGTCGAAAGTGAAAATGTGTGGAATATACCTATATTCACTCACCATGAATAACAGTCATACACATTAAACTTGAATCAGAGTATAAGTAATGTTATGCTCCAAAGACTAAAATATGATACCAAGACCATTTAGCGAACTTGACGTTTTGCCACACACCATTCACAAATAGATGTGAAATAAAAAAGGTTTATAGTAAAGTGTATTCAAGGTTTGAAAGCTGCTAAGAATGTGAGCGTGAGGGGTCCACAGAGTGATATCTCTCAGGTCAAAGGGTCTACCTTTCAGTCTGTGTTTTTTCCCCCCGCAGGAATCTGGAACCACAGTCTGAATAAAAGCTAAATAAAAATGATAGTAGCATAGAGGCAAGAAGGACAAGAGTGAACTTTGCAAGCATCACACTGCTTATATGCAAATGCATATTTGTGTGTTTACAACACTACACACCAGCCAAAGGCTCAGCCTGGACCAGATTAAACTAAAGCATTATCTCACAGCAGAGTGTGTCCATTTGTTGCGGATGTGTCAGATAACCTGAAGAACACGTCAACACAGATCTCAGTGGTCCTGCAGTCTCTTCTGTTAACACTAGGAAACCACTTTGGCCACTTCAGAGGGTCTGGCAGCAAAATAAAGAGACACAATCTTGGGGAGATAATCAGCAAAAAAAGCCCTAAGTGTTTCATAACCTCAAACAAACACAGGCACAAAAGTGGCGACTTCAGAGCTGGGGATCTATCAGACCGGGGCAGAACACATTTAATGCCTTTATCTCCCTTGGTGCAATGGCAGATATGACAACAGGTCAGCGTGGCGGAAGCTCAAACAGAATGCCCCCCTGCTTTTCTGTCACTGAAAGCAGACGGAATGAAAAGATGATTGGTTTCTCTGAAAAGTCCAAAGATGCCTCCGCCTGGCTTTCAGGACAATATTAGATTATGTCTAAGCAATGGACTTGTGAAATGTGGCCACTTGGAGGGAACAGGGTAATTTGCACAGGAGTGAATTTGTCAATGTAATGTAATGTAATGTAACAGAATGAGGGAAATTATGCTTACAGTTTTCCCTGCCAGACAACTGCTGGGCAACACTTTAAAATGGCATCTTATCACTAGTTAACTTATGTTTATGTTGCAACTTTATATTCATGTTTGTGTTAGGCATAGAAATACATCATATTTTGTCTTAAAATGACTGTTTTATGACAAACACGGCTGGAAATTGTCCCAGGGTCACCTTAACAATATCCAGAGATTTTACAAATGTCGGAACAAAGACTCAATCCGTGGTCGACGGCTTTGCAGCCTTGTTGCCTGTAACTATCGTGGATGATAGGGATAAAGAGAAGTTGTCATAATCCTGTCAGAAATCCTTTTCTTTACTCACACAGTATACCATATTTTCTTTAAGGGGTACGACAGTGTTTTCCAACCAGGACTCTGTTTAACCATGTCTGTGTGTCTCTGAGGAGTGACCAATGTAAAAATATTGGTAGAGGAGCTAAAGAGAGGGTTAACATTAGAGAGGCAGCAGGTAAAAACAAACAGCGTGTACGACCACAATATTTTCACATCTAAGGCAGTGAATTTAGGGTTTACATTTCATCCAAATCAGAGTTGGTGACTTTTGGATTAGGAGAAAGACAAACCAACAAGATTTTAATGAGTTTTGAGTGAATCTTGTGGCTTTGGCAAGAACAATCAGTGACAAAACAAGCACGTGAGCACATGAGTTACACTGCAGCCCATTTGGCATCTGCCGGCTGCAGCGATCTCACTCAGTGCTGGACCAGTTTAAAACTGTTGTCCCCATTAGACAGACTTAGAAACATGGGAAATCAGGTTCAGGTGGAAAAATAGAAATAGAATTTAACACAGACCTATGTACCTCACAGACATTTTCAAATTAATGTAGACCAGAGGACTATGATGGGGACTGCGGACCAAAATGGGATTAGGACACCCCTACTACGTATAGACCAGCATCAGCGCTACCTAATGGCCGGAAATAATTCACTTACTTGAATAATGTCCAGGGCAGTATTTGGCTGGTATCACTGTCTTTTGGTTTTCCACTAACAGTCTCTTATGCACCAGATGGTTAGTCAGCATGGACAGCTGATAGAGGGTCCTGTGGACCAATCCGTCATTTGGCAACCAACACTCCCAGCGTTCAATCACTTCCACGTGCAGTGACAAGAAGAGCCGAGAGAAGGCCGCCACCAGCCCAGTAGGAAGCGATTTGTCTGAGATTGGGCCTCCCACTCTGTTGCAGCACACATAAAAACAAAGCTTTATTGTTCCGTCGCTGTTTACAACATAATTACAAGAGGATTTATGCCACAACCGTCCCTCAGATTTGCCTTGAGTGCAGAGTTTCCACATAGTTGGGTGTCCTTGCAGAAGTGCCTGCTGCCCGCACACCTGGCACAGCAGGGGGAACAGATTAGAATGGCATATGCAGCAGTTACTGGACGGCCTCCGCAAATGTCTGTCTTGGGACGGGCAATAAAACTGCACAGTAATACAGTCACACACTATTTTACACACACTTTGCTTAAACTGCAGACACACACATGCACTCAGACGTGAAGGATGTGAGATGATACAATTTTTTGATAACGTGCACAATCGCCTGAACAATTTCAGAGCATACTCCTCGTATTTTTGTTTTTTGTTTTTTTTTCTTTTTAAACCTGTTTGGAGGTGTGCAAAGTTGAATTCTTTTTAACATTTTCAGGTGTGCCGTCATCATCAAAGGGGCAACAACTGTAGCAGCACATCGAGAGCTTCAATCCAGTCGATTCTCACCCAAACTTCTGAGTAAGGACGTGCATGTGCGCGCTGCCAAGAAAAAAATTGATACTTCCACACCCAGATAATCTTTATCTCACTTTCTCACATTAACCAGCCATCCAGAGCCCTTTTCCTCCCCTCTGTCATGTACTCGCAGAGTGCCAAGTGTTGCAGTCAGTTCAGTTGGTGTTACGACTATGCACAAAAAGTTGCCAAAAGCATTCAAACAGGCACCTCCATGTTAATAGAGAGAGAGCAGAGCACTGAGGGGTGCAGAGGTTTGGCAGAAGATGACGTCTGGATCATAAAAGTGTAGTGGCTCTGAGACAAAGCAAAGGGAACAGCATGAAGCTATTTGTATATCAGCAGTATCAAATATTGTTTAACTGTGTGTTAAGTGGCTCAGATGCTGTATCACTATTACTATCATATTGTTTAGAAGAAATCCATGTCAAAAAAAACGTCAAGATTGTCTTTTTTTATTCTTAATTTTACAATGACTTTTTTTTTTTTCTTTCAGCGATGAACAACCACAGTCTTAATCGTTGAGGTCCCTGGGGAGGTTACTTGAGAACCGATCACGGGGGATGCTTCTGGTGCCCGTCAGACAATCATAAGTAACAAAATATCATAAAAAACTGACGGACCAGCAGCACTTTGACGGCTGTAGAAGATTTAGCTAAATGGGCTAAGCAATAATGTCTCAGTAGTGTTTACTTGATGATGTTCCCAACATAAATCTTCATGAATGAATAACACACCATACACATCGCTCCAAGAAAGAGGATAACCATCTGATTAAAACCATAAGTGACACGACACGATAGCTCACTCTTCAAACCTCACTTTCAATCTGCATCTACCATTACAATTACGTTCTCTGTTTCTCTCTTATCCAGATTTATAAATATTTTTTCAACCTTACTACTAGTGAATAATATCCTCTTGGTTACAGAGGGACCAAAGACAATTTTTAGAGCTGGAAAAACTACAGTCAAGCACTTGTTGTTCAATGCCTCCACACACCAGTGGAGGCACAAGTTGGTTCGCCCCATAACTATTAATGAGTTGGCCTTTTGGATATAAAATGTCATTATGCATCATATTTTATTAGAGTTTGCTAAATGTTTTGTGAGGTCACAGTGACCTTTGACAGCCAAATTCTAACAGGTTCATCTTCGAGTCCAACTGGGTGTTGGTGCCAAAGGATGACCTTGATCTTTAACCTCTGACCATAAAGATGATGCATCCAGCCTTCAACAAGGCAATACTTTTTCACTTCATTTAAATGTATATAATGCACATTTACCTCTGTATACAATGCACACTTACCTCCTGTATATAGTGCACATTGCCTCTTTTTCCTGTATGTATTGCACATAGTGTATAATCCTTTATAGTTTGCATCTTTCTCTCCTATCTGAATATTTTCTAGTATTTTTTAAGTCTTGTAATTATTGTTTGTCTGTCTAACTGCTACTGTAACAAGTGCATTTCCCTGATGTGGGATGAATAAAAGTCTAAAGTCTAAAGATGAAATCAATTTTTCCTTGAGTTCAAGTGAAGATTTATACCAAATTTTAAGAAATAACCTCAAGGTTTTTGAGGTATAGCATTCACAAAATTAGGATGGACAGGCTGACAACCTGAAAACATAATGCGTCCACGGTGGCATAAAACCACTAATGTAGGCCAAGACATAGACATTGAATATCACCCACTTGCAGCCTTTCCGCAGCATGCCATATCTATAAATGGCCCTCGGCTATGTGTTCTTATCTGGGTAATTTACTTAAATGACAGCACTAAGACAGAGAAATGCATGGTGACACAAACATGGTGCAAATTTGGCCAAACTGTCTTCAGCTATGCTATATCACAGTCATCTGAGCTACTAAACTGCCACATGTGGCCCGTGAATACATGCTATCTGTCCTCATCAAGAGTAATAGCCTCTTTCTTAAGCCGCCTTATGGGTCTGACCTTTTCCACTATACTAAATGTGCAAATTATTCTCGATTCTGTGGTCTGTGATTTTTTTTTTCTTCTCCCCAAGAAAAAAAAAAAAAAGACAGGCCGCAACACACCAAAGCTTGAGTCGATTCCATCGCTGCCAAGTCATACATCATATTTTGAGTGTATGGATTTCTAATATCTCGCTACAGCAGTCAGGATGATGTAACAGATATGGACTCTGAGCACATATCAAATAGATTCCTTGAGGATATTCAATATGGCTGCCAAGAGACATTTGATCCGATTATTAAAATAGATAACCTCATATACCTGGAATTATACCATGAAATATCAAAAGTACTGCTGGGGGTAATTATGCGTGGGATGGCATCCATTAATGACCACTTGAAAGAAGAAAGAAATAGGCATAAGGTTCTTCAGCTCTTCAGTGGACTGTTCCCACAGCTGCCATTTTGCATCCCCAGTTGAATTGAACACTGAGTCTACAGTAATAAAGACAGAAAATTCCATAGAATACAAATGCGGTGTGAGTTCCGCTGTACAAGTGATATCACAGCATGAATATAAGCTCTAGCTGCAAGTCCTTTGTTAAGGATTTGATTTCAGCAGGCGACTCGTCCGATCAAAATAAGCCATAGCTCAGATGGGAATGGAAAATCATTTTTAAAGCCACCACACAAAACAGAACAAAAAGTATTTTCTTTCAGACTTCTCACCATTCAGACTCGTGCGACGTAGATCTGGCCCACGTTTGCCTTTGAAAAGCATGATATGAACAAATAACATGACAACAAGGACAAGGGCAAGAAAGTCAAGCTAGGTGTGTAGCTGAGGTCAAAATCTGTATTACTACCTTGCTGGCCCCCGTCTGGTCAGTGCGCAGTTAAATTGGGCTCTAACTGACACTGCAACAGCAAATAAAGACCTGGCTCCACTGCAACATCCCAGACCAATGCCCTAAACCAAGGTATTGATTTCCATGTTAATGCACTATGCCCACAAATGTGTCCTTATAGGTGGTGGGCCCACACTGTGGAGGCCTTGCATTTGAACAAGGCTACCATTGTCAAACACTATCTCCCTTCCCAGGCATGGCTCGAGAAGGGCGTTACTTAACTCTCCCACCAGACATTCACACTTCTGACACTGTCTCCACCTTTAAATCCCGCTTGAAAACACAATTATTTTGAGTGGCTTACTCGGCATCAGACTAATCATACAATCACACTCTCGCCCATTCTATTAATGCACTATGTAACTTGCATCTTCATATTTATTTATTTACTTTCTTTCATAAACTGCACTAAATCTTTTCCTGATTTTTGTACTGTTGTTGTTATGTGTGGTGTCCTCAGGTTCTATGAAAGGCACCTTAAATTAAAATGCATTATTATTATTAGAAAAGAAAATATATGCACAGGTAGTAACTTAACACAACTCCTCAAACAGCTGAATAACAACACGATGATACAGTTAAATAAAACTGGTATCTGAAAGTGCAAACACGGATGAAGGAGAGGAACCAAAATTCAAACTACAGTGAGAAGCTACAGAAGAACTGAGAGCTGAAGTATAACAGTATAATAGTACAGACACTATTATAGAAGCCTTTCTCTCTGGTGTCCTGCAAAAACACGAGTCTTGCAATCAAAACACATGCTTGTTTGAGGGGGAGAAGGAGGGTCATTACCGCTTGACTTGGTGCTGCAGTGAAGCCCCATAGGAGTTGAGTCTCTCAACGCCCTTCACACCACAGCTCCTGGAGTCCAAGGACATGCAGACTCCACCTCCATTTTCAAGTAGAAATTCACAGAAGAAATGCACCCTACATGTAAAACGCATCACCAAAATGCTGCGTCTTGCATCTGTTTATGGAATACAACACTGTGTAGTGCATAACCTCCCTGACAGCAGCTATAAAATGCAAAGCATTAGCTGCATAAAGCCATCAGTAGAGATATAAATAAAACACGGGCTAGTACTTTAATTACAGCACAGGACAACACACTGGACGTGTGCTCATTCAAAAATTCCTGAAGGCTGCTCAATGCCTCGTCACCCTGACCAAGTTCCCCTGCTTTTCCTGCCAGCTTTGTCTCTGCTCATCAAAAAACTCGAGCCATCAGAAAAAAGGATGGCATATTGATTTTGTTCTCCAGGAGAGTCACTGCACGTTCAGGGTGGACCAAAAATGGGAAATACAGGCACAACTGGTGGATTTCATGAAAGTGCAAATAATCCTATGGGAAATCACGGACGCCAGCTTAAGGCCAGAGTTGGTGTTGCGGTCTGACGTGCAGCAGTGCTCATGGCGCCATGGGACAATGCGCCAATGAGGCATGTGAAATGGAAATGCTTAGGTAGGCTAAGTCAGTAGCAGAGCACTGGGGCTAGGTTTGCCCTGTGGAGGTCAGATGGAGAGCATTTGGGGTAAAGTCACCCTTAAGTGTGAATTCACACCATTTTGCTTTTTTAAATCCTGTTACTTATTGCCGTATACAGCAGAGATCAAAGGTTAGCTACAGTCTCAATGGTCAGTAATGTTTAGAAATGCAATGATAAATCGTCTCCAATCTGTCTATATTACAGTTCTATGTATTTGTTTCAGGTGATATTCTTAGGGTGACGTATACCAAAGTGGCACATGGTGATGTCCAGTGATTTGTGTTGTTGCGGCTGGGGGTAAAGGTGCATCTGTACTGGAGATAATGCGTCCCCTCAGAGTTGCCAGTGAAGTTCTGTTTTAGACTCCATCAGGGAGGCGTAAACATAGCCATCGCTTGTTTTTTATCTCGTGTGTCATGTCAAGCTTAGCACATCTGCTACACATGTCTATAACTTAGTTATGCTATAGTCACAGAGTCACTTGGAGCGGAGGGGTGCTTTTGTGACTTCATTTGATAGGACAATTCAAGATTATGACAGGAAAATGAGGAGAGAGATAGAGGCGTCGACAAGGCGCATACTGCCACAGGTTGGAATTAAGGCTGGGTCTCATTAAAGAGATTTCGATTCCTTGACGTTCCTGAACAATATGCGCCGTGGTAAGTGCCATCCCTGGGTATAATCTAGTGTTTTTCCAGCATGCCTGAATACAGCCAATCACCAGCACTATTGGATCTTTGCACAATAACAAAATAATACAATAATATCTCTTTAGGTATCAAAATGTGGTTTTGAATGACAAGAAATTTCAATTACTCTGTAGTATCGGTACAACAATTCTGTCAGTACCACAGAAGTATTGACATTTGATGCCCAGGCCTAGTTGGAATTCAGGCCTCTGCCGAGGACTAAGCCTACTGGGGCTCCCAAACTGGACAGTTTTGAAAAGGGGACATGACGATGTGGTAGTGCATTGATCAGCAACATCAGCTTCTTTTGATTTTCCCTCCCATGTCAACAACTCTGCCCTATTCTGGGATGACACGCTAGTTTCGCACTCTGTGGCAAGGTGTTTCGACACCAATTCAGTTATATTCTGTAGTTGATGACTTGATGATTAAAAATCTGATGACGACATTCATATTTCATGTGTTTCCTACTTTTTCCTTCCTCAGACATTTCACTGGGATGCTCTTATAGCTTTCCTGACAGTGTGGCTTCCCTGCTCCTAACCAAGTATTATCCATTCACACTCCGTCAATAGGCTCAACTTGGAGCACAGCAGGGGAGAGGCTTGGGTGCCGGGGGGGGGGGGGCTGCTCACAATGCAGTGCACTTTTCTTACACGGAGGACTTTCAAATCTCATATCAGCTTTTACCTACAGTCAGCACCAGCAAACAGAGAGTCGGTGAGAGAAAGAGGGAGGGATGGTGGGAGGGCAGGAAAGACAGCAACACAGCAGGGTGCCCTTCACTTGGGCAGACTCAGGCAGAAGTGAGAGAATGAGGAGGCAGATATCAGGAAGAAAACAGATTATGGTTTTAAAAAATCTCCCACTCTGTTATTCTATTTAACAAAATATAAAAGAAAAAAAAAACTGAGAAACAGGCATGCGATGGAGGGATGTCCTTGGTTGCTGCAAACTCAAAATGTTCAGCTCACCTGTCATCCCTTGACTCATTTACTTTCACTCTATATAGCTACTTCAGCAGCTAATACATTGCCCCGGGGGGAGTCTACTTGCTGCTGAGTGCAATATTGTGTATGTGTTTGCTTTTTAAAAGGCTCTTGCTATGTTAAAAATAACAAGCACTCCTCTTCCAGTACATAATTGCTATCCAAGGAGAAGGGGGGGAAAAAAATGCCATGAAAAGCAATGAAGGACACGAGGCTAGGTATCAGTGAATGATACTGATAAGCGAGTGAAGGGACGGAGTAAACTCACTCTTAAAACTCCCACCGGGTGCTTATGTTAGCGGGAACTCCATTAGCAACGATTAAAAAGCCATCGCACTAACAGCTTGTGAACCTAAATAATCACAGGGTCCTGTTTCATTGATGCCTCCCTCCCATTTCATGATGAGCTGGGAGTGTTGGTGACTTCACCTTGAGGCCCCCAGAGGACCCTGTAATCGCCATTATGAGTGTGGAGGACTCGGGAGGAGTCCTGGTCAGGGAGTCAAGCAGTGCGCTGGCTCTCGCTGAGACCCACTGAACCCCGTGAGAGATGCCAAGAGCCCCTCACACTTTTCACCAATCTTCTTCCCTTCTCTTCCTCAGCGGTATCTTCAACATCATTTGCCCCCACTGTGTGCTTGTGGAGCTTGCAGTTTGTAAGTGATATAAAAACAACCTTGCAACCTACCAGCAGTACCGTCTGTATCCATCCCAGACTCTCCACACAGATGAAAGACTGAGGCAGAAAATATCAGCACATGATTTTTCCTTCCTCTCTGCCTCAATGAAAATTATAATCAAATTGGAAAAAAAAATAAAATAGAATGAGGGCGGCCTGTTTGAGAAGAGACCATTTCTTTGCCTGAATCCAGCCCACGGCCAAGCTTTTTACTTGTCGTTTGTGACCTTATATAACCTCACACTCAACTTTATCCAACTTTCACTTCTATCGGGGCGCATGATGTTCACTTAGCGTACTGGCATACTTGGATACCTGCAATGCCACCAAGAGATTAATTATTTTTGCAAGAGAAAAACTAAAAGAAAAAAAGGATCAAAGTAACACCAAAATTAATGATTAGATTCCAGGAGTGACAGCTCAGCCAAGTTTAAGAGCTCGAACTGGTTGCAAGAAAATATCATGTTTTTTGAGGTCTATTAACTAGACTTATGTCCTTTGGCTGATAAACTAGGTGGCCATGTTGGCATCCTTTGAGTCAGTGTCATTGCTTGCATTTTATAATTAAGTCTTAACCTGCAGACATGGTTGTATTTTCTTTTTATGAGCACATCATTCCAATTAGTAGTCTTCTCTGGCCATTATTCAATCTCTGATATTTTATATCAGTTAAATCTCATAATCTTGAAGGATGAGGCAGACAAAAAGTATATACGTTTGCTGATTTTAAAGGTCCAGTGTGTAAAGTTTAAGGTGATCTCTGGGCAGAAATGGAATGTAGTATTTACAGTTCTATTTTGCATATACCCTGAAACTAAAAGGCTTTAGACTTTTCAGTTTGATCCAAACCAAAATTACCGTTGTGAAACCTTCTCCAGACCACAATCAGTACCAACCAGCTGAACCTTGGTCCCGAACAAAGGAGGTGGTCTCGGTCCAGATCACTCTGAACCATGGTTTGGCTCATTTCGAGCGTGAAATTCAGTAGACTGCCAGTCCCAAACAAATGTTAATGAAGTCTGTCTCGCCCTTGCAGCACGTTTCGCCAGAACTTCTTTACACCACTGCTGCATTACTCATATTCTGTAGTTTGATCAAATCTCAGATGCTTAACAAGGTTTGTGATGTTGCCACAGTACCTCACAGTACTAACACACACGCACACGCACACACACACACACATTACATGTAGCATCACTGTTGTTCAAAGGACTGAAAAACGTCTTGACAGCGTTTGCCGACAGTCGTCATCACTTTCTATGAGGGGTGACTTACACATTTAAAGTTAAATCACTATGACAGGCGGAAGGGGAAGTAGTTCCTGTCGACTATGTGTTATTTAGATCCGGTCCTGGCACTGTCAGTTCTGTTGTGTCCCTGTTGATGGTAAAATACACATTTAACCTTAGCAACTGAGCTTATACCCATATTTATCTTTCATCTTTCTATCTATCAATCAGTCCTCAAATAGAGATGTTTGGGATTTGATGTAATGATATTTCTGTATCGATCTGCACACCACTACTATCTGTTAACACGTTCCTGTCTGTGACACTCAGCCCAAAGCCTGCTGGTTCCTACTAAGCTGAGAATCTTTAAATAAATGCATTCAGTACTGTCACCCTGTTTAAATTGGGTATTTTTCTGAAACTAATGAAAAATGTAATTAGCAAACCTCATTCAAAGAGGCTCATAGGCTAACTACTACTGTAAAAGTAGAAGTAATGGTTATCTATCTTGCTCTCTGACATGCCCAGTGTTGTTAAGGCTATGAAAAACAACATATATCAGATAAAACAACTCTTGTGTGTGTGCTTTTAAGCAATTAAACTCTTTCGGACCCCTTACAAACCAAGCTAACGCGTCGAAGCAAGGCAGGATGTTACTCTGTTCTACTCTGACGATTTTCAATAATGCAGCCACCCTTCAATTGGGCTGATCTGATGATGCAGACGTCCAGGCAGCGTGAGCTTAATGCGGCGAGAGCGGGCAAAAGCTAATGGACAGGCAGGAATTTAGGAGACTAGAGATATACATCTTTCATGCTCCCCTAAGCACGGCTCAATTTGAATATTTCTGATATGCTATTTATGCTCACTGCGGCGGGAGCAGGGATACAGAGAGAGACAGTGATAGAGACAGCAGAGGAGAGAGAGAGGTGTGTGTGTGTGTGTGTGTGTGTGTGTGTGTGTGTGTCTGTGTGTGTGTCTGTGTGTGTTTCAGAGGGTTGTGGTGAGAACTAGATGTGTGGAGAAGACAGAAGAGAGCATGAGGCATCTATTAGGTTAGCATAATAGACGCAACCACAGCACCCTGCTTCATAATTTAACAGAGCTTTAATTGGACCTGAAATACCATCATCGTAAACCAAAATGAACCTGAAATTATAGCTGCCTGCAGACATTCTTGATACATAAACTCTAAGTACTTTGATCTGAATTTGAATAGTTTAACAGGTAAATATTTCCCCAGCGACAAAACATTAATATTCAATGATGCTGTACTTATTCCTTCATATTTTTGAAGAGACAGTCCTCACTGGTTCCCTGCAGATTCTATACCCTCTATGTTCAATTAATGCACCTCGCTGGCCTTGTTTCTGTTATTTCATTTAACGTTAAAAGGGTTTCACTCTGAAAGAGCATGTACGCTCAGCGGGCCCACCTCATATAAATAAAAGGTTATATATAAAAATTTTTTAAGAAAAACATGTCCAATATATATACACACACATATGTATGTATATGTATATGTGTGTGTGTGTGTGTGTGTGTGTGTGTGTGTGTGTGTGTGTGTGTATGTATGTATATATATATATATATATATATATATATATATATATATATATATATATATATATATATATATATATATATATATATATATATATATATATATATATATATATATATATATATATATATATATATATATATATATATATATATATAAATAAATAAAACAAAACCCACTTAGGTCTGGCTCTTGTCTTTGGTACAATCTGCATATACTCCCACATCCGTCCTCTGGACAAACTGCCAACTGGTCCAGCTGAAAGTTTGTGACTTCAGTATATCCACCAGCTGACTTTGCTCCGAGGCACTGACTGGCTGATGAAACAAGTCTCCTTACGTTTAACAAGGAACCTAAAAAAGAAGGTCACTGAATTTTGTTTAGGTGCCAGACTGTGGTGACAGCTGTGTTGAAGTCTATAGGAGACACACGGAGACGCACACTAAAACTCTGCATCATGACTGCTGATGAGGAACGCCTCCAGAGGATGAAAGAACACACTTCAGAGAGGTTGATCACTGATTCCTTTTCTACAATTGGGCTGGTAATAATGTTGTGACCAATTACTCTGTGATCAGGAGCCTTTCCAAAATGAAATCGAGGGATGAACACCGTGCCAATAAACAAAACCAGAGGTTAGCCTGCTGTCTGAAGCGTGCTCTTTAACTTCTTCATCAAAAGTCATACGACGTTCGACTGCGTGTTCCTGTTTGAAGTTTTGAAAGCACAGTGACTGATGATATTTCACATTGCAGCAACAAACACTGAGGCAACTCGAGTTAGTCTTCAGTAATCAAAACCGCAGACTTGGTTGAGGTAAAAGGCTGAACAAAGTGGACAGGTATGTAGCTCCACCTCCATCTAAGGTGGGAAACAAGATTGCATGCACTGGTTCTCATTTTACTCTTCTTCCCTGTGTCAGCCGCGAACACATCAGACTATTAGACGCCGGCTTTTTTAGTTTAATATTGATCTTGGATGCCAATGCAGAGCCTCGCAGTAATTGAGTCTTATCTTGATGGCTGTAAGTTTAATGAGGTTGGCCGTGGCTGTAGATCCCTGTGGACTGGCAAAAGGGATTGATGAAAGGGGCGCAGCGGGGAGGCAGGGAGGGAGAGCGGTATGGAGGGTTAGAACATAAGCTTTCCTGAAAGAAGCAGGTCCAAGGCTAATGCTGGTCAGTGTGACCAAAAACGTTTTACGGTATATGATGGTATTTTGTTTTTCATGCATAATCAGGTGTTCACAGCATTTTCTACTGGTTGAGTGAGGAATTACTGGCCCCTTTTAGATAGAAAAGGCGGCACATTTGCTGCAAGATAAAGGCTGCACTGTGCCGCTCAGGGTTCCTAGTGGAGGGCTTTTAATTTGAAAGTAGCGAGCATTAGCAGCTAACAAGCGGACAGCTACAGAGACTGAGGAGAGCTAGCATCTCCCGGATCTCTGCAGCTTTCAAGTTGCTCATCTTGACATCAGCGGATGAAGTCATTAACTGCAATGTCTATCCTAGCCATCTTCACCGTAACGTAACACCAGAGCACTACTGTTTACCCTCACCACGCCTCGCAGTCGCACCATGCCTGTTTAGAAGCGCAACACTGAAAAGGGTCCGGTCTGAAACAGTGTCGCGCAGCGTAGTGTTCCGAACGTTGTGTAATCAAATACACCGGTATGGCGGTATGTTAAAAATTTATATCATAACGAAAATATACACTGGTATTCGGTGTGAACTAGTATACCGCCCAGCACTATCCAAGGCCTAACAAATGGCTGTGACCGACTCGCACGTTGGAAAGATGGTGGAAAATCGTCTGCCAGAATTATAACAACTCGGCCTGTGTGTCAGATTTCTGCTGTCATCTGTATTAGGTTGCTGTCAAACAAGTGAGAGCGCAGCAGAGCACCAGAGGGGCATTTTTTTATGGTTAGGCAAATAATTCTCGTCCTCAATACAGACAAATGTCAGCACGCAATGTATCAGAATTGCAGGAAGCAACAATACTGAAGGAAATTGCATATGTGAACCTCTGTTTGCGTTATGAAAGATGGCACACATCTTGCAGCAGCATCTGATACAACCAGACTGGAAATTGGCTTTCAGACTTTGGCTGTTTGCCTTGCAAGTGATGTGAAATGATTCAATATGTCATTACATCGGATGTCTGGCCGTCATTTTCAACATAAATATTGCTTGCAGAGATTGTTTTCTCTTGGCTTAGTGCTTGCCATAAAAAGGCATGGCCTTGTGCTGAATCTCGACACTACATGCCTACCTGGTGAATATTTCTTTTGAGAGACGGTTGGGTGATGTCTATCAAATGGAGTCCTAAAACCTGGAAAGAAGAAAGCATTTTATCACTTTTTTGTTTTTTGTTTTTTTTTAATGAGTTGTCTGTAGTCAACACAAGCTAAATACATTTTAATGTTTTGTTCCATGACATGAAATACTAACATAAAAAAAATTTGAAATTTAAAGCATTTACCCATCTTAAAAAAGGTGGTCATTAACACGTGGACAAATGAGACTACAGCATGTGTCAAGGACATAAAATGTCATTGCACAGAACATGGAGATTCATCTACTCACTAGTTCTTTACGTTGTGTTTCTGCATACACAGTCACCAGAATAACTGTTAGCCAAGTACGGTTCTGCAAATCCACAGATAAGGTAAATCTGAACCTTTCTTTATGTGCAATGTAACATTTTTCAAGGCTGAATTTTGTGTTTTTCTCTTGTCACAATGCTGTGCTTATATGCGCTGGTAGGTCTACACACAAAAAATACTTGGTTGGGGCAAGGAAAATATCATGGTTCTGGTCAGCATGATCACGGATGGAGATGGCCCCACTTCCCATGAAAAGCAGACGTTTTTGATCACAACACAATCGCCTGTAAATGTCCACAGGGGTCCTTACAAATATCCAGTGCTGTGACTGGAACTGCTGTCGGCCACTTGCTAGTCCTTGTTGGCCTGTACTGATGCCACCACCATCTTCTCCACCTCCTGATATGAAATGTGGCTAACGTTGCTAACATAACCGGGCTGGTTTCTGCATATCAACTTAATCACCGCTGTACTCACCCAGCCGAGAAAACTGTCTCTCGTCACCAGTGAAGGGAATCAGACATATATCCCCATGCAGGTTTATAAGAGCTTTCTCTTTGTAGAGCATGTCCGCAACTTTACTACTGGCTAACTTTGTTTCAGAAGCTTGAAACACACTACTAGTACTTATTTGTGCTCTCTGATGGGGAACTTTTTAAATCAAGACATTACGATGGTACAGTGCTCAGTAGTCGATGACTGTCAGCGATGGGCCCAGCCATACTTCAGAGTGATATATGCTGCTTATTGCACACCCTACACAGCAAATCCGTCTTTGCATGGAAAGCATGGCTGTCATAATGAGTCATAATGTTGCAGGCTCCTGATGACTCTGCAACACCAGCAGTGAAACATTCATTAGACTTGACCAATACAGACACTCTGATCCTAAACAAACTCCATCCACACATTTCAAAAGAGCATACTGAACACATAGCAGTTCATTGGTTCACATTAAACAACACGGCCGGCGAGAAGGTCAATATCTGTTTTCATTTAGATTATCCGTGAAATCAATTGCTCATGAGGAGAATGGATTTAATGAGTTGAGATAACAAGCGCAATCCATTTCTCCTTGATCCCTCACCAATCGACCAGAGAAATGGCAAATGCTCTTTGTAACTAACAACATTCGATCTCCATTTGCATTTCTGTATCTATATCTATGTAGCAGCTAAGTGCACAGTAAACAGGGAAATGTCAGCACGGATCTGCTGTGCATTGCCATCTATCAAATGCTCACTGGAATAAGATGACTGTGCATTACCATTTAGTCTGTGACTGTCGGTCATCATGTCATCATGTCATCATGTCATCATGTCATCATGTCTTTTGACCCATCCACCTCAATCTACAATCAAGCCCCCCCCCCCACCAAGCCAAAGCCAGGACATCTATCCAGAACATATAATGAGAGGAAGTGAGGCAGCGATGCATGAAAATGCTCAAAATGTCTAATTTATCAGAGAGTCAGCCGTCTCTTCCGTGCCTCCTGTGGACAGCCACCAAGGGGCTGAGTGTCATTTAGAGGTGAGAGCAGCATGAGCCAACCACAGAAAATATTACTTTTATTCAATGGATATGATATGATTGACAGTCTCGAATTGCTAAACCTGTGACCTTGGAGGACTGGTACTCAGACTGAAGTTAGCATTTTGTGTGGGTGTGAAACTGTGGCCCTGCAGTCAAGTCTCATACTGATGCAGCGCCTTGTTTGCCTCAGCTTTATATTTTTAGACTAAAGGCAGTATATTCACAAGCACTAAGCGTAAACAATATTGGGTGCACAGGCGTTTATGAGGTAGATAGACCAGATGTGACTTTCCAAATCTGGGGTGAATGAGACATTTTATAAATCATCATAGTGGCCCTAAAGTGTGTGTTGGTGTAAATGAGTTTAATTGTGGTTTGTTTCCAAGTTTATATTAATCACTTGGTGTATATACCTCTTCTGGTGTGGAGATGGAGACAATGCTGTGTGATGCTGATGTTGTTGAATTATCTGGGTCGCAACTCGTAACTATGTTAATATTATCGCTTAGTCTTATCATTCAATTTTCTATTCACTGACTGACTATCCACAAAATGTCATAAAAAGTGAAGTCTACCATTTTCTGTCTTATATACAGTGTTACAATGTCCGGTGTTTATATTAAACATGGCTCAAGTTTCAAATAATTAGGTAAACATACAATCAAGCAATCCCTGCAATTAGTGAAAAATATCAAATTATACTCTGCTCTGAATGGAATGTTCCCACAGCTTTCTTCCACTTTGCTACTAAGACCTCATGACATTTTGTTGTCAGCTCATTTATTGATCATCTGCTCCGGGCACAGCACGACCAGGGGAAGTGCCCAGCGCCCGCTCAGTCTGTCTAATTATTTGTACCGAGGTGATTTAGAGTTGCTCTGACCAGGACTTTGATCAGCAACATATCTGATGGAGAAACTATTTCTGGTTTTTACTCTGATGCCATTGAGGTGCTCTGGCTGAGGTCATTTACTCACAGAATGTGGGCAGAGATTTACTTTACTAAGTGAGCTTTACTTGTTGCTAAAATGAACGGCTATCTCCCATTAGCAAGCTAGCTCAGTTAGCCGTGCAGCTTGCGACCCTATTAGCGCTCTCCATGGGTCTCCCTGGCCTGACATCCTCACAGCAGTCAACAGCCCCTATTCTGGAGGTGTAAACACGTCTCCCAGTCTGAGCAGAGTCAGCTCGTTGATAGGACCACTAGTTGTAGCTAACTAGCTGCATGGCTAACTGAGCTAACTAGCCAAGCAACAAATCAAGCCATCAGAACCTTGTAATCGCCAAGTTATTCTTTCCATAAAATATGATCCTAAAATCAGTGAATAAAGTTGTCTTTTGCTAAGTAATCTAATAAACAGATTGTTTCAGACAGGGAACTAACTGAGGGGCTAAATAAAGGGCCAGTACAAGGTGCAAGCAATTTCTTGAAATGTAATTCATAGAAAGCTCCGCTATAAAAGAGTGTAATACATCTCCTTCAAAAGGGTTAACAATAATAATCTGTTGAATAACTCAGAGATGAATTGATGAGTCCTTTTAGTTCTCACCCTGTCTGGGCATGAAAATGACATATAATGAGTTTGTTTATTAATAAAAACTAAAATAATACAAGCTATGAAAGCCTTTATCTTGCTAAAGCATTAATCAGTTTTATTGTATGGTCCTGGGGGGTTTAATGACAGAATGTTCAGAGATGGGACATCAGTGCGTTGTACACAGTGACGGACTGGGAACAAAAAACGGCCCTGGCATGTTCACCCACCAGCGGCCCAGCGGGGGGGCGCAACTTCTGACTCATGTAAAGAGCACGCACTTTAGACAGCCCCAAATTGACAATTCCCATGCTATGAACGACTGCACCTGAACAATGCACAACAACAATGCATAAAACAAATTAATAAATCATCAGAGCCAGCCGCTCCATAATAAAAACATGTCTTACCGTCATGCAGTTATCCATGTCTACCTCTTCATCCGCCTCTGGCTCATATTCCTCTCTGTCCTGTCTTCCTCCTGGTGTGCTGGCTCAGCTGTGTCGCTAACATTAGTGCTAGCAGTATTAGCAATAGTGCTGGTTCAAGCTGCACTTGATTTTAAAAACAACTCAGTCCGTTTACAGCATTTTTCCCCGCCAGCCAACAGTGCTCTCTGAGATTTCTCTTTTTCTCCGCTCGCCCCTTGTGTCTCTTGATGCCTCGATTCATTTTCTGCTGGCTTAATCTCAGTCAACTTCCAACTTTCAATCTCCAACTTCCAACAAGCACGCAGACGCGTCTACTCGAGTCAGTCTTTAAATTCCCAGAAGGCATTGCTTCATTTTAACTTTTGCAAACAAATAATGAAATTTAAGAAAAAAAATGCAGGCAGATTTGTTTTATTTCGGACCATGCATGTTTGAAGATATGAATATAATATTTAGCTACAAAACAATGCAGACTGATATAAAAAATTGTGACTGTAGACTGTAGAGCGTAACCATGACTGTGATAAAGAGACTTATATGTGGACTATAAAACCTGATACATTCCTTGTCAGTAAGTCGTGCGAAAGAGTGAGATAACTAAATGATAATTAAGTTTTGTCTTTATTGCTGCATGAAAGGGGCCCAACAGAGGTTAATTTAGGGTCGCTCTTTGATTGGTCGGTTGACCCAAATGGCCCAAGATGGCGCTCTGGCATCTGGGTAAATTCCAGATTATCAGTCCATCACTGGTTGTAAGCAAGATTCTATTAACAACCTCTCTTTATTGGAGGGAAGTGATGTGGAATTTCAAATCTGATGCAAGCTTATCATTTCAAACATTTTTTTGAGAAAAATAGATTGTTCTCATTTTACAGCCATCAGCTGTTTCACACTGAAATGGAGACGTAACTTGAAAGAGAGAAAGAGTAATTTGCCTGAATTCTTTAAGAGAGTCCATATTTAACAGAAAAGAAATAACACTTTTTTATTCTTTCTGTTGTCTGTTGTTATCTTTCAAGGAAAATCAATTTCGAAAATGCTGTGGTTCTACATCTTAAATTAAAAAAAGGGGAAATGGAGGTTGTGGTGACAATCCACCACTCTGGATGTCCACAGACAATTTCTTGTGTTTATGGAGCTCCTTCTATTTCTCTGAGTCACTGCCTTCTCTCCTGCTCACCCTCAGAGACATTTTTTTCTCGTTTTTCTTCCTCTCTCCTTATCTCCCCAGACAAAACACGTGCGCGCGCATACACACACACACACACACACACACACACACACACACACACACACACTAACGAACATATGCTTTTGGTGCAATGAAAACATCTATCCTCAGGAGAGTGTGTCCCAACAGCCTCAGCCAAGTGTGTGTGGGCTGATGAGGTGAAAGTAATCTAAATGGTGTTCTGAGCGGCAGAGGTGGCACACAACACACACACGCACACACACACACACACACTCTCTCTCTCATGGTAAATCGTATCATCACACCCCCATTGCGACGTGTGGGCCTTTCCAGCGGACGTTGCCGCTCCGAAGGGGTTGAAAATATCGAAAATGAGTTGAACCTCCACTGAGATGGGGGGTCACTGCCTCTTTTCTGCAATTTTCTGTCCCTTTCTCTCAGGGGTCAGTAATTGAGCAACAGAAATTGGAGAAATTGCCACAAGTCGAAACAAAGTCACAAAACAGCTTTATTTTCCTGGTTATATATGAACAGGGAAAAATGCCAACAGGGAGCAGATGAGAGGGGCAGAAGGTGATTTAATGTATTTCCATGTTTGCACAAAGCACAAAACAAATGTGGGTGTGTGCATTGTGTACGTGTGCAGGCTGGCACTCATTCAGCGGCAGTAATTTCCCTTGTCATATATGGTTGTGTTAGTAAAGATGCTCTCCCTGGTCCCTGAGCTGCTCTCCAAATGTGGAGCATAGCATCTCCCGACACACCACAGCAGATCGGCGGCTAAGTGCAACTTGTTTTCATCTACAAGGACAAGGTGACCCCGCGCCATTGACACTAAAAAAGGGGAAAATTGAGAGCATCTGATCTTCTGGGGATATTAAACAAGACAAATAGGCAACCTCCCATCAGCATAGCAACAAAGTAAAGTGTTTGATGCGGTGTGAGAATAAGGGAAAACTTGCGGTTGCTCGCAATGACACCGAAGGACATTTTGGTCAAAGCTGTGCGCTGGCTACAACTCACACAAAGGCTTGAAAGAAGCAGCCAGTATAAAATATTCTAAGCTGTATTGTTTTTGGAGAAATTACAGTTTGAAATTAGCTTGTATGAGTAATTACTGCAGTAATATGAGAGACAAAAGACAAAAAGATACAAGATTATAGATTATTAGAAATGACAAATAGCATTTAGACGGATGTCATCTACAAATTAAATCACTTGCCTTCATTATGATCTGAAGATTATGCTCCTCACTCCCGGGTGTAAGCAGTAATAGCAAAATGCTGCACTACACCACTTGAGTAGAAAAAACTCAGATCACAGTATCAAACAATTTATCACCCCAAAATCGAAAGATCAAAGTTATGAAAGTAGATTGCTTAAGCACTTTGAATCCTGCCAAAAAAAGATGTATTTTGAGATTCAACATTTTCATTTATCCCTTTTTAGAGGAACAATTTAATTTTGCTTTATCCCTTCCTGGGCTTGCTGATATATTCATAGAAAACAATAAGTGTTCTTCCACATGCACATCTTGGCAATTCCTTTCCTCTGGCTTTGCAGTATCTACAGAAATGTAATCTGTGTGTGTCTGTATTAAAATTCATGAGGACAGATAAGACGGGACTTTCATTAGTGTGGGATTCTGAAGCTGGTAGTTTGGGGGGGAAAGTAAAAGCCAAAATACTTCCAGCAGCACTTTCCAGGGGTCCTGTCTGAGGTCAGACAAGTCAGGTCAGGAAAGTTTGGCCTCCTGACACAAGTTTCACCCGATTACACGTGTTGTGAAGGGTGGGGTTTCAACAACATCCAACCAAAATTAATTGACACAAATAACAGCAAATGGAAGATTAACATTAATCCCCTTCAAATGGGGAATATTCTTGTTTTTTTATACATTGCAGAAAAACATCAAAATCTAAATTAACAGAACACAATGGAACAATGCATTTGAACCGAGGATGTTGGTTTCAGTGAATTTTGCTTTCTGTTGCCCAACACCCTTTAACTGTTAACTAACAGGTTAATAATTAAGAAAAAAGAACCTATGTGAAATGCAAGAGGTGCTGACACACCGTCAACTGCAGTTATCACTAGAAATTTTCAAGGAGAGCAGGGGACACTTCCAGCTGTGTTTGTGTCGACAAAAAAACAATTTAATTCACAGGAAGTCGGCCATCTGCAGCCGTGTTGTGGCGATGGAAGCAGGTATTTTTAAAGAGACCTCAGACTTCATTTCTAACCATGTTTGTCGTGACTGGAGGTATTCAAATCCAAACTACGATGTTTTCCTAATCATAACCAAGTATTTTTTTTATCCTAAACCTCACCAACTCATAAACACAGTGTTGTGACAGGAGAGAAATGGAAAATTGGACCTACAAAACTGAAACATAAACTTTCACTGTACCGAAACACAGCTTGAACTCATTTGTTGTTTTGCAGAAAAGTACTTAGGAAACATTTATTCTGGCTATGTGTTGGTTTGGGTTGGATTAGATGGTCATAATAACTGTGGCTTGAGGTACCGAACTAGCTCTTTAAATCCCTCATCCCTCATATCTGAACAATAATCAATGCATTTGACAGCATATTTGCCACACATGATCTATAATACTGGTGAGTTAAAAAGCAACAGCTCATACAAATACTCAGCCTACTTCCACACAGCCATAATTAATGATGGTCATGCATGCCATGGTGTTTATTCTAAAACAAGAAGACTTCGAGGTTTAAAGCTTAAGAATTTAATCCTTTTTTATAAAGGAACTTTATATAGATAAGATACACAGAATTACAGCAAGTGGAGCAAATATCAGCACAAGGACCAAAAACTGTCGAACTAGTCCTTATTTTTTATATATATATATATATTTGTGAAAGAATGGGCCGCTCTCAGGAGCTCAGTGAATTCCAGCGTGGAACTGTCATAGGATGCCACTTGTGCAACAAATCCAGTCATGAAATTTCCTCGCTCCTAAATATTCCACAGTCAACTGTCAGCTCTATTATAACAAAATGGAAGCGTTTGGGAACAACAGCAACTCAGCCACGAAGTGGTAGGCCATGTAAAGTGACGGAGAGGGGTCAGCGGATGCTGAAGCGCATAGTGCAAAGAGGTCGCCGACTTTCTGCACAGTCAATTGCTAGAGAGCTACAAACTTCATGTGACCTTCAGATTAGCCCAAGTACAGTACGCAGAGAGCTTCATGGAATGGGTTTCCATGGCCGAGCAGCTGCAGCCAAGCCACACATCACCAAGTGCAATGCAAGGCGTCGGATGCAATGGTGTAAAGCACGCCGTCACTGGCCTCTAGAGCAGTGGAGACGCGTTCTCTGGAGTGATGAATCACGCTTTTCCATCTGGCAATCTGATGGACGAGTCTGGGTTTGGAGGTTGCCAGGAGAACGGTACATTTCAGATTGCATTGTGCCAACTGTGAAATTTGGTGGAGGAGGAATTATGGTATGGGGTTGTTTTTCAGGAGCTGGGCTTGGCCCCTTAGTTCCAGTGAAAGGAACATTGAATGCTTCAGGATACCAAAACATTTTGGACAATTCCATGCTCCCAACCTTGTGGGAACAGTTTGGAGCGGGCCCCTTCCTCTTCCAACATGACTGTGCACCAGTGCACAAAGCAAGGTCCATAAAGACGTGGATGACAGAGTCTGGTGTGGATGAACTTGACTGGCCTGCACAGAGTCCTGACCTGAACCCGATAGAACACCTTTGGGATGAATTAGAGCGGAGACTGAGAGCCAGGCCTTCTCGACCAACATCAGTGTGTGACCTCACCAATGCGCTTTTGGAAGAATGGTCAAAAATTCCTATAAACACTCTCCTCAACCTTGTGGACAGTCTTCCCAGAAGAGTTGATATATATATATATATACATATACATATAAATATAAATATACATATATGTGGACTCTTTAGGGAAAGCAATGTTCAACATTTCCCCCACAACTGGCTGAGCAAACATTATGATGGGAGAACTTGTGATGGAAATTTTTTGTGCCAGAAATTGCCCCACGTTTGAAAAATACAGCCATTGGAGCGGGGCAGCAGGATGCTTGTTGAACAGCTCAGTTTGAAGAGCACATTTCTACAGCGGCATTTTCCACAAACTTTGCTTATGTTTCCATCGATTTATTGACAGCACACACAAACAATCGTTGCAGAAATGGGCTAAGTGTTGCCAAATCCTTATTAACGAGCAGCTGCAGCTTCACCAATATTTATACTCTTTGGTGGCAAACATGAATAGCTAAATCAATAACCATTTAGCCGGTTGATAATGAATCAATACCGAGAGCTTTTGTTGATATCGCACGGTCCAACAACAGAAATGTTTGGAGGGAAGCAAGCCTGTGTTTGACACGTCTCCTTACTCCCATGAAAAACTAATCAGATGCAGGTTGCCCGAACTCTTTGTCAACTGTCTGCACTGCTGGCGATGACACACCTACTGCTAATTAATAGCGAGGACAGAAGTGGAGTGCCATGGTCCTCTCTGTTTTAAGCGTATGTCATGCTGTCACCAGAAATTTGTTTTGTGGCGGGGACTCGACTGTGACGGCAGGCTTCCTGACAAGGCTTCAGGCTCGGTTTCTAAGCACCAGCTGGTCACTTATTAGCTCTGGCATGCATTGGAAGTGCTATTGATGCAGAGCTAATGGAGAAAAACAGTCTCAACTCCTGAGCCTATTTTGTCCATCCGTAGTCAGGGCTGGCAGAAAGATACATGTCTAATTGTTATCAGTTAAAGCTTGAGATGTATTTAGAGGACATAAACAATTCAGAGTATTTGGTAAAGTCAAAACCTTAATCATCTGATCAACAAACTTTCAAAGAGCATCTCATTCTATCTCACCAGGTTTGATGTTCATTTACAACTCCTGCAGATGTAAGTCTGAGGTAAGCAGTGGATGTTTCATCTGGAACAGCAATATCCTTCTAATTATACCCACGGGAATGAGACTCAAAATACACTCCAAGTGAGTGAGTGATTCCAGAGTGATGATTAAAAAAAATATCATATGACTGGCTGGTTAGGAGCCTTGGCTGCAGTTTACTGGTCCATCAATGTGGAATCCTCCCTCAGGTGTGGTCACGAGCTTTTGGCAGTGACTAAAAGAATGATTTCACAGACAAACGCCCAAGAGGATATTTCTCCACGGGGTGGCTGGTCTCACTCGATGACGTGAAAGAGTCAGTGAGCTTGGCGATTCGGGAGGACCTTGATATCAGGCCGCTGTTCTTTCATATTGAGAGTAAGCTAGTGGCTGCAGTATTATGACGCCCCTTGTCTGACTTCTTCTGTGTTCAGGGAAAGACCATTGGTGGAAGGTGAACCAAAAGTTCACTCCCCAAGTGGAAATCTTCCAAGAGGAGCTGGAGGAAGTTTATTTGAAAATTTATATTGGTGTGCTCTGCTCACACTTGTGCATTCAGAACCACAATAACCATAGTTGCACAATCACAGAATCTCATCTGTGCTCTCTGAAGACTATCTGAAGGTTACTCAATAAAAAAGGAAATTCATTAATATAACAATATTTAATGTAATATTAATGTAAGGAAAATATATTTCCTGCAGCACACAAAAAATGGATTTTCCCTGTAACTGTGTCTACCACCAGTTGTAACAACTAAAGCTTGTGAGCTACGTTGTTGCCCCATTTTTTTAATGCCAAGGATTTAAATACCTAGGATTTTTTTAAAAAAGAAACAAGTTCCCCAGTCTCAGTCAGTCTTTTGCCAGTTGCCAGCAGGGTGAGCAGACTGTGGCTGGAGTTGGTGGGTTTTTCACTGGCAACCATTTTAATAAATTCTCAACCAGTTTTTGGCTTTTAAAGAGCAAAATATGCACCAAAACAGTCTTAGTTTGTCTTTCCATAATCACCTGAGGTCTGGTGGAAATAAATCCTCATTTCGAAAAAGATGTGAAAATAGTCCAGCTTTAATTTCAAGTGAGGCCAGAAGTTAAACCAGAGGGGAATGAGATGATTTGCCTGTGATAATACTAAGAAACACAACGATGCAGTGTTTGATGATGTCTCTTCGTTATGTGGGTTGAAATGGTCTGAAAAATAGTGAAGAACTGGATGAATCTGTTGTACTAAACATTTGGGTGGTGATAGAGATCCTTAAGAAATTATAGAAGTAGAGCAGGTGGCATGAATCAAGCCGCTTGGACGGCGGCCTAAACACATTCATCAAGTGACTGCTGCTAATTTTGATTACCATAAAATTTTAAATATGCTTGCCATCTTTTCATACTGTAGACTGTCAAAGTTATGCAGAACATCGACCTTCAATGACCTAATTTACAGAAATACAATTATGATGATTCGGTTTATCAAATGATCTAGCTTAATATATCAATGAAGGGTTGTGCTGCAAGGGGTGTTGATGGACATTTTGGCTTTTGTTACGATCAAATCAGTGGCTAGTCCGCTGCCTCATATTAAAAGTGTGGTGGATGTACCCGCCTCCCCACTTTACCTCTATAAGCTTGACCTCTACCTCTCTATTTTCCTCTGTGGAGCACCCAGGAACAAAGATTTGTGCCCTCGAAGCACACCCCACTGAGATGAAGTACGAGCGCGACAATAGAGCGGAGGTCTCAGGTGCATCTTGTTCTCCGGCGACGGTGAAATATGCCACAGTGATGAATAGCAGGGAAGGGAAAACGGGAATGTGTGTGAGGGAGAATACATCTGAGATAATAGAGCATCAGTGAGTTTATGTGCGTAAGAAAAAAAGACAGAGGTGGTGACGGAGACAGACAGAAGAAAATTCTTCCAGACAACAGTCACATACAGTATGAACTGAGGTCTCAGCAGGAGGTCCACAAAGCCGAAGCCAAAGCGAAGACAGATCTCAGTTGTTCTCTTTCACTGTCACCCTCCTTTCTCTCTCTGTATGTCCCCGCCCAATGTTCTTCCTTTGTTTTCAGCCGTTTTGCAGCTGGAGTTTTACGCAAAACTTTAACCCAATTAAACTCTAATTACACAAATCTGTTTTTTCCTTTCTTTTAGAAAACAAAACCTGTACAACTGAGTGTCATTTAAGACTTCAGATTATTATTGTTCTTTATCGTCAGCTGCTGTTGGGACTGAAAAATTCACCACGACACAAATCACTGCCAAGTCTAGGCATTATAAATTGAACAGATGCATTGTCAATGCTATTTCATCGTCTTTGTTCCCATTATTTCTTTTCCATTTTTCCATCATCATCTCCTACTATTCTGTCTCTATTCCCGTTCAATCTGTCTTTGATTTCTGTGTCTGCCTTTCTCTTCCGTCTCATCACATGCCCTTCTTGTCTTCACGTCTCATTCTCTCTCAATGGCTCTTTCCCTGATCCGTTTCTTGCCTCTCTCTAGTCTTTTCTCCTGTCCCTCCCTCTCACTTTCCTCACCTGTGGGTGACACCAGCAGTCTGCTGGTTGAACAGCTGTGTTGACCTTCCAGGCTGAAAACAATATGATAGTTTTGGCACCTTTGAGGTGCAGGAGAAGAGGGGGAGGTCTTTCATATTCAGTCTTTTTCATGATAATTTCATGTTCAAAAATCTTAGTAGTTTAAATTCTTCTAAATGTGTTCCTTCTGTATCTAGACTGTCCTGTGATGACCTAAACAGCTAACTGATATACAAAGATAGCCACCAATTAATTCAGTTACATTCTTTTCAACTTAAAAACACAATAGCATTTCTCCAAGCAATGTATTTTTCATGCCACACAGTCAGCCATGTGTACACAATTCTGTATTTAAAGGGTCTATTTAACAATTTACATGTAAAAATCACATTTTTATTTTCCAAATGTGAGTGGATCTTACCCCAACATAAAAATGAGACCTTCCCCTTCTCTTTTGGTGCCTATACCAACCTCAGGCTGATTTTTATAAGTTGTTTAATGTTGTGGATTTCTTTGCGAAGGACCTTGACTTCGCTCTCGAGTGAATCGTCTCAGTGCCTCTTTCCGCTTTGCTAAGAGATAGAAGCAGTAGCTATAGTCTGTTTAGAGATGAGGTCCGCTAACCTGAACTATCGACCAGCTTCCAGCACAACACAGCTGTTCCACAGAGCCCCTTTAAATATGTGTAATTATTCAGTGTGCAAATTATAACACAATAATAGTAATATATTGGACAACACTTACAGAGCATACCACAGGTTATAGATATAGCTTGCCACACAAAACTTTGTTATTGTACCATTTATCGTACTTGAAGAGCACACAAATGTGGCCACAAACCAAACATGTGGCAAGAGTGGCCTGCAAATATCTGTTTACCTCCTTTTGGGTCAGAAAAGGTTACCTGTCGACCTCTTTGTCACAAAAACAATCTGTTCATGTTTCTTTAATCACAATGATAGTTTTCTGTGTGGTGAACTGTTCCTTTAACAGGGTTAGAGCAAAAAAAAAAAACCCTCCAACTTTTTTCCAACTGTTGCCAGAAAGTCATTTTCACAGCCCTGCTGTGAACCAGGTCTTTCTAGTTCAGCAGGGCCTCCCCCTCTGTCTCTATCACACTGACTGCCATTTGATCTGGGCCGACCACCCCCCCAATTTTGCTGTGACAGGTTTATTTCAATAATGCAGGTGGTACAGGGTGTGTAGGCACCGCAGGAGCGTGGTGAACTGTGGGACTGTGGTGATGTTGGACGTGTGTGTGTGTGGTGGAGGGGATGTGTCACAGCAGTTACAGCTTCAGTTCACAGTTCCTGAGGAAAGAGAGAGGGCCCTCTTTTGTTGACTCAAGGCAACCACCACCACCAGAACCGCAATTTCTGTTCACCCATGATACCTCTCAGCCATCACTGATCTTGACTTATTACCCCGCTACAGCTCGTCTTTCCCTGTATCTGTCTCAGAGGGTCTTGACCCTTTTCTTTCCTTTTCTTAACCCTTTCTTGTCCTCCCACCCACGTTCTCCTAATTGGCAGAACTAAGGTGCTGCAACCCTAGGCAGCAGTCTGACCTGACCACCTGCAAGAAAGCGATTGCACTTAAACACACACACACACATTCCATGGAGTCATTAATCAAAGCAACTGACTGACAGAACCTCCAAGAACCTCATTTCTGGTGTGGATGGATATTTTCAGATGAAGCAACATTTCTTCGTGAAAGAAATGTACAAACACTTGTGCCCTTTACTTTAAACACACACACACACACACACACACACACACACACACAGATGCACGCTCTCATATTCTGTCATCTAGAAATGCTCGTATGAGTTGCACAGGGCCTTCTGATCTGATTGGGGAAAGTTGAAACTCTGCTGTGTGTTTTCTCTGTTCAGTGTTCGAGCAAGTGCACCGGCAATCAAATTACGCCTCGAGATATTTAGAAACTAGTTACAGTGATATGTCTAGAAAGACAATTTATCTGAATTATTCAAAACATTTTGATTAACTTCCTCATGATAATAAACACTGGATACAAAACAGCTTCTGCGCTGTGACACATCCAAGACTACACTGACAGCAAGAGCTACATGTGAGAGATGTAAAGTGGATTTTACAAACTTGATTTCAGTGTTGTGCGAGTAGCCAAACATCAGCTGTTACTTTTCTCACAACTTTTCTGCACTTCTCTGAGTCATGTGTGGGGTGTCACAATTTGGATATGTGAAAATCCAAAAATCACTCAAAATTAGAATTTGAATTTCATTTACTGAATTCAAAGGCAGTATCAGCGTTCGCACACTAGCCTCCAGAGAGAGAAAACACCTCATACACCACACAGGCAGCTTACAGGTCATATGTAGCTGCTCTTCAAGACACTTATCCTGTCTGCATTAACACTGTCAGCTGACTAGTACCTCTGGTGCAAAAGGAGGAGCTATATTAAAAAAGTTCAGATAAATCTTATTAGTATTACCCACAATGTCAACGCACTGAACACCCTCTGGCATTTTTTAAAATTTGATTTAGTTGGTTTTACCAAGAGACAGCAGCTGTAAGAACTGAGTGAGCTTTCTACGGTTAATCACACCCATCTTGGCTGGCTTTAACTGTTTGTTATTGCTGTTTGCTCGTCACTCATTTATGATTCTAGACAGCAACTGATACATTTTTTTTATTATCAGCATCCAGACATTAGAGCGGATTAAAGGGGCAGTATACACCGATCAGGCATCACGTCATGACCACTGACAATTGGAGTGTATAACACTGATTATCTCTTCATCATGGCACCTGTTAGAGGGTGGGATATTTTAGGCAGCAAGTGAACATGTTGTCCTCAAAGTTGATGGTGTTAGAAGCAGGAAAATGGGCAAGCGTAAGGATTTGAGCGACTTTGACAGGGGCCAAATTGTGATAGCTAGACGACTCCAAAACATCTCCAAAACTGCAGCTATAGTTGGGTGTTCCTGGTCTGCCGTGATCAGTGTCTGCTGGTTCTGATAGAAAGGGGTCAGAATACACAGTGCATCGCAGTTTGTTGCGTATGGGGCTGCATAGCCGCAGACCCATCAGGGTGCCCACGCTGACCACTGTCCACCGCCAAAAGTGCCAACAATGGGCACGTGAGCATCAGAACTGGACCACGGAGCGATGGAAGAAGGTGGCCTGGTCTGATGAATCCCATTCTTTGACATCACGTAGATGGCCTGGTGTGTGTGCGTCGCTTACCTGGGGAACCCCTCACACCAGGATGCACTACATGCACTACAAGAAGGCAAGCTGGTAGAGGCACTGTGATGCTTTGAGCAATGTTATGCTGCAAAAGCTTGGCTCCTGCCATCCACGTGGATGTTACTTTGACACGTACCACCTACCTAAGCATTGTTGCAGACCATGTACATCCTTTCATGGAAACAGTATTCCCTGATGGCTGTGGCCTCATTCGGCAGGATAATGCACCAGGCCACAAAGCAGAAATGGTTCAGGAATGGTTTGAAGAGCACAACAACGGGCTTCAGGTGTTCACTTGGCCTCCAAATTCCTCCAGAATTCAGTCCAAACGAGCATCTGTGGGATGTGCTAGACAAACAAGTCCGATACATGAAGGCCCCACCTCGCAACTTATAGGACTTAAAGGATCTGCTGCTAACATCTTGGTGCCAGATACCACTGCACACCTTCAGGGGTCTAGGGGAGTTCATGCCTTCACGGGTCAGGGCCGTTTTGGCAGCAAAAGGGGACCAACACAATATTGGGCAGGTGTTCACAATGTTATGCCTGATTGGTGTATAAATGCAAAGCCAACAGAAATTCCTTATATCATATAGCTACTATAGAGTTACTGTCTCTGTCATGTAAAGCTGTGAGAAAAAAGCACCAAAAATATATTGTCTTCAAGGTGAGTTGTGAAACTGTGCTCCTTCAAGAAAAGAACACACGGACCTCTCAAGTTTAACTTTTTCTTTACTGCTGTGGAAAATAGGTAACCGCTAGATGATTCAGAAAATTACTTTAAATGATACAAACCCATCTATGTGAAAAGTGCTGCTTTATGCCAGAAGGGCCAGTCGTCCCCTTATAAGCAGAGTGGTAAGGACCAAGGTAAGGATAACACGGGGCCACTTCATCAAATCATACCCTCTCTCACCTGCCATTTCTCTCCAACATTCAATCTCAGTTTCTAATAAAGACCTCTGCCAATGTAGAACAATGATTGCTATTTCAGACCCTGTGTAGTGGTAAATAACTCTGCGTTTCATTTATAACAAGACTGTCAGGATACACTGCAAACCTGACAACAGCTCAACCTTTCACAGTCAAGGTTGTGGATTAATTTCCTATACCGCGGCCCCATGAGCATTCTGATATTTGCTACATGGCTCCATCTTAAAAGGCTGCAAAGATTTCTTGGGTGCAGGCAGAAACACATCTGAAGATGGTGTGTAATCAGCACGTGTAGTCTGGAGATTTCTACAGTCTGGATCACCGGTTCGACTTTCTCCGGTACGCTCTGGTCAAAACCATTAAATCTGCCGCCATATCAAATTATGACTTGCTTGCAAATGCCACACACAAGCACAATATTGATTGCTTGGAAATGTCACATAAGACCTTACATGAGTAGACAATAAAGCCAGTAAAGTGCAGAGAAGTTGCTGTAACTTGTGTGTTAGGTACCACAACACAGCAGCATATATTTCTATATTAAGCTAGAATAAACTTTAAGTAAATGCATTTAAAATTCTTAAATAAAAGAGCAAGCAAGATACATCAACTGAGCACCTGAGCATATAATCCCTTACAAACTACAGTTGTAGTTATCGATCTGATGTAGGTCATTTCAAGCAGAAGATAAACCCCAAAGAGCTAAGCCCTGACTACTCCGGGGGGTTCAGGGTCAGTTCCTGTTTAGCAATTCAGACGGTTGAAGTGTAGAGAGATCCAGCTTTGATCCATCAGTTCACAAAAGACAGTGCAGAATGATCCAGGAGCAAGAAAAAACACTTTGATGGGAAATATTGCAAAATCAAGAGGCTTGAACCAAACAAGGTCTGACGGGAGCGCCGAGATCATAGAGCAGAAGGTTGGACAGTACTTGTTGAATAGCAACAGAATATAATACAGCCCTTACTGCTGGACTGCCCTTGAGCAAAGTCAATCATAAAGTTGCTCAATGGCAAACAGAGACTTGTGTTTGAACCAGCTCAACAGTGACCGCCAACCGTTGAGCAGCTCTGGTTCTGTGAGTGAAGTTTGCATTCATTCACTTCATTAATGTTTCAGAAAAGCAAAAAACTTCAAGATGAACTATTTCAGTATTCAGGATTCAGTGCAAATAAAAAAAAAAAAGGAAAATGGGAAAAAGACGCAAAGGTATAAGAATGTGGGGTTTGAGTGAAGGACTACTCAACTATTGGAATCTATTGGAAAAGGAATCACACCATTGTGAGTGATTCCTTTCCAATAACTTCTTTTCAGCCTGTCAGAAACAGAAATCACTGTATCACTCTAGAGTAAACACAACGGAAACAATCTGATCATAGTGGCAGTAACTTGCTAGCTGCCATGACTTTTGTGGGTGCGAAAAACATTTCCAATAGTAACAGCAAGCTCAACCAATTTAGCAACATTGCGGTTACATTTTGGAATTTTGGGTAATGTAGTACTTCTCCATGACACTGAAAAAAAAAAGTGTTTCTATAAACAAGGTTGATATTGTACAGATTTGGGGTCAGTGTTATCAAACAGAAATCAGCAGAAGGCCAAGGAAAGCTCAAGGAGGCCACTCATATCTGATAGTAAGCCCTGACAATGTGGCAGTAATCCAATGTGCACAATGCCGTCATTCCATTGATCAGTCACATCTGTGCTTTTCTTACTGTGACATGTCAAAAAAAGGCCTTTGCTAAATAAAATAAGACCATGTTACATTCTCTGACCCCAGGATCCCAGAGCCAGACATGTTTACTGTCTAGCACTGCTGCAAATAATATTTATTTTTATTCTGAAAAAGGTACTTTTTGGTCTATAAAATATCAAAAATACTAAACAATGTCTATCATGGTTTCCTAAAGCCCAAAGTGACGTCTGCAAACATCTTGTTTGGTCTGACCAACAGCCCATATTCAAGAGATACGCAGGTAACTGTCACATGTCACATAAGCCAAAGAAAGCAGCAAATCCTTACACTTTTGTGGCGTATTTTCTTCAAAAAGACGACTGACGTTATTCATTGATTATCATAGTAGTTGCTGGTGAGTTATCTGTTGATTTACTGCTCTAATCACAGAAAGAGTGGCTCATTTATGTCCTTTAAAGAGGACCATTTTCTCAGTAGGCCAAATTAAAAAAAAGAATCTAAAATCCATGTTCTAAACACTCACATAGTTTTGCCAACACAAGGGCAAAAACATTTATTTTTCTTATTAACTGAGAACACACTATCCTCCACAAACTGAGGAGACAAAGGAGAGAGCAAAGGATAAAGGGAGCCACTGGCTATACGAGAAAGAAGGATGCTGACAGAGTCGGTAAGGGATGAGAGACATCAAGAAAAGAGAGTTGGATCACCAAGTCGTTCAATCACAAGTGGAGCAAGAGAGACTTCAGATTGCAGGAAATTGTATGTGCCCCTGAGCAGATCAACAGCCTTTGTCTGCCCGACGGAAAATGACTGTTGCATTGAAATGACTCCAAATGGCTCAATGCTATACACGGGTCATTGATGGGCTAGGTGTGTGTGTGTGTGTGTGTGTGTGTGTGTGTGTGTGTCCGTGTTGGCAGAGAGAGCCATGCTAGCCAGGGGCAAAACAGTCTCCATCCGATTAAACAGAGCAGGACGAGGTGATCATTCACCTCCACTTGCCCTTCTAAGGACTCACATACAAGCACATACCCACACACACACACACACACACATACACGTACACCAAGGAAGGGTTGAAAGAAGAAGAGGATCTCATGACCAGCGCCTACAGTTTGGAAGAACATAAACTCATTGACACGTCCCCGCTCCGACTGCAGTCTTGCCCTTGCTTTGAGCTCTTTTCACAGTTGTTTGCAGTTGCTATGGTGCTCCTCTCTCTACAGTATTCTAAATGATCTAGCCCGTAGCTCCATTATAGGACTTGAATGGAAGTTAATCGCAAAGTCGCTGGGATAGAGAAACAACCCCCACAGAGAATACATTTGCATTTGCAAGTAATGAGAGCAGATTCAGGTAAGAGCACAGGCAGCAGTGCCTTATCCAAATATGAAAGCATAGATTCTGACATCAATCAGAAAATGTACTTGAACTTTTTTTCTGTCACAGGAGTCTATATACAATATGAGCTCTCTGCTCATATCCAGACTCAGAACCAATTGATCCCATGTTGTAACCTTAGTTAGACTAATCTGTGATCTGAAGCAATGATTTCTATCCAAGAGTGCAGCTACCTCGGCAGTTGTTAAATTCAAAGACTGTGGAGCAGCTCAGCTGATTTGAAACAACAAATGGATAAAATATAAAGCAACATGTTGTTTCAAGATGCAAATAAATATAAAAATAGGATTATAAATGGATGTTAGGGAAGATCTTTTGATTTTCATTCAGCTATGTTAGACAGACCTGAGACAATTTGATCAAATCTAACACCATACTGAGATTGAGAGTGTGTGAAAACTAGTTAACAAGGGAAACGAGGAGTGGATGTAGAAAACTACAGTATAATTGGCTTCCCAGCAGTTGTTTAGTTCTGAAATATCTCAGTAGCAAACAGACTGATCAGCAGTGGGAAGAAAGGCCAGTTTTAAAATTAAACATGTAAATGTAGCTGTTGGCTGGCAGTGAGTGGGTTTGGAAACCCAGGAAGAAGCCTGGCTGTCCCTCTTTTGTAGGAGTAACCTTACATGTCCAAAGTCAGCATATACACACAAACATAACAAATACACAAAACACATGTCCTATCCCATGTAGAGCAAGAGATTCATGGTTATTTTCTTTATCAGTAAATCATCTGATAGTTTCTCCATTTGATCAGTTATGACTAATCCTTCTGTTGCTGAAATACTCTAAGTCATGATTCTGATATGGCAATTTCTCTTTCCTACATTGTAGCAAAATTCTTCTTGGACTGTTGGTGACGTGACCACTTGGACCTGGTTAGGAGCAGGGCTTAGGTTAGGTTTAGCCTGAGGTTAGGGTATCTCTTGTTTGGGTGTGTAAGGCTGAGAGTGTTACATGTACATAAATGTGTGTATATATGTGTATATGCATTTTCTTTTTTGTTCCTTCTTTTTTCTTTTTGTTCTTTCGTTTAACCATAGCTGTATTTACTTTGTGCATGGGCCCCTCTAAATAAGCTTTTTAAGCTTCATAGGGGTCCTTTTTCACAGATTATTACAGATTTAAAAGAGTATGTTGTACATGGTTTTAATCTGATGTGAATAAAGAAATGAAATGAAACCTAAATTAATAAAACTGTAAATGAATCATGAAAGCAATTTAATGAGATGTATACACTTTGAACTAACTATGACAACTAAAAATGACAATTAAATTGGGCGTGATGGAGTTCTCCACCCAGAAGACAACGAGCTGGTTTTGATATTCAGTTCTTATTCTAGATTATATTTCATCGCTACATGAATAGGTTTGGGAAGAGAAGGAGAGGCAGCTGAGTTATACACTCTGCGAGGTCATACAGTTACAGTTATTAACCACTTGAGCCGCCTCACAAACACACTCACGGGCTCAAACATCAAAAAATCTGCTCATGCACTGAGATACCATTTAGAGAAGCCCAGACACTGCTCCCTGAATCAAATTAAGGTTTTTGCCATTTCTCGACAGAGATTATGGTCTCAGACAGAAAAGAGCCAAACAACGAGCGGGAAGGAGGGTGAAGAGGAGGAGGAAGAAGATGACAAGAAGGAAGGAGCTGATGAGGGGGAAATAGAATCGAGGGAATGGCCGATCCATTTTGGCGGACAGCTCTGAGATGCAGCGTGTACACAGCTACATCAATCACAACAGTAATCTGGACCCACAGCCAGTGCATACTAACTGCTTGCTGATTGACTGGAAACACACACACACACACACACACACACACACACACACACACACACACACACACACACACATAAAAAATAAAAAAAAACGCAGGAGATTCTATAGGAGCTGCATAAGCAAATTCAAAGGGATTCAATCAAACAAAAAGGGCATAAATAAAAACAACAGCATCCAGTGTTTTGCACACACAACAACGGGTGGTTAGGTATCAGCGGCACACTGAAGATGTCACAGTCTCCCTCCTAATGAGAGCCGATATATTATTCCCTCCACTGCAACACCGAGCAATGGAAGAGATCCACTGTGCATCTTAACAACACAGGAAACATAATTTTTGTCCAGTTTGAGACATTAATTAATTTAGATATACGCACACACACACACACACACACACACATTTCAAATGCCCTACACATACACATACCCATCCGAACAGTCACTGTGTATCTCTAGGAGGTCCAGTCAAAGCAGAGTGGTGGAGAAAGCTAATGATACAACCCAGGCTGAGGTCTACCAACTCCAAGACAGTGTGTGTGTGTGTGTGTGTGTGTGTGTGTGTGTGTGTGTGTGTGTGTGTGTGTGTGTGTGTGTGTGTGTGTGTGTGTGTGCATGCGTGTGCATGCGTGTGCTTGCCGCGCGGGCGTGTGTGTGTGTGGTGTGCGGATGGCGTGCACGCATGCATGCCTGTGTGCCTTTTCTGAATGAAATGAAAGCTGGTTTGAAAACACAGACAGGCTTGTAAGCTGAAATAGTTGCCTCCAGGCACTGTAGTCATCCATCAATCCAAAAATCACTCACATCATAACATTTATTAAAGAGATTCGGTGAGCGGCAAAGAGACGAGAAAGGGGTATAAAAAATAACTGAATCTCATGTAGCAAAGTCTTAATGTACGGTAATCTTTTTTGTCCCTGCTTATATCAGCATCGCCTACAATATTCCAATTTTGTACCTTTTGATTCCAGACTTAAATAAAATCTCCTAATGGGTCCAGTGTGAAAGAAATTCTACTCTGCAATTAGAGCCAGGAGGCTTTTAGTGGACGTGGATGTAGCAGCACATCACAGGTTTTACCTCCCTGTATTATTACAGCCTCTGTTAAACTGGCCACATGCTGTAATGAAAGGAAGGAGTCACATCTGAGAGAGGACTGCTGACAGAGTTAGAGATACAGCAGGGGAGAAATTGACTGACCACACTTTCATAACACAACTTTCAAGGACTCATGATCAGATAATATGTGAATCGGGGAAACAGTGGAGTCTGAAAGAAGTTTTTCGATATATTGTGGAAATTATTAAACTTTGTGAAATCACACAGAAGTCAGTCAGTGCGTTTACATGACACTCAAGAAAACCAAATTACTGGGTTAGTCTTAGATTTTTAAGATGCATGTATACACCTACGTCTGACTAAAATCGGACCAGATCGGATTTCACATAGTCGTATTAAAAAACCTAGATTATTCGATTGATAGTCACATTTCTCCTGCATGTATACATTCCATCAGATTGGATTTGGATTTTGCGTTCTGTGCAGGCTCGAGATACCCGCAAGCAAGAGCGCCACTGTGCATCTAGCTTGTGTGATTATCACGTACACCATATACGAAATGTACAACGATGTAGCTTTGTCTCGCTCTTCGTATGCCATCTTTCTCGAATGCAGAGGCAGAGTTTGTTGTTGCTGGTGATGTAAAGAGGTCTGCTGCGGCGGCTCTATCACCACTAGTTGAAATGGGTACAGCGCCACCTATCGTACCGGGGTATGACATGCTTCGGCCAGTAACTCGATTTTCTCACCAGCATGTATACTCGGACAATTGCAGTTGTCTGATTGAGTGGCATAGTCGATGGCTGTAATCCGACTAAGCTGTGCATGTAAACGCACTGAGTCACATTTGGGGATGTTTCTGTATTGATTTCAATGGCCAGGATGATATATAGCTAACATGTAACAGTTAGGCTACGGAAACCAATTTATGACAATTTAAGAGCAATTGATACTATAGCAAACATGAACACCTACAGAGATGTAACTCACAACCAGCTCAGCACGTACATCTCAGTGTTTCCCACACATTCATTTCTCTGTGGCGGTCCACCACGATATCAACATTGGCCGCCACATATTGATTTTCGATTGTTGGAGCTGCGTGTCCCATTCTTGCCTCACTCAAGACGGCACACCTGTCGGTATATAGTATGAAGTTATATATGCCGATACAGTGGATGGTGGTGTGGTTTGTAATTCACCAATGAAGAAAAGGAGAAGGACTATTTAACAGAGTTGGCTTGACCGTAAATAATTATAATTGATAATTGTGTAAAAACATTGTGTCAATCATGTGCACATTTGTTTGCATACAGAGCGGAAGAAGTACAAGTGTCCCAATTCTATAGAGTACTATTGGATTTTATGAACAAAGTTTCTTTTTGATTTTAAATCTTGTGGACATTATGATAACCTCAACACGACAGGGATGGCCAGGGATTTCTGGTAAAGAATATATGGGCCAAACCTTGATGGTAGTAGGATTCCAGTACCAGCTTTTATAGTCCACTATATGAGGGTCAAACTCTACATAAGCTTAACGTTGTAAAGAAGTGGTTCTAAGTATAGCAGCAGCACAAGTAATAGAAGAAGAGCTCTGCAGTTAAGACTGGCTAATTAACGATATGAAGAATAAAAGAAACTGTCACTTAAATGCGTACTTTAAAAAGAGAAAAGTATTTCATTAATGCCTTGCTGAATGTGTGCAATGACTAAGAAGTAAGTAACAGTAAGTGTTGCGATGAGCGTCCTTGATTTGAGTGAAGTATGAATATTACACACATGAAAGGTCAGATTGTTCTTTCTTTTAGTCTTAAGAGGGGTAAAAGCAGAACCAAACGGTACCAGCAAGCTGCGAGCCTGAATGGAGCGTCAGTCCGCCTTTATTTCCCAGGTAGATTTCATACTGTGTCTGACAATATAGCATACTGAAAGGGTCATTCAGGAAAAAAGGCACTGTCTTATAAAACATATTTTTGCAAAATAAACACATTAGCACTTCATAACAATAACATGGTTAGGGTTTTGTTTCTGAAACAGTATATTTGCATTGCAGAGATATGTGGAGTCTCCTTTAGAGATAACTGCAAGATATATCCTATGGTAAAACACAGTGATGAGACATTTCGGAGGTTTTTGTTTATTTGTTTTTTAATCTAAAATTGATATAATTACTTACCCCATGTTTTAGAAGAGTTACCCATGTTGTTAACCAACTCAAAAACACATGTTAAATAGGTCTAAAAACTATTTTCTCGTGTAAAGGGAAATAATATATGACAACAGTCGACTTTAAAAACTCTTCACTTATTTAGCAAAACCACTCTTTTGTGCTTTTCACATCACACTTAGCCCAAGGCTAAAAAATCTTTAACACTGGCATGAACCTGGCACAGTCCAAAGTGGACCAACCCTGACTTCAACCTATAGCTTGCTGGCCCTGCTCTGCAGCAGGGTTAGCCCCAGGTTTTCCCCTGAGAATCAACTAAACACAAAGCTAAGCGGTGCCATTGTGAAACGGAACTAAAATGAATCGAGTAATCACGTCATATCACACTCAATAAGGACATTTAACCCAGGGTTAATAGAAGTACAGTCATCCCAGGGTCAACTCTGAATTGTGTTAAGCTGTTTTTGTACACTAACCAGTGTGCATTGCCTGCTAACTTCGAGCTATACAAAGTCTTAAGATATGAGATGAGAGTGTATATAATGTGTGCCTCAAGAGACGTTCAGTGCTCAAGAGGGCCTTCACAAAACAGGGCTGAAGTGCCTATTAATGTGTTATGTCACATCCAGCTTGTTGAAATGTCCTGAAAAAAAATGTATGCATTCAACCTAAAGTCCTTGCTGGTATTTTTAAAACAGCACTTTTCACATTGACTCCCACACTTCATCTTGAGATTTATACGAGGTCAGGGCTCCGATCAAGAGATCACACAAACATACAAGTGTGGACACAGTGGGGAAGAGTTCAGCGAAGTTCAGCAGGCCCACAGAGTTTGCTGAGCCGAATGAGTCTCAGACACCAGTAATACAGAGCTGAATTTGCTTTAAAGCTGGGGTATGTTTTGACATCCTTAATGTTTTCAGCGGGGCAACTCAAGAATCAATTTGCTGACTTCAAAGAAATGGCAAAACTCTTTTTAAAAAAAAAACACCCCAAAGGTCTTCGAGCAGAGAAAAACTCTAGATCTTGCCTATTTCTTAAGCGGCATGGCAGCTGAACTGTTTTTTCACATTGTGACCTGTGCTAACCATGGATGATAACACTGTTGCCATCACATATATTGTGCATATAGCAACAACCACTTTAATGCCATCTGCCACAGATCTACTGACAGTCCTTAACAGCACACATGTCAGATGAAGGTTCAGCTGTCTGAAAATGTTTTCCAGTGCATTATTATGCAACATTAGTTCAGTGTAATATATATTTGGAATTCTGTGCGAACATCTAAATGGAACAAATTCTTATGTACTGCTGATCTAAAGGTGTCTGTGTAATCTGTGCAAGTATACTCTGTCAGAGAGGCTTGTCAGGAGGTCTAAAGGCAATTTCTGTAACTTTAGGAAACTGACATTCATACCCACTACATGCAATGGTTTGCCAGCAGGAAGCAAGCAGGGTTGGAACTTCCATCTCTTTTCTAATCTTGACACAACTATTTCTGTGACTTTTCCACTGTAAAACCAAGTGCAGTGCTATGAAGGCTTTCCAAATTCCCTTAATTTGTTCCCTTTTCCAGTGTTGTCTTTTCGAACATACCACAAAATTAGCTGTGATAAAACTTGTATAACCTGACAAAGAACTTTTTTTCACAGTTCATCTGCACAGTCAGGGATAAGATAACCCTGGGATAAGAACAGTAACAATGTTTTACATATTACTGTTTGTTTGCTTGTCTTTTGTACATCCAGTGCCAACAGTTTTCTACACTGCCTGCCCATTGCAATTATGGTATGACAAGGGTTAGGCAAATGAAAGTAAATCGGCTGAATCTGGCAGGAAAGTTTAAACAAGTGCTCTGAAAAGTAATCAAAAGCCATACTTGTAAAGTAAAAGTAAAAGGTTGAAAACTTACGTCACTGTTATGATTTGCATAATGGTGAGGCCCCAGTTGTGGACACCGGGGCAGGCAGGAAGAGGTAACAAAATGCAAGTCCAAACTACAAAAGGCAGGTAAAGGAAAAGAGACACAGATGGGCTGTGAATAAATGAAGAACAGGTGTACACAGAAAAAAAAGGGGGAAAACAGACAAGAAGTGGAAAGTAAAACATGACAGAACAGGAAATTGTCTACAAAATAAAACAGGAAACAACTAACGAGCAACACACCCAATGACACATATGAATAGTATTTGAGTAAAAGTCTCATTTGATTAAATATACTGAAGTATAAAAAGTCATTAGACTCTTTTTTCTATCCCACAGATGAAATTAATTAATTAATTTACAAAATGCACTACTTTGGCTTTGATGCAGCATGCAATCTCTAAAGTCACTGGTAATTAAAGTCAATAAATGCAGTGGAGTAGAGGTACAATATTTGCCTCCAACATTTAGCAGAGTGGAAGTATAATGTGACAGTAAATGGCAATAATTAGGTAAAACACAGCATCTTAGTGATTGTACTACATTTCATTACTGATTGAAACAACCCTTATATCTCCTCCAACTTCCTCTACAATCACTCATTTTTCAGGTCAGTGTGACTGATCAGAGCTTCAAAAATTTGGGACCATGAGTGAAAATCTCAGCTACAACCATCACTTCTCATGCCAACAACGACGTTCAGCAAGAGCAGTTCGCCTTCTAGAAGACGCTGTCTGAGAATGTGAGTAATAATTCCCCAAACAACATCATGTCTCTGCCCTGCGTACGACAGCTGGCTTTTAACTCCATCTTCCAGTGTGGCTGGCTATAATGAGCCGACCCTTACACTTCCATGTCACAGAGAAGTGAGTACTACTATTGAGAGTAACCCAAACTTTTCTTTTTTAGATGTTGTTGTCCTATGAACTAGATTAATCCTTCACTAGACAAGAAAGTCAATACTGGGCAAACACCTGGAGGTTCCGTAACAATATCCAGTGTAACTTTCTGCAAAATCTGTCCATTGCTGTTATGATTAGAAAGCAACAACAAACCAAGGAAGGGACAAAATAGATGGATAACATGGAACTCCCCGGTGTGTGGCCGCGCTAACCTGTTTGCATGGGCACCGGAATGAAAAGCAAGAAGTTCCACCATGTAAACACGCTGCTCATGCAGGCAGTGTGGATCAGGTACAACAGCAGTAACAGCAAGTACTGCTGTATTGTAAATTAAGATGCCAAGTAAGGTTGTCAAATATTAGTACAGATTAATTTCGACTCCTGTGTGATTCTGTGTGAATAATAATTCATATGTCAAATAAACTCTGGAATGGGATGTTAATCCTGTTCATCAGACTGGGAGGGTCTCCCACAGTGGAGCTAAATGAAGTCTGGGATCAAAGAACTGGCTCCAGCTCAGAGGCACCGGAGGAGGTCAGACCTTCAGCATCCTCTCTTCTCCTCTCCTCTCCCCCTTTTTCTCCTCTCCCCCTTTTTCTCCGTCTCCACTTTTTCCCTGTCGTCTCCTTAACTCCGTTGTGATCTCTCCGTCTTTAATCTGCTCTGCTACGTACTGATCTGTTCTCCCTCCCTGCCTCTCACTCTCTCTCTCTCTCCCTCCTGACATCTAGTTCAAAGGAGGGGCCTCCCACTAAGTACCCCCCATCACCTCTCTCATCCATTTCTCTGCAACTCCTCCTCAGTGGGGGGTATTTAGGCTTTCCCTCTGAAACTCTCGGTTTCTCATTTTCTCTCTTCATGGCTCACTCTCCTCCTACTCTCATTCTCATCTCTCTCTCTCTCTCTCTCTCTCTCTCTCTCTCTCTCGCTCTCTCTGTCTATCCTGCTGCCTTTAATATCTGTCTTTCTTCCTTCCAAGGCTGAAACAACTATTCCGCAAAATTGCACGTACGGACGCAGAAAATGGTTTTATGGGTAACTGACGGTAACCAAGAAATTAGGTACATTTTTACGCCGGTCATCTTCCTTTTGCTTCAGTACAATTTCTTTAAAGTAACAGCCATTTCTTAAGTCTCAACCTGTGTGTGTTATGGCAACATGCTCTCACTCCCAACAGCAAATATGCCCCCCCACCTCATTCATTTCAATGAGGGGAGTGTGCTCCAACTTTTGGAGAGATGCAATGCGATGTCATGTAGTGGCTGCACATTACTCAAGCTGCAGATCAGACTGGCGTGAACGACCAAAAACGAATGGAGCGCTTCGTAACGTTTAATGTGCGATCACTCAGTGTGGTCTTGTTTACCAGTTTAAAACCCACCGTCATGATATGCCTCACCTCTGGGTTGTTTACTCTTAGATTTAATCCGTCGATGTGGTCAAGCAATCATTGGAGGGACCAGCATGCTAGCAGAGCAAACAAGCGGCTTCTCCTCTGCTGTTTAATCTGTGCCGCGAACTGCTTTTAGGTGCATTACTGCCAGCCTCTGGATGGTGGAGGGGTTGAGGGTCACAACATTACACCAGCGGCCACATCACCATAACCACCAACGCCCAATTCTATCTCAATGGGGACAAAGCTTCAAACTACGACTTTCAGGTTGGACCTTCAAATTAAATGCTGACAGATATTTCACACACAGTTTTGAACAGTTAATGTTGTTTGGTACCAATACCGCCACCAACAAGCTGGTTGTTTGAGCCAATGCACATGAGGAGGTGGATTCGAAAGTGAAAAAGAAAAGCACAGAAATGTTACACATCCATACAAAGTCAGTCGAATCGACGCTAACAACAATGGCGGCGTAATTATGGCAGTTGGGCAGAAAACATCTTTTCGTCCCTTCCAGCTCTCTCTGTAGTCACTCCTTCTAAATGCCAGTGAGCAGATCACAGTTTCCAGATGTACCCGCTCCAGAGACTGTCTCAAAAGTTTGTGGCGTGTAAAAATGTGTGCAGATGGCCAAAAAAAAAAAAAAAAAAAAGAGGAAAAAGATGCAAATTTGGCCATCATGCTTCTACAGTCGAGCTTGTGGGATGGTAGAACAGCTTTGGAGACCCACTCCCCCGACATGTCTCGACGAACCAACATTTTAGCTCACTTCCCGCCATCACTGGCCGGGTTGTGCAGGTCAGGAGGAAGCTTCGGTTTCTCTCTTGAGCTCGATTTTTTTATTCTTTACACAACTACTGTGTTACTTTGAATTTGTGCATCACCCCGGATGCTAGAGTGGCATTATATTTAAACGATACCAAGCTTCCTTCCCCTCTATTAGGCCAAGCTCTTCACTGAGCTTTGACTGTGACTGTTCAGATCAGCAATAAACACTTTCCCCTTCCGATGTGATCAGACAACACATCAGTAGCCTCATTCACCCCTGTCTCCTTTGCTGTCCCATCTCCTCCCCTACGCCCTTTCTTCTTTCCTCTCCTGGGTCGGCTCCAGGCAAAAGACGACCTCCTGCTGAGACAATACTATCCTCCCCCCACATCACCCCTGCATCCCCCTGCACCACACAAATCAACTCCCATCTCCTCCCTCCTCCCTTTCAACATTTCCCCTCAAGCTTCTCTCCATTTCCTTTCACCCTTCACCACTCTCCTCTCCCTGCCTCCAAAAGGGAGAAAAAGTCAGGTGTGTCTATCCACGATGTGAGTTTATTTGTACGTGTGTGTGTGTGTGTGTGTGTGTGTGTGTGTGTGTGTGTGTGTGTGTGTGTGGGAGCGGAGGGTGGATGTGGTCGATCGTCCAATTCAAACCCTCGACCTTCCCCTCCTCCTCCCCTTCTTCTGAACCATTTGACCCTGAATCATTATTGGGAAAGTGGCGTCCAGGTACTTTGCTCTGTCAACCGAAGCCGCTCTCCCTGCAAGAGTTACTCACACTTAAGCATTCTAGTGCACACACACACACGCACACACAAACTGACTTGCACAGAAACCAAAACACACACCCACAGTCAGTCGGTCAGTCAGTCTTAGCGTCGGTGAGGATAAAGACACGCTCACTTCATTCTTGTGAAGCTCAGTAACACACACAAACACAGAGTCGCACACTCAGCAACACACCCGCAGACACGCACACTCATGCACACTGGGTTGCACACGCCACAACACACACCGACACACACCTTTTTTGGAGTGATCCTTTGCCAACATGGCTGAAGAAGGACAAGAGAGGATGTGAACTGCAGCAAACCTGTTTTCCGGTGTGTGTGTGTGTGTGTGTGTGTGTGTGTGTGTGTGTGTGTGTGTGTGTGTGTGTGTGTATTTTTGCGTGTGTGTGTCATTGAGTGTGCAGACTGAAAGATGACAGGAATCAGCACAATTTAAAAAGTGACCTTGTAAATTTTGAAAACAGAGCACTAAGTGAAGAGTATGGATAGATAGCTAGACAGATAGACAGACAGACAGACAGACAGACAGACATACAGACAGATAGACAGATAGATAGATAGATAGATAGATAGATAGATAGATAGATAGATATCGCCACAGTATGATTGTCCCTTCAACAGTCAGGCAATAAACACGTGATGTTGACGCGATGTGACATGTTGTTGTTGTTGTTGTTGTTGTTGAACATGGGCATGTTTGAACGTATCTGCTGCACAAATGTTAACTGCTAACGAACACAGCTGGAGATGGCACGACTTCCAGTCAAAGATTGTTGTTCTTTTGGGCGGCGACGAAAACAACATTTTGGCGCCACTGACACATCTGGAAATCCTACCGGGGCGCGTCATGGAAAGTTGGCGTCACGCTTAGACATGTTGAAACACGGACTCAAACGGCGGTCACTGGTTTGGCAGCCTTGTCGCCTGTTCATCCATCTCCATCTACTCCACACATCATGATATGAAATGGATGGATGGAAGGATAGATATACACTTACTCGTAGGCATCACTGCTGGGTAAGGTAATGATACACAGATGATGATGATGATGATGATGATGATGATGATGAGACCCTTAAGTGCAGCCACAGCAGTTAGGGAGGATTGATTACACACCCAAACAATTGCACTCGCTCTCATTAACGAAGTGCAAAATATATATCATACTTAAAATGCATGACTGTCATTGAAAGTGACACTGACTCACACATACACAAAAACACACACCGGGTGAAGTTACACACACTCTGCACATCCACTAAGTCAATTAAATAATGCAACAACACATACACACAGGCACACACCCACACGCACACACACACACACACACACCCGGAGTGAAGCAACCAGCCATTACAAAACAACAATTAAGCCTCAGTGTGGAGGAGTGGCAGCCATTCCGCCTTTAGGAACCAACGCTTACTAGTTAAGGGATGAGAAGAGACTTTTAACTCACAGGGAAGAGACTACTGAGACAGATATAATCATTACCTCCACAAAGCCAGGATTGCATTGTTCCAACACGGACAACATGTTGGCAATTTGCACCTTAATAGGACGGACAATCTCTGGGGGGAAATATGCTCCACAAATAGCTTTCTTTCACAAATCTCGGCGACTGCCTGTTGGGCCCAGAGATGCAGATGCTGAGCTTTTTCCACAGGCGGCGTTTCTCACAATGCAGCACTGCCCCCGCATGGGCGTCAGCGGAACAGGAGTGGAAGAAGTGATCAGAGGCTAACGGAACGAGAAGACAACCGCAAAGACGAATTAATTTAATATTACCAGATTCAAATTCACCATCTTCTGCTGCAGTTGTTGAGGAGAACGCTGCAGTACTGTGTTGCTGCTCCAGAAATGTTTTGGACTGTGAAACTTGATTGTCATTATGAAGTGACTATATTAAAAAAAAAAAGTTTTTATTTATCAGGTAATCATTAGTTACCACATATTCTTTTCCCTGTTAAAAGGCTCTCTTTTTCCATCAACATGGCAAGTTTTTCCTCACTCGACCGAGGGTCTAAGGACAGAGGATGTTGTTCACTGTACAGACTTTAAAGCCCATTGAGGCAATGTGATTACAATTTTGGGTTATATGACTAAAAGTTGATTTGATTTGATAACAGGTGGTGAGTTGAGGATTTTACGTCTGGTTAAACACAAAACAAAACAGAATCTCCCGTCTCACAGACACACTAATGTCATTAAAAGGAGACGCGGGTAAGAAAAAAAAAGGAGGTTGAAGGATTACATGGAGGCTTTTTTTAACACCGGGTTACGTTCTATGGGCTTGTCAGGTCGTTCATCTGTGCTGCACCGCTGACATTGCTGAGGACAGTGTGATGCAAGGACGCTGACCTCAACCTCTTTACAAGCCGCAGGAAGCCTTGAGGACGGATGACAAATGTCCAGAGCGACCCCGGAGGGTGCCCACCTCAACATGTAACTCTGTGCCCCGCAAATGGCCCGGAGAGGATGGACTTGGCAGACCAGAGGAGCTGACGAAAAGAAAAGCCTTTTTATTTTACTTAAATGCAGTACAACACAAATCTGCACAGTTTCTTTCTGGAAAAATAACATTGTAGCCTTTAATTTGCAACTGCTCCTCCAGACTATAATGAGCGTCATTTCAAAGTATCCTATCCAGGATCTAAAAGCATCGATAATCTGATGTTCAGACTGTATTTGTAAAAGTTTCACGATAGCTAAACTTTACGAAACATTCCAGATGACGTTCCGTACATTCACAGCTGTACCTGTTAGACACTGAGGGGATACTGACTTGCACTCACCTCGCTAACAAGCTAACAGGAAGAGTGCCAAAGTCTCAAAAAAAACAAAACAAAAACAAACAAAGCTTCTGCTGCATGAACCTTGATGACACTTTCAGGATGGGACCGGAAACAAACTCAGCAGGAGAAGCTGATAATTAAGCAACATCTCACCTCAGCTGGAATCTAAACAGGTAGATGAGCAGAGTTTATCTGTTTGTGTAAACTTTATTTGATTGATTCAGGCTTTCTGGTGGGTGCAGCCCCTCGAAGTTAAGAAAACAAAAGAGCGAAACGTATTTAACGGGACTCTGGCTAAAGAAGGGTGGCTTTTGGTGACAAATGGCTCCAGGGAGCGTCTGTGACACATGGCGGTGCAGGTGAAGAACAAGAAGATGAACTGTAGTAATGACTCCGCTGGACATCGCCTGTCCTCAGACAGCCTCCTCCATCACTGACTGGCCTCAGACCAGGACAGAAAGAAACTTAAAGTCATGTTGTCGCCCAGTTAATGGAACTTAGTACTTCACACAGCAAAAACTCCTCCAAATTAGAACATTAGTTCGGTTTTATTTTTTAGTCAATTAAAATGAATGACTTCAAATATTTGAAAGCAATAATTCGACATTTTGAGGAAATGCACATAAAGAAGTGATGCGACTCTAAAGAGTGCTATTAGTGTTGGATTAGAGCCAGCAGCCTCCAGCTCCGCACCTGATGCACACATAGGAAGTCGTCTTTTTTTTAGAAGTCTTTTTTTTTCAAAGCCCAGAAGTGGGCCAACATGTCAATCTTACAAAGCAGGTCTGCTTTACAAACTCTCGGTGTGGAGGTTGACAGACTTGAGTATTCAAGGTACCAGGCTGCTTGGATTGTATAACAGTTTTGGAAAAACCCACTTGAAACTGAATCCAACAAGTAGTCTGCCCTTAATTGATTGTGATTGGACAGTTGAAGGTGAGAAATGACATTCAATGTCGTTTATCGTTGAACTTCAATCGTGATCACTGGCTGACTGCAGCTCCTCAGTGTTAATGCATTTCCAGGAGCGACTGTGCACTGTTGTGTCCCACTCTCGTGTCTGGTCGGTTCTAATCTTGTGCAACCTAATGACCGCTGTACTCGGATCTAGAAAAAAAAAAAAATCTGGCCCGAGTTTGCCGACATACTGAATGTCACAGTATAAATGAGCAACTTACCAAAGAGCAGAATTACCTTTCCATCACTTTATACTTTGTATTGAGGAATGTGCTCGAACAACTTCATAGTTTCTCTTTCAAAGCCCTTTCAGTTCACTTGTGCTTGAAGTGCTTTTCTGCTCCTCCTGTATCTTTTGAAGTGTGCTTATCTGTTACACCAGGTACTGCAGCTGCTTGTGAAGTTTAGAGAATTAACCATACAACCACCAGATTGCTGCAGGTGTTTGTGTCTTGTGGCGCCGGACGCTGGGAATACCCACTCTGAACTATCGACTGCTGACTTGAAACTTTTGTACATGGTCGAACAAGTGTTGCATCATGGGACGTGTAGGAGCAAGGTCGTTGTTTTTTTCTAAGCTTGGGAAAAAAGGCTGAAGTGTCTGTCGTAGGATTTATCCTTTTGCTAGACCACCAGGAAACACTCGCTGCTTTGACTGTGACCTTTAATGTTACGCAGAGAAACAGACTTTTTCCTTCATGCAAACAGTAAGATACCAAGATGTCAAGACGACAGAAAGAGATATAAAAACTTGGATGTAGTTGAGGAGCAACAGCTGATTTTTACGCAGTCAGGCAGAAAGGACCTGAAAGTTGAACGGCACACGTAGAAAAAAGAAAAACACTTTACTTTCCGTTTTTATGTACGTGAAAGCAAAGGCACAGTGACACATACACGCGCTCAAGGGCAGCTCCGAGACTGTACAGGTGACAGAATATTTTTTCCAAACTGTTTTGCTTCACAAATTTTCATTTAGACAGAAATATGCTAAAAGCCAATCCCCCCCCAGTGTGTGCGCTCAACCCTCAGGTGGTAGAGTTTCCATTTTCCCACCTCCTGCTCTCGGCTCCTGCTCCCGACAAAGTCACAACTTCAAAGTCAAAACAGAGGAGAGGTGTGACACACACACACACACACACGCACACGTGCATACAGGCTGCACACATTACAAGGCCTGAGCGTTCTCGTTTTTCCACATTTCCTCCTCTGCCATCCAGTGGGGCTCTTTCGCCCTTTGTGATGTATAATTGAAGCTGTGTGTAATTTTCACCGACTCGTTTCCAATCGAATCCCACTCGGAGCTGAACTTTCACTTCTTCTCATCGTTCCTGAATATTCTCTCTGAAGTGGAAAAGGCCGGCTCTTTGAACATGCTGGTTAGCATACCTCACCAGCAGCCCCTGCACCACCCCGACACATCCTCCTAACTTTATCACGGAGAGAGAACACAGCGTCTTTAGGAAGCGGGTCGGATGGTTTCAAAGTCAGATGGAGCAAAAAGTTTACTAAACGCCGGCTGAATTAGTCAGACTTCTTGGAACTTCGTCCTGTGTGGTCAGGATGTAAGAGGCCTCCATCTTTTTGATTTTTATTAAAAAGAAATATTTAAAGGCCAAAAATGTGGACAGTTTCATTGCTTAAATCCCTTCAGATACAGTGTGACAGTGTTGTGGATTATATGAGTAAGAAGGGCGGGGTTTCAGTTTACAGTATTTCCTTTTCATCCGCAAAGTGTTTTGACGTACACTTCCTGTCTTTGTGTTTTTTCTGCCTTTTTTTTATTAGATGGATTAGATGTCTCTCATCAGCCACCCCTACCTTGTGGATTTCATAGTGTCCCCTCTTTCTTTGTCAGTCTGTCTGTTATGTTCCTGCTGTCACTGGTTTTGCTCCTTGTGTTTTTTTTTAAATCAATCCTGTGTTTTCAGCCTGTGACTGTGACCGGCTCAGCGTTGCCCCTCGTGTGTCCTCCTTCTGGTCCCAGTGGCTCTCTGGTTCGTCCCGGTTTTTGTATTTTTCTTTAGTTCTCTTTTGAATTCTCCTTCCTCTGCCTTTGTTGCTCGTATTTTAGATTTTGGATTTCAGGTTTGCTAATAAAGCTTGCCATTTGTTTTGTTTGTTTTAACCTGCCTCTCTGCCCTCTGTTTGGGTCCTCAGTTCATCATCAACAGTACATCCCCCCTACTCTTGACCTCTGGAATGGTTTGCTTGTTTGGACTGTCCTCTCATGCCCAGCGGTAAGCCTGCTCTGTAGAGCATCAATTCACTGAGGTGCCCCTATTCTTCCTCTTCCATCAGTAGATGGGTACTGAGGATGTTCAGGGCAGTTTTAAGTTTGCAAAGTTCCCTGTTGTGGGACTAATAAAGGATTGTCTTATCTTATTATCTTAATGACCCGCTGTAGAGCCTCCCTGTCCTGGGCCGAGCTCGAACCATGCCAGTTTGTGATGTTCCCAGTCCTGGATGGTTTCTGTTGCTCCTCTGTTAGAATTTCATGGGTTAGTCATTCCTGTGTTCACACACTGCTAATGATGACAGTCAAGTCCAGTATATGTAGCCCATCATTAAAAAAAAAAAAACAGCCTCACATATGGCTCACAGGCTCAGTTCAGCCTGCCCACATCCCTCTGCAGTAGAAATGCACCACACACTACAGTAAACACACAGACTAGGGTTTTCCTCCACACACACACACACACACACACACACACACACACACACACACACACACACACACACACACACACACACACACACAGACAGACGGAGCAGCCAGCGTGACTTCCTGCCCCTCTGTGTGACAGTAAACCTTTAATGAGTGATAAAAAGGAAGCTGACCTTGAGCACAGCGTGATGCTCTCCGGCTCTGATCGGACCTGATAGAGCTGAATGCTGCAAAAGGCGGTGAGACAGCGAGGACAAAGACTGAGGACGTCTGAGCAGCACCGGGAGGGATTAGGATCCTTCTCCTTCTGAGTGAAGATTTTACAGGTGAAAAGTGGATATTACACCAAAAATACTGGTTTGTGCTGGTCTTGACAAAATGGCAACAGAGAGGTCACGAAGCCCGCTGTTAGTGTTGGGTTAGAAGACAACATGACATCGAGCCTCCACAGTGTGGAAACACAATATTTAGTATGTTGTTAAGTGTAATATGAGACAAAGGCATCTAAAAATGCTCACCTCTCGACCTGATTGAGCCAGATTTAACTTAAACCCAAATAGTGCAACCATGCACCGATCAGGCATAACATCACAACCACCTGACCAATATGTGGTGGTTCCCCTTGTGCAGCCAAAACACCTCTGACCTGTCGAGACATGGACTCAAGACCTCTGAGGGGGTCCTGTGGTGTCCGGTACCAGGACGTTTCATAGTGGATCCTCTGGGTCCTGTGTGTTGGAGGGTGAGGCCTCCATGGATCAGACCTGCTCCAGCATGTCTTATAGTTGACTTTTTCAATATTTCAAACTTCCCTAAACTTAACAAAGTGCTGTGTGAAGCCACCATAAAACGAATCAGATACGATAAATCCAGAAGAAAAGGATTTAGTTGCCATCAGAATATAGTACATGAAAACACACCAACAGTGTTTTCCAGATTCATTCAACGAAACAACTGCATTCAACAAGTAACAGCCATGTGAGCACATCAGTGACATCAGTTAAAATGTGCTTTGTTGCTTTCATTTTTGGTATGGAACTGCTAAGCTCTCATCAGTCCTTCTTTTGCTGTAATTTAATAGTTGATTACTGACAAATCACTTTTTTTCATAGAACAGGCCCAGATTAAGGTATTTCCCCCACTTTTGTCACAGTAAAGGCTTCTCTCAATGATAAAACAAAAATCAATTTGTTCCTCTAGTGTTACGGCGCTCAGTCACTGGAATAATATCTTCTTGTTTTGATTACTGTAGTGAACAATTTCAGAATTCCTCTAGTTACAAAGGCAGACATATATCAAAAAATGGACAGTTCAATATGATTTACTCATGATTCCTTCTCTTCGAATGCTTAATGTAATTAAATGACAGTTTTTTGGCCGATGGGATTATCATTAGCTTTGCAGGGATCTAGTACTGGACACATTTTGAACCTCATCGTGGGACGACACTCATCCATCTCATGGTGAGGCTGGAGGACAAGTCAGGAGCTCATCAGTCAGTTAGATGAATCCTCTGGGGACCATGAACATCTGTGAAAATACAATTCAGAAAATAGCAACCCCTTCAATGGCTTTTGAGATATTTCAGCGAGGGCCAAAGGATTTATTTCATAGGTGAGGAAGCAAAAGTATCTTATTTCAACAAAATATTTGTGAGAAAAATTTGAAAAGATGGAAGAAAAGTAATTCTGAATAGCTCTAGGTTTGATTTCTAAGAAAACTGTTAGTAGCAAAAAGTCAAACATGAATAAAGACGCCGAATCGTTCCTGCTTTACATTTTATTCATTGTCCAAATTCATATCAGTAGACTTGGAGAAATAAAAGGTATTTTTTCCTTTTTAAACATTCTCTTAAACAAAAATATAACAACTATTTACAATCACTCGTAAAAAATACATAAAAAGCGTACGAGCAAAATCATGTTGTCTTTCTAAAAGACATAAGTTACAACAGCTATGAGAAGTGTGAGACGAAAGCAAAACTGTAAGCCACAGACCGAGTTAATACCTCTTTGTACAGATTGTGCAGCACACTCACCACATTTAAGCTTATTGTTGTGCATTTCTGCTGTAATGCCAAAAGATGTCTACATAAAACACATTCACATCTCTCTTATTGCATTCCAGGTAACACGGCAGGACACGGGGAGTTGGTGGGGGGGGGGCTAAATTACAATCAGCTTGATATCTTCATCGAGCTGTGGGAGAGGTGACGTTTAACCTCTCCTGTTTTTAAAAACACTGACATGTCATGTCCACAGTGCCAAGAGCTGCTCGCTGCCAGATCCTCCGTGAAAACACACCGACTGTACGCAGAGTTGGAGAAGAAAAAGGAGTTCAAAAGAAGAAAACTAAAATAAAAACCTGAAAAATGTAGCTTCGTGTCTTGGAGTGCTTGTTGAGCTCACATGAGGAATAAACCAAAAACTCTGTGTTGAGAAGGAATTCCAAAAAACTGTTCAGCTCTCCATCTCACAGTTGATCGCTGCCTTATTTTCCACATCGTCATGCAGAAGATTAATACTGATTTACTGGTGATTTACAGTTGTGCAAAAAAAAAAAATTTAAAAAAGAGGAATTGTCAGTTTCTGACTGTCTATTTAAAAAAAAGGGAGAAAAGGGACGCGGGTGGTGTCACAGTGAGGAGGAAGGTGTGTAGTTCAATAAAAAAAAGTTCACCAGAAGATACAAATTTCACTCATTATCTTCTCAGTCTCATGCTGATGGAGAGTCAGGTGACTTTTGTAGTCTGCAAAGCATTTCTGGAGCTTCACAGCAAAACAGCGTTCTCCTAAACGACTGAGGTAGATGAGGACTTGGTTCAGGGTGAGGGTGATGGGCACAAGAGACTTTTCTGTAGGTCTGGATGTGATACATGTGTACAGAATTTCAGACATGTAGCTAAAAGTAAATCCATGGGGCATTTTTGGGGGCGCTAGCCAGCTGAGACCACAGGTGGACGGGTCAACCATAAGAGGATCCAGGAGGGCTCCTACACTTATCACCCACTATCGGCTGAAACCCATGAAATACTTACATTTCCACCATGTGTGAATTATGTGCAAAGTTGTCATGAATTTGAGCCTGTTAAAACTCTCAGCAAAACAATTAAATTACCAGAAAAATAATATTAAAAATAAAAACTCCTTTGCGGTGTCCATTGCTCGCACCCTATAAAAATGTAATAAATAAATAAAATGGATCCATACAGCTCTGCTATTCCAAGTCTCTAGATTCCAATTTGTACTCAAAGTTTGTTATTTACACCCTTCTTAAAGCCAAAATGTCTTTTTAGACCAATTTGGGATCTCGAAGGTTTCAATAACACTTGAATTATGCCGAAATGGCACATTTTTTGTTGTGTTTTTCCATTTTAAAAGCTTGTTCAGCTGCTGAGGAGGATACAGCAAGTTTTGTTTTGTTGTGAATCTCCAAAAACTTTTTCATGTCCTGTTCAGCACTTTCAGTTGACACGAGGTGGAGAAGATAATGACTAAATTTTTCCTTTTTGGGCAAACTGTTCCTTTTAAGTCCTGCTGAGAGAAAGGACAGGAAGACATAATGTGGCATATTAAGGGCATCAAACATCTACTTTCAATCATCCAGTCTGTGAATGAATGAACTGTCCTGACGCGCGAGGGCTGCACCTCCCTGCAGGCAGCAGCGATCGGAGCTGCAAACTAAGAGGGTTTTCTTTCTTTCTTTCTTTTTTTTTTTTTTATTGACATTTTTTCCTGAGCCGTTCTTCTGTGGTGTACGCTCAGACGGCATCAGAATGGGATTATTGTTTTTTAAATGTCGAACCCAAACCACAAAACACACACTCGCGCACACACACACACACACACACTCACTCATATCCCAAAACACAGCAGCAATTACAACTATAGACAGAGCAGAAATGGCACCAACAACAGAGTGTGAGGGGAGGAAAAAAAAAAACAAGTCAAGAACTAATTCCTTAAAAGACTCCTGCCCGCGGACAGTGAGAGGGCGATCACAACCTCGGATTATTTCTTATAACAAAATATTCAAAAATAGCCTTTATAGAGGACTCTCTTCTCTCGTCTATACATTAATTTATGGCAAAGAAACAACAAAAATATATATGTATAAATTCATATATATGCCATGTATATATTAGCATCAATCATTTCAAGTCTTCGTGTGGCAAAAAACAATAAGAAGCGTCACAGAGCGCGAGACAGAAAAGCAGAAGAATTCCAGTTACACCCCTGCTGCACTGCAGATAAACACAATTCAAAACTAGTTTCCAAAAAAAAAACAAAAAAACAACGGGACTCAGAATGTACAAATCTGCTTCGGTTTTCCATACAAATAAACACGTTTTCAAGCAAATCCTTTAAATATTCTACAAAATGTTCTATGAACATGGAATGGAGATGCGAGCTGGAGCGTTACATTACATCGTCTGTTGACTTGTTTTGTTGCTTGTTTTCGTTTCTTTCTTTCGTTCTTTTTTTTCTTTTTTTAAATAATCAGAAGCCGATGTGAGAGGTACACTGTGAGCACATAGACAAAGTTTTTACGCTGCATCTCATATTCCTGCTGCACTATAAACAAATTTACAAGATCAAATGAACCTGCAGAATTATACTCCAACATCTCAGCTTGTAATTCAACAGACGACTAGTCTAATAAAACACTGTAAACAAAATGTGTAAGCGTACGTGTAAACACTGTCCTTTGTCTTGATGCACACCAGCTAATCTTTTTTTCAGTGTGTGTGTGTGTGTATTTGCATGCACGTTGTGTGACCACACAGTGCTAACTTATCGTTTTATTATAGCTGCTGCAATAGAATCACAACGCGTGTTTGCACTCTACGGGAAGCAGTGAGGCATTTGTTCTTCAGCTCATTAAAAACGAGTTATAATACAGATTTTATAGAACATCCAGGAGGCAGCATGCCGCTAAAGTACCTCGCGTCGAGACTGAACGAGCAATAAGAGAGGTGGCTGGGTGGCTGGGGTGGTGGAGGGCGCGGCACAGAGACAAAGAACTGCCTGAGAGGTGCTGTTTGTCCTTTTTTTTTTCCTTCTATAAAGCTCAATAAAGTCCAACAAGTGGTAAACACAACAATCTGTCTGTTACTTCAGGAGTTTAATTTCTCTTTTAGAAAGAGGAGTTAGAGGGGCTCTATGTGACTGCTGGAAAACAGTCAAAAATGTGAGTGTTGGGATTCGTATTGTTGGTTTTGTTACTTTTTTTGTGTGTGCATTTGGCTTGTTTGTGTGGGAACTGATGTTATTTATGTAAATGTTCATCATCGGTCCCTGGGCCCAGAAGGAATCCCTCTCATTTATCTACATTCATCTCCTTTTGAGCAAACAAAACAGAGAATAATCCCCTGCGAGCCAACATTCCTTGTAATACTACAAGTTTCCATCCCTTTGTTTGCTCCTCGTCGCTGTTCTTACGTAATAAAGACATTGCAAAGCTCAGAGATGCAAACGAAAAGAAGAATAAACCAAAGCAAATCACTGTACAACACGTTAAAACTGTAAAAAACAAAGTTCAGACAAGAGAGCTTGGAGCGCTAAATGGAGGTACGTGGTGGTCTGTTTCCAAGGAGGCCGACATCTTGTCATGAGACACTGACAGTCGCTCTTTCCTTCTGTTATTTACGTCCGTGACTCCATCACACCGTCTTTTTCTGCTCTGTTCAAGAGTTTTAAAAAGTATCTAAAATCTTTCTTCTTTGTTTTGTGAAAAAGAGATGATTTTACAAGAAGTCCTGGGAGGCAGAGAGAGAGGACGCGCGACCTGCTGCTCTGGTCCGCAGGTGCATCGTGGTCCGTGGTGATGTCACACAGGGTCGTGGGCAGGGGGGGTTTGAAGGAGAATGTGCTCTTATACGTGATGACTGCAGGCTGGCTGGATCAGTCCAAAGCCTGATCAACACAATGTGGTCCATGTGTGAGAACGTGTGTGTGTGTGTGTGTGTGTATGCGTGAAGGTGTGTGACGTCACCGTCTCTACACTGCTGACACTTGTTCATCTGGAACAAAGGAGAGAGGACAGTGTGAGGACAGTGTTTAGGTCAAAATTTCAATTTCAGATATCTTTATGTTTTTAATACCACAAAGAATGGGATGTAATATCATCATATCAACCAAAGTATGAAGGAAAGCCAGAAAGGGCAGGACAAACTGATCATTCCATCACATGTTTTCATGACTTCCCAGTATGATAGAACAATAATTCATTGTAATATAATGAATAAAATTGAAAAGGCATGTGCCATTGAACTTATACTGTCCAAAACATCGATGGCACCAAGAGAAAATGCTAAATGCTAAGACCTTAATTAAACTGAGACATGGTGGAATATTACTGCATTACAACTATGTTGTTGTAAGAGTTTTGAGATGATCTAAAATGCTTCTATGTATTGTGTTGCAGAGATCTACTAAAGTTAGCAAGCTAACCAGTTAGGCCTGAAAACACTCCCCTGGTAGTCTTGCTAACTGCGTGGCTAACTGAGCTAACTAACTACAGTCAAGGATGTATAAACAGAATACAGTTAGCGGCAGTTTGCAGTTACTGTGGTGATATGCTGGCCCTGTTTTATTTTGCTGTTGGTTTCTGCTGCGAGAAATATGACCGCTGAAACTGACAATTAGCCGGATTCTCAGGGGACATACCATCCTCACTGTCAGCCAGCTCCTGTGCTGGGAGGCAGATGCTGGGTGGTCTGGAGTGGCCCTGCATGGAGCCAGCCGTCCGGGCCTCTGGGTGGAGGAGGTGATGGTTAGCAGCCAGCCTTCGCGCCTCGGCCAGACCGCCCGCCGCTCCGGGGCTCTGCAGGAGTTTGCTCCTCTGCAGGGCCACGCTGTAGTCTGGAGGTCTGAGGTGAGGAGGCCTCGGGGGGAGACCTCCCTGGCCACCTACTACTCCGTCTGTGAGGCCCAGATCCCCCAGAGCCAGACCTTGGTAGCCTGGAGGGGTGGGAGGAGGAGCACGGTAACGCTCATCCTTGGCGGGGGAAGTGATACAGTACACTGGATGGAGGTGGACATCAAAAGAAAGAAGGGATGGAGGGGGGTGAGGGATGAGGAGTGGAAGGGAGGTGTGTGGGGAGTGTGCAGGGAGGGGAGAAACAAAAGGAAAGTAATGGAAAAATTAAATAAATGTGGTGTTTCACAAACTCAATAAACGTCCATACATGCACTGAAAACAAGGTGAAACTTAAAGGAAAAAATATCAACCAATGAGATGGATGGCTGCAGAACATACAGGCAGAACTAGAGCTACTGAAGACCAACGACTACTCTCATCATAGAATAAGTTTGTTATTGAGCAGATTAATCGATCAATCGTTTGGTTGAGAAAATAGTGCCCATCAGAATTTCTCTTGAGAGGAGGGTGACGACTTCAGATCGCTTGTTTTGTTCGACTAACAGTCCAAAACCTACAGATTCTTGAGAAACTGGAAGCAAAGAATGATCGACTTTACGATTGATCGATTATCAAAATGTTTGTCAGTTCATTTCCTGTTGATCTACGAATAGCTTAACTGACTAACTGTGTCAGCAGTGGCCATAACGCCACCTTTGTTATCCTCATGATACTAACATGTTTACCCTGAAAACTACAGCGGAGGATCCCAAAGACAAATCTACACTCTGGCTGATGAGGATGTTCGTTAACTCCTGTTGTATGGAGAGCCAACAGCGACAAAAATGAGATCCGTTTGGAATCTTGGCCAAAGACTGAAAAGAAGCCAGAGTGCAGCATTTGCCAGCTGTTCACTAGACCATGAAAAAAAGCTGCAGTAATTCACCTAAAACAGACTAAACTTAATTTACTGTGGAAAGGGAAAGGCTATTTCCCACTGTAACACCCACACAACCCTCGCAACAGAGCTGACCACTGTCACACTGTGTTTACTGGGAATCAAACTCCTGACCCCTCACCTATCAGGCCCTTCTCTGTGCTTGACGTCACCGTTTTGTAGACGGGGTCTGTGCTTTGCCCTCCTTCCTCGTTGGTTGGTGAGGAGGGGTTCTCCGAGGTGTTTCGCCGCTTTATCGTCCCGTAATTCCCCTCGTAGGTGTCCGAAAGCGAGCTGGACGACGCCCAGCTCTGCCGAGACTGAGTGGACAGATCCGAGCTGGAGTTTCTGGAGTGCTGCTTGGCAGCAACGGCGTCCTCGTTCGCCCACGCCTGAGTGGCAGCCTCGACCTCCGCTATCGCCCCGGCCAGCTGCGTGTGCTTGAAGCCGCCCAGGTTCGTGTGCGGGAGGGAGAGCGGATGCCCGTGGATGCCGTGGTCCCAGGGCCGGCAGGAGGAGATGGGGAGGCTCTGGAAGGAGTCGTGGGAGTTGGAGGAGCAAGAGGTCCAGCTGCCCCGGCCGCTGTCGGCCACAGAGTCCAGGGAGGTGTGGTCCGGGGTCAGCTCCTCAGTTGAGGTGGAGGAGGTGAAGGTGGCGGCTCGCGTTACGTATCCTCGAGCCGCCGACGAGGAATTGCTGTAGAGTGAGACAGAAAAATCTTAATGGGTTAATATGTACATTGTCCCCTGTGAATTAACAAAAAAGAAAGAGTGAGTTTGGATCTGGAGTTTGCTCGGCTTTGTTTTTTCATGATTCTTTTGAGCTGTACTGCCCTCCGATGGCACCAGTCAAACATTCAGATGTGCTGAGATTTTGGGGGAATTCAGCTGACATTGAAATAACACAGAGTCACTAGATGTGGATGTAAACATGAAACTAAGTAATATAAGTAGATATATATGAGATAGTAATATCCGAAAGACATCATATCCCAAATATGATCAAAATCTGGGGTAAGATTACCAACCAGGATACTAACACTCAATAAGTAAGTTTAGTGTGAGCACGAGTCAAAGGCTTGTTGAGAAGTAGAGGGGCTGTACATGAAAGAGAGAGAGACGATGAAAAGTTTGAAACACAACAGTGGAGAAAACTCGAGTGTTGGTGAAGGTGGAGATAAGTCACACTGAAAGTAAGCAGCCGTGAGGGCAAAGGAGGGAGGTTCAGTGACTATAAAAAGCTGTTGGCTGGAGGACATGTGGGTCAGAGAGTCACAACATCTAAAGCCAAGACAAATGTGAACAGGATAAAGTTCAGTGTCACACAGGTGATCCGTGTTGCCTCGATACAATCCTCAACTTTCAAGTAAAAAGTCACCAAAGAACCTTTTTCACATTTTCTTGTTGTTTCACCTGTGAAATACGATTACTGTGATTGTTCAGCCATTAAAGTTTATATTTAAAGTTATGCCTCATCTGTTCAGAAAAATCCCCCAAACAAACATTTGACAGCGCTTCCTGCATGATAGATCACTTCGTCTGGCTTTTTAAAAATAAACTATAAAAAGTTTTTTTCTTCCTCAGCTGCTTTTCAGCTTGATTCACTGACACAGTTTTAGTGGACAAACAAGCCACTCAATGAAACCGAGACGGATTTCATAAAAACAGGTCGGTGTTATAAGACGAGGTAATATAATATCAGACAAGCAGACAGATTATTGCGTTCTGTGATATTTTATAGGCTCCACTTTGTGAGACAGAGTGGCCTGATGATGCAGGAACAATAAACAAAGAGCAGACAATAAAAAAGGTGTGATGTTTACTCGGGCAGATTAAAAAGCCGCCTGCGTGAAAACAGATATGTTGTTAATGGTGAGGAGGAGGAGAGAGGAGGAGAGAGAAGGGCAGTAAAAGTGGGATGCTTATAAAAATCTGCTGTGTTTTATGACTTCCTGTTCTCCGAGATTTAACGAGGAAAGGACATAATTGGAGTCCAGCTGGGGGGAAATGGAAGAGCGACTCAAGTTGGTGGACCGTGATCGTGTGGTGACTTTTTACTGGTGTTGGCCATGACGAAGGTTTCTTGAGATTTTGGACTATTTTGCTTAAATAACAAGTCTTCTTGCAGACAAGTGGAAAGAAAAACATACAAAATACACATGTAGGTAATCATTTAAGTTCAGACTTCTGTTTTGGGCAAAATTCACACAACTGTGTTTAGATTTGCCTGATTTGCATAATAACTCATACAAATTCAGAGAACTTGCCAAACATGAAGGGGAGTTTCATTTTAACATCTATTTGTTTAACTATTTATCCTTTTCACTTTCCTTGAAAGGTGGGATGAGCAATTGTTGAGCATCACTTCCAAGTCGTCAGTATTTGCTTACCCTACCTTTAAGTGTGTGTATGTGTGTGTGTGTGTGTACGGAGGTGGAGGTACGGGTATGATATGAGCAAATAAGGAACCTGTTTAAAACATTCAAATAAATCTCTATCTCGAGTGAGTCATGTAGTTTCAGTGTCAGACAAAATGTATTTCTCTTGGGGGGAAGTTGGGTGATTTGATTATTTTTGCCGGGCTGGTCAGTGATTTCCGAAACGCATATCTCTATATCACGCTCTCCTTTCAGCCTAAAAGGATTAGCTCAACCAGAAAGATCCCATAAGCTGAGCTGAAGTGATTTACCTTGTGCTGGGCTGGTTGTAATCAGCGTTTGAGTGTGCATGTGTTGCCGCTGTGCTCTCAGCCACCGCAACAGGTGTTGTGGTAGTAGTTGTAGCAGAGCTAGCAGCAGTATTAGTGCAGGTCCTGGTGCTGCTGTTACACCTGTCCTCAAGCCCGGGAGCCGGCACAGAGTCGACTGAGCAGATGCTGGAGCGGGACGAGATCTCGCTGTGACTCGAGTCCGACAGGTTGTCTGCTTTACCGGCTGGAAGGAGGGTGTAACCTGAACAGAGGACAGCAGAGAGCAGCGATGAGGATCTTCACATTTGGAGCTGAAGTAAAATACAGATTTGATAATGATGAATGAAGGAAAGGCAAAATGGAGGAAGGATGGAAGGTTTAGTTTAGTTGAGAATATGAGGAGACGATCTGAGGTTTCTGTCCCCCTTTTTAATAGCAAAAACATAAAAATATTACTGTCAATCCAGCCAGAACAGTAACAGTCATCACAGTCTTCATGTCAGGTGTAGTGCCTACCATCAATGCTTACACAGTACAGCAAATAGTTTCAGCAACTGTGAGGCTGTGAAGTTGTTACCACTTCTAAAATGTGAACAGAGGCTCTGAATTGTCAGTTTAAACTCATGCTCAACACAGCATGCCACAGAACCTACACTGAACCAAGGATCTCATGAAATTGTATTTGAAAATCGAATCTCAGAAGAAGAATGTCTCATAGTGACCAATTTTCCTCCATTTGGGGGTTTAAGAGTCAAGCTGAAAGTGCTTTTTGCTGTTTTCTGCGGCGGTGCAACACTGAAGAAGTCACAGCATTATTCCCACGAGGAAAGAAATGTTGGGAAGAACTCAGAGAACAAAGTGAAATGATTTTCTGTTTGTCGTTGCTGCAGCATACAGGATCCATTTCTTCACAGTGAAGACTTTCTCTCACATCACTTTTCTATGACCGACGGTGCATACAAAACTCTTTCCTCTCAATAACACTTGATTTTGGTGCCTCCAAAATGAAAAGTAGTGACATCTCATTAACATGCTATTCAAACGTAATCAATCATCAACAGCTCATTTTTTCTCCAATTTGCTGTTTTTACTCAGCAAATGAATGGATGACTCGGTTCTCTCTCTCTGTGTCAGACTGTCTTTCTCCTGGTGTGTCTGTCCCTGCAGAGCCAGAGGAAGGGGTTGGGGCTGACCGACCTCCTGGCTCTCTGCTCTGCCTGTCCTTGTCTCTCATCCTGAGGTGAGGAGAGCTCAACCTCTGTTGTTCCCTCCCCACTGTTCAGATGTGCTTTGACTGCCATCGGCCTTTCCCTGGACTGACTCCTTTCCCTCAGTATCCTGAATGGTGACATCAGCCTCGTCCTGATGGGGGACTCTTGGGGTTTGGGGCTCATTAGCTGGGGCTGGGAGAGGGGTGATAAACCCATGGGTCCCAACCCTGGTACACTGGGAGGAGACCCAGTGGGATTTACCCCATGTGAACCTGTCCTCCCTGTTCTCACCCTCTGTAGCATTAGCCCTGACTCTCCCTGTGCACCGAGGTTGTTCTGCTGTCTGGATCTCCCTCTCCTCTCAACTGCTTCCGTCTCCTCCTGCATCCTCTCCTCTTTCTCCTGTCCTTCCTCCACCATCTGATTCTCTCTCTCCCTGCTTCTCTCTCGGCTGTGCTGCCTGGTCATCAGCAGAATCCTCTTGTGGAGGAGAGCCCCACCTATGCCGTAGCTGCGCAAGCTGATGGTGCCGGCCTTTGTGCTGGCGTCGCTTGTCAGCGATGATGAAGATCCCGACAGGTTCATCTGGCTGGAGTTCTGGGACTTGGCCACGCCTCCCACTGAAAAGAGGGGATGGAAAGCCAGAGATAAGGGCATTTTCAATCAACTAGAAAAAAGAGGATGAAAATTTAAAGGTAACTCCAACAATGAGATGAATGAGTTATTTTGCAGAAGTTTACAAGGAAGGAAAAAGTGTGACATGAACCACAGACTGACTTCACCCCTGATGGACTGTTTTTTTATCTTAGCCTTCTCTTCTAGTGTGACCTTCTTTGGACAAAGGCTTGCAGGTGAAAAGCATTTTCTGTTTTTGTAGCACACCTTTGCGCGGGGAGCCCTGCGGCGACACCGTGGGGCTGGAGTGAAGGGAGGAGATGGTGGAGACGGTGTCATCAGATGGTCTCTTGGCACTCCAGTCCTCTGATGAGCTCACTGGAGGCTTCTTTACCACCTGGGGAGAGTTGGAGTCTGGAGGAGGGAGAAAAAAGAAAGGTTCACAGAAAGGTAAATTATCCTGGGAGTCTGTTTAACACCTGCAGCAATATGAAACAGCGAAGTGTACATTTTCTTTCACCGGTGAACAGAATGACAAGAGATGATTAGGTGATTAAAATCAAATTCTAAATACCATAAACCGCAAAGAAGTTAAGCATAACTCTACACAAATGAGTCCAACGGTGATACTCAGGTGTACTTACTGGGTGTGCCGATGTCCTTGGCAGTGCTCTTCTTTCGAAGAGGGTTCAGTGGGACCTGGACCTGAAGGACTTGTGACACCCTATTTTGCGTTTTCCCCGAGGGCAGGGCCGACCGCAGAGACACCGGAGACATGTCCGACTTGGTGGATCGCCTCTCGCTCAAGTTCTTCGACACTATAACCACAGGAAGGAGAAAAAGAAAAATGTATAAAGAAAAACTAAATTACTTCAAAAACATCTATCGTTTAGCAGAGATTCTGTTCAGTCACTCAGTGTGAGGCATGTTAGTAGCTTGCACACACTTGTCTCGGAGGGATTCATAGTTTTATATATTACAAATATTACTGCGATACACTAAAGGACAGTTGTATTAGATGTATACTGAAATGGAGAATCAGTGTTTTCAGACATCTTTTCATGCACTTCATGCAATCTGTAAACCTCCCAAGACCTACCTAAACTAGATTTTTTGTAATAAAATAATATACCTGACGCTGCCAGTACATGTAAAGATGCCAAAGCAGGATTCAAACACATTTTCCATAATCAAATTCAAGCACTTTTCAAGCATTTTCAAGTTTTTCAGGCACCTGGCTTAACTAATACAACATAACTTACTCTGAGTATAATGCTGTTACAATTTCAAGCACTTTTTAACCTTTAAAACATTACACTGAAATTCAAGTGCTTTCAGTGATTTGCAGCACCTTTGTCTCAACGATTATCTTACTCATTTAATTTCTTAACTCTTTCTTTGTAAGTCTACATTATCATTGTATCATATTTCCATGTGTTTCTTGCGTCATTTGCTTGTATTTAAGAATAAAGAAAGACTTTTGAAAGTCACATGTCAGTATGTTTCGAGACTTTCAAGAGCAGAGACAGCCCTGCAGTGATAAAACACAAGATTTTCACATTACAAACTGATAAAAGTATCACTGTAGCACACTGACATGCCCTAGCACTGTCTCGTTAATAGTAAGTTGATGTGTTGGATTCACATTATGGCCAAAAACTAATTCTGTCACAGCTGTAGTAAACCAAATATGAACTGATACAATTCAGATAAACTGAAAAAAAGGAATTCTTGGTCATACTTAAGTTATGATACAACAATATGAAAAAAATGGAACCCCTACAGACTTGACTGATTTATTCCTGCTCCTTCCAGCAGGACATGTACACTTGTAACACTAGGTGGCAGCGCAAGGCAATAATACAACCGTAACCTCTGCACACTACAGTCTGTCTGTCAGATAAGATAGAATGACATTACAGCTCATCCAAAAAGAAAAAAAGTATTTGTCAAATAAATATTTATCCTCTAATTTTTTCAATAACGCCAACAGAAGTCTATATTGTGGTTTTTTTTCCGCCTTGTGCCACAGCAAATGCAATCAATATGGGAAAAATTGAAGGTACTGATGAATAAAAAATCTGAGTTTCCGTGTTACTCACAGGTGCTGTAGGACGGCTCGCACTGCAGCGACATGATCTGTTGTTTCTCCTCGTCTGTCTCCACCGTCAGGTTAGACAGGTACTGCTTCACCTTTCTGGCCATCTGAGCGTCTTCGTACAGCTTCTTGGCGTTGAGAAGCGAGCTGCGACGCACTCGTTTCTTGTGGGCGCCACCCTGCACGTCCAACATGTTGGAGTTGGTGCTGCCCTGGCTCAAAGACCTGATGAGGAGATGAGAGAGGGAGGAAGAGGGAGGAAGTGGGAGGGTGGGAGGGAGGGAGGAAGGAGTGGGGTGAAGTAAACAGAGTAAAAGATGGACAATGGCATGTGAAGGGAATATAAAGTGGTGATGGATGACCCCAGATGAAGGATTGAGAAAGATGAGGCCAAAGAGAATAGACAGAGATAAACAAAGAAGACAGGAAAAGAAGAAATGCACATGAAAGCATAAAGACAGAAAACAAAAGGCAGATTGAGAGAGGGAAGGAAAGAACGGTAAACAACAATCAGTCCAATCACCAACCAAACGGGCACGGCAACTTTCTTATCAAACACCTCTTCTACTATTAAATCTGCACATCTGCCGTTGTGTCGGAGCATAGCATTTTTTAAAAACGGGACCATGCAACTGGGAGGGAGGCAGCTGTCGCTCGTGTGCCATGCTATCACAGTACAGAACAGCAGAACATTCTGTCAGATGGAGGCAAAAAGGGTTAAGGAAACAAAAGATGCACAAGATTCGATATGGGGAATATTATGGCTTTAGGATGCAGATATGAACACACACCAAACATGAGTCAAATAGTATCTGTTCATGTTTCTCCTGGGCTGTTTGTCATGCCGGGTTTTTAGTTACTCTTCTGAAGATTTTTTATCATATCACATCATTTTATTCAGCAGCAGATTTGGTAAGTCAGATGCTACGGGAGTGTAGATACTCACACTTTCTTGACAATGCTGACTTAAAAGTTGCTTTTCATTTATATTTCCACAACTGTTTCATAGGTCAAAATTAACTTTGAACCTCAGATTTTAAGCCAATGTAGAAAAGAGGTCCCGAGTGCTCAGAAAATATGGCAACTTGAACAATCCCATGACTTCTGGGTAAATTTAATCTGCTGACGTAGATCATGTGATACGATCAAAAGCTCTTCCGCAGCTTCCATAAAGAGAGGCGAAGTCCCTCGTCTTACAGTGGACGTCCAGGTGATTTTATGTCACAATATGTAAGTAGTTAGTGGTGAGAGAAAAAAACATTTATGATCCTGTTGAATTGCTGCATGAATTACACATAAGATGCTTGTCAGCTTGAAAATCATTTTGCCACTTAAGAAAGTTGCCATTCAGGGCTTTTGAATAAAAACCACTAAAGTATAGCACTGTGAAGATGCGTAAATAGAATGACTGTGCAACCAAAAGTCGTGCACGTTATGTCTTCTCGTTTAACACTAAGTGAGTCCTTGTAGAGTCAGAACTGCATGTTAGCTCTTCTGGATCTGCAGCTGCCAACATGAGCACACTGCATCAAGGTGATGTCCATGTTGGCACTGTTGATGTATCCTTTCAAAGATGACAGAGTTCTTTCAAAACTAAATCTTTTGTGTTATATCTTGACCACCAACTGCGACATTCTGGATTTACAAAATTACGTTTTAAATTGAAAAACATGTGATTCATGCAACAATTCAGAAATGAATTGTCCCTCGCCATTAACATACATACATATTTTTCCAAAATAAGGTCTCAAGGTGGAAACTCGAAGGGTAAGGATATCGCCTCTCTCAGGAACTTACTCTATATATATCTTAATTTCATTTTTGCAGCCTGTCCCTAATATGTTTATTTCTTATTTCATTTTCATAAGAATGACATTTCATTCAAATGCATACTTGTATTTTGATGAATGACGATACATTTGAACCTTTACTTTACAATTAATGTGATAAAACAAAGGTTTTAGTCATCTTCTTTGATAACTACCTATCTCTATCTGAATGTGTTGAAAATCTCTTTATAAAAACAATCAATATTTCAAGTTACTGTTTGACTCTAACAAACATAACATCTTATGAACAGGGCAAACAGTTAATGGGTCAATGATGGACTTCAGTATGGTTCAGGTGAATGGGCACTGCAAATGGAAGGGTTAATCACACACGAGCACAGGCAGAGACACATGTACACTCAGATAAAGTAAGGTGGGGCAGGGGGCATGCAGAGCTGATGGTGCTGGTGGAGGGGGGGATGCAGGGTGGATTGAATTTTTGTTGGTCCACACTGAAACAGGATGAAACCGGTACCAGGACAAACTTACCCTAAACTCTTCCACCTCTTCTTCCTGCAAGCAAGAGGCGTGAAGATTGAAGCGTGACTTTAAGACAAGTTCAGGGGTCGGGGTGGACAAGACTATGCTGAGGTCATGCCACAACAGACAAACAAGAAATGACTGGAGATGGGACGACACCAGACATATGACATCTCCCCATATCAACCTGAAGAGTGCGAGCTGGTGTGGCCTTGTGCATCACGGCCGCTGTGACACCCTTTGGGAAAACCTGTGTCATGTGTGATCTGATGCTGAAACAAGTCCGAAGTAAAATTCCTCTCTGACATCTTGCAGTATGAAGTGAGTGTCTACAGGGGGCAGTCATGCACTGCAGCAGTGACAGACAAACTGAGTGATACAAGCCACACACTGCAGGTTGGCATCAATTCGACATCACTTCCAGTCGATGATCAATGCCTTGTGTCCTAGTGCCGTTACATCCAAGCAGAGGAATGCAATCGAACAAACCAGAGGCATGAACAGGACAGGATGTGAATGGGAATTGATTGAACCAGACCCCGAGTGTTTGCCTGATCCTGTGGGTGAAGGATCCATGTTGGCAGGTGGAGGTATGGTGTGTGGTGCTTCCCTTTTTGCTCACATTTGCAGTCTGCTGTAGGAAAACCTGTAATCTAACCTCGCTACAACCATGCCTCTCTCTGAGGAGTGACAGTCTAGCTGCTGGGCAACAGGAAGAGTCAGTTTCAAAGATGCACATAATTGAAGGGAGGGGATGATTTGTTCACAGTGAACTCATGGAGACTGTCCCACCACTCAAATGTAGCGTTAATTTAGTTCTGTGAGGATTTTTGAGACACAAAATCCACCACAAGCTATCTCACCTTAATGCATTTCCTGTACAAAATATCCGAAAATTGATTTTTTATGACAGCAGTCACTAAAGATCTCCTGGCTTTCTTAGAGAGAAGTTTTGTGGGTGACACTTTTGTGAAACAGCTAAATATCTAATTAAAGCTTGACACATTCAGCTGCTGAATATCTGTGAAACTGGCCCCAACAGCATGACGGACTCTTGTTATCAAACACAACCAACCTCTGTCTGAACATGAGGGCAGGGTCCATGTTGGCCGAGGTCAACCGCACCACGTGTCGGATCTCCTTGGCGATCATCCTCAGCTTTTCAAAGTTCACGAGACCGTCCACGCTGGAGTCGTTCCCTGTACATACATGCACAAACAGTGAGCTAGGGGAGTCAACTTTCAAAATGATACGGCACATAAATCATTAATATTTTGGGAAATTTGCAAGATCGCAGTGATATTTTTAAGTCGAATCTTCAAAGTATAAATCTCCTTGTTCTGGTCTCCTTCATGTCATTCCTCCAGTAGATCAAAGTGGTGTCGGTCTTTCATGCCGAGTCATGCAGGGTCGTTTTGAGAATTTTTTGCCACTTGCTCAATTAGGGAAACTTTCTTTTCAATTCCTAACATGGCTGTGCAGTTAAGAAAAAAGAGCTTTAAGGAGAAGTCAGTTTGGGTGCTTTTGACCTGACTCAGTGCGATAACTTAACAAGGCAAGATGAGGAAGCCTTTAGCAGAAGTAAACCTGACTGAAATGGACCTTTCACACAACACAGGGGAAGTAGAGGATTTTGCCATGTATAGAATGACACATAGTTTCAGAAATGGCCTCAATCTTTTAGTTAACAGACAATTAAAGGGAAATGTAGCAACATGTGAGTAGACATTCTGGGCTCTACTTACCTTCATGTAAGAAGGTGAGATCCTTCTTGACCACTGGGAACAGTGGGATGATGGGAGGCTGCATGCTCTGGCTGCTCAGGATGTTGCGGTACTTGGCCATGTTCCTGGACGGATCGAAGACATCCTGCAGGTCCCCGAACAGCTTTTCGTACTTGCTGGGCAGTTTCTCCCAGGAGCTCCGCAGGCGAGCCACTGGTGCCAAGTTCAGGCCGCTATGGGATGGAAAAAGAGGCGCGAGGAGGCAGAGATAAATGGGTTGTGTGATGGGAAGAAGCGAGGGGAGGGATAGAGGTAAAAATGAGCCAGCAGAAGAGGAGAAAGGAGCATATTTTTAGCGTTTGATACATACATCCCAATCAAAACTCCATACTGACACTTGCTTAATTGCCGCTCTTCGACCTAACCATCTTCAGTCTTCATTTTCCAGAGCAGAGGACCCCTTGAGGCAATGTCATCTCAGAGCAGACTCATTTAGACAGCTGGTAATTATGACTGGCACAGCATTTATTTCTGCTCATTTCTCTCATTATCTTTCCCATCTCTGTCCCTTTCTTGTTGGCTTCAACTGTCCACCCCTCCTCCACTGCTGCTCCTACCTATCTGTGATTTAGTCACTTTTATCTCTGTCAGTCAGTATATTTTTATATCATCACACCTGCCACTTTTTTCCTTAATTTTTAAACACTTGACCACTTGCACTAAAAATGCGGAGTCTCCTTCAAAAATGAAGATAATGGAGGTTTTCTTGGAGCGGGTCTGCCCGATATAAAACACTATAGGAAATCCTGCAACCAACCATATCTCTCTCATACCCACATGTGCACAGCAGCAATGCCCCTGTCACCAGGCAGGTTATGCATCAGTGAGCCATACGGGCACAGACATCCTGCTGTGAGGGAAAGTGTAAAGGGACATGGAGGTCAGACACTCTAAAGTGGCTTTTAGAGCAGTGAGCAGAGGAGCAACCCACCACTTCTTAAAACTGAGGTCTAAACTCTGTCCTACATGACCCAATGTAACAAGAGGACAGCTTCGGGACCTGGTGCCTACCAAACCCACATGTAACTTGCCACAAACTGACATCACTGGGAACTATTTATCAATCTACATGCAGTTTATTTAATATCAGATTAGTATCAATAAGGACGAGCTGTAGGACCTGGGAAATTTTTCGAAACTAGTGTCATCTGCATATAAACAACATTCTGGGTGTTTTACAAATAAGAAAATATTGGGGAAACAATAGTAGTCAGAGAACAGAGGCTTGAGGGCCAACTTAAAAAAGACTGCAGAACATCTGTAAAACATCCAGTTTTGTTTCCATGCAGATGATACTAGTTTTTATACATTTTAATAATCTTTGGCAAAATCATCTACAAGCAGATTTCCTGGTCTTATAGTTGGTCCTACCAAGATGATTTCATTTTACTGTATCATGTGTCATTCCTTTTGTTTCCTTTGTTTGCATTTTTGTTTTATATCTTGAAAGTAAAAAAAAAAGCCTCCTGCATAATGCACACACAACTGAAAAAACACAGACGCTCTCTCAAATGCCTGTTCGGACAGAATACACACATATATTTGTGCGTTCAAACACAATCACATTTCCAAATTCATCACAAACTATCGGCACTAACGGTCCCTTCCCTCACGTGTGTTTCCCCCCTGTAAAAGGGCCACATTACAACCATTTTCAGCTCAGTCTAACAGTCATCTAGAGCCAAAACCACAGAGGCCTGAGGGAATTGACAACAGCAGCAAACAATAAGTGTAGCTGCTGCTGTGGTTTGGGAGGATCAGGCCTGATTCAGTGAGCTGGCAGGAGGGTGGGGGTGAAGGTGAGGAAGGAGACAAAAGGCTGAAGCTCAACTGGCAGAAAGAGTAGTGCTCACTTTCCTCACAGAACAACTGTCTTTGATGCTACTACTTTACAACCAAATGTAAATTAAGGTGCCAGTACAGACAAATAGTGTTAAAACAGCTTCTACATGGAGCCTACCTGATGATGGCGAACATGGAGTTGAAGTTCTTGCACTCTCTGCAGTGCAGGGCGATCTTGATGAAGTGTTTGATGGTCTTCATCCTCTTCAGGGCGTTGGGCTCCTTCAGGATCTCTGTGGCCACCCAGAAGGTCTCCTGGTTTATCACCTCCTCAAACTGTTTCAGATTACCACTCGCAATCGAGGAGTCTAGTTTAAACAAGTCGTCCACGTACCTGAGAACAATGACAAAGAAGTTAACCATGCTCAGCGTCAGGTTCGTTCAGCTCAAGAAGATACTCAATATAACACCCGTAGTATCATTTTGACCTGTTTATCTTATGTCTTTACTCTTGAGCATTCTATGAAGTTTGTTTCCAAAAAGTGCAAGGACAAAGCAAAATGTTTAACAACTACATACTCGGTGGACTCAATATTCCTGAAGAGCTCAAAGTCTCTCATGGAGAGCTGGGCAGCGACCTCCATGGTGCTGAGCTGCAGCAGAGAGATCTGACTCTCTCGGAGAAGATCCTGAGCGTCCTCGTCTGAACACAACGTCTCCGTCTCCATATTGTTCTTCAGGTAGTATCTACAGGGAGGAGAACAGAGGGAAAGATGACAAGAAGTTATAAAATATGTTGTTATACCAAGGAAAAGAGTTTAGCTTCTACAAGTGCTTGTCCTGCTGTGCACTTATAAGAGTTTGTTTGTTTGTTTTTAATTTCATTTTTAGTCTTTTGCCTTCAATCCAGTTTAGTTCCAGTTAGTTTTCAAAGTGGATCCTCTAGTTTCAGTTCAGTTTTATTTGTTTCTTTTTCTTTTTCTTTTTTGGTTAGTTTGTTGTTTTTACCAGTTTCAGTATTAGGTTGTTGTATTGTATTTCTCTGAACAAGTTTTGAGAAGTTCTGAAGAGGTAACGGAGAACAAACTCAGCACGTTGTGAAAGCAACTGACACACAATTATGTAGACATCCCAGACTCAATAACACATACCAATGCCTCCTGATGCTTGTCGGGCTGCTGAATTTGACCAAATTGACAAAAACAAAAAGACATTTCCTGTATATTTCTATTTTAAATGTAAATACATCATATCCTTTCACTTAGTCTTTTTTTCATTTCTGAACTGAAATGTTTTTTTTCACCATGTATCCAGGTTTTAGTAGTTTAGTTTAGGTGAACTAAAATAACCATTTACTCTGTGGAGTCAGACAGAATGAAACAATATTTATTTCTTCAATTTTTCCAGGATGTTACTCATCTGTACAACTCCCTGATATCCCAAGACTTCTCTTGCAAATTTATCAAATCTGAAAAGGTGTATAACATCTGCAATATGCCCAGCTGTGACAGAAATCCTGCAGAGAAACAGATGAGCACTAAAAAAATAAAATAAATCTTTGAAAATGATGTCATCTCTGTGTATTTTTAGAGCAGTAGCAGTGGGTACGAGATCTGCAGTATCCTCAGATGCTTTAATAAAGGCTGCAGAGGCAGACGGGTGGGTGGACAGGATCCAGTTTTTCATCCCGCTGTAACTTTCAGCAAAAAACCCAGATAAATCTCCTGAATGTTCCTCTCATTCACATCTCATCTTAAAAAGGGGCACATTTTCTGTCTCCAACTTCAGATGAGTTTGAGGAAAAGGAATAAATACCCAGATGGTACTGATAGAGTATAGCCATATTTTAGTGGGGTAAAGACGTGGAGAGACAGTTACAGAGGAGAGAGAGGAGCTTAGAGCAGTTTCTCTATAGGTTTGATCTCCAGCAGTTTTGTGGGAGGATGTCCAGCAGCCGGCCATCTCTCCTACCTCGTTCTGTGCACTTCCTCTCTAATGGAGCTGTAATGTGGACATCTAGGAATGCAGCATCTTAGCTGCTTGTAGACCTACAGCCCAAGTGCCAAGTGTTGGCATGGATGTGATTCTAAATTGGCCTCTGTTACTCTGCCAGAGGAGCTCTAGAGAAGAGCAGCGAGCAAGAAGAGGTGAGGTAAGAAGACTGAGATTAATGTACGTTTAGGATAAAGCACAGGACATGTTTCACACTTAGAAAAAAGTGAGAGATCGAACGGAGATCTGAAGACGTTATTGGAGGCTGAATGTTCAATTTTGAGATATTTAAGGACTTTCTAAGAACCTGTAGACACATTAAACTAACATTAGTTGAGAGGAACTGAGGAGACAGAAGAGAAAAGTACACAAGTGGAGGAAAGAAGTGTTGAGGGGAGATAAGAGGAGACAAAAGGTGAAAAATAAAGATGGGTTGAAAGGAAGGGGACAAGATTTGAGGAGAAGAAAAGGGATGAGAGGATATGAGAGGAGGCAAAAGGAGAGAGTGGAGATGAGATCAGAAGAGGCCAGTGAAGGAAAGGGAAGAGGAGAGGGGAGAAATGGGAGAAGAGGCAAGAGGAAATGGGGGCGAGGAGAGGAAATGAGAGGAGGGAAGAGAAGAGGAGAGGAGAGAAGAGAAAAGGATAAGAGATAAGAGGAGAGGAGTACTTTAAATAATCATTGAATGGTCAAATTTTCTCAAGTAAATTCAAATTACATTAACAAACTCAAGACTCATTAAACAAAAAAACAAACACACAATCTGTACATATGGAGAGGAGCCTGAATTAATGATGGACAAAGTAGAGCTAAATCACTGGCACATAGCCAGTGTAAATAACCACCAGTGGTGGTTTGTGCAGGCGTCTGTCTATATGACTATATGTATTTTGGCAGCAGTGTGAACAAGACTTGCTGCTGGCCCGGGCCTGTCCCCTGTTAGACCTCCTGTCAATCATCAGCGGCAGAGAAGGGGAAGCTGAGGAGGCGGGATACAGAGACAGAGAAGCGAAGCAGAGAGATGTCTGCCTGCTGCGTCTGATATACACAACGACTGCAAACTGTGCTGCATACAAACTACATGTATATCCTGCTGACACTGCACCATGTATATGTACACATGTTGCATGACACTGGATTGTAAATTTGTCATGTAAGACAGACAATCTGTAAAGCTTTTATTTCGTTGTAAATAACTTCTACAGATTAAAGAAAAGGGGACCTGTCTTTTCCTACCAATATCTCACAGAATGACATTTTTGTCCCGTGCAGCTCAGCCATCCATCAAAGACACCAGGAGGGTGTTACCATGAGTGAGTGTCGATACATGTTTCGAACTGTCTTGGTAAGAATTTATGCCCATAGATGCATGCACATACAAATGAGTCGGCTTGTAAACACTATTTGCATGTCTATCTGTGCACAGATGCGTGACTGTGTATAAGAAGGTGACCGTCTGTATCTATAACTTCGTACGTGCCTGTGTGTGCGCGAGTGTGAGTGTGCGTATGAATAATTCCAGCCATGCCACGCTGTCTGCTGAGGCCTCCGCCCCTGACAGAGGATGAAATATTCATGCTAACCTAGTTGGGAGGGGACTGATGAGGGACCACAGGAGACCAGGGGAGAGGGAGGGAAAAAAAAAGTGTGAAGAAACTGACGGAGGAACCGTTTGAAAGCAGACTTTTTACGGCTGCGGGCCAATTATCCTTCATGTCCCGCTTACTTTAAAGAGGGAATGTGTCCGGCATAGAAACGACTGTGTGATGTGCCACAGTTTTTGCCGACATCTAAAAAAAAAAATGATGTTTTGGTTGAATGAAACACACATCATCACACACAGGCTCTTGACCAGCATCACGTGCAACTCACTGCAACTAAAAACATTTCCCAGCGCTTTTGTGGGGCACCTGATTTATTCATTCCACTGAACTAGGACACTGGTTCTGAATCCGGCTCCTCGGCACCTGGAGCCCTGCTGGTTTATCTTAGAGCTATTTACTCAGGAGTTGATTTACACCTCAGAGATGCTAACAGAAAAAACTAAATCTCAAAATACTACCCTGTAAGACATTATATCGGACTAAATTCTGGCCATTTACAGACTGAAGCTCACTAGTTCATACAAAATAGTGAGCACTGTATGGCCTTGTGTAAATTCAACCAACCCAGATATAATTTGGAAAAGGAAAGGAAGGAAAATCTCAGGATTGTGGGCTTCGAGTCCAAGCACCACAGATCTTTGCTTTGGTTTTCAACAACACACAAGTCTACATAAATTCTGAAATCCTCTGTTCAACTTCCAGCAACTTTCTGTCCAAGATTCCCACTGTGGATCTGTTGCTTTTTCCAGGATCAATGTTCTTCCCTGATACTGACATATCCTGGTTTATTACTTCCCATTCGCTGCCCAGTACTTGAAGTTGCAGAGACAGAAACACTTAAATCGATCACATTTGGGTGTTCACTGTATGATTTCAGCTTAATTTTTAAGCAGACCTAAATTCACCATTGCAATGTACAGGGGCACTTAGGACCAATCGGATGCTCCTGACTGGCCATCGGAAGTTAATTTCTGACGTGGCAGAAAATATAGTCCACATTGAAACAGAGCCACGACTGGATTTTCCAACAGGTCAGGTCCCTTTTGTGTTATGCCTGCACGAAGTGGCAAAACGAGCATCTCAAAGTGCCACAGCAACTCGATGCATCGGGTTGGTCGAGCTGTGACAACAGTAAACGTACCTCTTTGATATTTCGTCCTCCTACCATCACGACTGATATGAACATGAGAAAGGTTGGGAGGAAATATGGTCATATTTTCATTCTGATTTGGCTAGGGAGCTTGAGTGAGTTGAAATAAACTCTATTTTTGAGGGTAGATTAATGTAATAGATCTTTGCTAGCAAACAAACTTACCTCTGAGATTTCCAACAAAGATATTTACAGACAACTTTCAACTGTTGATCAACTTGTACAGTGATTGTTTGAGTTAAATAAAAACATATCTAAAGTCTTACAGTGTGTACCTAGTCTGAGGCTTGTGCATGTCACTAAACACCAGAGTAATTCCTCCATTTCTTACCTGCCGTTGAGCTGAATCCGATCAGCCAGTTTGGAGAGCTGGTCGGGCAGACGGCGCTGCTTTATGACTCCCTCTGGGCTGACTGATACCTCACACAAGGAGTACGTCTCAGGTGCTGCGATGAGGCCAAACTCATTGACAGTGTGGGCGACCACATCCTTGGCTGTAGTGTCCTTGCTGATAATGATGTAGCAGCTCTGCTGGTCGGCCTTGAACACCCGGATCACCTGGTCAGGGATGTCTGAGAGTTGGAAGAGAGAAAGGAGAAGTGGAGTGCTGTCAGAGACTGAGTAGGGTTGGATGAGGAGACTGTGTATAGAGGCCAAAACTGTAATAAATGCCAATAATGCAATAAACTAAATGTAATGAAGTCTAAGACACTATAAAAGTAATTTAAGAGATGTTTGGCAATTTTTGTCTGGAGAGTTTCGTCGTCTCTCCAGCCCTGCTGTTACATTCAGTAAGTCTTTCTGTGAAGCCATTTTTTTTTTTCAAGGACTTGCATGATGATGCCACATCTCGCAACATCTCTACAAGTTCAAAAGTATTATTTTCTCTTTTCATGTTGGACGCAGATGAATTATGAGCCTCTACAAGGTCACAAACAGGAGAATACATACATACAGATAAATACCCGTCATCGTTTGTTTGCAAGCATGTACAGCAAAGTGAGCAAAGTGAGAAATTACTTGGTTTGTTTTTTATCAACCTTTGCAAATGTACTCTCTGTGATTTTATTGTAATGTCTGGTTTGATGCAGCAGGTGCCATTAAAGGGGCTGTGTAACAGTTCGTAACAGCGATTTAATGTATTACTATCTTTTTTTAATTGGCCGTATGTGCAGACTTGGTTGTGATTTCCTGCGATAGTCCTAAGGATGTGACATATGCACGTTCTCGAGTGCCTCGTCTGTCTCAGCGCTCCTCTCTGCTCCCCTAACAGAGAGCAACCGTTGCTAACCTCAGTTTAGAAATGCACCACCCCCTAACATAAACTGAAGACCGACTTCCAGCACTGAAGTTTCACAGCCATTTTAATCCAAGAGTGTCATGCTGGAGACAATAATGCCACTTTGAGCCTTGAAACAGATGCTGTACTTGTTCTTAAACCAAGCATCAACACAAAATGATTCTTGGTATAAGCTCTATGTACATGTGACACAATCAATGACGTCTTTCACAAATATTTTGTGCCTCAGATAATGAAACAAGGTCACATGCAGCTAGAGAGGAAACAACAGTGTGCAAGGAGCTGTGTGACAGTGGCAGAAGCAGAAGGAATATCATACTAAACATGCATGTGGGGCAATGATCTCCACAAATCATCATCTCTCACTTTCGTGTATTTTTGTGACCTAGTTATACTTTGGTTTAAAATAATAACACATTTGAGTTAGGAGTTAAAATCTAGTTCTATCCTGGTCCTGTATATTCAACATAACTTTGCAGGGAAGCCTTCTGTTAAGATTTGAAGAGAAAAAATAATTAAAAACACACAGTCTTCATTCAATAATTAATAATTATTAATAATTTAAACTTAAATCATTTACTGAGACACATTATGTGATGCATTTAAAAGCTACGAATGCAGAATAATTCATAAACAATAAAACTGTTTTCCCATGTTAAATGAATGAATGGAATACAGTATAATCGTGTGATTGATTTAAGTAAATATTCAATAGTAAGAGGCAAAAATAGAAGTTACATTTCCCTGTGGCAGCTGACGCTGGAGCAGCTGCACGCGACTCACACGGAGCGGTGTGTGTTAAATAATGGAAATGTTCCCCCTGAGTGAAATACTGCATTAAAGATCCCTGTGTTTGAGTAAGGAAGAGGGTACGGCCCATTAGCCACGGGCAGCCAAAGAGCTCCATCATTTAAACTGAAAATGGAGGGAGATCACGAAGAGATCGCGGAGAAACAAAGCAAAAGGCCTGCGTGACTGATGAGCGTGCCTCCTACTGTTTACCGAGCAGAGAGCGGTTAAGTGCGTTCAGACACAAAGTCATTACCTTCACCTTTATTAGCACACAGATCTCTCGACTGTCTGCAGTGACTGTGGGGATCTTTAGGTGTCTGTGTGTGTGTGTGTGTGTGTGTGTGTGTGTGTGTGTGTTGAGATGATGAGAGCTGGGGCAGCTTTACTATCGACATTACAGCAGCGGTGGTGGCAGCACAATAAGCACAATGGAATTGCTGAAGGTAGAGCCAATAACAATAACGTTAGCGTGAATGCTGACAATCAATCGCCTCTGCTTGTTATAAAAGCCTGTTGGTGTGTGTCTCTATGTGTCAGTGTGTGTACAGTGTTAGCGTATTTCCGTATCAGTTATGTAGGAACGAAAGAAGTGAGGATTTTTTGAGGGAAGTTTGGTTGTATTCATATGAATAAATGCTGCCATTGCCTCCTTTTCTGTATAAACCACTTTGACAGGAATGTATTCATGTATTCTCTTTCACTCTATTCACATATATGCATCCAAATCTTTTCCTATTCTGTAACTTCTGCTGGCTGATTCTTTACACATATTGTAGTTTTGTATGTACTTTGAATATTTTTGTATAAATGTAAGCATAAATGTCTTAATATGTCTAAATCTGACACTTTGTATGTTGTGTGAATTTCACTTTGTTGTCCTCTGTTTTGCAGGCAATGATTCCTGGAATGCTGACATATTGATGTTTTGATGTTGAAGGCCAATCTTGGCTATGAATGACCTCTCTGTGGACTGTGCATATTGACTCACATGCACTTAATATGTCAGTCATATGATTAGTGACTTTTATCCAGAAGGTGAGATTCCCAGGAAGGTTCACTCTTCAGGTCTCCAACACAATCTTAAATACCAAATTATTGGCTTTTGCTTCTTTTGTAGACCTTAAGCAGTTTCTCCACTAAATATACTCTTAGATGCTCAACAGACATGTTCCGTAACTTATAACTATTTTTTATCAACAAGCTCCATTAAGCCTAGATGTATCATTCTGATGGGTGATTTACTATGATTTACCTTTTTTTTGGTCTTCGTGTAACGACTGTGTTTATTCATTTTTATTACTATCACTGTGACCATCAAGATTATGATTATTATTATTTGCATTACTCTCTGAAAATATTCATTTTCAATTTTATTCCTATATTTTGGCTGTAACAGCGTTATTACTTCTATGTTTTTGTGCACAAGCATATAAAACAAGTAGAAGCTACAAGTTAAAAACCGGTCTTTCCAGGCTGAATTCCTTCAAATTCAAGTGCCCAAAACTGCACTGTTTGAGACATATGAACAATGTTTATAACTGTTGCAACACAGAGAACCTTTAAAATAAAAACAAGCAGGCTTCACGGTTTGTGTAAAAATAGCTTTCTCACTCGACTTAGAACACTCGAGCGCCTGTGACCTTCAAACCTTCTTCAGGCAGGTAGCAGGTGAAACAGTAACACACATGCAAACAGTTGGAATGAAGTGCATGTACTCATGTTAAGTTAAAAAAGTGCCAAAGGAATTTAATTTCATTATCTGGCAAAATATGTAAATCAAATCACTTTCGATGACCAGTGTCTATCTTAATGTCTATGCCAGTGCATGTAGTTTTGCTGATTGGGACATATGGATTTATGTCTCATCAGTATCATCAAGCGACATGTGAACAGTGATTGTATTTAAAGACGGCATCTCAATGTGTCTCTTCAATTCTTTTATTCTTAGGATCAGAAATGCAAAAACTGCATCAGAAGAATGCACGTGTCGCTCCTCCATGTTTCCTGTGATGCTGTGGCAGCAGAGGTCCTCTCTTGTTTATGTGCAGCAGGGCAGTGAGGATGAACAGAGTGGAGGCTAAACGCTCTGTGTCTCATTAGCTGTGATTTGTGATGAGAGAGTGGGAAGCTCTTGGCTAATAGCTGGCTATCATATCCGGGGGGCTTAATCATATTTAATCCTGTGGACGAGCTGCGACCCGACCTGCACGCAGGAGGACAATTGCTGCCCATCCAACCAAACACCCAATCAATTATCATCTTTAATAAGGTATCATTCATTTTCTTCAGCACCAGAGAATGTGTTCCTGGGCCGAAGCCAAGGAGGATTTCTACACAGAAAAAAAAAAAAAAAAAGTCTGGGGTTTTTGCAAACACAGCACAAAGAGAGGCTCTCCACAAGGCTCCTTCTCGCCTTCGTTTCTACTATTTGCCAAAGCTTTTCCCAGTCACTGCATCATGAAGTCAGAAGAAATAAATCACAGAGTTAAGCATATGGAGCAGAAGAAGGTAGGGCATGATGGCAAGAGGAGTAACCTATGTTGGTTACCATTTAATGTATTTGTAAAATATGACATGTCTACCATCAATTAATTGTGGTCTTTCATGAATTGAAAATCATAAAATTAGTTGAAACAGTGTGCTGGGAAGTAAGATGCACTTTAGATAGTGAAGCAGACAGGCTGGTACAGCTGTGCCATGACAAACTGACACTTTTTTATAAGGAAAAAAACAACTTAATGTATTTCATTTAATTCTGAATTTACAGGAAGGTGTGAATGATTCAGAGCAAAGTTTTGCAAAGTTTCTTAAGTTTCTCCTCACTCAACAACTCCTAATATAGAGCCATTTGCGAGGGAGTCTGGGGATATTGCCGTTATTGGTCTAGTTGCCCACTTGTGATCGGATCACTCTGGAAGGACGTTGACACCAAATGTGAATAGCCTCATACATTCTCTCACAAGGATGGATGTCAAGTGGAGAAATATAAATACAATACAGGACTGAATCCAGAGCCTGAGGGATGAAAATCATGGACGTAGAGAATCAAAGATGGAGTGTGCAAAAAAGGTTCACAGATTAAAGAAAGAAGAGACAGAGACAATCCAACAGTAGCAGTGAAGGTGAGTATACTTACAGTACAGTCCCAAGGCTTGGCAAGCAGAGAGGAAAAAAAGAGAGAACACAGTGAATATACGAGAGGAAGAAAGAGTGTGGGAGAGAACAAAGAGACATAGTAAATGGAAATGTGATGACTGAGGAGAAAAAGAGGGAAGACCGGCGGAGTTTGTAGCGTAGCCTTAATCTGTTCGTGTGAAACCAGAGGGGCCGAGTATGAGTCATCATGTCGAGACCAGAACATCTGTTTAAAATCACGGCAGGAGAGTCGCAGGAGGAAAGGAAAGGGAGAGACGAAATGATGAAGGAAAGAAAAGAAACAAAGTGGTTGGAAAGAGAGAATTAAAAAGAAGAACCTGAGGATCTGAGCGAACGACTTCGCTCAGAGCCACACATGAAAGGACACAGAGAGACGTCGTCACTTCTGCTCTGCCTCTATCTCCAGGAACCGAAAAGAACAGCACAGCATTAATGTCCACACTTTACTTCTTTAACTGCGTCAGCTTTTGTTGTTTTAAGCATGGATGTACTTGGAATTATTAAGTGATTAATCGCTCAGTCTAGGGAATATAAAAAATAAAAAAAAAATTGAAAAATGTGAGATGTTTGCTTCGCTTGCTTAACTGTCCAGGAGAATCAATTTTAAGTTATGATAGCAGAGAAAACAGCAAACCATCACATTTGAGAAGCTGGAATGAAAAAAAAAGTGCTTAACATAAACAAGATTCAAGATTAAATTAAGAAAAGGTTGAACAGTGTCCCCAATATAGAATCAATCATTCCTATCACTTGGCAGCTTGAGGCCTTCTGATAAACATATGTATGAGACACTTGCTCATCTTTGATTCTGTATTTAATCTCACATAGTCTTCACTCTTTCTTGCATTTTTGGGATTTATCGTTAGTTGGCATGTCCATCGATTACAGTGACGCACTTTATAACTTCAGTTCACTTCTGTTGCAGTGAACTATATCAGTGCCGATTCATTTAACCAGGAACTCTACTAAAGCTGATGCTGTTTACTAGTTGTTTTGTTCATTGTGCCTTGATACACTGTTGAAACTGACCATCTTGAATTTAGATATCACTGCATGGATTCCATGAAGTCTGTCTGATTCTCTTTGAGGAAGTCAGATGAGGGTCAGCTGATCGTCACTCTCTTAGGTAACATTTAGAGACCATTGTTTGTGGAAAGATGTGGTTGACACATGAATGTGTGAATGATGAAGTGAGCCATATCGTGAGCTCGGCAGTAGGGCGTACTTTTTGGAGAACTAAAACGTTCCTCCAGCCTGTTTTTCTTTGCATGCATATCCAGGTCAAAAAAACCACTAAGTTAAGCAGATTAGTCAGCTGGTGCATGGTATATGTCATTTTATAACATACACTATTTAACAATATTGTTTCGTTGTCAGTCCTTCTGTCCCATTCTTCCATTTTGATAGAGATAAGTCTTGACTCTTATACTGTCAGGTAAATTACAGGAAAACAGGCTGAAGGAACTTTTTACTTCTCCGAAAAGTCCCCCCTACTGCAGGACTAAAAGTTTAGTGTTTCCCACACATATATTTCACATAGGTGGGTTGCCTGGGTAAATGAACACCTGTAGCCAGTACAACTGGCGAGCCATTTTAGTATTTCTACATTTTTTTCTTTTTTCTTTTCCTGTCCAAGAAAACCTTAACACAACCAAAGAGCGGTCAAAAATATACAATAAGTAACTATAATAACTAAGTACATAATTAAGAACAATATGAAACAATAAATGCAGCCATGTTACTCATATTTCCCTGAATAAACAGTGGAAAGGTAAAAGTGATGCATATGCAAATGTAATTACAGGTAAGAGTGTGGTGGTATGACCAGCCCTGCAGAGCATCAGGAACAGAGTTCAGTTTGAGCGGTTCTACTATTAAATCTAATGGGAAGCCATGGGACTAAAGGAAACTTGATCTAATAGCGGATGATTAATGACCCCCAGTTGGTGCGTGTGTGTGTTTGTACAACACAACCACATGTGATGTATGGGTCTATAAACTAGGGATCTACGCGCAGTTGTGCGTATGTGTGCCCGTGCGAGTGTGTGTAGCTCACTGACAAATGGCCGGTGGAATAAATCAGGACCATATTCACTCTCTCGCTCTCTTTTACCTTTCTACTTTCTCTTTCTTGCTCTCTGTTTTTCAATCTCACTAAGGTGTGAACACACACAAGCGCGCACACACACACACACACGCGCACCCACACACACGCGCACACGCACACGCACGCACGCACGCACACACACACACACACACACACACACACACACACACACACACACACACACACACACACACACACACACACACACACACACACACACACACACACACACACAGACCTTCATGTTTAATTACAGGCACACAAACTGCCTGACAGGAAAAGAATAAATTAGTCTTTCAGTCCAGGAGGTTAACTTTTGTCAGACGGACACAATTCGGCAAATGTGCTATGGCAATTCAAAAAGAAAGACCCCGGGCACAGAGTGTGTGTAAACCTATGCTAGAAACCTCCAGTTGCCTTCTTCGAGAAGTGAACGTGTGTTCCTTTGTCAGCACAAAAGACTGCCTGTGTTTTTTTCGGGGAGTTTGCCTGCACTTCAAGGAGAGAAGAAGATGAAAGCGGAGAGATGGCGAGTCTGTGTTCCAGGAAACCGAATGCACACAGCATGGCGCTGCTCATATGGCCGCTTTATGCGATTATGTTCAAGGGTGACAGGTTGTCTGTGCAGGGTCTCTGAGAATCGGAGTCCTTCACTCCACAAGTGGCTTTCGCTGTTCAAATGAGGCCGAGGTCTCAAGTCGAGTGTGACAAACAGCTTCAGGACAGAAGCACTGAAATAAGACCACAAAGGTCATAAACAACTTTGAGTGTGTGAGACGGAGGCTTACCTTCCCTTGCACCAGAGCTTGCATTTGTTCTGTTTATAAATCTGAGTAAAAACAGGATTTTTCTTTTTAGGTTTTCTTTTTAAGTAGCCTGGTTTTGACTTACCTGAAGTATTTTGCAAGGGGATCGCTGTTTTTGCATTAATGTGTTTCATGTTTGACTAAGTTTCATTTCACTTCTTCAAAAACATAAAAACAAAAATAACTGTCGAATGCTAGAGTTTGGTGACATTCTTCTCAATAATAATAATGTAAAACCCAACAACAGAATAATAAAACATCTTGATTTCACTGAGTCAGCGTTCTCTCTTACCTGCCGGGTTGGAGAAGTCGAGGACGCTGGTGGCCGGCTGCAGCAGGTCGGGGCTGCTGGACGACAGGTTGCCGGGGATGGGCATGATGGCCACGCTGTGGCGACACTGCTTGGTACCCACGATGCTGTCGTCCTGAGACTGACCCATGCCACCATCGCTAGAGAGAAAATCGGCAGGGGGACGAAGGAGGATGGGGTGAAGGATGGAGTGAGGGAAACGAGGGGCGGTATGACAAGACAAATTGTGTGTTGTAAAAGAAAGAAAGAGAGAGAGAGAACGGGGAAAATTAGATTTTCTCCATTAAAGACAAACTTAATGTTCAAACATTAATTCGAGAGTTTTATTTTGCAGCTGTAGACATATTTCAGAAAAGCTGCCTGAATGTTTTTCCCTCGTGTTCTATCAGCTTTACAGAAATATATTAGAATGAATGCTTTTTTTTTTTTTTTTTTTCCAGAGAACATAAAAGTCTCATAACACCGTGGGAAAGAGAATATCAGGAGATTTAATCAACATGTCTACTCTTCTGCAGAATGACAACACAAAATATCAATATCACTGTATGTGTCTTTTCATATGCAGCAGTGACACAGCTGAAACTCATCTATGAGGCGGCTTCAAGAACGGCAGGAGCTGATAAGGAGCATTCACAGACAGACACGCACAACTTCAACAAACACACACACACACACACACACACACACAAACAACACAAGACAAGACAATGAGACAACGAGACAGGTACACGCGAGTTTACGGAGACACGGACAAGCATTGCAAACAGCACAAATGAAAAGAAATGATAGGTAACAAGGATTTTAGCTCGTTCAGATGTGTTCCCATGTCTTTGGGTGTTTGTACATTATGTTCCTGTTCCATCTGTTGGGCCTCTGTTGTCTTGTGTGTGTCCAGCAGTTGGTCACATTATGCAGCTAAACTGGACTTGAGAGACAGGCGCCTTTTCTACCTGGCTCCCCAGAAGCCGCTCAGGGATATGTAAACATCAACCTTTACATTAATGGCCTCATTAGACTGCCTCGGCCTGCATATGTGTGATGGAAATGGCAGCTCTTCTGAGACAGACCCACAGACAGGTTGTGTTTTGTCATTTTGGAAATGTCTGCCTCAAATGATAAATGTAGGTTCCTCAAGGATGGATAACATAAGTGTGAGAGTTTTTTTTTAATCAACCAGGGTTTCTGCAAGATTTATCCAGTTATATTCAAGACTTTTAAACATCTTTTTAATACTACGTAGAATGCATTTTAATACCTGTGTCAGTGCAAAGTGTAGAAGCATGATGGAAAACCAGTAGGGGTGATATCCCCTGGAATTCTTTATTATTACATCTTTTTTTTCCCCTAGCAGTGTACGCTACTGCTCACATATTTGGGGTCACCAAAGAAATGTTGTGTTTTCCATGAAAACTCTTACTTAAATCCATCAACTCAGTTGTCTTTTGTCAAAGAATCTTCCATCGGCAGCTGTTGCAGCCCTGAAGACATTCGGTAGCCATCAATCTGTTCAGGTAATCTGAAGAAATTTCGCTCCATGATTCCTGAAGAACCCTTCACTGAAACTGAATCCAGTGCTACCCCTGCTGATACCCTGACAATCTTACACCTTTAAGCAGTATCTAAAATATCAGGAATATTATTTTTAGACCAACTATAAGCATAATGGAACACATATTAAAGAAAATGAATGCAGCATGATCTGATATCAGCACTTAAATGCTGGGATGATTAATTGGTGTTAAATACACACTGCACAAATCCATAAATATGTTGTCATTGTGAGTTTGAGTGACAGTCTGTAAACGGAGTGCCTGAGACGGAGAGTTCAACTCATCCTGCCGCCTGCATACTAACTGTAGCTTCCCTGCGTCTGTACAGTTTGTCCTGAACATGGTGCAGTAATGCAGAGCTTCCGCTAACACAGCTGAGTGCTGATGTAGCAAAGCCTCTGTAATCTTCAAGTCACCAGTCGATAGGTGGTACGCCGACAAGGTGGAGGAAAGAGAGGGGGAGAGAAAGATGAAAAGGACGATGAAAGGAAGAGATAAGGGAAGAAATAGGATTTGGAAGGTGGTGAAGAAAGGCAAAGGAGAATCGGAGGATAATAGTGGAATTGAGAGAGGAAAGCATGGGGCTCAACTAAGACTAGACTGGACTGCTCTGATAATGTAATAATAATATTAAGAGTCTGATAACATTCAGTCTCTGACCAATGCAGGTGAAGACTGACATAATTACACCTGATGTAACCGTCGGGTTTACAGAAAAGTCTGACCGTCACAAATAATAGTCTCAATTGAAGTAAGAATGACAGTTTTGTGAGTTATTTGTTCACTGAATGTAACTCTAGTCTATTAGGTATGGACTAGACATGGAAAAATCATTTTACAAGCTTCCAAGTTTATTTGCATACAGGTGTTTATCTGATTCACTTATGGCTCAGGTGTTCTGAAATTCTCAACATCAAGAGACCAAAACCACCTGTAGACAATAAGTCTGTTCAAAACAAACAAACAAAAAAAAGCAAAGCCTTTTCTGAAAAATCCTGCAAAGCACATTTGGATGAATAACTGAACGCCTAAGTCATGATCACTTTAACTGGAGAGCTTGAATGTTAAGACAAAGAGGAATAAACACCTCGACTCTGCAGAAAAGTGGCATTTGTGTGTTACAGGAATTAGCATGAAATCTATAAATGCAGTCCTCTGGCAGTGTTGCTGAAGGTCAGTGGTGCTGCTGAGTGTGTGTGTTTGTCTGCGTGCATGTGTGTGCGTGGCTGCCTGCTGTGCGCAGGTCTGCAGATGGATACTGAATCAAATGGTTAGAGGATGGGGAGTTACACAAGAGCTCTTACCCAAACAGGCCCCTGAAGCAGCGGAGACAAACAGGAAGAGAGACGACATTGAAAAGCGTGAAAAAGAAAAAGAAAACAACCAAAAAAACTAGAAGCTCTGCTGAAGTGATTCAGCAATACAAGTGCAGCAGAGTGACAAGGCCGCTCTTATTCTCACACACACTCGAAACAGCAGACACACACATACATTGACAGAATATATGATAGCCAAAGTTCGAAACACTGACAGATTTGCTGAAATAAATAGGCAGAAAAAAAATATCAGAGGCACAAGTAAATAAATAGCACATGGAAGAAAAAACTGCAGGAATTGTCAGATTGACTATTTGACCGAAAAACAACTTGATGCTGGATAGCAGAAAGCACGTAAGGATTAAAATAAAAAAAACAACATCATCAACTAGGAATCTGACCACACAAGACATGCACATACAGAAATAAGCTTCACTTTAAGCTTCTGTTCCATTTGTTATTCACATATATTGTGAAGTGTGTCAGTTTTCCAATATTGTGCAGCTCTAATACAGTCATAACTACTTATATACACAGTATGTATTGACAGAGCAGGGTTTTAACTCTAACAGAGCAATAATTAACAGATCTCCTTAGTGCAGTGAGCATGCAGTGAAATATGGATGTCTCGCCGGGTGAATGTTTAGATGCACAAACACTCAATAACACAACAGTAAAAGTGATATCCACCATGATTTAGTACATGTAACTGTATCATCAGCAGGAGAAGCAGAGAGGATGAAAACGGCATCATGGGACATGGGGTTACTACTTTATCGTCATCTCACTAAATCACCTTGGACTTTTGAGACAAACTGACTAAAGGCTAAAACCTCTGTCTATTGCTTTCCGATCTGTGGAATGTAAATCACCTGGGCTGGTCAATATGGGATGTGTATAAAAGGTACATGCACCGGTCCAGACATGTTAATTTGGCAGAAAAACGACTTGTTTATTGCCAGAGCGTCCTTGCCATATAAAATCTTTGTCTGAAGTGGAGCACAATGTCAGCCAAGAGCAGAAAAGATGCGACAGCAGCAGTGACGGTGGGTTTGTGTATGTACATAAGCGGTGCATCTGAATTGTATTTTTAAATATTAAACAGGGTTATTTGTGAGCAGAAGCCTTGGAAATGTGGCCTCTGTGTGTGTGTGTGAGAGAGAGAGAGAGAGAGAGAGCGAGAGAGAGAGAGAGAGAGAGAGAGAGAGAGAGAGAGAGAGAGAGAGAGAGAGAGAGAGAGAGAGAGAGAGAGAGACACTATTCTATAGGAACTGTAGTCAAAGGATTCATCCGTGTGAGAGCCACCATGTCCTTAGACTTACATGGAGTATAGTGCGTGTATGTGTGTGGGAGTGCTAAAAGGTGTTATTTGGATGGAATGGGCAGAATCTGAAGCTACTAATTCCTGTTCCTACCTATACTGGACCTTCTACTCTTTGATGTAGTTATCTTTGGCTGCCGTTAGCAAGTAGCTCAGTTAGCCAGTAGCTCAGTTAGCCAGGGAGCTCAGTGGCACTATAAGCCGATTGGGGACACGGCTTGACATCAGACTGGTACACAAGACTGGACTGAACACAGCCTCTGAGATGGTCAGCAGCTCTGACAGAGACTACAGGGACTCCTGGGACGAGAGGACATGGAAGGCGGGGGACAGGAGAGGTGTGAGCATCGACAGCAGGTGAAGACGAAGTGTGAAGCTGGAATATTCTACATCTTACGCGGGACACTGAGGGTTAATTTCGACCAAACCACAGTTGATTGGGGAATGGCAACCCAGGACTGCTTGCCGAGTTGCATTTCTTTTACGTTGAGTTTGACTGAGGTGTTTTATGATGTTTTACTGGGGTAAATAAGCTTGTCTAAAAGAGAGCAACTTTGATTCAAACCGTTCTATTTTTCTGTTTAAGGCAAATAGGTGTAAAATCTACTTTTATGACATTTTGACTGTATATTTTGTTAACTAATTAGATGAAGAAGCAAACTTGTTGCTTTACTTGTTGCTTGTTTAAAGCAGAAATTCTAGCCACATCTTGCCCCTTCAATTATAGCTCGGTGCAGCTGATATCTTTTGTACACATGAACCCAGGAGACATCTTCACAATGCTGCCTCCTGTCAAATTTTCACCTCCCAATTCGCCCGTCTCATCTCCATCCTCATCTCCAGTCCCTTTAATCAGCCATCAAGTCCTTTGAACCACAGCGCGAGTTGAATGGTGCCGACCAGAAAAATAAAAAGTAATGAAGGCCCTTGTTCGGTCGATAAATATAATGCAGCGGAGAGCCTTTGAAAGCTGTGCATCGAGTCAGATCAATGGCAGGCCGACGGTGTGTATTCTTGTGTACTGAAGGAGAGTATAATCAGTTTTCATGCAAACCATGTGGCTTTGTTGACGTAATCACTGCAGGGCTGAAAACCGATAGAGAAAAGTGCGGGGACGTGGATATGTGCCTGGCAGTGTCTGCACCAGTAAGTGTATGTGTGTGTGTGAGTGACTGAGTTTCCAGTGCATTCGAGCCGTAATTAACAGGGCGAGAGCGGCATCGTCTCTCCCTTACTCTGACACAGTATGGAGTTTAATGAGGCCTGGAGAGGCATGAAATGATGAAATGAAATCAAGCCTGTATCAGCACGTTACGGGTGGAATATTGAATATGAGCCTCCATCTGCACAATTGCTTTCAATTGCTCCAGATGCTGCAAGTACAATGGATGGTTACGGATGACAATGACAATGGTTATATGATGATGATTATGATGCCTTTTACACTTTTTTATGATTTGGCTGCAACCTATCGACATTACAGCAGCTGAAGATAAGAGTATTGACTCTCATACAACCACAAGTATGTGAGTGCAAAAGTAAATCATTTCAAAGCGTGAAAATGGATGGAACTTGCATTTGGTTGCACTTATTTCTATGTGCCACCACTTTCCATTAAACACAAGTGAGCTTTTCAGTTGAAGTACAGTGAAATCTCTCCGTTTGCTGCTCATACAGGCTGCAGGAGGAGGCTGAACTCTCAGAGCACCTTGTGAGGTGCATTAAACGGTTCAGTTCAGCAGCAAAGCTAGAAGCTTCTGCTCACGCCTCCAATGTTTTATGTCTGCAGATGGTCACAGCGTGCTACAACACTGATGCAGAGACAGTCAGAGAGGATTGTGGGCCAGCCAAATGTTGGACCACTCAACAAGCCCTTATGAGTGTTTTTGGCTCTTTCTGCACAATTGTTTTTTTTTTTGTTTTTTTTTTGTTTACGTCAAAATGATGAACTCAAACCTTTAAAACCTTTGTTTTGTTGAGGGAAGTATATGTATCTTTATCTGCTAAAGTGCTCCACTATGTTCACTGGCTACTTGGTAGCTGTGTCTATCTGCTGTTGGATGCAGAACATGTAGAGTGCTGTGGGTATACAGGGTGTGTTTTGCTGAAAACAGATCACAGAACACTGCCGCTTTAAAACTCTCAGTAAATCTTGTTGTGTTTTGTGTTTATGACCAAAAACAAAACATTTCACAACACTCTGTAGTGGATACGACCTCGTGATGAAATGTAGTTGTCGCTGTGACAGAGTAAGTTGTCCCAGGTGCCACATCTGATCAGTGGGACAGAATTAAAGATGTAATGCTTCAGTCGATGTCCTTCTACCTGCTATGCTTCTAACTAGGGCTGGGCAATATGGTCTTACAATAATACTGCAATATTTTTGGGCTACAGTGCAATACACAATATAAATCTGATATTTTTAAATCTCCTCAGAAGCATTACAAAAATGTTTAGACAGAGACAAAACAAATCAAGAAGCAAGACATTTTGGACTGAATATTATAATACTGAACATTGCCACAGTGGGTAAAAGCAAGTATTAGAAAAATTACTTACAATCTGTTTCATTCATTCAAGTACTTCCTGAATACATACAGCATACTTGGCATAAATCCTCTTACCTGAATGGTTTGGGAGGCAGAATACTGAAGCGCGTCTTCTCCAGCATCTTCCTGATCTTGTTCCGTCCTCCTGACACAGTGTTGGCCTTCATTTTCCTGGTGCTCTTGTGGTCTGTGGGGAACTCCATGTCTCCAGGAAGGTCAGGGATGGAGAAGCGATTGCCTTTTTTCTCCTGGATCTTTGGAATGTGGGGGCCGCCGTTCTTCTTCTCGTGCACGATCCGGCTGAGGAGCTCTTTGAATACTAGATGGATGGAGGCACAGAGATCTCAAATGAGCACTGATATAACTGAAGTGGATTGTATTCTTCTACAAATACTCTGACTTGGCTTACCAAATATGTTGGTTTTGACGGTGAGAGAGAGGTGTGTGTTATTCCTCAGAATGTCGACAGCTTTGGTGACGGCGATGTTCTCAAAGTTCTGACCGTTGATCTCCATGATCTGAAACAAGACGGATGAAATGACAAAAATTTAAAGCAGGTCACTGTCAAAACTGACTGCAGTACCGCTGGAACCAATACAGGGATGTGTCTGGTATAAAAAAAACCAGACTCTTAGATTGACCCCTCGTCTGAAATCTGAAACACATCAGCTGTCTTCTGGTTTTCCTGTCATTACATTACCAGTATTCTTGACTCTCGACTCAGCATTATCTTTAAGCAGTTTACTAAATGCAACCAATGTGGTTAGCCTGTTACTCTCTGAATAACACATAAAGGGAAGTGTGCAGTGCAGAATGACTGCTGGTTAGCTTGATTTACACTCTTCTTACACAAAACCTTTTTAGAAAAGCTGAATCTGTGGAAGTCAGAAGATGTGCTGTATAAGAAAAAAATAATCCATTTACCTCGACAAAAGACAATGAATCAAATCAAAATGTAAGAGTACATACTGTAGTAATTCTGGTGAATCGGTTATAACAGCTCTCATATTTCACAGATGTTAAGTGTAACCACAGATACAACAGAACACTCCTTTTTTTAACTTCAGCTCATCTTCTGAGCTTGCAGTGGGTCACGTCAGAGCTTTTAATTATGTGTCTAGTGAAGTAAAGCTCCAACGATAACATTTTTGATGGATCTTTGAAGAAAAGTTGCCTCTGTTGAAAACTTGGCAGTTAGATATACATTATGTTGGCACTGTTTCTGATAGAACCTCTCAAACCGTACCAGACTTTATGGTCTTCAAGACTCAATTTATACCTGAACCAGTGCATTAAATTCAGAGATTTTGTTCCCAGGGGCACCTCAGCGGGGTGACCTTAGAGATTTTCAGGTTGTCTTCATGCAGTGAGATGAATCTTTACTGCACGACGAGGTCAAGTGTGTTTTTGAGTATGCAGTGTGTTTAAGGATCTCTACTCTATCCGGTTCCTTTTTCTATCCCTAAACACTGACAAGTCTCCAAGTTCTTGCTGCTGAAAAGTTGTTCTCTGAGTTCCTGTACACCTTCCTGATAAAAGCTTTTCTTATCCTAAAGCTTTCCAAACAGGCTCTCAGTATCTTTTACCTCACAATTACGATGCCAAAGTCTAGCTCTGAGATCATGGAAAGTTGAATCTGTAGCCAGGTAGGCGATTCATCATATGTGAAGTAGCATGCTGAAGTCCTCTCACCTGATCTCCCCGTTTGAGTCCGGCCTCTGCTGCCTTGCTCCCTGGTTCCACCGACTCAACAAAGATGCCGAAGCCTCGCTCACTGCCTCCCTGCACGCTGAAGTAGAGCGGTGACTCCCTGGATGCCTTCTGCAGAGTTATCTGTCTCCACTTAGCCTTGGCTGCGCACGCTATGTTCAGCAGTCGCAAATGGCCCTTCATTTTCTGACAAGGAGTGAAAAATGGGAAAATGATGAGCCTAAACAGTCTCGCATTTTAATTAAGTTTTGTTTCCTGAGGAGCATGGTGTATATTTTGCATAGAAAAACAACATGCAAATACCTGGAGCTGTTTTTACATGAGAATATAAATGATGACACAATAATCATATGATCTGAGATACTAGTCTGTTAAGAGAGGTGAGAAAAAAAAGGTGAAATTAAAAGCTAAATTTGAAATCGTACTGTCGCTTCGAGACGTTTCTCAAAGTCCTCCAGGAAGTGTGTCATGGCCGGGTCGCCCTCAAAGTCGTTGAAGTGGTTGTTGACCCACAGCAGCACTATTCTCGTTACCTGCGGACACAACAGGGGCTTTATTGAGAGGAGACACAAAACATACACTTCTTTTCACACAGTGCATGTACACTTCTTTTTCCACTCTACAGTTCTTGCGCAATTTATGAGCAGACACAGAAGAAGCAGAAGAGTATGAGCAGCTTTTACTCAATACTCTTGTAGAATACTAACACTGTAGGTGTTGGGTCAGAGGTCGTGTTTAACTCTTTTGCTGGACCTCTGAAGCTGGCTTTAGGTACAGTTCAGGTACAGCGCTTCAAGTGCAGGCTTCCTTACTCACTATGTTACCCTACTATCAAAAACTGCTAACGTTAAACATGTCTTATACAATGGTTAAATAACAGTAATTGCTGCCAAACTCTAAATGCAGCATCAATGGTCAGATGTCTTATTTTCTGTTTTGTTTCTGAAAAGAAATCTTTGGTAGCTAGCACAATATCGGAAACAGCAGGGAGGTTAAATAATGACCATATCCATGGCTGCAAAAAGACATTCAACCACTAGTTGGCTGCTTAATTTAGGACTGCAATAATTAGAGGAAAAAACAAAAGTAAAGGGCATTTGGAGACCATTATTTTCGTAATTTTACACTGGTGGTAACATTGTTCCAACCTTTGCAAAAGGTCAGAGCAGCAACCGATAAATCAACACGGAGCATCAATCAATGTCCACTTTCTTCTCTCTCTCCCATTTGTCATTCCATCTCCCCGCCTTTCTTTCAGCCTAGTGTTACTGTCTCCCTGCTCGTTCTATACAGGATTAGATCCTGTTTAATGGAGCTGAAGATTATAAGCCTGAATGACAACCACATAAAGACTATTGACAGGACAAGACTAATCTTAGGTTAAAGCAGTTATGGACAAAAGGAGTGGCAGGCATGAACAAATCGCTGCTCGGGCTCAAGGACAGCTGAGCTGGCTGAACCTGTATCGATTTGCACGTGAGCGGCACAGAACATGATTTCCATCAACATGCATGAATACAAAACATTAACAGTCCTGATGAGAGCAGGAGGATTTTCATTCATTCCTGCACACGTAAAATAACCACACGCTGAAAGAGTTTATACAGATTTAGTATGTGTAGTCTACTCTACTACTCACCATTGCCCCATTTACAAGAGTGCAGACATGCATACAAATGTGGCTGGTCCACACACACCTGAGATCTACCAAAAGCAGCCAAATGCACGAGCACAAACTCACCGTGTCCCGGAGGCTGTCCACCTGGAACCACTCCAGCAGTTTCTTGCCGACCTCCATGGGGTTTGACAGGAAGGTCCTGTAGGTCAGCAGGAAGTCTTCGATGTAGGTGGGGTCCACCACCGACGGCTCCTCCACCAGGTGCATGATCAGACGCTCCGGAGTTCCCTGGAGAGAAAAATATACCAACACACACACATAAGGATACAAGGGGAAAAACATACGGTGCCCACTCATACATACACATACACAAGACAGCTGAAATGACACAAGGGCATGTATAATCTATACACACACGCGCAGACACGTATGCACACACACACGCGCACACACACGCGCACACACACGTGCACACACACACACACACACACACTGAATCAGGCAGGCACAACAGCTCGGTTACATACCAATTTGAATGAATAATGTTGAGATTAATCATAAAAGTGACAAGGACATAAACTATAAAGATGCAATTATTGAACTGAGCTGTCAGTCACCCATCAATAAAACAAAGACACAAGCAGTAACACACAAACACACACACACAGGAGCACACACACAAGCACTTGAGCTTTTGTCGCTGAGGTTTCAGATCATCCCTGGATTTGTATAAGATCAAATCTAAATGGATATTTAGGACAAAATGTTTTATTTCTCATTACTAAATCTTTTCATTTGTATTCATATAAGATGTCTGAAACACATAAACTTGACTCCTGTAGTTTCAGCAAGTTTGCTAATGTTATCAGAGCGGAGCTTTCTTGTGGGGGGGAAACGATTCATTGGACAGGGAACAGAAAGTAGGAAGGCATCCACTTTTTGTCTGACACAAAAAGAACAAAAGCCAGAAACAGAAGCGGAAATGCTAACGCTTGTGAATTGACTCATCTCCACTGGATGTGTTTTTGGAGCCAACAGCCTTCCTCGGAGAGGCGGCCAAGAGAATCATTCAAGCCCATTATCCGATCAATACCTGGCTGCCTCTGGAGGCTCGGGAGAAGGATCAAAAGGCCTTGGAGCGCTTTGCAATGTAGCGAACAAGAAAATGCTCCGGCAAACACTAATAGTGCTAACGGGGCCTCTGAACAATCAACAAAGAGCACTGAGCAGCTGTATTGATGTTTTTTTGTTGCAAGATACTGTATGTGAGGGCATGGTCAATTCATAATGAGGCAGTACTCGAATCAATCCACACCATTTCAGTGTATTTAGTACATGATGATAACAAGGCTGATATCTGATACATATAAAGTTATTTTACTCAAGAAGTTTAGTTATTTCACCCTGAGATTAGGGTGAGATTAAACATGCTTATTAGCTTAACCTTGGACATCCATGTTGTGCAGGACATGTCTTTGAACAAGGTTGAGTGTATTTCTATATCGAGCCAGTTAACAAAAGACGGAGCTCTGAGTGAAACACCAGCTGAGCTTTACATTGTGTTTAGACCCCAAGCAGTCCTGCACCTCTAGTGCTCCACCCACACTGAACATCACTTTGTTGATCTTTGTCATTAAATCTATAGTCTTTATACGGTTTTAAATTGTGTATATGTTAGAAAGGATTAGAAAATTATCACATGCTATATTATTTATTCTTGATGCAACGTTTTAATTTTGTTTTGTTACCCTAGTTGAACTCTAGTTCCCTAAAAATCTACCAACACAATAATTAAAAATCACTTGCCTTGATGACGATGTGACCCTTCCTGGTGCCGCTGCGGTCGAGTTCACGGTGCTCCTTCACCATCACGATCTCCCCCTCCTCCTCCACCTTGTGCGTGTTCTTCTCCACATGGTTGAGGATGCGCCAGTAGTCCTCCTGAGCGATGCAGACGAACTGGTCGAGGACGACATGAGGAAAGCGGGTGAAGGTGTAGTAGAGCAAAACGCTGCTCTGCACCAAAGTCGGGTACTCGAATAACAGCACAGAAGAAGCATGATGGCGGGTGGAGAGAGGCATCAGAGGGACAGAGGGAGGAAGGAACAGTCCAGCAACACTATTTCTCACTCTAACTAACTTTGGTGGTCCAAAATCCTCTCAAGGAGACATCTCCCAGAGGCATCCTTCACTTCTTTCTGACGCTGGAAACTAACTGAGCAGAAAGTGCCAGATGTGACTCGTCACTCTCCTACAGCATTGTCACTCGCTGCCCTTCCCTTGACCAAATCTTTAATTTCTGCGTTTGGCTCGCTTAGCTCTGTCTCTGCAAGTTCCTCTGTGGCTGAAGACAGGAAATGATGTGTGCAGTGGAGGAACCAGGCAGTGTGAGCAGAGGTGACCGCAAGAACGTGCAGGGCCCCTTTTACCTTTGTGGAGACATTGACAACACACCCGAGCTCTTTATTAAAGTTGACTTTGTGCGAAAGACGTGCTAGGCTATATGTGAACTCATCCGAAAATAACATGACACTGACAATATACAACAGGTCTGTGGCTTCACTGACGTGCAAGGTTCTGTTTTGTAAAGGTACATTAACAAATGTGAACTTTAAATGATGAAAAAGGGGGAAAAGGAAATATTCAGACGTGCCATGATTTATTTAGGGTTGGTTGCAAACGTCTACACTGAAGTCAAATTAAGAAAATTAAGTCAGGCAGAGCAAGATAACAAAATAACTTTACACTTTACAACACAAATTAACTACAAAAATGGTCATATCTTGTAAAGCATTGATATAAATTGCAATTATAGGTACAACAGTGTTCTCTTCTTGCTTACTAAATAAAAATCTGTATTTGGATCCTGACAAACGCTTGTTTTAAGTCTGCCACATCAAAGTGCAGGCAGCGGTGTTTGTTGTTAGCTGAAAGTCTTACAACAGCTCACACAGAAGACACTGCTCCTGAAACACTTTCAGTCGTCTTGCCTTTATGACATCACACTATGTCGCCATGTCAAACATTAGTGCAATTTATGCCTAATGGCTTTGGCACTTAAGAATGTATACTCTAGTGCGAGTGGTGCTGGCTCAGGTATGTGTGAGCTGACCAATCAGAGCAGACCGTTATTCGGGACGGGGGGGGCTTAAAGAGACAGCATTGGAAAGTATCAGAGAACAACCAGCATCAAAGCATTAAAACTTATTCTATATAAGCTTAATAGAAGTTTCCTTTAAATGTTTTCATTCATCTTCTTTACCTGGCAGTCGTCTCCCTTGGTGCGAACTTCTCCGTTCATGTACTGCTTGTCCAGCGATGGCGAGATGCCAAAACTGTTGCCCATGCAAAGACTCTCCACTCTTCCCTCCGGGTGGCTGATCTCCACTGCTCCGTTCAGGATAACATACCAGTGGTCGAGCTGCAGACATCAAAAAAAACGACACATCATACATTTTTGATCTGCACAAGTTTTTCCATCAAAACTGATGCTGGCTTGTCAGTCTTTTTATTGCTTACCATTCATTGTTGATTTTTCCACAGATGCATCAAAATCATGTACATCCATCTTATTTATATTTTGCTCGAGGACATTTTGACATGTAGACTGCACTGTGCAGGGATCGATTAGTGGACGACCCCGACTAGTGACTTTTGAGTTTCACTCTGTAAGACTCATCGCTAACATCACTTGGCATTGTTTTATGCCAAATCACCAGATTTCAAAGAAGCCCACTGGATATCACTGCACCAATGCTCATGAATGGCTGTTAAAATGGCGATTCATTTCTAGCTGACATTTAGTATATTGTGAGCATGAAGTGCTTTGTGTGAGGTATGAGTGTGGTGCTGAAGAGCTATTGTGTCTCTAGTGGTGGCTTTTGAAAAAGGAAATGCTAGCAGGCATAATATAACAAGCCATTCATTCCTGGTGTGAGCGGGTGAAGGGAGGGCGACCAAGCCCCGAGCTTCCTCTGCAACTAAAACTGATATTTCCTCTTCATTGCCTTTTCATTCTTTCCCTCGCTGTTTCTCACCCTGCAAATCTCCAATTCTCTCAGAGCTTCCCACCTTCTCCTGACATCAGCTTCTCTGTCTCACAGTCAGCCTCCCTCTCCTTCTCAGCAATGATGAATTGTTAATAAGTATGGTGAGGTAAATGAATCAAACAGATTTATATTGAACGTAACTATAAATGTAACACTTCTCATAACATATACTATGGATTTGAATCATGAATATCTATGGAAGCCTGTAACTATTATTTGTCAAGTTCTTTCGTCTTCAAATAAAATGGAACGTGAAGAAACTTTAGTTGATTTCACTTGTTACTTTAACTCTGCGATCCCTCGTCGGCTCCCTGGACTTCTGTCTTCTCTTCCTTTCTGTGCTCTGAAGCACTTTACCTCTCTTTTTTTACTTCTGTTAGACCACTTTAGACTCTTTATTTTCCGTCCCCTCTCCCGCTCCCTTAGCAGAGTTGTGTTCACTTATGAGAGGAGCCAAGTGCTTCTCTTTGACCTTCAACTCAGAGTCCGCAGAGAGGCATGTCCATCAGCAAGACTGGAAATGGGCAGTATAGAAGCAGACATGCACATGGACTGCTGTCTGTGCGGTGGTTGCGTCCTCCCGGAGCTTGGCGGCTGGCAGTTCATTGCCATTTATCACCCTGTCGGTTCTAATGCTGCCGTGTGCAACCAAACAGCCACGACTGTGCGCCTGTTTCTCAAGCATGTAACTTAATTAATAAGCTGGGTAGTGGCTCAGGTGATTGACAGGGCTTTTACTCTGCAGTGACTTTGCACATACTGTTTTATGTGTGTGTGAGCCACCTCGACAAAGACAGGAAGACGGTGAGGACATCGTGTCTGTGTGTCAACAACCGGATGTGCTCTTTCGTGTACTTGTATTAGTTGTTTTATGCTCCTTCTTCCCTGTGTTTTTGTTTTCACTTTTCACATTCCTCCATGCTGACTCCGTTCATGCTTGTGTGTATTTATGTGTGCGTTCTGGAAGGTTACACGAAACCACCGAAAGAAAAATTCAAGATTGTTTGACTGTAATTATATTAACAATCCAATTAAGAATCAGCAGGCCAGCAAACACATCTTGTTCCTGACTGAATAAGACAAACACTAATCTAAGTGTTGGGGGAATTCTGTGTAATTGTGTTAATGAAGCAGATATAATAAAGAAACAAAACACATTTTACATTTCTTAATGACCCTATTAGTGGTTAATCTTCATGGAACACGCAGCAAAAGAGACCGATAACATGGAAAAAATTAAAAACCCTAATTAAAATATTCGTAATACTTTTGTTAAGCCTTAAAACCCGGAACATTCATTTCAAAACTTTCTCAAACTTTTGTTGTGTTTTCACCCAAAGTATCTACAACTTTCATGCCAAGGATATACTTTCTCAAGGAACTAAGAGGTTCTGAAAGCCTGTTGATATCTGCATGTCTACCACAGTCTAAAGACCATGAAGTTTAGGCAAATTAGTCCACTGACGCATGAAAAATCAATGTCTGCTTTACATTTTTGCACCAAACTACAACAAATTGTCCAGCTGTTGAGTGCTTTCTTTTATAACTTCATGACAATGTCTCAAAGCACAACGAGCAAAATACTGTGGGCCAGTGTCTAAATAACATATTTTTTCTGAGCAAAAGCATCTTTGTCAATTGTTCTGCATGTGGCTGCTTACTTTCAGAAAAAAAGTGCTGCACAAAGGGTCTTTTTTCAGAGCACTCTGCCTTTTTTTAGTGCCACCATTCAGAGAGCTTTTAGTTGACATTACTTGAAATTGACAGTGATTTTTTTTTATTTGGTTGGTCATCATCCTGTTAACCAAGAAAATGGGGGAGAAGCTTGTTCTGGCCGTGTGGTTATCTTGAGCTGTATCAGACAGAAACTTTCATAACAGGCACAGTGAAGTCCATTTGTGGGAGCAGATTGTCTGTACACTGAATGTTGCTGATAAACGTTGTGCATTTATCTCTTTGTGTGTTGCACTTGTTAAGTAAAAGCCCTGTTGCCATAGGACTAGCTAAAATCAGCCGCAGTATTTTTTCCTTCAACCCAGTTCAAGCACTCTGACACATTTCTGCTAGAAAGGAACGTCACATGGACACAGGCCATCTTTGGTTTGCGGCTGACGATTTTAAAAAAATGGCAGCTGAAATGCTGAAAGCCCCACACCCCCCCTCACAGGGACCTCTTGGGGGATGAAATAATGTGCCCATAACTTAATTTTCACCCTAGCGCGTGTGATGGAAATGCACCGACTTCCTAGGTCCTGGGGAAAGTACCTGCACAGTAATGACAATGCGCCTCTGGAACCAGTTTCTGTGTATGTATGTATGAGTCTTACCTCCTGCTTGTTGTGCAGTATGACTGTTCCAGCCTGCTCCACCACCTCGAACATCATGACGCTGCACAAGTCTCTGCGCACCGACATGGTCATGTTGGCGAAGGCGGGCAGCTGGTGCATGAACTCCAGTAGTTGCTCTGTTTGGCACAAAAAGGGAAAGAAAGCAATTAAATAGAAAGATTTTAAAAATACATATAGCGTATAGAAGAGTATGTATCTATGTCACTTGTAAAAGCTAGGCAATGCTTCAACACTCACTGATTTTTTTCCAAACAAACGGCAGCATTCTTAAAACAAATTCTGGACTTTTAATGGTCCCTACTGTGAGTGAACCCTCTTCAGACATCAAACATCATAATTACAAAACGCACATAGAGATCACAGTATATCTTAAAATGTTTTCATTAAGTAACCCCAGGCTAATAGCCATACTGCTACAGTACATACCATCTACGCCTAAGATTTTTATGCCTAATGAGAAACTTTCACACCGTGTTCCTTCCCTACGGATCATCTGTCTACTTCCTCTGCACTGTGGCTGAGAACACAGTGACCCAGCTTCAACCTGCACAGTATGCAGCCTGGCTCAGTAGCTCCGTTTTATTCCCCCCGCTGTTATCGCCTCATTCATTTCCTCTCGCCTACTCCATCTCTGCTTCTTCTTTCCTTTGGTCTTTGAAAAACCTGGGTTAAAGCATCCCAGTATTTTAGGCAATTCTTGGTGTTTGAAGTTCCAGAAGGCTGGACATTTGTCAGAGGGGGAAACGTATTTAGGATATACAAAAACCTACCTCTGGGTACTAATAAAGTAACTTGAAGTTACTAACGCATAATAAAGCTACACTCGACAAGGTTATATATCTAATAATAAACACTTCTCATCACACTACAGGCTCTGTGTGAATACAGTACACTGGCAAAATCACCAGATAATAAGCCAGTGCAGTGTTATTAATCAGGCAATGTTGAAATCTCTAACAATTGCAAGGTTTTAATGCTGGTACCAAGATCAGCTAAAGCACTGATTCCCAGCATTCTTCACTTGTGACCCCTAAAACTGGGTTAGTTGTTTACACAAACCCTCAATTGCATGTAAAATATGATTCACCATTAGTGGGAATGATCATTTTAACGTTGTGATTTTTATTTTCCCTGAAAAAACAATTGAAATCAGGATGATGTGACATTTTTAGGGCCTGTACCAAACAAACATGGCACCATCTTCTCAGCAGTGTCCCTTCTTCTACTAATAAGCTGAGTAACCAGCGAAGGTGATGAGAAGGCCGGCCTCCCAGCAGGCACTCAGCGGGCCGGGCCTTTTACAACTCCCCTCAGCTCTCTGATGTGGTCACCTTCTCCCACCGGGTGCCGCTAATGAGGTCATCTCTCTGATTGCCGACTTAAAAATACACATCGGAAGGGTCCCGGTGTTTAGAGACCACTGTGAGGGGTCTCTTTGTGAGAGGAGCATTTGTATATCTCCCCTGTGCTTACTGAATGATAGATGGAGTCTCTGAAGGCTGTTTGTGTACATTATGTCTAAAAACAGCAACTGTCAGTTAAGAATGAGGTAACAGCACAGATTGTGTCGGTGCTTCATTTTGTTTAAGTGTACTTTATTGAAATGAATTGCTCTATTCACTGGTCGTTTAGTGAGAAGCAAGATATAATAACCTTAAGAAATGTTATAAATCTAAATCTAAAATTTAAAGTTAACACTAAGACATTTTAGATAGAAAGACGATTGTTTAAGACCAGCTGAGATTTACTGACCAATGTCGTCATCATTGCGGTCGGCTGGGTCTTTTTCCAGACACTCTCGGACCAGGTCTCGGCCCAGCAGAGTGTCTGAGGCTCTCTCCAGGTCCTCGTCTTCCTCCTCCTCCTCCTCGCTGTCCACCGCGGCCTCTGGAAGTCCGGACAGGTCCACATCTCCCAACTCGCTCTCCGTGGCCTGGAGCAAAGACAGTGGAGAAGGCAGGACAGAGGTTACTAGCAGCAGAAAGAAGGAAGGAAGGAGTCTGGCGAGAAGTCTTCAAAAGTAACTTCAAATGTTATGGATTTTCAGGACATGTAATAATTCTAGACGGAGTTTCATTTGCCTTCGAATTAAACCTGCTTGATTCTAAAATGACTGTGTCATCATTTTATTCCAGTAATAATGAGACCTAGAAATAATCCTGGAGCAGTGATGTGTACTATGGCAAAATGCGTCGCAGGCCTTGAAATAGTACACCAGTTTAAGAGGGTGGTGTTCAATTTCAGGCGGCATAAAAGAGATTTGACAGTATGCTCAAATGAGGTTTAAGGGTATTCAGGACCATTACAAGATGTTGGCACATAGCAGGGATAGAACAACATAAGGCTTAGGTGTTCTGGGGAAATTAGTCACATTAGTTAAATTTGCAATTCTGAGTGATGTAATAAACAGCCAACAAGCATGTCAGATATAAAATCCGACAGTAAGCTACGGAGAAAATAAACTGAGTAAAAAACCAAAATGTGTAAAAATCTACAAGTTACCAATTATCTCTGCTGACTTTTCATTTCTATTCCATTTTCATTTTATTTTCAGTGATGTATCATCCACACAACACATGAAGAATAACCTTGGAATGAGCAGCTGTGCCTGTGACCCTGAGCGCAAACCCTGACACAGAGTCCCAAACTAACAGCCAAATATTTAAATCCAGTAGCAATAATTCATATTCCACCATATTTCCCCTGTGCAGGGCAGACAGATGGTTGGCAGAGTGCAGTTCTGAAGGGGCACGGGGGCTTTCAGGTCAGTTGGGAATTGAACCGTCAACCGAGAGGTGAAAAGAGGAGATCTCCAGTGGTGGTGGCAGCACGGCAGGCCATCTGCTAGCATCTCACAGGTAGGACCAAAAACTTTCGAGGAAAACTGAACCAGATTTTACCGCTTTTGATTAATTTTTTGAAACACTGCTGCTGATGTGGATCTCAAGGACTGGTAAGACTGTTAACGAAAAAATTACATTTTTTGGCCTAGTTTACAGAACTTGTGTATCAAAATGTTGGTGTTGTGTCTGCCAATTTCAAAGAGGTGACTTTGTTTTGAAGACTACCACTGTACTGTTTTTCCGACTGATAATTATGTCAGTGCACCACTAAATATGCTAAGTTTCATTTTGGACAATGACAAACATTGGAAAAGCAGACACTAAATAAACAACTCACAAAAAGCTTAACGATAACGTGGTAAACACGTCCACTAAAGATGAACCGGCACTGTTCAATTTGAGAAAGGCCATTTCATTAGTTTAGATGATCTCCACATTCATTAGTTGGAGCACAAATGGCTTGGCTGCTACTTTCCATTTACTTTATCACAGTTCATTTTGTTTTATTACATGTAACAAAGTCCATATCATTCCTTTATGGGGTCATCATGGAATACAGGGCAGGAAGTCCTTGAAATCCAGACATCCATCTTGTAGGCACCAGTATACTTACATTGTGATAGCCCCAGAATGTAGTAGCTTTGATTGTGGTATTAGCTGCTGTAGCTGCTGGGAACAGGTTAATTTCCTGCCCTGCCTCACAATAAGATGGACTCCCTAACCAACAGTGCGATCAAGATCTTGGGTTCCGCAGAGATTTGGTGCCTGGCCAAAGAGTTTTATAGGTTTCTCTGAGGCAAAAAGATTAAGCTAACTGTTGTAACAGAGTTCAAGCACAGGTCCTCGCTTGTTTGCATACATTTGGATTGGACAAGCTATTCAGAGGACTTTTAGAAAACACACCAGCTGCTCAGCTCTGCATTTGAATTTAGCATAACAGACACAATTAGAGAAGCAGCATAAAATACTTCCCCGAAAATGAAATGTGCATCCTGATTTTTGTCTTTGACACTGACAATAACTGAGTCAGACACTCCATATTTACCAATCGGCACACAAAACACTCAATCAAAACCAGAGTAAATTTCTAATTTTGCAAAAATTCTCATTTATCAATTCTTGCAGGATATTTGTTTCTGGTATTTGTCGGGCCTACAGCAATTAAAGTCATCCAAGTGGGCAGTGGTGCTTTTAATAGTTACCAACAGGTTAGAAAACTCTGGCAAAGGCTCAAGTCTTGCAGAAAAGGAGCCCTTAATTTAAGCTTTGGTGTAAAATAGAGGCATCTAGGTAAGTAACAAAAACAGCAGAGCAACCCTAACACAATAACACCTCTCTTTTCTTCTCAACCTCTGCGAGTGACATATCTTTCAGTGCTTTTGAGAGGCTCAGTTCATTCAGAATGCAGGATGTGCCCTTTCAGTCCAAGTCCCCCGTTCTCAGAACGAGTTTGAGCCAGGAGGACATTTCCAAGAGTCGAGGCACATCAGATCTGCCCACGACCCAATCCCCGACATTTTAACAGTGTTGTGTCAGAAAAACATAGGCAGGAAGGAGACAAACATGAGCGAGGGCAGCACCAGAAGTTCAGGATCCAGAAGAAAGAGGAGATGGAAGGGTGATGAAAGAAATAGTAAAGAATAATAAAGAGTAACTAACAGAAGAGAGAAGGGAAAGGGCAAAAGGGAGGGAAATGACAGAACAGGAGGAGGCAGACAAAGGGTGAAACAGTTGCAGAGGCAGATTTAAGTAAAAGAGAGAGAGACAAAAAAAAAAAAGGACTGGGAGATACCCCAAAACAAAAACCCTCTGTTGTGTTGACAGCTGAGGAGCACAGCTGACTGAAGGGTCAGCGCTTTAAGACAGCTGTAAACAAACACAGAGCTGGGTCAGCGACAAGCTGATGGGATCAGATCCGTGCGATTAATATCTAATCTCAGGATAAAGAGATCAGGTCTCAGGTGTTTTAAGTCTGACCCAGGTTCACCTGACTTGCATCAATCTGCAAACACTTCACAAACAGGCTGAGGAGGGAGGACAGGTTGGGGTTCCAGTATCTGAATTATGTCTTTTTAGTCTGTTTTCTTTTGAGAGCAAATTCAGCTGAAAATGACTAATGGATTCTAACACTAGTGCGCTAATTACTTTTGAAGTGTCTAATGCAGCCTTGATGGTAATTTGCAGCAGGTACGTATTCCCCAATGTCTTAAAGCTCATTTATGCTCAATAGCAGATACACATCCAGATCCAGACGTAGACTGCTGTCTGTACCCTGCAGTCATTTCATTCAGATTTTGGCATGTTTTCGGAAAGCTAACGGACCGACGGAGCAGTACCTCATGTAGTCCTGAGGGGCAGTGCAGCAGTGAAGCCAATAGCCCAATCAAAACACAAGCACAGGACAAGAGGAAGACATTTTAAAAATGGCTGAACTGACTGGAAGGTTATGCTAGTTGGTGAGAAGTTTAAACCAACTGGGAAGGGAAATAAATCTGAGTTGGGTGGTGGAGAGGGAAAAGTGGATGTCCATGTGAGAACTATTGGACACCGAGCAGCGCCCTCTAGTGGTTGTATTGCTTAACATCCATTTCAATGTGAGGGACGTGTGAAATTATGTGAGCAGTGCCAGTTATCTTAAAAATGCGCATCTTAATATGTAACAGGAGCAAAGTGAGCCTTTAGTTGTGTGTTTTGGTCTTTTCCATATGACTTTGTCCTCATTATTTGTTTGTTTCTTGACTGAAAGTTGTTTTTACAGGAATCCATGTTAAATGAGCAGCATAATCAGACAGCTTGAATAGATTTTTAATGCAGATTGATTAATTAGTAATTAATTAGTTTGGCCTGCACATGGCTTATAGCTGATATTTCTCACCCTCAACATGATAAAATAGAATACAAATAAAATCTAAATACTGGCAATTAAGAAATTTGGGCATTAGCATTGTTAACATTCCTCACTAAAGGCTGCTCATTAGTTTTGCAGCCATCAGTGCCCATTGATCATCCCAGCTCATTAGCTTGTACCTAGCTCATTAGTTCACAGCTAATGGGCCTCAAAAGTTCCACTGATGAATGCTAACAATGCTAACAAGCTGGTGTCAAACAGGACCACTTCTTACAACACAAACATGCATGAAGAATGTGGCGAAGAGGAACAACAACCTGTGGGGAAGAGTCAAGACTGAATGGCAATACTGAGAGGATCTTGGATTTAGCAGGACTTTCATTGTAAAGAGGTGAGATTAGGAAATCTGAGGGATTAAAATGATGAAGTGACAGCCCTGTCATGTACCCTATTATGGATTATTGATTCATGGCCATTCAAAACACCCTACACTCAAGAGAAGCATTTAACTCCTAAGGCACATTGAGCTGCTCGGAAATGTCACATAAAGGTGAGACTGATACAAGATGAGGGCAAAACATAAAGACCTTCGGGTCAGGCAATGATACCTTTGAATGAATCACACTTTTACACATTGTGCATTAAACTTGGTAATTGCAATGAATGAAACGGTATGATAAGAGTTTGCTGACATTCAAAGAAGCCTTTAGTGAGGAGCACAGCGGTCGCATAAAATGAATGTAATCACACTTGAATGACACTGTTAGCAATTTCAAAGGATGTGTTCAGCTCAGTTAAATGAAAGTTGTTTGAGGTGATATGCATGTTTTATATGAATGAAAGAATATGAGAGGACTGGGAGGATGGGAATGGGACGTTTCCCTTAAGTTAATAAACTCCCGATTAATTTTCATGTTGAACCATTCCTGACATTCCTGTTTTGGGAAATCTAAACTGAACATCATGTCTGATATCATCTGCGTAAACGAGGTACACTGGACGTCACACTGTCTTCCTTTTACTACCATTCACTGCATGCTACCCATAATATCAGATAGTATCATGAACCCAGCTACACTGATGACATTACAGTTTCTATACCTGTGGCAGTGGTATAGGCAAGTTCGAAAGGTTAGGTTCATTTCCTGCGTGTGACCTTTCGTCCGCAGCAGGAAGTCGGGGAGGGATCAACGGGACGCACAACTGATGCGCAATAATTAGAAGTTACCGAGGATTGCAAGGAGGGAGGAAGACAGAATTGGAGCAAATCAAGCTGGGAAGAACCCACCATCAGTAAAACACTTGCCACAGAGCAGATGTTGACGCTGTGTGGCGGTGGAAGAGATGGAGATGGGTTTGTCACTGGATTAGACAGATTTCGTTATTTTTTGTATGTAATGTAATAATAGTGACAGTGTTTATCCATCAACGCTAACTAACACATCTCTTCATGACTGTGAAAAGAAAGAGGATATTCCAAAACCAGAATTTAAGACAAGACTTGATGAAAAAAAATGATGAAAAAACCAAAGAGGAAACTAAAACCTTAGAGTAGCGTTGAGGTACCCACCTGGTAAATATCTGACAAGCTGCTGCTTCCTGAGTCGCTGGCGATGCTGCATCCTGACTGGCTCGGAGGCATGTGCATCACCTGCTGGTGGGCGTGGTCCGTTAGGTGCATCTTATTGAGGTCGGCAGGAAGCTGTTTAGACAGACAGGAAGTGGTGGAGAGAGACAGAAGGAGAAAAATAAACAAGAGAAGGTGATGAGGATGTTCAACAGGCAGACACACACACACACAGACACACAAACATACAAGGCTGTTTCATTTGCCTGAAAGCCAATATGGTTTGGCAGTGCTTCACATGTTGCACTCCAAGATAATTAACATGAAGAGGTTGGAGCCGAAGACACTTCAGACAGCTGTAAATTATGATCCAAGGCCGGAGGTCGAGATGATTTCTGAGCTGGTAGGCTGGTTTTATCTTAGGAGCGTCCTTAAACTAGAAAACGGTCGAGTCTGGCCATCTTATGGGGAGGGCATGGCTTGCTTTCTTTTCTGCAGATGGCCTACAAATTATAAGTTATGTGTACACACTGAATAGACAACCATTCACATGAACACAAGAACACTCATTTAGAACGACATTCAAACACTTTCTTTTCAGCAAGCAGACAAGTTGGGCCACAAACAGAATGAATTCCTTTGGCAAATCTGCTCTGCGCAGCTCAAGATAATTTGCATGAGGAAAAGTTGGAGCACCGGTATCAAACAAATTGAATGCGTTTCTATTTTGAAACTATCATCTTTTGTGAAGACAGCGTAATACAAAAATTGCTCGGAGCTCATTTTCAAATCAACCACTCAGATTCAGAGTGAGATAAAGTTGTCACTCAAGCAGCCGACAGACTTCTGAAAGACATGTGAATGTTTTCACATCCTTCCACAAACACTGTGGTTTGAACTGTGCAAGAGGACAACTTGTCAACTGTCAGTGACAAAAAAAAACTGTCAGAAAAACAGAGAAAAAGACAAACAGGCCACCGGATCAATGTTTAACCTATAAACTGAATGTTAGTTATTTCTAAAATCCAGTTTAAATAAAGCTAGTTAAGAAAGAAAGATTATGTCCAACATTCAGTCAATAGTAAGCTAAATTTTGCTGGTTCATCTTGGTAATGACAAATTATATAAACAGAAGGAAAGTGGGTTTGAATGTTTCAGCACCATGGAGAGGGAGTCTTCTGAGAAGTGACTGTATCTGTGCATCCTAGTTCACATGAAGTCTGAATCACTGTATCAACATTTTCAACCCTGGCTGAAAAAAAACATCCTACCCTTTCTGTCTCTTCTTCATTGACACCACCAATTCACTGACCAATTTGTTAAGAAAGCCACTGTTTTACCATTATAGAGTTTACAATAAATACACACAAAGGAATAAACGCACTGCTTCCTGGTAGACTCATACGCAATGCTTAAAGATTCAAAAGCCCTGCTAAGCTCATGTGCATGCCCTCCATTATTTAAAACAGTCAAGGCACCTTTACCTAGCGTGTACAAGCAGGTCAATCAAAGTTCAAGCCCAGGTTTCATGCCTTGATCTATAAAACACAAGACCGGAAAGGTCAAGTGGACAAATCCATCTGGTGCCTCCTCTGCTCTAGAAGAAAACCAAACCTCCGATTCTCAGGTCTTACCAGCTTAGACCGGGGCAGTGTGAGGGTTAGAGAAGAAGTCCTCCTGCGACAACGGACAAACCTACAGCACACCTCCTCCATCGCCACATCAGACAGCGCTGGCTGTCCAAACACACACATAAACACTCGCTTAAACGCTCATACCCACACCAACAGTCGTACATGCAAAACCACACTGAGCCAAACTGAAGCTTGGAAGCTACTGTAGCTGAGGCAAAAAGGAGCCACGATGCCAACATGTAATATTAAAGAGTCTGGGGGTTCTGCCCCTTCAGTACTCTCATCAGCGACCCCATCAGCACTTAACCCTCCCCCATGTCCTGAAACCCACAGAGAAAAACAGTATAGGGGGCGGAGTTTCAGAAGTTCGATGGCTTGTAATTAATGTGTGGCTTAATAAAGCAATACAATGCAACTCCTGAAAAAAAAAGATGGTTGATTGTTGAGTCTCATCCCCACGTCGTCAAATATTGATGGACTCGAACCCCCGACCCAAAACTAAACTGAAGTTCAGCATCTATAAACTTTAAACATTAATGCATCTGCTACCTTCTTCCTTCATCACACACACCTAAATCAATGTACTATACCACTTCATTATTTATATATCCCAGGTCCATCCATGTTTCTCTCTAGGAGCCAGATATTTCAATGATAATGGCGTTATAAGCAACACTTCAACAGTACTAATTTCACAGTGTGCTACTGTACCATTCACACATTAGTTTTAGTGTGATTGAAGGAGTCTCTAAGTGAAATCCATTCCCCCATTAGGTACATTGGTGTAATGCATTGTTAGTTTCAAATATTGAACTGCAGCTAACACCTAATCCTCGACTGCTGGTGTTATTGACTAAATCACACAAATACAACTAGAATTTTCTTTTCTCATCCCTGATGTTTGCTGCCAACCAACAATCTTCACCAGCAGTTAGCTGTATTTCTGTGTGAATAAGAAGAGATGGGAAAATCTAGTGGGGGGGCAGAGAGTGATTGCTAATTTTATTACAGGTAAGTATTTATTGATTTCTGTGTGATGGAGCAGTTTTAAGATGGCGATGATGAAGCACCCGCCCTGCATCCATTTAATCAATTCACCAGAGTACACACAGAGACAGAAGTTATTGTTCATATGCCATACTGCTGAGGCGATCAGGTCTCACGGAAAAGTTACAGCAAGACTTTCACCTTGTGAGGCTCATAGAGGTCTGAGATCAGTAGGGGAAAGTTTAGAAATCAAACAGAAACATTTCCATCGGCTGCGAGTTTGTAATTTCAGTTTCAACGAGAAGTGCTTTAGGGGTTCGAGAGGTTGTAGTTGTTGTGGGTTACAATGAAAATTTCAAAGTTGTGTAACAGGAAGGTCGGGGTTAAGGTTAGGCAACTCAGCAGTGATTGTTAATGTCTGCATCGGGATCAGGAGCTCAGTTTAAATACAGACGTGCAATCAAGCAATCAAACTGACCCAACATTATGGCCTGACCGATGCTGGATTTTGTTGTAGCAGATGCTGCTGATACTGTAGCAACATTCGGTAATTTAAGAGCTGCTATAGGGAAGAGCTGTGAAAAGGAAACAGGTAAGGTCATTAAAAACACAAAGGGATAGCTCATGCTCAATTTGTTGGGTTTCTTTCCTCACTAAGAACTAGGACTTAAGATACAGCCATGAGATTAAGGTTAGATACAGTATAAGAGGAAATTTCTACACAAGTGTGTGTTTTTTTAAGGTGCCAGGTCACGAAATGGGGCAAGGACAGGCAGATGAAGTTCATGTCCGTGTGTGTGTGTGTGTGTGTGTGTGTGTGTGAGTGAAGGCTGGGAGGGGGAGTCAGGTTGAGAGAGTGATGGGGGAAGTGAATAATTGTGGTGGTCTCGTGGCTCCTATTCACACCCAAGACTTAATCCTGCCCTAATCCTCCTCTTTCCCTTTCCCAGCGGGAATGAGTTGGGGGTGGGGGGTGTTAGGGGGTCTTCCATTCTCCTCATGCATTAAGGATGAGAGTTAGGAGATTAAATATAAATGTGCAAGCTTCCTTCAGCTGTACAATTCTATCATGTCAACGAGCGGGCGCAATCATAGGAGGATCAAGCTGGCTTTAAATGTTATGTCGAAAGCAAACAGACCAAGCTTTCACATCATCAGTCACTTACAGACTCTGATTGACTCCAGAGGAACACACCTCATCATTACTCACAGAAAAGGGAGAGGAAGCACTCAAAACAAGAAACATGGAGCTGCCACAAAGGTTGAAAAATCCCTGTAAGGAACCAGTCTGAAGCTGCTGGAACATCAAGTTGTTCCCTAGTTCGGTGGCTTATAAATGAATAATTGGCTAATGGCGCGAACAAAGAACACATCTGGCAGGGCTGGGCAATATGCTGTGACTAATACATTTTCTAATATGTATGTTCATAACACTGTCACCAATGATGTATTTATCAGTAACAATAAAATCCATCATCATTTTGTATTTGTCTCTCATTACAGTAACTCTGGTAGGTCTCAATTTCATGTTACATGTCTGTGCAAATATCATTAATGTAGTGGTATTCATCCTCCATTAGTATGTCACTAAAATATGACATCTGATCTGGTCTGGTGTTCAGCAGCAATGGGCAGCCAATTGAGCATCAATTGAAGAAAATAAACCCGCCCCCCTGAGCCATATAAAGACTTCTGAGGGCTTTTCTACTTGAACTTTTGGCCTGGCTGAGTCTAGCCACTCCAAGCCGATTTGCTTCTCCATCACCAGTTTCATTGCACCCATTTGAGCTGAGCTGCCACCCGAGACAGATCTTCTCTTGAATGGTGCCAACGCGCGCCCGCCCTGCCTCCAAGCGGGCTGCAGTGACGTATCACAACTGCTATCAACCCCTGATGACCAGCTCTCAGTAATTTTGTAGCTTCTAGAAAAATCTCTGTGCTTTAAAGTTGAATACATCTTCTGCATCCCTGTGTGTACTTCTAGACATATGCTGTATTTTTCTGTTCAATCTTATTTGGTTGTCAGCTGATTAATGTTAAGATACCAGTGGTCAAACCCAACATTTGCCAGCTTTCCGACTGCATATTAAAGAGTTATCTCTGGCATTTTTGTAGATCTTATGACACTTCTACCTGATGAGCCACCAGGGCACCTTTAGAACAGACATACTTAATATGACTTCTCATTCATAGCCTCCTTCCCCCAACCCATCTATCAAACATCGACAAAAGCACACTAAACCAACATACAAATGGCCACCCTGCATTTTTAAAGCTGACTTTATGATCACATTTCTTTTTCTGTGGACTTCAAACAAACCTAAAACATATTAGGTTAATGCTTTCTTTTTCTTCCTTCCATAAAACCAAACTCAGTTTCACTTATTGCATCCAATTTTAACTATGAGATTAACTAGCTGTGGGCCTGAGTACTCTGATTCTCCTATTTCCTCAGTGATAAAATGGGCTATAAAGCCCAGACTGGCCATTTGGCTACACAGACAAGAGACCGGGTTTCCCAAAGGCAATTTAGTGTTTGGATAATCCTTGCTACATTGTAGGTCATGCTTAGAGAGATGTTTTTGGAAACGTGGAGACATTAATGGATGGGTCCTGGTCTGTCTGGCATAAAAGTCTGGAATAGGCTGGTTAAGGGTCCCAGAAGGCACCACACCATTAAAAACTGACAAAGGACAAAGGAGGGTGTCATAAAAGCCAAATCTGATCAGTTTTTAAAACATTGCTGCTAGTTCTATTCCGTTTTGCATCAATTATTAGAAAACGACCCAATGCTGTTTTAGTGTGCGCTATACTAGGGTGCAGAGACATCATTTAATGACTACAGGGCAGGACACACCTGAGACTTGGGACAAGGACAGAGGATTTATCAAAAGAGATGGAGCATGACGAAGACATATAAATCAACACACATAATGAGACAGAGAGGAACGGCAGCAAGAGTGAGAACAATACATTAAGATGAATAATACAGGGGACAAATGGCTTAGCTAAGTAATTAAAGAAAATGTGATGAGGCTGATGAATCCTGACGAGGATGATAATTAAAACCGGTTCAATAAACAATGACAGAAACAAAGCTTAATGAATATTTAAAGACAACATTGTTGTGTTTGCAGAGGGAAAACAAAAATGACAATAGCAGAGAGAAAGTTATTCAGTTCAAACAGATGCTGAAGTCTTCGGAGAGGTTCACGTTAAAGCTTGCTCATTTTGCTGGCAAACAATGAGAAATCTTTGTTTTAGCCTACGAATACTATTTTACCCGTCCCTCTGTTCATAAATCCAATTAGATAAAAAAAAAAAAACAAACACGAGCACAAGTTGGCCAACGTTCATTAGAATAACATTAATCTTCCCCAAAAAGAAGAACAAATAAGTCACCAACTCATTTTTTCTGACTAAAAAATGAACACAAGCTTTGATGCAATTAAGTCCTGTTTTACAAGTCGCTTCACTGGATGTAGTGGCTATACACTACTCAGAACCCAGCTGAGTAAATACAGGGGATGTGATGAGGTCACCAGTCGAGTATATGACATTAGCATGGTCGGCCTGTAGATGTCAGCAGTGACAAACTACGTTGACATGAGTTGAGGTGAATGAGCCAAGCAACACAACTACCACTTGGTAGTAAAAGAACTATGATATGTTAATATTTGTGTTCCTTTCTGTACTTCTACCTTTTTTTTTTTTACTGTAAACACATTTATCCACTTACAATATATTTTTAGATATCAAGCTGTTAAGTCATAGAAAATAGAAAAAACTTGATTGTTGACTTTTTGTGCAGAAATCTGTCCTTGCTTGCAGGTGCAGAATGGGTACATTCAAAACGAAAGATGGGACAAACCACAATATGACATTTACATAAAAACACAGGAGGAACTATAATAAAAAAAAAAGAAAAAAGAAAAGAGAACCAGGTACTCAATGTTTAGGACTGAATCAGAAAGAGAAGTTCTGAATTGTTGTGTGCCGAGGTCGCAGGCTGGCTTCAAAAAGTGCCATGAAATATCTTCATCAGCAAAGACAGCAGTTTCAAGTTTAGCGACTTTGGAAAGCTTTGTCTTGCTTCTGACAGCTGCTTGGAACAGGGCACAATGTAAAAAATGGGAATACATTCAATTAGGTATTGGTATATTCTGTTTTAAGTGCACTGGTAAACTTTGCATTTCCTTCGATTACAAAACAGGAAGCGTCTTTGTGTTTTTTGTCAGTGTATTTCACATGAAGGCAAAGTGACTCACAAATGTGCTACAACAAGTAAGTCAGTAAGCTCCACTTTCTAGCAACAACTTCATAAATACAAGCTTCATGAATAAAAAGGTGTTCAATAGAAGGTACACTCTATAAAAAGCCTTCCCACTATATATTTAGAATACAATCACACGTTAAACCGTAGCTGTTAACATATGTCTCCACTTGTAACAGCTGTCACCATGTGTTGAGGCATCTCCGAGCAGGTTGTTACACCACAGACAGCAGCAGTTCACCTCTGCACAGAGACACAATGCAGCAACAGTCTCGCCGCACAAATGAGCAATCCGTCCTTTGATGTGATATCTGCATCTGATTTCCGCTGGGTTTTTCATGTCTCCGCTCTCTGAGTCGCTCTGTCTCCTTCCGGCCGGTCTCACCTCTTCGCTTTGATTGTCTTAGTTATCAACTCTCCTGTGTGTGTGTGTCCCTCTCTCACACACTCTGTGTTCAATGATTCACTCCCTCATTACAGCCTCCACTCTCCAGTTCCCCTGTCACTACTGCGGCCCTACTTGCTGTCACCTTCTCGTTTGGTCTTCACCACTTTCTGTCTACTTCTTGGGAGAAATCCTCAATTCTTGCCTTTTTTTTCTCCCCCCGAACTGGATCCCCATTTATGCATCAAAGGCAGCAGCTAGGAGTAAAAAGACTGCAAGGTGCCTCATCAGAGTAGCAAGGTGAGAACATTGCCTCTGCTGTGTGGTACAGTACACACACACACACACACACACATTTTGAAGCTCCAGATTTAGCCCTGTAGCGCCGAAGAAAGCTTTGATCAATCAAGGCCACTGTTGGCTCGGTCTGAAGTTGTGAGACGGGGACGATGTCGAGAAACATACGCACACACTCATGAGCAATCCAGAGTGGAAAACACATGCACATAAAGTACACACACATTTATGCAAAGAGGAAGGCCGACAACAACATATACAAAAAGAAATACCCAACATGAAGTCATTCCAACCCGCATACAGATTGAATACACTACAGGCTCCATTCAGTAAAACATACACTGAGCCTATTGAAAAGACTCAGCACACAGCGATGCTCCACTCTATTACCAGCAAGTCCACGGATGCTCGGAGTAAGATACAGTGCAGGGAGACAGATGGAGATGGGGAGAAAATAGAGTGAGAATGTGACTGAGAGAGAGAAAGTCGAAATGAAAGAGTGCATGAGGAGACAGCGAGAGAGGCAAAGAGCGCCACAGGACTGAGGCTTGATTGTGTGAGGGTGTTAGAGAGAGCAAAGGTAGCATAGTGGGTGAAGAGCATATAACTGAGATAGGACTGAAAGCAAAGGGTCGAATGAGGATGAAGTGAACAGATGAAGATAAAATGTCTCAAATATTCTCTTAAGAATCCAATTCTACCTCAGTCCAGACTACCATATCTCAGCTACCATGGCAGTGCAAGGAAGAGACAATGTGTGTGTGTGTGTGTGTGTGTGTGTGTGTGTGTGTGTGTGTGTGTGTGTGTGTGTGTGTGTGTGTGTGTGTGTGTGTGTCAGCTGGGGTAAGGGGAGATGTAATGAATAGAAGTTGGAATTGGAGGTGACAACTGCAAAGGCAGACCTGCCACAGAGAGAGAGAAGGAGAGAGGAGGGAGAGCAAGAGACTGGGTGGAGTTAGCAGGGGACTACATGAAGAGATGAGTACTCAAACACTGTCAAGCAGAGAAGACCGAATCCTTGTTCGTGTGTATGCACATGCAGGCACATGGACTGTCTCTCTCAGCGAGGCTTCCTCCATCTCTTTTGCCAAGCTGACTTTCTAAAAAAGTGCCTATTACTCGCAGAGAACATCTCGACCAAAAATAAGACATGTGTTGCTGCTGTTTTAACATTGTTTACTTGTGTATTCTTCAGGACTGCAGATGAAGATTAAACCAGAGCTATGAGAATAAACTCCTTCTCCCACAAGAATAAACACTTGATCATGCGTTGAGAGGAGTTCTGCTCAGGAAGCACGGAAGCATGATGTTCCATTTAGTCATCAGGGAGTACAACTCAGTTGAATAATGGCGTCTGTGCCTCTGAAGGAAGTCACTGGGAATAAGCCCGATGATTAAAGTACACAAAAGCATGCACAGCCAAACACGACAAATAGTAGTTACTGGACACTAATACAACACAATAATGGAAAAATCTGCACACTAGATAAAGCATTGATGCACTTTATAAGTACGTGTAGCTTGGTATCGCACTTGGATACTTTTATGGCACCAACCAAATTGCCTCCATAATATTGAGTATTGTCATTCAATACCAAATTCAATACCTTATCAGTTAATCTCATCAGCATAAGTGAGCTAATAAGCATGCAGCATGCAAGTGTTTCAACAAAACCATCCATGTAGTTGTAACAAGTCATCACCAGAGAGGTCATGTGACTATAAAATGGTAGAAATGCAAGTAATGCAAGTTGGAAGTACACTGAATGCGTGTGAATACGTTTTGGGCATATAACGAGGGGAAAGAAGTTACTCAGAAATTTAGATAACCCCGATGATGTCATAGTGATGTCATCAGGGTTATCTTAATTTGTGCTTGAGACTTGCTTGAGAAGCCTGTGTCACAAACTGGCGATAAAGACTTTGAAATGATATACGGGGCAGGGAGAGTTAAATAAAGGAGACAATGGATGCAGTTTTAGTAACAGCAGATGCAACTGACACTTAACTTCAGCTGCACAATATTGACAAAAATCATAAAGTTATTGTTAAAATATGCCACTATGTGAATAGTCTGCAATACTTTTTATAGCGACATATGCTCAGAGATGAGTTGGAAGAGAACATTTGTCAGTAATGGTTGGAACCTGAAACTGTGGCAGCTTGAAACGAAAACTTTGTTTTCCAACATAAGGTGGGGATTCTGCATAGCAACACACTGCCTCAAAAAATCTCTCTGAAACACATTTTAATCTCAGTTAGGGGAAAAAACCCAGCATCCTGTGACTTGGCAGGCACCTGTCTGTGAGGTACGAGGTTATCATTGGTTGGCAAGTTTTTAGCCCGGACAGAGAGCGGCTGGCAAGCTCCTGCGGTGGATAAACAGCCATTAGTTGGCAGGATCCACATTTTGTCGTGCCAGTATTGTGACAGACGGGATGCTGAATGGCACTGTCACCAATGCTGCCAAAGGCCTGTGACTTCTGCCCCAGTTGTCTGAGAGTGATAAAGGAGAGCGAAGGAGGGAAGGAAGGACGGATAAACAAAGTCAGTAAATAGAAAGGAAAGAGGAACAGGGAAAAGACAGACGATGTGTCTGCATACATTTGGTCTTTCTTTGCCCTCTTTTCATGTTTAATGACTCATCCACGCATTCTTAAATCCTGGACACATTGCAGGATTCTCAAACACGGGATACAACCCAAGAGCAATGGATGCCTGTCGGGAATCAGACTTGTAATGTTACTCAAATATTTACTTTGAACTGCAACTGAAGGTGTATATTTCTATTATATATTAGAAATGTTGAAATTGGGTGTGAGAAAGGCAATATGTCTCAATTCTGGGTTATGAAGTCCTGAATAAAGACAGGACATTTATAATCAGTTTCAAGTAAGTCCATGTCCTCAACATTTTTCATTCAAGTTTTAAACAAGTCATTATTCGTTTGTCTGGTGTACACTGTCAAAGGTACACACTTTAGAGTACACTAATAAGACACAAACTGTATTTTGTATTGAATGAGACATCATATATCAGATATAAACTATGCGACTGATCAGGCTTTCATTAGAAACCATATATTATGCCTTAATAGAGCTAAAGAATACTATACTTAGACACTTTTATACCAAATTATGGAGATCCAAATACTACAATCTTTCTAAAAACTACACGATACATGTGCTGCAGATTGATGGTTTAGATTGGAAGAGTGAACTCACAACAGTGATGTGTCATGTTGGTATCAGGTTAGGCTGTAATAGTGTTCCTAAGTTATAACTGTTTTTAATCATCAAATTAAGAACATATTTGTAGTTTCTGTCTCATGCAAAAACAAGCTGGTTTGTTACATCTTATTAGTGTAGGGTATAACTGCTTCTTTTTCAATTTTGATAAAGAAAATATTCTAGATTTTTGTCTAATAGGATACAAAGTTGGTCTCGATATGTCTTATTAGCTGACTTGAACATAAAGCGCGACCAACATGGGGGCTAAAAATCAATAGTCTAGATGTAATCCTTTTTGTTAAAACTCTAGCACTCCATTTACATGCTCTCATTGTTTAAAGATGTCTTTGTACTTATGTGATGTATTTGTATCCAGGGGCTGTGTATGAACATGAGCTCATTAGGTAACTGCAACTCATTTATACTGATGTGTAAAATGAAATGTTTTTGATTATGTTTTCTGGTAAATGGATAAATTAATAAATAAACAGATATATAGCCAGATAAGTGATTAGAGTCTGACTCAAGTCAGCGTCACAAGTACAAGACTCTTTGCCAGAGTTTAATAGATATTAGAGAAACCATTTGACTGATTTTAAATGGAAATTTACAAGAACTGTACAGGCAACAGACTTGAGTTGTAAATGTAATAACAACCTGGAACATGAAATAATGTCTCTGCCACGCTCGCTTCGTCAGTGTAAGCTACGCCAGTCTGGATTTTCTTGGTGAGTAATGGCTCTAAATTGGCTGCACGCTCATTCGTCCCACACAGTCTTTTACCACTCATTCAGTTTCCTGGCGGCTTACACAGTGAAGAAGCTAATTAACATGGGTCGGCACCCCTGCAGAGTCAAGTATTCTTCTCTGGAGGACTGAAGGTATTACAACCAGGCTTTAGCGTAAATTCCTCCCAGTTGGTAACTAGAGAGAGAGTGTGTGTGTCTGTGTGTGTGTGTGTTTGTGTGTGTGTGTATGTGTGTGTGTGTGTGTGTGTGTCAACAGGCAGCAGACAGTTGCTGCCAAACAGCGCTCATTGCATCTGCAAGGAAAGTTCAACCCATCACTGCCCGTCTGCCCTCCTCCTGTACTGACATTTTTATGTTTGAGTTTAAATGTTTCAGGACGGTTAAGACCAACAGCACTGGGCAGTTTTCACCACTGAAAAAGCGAATGTTGTCTCTTTCTGATGGTCACTGACTTGTCTGATGTGGCACCCCTCACCCATCTTTTCATCCAGGTGTTTTGTTTTTAAAAGGGAAGATTTATTTTGTGCCATTTCATCCTTGTCCTCCCCATCCATCTCGTTTCTCCTGCATCCATCTTTTCTTTCTCCCACCCACTCAATATTCTGCAACTCCTCTTTTATCTTCCTGCTGTAGGAGAACAGCGTGAACACAAACCGATGCTAAGACAAAGGATCTATACATGATTTTGATGGGGTTGATTTGATGGTTATTAACACAAAGACATCCGCGTTGCTGCAGCTTTATTGGTGCCATCTGTTTCACCTTATGGGTTCTGTATGACAGACTCCACTGGTTTTAATATGTAACATTGATGCTGAGTTCAAATCAAGTCAACTTCATTATAGTCATTGTCAACTATTTCTTTTGTTCTGTGAGAATATGTGCATGTATATGTGAGTGTGTGCGCTGCAGGAAGCCGCAAGGCGTCTCTGTCTGGGCCCCTGAGGAAGGTGGGCCACGGCCAGGTCTGCCGGATACAGGAGGGAAGGCTAAACACTTGGCTTTAATACTGACACGACTACTTGTGCATGCACACACACACACCCGCACATGCATGTGCACGGTGACATACACACACATGCAGCTCAGTACCTCCTGGCTCCCCTCTGTTAACAGATGCTTCCTGCCTTCTAGCCCAACCCACACTACTTCACACATACAAACACACACATGCAGCGCGTCCCTGGCACCCCTACAGGTTGACCCAGGGGCCGGGTGCAGGGGCAGCTCCACCCTTTGGTTCTGTTTTCGTTGATGTTGGATCCTGTTCAGGTCTCCAGCTCCGGACAGAAACGACTACAGTTCCGCTACCAGGGGCCGACAGGACAGGAAATTAACTTTTGTTTGCCCGCCGACCTAACCCGTATCCTGAACTCCGACGTTCATCAGACATTTTATTATTTTACCTGCCAAAAGCTGGTCTTGACAACAAAGAGAAGTCAAAGCGAGATATGAGCTGAAATGGCATCGATACAGTTGAAAAATAAAAGCCACTCTTTCCATTATGGCTTGAATTTATAATCATTGGCTGCTTTTGGTGTGAATGTTCCATGCTGCTGTCAGTGCGTCGCAACGTGACAGTCTACAGATGTGCACAAGGAGTTGAATGCGGTAATGAATATTCAGAGTGAAAAATGTGAGCACTAAAAATGTGGTTTACGATAGTAGTTGAAGGCAGAGAAATAATTGTTTTTCTATCCGCTGAACTGAACAGATAAATGGCACGTTTTATTTCAAGAATGAGTGAATGGCCCCTACGACACACAGAATTGCTCGCTTTAAAGGTTAATCACTTCAGTGTGTGTCTGTGTATTTCAACATATTAAAAATAATAATGATTTATTAGCAGATGAGTAGGGTTAAGTGTTTCTGCAATGCCAAACTGACCTTCCTGCTTCCTGATCACATCTGTTTTCATACAGGCAAAGCATTGTCTGCGTCCTCTTTACCCTCTCTCAACTCTGTCTTTTTTCTCGCTTTCTCACAAATTCACAAAAACACCCACAGAGCAATCACCCACCCATCCATCCATTCGTCCCATCTCTTGTTAATAAATGCCCTTGAAAATTATCCAGTAAAGGCTCTCTGGCTGCGCAGGCAGAGGAGGGGATGAGGATCAATAGCGGTGAGATAATGGGAGCAGGGGAAATTGGGGGGTGGGGGCCTTGGCTGGTTGAAATATCAGCACTAGGATGAGTGTATGTGTAAGGGTGGGGGTAGCAGCTCATGACTGACAGAGCTCTGGGTAGGTGGAGTCTGCATATATAAAGTGAGGGGGAGTAATGTATGTGTATGTGCACATGTATTGTATGCATGTGGGTGTTTTGTTTTGACCATTGCACGTACGGAGGCTTGAGTGTGTGTGTGTGTGTGTGTGTGTGTTTATGCGTTAGTGGGTGTTAAACTGTGAGTATGTGAGAGTGAGAAGGCAGGGCTCACGTCGATGTGTTTGCGTTCGTGCACAAAGGCTAGAGTGCGTCTCCACATGAGGAGCCTCGCTTTCGGCCTATTTAGCCCGACGATGTTGACCAGCAGCCACACTGTATGTATGTTAATGCATACAGAGCCTGAGTGGGCTGTTCACTCTCAAATTTCAAGCTATCACAGCTAATGGACAGTAATTACACCATTCAGGACACAACACTGGCTCCTTTATGCCCCTGCTCCCATTCAAACGATCAGAGAGCATTGCATTTTTCTCTTAGTTCAATGTCAAAAGGTGAAGACGGGTAAACTAAGCGAGCGAGAGCCTTTTCAATCAGCCGAGAGTGGACGCCTGTGACCTCTGTCTGCAACACAGCTGGAAAGAGAATTGGTGCCGTCATGAAATTTGAGGGTATGTTCATTTTTAAAGGATGTCTGGCCATGAATTGTGGCCAATGTGGTGGTAGGTCACCTCAAAGATCAGCTGTGGAAAAACTAAATAAATGACTCAAAAACAATGTGACTTTTTAAATTGCTGAATGCATAACTCTAAATCATTAAACATAATATCAAACCAAATTATAAAACACCTTATAAAGACCATTTTCATTTGTTCCATTGGCAGATTTGTTTACTTATTACAAGCAGAAACACCTTGTATTCATTTCTATTTAACATATTTTTGAAGTGGCATTTTCTTTTGATAAGTTGTGTTTACCACTGTGCTTCGTTGACTCATCTTGTAAATATCTCCAAAACAAGATTAATCTATTTTTTGACTGAGCGAATGATATGCCAACTATTTTGATAATCTGTCGAAAGTTTGTTAATTTTTTGAGTAAAAATGTCAAACATTTGCTGGTTCCAGCTTCATAAATGTAAGGACTTCCAGATTTTCTCTGCCATTTGTGCTATTAAAGATGATTTTTTTTCGATTTTGGACTATTGGTCGGACAAAAGGAACAATTTGAAGGCAACATTTTGGGCTCTAGATTAGATTAAACAATGAATCGATAGATCATGACAACAAATCAGTAAAACTCATTGTTAGTTGCAGGTTTTGAGACTGAATTCACATGTGTAGTTGTAAAACCCTTGATTAGACACTGCTACTGCTTGATTATTCAATTGGAATCTTAATGAGTAGCAAATACAGCTACATACTGTCTCTAAATCTCAACATGGTACTCAGCACAAAGAGCAGTTACCTAGTAATTTCTCAAAAAAATAGGATGTGACAAAGGCAAATGGAGGCTCCATTCAAACCCCAACAGAGGTTACACTGAAGTCACTTGTAATACTGACAGTTTTGGGACCTTGATTTTCTCATATAGCATAAATTCTGTTAAACTAAGAAGCTTCTGTTTTTATGATGGTTTACAACGTGCTCACAGGCGAACAATGCTGAATGTTGTGCGTATAAATGTGATGTTTCAGTATTATCTTTCAAATCACCAGACTTAAAAGGGAAAAAAAATGTTTTCAAAGGACTGAATAGTGATTCATGACCAATGGGAGCTGAGTTGGGCCTGGCCTGGCCTAATGCAACTCATATCGATCTTTATCACCCCTACTTCCTGTGCATATGATATCCTAGACCTCCCTCGGCATGCTAAAAGCACTCTCTCTCTCTATTGTTGCCTTTCGCTCAGACGCGCCCCCTTCTCTCTCCACTTTCTGTCTTGGTCTCTCACTCTTTTCCTCTCTCTGCTCATGCTCAATCTCACCATCGTCCCCCCTCCGTCTCTCCGGGCTCAACAGCCACATTACCTTGACACCCTGCGTGAGTCCTGTCAGTCTGTCAATCAGTTTGACTGTGGACTCGAGGTCAGAGTAAATCTGTTGAGGCCAACGTGAGGAGGCTGTGGCATTACATCACCTGGCAAAGGTCACCCTTCTTAATGCACGAAAATGGTTCTGACAACATATTCAGGTACCAGGGGAGAGACGGTGCAGCGATCTAATGCTCTTTTTATGGTGCCAGCTGTTTCCAACCACTGATCTGATGATTGCGGAGGATTAAAGTGCATTTTTTGATCGACGGCTTACTCCAACCTGTTGACCACACATCTCTTTAATAACTAAAATGTATAAAACATGCTGAAAACTTTTTTTAATTTAACTTTTTTTCCTATGCAACACAGTCAAAAAATAGCATTTGCTTGGCTTATTTGACTTGTTTATAACTTCTTGATGACACAGAGGGTAATTATCTTGACCGCAATAGTTGTTTACAATAGTTGTTACTTGGGCCATTGGTATTAAGAAACTTTGGTTTGCAAGATATTGCTCCTCTCAAGTAATGAGAATTTGTTTTCCCACAGGTTTTCCAATCTTAGAAACTACCATTCAAAGACATGATTGCTGTTTATTTAAAGGTTGATTATAAAATCTAAACATCCATTTCATGAGAAAGTTGATATTTGAGTCTCATTCCCAACTCGTCAAATATTGATGCTTTGAGATGGCGAATGATCTGACCTACTATCCCAAAGTGTCTGTATTTGTGGAGTTGGGATTGAGACTCAAAAACCAGCTTTCTTACAAAGTGAACCTTAAAGAGAATCTATTCTAAGATATTTCACAGACACTCTTCAAACTTCTAAAAGTGAATCGTCTGTCTCAAAGGCACTATGACAGAATGATAAACCCAGAACTGGGGAAACTCTCTTGGGAACTTCTACGTGCGATGTGACCACACTTTCTTGGACAAGGTTTCTGCCAATTGCTCCCCCAATTAAACTGTGTCAATCACTTTATTTCATCTTTGAATTGAAATCAGTGTGGTAATTACTTTAGGCGTTATCTTTATCCCCCAGAGTGACATCTGACTATGTACCTCCAGGAAAAAAAGCGTAAAGCTTCGAGACACTTGGTTCCTAATCAGACTCGTAACGCTGTCTGGGCATGAATCCACAGCACTGAGCAAAAGGGTCAATAGACTGTACTGAAGAATAATTAATCTCCTTATTCCACTCAATAGAGGTTCAGCAGTTTAATGTAGCCATCTATCCCATCTGATCTGATGATGAATGGTGGGCCGGTTATCAAGCTTGAATCAAATATAGCATCAAGCTGTTCAAACAGAAGTCTGACGACACTGAACAGCAGAATAGTTTTTGTTCTGCTTCCAATTTCTTTCCTCATTTAAATCTATTTTGAACAAGCAACAATAACCCTTACTGGTTCCACTTTGTATAATTAAACTCTATTTTCTAGCAATTTATGGTCCATGTTTCCATGAATGCCTAAGAGTTAAGAGTGGCACTTATTTGCTTTGCCAAGTGCTTAGTCCGTCTGCCTGTCCATCCATCTGACCTGCCTCGCCTTGGCACTGAATCCATCATCTCACTGAAACTCTGTGCTATAGCAACACCTCCATTACTATTCAACTCAGCATGGGCCCCACACAAACTGATTAGACTGATGCTCAGCATTGATTGCTAGGGAAGCAGCCTGGGTCAACCCAACTCTGGACCTGTTGCACTCTGCCAGGGAAGTCTGCTGCCAAGGGGCAGGGATTATTACAATTATATCCAGTTATGTGCTTATGCTTAACACAAATCCTCCCATCAGCAAAGCATGACACTTCCTGTTTTTCGAGCAACAGCTTATCTGTTCGGATATGATTGATGGTGGCTACAGGGATGAAAGAAAGACAAATTTCTCAAAAGGCATTTATGAATCAAGAAGTAGTCTTTCAACTGAGCAGAAGAGAAAAGATTGAGTAGGAGCCTGCAGTAACTTTAAAGCAACAGATGGATACTGGCTATACTTCTCCATACATTTTCCCCCCAAGTGTTAATGTCGCTTCTTTGTCCTTAGCTGGGAGACAAAAAAACTACTTTTTTGATGATTTTTTTTTGGTTCATTCTCATGCTATGCCACCGAGAAGCCACATAGAGAGGAGTGAAAAGGAAATGCAAGGCATCTGGAAGGGTTAGTAAGTAATGGGTGCCATTTGGTGCAGAAAAAAAGAGCAAAGGTTGGACATGTGAGGATGCAGATGGTTTTAGAACAAGTTGGTGTAATTTATAAGACAGGAGGTGGCAGATGAGTGAGGATACAGCCCCAGCAGGGCAGCAACAACAGCAGCATCAGGCTGGCAACAACAACAACAACAACAGGCCCCATTATTGATGTTTGAATAATAGATGCGGAAAAGAAAGAGGGCAAGAGTGAAGAAGAGATGAACAAGTGGTGGAAGACAGAAAAGTCCCTTACTAAAAACAGACGAGAGAGGAAGGAAAGGGGAAAGAGGAAGACAGTAGGAAGTCCCAGCTAAAAACAGACAGAAGAGCGGGACAGAGATGGAGAGAAAACACCGGGGAGGCACAAAAAAACTGAAGCTCAGAGAGCTGGGCAGAGAACAGGTCCCATGTTGGCAGCAGGGAGGGTCAAAGAGTTCAGCAGCAGAACATTTTGACAAGTCTTGCAGCAGCGGGAGGATGTAGACTGGGGTTGTGTGCCGACGGGATGAGCAGGACGTGATTTAAAGGGACAGTCCGCCCATAAAAACAACACAATAGAACCATAAAAAGTAAAGCAAGGTGTTGAAAGCCTCTTAAAGGCAGCATCTGACTGCTGACTCTTAGGGGAGGCTATTCTAGCACAGAAAGACCTCCGTTTTTGTGTTCTGTGTTGTTTATTGGAGATGTAAATAAATCTAGGCCTCATAACTGCTCAGTGCGTCAGGAAATAAATGGCCCTGCTGGCCCAACCGAGCAGCTCCACTGGCCTACATTTGGCTGTCTGTTATCTGATGCCAAATTTCCAACCACACAGTCAATATTTCAATAACTATCCTCTGACGTTAGAAAGGAGAGCAAGAGAGTATGACATGCTATATGGTCGGAGCTGCAGTTTAGAAGAGTAATGAACAGAGGTGCTGAAATTGCTAAATAAACTGTTAAACTTTCTATGGGTGTTCAGCCGAGAGAGTTACTCTCTGAATCTGTAGTAAACAAGGCTGCAGAAAACTGCCTGTAAAATGACTGTAAGAGCCTGTTGGCAGCTGCAGATTCCCTGTAGAGAAGTAAAACTAAATGATTCATATGAATCAAACAGTCGCCCGCTCACTAGTTTTCAGATCAAAATTTCATTTAAGCTAATCAAACCTCTGAGTGGTATGAAATGCATTAAACGCAAAGCCGCCACCGTCTGCCTGGCGGTGTATTGGCTGGTGAACCATTCAAGATCACTACAGTGAAGAATATACTAGCCAGAGCAGGCCGGCCAAAGCTATCCAAAGAGGCCGACTGCTGGAGAAAATAATTGGCATTCTGCCATTCTGAGAAAGCAGTCAATGATAAAATTGTGAAAACCTCTTGTGGAATAAAACTCCCTGCTTCAGAGACGTTCTCTTTCTCACTAGTGTATTTTTCCCTCTCTTTCTGTCTGTCTTTCTTTCTTTCCTTCTGTCTTTCTTTGCTTCCTCACTTTTTCTGTCCCTCTCCTCCATCAAAATCATGCTGCCGCATGGCTCTTTATCTTTCCTCCTTTCCTCAGATCCCAGAATGAATTCACCAAATCCATATTTAGGGAATTCAACTCCCTTCACAGACCACCCTCACACTCTTCCTGTCTTCCAACTTTGCCTCTGTTCACTGCAGTGTTTCTCATTGCTACTGTATTTGCAGACAGAGCACACATTTCCTAATGGGAGGAAAAGGGAAACTTAATTAACCTTTGCGAAAGGTGGGCTCATCACAGACGCCGACCAATTAACTATGGACTTCAAACAGGGCGAGAATGAAACTCTCAGCGGCTCTGGACTGAGGATAAATGAGCTAGACTCATGCAGCATAGATAGACCAGTAATAACATACAGATACAACAGGTCAAGCTAAGATGGTGCAAAACCAAGCATGAAAGATAAAGAGAGATTTGTCAAGTTGTACTTTAAATCTAGCTGTAAACAACATTAATGAGCTGACATCTGACAAAAAAGCCACGGGAGCCTGGAGATTTGAAAAGCCGACAAGTGACAAATCAGGTCACCGGCTCTGAAACTTGGACTAGAAAACAACCTGCAACAGTTCATATTTTCGTGTTAGTATCCGACAGCTGTCCAGTGACAGGAAATGTTGTGACAAAAACGCCAAAAGGTACTGCTGAGGTCATTTAGAGTGTGTCATCAATACAAACAGAGCAGAAATGATTAGTTGATGATCCATTTCTTTGTGGGGGGTAATTAATTAGCAGCCATCTTAATAATGGAATAATCATTAAAGTAAAACATTAAACATTCCAAGTGTCTAATGTTGTAGTCTAATGTTATCGTCAATGGGTAATTTGCAGATTTTGGGAAGGGGCACTTGGGGTTTTGAACATCTGCATCATGTTTTTAACTCTTTAAATTCAAGTAATTAAAAATAAATAACTTTCAGATTAACTCATAACTAAATTAATCATTGCAGAACTACAGAGAAGTTGATTTTTCAAGTGGAAAAATGTCATGCTCCCTACACATCTTGGTGACAATTCTTTAATAACCAATTACCAAAATATCTGAATAATACAATCCTAAGGTTGATATCGCCCTCAGCCTCCCATGATAAGGCAGAAGGTCATACACAATGTCACCAAAGATAAGCAATGAGGATGTGACAAAACAGTTCAAAGTACAGTTTGCAAGCCAGCACCGATGAGACATCACAAAAGGATTATCAAAACAACGGCATATTGGATTTACAACGTTTTCATTAAGCAGCAGTGACACTTGACCCCTTACAAGCGATGAGAGATCTACAGTATGCATAATTTGGATCACACGAGTGATGGGAAGCAATAAAGATGAGTAATAAGGCATTTAAGTTCTGAAGCTGTGTGTGGTACAGACTTAATGTGTTATCTCAGACTGAACATCTTCTCACTTTATCCCTTTTCATCTCCGGGGACCTAATTATTACTTATCGTACTGACGGCATGTGCACACAAGCGCACGCACATACATAATGAAGACAAACACCTCTGAGGTTCAGCACCTAGACAGACGCTCCCCAAAGAGACGGCCACATAGGCGATTTATCGGACGACCGATGGGCCGAGCAGCAGAGGGGTCCTGCCCTTGTTGCCACTCATCATGCAGCCCTTTTACTTTTAAATATTAAACAACAAAAACCAGAAGCCATTAAAGACGCAAATCATGTTTCATGCGCTGGAGCTGCTTTGCTTGCATCATCGAGAAGTTCGCTGAGGGCTAGGCTAACTCCCGCGGATTATTCTGAGTGGCTAAAAGTAGGACATAAAACGGTTAATTATACACAGGGCTACATCATCACCAGTCTGCTGCTGACTAGTGGGAGTCTGTAGATAAATTAGACGGATCAGGGATTATGTGTTTACACGGACAGTTTTAAAGAAAACAATCAATATGTACATCATTGGACTTTACACTAAACCACAAATTGTTGTTTTTAGCAAAAACTCTGCAAATAAATAATTCATTACCCCATCAGCATCAAATCTTATATCTCATCATATCGTCTGTTCAATTGTAAGGATGGAGATCATTTTCTTCAACTGCTGTATATAAACTAAGATATTATAACTAGTGCCCCTATGTTCGCAAACTTTGTCCCATTATCTTTGCTCTCCTTCAAGTACTTAACTGTCAATAAAAGTAAAAAAGATTTCAAAGATGTAGCCCGTCAGAGGTGCAGAGCTCTGTGGCTTCTAAATATTATTTTTAGAAACCATCAGATCATTTTAACCTTTGAAGAGTGAGGACGGATGCAGCAGCTAGGATGCATAAAACACTCCAGCAAAAACCAAAAGCAAGATTTATCAGGCTTCTTTTTATACAATATGCATTCTATATGCAGACAGTAAAACACATGTATCATTCTTATCTTTAGAGTGTAAACGCAATATTTTTAGTTCTAAATTTCATCCTCCCTTTACAGTGTAGTGTGAGGAAGCTTTGGCATGGTACCCACTGTTGTGCATATCAGTATTTTTCAGGACACAAGAGTTAAAATTCTAATTTAAAGCAAGAAGCAAAGCGTGAAGCATGCATTCATAAACACACACAGAAAAGTAATTCATCATATGCATGTAAATCATTTTCTTTCATCCACACCCTATCTCGCCTTCTCAGTAAGACAGACACACACACACACACACACACACACACACACACACACACGTACACACACACACGCACACATAGAGGCGGCGGCATCCTAAGCCAGAGGCACTGGCCAGAAAAGGGATTACGACATCGCTTACTTTGGAGGACCACGGCTGCAAGCAGTTGGCATAGCAACGGACCAGGAAAGCCATTTCCACAGGAGGGGAGGGTGCCAGCGAGGGGAAGTTTCCCCCGTTCACCAAGAGATGAAGAAAAAAAATAAATAAGTAACAAGAGGAGGGCAAGGGCTGATGCCGATGTCTTTGCTGCAAGAGGAGAACTGTCCAGAAAAATCCTCAATGTTGATCTGGCAGGAACAGGCAAGAAGATCGGCTGGAATGACTGTCAGATGTCGACTTTGAGTCAAGGCAGATCCATCTAGATGGCAAGCTTTTGCTTTTCTACTAAAGCAACTGCAACAGAGGGGCTTAAAAGACTCCTAATAAACCTTGAGTGCTGGAAATCTGCAGAGCATTCAAAACTAATCCCAGAGGTTGCATGGTCGAAGATAAAGCCATCCAACTTAACATCCAAATTCAGGAATCTTTCTCTAGAAAGTCATTTTTGTCTGCTTCTCAATCCACTGTCCTTTAAAGATGCAGAGCTTCCTCTCCACAACAGACGAGCCAGTGCTGGATGAAAAGAGGAGCTTGTATGTGCATCTGCAGCCCCCTGGGAAGAAGCCTAACGCCTGGCTTAAAGTCATCTAAACAGTCCCCTCTCACCTCCCAAAAGCCTGGATCCTCCGCCTGCAGCTTTTCCCTCTTCCTCATTCGCTGTCTACGCCTGTCAAACTCCTTTCTCCGTCTCTTTGCAACTCTTTATCTCTCTACAGAGCTCCAGCGGTGCAGCTCCATGGCAGTAGGGCCAGTGATCCCCGCTCCCGTGCCCCCAGCTTCAAGCTCTCTTCCTCCCTGATTAGCGCTCGCACCTCACACCGGCATTCCTCCTCCCCCTCCCACCCTTAGAGAGATGCTACCGTGGATAGGATGCCGTGCTGTGGAGAGCCAGCCGCTAATGGGAAGCGGGCAAGAGAGTGAGAGCGAGAGAGGAGGGAGAAGGGAGGAGAATCCAGCTGAAAAAGAATGACATCACCTGTGCAGTGAGAGAGCGAGAGCGAAAGCAAGAGAGAGAGAGAGAGAGAGAGAGAGAGAGAGAGAGAGAGAGAGAGAGAGAGAGAGAGAGAGAGAGAGAGAGAGAGAGAGAGAGAGAGAGAGAGAGAGAGAGAGAGACAGAGAGACAGAGAGAGAGAGAGAGAGAAGGGATGGGAGGTGGTGTGGATGAAGCGAGAGCAAGTAGGGGGAAACTGCATTAGATGGATTGGCTGCTGAGCAGATGTGGATGGGAGAGAGACAGAGATAGAGAGGAAAGAGAGGGAGCATCTTTATTGATCGGCTGGTAACATAAAGCTGAGTATATTGAGGGCAAGCCCCTCCCCTTTGTGAGCATAAATTACACAAAAAAAAGGCGGGGGGGGGGATAAATCACTGAGCCCCTATCAGATACAAAGACAGACGCCGGCAGTATTTTGGTGAATGTGACTGAGCGACACAATAGCACAAGCCGATAATGGGTTTTCCCCCTGAAAAAGCCCCCCGTCTGGAGGATTTGCGGCGCAGCAGACAGGATTTGATGTATAAGGAAGGAACATTACAATCACAGATAAATCACTCCAAAACAGAGCGTCGCTGAGTAAAATACAGAGGTAATAAAAGCTTTAGGCTGAGACGTCTGTAATCATCAACTACTAGGAACAGATCTGATTAGACAGCAAATACAAATAATTACTGATCGTTTATCTCATTCAAAATATCAAGTACAGGATACCACAGAGTTAAACTGGCAAAATGTTTCTTTTTCCTTTGAGCTTGAAATCTCTCAAACCAGTAAGCACTGAGTAGGTAATATGAAAGCCAGTGAAAACTATATCTGGTTAAAAAAGTTCAAAAAAGGCTTATAATATACTAAAAGGTTTCACTAATATTTAAAGGGAATCACAACCCCTTCAAGAGAGCAGATGAAACAGAAACTCTGCAATACGCAAAACGCAGCAAAAAGCAAAACTGGGACTTAAAATAATTATTTAATTGTCCTTTTCTAGCCCATTTAAGTCCATTAACTGAAAATACTGTAAAAGTACAATTTACCCTCAAAAGGTAGTTACAAAGTCCCTTTAAGAGCAACCATCATGACAACTTCTGTAGGAAATGCCATCATAACCGGTTTATGCAGCAACTGCACGTTCTGCTTTGGTTACTGAAGAGGTGAAAGAGTTTAAGTTGCACACGTGTAAATGAAAAAAAAAAAAAAGCAAAGATTAAAATAATTTATATAATGAAATAATTATATTTTTGGCTTCCTCCTTCTGCTGCTCCTGCTCTCTTCTGTTTGTGGCATTGAAGAAAGGATGAGAGAGAGGAGGGGAGGAACTGAAAGCAGAGACAATAGAAGCTGTCTGCTTGTTTGGATGGCTGATTCTCCTCCAGCAGAGGAGAGATGAGAGCTCTTATTACCAAACGCCTCTAAGAGGGGAGGATGTTTCTCACCCTCTCCCGTTCTCTCTCCCTGACCCCCCCCCATACATATCTCCCTCTGCCTCTCCTTCCTGCCCCCATTATTTTCTTTTGTTGCAATCTCTGCCTGCATATATATATATTTTTTTGCCTCAAATTAGCTATTTCCTTTATTCCTGTCTCAGTATCTGTTCTGGCATCAATCTCTGTCTCTTCTCAGCCTCACTCCTCTTTGAGGATCTCCTCTCGTTTTTTTATCAGCTGTCCATCTATCCGTCTCTCTTTCTGTGCTCTCATTTTCACTCTCTATCTGCTTGCTGCTATGAACCAGGATCTCTACCCTCAATTCTCTCTCCTCTTTCGTGTGTGTGCGTGTGTGTGTGTGAAACGATACCCACCTACCGACTAAGAATGACATCATCTTTTTACTCCTCAGCCAATCAGAGGCAAGCACATGGAGCCCTGCCTTCAGAGGAGTGTTATGTACACAAGAGAGACGGGGAGAGGAACAGAGACGGAAATAGATACGCTATGTAGACAGATGGATAGATATAGATGGATATATAGATGTAGAGATTTAAAAAAAAAAGGTGGGTGAAATTAGGTATGTATGTCTCATAAGACCGTGGCCAAGACTGTGTGTGTAGTGTGTGCTAACTGCAGTCTTTTCCCTTTCGCATACTAGTGTGCGCAGCACTACATCATTCCCCTGCCCTGCTGTCAAAGCCCCAGCCCTAATAAACACGCACATGCACACTCACACTCACACACACACACACACACACAAATGCAAACAAGTTTGGAGCATTTTTGTTAAGCCCCTGCAGGTCTGCAGGAAAAAGCTGCATAGAAGTCCAGCAGCATTGGACATTTGACCGGTCTTAACACTAAATTAATTGTTGTATTAAATATTAAGAGGAGTACAGTGATTCATAAATGACCATTAATTAAGTTATAGAGCCAAACTTTCTTCATTCAAACGATGTTTTGCTCTTCTTGATCAATGATTGATGAAACACATTAATCATTCAGACCGTAATGTTTTAAAGAGTCTGTTTAATCTCTGCTACACACTGACGAGTTTTTAGGTGTCACGTGGTGGCTGAAAAAAAACTAAACAGTAAGAGTATTTTCTTGTTTTTGAGGAGGTTAAAAAGGATCACTAGGACATGACTACGAGACCTCGCACTGAAATTCAACTACAATTGCCGCCTTGCCGTTGTATACCTCCATATGTCAGGTGCTCTTTCTGAGCCATCATTGACTAACAGCCACAACATTTTTTTGCAGATGACGTCACAGTGAAGTTAACCTTTGACTTTTTGGATACTGTCATAACTTATCCCGTTAGACATTTCTACAAATTTTGTCAGAATTATCATATCAATGATTAAAACAACTCACCCTTGACTTTTCAACGCTGAATTTTAATCAGCTTAGCCTTGAGTACAAGTGGACGTTTGTGCCAGATTTGAAGAAATTCCCTAAAGACGTTTTTGAGATACTGCATTCACAAGAATGGGTATGTATGTATGTATGTATGTATGGACAAAAGAAAAAACAGTTTTGCTGTTGCTGACAGGGAGGCACAAGTTCAAGTGCTTCTTGACTCCTGCCATCTGGTTGAAGATATGGCTAACTGGTAGAAAATGACAGCAGTTTAGAAGCATTTATCTAAATTAATTTCCAGTGAGGGAAGGATGGAAGGGAATTACAGTCAAACTGTCACAGGAGATAGTATGTATTAAACTCATTATGAACTGATTTCTGTGCAGTAAGCTGCAGCGAGACACCGTGACGTGGTTTCAAAACATTTTAGCACAGGAGATAAGCGTCTGCAACAGCCCAGGTTTTCAGATCTGAAACTGAAAAAGTCGAAACACTCGCTAATCTGCATAACGTCCCTCAGACAGTCGTTTACTGTAAGAGTCAGATGTGGGATCTGTCTGTAAAAACACAGAGCAGGACACACGTCACACAGGAAACACTTCCTGGAACAGCCTTGTCTGCGGCTGTGGCTGTTTGTGAGCATGTGCCGGGTGAAGTCAGGTGATTACAGACAAGAAGACGCAGAGAAGAGAAGAGTTGAGGGACATGAATGATGACTTGGGAGAAAAGTCAGAAAATGAAAAAAAAAAAAAGAGACAGAGAGAGTGTGAGACAGAAAGTGAGACAGGGTGAAAGAGACAGAGAGAGAGAGCAAAAGAGAGAGAGACAGAGACAGAGGAAGAGAAGTGTGTGTAGAACTTTTTTTGGAAAACATGACAAACTCAACAGGAAATGTGACTGGTCTAATGGCAAGCTGTCAGACAGACATACTCACAGACATCAGACTACACTACACATTGTGTGTGTGTGTGTGTGCGTGTGTGTGTGTTGTGCTTGTATTGCTCAGTGAGGCGTGACACGGCTCAGTGATTTCTGAGGGGGTCCTGTCTCTCTTTTGTCACTCGGCCTGGTGCTGCTGGGACAACTACCCCCCTGGGACAACACACACGCATTAATCCATACACCCTCACATGCCTGCACAAAGTGGACAACAACACTGTGTGTGTGTGTGTGTGTGTGTGTGTGTGTGTGTGTCTACTGCTGAAAGCTAATCAGTTCTGCCAGGCTAATTAAAAAGAGTCAGCTGACCGAAGCCCCTGTAGCTACACACACACACACACACACACAGGAACATGGTGAGAGAGAAGTGCTGAGTCTGTTGCGTGGCTGTACAGTGATTTCCATGGACAGTCCAGAGTCAGAGTCAAAGAGACACTGTGCTTCTTCTTTAACACAACTAATGAGAGGGGAGCTATAATCCAGTGCCGCTTTGGGCGCATCACAATGTGAGACTTGATTACGGCATCAGACAGCATGTTGGGACTGGAAATGTGGTAGTTTGAAGCGTGGCATGAATGTAGAAAAAGGCAACACATCCAGCAATTATTTTCATATTGAGTGCTGCTGCGGTTATCTTCTTGATCATTTGGCATCCATGCCAGGTCAACATATTCAAACATTTCATTTTTTACAGAGCAAAATCCAAGGTTCTACAGACGACATGAGGAAACACAGCAAATCCTCTCATTTGAGAAGCAGGTAGCAGTGGAAATTTTGCCCAACTGGCTCAAACAATGACTGGAAATTTGAAATGAAAATCGTTGCAGATGTTCCAAACATTGGCTAATTGCTTCGGTTCTATAATTCGGACAGTGCATCATTTTTGAAGCGAGTGAAAAAAAACCAGCACCTTAATCGTATCCATCTGTGTGTAGAAGCAGCCGTATTTCATTTGCAATGAACATAAACAAACGATAGCTGAACTAGAGATCAGTAAATACCTACCACAGCATTTCAGGGCACATGCAAAGCCAGTTTTGTTTCGAACTGCTTTGGAAGCATCTTTGTCCCTTTGTAAAATAAACAGTCAGTATTTATTTCCACATCGGGCTGAATATACTAAATGAGTTTGTGGATTTTTTGTTCCATCCTCGCCTTTCCTCAGTTGAGGACTAGTAACAGAGATTGTTTTTAAAAATCTTAACAAAAAATGATGAAAAACTACACGACTCCCTGCCTTCATTATAATGTCACCTCACTGCAGGGAGTAGACACGAAAGTCCCTGAGCTGCGTTTTAATGCCTTATATAATCTGACGGTTTCCTGTGTACAGTAGACGAGCAGCGAGTCCTGCTCACACAAAAAAAACATACAGAGACGCACGTTCAGACGCAGCTATGTGACCGTGCTGACCGCAGCCCTCTGATCGTGTGTGTTTGTGCGTGTACACACTCACTGTGTGTGTTCGTGTGCGTCTGTCTGAAGGACAAGACAGGAATTCCTGCCATTTAAATCAGCCCTTCCCTTTCCGACTGGTCCCCACAGAGAGAGACGGATTCAAGAGCTGAACAAGAAAAACTAAAACTGGCAGCAAAAGAAGAATCTGACAAAAAAAACTGCAGAGCTGACAAATATATTGCAATCACTCTCTTCATCAATCATCGATGTTTCTCACCTTCAAATACACCGACACCATGTGTAAACAAACCAATGACCCCTTATTCATTGACTTCCTGTCTGGAGGTCATCATACAGAGTAAGAAATAGCTCAGAGGCTCAGGACCAATGTAAGACATATCCAAAGTGAGGGAGGAGACAGTGAGTGAGTGAGAGAGAGACAAGCGCACGAGACGTAAAAAAGAAGTTGAGTGAGTGGATTTAGATTTCACTGAAGGAAAGTGGGAGGGCAGGCTGAGGGGAAGGGAGAGGGCTGTCAGCAGGATATCGCGAGGTGAAGGAGAGGTAAGGCAGGAAGAGTCGAGGCCTTGTTTTCTTCTGGATATAGCTTGTGTTTTCTTATGGAGCGAAACACACAGCGAGGAGCACTTTTTGTTTTCTGATCCTCTGATTAGATTCCTGTGCATAAACATGAACTGCCGTCATCCTTCAGCTCACTCCAGCTCTCCGGGAACTTTTCAAAAATTAGGGAGGTTGGATTGGATTTAATAGCCTTTGGGTCTTCTGTCGTCTTCAGCTTATAAAGAGTGATTTCAAATTCAAGAGAAACAATAGGAGAAAGAGCAGGAAAAATAGACCCAGCGTATTTTTATATCAGTGCAAAATACAGTGTATATCTGCATATATCTTTCACAGAAAAACAAAAATATTAGTAGACAGATGATGAAAAACAAGGTTAGAGGGAAGGGAAATAGCAGGGAGGGAAGACGATGGGAGGGGAGAGGGTGGAGGAGGAGGGAAGCAGAGGAGAGAAGAGAGGAATATAGAGAGGTAGTTCAACATCATCTTAGCGCTGCTGATGTAATCCCTAAAATTAGCAGCAATAACAGCGGCAGATAGTGCCCCACTGGTACACTGCGCTGCCCAGCGTACTCCACTCTACACACACTCATGTACATCAAGACTGAAATACATGTTGTGCATACTGTCCATTATTCTTAGAATGGACATGCAGCTCAAAGAAAGATGGCAGTGCACGGTAACATAAAAAAAAATTTTAATTTACAAGCATGTGAAAGTGTTTGACTGTGTGCTTGTGGCGTGGACGATGAATGCCGCAGGAGTCCGGGCGCAGCGCTGGAGCCCTGCTGGGCGACTGAGGTCTGTGGTTTCGTTGGCTGTTTGAAGGCATCAGTCCAAGACTGGGCTGAGTATTTTGAGCCTGAGTCACAATTTGAGGAAGTAAACAAGTCATTGATTGGCGCATGATCGTTGTACTAGACCCTGCCAGCTGTTTGCCTGAAAAATATTTTGGTCTTTAGGGGCTGTTTTTGCTCGTAGCAATTATCTGATCAAGAGCTTTTTGTCTGCGTTTTCTTTTTTTTTTTTTGTCCTCCACTGCAGTAGACAGATGTAGATGGTGTGTGTAGCAACTTTGAAAAAATGAAATGATTTATAAGAAAGATGATTAACCCTGAAAAGACTGCAGCTTTGGAGCACTTGTCCATTTGTCTGCTTCACTGTCAGTCAGAAGTGGAAATACCATCACGTGTTACTTGCAGGTATAATTAACCCTACTTAGATCCACCACCCCTCCTCCTCATCCTCGCCTCCTGTCTTAACCCTCTCTTGACCCTGCCTCTCCCACCCCATCCTTCCCACCTCCTATTAAATCCCCATCTGACCTTTCAGCAACCTTCACCTTCCTGCCCCACCCCTCCATCCCCCGTGCCTCACCCAACCCCCCTCTGCTCGGCACCCACTCATTTTTTTCATTACCTGTCAGCCCCCATTATCTTCCAGACTTCATTTCACCTTCCTCTCTCCTCCCTCAACCCCTCATCACCATCTCAGCCACTTGGTCCCTTCAGAGCTCCTCATACCTGTGGTATATATCCATCTTTTCATTATCCTTGATTCCTTATCGCACCTTTGAAAGACACACGTAATTTACTTCCACTTCCAGAATTCTTCCATCTCATTTTTCACCGTCACGCAATTTTATTCTAACTTTGCTTCCTGTTCTCTCACCTTCCATTTCTCTCACTTCCTCCTGCATTCCGCCCTTCTCACTCCCGTCCTCCTTCCACTCCTCTTTGATTTTTTTTTTTTTTTTTTTTTTAAAGGTTATGCTCGTGCCTTCTCTGCATCACCAGACACCAGAGAGTGAAAGGAAAAACAGGAAAAGGGGGAGCGGACGTTTGACAAAGGTCGAAACTCTGGATCAAAATACAGTGGGATTGCAACTCGCTTTTCTTCCTGCAGCTGCTGAGTCACCTGAATGTTGATACATCAGGGTTTTTTTTTTGGTTAGTCCTTTAAGACTTTTAATGATTTTTACTACTTAATGAAACTCAGAAAAAGAGGTTGCCGTCACATTTAAACAAAGAAGCAGAGGACAGTTGTGAAAATGAAAATTATCAGGGAAGTTTAAAATAAAGTTGGCTTTCACATGCCCCAATGTATATGAACAACTGCTAATTCAAATCGATCTTTGTAGGTCATGACATCATTCAGCTATTTGTTCTAATCTGTTAGAAACCTGTTTTAACTATCCAGGATATCCATGCTTCTTGTGAAAGTAGTCATTTCTGTCAACTGCCGTCCACTCCTGTTGTAGGAATTTCCTGATTACAAACAGGTCAACAAGTCAATCAGCTGATTACTTGTAACAATGAAAACATTCACCAAACTTACACAACATGTTTTGCATAGTTTTGCTATCTAGGTCAATTATCCAATAAAATAATAATATTTCAATAATAAGCTTTCATGACAGAGGCGTTCTCACAGTGCACCATTTTCTACAATCTTTTGTTCTCACGGCCTTTCTTACAATTCTCCTCCTCCCTCCCTTCTTCCTGGCTCCCCCTCTCTCCCAGGGGCCCTGCTTGGTCCTGCAGTGGCAGGGCTGGCTCGAGACCCCTGGGGGTTTTAGCTGGCCCCACCTGCATTCTGATAGAATGAGACCAGATGAGCTCAGGGAAGGACTGGATGTATTAAAGCAGCGAGGGGCTCTGACACACAAGCAGCCCTGAGTGTTTAAGCTCTGCAGAAGTACAGGGAAGATGATGAACTGCCAAACAGACGTACAAGAACCTCCACACTGCACATATCTGTATTTATACCACACAGCTGAAAAGTCCTAAAATAAAGTACTAAATGTCCAGACACACCCAAACGCTTGAGAACACGCACAGCACATGTGCAGTTTTACAGACACGCAGCTTTTCAAAAGCGTGCACGCACACACTAATAACAATGGAAACGAAGCCAGGATTATTACGGGAATGTTAACAGCTTCATCGTTACATGATGCCAAGCAAAACTCTATAAAACTGACCAACACCAGTGAGCTCATTCCAACACAATCAACACAGGAAATTGACTTTTTCTCAACAAAACCACTACAGTGGCTTGTGCACCACAGACTTCTCAGACATGTTTGCTGTTTTACCACATTTTCCAACATACAGAGGATGAGAAGAACAAATTGTATCTGCAAAAGGGAGCAGTCGGGAGGAACCTTTCATGCCAAGTCAAACTAACCAGAATTATCTGATGAAATAAAGCAAAAAAGCAAGTGCACCGTTCAATCACCCCATCTGAACGACCTTCAAACCCTCAGACAGGTTGGAGGACGATGGCAGAGTCATTTTCTGCATGACTCCATCACACCAGGTTGACACAGTTATGACAAAGCAGTCGCATGAGTCACACAGATGACTTGCCGACTGGATGATGAACGCAACCTGAGATTTAACCTGATTGTAAGCGGTGACTCTGAGAGTAACTTGAGTAATGACACTGCATGACGAGCACACTGTCATCAAATTGAGCCAATATGATACCACCAAAGACAGCGACATGACGGTACAGTGGTTGCTAATGGCTCACTGAAAATAAATGGGTGTCATATAAATGTGGAGTCAGTCTATAATCTCCATTTTGTTTTGAAGTAAGCCAAAATGTTCAAAGTGCTTTTCACAGCATACGAGACCAAGTATGCTTTTAAATCTGGTTTCATAAATGCCTGAGAGGGTTTATTTTACCCTTGGAGACGGTACTTGATGATACAGCCTCATTTCTAAGGCCATTCAGTTGCTTTCAATGGCCTGGCTCTCCCTCAGCAGGTGAACGTTACCTCCTCTGCACAGGTCCACGCTAAATAAAATTGGTCAGAGGCATTTATTGTCCTGAAGACTTCAGAAAAGATTCCAGCTTGTTTTCGCAGCTCTCCAGCAGTGGTGTTGTTAACCTACTTATAACAGATTATGTATGACACCAGCTGGTTTTTGAAAAAATAGTACAATCATTGCTATTATGCAGGGTTACATAAATGTGTGCGCATGCATCTGTTTCCTTTGATGCGATAATACAGAGGTTCCCAAAGACTTCCAAACTGTTATTAAAGAGGGGCGCGGCGAGGCAAAATAAATGAGGCAAATGTTTCACAACTTATGCCAAGTCAACAGCAGATCACAACAAAAGTTATCTCAAGACACTTATCAATTAGAGCAGGTCTAGACCATACTATTTAATTTACAGAGACCAGGCATTCCTGCATGAGCAAGCACTTGGCGACAGTGGTGAGAAACCACTGCCTCAAATGTTGTAAATATGGGGACTCCGGCTTCTGGTGCGACTGCCCACAGCACCAACTTATGGTTAAAGAAGTCAACTATTAAACTAGCGTGTACAACCCCGGCAGCGCACAGCATCACTCTTCTGAACAATCCTATTTTTAGTGCGTGGTGGGAACAGAGGGAATGAATATAAATAGATGTGTAACCATCAATGGTTGAGGCCAAACTGTCCGTGGGGCACTTAAACAAATTTGGTGCGAAGATGTGATTTGTCGTTTCCTGCATGCAGAGATTTCTAGAAATCTGTGATTAAACACATCAGTTAAAGCAAGACATGCCTACACTAAAAATCTTGCCTCACCAACCTCCCCCTCTGCCTGAAGTTATTCTCATTAGATGTTCATTGGTGGTTGATGCTAAATGTTACTGATGCAGGCTTTACTCATGTGTGTGACCCCAGTTAGCCAGAGAGGGGGAAACAAATGCACAAGTGTTTGGAGGGGGAGGAAGCAAAAGGCAGACGTCAGACGCTTTGCCTCATAACACAGGAAGTTAGCAAACCACACAGACGTTGCTGAAGACGTGGTGTTTTCCGGTGTGTACCGACGCATGATTGCTTCAAAACAGCAGAGAGGATGCCTCTTCATGCTCTGAAAGAATCTACACAACAAATCTACAGCACGTAGTGTCTAGGCATCCGTGAGTCTTTACTCAACTGGGGCACAAAATGTTGAACACCAGCGAGTTAAACTCTGGATTACTCAGATGGCATAAACATCACTCTTTGCTGGTTTTATTCTGGTGTTGTGCATCCTGAACTGTCCTGTGCAGATGGCTGAACCCGCCTCATGTTAAATTAATGATCCTGGGGGTGCCGTGGAGTAGTCTGACTGTAAAAGCCCCTTCCAGCAGGTGTTCCCCCCCTAAGAGGTGATGGGGTCATCTATGTATGTGGGGTTGTCCTATGAGAGAAAAAGTCATCTGTTGAGGCATCTGATGTCTTAATGAAATGACTTTCTCTGTGTGCATGAGTGTGCTGTTCTGTGTCTGTTTCTGTACAGCGTGTGTGTGTGCGTATGTGTGTGCACGTGCGTGGTATGAATCTCAGTCATTAGTGAATCCCAGAGGTCTGTTATGGTAGTGAGAGAATGCACAGCATCTTCTGTCTGCCGCCCTGCTGGAAGACGAATCAGGTTTCTGGATCAATAACAATCAATCACAACCAGGGTCATCGCAGCGGATAAAATAAAGTTAAATAAAATGAATGGAAGTAAATCTTGAACTAATCAGCAGTTTGTCTTTGTAAGCACTGGAAAGAAAAAGGAAAAGCATCCAGTGGGTCTACTCATTGTTGTGATTTGTAAGCAGAGGCTTTATTGTTCTTCAGTCTCTGCTGAAGACACAAGTGATGCTACATTTTCTTCCTATTTTTGCATCTTTTTTTTTTGGACTCCTCTCAATTCATAGCTTCGGGAACTTAATTCACTCCAGGGCGAGCCATTAATAGGGGGAGAGAGACGCCAGACACGAGCCTACTCCAGTGATAATGGATTACTGATGTCATTATGGTTTAATAAGGCCTCTAAACAACATCCTCTGATCCAATGCCAGAAAAACAGTTCTCTTTGAGCGTCTGTGTGTGTGTGTGTGTGTGTGTGTGTGTGTGTGTGTGTGAGAACAATGTACATTTATAACTTGTCTAACATCCAGTCATTACCATTATATCATCACAAATGGGCAACCCCCTGAGATACACTGAAAGAAGTAAAGCAAAGTAACAGTGTCTTGTGCGATGGAGGTTTCTTTATGACTTATCAAATGCAGTAACATATTTGCTCCACTAGTTTCTTAAGCAGAGAGAGAGAGAATGTCTAAACATTTAGATTAAGGGTATTAAGCAGATGCTTTTGACCAAAGCAACTTACAATAATTCATACATACATTCATACACTGATGGCAGTGGCTGCAACGCAAAGTGCCAGCCAGCATATCAGGAGCAGTTTGGGGTTCAATATCTTGCCCAAGGACACTTCGACATGCAGACCAGGGGAATCAAACCAGCATCCTTCCAATGACAAGTCACTTTACCCCTGAGCCAAAAACACCCCTTCTTACAGCATAATGGGAGCATGGATGGAAATTTGTTTTAAAACCTCAGAAACAGCCCCCATGGAGGAATTAACTGGTTCCACTATGTGTCACCAAACCACCAACAGTACACTAGATGACCTGAGAGATGATGGTTCTAGTGTTGCACAAATCATAAAATCAATAAAGAAAATCACAAACAGGTCTGAGTCACAGTGACAAGTCCAGTTGCCTCTGCATAGCACTGAGGTATACCACGACCTGGATGACTGAGAATCTTCACGACAGACACAAATCGTGGGGGAAACCTTCCCAAACCTGTCTCCGCTCTGTCATGTTCAAATGTCAGAACAAAAACACCTCGTCCTCCATGTGTTAACCAGTCAGTTGTTGCTCCCAGCATGCATCTGTTTATTTCAGTTAGCCCCCTTCCTATCTGCCACCCACAGTGTCACATATGCATGTGTGGCAGCCCCAAAATTACCCGCTTTTCCCAACACAGCCTGTTTCTAAACAACAGGTGCCTGCACCAGGAGTGACTCACACACACACACACACACACACACACACACACACACACACACACACACACACACACACACACACACACACACACACACACACATACACATACACACACACACCAGTCATCAACAGAAACATAAAACCTTGATGGATGTGAAAGGATGAAGCAGAAATAGACTTAAATGCAGAGAAAGACTTATTTCATATTCTGTGTCCTACCTGGTTGTTGACATAATCCTGGAGACATCAGTGGAAACATGAAAGATGAGAGAAAGAAACAGGATAAAGTCACACAGGGACAGTATGCAAACTTCAGTGTGTGTGAAGAGTAAAATGGAAACAGGCTGGCATATCATGTTCTTCTAATCTATATTCCCATTTAATAAAAGAAAAGTGAGCATGCCAAGGGCCCCATTCAGTCACTCAACAGTGACCAGAGTATAAACATGTCACAGCACTCTGAGCTCTTGTATATGAGATACTTTCTCTGTGTCTCTACGTCATCCCTCCCTGCAATCTTGCTCAAATTTAATGCACTATTGTCATTCTCTGCATTTCAAGGACACTGGCACTGTTCCACATGTTTTCGTCCTGCGCTACCTGGCACATCAGAGTGGCTACAAAATAAAAGCAGCCACAAAAAGAAATGTGGTGGGATTCGGCAACACCGAAGGCTACGAAATGTAATTTGAAAAAGTGGAACAATCACAAAGGGAGTGCACAGGCACACAGGGTGGGCAGAGGACACTTTAAGCTCTCCATTAAGCGCCCCTCTGTAACTGCCCCAGGGGCTTTGCATGTGTAGGGTAGCAGTGTGTGTGAGAATGACAGAGAGAGCTAAGTGCTTACGTGTGTGTGTGTGTGTGTGTGTGTGTGTGTGTGTGTGTGTGTGTGTGTGTGTGTGTGTGTGTGTGTGTGTGTGTGTCAAAGCGTGGCTTCTGGTGATTAGTCAAAAGTGTAACTGACACACTCCTGCCCCAGCGATCCTATCAGAGGGAGGGAAAGTCAGCCTCATTCAAAAGTTCAAGAAAACTCAGCAAGAACCCTTAAAGGCGCACTATGCTGTTTTGGGGGAAGAATATCAATTAATTAATAAATATTAATTAATAAATACTAAAATATTCTAGACACTATAGACACTGAAGATAGAAGGGTGGTAGGGTCCGCCAAATACAAACAAGGTGAAACACTCTGAAATTGTGGTGTCTGTTAAGGACAGTTTATTTATTTCATAATGAAAACAAAGAGTTTTTTGATTCAGGCGTAAAAAAAATAAAATAAAGTTCCCTTTCCAAAAATGGAGGTGACATAATAATGTTTAGGTGTTTATCTTCTCTATGAGCAGTAAAAGACATTTGTAAAAGGCAACAAATATAAACAGTTTTATGGCTTTTTCACAAGTTTGTTGTTTCTTTTTAATCTTCTTCATCGTCACATGTCTAACACAATACTTTGATGACACTGAGTGGAACTTTGGATGTGTAGACTGTGAACTTGAATAAGTATTATATGTCACAAGCAGAAGCTGAGGACTTTTTCCAACTTGTGATTAGTCAGGACACCAGCAGGCTTCAGCTACCAAGACTTTAGAAGAAGAATCTGTTTCAGAAACCTCTAAAAACAGCTTATTCTGCTAAAAAATGCCATATAAAACCTCCATAAAAGGGACTTAAAGTGGAGGTGCGTTTGGGTAAGATCATACTACAGGTGCTACTTGCTGTTTAACATTGATTTAAAAGTGAACAACCAGTGCAAATAAGTCATAGATGGTGTTACTCCTACCGTGTTGTAGCTGGCGGGTTCTTGGCCGTCTGTGATGAGCTCCCGCTCTCCCCTGGGATTTACCCTCCTGAAACGGCGCCTGGATCTCCGTTGTGATCCCTCTCTCTGCAGAAAACCGTCGTCCCCCTCGCTGCCGTTATCCACCTGCAACACACAGTCGACACCCTCCTCAGAATAGCAGCTTCTACGGGATCCACACACATAACCTTCAGGTGTGTGGGGACCGCTGGTGGACTGGTCCTCACTGTTCGAGACCTTTGGGCTCGGCTCAGAGCTGCTGCGTTTAAGCAGATCTGACTTTTGGAGCTTAGGAACTGTGTTTAGATTTGTAAATTCCACGGTCTGGCATGTATAATCCAAGTTGTGATCTTGTAACGTGTCGCCTTCCTTTGTCCGTGAATCTGCCTGATGTACTGGAGCTTCTTCTGAGATCTGGCCCTGCTCTTCTGCTGGCTCCTGGTTGAACATCCAGTTCTTCCAGAGCGCAGAGAGCCGGTGCCAGCGGAGCACACTCATCCGGACTCGAGGTCGTGATCACAACAACACATAAAAGCAGGAAATACCACAGGAGGGGAGAAAGAAACGAGCAGGGGAACACTTCTACACAAGAGATGAATAGAAGTTTTGAATCCAAATTTTAAGAAAAGGTCCAAAATCCCGAGGGGTCCCGTGACATAACATCCTTCAGGGTGAACATCCAGAACAAAAAGGAAGAAAAGAACCAAATTAAATGAACGAACAAACAGATCTGTCTCAGATCTGGTGATAGTCGTCCTCTTCAGAGGGCAGGAGAGTTCAAGATAGAGTTCAGCTGCTCAACACGTTGCATACTGAGAGAGTTACTCACATGCTCGCTCGCTCGCTGGTCTCTCTCTCTCTCTCTCTCTCTCTCTCTCTCTCACACTGCCTGACACACACACACACACACACACACACACACACACACACACACACACACACACACACACACACACACAGAGCACACACCGAGCCCAGAGTTTCCTCCAGGAAACCGTAAATACACAAATATCCTCGCCAGGCAGAAAAAAACAGCGCAGCACACAGATTCCGGCCATACAATTCATTCCCCGTAGGGTTTTTGTGCCAGTCTGTTGTTGAAGGAGGAATTTGTTTTTTTCTCAATTGCTTCATATTAAGTAAGTCAATGGTTTTATTATGTCAGTAATGACACCATTTAACAAAAATTCCAAATACGTTTAACCCAACTGGGAAAACGTATTTGCTTCGTTTTTGTAATACACTTGGTTTCATTTTTGTTTCAGTTTGTTTCTGCTGTGTAGTTTTCCTCTGTTCCTTGAATGTTTTATAGAAAGTTTCCGATAGTGTGCGAAACATACCAAATAAAAAACCTCTGCCAGCTAAAGGGAAAAAATCCATGGATGCTCAAAAAACAAACAAACAACATAAATCAGACTTATTTAAGTGGTTAGTAACTATACTAGTAACTAACTTTTTTTGTTAAAAAAGGGCCTGTTGGGACTTGGTGCAGGTATGCGCTGTACAAATAGCCATTCTTGTAAAAAGTTGTGTCAATTGATGTAGCAGGATAAGGGATTTTTTCTCCACATGTTCCTCTTTCTTGTGAAAACCCGCTGTCTATGTTACCCACAATGCAATCTCGATCACTGGCAGTTCTCTGAGAGAGTCGGTTTGTGCTACGCACCTGCTAATCTGAGCCTTCAGCACCTAGCCTCAAGCGAGATGAGGAGCGAGCGAAAGAAATCTATTAAACACTAGTTCTATTTCATTTAAAAATATCTTTTTACTCTTGTTGACTTTTTCTTTCATTATTTCAAACTTGTCATCTTCAGCTTCTTTCTGACTCCAGTGACATCACTTGTGGCAGCTTGTCAGATTTCATGCAGCACTCTCTGGAGTCTACTCTCCTGTACACCTGTACATCAACATCTGATGTTTAAAATAGATGCAGTTTCCCTTTAATCAAACTCTCTGGTTTGTCCTTGTGTGTCTTGCAATTTATCCATCCATTCACTGATCATATGGGCTTCACAACATGCAAATCTAGCCCTACGATAGCCTTCTGTCATCTTAAATTCACCTCCTCTGACTTGACCATCGTGCCATGCTTAAGGGTTTGCGGTCACCTGCTGGTTTCATCAGCGAACATCATCCTCGCCTGTGACCAGAATATTGATTGGATGATTCACTGCCTTTTAAGAAGAGCTCTGCTATGTTTCTGTTTGCCTGTTCAGAGTATCACTGCCTGTTGTTCAGTCCTCCAGTTTTGTCAGTGTGGCTGTCTGAGAAGCCAAGACAGGAAAAAAATTAACAGGATCCATCTGCTGGTGTTTGCACATTTTTAAGATGTGTCTTCTTTCCGTCTGTCCTTCTCTCTTTTACTTCTTTGAGCCTTTTACTCTTCACTTCTATTTTCACACTGTCTCTAGTTGTGTAATATGCTATATACAGATTTGTTACAAAGTTGTTATTATATGCCACATTTTCAATCGTAAGCTATAAAAGATAAAATGACTAGGAAGCAGGAAGTTGGTGTGAAATCTGTCAAATATTTCCTCATGATTTGGACTTGCCCTTTTGAACTTACAATGTGGTAATGTGCAGGAAGAGGGAGATTTTGTCATGGTGTATGAACTCAAGGGACAGTGTTTTAGTATGTGACCATTATCTGTTTTTCCCTCTCAGGTCAGACATGTGTATTCACACTGCAGCAATTAGTCGGTTAGTTATTTTGATCATCTGTCACTGTTTAGGTCATAATTGTCAAACATTTGCTGGTTTTGCTGGTTTTCTTTGTCATTAATGATAGAAAATGAGTTGTTGCTTCTTTAGTCCAACCAACAGCCCAAAACGCAATTTAAAATTGTCACTTATGGTATTTTATAAATATTTTTTGACATTTTACCAACTGCATTATACAAAATTGTCAGATGCAGGCCTACTACAGATACAGATTGGCCACAAATATGAGAAGCTACAACGACTGTTTGTTCGCAGCTGCTGAGATGTCGATAGAAGACTACAGGCTGATGGGATTCATATCTGTGCTTTCTGCCTCCCTGTATTCCCACATGAAAAGACCATGGATTATATTCCTCAAAGACAAATGCAGGGCTGTTTGATTGGAGACATCGATCAGACAACAGCTTTAAAATAAAACACAAGAGGGATCCTAAGATTTTCTGTCAGTGCTGAAACAAGACGCAAATAGTCGCTGTGGGTTGGTATAAATAAAAGAACAGCGTTATGTGAGGGAGATACAGAATAAGTGCTGCATTGTGGGTATTTGGCTATAATGGAGTCTGAAACAACTGCATGAGGGATAGCTCAGCTATACAATAAGAAACAACAGTTTGCTATTGGTATAGATGTGTTCCTTCTCAATGTAAAAAATGTCTTCTTGCCTCATTTTTTAACGAGCGTCATGAGACAACCAGCCTGAAGGTCGTACACCCCAAATTCTTAGAAATGTACCAAACTTTCATGTCCATCCTGTGACCACACAACCGTGTTGTTGTCCCACTGTGCATGTGCCTCTCTGGCTGCTTGAATGAATAAACCCCCCCGCGCTTCTATCCCGTGATCGGCCATTCAGAACTCCTCTCTTTATGGTTCTGACAGTCACGGCAATAATGTGACCATATTTCCTGTTTCCTCGATCCATTTAAATGTGTTTATGACTAACGTCTACTCATCCCTCAGTTTACATTCCTCTCCACTGTCTAACTGATGGTTTCCCTCCCGTTTCGTTTGTAAGCGCCATTCATTCATTTCCGACTCTCCTCTTCCCACTACTTACTTCTCTGCATTCCCCTCTATTCCCACCGCACAAACACACACACGCACACACACACACACACACACAACCCCACCCTGTCAGTCTGTGAATGTCACTCCTGTCCATCCTGTGACCAGAGTCATGACAACGGCCACAAATTACACTCCCTCTACTATTCCCATGGCCCTAATTAGCTGATTGGCTGCAATGCAGTGTGACTCGAACACAGTCCCTCTGCTCTTGTGTGTTTATGCATTTATCTGGAAGCCTGTGCATGTGTGTTAAGTGTGTGCGCAGGCGTGTTCATGTTTATCTGTGTTTCAGACAAGTTTTCAAGTCATGTTCGGTCCTCATCGAACAGTTCCTCCATGTTTTTCTTCCTGCGGGCGTCCTTGATCATAAGCCTCACTCACTCCTGAAAAGACATCTGTCTCGCAGTAGTCTGTGGGGGGGTTTGGTAGATGAGATGTGCTACTGTCAGGTACCACCAATCAAGCTGGACACAGTTTTTTTCCTATTTAATCCAAACAAGCCGTTGCTGACTGGAGCCTAACATGCATCAACTAATGGACGTTAGAGGGATTTTCTAAGGAAAGTCTTATCTGATAAACTGTATTGCGACTGTAGCTGTAGCCAGGATTTTATTTCCTCTAGACATCTTAAAGATTGTTATCCAATGATCATCTCTTTGCTAAGCTTGGACAGATATAAAATATCACTGAATATCACGATATTTGCGAGATATATTTCACTTTCAGTTTGAAAATAACTGCAGCAGAGCCGTCAGATCGACAAATGATGAGGTCAGGAGGGAGTGACAGACTAGCTGCACCTGATATTGTGGGCTATTCTGTTATGTTGCAATTCATTCTTTGCACTCAAATTCTAATGTAAAAGTTCTTCTCTAGTATTATTTTGTTATATAACCATTTCACATATTTCACTTTCCAGCTTTTTAAAAATGATTCCCAGCTTATTAAAACACAGAAAACAAAATCCTGAAGTTTCGATAGTAGATACTTGAAGTTGTCATTAATAACCAGAACCTGAAAAGATGGTAATATAGTCTTTTGTGATATTTGGAGTGGAAAATATTGTGATTTAAAATTCTGGATATGGCCCAGGCCTACTGCTCTAACCAGCTGCTCATTAAGGAACAAGCAGCACTTAATCAGAGGAATATTCATAGTGACAACACTCCATGACGATGTGAATCTCTTGACCTGAAATTGTCTTGACATGACAGTAAGCTAGATTTCTGTTCACTGTCATGAAATATATTGGAAAAGCTGTGACATTCTGGTCATAGAGGTTCATCAGGTAAAATCCTCTCTCAGCAATTAATGCAGAGTCAAATTCTCAAAGAGGCTTTTACCTCTCTAAAAGACTGAAATGTGTTCATGAGGATTTCTGTACATATTCCAAGTTAAGCGCATCTTTAAAAATGATAAAACAGGAGTTTTCTTGTTGCATTGAAAAACACCTCCTGTTGGTAGATGTGCCATCGAAGCCTCGTGGGACAAACTAACCCTGCGGTGGAATAACTGCAGGGTGTTTAAGACTGAGTTTGCTTCAGATGACTGGAAAATAATTTTTTGCTCATCTCTGTGAACAAATCCATCTAAATTTAAATTTGGCAGTCACAGTGTCCCAATTTCAAACTGACATATTTACCTGACTATAGTATACCAGCTTGTACTTCATGTTAGATAGAAGAAGCTGACGAGTGTAGTGTTAGTATAGAGTATTATATATTAGTCTGATGAGAAGAGACACAGAGCTGCAGGACAAATGGCTGTACAAAATATGAATGCCGCTCCTGGGTCTGAAAAGTGAAGTTGATTGAGAAGAGCATTAAACCTGCATTCTTTCTAATAGCCAGCAGGGGGCACCTCCACCGGTTTCACAACTAAGTTCGGTAGTATGTAAGTTTACGAGAAAATTAACTTACTTCTCACTTTATTTATAACTTTGTAAAACAGCTTCTTGATGAGTCCATGGTCCCAATCAACAGAATGATGTTCAGTCCCATGTTGAGTTAAAAAGGCAGTAAAGCAGGGAATGCTTTTAGGGTATGGGTATCTTGGGACTGACAACTCCCTGCAACGGTACAACTGCATCCTCTGGTTGTCACCCACCAGCTCCGCCTTCTCATCCAAATATGGTCACTTCTGGCCCCCCAAAAAAGATATTCACAGAGGTAAATCCAACCTCGGGGATTTGAAATGAGTCTAATCCCTCCACAACTAGCAAATTTCTATTATTTACATTGACCTGACTTGTTGCTGTTCTTGTATTTTCTCCCGCTTTGTGAGGCAAATTCCTTGTATGTGAAATCCTGCTTGGCAATTAACCTCTTAGTGATTCTGATTTCCAAATGCATATACCTCTGACTCTTGCTCTTCAGTTTGGTAGCCCCTGCTTCAGCATACTTATTATTTACGTCTTATGAGTCTGTTACTTCAGATCCTACCCTGTCCTGCTGTGCTGCAGCTGGTAGAAGCATTACAGAAAAGAAACGACAGGGATATTCTGGGCTGTTAACAACACTAACATCACAAAATCTCATTTCCTAGTTCTCAGACAAAAATGCAGCTACTTAAAGATGAAAACATACATGTCTGTGTGTGTACACAGAAAAACACCTCATGTTCTCCTTCAGGCTCTCATCAGCTGATCCACCTTGTGGCTTTATAGCACTGGCTCCTCTCCTCTTCATCACCTCTGACATCTCCATCTGATCCTCCAGGAAGACAAGATCAATTCAAGCCAATCCTACTCCTTTTTCTCACTTCTACGTTGTTAAATTAAAGCTGATTTTAAGCCTTTAATCCATCGTTATCTGAGTCAACTGAGCTCATTGGATTTTTTCCAACAATGGCCAACTTCATATTCAAACAGTATCGCACAAATCATACCTAAAAGGACCAGACCACTCTCTTTCACTGCAGCAATAGTCTCTGAGAGGACCCACAGGGGTAGTTTAGGATCAAGTGCCTTGTTGAAAGGACATCTCACTATTATGACCCTTTTTCACTGCGAGAACTTTCCGGGAAAATTATGTTCTTTAGTCCCTGGAACTACTGGGGTGGAATTTGCAGCTCTGAATGTTGCTGACAGTTCAAATGCTGTAACATGTAGAGTAGGGCAATCATTCACTCAGTAAACAAGCAGTAAAATGTCTTGCAGAGATGTATTGACTGCAATTTCCTCGGCTTATTCTGATTTCTTTCTTTCTAAGAATTATAATTAACAGCATACACAAACATTTTTGTAATCTGTAGGCGATGGTATCTTCAGAATAAAACTCTGGCAATTAAATAACTGATAACAATAACACGTTGCCAAATATTTTAATGGTCTGCTACTTAATTGTTGAAATGAATTATAAGCATGTACACAGTGTTATTACTTGAACTTATATTAGCCAGTCACCAGTCATGACCAGCCATGCTGAAAACCGAACGTTTCTGGACCCTGGCCTGTCCATCAGGGTATCTCTGATTACTTGTGATGTTTACTGAAGTTTAAGCAAAGATAGTAGAATTCCAACTAATCCTCATCAACTTTCCGAAGCATTATTCCGACATCTACATATTTTAGACATCACAGCCAAGCAAAATTAAAAACATGGCGACTTTGTGTTCTTAGATACAGTAGTTCTGCAACGAGCAGAAGGGACTTTTTGCCCCTCGTCTCCCGGGACAAATGATCAAAAAGGGCTTTTGTCCACACGCAAATTGTGAAAAGCGTACAAAATGCAAGCTGTATGATTAAAGAAAAAAAATCTATTGTATTAAGAAACCAACCTCATGAACTAATGATCAACTAATTAATACAATCAGTTAATAGAATTCATGCAGCCCCCCCCCAAAAAAAAAACATTTCATCATATCTTTCTGCGAGAGATACTCTGCTGCAAAAAAGCATGACTTCCTGTGAATCAGGGGATTTTTTTTCTGTAAAAAAACTGCCTGAAGCGCTGAATATAAATACACTAAGAGCAAAACTGGTTAAATCATTATTGTGTTACGACAAGAAGAGATAAACCGAAAATCAACTCGCATGAAAATCTTGCACATTATTGCCTCAGTTTGAAGTGAACAGTGACAGACTGTCTAAGGGTAATAAGGTTTCATCATTGTTCCCCTGACTACTGCAATGACAGTTATGTAATTCTGTACACTCATAGCAACATACATTTCAGACGAGGATTACTTAGAAACTTCGGTACAAAAATGTTGCGGGGGATTTCGTGCCCCATCTGACAGTCCTTCAACATCACTGTCAAAGGTCAAAGATAACAGACGAGTAGCAACCACAAAGCCACAAGGTCAAATCTGTTCAGGGTTTAATATTCAATATTGAATCAAATCAGCGGAATGTGTGCAACCTGCTGCTTTATGTGTAAAACTTTACTGCTTATCCCGTCTTATCCCACCTGATCCCCAAAGTTCCTCAGACAGAGTTTTGGACGAGCGAAGATAGGAGATAAGGAAGGACATTTACAGAGGACACAAGGAAGAGACTTTGTAGGCACTGCGACCTTGTGGAGGCAGACGGGAACACACTACATTTGTATATGCAAATTACGGCACGCTTAAAGGAACTCCTCGCTGTTTTTCAAACCCACTTTATTAGTCACAGCAGTGTCACGCCATGGCTCAAACTTTCCTCTCCCAGTGTAGTTTTACGTACTGTATGCCACCATAACTGACTGCATCTCTATAATGACTGGTGGTACTTTTCCGTAAACTAGGGACTGTATCCGTCATTCAAAAAATGAATGAATTGTACACTGATTGACTTAGCTTAACATCCAATGAGAGTGATTTTGTTTTATCAACGTACTGAGATGGATTGAAAATTCAGTATGGGTGTCCTGCACTGGTGGCACCAGACGGCGCTTGTTGGCTGCTTTTTGGACCTTTGCGCAGTTAGAATTGCCAACAGCATGTGAAAGGAGTCCCTCTGATTGCTCAGGTTAGCAGATCAGTGCACAAAAGGGAGAAATGGAAGAGAAAAGGAAAGTCCCTTAAGTCTGTCGTTATAGCAGAAGTACGTGATCTCACTCATTTAGCAAGATTTCTCCTTATCATTCTCCTCTGCCTCATCGCCAGGGCAATTTGCAACATTCTACCCGACATTTTCTCGATTTAAAGCGGCTACATTCGCAAGAGTGGTGTCAAAAATGCTGCTTCATCGAAAGGATGTACATGTATGATGGCCACCAGCTGTAGTCTACACGATGTGTTCAAGTGCAGCTTTTTGGCAAAGACACAGGAGACGTGACAGTCTGCCTTTGTCACAGCTAGTTCTTTGATGTAAGTTTTGTGTGTCAGGGCCTTTTCTCATTTACAAATGAAAAAAAAAAATTGAGCCTTCCTAACCACTTGTAGGACTAATTACACTTAAAGAATCTTACATGACTACATTCTAAGATGTTTTGTCCCTTTGTTTTATAAGCAACAGAGTGGACATGAAACAGAGAGAGACAGGTGGGTATGGCCGCTGTCACAGCTGGTGTTTCTCTCAAGAAAGCATATCTGTTGTTAGGAATATCCCTAATGTAAAATGTAAAATATCCTCATATGTTTGGTCAATATGACATGTAATTCTAAATTATATCATATGTTTAATTTCATTGCAGTACTAAGATTTTTTTATGTTCCTTGGCTTCAAAATTTCTACATCAGGTAATTTATGCTTTTTAATGGCAAGCAGTTTGGCAACACATCCTGCCATTGAAGCTCATCTGAATTTGAATCTGAGGACAGACAAATCAGAGTGGGGGGGGCACAGAGGGGAGGCACAGAGATGTGGGAGACAGGGAGGAAGAGGGAGAGAGATGAAAGAAAGGGGGAAAAAAGGATGATGAAGAGAAGGCTACACGGGTAAAAAGGTAATGCAGACATCAAATAAAGATGGCAAAAAAAAACAGGAATGATATCAAAGGGACGGAGATGGGAGCAGTAGGAGGATAAAAAGGGAGGTGGTTTGGGGAGAGACAAAGCCAGAGCGGGGCAGACAGTGTTTCTACTCACCACAATCATTTCTGACGGCTCCAATGTGATGCATTCACAGCCTCGTCTGCCCCCCAGCTGCTTGCCAAAACTGTGGAAACACACACACACACACACACACACACACACACACACACACACACACACACACAATCAGTGTTAAAAACAGAAACAAAGCAAAGTCAGAGATAAAACAGTTCTCACACACTGACGGCAACAGATGCAGTCAATCACATTCGCCCACCCACAGATGAACATCCTCGTGTTGAATGGCAGCAATTGCCTGAATCATAATTGGCTTTGATTGGAGTAAATGTGAAATCCTACCAAGGGGTTGAAGTAGATACTGTATATCTTTACAGTACATTAAAAGTCACATCTATTTGGTGTGACGTGCACCAGTAAGCCTCGGGCTCAACATTCAGACACTGAAACACTCACCGATGACTTACGTTTTGCCCACTTTCTCTTTGCGGCAGCACTTTTCCCTGAACTTGAGCAACATTTTGTGCTCGCCCCTGCACGGCAGGAAAGCTTTTAGGAAACGCAAACAAACACCTGACACACAATGGGGTAATTCTGAACTCCGAACAGCCATGACAAAATTAGGAGCTCGTACCTTTAAGAGTGTCTACTTCAATCGGATGAACGTGGTTTGGGTATAAAAAAAACCTCATAATTCAAAATGTAGTCAGAACAGATATTTTCTATGCAAGTAATCAATACTAACTATTTATTCATTGTGCCATTTTCATTTAATTACCTGGATATGACATGACCAATTTCAGGATACGAGATATTGGTCATGACAAAACCAAATTGTGTTACAACTTTACATTAATAGCTACATGTAGTTAAGACCTCATATTTATCATTTTTCTTTATTGAAAAAACTTTCATACATGTGGGAGACACTAGATTCGGATTGGCTGCTGACTCATAAAAGGCTGCTGGTGTTAGAGCTGTACCACTGAACAGTTCGCGGTGAACCACTGAAAGAAAATAGAGTCGATCAATAAGCCCTCACGGTCGACGCCTAGAACACAACAGTACACAGTCTGCAGAGACTAAAAACACAATCAGTGTTTAACCAACTGTGATCCACACAAAAATGTATAATCTTTAGTCAGACAGGTTGGGAATTCATACATTTAGTGTTCCCAAGTCTTCTGTTCGCAGCTAACTGCTGATGACATTTATCAATAAAAAAAAGTCAATGTACACAAGTGACCGCAGACAATTCAGTTTGCCTGCTTAAGCAAACTGAGATGCATTTTCTTTATCGGAAATGTGTGAATTAAAAGTCTTAGAGCAGACATGAAGAAGATATCGCCATCTACACTAACTTCTCCACATTATGACAACTGCTTAGTGAATCTAATAAATTTAACCTCAGTTTGTCAAGCGGCCTCATCCACAGGGATCATCATGGACTGGCCAAGATCAGCATTATCCCACCGTTTTACCAGTAAACTGTTTTAGCACAATGAGAGTCTTTGTCCGCAGGCCTCGCAGGTTAAGCCCCCAATCAGCTGTTGGCCGATGTGTCCTCTGATAAGCGGGAGGAGAGCAGCTGATGCTGTGGCGAGGCCATGTGGGTCGGTCTGCTCTACTCTTGTCACATGGGAGAAACTGCACGATGTCTTGGCTCACTTTGGAAAAGTATTAGGTGACAGTAAAAACCTGTCACATTTTTCTCTTTTCAGTCCGTCTCCTTAAAACTCTGCTCAGAGGGATACGGAAGCAAAGCAAAACACATTCTGAAAAGCATATTTGTGGTGATGCATTTTTAAACTTTCCTAAACTGTTGAGTCATACACATAGAGTTCAATATAATTAGTTAAACTCAAAGGCAATTAACAACCTGTGTGCAAAAACACACATCTAACAGAAACAAAACCAATGATGGGCTAACTGAAGCTGCGGTGAACAATTATTTTCATCATAAATTAATCTGGATTGATGATTAAATCTATAAAAAAAGAGAAGAAATGCTTGTTCTCTCTGACCAATAGCCTTAAAACCAAAGAAAATCCTGTTAACTTTTGTACGTGAAAAGCCGCAAATCCTGATAGTTGAGGAGCTAAAACTACTAGAACAATGAATGAATTAGGATTTCTGGCTAGTGTGAAAGGGGTATTTGATACATGAAACCAGGCTGGACACGCTTATTTTCCCTCCTTTACTGGCAGTATGCTATGACGAGGGTAGAAGTTGCTCATGTTGGAGGACAGAAAAAAAAACATTGCTCCATCCTTCTCTGTTCACACAGCATTCAAACATTGTTCACCTACATGCTGCTTTCTACTGTTGCCTGTTTTTTGGCTTGTTCATCCACTGTGAAACACACAAAAACGGAAAGGCAAACTCATCTACTGGCAATAAAAAAAGAAGTCATATTGTTAAAAACTGTTTGAAAAAATCTGCATGTAGGTTCCAAATTCTGTGTAAAAAATGGTAATCAGGCTTCGTTTTTACAGTCTCGGCATGTGTCCATGTCTGTTGGCAAGTGACAGTATGTAACAAAAGACAAGTGTCTGAAAATGTGTTTGAATTTCAGAGACGTTTCTTTATACAACCCGTGTCTGTGTTTATGCACACGGTAATTCCTCATGTCTCTTTGTTTCCGTGCATCTCCAAGTGTGTGTGAGTGTGTGAGAGACGGACCGTCTGAACAGCTCAATCAGTGTGTGCGGTGATCCCTGAGAACAGACGGGCCCGCGAGCATGTCTCCCACCCTTTGGCATGCTGAAAGCGGCGACTCAGCATTGTTTAAGGACTGGAGGAGCGGGCTGGTTTTAATTATGGAAGCGTGCTGAGCTGGGAAGCGGCCAACTTTCACTCTCACATCTCCTCTCCGGGTTTGTTCTCACACGGTCGCTCCCTCCTTCACTCTGCTGTACAGCATCTTGCCCTCCTTCTCTCCTCTCATTTTTTTGACCTTCACTTCCTCTTCTTCTTCCCCTTTTTTGATGTTTATTTATCTTCATCCATCAAATGCCATTTCTAGGCTCTATTTGAGACTTTGTCCTCTTCCCCACCATCACTTTCTCTTTGTCTGTCAGCCATAATCGTCCATCAATCTCTCCCACTCACGTTCATTTCCATCCGATCATCCTCTCCTTCCATTTATTTTTCCTTTCCTTCTTTTCCCGTGTCCTGTTGACTTTACTTCGCTCACTCTTTACTTTTTGCTCTACTGTTTTCTCCTTCTCTCTCTCTCTCTCTCTCTCTCTCTCTCTCTCTCTCTCTTCATCTCATTCTGCATTCCCTTTCATCCTTTCCTTCTCTCCTTTTACTGTTGGCCATTCCTCTCTATGGGCCCACAAAAAAAAGAAAAAGAAAACAAAAAAAAAAGAGGCAAACTTTCATCTCATCAGATCCTTAATCACAATTTCACACCGGCGCACACACCACTCTGACAATTTTAAGCCTTTTGATTTAGTGCTCAGATGAAAGCCTGTCTTCGTAATGTGTTCTGATGATGGAAACAATGATGAAAGTCCTTTTATTTCCCCCTGAATTGGATTGGCACATATATTCTTCAGACAGACAGATTTCCTATGAAAGAGTAAAAGGAAGTGGTTGTTGAATCAAAGCTATGGTGCGTCACACTGATTGCTTCTAAGGGAGGAGTGATGTCCACAGAAAGCTGCTATTGGAGGACAATGTCGTCCTTATTGTCGGTGGAAACTGTTGAACTACAGCCAAATTAGCTGCGAGCGGATTTATTTGACACTTCGCTGCCACGTGCACTCAGATTCGCTTTGTATCCACATGTTCAAACTTAAGGTTCCTCTGGATGAGGTGAAACAGACGCGCACCTTAGACCATCCACCCCTGCTGATACGGCCTTAATGCTTCTTGGCAACGCATTTGAGACTAAAAGGATTATATCATGGTTTCTACAGGAAACTAAATTATTCACTAAATGGACAAAATATCAAATGCGTTTTCTTTTCGTAAAGTGCACTGGTCAGGTGAATCCAGGAACAGTAAAAGCCATTATCCCTTTGTATTGAATTCTCTTATTTTAAGAAAGTGATAATGCCGACAAGATGTCCATTATCAGAAGTTAATGGATGAGGTGCAGGCCATTCATTCACAAATATGGACAGCTCAAAGGGCACTATCCTGTTTTTGCTATGGTCACTTGCCAAAGCAAAAAATAAGACCACTAATTTATATTTTTATGCGTGTTGTGACCAAAATCTAAAGTTTTTCTCACAAGCTATAACTCCAGTTCCACTGACTGTAGGGTTGGGCACTGAACTTGGTATTTTTAAGGATACCGACCAAGCAACGTTGGTTCTACCGAGTACCGATTCACAATAAATCCAACAGTGCCAGATTTTGGTAGCTCATAGCTCATCGTTAAAGTATAGAAAGGAAGTGAAAGAACAAGACTTCACTTCTTCTACAAGTCACAGTGAGTCAGGGCAACACTTGCCGCAATAACTGTAATTGTAAAATACACAGCTGACCAAGGCAGCACATCTAACTTGAGGTAACAACCGGTTGAACACAAAATAAACATAGAAGCTTGTACAGTGTTTGAAAGGCTGAACGCCAAGTTCCCTGCAGCTAGCATTGGGCTCGGCTGGTTGAGGGAAAGTTGGAACTCTTTATAAACAGTGAAACCTTAAGTGAGACATCTACAATGTCGCTGACATCTTGCGGTAGGCAGTAGGCAGACAGTATATGAATTATCCCCAGCAACAAGTTATACAACTAATATATACATATATAATTCGAAAAATATATAATTCATGAACTTCCATAGGTTCCTGCTTTCATATTTTCATAATCTGCCTTTTTGGAATGAAGTGATACTTTATTGACCCCCTTCAGTTCTGCCTTTGCCTCCCTGCATGGTGGTCCGAGGTCAGTGTCAGCTGCAGAAAGCATTCCTGGAACTGCGAGGGGTTTACAATCATCTGTCAATGACACGTCAGTGACGGAGATGCTTGCCAACACATGTGCTACGACACCAGGTCCAGCAGTTAAAATTCCTTAGATTGGGTGTTCCTTGTTTCTTTAAATAATTCTGAACTGGCTTGATCAGAAAAAAAAAAATACAAATCACACAGTCCGATGTCACAAAGCCAGGTGAGTGAATGAATAAATGCAATGAAATGCATATCCTGTCTGTGCAACAGCTCCCACCAGAACATGAACGCCCAGGCGTGGTTTTAAGAGTTCCCAGGGAGGAATGCAGTCTGCTGGGCTCACTGTTCTTTCAGAGCCCTTAGCTTGGAGGTCAGCCCGACTCTGACAGATCTCTCCACACTCCACTGAGGCGAGACGCATGGTCCCTGTCAGCGCTGCCCAGAGCCTGCCAAGCCCGTCTTCCTCACTGTGTGTGCTGGTGTCTGTGCGTGTGTGTGTTTGTGCAGGGCAGTGAGACAGGTAGTGAGAGACAAACAGAGGGAAAATACGATTATAAAAAGAAGCTGGGGGAAAACTAGTGTACGTGCATGTGTGTGTTTGTGGGTGCAGAAAAACAAAAAAATACACCTCAGCACAGCTTCCTATATTTGCTCCTTTCTCTGACCTAGTACGTTCCCACAAAAGGTAGCACACTGAGTAAACCCGAGTAACTGAATTTGTGTGGATGTGTGAGCACATGTGTGTATCCACCAAATAATGCTGTGGTTTTGACTTTAATGAGCTCTGATGCCTCTCTGTTGTCAGCTGGTGTGAGACTGTGTCTCACAATAGCAAATGAAAAAAAATAGATAAATAAAAAATAAAAAATCCTCTAAAACTGGATCAAGGCCAAAGATTTACTCAGACAAAATACAAGGGCATTTGGAGTTTTGAAAACTTGTCAAAAAAAAACATGCAAATAAACGTACAGGCCATGAATAATTGCAGTAAAGACAGTTTATTCACTCTCACATAAGACAGCTCCTAAATATAGGAGCTTATTTGGGGAAAGTATGTGTGGTCCAGAATGGCGAAACAAATATTTTGATCCTGTTTGACTTGTGCAGTGAAGTCTGTCTATTTTAAGGATTATTTTCAAACAATTATAATCTGAGGGGGAAAAGCATATTTTGCCTCATTTTAGGGCAAAGTCATCAAACTTCTTGAGTGATGTTTGTCAGACTTGACTGGTGATTCTATACATGCAGTTTTGATTTCACTGGAAGCGAAGGTATAGCTCTCTCTCTGAATTCATTTAGATAGGAGAATGGTCTTGCTAGTGCTGCCAAGATAGCTGCCAAGTGGCACGACTTGTCTAAAAGGACTTCACTGGTCTCTCAAATTGCGTGTTTTCATAGTCTTATACTTCATTAGTTTTATGATAAATGGGGAAGTTTTTTGAAAAATTCTGTTTTGAATTGACAAACATCATATTCGTGATTCATTGCAAAATTCAATCTGGATCAAATCATGATTCGTCTCTCACCATTAGCTACTATACTTATCTTTTTCTGAAATATCCCATGCAGAGAAATAGTAATTTCTAGAGATATGATGATGCAAGTTCTTAATGTCCACAAGAGAACTACAGTATGTTCAGACCGCCTCGGAGGATCACATGATGGCATGGATCGATCAGACAACTCAGGTAGTGCCAGTTGTAAAACTCAAGAAACAGGGAACAACATTTCAATGCTTTCATGCAAAAAGGCATTTGCAGACCAAAACACACCAAATTTGCCACACCAGACATTTCAAAACAAGATTATTTTCAGTGTCACTCAGCTTAAAAGTCTCTGTTACGATTGAAACAAATTCAAGACCTGTTTTTCTTCACGACCTCGCCACGACTTTGGCATCACTCCAGCATGTCCAAATCACTGAAACAACTGCGCCTTTGATAAAAACCTTTAGTGATCTACTGCTCTCACAGCAACATTTCTTGGACTAGCTATTGTGTTTTATTCCCCAAATAAGTCATCTTTCCTTGGAATGGATGGACAGCTCCTCCCACAGCACTGAAAATGTGCCGGTGCTGGATTTCAGCAGGTGATGATTTCTCTCCCCTCTTTTCCTACAGAAACAAGTTGTTGGCAGAAGGGAGAACAGGTTCAGCCCCGGTCCAGTGACAGCTGCAGCGCCCGGGGCAGTAAACCGTGACAGCCGGCACAGAAACTAAGGCCACACACACACATATCTACACACACACACACACACACACACACACACACACACACACACACACACCCTGAGCTGGAGTCAAAAGCTTGGAAAAAAATGCGTGATATGACCAAAACTGCAAAATAGTGGCAATAAAATAACAATAATATAGATTTATTTATTAAAAAAGGTTAAATTTGAAAACATCAAATGCAAGTTGGATTTAACATGTTATAGAATGGTGCATAAATCATTTCCAAATATTCAAATCATTATTGTTGGTGTATTCTCATGCAACTCATATCTGTTTGAGCATCACACAGAATGATTTTAGTGTAATGGCAGCGAGGTGCAGCAACCCTACAGCTTAATATGCTTCGCTGAAGGGCACGCTGACAGGGGGAGATGCCACATAAGTTGTTGCCAGCATTACAGCTGATCACCCTCGGGTAGCTCTGTGCCTGTGACAGACACAATCATAAAATACAGCTGAAATATTTCTTATGAATACTTGTTGTATCATTTGGATGGTGGAAATCAGACACACATTAATGGACGAGTGTCATGAGCAGTTATTTAGCGGGGCATTCAGTCCAAAAAAAGCCTGCGTTTAAACAAGAAACCAGGTTCATAAGGGGGACATATGGGGGATTGTGGCGCTTCAGGTACTGTTTAAACATGTAACACAATCCAGGAAGTCCTGTGTAAGTATGAAATCTATATGTTTTACCAGATACCAAAACAAGGCATATCGCTAGGCTCCAAACTAACTGATTATAGTGATTGCACCTAATTTAGTTGCAACCAGTTATACATTTAATCCAATTACTTAATAAAACGGTGTAAATAATTCTAAACAGCAATAATAATGTATAGGAAATGGTATATATACCAATGCTACATTTTATTTGATCTGACCTGCTGAACATGAGGTGCATCGATGCAACCAATGTGAATATTATCCCCACTAACCCTAACCCTTCGCAGGCTTTTGTGTACATGAGTCCCAAACAGATCTGTGAGTGGGATCGACAATTTGAGAAGGTTATCAGCTGAGCAGAATTGCATCGTTTGTCACAATGTTCCCAAAGTAAACAGTGGAAATAGAGTGCTACCCAACAAATGATCCAAATCCAAATGAATGAGAGGCCTGAGTTTTGTTTTTTTTGTTTTTTTTTTAAGTGTCTGAATGCAGCCTTAGTCTCCAAAACATCCTAAAAATTGAACAGTCCGCTTGCTCTAAATTCCGCACGCCCACAAAGATTTGTTTCTGGCAACCGTAAGAGCTTCACTTCCAAAATGACAATCTATAATGTGCATTACGTGAACAGTACAGACAGCAATCTTTGAGAGTGTAATTTCAGTCAAAAGAAAATTAAGACGAGTTTCGGGCAAAATCTATACCCAAACACAGATCCCGGCCCATTTGGCACCAATGTTTCCATGGTAATGATGGCCAACAGTAAAGAAAGAAAACCGCAGACCACAGTCTGACACACACAGACACAGACACATACACACTGATTATTCTGCTTCTCAGTTCGGCCGTTCTTCCTCTCAGTTTTAGTGCTTGGTTGGCAAACACTGACCGCTCTGACTCACACACACATTAAAGAAGACTGAAGAGCTGGCCAGCAGTCAGCTCTACAGACAGACCACCAACACACACATACACACACACACACAACTGCCAGACGGACTCCAAGGAATGACGTAGTGGGTCATTCAGAAACATTACGATTCATTTGCAAAACAACAGGGTAATCAGTTGAGCATATCAGAGCAGAGCAGAGCCCCGCCAAACTGCTTTACACTCCGAAGCAGTGAGTTTAAGTTTCGCCTGAGCTAACAGAGCGATAACCATTCACACTCGGCTGAATGTCCATTCATGTCACACTACTCAAGATAAGTTCCTCTATTCTTTGTTTTTCCCACAAAACATGAGGGAACAGAAACAGAGTCACATCAACATTTTACTTGTGGAGCTTCAAGGAAGAACAATTCCGAAGAAAGTCGTGGTAAACACTCTGAATTCCACTATGTACAAGTAATTTATACTTTAACTGGAATCAGTTCAGATCTGTGATCACATGTCAGAAATACTGCAGTTTTTTACTGGCAGCTACTAAATGAACCCACATTAACATTAATTAAAGTCAGCCTCATTAATTTAAAACAACCTGGAGCTTCAACCTGAAAACGGGATCAGCAGCAGAAGATACACATCAAGTGTTATACGTGTATTGATTGCTCCAACACACTCAAATAAGATCATCTTATACCAGATTTTGCAGAAACTACATTTTATTCTCTTGAAAGGAGTCGCTGCTCTGTTGGGCTTTAAAAACAATGTTCACTTGCAGTTGTAGAGTGATGCATCTTTTCACTCACAATCTTTGGCAAAGCACAGTCTGCAGCTTGGCTAGAGTAAAGTTTCAGTGTCGCTCCCATATTTATGAGATTTTTATTATTAACTGATGTGCTGGTGACGTTGGTCATTTTAACCAGCGACAGCAACAGTTAGAGCCAGCTATAAATAGGAGGCCTGCATGTTTTCAACACTGGTCTTTACTGACAAAACGAGGAATAAAAGTTTCCGTACGGGACTTGTTAGAGCTTAACAAATCAGGGTGCATTGCTAACCGGGAAAAAGATCAAAAAACAAACTGGCTGTCGAAATCCAACCTTATTCCAGCAGGCATCATATCATAGAGACACATGCTACGTGCTAGACCAAACTCAACGTGTTTTCTCTAGCACGTAGCATGTGTCTCTGACACTGTGGTGCTTTAATATCTGCAGCCACATTATTTCCCCTGTGTTTTCTGTCACTCTTCACTGCACGTTAAATCATTAAACTAACAAACAGCCTTTAACCTAATCTTGTCAGCAGTAACATTTTAAGCAAAGGGCCAGTTTGCTTCAGACTTGTTTAATGTTTTGCTGTAACGTGAAAGAGAGGCCTGTTCCTCATTAAGATAATCAGTATAGATAAAAAAAAAAATAAAAAAAAGGACAACACACGGGAGTGTATGAGTATGTTTTTCAGAGACGTGGGGCCCAGCGGTGGTGAGCTACCCTGCCACAGCGCCGGGGGGAATTCCTGGCTATCCACTTGGTTAAATGCTGGCAGGCAGGAAATGGAGCATGCTGGGTTGAAGAATGCGCAGAGAAAGAGCGAGGGAGTTTTGAAAAATCTCCACTGAATAAGCCTGCAAATGGCGTTAACATTACAGCAACCATCTCTCAACTGAAAGATCCAAAACTTTAACATCACTGACCAGGAACAGGAACTGTGGGGGTCCGCGTCTTTGGATTTCTTGTCGGTGAAAAGATATCCAGCATATTATCCACAATGAGGAGAGGGGAAGTGCAATATTCCAGTAATCCAGGTTTAGATCCAAGTGTTTGTTTTATACTCCAGAGTGTGAACAAGAGTGAAAAGTTTCCCTTTGAAAGCAGAAGTTGGTGACTGTCAAGTCTGTTAGTTTGTCTTAAACTGAGGGAGGAGTGTGTGTTCCCTCCCGCTCTACTGTGTTCTGTCTGTCGGTCTGCTCCAGGGAGGTGTGTGTGTGTGTGTGTGTGTGTGTGTGTGTGTGTGTGTGTGTGTGTGTGTGTGTGTGTGTGTGTGTGTGTGTGTGTGTGTGTGTGTGTGTGTGTGTAGAGCTTGCTCATTTCCTGCCTGGATGTGCTTCTGGGCTCCAGGCAGGCAGGCTGCTCAGGAACACATGGTCAGCCACTGTTCTGCCAGGGGTTCCGCATTCCACACAAACACACACACACACACACACACACACACACACGCACCACCCCCCGCTAGCTCCCTCTGTGACCCTTTCCGAGCCCACCCTGCTCCCCCAACTCTGTGTTAATTGCAGTGTGGGTCAGTTGATAACACACACACACACACACACACACACACACACACACACACACACACACACAGCTTGCTGCCCTGAGGTTATTGATAATTTGTTGGTGCTTTGTGTCCTCACTGTTGTTGGATACACCCCCTTAACGTCACACCAGCTACTTTAATCTGCCTGTGAAATGTCAGGCGTCACAACAGTCAACTGTTGCATTAAGCTTTTATTTACCCAGTTTCACTTTTGTCCATTTAGTCATTTTTCTCATTAAAAACTAACATTTAATGAGGATGTAAGGGACTAGAAGGTAGCAGACAGTGAGACAGAAGACAATTTGCGTCTGGTTGTTCGGTGGTCTGCAGTGTTTTAACTCCACCTTTTAGTGTCGGTTCAGTGCGTCAGTACCTAGAAAGAAGGGTAATGAAAAATCAGAACAGCACAAAACTGCTCTTTTGGAAGCATCCACAACTTTTGACAGTGGAAATGCAAAAATATCCGTTCCTACATGTAACAAAGGAAACGGAAATGAGCCGGACTGCTCGGTCAAAGTGGTTTTTCTGTACTGTAGGTAACGCACTTGATTTGTTTCTGCAAATATTTAAGAATCGTTAATCACAATAAACTTAGCAAAAATGTCATGCAATAGTAAAAGTAATGTGCTTGTTGGAAAGAAAGAAAAAAAAGGACATATGACGATACTCTTTTCTGACGTTTCCCAAAGATTAAATATATGAAACAAGAAAACAATTTTCACATCAATGTGTAATAAAAATCCTCATTTAGTCTACACATTAACCACAAATGTTGGACGTGATAAAAAAAAAAAAATTACCAACCCCATCCAATTACATTTGATGCAGCAACTAATCAACTTTTAATGTAATATGTTCACAAACCTGCTCTTATATGTAATGTAAAGTAATCTGTGAAAGTTGTAGTTGATCTTTCTCATCCAAAAAAATAATCATTTTCTGATGCTTTTTTTCTCTCTCTGGTCATGTTTTAAAGTGATTAATAGTGATTTAAACTGCAGGATACCAGATGAAAACCACTGACTTACACAACGCATGTGTGAACCTTGTCAAAGTGAGAAATGCACAGCATTGATAAAGATTCTTCCTGTAAAACGATTCATAATACTCCATTATTATTACATATTGCGAAGGAATTCAGTCAAATGAAAACTTAAAAACACATTTTCCAGAAATGTCATGACTTCTAGGAAGCCTGCAAATATGAATATATGCTGTTGTATGAGCCCATATTTCAGCTATCATTCTGAATTCATGGCCAACACCCTTTAGGTCATAATTTAGACATTACTGAACAGACGGTACCTGCCCCCCTCCTTTCCGTTTCTGGCAAGTGTTGCCTCTGTTTCAGTCCAACAGCAACAAGAGGGAAGGTGAACCAGGAGCTGAGGGGCGACCTCAAGCAATTTCTGTCACAGTTTTCCCTATTGCAATCAATTCCTTTGTTTAAACAGGTGCAAGATGTCCTTTTAAAAAAGGTATTTCTATGCTGGTTTTGCATTCCGACGTGTCTGAGGAGGGGGAGCTGATATGTTCTTGTGACATGGTATTATCACATTGCATCATGTTTCCCAATTAATCTCCACCAAGATCTCAAAGCTCCTTTGGCACCAACCTGTGAGATGACAAAGATTTTTGACTGCCAAGACATTCAGCTCCCACCAGAAATCTTTAAATCCCTCATAGCAGCATGCTTTCTTCCTGACATGTCTGCATTAAAGTCATAGAGCCACAGTGTGACATACAAATGTGAGTGTGTGCGAAGGCCTATAGTCTTTTCCTCAAGAGACTCATAGTTTCCATTTTCATGTCAGAGATAAAACTCAGACAGATCGAAACACACATTCAAACTCCACATGACAAGGTGACAAGGTAGTGTAGCTTCATGTGTAATGTCAGACAAATCCGATCTCCCCTCACTGTACGACACCTTCTCTTCTCATCCCACCATTACGCTGTTCACTGGTTGCGTGTCTGAGTGTGGGTGATTGTTACATACCAGCATCTTGCCAGGTACATGTGCTCCTTGACGAAGACCGACCCAGAGAGCAGGATGTACCAACAGGTAGCGATGCTGTCTGGGCTGAAAGAGACAGAGAAAGAACATACTCATATGAAACACTGCAGTCTGTACTTCATGACACTTCACAATGCAATACATGTTAAAAAGCATCAATTGTAAACCTTCAGCATTATAACTTCTGAACTTTTGTTGCATTTCATATTTTAAATTTTATCAACTGTATAATGTCTTTGTAGGTTGGTTGGATTTTTTAAAATTTATTTAACTCCCCAGTTGCTTTTGGGCTCTTAAAGTTGAGGACAAGTCCTGCCAAAGTTTAAACCCACCACAATGTCTCCGATTGATTTATGGGCTACAGTGCTTTTCCCCTTCAAGTTTGGTATTGTTTATTTGGAGCCAGAGGTGACAGTATTCAGACAAGAGGGTGGAGCTGTGGAGGATATCCTCACTGGATCTGACTGGGAACCAGAGGACATGCCATGTCAGCAACTTGTCAACCATGAGGTAGCCAAGCCCTAAAGCGCACCATGCTTTATTGTCTATTTTACCGTAAATGTGCCCATAATTTACAAAATGAACACCATGCTGTAAAGAAAAGGACTTGAACCAAGCAACTGGGACCATAAATTCATCTGGAAACAGTTTACGGAGCTATAAATCAGCTAGGACTTTGACTGAGTTTGAGACTGAGCCTCCTGCTGGTCATTAGAAAGAATCCAGGTTTGAGGCTTTTTAGCACCTTTAAATTGAATCTTCACTTTCAAATATTGCACACATTTTGCTGAGTAGTGGGGGGTTCCACTACCTCAGCTGCATTTTAGGCGCCACCCTAGCCATCTTTTATGACTTGGGGAGAAAAAGGCCATCCACACATTTATGGCTGAACTGCCTGAGAAAGATCAATTTGATACATTCTTTGGTGACATTTTTTCCGACGTTTTGAAAAATGTATGAGTTCTGTAAAGGGAACCGAAGACCAAGATGTCTGAAAGGAAATTTAAAGTGCACTTCTGAGCTTTGAATCCCAAATGCTGCATTTTGCATTACCATAAATGTATCCATAGGATGTCAGGCACTATAGAGCCTTGACACAATGTGCATCACTGTAAGGTGAAGGGAATCCATTAAAGATAGGAAGTCACACTGAAAGGACGGTCATTCACTGCAGCTGCAACATGAAATTATTTCTCTGAAGATGAACACATCCAAAACACGAGCTATCTGACTGTCCACGCTTTTTCATGTGTGGATTTTTTTCTATTACCCCCAAGAACCCACCTAGTTCGCTGTGTGCTCAAGTCAGCTGCAAACGCAGACACAATCATTCATGAAGAAGTCATGGGGTGAACATACCGTATGTGTGCTTTTAGTTATGAATAGAGACACTTGACACAAAACTCTTCCCTCTTCTGAGCTCCACTCTTCAAACATTCCTCATTTCTAAATCTACCCCATAGAAATAACATTTCTGCCTCTTCTTCCCTGACAAAACAGGAGACAGAAGCTTTCCTCTGTGATTTATGTAAACTAACCATTTCTACATGCATTGAAATATGAGGTTATTCACTTTCACATCTAGCTGCACCCTTTTGAAATCATCATAAATCCTGGAGAATACAAAAGTTGATCTATGGTGGGATGGAAAGTCGACAGGTAATAACTGTCGCTACCTGATCCGAGTGCCACGTGTGCAAGTACGTGTGCCATCTTGGACAGTTAGATACAGCAACACAACTAGAAGAACTACAGTAAAAGCAGAACCATGTTTAGTGAGGTTATGATCATGATTACATTTGCTAATATTCTACGATAACAATGAACAAGAAAGATTAGGGATATCTGTAGCAGCTAATGTTTCATCTACAGATTGTTGCAATTTAAAAAGATACCTCTGGCACTGAGCAATCAACTAAGCATTTAACAGATGTGAATTAACTGAAAGAAACACTGATGAATAACATGGTGAATCATCCATTCTGTGCCCTTTTTGATTGCTTTTGGTTATCTTTGTCATTGACTGTTTTGCAGTGGATGCAGATGTAATATAATCATGTTTGAAAGAAGAAAAAAAGTGATTATGTTCTTGTTGCACTGTTGGGGTTTAAGTGAGGCCCACGTGATTATCTGCTGTTATGGTTTCATTGATTGCTTTCATCTGATGTTGGTAGTGTGTGTGTGTGAAAAAGCTGACTAATTGGACACGGCAGGCACTTTGTTCTGGGTTAAGGTACTCAAGACAAGCCCCCGGTAGAGAGGCAGAAGATAAAGTTTGTGTGTTTGTGTTTATATGATTTCAAATTAAGCCGCCGAGGGTCTAATATGTTTTGAGCTAGCATGACAATAGATCAACAGCACGTGAAGCTTCTCTCTCTCTCTCATCCTCTCATCTGTCTCTGTCCTCCCTCTGTCTCCAACACTTCCTCCACATCAACACCTCATCACTCTTCTATCCTACTTCAAATTCGTAATTTCCAACCGCTTCTCATTTTCTCGTTTCTCCTCCCTCTTGACATTGCTATAATTTTCTTGTTCTTTCTCTTAAACATATTCACCTCTTGTTTCCCCCCTGCAGTCCTCCCATGTACTGTCTCTTACCATACCTTCTTACATTTTTCATTTGCCTGCCACTTCTTCACTTCTCGCCTCATCATCCAACTTCTAGTCACTTTTCCTCTTGACTAGTCCTCCTCCAAATCAACACCACATATCATGCTAATATTACTTTTTTTTACCACCTGACTCATCCATCTTGTTCACACACCCTGACAAACAGACAGTCAGAAGAGATAGCAGGCAAGCTATCACTGGATCTGGAGTTGGCCTCAGGAAAAAATATCAAGCACTAAAATCACCTCCTGCAGAAGACTTGGCCAGTTTTATCTGAGGGCAACACATAAAGTGCTTTTTTTGCTTTAAATGATCACTTCAGTAGTTACAAATGGGCTGACAGATTATCAGACCATTTGTTATTTGTCAGCTTACAGATTTTTTTTGGTCCTTTTAGTAGGATTCATTGACATTTACAAGAGTAAGAGAATATCGCCAGCCGTATCCGTCAACACAGTGCTTAAGACCAGGTTTAAGACAGTTCTGAAAACACACTACACAAGATATTAAACTAGAGAAAAATACATTTTCAGAGTATAGCGTTTTTTAATGAGTTACATTAGAGATACATTCAGGATAAATGCAATAAAATCCCCCTTTTGTGGCAACAATCTGACTAGTCCCCATTTTGAGGCAAAGATCTGGCTAGTCATCCAACTCCAAGTATAATACAGTAATACAAGTGACTTATCCAAGTCAACCATGCTGATGTGATGGTTTGCTGTAGTGCAGCTGCTTCGTGGCCAAAACTGATACACTTTTTATTCTAGGCAGCTACGCGGTGTGAATATTCAGGATTTTGTGATTGTGAAGCAGGACACTCTTATTAGAATACTGTGAAACTTGAACTTTGTAAATACTGGTAATAAAACCAACTCATATTTGAATAAGTCAAGCTTCCCTCAGCAGCTATTTGAATAAACAGAGTCGGTGCAGCAGAACAAGCAGAGTGCTTCCTGCACAGCGTGAGAACTTGTACTTACTAGAACAGGATGTGGTTCGCCTCATGTCTCTCATACCTGGCTGAGGTGCACATCGACCTGAGAGAGGGGGAAAGATGTTAACGTTTTCTCTTTGCAAAGCATTCATAAAATACTCATCACTCTCAAATCCACTACACATCCAATCTAAACTCGTCTCTGAGAAGGCATCAAGCTCTGCCGTTTCAGAGATTCAGATCATTAGCGTCTGTGAGCTCAGAGTGTTAAAGTGACCTGCTACTGCTGCACAAGCTACATTTCATTTTGTTTGGTCTCATGTGGCAACATTTTGCTGCATCTTTGGCCAGTTGAACACAATTCCAACAAAACCAGGGTTTGCAAACACATGTGAAGTGCATTCACAAGCTTGAAAATTGGACCGAGGCCTCTGTGATTTCATCAAGTCAGCATGACAAACTGCTATGAAAAGTAACTATGATGTTAGAAAAATTAACAAAACAAAGAAACAATTTAGAAAGTTTATTAATCGATTTGGGTGAAACTGTATTATAGTCTATGGAGAGTGTACCCTCTGCTGTCCTGCCTGAACTCTGGACAAACAGCTTAACTTGTTTCATTTGTTTTGTACCGTTTCTAATGACCAGCCTCCCAATAAACCCCTCTGGACCAGGGGCATATGCAGCCTCTGAGAACAATGGAGGCCATTTCCAGAATGTAGGTGATTTATGGAGCTGACGGACTTATACCACTAGCTTTGCTGCTACAGTGATTGCTAACTGGTGCTAAACTTAGCTGCTGGTGGCTTGTTAGTGGTCCTATTTGCTACTGCAGCGCCAGGGTGCCAGGAGCAGAACCCTCTAAGGTCACATTGTCCTCCAGTCACCAGGAGCTGCTAGTTCGGGGAGAGTCGCTAGCTCCATGGCATTGGCTGTAACGCATTATTAGCATTACTGACTACAGTGCCTAACTAGAAGCCTTTTTTTTAACAGGAAACATTTATCTATACTCCAATTGCTGTTCATGGTAGCTTGTGTCTGCAGATGTGTCCCTTAACCCCTACATTGTGGAATTTTTTCTTGTAAATGGTTCAGATTATAATCTCCTCGCCACCATTGTTAGGCGGAGGGCCCATTCACCTGCATATTCAAGTGAACAGTCTTGTTCGACAGTCCTTGCTGTCAGCAGCTCAAGCGTCTAAAAACATTGCAGACTTGATGCAGAACATTTCAAACATGTATGGTATGTAGATATGAATGTCTAAAAGCTCCTCAGCCTTAGCATCCTGTGAATGATAAAGCCAGAGCGGGAAACCAACCTTGGCCAAAAGGCATTTCCATTGAAATTCTAACCAGTCCGTGGTCTTGAACTTGGTTGGGCAGGGTGTGCCACACATGGAAAGTCATTCATGTTTCAAGTTTTCCAGAAGGCCACTCTGAAGCTACTTTGGTAAACGGATACTGTGATTTACACCTCATTTAATAGCAGTAAATACAAATTCTGGGAATATATATAAAAAGACAGTAAGACTAAAACTGAATTTTGGTTTTTTGAAATGTCAACAACTCACCTTAGCTGATGTTCCCTCAGGTGAGCGAGGACGTCCATATGGTAGAGGTTGCAGTAGATGGTGTGCAAGTCCTGCAGGACAGAAAGACAATGAAGACAATATAAGTGAACATCAACCAACCAATCCAAGAAAATAAGAAAGAGAGAAAATATGAAGAGATTTCAGATTTCCACACACAAAATGGGAAAACTCTCACTTTTCTAAAATCTAAACTTCATCATAATCCTAGCACAAAAAAAACAATACCTGCACAGTCCCATGCAATAATGAAAAAAAAAACATTTGCAATCATGTTAACATCAGCGCAATGTTTAGCCAAGCTAATAAATCTATTCTCTGTGAAGCCATTTCAAAAACTACATTCAAAGCCACTTCTACATACAAGTTTGTAAAGTCTGCAGACTGCCAAGATTGTGTGTATTATGGGAAAAGTAAAAGCTTTCAAAAGATTAGCTCATTGTTTAGAGTGTGTGAAACGTCTCGGCAGCATGTAAATCCCATCTAGTGCAGTACTTTGACAGAGGCCACTCAGGCAATGCCAAACGCTGCCTATCAAATTGACACCCTCGAACCAGACAGCCAGGCATGCCACTTATGTACGCACATGACAGCAGTGAGACAAGCACAGATATATCCACCCACGGCCTTAAAATAGTACTCTATCAGGGCCAGCTGTCAAAACATTAAGAGGCTGACAGAGTGTGTTTGTGTGCGTATGTGTGTGTGTGTGAAGGCAACAGCTTCATATAAGCATCTGTAGGATCAAACAAACACACTGGCTATTGAGGCCACAGGGCAACTAGTTTTAACAGGTGGACTACATGGCTGACTGGTTATGTACACACACGCGCGCACGCACACACACGCACACACACACCAGTTTCATTACAGAGAGGAACACCTTACTTCTTTTCTCTTGGAAAGCTGCTCTATTTTTGAATCTGGTGCATCTGCTATAAAACATTAAAAACAGTCTAATAAAAAACAGTTGTATTGCCATGCACAAGAGGTTATAGGAAATCATTAGGTTAAATAGTTTGACATTTGGGGTAATATGTTATCAGCTTTCTTATCAAAGTTAGATGACAGGATTGGCACCACTCTCAATTCTGTACAAGAGATGTAAAACTACTGTCAGCAGATGCTAACATAGCTTTGCACAAAGATTGGGAACCAGTGGATACTTCAAGCCTGGCTCTGTCCAAAATGGATCCTAACTATTTCCCATATGTTTTGCAATGATCCCTCAAATGTGACACTTTTGCAGAAATATGCAAGAGAGCCAGGAATAAGACAATAAACCTTACTGTAAAAATGACACCGGTGCAAAGAGCAGCGATATGGACCAACTGATCTATCGGGTGAATTCTATATCTCCAGCATTATAATATTATAACATTTCCCGTAAAACTGAAATGGTCCTCTAAAAGCCAGCACTTAGACCAAATTAGCACATTTAAACAAAAAATGCAAGTGTCAATCAGTAGTTCCAACAAATCAGTGCAGCTTCTGGATTACTGACAAATATTTTCCCTAACAATAATCCCACTTTTCAGATAAACCAAAGCACAGCTGCAGTTTACGAGAACAAACACACGCAGCTACGTCCAGCGCCCTGATCTGAAACTAATAACTCAGAATATCCCTCGCCGACAGACTCATATTTGTAGTGTGTTGCCTTTGTTGGAACCACTTCCTCACTACTGGTTTTGTTTACATAGTGCTTAGGCAGATTGAGGATTTGTTTGAAATCATTGCCAAGTGTTTCATACAAATACTGACAGCCAGACACAACTTTCATGTGTACTCTGAGGGAGTGTAACTGGAAATCATTTTAATGCCACGATAAGGTTGCTAGAATCTTTTGCCAAGGCTCCACAAATGTGGTCATGGACTGGTGAAAGAATAGAAGACGTGATCAAAAATCTTTAAAAATGAAAGACGGGAAGTATTACAGGATATTACAGAAATACAATAGAACATAAAGCACAGAGAGAGAAAGAGAAAGACTTAAAGAGAATGCAGCATTTTTTTGTGAAAGTATACTGTAGTGTCTTGGTTTCTGTGTGTGTGTGTGTGTGTGTGTGTGTGTGTGTGTGTGTGTGTGTGTGTGTGTGTGTGTGTGTGTGTGTGTGTACACAGGTAAACTGAGTCAAGCAGCAGGAGCCGGCGGAAGCAGAGATGAACACTGGGGATTGGAGGGCCTTTAATGCAACGGACCGACACACCTTTTTGTGTGCTGTGGTCTCAGTCTGACTCAGGAAGGAAGGTTCAGAGAGAAACTACACATGAGGGGGGGACAGACAGAAAGAGAGAAAGGAAAAGAGGGAGACAGAGGGCAGCCACACAAACACCTCATGTCAGATCAGTACCAGTTGGTTCACCTTCTTCCAGTCTAACATAGTCCGACCTAGTTCCACAACACTGGAGAAAGATCTTCCTGATCTTTTATCGTCATTCTGGTATAGGAGAAAAAATGCTCAAGTAACTTTGTTAACTTAAACCAATCAAAATAATCACGGGCAGTGAAAAGGCCAATGCAACAACAGTGGCACCCTAAAATAGTGTAGTAGTTTTTCTGACTTTTTTTGTTGTTTCAAGTTTGAAACAGAGTACCAATTAACTGAAGATGACAATTTAAGACGTATATAAGTTGTAGTTGCTGTGGCATCTATGGTTGATCAGTCAGTGGCAGTAAGCCCTGCCTGTAAAGCTGCCCATAGCTCCTTGAACTATCATAGTAAAACCTAGACTTTGTCTCTGGTTTCTCCAGTCGAAAGGCAGGTCTAGTTCCTTCATACTAGCTGTAACGACCAGTTGGTAAACTGACTAGTCGACTGAAATAAGACTAATTGCCAATAATAACGGATTAATCTTTCAAGCAAATATGTTAAACATCTGCTGGCTACAGCATCTTAAATGTAAGAATTTGCTGCTTCTTTATTTTTGTTTATGTTAGTACGTGAAGAGTGTTTGGACAGTTGGTTGGAAAAAATAAGTGTATTTTATTCTTCTTAATGAAAACTCTGTTGGACCCCATGGAAGACAGGAGTAGAGGAGTAAAACAGGAGACTATGCTTCTGAACACAGTTATCAGATGTATCTACCCAAGTGTGATTCTTGACTGTAATAACATCTTGCATTATAACCGTTAAGAGGAAGGAAAACACTTGGTTCCCTCTAAGACAAAAACACAGCGAGCTCCATAAAAACACAGACAACTGCCATTTAGATAGGAACTAAACACACAAGGACGCAGGGCGACCTGGCCAGCTGTTCCACAACGCGAGTTGTAACCTCCATTTACTGATCCTGGGGCAAATGCAGTGAGCAGAGAGCAGGCATTAAAAAGCCTGGTTCACAGTAATATAGAAGTAGACCTGTATTGACTTTAGCTCACAGTTAACTGGGTTAGTGAGCACAACAAACTGCTGCAGTAAGCACTCCTGTCGTGTTGCTGAGCATGCATGTGTACATGTACAGCAAGTGTGTGTATGTCAGGACATAAAGGCCTGAGGTGACTTGATAGCGTGGGTGCTCGGATTAGGTGAGACAGCCTCCCAAAACCCACCTCACCCCTCCTTTACCAGTGTGTTACGGGGTTACACTGAATACTCTGCCTGATACAAAAAGACACAGTAGCACCGAGCACATTTTTTTTTTCGCCAGTGACAGCAAGTTTGTGGCCCCTGTGGCATGTTGGAGGCGATGACAGAGTAGGGTCTCACATCACTATCTAAGACGCAGATCTACAGACACAACTTTTAACTTTTCCAAGAAGAAAACAGTCTGGTAAGTTCAGGGAATTACATCAATTCACTCTTACACAGTTTTTAGAACCACACAACACTTACTCCAAATCACGATATGATATCCAAAATCTAAGATAACATATGGTCCAATATCATGATAACTATATAATTTCACCACATAGCTCAGCCTGAACTGAGTGTTTATTGGTCCGGTGCAACACTGTGCATTCTGGTTGTTGTTGGTTTTCTACCTTTTGGGCAAACTGAAATACCACAGCCCTATTTTTCTGTTTTCTCTGGTCATGTAGCACCAATTAAAAAAAATATTTGTGTCCTGCTGTAGCATACACAGCCCATTTTTTATTCTCTTTCTAGCTGTGGAATGCTTCTCTGAATGACACATTCTGCCAATACTACTACACACATCCATGAAGCCAACTGCCCCCATTTCATGTATTGATTGGTGTAAAGCAGGTCATCAATAGGCCCAGACAGACAGATAGCAGGATGTCCGAAGAGGAGCTCTCTGCTTTGTCGTTTCCATCGGTGGTCTCCCAGGGAGAGGATGGTAATGTGATCACTGCACCGCCCACGCCAATCTCTCTCTCTTGCTCTCTCTCTCTCGCGCTCTGTGTGCCCTCAGTACTGAAGTACATACACTGCTTGGTCTTGAACAGAGGGTGTGGTGGTTGCGGTCTCGTTTTTGGTGGCCTACACAAGGGAAACGATCCCTATATTTTTACATAGAAGTGTCAATCAGCATATCTATTCTGTAGTGGTGCCTCTATTCCCAAACCACATGGAAAACCTAAACCCAATGTAGTAAAGTTTTACCAACACATAATCTGTTTTTTTTCTTGTGAAATATGCACAGGATTCGAGTTTAGAAACTCTTTTCACAGACATTTTCCAACTGATTTGCAGTGTTCGTCACCAGGTTTGCCTTGTCTTAACATAAAATGGCACTAGTGGACACTAAGTGAATCTAAAAAAACCATCATACTCCTGATTAGATATACCAGCGGGTCAGTTCTTCTACACCTTCATGGTCTAATAACTAGGTGAAAAAGTGAATGACATTCAGGTCTGAATGTGCAACCATCAAAGCCATGTCTTTCATTAGACTCAAGCCCACGTGCCGTTCATTGTTGTCTCATTGTCAGCCCTCAGGACAGAACATGGCGGCGGAGCAACCCTCCTCAGTGACTTCTGACCTTTGGCCTTTCCTCATGTGGTGACCTGATGACCCCATCTGTGGTTAAGACGTCACAACCTCCAGAGATATCCATTAACTCATCACCAGCTGAGGACTTGGCATTTTATTTACCCTGGGGATGGGCTTTACATCAATATATCATGAATGTGATATGCCACTTTATATCATCTTAGATTTTCGATATCATTATATCAGGATATCGGATGTGTTGACTTCTTTTAAAGGCTGCATTACAGTAAAGTGATGTCATTTTCTGAACCTAGGGTAGCGCCTTTCTGTGCAGAGTTTGCATTTCTCCCTATGCCTGCGTGGTTTCCCTCTAGGTACTCTAGCTTCCTCCCATAGCCTAAAGACATGCAGGTTAGGTTAATTGGTCACGGAATGTGAGCAAGTGGATGGTTGTTTGTCTATATACTTAAGCTTTGTGATAAACTTCTGACTTGTCCAGGTGTGTACCCCACAGCTCACCCACTGTCAGCTGGGATCGAGGAAGAACCTCATTGGGAGCACTTCCGTCTTTACCCGTGCAGATCTTTGATAGACGTACTGAACGTACGTTACTTTATTCCTCCAAGAGTGCAAAATAGAGGTGGTGTGCTAGGAACTACACAGTGCCAGATCCCTCCTGGCCATATAAAACCATATAACCCAAGCCCAAATTTAACCATGTCTGATAAAGTAAAAATTAAAACTAATGACTCAAATTATTGCACTCAATTCACTGCTGTTTTATAGAGGTTTCAAATCCAGTTGTAATTTAATTGAAACTATAGATTTGAAAGCATTTTATAGTGGCACATGTGAGTGAGCTGGTAGAAAAAAACACTTTCTGAAAGTTATTGAAAAAAATGACTCTTTGAAGATGCACGTTTTGCAGAAATGTCCCCAAAAAAAAAAAAAGAATATAATCTACTAACAGATTCAGAAGTGATGGCGTCAAACTAAAAGTAACACGAATGGAGCCGATTCCTGATGCTCTGAGCTTGCATTAGTATTAGCTTGCTCAGAGCATCAGGACTGTGCCTGTCCTGGTGAGTGTGCTTCACGTCACTGCAGTGCTGCTGCTGCCACCTGCTGGCAGAAACATTATTCACATCATTTAAATAAGACTTGGTCCAACAGAGGGTGTACATCTGACTGCCGACATTCAAATAATATCAGAAGCAGCTGCTAACCAGACAAGAAAGGCACATTAAAAAATGCAAACAAATGTGTTTACTGCAGTGGAAAAGTGATGTGAAACCAGTTTGCAGCGTCTGTCAGAGCTATACTGTCACCCAACCGCAGACTTTTAATCTGTCCTAATCTGTCGAGTATAATTTTACCCACATTTCACAGTAACGGTACATCTGCGTGTTTGTTTTTTCTAACACCCCTCACTCTGACGGGATTCTGACACTTCTGACCCGTGGCCTGCTAAAGTATGCCTGTTATTCATACATAAACAAGCTGTGGCAGCACAGAACCAGCGCCAGTCACACAGAAGCAAGTTGTTGCAGTACAGAGATTGTTGTTGTCCCACCCACGGCATTTCTCCGTTTCCCATCAAAAGGGCGGCCTATTAACACAGAATTCATGATATGTTGAGGCACTCCTACATGAGTAAGGGGGGGGAGCCTTGAAATTCCATGTCTGGAGGCTTTGATTTCCAATTTCTGTCTGGAACTGAATGCAGTTTGAGCAGTTCCTTCTTTCACTGAGCCAAATACAATCCTTCCATAACCTTTTGCGGTCTAAGAGCGTGGTTCAGTCATTTAAATTCAAGCACATAAAATCAAGCCACAGCAAAAAATTCCAATATCTTAAAGTCTTTATCCAAATTATACAGAATCCATGATTTTTTTTTTTTTACCTGCTGTTAATACCATCTTTGATTGTATGTTTCGATTATGATCAATAAAAGCTTGCTCATTCCAACACAAGTATTGTTTTATTCCAAATAGTAAATGAGTTTATATGAGCAACTGTGTAGACGTAACACCAGATTATGTTGAAAATCAAGCAGCTATGCAGTCAGTGCAATCAAATTTAAGCATCTGCCTAACCTAGAAAACTTAACAGTTAAAACTAAAATGGCACTTAGCGGACCATATGCTGCTGCCAAGGTCTAACTGTCCCTTTTAATTAAATCACGCCTAATCCGATATCAAACAAAACATATCTAAATCTGCTAGATATGGAATTTTATTTGGCTCCACATCAAATTATAATCTTAGATACCAACCAACTAAACACAAAGGCTTTAGTTTCATCAAGATCCATTGCATTATTGCCTGAGAAATGAATGAAATGTTGGAAAAAAAAAGAGAGGAAAATATCCTGGGTCCACACAAGTTAATGGGGTCTACTCTGTGCTTGGACGCATTCTTCATCCAAGATTTATGGAAATCCTTTTGGTAGTTTCAGCGATGACAAGCCAACCAACAAGCAAACAAACACAGGCGAAAATATAACCTCTTCAGCAGAGCTAATAAAGAGTTTTTTCAAACTTTTAAAAGACATTGTGCGAACCCTGTGAAAGAAAAGCCTGGATGTCAATTTGTGGTTCCAATTTGCTGGTTTGAACTCACAAGCCATATATAATGGGTCACGAACTTGTGTTGGCGAGAAAAACATTCCAAACCTGCTGCAGAGGTAGAAAATCCTCCACTGAATCTTTGTAAAAAGAAATACTTTTCAGGCAGAACCTGAACCTTTGTAGCCTTTGTAGAGAGTTCAGTCACCCCTCGGCCCACAACCGCCTCCACCAGAATGTACAGTATGCCTGTCGAGTCTGTCAGCGACACAGAGAGGATATTGTGGACAGATGATACAACAAGTCCATTCAAGCCGGCAGAACAAACAGCTCGGCTAACATCCTGCCTGCATAACCAGCCTTTAACATTTACATTACATAGACTACCAACTTCACCATCATCTGTGTCAACACTGCTCTGGGATATAGCATAACAGGGCTCAATGTAAGGGACAAATCTGCTTTTGTGCACAGTATAGTCAGAACAGAAGTGAAAGATACATTTCTCAACAGAATGACTTCCAAACACACACACACAGAGTAAAGAATTAAGTTTTATGTGAAACTGGTGCATCACGTTGGATGAAATAAAAGGTGTATAGTCCTGTATCACAGCTGTTTAGCTTGTATAGGCTGAAATATTAACTAAAGCCACTGTTGCACTCATCTGTAGTAGAGGGAGATGCTCCATTTCACTTTCAGTAAAGGGCACAGGGAATGCAAATATCAGCTTGTCAGAGGTTGCACAAGAATTCAGCACAAGTGCCCTCTGCTGTACCATAAACCTGAGTGAGCCTGTGGGTCATTGGAGTTAGATGGAGGTGGTGAAAGAGCTGAAGCAGCCATCTGCGCTAGTGATTTAAAGGAAAGTTGTGACAAGCAGTTGAAATGCTGTACTCAGCTGAATTTCAGAAAACGAACAATGATTCTAACAACAATGACTGAAAACAATGATTAAACTGGAAATAGTAGGGGGAAATTAAAATCATTGTTATTTCAATGTTTTGAGAAATTAAATCCATATCAGTAAGTGTGCCGATGGGAAACATTTGTTAATTAATGCAATAAAGTAGTTTTCTGGTTATCTGGAAGAGAAGAAATGACCTCTTAGCTTCAGTGCCATTTTCTCTTTGTTATGATTATGTAACCATGCAGAAAAGTCAATAATCAGAAATTTAAAATCCAGTCCTGACATTATAATCTTGGGACAATTGTGTAAGACAAACCAATATATGGGCGTCCTGTGTACCTCCTTAGCTACAGGCTATTTGTTGAGTCTGTGAGAAACAGTGAGAAAAAATAAATCATGTATAGATTTCACAGCTTTTAATGCATGGAGATGCATCGACCACCATTTCATAATCGAACTGTAGAGAAACACCCATAACCTATAAAAGCTCCGCATTTGTTCTTGATAAAACATCATGTTGGAATTAAAAACTGCAGAGGCTGAGAAAAATGTACCCATGGTCATCACTCATGGCTGCGCAATCTCCTTACCAGACATTTAAAGGCTCAAAGCTCAACATCAAGCACGATATAACGTTAATATTCCTAAAGCCTTAATGGTTTAAACCCACAAGGTCAGCCATGATCCCCTGGTATCACAACTCCAGGCAGGATCATTATCCATACAACACAGAAGCTCACTGACAATCCCCCTGCTCCACTGCGCAGCAGGCCTTATCGCTGCAGCATCACTGTGAGGTTTCAAGTACACTTGCAGCACTTAAATCTTCCTAAATCCCCTCTTTTTGCTCACAGCTCAGCCTCTTCTCCACTCAAAGAAATCATTTTCAGGGACAAACCCAGGTCAGAGAGAGGGAGCTGAAACCAGCTTGTGCAAAAATCTTCAAAGACCCTTTTTCAAGCTTTTACCACAATGTGATCTGCAGAATTAAACAAACGCGAATCTCATCGTTCAGCAAAACACGGAAGGATGCTCGTCAATGTGCACTCAGCAAAGAAAAAAAAACAAAACAATGAAAACAAATACAGTGCAACTTCTGGGTCCTGAGAGTTTCCGCGCTGAAAACTAAAGGAGTTGGGTTCATAAAAAGCCCTGTGACGACAGTCGTGGTGCTGGTGGTGGAGCGGGTTATGGAAACAGAGGGAAGAAGGGAAGGAGAGCAGAGGGAGGCGTCATTCATGACCAGAAAGAGATCTTGACTCTACTGACTTGAGCATTTACAGTATATGTTTGTAAAAAACACCAGCAAAACATGTGGAGTTGAAGAAAATAACACACAGCTAAAGAGAAGATGAATAGAGGGTGCGCACACTTGATGAATCACTACTTCCTTCCTGGGAATCCAGCCAACAAGCGCAGCATGGCAAATTTCTACCACTTTGTGCAAAAAAAGTTCAGAGTGTCACTTTGTGAGTGCTATACTATAATTTCTGACTTTGTATTGGGAGCATATGCTCCTTCTTTACTCGTACTAGAAAAGAGGGTAAGGAGGGAGTCTGGCGCAGAAAACACCGCACCAGCTGCCCTCTCCTCGCCAGCCAAACCAAACAGCCACACACATACGCACAAAAACACTGCCACACACAGAAAATGGAAAATCTGAGCCTTTATGTAATGTTAGCTGCAGTTTAATGCTGAAATGAATGAAGTATGCACAGGAAGTTTTGGTTTTTGTCTGCAGCCAGTGAAAAGTAGGAAGAATTAGCATTTTTTCAAGAATTATAAATATGAAGTATTATAACATCCTTGGATTTTATATACATATACGCAATGAATATCAAAACTTTTACAAAAAAAACCCAACTTTTATTAATTATACTAATTTTTGGGAAAATATGCAGTTAAATTTTCTTTATCCGTGACCAAATAACTTCTAGATGTGTGTTCAGATGCGAGTCAAACTGTGGTTGCAATAAAGTGAAAACTAGTGGAGGTATGATTTTTGGGAAAATGACTGATTCCTGTAAACAGTCTGCAAAAGTGCTTTAAATACACAGGTTGTGCCAAGTGTCCTTAGGGGTTCTTGGATGTTGAGGACACATTTCAACTCAATCCAGTGAAAAATGAGCAGTTGGTGAGGCTCTGAATACACAAAAGTGACCCAGATTTAGCTGTGACGGCCAAACTTTAAAAATCCTTGACTAAATAGTATTTGGAGTACAGCTGTAGGATTTTGCAAAGCCCCTTGAATTTATTTGGAGTTTTAACATGATTCTTTTTCTTTTTTTCTTTGTTTTTTTTTTCTCAAGACAATCCATGACATGAACTGGGAAAAGTTCTGAATTCTGGGTGAGCTGGCATGGACTGACCCATCAGTTGCAACTCTACATTAGAAATTTCTAAAGTTATAGTTTGCAATGCAATTCCTTGATTGTTAACAGTAATATAAGTATTAATTTGTGTCTAATTAACGATAAACTTTTTTCTTTTTTTACTTGACTTTGACTTGAGCTAAAAAGCCATTATTAAATCCATTTTAATAATGAAAAAATCTAAATTATTACTTGAAAAAAAAATGCAGCCCATGAGAAATATCCGCCTCAGGATTCGCCTTTGACACTCTGGGAAATTAGATTTGTTATTTTCAGGGCTGCCTATTAACGTAAAAAAATTTTAAAAAATTTTAATTGCTTTTTCTGACTAATCATATCCCACTTTTTGCCCAAACTAGCGGCTGGGTTTCTCAGATTTCAAAGACATCGCTTAAAACCTTTTAAAAATAATTTGTTGTGCACTCCCTCTTGTAACCAACTCATTTTGCACACACTCTTTTATCACTTCCGCTTTCGCTTGACAAGAGTACAGTCTGCACCTTTGTTACGTGCTCTCATTTTCTCCTCTGTTAACATTACTCCACAGTTAATCTAAATTATTCCAGCTCTAAGTTTAGAGAGCTCAACACTTAAAGCTACTGAGCTTTTCATCACCTGCGGTTTTAAACTCATTTGTCTTTCATGCCTCTCACCCATTACCCCTCACCATCTCTGCTGGACTCGGCAGTGGCAGACACAGACGTCAGAGAGGTTTATGTCTGTTCGCAGCAGCAGATGTCAGAGACTGAACTCAGTTACTGCAGCCAGACAGATCTCAGCTGACATGCTAAGTTTGGGGGTGGGCTGCTAAGTTTAGGCAGGCACAAGAGCAGAAATGTGCAAACACAAACATGAAGAAGCATGTAAATGAACACTGCAGCACCGCTTCTCCACAAGAGTCATGTTTAAGTAGCTGAAGCACGCACCCACTTGGCCTACGCATAGTTGTCGTCTGCATGGCCTTGTAGCCACAGGCGGGCTGTCAGATAGCCAAGATACGGAACAGATAGCTGATCTCTTTCCCCAATCTGTTCAGACAGGCAGCACTGCACTGCTTCTCACACTCTGGCTTCAGCTCCATAAATCCAGAACAGAACTGAGCAGCGTATCCCCGTGCTTTCAAACTAACTTAGAGTTTGCACAGGACACGCTATGTGACCGCAAAGAAAAAAATCAACAAGTGCCTTACATGTGGGACCTGAAGAACTGAATATGTTTTTATTTGGTTTGGTCTCAGATGTTTCTGAAGACCCCCGGGGTCATGTAGGAACCAGGTGAACCAGGAGTGCATGGTTTCTCTGGTGAGATCAGTACAAACATCAGCTAAATTTAACCACTACTGACACTAAAGAAATGGGACCCATGTGTATGCTTCGTTTTTCTTGGTTAGATGAAAAAAAAACAACAATCTCCCTTTAAAGGTTTCCCGTTAGGCCTAAAAGCCACTATTTATGTTGGGGGCGGGGGGGCACTGATGAGGGATTTATTGCAGATTGTAAGCAGTTAAGCCATAGCCTAGAAACTGTATACTCAGGGCAGATGTTGATGGTGAAGTCTAATTTCCATACACAGGAAAAAGTGACAGCGCACATACTGTAGAGAGATTCTGTACAAAGTCATAAAAACAAATATAAAAGCCAACAAGTCAAGACACTCTCATCCAAATCCAGCTGTTCTGGTTGCCCACCCAAAGACAAGCTGACCCTGTGCATGGACACGTGCCAACCTTCGCATATACTTTGAATACATTTGCATGGAAAACACTGTGGCCCGCCATGCTGAATCACAACCTCAGAAGCCAGCACGCCATGTTATCACACAAGTTACACAAGCAAACCTCCAGTGACCTTTCACTGATACACACATACGCCAGACGCACACAAATCCCAGTCAGTGAATGGCTTCTTATATCTGTCTAATTTCCAGTTAACAGTGGACTGACTAGGCGGAGGACTATTTGACTGGGCTCACTGACTGCAGATTGGGCAGCAGAGGCTGGCAAAAAACACATTTCTCTCACTCACTCAACTTTTGGTACTTGAAACGTTCACAGCACTTGGACAAATATAGTTCCTGCCTTGAAAACCAATAAGAAAGGCTAATGGAGTCCAGGCCACCAACGACAAATGATGATATATAAGGGTCTTGAAGGGTTTTCCTATCTCACAGAGGGAGATTTCAGCCACTATCCTTTGCAACAATGTTCTGAGGGACGAGGATGCACTCTAATGAGGGGTAGAGGCAAACAAAAATTTGATTGGGTCAAAATCTAACCATGGTGCAAGCAGCATCAGAACAAGACAGAAAAGAAAAGAAGAAAGTACAAAAGCACATTAAGGCTTGAATCATGCATAGTCATCACACTGTTTGTTAATGGCAAATACAGGAAGTGATCACTGACATCACTAAAACCTAACCTCACTTTAACTGTCTCAAAGGAAGCGTCTGTGGAAGATGTTTCCATATGAAAGGGATCAATCCATCCGTTCCTCCGTCATGTCTACTTAACTGCTCACAGTTGCTGAGTCAATCAGCCTCCACTCATGAATCACGATCCCACTCATCCTCCTCCTAAACAAAATGTCACTCAGACGATCAAGGCTGATCTGGCCCGTATCAATGACGGGGTACTTAGGTGGGCCTCCGACAGTCACTTCCCAGGTCATGACCTCTGTTTCGGTTGTCATGGCATCGGGGGGAGCACTTTGGAGGTGCATTAATTATTTACAAAATCTTAAATGAATTAATACTTGGCTGTGAGTACTTCTAAAACTTGAGAGTTGAAAGAAATAGATGATGTGTAGCCCAATTTTTGCCCCTAGTGCCCTGTGGATGCACATGTGCAAACACTGCGATTACATAAACGTGTCGGTTATGGTTCGAACTTTGCAACTGTGTGATAAGAGTGGAACGAGCGGCTCGGATTTGATGTGATAGAGGTGTGTGATAAATGCTGACTGTGTCAAAGGGTAGGCCCGTTTGGTGCAGATAAGAGCAGCATGCACATTCGTTTAACATGAAGGACAAAACCTCATGAATATCATATCCCTTCACTATCACAAAACAAAATGCATACTCTTTATATTTGATCATTTATCAAACTTTAATCAAGACCTATTTGCCACATTTGTAGGTACTCTTTTATTACAGCTGCGATTGTTGATATGTCCAGTTTTATTTTTTGCACTGAACTGCAATGAAAGCCAGCCATCATATTAGTTACCAGAGGCTTATGTGTTGCTAATACAACATCCTGAACTGTTAATTTATTGTTGGCCAAATTATTTGAAAAATTGCTATCACAGGTTCTCAAAGCTGGACGTTACATCTTTAAATATCTTCTTTAGTCTGACCAGAAGTCCATAACCAGACGATTTTCACTTTATAATCACGTAAGATGAAGGAAACTAGAAAATATACACATTTGCCAATTCACTTTCAGCAACAAGTCGGCTGTACCTAACAGCTATAAAAGTTTGCAAAATGTATTGGTGGTCATGCTGCTTTCCGTGTGGACTTAATGTTGATGTTGTCACTCAGTGACAATGTTTTGTTTCTTACGGGCACAAAGGACAATGTTACTTCATTACACTTTCTTGTCGCAATACTAAATCATTTTTAAAATATCTTTGGTTGAACTCTTTGTTGAGTCTAGTTAAGGTAACGATTACAACATAATCACATAATGTGGACTCGAGTCACTGTAACTCGGACCCGTGTCGGCCATCAGTATTTCAGTATATCAGTAAATCTTTTAAAGGGTGGGTGATGGGGAGAGAACATTTCTTATTGAGAAGAATCTAAGTTTCCTGTTTTCTATTTCACTGAATATCAATAAACAAATTCAACTGCTATACTTTTTGGAACAAAGTCAAGTCCTTATGAAAGCCAAGTCAAGAAATTATTGACCGATTAAATAAAGAACAAGTCCAAAACAATATGACTTGGGACTTTCTTGAGACTATCTGTCATATTTCTTTATAACAATGATTTTACAGTTTCACAACTGCTTATAGCGAAAAACCTAAAAAAAGCTCCAAAATCTGCAGAACATAAATGAAAACAAATTCTGTAACTGTCGAGTGAAGTCATTTGTGTATGCAATGCCCCGGCCATAAAATGAGATAAGCTGTTTTTTTCATTAAATACACCTCTTAAAGGCGGCATTTCGACTTCCAACCACATTCCTTTCTCAACGTTCCTCTGCCTCTGACGCAGTCTTTTTTAAATGTCTCTCAAATCCCCCCCCCCCCCCCACACACACACACACACTCAACTGTCCACTGCCACACATAGTAACCTCAAAATACACAGCTGTAAAATACAACATTCCTGAGTGACGTTTTTTCCAGTCCGATAAGGTTAAACATACAGTATCTTTGGCCAACAGCCATATGAAGATACAGTACTCGGGTAGGCAGCTCTTCTTTGTCATGAATGGGCCATCGTGTTTGGATTCATTGTTGAAAACAATCGCACTGCTGAGGCTGGCGGGAAGTTCGGGGACTCCAGCTGTCACATTCCCAGCATTCCAGAGGTGAGCCCTCGGCATTCTTAACAACCTTGTCAGCAAAGGAGTTGCGCGAACAAGCCAAGCAGTGATCTGGAGAATGACAGTGAGCATGCAAATGAGTGAGAGTGCTTTCTGGAAGTGAAAGACGTGAGAGCGTGAAGAAGAGTGGCAAAACAAGTGAAGAAATGATTGATTTTCGGCACACAAGTGGGGAGAATGTGTAATAAAGTATGCAGAGGGTTGAATGAATGATTGAACGATTGAATGAACTAGTAAGTGGCAAATGTGTGATTCATAAATTGCATAAGGCAGCAGTTGAGTAAATCGGATGACTTGTCAAGCAAGCCATTGAGTAAAACGGCATGCACCAGCCGCATTCTCACTAGTTTTCTTGTGCTGTTGGACAAATGACAGGCGTCTTTGTGTTTTCATGCAGGTTATATCACCCTGTGCTTTTTGAACGGCTCACACTCCCCATACGTCTCTGTAAATCAGACCACTTGTGCCTACAGTACATCTGTGCTCACAAACTATTTCATGTTCTCCTACTCTGCTTAACCATATGTTGCTCAATCACACCGGTAGCCTCCAGGTGCATACCACTGAAAAGGCTTCAAGTGCCTTCTCTGGAAATCAGGTACTGCACAAACTTGCAAATACTGCAATTAGATACTTATAAATGCACGTATATTCCTGTAGCATGTAAATACGAGCAGAGGTCACTTAAAGTATCCAAATCATCCCTGACCCAGTGAGACCAGCACATATTTCTACACATTACATCAGCTTGAATTGTAAAGCTAATGCCAATACCAAGTATTATTGCGAGCCAAGTAACACCTGACTGCTTTGCATCTGTAATTTCCAGCTTGGCTTCATTCTTGTTAAAGGTCTGAGAAGAGGAGGGTAAACTGGCTTGGCGTCGATCTGTCAGACGGGAATGTTGTCAGAGCAGGCCCTTGTAACAAGTGTGTTGTTTTCACTTAACAAAAACGCCTGCGATCCCATCTCTTATCTGCAGATTCACTGGTTAGCTTTCCCTGCAATAGATTAGTTTATCTCTGTTTTTGACCATTACCATAACAGGGTGGCTGCAGCACAGACAGTCGATCAAATTAGAGAAAGATGAGACGATTCTAATTTAATTCATTCTGAAAATTTCTAACTTATTCAAGATGTAGATAACACAAAGCTACTTCTCAGCACAAATATTGTTAAACACCAGCATTGATTTGATTGTTCTGATTTTTTTTTTTTTGGCACTAATTTTGAATTTTTCCTACCCTTTTACTTAACTGTGTCCAAGGATCCATACATTAGCTACTTCTGGAGGGGGCTGGAGTCAGTCCCTGCTAACAATAGCCAGGTTTCTATCCAAACATATCAAACATTTTTACCAAATTTTGAGAGAGCCAGCAAAAGAAAAAATGCACATTATTGCTTGTTTCAACCCATTGCCGTTACGTAAGTATGAGAAGTTCATCTAGAGAAGCAGTAGGCGTCCGATTCTCTAGCCAGTAATGTCAAATTTCCATCATGTGCTCCACATTTTTTCTCCCCATTGGGCTTTGAGCTGGGCTATTTTCATCATACTAGCTTGTTGAATCCTGGTAGAATGACTTTCTGGTTGTTTTAAGTATTAATGTGTGGAAATTTGCATCAAACATTAGACCTGTGTGGGGCAATGAGGAGAATTTTTTAATCTGCTGCTTTTTTGTCTCTTCAGCAGAGCAGCACTTTGGCAGTATAGAAAAAGCATGTAAGTCATGTAACTTAAGGGTTCACTCCATCAGAACAACAAAAAGTTGCATGAAGTAAGTTAATGAAAGTTTATTAAATCAATCCTTTGAATGCAACACAAAATGGGCATACAATTGTGTGGATGAAAACGTGGCTATTGGGTGAAAGGCTGGATACATACTGGAAAGGTTCCCAGTCAATCAGGTGACGACGTACTTATTAAGCACAACCATTCACACTCACATTTACACTTATGGGAAACTTGGAGCTGCCAATCAGCCTGAACTCTCTAACTGTGTCTGTTGACTGTGTGTCCATTAAGCTGGAGAACCTGGAGACAACCCACGCATGGTAATCTCTATACTAAACTCAACTTTCAAAAAGGAGATCATGAAGCGCCACAAAATAAGGCCAAACATGCACATGGACAATTGTTGTCTCAGTAATACTGTAACAAACAACATATTATCTGAAGTACGCAAAAGCAATACATTAAAACACAGTCTGAAAAGTTGCAGCTAACAAATTAGCATTCTGGTTTTGTTTAGAAAAACGAGAGGTGTTGAGGCAGAAAGTTGAGTAGAGAGCGGAGGTCAGATGTAGTCAGCAGCAGGCGGTTTCTGTTGTGATGTGGACAGTGACTCAGTGTTTCCACAGTGGGATCTGTGGGCCTCCACAACACCGCTTCTGTCAGCGCTCCAGACTCAATCATACTCAATAAGAGCAGCTGGCAGCCGCTCAATTTCAAATGGATGTGATGAGACAGTTGATACAGGCATTGAAAATCTTTGCTTAGCTAGGCAGGAAGTTGGATTTTTGTGATCCACTGGTGATGGATTAAAAAAACACTGGATAGGCTTCCTGTGTTTGCTAAAACCGATTTAAAATTTAGGAAAGGAAACAAACTCCAGACCACTGGTTGGACCCTGCCAAAGTGGGCAGAGATTTCACAGAAACAAGCACGGATTACTGGTATCCATTTACCACTCGACTGTACATGTCCTTTACTTCAATAAACAGACAAACTTTTTTTCAGTTTAGTCATCTGGTTGACTGCAATCCACTGAGTCTTATAGCCCCTGAGTGTTAAGCCCTTGCTAACCTGCTTCCTCAGGCCTTGGTGGTTCCATCAGATTTTGCAGACACTGGTCTGGCAAAATGTGCCAACAATCATACAACAGCAATCCATCAGCTAGTTGTCAACTATTAAATTAGTCGGGTTGAGATATTGTTTTTAGGAAAATTAAGTCAAAATTCTCTGATTCCAGCTTTTTAAAATGTGAATATTTTCTGGTATGACAGTAAAGTAAATATCTTTGGGTTGTGGACAAGACTTGTGGGATATTAACTGATATATTTTGATCAATATTTTGGACCATTTTCTAACATTTTATAAACCAAACAAACTGTTAATTAAGGAAGTAACCGACAGTTTAATCAACAATATAAATAATCTTTAGTTGCAGGCGCAAACCATCAGCTTCTTCTGACTGAGCCCTGCTCAGTTACTGTTCAGCCTACTGCTACAACCATTTCTTCTTCTTTTTCTTATTCTAAACTACTTAAAATGAGTGAGAAGAACTCATGCAAAAACACAAGTAATCTTATCTGAAATAACCAGAACTGTTCGAACTTTTGTAGAAAACGTGTTCTCATCACTAGTAAGCTGATTGAGAAAATAGGTTTCCAGGTTTAAAAGGGAAAATCTCAATTATTCTCACAGCTCACTCATGCATTAAATGCAAATATGCACAAGTTTGTGCCAAGTGATGAACCACGAAGAAGTACAGCGGGGAAGAGTTCGTCTTTCCCTGCACATCGAGCTTTTTCAGCTTGTAGAAACAAACATTTCGGGCACCCACAGAGGAAAAGTTTTGTGCCTCCTTCATAACTTGATGCTATGGATAAAAGGTCAGAAACAGGTCATGGCTGCTGATGATGTGCGGATACGTACAAAAATACAAGAATAACAGTAACTGAGCTGGAATCCCTCGGTCAGACTACATTTCTATGGTCCCACGATGGAAAAGTTAAAGAATATATACAAAAGTCTTGAAGGCTGTGGAGCAGGTGTGCCTCTTTTGTATAACCTTCTACCTGTGCACTCTGCCAAGAACGACAATGTGGCTTCCAAAAACTCCAATAAAAAAAAATATATGTGAAAGGCAGAGCTCCAAAAAACTCCAGAAAACAAAAAGGTTCAAAACTAGTAGAAGCATATTTTTGGCCTTGAGTCAGTGGTTAGTGGGGCTGAAGATGTCGTAACAAAGAAAAGCTGAATCTGAAACTTTTTAATCTGACATCTTCTGATTCCATTTCTAGAAAAGTAATTAGACCATTTAAAGAGATTCACAGTGGCTTGAAAAAGATCCAACCACTTTGTCTATTTGCACTATTTTTGGGATTACAAATACGAAAGCTGACTTGACAAATCCTCTCCCGCAAACACAGAACATATGTGCTACAAAACACATATGTTGCTGCTCGCTCTTGGAACATCAGCGACCCAAGGGACGCTAGGTTCTCTCTCTGTCTAATAACCGTTTGTCAAGCTAAACACAAACCAGTGAAGACTTCCAATCACCACACTCAAAAGCACTGATTGAAATCAAAATGGAGAAAAACCAGAAAACAGCTGCCTCAAAGCCCTTATCAGCTGGAAATCACTTCTCATTGTATGAGTGTTTACCACAGCTTCTCACCACTCAAAACAGCTCACCAGCCGCTTGCACATGCAGTGGAAATGACGCACAGCAGCCACGCAGACAAACACACAGAGGCATTTTTAATCTTTTAGTTCAAAGCCCTGACTCATCTCGACACACTGCATAACTCACTGTCAATGGCTCAAACCTCCAGAGAGGATTTGTGCACTGACCTTGGCCCTGCTCTCGACATTTCTTATCTTAATGGGTCAAAACAAAGACGAGTTAAAAATAAGAAAGCACATCAGTTCTTTTTTCCAGGATGTGTTCCCTCGTGTATCAGCACTGCTTGGCTACCATAAGGAATGCCGCTGCTGTTGACTACAGACTGGTCTCTGAGGGATTTACAGGGCAGGATGTGTGAAACCCACATACTGCCTGCCTCCCCACATAGGGAGCATGGCTAAGCAGTGGTGATAAACTAAAGTATTCAAAATCCTGAAGCCACACTGGAAATACACTGAAACAGCTTCTTTGCCTTTTTGCAACCTGTTGTTTGGTGGCTTGTTGAGACAGTTTGGCCCAGAACAGGTTTATTTTGCCGTAGATCAAAATGTTGGCTGATTAGAGCTACAGCGATTATTGACTGGTCTTGGTTTTCTGCAGATTTTTCCAACTTTGATGTGGCAAAGGCCAAGTACCCTATTGATATTTGTACAAAATGTGGCATATCAGGTTCACATTAAATGTTTATTAGCCGACTTTCACAGAGATGGAGGGAATGGTGGCACAAATAAAGACAGCTAGGTTGCAGAACAAGCGACAGCAGTTCGAGTCTGCGTTGACACCACCAAAAACCCTGAAGGAGAGCTGAGGACCTTTCCAGCCGTGTTTACGGCAACAAAACCATATTTTTTCATGAGAAAGTGGGTCTGGTTGTCTTTTTGGTGACAGAATCGGGTGTTCTGAAGAAGAACTTTAGAACATTTCAAGCCATATTTGAATACTTGAAAACATTCAATCCTCGAAATAAAAGTATGTCAAGCACAATCAGTAGAGCACCAGCGACAGACGAAAACACCGCTGGAAGTGTCTGCTGCTTTTATTTTTTGACACACATTCCAGACCAGTTTTGCAAGGTCATTAAAACTGCTTTAAGAGGAGAACTGTGGCAACAGGTTGGTATACAGGGAAAAAGGTCCCAAAAAGTAAGGAACCAAGTCTGACAGATTCTTGGTATGACAGCCTTTGTCCTGATGTATTCATTTAATAATTAACCTTTTTATTATGACTTTTATTAGTTTCAGTATCAGTTTTTTAAGCTCAAGTAGTCCCAAACAGCCCTTTTATTTGTTATGGTCCAACCGCGCATACATATGTTTTCTTTCATTCATGCTAAAAAATCAAATCACCTTTGTGGATTAATATTTTGTGCTGAATTCAGCTGAATTAAATTGAATAAGTGCACCAACCTGTGGCCCAATATGTGGGGAACGTGCAACTATTCCAATGGTTTGTGTAACGGTGAATATAATAGGGTGCATTTAAATATACACAGTACAGTACGCCAGGAGACTGCCTTCAAAATGAAGTAATAGGGATGAGCTCTCATCTCATCTTATGCTTCAGAATTCATCACCATGCTGCAGTTTTTAGCGTTTTAGGCCATTTTAAAAACACCGTGGATCTCCTATGAGGTCTGGTCGGCACAATAATGGCACCGTTGAGGGGATAATCAAACCAGCTGCACAGCATCTTATCTCAGTTCCTTGTGAGAAAAGCAAATTATCAACTGATGTTCAAAATGTCAAGGTAACCCTGTCACTGGTTGACTGAACTATGCAAGGTGAGACCACCTGTAGCCTCAGACTACATTCCCTACAAACTGAACAGGTCAGAGCTGACGTCCATCTGCCTGTTCACGCCTGCTGTCATGCATGGAATGTAGCTACCCAAACACACACATACACACACAGTATCACTCGCGCGCCACACTGCCGGCACATGCGCGCGCAGGCAAACATGTGCTCACTGTGTACCCGGGGCTGCTGTGCTGCGAGGTTGGCGGTACCCACAGGAAAAGCTGACGTGTTTACATTCAAACAATACCAAGCAGGACAAAGCCCAGGCTGTTGTTGTGGCCCTGCTGTGTGAAGGAGGGACTTCAAAAACAGGTTACAAAAAGCCACTTGGCATTACGTGTGGTTATGTTTTACAGACAAGCTCATAATTAAATAAGTAAACAAAGTGGATTACAGCATCATTAACTACAGTAAACACGAGCTCCAGCTCCACTGCCATCTTACGAGGATTAGCTGAATAAACACACCTGACCTTAAGATTGAGGGTTGCTTCATTTCACTTTTGTGCACGTGAAAATGGAGACTAACAGATCTTTTCATTATGAATTCATTGCTTGAGCTAGAAAATGTTAGAAATCAAGGACAAATGCATGGCTTAATTTTCAACAGCCAAAGTCTGCCAATTGCTTATTTTGTCTTAAACCCAAAAGCATCCCCTTCATCAGAGAAGCTTATAAATGTCTAACAGTCAGTGGAGGATTAAATATTCCTGTCAAGCAATGAAACAAACAAATAATGGAACCAAAATTTTAAATTGTGTTGCTCTTAACTATTCTTTTTTATATGAAGCATTCAGATCATTGTCATGTTTTCATGAGGTCAAAATATAATATCACAACATACTGAATTGCAATAATGATGTACAATCTAAACTGCAATTATTATTTTTTTTTTTTAAATGCAGACTGAGCTGGACTTGAAGTCGCCTCAAATTAGTCTATTTGCAACATTAAAAACACAATATTGCATTGAAGGAGCTGACACAAGCTCCTCTTCTTGACAACAATGCACATCAATAGAGTTGTGAATTTTATCTGGCATCACCCTTGAATTACAATTCACCTTTCAACAATTGTAATGTACATCGATTTTTGATCTCAATGTATGCTCATTTATCTATAGTACTGCAGATGGCTGCTTTGCCTTCAATTGATACAAGAAGTAAGACAATTCTGAAGTCTTGTTTTATTTTTACAATGAAGAACAACAACAATACAAAAAGCGGCATCTCTTCAATTCGCCTTAGTACAGAACCGTTAAACTAAATCCGTCTACAATGAAATCTCTAATCTACAAACATTATTTTCACAAAGCAGCTATAAGACATAAAACTTTATGAAAGTGGCCAACATCAGAAACTCAGCTGCACACACCTCTCTCACAACTGGATGGGAAATTTGTCAGTACCTCCTCACTTCTTTGCCGATAAGCTGAGCTCACTGTATTCTTAATGGTCGCAGATATTAGCTCAGAGTGAAACTGGCTAAAGTGGTTCCCAATCACTGTAATGCAGATTTTCCACACAGTGTGCACCTCGTCCAGTTTGTGCTTCCCACCAAGTTCATAAAACTCAGACCTGTGCCCAGCTTTCAAAATGTATATCTCTGCTGCTGATGTCTGCCTCCCTCCACTACATCTCATTAGCACCAGGTGTTCAGAAACATGTCAGTCTGAACATCGCCTTCTCAAGCTCTGGTTGCGGTGCTTTGGGCTACACGTGCACCTGCAATTTGGCTTTAAATTTGGTTTTACTCTGTAACAGAAACTCACCTAGCTCAAAGCCCACCTAGCCCACATCTAATGTGAAAATCCTGAGCTACTTCAACATATAGTTGTCATTTTCGCCACTTTGTACTGCAAACACACGCAGATGTATTCGTGGCTAGGTCTGCTGTCCGTGTCGCAACATTTCATATCCACAAACACCTTTAAGCCGAGTTTTCACGCTTAAGTTTCAGTAAATCCAGCGTGACGTAAATGCGGAGCAATTTTACACACAGTCACACACAGAAAAACACACACACAGGCCAGTGACAACATCAACAAAGCTGAATGTGCCAACAAACTGCAGGGTTGAGAGAGAGAGCCCGAAATTAAAAGGATACAGAGGAGTCAGTGTGTGAAACAGACAGAGAGGAGGAAGCCGGTGTAAGACAGCATGAGTGTGTGTGTGTGTGTGTGTGTGTGTGTGTGTGTGTGTGTGTGTGTGTGTGTGTGTGTGTGTGTGTGTGTGTGTGTGTGTGTGTTTAAATGGGTGAATAAACACAGCCTTCTCCTGACCCGTAGGACTGAAAGCTCTCCTTGTGGAGCCAATAAAAAGGCCCCTCCTAACAAGCTGAAGGGCCTGTGGACTGGAGGGCAGACAGACGCTCACAAACTGCAGTGACTCAAGTTGTGAGCGAGTCCTTGGTCATCTCTGCTCTCTATGGTTTGTGGTCGTTGGTTTCAAAGATCTGTGACACCAATTCTCCACTGGTGTAGTCTGAGAAACAGCACTAGAATAACTTATCACGTGGTGGATTAAAAAACAACAACAACAACAAAAAAGAAAACAGTATGTTTTTGTGAGAGATACGTGACATTGAGGGCTGACCCACTTCTGCTGTTCAATAATACATTGTGCGCACATTTACATTAAAGCCTAGGCCTTTTTAAGTTGATTTATAATGCGTTGTTTGGCAGAACAACCAGGATACCCAAGAGATAATATTGCCTTCAGACCAATGATTCAGCAGCAGCACTAATTTATGTTTGTTAAACTGGATTTTGGATTGTGAGCATTAGCTCTAATCTCTACACACAAACCTCATCTTGTAATGTGCCAATCTGTGCCAGATGCTGACAGGACATTATTTACAGCTCTGCTATCAAGGTCCACGTTGCTCTTGGCGAATGGACCATCGCTTCAGAATGAAAAAAAACAAAAGCTGAGAACTAGTAAAAATGTCTTTTTTTCTGTAGCTTCACTCACAATGTCCTCTTTCACCTAATAAAAATACGTACAACCTCTCACTCCCACTTTCTAATACTTCGGCCAATTCTCAAGTTTCATTTGAAACTCTCTCCGTATCCTACTACCACTGCTGCTCTCATCTCATTGTCTCGGGTCGGCATGATTATATGGAGCTATATCGCTCTCTCCCTGTGCTGACTCTCCTGCTTTCTCAACAACATCCATATCTTTCCCCTCAATGATCTCTCAGCCACTTTTTTTGATTATCTGCTCATTATCTCCCTCTCACTTTCCCTCATCTTTCTTCCCCGCCCTTCCAGATCTTGGCTGAACAGCATCTGTTTTAACTATGAGAGCTTCTGTGTGGCAACCACTCTCTCTGTAACCTTACGTCCGTCTCCCATCACTTCTGCTCCACCACTCCCAAACCATTCCTTTCATTTTCCTCCACGGCTCTGATTACATGCTAGTCTAGCGGGTCAATTATCAGCTGTGTAATGTGGCTACAAGTATGCCACTGTGACAGGAAATGTCACCACGTCAGTTTCATATCAACAGCTGCCTAACCCACAGGCACGCCAACAGTGTGAGAAACTGACACATAAACCAAATGCTGAGAAATTCTCACAACAACTGATTACATCAAATTGGATTTTTAGCACTATAGGTGCCAACAATGCACGTCGTGTGAGCTTTTGGAAAAGACTGCTGTCACCACTTTAGGTTTGCATGATTCATTTCTCTTCTTAAACACCACTTCTGGTTATCCACCTCATCAAGTTGGTCTTCAGGTTGAAATCAACGCAAAGCAACAAAGCCCTGGTGAGACACAATTCTCAAAACATGTCACAAACAACACTGAATATACTTTTAAGAAGTTGCAAGTTGCACAAATGACTTACAGAATATTCTGACAGCAAAAATGTTCAATTGTCGACCAATAATCTGGGCTGATAAATAACCTCTTTCACCAAATACAATCAACGCCAAGAAGCCGCAGGCAGAGAGACCCAAATAACTCAATCTCCAGACTGATCAATAAATTCCTGCTTTTCCTCTGAATAAGACACAGTGAGGTTGAACCTCTACCAAACTTCGAAGATGAGCCCTCGGGCCTCAGTCAAGCTGACGCTGGTGTCTAACAGGTTTTCACCTCGGCTGTGTGTGAACATACATGTTTGCTCATATTTTTAGAGAGCGCTCGTCTGAGTGGAGTAGCTATTTACACATCGAACAAACTAGCTGGTTACTATAGCAAGTACTGTAGCAAGGAGTCTTTATTACTGTGCTGGTAACATCTATACCCAGCAGGAAAAGCTCTCCATTAAGTCCTGCGCATGGATGACAGTCACCATACTTAAAGTGGCAATAAACAACGGTTTTGCTTTAACTTATCATACTGCAGTAAATACTGATTGCACAGTGTAATGGATATAGACACACGATACCATCCGTGTATAGACTGGGTCTCTATAGGTCTCGCTTTTGCTTTGCTTTGTGGTCTGACAACAGGCTATATTTCTTTTCCCCCAGACCAAAACAGAAAAGACACATGGTTTTCCCCGGTCGCCATCCCCAGGTAACGTTGGAAGAACTGGAAGAACTGTGGAAAAAGGCACCCAGCAGATGAAGGAGGCTAAGAGGGTCGAAAAAGGAGGAGTGGTAGAAAACAAGCAAAACAAGTCAAGGCAGGCATTCACTCAATGGAGAGCTCTGGTGTTGTGTCAAAGTTTGTGCCCCTGATGATATGTGCCCCCCCCTTAAGACCAGGACCCGAGATGATTCAAAACCGTTTACATTTCTACAAGATATTACAACTCATATTACAACTGTTGTGTTTTACACTGACTGAAAGAAGACCCAATCAAACTGGGATTTTTACGCTTGTTTCTTTCTTTGGATTGTTACCAGGCTGCTAACAGTACCCATGTTGCTAACGCTGTGGCACCACCAGTACCACGGGAAAAATGCCAGGAGGGGAATGTTGAAAAGTTGTCTATTTCCCCAATTAAAAATCCATATATATACGTATGTCTATATACCAAAATGTATACAATTAAATGAATGTCTGAGAGGGAAGAACTTTGTAAAATGTCTGGCAGCTATCCATCACATCCAAGATTACATAGTGAAAACGGCTCATTTAGATTAACTCTGCCATGCCTGAAATGAAGATGTCGCTTTGCTCAAACATTACAGTTGGGCCTAGTCTTGATTGGGTCCTTAAATAAGATAAAACATTTTTCCTTCAAGAATGCATGGGACACTCTGAGGGGGTATTTCCTCCAAATACAACTCAGTGAAGATAAACCCAGTTCAACTCATCAATATTTCATTTTAAGAACTCCAGTCTGAAATAAACTAAACAATGGAAGGATGACATCTCTGTTTATCACATAGTCTGCAGCTGCAGCTGGTGGTGCTTTATGTAACTTTGCTGGAATGTATCTGTGACCAACCAGAAAATACCTGTTGATAATCACTAGTGTCAAGCAGTACACTGTGTATTCATTTCTCTACTACTGTGCGTATTAGTGGGGTAAAAGCAGTGGGGGGGTATTCAAGGTAGTCTTGTGCCAACAACACAAAGATACCCTGGGCAACATTGGAGACGGCTGAAGTTCTGTCGGCAAGAAGGAGAAAAGGAAGCAGACTGATTATATGAGCTGAAGATTTGATTTACACATGAAGTCCCTATTTAAAAACACATAGACAGGGTTCTGTAACACTTGACGCACACACAGGTCGATTTATTGTCATTTCCCACAGTCCTCTGTGACCCACTTCCTAAAGCAGTCAACACCAAAGTGAAACACCAAACACCAACAAGGTTTCAACTTTCACATTCTAACCTAAGAGAAGGTATCATGTCAACTGACTTCTCTTTTTCTGTTTTAAAAAGGAGGAACGTGCACATCATGCAGATTTTAGGTTTTGCAACTGCAATTACAAGACACAAAAATGCATCACAACTAAGAAAATATGAATAAGCCAAGTTGACACGAGGCTCTTACTTCTTCACACAGGTGTAAATGATTGACAATTTGACTGTAATAAAATGTGCACACGTTCATACAACTCGATGAACGGCTGCGACACGGTGATATTATGATAAAATTCAGACAGTTTAACGAATGCTTAACGATGTGTCACGTTAAAAATGATGACTCATCCTGCTGGGCATATTCCAGGTATGTGTCAGTTGTTCTGAGTTAGAATGAATAGGAGTCAAAGAGGGAAAAAAAAAACACAAACTCTGACATCTCCATGCTGATTGTGTGCAGGTGGCATCAGGAACCAGTTGCTAGGCCTGTCTTAAATTGAAGTGACCTTGCTACTGTGTTATTGTTTGTTTGTTTTCAGATCATCTAAGTTGTGTTTCACATTCATCATATCTGCGGTATATATGATCTTCAAATGACAATAATGACAGCTCAGTCCTGTGATTTTCAGCCAGCTATAAACTAAATGTGTCCATAATGGCAGAGGGGATGTTGAAAATGTAGCTACTGCCCCCTGCGTTCCAGTGTTTCAAGTCCTGTAAAGTGGGGAATCTGACAAATTATTAATAATAACAGTCAGATTCCTTGTGTTTATGAGACTGCTAACCTGAAACACAGCAGCATCTGAACTTCCTACCCTGAGAGTGACGTGAGATGAAAATGGCCTGCTTGTGAGAATGTGGTCTATTATTCTGGGACAATATATTGTCAGAGAACTGTAGTTATAGTGACAGGGCTAGTAATTGGAAAACAACTTTAAAAACACACCAGCACTATCCTTTAACTTTAATCTGTGAAGCTGTGTCAGCACTGAGAAAACCACCCTCTCTGCCTGAAAAGCACACAGCCTCTTTTGTTACACGTTTCTTTGCATGCACTCCAAGAAGACGGCCTCGACCGCACACACTGGTCTGCATCTCCTCCTCCTTTCTCTTCATGGAGGCTCCACTGCTTGCTTAAAAAGCAAGAAGTCACCACTTAAGTCTGCCTTTCTCTTCCTCTCCCTCACTCGCACCTTCCCTGAGGAGCCTGTGGCTTTGCGATGGTTGGAATTCCCATAAATGTCCGATCTGTACTGGGCGCAGCCGAAACCGCCATAAATCACCCGCCATGATTTGTTGTCTGTCTGCATGGCACTGAGAAAGGTAGGCAGGCAGGGAAGAGCTGGACGGAAAACCCAAGAACGAGGGAAAGGTTGACGAGGCATAAAACCTGCGGTAGAGAGAGATTACCCACTGAGCCAAGCATCTGCACAGGAGACAGACGTACCTACAGTATGTCTTGTGCGGGACATTTAACAGACAGACTGTCTCAACCAGGTTGGGTTTTAATAAAGGACAATTATCGAAACAATGCACCTGATTTAACCAAAAATCCAAACTATGTCTAACTGCAATATTTATACATATATATTAAAGACTGGACTGTATCGAATCAAAAACAGGTTTAAAATGTACATTACAATTTCCTAAAATGCAAAGTGACTTGTAAAAAAAAAAAAAAAAAACATCCTTGTTTTAACATTCAGCAGTTGAGTTCTTGAGTTGATTCTTGGTTGAGTATTAAATGAGACAATGGCAACAAATCCTCACATGGACCGAGCAAATGTTTTTCAATGATTTTTGCTTCAAAACAGTAATAAAAAAATAAATTCACACGATTTTATGAGCCAGGTGCTTAGTAAAGGGACGTGCAGACCAAGAGTTGCAAGTGAACTCCTGCATAATGTCCTACTTGCAAAATTACACTTATTTGGGGCTTTTCTGTAAAAGCAGACCAAGATTTTGCATGCAACTTCTCTTTCCTAACTATAGAGACCATATGGATTATTATTTTTGAACACTTGAGGAACACACGTATGCTCTGCTTTTCAACACATCATCCCTGTTGTCTTAAATGGCAGCTCTACCAATTTTACAAATAAACATGTGTCTACAGGTCTTGGGGAGTTCATGGCTCCAGAGGAAGCTACCTGTAATCTGATAACTTGCCTCCAGTAGTGTGACTCATTGGCCAAGTTGCACTGTGGGTAATGTAGGCGCAACCACAATAAATGGAGCTGACAAAATTCAACAAATAAAAAGGCTTTTAGTTAGCGGCTGCTGACCAGGAGCACCAGCGTTGTGCTTCATCAGTCAGCAGATCCAAATGGCAACTGGTTTTCACTGCCACAATGTGTGCAGGGAAGGATAATCTGGAGTACGGTGTTAGTGATCAATAATGGCGGTTAGAACTGAAAATACAAGTAATTTCTAGTTTGAAAAGAAAAATACTTAATACAAACTCAAATTATCACATTTTAGTCATTTAGTAGCCTTGATATAGGTTGGATTTTTATGTTGTGTTTTTTACTTTATAGTCCATGTAACTTGGTGTTCCAAAAATCTGGTCTTTTAACCCCTAATGCAAAGTAAATTGCTTAAAGTTTGCATCCATAATCTGGAGTGAGCACCATGAAAAGACAAAAACCTCACAAGATGGCGAGTTTACCAGTCCTTCCTTGCTGCACATTATTCAACACACATTTGACAACCTTTAGAACAACGTCAGTCTATTTGGAGCACAGTACCAGCCAGCTACTTTCCACTTTGTGCTAAAAAAAAGACCACAAATGCCTTTAACTTCATCAGTGGTTTCATCGTAACAACCAAAGATGTCAGTTTGAGAAGCAAACTGATGTTCCTTTCACCTCCTCCCTCATCACAGGTTCATCTCCAATAAGCCTGAGCTTAGTAGACAATACTCCAATGAGAATCTGTGTCTGGATGCCAGACTTCTGCACCAGTGAACGAGTCCAGACTCATTAAAAACCGCAGTTGGATGTCTGATGGAAGCTACTGTGTGTATTTCAGGTGTAGGATGGGGACAAATACACAACTCACCCCTAAACATAATAAACAACGGAATGGGAACACTTCGCCGTGTTGTCTTCACGGCAGCAATATTTATTCTGGTTTCAGATTTTGAAAAAGGAACAGAGTGTTAACAGAAAAACAGAGGACGAAGGAGCCTATATTTAGTTACTTTATCAAAGCGCTACCTATCATGGACCAAACGCGGCTGGAACGGTTCATTCAAGTGTGCACAAAAGCCCTCTATGAAGGTGTGAAAGAGGCTTTCTGCCCACCACACACACACAAACAAACAGAGGATCAGAGCCATAAAAAAAAGGGCCCTTTTCAAAAGCATCACGCAAAACTGAAGGCTTGCTGGATTTTTTAAAACATTTTTGTACTCCGACAGTGCTTTGAAAACTGCTTGCACTTCAGAACTATTACCAGCAGCCGAACATGGAAGGGAGTACGACAGCGTGAGCTATTTTTGGGCTGTGAGCGTAACTAAAGCAATGACAAGCCAGCTGTGTTTCCACAGCTTCATGTAGGGAGGAGGCAGAGGCAGAGGAGGAGGAGGAGGAGGAGGAGGAGGAGGAGGAGGAGGAGGACGGGGAGGGATGAGAAAGCAGCAGTGATTATATTTAACTGGCCTCGTTCAAGCTAACGTTTACACAAACCATCTCCCGGGCTCAGATGTAAGCCCAGTGATGGGAAGCTGTGATGTTGTGTTCATGCTACGATATGATTCAAGGCTGTGAGTCCGGTCAGATCCCACCAGTTCTTGGGCTGAACCTCTTCCTTCACAGAAGTTGATCCGTTGACTTTAAGGGCAAGTCCAACCAAAAATGAAAACTCAGTCATCCTCACCTCCACCACACTTGTCGAAGGTTGGATGGATCTGAAATTGTAGATTCTGCCACAAAACATTTCTGGAGCTTCACAACAAAACAGTGTTGCAGAATTCTGTAAACTACTGAAGTAGATGTTGACTTGTTTTATAACAAAAAAAACTACTAAAAATGGCTCCACACAGCTTGTCTGGCATAATTCTATGCTCTGGAAGCAGAAAGTTCCCAAATTGATTTGAAAAGACGATGCACAATCGAGCTCATAAACCCACTCTGAATTAAATTTTGAATTAAAAAACGGGGGGCAAGTAAAATCCTTTCAAATCAATATGCAGTTGTGAGAATTCCTGAGACTTAGACTAAACTGGACAAACTAAATGGAGTTAGCTAGTTGCTGAGCAGAAAGTTATGTCGGCAAGGAGGACGATGTCGTTCAACCAAGCAGTTTAACGCAAAAATAGATGGTTTTCTACTTTAAATTTCTTAATACTTCATTCCTTTGACTTGATCAATTATCTTTCAGAGTGACAAACATCATGGGAAAACTCAAGCGGGAATCTAAAAATTATCAGCTCTCTTGCTGTGAAGTTTCAGAAATGTTTCGTGGACAAGGGGACTTCAACAACTTTCCATCGACATGAAAGGGAGTAGACCAAGACTGAGTTTTCCCTTTTTTGGGTGAAGTGTTCCTTTAAAATAATATAAGCACCATTTCAATGGGGGCCCCTGACACCCTTTCAGAGGACCCTGTTGGGGCCCTGCACCACAGTCTGGGTACCACATGAAGCCTCTGATACATTTTGTCCTGCTTTTTACTTGACTCTGCTCCTCACCATGTGAAATCGCAGCTGCTCCTGCCAGGCTCGAGTCCAACTAGAGTTGCCTAACTACATGCTAACAACATGCTAACTGACTAGCTTTATCCTGTCAATTAAGCCTTGAACGCCGTGTGCTAATTAGCATGTGACTGTATGGAAAAGTCCCAATTAACAGCTAAATAATTAGCCACAAGTGACTTCCTCTCAATTGGTTTAACTCACAGCCCACTCACGGGTCAAGTGTGGAGGTGAGGCAACAGTTTGAAATTAGCTAACATTAGCAGGACGATGCTAATTAAAAAAAGAAAAGAAAAAAAAAAGGACGTTGGTTTTGTTTACCTCTGCTGTCCGCAGGGAGGGCGGTTTCTTTAAAGCCAGTTTGAAAGAAGTTTCCATGGCTCCGGTCATTTTCATAACTTCGGCTTCAGATCCACACCGCTCACTTTCACAGGCGACCTCACTTTCCTCGTCTCCTCGTCGGCTCTTCAGCTGGACTCACTCACATCCCAGCGGGTCTTGTCCTCGCCGAGCCGAGCATGGATGGAGTTTATTCCCCAAAAAGAAGAAAAAAAAAAAAAAAGGGAGACCGACTGGGAGAGCTCCGTCTCCTCCAGGAGAGAGAGGCAAACTTCTCTTCCACTCACTGCGCGGCCGAAAAACAGCGGAGAGTCGTGAAGTGTAACAGGAAGGTGGGTCTGTGGGACATGCCGTGTCGAATCCTGTTCATCTTTGGTAGAAGGAAATATCCACCGCGGTAGCTGGAGTCCGTCAGATCCAGGAGTTCAGATTTAGATCCCTCCTCCTCCAGAGTGCGGAGAGTTGACGACATCTGTCCGCCCGGAGAGGAGGCTGCGTTCAGAGGCTGTCTGAAATTTGGCGATTTATAAGTACGGCTACACATGATCTGTCAATCGATCCAACTTTATTAGTACAGCACCTCTCGCACAAATCAAAATGCAATTCAGAGTGCTTTACAAGTGATCGAAATAAAAAAAAATATATTAAAACAAGTTTAGAGACTAATGAACACCAATTGCAATACAATAAATAGTTAGAATAAAAACAAGATAAAGAAGAGGAGGTAAAATGAAATCATGCAAAGTTAGGGTTAAAGGTTTATTTAATATAGTATACAGGGATGCACGATATATATCATACAGATAAATTATCGATCGGATAATGTAAGATTTACATTATCAGCAAATAAAGAAATTACAGTTGATAAATCTAGCCCATACTATGAGGCCAAATAACTTTTGTTGAGGAAAAAGTCTTCAAGTTTAACCATAAAATCTTATCACAGCTACAGAACATCGAATAAAACATCTTTGCTCACTTAATCGCAGCCTTTCTTACACTTCAGTTGTTCCAATGGCTTGAGAGGCAGAAAGCAGCAACACCAAATATGGTTGTTCTGCTTTGTGGAAATCGTCACTAAATAGGTTGGATTTATGTTTCCATCCACATGCTATGCAGTGTTGTAAAATATTTTATATTATTATTATACTATTATGTATACTATTTGTCACTTTATTCAATCTTATTGTGTACTTTTTATTTCATTTTATGCTGCTCACTGTTGGATTGCATTCTGTGTACTTAGTAACTTGTTTATTTATTACTTTACCATTATTTATTACTTTTGTATTCCTTTCTCACTTTGTTTTACTACTGTTGCACGACAATTTCCCTCAGGATAAATAAAGTTTTCTTGAATCTTGAATCTTGAATCTTGAATTATGTATATTCATACTTGAGTAAAAGTAAAGATGTTGTGTTAAATCTTTACTCTGGTAAAAGTTGAAGTCATCCATACCAATAGTACTTGAGTCAAAGTCTAAAAGGGGCACTACGTAGTTTTGGGGAAGACAATTAAAACTGAGGTAATCATAAAAATTCTGTTCTCTTCTATTCTAAAATTCTATTCTATTCTAAAATTTCTAAGTGAATAAATAAGCTGATGTGAGAGGAAAATAAGGTCCCCACACACTGATTGAAGCTAGAATGGTGGCAGGGTCCGCCAAATGTAAGCAAAGTAAAAAAGTATGAATAAAATCAGTCAATGAAGACGATTCAAATTTCTACATATTGCGCCTTTAAGTACGACTTTGGGTACAATTAAATATGTCACTGAACAACATGTTAGGCTATATAGGTTAATGGCAACAGAGAGTAACAAAACAGAAAATGATATTTTGTTTTTTGTTGTTTTTTTTTCAGGTGGAAGGAAACAATTGAAAGTGACAGGTAGCCGATGCGATTGAAAAAAAGTACTGCATGGTAGCAAAAGTGGGTCATAAAATTAGTGACCTTACTTAGTAGGTTATTTTCTATGTAAATAATAACAAATAATGTGTATGTATTTTTTATTTTTTTTCTTAAACCTAGCCTTGATGGCATTAAATTAAAAAACGCCTTTACGAGTTTTGAAACTCGAATGTACGAGCTTCGCGCTGAGTCCCTGAATGCGGCACAGATCCTCCCTCTGACTGACTCCATACACTGTGAAGTCAGATCGCTGCTCAAACTGCGGAGTAATCAGATTACAGTTTAAAAGCAGCAGCAGCAGCTGTCTGAAGACATCCACGTTTGTTTTGTTTTTTTGTTTAGTGGGAAATTGGACGTCACGCACTGATTCTGTTCTATTTATTTTTTTAATGTATTTTAAGCTGCCATAACATCCAGTTTCGCAGTACTTCTCTCAGATTAAACGAGGCGGTCTGTTGTCGCGTGTTTTCACTGAGGGAGCCTGATCACAGCGATGTTCTCCCTGACAGGAGGCACATTGACATGAGCTGCCTGCCAGTGCGTTTGCTTTGAGCCGGGACACTCCTTCCTTTATTGCATAACTGCGGTGTGTGTGTGAGAGAGAGAGAAAGAGAGAGAGAGAGAGAGAGAGTTTTTTTTCTCTCCTGTGCTGCGTTGACGGGGGCTGGGTGGAGTCAGTTTCAGGGGGGTAAATTCAAAGTTGGTCAAATGTGCGATCCAGATGTTGAACACTGCCACCAGTCCAAACAAAAGTGGTGTTCATGTCTAGTTTTACTTCTGTACTCCGTTTGAAACAGTTTTAAAGCAATGGACACATTATAATGGATTGGACTCTGGAGGTTAAATAAATAAATAAATGAAGAAACACCGGAGAGCGCTTGAACAACACGTTAATGGCCATTTCCAGTATTTGAGCGACGGACAGGCAGTCAAAGGAAATGACACACTGACTTTATCATACACGACTTCAGTAAAAGTTTCTTACCTCCTGTACCAACATTTTTTCAGACTTTCTGAATAGTACTATACTAATACTAATATTTTGAGTTCTTTTTTTCTGTTTTAAAACAAGTCCCCATCTAATTCAGCTGTTCAGGAGAATGTTGCAGTGCTGTTTTGCTGTAAAACTCCAGAGAATGAATAATTCACTACAAAACTTCCTCTGATTTTGCATTGGCATAGAGGTGAGTAGATGAAATTTCCTGTTTTGTGTGAATTTGCCCTTTAAAGCCTGATCAGTGTCTATTAAACTTGCTAACACTGTGTGCATCCACTTTCAGTACAAACTTTTATTGCTCCCTTCTCTCCTCATCAATTCTTGGATCTGAACTACAGCTCTTGGATGTCTGGTTTCCAGCTTTGGGAAAACCATTATTTTACATTCACACGTCCTTCCAGGATTTTTTCCTTTAAAACTGTGACGAGAAAAACTTTCCAGAGACACGTCAATTCTTAACATCGGCATCTTTATTGCACAACATTCCCATAAAATTGGGAAAAAAAAATAATTTTTCGAAGAGACAATTCTTAAAAGACATTCTGTACAAATACATGGAAATAAACTGAGTATGTACAGTTTACATGAATCGTTACACATAACCGTGGGCGACTGAATAATTATTATTATTATTATTATTATTATAATAATTATTATTTATTTATCATACAAAGAGGAGGGGAAGATAAATTCATACCTTTTTTTAAACATAGTGGCTGGGTTGTACAAAATGTAGGCTGATACAGCGGAGCATCTTCAATACAGTAACAAGCGCATATGTATGTGTGTGTATCGAGTTTTACCAGCAAAATGAGCTCTCCAGAAGCCTGTGATGCGTTCATGCTTCCTATTAAGACTCGGGTCATATACAGGGTGCGATTTGAGATCATAGAAAGAAAGTGTTCTCAGGGTTATTCCTGCTCTGGCAATATAAACCATTCAACATACTGTGATCCTGAAGGTCATTAACAGACATGCTCCAGTCTTTAAGTAAGAATTTTAGAAATTTGGGGATAGTTAAACTTTGTCCGTCTTCCTCATAAGGGGATAAAAGCACAGTACAATTATGGGGCATCGTGTTGAGTTCTTCTCTGCTTTTGACTGTTTATTATTATAAAAATGCAGTCAGTCATTGGGGAATTTAAAAACATTTTCTCAACCATCATACAGAAAACATAGAATATATTTTTTCCAATGCTGTCAACTGATGACAGCGAAAACAATAGTGAAAACAGTGAAATAAGGCAGCTGCAGGCTACACTTTATACCCTGGAGAGGATCCATGAGCAGAAGCTGTGTGAGCAGCAAATCGCACCCTGGTTGCATGACAACACAACCAAACTCATTTATCCGTGATGGAAAATCAAAAAGAAAACAAAAGAAGAAAACGTTGCTACTTTCATTTTGTATTTTGTGTGTTTTTCATGAGTACAAACATTTGAAAGTAGTGTTAAACGACACACATTTTAATCCATCGTAAGGCCGACTGTGTTCCTCTCCTCCTCGCCCTGCAGCAAACATCGAAGCCGTAAACATCGTATAAAGGTGCGGGGAAGCTATAAAAGTGTGAAAATATTTCAGCATTTTTGTTTTAAAATATACGCAGGTGATGCATGTCTTAGTTTTCCACAGTAGAAAGGGACCCCTCCTCTTTAATCACATTCTGGAGCAACACTATGTTTTTTTCTTCCTTTTTTGTTGTGTCGACAACCATCCAAAGGAATTAAACAGCCTTCCCTTTTTCAAAGAACACAGCATAGAGTCTGCACACAGGTTGACGCTGACATTCCTCTGATTAAAAGAGCTTAAAAAGGAGACCTCAGGGTTTTCTATGGGCTGACTGTAAATGTGTGTCATCTACTGCCCATATGAAGATCTGAGGTAGTGCTGTACCTGTGATAAGAATGTCAAAGCCATTTCCTGCCATTTCAAAACCAATTTGTTGAACCAAAAATCACAGAGAGCATCGTTTGCACGCCCCCACATGGCTAGAAAATAGGCTTTAAAGTCAGGTGTGCATCGCTATCTGACAAAAAATAATTAAAAGTTGTCGTTGAGATATCTCAGGGAAATTTGGCTTGTAAACAAATACATGAAAATGAACAAAATGACATTATTGGCAAAAGATTGATACTGTTCTCGATGATATTTACCTCAAAGCAATGTTTAAAAGTGTCCATCTGTTTCCTTTAAAATCCGTCACTTTGTACGACCGGGTTTAAGATTGTACAGAAAAAAAGAAAAAGCAGTAGAAGAAACAAAATCCATTGCTGTTATACTGAAGATATCTTAGATATCTTAAAGTTTCATTCTCAACTGGAAAAATTAGTAAAGTCTTTGGCTTCTGTGTCCAGAAATAAAAAGCGTCCAGAAACATTCAAACAACAGGAGAAGGTCGTTTCAGGGATGCTTCGAGCCCCGCTCCGCCTGTGGGACTGTGGTCTCTAGTTCCACCCTGTGGTGCAACATCAGCATTGCAACAAATTCAGCAGCAGTGTGGTGAGGGGAGGCGCCGGCTGTGGTCCGTAAAGATGTGCACTACTCAGGCTCAGAGAAAGGATCCCACTTAGCCCAGGCCCACGGGTCAGGGAAACATGTCGGGGGGTGGGGGCTCAGCTGCGGAGCTTGGATGGCCGTTCTTTGGGCCAAAGTGGCCCCGCCCACGTCTGACAGGTTTCCTTGGGCAGATCTCTTGCGTGTGACCTCCGTGCCTTTATAGTCTCATAGCAGGATCTGAGCCACGTAGGGAGAATGAGTGCTGGCCACTGCGGCCAACAGGGGAAGGTCACTGGACTCAATGCTGCAAAGAGATCAGAGCAAAGTTTAGGATATGGTAACATCTATGAAGTCTACTTCAAGATAAACTCTGAACATTTTAGAAGAATGTTAACATTGTGTATAAAATCATCAGTGGAATAGTGTGAAACCACAGACTGCGCTGTTTACTGCATCAGCCATGTGCAAGGACAAGACAAAAGCAGAGACCTGCTCATAAAACATGCCTCCACAGTGCTACAGTGGTCAAAAACTCCACAGGGCACCATCAAATAACAAAATCACAATATCAAAGTACAGCTTCACAGCAGCTCTGAGATGGTCAAATGCTTACCCTAAGACCATGCCCAGTTCTTTCACATGGACTCTCGTCTGGCCCTTCAAATACTCAGCAAGCATTTTACTCTTAAAGTAGATTTCCTGCAGGCGATCCTCAAGGTGCATTATACACTAAGGAGGAGAGGAGAGAGACAGAAACATGATCAGTCAATACAATCAAAACAGCATTTGAGCTTGTGCAAACATAGCAACAGGTACAGAGATATTTAACATACAAAGTTGGGTGAGAGGTTGAGTTTGTAGAGCTGGTGAGTGGACTGCAATAAGCTGGACACCAGGCTGGACACAAGGACTTCCTTCCCCAGTTTGTTGACATCTGTGGCTCGTCTCTGACTGCTGGCCACCTGCACCGTCCACTTGTCTGTGTCTGCTAAAATGCAAACGGCCTCTGCTATGGGCTCGTCCAAAACTGGATGCTGCAGAAGATGAGAACAGACATTTATGTTTCTCTCAACGCGTATCTCGAACTACTGTACACACAGTAAATGAGAGCGAATACAGAGCAGTGATACAATAATTCCTTTATGCCTTGGTTAACTGTTTTGCAGGTTTGGACATTGAGGTGAAGAGGCTGCTGCTTTTGACTACATCAAGCTCACTTTGGCAGAATCTCACACAGTGGTACACATTTTTTTTAAAGACATTCAAATTTTCAGTATATAGAATTGGAGTAATTGTGTGGAAATTAATATTTTTCCATACTTTCTTCTCTTTTTTTCCTCCCAATATTTCAAATGTGGTTATTACTGAATCAAACTCCTTACTTCCCATACTGCACAGGAACCCTGGTAATTTGTATTGGCAGTGAAAAAGTATAGCTCCCTAGAAACACTTCAGTCCTTTACCTGAACAGCGTGGGTTAATTCCGCCATGAGGCTCTGCCGGAGCTTCTCGTCGCTGGGTACCCCATGCAGGACAAAGTCTGGCACATAGGTGGGGCAGTAGCCTCCAAACAGAGAGCGGCCGAAGTTTGCAATGGTTGGCTTTGAGTAGTTCTCAACCAATTTTGACCTATGAATCAAACATTTAACAGTAGATATTCATAATTTATTTTCAAGTCCTGCCAGAGTGTTCATTACAACCACAGCACTTCATAGCAGAGTTCCCAGTTTGTCTATCAATAAATCAATGGTCTTCTACTCACCCCGGGAATGGCACCAGCACCTCCTCCTGCCAGTCCTCTGTGTCCTCACTCTCGCTGTCTCCCAGTGCGCTGTCAGAGCTCTCGTTGCGTGGTATCTCCCAGTCACTGACGGGCTCTTTACGCTTTTGGTCCTCTTTGCTGTTGCTGCTTCCGTCCTGGGGGACGGGGACCGACAGCAGAAGACCCTGGTCCTGCTCAGCAGAACAGCCCCTGCAGCAGCAGTTGTCGAATGAATCTGTTGACCCACACCTGCACCTTCTCTGAACATCCAGCAAAGTGTCTCTCTTCCTACTGGAGCCTGCCTCTCCATTACCTGAACCTAAACAGAGACCCAAACCATGGCTCCTGCCTGCAACCTTGAAGCACCCAAGTTCACCAGGCCTTGGGACTCCCGAGGGGTCCAGCAAGTCTTTGCGCATACTGTCTGTGGTGCTGCCCCCATGTCGTTTAGCCAAATCATCTATAGTCCTTGTCTCCACGGGGTTCTCTGGGCTGAAATACTCATCGAAATCATCCATACAGTTTGGGCTCCACTTACTGGACACCCGCTGCAGGGCTGGAGCCGCCTTGGTCTGTTTGGTTTGGTCCTCTGATGCACTGGTGTTGCTGGTCTTTGAATCTGCTCCTCTATGCAGGTGCGATTGTTGCAGCAGCAGCTGCTGGGCAAGTAGATGTTTGTCCTTGAGGTGTTTCCTGTGCTTTTTCATTTCCTCCTCCACCTTCTTCCTGCGGCTCTCTGTGTCTGACTCAGGAGACATGGAGTCTCCGATGAGGAAAGTGACTTTTGTCGCTGGCTCCTCCTCTTCTGTCAGAGTCAAAGTCATCGGCCCCATCACAGGTACTGGCACTGCAGCAGCCATGTTCTTATCTGGGGGCTTTTTCTCTAGAGGGATCCCCAAAGACCGAGGAGCCAGCAGTCTGGTGGGCTGGTTCCCAATGCCTGCATCCACTCCAGCCTCTGCCTCAGAGTTTTTACCCTCTGCGGTGACAGGACTTGGAGATGCACTTGATGCAAGCACTGTAGGTATGGATGGGACGATAAGTTTCAGGTCACCCTTGGTCTCTGTATCCAGCACACAGACCTGCTCCCTGGGTGAAGCCGAGCCAACACGGAGCACTGTTTCCAGTCGGGCTTCAGTGGCCAGCGGGCTGCTCGTCTCCCGGTGCAGCTCGCCAGATTCTGCTGCTTCTGTAGTCCTGATAACAGGGTTGTTACCCTGGCTGTATTCTGTTTGAAGCACACTGCTCCTGGACCCTTGACTTTCGCTGCTGTCCTCATCTTCCTCATCCTCCTGATCCTCATCCTCCTCCTTGGGTGTGTCCCTAGCCCCGTGCTCCACCTCTGCGTCTGTGTATGTGCTGCTCTGGAGGCTGTTGTCTGAACGGTAGCTGCTGTCCTCTGCCTCCGTTGGTCGGCTGTGGGCCCCATGGGACAAGTAGTCACCACTGGGTTTATGGACGGTAACCAGGACGTAGTCCGACTCCTCAACCTCTCCTTTCCTTAGAGAAGTTGTAATGAGGGAGCCGGGCATCACGATGGCCTCATCCTCAGCACTGTCCAGCATGTGTGTTTCCAGCAGCTCGGAGCAGCGGATGAAGTAGGTGAGGACATAGAGGAGTCTCTGGACGAGCTCCTGTCTGCGCCCAACTACCACTGTCCTCGAGAGTCGTACCGGTGACCCAATGGACCCGTACAGGTCACCTACACACAGTGAAGGGGAAAAAAGACTAAACATTAGCATCATCTAACAGGTCTTGAGATGCATTAGTTTATGTTTTTAACAAGTTTCGTTTATTTCAGTATTTTTTGTATCGGAAAATAAAAGTAAATGTGAGTAGTTTGCCAAATATGGCATTATTTCTTAACTCAGTAAGGTAGGAAATATTGTTTTTATGACAAAAACTCACAGAAACTACACTTTCCCAAACTGAAAGCTATTACAAAAACCAGAGGCAATTCTCTCGCTCCAAATATAAGAAGATGTAATGAAAGAGGAAGGAAATAATTCACAGACCAATTGTCAGCAAATAACTGAATTCAAGATAAGATAATACAATCATTTATTGGTCCTACAGAGAGGAAAAGTAGGTGTTAAAAGCAGCAGTATAGTGTATAAAATAAAAAAGGAATGGATTAAATGAAGGTACACAAGATCAATTACCCCAAGTCAAATAACAGGTAATAGCAGTACACATAACATAACATTCTTGTTTACCTTGGGTTCTCCCATCTTTTTTCACATGACAAAATTATTCTGGTGTGCAGTTCTCAGCTATTACCACTAGGTGTCTCCATGACCTCACCATATTTACATTTGGTGTCACTCTAGGTCAAAGTGTGGGTATGTACTTAAAGATGTCCTTGTATTTATAGCACATTATTTCCTACTCTATGCACCCATAAATGAGCTACTTATACGTCAGCAGGCATTGTTGACATAAGCATTTTCCACTGTTGTCACATGGCCAACTAAAGGAAATGTGATGTGTACAATTCTCAACACATCGGCACCTTAACAGTATAGATGGAGAATTGATATCCAATTGTTGTAAATATTGTAGTAATATATATTCATTTGAAAATTTCATATTTAGAGTTGGGATGCTGTTTGAATAATTAACTTGCCTTAATGTGGCAATTTGCTAATCATTTTTATCATGAACTCAATTGAAAACAGTAAAAAGACTATACATTTGATGTTTCACATCTTCAACCTCATTATTTTTTGCCAGTAAAATGTTTCAATCAAGCTGGGACAGGGGCAACAAGAAACTGGGAAAGTTGTGGAATGTTTAAAAAACACTTATTCAAAACATTCCACAGGTAAACAGGTAACAGGTGACAGTATCATGATCAGGTGAGGTTTATTACTTTGTGAAACACATGATTGTATGAAGGATATAACTACGTGGGCTCGGGAACACCTTGTAGGTTAACACAGTTTATTTGCATATGATTGAATTTCATGCAAAGAAGAACTTGTCTCTTGTCCTAACTTGTGTTTGTGGGGTAAAGACAAGTTGGGAATGGATGCTTTGAAGTTTCAGCCAAAGAAAGACTAAACACAGATGTTTAACTTGACTCCCCAGGCGCTCTGACAGAAAGCAAAGGTACATTCAACTCTGTGTTTGTGTGTATGTGTTTGAATTCCTCACCTAGCTGTGCCCACAGCGGGTTGTAGGGGTGCGTCTTTGCCAGCATGTCGACGCTTTTGGAAGAGTGTTTCTCGAGGAAGATCTTGATTGGAGGCTGCCCATTGGGCATGACTGTGGGAACCCAGGCCAGATGATTGGTCAGGATGGCTGTCAATAATGCAGGGAGGAATCTGAAATAACAAACAGTTGGTTAGCAGAGAAAATAAGAGAATAAAAAAAATTTACTTCCTGGGTGCACTCGGAAATTCCTCTTTCCCGCCTGACCTTTGTTGGCAAGTTGAGAAGGTGTCTCGCTAAATGGAAAACTTTGGTGTGACATTTACTGGATATCACATAGACAGCTATTGTTTGCACACACACACACACACACACACACACACACACACACACACACACACACACACACACACACACACACACACACACACACACACACACACACACACACACAGATACACACATAAAGGACACACATACACACACACACACACACATTCCAATAGCATGATTCACTTCCCTGTTCTGACCACAAGTGTCTACTTCCCTTCCTGTCTCATGACTCAACACTGTCATGGTGGTCAAGTTCAATCACGTGCTAGAACACAGATGCGACTGCGGCATCGTCAAAACCATCAGTCATGGGAACACTGACTGGATGCCTCAGAAAAGACATGATGTGATACAGTAAGTTCAATGGCTTCCAGGGAAACAGGATGCTATACAAGTCAACATAACATAGACATAGATGCATGGTAGTCATTCTAACTACTAGTGCTGGGGGAAATAATGACTTTAACCGGGATGCTGCGCTGCTAAAGAAACACCAGTGGTTGCCTAGGAGACACAGTTTCTTTTCATAGTCATTTAGAGAGTGTGCAGGGATTCAGAGACTATGAGAAAACATAGTGGAAGGTGTAGTATGGTGCGGATGTTATAAAAAAAAATAGACAACATTTGATAGTATACTTAAATCTTCATTTAAAAAAAATATAAAACAATCCAAATACAGAGGATGATGTTCACTGTACAGCTTGTAAAGCCTGCTGAAGCAATGCGATTATGATTTTGGGCTGCATAAATAAAAGTTACTTGACTTTGAGTAATTAATGAAAAATCATTACCTGCAAACATCGCATTTACAACAGCATGAGAGAAGATACAGGTTTAATCTCTAATGTATAACTCTGTGATTAAGACCAGAGAAATACACATATCCTTTAAAAACATTGCCAACTATTCCTGACCTTAAAGATGACTTGATGTAATAATTCAGTAAACTGAATGCTACTTAAAATCATCTGTACTGAAGACGGGTGCCATGTTCAATAAAAGTCTTTCTACCAATTCATAAATGTACAATTAGCAGTGGTTTGCCGTGGCTTTGTAATAGCAACAATGAGCAATTAGAGACTGGCAGGGATCTTCTCATTCACTCCCTCTGAGGCAGACAAGTAAATGCAAAGAGGGTGAAACATTCACAGCGTGTGTGTGTGTGTGTGTGTGTGTGTGTGTGTGTGTGAGAGAGCGTAAAAAAGGGACAGATAGACCACAGAAAGTGTGTGTGCGTGTGTGTGTGTGTGTAAAAGAAAGGAAGCAACAGACCACAGAAATTGTGTGTGTGTGTGTGTGTGTGTGTGTGTGTGTGTGTGTGTGCGCGTGTGTGAAACAGAAAGGAAGTACGATGCATGTCTTACATTTCTACTACTGTTAAATGTCTTTTCCTGTTCATATCAGCGAGCTTGTTCAATTCCTGTCTGCTTCTGAATGCCTTACAGCTCAGAGAAGATCCATAAGGGGGAACACTTTACATAGTGTGTTTGCAAGTTTAAGTTTAGTTTCCATTTTTCCATAAAAGTTTAATTTTTACATGTTTAGCTTTGGTTTTACAGTAGTTTTAGTGTTTTTGTTATGACAAGGTATGTGTGTCAAGTACGTAGCTACACATACACACACAATGTATTGAGAAAATGCCCCACTAAATGCTTCTAATTCAAATACTTGTATGTGTTTTTGTGCATGTGTAGCATTAAGGGGCTACAACCATCATTTCATTGTCCAACCCTTAACAATATATGGACCTGGCAACTTATGCCAAGTCACATTACAAGATTTTAGCCGTTTGTGCAGTCCCCAAAGGTTTGGGAGCTCGCTAACAAAAAGCCCCAAATCAGGAGCAGATTGGTGCATGCTCTTGCGAACGGCAGTTAGCATTTGTGACCTTTTCAAAAAGCAGATCCAGAAGCTTAGGGATAGCTTGACAGTGTGTCATATGCCAGGCATTAGTACATATGGTGCAAGCACAATAATAAACTATAATTAATATCAGAATAAATACACACTGTTTTGGTATGTGTAACAATGGACCTTTGATAAATCACAATATGAGCAGGCAATCAAACTTTTTCAGTGCAAAAACAACACCTTGCTGTCGAGCACATCAGCGCACAACCTGAAGTGTTTGGATTGTCAAATTGCCGTCTTGTCTGGCACGTGTGTTCATGTAGTGTGTGATGCCTTGTCACTGATCAATCACGTAGTGTGGCGACCATAAGACTCCTTGACTACAAGGCAGTTGTGTTGTGTTAAAAGGAGAACGATCAGACAATTTTGAAAGTCGTAAAGTGTGTTAAAGCCATTATTCTTGAAAAACTTGAAAATAAATTTACGTACATTTCTATTGTGTAATTAGTTTTGCTTGTTGTTTATTTTTCTTTTTGTTACAATTTTAGTTTAAAATAATAACTGTGGACCATACAACCACTAAAAACCACTATGTGACATGATATATACCTGTTTAAGAAGGAATTATGATATAATTCACCTTGACGCCCATTTAGGATGCAACCTCTTAAATTCCTTCAACATTTTTAGATATTTTGTGACTGCTGGTAGGGACCAGGTATAAGTACAAGCAGACACTCAACTGGTTCTTGGAGGCCTGCTCCATCAACAGGGAGAGCTCCCTCATGAAGTGCCCGCAGAGCTGGTTCTTCTCCGATGCTCCAGACATCATGGTCAACCAGACGGGCTCAGCCACGCGGGGCATGGTGTAGAGGTCGCAGATGGTCATCCTGGAGATGAGGTACGGCAAGGGAGGTGTGGATGAAAGAGGGACAGAGCGAATGAAAGAGGAGGGGGGAAAAGGGAGAAAACAGACAGAGAGAGAACAGGCACGTTATTGTCTATTGGGGTAAACAAAAGAGATCTCAGTTCACAGAGCTTCGCTGTCTGCACTCAGGCAATGGGAGACCCTTGGTTGTGTATGTGTGTTTGTAACAGTCCAACGAACTTGCGCGCACTCACACACAACCCAGTCTCTTGCTCTGTACAGTGTGTTTGTGTGTATATCTATCTGTATGTGGCTCAGTTGGGGCATTTGTCCATTGAGAAGGACTGGAGTTTCCATGGAACGTGGGGTGTGTTGGTGAGCATGTCTCGGCTGGGGGCCAAGCTTTGACACAGGGGCAGAGGGGAATCTCTACAGCCTGAGGAATGTTGAGAATCAGGCGGGTTTTAGTCGGAACTGAAATACGGACCGCAGCTGCTTGAGTCTGGGTTTGAAAGGAAAAAACGGACAGATAATAAAAAAACAGCTGCTAGTTTTCATTAGAGTGTGAGGTGTCTCTGACAGTTTTATCAGCTTACCCTGATCTCTTGGTAACATACTAACTTAATTCATATTACAACTGCAATCTTCAGCAAACACAAGCTACAACCAGGCAAAATTAAAAGTAAAGTTAAACCAGTAAACATAATAAAATAAGCTGCAATAAAGTAACCTGCTACTTTCACTTCAGGTGATCTGTCAGGGTCCTTCTGATAAGGAATAAAAACTCTGTGGTGTTTTCAGAGCTTGACTTAGTCTTACAGGAAACTGCACATGATATCTGGCAGTAAAACAAAGTTAATTCTGCAATAAACTCACAAACTCTTTGACCTATAAAGAGCCCAGTGACAGAGGAGATGCAGACAGGCTGCATGCTGAGAGAAAGCACAGGTGTCACACAGTAAAAATGACCTTCATCAGAACTCCAGTATTCCTGTAATCAAGCTATTTTTGGTTGATATATTTTCCAAGGAAAACAAGCACACCATGTGTAGTGTTGGTTTACGGGCAAGAAATTATAAACCATGTGTGAAAAGAAAAAGGAAATTCTAATTTTAAAAAAAGACAGTTGTTGCAAGGAGTTCTTTTTTGTAACCCCAGACCTGTCCTCTCATGAATAATAAGCAACAGAATGACAGTTAAGAGAAGTTCACTGTAATAGTTGACAAGGATTCCAGTTCTCAGAAAAATGCTTGATCAGTCAGCACACCCAAAACATGTCTCGGGCTCTTCTTTACATCTTGCTGTCAGCAGGGCAGAGATGATGCAGACAGCAGCATCAAATGAGCTAATAATGCTTTACTCATTCCTGTGTTATAAACAGGTTGACTTATCTGTGGCCCATTTAAGACCTACTTGACCTTGCTGTACATTCACCGTCTGACACAGAGCCAGTGGGGAGATCTCGTCTCATCCTCTCTGCAGCAGCAGCTGTTCAGGTGAACTTTAAAGAGCACAGCTGTGACGTGAAATTAAACTGATGTGTCAGGTTGATCAGCCAGATTTGAATTACCTCACTATGGAAGGCAGCAATTCAAACATCTCTGACCTTAGCTATGGCTTTTGACTTCTGTGACCCTAGTAAATATTCCAAGTCATAGCTGTACAGTTATGCTCATTGACATATTGTGGTTCAAGTCACTGATAAATCTCAATTTAGGATAAAACTGCATTCTTAGCATCAGTTATGTCTTGTTAAAATGGGAATTAGACTTTCTCCCTGTGCATAAAGTGAGTTTGTGTCTGTCAGTGCTTCAGCTTGCAGCCCCTAACATGACCCCAATAGAGGCAGGTGTCACTTTTATGTACACATGCCTCTTCTAAGTGCACAGCTTATCTATGCCTGCATGTGGGAGTATTTGTGTGCGCCCACCCTCCAACAACGTCAAAGCAGCATCAGGCAAAGGCATTTCTTCCACTTTCCTTCTGTAATGTTCCATGAAGTCAAAAGCCCTTAATGGCAAAGGTGGCTACACTTATATTTAGCTGCTGTCTGAAGGTGAGATTTTACAGATATTTTGTTTGCTCCGAGCAATAGCGTTCCTCCTGCTGGCACTCACATATTATTTACTATTCTGGTGCCCATGGCCAGTGTCTGAGGTAGATAGGGTTGCCACTCAGGAGGCTTGGGTTGCTGTGGCCGGCTGCCAACAGGCATATGACTGCAGCGATGAGGGGACCTCAGACAGGGAACTGCCTGCCAGAGTGCATGTTTCAAGTGAAAGTAGTGGGGGAAGCAGGCATGCCATACATAAAATAGGTTTGAGTGTTTTAGGGAGTACCACCAACATCGATCTGTCACACAGTACTAACAAGAATATCTCACACAAACACACAATTTTGGAATCTAGTCCTTACAAATTTATGATTTCAAGTTATGACAAATGCTGATTATGGTGAAGAGATCAGAAGTAACTGGTAGCATCTAAAACTTTGGTCAGCTAAGCTTGCCTAAACGCAACCAAAACCAACCAAAGTAAGAACTCCCAGCATGCACTGCAGTTATAATGCAACACCTGTGGTTTGCTCAAGACAGGTAGGGAACAGTGTGTTTCTCCTTTTTGTTACACAACATATTTCAACATCTCTTACCAGCAACATAAGCTATTAGCATCACGCTATACTCACACATAAACCACAGTGAGTAATCATTAATTATTGATTGCTTTGACACTTCAGCACAAGGCATCAGTAACTGGGACAGGATTACAGAATCCCTTTACCTCATGTCTGTTCCCTCAGATCCCATAAATTAACCTTCTTACAGAATGCTTAATGCTTACTGAAAAGTTTCATGAGGCCTATGCTAGCAAGGGACTATCTCCAGCATTTGAGTCAACTATTAAGATCAAACATTGTAACAAAAGGTGCATTTTAGGATGTATGTAGAATTAATTTCATCATTGCGCTGTGAACAAAATAAGTATTAAAGTTCACATGTTCTTGTGTAAACCATGCTGATAGATAAGATGCTTCTTTTGTCTGCGCACAGCATCAGCTGGTTAATGTCAGATGATATCAGCAACAGTTTAATTGCTACACAATAAACTTTTGGAAAACAAACTAAATGATTCAGGTGACCAACAAGCTTTGCAAAGTATGCTTGGAATAAAAGGCATGTGCAAAATACCTCTCAGATAAGTATGAGAACATTGTAACCTACTTTAAGGAGAATTATGAGAGTCTTACTGGTAATTCACAAGACCAGTTCTTCGATAAAATACATGTAAGGCACTTTAGAGATGGGTGAACTTTATGTAAGGAGTAACATGGGAAATGTGTGATGTGAGAGGCTGTTTCACTGGGAGAAAATCAATTTGGGCTCAGATTCAGTTCAGATATAGCCTAGGTAAAGTAAAAATCAAGAATTAAGAGGAGGAAACACAAGTGCAGCAGGTTCTCTCTCCTTTCTCTTTCACTCATACCTTTCTTTCCTGCATCCTATCTTGCCTACATTGCCACACTACCAGGAACCAAAATCCTGTAAACCACACAGTTCGTAAATGTCTCATAACGTGCAGTGACGATTGATATCAACAGATGTCTTTTAGGTGCAGCATCAATTTGCTGGAAACGACACATTTTTCATAGTCTCTATGATGTGGAGACCTTTCTGTGTACACACAGGGAAAGAATGAGTGTCTGGCCACAGTACATATAAAACCAAATAGCACAATGGCGTTAGCTGGAGCTATTTGAAAGTTCACAAAGGAACATGCAGTAATCGCAACTGGTTTAAGGAAACAGTGAGTGATCATGTTTGGCTGGTTTAGGCCCTGCTATATTGCTGGATCCATTGCTTATATATTTCAGGATAATCTCAGTTATACTATTTCAAAGTTATAAAGTGATGCCCTCTAACTGTAGTAAAAGACACTCTCTAACAAGTTGACAAGTTGACAAGAAGTAAACATGATGTGTTTGGAAGGTTGTCCCTGAGGGCAATTAGGTCAATACAAATGATGTAAGATTATTGTCTGTGTTGTAGACAGTGAATGTGAGTTGTTGCCCAACCTGAACTCGTTGAGACCTTCCACCATTCGGCTGTAAGCCAAGGCCCTCTGGCTGGCATCGGCTGACCGCCGACTCATCTTCATGGCCTTGAGAGTGACACAACACAAATGTGTTTGAGATATTTGGCACTCTAGTTGACAAACAAAGTTTTGTGGAAAGGCGGAGCAAGGAATTTATGAGGGAGAAGAGACGGGGGTGGGGGTTTGGGCAGAAGTGAGGATGGATGGTAAAGCTGGAATCCATCCAGAGCTTCCACTGTGCCAACCACTGACACCAGTAAACAAAGCCACAGATTTAAAAAAGGTACGATCATTGACCAGTCAATCTGACAGCAACTCTGCTCATTACGACAGCAGAGGGTCTAAGGTTTGCATTGGGGACTATTCATATTTCACTGCTAAATAGATCTCACTGACAAGCTTATGTCCACTGTGTCAATCAGGAGGGTGAGCAAGAATACAAACACAAGACAAGAATTTAGAGGAAACAATAAAATACCCTTTGGAAGAACTAAAAACAATCCAAACAAGGAAATCAATGGTGTTCAAATCTACAAAAATACAGCATGCAGTAGTTATAGAATCACAGTCAAATATTTCAATTCACCTGTTCGATGGCGCTCTTGAGTTTGTTCATGTGGCTTTCAAAAAGAGGGAAGTGCGAGAAAAAGAAATCCTGGAAGCGGTTGTTCTCCTCCGGGTTGGGGGACAGCATGAAGATAACTCCGATGGCAATCTTCTTCTTCCGAGCCACACCAAGGCTTGGTCCACCACTTTCATCAGACATGTTGAAGCTCTCCTCAACTGACCTGATCAGGACAGGGCAGACATTGAGTCAGCTTCAGAGAATACAACTGCCTTGAAATCAAACATGTACGCATATACATTTCAGCTGACATATTACCACTCAAAACTAGTTAGAGCACTGTTATGGTTTCCTTTGTGAAGAGTCTTTCTTTTACTTATGCATCAGGTTAATACTTTCACAGCTGCTGACTTTCTCAAAGAGACCTGGGCACATCTGCCAGGCAAAGAAAAATTTCAATCCTCGCCTTTTAAAAAATAAATAAAATTATTGTTGCAGCTGGTAAACAAGATGCTTTGTTGCTGCTGGACTGGAGTGCCTGGAAGATTAGAGCACTCAGAGGCCGACAGCTGCATTTACAGTGACAGGCCGACACAGCATCCTGTCTAGTCACAGCATTGCAAATGTGTTTGTGCATGCATTTATTAGTTTATAGCAGGAGTGTGTCATTTTTCCAGCTGCCTGCTGGATTCTGAGGAAGTGCTTATAAGATAAACATCACAAAAGCCTGATCGAGGTCTGGGGAAGGGAAGTAAAATGGAGGTGGGTGAGCGATTAGGAGAGACTCTCTTAAGTGTGTGCACTTTTGATATAAAATATGTTTGAACATATGAGTCTCACCATCGAGGGAAGACGCCATTCTCCAGGCTGGTGGTTTGGCTACGGAGCCATCGGCGCTGGTAGCTGGATGCACAGCTGCTGGTCAAGGAAGAGCCAGGAGATGGGAAGGGAGTGATCAACAGGCTGCTCAGAGAGGCTAAAGGGACAGACGAAGAGAGGGATTGGGGGAGGAAAGAAGGGAGGAGGGGGATTCAGAGCACAAGAATGAGGAGAAGGAGAACAGAGGAGAACAGGGAACAGATGGAGGGAATGGTGGGTGACAGAAGAGAAAAAGGACAAGAGTGAGTCAGACAACAAGTGCGTAGGGCTACTCATTCTGAATGACACTTTGTACACACACACACACACACACACACACACACACACACACACGAGAGAGAGAGAGAGAGCTGTTCTTACTAAGACAAAGACCTGAAAAGGACAACAAATACAACACACAAAACCCAATCAGCCCCTTAACCTAAAACACATTCTGGATTGCATTCATCTGAGATCTAATATCATATAGTCTGGTAACAGTCACATGCTGCAGTTGTTGGACAACCTGGCTTAGCACCAGGCTGGCATGATAATGAAAACCTACCCGCGCTCACACAGAATACCAGCCCTGATCACAGGGTTATTTACAGCCCACTCAGCAGGGCTCTGATCAATGGTTACATGCGCCATTTAGATGGTGTGTGATCGCTGTGTGTGTGTTTGAAGAGATAAAGCAAGATAAACTTCATGGTGAGTGAATGAGAGTGACGTTAAAAAGGAAAACTGTGCTAGAGATGAGCTATAGTAAAAGATGAGAGAGGTTTGTTTCACGGAGGGACGTGTCAGAGTTAGATAAAGAGCTCTCGAGCCCCACCGCAGCAGGGAGGTGATGAGAGTGGAGATGAGAGGACGCAGCTCGAATTAGAAGCTCATTTACTAGTAGCAGGTTTTGAGAGCTGCTATATTTAATCCTCTGCATGTGACCCGGGTTTGAGCAGAAAGCACAATTCCCCTCATGCCAGCCATGCCAGTGGGGCATGGTGGTTGTTGTAGAGGGGGGTAGGGGTCAGTTTCCATTGCGCAAGGCTTTCCGGGCCTTGGAGGCCCTGTGAACAAATCCACACCATCCTAAACCACCGCATTGTCAACTTATTTTCTGGTTTTAGGTCAAAATACTTCAACTTTCAAAGATGGTGTCTCTTATCTTGCATCTCCAACCTTTCTCACAATTTCTTTCCATGCACACCCCAGTCAGCCTTAAAAGGGGGCACCTATGGGTCGTTTTAATGAATGGAAACTGTTTGCATGTGCATCTGCATACCACACAAGTGAAGTCGCAGCTGATGTAGTGCCTAAAGTATGCAACGGTTGTGTAACTGTTCGCTCTCTTGACCTTAAAACAGTCAAGTGAAAGCAGGTCATCTGTTATGACCCAGGAAGTGCTTCACTCTGAAAACTAGTCATTCATCTCCTGACTTACACTTGATCTTTTCTGTTCCTTAACCACTTTGGTCTTGACAGGAATAAATGTGAATGCAATTCAAAGCGAAGAGCTGAAATCAGTGTTGAGTGTAGGTCAATCCAGGCTTTGGCTCCTAGTCTCATTAACCTACCTGACCTGGCGATGCCACTGTCCCTCTCGTCGTAAAGCCCTCGGCCAGGCATGTCCATAGGGTGACTGTGACCTGGAGGAAGGGAGGAGGGAGATGGAGAGACAAAATGAAGGGTTGGGTTGAGGGTAAAGGAAAGGGTTCAGGGGGAGAGGGGAAAGTGAGACAAAGGTCAAAAGTTGATAGGTGAAAATGAAACAGAAAGGAGAGACAGAAGAAAGAAAAGAGTTAAGATTAAGAGAAAGCGAAAAATATAAAGAGGGAAGTAAGGGGGATGACAGACAAAAAAAAAGAGACAAAAAAACTGTCAGACACAGAAAATGTAATCAGCAAAATGTAGCACAATGCACACTGAGGATGCTCTTATCACCACAGAGTCAGAGCCTTGAGTAGCTCACAAACAATACAGAAGCTATTGGTTTGAGTGCCTCAGCATCCATGTCTGGTCCATCTAACTGAAGTTCAATTTGTCCCTAACGAACTGCATCATTATTTTTACTACATACAACTAATATCCAGGAAACAAAACTGTTATCATGATTTGGCTGAAACTGCTTGAAAAGGTTTTTTTGTTTGTTTTAATGTAGCATAAAAAAGGCCTGGGGGTTTGTATAACTGTACCAGCATTAGATCAGAGGTCAAATGGGAGGTCACAAAAATAAAGACTCCAAACAAGAGCAGGGCTAATTTCTACTGTGAAATGCCTGTTACTGATTGACTGTCATGCTGTTAGGGTGCCCATTGTTTTGTAACACCAAAAACAGGAAGTGTCACAAACAAAAACGGCTAAAAGCACTTCTGTTGTAACACACAGTTGCTCACGGACTCACTCTCTGTCACTATCCACAGCCGCTATCTACAGCTTTGATGTAGCTTTCAACAACACACTCAATAATATGGATGTCACCGAGCCTGTTTGCTCGTTCTCAAATGTCCTTCTCGTCGACACTTTGGGGCAAAATGAGAAAACTGTCAATGCTTCCTGACAGAGAGGCTTTAACGTGCAGTTGAGATGATTAATGAGCAAGTCAACAGGATTGTTTTTTGCAAAGCATCTGAGTATTTGTGTAAATGTGCACTCCCCTGTGCTTTGTGACCATACCAACATTGCATAACTAAGACAGTTGCATGCCAATGCCGACGTAAGGGTGCCCTGAATAGGATTGTGGGTCAGCATCATGACACTGGGAGAAGGTATTTTCTAAAACTTGCCACCACTTCACTACAGCAAGGGCAGAGACTTTACCCAGCCCACTGAAGAATGAGGAAGGAATAACAACTGAATACTTCTGATACAGGAGGTCTCTGATCAGCTGAATATAATAAATGATAAACATCTGAATTTTAGTGTACTACAGTTCATTATTCCATTGCTGCACTCAGGCCTTGACCACACGTATACAGAGATTTTTGTAAATGGATATTTTCCTGCTTCATTAAAAGAAAAAGAAAAATCTGCCAAACGACCTTTATTTGTACACAAGAGAACTGCAAAAAATGTCCAATGCTTATCAAGCATGCCGGGCCAGGAGGTGGTGAATACTTCCATATCTGCAATACTCTGACCATGTAACAGTAGCTTAAAAACACTGATAATAATGGCATACTATTTACGTATTCGTATTTTATAATTTTATTGTATTTATGTATTGTATTATGATTTGCTTGTCATTAGACATCTTTCTAGCACACATCCTAGCAGTGCTAAGCACATGAAAACTAACCAGTACTCTACCATTGTTTTTGTCGTTGTTTCAAGTATTGATGGGCATGCATGCACTGGAGTGAGACGTCATATGTCCACAAAGATGCTCAGAAGGTAGAGTTTTGAACAATCTCAGATAAAGTGCAATTTGCATCTGACTGAGAGGCCAAAGCAAAAGATAAGAAAATTAGCCATATCTGTATGCGTGTTTACAAGGCCCGGGTCAAAATCGAGAGTTAAACACTTGTTATGAAGACATTGTGCAGCTGTTTGTTCCGACTAGCAAAAGGCACACATAAGCACTTGCTCTTCCTGCTAAAAGACACCAAGCTGATCAAAAACCTCACCAGGAGAGAATTCAGTTCATTTCTTTACAGTGATGATACATGGGCAATACAGTAGGTTATATTGCGGGGGTTTTAGCCCTTGTCACTGCTGGTAAGACATGCCCACCGGAACACACTGTGCACAACATTTTAGGAAGTGGGACTGGGAGCAAGAGGAATATTAAGGCACTTGGGTGCCATTGAACAAGGTATTTCCACACCAATTACACAAGTGGAACAGCTCATCCATCCACAGAAGGCCGTGTGTAACTTTGTGGATGTTCCTGAATGTGCACAAGCGTGTTGAGGCAATTTTCACCTTACCATTTAGTGGTATATAAGAAATAAAACAAAAGATGAGAATACACCAGTTTGCTGAACACTGATTGGTATCATAAAGCCTAAATGAATTGCCCAAGTATCACGGTCACTGACAAAGATACGCAAGTTAGACAAAGTATGTGATGTGAGTGATGAACACGAAAGAGGGGAAGTAGTTACAAAAACTTAAACCTAGAACTACAGCCACCGACACCAGTGAAAACCCACACGGTCTCTGCGTGCGCGATACACCTGCAGGCCTGGGTCAGATAGTGCTTGCAGACGTATTTAATGATAAGACAGCTTTATGGCTGATGGAGGACGAAAAAAAGAATAAAAGCTATTTGAAGACATAAATGTCCCTCTGTGAATCACTAGGAGGCAGTTTGTGTTGTTTAGGTTCATTTAATTTTTGGATAAAATTAATGAATTTTGCAAATGTTCTCACCTGCCCAAAATGAAGAAATTTAGGTGAAGACATCTTCTGAGTTTTAAAGAGGAACCACCTCCAAGAATTGCTACTGCATCTTCTATTTGACCCAAGTTATCTGCACGTGTTGTGATATTGCATGCTATTACTAGTGCTACCACTCCTAGTGCAAGAATTACTACACAGGCATGCAGCCGCTGAGAGTTGAAGCCTCTACAACCATTTCTACTGCGATTACAGCCTACACACACGCATGCAACTGGCACATGTCAGTCATGGCCAGTTTAAAGCGCCAACCTGAAAAGAAAGATGCGCTCTTGATGAGGCGCAGAGGGCCCTGTTCAGAGAAGGCCCGTCGAGGGCTGCAGAGCTGAGAAAATCCTGCGCAGCACAAACAAAAACATGGAAAAGAAGAAAGGGAGGAAGAGGGAAAAGAGACAAAAAAACATGAACCGTGGTTAGTGAATGAGTAAGGAGGAATGCTGGCTGCCTCCTGTCATCTGACCATCTCAGGTCACAGGGAGGTTTTTAGTCTGGGATGAAATATTGACCATCATCGGGTTGGCCAGTTGGTTGGTCGGTCGGTCAGTCAGTCAGTCAGACAAACAGAAAGGCTGGTATCACTCACAGAAAACATCAACATCAAACAAATAAATCATTACAGGCTCTGCAGCTCTGATCTTTTTGTATTTTCTGTGAGGACAGCAGAGAAAATCCACAAAAGAACAGAATTTGCCAACAGTTCTTTATATTCTTGCCTGTCACACTCTCAGCCAGACTTGGAAGGTGTTCATGTAATCAGTCTACTCTATCTGAAAACCAAATATCAGAGTTGTACCATGAGTAACATGTAGAGTCATCAGGAGTTTCAGGGAAGCACCAGATGAGTCACAGTGAGTTTTTTTTTTAAATAGCATAACAGTCGACTGTGCTAATTTGCATAGAAAACTTGTGCTTGCAAGGCCAGTTTGAAAGTTCTCCAACTGTTCCTGAGGCTAGTGTAGGGGGCATGTATGGGAGAGCTGTTGGCAGAGTCTGTCATGCCCGGTTTGCATTCAAACAGCAATGTTAAAGCATCAGAAAGACATAAACATAACAAGCTGCTTCTTTACAGTTCTACCAACACACTAAAATGTAAACTAAGCCAAACATGAACTTCAGGTTTGTCTTGCACTGTAAATACTAACACTATTTCATACACTAGTGTCCCTTCATTGATTTTTTTGGTTATTCTCAACAGGAGTTATAAGCACCAACAGTAACTTAAGCAAGGTAAACAAAATAATATGGTAAAATGTAAAAGAAGAAGAAACTGAGGCTATGATTGAAAAGGAAAACAACACTTCCAGTATAAATTCACAAGTTTCTCCTAATTTTCATCATTTTCCTCTGCTACTGGTTTATTATAAGTCCCCAGTAGAAGCAACAGCCAGCAAGAAAATGCAGCCTTTGTCAACTATAGACGTCAGCTATAGACACCAAGAAGCCAGCTTGTTAAATATATTTTTATTAAAAAAATGCCAAGAACTTGTCTCTTCAATTTAACTTTTAACTAGCCATGACTTTCATGATTCAGGTCTGAAACCACTGTGTATGCTTTTTCTTGCACTAATGCACTTCTATGCATTCTATGTCCTGTATTCTTTTCTTATCTATATTCATAAAGCACTTTGTGCATTTTTAACAAAAGGTGTAATACAAATAAGGTTATAATTAAGTGATCAGAGAGGAAACAGGAAGTGACTCTGTGTTTACCAATGTTCCCTAGCAGACTGTTGGCCCCTGTGTTTTGATCAGGCCTTAGTGTGTTGCTGTCCTGCCCAATGAACTCCAGGCTGTCCTGTAACCTGCAGAAGATGAAACAGCAAAATGGGAATAAACATTAGGTGTATCTGGATTATTTTAAAATGTTCCCATAGCACAAAAAAAAAAAAAAAAAAAAAAAAAAAATCAAGTAAAAAAGCACTACCAAAGAAATGTATACAGAATAAAAGAGAAATAGAGACTGAAAAGATATTGGCTGTGACATATACACAAGGAATACAGGCCATAGCTGAGACAGATGGAGATATGCAAGCTACATCTGCTGGCTTATGGAAAAAATTCCATAGGAATCAGAGGAAGAAGTGGGTGTGTATGTGTTGATAAGAGTGTGTGTGTTTGTGTGTGTGTGCGCACATGTACGTGCATGTATGTGTATGTGTGCGCTTACGTGTTGAGGCTGCCGTACACACTGCCTCCCGTCCTGGCGGTGAAAACCTTACTCAGCATCAGCTGAGGTGGCGATCTGATAGGACGATAGCACAGGGACAAAGATTATCAGCATGCATGCTTAATTTTTGTGCTCGTGTAGGTTAGTGCTTATATTTCACATCCAGCCTCATTTGCCTCTTATTCCACCTCAGTTTACAACTTCCCCATTCCTCTTGTATCCTTCCCTGGTGTAACTTCTTGTACTTTAACTCACAATTGAACAAATTTAAAATAACCCCAAATTCCAGTACCTACCTACCTGGCAATGCTAATTTTATAATTCTGCTATTTCCTGTACAGATGCATCCCTTTGCCTCTTACCTGATCTGATGGATTTTTAGCGTTGAACCCTTGTAGCTCATAGCCACAGAGCCGAACATCATTTCCCCCAGCATTGCCACATCAGACGAACACCTCGAACCCTGGTGAGAGAGAAGGAGCACACATTTTTAATTTTGTTACCCTTAAAAAGATATGCACTTAATATTTTATTCCTTATTTTTCCCACTGGACTTTGACCTCAAAGTATACACATGCAATGTGTTCATGAGTGGCTTCACTTGCATCTCAGATATGTTTTACCTGGAAGCGCAGGCCCTGCTCCTTGGTTTCCTTGGTTTCGGAGGTGCAGGAGGAGGAGCTGTCCAGGGAACTGCTGCTGCCTCCTGTAGGACGGAGCTGGCAGCATTTCCCGAACATCTTCACCTGGGCCTCAGTGCTCTGTGGGGTGAAAACAGGCTCATTTAACTCTGCAGAAGTTACATGTGTAAAACACAAAACACTTAATACAATTGAAGGCCTAATCCTCATTTTATGCCCATATAGATTTGAGTTCATAGACTTTCATTTAATGTAGAAAAGGCAAAATGTTTTGCTGCTTTGTTTGCAGCCCTGAAGGATATAAACAACTGGTGGAGTATAAAGTGTACCACTTTCATCATTTCATCAGCTGATTGTTGTCCTTTTCCTTTCAATTTTAGAGAGGCCTACAAAAATGCCCTCTTATTGACCAAGTAGCTTTACGAGCAATTGCCAGACTATTGATGTTGCTTTTTAGTTGCTGTTTACTTCTCATTCTTAAAGAATAATTGGAAACAAAAAGAACAGTCGATAATCAATGCAACAAAAGGGAGCTGGAATCTTTAGCTATATTTATGCACATTACATGAAATCACTGAGACAGATGCAGATGTTGATTTATGTGTTTACTCCTGAAATGGTTTGTGCACATTTATGTGCAAACAGCCTGTTCACGTGGGACTAGATAACAAAGTCAAGAGGATTTTATTGCAGGACGATCCCAGTTATGGCGGCCTCTGCCAACATAAACACAGTGACTGAGAGGACACTTTACCTATAAAAAAAGTCACATTTTAATTCTAATTTCACCGACGCCTGACATTTTAAGAAGTACAAAAAACCAAGAAGTCACTGGCCTTTATGAAGTAAACAACTAATAGAAAAACATTTAAAAAATTACATTGCTGAGGTCAAAAAACCATAGAAACTTAACGAAGAGGCAGTTGTGTAAACCGCTAACTAAAAGCAATGTGAGCTCAATCAGCCTGTGTCATGTGCCTTCTCAACTTGGCAGACTATTCAAGAGGAATGCATTTAGGAGGGTGGGGAGCGGAGGGGGAGGGTGTGTGTACGTGTGTGTGTGTGTCTGGTAATGGCTCACTTGAAACCACTGTCGCTGCCAATGTAAGAGAGGAAGAGAAAGGAACAGGGGAAAATGAGAGGCAGACAAAGAAACAGAATGAGATGAGGAGCGAGAAACAGGCAATGGAGGAAAGATTACCATTTTTCGCTCTTTTTAAGTACATAGTTACACATTGCAGATGTGTTTGCAAGCTGCTTTGAACATTTTTTTTTAATTCTCTCTCATTAATGTGAGTGATTTTTTTAGCATACACATGCACAGACAAATACTCATACTAATGAACTCACACCGACTCTGTGCATGGGTGTGTTTGAATGCATACATGGGTGGGTGTGTGTGTCTTAGTGAGTGTGTGTGTGTGTGTGTCTTAGTGAGTGTGTGTCCGCTGCAGTGCAATGTGAGGTGTGTACACAGAGGCCAGCAGCATGTGACTGCCAGTCATATGACTCTTTCGGGAACTCGTGATCGAGCAGCACTGCAATCACTCCCTCCCTCCCCCACTCTGCCTCCCTCCCTTCCTCCACCACTCCAACTTCATCTCTCTCCATTTCCTGCAGCTTTCTTTTGCCTGTGATACATCTATTTCTTTCCTTTTGATTTGACTCTTCTGCAGCTCTCCGTCTTTCTTGACATTTGATTCTTTTCTAACACCCCACCAACCCTGTACGTTTCTTCATTCATGCATTTCTGTCCATTTTTCTATTCCTCATTGTGTCTGACCCTCTGTGCTTTGCTTGTTCCTGCTGTTGATCGTTCGAAAATAACTTCTTTTGAGTTGACGGAAAAAAAAAAACAACAGCAGAAAAACAATCATGTGATAAAAGTCACACAGGGCCTGGCGAAGCCCTAACGGTGCAGAATACACCAAAAATACTGACACTGATCCAGGAAACACATAAATACAGAGCACAGACGACTGCACAATAGTGTTGTACATTCACTGCATAAAACACACACAACATAACTCTTCCTATGTGATTCTATATATGCCACCAGCCCAATCCAAATGTAAAGCTTCAGTAAATCCAAATGTCCAAAAGTTTAGCAAACACACAATCACATTTTCAATGTCAGGGTGTGTGTGAGGCATTTCACATTTGATATCAACACTGGACCTGACTGATCCAATTAAAAGTGGACAGCTTCATGCCCGTCAGTCCACACCAAGCATTAACATGTGCCTCAACATACGTCTCGAGTAACCATTTGTGTTAAACATTCACATTCAAATAAACTTTATCTATATAGCTCAAAATCCATCACATTGCCTCAGTGGGATTTCAAATCTGTATGGATAACAACATCCTCTGTCCTTTAACCCTCGATTCGAGTGAGGAAAAACTTGCCATATTGAGAAAAACAATCTTTTAACAGGGTTTTAACATAAAAACTGATTAAATATGTTTATTACGCAAATAAATAAAATAACTTCATGTATAACACCTGCCAAATTAATCAGAAGGACCAAATAGTTTAGAATTTGTTGTAGTTCAAGTCCTAACTCGACATCTCTCAAAATCTTGCAATTTTATAATGGAGTCTGCGAATTTCTAAACAGGCATCAAAGATTTTGCCTATATTGGCAGATAAGACGCACTTTAGACATGGAAACAGACAGGCTGGAGCAGTAACCCTTTTTAAAAAGGAAAAACACAACTAAATGTATTGCATTTAATACAAATTTAATACAAAGAAGGCATTACAAATTTTGAATTTGTTGTAGCAAAAGTTCTGCAAAGTTTGATTAGTTTCTCTTCACTCAGCAACTCCTATAATCACATGATTTGTAAGGAAGTTTAGGGATATTACTGTTGCTACTTCAACAGTTAGTTGAAAGCAGCAGAAGCATTGGGAGAGCCCAAATATGCATTTTGCATTACAGTGACAGCCTATAATCCAGTCTGCCTGTTGTTGTGACGACTTCTTGTTTCACAGAGGACTTCAGCAGAGTAGGTGGTCTTTCAAAGTGGCCCGAAACACATGTGCATACACACTACTGAAATAATTTGGTCACATGCAGGCCAGACCACTTCTGAGCTATCACATCTCAAACACACCCTCAATGAGTCTTGGTGATGTTTACACCTGTACCTATCCACTTGTGATGTTGATACCAAATGCCTCTGTGCATTTCTGTCTGATGTCAAGGTTACAGACATGATAATGAGGCAGACTAACAGATAGAAGAGAAATTGAGGCAGCATACAGAGAATCTTGAGCTCTTATGCTTAATAAACTAAAAGACAGTGCAAGGAGAGGAAGAGAATGGCATGGAAAGGGGAAAAAAGGTGACAGGTAAAGAGAGATTTAGGAAGCATAAATAGAAAGTCAAGAGATTTTAGTTGTGAAAGTGGATTTGAAATAAACTGATAGACAGCTGAGAGAAAAGCAGACAGATAAAGGTAAAGTAAGGTAGAGAGTGGTTGACAAAAGATTACAGATATACAATTGGAAATACCAAGATACCCAGATTAATTTACAAAACCATAGGACAGTAATGAGGACTTTAAAGAGAGACAGCAGATAGATTACAAAAGCAAGATGCAGAATGGGGGTAAATTCAGAGAGGGTGAGACGAGAGCAGAGACAGGCGAAGACAGAGAGAACGACAGTCAGTGAGTGACAGGGTTGTCATGTGAGGATGAAAGAATGCTGCTTACACATGGGCTGTCAGCTGAGGCTATTATTATTGGAGATAAGAGCACCAGAACAAACCGGTCAGGGTCAGACAGGAACACACGGCAGCGTTATGAAAATATTAGGCAGGTTATTCAAAATTGAAAAGGGGAAAAAAGTGGTGACCGTGAGTCAGTGCTTCATGGAAAAATCCGCTGACATGTGAAGTATGGGAGAGGCTGTATACCGAAGACTGTCAGTCAAAAGACATAATTAATATGTTTAGCAGACTTTATCAGGGTGTGTGCAACAATAGCTTTTAGACTCTGGAGTAAAACACGTGTTATCGCTGTGTCTCACTGGCTGACATGGGTGTGTTGACAATCAACCAACGCTGAGACTCATGCACTCACTGACACACAAAAACAGATGACTAGAAAATACAGTGAGAATATTATGGGATATGTGCCTTCAGATTCACTGTAGAAAAAAAAGACTGTTTGTAGACTGGACCTTTTGTTTAAGAAACGGCAGAGAAGTTAAAACTTTAGATGTCACTGGAGAAATCCCATCCTTTACTACTATCTTTTGTCACAATAATAACTAAGTGAACATCTAATTCATAAACAAATACATGCCCATGAACAGGGCTAGTTCCCTGCCTTCTATGCTTGATCCCTTGGTCAGTCGCTGTTCACTGTGGGGCAGTGAGGCGTCCTGCAGGATAAGCAGGATAAGGTGCAGCGTGTGTCCTCTGAATGCCATTAACCAGTCACATGACTTCTGTTGCATGTCAAGCCTCTGGGACTGCTAGTTACCATCTCTGTGTTTGTATTTGCTCAGGCACTTTTTAGATTTCAAACCCTTTTAAATGCTCCCAGGGATCAAATTGAACAGAAAAGAAACACCATTACCTGTGACTGCAAAAAGAACAAGAATTATGAAGGGTAAGAAAAAGAATATAGGACAGATGCTGGACAGACCACATTCTGCAATATATATCCAGATCAGATTTCCTTTCAACTACGTTGTACTAAGTTTGATCACAACAAAGCCTGGAACATTTAATTCCCATCAGTAAATCTAAGGATGGGCTTCCAAATGGCAACATGCACAGTACAAACATGTGACTCACTGTGATAGGGGTTTCCTCCGTGCCTCTCTTTTTGGCATTGGAGTCGAAGAGGACATTTCTGCCACGCCTCTCGCAGTCCTGGTAGACTATCAGCCTGATCTGGCTGGGCTCCAGCTGGGGGATCGGCCAGCTAGATGGAAGGAAGAATCGACAGATGAGAGCAGAATCAAAAGAGGTGAAGACAGACAAAGTAGGGAGATGTAGAAAAAGGCAGATGAGAGACAACATAATTAACTTATAGGTAGAAATAAACTGATAAAGAAGCAGTGAGATCAGTGAGACTGAGATAATGGGAAAAGTGAAGAAACATTTCACATCTTCTTCAAACATCTTTTAAACATTTCAGAACATTTGCACATTAGAGACAATGAGGTCATCCTTCCGTAAGAAAACACTTCCAAAACAATCTGGTGCAGCCGAGTACTGAATGAAGCAGCAGTGCAACAATACGACTTCACTGTAATATACCAATTCTAAGAATAGTTATGAATCTGATAACTGAGCATTGACAAAATACACTACTTTGTCTAAATAGATCAGAATTAAAAAAACAAAAACATTTTTTCTGCCATTTTCAGACATTACTACGATGTCTACATAAGAAAGGAAACAAAGGTTATACATTTAATGAGTGCTATGATTTGTTAGTTTCTAACACTAAATACATTGCACATCAGAATAAAAAGCTGTGTGCATGGTGCCGTCAGTGACCTTTTGCATAAGTGACTGTCGCTCTTACTTATTGCAGCTCCTGTCGTGTTTCCATGCAGTGCAATATACTGTTTTTTAACAGCTGACTAACTACACCAATTGGGCCCTGCACTCTTAACACTATTGGACTAACAAGTGACAGTTTAAAAAGAGGACCATGCATCAAGCATGCAACTCAATCACAAGCTCAGTTAAAGACTCAGATTTTAGAAGTGGGTCTACAAAAAGGTAGGAATGTACTGGTGAGCTCAAAAAATCTATTTAAGCTGTCATCCTTCCCAGTGGTAATAGCAGAGCCAAGAGACACCATTCCATAACTTCCATTAATCCATCTCATACCTCAACCAGTAGGGAGCAACACAGATAAGCCAAGACATCCTACTACCCACCCACCAATACAGATTTACGGTATACCCAGACAACAAGCAGCTACTCAAGAAGCTTCAGAGACACCACTGTAATATATCGTTTGCAGCTCCTCCCCGGTGTACTTTCATACAGTTACACATGTGACACCCAGGTTAGACCAGTCTGCAGCTTCACTATAAAGCTGACTGACTATTAATATTTTGCTCAAGGCAATGAGTCTACATGAAACTGTAGAGTGAAGAGCCCCTATATAATTTATTTTCTGACCTTTTGAATTGTGTCACTGTCTCTTTGCTTTATGAATGTTCATTTTCTTACTATTCTCACCATTTTAAAATGGGCAGGGGTCAGTTGGAAAAAGGTGATGTCATGGATTTGTCTCCAATCCTAATTAAGCAAAAGCTCAATCAATGTGTGATGACAGCTGATGGATTGTTTGCTTGTGTTGCAGTCCTACAGTGTGGTTTGATCACAGTCCTGATGACACCCGTCAGCCAAGCTCAACTGTTGTTTCATTTCTTTTTTTACGATTTTTAGTTATTGCTATCCAAATGTTAATACCTAATTAGCTTAAAAAAGAATCAACTAAACATGTCTTATAACTAACAAAGGATGTATTAGTCAACAATCAAAGCCGGTACCGTGTTGCTACAAAGACTGACCTTGAAGTAACTCAAGATAAGTAGCTGAAAAATAATGGATGTTTATCACCATGTCGGGGATTTAGGGTAGCAGATTTTAAACTGCTACAGACTCTAGCACTGGTGCATTTCTTCTGGCAGGAAACACTGTCCAATGGTTAAGTAACAGTTAAGCTGTTTTTACTGGCAGGCCTGCTCCATGGCTGTTGCTAGGTAACACTTGGATTCATTCAGCTCATCTTATTAATGCTGGTCATCTGAGGTAATATTGTCAAGGATGTTGTAACATATTTGTATTTCACTGTGGGTACAAGCAGGTCTTCCCGGGGGGCGCTGGCAGTCTGGGGAAACCGTGTCCCTGGCATGATTGAGTGGGGCCATAAAGATGACAGGGGATTGGACCAGCAGTCGAGGATTTCTGTCTGATCTGACGGATAGATGGGTCAGGCAGATGCACACAGAGCTGGACCTAATTATAGCCTTTTATTGGGGAGCAGGGAGCGTCCCTTAACACAAGTGTTTATAGTAAATGGGTTGGTGGGGAGGGGTGGAAAAAGAACAGTTAAGTCTGTTTCGCTTGCCACCAAAATAACAAACACACTCAAAAGTGGCATTCAAATTGTTGGTCAGTGAGCTTCAGTGAGACGGGGCGGGGAATACCTTTGTGTCAGGATATGGTTCTGTGTGTGTCTGTGTGTACACTTTCCATGCATGTGAGCTACTGTTTACTAAACAGTGGTGTCAAAGTATGACCAGCATTCTTGGGGGTGAAACAGTTCAGTCTAGCAAGGAAGCAGGTAGAGGGAGTCATGTGCTGCAACCTGCTGCAGTGTTAAGCTGTTAAATCAACATCATTCATTAGATGGGGCCTTGAGAGGCAACAACACAAGAGTCATTTTTTGGGCCAACACTGATTGTGCAATAAGCTGGAAACATTTCCAGGATTCAATCCCATCGCTTACTTGTTCCTACTTGCTAGAAGCGGTGCCAAACAATATGGATCAGAACCGCCAACTGAATTTGAATTAGGCTTTGTGGGTTTTCAATACAATGCATGCATGCTGAAGCACAGTTGCATCTGCCACCCCCCAGCATGTGACTGTGCTGTATGTATGTAAACTTCTCTTATGTTCTCTTATTGTTTCAACTTTATTGGCACTTATCAAATGTAACCTCACCAAAAAAAAACAAAAAAACAAAAAAAAAAATACCGTCATGGAAAAATGTACAATTATTTTGTCCTTGCAATGGTTTGAGACGACTTTCAAAGCCTAGTTTTAGTCAAAACGTATTGAGCCAACCTCTGCCACCAACCACTTCCTGAAGTGGCTGCACAGTCTGGGCTGATGTACTGCCATTGCATTTAAACATGAAGCACATGCAGGAAATGTAATACCACTATCAATAAGTGGCTTTTGGCATCACAAAACCTTTTGGAAGAGGAGGTGTTAGGGTTGCCTCGAAACTGCAGAAAAACACCACCTCCACTGTGTCTGTTGGGGGATTCAGCTGACAGACACCTCTGTCTCTCTCACACGCACACACATTCAGAAAAACTTGTAACACCAACACCATCTGTTCATGAGGCTCCAATAGGCCCTCCTGGACCTGGACTAAGCATTATACTAACCTTTTATGCAAGTAACAAGTTCTCACTAACTAACTAAAAACATGCACCATTTGTTGACACTGCTGGAGTCCTTCCTTGCAGATTCTTTATGCAGAATCCAAAAGGTTATCGTTAGCAGTGGTTGTTACTTTTGTTAACACAGGTTGTTAGGAAGGTATTCTAATATTTTTGTCAGGGAACAGCATTAAGTCGTACACTGAAACATGCCAAAAATTGGGGGTTTTACTTTAACTTGAAAGAGGTGTGAAAGCTTGATGGTGTGATGGTGACAATCAGGCAGTATTAGCCCATAATTCAATTAAACATCACTGACCAGACTGAGTGACTTTCATACTGCTTTAAGAATAATATAGAGATACGTAAGCGATTGATGTAATCGCTCAACATACCACGCATGAGTTGAACACAATTAAGATACTCTTTCTTCTGCCTTGTTGTTCAGGCCAGTGGTTAATAGAAGTAAATGTTTACTACTTTCCAGATAGAAAAAAGGCTTCTGGCTTCTGTCCAAGGAGGAGACCCAATCTCTTACCCAGTCTGAGGGCTAAATGGTTGACATAATGCCTTCCTGGCTTACATAATGAGCTCAAATTGCATTGCATGTGCTGTGTTAATGTTCAGCTCATAGACCTGTGTGTAAGATTACACATCAGGTGGTCATCTTAGCATGTCACATGCCTCCTTGAAATTGGACTACTGGATTTTATGAGTGGTATCTTTATCAATTTGACTGTTGGTTACTTAATGTGTTCAGCTTGTGTCCATCATTGTATGTTTTGGTTGATACTACGTGATCTTGGAATTATTTTTTTTGCAACCAGCACTGACTGATTTAGCCTTTGTAATCCAATACTTCCTGTTCTAAAACAACTGCAAATGAACAAATTTAACATTGCTCAATAAAGTTAATAATCCTGTTCATTTTTTGGCCAAATATGGGTGCAACAATTGTAAAAATACGATATGTTGTTTTCAGATCTGCCCGGAGGAGATCTGCATAATTTGACACCAAGTTCACTGCCCCCTTTGTTTTAAACATAACAGAGAGAAAACAGAGTGAGGAAGAAGGGATAAAAACAGAGCATGAAAAACGGCTAAACCGACAGAGCTGTTTGATCAGCACCAACAAACAGAGTGAAATATCTTTCCTAAAGTAAGGAAAAGACAAAGAGCAGAAATCCAGATGGGATTCAAAACAAGAGCTGGAGGGGAACAACAGAGGCAAAAAACAAAAGCTGAAAGCAGCAGAAGAAAATAAGAATGAGAATACAGCTAATATTGAACAATGATGGAGGAAAAACAGAATTAAGCTCAGATAATCACACAGAGAAAACAGAAATGCTAGTTAAAAGAAAGAGAAGAGCGAAGGAGGAAGTGTCACATCAGTGAGCTTGTGACAGTCACAGTGTTGACAGAAGAGAGAGTCATTCATAAAAGCAGCACATGACTTCATGACTGTTACATACTTGTACTGCTTTGACCTCGATTGTCTGAACCAAAAATGACTCAGATACTCACACACACACACACACACACACACTTATTTCCTTGTCAAACCTGCTGATGTTACAATAAAAGCCCTTTCAATTTTTTTATTTAAGCTACTTTTCAAAAAAGTTTTTCTGAAAAGACTACTGACATCCTTAACAAAAGTTATCAATCAGAGACAATTAAAACATGAACTCTTCGAACTAAAACTCCACCCAAACACACAGATAGCAAATAGTTGTTTCTTATTCAATAAGAAAAAGAGAAGGCGTGGTTCACCACAAACCCATTATTCTTCATTATATAACATTGGCCCCAAACAGTAAAATCAATCTTTGTCATCACCACAGCGTCTGACGCTAAAAACTACAGCCTTGCCTCTTCAAATTACAAGTGCTGTCCAGCTGGAAACAGCTACAGGTTGCCAACACTTAGTTAGAAAACAAGGCTTAAAACAAACAACTCCAACATTGTTTTCAAACCTCCATTGACCAACACTACCATACCCACTTGGATGCACGCAAGCCTGGTTAAATATTACCGACTCCTACCTGGGCATCATTGCGATTCTGCCAGTCTTTTCCCGGCCCTCTCCCTCTCTATTCCTCTCTCTTCTCTCCTCTCCTCTCCTCTCTCAGCCAAAGAGGGTCTAAGAATAGCGGTGAACTAAATTCACACAACAACATGAGACTGTCAGGTGATCGCAGGAGCACTGTGTGAGCTGGACAGTACAGAGGCAGCAACAGCAGTGAGCCCGGGCTGCTGACTGCCAGAGCGAGCTCTGATAAGAGAGTGACAGTGGGGATTTGTTTGAGTGTCATTTCTAATTCCCACTCTTTTTGTTCCTCTCTCCTTTGTGTTCCCTTTCCCCTTCTCTTTCCTTCTTCAGTAAATAAAAAAAACAAACAAAAAAAACACACATGCAGAAATGTGCTCTTAACAAAAGAGGTCTTTGAAGGAAGAGAAGGCAAACAAATCACGAAAAAAGAAAACGTAAAAAAAGTAAACGCTTTTATATACCACTTTAATTCTTCTTAAATAAAATAATGGATGGTGGTAAGTTTGGTGAAGTCTAATACAAAGTAAAAGTCAGCACCAGGAAGAACTGAAACTTTTGCTATCACCGATCTGCAGTTCCTGATGTCGGACCGTGGGTAAGGTTGAACGTTTTGCACTACATCATCTGAATTTTATGGAAGCTAGAAATAAAACCAACTGGAGTTGAAAAAGTTATTTCAGTCCAGAATAGAAATGTAGCATTTTTCACTTATTTTCCTGTATCAAGCAATGATACTAACAAGACAGGCTGGTTGTAAATGTTTTTCTCTCCAGTAACCTTTAATCATGGGTTGAGACACATGCATGCATCTACGAATGGGCAATCTGTCCGAAAAATTATTGTCATCTATTTAACTGCAGTCATTGATCAAAGATCCCAACTGTATTCTATAGCCAGAGTTGAAAGTAAGGGTGAGAATCTTTTGGCACCTCACGATTCAATTCTGATTCCGAGGTCAACGATTCGATTCTAAACTGATTATAGATGCGTCTTAATGCAACAATTTTTGTGAAATGTGTACATTTCCATGCTTGATTTATATTTTTTTCTTCTCTATGTGTCATTAAAGAATAAGCTGCCCTCAGTCAAAGATAAGAATAAGACTTCTATCATAAAATCCTCCTGATACGGGTGATAGGCAGCATATCCCAATGCTATGCCATTTCCACACATTGTGCAACAACTTTATGCACAACGTGCTGAAATGCAAGCGGTGAGCAACAAAGCGTGACCAAATACAGACACAAATCCTCAGCAATCAAAGTTGCTATAGAGTTTGTAATTCGCTGGGTGGAGAATTTGATATCACTTGCTCGATGGTCCTCTGGTTGGAAGCAACATCAACCATGCTTCCATGCGCTTGCTGTTAAAGCAGAGGTTGCTGGATGAATGCTACACTGAGTCATCTCATGTATTTTTGTTATGTGCACACCATCGACTGTCCGGGCGCTGCACCTCCGCAATTAAGAGTTCTGCCTCTTGTGTTCTGTCAACATTACGTTGTCTGTTAGCATTTAGAAAGTCGATTTTTGACTTTTGTAAATCGATTCAGAATCGTCCATGTTGCGATGCATCTAAGACTCGAGTATTTCCCACAAAAAAGAGCGTATGGAATTCTCCATCTGACTATTAAGTATCATCAAACGCAAGATTGTTGTTTGCCATGTCGATCGCTATAACTTACATTGCAATGTTTACAAGACATTTCCCAAGGAAGAGCCACAATCAGCAAATCCATCTCATTGGCAACATTGCTCTATCAGTTTGATCTGTTCATCAACTACATTATATGAAGTTTGAAGAAGCAGAAGTAGGAGACCATTAAATACAGCTAACTTTATTGTTTGCCTGAAAACCAGATTGTGGATGCCTTCCTGATCTGAAATTGTCAGCCCACCTCTACATGCATCATATAAAGTTGTGTCTCAGAGATATTTGAACATATAAATCATATCAACTGAATGTGTTCGGATGTGATGATTACCTCATTGGAAAAACTGGGAATAAACAGCTTGAAAAAAAAAAAAAAAGATATAAATATTTCAATATCTAATTATATGAATAAGCTACCAAATGTATCTGATTTAAACTGTTGGTGCAGCTATATTATATATTTTGCCTTTATTTGTTTGTTTGTTATTTCCCTGGAAAACATGTCCATATTCATGTATCCATACGGACACAAAAGACGATTTAGGTTTGGGGAAATGCAAAGAAAAAAATCGAGAAGAGATAAACAGAAATAATTCAATCTGACAGTGATACAAAGTCTGCAACAGTGCAGCAAGGTATCTGCAGCTGCTCCTGGCCAATGTGTATACTGCTAAAGGTTACTACAAAAACAAAATCAAGTTTCTTCGACTGCAGTCTGACATCAGCCAACTTACTGACCTCAAAGAGCCCTTACTCTCTCTCCACTGCCACTGCAACATCTGTGTATGTGTATGTGTGTGTGTGTGTTAGTGTTTGTCAGAGACAGGGAGACGGTTACATAAATATCCCCTCGGTCCAAGCAGTGTGACGATCTTCCGGCTGTGTGTGACTGAGGTTTCTATGAGGTCCAACAGCTTGTCCTCCGGCCACAACACAATACTGTTGAAGACATTTTTGTAGCATTTCTGCTACAGGCAACAGCAATACAAATACATTTTTGACTGTACACCAGTTACATAAATTATTACACTAAAAGATAAAGAAACCAGCCATCTAGCAACCTCACTGACCTGCTTTTATGCGTTATCTGCATCGTGACATTTAACTTGCAAAGACTTAAACCAGTTAAGGTGGTTTTTACTGCTGGCCCTGGTGTTGTCAACCACTGTTAAGTGGTTTGACTCTGATTATTGATACACTCTCTGATACAATATAGATATTAAACACATATTCAACACGGAGCATAAAGGGGAAAAATATGGCAGAGGTCTGAAATAAGAACTAATACCACTGAGCACAAAACTTGCATGTCTGATATCTAAAAAACACACACCAAGAGCAATCTAGATTAAGCAAGGCTAGTTTTTGATAAGGGCAGTCAGCTCTGTTGGTGACAACTGCTGAGGTGACTTGCCATGAAAACAGAGCAAAGCAATACTGCCAAAGTGATATCTCAACACTCTGACTGCAACTGACTGCAAGTGTGATCTTAGTTAAATGTCTCAGATCAGTCCCTGCACTTGCACAAACTGCTTGCTGTATCACAAGTCTGTGCACTCATAGCTGCAAGCTGCAACTCTTTCATACTACTTTCCCATGATGGAAGTACATTACGACAACAGATATGCATCACTGGTGTGACACAGAAGAATGATAATCGCATCTAATCTCTCAGATACCTCTAGTCTCATGGGGGCACATTTTGCACGTATTTTTCAGAAATGCATAGACATGATAATGCTTCCTATATTGTAATTCCATGTCAAATCTGAAACCTTCCATGTAGAGACTGTGTGATGTCACATGGGCTAATAATCAACTCCTAATAGAGGAAACACTCATTTGCTGCTTGAGAAGCCAAGTCATAATTTCTACAGGGTGAAACACAACACAGCATGTACCAGACAATGTAGTTGAGCAGAGCTGCCCAAAGTAGGTCTCACAGGTCAAAGTTGGCCAACCGTAACATTCGATTTTGCCATAAAGTTGTTTCTGCCAAAATTATATAAAAATCTATTTCTAAAAAAAGCTATCATACAAATTACTGTTTATGCAGTTCTTTGTAAAACACTTTTTAAATATGTGGATCCCTTGTTATTAGTTTTTTCATAATCTGAGGATGGCAGGCAGCGGGACACTTTGTGCAGGAATCCAGTCTATAAAGTGAACTAGAGCTTAGTACTACATGCAGCCAGTAAACTGCTTTTAACCCATGGCCCACTGTTAAGTTTCAGTTTTGGCCCTCAAAGGGAAATGTTTGGGCACCCTGTGGATGCCATCTTTCATTGCCAGTGGCTGATAGCCCTCGACTTCTGAGTCCCGTACCAACATCATGATTTAAAAGTCCCCCAACTAGAGAACACAACAAAGTAGTGTGTCCCTCAGAGTTGCAGTAAGGCAGGAGTTGTTGGTGTTTGAGACATATGGGACAGAAAATAACAATAAGTTTCGTGCTGCTCAATGCACGAACTTTACTTCTCCATGTCCCAGTTATTATTTTCTTTTTAAAACCTGCCCAGTTTGCAAACTGATGCTCTCTAACATTGCTCGCAGCAGTGTTTCTTTTCCACAGGCCACTGGTAATTTGTTTTCCTCCATCATGCTGTTGTTATTTCACTTTTCTTAAGCTTAGCTCCCTCAGTATAGTTGGTTGGCTAACTTTGTTTCCAGCTTTAGATGCTGAACACAGCTACATTAAGGAAATGTGGTGGGGACAGTTTTCTTGCTGGGTGAGAGAATTGTAGGTTGCTATTAGAGGCAAAGTAGGAATCACTGGTGACAATCATGGTGTGCTAATGAAAAACTAATGCTGTCAACAATGTCATTGTTCAAAATAAAAATATTGTTGACATCATTATGATGTCAACAATGTTTTATTTTGAACACCGTCATATGCCAGTTCGGTAAATATCACCCAACCCTAGTACTTACCACTTTTCACACTAACACAAGTGTTCCACTTCCTTGTACAAACCATTGTTTTTGCTCTGACTGAAGTCTTTTAAAACAACAACTCCCTCGAGGCACTGGCCCATGTGACCTGAAAGCACCTGACTACCTGCATACCTGCTGGTTTCTCTGCTGGTTACATTGCATTCAGGACTTCAGCATTCCAGCAATCACATGATTCTAAATATGAGAAGATGCTGCAATGCCCAAAGGCTACTGTACTCACAGCTACAAAAGAGTCAAACATGAATTGGTGTACTGAGGGTACTCATATAGCCAGAGGCTGATATCAGCTGGAATCAAGCTGTAGATTTTTAGATACAAAAAGGAGCCCAAAATGTATAGAAAACTAGAGACGCTGGTTAATAAAAAAGAAACAGAGACTGTTTGTTTTTTAAAATACCCCAAAGTTACATTAATGCTATAGAAAGGAAATCAAATATGTAGAGTAACTTTTATCAGTATATTTCTGTGGGTTGTCCTTTAGGGATTGATTATTTTGCTGTTACTTCCTGCACAGTGTCCTTAACAAGTCCTAAAAAACAAGCTATGCTTATTATGCGTTTGCCCTTACACTGTGTCTTAACTAATGACCGTGTGTACACTATGGCTCACTCCTGTGTCACCACATATCTGAATAAGCAGCACATGACAGAAACTGAGTGATGAGAGTGTGACTCTGTCTCACAAAGAATCACATGAACATAACCTCAAGCTGAACTGGAGTGGTGACAGATATGTAGAAATTAAGATGTGTGGTCCATTTGCTTTCAAGGTGAAAAGCAGATTTGCGATAATGTGACAAGCATTACACGGGAAGATTAACATTTTCTTTCCTCTTTGCACCATTTAGTAATCAAAAGTGACAGAAAGAGTCACATGATAGACATGATTAATTGCTCAGCCTTAAAGCAAACTGATTATACTGTCAGTCAGCACATCCTGCCTCTCTGTCAATCCTCCCCCATCTTCATCATTTCACTCTTTCTCCCTCTTTCTCATCTAGAGGCTGAAAGTAGGCTAATTAGGCGATGTGACTTTTTGGTTTGACTTTCAGGATCCTGGCAGATGAACTAATCACGCTGCTTGTTGTCTGTGGACGTTCAATGCCACGTCATTTTGTCTGCTGCCACATGCTGATAAGGGTTTGTGATTTACTAAATAAGGCTGCATGCAAGAAGTTTGTAAATTTTAATGTTCCTTCTGATGAAAGTTGTCATCCAAACCACCTTACCATGTTCCAACAACATATTTTTAAATGGGTAATCCTACTGGAAACAAATACATGGGCCGGTATATAAATGTTGGGGCAAAAGATGGGATCAAATTAGGACTACTGTATACTCTGGAACGAATCCATCACTTGCAGAGTAACTTGGCCTGCAGAGCATGGTATGTTTAGCACTGCATTTTTACACTTTGTGTGTGTCCTTGTATCATGTATCAGGATTAGCTGTGAAGCTGATGATCAACAACAAACACTTAATGATTATTGTGATTCTGAGAATTGCGAAAACTGTGTGAAGTCATCAATACATGCTTGGAAAGTTCACTTTTTTCTTTTTTTTTTTTTATGAGCCATATTTCGTGGTGTGTTTATCTGGTTTATCTGGAGTAAAATGTTATGCCCTCAATGTTGTGTAAATGTTTCCCTGTGGTATGGAACATCAATAATAAAAAAAAAAACGCCTTGTATCAAAGTTTTCTAAACTTCACAATTTGTATTCCCCTATCCTCATTTGATCCACATTACTGATGATTATTTATTTAAAAAATATATTATTTTTAAGGCCCACCGAGCCACACTCACAACAACAACCAACCAACAACCTGAGAGGAGTTCAATAGAATGTGTTACATGGTCAGCACTTTGAATTAACTTTTAAGTAAAACTATATCTTTACCATGACTACCCTGCAGTTCTGAGAAGCCGGAGTGTGGCCACTTAAAATAGCTATGATAGGAACCTGATGACAGCCGCCATCTTTACAGAACCCTGGCAGGACTTCTGCGCACACACGCACACAGAAAAATCAGCCTTGCAATACAAAGCTATATGTGCATGAATCCATTGTGCTGACATGCTTTAAAATGCAAAAAAAGCAAATATATCTCACTAATGTGAGGCCACCAGGCACACAAACTCCATTTAGACAACTCATAGCTTTATGCCAGCCACTGAGAATGCAGCCATGTGATCGGCCCACAAACTTGACAGCCTGAGATTGATGAAAGCCTCACATGACACACAGAGTTATGAAAGTACACACTGGAGGAAGGACGCCATGCCAGTCAGGAACCTGAGAAACTACTTCTCCTGTAAACTGCCAAGGAAAGGGTATCACTATAAATACATCTAATGTCATGTATAAATTTGTTGTGCAAAATGCAACGTCATGCATTTTCATATCAGGCGGAGATGTTCCAACCATAGGTGAGCTGCATACCCATTTAATATGACTTATTAAGCCAAGATTTATTTTAAATTTGCCCACAAGGTGTATAAATATCACCTTATTTTTATAAAACATCAGAAAAATTACTACTCAAACATCACTTTTCTCCCCTTTAAAAACACCTGATTTGGGTTCTGAGGCCTTCCAAAGTGAGCCTGTAAAAACAAGAAGTCTTCTCACACCCTTCCCATCCTTTCTCTTGCTTACACACACTCCCTTCTTTCATATTGCAGCACAAGCACAGCTATATTGAGTTGTATGGCCCAGGTCAAGAGGGAAGTTTCCTCAGCAGGCGGCAGTGACAGGGGACAGCCAGGACAAGCAGTCTGGCCGTGGGTGGGGAGGACAAAGCTACTGGCTGACGATCAGGCCTCTGACTGGCTGCAGGATGAGCCAGGAGCTCTCAGTGTAATGTACAGTATGCTGTCCCTTGTCAGGTGCTGCAGCCAGGGGAACAGGAGAGGCTTTTTAGGCTTTGCTCCCAGGGTCAGCCAACCTGCTGCACTCTGTGGTATTCTGGACAACACAGTGATGTGCTGTGACAGAGACTGAGATTCACAGAGCTTTGGGTGATGCATTATGCAGACCAACAATCATCTAGAAAACTTTCTGTATTCATCAACTACAAGACCATATAAAAGTGCAATATAAAATAAAGCCGAAACCTTCTGGTGGAAGCCTGTACTGATAAAACCACAAACAAATATACCCAAACTCCAGTCAAGTACGCGAGTGCCTAGACACAATCCTAGAGACAATCTACTAGACTGAGTGGATGTCTTGTCTTTAAAGTCTTACTTGAGAGGTCTGTAACACTGTACCTAGCCAGCTTGGTTCGTAATATCTGCCCTTCACATTAGCAGTCCTGAGTGTAATCAGATACAAGGCACATGGGTCAACTGCAGTTATTCAAACGTTCATTCTTAGCGGAAGATCATCATTGTCACATTCCACCTCTGTCAGATGTCTCCAGTCATACCTCATCCTCTGAAGTTTGCCTGCTCATTTCCTGAGTACCCGAACTCTTCCCTCTGTTTTGTATTAATTTCACATCACCCATCAATAAGGGCCTTCATAGAAATCTGTATTCAATCTTCTACTTTTACACATTTTAGCAGATGTTTGAAAACAAACTCTCCCACTCACCAATTTTCTCTCACCCAGAACCCCAGACAACCTATATGATTTATTCTAACCCATCTATTCCTGCTTCCAGCCAAGTTTCCTCTCTATCCATCTCTCCTTCTCCTTTGCCTTTGTTTTCTCACAGTTCTGCCCTCTCCAGAGCAATTCATGCCTGATGAATGGGGAACTCATGCCAGAGGTATGAAGAGCACAGCTGACCACATAGTTAACAGAAATGCCTGCTGTCTGCCTGTTTGCTCTAGGATTGAAGCCAGTCAGCCAAACCCCCACACACACAAATCCACATCATTTATATCACTGTGCGCAGAGCACAGCCATGGAACGTGCGTTGGCACAGACATGGGCCAAAGTGCAAGTAGCACCACAAGGAGGTGAGCTTTCTGGTCCACTGGTAAATATATCCACCATGGGTGATGAGCCCAGAGAAACATTTTCCTATGCAAGTTAATCTAAAACTAAAAAGGGTACTTTCCCCTTGGTGGCAGACCTGACCCTGACCCAGAATGTGTGTAGGAACATACACAGGGAAACTGCACATCAACTGAGGGAGTATAGAGTATCCTACCACGTCAGGTTGAATTTTGCCCTAGTACTAATGCCACTTATAATAACATTACTTAAGATGCTTTATTTACCTTTGGAACAAAATTAAAAGAAAAAAAAAACTTTCAGACAATTCTTCACATAATCTAAATTCATTACATTTACTCCATTATAAAACAAGCAGCACCATCTGCTACTGTCATGATGAAGTCATGATGATATAATATTTGTTGGGGTCCGTACCAAACAAACATGTTTTTTTACATGTGGAGCACAAGCTTTGTGGGCAGTGTGTCTCTGCAGCATTACATTACTAATGCTGAGTTAACAGACATTTTAACTCATTTTGTTAAATTGTAGCACTAGTTTTATGTTTTCTAAATGTTAAATGTCAAACATTTCAGTCTTTTCTGCCTGCCTTAATGGGTGTAAGACATGTGAAACCAGTGCACTGTTAAGTACCACAAGCAGGCATGGACAATATAGACTTTTGTCAGCCAGTACAGAGCAGCAGTTTAAAACCTGTGGTTGATGCACACTTGAAAGTAAGGAAAAAAGATAAAATATAAAATGACACTACTCAAAGTGATCTAGGATACTGGGATACGTTAGTTTTTCACTTGAGTGTTTTTATTTTGTGTTTTGTGAGTATTTCAGGTCCCCAAATGTAGCGTGACACATTTCACTTGACTTTTAATGCATGTCCATGCACATACATGGATGCACCGATACCACAATATCCATAACTACTTTTGAGTAGTATATAATCATATCATGCTATGTTGCATATGCGTCACTGGTGTAAACTTGACATATACTGTGGTATTTATGTAGTTTGTAAAAGGCATCACTGCTGTAAACAAGTGATATGAAGATAGTTCAACATCTTTTTGTAGATTTTCAGGCCAGGGCATCTCTACAGCCCTGCTGTATGTTAATATAATGCTGCTGTCACACATCTTAACTTTATTGCAGCGCCAGTATATGTTTTCTATGCATGTACAATGTAAATAATTTCTGTCAGTCTGTCTAATGGGTGTAACGCGCAACCAGTGCATTGTTAAATATAATAATAAGAGGTGTACGTTATGGACTTCAGAATTTTGAGTATAATCAGATATTACTATTTTGCATATGCAGCAGCAAACAGTGTTTGTACAGTGCATCACTTTGTAATACAATACGTATGATGGCATTCAAACATCCCCATTTGCGGCTTTGAAAACAGACGATTTTAGGTGCCTCCCTAAACTGTAGCCTATCTACGGGGACTGAAGCCTGGCTTGTCGTGGATCTGTCTGTCATCAGTGGCCAACTGAAGTGATCGCATGTGCTCCACCACAGAGCACACTGTGTCCTCAACTGCTGTCGGACGGCTGTGGCGATGAGTGCTGTGCCGTCGCATGAAACCAAGGAATCCAGCTGTAACGTAATAAGTTATATTGGTGGTATAGACAAAAAGACACCAACTGTACTGTCACGGCTGCCCTGTTGTTTTCTTCCTACCACGCAGGCTTAGCTGCTGTTACCACAGAAACACAAAGGGGGGACACGAGGAAGACAAAAGGAGAAAGCAGGACACAACTTCTGAACGATTATACCGACAAACCACTTCAGTTGGAAAGAAAGCCTTCATTCTCAACTTATTATCACTCATTATCAACAGCAGGAGAGCTGTAATACTTGTGTAAACGAGCAAAAAAAAAAAGAAGTGCTGTCTTGGCTGATGAGGCGAGTCGAGTCCCAACGGGAGACAGCGCGTGCAGCAGCCGCGCTATCGTCTGGCAGGCAGCTAGCATTAGCATGTTGGCTAACCTCACCAACAGGCAGAAAACACGTACCGCACGTCTCACCGTGCTTTTGCTATACCAGTTTCAAATAGACAAAAACTGCACAGCTGTGACTTCTGAAGTGCAAGAATTCACAGCGAAACTCTGCCACGTTCACAGAGGCCGCGGAGAAAGTCACAGCATACACACGTAAAGCGTTACACACAAACCAGAAACACACACACACTCAACAGAGAGCAGCTACCTGAAAGCTGGGTCCTCTTTGCTGCACCTCGGGGGCGGCGACGAAAACGCATTTCTCTTGTTGAAAAGTTTCTGGAAGAGAGTCGGAGGCATTTTGTACCAAAATAAAGTCGGTACAGAAGGTCTCTCTTCTTTTCAAATCCAAGAGCAGTTCTTGTTCCTTGTAACTGTCTCCATGGGTGTCAGAGTCATATGACAGGCATTAGTCACGGGAGCTGCTTGGTAACCCACTACATTTTTCTGATTGGCTGACCGGCTGCTGCTGCTACTACAAAATACCTGATTGGCTGGTATTTTTGTCCCGGTACCACGTGGTCAGTGGATTCGCTGTGTTGATGTTTTGTCGCGAATCGTGGCAGCATGAAATGTATTCACTGAAATCATACAAGTGAGACTGCTGAGCTGCTTTAAGGACACGGTCAAAGATCACTGGAACAGTCACATGAGAAAAGAGTCAAGTGCAAACAGCCAGAATATGCTAAACAAACACAGAGGGATACCCAGTAACAATTGTTTATTTATGTATTTATTGTACGTGTATTTATTTTGGACACTTATAACAAAATGTGTTATGTTTTCTAGAGAGACAAGACAGAATTACAGATAAAGAAACCACAGACTAACACCTGAACTAATTTACAGGTTCGACCCCATACAAAAGCATTTAAATCAGTCTCTTATTAAATAAAAGCACAAATAAAGAAACACAAACAACACATATTTAACATATAAAATGAAAAAAGAAAATGAGTGAAAAGATAATACAAGATGGCTATTCAAAAAAGTGCAGGTCTGACATCTGGTGGTAATTTTGCACCAGACACTTGTTAGATAACATTTATGCAAATTGACAAAAGGAAATCCAGAAAATATTGAGAAGTGCTTTTTCATAAAAATGTTTTTAAAGGGACCACGTATGTGGCAAAGAACAGGCATCACAGGTTTTACAGTAGGTCATTAAATAATAAAGGTCTGGTTGAGAAGTAATTCAAGGTCAAAGGTAACAGTGTTTGCACTCAAATATGGCATGGTGTGGTATCCTTTTGAATTATTGTCGTCTAATATCACTCACATAGTTTCTTTTACATTTTTGATATTTAGATACTCATACACTAATAACGCTTGTCTTAAAGAATATCTCATGTGCGGACCGCTTTTATCCAGATTATTTTTGATACAATATTTTGGCTTTAGATGTCACAGGATGTGCTTAGCAGCTGTAAGAGGAAATGATGAAAAACTCTTGAGTCTGACACACCTTTCTCTCATACTCCGAAAGAACGCATCCCTGTCACTGTCGTCGATGAAATCAAAGAACTCAGCATTGTTCAGATTACTTTTAAAAGGACTTTTCATTTGTAACACCTCTTCCTTGTGGTTGATCTCTCCTGGTCTGGATGCGTCTGTGTCAGGCTTCATCTGCTCTGCTTGGCTGGATGTTTGGTCAGGCTCACTGGTGTTGTGAATGTTTAATTTTGTGGCTGGGATGTGTTTTGCTTCTGATGTCTCAGCAACCATTGGGCTTTTGAACCAAACCCTTTTCTTGCACAGAATGGGTCTTCTGTTGGTAAGCTGGGGAGAAAGAATACCTCTTACTTTTGATTGAAACCAAAATGAAATGTACACATCACATTTTATAGTCGATGTATAAAGTATAAAGCTTTCTTACTTTTGGTGTGGTTTTACACTTGAAGGCTTTGTCTACAGATTAAGCAATAAAAACACAAAATTACTGATTATGAATTATGCAATAAAGCTGCATGAAAAAAATGTATCTTATAGTAACAGATGATTCACATTAAGATCACTGTTTGGTTCATTATTAGATTATACAGTTTAATTAAGATAAACATCTAAATTACTGAGTCTTCACCTGGTTTAAATGAGTCCGTAGGCGTTTTGGTCTCAGCTTCAGGTCCTCTGTGTTCAAAGAGAGAAGACAGCGATTGAACTGGTTCTGGTCATATAGATGTTGAGCATGTGTTGTCTCCTCTGAGGTTCCCCGCTGCATGTTAAGTAACATTCTTCTAAGAAATTCAACTGACAAACTCACTTGATCTCACAGTCTTTCTCAGCAAGAATAGTAGAGGCATCTGAAAACAAAAGTTTGGATCATATCAGAAAATTGCTGACACCCAGACATCAAATTATATCATACACAGATTTTCTGTGTATACCTGTTAATATTATTAAAATATCATAAATGCCTTATTGCTTTTCTGTCCCATCTAAGGTTAACTTAAAAGTAGCTTAACTCAAGTAACTATCAGATGGTGCCCAGATACTCCCCAAAATTAAGTGTATTAACTAAATTTCATCAGATACCTAGACTGATGTGTGCGACATGTGTAGGACTTTCTCAGACCATTACCAATAATTGTAGAGAGGTTGGGGGGATGATGCATGTGGATGCTCTCAGCATTGCTCAGATCCAGCAAGGTGGAGTTTTTTATGTGAAGATGGAGATCCAGTGCCTCTTCCTCAAAGGGAAAGGTCAATGTTTCGACTATGCAGAGAAAGAGGAGATACAAATTGAATGGAATAACGCTATATTGTGGTTGTGGATTCACAGAAAGTGCACACACAAACCATAGGTCTCCTTCCTGAAGATCTCTGGGGAAGACAGACTGCTGGAGGCTGAAGAGGCAGAGGAGTCTTCCTCCTCCTCATCATCAGAGCTGAAAGCTGTGTCTGACTCCATGCTGGAAGAAGTCAATTCAGAGTTCTGCTTGTCTTCATTAACGTGCCTTTCACCTCGTTTAAAAGCCTCTGCATCAGGAGTCATCTGAACGGCTTGGCGTCCTGCTGGTGACACTCGGCGGCCACATTTCTTATTAGCCGGTGCGGAAGGCGAGACGGCCTTGCCTCTGGGGTTTTCAGTAAATGCAGGGCTACTCAAGTGTGGCACAGATTTGCAGTGGACAGGCTGGAAAGGATAAGCGTGGAATATGGGGAAGAAGAGAGTAAGAAAAAGTTTGAGAAACGTCAGCAAACTACTTGAAATTCAAATCCCAGTAAGACAAGACCAACAAGTACTAAGACAGTGATGTGGCTGAAGTGAGTGTTTGTTACTCTTATAGTTATATTATGGCTACTTTCCCCTCATACTTTGTTTTTTATTCATCATTCCCATAGAGGACAACTGGTATATTCATGTCAATATTATCAGTATGACGAGAATAGATATCATAGTGTTATACATACTTGTGAATATCTTTTCACTAATCAGAATACCCACCAACACTGGGTTGGTTGATCTGACAGTCAGGACACTGATCTCCTCCACCTCAGGTACTACTGGAAGTGCGCCATAATGCTTCCTGGGCAGATGTCTCCTGCGCTCTGTAAGGTTTTCAACTGTCAGTGATTATCAACTCAACTTTGTGCTGATGGCAAGTTGGTGAAGTTTGCTGTCCAGAAAAAAACGCCACCTGCTGAGATTGAGGATGCTGCGCTTGTTAAATCAAAGAATGGTTTCACACTATTGGCTGTTTTTATCATCTAGAATTTCACTGATAGCTGATACCTCCGAATATCAGTCAAGTTCGTGGCCCCAGTTCAAATGGGATACTTGGCACATAAAACATTTAGCTTAACAGCTACAGTGAAGCTTTGGCTTTCAAAATGGTGTAAATAAGGTCTTTTTGGGTCAGTAGGGTTAAGGTCAATTTCTGTTTTGTTTTTTTTCACATTTAAAACAAGTCCCCATCCACTTGTTGTTTAGCAGAATGCTGCAACGTTGTCTTAACATGAAGCTCAAAAAAATCCACATGCGGGCAAGTAGATAACAATTGAGTTTTTCTTTTTGGGTGAACTTTTCCTTTAAAAATCATAAGCTAAATCCAACCTAAAGCAGTGCCGTATCTATAATGAGGTTAATGTTAAAAGATCTGAGGAGAAACAATAAGGGCATCCTGACAAAAGAGCTGTTGATAAATTATTTTGCAGCAATCACACTCTTGTATCTCATAGCTCGCCCAATGAATGCTAAAGCTGGTGTGCGTTTGTTTCTTACTGTCATTTCTGCTCAGTTTTGTTTTCAAGGGAGTATCTTGTTTTTTAGGTGGTAATCCACTTTCACGTCTGAGACACTTCAGTCGACCCATTTCCGAATTAAACTGCAGGTTAGCCAAAACAAAAAACAAAACACAACAAAAAACAATTATCCTATTGAACTAAATGTGTGATATTATTTGGTAAAAACGGAGAGATGAACGGTTAAAATCAGACCGGATGCTTAAAAAAAAGGCACACGTTTCCTGTCCTCTCTCTGTGCGCTGCTTGGCAACCGAGCACACCTGCAGTCAATCCACCAATCAACGGCTGATAAGATATGTTTTGTTTTACTTTGAAAGTCCACAGCGGAGGACTTTCAAAATAAACCACCAGAATGCCTGGCTGCTTCTGGAGTTTTAACAGCGAATAACACAATGGATAGTTTTTGAAGAGTGCTGACTCCCCTCTAGTGGTCACAGCTCGTAATTACAACAATGAAAACTTCAAGTGAAATGTTTTGGGGTTTTATAAAGTTCAAACAGAGCCTACAATTCAAAATCACATACACTACAAGAGACAAGATTTAAAAAAAGTTATTTGACTTTGAGACTTCACTTTTTCTTCTTTTATGCATTTATCATCATGGTCAGATTTCGCTTGTCCCCCTTTAACATTCAGGTTGGAAACAGACCAAACCACCTAACTGTATATATGTGTGACTGAGTGATTTAGTGTGACGTCACAAAGTCACAGAATTGAAATTGAGACTATCGACGAGGCATTTCAGGAGCAGTGTTTTCTGTGGGAGAGAAGAGCTTCTGTTGGTGAGGACTTTGACCTTTTAAATACCTTCTCTTTACATGCACGAGAACATATATGACATATGAAGGAAAGGAAATGTGTAATAGGTCCCCTTAAAGCAAATAATCTTTCAAAAAGCAGTCCAACTTGTTATTCATGGCACTCTAGTACTCACGGAACCTTTCAGAATAAATCTTGAATACAAACAGGATTTAACACTATAAAAAAAAAACACAAGACACCATATTAAAATCATTCCAGAATATCTTTTATTTCATTGTCCGTGTCCTATTCCCCACCCTCCCGCGTCCCTATTGCTGCACTCAATCATTACGAGGATATGGTGCTGATTCCATTTTACAGCAGAATAGATAAATAAATAAGTACAATTCATCTCACTACACGCAAAAAGAGAGAAAAAAATCCGTTCAAACCATTGATTTTAATAAATATGCTTACATCTAGCTGTCCTCATTTATGTACATCCACATTGTTTATGCTTTGGGACGGTAATCAACTTAAAAAGCCTATACAGTACTTCTATGTGTAACCCTTCAAAAAAAGTGTTTCTTTTGTTCAAAAGTTGACGGTTGTTCTATTTTCCTTCAGTGAGTGGAACTCATCAGCTTTGCCTACGTTACAAAGCCTTGCACTAGCAGCAGTGGCTGTGGGCAGCTGCATACATCCTGCTATTAATGGCCGCAAAGACTACTCGTCTTTTTCAAGTCAAATGCTAATGGTCCCAGCATTCCAGGGCAAACTGCATGCATTGCCCCGAGCCCTGGTTTTGCATTATTTCTCTTTTTATTTTTTGTCTTTAACCTGACATACTGTTTGTGCTAAGACAGATGTAAAGGAAATTGTGATTGAACCAGCTTCAATCCTTGAGTGCAAACCTTGATGACTTTTACAGTGGACCAGTCAATCCTTCATATAAACAAAGAGCATGCATGCTAAAATGCTGACCACAGCCGTATCCAGATTATTCAATGAATGAGTGTATAATTGACAGGAACTGTTATTTGGATGCAGCTCAAACATTCAAATACTCCACATGGAACAGTGTGGATAGTTATGATTTGTAGGGCAGGAGTAGCTACTCTCCTGACCGTCTTATCTTGATTTGGACCTCAAACGGGAGGATTTGTTCATCGTCTTATTGCATGATGTCTGGGTTTAGCCTTGTTGTGGCAGATCAGCTTGTTCAAATGAAAAATCTACTACTTTTCCACTGCGGATGAAGTTGATTTCTGTCCGACGAGGTGTTGGCATGATCACAGAACTAGACGTCTCCTGGAGCTACACTACACACAAAGACATCATACTTGCTGTCGTACAATTTTAGGTTGTGTTTGGCTGGTGGGTTTAAATTCACGGAGGAGAGAAGATTTTTTTAAAAAAAAAGGTAATTAAAACTGGATTGGTCAACGTAAAAAGTGCTGATGACTTTGTGGAGCCGGGGACAGAGCATTAGATGGTTTGTTAGGGTGCACGGAAGATTTAATATGTCTAAATCAAAACAAATCAAACAAAGAAAAAATATGAAATTCAATACAATTACATCGTTGTTATGTGTATTTCCCTTTTCTACGTGCATTTAGTGTGTCATAATTAAAAAACATTTAAAAACATTTTGAAATGATTTATCTGTTAGTATTTAATTGTTTTTCATTTGCGTGACATGAATTTCTTAATGCAAAAAAATCAAATAAATAATCACACCCCAGAAAACAAAGTGAAGGGTATTGCATTTCAGTGTTCAGCAGAGATCAACCTTAAATACAGTAGGTTACTTTGTACAGTGGCCCACTAAGCTTTTTTGTATTGTTGTCAGAACAGAAGTGACAGCAACAGTTGAATGCGATCTACCTTTCAAATATGTAAAAAATGTGCCGCCTGCTAAATTCATCGGCATACACCAATCAAATAGAGGGCTGCATATCATCAGATTAGCAGCTTGTCAGCTAGTAAACTCAGTTGATCGTACAGCTAGTGGTCCTAATAGCTTGGAGCACCGGGGGAGTGTTGGTGTCGTTTACTATTGGACTATCAATTCTTTTACGAGGTACCGATAGGCTAGGGGCTAGCTGGTTAGCATGCTAACTTCAATAGATATCTCTGCAACACAATACAAAGACATTTTTAAAATAATGCCAAAACTGTTAATAATTTTAAAATATTTCAAACTAAAATGTTCACGTATTACACCTTCAAGCCTTTCTACGCTTATTGCAAGCTAACACAAGCTTTCAACACTTACGGGGAGCTGGGCAAAGAACATCCTTCAGTTTCTTGTCAGCAGTGCTAAGCTCCACCCACAGCCACGCTCCCCAACCACGTGATTGGACAGTTGATTGTTTTAAATTTGGTATTGATCATTTCTTTCTATTTCCAAAAAGATAAAGCTCCTTTGCATGGCCTCAGGAAAGTTAGTAACAGTGCTCTGTATTTAGTACTGGCAGGTCTCTGATGCCTCTGCTCACTGAAAGGCACCACTTTGTTGATTAAGTATGATTAATTTGTTTAGTATTAAAAAAAACGTGTTATTTTTGGAATTAATAAATGAATACATTAAAAGGAAATACGCATAACATAACATGTGTATTCTCTTTAACTTTATTTTTTGGATCATTTCTTTAGGCATTTTAAATCTTCCATAGAAGGACCAGATTTGGCTTGCTTTCCCAAAGCATGTTAAGCCCTAAGGTGTCACATCTTTGTCCCACTGCAGGTCAATGATCAGAACAGGTCTTAGTGTTAAGATGCTTGAAGGAAAATGAGGTCTGCCAGCCTTCACATGGTGATGCTGCTGTAGAGCTGGTCGATCTTCGCCTTGAAGAACTCCTTTAGCTCGGGTCTCTTGGCCTTTAGTGTCGGCGTCAGGAGGCCGTTTTCAATGGAAAACATCTCATTGTGGATGTAGATGTTCTTCACCTTGAGAAGGAAAGTGGAGTAGGATAGAAAAAGTGTTGAAAGACAGCAAGGTTCTTGAGAGTCTCCCAAAGTTATTGAAAAGCCAATTTGTTTTTCTTCCAAAACTTTGCATATTAAAGGGAGAAACTCTATGGCAGCACCTCCCTTTTATTTGACATATTGAGACAATGAAAATAAAGATATTTACAGTTACCTGCTTAATGAAATTTCATTAACTGACAACTGCTTTTGCTTTTTTTTTAGTGAGGAGCTCAACTTAAGCAATTACTGCATTACTCACAGACCCTAATAAGACTTTTCAAGATAATTTAACAGACCTTTTGTTGTCAAATATATGATCACACTGTAGCTTTAAGAGTAAGGTTATCTGACACATTTTTAAGACAAAAGGCAGACTAAATATTGACTGTTTTGGCCTCAAATTGAGTCAAAGTCAACATGCAGACCACTTGCAGGGAATAAAAGCCCCCCAAAATATCATTCCAGCACAAACTATTCACCTCTAGATTAATGATTATTAAAAAAAAATGTCTGAGTCACAAAGACCTTTTATTCTTGATGGAAACGTCCATATTTTTTGATTATTCTAAAAAGAAAAGCATGTGTGTGGATTAACTCTTTTTCTACCGGCCAAAATCTTTTGGCTTTTGTTTTTGCCTTGAACCTCAAGCATATGCAACAGCTGTACTTACCTGCTCAAAAGAGTGGAGGCCACTGGCCTTGCCCAGACGCACCAAATCTTCAAGGATTGCCTTCTTCAATTCCTGTTGACAAAAAGAATGAAGTTAACTTCACTGGAATTCTCTGAGTATTTTCAGCGTGCGTTTCAAAACGTTTCCACCATGTGTAACCCACCGTGTTTTTACAGAGGTCCTTGTAGGTGCCTAACATGCCTTTCTTCTTGGCCCATTCAGGCATGACTTCAGGGTCGGGAACCACGATCCCCACCAAACAGGACTGGGCAGAGCAAACACAGACATAAGAGGATGAAAATCAAAAGATTGAGTGATAATTCTGGTTAAAATTGAGCACCAGACAGGCGATCACAGACATTAAGATGTGTGTTTCTTACCTGCAGGCTATCTCCATGAACATAGAGCTGAGCCACCGGTTCGCTCCTGATGTAGATGTTCTCGATCTTCTCAGGGGAGATGTACTCGCCTTGTGCCAACTTGAAGATGTGCTTCTTCCTGTCAATGATCTTCAGTGTTCCGTTCTACAGGAGAGGAGATGTACAGCAACAGACGACAGGCGGGAACTTATTAGAGCAAGTGCTGCAGAACACTGGATACTTGATGGAGGCTGGTGTGAGCTGTATGTACGTACAGGTAACCATTTGCCGATGTCTCCGGTGTGAAGCCAGCCGTCTGAGTCCAGCGTCTCGGCCGTCCTCTCTGGGTCTTTGAGGTAGCCCTTAAACACGTTTGGTCCCTTCACACAAACCTGGATGGGAGATTAGAAAAGTTTCATCCGTCTTATAAAAAAGTGTGTGTTCGTCTTTGATACGACACCCTTTTTCTCTTGAAGCTGTGGCATGAATTCTTATGTTTAAATATGTGATATAAATGAATTTTGGTAATAAATGCACTCATGCACAAAGCCAGATTGAAAATCCCTGTTTCATTTTGTTGACAAATTAGAGCCAAAGTTTTTTACAGAGATAATGAAATTGGTATCTATCCATAATTCAAAAAATGCTGTCATCAGCCATGAAAAAAAAAAAAAAAAAAGTTTTGCCATGTTTCTATAAATAAAATGTTGAATGTTTATGAACAAACTCCTTTGTAATGACCTCCAGTGTGGTGTATGAAGAGGAGATTTCTGGTTTAGTTCATACATTATAAGACAGAAAATGGTGGATAGGATACATTTTTAACTAATAGATATCACCATGAATCTTCCTAAGTTGATCACTTACATAAAGACAATTGTTGTTGCGATATTTTATGTTTAAATATGTACAGTAGATGAGGCTGTCTAACAAAATATGCACTAATATACATCATTTTGCAGGAAATAAATCTAAAGTAAACTAAAGACCTTAATGTGTATTTTGGACATTTTCTTTCCTTTTCTATTCTAGCACTAGTTTTTGAAGTTGTTGCTCTTTGACGCGTCCTTTCACTATCCGGGCTTTTTCTCTATGCTGGCATTTTGAGACAGCATTGTTACACCTTAAATTAAATCAAAAGTTCTCTGACATGTGTAGATATTGTGATGAATAACACACGTACAAATGCTCACACATCTGCGTGTGCAGTGGATGCTGCTTACCTCTCCCTCCCCCTTTGAGGCAAAGTAGTTCTTCTCAGGAACGTCCACCAATCTGATGAGGTTGCATGGCAGCGGGGCCCCGACATGACCTGATTTAAGGGTGAGGAAAACACAAAACAAACAAGTCAACAACATAACCCTTACACTTGAACTTCTGTCGTCTGACTCTCTTCCAACACTGCAGCCTTTGTCGCTGCTGAATGGATTTCTACAGATTACAATGTTTCACATCATATCAAAGCAAATTTATGAGGAGGAACACTTAATGGTTAAATATTGAAGAGAATAAGGAAAATAGATCAGTGGATCTTATATCTCATAAATATTCAGTACCAGAGTTGAGCAGCAGGGAGCGGTGTTAGACTACAGTTTGACGCTGCCGTTATCTGACAGTCTTTTATTTACTGCCCCTGCTGCAAGTGGCACAACAGGCTGCGGCACACACCAGGGGTTCACCCGTGGTGTGGTTTTGGCTGATATCCCATGATAACACATTTATCCTGACATTTCCTTGTCGGTGTTTGGTTCACACATTAAATGGAAAAAAGAATCACTTCGAGGGTCAAGGGTCAAATTCAAAGCAACAAACTGCATTTACTCCTATTTTTAATGTAAGTTCTTGCATATTAGTTGTTCAAAGCGTTGATTCACGATTATCTTAAATTTTTTTGTATTTGTGTCAGCAAAAAGACACACTCAGCAAAAAAAACAAAACAAAACAAAAAAACGTGAATGCATCTGTGTCACCCTTTTGTGTATATGCTGGGTAATCAAGTTTCATTCATGTCAATAAACAGGGAACCATCTTTGGAAAGTTAATCTGTTGTGATACTGTGAATCTGACCCCTCTCTGTCACATTAGACAGCTGTCAGCCGCTCGACAAGAGAAACTCCAGGAATTCCAATACGCCTATTGCTATCAGAAACACCTCCATTTCTGCCTAAGAGGGTGGAACAGGTATCAGGAAGGAAAAGGTACCTGTACATCTATAATATCTATGTTATATACAAACTAGACTTTATAATTACTATCTTGGGTCACATCCTGTAGATTGCAGTGCCCATTATGTGTGCTTTTGTTCAAACAGCCCAAAAGTAGATGAAGTGTGGGCATTAGGTCTTTATTCATATGCTATGATAAGTGCTCAGTAATACCACATTTTACTTTGAATTAATATATAAGACATGTTTAAGTCTATGTAAGTGCATTGAGTTCACTTGGAAAATAACCAGTAATGCAAAGAGGTTAACACATGAATTAAAAGCAGAATAAATAGGGGCTGTTATGGCAGCCAGTAGTCTATTATACCTGTCTGTTGATGTTGGCAATCAGCTAAGCCGGCATTATGAGTGTGAATAATATGGCTTAACTGCTCTTTCCTCTCTATCTGTTGAACCTGTCTCCTGTTTTTCTTCCCCTGCTGTTTACTCCTCGCTCTCATCCTGCTTTTTCTATTTTTTTAAAAATTTTTATTTTTTAATAATCTATAGTTGTCTGAGCACCTGCGTCTTTATCTGAGCGGCTGTGACCCCTTCTGTGACGATCTCTAACTTTGACCTCAATTAAACAGTGGCAAAGGAGCCTTTTATTTCTTTAAGTCACAACTCAACCATGTCACTTTGAGACCTTTGAACGGAGCCTCTGGTTGAGTAAACAAGTTCAGGGCAGAGATAAGGAAATGTTTCCCTGATCTAGGCCTGTTGCATAAACGGTGCTGAAGCTCACCTTGGGTCCAGTCTCCAGGTGTGGTGAAGGTGCAGCCAGCTGTGCACTCTGTCTGGCCGTACGCCTCGTACACCTAGAGACAGATGAGTTGAGTGCACCCAAAAACTGTATTTGTGTGTGTATGTGTTAAGGATGGGGTAAAGGTTTGGGTTAGGTGGTGTGTGCGTGTCTGACCTGGCATCCCAGAGCTGCTCTGAGGAATCCCAGGACACTGGGCGAGGTAGGAGCTGCTCCTGTTATAATCATCCTCAGCCTTCCTCCCAGGCTGGCCTGATGAAGAGAAAACACATGATGAAGACAGAGGAGTCTTTATTATCTGTACAGTCCAGCAATTTAGTGCTGTTTATGGTGGATTTTGGAAAGGGCATGAGAATTCCTTGAGCCTTGAGCATCGTGGTCCAACACAAACACACATTTTCTGCCAAAGTTTTTGACTGTTTTGCTCATTGACACGAGAGCTCTCTTTGGTTTTGAAGAGGATGGGATTTGGTTGGATTAATGTGATGTCACATATTTCTGAGCGCCAATCAGGATTTTACAGCATTTGAATAGGAATCTGATGACAGTTGTACAGCTGGTTGGCTACTATCAATGAAATCTAAACAAACCGCACACACCCACGTCTGATGAAACTTTCTCAAACACAGTACCTTAATATAAGATAATAATAATAATAGTACATTTCATCTCCCTGACACATTTTCTTTCTCATCCTTATTCTCATTCATCTTTATATTTATGGATTGTTTGATTTTTTCGGACCAACTTTAAATCTTATTTTCTATTTTCCCTTTAGTTCTCCAACACACCTTCACCCTGTACTTTTTTCCTGTTTTTCCCCCTCTTTGTATTCAGTCTTTATTTGTTCTTGCATAATGTTCTCATCCTGTGATGCGTCCTAATATGCCTCGTTGTGTCTCGTCTCGTCTCACTTGTTATGTCTTGCTTCACTAGATAAAGGTGTCTTTTTTTGGTCAATGACATCTAATATCATAGCGGAATCCTTTGTTTTCAGGTCTCCATAGTTGACAAGAGATCACCGTGGATGTCCAATCGTTAATTTATTACCTGGTTGAGAGACTACATTTGTGCCGCATATATACTTGTTTTCAATTTTAATGTCAGTTTGGATCGGTGGTAGAAATTAACTCATCCGCAAGATGCAATTCGCAAACATAGGCAGGGCCAATATGGGGGTGTGACAGGGGTCAGGGGTCAGTCGGCATGCAGGGCCGCAGCAGGGATAAAAACGACGGACTGGGTTCCCTGTTGTGCCATCTAGTGGTACACTCCAGAATCATGCGTGGTATAGAGGGTATAAAGCAGAACCGGTATGCCGGCAGAACCGGTATGTGAATGCCTGGTTAAAAAGCAAGTATATCTCTAGCTTTAACCTTTTGGCTCAAGCTGACCTATTTACAGTGATGTTGATCATGAACATGAATTGACCCTGAAAATAGAATAACATGAAAATCACTTTTCTTTTGCATCCACTTGTTTACATCAAAATGTACAGAATATGTGAAAATTAGGTTAAAAATAACACTTTTTGCAAACACTCTCTTCACCGTTACCGCAAGTATTTTATGAACTATTAATCGTTACAGTGGAACCATCTTACTGTTAACTGTGGCGGTATGTGTGGCGGTTTGACGATGTGTGTGGTGTGCCAGCCCTCTTGAGGTAATAGAGTTAGAAATGCCCTTGCAAATGAGCAGCCGTGGCGCATCCAGTTCGGGGTAAGGAGACGCTATTTACCTGAATCTTACTGAAGAAGATTTTGTCCCAGATGCTGTCGCTGCGAATGATCCCGCTGCTGACTTCAGCACCTTTTCTCTTGGCAGCGAAGTTGAGCAGCCAACGCTTCAGCGGGCTGTTGGCCTGGCTGAAGATCTGCAGGGAGACAAAATACACTTTCTTTTTTTTTTTTTTTTTTTTTTGACTGGGGCCAGTGCCTTCTTGTTCCAACTATTAAAAAGTTTATTCAGGTTCACTTTCCAGAAATCAACTGGAAGCAGGTAATCCCACTTTACAGTAAGTGCATGGAAACAACTCTGTGTCCTATCATGTTATTTTCAAGTCTGTCTGTCTGACGAAACCAGGGAGGGAACGTATTAATCATGGCTAATAAAACAACACTGCAGCCCATGAGTCATGATGGTAGTGGAAACGAATTTCAATTGATTGTCAAACCACAAAGCCCTGTCAGAGTAGGCGTCTGTTTCCCAAACAGAGCCAAAAATTATTTTTTTTAGATCAACTAAACAAGCTGAGTAGCTCCATCAGCAGCAGGACAAGTTAACAGCTTATTTCAAAGCATTTTTTCTTCATCTCACCTTGTCGTACATGCGGTTGAGCAGTCGAGGCACCACGGGGAAAATGGTCGGCCGCAGGGCCTTCATGTCATCTGGGAGGAGGCGGATGTCACCCTGATAGAACCCGATCCGTCCTCCGTGGCAGTACACCACAGACTGCAGAGACAGGCACACAAATAATTAAACATATTAGTGATCCAATATCTTTTACAGACACAATCCCGGCACTGACAGGGGTTAAATCATTCAAGTTTTTTTAGCTAAAACTCATGTGACAAATATTCATAGATGCAAACTTGGCTCATGTAGCAAAATTCTGTACATACACTGAAGGGAGGAGATGTGTCATCATTAGACAAATTACTGGCATACTCATGCCCGCTTGGTGGGTATACACGTGGTTTACACCAGTTTATCTGTCTATCTCATGATTCAGTAAATGACGTAGATTGGAGTTATTGTTCTGACACTTCAGTGTCAGTGAAGAAAGATCGGAAGCTCAGTTGGCATTAGCAATGTTTATTCACTTGTACATTTATCAGGAAATTACTGGTTGTCGGTTATGTTCGTCATATTTAAGAACTTATGCACATTATTTTTTATCAAATGCTCAGACACTTTAGTTATATAAAAATACTTGTACAACATGTATACAAGTAAAAGTCCTGCATTCAAAACCATACTGCAGTAAAAGATCTCCTATCAGCACAATGTACTTCAAGTGTTGGACCCACAGATGAAGTCAATCATTCTGGATTTCAAAATGGACTCTATACTGAACTCAGTGTCCCAGAATTCCCCATTCTTCACACCTGCAAAATTGAGCTTTGAGCTACTATTGGTCAGGGTGACAGACCCCCCTCTGACCAGAAAATCATAACTCCAGCGCCTTCCTTTTTCTTTTTCTTTGTCTTTCTCTCGCTCTCCACTCCTTAAACTTCTATCCTTAAGGGCTCCTCTCCATCTCTCCTCCACAGGGCTGCCTGCCCTCAAGATCTCTTTGTCTGGGTCTAACAGCTGCAGAGTGCTGCAAGCTGCATTTGCAGAAGGCCCAGAGAACGTCTCCTCACTGCAGCGACACGAGGTCCTGCCAGCATTCCAGATCAGTTAGCACCCGCAGCTGTGACGCAAAGCTTGACAGTTAACTTCACAATCTGAGGAACACCAAGTAAGTTAGCACCGAGCTGCTATCCTTTCAAAGGAAAGGAGTGAACCGTTTCTTCCTCTGCCGACTTTCATCAAGGACAACATTGTTCAACATTGGAATCCCAATTCCTTGATCCTGGAGCATATCACACACGTGTGATAGCAGTGACCACTATTGTTTCTGTATTCTGCCAGACACAGACACACACACACACACACACACACACACACACACACACACACACACACACACACACACACACACACACACACACACACACACACACCTGTATATAGTGGGTTAGGGTTAGGGTTGTACAAGAGTGAATGTTGCCAACCTCTACACTGTCAAGAACTCCAGAATCCTTTGACCATTACAGCTCTTATGGTCATTTTGGTCGTAATTATTAAATTCATTATTTATCAGAGTTACAAACAGATTGGTACCTTTTTATGAGACTGAATTACTGAATCTGTCATCTTTCCCTTCTTTAAGGGTGGTGCCCCGAGGTGATCTAATGTAAATTGGATCACAATATTTATCACAATTAATAATTATCCCGGATATAAATATTGTACTTTTTAGTCCCCTTCTTCTTCCTCTTTTTTTTTTTTGTTGCTAACTTTAGTTACTAGTTACTTTGCAGACTGCATGCTTCATCAGAGCCAAAGTACCACTTATTTTATTTAATTATTTTTTTATCAGCAATCACATAAAAAACACACACACACTGATTGTGCTCCACAGCACTGTTTCTCGGGTACTGTTCACAACACTGCGTTTCCTATGACTCACAAAATAAACCATCTTTATTTTCATTCAAGTCTCGATCATAACTAGGAACTCAAGCTGTGAGATATATAGCAGAGTAAAAACTATGATATTTCCCAGTGGAATGTAAGTGTATATCAGTAAATGTACATAGTTTCTTTCCACCACTGGTTCCTATTCAAATAAGCAAAAATCTATCTATCCTGACGAGTGTTGATTAAATCTGCTTTTTGGGGCTTTCAAGTGAACTGAAATGAACACACAACTTATTCAAGGTTATGCAACAAGACACGCTACTGTGATTGTTGATTCATGACTTCTGTGTTTGACAGTGGATGTCTGCACTCACAGAGGTTTAAATCGTGTTGGCAGCCAAAGAAGTGACTCATTTATGATTATTCATAATGAAACTTAACAGTTCTATTACTAGATTCTGTTTCATCTGAATCTGCAGCCTGTTGGGGGGGGGGGTGACTCAAATCAACAATCATTTAATCTAAAAACCACAGGTTTTGCAAACTTGCAGCAGCTTGTAGACTTGGGGATCCTTGTGCAAACTGACAAGCGTGAATACAAAAGAGTCTTGAAGTGAGAACTACTGCATGTTCATTTGGCCTGTGTTTGTTTTGTTCCCACGCGCACACAGACACACACACCACCACATGCCCTTTTTTAGAGAACACTTGCAGACAGTGACAAGCTGAACATGGCCCGAATATTAACCCAGCACACATCCTTCCTGTTTCTGAAGCCGTCTGAGGACACAGCGAAGTGGAGGTCTGCCCTCCTTTTTTTTTTTTTTTCCTCTTGGCTATCATCGAGACATCACCAGCGTGAGATACAAAGCGGTGTGCTGATGTGTTTATCTGTTTCTGTGAGAGTCTTGAACTTGCTTCTATTGTGTGATCTCATGCAATGCTTTCTGGGGAAGTCAGGTGGTTTTCTGTGTCTGAGTCTCAGGCTGCCGCAGGCCAACAAACCCGGCTGGTTGAACCTGATGGAACCCGAGTGATAAACACACGTCACATGACACCCGCACATGAGGGCACACACTGATTGTATATACTAATGATCCACTTAATGACACAATGAAGGTTAAGATTTACAGGGTATTAAAAAAAGGTTAAGCGGAGTTATTTTAACAGGACAAAAACAACCGCCTGAGGTCTGGAGGGTCACTGTTCTATTTGCTGTCAACATCTGGTCAAAACCTGGATGGAAACTGCCGGTGTGAAACTAAAACCACCACAGCGAGTGAAAAAGTAAAGCTAAAAAGCCACCCGTACGTGAAGATTTAAAAAACGTCTTCAAACAAAACGTGACGTCCGAAACACTTTGGTTTATGTGATCAGTTCTGCACCCCCCCCCCGGGTGTCAAGGGCCGAACTTTTTTTTTCATTTTTGAAAACGTGCCCTCCGTTTGTTCTCAGGAGTTAGATGGCAGCTACTCAATGAGAATGGGTGCCCTGCAGGGTGGTTAATACCAGAGCTAAATGTTGTTGAGGTTTTGACAGATGACTAAACAGACTCAACACCTGAAATCTGAAGTAACCTTTACTGTTAATGTGTTAGTGTGTGTGTGTGTGTGTGTGTGTTTGTGTGTGTGTGTGTGTGTGTGTGTGTGTCTTATCTTCAGTCCTCCATTGTTGGGGCATTTCGCAGCCTGTCCTCATCACAAAAACAACCATATACAGTAGGATGACTATGACAGCTGCCTTTTGTGACCCATATTTACATGAGAAGAAGCACTATAATGAGGGACGAGGTCGGGGATGTATAGTCGGGTTAAACATTGACAGAACTTTTCATTCAGGAGGCCACTGTTTGTGCCCGCTGTCAGAACCAGAGGAAAAGGTGACTTCTTTTAAATTTACTAACGTTGGCTTATTGTGCTACATCACGTACATAAGAGTACATGAATTACTGATGTAATGTACTGTAGGTGAGTCTGTAACTGAAGTTATAGAAATAGTTGTTCTATGGCTGAAAAAACTAAACTGCTTTCTAAAACTGAAAGCGTATGACGGTGGTACGTCGTGTTGTTTTGGGAGTCACTGAATCACTGATTTGGCCTTTGAGACACATTTTGTTAAAAAGGGTTCAGATGGGAGCAGGCATGTCATCAGCAGGCTGTCCTGTCCAACCACGGGTCCCTTTGTGATTATCATCTAATGAAACCATGACTCTTTATTGTTTTTTTTGGGTTTTTTTATGCATGCTTCCTTGTATTTCAGGGGAACAGCTGTCCTTGTCAGGACAAAAAGACAGAAGCAGTCCTCCAGTGCTGGGACATTTTGTCATCTCTTAGATATTCAAGCTTCATTTATGAAATGCAGTGCTGAATGTAGTGTTGTCTGGTGTGGAACAGGCATGTCATCATTAGACTGTCCTGTCCAACCAATGTAGTCATTAAAAGTGTTTATATGCAGGCAACCTGTAACTGCCTGATGTCAGGTATAAGGCTGGCGATGAGGGATGAGGAGAGACTTGGTTACATTTTCTGGAGGGGAAAACTGTTGCCATCGATATGCAAACAGGTTTTCTATTGGGAATTTACAGGAAGAAATGTGCACCATAAGACTTAACAGAGGGAAAGTTTCCCTTCGGGAGCAGTGATGATGTTTGAATGGTTTTAATATGGTTTCTGACTAAAACTGAAACTGAAGCAAAGTGGTTTTCCCCCCAATGAACAGCAGATCCTTTGTAAGTCTCAGATGCTGTGTGTTCCCACTGTCAGTCCAAAAACAGCACCGAGACACTTAAAAATGATTTTATCCATGCTTTGGTCCAAGGAGGTGAGAGGCACAGCAAAAGAGGAATCTGACTAGTAGCCAGCTGCAGGTAAAATAGGGTCTTACAGTAAATGCTCCTTTCAGTCCCTCCCCTCTCGTCTCCCTCCATCCCACACACTAAATAAACTCAAATTAACACCCACTCTCCCGCCCACCCTCAAAATCATTCTGTACACATCCTTCTTCCGCCCACATCGCCCTCCTTACAGCTTCAAACTTGCAACTATCACATTCCTTGGCCCATTTACCTCGATGAGTCTCTCAAACATGTGAGCCAGTGGCAGGAAGGAGATGAGGCAATCATCTTGGTTGGGGAAAATGACTTTCTGCAGGAGACAGAAGGACGGAAAGAATCAGATGACCTTGCAACACAGCGACTTCATGAGAAAGAGAGGTTGCAGGGAAAACACACGACTTATGTGGACCTGCGCAACTAAATGACACCTGAGGGATTGTTACTCACGTCTGTCACTTTAAGGAAGCCTGAGAAATCAGCCACCACGTTCCCATGGGTGAGCATGACTCCCTTTGGGTTTCCTGTGTAAGCAGACACAACACACACACACACAACACACACACGCACACACACACGCACACGCACACACACACGCACACGCACACACACACACGCACACACACACACACACACACACACACACACACACACACACACACACACACACACACAGACGTTACAGAAGTGAGACATCCATCACCTCCCCGAGCATCACACGGTCAACCAAGAGGAGGACAAAAGGATCTTCACATGGAGCTTTCACTGAGCACAATAAAGAATAAGTGACATACTGTCGGTTAATAGATGTTAACATAATATAATAAATTGCTGAAGAGAGCATTCTTTTCTCATTTGGACCCTTCAATGCACACGTCCTGTAGTCCCCAGTCCTGTGCTGTAAATTGTTGAAAAGGCTACTTTCTAAAAAGATATATAGCACACTGAGTTATTTAATATGATCATAATTAAAATGTGAGACAATTTGTCTCTTTTTTTCAAGGTCATCTGCTTCTAAAATCTATGTATGCATATTTTACTTAACCCTCTGAACCCCACAACACGCCAACAGGTTGGAAGGCATTAAAAAAAAAGATCAGAATTGCATATTAAAGGCGTCAGATTTCCACATATGTGACAGCCCTCAGACAAACCACGTGCAACGAACACTTCTGTGAGGAAAACTAACCAAATCTAAGCTTGAAAGAGTGATTATTCATCCAAATGACTTTATTGTCCATTCTGAAATTTTATTTATTTTCTTTCTTCTTTCTCAATTTTTTTGTTGATACCCTTTTTCTCATTTCTTGTTTCCTTATTTGTTTTGTGTTCCGGGACACGGACAGATGTAACCGTCTTAATAAACCGTGTCATCACCTTTTTTCTGCCTCTATTTTCCATTGTTGATTAAAATTTTCTTGACTTCTCCCTTTTTCTTGATGCTGCTGTTTCCACGCCAGCAGTGAAAAACAGAGTAAGAAAAAACGTGATGGATGTAAATATGAAACTGGCAAGAAACTGCTTGGGGCTCAAAGGGGTAAAGCTGTTAAGAGGAACTTTTATTTGTATATTTTTGTTGATTCTGACGGCCCCACCGAACAAAAGATGATGTTTTAGCGCCGTACCAACAGACTAAAGAGCAGCTTCCGTCCTCAGGCTGCGAGACCCCTCAATTCATATTCAAATAAATCAGAACACGACTCTTTCTAAGTATGCAAACATAGCCAGTCTCCTTGCTGATGGTCTTGTTTGCTTATGTGCATCATAAAGAAGCACAAGTATTAAACTGAGACTGTTTCAAAACCAGTTGAAAGTTCCTTGTAGTATGTTTTAAATACCAGACCACCGTCACTTCAAGCAGAAAATTAGAAATGTAACAATTTAAAACAGCGCTCTCTTTGAGGAAAAAAAAAAAACCCTTAATAATTGTCTCCTTTGTCTGTGTGAATTCCGACGGCGGTTTAAAATGACCAATTCTGCTCTCAGTTACTGTAATAGCATTGCCTCAACCAGTCTACACACAGAAGTCTGTATGAAGCAATGACTCCTCAGTGAAGCGTTCCTCTTTCCAGACATGCTGCCTGAGCAATGTTTAAGGTTCAGAGCTGAGGCGCTGTGGCAACAAAGATGGAGGGAATTCCTCTGAGGGGATTCACTGGAAATGCAGAGGCCTGTTCTCGAGAAATGCAGCGATTAGTGAAAATGGCCCTGGCAGAGCCAGCAGGTGGCGGTGTCTTCAGTGGGACCTGGACGTGGCTAGCTGCAGCTGCTGCTGTAAACTGACACCAGCTTGTCCTTACACAACCTTGCTTTAAGTTTCCTTGCCTGCTGTGGCTGCTGTGGGATAAGGCCTACCGGAAAAAGCAGCAGTGCCTCCTCATTCAAATGAACGTGCTGCCCTCTGGCATTTCAGGGCATGCCAAGGAATCGTAATCATCTCGTTATTATGTCACCCAGCTGCTGTGAAGAAACCGGAGTCATTTATAGTAAATGCTCACCTCACTGTCAACAAGAGACTTGATCCATTTTCTATAATCCATCCCTACTTAAATAGACATTTTTCACTAGCTATTCTTTGAAGTTGTGTTTTGAATGATACAAAAATGAATTTCAAACAGATTTTTGATTCCTACAAACTAGATATACTACCGACCGAATGTTGTCCTGTCACAAATATATAAGCATTAGCAGTACTCAGTATTCATTAGTTTTTACAGACATTACACTTATCATTATACTTATTTTTGTTCTGCTGCTTTACTTGCTTATCTCATTTACTCATTCACTTGTTGTATTTTTCTCTGTTTTTTTTTTCTTTTTTCTTCCTTTTCCACAGTTATTTTTGTTTGCACATATATTCTTGTAATGCCACCCTCATGGAACAATAACCCTGATGGAGGCCACCTGGAAGGAGAGTGGGGGGATGGGCTGGAAGGCTCATGTCTGTGACATGATACCATATGTCTTTAACTTCCTGTACTTCCTATTATGAAAAAGGTACAAATAAAGTTGTCATAATTTTGTCACAAATGTTTGATAAGCGCATTAAAAAATATCAAATAATTATCTTCAAGAAGGTCAGAAAGTGCTTCAAATATGTGCTATTTTCAAGCAGGTTACCAATATCACAGTTTTAATCAGTAAATAACTTGACTTGTGTCCAGGCTTTGACCTCAACAGACTTCTAAATGAAAGAATCCGTGCGTTACGTTAAACAGACAGCTGCTGGAATTTTGAATTATTGGAATTTCAACTGGAGCAGGTATGTCTTCTTCAGAATAAGCCCTTTTCCCCGCTCCCAAAAATAAAATATGAATTCAAATTCTAATTTAATTGGTATTCTAAATTAACTGAATTCAAAAGCCTGACCTCTGCATCTGCAAATGGATGACCCTGTTTTATAACTTGCAAAGGCATAAACAACAAGGAGGACAAAGACTGAGTCAGATTATTGTTTGACTAGAATTTAAGGGAGCAGCATCGGGTCAGTGAACTTTGTAGTGCAGACAATAATAAGGTGACATTGCTTGGATTGCTGTCAGTGACGGAAACCTTAGGTAAGGTATAAGGTGTGGTTGTTTTGTGGCATGCTGTGGGTTCTTCCTGACTTGGCATGGTGCAGCATGGGAAATATTTTGCAAAATGATAATCATTTTTAGGTGACTAAATACAACTAATCTAATTTTGGGTTTCATTTTCCTTGTCTATCGTGACTCGCCTCCACCTATTTCCCGTAAAAGATGAACGTGCGTGATGAGCTCTGCTGTTAACAGGCCGTAAAATAAAGACACTGATCACATTTGTAACTCGTGGTTAAATTCTCAAGCCCAAATAATGCATTATGTTTGCACAGTTATTACCTGTGGTTCCACTGGTGAAACAGACAATGGAGAGGTCATCCGGTACGGGTGGCTGTGGAGAAATAATGGGATCCATCAGAGCTTGAGAGTGACGTGAAACTTATCAGCGTATCATCAGATTACTCTTACTCACTGCAGCTCTCGTGAGAGCAGCTTGCACCACCACATGTCACAAGGAAAGTTGATTGGTAATGTGTGTACAGTTATATTTAATATCAGTGGCATTGTATCAGCAATTGTACATGGTTTATGGTCTGAAGGTGTGAATTGATAGAGAGTAAATACTAGCTTAGCTGGCTAATAGCCAGAAGGTTGGAGCTGAACTGTCAAGGCTCAGTGCTTTATTAGATGTGGCCGGGGCAGTGCAAGTGAACCCAAAAGATTGGTCACGTTACAGAAGCTTATTTTTTATTTGGAGAAAGCAAATGTAAAATGTTGTTGCAGCAAAGTTATTTATGAGATATTATCAAAGATTATTGTATTTCTAAAGGTGCATTTTGTAGTTTTGGGGAAGGAAAGACCTCCACTGACAGAAACTTATGCCTAAACAAACTAAATAAACTGAATGACTTTGTTTTCATGACTGTATAAACTGATTCAACTGACCTTACAGGATAACACAATTTCAAACGGTTTTACTTTGTTTATATGTGGCGGACCCTGTCACCTTTCTAGCTTCAAGTGGTGTTCTACGTAGTGCTCCTTTAAATAGAAAGACACTAAACATGTTTAGTGACACGTTCTGTTAAACTGAGGTCATATTGACACAAAAAATTAGTCCATTTACTTAGAAGAAGGTAGAATGTTTACCATGTCCGTGATCTTAATTTTAATCTTCCCTGCAAATATTTTTATGGGTGATCCTGAATGTCCCTATCCGCACATAACCCTGCACCACAGATTAATAGAATGCATACAAAGATTTTTAAAATGAAATTGCTTTTAGTCTTTTATGAATAGAAATAAATACAAAAAAAACACACAAAATGGAACTAAAAGTGTAAAAATAAACATTTTAAATGTTCATCTCAAAAGATGGAGGTCTCACATCATGTGGAGTCAAACTTGGCAGTGTATTTCTCCTTCTTTGGGCCTGTTTCATCCACTTTCAGCAACAACCTGAGCATGGCGGAGGATCTGAGCGAGCACAATAATGCTCTCACATCAGGAGATTAATGGGAGAAATGACCAATCGGGAGCACAGTGGGAGTCATGGTTAAAAATAGCGTTGGCAGGTGCAATTAGCATGTTAGCATTCTAGCTTTTCCAGATGTGCATCAGACACAGAGCAGAGACCTCTGAATGAATGCCTTTACAACATTTCATGGTAATCCATCTAACAGTTTGGGTTTAATACTGATCGTTGGACTTAATGGTTGTGAGTGGTGGGCTGACCGACATACAGAGACTGTCAGAGCCGTACTGCTAGCATTCCTAACACAGTGCATCTCTTCCAATGTGCCGTGGAGTTTTGAAGAAATACTTACTATAGGGTTTCTGTGGTGCTCCCTGCCCTGAGCCTGTAAGGAAAGACAACATCATTACCTGTTAGAGGAGGACTTGGAGGATGCACGGTGTGCACTAATGACATCTTTAAACATAGCTTCAGTGTTATCTCCCACTGCTCTCTGAAGTGTGTGTCATCTGAGCTCCATCAGTACATTTTCTAGCAGATCAATCTCGACAAGGGCAAGGGCGATTCACCATCTACTCGTTACCCACGGACAAACATTTGGGGCTCCTTGTTGCTGGAAAGCAAACATGCACTTGTGTGTTGTTGACTAAGAGCCCTCGCGTTTCTTTTCAAGCCACATGGTTTACAAGAACAGCCGGGCGCCTGCCACACTGACACACTTCAAATACTTCCATGGAGGTTGATCATGACGGAAAAATGCCAGTTATGTATACATGTCACTGCAAGCTACTTTACTGCGATTGTCTTTCTGCAGTTCGAGGGATGGTCCTCATTGAGCTGTAAAGCCTTTTGTTATTTTCATTCCGGCATGCTATCGCCCGTCCTCTTTTCTCACTCTTTGTCTTTATGATTAATCAGAGAAGAAAGAAAATAATTCTGCCTCTATCTTAAATTAGCTGCTGCAGTAAACACAGCGATGACCTGCTGGACCAGTTTTGACTGTCTGTTTGTTGTGACTGTGCTAATGAGGCATTGACAGTCACAGGCACGAAAAGAGCAGTGCATTACTGCAAACGGCCACATCAGACACAGAGGCGTCACAACACAAGACAGCTTTATGTCGCGCCTTGTGTTGTCTGTGTGTGACTTTGTGCTCGTGTAACGCCACATTATTCAGATTCTGCGCAGACCAGATAAAGATGCCGCCAAACGAGCCCAACCAATGCCTCATATTTTAAAATTGTGCGGTGATTAAATCGGTTTGTTTTGTCTGGCAGTTGGTGGGATTTCACCTAGTGCGTATCTGAGATTCTGAGACGAGGTGTGCCATCTCTGCAGCCATTACTGTGGTGGCAGAGTCAAAGTTCCGGGGACAGTCAAAGCTTTGGGTTGTAACTTGGTCACTTGATGTCTACCTTGCAACAAAAACATGTTTGTTCAACTTCCACAAGCTCAAAGTTAAAGGATAAAGCAGTTGATACATCACATATTTCTAATACTGTCAACAAATCTTAATGCAAAATATGTTGCATGTTGTTGACAACCTCCCTGGAGAACATATTAACATAGTTTTCTTTAAAGAGTCCTTCAGGCCATTTTTCTTGAGAGACTACTTCCACATACACATATATCTGATACTTGCACTGAGCTAAGAGCAGACACTTTCTTTCACTCAGGAATTTCATTTCCGTCATGTCATACCATGTGTTAACCCCAGAAGCTCAGCCCTTCCTAACCCGGGCCGGCTGACTTCCTGTATGGTGAGGACTGTGGAATCTGAATCCTGCACACACTCTTGCCTATTCTTATTCCACTCTACTGCACTATTCTCACCCCAGAAGCTCATCCCTGCCTAACCCGGCCCGGTTGACTACCTGTATGATGAGGACTACAGAGTCTGAATTCGGTGCTGAGCCGGCACCATGTCATTACATCCTCTTACTATCTATTTATTTGCACTAAATTGTCCCCTGACACCTGTGCGGTGTCCTTGAGTGCTTTGAAAGGCGCCTTCAGATAAAATGCATTATTATTATCATTATTATTGTTATTATACCTCGACTTCCTGCATGGCCTGCACGTGGACGCCACAGCACTTGCCGTGCTCCACGAGGTCGGAGTCGAAGGCATCCATCAGGATGATTCTCCGCAGGCCCGGAGTCTCCTTCCGCTCCACGTTATCCAGAAGCACCTGAGCTTTGTCTACTTTGTCACAGATGACCGTGGAGATGTCCGCTGGAATGACAAGCAAGCACGCAAGAGCACACGCACCCTTGTGTGAATGTCAGCAGAACAGGAAACGAAAAGGAACAGAACAAAATAAAATGGGACATCTGATCAACACTTCGGTGAAGGTTTTGAGAGACACTTCAGATCCTCACAGCGACAGAATGGTCAAGTTACTCAGCTCTTGTGTTTTTACTTCTGTGTCTTTGGTTACATCTGGTTCAGTCTGGTGAAACGATTCATCACCCAAATGCTGTGGAAGGAACACGCTGTACATCATGACTGAGTCGACAACAGTGCTCTCAAACACCAGTGGGGGGAGCTCTAGTGTGTGTTCGTGAGTTGGTGTGGCTAGTTAGCATTTGTTTGTCTGTGTGTGTGACGTGTGTGAGTGTGTTCTTACCGGTGTTAATGATGAACCGTATGGCATCTGGGCCCAGTGTGTCATACAGGGGGACCACCACCATAGAGTAGGTGTAGCAAGCTAGCTCTGAGATGATCCACTGCAATCACACACAAGCCAGGGGTCAGAGGTCACACATGTGCTTCACTCACATATTCATGTTGCAGCTTCAGATCACGCTCATATACAAATCAGTAGCAGAAGTGGCCAGGGCAGCGGTGGCAATTTCTCTACTTTCTCCTTCACTTTCCATCTAATGTTGCTTTCAACAATGATTTCTGAGAAATCAGAAAAACAGGCCTGTGCAGTAGTAGCAAATTTCAATTCCACACTTGATATGAATAATCCGTCAAAACAAGGCAGAATCTACACGTGCAGCTGCTGACAGATTTAACAAATAGACCATTTTTGAGTGTGCGTGTTTGTGTTTACACCAGTGGGCTGTAAGAACGAAACCATCTGTAAAACGGTTTACATGTGTCCGTGCAGAGAGGCTGTGAGAAACAAAGAGGGAGACGCAGCGTGGATAGTTAACAGACAGGGATGAAGAGTCACCTCTGGCCTGTTCTGGGCGAACACTCCGATGAACTGGCTGGGGTTGGGCTGGCAGCCCTGGTGCAGGAGGCCTGAACCCAGATGTTCGGCCCGGGCCGTCACCTGCGGAGGAGCGAGACAGCAGCTGATTGGACAAACTCCATTATACACATACACATTGTTTAATATCTTTTTAGGAAGGATTACACTGGGTTGGGTTATGACCTGTCCTAGTGTGCAGGGGTTCTGGGACCATGTAAAAAAAGGAAATAATACTCATTTTGGATATACACTTTTCCCCCCAAAAAATTATGTATCGAAGGGATCCCTCTAAATCCAGTGGTGAGAAAGAAAATGTAAATTTGAAGGACCCCACTTTGAATAAAAAACAACAACTTCCAATCCATCCTTACAACAATGGCAGCAAAAGGTGAATGACGTGTTCATCATGGAAAATGTCACAGGTAAAATACAACTGACAGTTTTTTGGATATATGGTCAACATGGATATCTTCAAAAAGAGTTAAAAACAAGGATAAATGTTACACCTCATCAGCCTTCTCTCTTTCTCTTTTTAGTATTTGAAAGTATTTGCTTAGGATTGTGATATCATTTTGGTTTTTTGTCCCTTTTTTTCTGTGGGTCTTCTGTGGGTTCCTGTCCACATGTCTATAATTTACTTAATTTGATTTATTAACTGAAATGTAACATTTATGCAAAAAACAAACAATTACGACAGACAAAGGAATGCTTGTTAGTCTTTGTTTTATCTCCTGGTAATAACTTGGGAAAAAAGGGAAATGCACATGTTAGTTGTTAGTAGCATATTAATTTTCCAACGTGATTCATCTATGGATTAGAGTAACACTCAAAGGTCACCCGTTCAACTGTGAGCCAATTTTGGAAACAGTCACGGTTTTTGCGACTTGTCTTTTTTGTAAAACTGCTGCATTGCCAAAGTTTCAGTTCTCAAGTTACCGTGATTGTGAAAGACACCAGAGAAAATAGACGGCTTACAACATTGCCAAACAACGTTTACATGTGTGGTTTAGTGGAAATATTCCACACATACCAATCTAGACACACGTGGTTTTCCTGGGAATTACTGAATAAAATCCCACCCACCAACCAGAAAGGAATAACATGAAGTCATTCATTAATGTTGAGGGTGGTGCAATTTTAATACAGCCTCAAGTGTAGCTTTGCTGTTGATTTCTGCAGCACTTGTCTGAAAAGAAATTAAACTGCCACCACCACCACAATGAGTTTCCAAAGCATGTCAGGTTACGTCCCGGGTTCAGGGATTTGTTGGAACCTGAAACTGCTTCAAGGGAGGTTGGAAGTTTCCTTTAAGAGCTGCCAGAGTTTACGTCAGCGCTTCATGACTTATGACGAAGAAGCCTCAATGGAATACTTTTTGGGAGACAAAACTTTTTTGAAAAATTTAAATCCACTATGTCCTTGCCTGTGTGGTCAACGTGTAGCGTAAAAGTGGCAGTGGTGTGTTCAGATTTGAGCAACTGAAGCCCCTAGAAATACATTTGGAAGTAGAAGAAGAAGAAGAAGAAGAAGAAGAAGAAGAAGAAGAAGAAGGAAGAAGACAATTAGATGACAAAGAAGAAGGTGAAGATTAAGACGCTGAAGATGACGCAGTTGTTTGATAGAATCAGCAAACATTTTGAAAATGAGTTCATTGTTCAGTCACTTTTTTGGCAAATTAGAGCAAAAACTGCAGACATTTCTTCGTTTCATCCTGTTTTGTGCACACTTTGTTTTTGTCTTGTTTGATTTTCTTCCTTCCGTTCACATGTTATAAGGCTGTCTGTGTGTTGTTGTTGTCAGAGCACACAGAGGCAATGATTCATGACATATCTTCGAGCCAGTGCAGCAGGATAGATAACTCACAACGCAACACGTCATCCGGACAGGTTTTTGACTTCTCAATGGGTATCTCAGAATCTAACTTCCACAACAACTGTGCTGCCCTCCAGTAACCCACCCTGCACGGTAGTAATTAATATTTCAACACAACATCTTTAACTCGAGTATGACTTCCGTGTACTTTTTTTTTATAACTCTGGATCTTTCTATAATGTGGGAAATGCCATTTGTGTCTTTTTACAGAAAATGCTATATGGTGTATGTACATGTCAAAATTGTACCATGACAAAGATAAATTATGATGTCTGTGAAAATAAGATTATGACTTACAATGCTCTTTAAAAGCAACCCAAATTCTGCATTGATACAATCTGGCGAGCGTTCCGTTGCATTGGTCTGTGGCAGCTTTCACATGCTCGACACTTCACCCTCCCTCTGCACATCAGACATGTCCCCTGAATGGCGCTCACCTCTTTGTAGGATATCCATTTGTAAGGCTGGTTAGGGAGCCGCGAGCCTAAGCAAGGTCCATCACCTGTGTGACACACAGAGAGACAATGTATTGATGCCAAAAACAATATGAATCCTCAACATTTCTTAGGTGGACACAGCTTCACATTTAAAAAAAAACACGTTAGAGGCCCCAATGTTATCGTCATGGAGGAACTTTTTACCGGTAATGAAATAAAAGTACAGACAGAGGTCTTCTTGTCCTTGATTCTTTATTCAACAAAACAAAGAAGTCTGCAGCGTATGGAACCACATAATATGACAAATACAATCTTTTTATGCACTTAGTTTTTCCGTGTCATCCCTCCTTCTTAATTGTTTTCAACCAATGGGGTCAGTTTTCCTTATACAACTCACAGTTGACCAATAACACGAGTTCGCCTATCTCTAAGACCAAAAGGGGCTTTCACCTTTAACACTATTTTAAAGTCAAACCATGCAGGTTTAAAGAAGCTTTGCTCACAAGTGTTTTATAACAATGTGAGAGGGAATGTTCACAGTGACGAGGCTAAATCTAACCTTGAGTATTAGGTCATCTTTTTGTTGTCTGACCTGAAACTTTACTATTTTGGTTCACTCTCATCGCTCTCTCGTTGTAGTTTTCTGCAGCTGTTTTCAGCAAAATGCCTTTAAAATCCCACTGTGCACTACCTGCTCTGCACCAACAGCAGACAGACACTATATATATATATCACTATATATCACTACAGTTATGTCACGTAACGTGTGCGTTTTTTTAAGAACCCATCCACACCAACATGACCATATCAACCATATTATTATAGGCTGTGCGTGTGTTTAATATAGCTATAAATTCTTTGTTCTCTGCCTGTGTGACTGAAATGAGCTGTATTTCATAGGCCTGATGATGAAGCCTAGTCCTCAGAGTGCACTTTAATCTACATTCTTGAATCACATATGCCCATGAATTCCTTGTTTTGTGGACTAAAAGAAAGAGCGATTTTTGTCTTGTCATGTCATTATAGGCTACATTATAGTAGGTATAGGCCTGTTGTGTTTCCTATGATTGAGCCTACATTCAAATATTCATTCATTCACGTATCTCATATGAGACTCTGATCCTTTGTCTGCCTGCTCATCACTGTGTCCACAGCCATTCTTTATCTAAAATGATCTAGGTTATTTAATTGTTCTATGTCAATTATTTTGGCATTTTGTTGAGAATCACTAAAAGTAGTGTCATAAGTCACTCATGTGATGAAATTAGCATATTCATTTATATTTCACTCAGGAGTTAGAAAAAGAGCTCAAACACAGTGAAGTCAGCCATATCAACTTAAAACGCTCCATTAAAGGCTTTTTTTCTATTTTCACACACGGATATTTAAATCGATGAAAATCCATAACAATGCAGAGCTCATGTGATGTCCTCCACCTGAGCGAGTTATTGATCATTCATTTCGCTGAGTCACGTTTGTGTCTAAACCACAATGAACAACGGTGAGTGAGTCACTTCTGCAGGTGTGCTTGAGTGCTATTAGGAGCATCTCTCTGCATCGTGAGTCAGTCGCTTACCGAGCCCTGACACTGTTACCGTCGGCAACCAGAGGCCTCATTTTAAATCCCACAGTCAGGACATGATTGGATGTTTTATGTTCAGACCACTGCTTTGTTTGACTGTGTCCTATTTTTGTCTGCTGGGTTGTGTTATTGTCTGCGAAGAGAAAATTAACAGGATCATAGTGCGTGTGTGTGTATGTGTGCGTGTGTGTGTGCGCGCTCATACTTTAAGCAGCCTCAAAACTGTTCCTGGGAAGTTACAACCTGACACTGGAAAATCTTCTCATCAAAATCGACTAATGAACTGGACAGTAAAATGTGAGCATGATGTCATTTCAATAAAAATAAAACAGAGACAGTACTGTTAGTAATCAGCCCCAGCATGGAAGCTCTAGTTGCTGAAATCTCCAATTATGTCGCAAAGACTTATGGGAGTTGTAGTTGTCATTCTCAGTACCAGTTTTATCACGTTTAAAATAATGAGATGCTGACTTTTTTTACTATATTGTGTATGATTTAACACAGTATATACAGTGAATATAGAACTCTCTATGTGCTCTGTTATATTGGCCATTTTTCAGTCCTTTTTTTTCGGTCATGCACCTTTACACTTAGTGGAAAAAGTATTTTTCAGTGTTTCTTCAAAGCTTTTTTGATCAGCTAACAGCTATTCATGGAGAAACTATCTATATATATTTTGCAAATAACCATTAAAGAAATCTGTGTGTGGAAATTCCAGCTACATGACCCCATTTGACCCCTTCCCCCTGCCTTTGTCTATGTTTTGTTCATATTTCTGATCTGACTACAATATATCTGTAAACGTATATTGATAAACGCTATTCAAAATCAAATTTACATTATAACTGTACTGATCTTTAATTGGGCTCCTTGCAAATCAATTTGTTCTTTTGTTCTTTATCTTGTCGAGGACATGAAAATAAATGACTTAATTGAATGTATCAAAGTATATGCCGTCATGTAGACATAAAGATATATAAATTAAACCTATTAAACACGGACAGAAAATCCATATATTACATGCTGCTTTAGGTTGAAGGAAAGCAATAACGAAATAAACACCCTGGGGGAGCAGAAAGTCGGTGAGCGTGAGAGAGAGAGAGAGTGTGAACATCTGTCACATCATACCCACCAGATATGTGGAGGCCTCTCTGGAAGACCTCGTACATGGTCTTGGCATCATCATGGTAATGAGTCAGCAGCTTGGAGCTGTCGCACATCATGGACCTGCGGCCCCCACTCTCATGCTGAGGCGAAGAGAGGGAGATAGAGACGAAGAAACTTTGTAAGTCACAACTTCCTCTCTGAACAATATAAACAGAAGAAGATATAGTTCCTCTATGAAATAACAACAGTGTTGAATAGATACCAACACCAGAGGGAGAGTAGGAATAAAACTGCTCTCTTTGTTCTCCAAATGATAATCCATCACTTTTGAGGCTGAAAAATGTGGTGTCAAAATCACTGATGCATTCTGGGTGATTAGACTTCATTCTCATAAAGAGGCGAACGGTCGAGGTAAATTCCTTTTTGCAAAATGAGTCATATGTTCAGGAAAGATTAAGGAACCTGGTGCGAGTGTTAGATGTTAGATCACCACTTCAAACACCCTCTCAGGTTACCAAAACAGAGAACCTCACAGCCACAAAGAGCCCTTCAGAGGACTTTCACACTGACTACGAGTGCTGCCAGCCACACCTGTCGGTAAGAGGGCAGATGGCTGTGGTCGGTTTGTGCGGTAAACAGAGCCCGTGTTTGGTTTGGTTAGGACGGCGCCAATGACACGCTTCACACAAGGCTGAAGTCAAAACAAAGCGGGGTTTAGCAACGGCCAACGCTCTGTTCTTTACATTTCTGTCAATAATCTAAACACTCTGGGTAATGATGAATGCTTTAAGGGAACAAAAATGTACAAAACATGATTATGACATTATATAACTAATGTCAGCAAGTATAGATGCATTGCAGATAAGCTGTGTATTGTCCTTTGTGTGTGTGTGTGTGTCAAAAGTGTAGTTTGTAGTCAGAGGTGTAAGTTGATATCTTACAATTGGTTTCCTTCTCTGGCATATCATGTAACACTAGCAAACAGAAGGCTAATGTTAGCAAGAAAGTGAGGAGATGCCAACATTGTTGAGCTGTTGTCTTGGAAGACAGTGGGCTGTCAGATATGTTGTTTTATCTTGAATTACAGGCTGAAGTTCTTGTTCATTCAGGAAGTGTTGAAGTGATGACAGTTTATCAAATTTGAGCCTCGCTCACTGAGCGTGATGTCTGAGGAAAATAGCTCACCATGGATACGGCCTATGAAGTAATTTATTTTTCAACTAAAGGACATAAGAGTTTTGACAAAGTGATTTAAATCTTATGCAAATTGCTGTGATAAGAGACGCTACTTAAAATCTAATTTCCTAATTTTGACAAAGGAAGGACACTTAATGTTATGAGTAACAATATTTTTAAACCATCTTTAACTGCTTTATCTTTGATTGGTTCTCAATTCTACTGTCTTCTTAATCAGAATATAAAAACAATTCATTAATTTTCGTTTCATAGGAGATCACAGTTGTGTCGGTCCGTCTTCCTGTCAGGTTGCAGTCAAGCTCCACCGTTGGCATATGTAGCCTGACAGGTAAAACCCAGGGGAAAAAAAACACAACGCACTCCATCCTGCTCTTTAAGCTCATTTATGTGAGTGCGTGACAACAATTGAAGGTGACCTGAATGAGTTTGTTAGGATTTTTTATTAACTTGTACTTCCTCTCATCTGGATTTTCGAAGTTTTGGAGAGAAACATTTGGGCAGAAAGGCAAAAAAGAACTGAGGCGCAAATTATCAACTTGATGTGTGGTTGTGAGAAGCATTGTGCTCCTATTCATGCATCCAACTATCTATTTGTGTGTGTGTGCGTATGTGCTCCATCTCACCGGGACCTCCTCAGACTGGTGCAGCAGGCTGCAGGGTGGCTTGATGGGGCGGGGCCTGGTGGCCAGCCAATACGCCAGCACGGCGGTCAGAGCGCCGATGCCCACCAGTGTGGAGGTCGGCAGGGAGCGAAAGAACTGTCCGAGATCTTCCATCTCCGGTATCCTGAGGCCGCTCATCATCTCCTGGGCCTGCATCTTCTCCATCAGAGTGGAACTCAGCTCTGCAGGACAGAGGAGACATTTTTGACTTATAAATTATACATCTATTTATGCATACAGTGTTGATTTGAAGTATTTTAAAATACATGCACATTATCCATCTTATTTTATACATGTATTACTTAAAGTGTATTACAAACTTTTTTGTCATGTTGAGTCATTGAACAAATTGACAAACTTTTGTAATTTATGTCTAAATCTTTTGTGTAAACATATAAAGTTAAGTGGATGTTGAGAGGTTGGAAAGACGATTGACTCAACAAGGCAGACAGACTACATTAAATATGAGCCTTTACATTGAACTTATGTAATACAGTTAGATGTCAAATTTGCGTGTAATTAAAAATACTTTAAGTCAGTGTTTAAGGTATGATTGTTATTTGAGTGTAAAAGAGTAATGTTGTTTGTGTATGTACAGCAGTAACATTATGACTGAATCCACTGTATGAAATCTGAATACCACCTTGAGACAGTGGCAAAAATATCTGTGAAACAAGACGTGAAAATTTTTAAGCCAACTTCTCATCATTCCGAATGTATATTTTCTTAGAAGAGGGTTAAAATTAATATTTGATGGAATAACTGTGATATTCATTCAAAGCTCTGCAGTGAGGTAAGAAAAGTACCCAAAGTACCCAAAATTCGAAATTGAATGGGAGCACGGTACTAGAGTTAATGTAGCCTAATCACTTTCCATCAGTGCTTTTAAGTGTCAGGGCCTAATCATCGCTTAATCAAGTTCAACGAGGTGTGCTGAGGGAAGTATTTATATAATGTCTCAGAGGTCTGTGAACCAGTTCTGATAAAAAAAAATAGAAATAAACTTAAAAAAACGCAATGACTTACTAAATGTATGCAGTTCTGTGAGCTGATGACATATAAACCTACATGATCCACCTCCACACAGGCAGTCGTTTAACAGTTTAGTCTGACCTGCATGTTTTTGCACTGCAGAAAGCCCACACATGCAATCATCACATAGTATTTCCTAATCGAGATGTCAAAGGCTTAAAAAAGGAGAAGAGAGGAACAAATTTATCACAAGCGTGCACGCAGAACTAGACCCTACTGCAAATTTCTCACACTCACACTGAAAACCACTTTGAGTGAGGGTTGTGTTGTTCATTAGTGCGTTCGACCCCGATGCTCCTCCATCTGGATCCTGTGACCTTAAACACATCATTTGCTCCTGAAAAAACAGTGACTGAAGGGTCTTCCCCCGCATTCCTACTCTTACTGTAAAAGTGGCTCAGAATAGCTCATCTACACTACAGGAATGAGAGGTGGTAGATGAAACGCAATACAACCCCCCTAGACACACACACACACACACACACACACACACACAAACACACTGTGAGACGCTTATCTGAGGGGGAGGCGGGCTGCAGCGCTGACTGGAGGGTTTCCTTCACTCCCTCCTGGGAAATGAGTCAGAGACAGCACCACCTGATCCAACGAATGGCATCGGGGCACTGCTGCAGCTCACAGCCAATCAGAATCACTTCCGGTCTGCTAATGCTTTCTCTCTCTCTCTCTCTCTCTCTCTCTCTCTCTCCACATGCACAGAGCCACAGACACCAACATGCAGTGAGGCTGATAGGTATAAATATCTGGGACCATGGGACTTCCGTATTCACGCGTTATTTTAAGTAGATGCACAATCACTACATCTCTGGGGAACACAAAGGGAGGCTGTGTGTGTGTGTGTGTGAGAGCAGATTTAAACCAAGGAACACACAAGACCAGGGACTTTGTGACTCTCAGGATGGGTTGTATAAAAAAGGTGATGCAAATTGGCTTATAACAACAAGTTAGCATCATCTGTAAGTTTGTTTTTCTTCTCATTATCATTTGAAATATATATAATAAAGTTAGACTGAAATCAGACTGTAACAGACTGGATGAAGTCAGTGCTGAAAAACCATTAAAAAAACAACGCAAAACAAAGGCCAATCATCAGGGTGGATAGTCAGCATTTTTTAGATTATTGGTGTCAGTGATTGATTGCCAATAATATATTTAAATCAAAAATGCCCTACTTTGGCTCTGACGGATCATTCTTCCTCTGGCTGTAGTTACTACTACAGTGGTCTCACTCAATATCCCACCCACAACATATCTGATTGCATAGCGTATTAGTACTGAACTATCTGACTTTGAATAGTATCTAGACACTAAAGTTATTAAATAGTAAAACAGTAATAGGAGAGGGGATATAAAATAGCAGAAAATGGAAAGACTCTAGTAAATCTAAGGGCTGTATTGTAGGTACTCAAGTAAAGTACCTCAAATTGTACTTAAATACAGTATTTGAGTAAATTGTAGTTAGTTACATTTCATCACTGATTATTTTACATGTTAATTTACTAGTAATTGGTATCAGTAAAGGAGACTTGTAGTTATGTCAGACGAGCTGTATGGAGCCATTTTGCAATTTTGTCTTTGGTTTATTTACATCCTCAGCTACTTCAGTTGTGTCCGAGAGGGCATTTTTGGGCGAACTGTCCTTTGAAAAGTTACCAGCACACACATCTACATGCATTACTCACATGTTGTCATGCGAAGTATTGTTTCCCACACACACGCATGATCATGCTGTCATCAGGCAGCGCAGTCAGAGTGTGCGCTGTCATACGGTATGACACGACATCTACAGATACAGCTATCGCTCAGCAACCGCTTTGATTCGAGTCAGAAGCACAGTACCTTTGGCTGCGCTACAGTGAATTCCCTGCATGACGCCGCTTTCACGGACTCTTCTCTTTTTGGGCTCAAATCCTCTTAATTTAATTTATCTCGGGTTTGTTTCTGTTCAGATAGAAACCATCACCTGTTACTGAAAAAAAAACACAGCATGACGGGTTCCTGTGATGTGTCTGAAAACTGAACTGCCTCTCGAATACCGCAAAACTCCTCTGCTTCTCTTTTTTTGCTGCGCTGATCGGATATTTCCTCTTTTTCTGCTGTCCCTTTCTGCTTCTGCAGTTCCAGTAATCTTGATGAGGCATCAGAGCTGTCCAAGTGCTGGGAAATCACGGTAACTAGCAGAAACTGTTTCTGAGCTAAATGACACTCTTCGTTGGCATGTGTATGGACGTCGGCGCGGTTTTCAATGTCAAGGTTAATTCTGGGATGAAACGTACTGCCCTGTTGGGTACACAGAGTGGCCCACTGCGCGCTGCTGGAGCTTGTCCGACAGTTAGACTTAATTAGTTAAAAGCGACGTGACAAATTGAAAACACAACCTGGCTCAGGTTCAGGTATTTGGAGGCAGACTGAGAACTTTGAGAAACTTTCCTGAGAGCCGGTGGGGTTAAAAAAATGTAAAACGAGGGAACAAATTGGGAGCAGAAAGAGAACACAGAGAGAGAGATTTATCTCATCACGTAATTCATTTTACTGTATCAAAAACTACATTGTTTGAAAGTGCAATAATAAGGAAATATGCTCCTTCGCTTCCTGGCGACTAGTCAAGACAACCACATCAACAACACAAGATGTCGAACAGTGAAATCTAACATATCTATACACATCTGTGCGAGGCACGACGTGTCAGAAATAAGTCATTAAAAACACCTAAATTGGTGCATGAACAGCTACAAAAGTATACGTAAATATGTGATTAAATACCCAGAATGCAATGCACAAAAATGCTACCTGTACTGCACAAAACTGTAAACAGTTGTGTGTGAGGTGTTTGATATCAGTCTTGTGTGCATTTTACAGGAGCCATAATTGGAACAGGGTTGGCCTAGCTTAGAATTGAGACTATAAACAGGAAGTAACAGCTGGCCAGACTCTACACAAAGTAGAGCCTGACCGATATATTGATTAGAAAATCGGTGTCAGTATATATGTTTAGTGATATCAGCTGACTAAAACTTTTTGGTTTTCCAGACAGTAATCCAAAATTTGGTTTGGCTGATGAACTAATCAACTGTACTGTTTCAGTGTCATTCTAGACAGTAATGTTTACTGTTAGCCTCCAAAATACCCTGCCTCCATTAAATTTCTTTGTCAGGAGTGTTTGATAACCACAATGTTTGTATTTTGGCCAATATATCGATATCCGAATAATTGTACTTCTTACCACCGTTAATGGTACTGGCCCACAAATACTGTGTAATGGTCGGGCCCTAAAACAAAATTAGAAATACGCCACCCACAGACAATTTGAGGAAGTTCTACAGTATATTAGTGTCTCCCCAAAAATGGTTTTAATAAATTTGTGTTTATGAGATTCCTCATAACAGAGCCAGGCTTGCTGTCTCCCCCTCCTGATTGTATGCTAAGCTAGGCTAACCATACTCAAAATGCAGACATAGGACTGAAACAAATCTAAACATCAATATCTTGGAAATAAAGCTAACAAGCGAATTTCCCAAATCAAACATAGCACATATAAAGGAAACATCTGCCCAAAAACAGAATTTTAACTTCTCTAAAACAACTTTTATTTAGCCATTTTGTTGCTATAGTAACAAGGACTTTCATACCAGATCAGAACAAAGTGTCTGTATTTGGCTTTCTCTAGGAAGTTATATTTTGTGAGCTCTATGCGGTTTGGGTTTATTGTTTTACACCAAAACACCAGGGGAAATTCCTTGTAAACCTGCTGGGCAGTAAACCTGATTCTAATTAAGTCAAAAACAGAGCTGATGCACAGCCTTGATTGGCTTGTACAACACAAGTGAAAATTTCCCCCACATACACTGTGTTTTCCACATTACACTACATATCCTACAACATTGTTCTGCTCCATATTGCAGTACGGATGATGTATCCAAACAGCTCTGATGGGGGCGATCGATGACAAAGCACCAGCCAGGCTGGCAGCACTACACACACACACAGACAAGATAATTTCCATGTCGTGCCAACAGGACATGAAAAGCTGAACCATGTCATATAAAAACAAACACACCTCCCCACTATCAAACACAGCATCAGTTATAGCCACCACGTCTGCCTCCTCTGGTGCAGAAACAGTAATCTGACTCGTTCTTCAACTGTGGAGGAAGCCTGGACTTCATTTCACAAGTGTAATCAAATAGTAGAGAGAGTCAGTAATACATGTGTTTAATCATGATGATGAGGACTTCCAAAATGATTGTGAGAGTTAAATGTTGAACAGGATTATATTGAGAATATGAAGCGCTATTATCAAGCTATTACGGGTGTGATTCGCCCAGTGGATGCTCCATAATTAAAAGTGAAACTCTTTCTCAAATTTCATTACGAAGACACATCAACTGGCTAAATAAAAAGGCTCTATTTGAGCCAAACATTTCCAGTTTCCCCAGCAAAGTCATCAAGATAAAATGTTAGTAGTTAACATCTCTGCAAAACCACAGATACGTCCAGCATCGATAGGTGGAGGGGACAGCGGTGGGGAACAAAAGGTGAGGGTGTCAGAACTGCGACTGCAGTGAGAGCCTGCGTTGTGTTTCTTGCTTTCTGCAGCAGTGTTTGTATCGACAGAATCAGGTGTTTTAAAGGAAACCGCAGGACATTTCCAATCATGTTTTTACCACTTCGTTTTGGTGTCTAAACCTAACTGGGAGATAAATTGAAAACATACCTTAAATTAATGTAAAGTTGCCACATAAAGAAATGTACAGCTTCATCTTATCTGTGGTTCTGCAGTGGTTTATTCTGACAATTGGGTTGAATTTCTCAGATACAGTCAGTGGATAAAAATCTGGAGGAGAGACACATTTTGGTGCTGATCTTTGTGCTATTATGACATTATAAATAGAACGTATTATTGTTATTAAGTTTCAAATTGTTTCAGACTATAACTGCCACAGCACTGGTCCAAACTGAGATTACAGACAGATAACATACTTATTGTTTCTTCATCACAATTTAGTCGGATGGCACACTTGACTGATTTTGTATTCAAAGTTCAAATGCTCTCCGTAGACGCTGACACATCACTGTGATCAGAGGTGGGCTCTGAAGATGACACACATATACAACGGAAATCGCTGCATGTGCCTTTGTGTTGCCTTCAATGGCTAATGTGGCCTGGCTGCAGGGATGACAGAGACACAGTGGATGAGTTGGTGTTTGAAAATGGAGGCAAAGTAGGGGAAACGGCACTCAACCAGCTCTAAATATAGACAGACTTCATAACCTACTAACACCAATGAGCAGATAGCTGGAATAGAGGAGGCTGGGTTTGTCTTCACACAACCTTGTGGGAGAAAAAAAGATTTAGGTTCTTGGTCGTTTATATATATATATATATATATATATATATATATAAACGACCATGAACCTAAATCTTTTTTTCGAAGATTTCCATGAAGATTTAGGTTCATGGTCGTTTATATATATATATATATATATATATATATATATATATATATATATATATATATATGTGTGTATGTATGTATGTTTGTATGTATGTATGTATGTATGTATGTATGTATGTATGTATGTATGTATTATGATATAACAAGATGATACATCGCATTTTGTATCATCTAGAACAACTGGAAATAATTCCCATCTGCTGACTCATGATTGAACACCACACTCCTGGCACCTGTTTGTGCAGAAACAGGCTCTCACATGGAGCCCGCAGGGTTAAACGACCCACTGAATGCTACAGTGCAGGCATGCTAGCGCGCCACATCTCCCTGCCACGGAATGGCCCGAGAGCAGCAGGAGACTCACAGCCTGCCAGACACTTAATTGGCCTCCAGGAGAGATGCAAACATCAAACTTTCCGTCTTGCATCTCTTTTTTTCTCTCTCTCTCTGTTCTGTTCTCGGCTGCATTTTTCTGTTCGACTGACATTAGAGAAAAAGACAAAACTGTCAGGTTTCTTATAACATGAAAGTTACAACACATCTGACCTGATTGTAAATGTAATGCTAACCTCTGATGACTGACTCAGACTGAAAATGTTTCTCCTTAAAGGGAAGCTCCACCAATTTTACACACTGAAGTCTTTACAGGTCTTGAGGACTACTGCTGCATGATGTGAAAAAGCAGTATAACTCATTTTGCTGCTCCAGACAAGCTGCATGTAATCTGAAATTGCCTCCCGTGATGTCAACTCGGTGGTTTAGTTGCATTATGGCTGTTGGCACTTACAGACAGATTTTAAAAGTTAGTACAGCAGAACCAGACATGTCACCTTTCTTATTCCATGCATTCTTCCTCCTTTTTCAAACCTGGTGCCTACACTGGCAGCAAGTTATCAGAAGCAAGAGCAAGGAATCAATTTATAATGTTTTTTTCACATCATGCAGTCGTCCTCCTCAAGACCTGTAAACACATTTTAATGTGGAAAATTGGTGGAGTTAGGAGAAAAGGTGATGTCAGACTGGGTGCTGTGTGGGAGGCAGCGAAAAGGTCTTATGAATCAATTACCCCTCGACTCTGTCCTATCTCAGGGGCGGATGAAAACGCCATGATGCCTGACTCGTCCAAGAAACGCGATCTTCCTTTTCCCTAATTTGCACGACAGCCAGTGTTGCCTTCACTCAAGGTGACTCTGAGGTGAATACTCAGTACGCCGTCCCATTGAAGGAGGACGTGTACAACCCCTCAGTCCTCTGCAGACCACGTCTGTGGAAGCAGCTGCGGAAATTTAGCGCCGATTTAATTTGACACCGAGAACACACTTTCAGTCGCTCCAGTATGATTCAAAACCTCATATCTGATCGTGTGCTTGACAAGCCAAATGTCTCACTCCAAAACGGATCTCACAGTTAAAAATCAGACCGCATATTAGATTCTGAATAAACAGGGTCATTTGCTCAGCTGCGTCAACCTTCTCTTCACTACAGCCTACAGCTCTGTTTGGTGTCCAACTCTCTGTCCTGTCCTGTAGTAACCTAAAGAAAAAACCCCAGCGACACACACACACACACACACATAAATGTACACATTGAGGTTTTTAAGTCCGTCCCTGTTGCCGTCTACAAAGATTGTTGCTGCAGCTGGTGTGACAGAAGCGCAGCAGGTCGGCAGCATCCCCATCAGCAACAACAATGACCTTTATCAGCATGTGAACTCAACGACCTCGGAGTCTAATTTGTGAAATCAAGAGCACATCATGCCATGAAAATCTGGTGCGTTTACAGCTTGAGCATTTAGATGACGAACAACAAATGAATGCGCAGGTAGGTTTGATGCCCGGCTCGGGGGACGAAGTGCTGCTGGTGTGTCTCGCAGCTGAAATCTTCTCGTTTCACAAAGGTCTACGTCTGATTGTTATTCAAGGTCGGGGAGCTGAAATGATCGACAGGAAACAAACTAACATTAAATCAATTAATCAACGTTTGCGTGTTATCACATCTTACATGTCGTATGTCTTTCATTGCGACTTCATTGAACTTGACAGTCATCAGTGGTAAGTTACAAGAGATCCTGCAAATGGTTGAGTTTGTTGATAACAATTTGACAGGATTTAGCACAGAGAATGTTTTCTGAAACACTATCTCTCTCGTACACTTACGGGAAGATGGGAACAAAAGACCTAAGTCTGTAAATGTAATCTAGCTATCAACAATATTAGTATTTATAAAGGTTTGTGGTAAAATCTCAGAACCCATCAGCTATCACCTGACGACGCCTCCAGGAGCAGTGTTAATGTTCTGGTGTAGCCAGCGGTTATCTGGGCCATGACTACCTCTTCTCTGTGCCGGTTACTATTTACACTCATGGTAGCTAATCTGTATAAACTGATATCTGTAAACTAATAAAAAAAATAGTAATAAAAAGCTAAATTATTATACAATAAACCATTAATACTACTTTATTATTGCCATCTATGTTTCATTGTCGGACTCTGGTCTATTTCTTGTGCGCTCCAAACTTCCTGTTTGCATCTGGGGCTTTTTAGTATATCAGCCGGGACAGAGATTATGATTTAAACTGTGAGACTGCAGACTGTCTGCCCGGCAACAGTCCCTAAAGCTTCATCATCAGATGAATTTACACTTCAGCCAGTGATACTCTGTTGCTCTTCACACGGATTATCAAACATGTTTAGTCAATGCTGCTACCAGGACTACAAATGGAAACCAAAATGTTTCCGATACAGAAGTCTTGTCCCTTGACTTCAGATTCTCCATTCATTTACAGATACAGATTTTTCTCTCTTCACTTGACAAAAGACAGAGAGAGGAATAGGGTCTTCTCACTAGCTTTTATTTAACCTTGTTAAAGCCCTGCAATATTTGTGATACAGGGCCGGAGAGTTTCAACATTTGTAAACGTGACAACATTGACCAAGTGTTTTTGTGACTTAAGCGCTGCATTGTCACAACATGAAATTGAAAACTGGACTGAAGTTGCAACATAGCTGTGGTTTGCAGAAAAGTACAGTGGGTAACTGGGCTGCTTCTGACTGACACTTCAGCTTCCAACATGCTTTTTGTTGACCGTTTCCTGGAGTGTATTTAGGATATTCATCTACACCATCTGTCATATGTCTGTCATTAAAATGCCAATCTGACGTGAATTTTGTCTAGACAGCAAACAGACGAAATGAAATGCAATCAAGACTGGCGAAAAAATGTTGATGCCACATCAGTCGATGTCTGGCTCTGTGGGACCATCCGCAGACAAACACTCAGCCAGAGAGGCTGACAGATGTGCACAGTCACACACGGAGCTGAGGGAACATAATTCAAACTGTGTCATATCTATTACAAAACATTTAGAGCACATGCCGTGCATGAACAGCTGGATTAAAAAAAAATAAACTTCGGACACAGGATGTCCGAATCCTACAGCCTAGGGTTATTTTTTTCTTTAATGCTATAAAATGTATCAGAACGAGCAAGTGAAATCTTTAGAGCTGTGAGTATCACCTCCGAAGTCTAAACCGGCTTGGGGTAGGAAAACAATGTCTGAGCTCACACAAAAGGCTGAGCATGCACTGAGATACACTGATGTGTAAAATTCTACCAAAGGGTTTGATTTCCCTGCAGCTATTGAGTTGGTGAAACTCAAGGAGCAAAAGAAGAACATTTCCAGCTGTCTCCACTGCCATAAAAAGCTTATTGTGTCCCACAAGTGGCAGCATTTTTGGAACAGAAGGACATTTGACTGATTGTGCATGTTAAATTACCACAAATGGCATCTAAAGTGTCTCTGAATAGTCGCTCGTGAAACACACCGGTCAATCCATTTAAATTAAAAATTGTCAAAATATTGATTTTGAACTGCTGCACAGAGGCTGCTGCACTACTTCTGTCTCATCGTTCTTGAGGAATCCGGTTTGGTGCAGCATGAGCACCGCAAGCTAACAGGGATGAAGGCTTGTGAATGGGCCTGTTAGACTTCCTGTGACCTCTGAGGCTTAATGCGGAGGAAACGCAAGCCTTCCCCATCCTTAAGTCCCACCCCATCAGCCCATCTGAGGGCCGTCACCAATGATTAGAGTCCAGCGTGGGGAGATTACAGCCTATTAGCACAGAGACGGATGACCAGTAGTAACCTCACTACTGCACTCTATTTAAAGACATCCCACTCGGCTTTCTCCTCTTGTTTAAATGCAGTTTTTTGAACTTGCGTCACATCTTTCTTTTTTGCTATTTTAACCACCGGTGCTTAATCATCTTTGCACAGCAGAACCTAATCTCTCGCTCTCTTTAACCACTCATCCTTATCGCTGTCTGCCGTTCCTCGACTCGAGACCACCCTCGAGGAGTGAACCCACAACTTCCTCCTGTCGCCGCCACCGAGGCACAATTGCACAGACGCCGTTACACCCTGTGCACACGAAAAATTCAACAGCCATTTCCCCTCCCGAGCTGAGATGCAGCACAACAGGTTATTGCAGTCATCATTCATAAAATAAAAACCAGATACACGCCACAGAGGAAGGAAGGGAGGGAGTTAAGCAGGAATTATACACCTAGAAATATGTTAAAATCAAAGATGCAGCATAGAGGTAAAAAGAGACGTAAAGAGCAAGCACAGGCTAAAAAGATCTAAACTGTAATTGCATTGCGGAAGGGTTAAAGCAGCTGCGGTGGAGGCAGCGGCACTTACAAAGGCGTCGGAGGCAGCCAGGCAGCCGGTGAGGGGTGATGTGTCTCTGTGTATTCGTGTGCGTGCGTGTGTGTGTGTGAGTGAGTGTGTGTGTGTGAGTGTGTGTGTGTGTGTGTGTGTGTGTGTGTGTGTGTGTGTGTGTGCTGTGTCAAGGGGCCTCAGGCGGATATCACATCACCCTGTGCAAACTAGTGATTACCTTCCCATTGCCACCGGCCAGATTAAGCTGAGGCAAGCAAGAGGGAGGCAGCGAGATGCGTTTCGGCCTGGTTTGGGCCTGGCTGGCCTCCGTATCACACCACCCTCAGCTCGACAGACGCTGCGCACACTCTCACCACACCCACCTGCCCGCCCCTCCCTCCACCACTCTCTCTCTCCCTCCCTCTCTCTCTCTCTCTCTCCCCCTCTCTCGCTCTACCTAAACCCACTGCGCTCATCCTCTCCTCCTCACGCACTCTGGCATACTGACACACAATGTACGCACTGCTGTGGGCACACGTATGGAAATGAACGTGCCGACGATATTTGCACATTTAAACAAATCACACTGCACTAAATGACACTGCATCCAGTTTGATTTGACTGTCAAAGTGAGGGTGGAGGCAGGCCTGTGGATCTCTTCCTGACTTTTTTGAGGGTCATGCTGTAATTCAGGGCTTTTGAACGATGTTTGTGCCATCTCTTTTTTCACTTAAAAATAATCTCAGCTTCTTGCAGTCACACTTTAGATTGGGTAGAAAAGGCACATAAAAAACAAAACTAGAACCCATCCAATACTTGAATTTTGGGGTTGATGCCAATACCAGTACTGGGGAGAAAAACATTTTTCTATCAATATTTTTTTGCAATGATCCCTTAAATGTGACTCGCAATAAGATATTTACGCAATGCAGCCAAGATATACAATTTAACAATTAACTTTACAGTCCAAAATGACGTTAGATCACTGAAACCAGAAATTTAAAGCTTCTTTTGGTGGTCAGCTGCCATCTGAAACGGTCAGTATTTGACAAATTGGGAACTTGAACTAATCTGAGCATGTTTTACTGCATTATTATTTATGGGGAAAAAAATTCATATCGACACATATCTGACAACATAAACGCCAACACCGATATAGCCAACATCAGTCGATAATATCAGCTAAGAAAATATCGGTCGCTTTTCTATATTCGTTGTCATTTTTGCGATAAATGCTGAAAATGTTAAATCCTTCAAGCTGGAAATACTTTTGCACATCCATCCTGTCATGGGACCTGTCAACGTTTGTGGGCACAGCTGCATTTTTAAGGATATGAGACAAAAAGGCTCAAAACCAACATATCACCCCTTCCTTCATTGTTCATTTTTGAGGTAAAAAGACAGACCTCCTTTAGATGAAATCATGAATTCACACGTTATGTTTTTAGGATCTAACATTGCTCCCTGAAGGGTTTTCTCTCTTCCAAAAGGACTTTCTATTATATCACTGCGAAATAAATTATGTTTTCTATCTGAAAAGAATACGAACAAAAACCAAACGAGGACAGCGTCGTACACAGAAGAGTGATCTGCGAGAGAACTACTTGAGCACGTGACGGGCAGACAGACCTGGTTCAGCACTTTGGGCTGAGCTATTATTCCATCCAGCATCCCACACTATGAGGAAGTGGACGCACTGAATGCTGAGACAGCAAAAAAAGCCACTCAGACGGAAAGCTGCCGTGCCGATCTGGGAGCACCCAGACCGGCTGATGTTATTGATCACAGCGGGAATGAGACTTGAGTGGAGTCAATATGTAGAGTTAATCTCAAAATCATCAACTTAACTCCGATTGTTGCACAGAGAAAAGCACCTCTCCGACACAGGTTGCAACGGTGTGAGATTTTCACAGTACGATAACCATCTTACAAAACATTGCGGTTTCGCGGCCTCACAGTATGTGGTGTTACATGATTATTGCAATTAGTATCAGTCACAATGATCCTTGTAAGATAGCTGATTGTTTGGTCTACCGACCCAAGGCATCAGTATTCTATCTTCAGTATCACTTTTTGAATTGCTGGAGGAATGTTTTTTAGGCTGTGAAAACTGGTTATGATAATATCACAAGCTCTCATGCCCTGATAGACATGACGCTCAGTTTAACCTTGAAATGAAAATATTGTTTGAGGTAGAATTCAATAAAGCAGACTAGTAAGTGTACTGAGTGTAAAAGCTTTAGTGCTTGAAAAACACATCAATTTTCTCACACAGCACTGTTCTCCACCTCTGTCTGAAACGCTCCTGTCTCTTTAAGGCACCCCCCTTCTGAATACTCAGTCTGCTCTGATTGGTTGGCTCACACACGCCTGACTCAGCATCACTGAACATGTCTCCGGTCGGCTCTGTCGTGTTTTCAGCTTTTGGTTAGCGTCACCTATCATGTGAATGTAGGCAGAAATTATGCAAATATGTGACATGGTGATGTAGTGTGATGTCACAGAAACTAAAGGCGGGACCACTGAGGAGGCGTTTGAGGACCACTGTTTTCTGTGGGAGAGAGAATCTTCTGTTGGTGCAGACTGTGGGCTTTTTAACTTTTGATCTCTTTCATATGCACACGAACCTTTATAGCACTAAAGGACAAAACTGCAACATCACAATAAGTCTCCTTTAATTATCTGATATCAATTATTCTTCTATTATTAAAGGAATATTTCTAGCAACAAATGTTGTTAAGTATCAAATGTACAAGTAAAAGTAAAACCTACACACGTATACTTTTTTTTTTTTTTTTTTTTTACCAATTATCAGATCAGATTCTTTTTTGTTATCATGGAAATCGTTGTTTTGTTTTGTTTTTTTAATCCAGTTACAGATAAAATCACTGAATCTGGAACTGCTTCCCTTTGGCTCAATTGGCAAAGTGACTAATAACCAATGGTATCAAACAAATGTAGTAGAGTATTAAGTAATATAATACAAAAGTACTCAAGTCAAGTACAAGTACTAAGTACCTTAAGTTAAATTGCACCAATCCTATTTGTTCAGGTTCTTCTACGAGTATTTTGTTCATTTATAAATATAAATAACGAGTAAAATGTGGCGTCTCTTGTGTCTCATTTTGGAACCGAACATTTCTATGGTGCTCACCTCTGGAAAAGTACTTCAGTTCATGCATTTAGATCCCATCACTGATGGGGACAACACACACAACTCTACTGGTCTCGTAACTCCTGACACTCAGTTGCAGTGCGCGGTGACAGACTTTCAACACACAGCAGGCGAGACTGACCACTCAACATCTATCCTGTCATCTTGTGCAGTCACGCAGTTTGTCTTTAATTTGCAGGTTTCTTGCGACATTTTCACAATCCCTCTGACTCTGAGGTGGTTTGAATGACAATAAACACGAAAAAGTCAAGAGTCATACAGTTAGAGTCACTGTTCCTCTGGCTAACATGGGCCACGTGTTAACTTAAGGATCCCTGAATAGTGAAACATCATTGGGTATTTTCCTTCAAAGGGTGGAGCGATGCAACCACCGTCCTTTCAATGAAATATTGAGGAGGGAAAAAGAATAGGTTTACATGCCGCGCGGGGCTGCACTAGATGGTGATTAAAATGAATAATTCATACGGAGGAGCAGCAGGGTGTTGGGACGGGAGGACAGGTTAAAGGTGTGGTGAGTCTCCCTGGGGTGGGCTCCTCTTATCAGCCAAACAATTCAGTGTGCATGCAGCAAACGTGGGCCTCACTTCTAATTAGCTGTCCTATTCAAAATACAACACCTGCAGGCCTGTAACAGCAGATTTTAATATCAATGCACCAACCAAAATCCCAACTGTTACTGGTTGCTGGTTACTTAGCAACCATGCCGTGCAGCTGCTGCCCACGACCTATACTCTTCGGCGGAGGGATACAACAGATCACACCCTGTTGATTTATCGTGAATACTTGCATGCAATCCTTCCGGAAATGACGGATTACACTGTTTGATTCCACGACACGTTGCTAAAACAAATCTTCTCTGCTTTAAACGGGATTATATGGTTTTTAAAAAACAAACAAAAAACAACAAAAGGATCTCCTCGCGTATGTTCGAAGACGACAAGAGGTCAACGAGCCGCGTCTCTAAACCCCTCCCGATGCCCCTACACCCGGCTGTGTGAAGCGGGGTGGGGGGTGGTGCCGGTGAGAGCGGAGCACGCTGCGCTCAGTTTGCCGGTAGGCCGCAGGATTTCAGCACCGCTCTCTCCTGGACAGCTCCGTCCAATCAGCTGCGCTCACCAGAAAGCGCGTCATCCTCCCTCATCCACCCTCCCTCCATCACAGAGACGTGGCGGAGGACATCACAGGCAAAATGAATAAATAAATAATAATAATAAAAATAAAAAAAAAATGCTGAGTTTCACAACCGGCTTTCTTGCAAACTGAGATGTTTAATGTGTAATACATGAGCGGCGGGCGGGTGTTTGCACCGCCCGGTGCGAGCCTCACCGGGAGGCGTTGAAACAGGGCCGCCACATCAGTGTATTTCATTCCCTTTAATGACGTGTGTCCGGTGTCTACGCACAATGTCACACGACCTTAGCAGCTGGTCGGCCTCAAAACCACACGTTTCTCCATTCCGTTCGACTCACAAGGGGGGGGACACAGTCCTTTTGTTTGAGCGGTGGCTTTTCTGAGTAAAACGCACTTTTACGCAGTGAAATTGAATCAAAGATGTGCAGAAAATGAGCCGCATGGGCAGCCGGTCCACCCCACAGCACCTGGTGGAAGGTAAAGCCACTCTGGAAACATCCTTTAAGATAATAACGGCTGGGGGAAGAAACAGGCAATCCAAGCGCACAGCTATTTCGAAATGGGGTGTCACGCGTTTGAATGGAGGCCCGGTATGATACACGTGTTCTGGGGGGGAGAATTAAAGATGTCACCGGCGTCATTGTCGTGCAGGTGAAGCGTCAACTGCAGCATATAGCGCGATTAAGCAGCTCGACGGAATGAGGTGGAATAAAACAGCAGAAAACGGGTGTGCGAACAAAAAGCCGGCAGTGAATGGCAGCACGATGCGCCTCATCCTGTACGGAGAGACAGGTGCATCGCCTCCAGCCACAGCCCCGCCATGCAAAACCATCAAATAACGAACAGGGTGGGGGGGAGAACAAAAAGGAACACGATGACCACGGAACTCACCTAATATAATCCAGAGCGACCCAGAGACCAAAACGAATGCGAGCATGTCTTTCTCATTGAGTCAGCGGGTCCCGGTGCAGGAGCGGCTCAAAACTGCAGCATCGACTGCAGCAAGTCGCCAACAATCTGGGAGATTAAGGAGGAGGAGAGAGGAGAGAGGAGGAGGAGGAGGGGGGGGCGACAATATATCTGAGACGGACCACAGTGGGGGAGCTGGGCAGGGGGATGGATGGATGGCGTGTGATGATGTCCAGCAGGCTTGGAGAAACAAACGCCGACAGCCTACTGAAGCATCCTTCCTCCTCCTCCTGCTGTATTTTCCACCTTCACCTAGTTGGCTGCTGCGCAATGGCAGACACCCCTGCAGAAACGAGAGGGTTTGTAGGTCGGACGGAAGATGCGACCGACGCCAAGGTTATCAGGGGTGAAATCTCTATTCTGGGCGCAAAACGGATTAACCACGACTTTATTTAATTATCCCGTTCATTGTGTGAATAATCGTGAAATCTGGTGGGGATGTTCTTGAAAGCAACGCTATGGGTTCTGGCGTTTTGATTTCTCTCTCCTGCAAAAATAAAAAAAGATAATAATTTTAAAAAGAGAAGAAGAAAAAAAACATCCAAAAATGAGTAAATGTTCTGGTACAGGATGTTTGAAACGTTATGAATGTTTTATTGTTTAAAGAGGACGCTGTGTTATTTTTAGTCCGCGGCACATCACACCATGCAGCCCTGCAGCTGAGCGCAGCTTTGACACCGAGTAACTTCGCATCAGGATCACGTGGTCCAACAAGACACTCCCACTGAACTAAAGTAACCTTGAGGAAAAACTGGTGACTGAAGCAGTGGGTGACTGACAGCATGGCTGGCTGTGTACACAGGACCAAACGAATCACATTCTCATGAAATAATAATTAATAAATAAATAAATAAATAAATAAATCACATCAACGTTCATTCTGATATTACTTTTTTTTTTAAAATCTCAGACTTATGTCTGGCTGCATCACAAATAATGGGAACACTTTATGATGCAGATCTAGAAGGTGGTGCTCTGAAATGTATAGCAGGGGTCACCAAGACAGAATACGAGTACAATATTTTGCGAAATCCCTTTGTGGATTACAAGGGAGACCTTCCGTCGCTCCACGGACGTTATATTAAATCTGGGCACAGCGTTGGAGGCCGAGGCCCATTTGTTCCTAAGAAAGGTGCTCAGTGCAAGCCGATCTGTGTACTAACATCGTCGCGTTCCCCCATAAGCTAACATTGTGAAATTAGCATCGGTAAATTGCGGATACAACAACCACAGACGTTTTATCACTGGACGCAGTCTTGTAGGCGGAGCCCCTTTCATTCCTATGAAAGCTGCTCAGTGGTGCATGAAGCCAAAGAAAGCTCGACTTCCCAACAGTGAAAATACCCGAATCCTCCACGTTGTGTGGCCCATAGAGCGGGCACACTAGAGACTGCCACCAGCTGACTTCTGGTTGGTTACAGCCCCCGCGAAATGACTTGTCTGACCCTCATAACTGAGTCATTATGTCCAATAGGTTCTCCAAAGTCTAGAGGAGCCATGCGATTACATTGTTCTACACTCACTTCAGTTAGCCAGGATCTAAACCACAACACGGAAGACCCATCCTGCTTTCTTTGGCTGTAACCAGATCTAATTAAACGTTCATGGTGCAGTCCCCCATGAAGACTTTGCCAGTTTCTGTATTGGCCAAACCGTGTAATTACATCATCACGTGAGGCACTGCGGCCCAAAAAGGCTATGTAAATGGACTTGCATTTCTACAGGGTTTCGCTAGTCTACTGACCGCTCAAAGTGCAGACACACTTGTCACATTCATCCATTCACACACACATTCATGCATTGATGGGAGAGGCTGCCATGCAAAGAGCCAACTGCTCATCAGGAGGTTCAGGATTTGGGGTTCAGGATATTTTGACATGCAGCTGGGGGAGCCAAGGATTTGAGCCTGTGACCTACCGATTAATGTACGACCCGGTCTACCTCCTATCGGCTAAATAAGACTACAGAAGTTGCCAAGGGCATTAAACATCATCACGCCATACATGGAAGCTCATCTACCCACTAGTCCGTCTCTACATGTCAACTTCAGTTGCAAACTATTCTAACTCTAACTTTTAGAACAGCAGTCTTTTTGGGCCGCTGGGCTGCAATACCGTGAGCAGCCACCGGGCCGGAATAGAGGCAACGCTAAGCTGGCTTGTGGCTCCACCATTTTGGATTGCCATGTTTCTACAGTGGCTCAGAAAGGACAAACCGAACATTGACTTGAGAGAGGGCCGATTTCTGCACTTTAAGTGGCCGCAGTAGGGGAGGATTACACAAATTGTGTTCTGTTGGTTGCAATGTTAAACCGCACCGACAGATAGCACTAAATCCCAACTTTATTAAGGTCCATCCTACCTTATTCAGCATTGTTGTGTATATATGTGTGTGCGTGTGTGTGTATTGACTTGAAAAAACACATTCTTGTTGTGAATTCTGAATACTGGGGCACCTTTACTGCCTCATGCCCCATTTTTAGTGCAACAACAGCAGTCAAAATGCAATAAATCACATATAAATCCCAAACGTAGTCATTCACTGACTCAGCCTGTGAGTTCTTCTACCTTACCAGTGTCTCCAGTAGTGGCCGACATGCTTACTGTCTTATGGTTTTTGCTGTCATGTGACTGACCTTATTAAATGGGTCACTTGTCAGGACCTCTAATCTGTCACTCGTAGCAGCACCACACGTTGTTCTTCTTCTCTTTTTCCACCGCGGAGAGAATACAAAACACAGAGGCAAAGAGGACAAGCAGTCAACCTGTTCATTTATGGAGAAGGAGGGAAAAGATATGATCAAACACATGCACAAGGAGGGAATATACTGAAATTAAAAACTGTCTTATTACCTTGGTGGAAATATTAATGGCGGGTACCTGTGATCTGCCAGCATGAACACGAGGAGAGTGAATGTGGCTTTGGGGGGGAGCACCGATGACTTAGTTTATTTATTTTGCAATGTGATCAAAGTACACACAAGAGAAGAAAAACAATCTGCTGAGTTAGAACTGCTCAGTTGTTAAATCACAACACTGTGATTACATTGTGTTATCATGATATCATCCGGACCAGAGGTTGGGGTCAAGCTCAGGGGTCAAAAAGGATGATAACAGAGATAAGCATCCCTTTTCCTTTCTCTGAAAGGACAGCAATAAATTGGGGAATCCTTCAAGTTCCAAATATCCTTTTCTTATACAGCTTATCATCCTGGAAAAGCTTAATAATTTATGAGCCAGTCAAAGAAATATGCAAAGTGCATTTTGTGATGTAGAGGAAATAAAAAGCTCGATAACAAGAGTCGGCTGTAGAGAGGCTGTACTGTACGGTGGGGCTTTGAGCTGATGGCCAACACGCAGGTTGACCAGGTTCAGCGTCATGGTTTAGTAGGTTAGAATTATTTTTTTTCAGTTTTTTGTATGAAGAAAACTGAAAACATTTGACCAAGTGCAAAGAAACAGTCGTGCAGTTATGAAGAGCATTAGAAGTCTGCACCAGATGAAAGGAATAACTCTGTACTGTTAATATTTCTTTTCTTATTATTATTCTTTTAAACAGTGTACATCCTTCCAGACTTTCCATTAACTATTAACAAAAAAAAGGAGGGATGTTTAGTAGTGAAGCTGGACATTAACGAGTCCGTTGCCGGAATCCAAACACAAAAAGTTGGGTAGCAGACAGCAAAACTATGCAAGGGAACGAAACCATGCAAACAAATCCAGAACCGCAAAGGATCCCTCAGTTTGTTAACTGGATGCGAGCGTCACGCGTCAGCTGTATTTCTGGTGCTAGCTGTATTGAAGTCAACAGGAGATGCACGGAGAAACACACCCAGCATATCTACGTCTTACGACTTCTGGTGAAGAATTGCCTCCCAAGACGGAAAGAGCACAGTTCAGAGATCATGTCTGTTTTTTTTTTTTACCATTTTTTTTTTTAACCATTTTTTTTATTGGGAAAAGCTCCTGTTCACAGTATAAATGCAGACTTCCCAAAGTGTGTTTCTCCATCTTTGACTGTATTGAATGTTTCTCAGCTCAAGGATCGTTTTGCAAATATAAAAACTTAATGGGTCAAAAAATATGATAGCAAAAAGAGTCATTATTGACCTTGTTGGAGTTTCTCTCCTGCAGGGGATGTTTTAGCTACAACACCTTGGGTGGCCACTGGGCAAACTTGAAAGCCGTCTAATTAAAGTGGCGCTGTCATGTGGAGGTCTTGCTGCAGTGGTAGATGCATGAGCCTCCTCAGGCTGCTGGTTTCTTTTGTGTGTGCAAGACAATGTGTTATACATAACAGCTGTCAAATTTAACAGTTTAAACAGCTACAACAGCAAAGTCGCGCTTAAACACACCAGTGGTGCCAGTGGTGTGTGAATTTTTTTGTAATGATCGGTACAATGCCCTAAAAGTATATGAAATTGAGCAACATGTTTTCCAGGTGGAGCAGCAGGTCAGGTCTTATAAAAACACTGCTCTCACAAGACAAAAGCATGTCTTGTCTGTCAGCCTCTGTCTCCTCATATGTCCTAACTGTGTTTTACAGCACCAAAGATAAGCATCAGCCATCAGGAGTGTGAAGTCACGTACACTCAGTGACCCTCCGACCATGTTTCACTGCTGCCCTCGCCCCAGCTGCAGCAGCAGGGTTTAATTAGTAACAGTGTTTTCAGGCAGTGTGCCAACTCAGAGAACTCTAAGAACCTTTTGCAAACAGGGACTGTTGTTCACCTGTTTAATGTTCCTTTTACATTTCATAAGCACGTCCATTTACAATACATGCATTAGCTGTGGTTAAAAAATGCCTTAGAATCCTATATTGAGCTTATTGAATATAATACTTCAACCTCTTATTGAAAAGTACTGTCTATTGGAGAGCTGATTCACCTCTAAACGTGTCCTTCGTCCAATAGTTTTTTGAGGACCATGGAGGTAAAAATCTGCAGTATTTCACAAAAAAGACACAGGAGTCAGAAAATATAATTCAAATGATGTGTGAGACAGAAAAAAACAAAACAATTTTCAAATGCTTGAAAAACACTTTTGTAATTAACAATGTGATAAAAAAGATACTTCAACTCACAGTCTTTTTCATTTTCTCAGTGTACTTTTACTCAAAGTGGGATCTTAAATGCAAAACTTTGTGGTGATGGTGTATAAGGACCTGAGTTATATTTTCATGGTTGCTTTGCCATGACATGACTTGACAGTACATTGTGTCACTGTGGTATTGTAAACAGTACATGTATTGGCCTGAAGGGGGTGCTATACAGTTTAAAACCGCTTGAGTAAAACTCTTCATCAGCAGGCCGGTTGGACTGAAACCTGCAGTGATGATGTAATAAATGACTCGACTGGCCTGAAGCAGTCTTGTGTGAATCGTGGAAACTTGATGTGTTTACTCATGTCTGTTGTTCTTGATCAACATGCTGTCTAAATTGTTCCATTAATATATTTTTAGCACTCTCTTCACATTCCTTGATTATCCGTCATTCATCACCTAACTCCACCCAAATTATCCCTGTTTTTCCACTCCTCCCCTGTCTCCTTCCCTCTCTCATCCATATCTAAATTGAATGAGTTTCCCACACATGTCTTGATACTTTTTAAAAACATTTTTATGAGGCATAAATGTGTTTAATGTCTCCAAAAGCCTCTATAGACTCATTGAACCACTTGTTAGCGCCTGCCTTTTTTTTTTTTAGAAAGACAAGTAAATGCTTTGAAATTGGCTGGTGGGGTATTTTACTGATGCATTTCATGTACAAAACATGAAATCTTTTAAGTGTGTGTTAACCTCAGACCTTGTTTTAGATGTCTAACCAAAAACCACTTAAAAAAAAACCCACTGACTTCGAGACAAGGGTACGGGACTTGCAAAACTGCAAACTTTTATGATAAATTATAACTTATTACTGTGTTTTGGACTCATTCCTACCACACTCTATTGGAACCAAATTATTATTATTATTTTTTTTTGCTGGACCTCAGCGGTTAAAAGGCAGCGGTGCTGAAATGCCTGCAGCCAGTATGCAGAAACAGAAAACAGGTTGCTTTGCTGCTGTGCTATAAACCGAGTACTCAACATGACAGGATTTAACCGGGCTGCCCCACTGAAAAAAGGCCAAATTCTCCCTAAAATCCAGATCAAGTGGCATATCATATCTGTGAAAAGTAACCTGCTGCTTACACTCTCCCGATCCCCCTACCTTCCTCCCATAGCATGAGGTCGCATTGCATTTACGGGCGAACTGGTGAGGGCTTTGACTTGATCCACTGTCAGTGAGCTGTCAAAGCAGATGGTCCAGGGGGAGATTGAATGCTCAAGCTGCTTGCCTCGTCCCAAAGCCTCAAATTACTGTCTTATCCTTGCAGGTGGCCTAAATAATCAGAATTACCATCGCTGTATGCACAGAGTGGAATGAATGTGTGGGAATTTATCGCTGTGGGTGTGAAAACAAAAAATTAGGTTGTAAACAAAGTAGAAATAAGCTGAAATTTGGAGAAGAAAAAAAATAGGGTGGCTGGTGTTGGTTCATACTTGTATTTCTAAAGGATAGTTAGTTTAGAGGTCTAAATGTTTTGCTGTTGTGCCGTATCTCATTCCCATCACATTTTTATCACCCGACTGTTATCACCCGGGAGCAGAGGGGACGGAGTTCCGGCCAGTAGACAAAGCTGCCAAGCCTGGACCACATTTTGAGACTGCATTTTCACATTTGTAGACATGATACCACTGGATACATTTAAGGGGTTATAAGGAGTGTGGTATGTATGTATGTGCAAGTGCTCAGTACCAGTATATATGTATGTGTAGGTGTAGTATGTATGTATGTGTAAGTGAAGTATGTAGTTATGGCCTAAACAGCTTCCCATAAGGAGGCTCAGGACTCCCTTATAAAAGAAACAATGGCTGCGTCCAAAATCACTCACTACTCCCTAAATAGTGCACTACACAGGGAGTACATTTTGTAGTGTTGTCTGAATGTCTAGTGGGAATTCTTATACCCTGTATAATGGACTCAAAGTATCCCACAATGCATCTCGAAAGTAATGCAGTAGTAGTGTACAACCGATGGTGACTGACCAAGCAATATTTACCATCATGCATTGTGCTGAGAAAAAAAACGCAGACAAACGCATGGTCCAAAACTGGCATTGACGTATGAAGTTGAACTGGGTGACAGCAGTGATGTAATTAACAGAGCCTGTGTAGTGTCCAAAAGTGCTTTTTTATTTTTGCCAACGAGCTCTCTATGTAGTGACTAGGGAATAGGGAGTGAGTGATTTTGGACACAGCCACTCACTCATCCCCTGCTCCCTAGTCACTACATAGGGAGTCCAACATCGTTTACTATATAGGGAGCTCATCAGCAGGAAGAAAACGCAAGACAAACAGCACATCAACAGAGTAACAGCTAACAATAGCTGCAGGTAGCTAGTTAGCTCGGATGGTGCTCCTCCAGCGATATGGCATCACACTTTAGACTTCAGACCCTCCCACAGATGACTTCTGGAACGGCTTTTGCCAACAGCTCCCATTCCCCCGCTGACTTTACGACAGGGTGTTACTATACACCTTTTGGACTTTTGACAGAGTTCTTCCTGCCACCATCTCTTTCATCCGACCCCTCATCTCAGTTGACTCATCATCATCGTCCTTCCGGTCTGTAATGGACGATGTCCACACCTTAAGCTACATTTTACATCCATTTCTTGCTAAAATAAAGGTAAAAGACAGTAAAAAATGGTAAGTGGTAAACACTAAAAGTTATTTCATGTAAGAATTATTTACATGTATTTTCTGGGAAAATAAAATAAAAAAATCCATAAAATGGTTTGTAAGCACTTATGTCTGTGCTTTTTAAAATGATTTACATGTATTTCCTAGGAAAATTAAGGTAAAATGAAGCGTCAGCCTCATCAGTGAATTCCTATAATTCACACCTTTCTCTGCACACTGATGTCACCCATCAGCAGGAGTCCTGCCACAAAACAGTTACAGCTCTGAAAACCGGGATGATTTTCCCCTGCGAATCCATGTGAGAGCCCGCAGTGGGAAAGCCCACACACTTAACAGCCGGTGAAAACTCCGCTGGAAATCTCCCTGCCATTCCCTCCGAGACGCGTGCGCGGACTCGAGCCTTCTACCTCAGGCTCGCAGCCGGCGCGGGGCGCGCACACGCACTCCAGGCGGGAAGCCCCTAAATGGACAGCAGCACCGCCACCGGTCACTGCGACACGGTGCGGGGTTTCCAACATTCCCATGAAGACAGAGAGCCGTGCTGTTACACAACCCGAGGTCTGGGATTCATTAGCAGCACAGAGTGAGAGAAAAAGCCCCAGAATACATTTTGTTTTATAAGAAGAACGTGATAAAATATTTCCCAACACTCATCATTTGCTGGCTTACATATATATATATTCATTCATTATTATTATTATTATTATTTTTTGTATTCACCCGCTCGCTACAGTTCTCGGTGAATCACGTGTCAGTGTGAGCGATAATGTGTGTGTCCGCAGCCTGGTTATCGAGCCCACGCAGCTGCAGCTCCCGTTCCCGCTGTGTCATCACGGCTCCGGCGGCGCACAGAGGCTCGCGCTGTGGCGTCACCGGCTGCAGCCTCACGCGGCTGCCCCCGCTGGCCGTTTGAAATTACTACACCGTTTCTTGTAAATGCCCGACTTCTCAGTTGAAGTCTGTTTGTGCTGAAGGGCTGGTCCCTCCAGATGTTTATCATACCGGACTGTGTACGAGGTCAACTTTGATAAACGTCGGATGAATGTGCGTGGGCATGTGTGTATGTCTGTGTGTGTGTGGGCGTGTGCAGGTTGTTTGTTATATGCACTTTATTATTATATTTATATTCACCTTTTATATGCCTATTGTTTTTTCCACACAAGTTCCACACAACCTCCAAACTAGATTTATATAACAGACTCTACCACTACTGCTACATTTATAATTATTATTCTGCACTTAAAATATGACATAAATATGCACTGTACATGACATAACATAAAAAAAAAAGTTGCTTCAGTTTTTTATAAACTGTCATCTGCCACACTTTCATTCATCTCTCTGCATGTAAGCCTGCAGACTTTTCATAAAGAGGCCATTTCTGCACAAGTATTTGGGGCTGACTGTCAGTCAGGTCTGAGGCTCGGTGCCTACGTGCACGGGCCGGCTGTAATCAACCCATGTTGTCGTGAACTTCCTCCTTGCTTTTAACAGCGTGATTTCTCGGAAATAGGTCTGCTGCCGAATTGGGGACAGAACGGCGCATGCGCTGAACCCGCTGCAAGAAAACCCCGAGTTCACCTGATTTTATTGTTAAACTTAATCTCGTGGCGTCTTTAAAGCACATTCAGAGGTGAGAAAGAAGGGAGTTTCGATTGGCAAAAACATCCCAAGTGATAAACACGCGAGAAAATGCTTCAAGTGCTCTTTGATGAGCAGATATCTTAGTCCACCTGCTGTATATTTGTTGTAAGAGCCGACACTTTTTACAGTGCGTCCGCCTCCATGCTCAGCCGGGGGAAAACCCACTACACTGTATATAAATGCGACGGACTCCACAGAGAAGCCAGCACTCGCTTCTGATCTCCTCTGGTCTGCAGGTGGATAACACAAAGACACGGAGAAGAGACACTTCTTTGGAAGAAAACAACTTTTAACCAATTGGACTAATCTTTTTTGCGCATTTTTCTCTTCTAACGGATCACAGAACACGCACATTTTGTAAGTTGAATTGATATTATTATCACTTCTACTTGCACAGATGCCTCATATTTTAGCATTTATTTATTTTTGGGATTTTCATGTATTTAACCTTATCCTAAATAACAGACCACTCTACATGAAGATAAAGTTGTTAGGAAGCCTCTAACGTTCTGAAATGTCTAACTTAGTTATGATTTACATCTCTCTGGTGGTAAAGTTTTTGTCATTCTTGCACACATGCGTGCAGCAAGTGATTCGACAGCGGGATCAATGAAATGACTGAATGAAAATTTAAAAGTCAAACAAACAAAAAACTATGTAATATGTTACAGGCATGCTGCTGAAGGAGGAGGAGGAGGCGTGCGCTTTCCCCGCGCACAGCGGACTTTTGGCGCAAGTCGACAGAAGCGTCCCGCACGGAGAAAATAAACTTTTGCACTGCAAAAATTAACCCACGTGCATTTTGTGCACTTTCTCAATGCTAAAGACTTAAAAAAATATATATCCACTTAGGGAATTATTTTTGGTCCATTGCGTCGTACTCACACGCGTAAACGCCCACCCCGGTTCGCCTTCGTGCCCCGGCCGTGAACTCGTTTCTCACACGCCCTCCTCCTCCTCCTCCTCCTCCGCATCCTCCAGCAGCGGGCAACAGTAAATCTGAGCTGAGCCAGATGCGGCAGTTCATCTGCTGTCGGTACGATCACACACAGCATTCCTTATCTAAAGAATTTCGCTCTTTTTCTTTCCCTCTTCTGCGGAATCATTTTAGGCAACCATGCCCGTGACAAGGATGAGGATGAGGCCGTGGCTGGAGAAGATGATCGAGTCGAACTCCGTCACGGGTCTGAACTGGGTGGACAAGGTGAGGAGCTCATTTCCCTGCCACACTTGACGTCGTCAATTTAAATAAGTACAGAAATAGACATGTTGAATCGTATTTGTTGTAGGAGCAGGAGGCCACTTCTACACAGGGAAGTGAACGCTGCACGTGTCTTTTTATGTTCAGTTGTCCCTTGTCTTTAAGGAGAACATAACACTTGCACGTTGCCTTTAGAGTAGCTTGTTTGAAAGTTGGATTTGGGTGAAAAAAAGGCAAACCATCACATATAAACAGGCTTTAAGCTTGTTTTGTGTGTTTTTCCACTGTGGGCACTGCCACGGTGCTATGCAAATGACACTTTTACATAATTCAACAGGAAACTATGATTAGATGCAAAATTTGAATGGCAGCCTCCAGCAATAGCTAAAGAGTAACGCTCATATTTTGATTTATTTTGAGGTGGAACATGCAGCCACCCTCCAACTCAGTCGTCCTCTTTGTATTTTACAGGAGAAGACGATGTTCTCAATTCCCTGGAAGCATGCGGCCCGACACGGCTGGGAGCTGGACAAGGACGCCAGTCTGTTCAAGCTGTGGGCCATCCACACAGGTGAGAGAGCTCGAGTATGCAGCTTACCGTGAACAGAGGCAGGAAATCCATCTTTTCATTTGGATGAATAAAGATGTTAACAAAAAGTTTTTTTTTCTTTTTTTTGCAGGGAAGTACCAGGAAGGTCAGACCTGTGACCCAAAGACGTGGAAAGCCAACTTCCGTTGCGCGATGAACTCGCTGCCTGACGTCGAGGAGGTGAAGGACAAGAGCATCAACAAGGGCCACCAAGCCATGCGCGTCTTCAAGCTGCTGCCCACCACACCAAAATCTAGAGGTGAGATAACTGGCAGGAGGCGCGCAGAATTGACGCTGCTGCTGATCTTTTGGTTTTTTTCGTCTGTGCTTGGTTTGTTCTGCAAACACAAAAAGCTGTTTAAGATGTTAACAAGGTGTCTTTTTCTTTCATCTGCACAGACAAACGGACCAAAGCGAAGCAAAGCAAGACAATGAAGAAGGTGAATAATGACCCAGACACCCAGATCATTTTAAAGGCACTGGAGCAGTAGCGACACAAGCGACTGCTCAGTCTTTGCTTTGTTCTCTTGTTTCCTGAATCTCACCGAACGTGTCTTTGTATTTGCGTCTGCAGAGCTCAATTGTCAAGATGGAGGAAGAGGACAGCGACACTCCCATGGATGAGTCAAATGCAGAGGACACTTCCTCCGCTCAGGAGAACACGGTCGACAGCACAGTGAACACTGAGGAGGAAGGTGAGGAAAAACAGATAACATGACGAGGAAATGCTTTGTCCTGTGGCTGCGCAGATCAAAAAAACTCAAAGCCAAATGTCCTGAATGTTTGGTTGCAGTTTATTGAATGCCACTGTTCCCCATCTTTGCAGATTTCTCATTTGTGACTCCGTCTGAAGTCCCCGACTGGTCCATGTCAGTTGAGATTGGGGCATCGAGCTTTCCAAGCCACACCTTCTGCCACAGATTTGAAGTTTCACCTGAACACAGCCCTGGTAAGACAGCAACACACAAAGGCACAAATGAAGTGAAATTAGGGGAAATACAAACAGATAGATCGATACCGCAGAGCCGTGCTCATTTCTTCCCTTTTCTCTCCCTCTCTCTTTGCTGTGATCTTCCAGATTTCGACGAGACTGACCACATAATCCAGGTAAGCATCACCTCCTTATTGGCTCCAGCTCTTAACAGCATGCATTTTTCATTGGCAGGAATACCCATGTTTGTCCTATTCTGCCTTTCTGATGTTGAAAAAACTTCCAGTTGTGTAGAATATTTTGGCCATACTCAGTCCAGTGTTGCTCTTTCAGATTTGCCAGCAACTGGAGAAAGACTCACACTGGATGACAACATGCAGTTTAGACGGCACGGGGTTCCTGAGCAATGAAGCATGCACCAGCCCAGGGAGCCAGTGGAGTGAATCTTCCTCAGGTAAATGTTGTTAGTCGACACTTAACGTTGGCAATGAAAGAACTGAGGTGTAAAATGTAGAGGTTGATATGCAGCACTCCAAAATAATATACCTTAAAAGTTGCAAGATGTAAGAATCAGCCACCTGTCGCATTCATACTCAAGACAAACAGCACATCAACAGAGTAACAGCTAACAATAGCTGAAGGTAGCTAGTTAGCTTGGTTAGCCACGCATCAAGCAGTGCTCTCACTAAAATTCTTACACCTTTAAAGTCAGGTAAAGCAGCTGCCTATGATGGTGCTCCTCCAGCGATATGGCATCACTCTTTAGACTTCAGCTCACTTTTTAAGATGTGTAGTATGTAAGTTCAGTTTGTGCAATACGTGCTCTTCGTCACCATGCTGACCTTGGATTTCCTCTGTTTGTTTTTGCAGTCGACGAACTAGACGATATCCCGCAGTACATAACTTTGGGCGCAGACCCTCCCACAGATGACTTCTGGAACGGCTTTTGCCAACAGCTCCCATTCCCCTGCTGACTTCACGACAGGGTGTCACTATAAACCTTTTGGACTTTTGAGAGAGTTCTTCCTGCCACCATCTCTTCCATCCGACCCCTCATCTCAGTTGACTCATCATCATCGTCCTTCCGGTCTGTAATGGACGATGTCCACACCTTAAGCTACAGCTCTCCCACACGTTCCATGTGTTTGAAGCTCGGAAAGTTTTCCTTATCCCCCTCACCCTTTCTCTGAAGTCATGAAGAGACATTATGAAGTGCCCTGCTGTGTCAGAGCAATCAACACTGTTTATTCTCTATGTTTTTGGCTGGTTCAAGGCATTTTGATGTGAATCTTTTTTACTCAGGTGGCCCATGTAGCTACATGATCATACTCAACCATGAATACTAACATGATGGCCAAAATGCAAAAAGCATCATATTCATTGTGCTCAACATTTGACTTGTAGTTCATGTATCAGTGATATCACATAAAACGTTATATTTTTCTTCCGTTATATAAGCGTGAATTTAAGTTTAAGGGATAAGAATACGTTTTGACAAACCTTCCAACTTCTGGTGAAAGCTCCATACTGCAGGATGTGATGTTTTGTTTGCAGGTAGTGATTGTATATATTCTTGTACAGATTGTTTTGTTCGTGTGTTTGTATAAAATAAAAAAAAATCCAAATGTGAATGAGTATGGGTGTTAATTATTTGCACCAAGTTTTCAGTGAGCGGAGAGGAAAGATTAAAACCAAAACCATTAATGTCTAATGTCAACACAGTCAGGTTTAAGAAAAACTGGTCTGTCAAGCAAACAGCAAGTTTCTATGACCTCGGGAGTGATCAAATGTGACATCAGGCAGGTTATAACCTGGGTTTTTGTAACAACTCTTCTTCATCTCCTGCTGTAGCTGTGTCTGGATATAATGCACTCAGGAAAGAAAGGTAATTATTCAGGAAAGAGCTCAATGCACTGCACCTTAAAGGGTAACCACCAGTTTCGCACATTAAAGTGTGTTTACAGCTCATTGTGAGCACGTCTGCATATGATGTGTGTGTGTGTGTGTATAAGCCCTCTGTGGCTCCAGAGGAAGCTGCATGTGGTCTGACATGTTGTCACATTTTATCCACTGGAAGTTCATCCGAGAGTGCACTTTATTATGTTTTTTTTAACGTAACTTTTTGTTCCTCGCTGCTTTGCCTTTCTTGCATGGCTTCCTTTAGCAGAGTTTGTGGATATTGTTGATGCATCGTTGTTATTATTGTCCTTTCTCTTGTTGGAGTGGGATCCTGCCCGTATTCAACGGAGGCTGTCTCATCTTTAGAGGTGCATGTAATGTTATCAACATGTTGCATCAAATAGAGCTCTGTCACTGTCTGGGGTTCCCCTATAATACCCACAAATTTTTAGGAAGTGTCTTTGTCGAGTGTCATCACAGTGGTGTCATGAAAATAAACTAAGCTTAAGCCATGCAGGTTGGCTTAATTATTACTCACAATCAACATAAATCACCATGGGTAGCATGAAGACAGGAGAAGGGTGTGAAGAATAAAACGTCAGAACACACTTGACAGTAATGAGATACTTTTCATTCATCACGATGATCTGTTCTGGTTTGTCCAGGTGGCTGCTGATGACTGGAAGTCACATAAGTCGACCTGTTGAACCACTTGGGAGATAAATGTGCAGATAAGCGGGTGGCAACCGATAATAATGCCTTTAAAACAAAGGCACAACTGTAAAGCCTGGATTAGGTGTTGTGTGAGACTTTGCGATATACTTCACAGTAAATAAATCATGGCACGTCATGTGGGGCAACCGAAGCATTTTGTGTGTAATGCCCACAATTTCCATTCTATTTTCAGATCACAGGTGGAGACTGGGGATTTAGGTTTTTACTTATGTATTTGAATGTCTCATCCCATTTGATACAACCGCAAAAGCAGGTCAGCAAGAAGCGACTACATTTTCAGATGTGGGTGAACTTATCTTTTAAGTTCTCCATAGATGTTTATTTTATACAATTTCAAAAGATTAACCTGCTTCGGCTCTCAAACAAAAACTGCCTAGAGAGTTTAAAAGGCATATTCGGGGTTTCTAAAGCTCCTTTGTTGATTTTTATTGAAACAGGGACATGAATTGGGCTTTAATGTATCAACAACCTGTGGATTTTATAGCCTGAATAGTCTCCCTTATTAATGCCCCCATCTAGTCTTTTGTAATGAATCACATGAATATATGACCTGCAGCTGTTACTGCCACAGACAACCTGCTATCAAGTGCAGTAAACCAGTCTGATCGACTGACACGCAGATGGACACACACAATACATTGCAAAATTCATTTATTTCATACTTGCTCATTGAAAATAAACATGGGTTCATAGAGACAAAATAGTTATTAGCTCGGAATTTAGTTCCATTGATAAAACATTTCACATGTAAAAACAAACAAAATGGCGGTTTGGCTATACAATTCATTTGATTTATTGCTTATTACTGGCTTTACAGTAGATGAATCATTAACTGATCACAATGTGGTGAGCTCGATGTCGTGCAGCTGTATGTTAAACATTTCATTCAGTGAATGCACATGAATAACCGCCTATTCCCTATTTATGATTTGCACGCGTCTTGCCCACCACACGCTAACATGTATTTGAGTGAAACCCGAACAAACATACATTTATTGAGAGTTTATGAACTCGTGTCTTGTGGGTGGTAAACTGAAAGAACTGGAAAACCGATAAAAAACAGACGTGAAACTCTTTACATCCTGATGCCAGACCTCACTTTGACTGTATGTGCCCATAATGTGCTTGTGAGCGCATATTTGCCCGATTCCCAGAGGCCGCATCTTTTTCAGTTTCAGTCATAGTTCCTTTACAGACAGACGGGCATCACGCTTTCTTCTTCCTTCCTTCTGCAGCTCCAGAGGTGGAGGGAACCAGGGCGACTTTTGATCTTTTGAGATCGTTATCCTAGCAGAAAAAAAGGACAAACACATTTCTGCTTTATTGTACAGATATTTGTGGTACACATCTTAGTCACTCGGGGATGGTGCGTTAATAAATTCAGTTCAAATGCATCTCATCGTACCTGAGACGCGTTCGGTCTGTTTGGCAGTCAAACGCAACCGAACAAAAGTCTATCTGCCTGTTTGTTCCAGTTAGTTTGACACCACTTTACACACATTACAGTACACATGCAGCAGCTATTTTAAACAGTGCGGCGGGTGTCATTGCACCATCTAAAAAAATGACAGACAGAAAAAAACTTCGAGTAAAGTCACAAGAAAGTAAAAAAGGACTTGATCCAAAATGGGTAAGAAAGTGGAAATACCAAAAAACTGAGCACATTTTTTAATTGCTGTTTTCGGTTGCTGGACAGAGCAAAACAACAACTGGTGGTAACCACCAAAATAAAACAACGGCAGGGAGTGTAGCACAATGCAGAAAAGAAAGGAGAAGAAAAGAAAAGAAAAAAAGAAAAGGAAAAAAAAAAGAAAAGAAAGACCCTTAATCTATATCTTACCTTACTCTACTCTGTTTTGATGGCATATTAGGTTGGCACTGTGCCTATGTTTAAGTGGCAGTACTATATTACCTGATTAATACAACAAAATATCATTGTAATTTGTTGGATATGTAATATTATGTCACCCCTAAATTCGATGAATTTGATGAACTGATGAGTTGATCTGAGTTTATGGCACTTGCTCATAGTTTGGTGTGTGTTATCAGGGGGGCCAGCGTCGAAACGAGGGCCAGTGCACATCTCAGTTTGACCCAAGTGCGGGTGAAAAGAGGTGATATAACAGTCCGGCCATAATGATTCGTGCGATTAGGTATCAAAGTTCAGCAGTGAATTAAGACGAACAAGCAACGTCATTTTGATGATCCAGAATGTTTGAATTACGTGGAAGCACCTGTGTTGCCCAAAGTTAAGCCATCTGAATGAGATCACAAGGAAAATATGGCGAGGCACTGCGGGAGGGGACTAAAAAACCTTTGTGCTTCCTCTTAAAATCAAGACCTAAGAAAATATCGGAAAACGACATTAACATTTCCTGAATTATGTTGTAACATTCTGGGGAACTGTTCAGGTCTCATTTGAAATATTTCTAGCACAGATAAATTGCTGATATTGTTTTTTTATGAACTATCACCAAGTAGATGATCATTTACAAAACACTGCCACATAAACAGTAACTCATTATCTAAATATGTTTTATATAGAAGCTTTTATAAATAATATCCTATTGTTCATGAGAAACAATCACATTGCACAGTTCCAGTAAAATGGTAAAATGGTAAATGGATTTGCTTTTCTACAGCACTTTTCCGGTCCACTGACCAGTCAGAGCACTTTACAACACTTGACACATTCACCCATTCACACACACACATTCATACTCTAATGGCCGACACTGCCATGCAAGTGCCGGCTGCGCATCAGGAGCAATTTCGGGTTCAGCATCTTGCTCAAGGCAGCTGGAAGAGTCAGGGATTCAAACCCTCTGATTACTGGATGAACCGCTCTGCCTCCTGAGCTACAGCTGTAGCTGTAAAGTGTGACAACCTTAAAACCCAGCTAATAATGTTTTATTGGCAACATCAAATGTAAAATGAAAAACATTATGGCCATCTTTATCTGAGATTACAGTCGTGACCTTCTGATTGTTACATTGGAAAACTTAAACCTGATCTGTGCAAAACAGTTCACCCATGATTCCTCCTCTGTAAATATTTGATGTGAATACATAACAGGTGAGGCGCCTGTGTAGTAAACTCTCCAGGTGAAGTGAACAGGTGCTGGTCATGGTGTAAACTTAAACAAGGTGCTAAAATAACAAAATGAGTGTTGCTCTGCTCTGAATACCTGCTGCTTCAGCTGACTGTATCACGATTACTGCCTTTAAAGTTTAATGTTTTTTTTTCCTGAAAAATGACCTGAACTCTTAAGCATTTTTAAAAGATATCTAAAACATATAAATCCATATTTTTGTAAGTTCAATCACTGAGTTTAATTGGAGACTGACCAACTTTCAAAAGTTTCATTTTCCCATTTTACACTCCTTCGCTGACAAACAACGCAGCTGCATCTTCAGTCGAATCAGTTTTAATCAAATCCTTATATTTGAAATCGTGGATTTAATTATAAAGACTGCGTTGTTACTACGCATGTCATTTAGCTCCCTTGTTGGGTATCCCAAGTTGTTGGAACCCTCATACAACCATCTTGTGCGCATGTTTAGGCTGCCAAAAACCAAAAACAAATAGTCTAGAAGTGAGGGTTCTCAGTTAAAATGTCCTCGCCATGTCGGAGCAGAACACAAGAACGACAAGTGGCTATGTCAAAAATTCTGAATTCAATAAAACATCTGAGATTTAACTCAAATAAAGCGCACATGGCAGATTCAAAAGCTAAAAAAAATATATACATAGATGAGTCAGGTAAGGCGCAGCGATGCATTTAAAGTCTATTGTTATGTCTTTTTGTCATTAGTAGTTTATTTAAATTGATAGACACTGGCAGTGAATCAACAGCTGGGAATATTTGCTGGTTAGTTCCTGTTAAATGAGTGTGGGTTTTTTTTTAATTCCTTAACTGCATAGCAAATGTATCTGCTGGATGATAACCTGTCATACAGATGGAAGTCAGGGAGGGAGGAAGTACAAAATGTTTTTTTAGGAATTCCCTCAACTGTCAAGAAGTTTAATAATGTTTTCAAAAGACAATGATGGCAACAAGGAAAATGACAGCAGTGGTGACTGGCTCTGTATCAGTTCTGTATCAGTAATTAATGAAGCTGCTAAGTTTTTGCTTTTGTTGCCCATAGAGTAGATTTCAGATTGGAAAGTCGTCTCATCCGTCACAGACTCTTTGGATGGGACAGGGCTACCTGGTTAGCATGCTAACTTCAGTAGATGTCTCTGCAACACAATGTCAAAACTGTTATTTCTTCACATTTGGTTATTAAGTTAACTTTTGAATGTTGCATTAAAAAGAAATTGCATATTGCACTTTTGAGGCGGATCCATTTTATCAGATGGAGATATTCTGAATGTGTCAGGCCACACACTGCACGGGGTTGCATTTCATTCAAAACTTCCTTAAAATATAGCCCCACACATCTGGTATCTTTGGAGATTCGTCTTTGCATAATCATATATTATCATTTGCATATCAACGTTAAAGAGAAATTTGGGTCTACCATCCCAGGAGTTCCTAAAATGCCCAGATATAGTCTGATAAAGGAAGAGGTGTCGCATGTGGGTGGAGATACCAAACCCTCAATGCACAACTGTTCTACTCTTCCCCACCTTACAAAAATGACATGGCAGTGAAAACACCTAACTTGTCAAAACCACATAGAGGGCTCTGAAGAGAGGGAGGAGAACTGTGTGTGTGTATGTGTGTGTGTGTGTGTGTGTGTGTGTGTCTTCAGGGGAAGTAATCTCACATACATTTGCAGTCGTTTCACAACTATCATCAGTCTGGCTCAGTGTGGAGCATCATTAAAGTGATCTCATGTCAAGTAAACTGTTTACACTCACCAGATGGAAAGCACCAGAGATATCGCTCTCTGTTTCCCCCCTACATCACACACACACACACACACACACACACACACACACACCACAGTGAGCGCCTCGGTATTTCCCTGAGTTTTTGACTCTCGTGACACTGACTGATATCACTCAAAATGTTGAAAACACTGTGGTTGATACTTAAATTGCACACAATGCAGCAGTAATCATGTGGCAAAATTCCAATTCTCAATGTGCCATAAGTCAGCTACACCAGCCAGTGTATATATATGTATGTGTGTGTCTATATATATATATATATATATATATATATATATATATATATATATATATATATATATATATATATATATATAAATATATAAAAATTTTATCATTATGATTTTTTAAATACATTTTTTGTTCGTTTGTGTTGTGTTTTGTTTTTATCTTCTTTTATCTATTACAAGTCAAATTGATACTTTTGGAAACTATAATCCTTTATTTTTATTTTATTGGATGTATGAGTGTGTTGTTTGTCCAAAATGGTTCCATGTTGAAGGGGCATTAACATGCCAAAGTCCAACATTTGTTTATAAATGTAATTTTCCAACTTTGTCATGTGAATTGTTATATTTTTATACAGCTAGTTTACGACGTAATGCCGACTGGATTACACTTCTCTCAAACATATTGAGGAAATGTTAATAAATGTACTGCACATCAATAAAATGTTCACTAACAACATACAGTATTTCATGTGTTCTCCACCTTAATATCCGATCTTGCAACCCAACATCCACTCGTGGTGACTCGTATTGTTTAACTTAAGTATGTTTATGTTTAGGCACTGGCAGAACTTTGGTTAAGGTTTGGTTTAGAACAAGTTAATTTACATTTAATCAAAACCACAACCTTGGCTGGACTGGACAGCCACAGACTGGACTCAGGATAAACCACAGACTCATAAAACATGTTATAAATTTACATTATGGAAACTTTGAAATCCAGTAGTAGTGTAGTACCGTGTTAAGGACTAAATGTCAAGACATCTCAGCTTTTCCTGTGTCAGTTTAAAGGTCAGCTGGAAGAAGCCGAAGAAGCTTTTAAGAAACTATGTTCTTAAAAATATTTGCAGCTCTTTCAGTGCAGCAAAAATCCTTATTTCAATGGCGGCAGACAAGCTGATAAGTCTGCAGATAAAAATGTCTAACCAGATCCCACTGTGAGCTTTTGTGTGTGGCGTAGTGAAAATGTAAAGGAAGAAAAGACATAAAAATAATTCACTTTCACTGACCTGTAGTCAGGGAGGTTTTAGTTTGGAGCTGGAAGGAATGTGTGTAGGTCAGATAGTCATCATGCTTCTTGTTATATGTCCTCTGCTTCTGCTTCAGTGAGGGAGTATCATGGTGTTACATATGAATCTTTTTGTCAGTATTTTTCATCGCAATCACGTCTGAGCTTGTTTGTCAGGTGCAGTGTGCGGCAGGCGCAACCAGCTGAAGATCAGCAACGGCGAACCTTTAAAGCAGGTCTAGTTTTAGCTTTCTCTTTTCTGTCTGTTTTAAATATGGAAATGTGGAAAAATGAAACTCCTTCTTGACTTTGCCTGCTTTTCCTTGCACATAGTTGAATAAAGTTTGTGTTTATCACTATGGCAATTCTACCTTTGTATGTTCCCATTTGGAACTTGTTTTTACGTTTTCAAGTTGTGAAATGCTTCATTGAGCATATTTGTGTTATTGAGGTAAGTAAAAAAAAATGCTTTCAAAATGTGTTTTTGTGTTTTGTGTGTGTTTTTGGGTCCATTATGCTTATACAATATGACAAAGTGAAAAAATAATTAGCTGGGTCATATAGGGGGTGATATTCTGAAAAAAACACACATACCAAACATTGTTACATTTTGTTAACATTAAAATTTCGCATTTTCCTATTTGGATGTCTTAGAGAACTTCAGGGCAGTTTGATTGGGACTAGAACCACATTTTCAAGGGGACATACTTGATACAGAACGTACTAATATTAATCATAAAAATGAAACAAAGGAAAACAGGAAAGGTTTCAAAATAATTGCTTCAAAGTTAGACTGAACAGACGACTTAAGAAATCAGATGCCGCCAGACAAATCATATGCAAATTGAGAAAGCGCCACAAAGAGCTTTTCTTGCCATACATAATAGCAGTAACGTATTTAATGAAAGCAGACACAAAAGGTAGAGACAAAACATAATTAGGTGAAATTTTACTGCAACTGCCACCGTTGGAAACTTTCCAGTCAGGTTTGCTTCTTGTGGAAGGAACTATAAAAGTTTTGCTTATCTTTTATTGCTGTTATTATTATTTTTGATATCTTTTTTTATATTTATATTATGCTTTATATTTCCCTTCTTGAAGCTCTTTCTGTGATTTAAAGTTTTCGAAATTGTGTAAAAAAAATAATTTGAGAAAATTTGATCAAATGTAATATTTTTTTTATAATAAAAGAAAAATAATGATAAAAAAAATAATATGACATAGATCGAATATGAAATGGGTTTTATAGCAACCTCTGCTGCTCTCAGAGCTTTTGGATATTTAACATAAAAAACCAGCAGAGAAGAAAAGAGACAGATTAAATAGCGGATCTAGTGCCATTTGATTCCTCAAGCTCACAGCACTCTCCCGCCACTTTATCAAAAGGGGGTTTGGCCCTTGTTTGACACTCT